>NC_140582.1:343935085-346435085 GCF_964204655.1 Triturus cristatus
ACTATCTAGATAATATATATATATATATATATATATATATATATATATATATATATATATATATATATATATACATACATCACCTCCGCACTTCAATTCATTGATTGAGTCAATTCAAATAGCTTTTATTCGGTTGATATACATCAACCATATAAGCACAGACATAATAACAGTCAACATATAAAAACAGAACTATCCTTGATATAACTACATGGGGATTTATAGGCATATATTAGTCCCAATACATAAAGTGCGAGTGCATTATTACAGTACAAATAAATATCCTTATACACTGGCAAACAAAAGCAATAGGCAAACATTGCCTAATACTGGTAGGTTTTGTAGAAGATGTAACTAGACAAGGACAAAAGTGCAAATGCAATAATACATTACATATGGAAATCCAGGTAGACTCGGTATCAAAAATAAGTGGACATAGATTTCCTAATACCAATGGATTTCAGGATAAAAGTAGCTAAATAAAAACACAATCCTGGATCTTCTAATTTAAAAAGCAATTTCAAGGCATCTTTAACCGACCTAATGTTATAAAATGAGAAAAAAGACTTCAAATAAAACTTTCTAAAATTAAGGTAAAAATTGCAAATTAATAAAAAATGGCAGCAGCTTTGGTGGGATATACCATCACATGGGCATCGTTGAACAGTACTCTGTTTCATAACTGGAAAATTAACAAGGTGATGTAATGTACCCAATCTTAAACGTGTCAACACATATCGGTGCGATGCTCTAGTCACGACTGACAAGTAAGATTGGAAACCCTCTTTAACTTCCAGTTGCTGGCAGAGCATAAAGGTAGTTTGCTTATTGAGTACACTAAATCGGGCCTTCAATTGCTGTGAAAGGAAGGTTAATTTTATCTCATTTTTAGTAACAGAGGCTATACACCCGGGGTCCAGCCGTATATCATAATTGAATAGTGTTTTGTACCAGTGCGAGATGTATTTAAGCCATGGTATTTTTAAACAATTCTCCATTTTAACGCAGTCCCGTATAATAGATTGGCTGAACCTTGTCTTTTCCTTTGACCAAATTGATTTCCATAATAGGAGGGGTTGTAATGAGACAATATCTGATATATAAGCAATGCCCACTTCCCGGTGAATAAGTTCCGTAGAGGCAGGGGAGGGGGAACACATCAAGCGTTTTAAAAAGGCGTTTTCGGCTTGTAAAAGAGAAGCCGCTTGGGTGTGTCCCCAAACGCCAGCACGATAATTGGCGGCAGAAACACATCTTGCCTCATAAATTGCCATCATATCTTTTATACGTCAATGAAAGGGATCCTTTTCTTAGATTCTCCAGCACCATAAACCAAACAGGACTGCCATTTGTAATCTTAGAAAGCAAGATTAAAGAATCCAAATTCAAAATGGAAAGTTAACATAAAACCACAGATATAAACAACATCTTTTGCTTCAACAGCTACCATTTCGTGCCCTCAGGGAGAACCTGCCTTTTGGAAAGTTTTTGCTCCCTCAACGTAATTGCTCAGATATAAAAACATATGAAGAGCAGTTCAAACTGTCAGATCATCTATAGCCCAACAGGATCATTAGGAGAGCAAATAAAAGGGGTTCAGAACAGCAACAGTAAAGCACTTGTGGAAACTCATCCAAAAAAGACCTCGGACAGAATAACCTGTGTGACCACATTCTCATGTGTCTCCCACTGTGTCAAGAAGAATATCTCTAGACGTTGGAGAATACTGGCACTGGGAATCACTGGGAATTGCCCCATTTTTCTTAAAACAAGGTAGTAATATTGGGAACATGGTGGTCCACACTACACAAATGACACTAACAGCCACTGTAATCAATGCACTCTGGGGTTTACCTCCGGTCAGTGGGGTCCCAATTGCCCCCAAACACCTGCAGTGCGGGGTGCCTGAGCTCCCGTGGCCCCCTCTGGCACTGTGAATGGGTGGCAGGCTCCTGGCCTGAGGACTCCTGACTGCATCCAGTGCGTGGGGGGGCTTCATATACTTTGAGGTGGGGCTCCTCATGTTTTGTTACATCACTACCGCTGGTGACTGGCCATTACTCATGTGTTAGATCGTCTGCCTGTCCATTCTCAACCTTCAGAAATGAGATCGATATTGGCACAGGAAACCCTTGGAGCTAAGCACACTCGTGAATTGGAATAGCGAAAATGTTGTTTACATGATCACCTGCCCCGTAAACTGAAATATATAGAGATTACCTTGCATAAAATGCGGACCCGCATAAAGCAAGCACTGCAGCAACATCAGGTGCAAATGATGCTCGACTAAAATGATCAGTAAATTTCTGGAGAAAAATCACACAGACAAAAACCTGCGATGTGTTGACCTAGAGAAAGGAAGCCAAAGTGTGCATATCAATACCCCAAAGATACTTCTAAACAATCATCAGACACAGATGGGTGTTCAGAGATGCATTAAACATTGATATTCCATAGCTGCAAGTAAGCACCTCCTAATAACTCTGGGAACTCCTTATAGATGATACGATATCACAATGCACTATTGCAGTACCCATTCCCCATCTGGACTTACCTACATTCCTTGCAGCCTTTCTTACTTTTCTGGGGTGGCATAATTGTATTAGTATCACAGTTGGGGCACCTCATGAATAAGTATATTGGTGTAAATATGGCTTCAGGATAGCACCTCTTAATGCCTCAGTGTATATACATCTGTGTTTGTATATTTGTCATAATTTGTATATGCACTTTTACAGTTCCTATCCTTTATCTGGCCACAACTTACCTTGTGATATTCGACTCTCCTCTGAGGCACTGTTGTCCAAAACAGATATTATTACGCACTGTACCACTGAGTCCCTTACTGCAGAATGGGAGAAGATGTGGTCCGTCGGTTGCGCTGCCGCCTCTGGTGCAGGAAACCAGGATTCGAGCCTCGAGGGTGCATCCAAATCCTGTGATTCTGGGCAAATCACTTAATCTCCCAGTACCTGAATGTGTAATGCAAATACGGTGCTATGTAAAGCGCTCCAATACCTTCGGGTCGAGTTCGCGCTATATAAATATGCAACAAAAAAAATATGTGCACCAGAGCTGGGATTACACTACCAATCCCATGATGCTCATGCAGCGTGATGACGGGTCATGCATACACATGTAATGATGCACTGCGCATGCACCAAGACCCTCATGCTTCACAAGACTCCTAGAAATATAGAGTATGCCAACAATTTTTAATATTCGGAGGACACAGGTGGTATATCATGTACTGAGCAAGGCGAATCCTTTCACAAAGTAATTTCTTGACCAATCCTTCATTGGGGGCACTTTTAATGGCCCCTGACAAGGTCTGCATGATAAACTCATTTATATTTGTTTACTCTTCTGGAATGTGACTAAAAGGTTTCCCTTGTGTGTTCCTCCATGGAGCACATTTATTTTTAATATATTATAGGAATAAATGTGTTGCTTAGGTGTGTCAATTTGGGACATTAATCAACTGACACCTACCCACTTGCTATGTGGTTTGCTGTATATTCTTCGAAAGTGTTTTTGCAGTGGCACAGAAACAAATTGCGCGCCTAGAAAAGATTGTGCTCCTTGCCTTTTATGTTTATTTGATGCTAATTTTATTTTATATTTTGCAGGACCATCCTAACGAAAGACATGAAAAATGCGGGTATATTGAGCCCCCATTTCATGATTTGCAACAGTGTGAATGCAGGATGCTGTATGAATGAGAAATCGATAGAGAGGTAGAGATCTTGGTCTTGATAAAGCCAGGACCCCGTGTTGACACCCACATTAAAGTTGAAACATGTTGACCCACATGATGCTGGAGGAATTTCTTTTAATCATCTCTTTAGGCCTGCTGCAATAATGAAATGTCTTTTCGAAAGAGCCTGAACTTTTTTTTACCAAAAAAGTGGATCCCCCTTTCCAAAAACTACTCCTCGAAAAATGTCATTGCTATAAAAATTTCTGATGAATATGGTGGCCCTATTATGAAGCATAACAATCTAGGTTCACACTATGCAACTATGCCTAGGGGGCTGTTATTTGAATATACATGTTCCATAATGCACGGTAGTGAGCTTTAGAACACAGACATTGTCAATGAAGCACCACTTTGTTTTTATTTTATTGCTTAGATCGTGGTTTTATAAAACAATGCTAGTCTTGAGCATTTCCAAGAGCAGTCTCTGTGGAAATGAATGTATTCATCCAGACTGTGCATGCACAACATCTTATGAATGGGCATGAAAGAAGGATATACATTAATTAAAGTAGGCCAAAGAGATGCATTAGTTGAATTCAGAAGTGTAATTTGGAGCAAAGCCTTATATTTTATGCTTAATAAAATCAATCCATGAAATACCTTTCTATGAGAGTAAGCTTAAGAAACATATTTTTATTGTCTTGTAAAAAAAAAAAAATGCTTGTTCCCACTGTACACCAAAGGCCTGTGACTTAGGTTTTGGAGGGATGAGTTGAAGACAGGTTTAGAATGTTGAATTCTGACTTACGTGCAGCAGAATAGAGAAGTGTTCAATTACTCTCTATGTGTGGCATGGTTATTGCCAAGTCCCTGGCCTGGCAGTACACTACAAGAGGTGACGAGATAGTGGATATGAAGCACATACACAGAAAGTACTCTTCCAGAGAGTTTGCAGTGGACCAGCTAACTGCCTGTACGTGCCATGTGTGCCACAGTGGAGGTGCAGAATCAACCCTGGCACCAGTGGAGTCTCAGCGCAACAGTAGTCTGTATAAAAGACTTAAAGATAAAGAATGTGACATGAAAGTCTACAGTTGGTGGCCAGGAACTGAATGAAATGGCTGCAAATAAAAGGTATTGTGCCATTACACAAATTATTGCCATATGCCATACTGAGTAAAAGCACTAAAGGTGGATGCAACCAAGTTACCAAAGCGGCGCACAGCAGTAGTTCATTACAGATTAAACTGAAATGTATGTGCTATGAAACAGAGACTAACCAGGTGTTTGTGAAGAAACATTTAACCACAAGGCTGACCAAATAACATAACGTTGTCTGCTTTCATGGACTAGTAGTGTACAAGGTTTATCTATGTACCAAAATCACTAACAACTCATTGTGCAATGATGTTCTGCGACGGGTTGGCGGTTGTACTTGTAGGGCTGTTCCCCTGAAAAAAAGCCACCCCACCACCAAAGGCGCCACTTAGGGGCCCAGCACAACTCCATAGACAGCCATAAGATAAAGAGCTCTGATGGAGAGCCAAGGCGAGATCCACGCTCCAAAAGTCATTAAGTCTGACTCTGAAGACTGCACATCACAAGGCGCTAGAGATGCTCTGTCTGATCAAGTTCCACAGAAAGTGCCTGAGAGATTACTGCTGTCCACCAATGTATATAAAGCTTCTGCATTCTTAAAACCAACAGCTACATTTGATGCTGCCAAAAAACACAATATTGGCAATAGATGGACTGCTTGGATAGAGGCCTTTGAATATTTTAGAGATGAAATAGATTACAAATATTCATCTGAAGAACATAACTGGTGAAAGAGTGAAAGAAGCCATGAGACATACCACAAGAAGGTGAAGTAACGTATGATCAAATCAGAACAGCCTTGAATGTCAGACTTAATCCAGTGCTAGAGGTGAATTATAAAAGATTCATATTCAGTCAAGAATGTCAGAGACCCAGTGAAATCATCAGTAGGTTTGTTGAGACAGGAGGTTCTGATGAAACACTGTAAATCCAACACATTTCAGAGTAATCGATAGAAGTCTGTCAGATTCCTTTCAACGACGCATGCTTAGAACAAGTCGTCAAGGCTGCGCGCAATAAAGAGTGTGCTGATCATCAAGCTACTGACATGGAGACCAGAGGCACCCAAAGTGCTTCAGTCATGAGCATGGAAAGTAGGCCCAGATACAAGGCAGAGAGACACAAGGTAATGTCTCCACAGAAAAAAAAGTGTTATTTATATATTTATTTCGGAGTCATGGTATAGCTCACTACTCACTCCGGGGCGAGTATCTCAGCACTGTGCTGATCACTGCAAGGGAGTAAATTCTAAAATAGCTAGGTTTTTAACATCTTCTTAAAGTTTGTAAAATCTGGGCAGGTTCAAAGATGAAGCAAGAGTTTATTCCAGTGGTATTGGGCCTTATAGGAAAACCATCTGCCCCCAAATCTTGAGGTGCGAATATGTGGGGTCAGCAGAAGTGCTTGATTTCAGGACCTTAGTTATCTGAAAGGCAGGTGGTAACTAAGTCAATCAATCAATCACTCAATCAATCAATCAATCATTCAAGTACTTGTAAAGCGTGCTACATACCCGTTAGGGTCTCAAGGCGCTGAGGGGAGGGGGTGCCGCTACTGCTCGAAGAGCCAGGTCTTGAGGAGTCTTCTGAAGGTGAGCAGGTCTTTGGTCTGCCGTAGGTGGGTAGGGAGGGTGTTCCAGGTCTTGGCGGCAAGGAAGGAGAAGGATCTGCTGCCGGAGGTCGTTCGTTGGAAGTGGGGGACGGCGGCGAGGGCGAGGCTGGCAGAGCGGAGCTGGCGGGTGGGGGTGTGGAAGCTGAGTCTGCTGTTAAGGTAGGCTGGTCCGGTGTTGTGGAGTGCTTTGTGTGCGTGGGTGAGGAGCTTGAAGGTGATCCTCTTGTCGACGGGGAGCCAGTGTAGGTCTCTCAGGTGGGTGGTGATGTGGCTGAGGAGAAGGAGGTTGAGGATGAGTCGGGCGGAGGCGCTTTGGATGCGTTGTAGTCGTCGCAGATGTTTGGCCGGGATTCCTGCATAGAGTGCATTGCTGTAGTCCAGTCTGCTGCTGATGAGGGCCTGAGTCACCATTCTTCTCGTTTCGGTAGGGATCCACTTGTAGATCCTGCGCAGCATGCGGAGGGTGTTGTAGCAGGAGGAAGAGACGGCGTTGACCTGCTTCGACATAGAGAGGGAGGAGTCGAGGATGAATCTTAGGTTGCGTGCGTGGTCAGTGGGTGTCGGTGATGTTCCCAGCATGGTTGGCCACCAGGCATCGTCCCAGGCTGAGGGGGTCAGTCCGAGGATGAGGACCTCCATCTTGTCCGAGTTCAGCTTGAGTCAGCTGCTTCTCATCCATTCAGCGATGGCCTTCATTCCCTCGTGGAGGTTGGTTTTGGCGGTGTGTGGGTCCTTGGAGAAGGAGAGGATGAGCTGCGTGTCGTCGGCGTAGGAGAAGATGTTGAGGTCGTGCTGGCGGGCCACTTGAGCGAGAGGAGCCATGTAGACATTGAACAGCGCTGGGCTGAGGGATGAGCCCTGGGGTACGCCGCAGATGACGTCGTTGGCTTCAGATCGGAAGGGTGGAAGGCGGACACTCTGGGTTTTGCCGTAGAGGAAGGACGTGGACCAGTCGAGGGCCTTTTCTTGGATTCCGGCTTCTTGGAGGCGAGTCTTTAGTGTGCGGTGGCAGACCGTGTCGAAGGCGGCTGACAGGTCCAGGAGGATGAGGGCTAATGTTTCGCCGTTGTCTAGTTGGCGTCTGATGTCGTCTGTGGCGGCGATGAGGGCTGTCTCGGTGCTGTGGTTTCGTCAATGTTGTTGTCCTCACGGTGGCGGGCTAGTTGCATGTTGACGATTTTCTCGATGACCTTCACCGGGAACGGGAGCAGGGAGATGGGCCGGACGATCTTGAGGTCCTTGGGGTCCGCCTTGGGCTTCTTGAGGAGGGCGCTGATCTCGGCGTGCTTCCAGCTTTCCGGGAATGTAGCTGTCTCGAAGGAGATGTTGATGACCTTCCGTAGTTGGGGTGCTATGGCTGCGTCTGCTTTGTTGAATATGTGGTGTGGGCAGGGGTCTGACCGTGATCCTGAGTGGATGGAGTTCATGATCTTGTGTGTCTCGTTGTCGTTCACATTGGACCAGGAGGTCAGGTGGTTGATGCGGGTGGTGTTTGCAGGGGAGGTGGAGTCTGGCGTAGTCGGGGCGATCATGGTGTTGAAGCTGTTGTGGATGTCGGTGATCTTGCGGTGGAAGAAGGTGGCTAGTGAGTCACACAGTTCTTGTGAAGGTGGGATGTCATTGGCGTTGGCGCTGGGGTTGGAGAGTTCTTTCATGATGCTGAAGAGTTCTTTGCTGTCCTGTGCGTTGTTGTCCAGGCGGGTTTTGAAAGAAGATCTTTTGGCTAGTCTGATGAGGTGGTGATGTCTGCGGGTGGCGTCCTTGTGGGCTACGTGGCTGGCCAGTGTATGTTTGTGGAGCCATTTCTTCTCCAGTTTCCGGCATGCACGTTTGGAGGTCTGGAGTTCTTCGGTGAACCAGGTGGCTTTCTTGCTGGTGTGGCTGTTGGTGGGTTTCTTGAGTGGGGCGAGGGTTTTGGTGCAGTCATTGATCCACTGTCTGAGGTTGCGGGTGGTGGCGTTTGGGTTGGTGGGGGCGGTGGGTGGGTTCTGGGCGAGGGTAGTGGTCAGCTGGTCTTCGGTGATTTTACTCCAGCAGCGGCGGGGCAGCTGTTGGGTACAGTGGTGCGTGGTGGGTTTCTTGAAGGTGAAGTGGATGCAGCGGTGGTCGGTCCAGTGGAGTTCGGTGGTGTGGTTGAAGGCGACGTGGGTGCTTGTGGAGAAGATGGGGTCAAGCGTGTGACCGGCGGCGTGGGTGGGTGCGGTGACGAGTTGTGTGAGGCCAAGGTTGGCGAGGTTGTCGATCATGGTGGTGGAGTTGGCATCGCTGTTGTTCTCGAGGTGGAAGTTCAGGTCCCCGAGGAGGATGTAATCCGTGGAGGCGAGAGCATGGGTGCTGGCGAGGTCGGCGATGGAGTCGCTGAACTGTGCCATGGGTCAGGGGGGTCTCTAGATGAGTGTACCTCTGAGGGTGGTGTTGGGGTCGGTGTGGATCCGGAAGTGCAGGTGTTCGGCGGTGTTGAGGATGTTGTCTGAGTGGGAGGACTTGTGGACAATGGCTATTCCTTCTCCGAATCCGTTGATGCGATCCCTGCGGGTGATCTTGTAGCCGTTCGGGATGGCTATGGCGATGTCGGGCGCCAAGGAGTCGTTCCACCAGGTCTCGGTCAGGAAGGCAATGTCCGGGGTGGAGATGTCGAGCAGGTCCCAGAGCTCGACGGCGTGTTTGCGTGCGGAGCGAGTGTTGAGGCGTATGCAGCGAAGGTGGTTGGGTCCGGTCCTAGGAGGTTTGGTGGCTCTGTCGCAGGTGAAGCTGCAGGTGCGGCAGGAGAAGGGTCCGTGGGTGTGTTTTGGGGCTACCTGGAAGCAGCTGTGGTCTCATTCGGCGTTGAATGTGAGGAGAGTGCTGGCATCGTATCGGAGTCTGGCGTCGTGGTGGTGGTCGGGGGGATCAGGGGGTCTGGCGCTGGGCGCGGTCCAGGCGCGGACGTGCGCAGCCACCATTTAAGGCGGGGAGGGAGGGAGGGAGGAGCAGCTGAGAGGCGGGAGCGGGGCGGCAAATTGGCTGGCAGGGGGGGTGGGCCGCAGGGGAGCAGCGGCGGGGACGGCTAGAGGGTACAAAAGAGAAAAGGGGGGAGGGGGTGACGAGCTACAGCACAGGGGTGCAGTGGGGGAAAACAAATACCAAATACAGTGGGGGGAATACAAATACCAAGCAGTTACAGAGATGAAGACAAGGATAACAATCATGCAAAAAATGCAAGCAGGCAGACAAGAGCTCTCGTGGGACTCGAACTCACGGAGGCGTGGAGGGAGAGGGCAAGGACCCATGGGTGGAGCTGTGCAGCGTGGGGAGCGACCTGTCCTGCAGGCAGGGTCAGAGGTCGTGAAGACAGATATGCTGGACAGGGTTTGTGAAGGACCTTGTGTGTCAGGCAGCAGAGTTTAAAAACAACCCGCTTTCTGATAGGCAACCAATATCCTTTCCTTAAAATAGGGGAGGAGATTGAATATGCAGGAAGATTGAAGATCAGCCATGCAGCTGTATTTCGCACTACTTGCAGCTTGGTCAGGAGGGTGTCATTTACTGCAACCAGTAAAGCATTCCCATAGTCCAGGCAACTGGTTATGAGAGCCTCCACAATAAGTTCTTCTGGAGGAGTCTGGAAGCCAAGGAAAAGCTTTTTTCAAGAGCCATATGTGGCATTAACTTGATCCAACATAGTGCGTGATTGGTCAATTTTCACTCCGAGATTTTTCACCACCTGCTTGGGTGCAGTGGCTGGGACAAGTTCAAGGGGCCACCAATCGGCTAACCATAGTTAGTTGGCTTTGCCAAATAGCATGATTTTCATCTTCTCGCTGTTAAGTTGGAGGCAATTTTTATTCATCCAGACAGCAATTTCCCTTGCACAGCCCGCAAATTTGTTTTTCACTTTACCTCGATTGGGGCCAAAAGAGATGAGCAGGTGAATGTCACCTGCTTATGACACAATCGCCACCCTGTATGCTCTCACAATTTGGGCTAGCAGAACCACAAAGATATTAAACAGTGTTGGACTCATGCACAATCCCTTGGGACTCCCTAGTTGATATTCATCAGTCTTTACTTAAAGGGGTCAAGGTAGACATGCGTGCAGGTTTCATGGAAGTCCTTAAACCCATATAGTGACCTGCCATGGAGACCAGCTTCATGAAGTCTGCGGATTAGGATGGAATGGGAGACCATGTCGAAGGCCACTGATAGATCAAGTAACACTAACATGACTGGTATTCCAGCCTCTAGAAAGAGTCAGAAGTTATCAGTAATGTCCAACAGTGTGGTCCCATACTGTGTAACTCTCTGAAAGCCGATTGAGAGGGGTTCAAGATCTTATGCTCTTCAAGAAAGGATAAAAGCTATTTGTTAGCATATCTTTTTAGATCTTTTCTGAGTAGAGGTAACAACGAGATCAGTCTGTAGTTGGAGAGGACATCTGGGTTTGCAGAGGGTTTTTTAAGAGGCAGAGATACTAGTGCACAATTGCAGTCCTATGGCCAGAGCCAATGAGATATTGAACATTTCCCTAATTGCTGGTGCCAGACAGTTCGCTACCTGTCTGTTGTCCTAGGAGGACATAGGTGCTGAGGAGAGCTAGTTTTGGCGAGGGCAAGCAGCGGCGTCGTAAACAATGCAGCACGATGCGACATATTTACAACGTGATGCATCTAGGGTGATGCGTTAAGTTGTAAAGCTCTGAACTACATTATACTTGCGTCAGGTATAATGTATGCAGGGTGGGCGTTCTGTCCCAAGTTAGCCTCGTAAAAGTGATGCAGTGAAATCTACAAGATTTCACGGAGTCACTTTTACGACCCCGTTGCGTCAAAACCTTATGCCTGCTTGTAGCAGGCCTAAGGAGTGACGCAGCACAGCAAGTATAGGCAGCCCCTGAGCAGTGATGGCATTGCGTTGCGCTTACAACACAGCTCCAGCACTGCGTCACCTTTACGCCGATAGATGTGTCACACATCTGTCTATCCTTGTGACACGGTGCGCTGCATTGTAAATGCGGCACATCCATGGTGGCGCAAGGCTATTTTTCCGTCATGCACAATAACTGGCGCATCCCTGCTCATAATCAGGGATGCGCCAGTTATTGTAAAGCTGCCCCTTAGTGTCTCCATGTCTGCTAAAAGTTAGGCTACTCTAGGGTTGTCACGGTTTCACCATGGTAGTTGAAAACACCCAGCAATTGAAACTTTTCCAAGGCTAGGAAATGAGGTGCAATATAATCAATAAGCGTTTGACTGAAATCTTTCTTGGCACCAGAAGGGCGGTAAATCAGGGCTCCTCTGCAAACTTCTGTAGCAGAAATTACTATTTTAAAAGAGTTACAGATGTGGACTGTAATTTCCATAGAAAGGTAAATGTCCCAACATTGGACAGATATGCATTGCCTGTGTAAAAGCAAACCATTTGGTGAGAACTTGCAAAGCGAAGAGAAAAGTAAGTGCATTACAGTGTGAAGAGAAAATAGCCGACTAAAGGCCACCTCAGCGATGTTCGACGCGCTCCTGCAAGACCAATCGGTTACACTAACTGATGCAAATTGACACCAAACAAAGTCGATTGTCACATAAATCAGCACCAAAGAGTTCCCTCAGAATCAGTTTCCGGTGAAGTGCAATGTCGATGTTTACTTCGAAAACTCATGCACATGCACATATGCGATGAAAAAGCCACACAAACATGCAACTATTGTCCAAAGACCACTCTAAAGATAAACAGGTGTGCAATACCATTCATAATTGATGTTGGTGAGTCGATACATTTCTTGCCATTATAGTGAAGTATCAAGAATTGTCTCTGTTCCCACAGCTTATGAAGTCAAAGACTAAAGTATACAAATGAGATTCCTCAATGTCCTTAAAAAATCAAAGTCCGTTTGTAGCCACAGTGAAACATTAAAAAAACTGTGGTACAAGCACCAATTCATGTCCTTCGAGGAACAACTTCAAGTGCCTGTTTGCCGAGTTTCAGCACTGCTGCTGATATGGGATTAATATCAGTGAACTACAATATGGATGTTTATCATGAAATTGTAAGTGTCAATTTCCTTCATTATTTACTGGGTTAGGAAAACTCAAAACAATGAAAACAAAGTTAGTTATTAATGAGGGTGTTTGTCCTGTGGCTCAAAGAAACAGATGAGGTGTATTTCATTTGCAAGAAGCTGCTCCAAAGGAACATAATTTGTTGCTGAAACAGGACATCATTGAATGCTCCACTGGTCCGACACCATGGGCTTCTCCCTCTGTAATACTGCTGAAAAAGACAGTGAAGGATCTGTACGTATATACATTGGCATGTGTCAGACCATCTAAGTAACTGAGCAAGAGAGACCCCTCACTCATCAACAGGGGAAAGTCCTGCAACTCTCATGTTTGGAAGAGCTGTGATGACCAAGCTGTCCAAATGGACCAACCTCAGATCCAAGACTGAGGAAGACATTCATGCCATGGACTTTGATCACAAACAGAAGATGAAAATATATGCCAACAGACGACATCATGTAAAAGATATCACATTTGCAGGAGGAGATGGGGTGCTTGTCAGATAACAGAGAAAAAGAAAGTCTGATGCTCCGTTTGAGGCTGAACCCATTACCATCACTAGCACCGAAGGACACATGGTGACTGCCCAGTATCCTGGAAAGTTCCTTACGAGAGATTCCACTCATTTTCATCTTGCAACCTATCACTCAACAAACATTGATGTCAGTGTAGAGACTGGATCCCGACTGACTGTTGATGACAATGTGTCTTCTGATAATTACATCTCACCTGTGCAGATCACTGACAGTTACTGGTTTACAGTGACCCAATCAGAAAGTGGGACTCAGTCGCCACAATGCCTAATTGAAAAATCATAATTGCCAGTATATCCATGATTACCTGAAAATGTATGAATCTCTTTATTCGTGTAAGTATTTATTTACTTATTTGTTTTTTGAAAAGTTACAACGTTTTATTTAACAAAGCGGGACATGTAGAACGCTGGCACTCTTTTGGTTCCCTCTGTACACTGTAGGCCTGTGATGTAAGTGTTGGAGAGATGAGTTGAAGGCAGGCTTAGAAAGTTAAGTTATGACTTACATGCAGAGGAATAAAGACATGTAAAATTACTCTCCATGTGTGGCATGGTTTTTGGTGAGTACCTAGGCTGACAGGATGCAACAATATTGTTCACAAACAAAAAATATATTGCTATCATTAAAGAAATACAAGGTTGTTGTATGTTTTATAAATAAAACTATTTTGGTATATATAGGAGCGAAATAACCAAGTATTTAAACAAATTGTTGCAAATAAAATACAAGTTTTACCATTTAGGTTTTTGTTTGGCTATCACATAACAAAAGCAGAGCCTCAGTGTTGAATAGTTTAAGCGTATCCTCTTATTGCTATTTTCCCCTCCTAATCAACCAAAGGGCTCCAGAATCATCAACATAAAGCATATTGTTAATACTTGTATTAACATTCCACCAAATTACTCGATTTCTTCATTAAAACCTTCAACAAATTGCTAATTCTGTGGAGATTTAAATATTGTTTGCATGGATTTACCAGGGAAAACTTTCAAGTCGATTATTTACAGCACTTTCAAGAAAGACTGGGTGAGATCGGAGAAATGAATTATAAACTTTGTTCTTATTATTATAAGGGAAAACATTTTAAAATGTCAAATGTAATACGACCTTCGAGTTGTGAATGTAAGCCTCAGAGAACTTCTCCTTCTCACTACAAAATCAAAGAGAACTCCTAGATATGAATGGGAAAAGATACATCACAGATTTCAATATCTGTTGTTTAACCTATTAAAATGAAATTGGTTAGGACTGTTAACCCTAAGACGTTGGACAGGTTAATCTCTGGGTACCCAAATGCTAGTGTGCAATTGAAAATCTCTTTCTTGAAAGACCTACAATTAGAACATTTTGCAAGCAAATTGGCTTGTCTTGCTGGAAGCTTAAATCTGATTCATGAGACATACCAATTTTTTTTAATGGAATATGAGGTAACTGAGGTAATTCATTTTGCGTATTAAATTAGTCTTAATGGAACAATAGTACAATTGTCCACTTCACAGGAAAAGGATATGCACCCACTTTATCATTACGGAGCACACGTCATGTGTACATTGCATGGATTGTAGTGGTTCTGAAGTATATTGACACTGACTTGATGACCTGGAAATGTGGGATTGGGGTGGAGGGCAGGTAAAAGTCTACATTTTGCTCAGGAGATCTTGGTACTGCATGACCAGACTTGCCTTAAAATATGAGTGTTGTGTATGTGGGTGAGCCCCAAAATTATTGTGTCCGATAATCAGGTAAACCATAGGTGCACATGGACATGGACAAAATCCTATTAAAATCCAGGTACACGCCTAGCCCTTCTGGTTTCTTGTTAAACGCCCTACTATCTTTTAACATACTATAAAAACACCAAATAGAGAAAATGGAAAAGTTAAAAATAAGTGGGTGATACACAGAAAGAAAGTGGACACATATTTCTTATCTTGCTCTCAAATTTGTCCACTTCTTCATTTGTACTCGGTTATTTTCTTTCATGCTTTTTCACAAGTGATGAACATGTTGCAAGGTCAGTCATTTTTCACTGTTAGTATTGCCACAGATTTTCCTTAGAATATTCACATATATGGATTAGAACTATCTATAACTACTATGGTCAAACTTCAGTCAATAATTACGTTGGTTTTATTGGTAGCACTCAAAGAAACCAGGCCATTATATTTCAAAAATATGAGAATTCATGAGTTGCAAACAGAAGAAATTAAGAAACAAGCAACCATTCCAATTTAAGGTTTCACTAACTTATATATATAGTTCATATTTTAACAACTAACACCTTGGTAGAACTCCTTTCAAAAGCAGCAATAAAAAATGTATGAATGTATGTCAGTTATAGAATAGAACTTGCAAACAATTCTTTATCCAATTAAATGTTTTCACATTTTCTGTTTGCCCTGATGAAGATTCACAATTATGAGCTACAGCAGAATCACTGTTGCCATGTTCCTTGATATATTTTATTAGAAACATAAGATAACTATTTTAAGGAAATTGATAACCATTTCATAGTGAAGAGGCTTTTTGTTTAGTTCTTTTTAGGGTGTAATTCTTAATGCTTTAAACTCCATGGTTCTCGCTGCCTCAAAACTCTCAAAAATTGTCTTCCTAAATTATGTTTATAGAATTTTGTATGAAAACACACACACACGCACTCTGTCTAAAGGAAAAGTTTCTAACAAAACAACTTTTACAGACTAAAGAAATACCATCCCCAGACAGACATGAACTTAAATATATAAATTAAGATCAAGGATATATGAAAAAAAGCAAATAACCATACAACTGGTTATTTGCACAATTCACAGAAATTAGCCCATATTTGTTCATTACATCTAGAAAAAATGATTGTTGGGATGGGAAAGTCCGCTACATGGTAATGAATGGGCACCACTGCACTGAGTGCCTGACTGTACTAATGTCCAGATCCCTAATGCTGATATGTTTTGTCATAGGCAAACCAGCACATATGTGTGTGTACCATGACCTAGGCCTGTCTCATAGATTGCAGTCTTGGTGGATGGGGATGGACTGTCAAAGCATACCCTCATACTGGTGAAAAGGCTACTGCCTTCCACAGGAGTTAGGCAGCACAAGAGTATTGGTGGCAGCATACCATGTAGAGATCAGTAGCAGGTCCATTTTAACCTGTGTCACTCACATTTGGCGTACGAACGCACTCATTTTAAAGTTCCTCTGCTGTGTGCTTACTCATCCCTTGGCCTAAATTGGTTTGGTGTGTAGTGTTGAGCAGCGCATTATTGCTATATCTGCGCTAGGTGTATGTATGCCTGGAAAGAGCACAAAAGAAGGATAATGCAGTACTGTGAAATGTGTGCATGTTGAATGCATGTGCTAGGTGTTTGTGTGTCTGTGAATTGTACAGTACACAAAGGATATAGTGTTATGCTGTGTATGCATGTTAAATGTATGTGCTGTGTGTTTGTGTGTCTATGAGCGGTACAATACATGGAGGATGTATTGATGTGCAATGCATCCATGTTAAATGTATGTACTCATTGTATGTGTGCCTATAAGTGACACAATACATGAAGGATTCAGTGCTGTGCCATGCATATTAAATGTATGTGCTGGGTGTATTTGTGTTCATGAGTGGTACAGTACAGGGAGGATACAGAGCTGTGCGGTGTGTGTATGCTGTATACATGTACTGGCTGTATGTGTGAATGTGCAAGTGAGCGGTACAATGCATGGAGGATCCTGGGCTCCATTTCGGGAAACCCAGGCCTTCATTGTGAAAAATGAGGAGAGGAAAGAGAGAAATCCCCCCAAGACAAATGTCTTTATTCTTGTTCTGTGAGAATCACACTGGAGAGGGGTGTGCCAGGCTTCCCACTATACTTGAAAGGGTGTTCTTTGATTCCATGGGAGGCCACAAGGTAGGGGCCTGGGCACATCGCAGGAAGGAGATGGGGATGATAAGAGAATCATAATGAGAAGGGCTGGGGCCCTGGGCTAGCATTTTGATGTAAATATCACTGTGGCTGATATCTAGGTGTGAGCTCTGGTCACTCCCATGACTGGTGTTGTGGGACTTTCAGCTTTCGAGTTGCTCCTGCTGTGACAGACTCTTTTCAAGAGGGAGGGGGAATAGACACTTCAAAAGAAGCAGACCCCCCAAATAAACTTCACTGATTCATACACTAAATAACATTTGGTGTATGGAAATGGACTATAAGTTGGAGAGTTTGAGACCCCAAAATGTGTCATCTGCCAACTCGCCAGATGGGCTGTGTGAGTAGGGAAACCTCTGGAAGTGTTCTGCTTGTGACCCAGACTGGGGGCCAAGGCTAAATAGTCTCCCTGCTAGCTGAGGGGATATCACCCTGGGGATCCAAGACCACCTGCCCTGGAGCCTGGGGCACCATCACAGCCTGCTTGCCAAGACCAGTGTGTCTTGTGAGGAGTGAGGAAGGGGAGAGCATTGGAGTGAGCGAGTTCCACTGAGCAATCCTGTGAAGTGGACTCCTATCACGAGGTGTGAGAAAACAGTTGGAGCACTGATCGGATCATTGCCAGGGTATAGGACAAAGTCGGTGACCCTCCTATGCCAGGGGAGGACCACTGTGAAGTGAAACTTAGTGAAAGTTGCACTGATCTGGCTGGAGGCCATATGTAGTTACTGATCAGCAATCCTGTATGCAGGAGAGGCAGCCACAAGGTGAACTTTGCATATACTGTGCCAATCGGGCCGGAGCCCTTGTATAGCTAAGGATCAGGAACCTAATATGCCAGGAGAGCAGTGGCGGCTCCTCGAGGGAGTGCTGCAGGGCGGTGGGGAAGGGCAGGGTGGGGGGTAGTAAACTCCGGCATGTGGCTGAACGGAGGTAAGTAAATAAATAAATAAATAGAACAAATTACATTGTGCGGGCTGCATCGCCATTTGTAGTTGCAGCGCCCGCAATGTAATTCGTTTTATTTATTTACTTACTTAACTCCATCCGGCCGTATTCCGGAGTTTACCACCCCCAACCCTGCCCCTCCCCCGTCGCACCGCAGCACTCCCTCAAGGAGCCGCCACTGCAGGTTAGGCTGCCACAATGTGGACTTTGCTGAACACTATGTCAATTGGCCCAGAGCCTGTGTTCAACTAAGGATCACAGAAGGGATGCAGTGACTCAGTATGCCAGAGGGGGTCACTATAACTTGCATAAGTGTGTAATGACCAGAGCATCGTTGGAGGAGTTGGTCCACTGTGGGAAACTATAGTGAGGTCATCTTGGACCCACTTTGGTTCTCCATTTTAGTTGTACAGTTTGCACATTTTAGTACACATTGTTTTAGTTATATTAGCTTTGCATGTTTTACTTGCATTATATTATTCATAGAAGACGCTGTACATGCTGCTTGTTTTAGAAAGCCTTTTCTGCTACATAGTCTGTACACTTTGCTCAAGGCTAGGAACACGGAAAAAGATATCCTCATGCTTGCATTTCCCATTCAGAGACAGCTTCTAACATCTAGAAACATCATTGCAATCAGAGTTGTACCTCTAACACAGTGGTTTTGTTGTATAAACAGTGCACTATCATTTTACAGGTCAGAGGGGCACTCCAGTCATGACTTTCGTGGAATGAATGCTGTGTTTGACATGCAGCTTTGCTGACACTGATCTTCCATCCTACAGAGAAGGATTGTGAATCCTATTTCTGGCCAAATCATCCAGGTATAGGAGCTCAGGCTAGCCTAAGAGATCGGGCAGAGGGTACAGCCACCATTTTCTCAGAGTAGGGGTAGTGATCGATAAGCATATATAGAAATCAGACTGCCATGGTTGTACTTTCAGTCTTTTCATCATGTTGACAATGCTGGTTACTTTGCTTTGATTATCTGCCTAATAATCACAGCCTATTCTTTCTGTGCAATATTACAATTGTTTCAAGAAATGTATTGAAAACTCTCTTAGTATCTTTCTTATGCTCACTAAGTGCATGATGAGTAAACAACAAATGGATAAGATATGTTTCCATAATTCCCTTTGGGATCTCGGTGTCATGTTTGAGGTTGCCAAAATCACCTACCACTCCAGGAAGGTTAGGGGTGAGGCACAGTGAGACAGTTAGGATTTTGGCTGACAGTCTCCGAAGGTGTAGATGGACTCAGTCCCTACATTCTGAAGTCCTGTCGTTCTAATATGCAGTCCTACCTTTTCCAGTGGGAACCATATAACAAACCCCATACGCATCTAGCCCCCGAATGAGGGATCAGCACTTCTTTTAAACTTAAGTGCAGTAAAGGAGAACTCCCCCTAAGCACACTGGTAGCACCTCCAATATCCATCCTCCCAAACAGTGTTTATTGTGTGAAAGAAATAGTTGCCAGGCAGTAAAGATTTCCAAGATAGCTCATCCTTGCTCTGTCTGCTGTTGGCACTGCCCATTGTCAGTATTACTCTTATCATTCTACCCTTTTCCCTGGCAACTTACCTTATTGTCCTTATTGCACAGTACATCACTTCAGTGTTCTTTGCTCACACAGCACCCCAGAAACACTACATCTTGCCATTTGGTCCAAAAAAGCAGCATTTACTTATGTATTGCTCCGAATGTATTCCCTGTCTGGTGCGAGTAGATTCTATATTGTCTTTTTTCCTTGCATTATGGTCTTTTTAGTCTAATCTTTATAGAAGAACACAAACAATCGCTGTCAAAGTACAATGAAAGAATTCTGACTGGATAAGTTAGCTGTAAGTCAGAGGTCAAATATTTGTTTTGACGTGGGTTTTAAATCTAGATGTTACTCATCCCTCAAAAAATTCCAGATCAGACAGTTGCAACTGAATCACGGATGGATTCGGTGCAAGACCAACAGGTGCAAAACTGTTTACCTGTCTCACTCCTATATGGAAGTGCGTGAGAGCCACCTGTGGAGCCATGTGCAGCACCGGTTCTTTTCTACGCTTTCTTGAAATAGAAATGTATATGTGATTTGCAGTCAGCAATGCTGTTGCAATAGGAATAGATTGCTCATGCAAACTGCACACCTGTCTGGCCATTGCCCATTTAGTGAATCATTAATGTAAGCACCTTAATTATGTCCTTGTGTTCTAAAAGGAGTACCTGGCAAACACCAACTAAAATTAAGCCCTGGCACCGCCAATATTTTACTCAGAAGCTTGGCCATTAAATCTTTTGTTTTCCTACAAATGAATCATGGTGTGTGCAGCTGGTGCCAGGGTATATTCATTATCACAGAGAGATGAGGTGGTTGGGACAAGCAATAACAGACTGCTAATTTGTGAATTTGGACCCTGATTATGGCAGCTGTCTTTAACCAGACCAGGCTCCAGTGGGTGACTAAGTATATCAAAAGGCAAGAGGTTTTATAATCCACAGTACAATCCACAGTCATGTAAAAAAAAGTATACACATTCAAGAATCTATGGTTTTACAGATAAAATATTGAATGACATTCATATAGTCTCACCAATTCCTGACAGTAGATAAATCTAGCCTGACATGACAACACACACATATCACCTTGTCCTCAAATATTCAACAAAATCGCCGTAATTCAGAATCCTTGTGGGAAAAAGTGTGGACCCATGCTGCTTTCACATCAACTAAGTGGTAATTTAAATCAAGTGCTGCTAAAGAAGTGGGCATGTTAACTATATCATCTGGAAATTCTAACATCTTTATATAAATTCATAAACGTTGTGAATTTGATCTGGATCACTCAAATGTGTGATCCAAATCATCCCTAGATCAAAAGATATTTGTTAATGTATAAAAGAAATAACTGTTTAATCTCATTTGTCTGAGAAGAGTTATAAAGCCACTTCCAAAGCATTATGAATTCAAATGTTCCACATCAAGAAAGATTTACAAATGGAGAAAGTTCGAGGTGGTTGTAGAAATATATTTGCCTGTTTCCATCCACAATCTCTCTCTGCTGCCCTGATATGTTAAAGTGTATCATCAATAAGGTCTCGATACTCACACCCAACCGTTCACCTTACACCCCTCAAAATATACTCTACAAGAAAGATGCAGAGAAAAGCTGCAGATACAGACATCTCTGATAATACCAGAGAGGTTTTATCAAGTCGAAGCTTCCTAATATCCACCACTTCCCATCTGTCTAGTTTCAAGTCCATATAAGAATACTTTGCATACTTTTGAATAAAGTTCTGCATTCCTAGCACAAAGTAGAGGTGCAAATAGTCCGGGTGATGGGCAGCATAAATAATGAAATGCTTAAATGTGGTGACTAAAACCCTCTTCCTCTGTTAATGACAAAGGTAAGAAATCCGTCACCACATAATATGTCAATTTAAAAGAGCACCTAAGATAGTAACTGGTGTTCATTGCAAGACATATTGGACCTTTAATGTGCATTATAATTCTATATTTTTTCTGTTCTTCTAAGAAGGGACTAGCACGTAAAAATTATTGTTGGACTATACTTGTTAATAACACATAGGTAATGTACATGTATGTGTTAATTTTAGAATTGTACTGAAAGCAAAATGGCGTGTTGTGTAGTTTTGTAATGTAATACATCATACATGGTAACTGAGTCATACATATGATGGTATGCATTTGTAAGGACACTGCTGAGACACATAGACAACTCAGCAGCTACATTACTCTCAAGGATAGCAATTCCTGCATTTTTACCATAAAACTAAGTCTACATTGTTCGTTTTCTGGGAACACATTGATAGTGTTTATTACCACATATCCACTGAGATTAAATAGTACCTTACAGTGTTTCTTGCCAGACACACAAGCAACTTTTTTTGTTTTCTCATAGCTGTGGTGCTGTTTGACATATCTGCAAGAAACATTTAAAAGAGTACCTCCACTTTGGGCCTCCATGGCAAGTTTTGTGAAGATCGAGCAAGTAGGGGCCAAGAAAAAGGAGGCATCACAAAAGTGCAGTTTCTAATTTTTAGATCCCATATGATTCTTTGTTGTTGTGGTTATTAAGGAATTAGCATTTAAGAAGGTGATCTGGTTGGAAATATCAGCATTATTAATTCACTGGATTTGAATCCGTGGATCTCCAAGGGTCCAAAATTCAAATAATACTCAGATTATATTGAATAATCCAGTTGGCAGGTTGGAAATCAGGTGAAAATGGTGTAGCAGACATTTGATAATGTAGTTACTGAATCCCTGTTTTCAAAAATAAAAATCTAATGGCAGATAAGGAGCCAGCATGAGCACACCCTGACCCCAAGTCCCATGTGGGTGGGGGATCTGAAAAAAATTGCAGAACTTTTTCGTGGAGTCAATCAATCCTCGAAGGACCCAGCGTGTGTCCACTAGTAACGCGAAATTAGAATTGGTTCCACAGTACATTCAAACTTCCCATTCATCAGGTCAAGCTTCGCAAACCAATGTCAGCCTATTAGAGATCTGCGTACCCATTCCTGAACAATTGAATCCCTTTTAAGTCAGTGAAGCTTGCTAAATGCTAAAGATTTAAGTGAAAATAGCACCAAAAAGCACAAAGTGCCAACTGTGGGTATCTAGTCGTGCTTGACCGTGGCAAAATCACAAGTTCAGGCTGACCACAATTCTGGTTGGGTAGCGATGAAAGATCACTCACTGAGGGTGCGTTGCACAGCAGGAGAAATGCAAGGCTGCAGGATGTGATTAGAGGCCATGCAGATTGTGTGCTGTTCATTCATGGATAGGGGAGCATAGGACTGGGTAAGAGATCAGACACTGTTTTTTTAGGATAAAAAACAAAACTGCAGCTGAAACAGAGGAATAGGAACCTGCATTATAAAAGAGATAGATTTTTAGCATGTCTGTTGATTTACCAGGAATTGGTTTATTTCTGCTTGTGTTCTTAGTTCTACAACAGAGATCCTCACCCTGCAGACAAGGCAGTGCAAGCCATTAATCACAAAATATGCACAATTCTCATCTTTCTCCTTCAGCAGTGTCCTGTGGCAATTTGTCACTAGGAGAGCTTGTGTACTGTAATATGGTGCCATATGTAGATGTCACCTCTTCAGAGTCCCACTTATATTACCTTTGATGCCATTCATCAAAATGCCTGCTCATTGATAATGTTCTGAATGATTATTTGCCATGACTTCCTTGGCCAAATTTCAAGTCACTTAATGTACATATGACATATTTCAATGGAGGATTTTCTCTCCATCAGGGATGGAGAATAATTGCCACATGATAGACTCATGTGGAGACCTGGTTAACTCGACCTGACCTTACCTGCAATCCTGATCAGCTGTCCCTAGATTTTTACTGTGCTGGTCATCCTGCCCAGAAGCTATACATGCAGTGGAGAAAGGGTTTCAATCCCCCCAAAAAGTCAGGAGAGCAAATAAACCCAGCCTAGCATCCTTTGCTGTAGATCTCATGTAACAAGGAGTTTGAGTATGGATGATAAGAAAAACATCTACTTGAATGTGGACTATACAGCAACAGGAAGCAATTAAATCTTTCCAATTGCTTCTAACTGTCCACGGATCGTTTATGGTATCAAAAAAAACCCTGGTCCTGGAGTACCACTTGCAGGAACTGCAATACCAAAAAGGCTTAAAACATGGAATTTGTGGAAACTGGAAGAACAGTTCTAAGTTTTAAGTTGGTCTTAGTCACAGGGCCCATGGCATCTATTTTGGGATTCCTGATCCCAGAAAGAAAGTCTTGCATTCAAGACCACTTGTTCCCCTTAAATCTTACATCTCATGGCCAACAGTTGGGTGGATCAGGGACGGTGTTAAACCTCAATTTCATGAGGCATGTGGCAATTTCACACATTTGAGAGACAAGGTACGAATACAATTTAAAAATGCAATCAAACAAGAAAGGGTTGCCTTAAGAAGTGAGTTCTGGAGTGGATTTGGGGAAAACCATGAAGGTTTATCAAAACTTCAAAGAAGTACAACACAGAAGTTGTGAAGTGCAGATGCAGCAAATCTCATTTACATACATAAACCTTTGCCATGAAGGCTCTAAGTTACAACAATACATAATAATAGACAACATCATTAATAAGCTAAGTCCCTTATATGCAGAAAAATTTGTAAGAAATCAAGGAGCATCCCTAGTAGAGACCTAAAAATATATGGGTCCCCCCAAATCAAGGTTTTATCCAGCAAATTGTACATAGGAAATCATGGAAACTGAAACATCGCTGTGGTGTGAGCAAGCAAATACATTTTCAACAAATCAGATTATAGACGAACAGATGGTCATACAGCCCTACCACCTAAGCACAGACTCTCTCCTTGAAAATTGATTCAGCCCTTCAAACCTAAGGTCATTCTGAGGTTTCACAACAAATTAGTTACATAAACAACAGTGAACCATTGTGAGTAAATGAGTGTAATACTGCATGCAAGTGAAAGATCCTTGGAAAACGTTACAATCGTGAGCAAAGGTTAGAGAGCCTTCTTCAAGTTCAATGTAATTAAAAAATAAACAAATCTACATCTTGTTTGACTACGTTCTGCTAAAATATTTACAAAAAATACCATTATGTCTCATCCATTTTAACCCCTTCAGCGCTGCGCGGATTCCCCCGCGGTGCTGAAGGGTTCGAGCGCGGGCGGGGCCATGACGGAACGGTTCCGTCATGAGCACAGCTCAACCGATGCTCATGACGGAATCGTTCCGTCATGAGCATAGAAGGGGTTAAACAAGATGACATCGAGCTTAAACTGTGGCCTAGTCAGCACAAGCAAGGAAAACACACTTCAACAGGGCAAAGAAAAATCGTTTCAATGGCAATAGTATCACTTCAATGAATACATGTGACATCAATAGTAAATGAATGTCTTGCCCACTTTTAATAATGCTCATTCTTAAACATTGCACAAAAGCTCCATCGCCTACCTTGTCTCTCAGGATTACCAGCATTGTTTCTGAGGCAGCTGTATAGCATCTATGGGTCCTTTGAAAACCAAAATAAAGGAAATAAGCCTCCGGATGTGTTAAACAATCCACACTTTAGAAAAGCAACCCTCTAGAAACAAGGGTCTCTCTCTTTGGAGGACCGTATTCGGACTTTGTCTCTTTACAGTATCACAAGACTGATTTGACTCTCTTCATTATGACCTCCTGGCAGAGTGGACTAAGCCAGAAAAAAACAGAGAAGCCAAGAAATCACACCAGTAATTTCTACTGAGCACCAGTAAGATAATAATTACAACTGAGCAAAATTTTAATTATGCAGGAATATTCTGCGTAATTTTACATTACTCTTGTGATGCAAAATTATCAAAAATGGCACAATTACACATGTATCTGTAATTGTAAGTAATTTGGCACAAACATCCTACTGCAGAAGCACACACATAACAAACTGAGGGGCATATTAACAAGGGCTTTATCTCCGCTTTTTTGGCTTTAAAAGCCAAAGAAGCGGAGATAAAAATATCGCCCTATCAACAACAGGGTGCTAACATGCAAAATCGCATGTTAGCACCCTTTTTCACTACGCTTCCCTTTGCATCTCTAATGAGATGCAAAGTGGGCGTTCCAGAGCAAAATAATAGGAGAAATGTTGCATTCTCCGATTATCAAGCTTCATGCTAACCCTGTTAGAGACAAAAAAAGCAGCGCTAACCACGGTTAACGCTGCTTTTTTACGTCTGCTAATTTTCAGATTTAGCCATGTAATCCAATGGGAGGTGGATTACATGGCTAAGTCCACCGTGGGCTATCAACAAGGATATCCCTATCCTTGTAGTTTTATCACTGCATTACCAGCGATAACCTCCCAAAATGCCGCTATCGCTGGATATTTTTTCGCCTAGGCGGTTAGCGTTGGTAATAACACGATAACCAGGAGATATTATCCAGCGATAGCTGGCGTTAAAAAAATGAACGCTAAGCGCCCTTAGCGGCAATTTTCCCGGTTCCTTGTTAATATGCCCCTCAGGGGCATATTATCAAGACAGGCGATAAAATTAGCGCCGCTTTAGCGGCAGAAAACTGCTGCTATAACGGCGATAATGGGCTTGATAATATGCTCTATGGAATACAATTGAAGCCCATGTTAGATGTGAAGGACATCTAATCTGAGCTTCAATTGGAATTCCATAGAGCATATTATCAAGCCCATTATCGCAGTTTTAGCGGCAGTTTTCTGCCGCTAAGGCGGCGATAATTTTATCGCCTGTCTTGATAATATGCCCCTTAGTGACCACAAGCTGCTGCTGTATTTTTTTTTCTGTTGCATTTAACTCAATCTTCTTAGTGCAAAATGCAACCTGGTGTGCATTTTGAAGGCAAGGATGCATTTTGCACAAAGACAATAGGGCTAAATACTGGGTTACACTTTGCATGTAATTCTGCATAAACTTGCATAATTTTACTTTAATATTGCATAAATACACTACAGCAAATTATGCAAGTTACGACCCCCCAAGGATAATGATGTAGAGGTGGCTGCAATATCTAGGGCTGCTGCTTCTGCACGTTACCCAGAGAAAGAATCTTTGGTGTTGTAATTTTGTACTCAGTCTACAGAGCAGAAAATATTAATGCTGCACATTGTATGACCAAGTCCAGCAGAGATGCCATCCTGGCATGTACTCATTCAGCACGAGCCAACATCCTCATGCCATGTTCCTAAATGAGTACTCGGGGACAGAGATGCAGTGGCATGAAGAGCGGGAAGAAGAATCCATGCCCGAGAAGTCAAATACAATACGAAGAGGAGGAAGATCACTGCCTGCAGTTCTCTTCAACCTACTAGAACCTGTGCAAGAAGGTCATCCATTTTGGGGACATAAGTTGAGGCAATACATGGCCCCTTAAAGAATTGCCACAAGAACTTTTACAAATGTTTTAAAAAAATCAAGAAGAAAGTTTAAAGATTAAAATAATGTTTAGAACAAAAATGATTAAAATATTTAACAAAAAAGGTCCTACAAATAAGCCTATAAACTAAAAACTGCAACAAACAAAAACACATAAACAAATTGCTGCCTGAAGTGGGTTGTCTGCAGGAACCTGCTGCAGGCTAGGCCATGTAGTCGAAACCCACTGTGCACAGCCAATACCCCTCAAATGTGGAAATTGACTGCCGGTGGTGGTTTGAGAACAGGCTCTAACTAGACAACCCCCAGTACGGATATGGTACAAGGCTATGCCGTATGTCATGTTCTGCAGTCCTCACCTGTTCCACACGGCTGAAGGTCGTGTGCTTTAGGAGTAAGCTATCTATAGGGTCTGCTGCCATTCCTTAGAATGTACACCCTAAGCCTGTCTGTAGTGATTGTTAGCCTTATATAGATGTTGTGGTCTAAAAAATAGGAATTTGATAACAAACAGAAATTAATTGAAATAAATAAAGGTTAAAGTGAAGCTTTGGTTAGGTTTCCTTATAACCCTAAAATGTATGTTTAAAAACGCCCTCCACAATTCTCTGAAAAATACAGCGTTAAAGTGCAGTTATGTTTGCGGAACAAAATCTAAATATCACTGAATGTTGCCAATTGTGGTTCATGAAATTAACCTTAACATGCGCCCCTCGTCATGCACTGGTTATGACCTCACATATCACATTACTCATGACACATTAAATGACATCATCGATGACATCATCTAAAGTTACTAATACTCTGCAATTGACCATATGTATCAGGCATTAGCTGCAAAGTCAAATCCTGTGCCCAACCCTCTATGTGAGACCTACCCACAATCTTATCATTTAATGGTGATATGCAATTAGGCTTGGCTGACAAGGTTCCCTTTGGCTAGGCCCTATGAAAAAATCTCCTGAGGTGGGTAATACATTGTGTACCTAGGGTACAGCTGTGCACAGGACGGGTTGGCCTCATATCATGGCCTACAATCATGTCATGAGCCAAACCACCACTGAATAACTCACACCTTCGGCACACAGCCTTCAATAGTGTGCAGGGGAACAGGATCTTTTTCCAAGCCTTGCACTTAACCTTCCACAGATTATTAACCCTCATTGTGCACTGCCTTTATTCATGGTAGCAGGTTTCGGGTATAATGCCTGCTTAATCGCCTATCCTTCCACAGGCAAGGAACCCTTGTTCCACATAACCTTTGGCAGGAGGGTTTAGTGTCTGTGCCCAACCCTATGAGGGAAAACAAATCTCTGCAGTGCATGGCCGGCAGTTGTGTGCAGTGTGGGTTGGCTGCAGGGCATTGCCTATGGCCAATTCCTGTACCTACCCCTCTGCAGCCAGTGAAACTATATATGGCCATAGGCCCCTTTTTCCTAATATTGTTTGTACAGTATTCTTACATATGTTGTGCTCTTGGACGCTTTAGGGAAGAATTTATTCATATTTCCCATTTGTAAATAGGTTGTCACCTCCTTTGAATTAGTTGTAAAATATTAATGTTTTGAGACTAGGGGGGATATTCTCAAGGACTTATCACTGAGTTAGCGGCACTTTATCGCAGCCAAAGTGGTGATAACATTTTCGCCCTATTCACAAGCTGGAACTAACAGCCGATACCACCAGTTTCCCTGAGATAGAAGCCGAAAAAAAATGACACCGGCAACTAACGCTAATGATATGCAGAGTAGGTGTTCCCATGCAAAAAGCCGCCACAACACCACTTCGCAACATTCCCAACAACCAGCCAGATCGGCGATAAGATCCCAAAACATGCGATAAGGTGCATTAGCAGCAGGTATTTAACACCTGCTCTTACTTGGTGTTAAGTTGGACAACAACCTGCACCATGAAAGGGAGCCCAGCCCAGAGCCACACCTGAAGAACAACAGATGCCATGGAGCCACTGATCATGCAGCTCGGAGCCCCAATAGGGCCACACACCCACCGCCACCACACCCAGGACCACCCCCGGTTAAAGATATTTCACATCAACTTCACGAAATCATGAACAAAACAATTCGCCTGATGTCACACAATTACAACAATTAACATTCATGTGTGGTCAGAAAAAGGAGAATCGTTCATTCATCTTTGAATTCCCAATCTAAATATTTTATTAAATTTCATCTCAAAACAACTATTTGGAAGATTCATGGCAGGTCTTCTCTGGACAATCTGCAAGTCACAGCCTGCAAGACAAAATTCAAGATAAGAAGGTGTGTCATGCGCTCATCAAAGGACAGCGAGAGAGAGAAAGAGAGAGAGCATGAAAGGGAGCGAGAGAGAGAGTGAAAGGAAGAGAGAGAAAGAGAGAGAAATAGAGAAAGAGAGAGGAAGAGAGAGAAAGAGAGAGACAGAGAGAGAAAGAGAGAGAAAGAGAGAGGAAGAGTGAGAAAGAGAGAGAAAGAGAGAGAGAGACAGTGAAAGGGGAGAGGGAGAGGAAGCGAGAGTGCCGACACTGCTGACCCAGGCCTCACTGCTCACCTGCTGCCACCAGTGTGTCTCCAACCACGTGCAGGTATACACCGCAGTCCACCAGGTCCCTTATCTGAAACAGAGTCCAGAAATATGAATGGCAGAGTTCATACCATTGCACACGCCATCATCGCTTGCCCGCCCCTGCGCATCCGGGCCTCACTGCTCACCTTCCGCCACCGGCGTGACTCCAAGAGGGCCCACCATGTGCCGGTGCAAGCTCCAAGCCAGAGGCCCGCGACCTTTGCAGCCTCCACATCATGCAGCCCTGCACCGCGGGTCAAAGATCATATCAGTGCCCACAGCATCATTGCAAGCTGCACACCCGCCCAGCTCTTTAGGTACCACTAACTCAGTGAACCTTGAGGCAACGCCACGTGGCAGTAGGCACGCGCTGCCCGCTGGCTCAGGCCTACACTGCGGTCCAGCAGGGCTCACATAAATCCTTACCAGTCCGGACCGCCAGGATGGCGCATCATCGCAGGTTGCACACCCGTTCAGCACTTAAGGTGCCCCTACCTCAGTGCACCAAAAGTCACCGTCTCGTGGCGGTAGGCCCGTGTCGGCCGCAGTGTATCCGATGCCACCAAGTCTGTGCAACGCAAGTCATGGACCCTTTATGATTGAGTCCCGTAATGTGCCAGGCGGACGCATCCATGTCACCTCCTGCAGTGGGGAAGAACTGGGACACGTAGCGACGTCGTCATCCCCTTTATACCTAAGCGGAGTGGGCTGGGTTGGCGTACGCCAGGCTAGCGTAGGGGTGTGAATAATTATCTCTGGGCTCTGGGCATGGTTAATTTCTGGGCTGGTCAGGAAACCAACTGATGCGTGTGTCTCTGTCGCAGTGTCGGCGCCACACGGCCCGCAATCGACAATGTTGTAATGTTGCATGCACCCGGAGGGCAGCCGCACACGAAGGTATTGTACAAGGAGCGCAAGACCAATCGGGCTCTTGGCTCATACATGCCAACTGTTGTGTGTGTATCGCTATTGGTGCACCATAAGCCTAAGGCCTAGCCTCATTTGCAGTGCGAAAGGCACATCACATTTCCAGAATGCAAGCAGTAGTCAGACTAACATTAGGGATGAAAGCACCTTTGTCTCAACACATAAGACGGAAGGACATCTGCAACTCCGACCTTGGTCTTGCATGTGGCAGGCACCCCCTGAGAGAGATACCGTAGCAGATGATGACGACTCCCACACTACGCACAGCGCAAATGAAAGAGTAACATATCCACACCCCACACACAGAAGTCCTTGCCCGAGGTACTCTTGCATGGAATGCCCTTGACACTTACGTAGACAACAACCCATACCTCCAAACGTTGTACACACATACAACTCATTGATCCGAGCTGTGGCATCTCATCCACATAACTGCCGCAGGTCAGAAGAGTGCCGGTTCTACGAGAGCCACCAACGCAATGGCAGAACATCCCGGGCACATGCACAACGCCTGTCACGTGGAACTGTACTGTAAACGAATGCTGCCTGTTAGTGTCTGATGCATTGTTCTGTATGTGTGGCCCTTGTCTTGCCCGTACTGACACGCACATGCTAATTAAGTTTATGCAACTTCAATAGTGTTCAACTGTGATGAGTGTTGATTAGAATGACAAATTGTGTGCCTCAATGAGCATTGTCCGTACACAGTGGGGGACTGACTGACGCATTTCACTTAGGGGTGAGTCCCTATTGCCAGTTCCACCTCTGTGAGCCAGACATTGTGGTTGGGATAGTAACTGATAGACCTGTGCTCTTACATGTCATCAGCAATGTGAGTATGGTGTCCAACTTCTTGCCATGTGGATCAATGTGATCCATCACTACAGGCTGTGTCCACCAAGTTGAGAGTGAGTAGGTATGCGAAGAGATGTTCTGTTGTCAAATGTGATGGGGGACACTACTTTAGGCCTGCCAACGACTTTGACATTTCATACCCAACTCTATTTCTAACAAGTTGTGAAATTGCCTGATTGTTGTTTCAGTGCATTGAGGCCACAGCTAGTGCACACATTCCCAGTCATCTCACTGCTTATGTGTGTCGCGGTCACACATGCGCATTGCTTTCATTTCCCAGGGTGTACCATTTTGTGCAATCAATGTCCTTACATTCATCCATACTTTCATACTTGATCGATTATGGACATGACACATCTGTGTGAATTTGAATGATTTATTCACATTTGGTGGAGTGTCGGAGATGGAGCAGTACATGGCCATGCAAACCCCATATTACATTTTATCCCAGTGGAGGGCCAGCCAGAATCATTTAGGGATTGACAAGTACATAGGAAGAGGAAGAGGAAGAGTACAGTCCGCAGTGTGATTGCTGTGTCATTGTTCAGCAAACAGAATATGGCAGTCCATGTCGAGGCCCAAAGTGAGTGTCGCAGAGTGTTTGGGGGAGAGTGGAAGGTGTTGTTACAGGGCATGATGCAGGGGGCAGAACCAAGCTGAAACAGGGCATATGGCAGAGAAGATTGCTACTGGCTTCTTCTTACTACACAGGTGGAATCACCAGCCTCTTCGTCCTCTATGTCATCTGTCTGACATGTGGGTGCTGATGTTTGGTCTGCAGCACTGTGTGCCACTGACACATCAGGGGCCGGAGATGTGTGTGTGGAAGTACCAGTAGCATTCATCTGCGACTGCCTTAGTGGCAGCAATGTGATGACCAGGATCTGCAGGACATGGAAGATCCCAACAACTGTTTGCTGATGTGCATCCGTGGCAGCCATTCTTTCCGCATGCATCCGCTCCATGTTCTCCATTATCCTCAGCATCTGTGCCAACTCTCGGCTGACATTGCTGAGGCCACCCTGACTAGACAGTTGTTCTCCTCTCACAGGCATGACTCCAGCGGTGTAAGTGGGCACCAATTGGAACTTAGACACCCACGTATGGCATCCAGTTTGGCAACCAGGAGTTGGAACCCCAGCTGCACCTGTTCAGCCTGCCCACTTTGGCAGTCTAACACCTGGCCTTGGAATGCGATGTGTTCTTCAGTGAGGTGTTGGGAGCCAGCCGTGGCTGTGGGTGCTTCCTGCTTTGTGGTCTGTGCATGGGGTGGGGTCTCCTCAATGCAGCTGGGCAGCCCTGCTCCTGGAGGTGGTTTGCCGTAGCTATCTATGAGCTGTTGTAGGGCGTTGGTGTCGAAGGTGTGGGGTCCTCTTCATCATCACTGATGAGTTGCCTGGTCTGCATTTTAACATTGTTTTGACATGTATGTTGACGCATTGTTCAAGCTTACATACAGACTGCATGACAATGTACATTGTGACTGGTTGGGAGGAGCTGACTAATTGATGCGGGACAGTGGACATTTGAACTACATCACGGATGCGAGGTTGTACACGTACATTCTCATCTCACAGTTTCTTGCTATGCCAGAATTGGCCAGTTTCTACACACAAGCAGAACCAGTTGTGTCCTTTGTTCTGTAGTGAAAGTGTTGCACTTTGTACCACATTGTCGTCAATGTTGATGTGCTGTTGTTGCTATGTGTGTGTGTTGCATTGTGGGGGAGTCGCCCTTGCAGCTGTGATTTTGCTGCCCCTTATCCCTTTGAGGCAGTGTGCCTTTGACTTCTGTGCTTCTACAGTGCTGAGATGTTGCAGACTTGGCTAATTTTGGGTCTCGGTGGGAGTTGGAACTTTTGGGCATGGTTTATCCGCAGATGTGTTGTTGCCGTCAGGGGTTGTATGTGCACGTGGATGTGTCAGAGTGTGACCTGCTCCTTTCCGGATGTGTTCCACACTAAGCCACCTCAGTGTCATGGCGTGCCCATGTCATGATAATTGGACTTCAGCCATGCTATTCCTCATGCAGTGTCACTTGCATTGTCAGTGTGGCTCGCAGAAACGCAGCTTTGCTGGATTTAACACGTGTGCATGTGTTGGTTGTGAGATTGGTGCTGTGTGGGTAGGGACCACTTTGTGCCCATAGTGGATGGGGGCCTACTTGGTGTTTGTATGTGTGCTGCAGTGTGCCAAGGGGATGCGGGACATGATCCAGAGTCATTGTGGGTGTGCAGTGTGCTCTACTTAATTGTGCATGTGTGCCATTGTGCCCATCTCCCACCGTCCTCCCAGTCCCTGTTGGGTACTCACCCTGGTGCTGTTGTGTCAGGTCATTTCAAGCAGTGTCTGGACCCCCAACTCCTGCCACTGTCTCCCCACTGATGACTGTGGACACCATTACCTCCATCTCATCCAGCTCCTGGTGTTCCGCTCGACTGCCACCTCCAGTCTGCATTGCTGCCTGATGGTTGTCAGCGAGTTTCTTCTTTGTTTCTGCGCTTTGCATCATTCCAGTGCCTCTTTACCTCTCCAATTGTCCTCCTCCTCACTCCGACTGCATTCATCTTGTCCAGGATGGCCTGCCATGATGCATTTTTATTTGCCAATGACACGTTGGAGGTGATGAACAGTTGTTAGTGGTGTTCTATCACCTCTGTGATGATGATCCTGTTTTCCTGCGGTCTGAACCTCGTCTTCCTCGTCTTCTTCTCCTTGCCCTTCCATGAGCCCGAGGTCCCAGACTGGTCCTCATGGGGGCTTGTGAGGTTCTGGTTGTCCTCTGTACTTGCTTCAGCTTCCTCCATGGTGCTACGCAGTTTGAATTATTTTGTTTGTGTTTTTCGGTGCTTTTATAGTGCATTTTCATGCATGACGCGTGTCAATTGCAGGCCTGTTGCTGGTTATTGCTTATTTTTCTATCGCGGTTGGCCACATCGCAACTTTTTTTGCGTTCGTGTTTCGCTTTTTTTTGCTGTCACAGTAATTTTATCGCGGTCATTTGACGCGTTAGCATGAGACTATCGCATGGTACCTCCGTGACGAGAATACAGCGTTAACACGGCGTTATTTTCCCGCGATAGACTGCTATGTGCAAAGTAGCGTTAGGCTAATTTTGCGATAATTATCACACTATCTTGAGAATATTCCCCTAGGTTTCAGTACCAACAAAAAAAAGATATCATAAAGAATAGGAATTTTGAATGTATTCCCTAAGTATGCCACTTATTCCCTATTATTCCCTAAACCCACTTAATTATTTGGCTTTGGAAAACCTACTCTGAGTCACTAATTGTGTTTAGTGTATTTCAAAATGTGTTTTGCTGTTGCAAGCCCTCAGCTTTACCAAATTTGACGGTTTACAACCATTAAAACACTTTGTGAGCCTGTAAATTCTCTAATCTCAAGTGTGATAAAAACCACACTCATTCATTAACGAGTAAATGTAAAATATCTCATGCTCACAAGTCCACTCATCTCAAATATTAAAAGGATAATAGATCACTAAAACGTGATTGCAGATCGGACCTTTTCAGTATAAATTTCATATCTGATTACAATTTTTCAAAACGTTGCCAGCAACCTTATGGAGATACATATTAAAAAGTAATTTACATGTATCATTAGAAGGCGTTCTCCCTGCAACAAGGCTGTCATATGTCAGTGCAGTCTTTTAAGCAGAAAGACATACATTGTGAATTGTGAGATAAATATCCTACTCCTCCTGCTTCAAATTTTATTATTGTCTTATAAGCAACATACAGTGTGGCCTGCACATTTACACATGTCTTATAATGGGACAATCTTTAATATTTTAACATTCTTTACTGTCAGCATGAGGGAATGGCAATCAGTGAGATCACCTCTGCAGCAGTACAACTGTACTGAGAGACAAAAGCATGGAATTTAACAACCGACAGTGATCAGCACCGGGCCTTTATTCACAACAGATGTCAAATAATCAAGAGGTCCAAAATTAAACATCAAATCCCAAAGAAAAAAATGAATTAGGGCTGCCCCTCCATAGAGACGGTATTTAGTGCATACAAAGCAATGGTTCCTCTAGAGATTCTCTATGGGGCAGAGGTTTTAAGCTTGGGTTCAAGCATGACTGGAAGAAATTAGAAGGTAAATGACTCAAAAATATTTTAGAATTCCTTGCATATGTTGAGAGAGAGTGTGAAAACCCTTTGAGGTGGAGAGTAACTGTGGGTATGAGCTAAAGGTGCGGTACTCAGATGTACATGTGTTGATTGACTGTTTATATTCTATAGCAATAAGGCATCCATTTTTGAAACCTGTGGTAATCAAATATGGGACAGCAGCTAGGAAAGTTGCTAAAAGACTTGTGTGATAGGTAGGTTTTTAGTGGCCATGATGAAACTAGGTCATATTCTGGTGATTTTATTGCCTTTAGTAAAGTACAGTAGTCTAAAGTTTAATAGACTATGATCAAAATAAACATATTTTTAATACTACATTAAAAACAAACTAGCAGTAAACATAATATACAAAGAGTCTTCCTTACAAATTGTAACTAATTATTGTCAAAATATGTGTATGGAAATGGTTTTATGTAAGTATATTCCAGACCTTTGTCTACGTTTTTACCATACTTGTGTTGCAAAATGTACACATGCGCAGTAAAGCACACATGTATATCCTTTCCCTTTCCTACGTCAAACCTGTGTCCAATTCCCCACACTACAGCATTTGAACGTAGACCATTTAGAATTAAGGTATCTGTGCATGTGCCAGTAAAATTATGTTTTCCAATATCCACACTGGTATAAATGTGATGATAATTGATTCACATGCATAGGGTTTCCCTGCAACTACTGCTGAGTCCCCTGAGAAAGCATGCTTTTCAACCCCTGGTTTATATAAATTAGTCACAAATAAGCATATGTAATGTACAAGTCTCCTTAGTGAGAGATGTTTTACAGAATTTGCTCAACTGTATTGGAAGTTTATTTAAATTATTTTACAAAATGACTACTAAGAAGTTTAGGAACAACCTTTCACATAAACTTAGTCCATTCTTTTTGAAATCTATAACATTTGTGAGCTTACGCCTAACACAATAGCGGTTTTTACCCTCTTATTGCAATTCCTTATCCAAGTTTCAAACTTGATATGCTCACTTTGACATGTATGAATATTTAATCAGCAAACTTTATAACTAAAAACTGTATTTGGAATGAATTTTCCATGAACGTAATGCATTAATTGCTAGTTACTATTCAGCAATTACATTTTCTAACTTGTTATGATTTGCATATACTTTATATACTCATCATATTATGATGCCATTAAAGTAAACTCTGCAATTTCACTCTTCTGTGATAATTATAATAATCAGACTACTGTGTCATGCCAGTAAATATCCCCATCAGAATAATTGAGCCATAAATATACCTCTTACGATAATGACTTTAGCAAATAAAAAGTGTCATGAATATACCAGTTGGACTATTTATTCAGGATAGAGCTCATGAATGAGCACATCAGAACAAATGCACCACAGAGATAGGTGAAACTGTGTTATGAACATGATGTAAACTACTTTTACCACAAATGTTTTTCATCAGTGTACATGCGCAATAGATATGCTCATACGAACATTTGTCAGAGCAAGGCTACTAAAAAACTGCACAGGCGTAGCAAAAGGACAGTTTTATTAATCTGTTAGCGATTTGTCACAACAACAATGAAATACTTGAGCTCATTTGAACTGTATGCCATTTAAAAAGCACACTTTATGATGAGGCATATGTAGGTGACAAGTAGTAGAATGTCTGCAAAGCTGATAAAGAACAATACTATAACACCAACACGTATGCTGTGACCGATTCAAAAACAACTTTGAAAAATCAAATTGAAAGAGGGGCACTCCAGGAAATAATAACTGACATAAAGTATTAATGTGTTGGTGATAGTCTTTATCATTCGCTCTCTGAAAAGTAGACCTGGTTCCGTGAACGCCAAATTACAAAAAAACACAGGGCTTGTTTTATACCAAATTACTCTTTAGCAATCTTCAACAATGGCCTGAATGTGCATTGCCAGTATGGTAAAATCTTTTGGCTCCAATCACATTCAAGTGAAATATAGATGGGGGTTCTTTAGTTCAAGCGTATTCAACTGCAAGGACCAAATGTACAATCACAACTAATGTAAGGTATATGTGTGGGAGTTTTCCATGACTTTCCCACATTTATAAACGATTCTGGTCAATATCAGGGTCATTACTGAATAATCTACACACTCATACGCTGGATGAAATGTGAGAGGGATCAACCATCAAGATGTTCCTAATTTCGGGGTGCAGTGGTGCAATAATTTGAGACCCGCCGTGGTGGCCACTGCTGCAGCCGCGGCATCACAGAGACCCCGACCCGGTGGGACCTGCCCGAAATCACCCGAGCCCTCAGCGAGTGTGGCGCATGCCGAGAGTGGATCTGTGCACTGGGCCTTACTGCACGGAGCCAAACTAATCACCCTTGGTGTGAAAAGTCGAATCTGCTGTTCCCGGTGCAGCGGCTCTGGGTCACGTTGTCCCGCACATGCAAGGCTGCCGCAGCTGCCCTGGAGGGAGATCGTATGTGGTACGAGGGCCAAGTGTGCCTGCCAGACCCCTAAGGAGCAACGTGACTCCCCCCACAGTGCCTGGCGAGTGCAGAGCAGCAGTCCCAATCTGCTGGGGTCAGCCAGCCCAGAGTCAGGGCCAGGGGACCTGCCTGGGGTACAGGCGGACGTCATTTTGAAAACAGGTGGTTTGGGCCTTTGCGCCTGGGGCACTGGGCCGGTGTGCTGAAAGGCCGGTGAGGACTCCCCGGAGAGAAGGTAAGTGTGCAAACACCTCTCACCACCACTGCAAAGGTTGGTCCCCACTTACAGTGGAAGAGACAATCCGTCTGGGTTTTCACAAGGTGAGGCCTGTTTCAGCTACCAGAGACCTCAAGGTGTTCCCCCCCAGACAGGAGCTACAACACGTGTGCAGTGCAGATACGAACGCGGGTGTGGGCAATTATAGGCAGGCGCATGAGGAGACAGGGGCAGCGGGACACATATGCCCAGGCCTCAGAGGACATAGCTAAGTTCAAGCCAGAGAGCACCCCGCAGTTGAGTACACAGTTCATTGGTGCACAATAGAGTAAGGTAAACCTACAAAAGGTTACACCGGCGTTTTCCTATCAAACACTGCAAGAAAACAAATCCAAAGTTACTGATAAATCCCAGAGAGAGAGAGACTGCCACGATACCGTCTTGGGCAGTGTAGAACTGGTAGTCTTTGTTTTGTCCAGCGCTGTGATCCCCACAGATAAACAGCCGCACAAGCCCGTGCAGCTTAATGATTCCTACAGCCGTGGAGCCAACCTTTGACAAAATCCAGAATAGATATGCACCGGTGTGCCTCTCACGCCGAGAACGCCTCTACTGGTGCACGATGCGGTCTCTCCCCAGACTCCGGTTTAAGGAACCACCGCGAGTCGGAAGACCGGACAAACAACGGCATGCCCTGCTATCCAGCAGACAGCCGCGAGCAGGATATCTGAAGGATTCATTCTTCCTTCACAGCGGAAGACCGTCGGATCCTGGAGCCACAAGGAAACACAATTGCTCACCATAGGAAATTACGAACGCCAGCCGGCGTGCGACACCGCTTGAAATACTGGGAGGCCCCTCCTCCCTTGGCATTCTGGGCACTGTAGTTTACGGCTCATCTCATACAACTGAATACAGCAGGTGCAAGGGTCAGACCCTGACAGTATGCCCTCCTCCCATGCGCCATACTAGGACCTTGCTTGCCAGGATAGCGGGCGTGGAAACAGCGCACCACATGAGGAGCGTGAACATTGCTGCTTGCTTCCCATGAATCATCCTCCGCAGAGCATCCCTTCCAGTAGGTGAGGTACCACAGTTGCCCCTGGCGATACTTGGAATCCAGAACCCGACGTACCACATACTCCAACTGCCCGTCCCGAAGCACTGGATGAACTGCTCTGTGACGAGCCCCCCTTGCTGGTTTCTATAAGCTGACATGGAATACAGGATGTTTTGCAGCAACGCAGGCAGCCTGAGTCTATATGCAACTGGGTTGATTTTGCGCAGTACGGTATACGGACCTATGAATTTAGGGTGGAGTATACAGCGAACTCTGAATCGGATATTCTTTGTGGATAACCACACTCTATCACCCAGCTGATAGCACGGTTCCTCTTGACGGTGTCTGTCTTCCCATCTATTTGGTTTGTGTGGCCCTCTTCAGATTGACTTGAACATTGTTATGTGTGGATTGTAGTTTTTTGATATGCTACATCACTGTAGGCTGAGCAACCACCTCGCTCGGAATGGTCTGCGGTAATACTGTAGCATTATACGCATTGTTGGATCTAAAGGGCGTTTCTTTGATGGAACAGTGCCGGGTGTTGTTATATGACAGTTCGGCCAACTACAGTAATGAAACCCATGAGTCACGTGCTTTCCTGAAATAGCAGTGGAGGTATTGCTTGAGTGTTTGATTTAACCTTTCTGTCTGCCCATCAGTCTGTGGATGGAAGCTAGTAGATAGAGCTGCTTCGACATGCAGAGCCTTACACAACATATGCCTAAAGCGGGCAATGAATTGAGGTCCAGTGTCGGACACAATAACCCTTGGGAGCCCATGTATCCAGATCACATGGGTCAACAAAAGCTGAGCCGTCTGCCCTGCTGTAGGTAGGTTCTTGCACGAAATGAAATGGCCCATCTTAGTCAGGCTGTACATGACTACTAGCATGGCGTCATACCCCTGATCCTTAGGTAAGCCAAGAACTAAATCCATGCTGATGTTTTGCCAGGGCTGCGATGGGGTGGGCAAAGGTATCAGTTTTCCTTTATTCTTGACCATCTCCCTCTTGTTACAGGCACATGTCTCACACTGTGACACCCATTGTGCTATGTCTTGAGCCATTCCTTCCCACCAGAAGTGTTATTTTACTAAGTGTAATGTTTTAGTGCATCCTGTGTGGCCTGCCAGGACTGAGTTGTGGCACCAATTCAACGCCTTTAACCTGTGTTCCTGTTCAGGAAAAAACTGTTTATTCCTGTACAATGGTAATCCATGCTTGAGGGTATGTTGAGGGTCCTGATTAGCCCATCGTTGCCACCAAGCCAGGGATTTGTGTCTTTCAACTTCATCCAAGAACTGGTTTAATGTCACCACACATAACACCTTACTGAGACTTATTATTGCTTTGGTGATGCCTTTGCATAGTTCGGATACCTAGTCTTGATCAGACAACGCATCCGCTTTTCTGTTTTCCGACCCAGGGCGAAAGGTTACTACAAAATCATACTCCGCAAAGAACAACATCCAACGCATTTGCCTCTGCATGAGTTGTCTGTCTGTTTTTATGTACTGTAGGTTTTGGTGGTCTGTATATACAGTAACCGGGAATTGAGCACCCCACAAATACTGTCTCCACTCCTGGAATGCCTTCTTGATGGCCAGCAATTCTTTTTCTGCAACTGTGTAGTTGAGCTCTGCCACTGTCAACTTCCTAGACAAAAAGGCCACGGGGTGTAACTGGCCTGTGTGTTTGTCACGTTGGGACACTACCGCCCCAACCGCTACAACAGAAGCTTCGACCTCCACGATAAACGGGATCTCAGATTGTGGATATCTCAGTGTAGGAGCGTGGTGAAAGCATTTTTTAGAAATGAGAATGCTTCCATGGCCTCAGTGCTCCAGAAAAAGGCATCCCTTTTCTTAACAGACAAGTGATTGGAGAGACAAGATGAGAGAAATGAGAGATAAACCTATGATAGTAGTTGGCAAACACAAGGAAGCACTGCACCTCTCTCACATTCCTCAGGACAGGCCATTCTTGCACAGCTTCCACTTTCCTTTCAGTCATACCCAACCCGGAGGGGCTCAATACAACCCCCAAAATCTCCACCTCAGACACATGAAAGACACACTTGCTCAGTTCACAGAACAAACTATGCTCCTGGAGTCTCTGAAGCACCTGAGATACATGTTTCACATGTATATGCTGATCCCGGGATTAAATAAGGATGTCATCTATATAGATGACCACGAAACTATCCACAAAGTACTTGAGCACATCGTCTAAGAAGAACTGAAACGCTACCGAGGCGTTACAAAACCCAAAGGGTGTGACTAAATACTCAAACAGTCCATACCCCGTTTTGAAGGCCGTCTTCCACTCATCTCCCTCATGGATACGGACCAGGTGATAAGCCCCCCTAAGATCGAGTCGGTTAGACTTTAGCCTCTCTCACCTGATCGAACAGAACCGAGATGAGTGGAAGCGGGTATCAGTTCCTTACTGTGTTTTTATTAGGCATGCGGTAATCAATACACGTCCTCAGCTCTCCATTGGCTTTAGAAATGAAGAAGAGGCACGAAGCCGCGGGTGAGCGAGAGGGCCTGATGAAGCCTATGTCAACATAATGATCTAAATATTCTCTTAGATGCTTTGTTTCTGGCTCCGATAGTGCATATACCTGACAAGATGGAATGGTAGCTCCAGCTATCAGATCTATCTGACAGTTGCAGCTGCGATGTGGGGGAAGGTGTTCTGCCTTTTCTTCACTAAGCACCTCTCTGTAGACCGCGTACTCCCCAGGAAGTACTGTCTCTTGTTCTGCAGTGGTAGCTATATGGTACCTCTGCGTAAGAGCCAGTAGATGAGAACCTAGAGTATGCAATCAGTTCTTCCTACACTCCACTGACTGAAACGCCACTGTCTTCCTTTTCCAATCCCCACAGGTATTGTGCTGCCATAACCATGGCATACCCAGTTTAACCTCATATTTTGGGGCTTCAATGGTGTTCAAAGTTATGTTTTGTATGTGGTCTTGTTGGTCCCCCTTCAGGATCAATGCCAATCTCTCTGTCTGTTTAGTGATGGGACCGGACTTGATGGGTTTGCCGTCCACGGCCAATACCTTTTCCGGTATCTCCCTAAGAATGCGTTGTAGATCCAAGCGTTCCATTAAGCCCTGATTGATAAAGTTCCATGTGGCACCTGAATCGATCATTACCCACACTTGGTGAACTTGGTGACCTGCTGTAAGCATCATGGAAAGCACCATATGCGCTTCAGTGTCTTTGGCTTCTATGACCGCTAATGAGGGCAGAACCAAGTCCTGTGTCGGTTGTGCCTCCTCCTCTCCTCCTTCCTGGGACTTGGAGGTAACTTCTGTAACACTAGCCTGGATTGCAGTGATTGCTACTTTTTTGTTTGACCGAAAAGGTCCTGATCCCTTGGATTTATGAGGGCATTCCCGAACGAAATGGGCCTTCTTCCCGCAGTACATACTGAGTCCCTGCCCTCTACGGCTCTCTCTCTGCTTTGGATTAGGGAGATCTAATTGCTCTCACATCCATAGGTTCTGGTCCTGGTTCACTAGAGGTGTTCAGCGATCGGTTTCCCCTCTCTACATGGGTGCATGACCTGTCTCCTTTCCTGCGCTCCCCTCCCCTTCCTGCTAACCGGTGATCTAAAAGTAAAGTACGGTTCACTAGGTCAGTGCAATTAGTGGGTTGAGGATCTATCTGGGCTAACAAGTCCTTCATGTCGTCCGTGCAATTCCTGATAGTAGAGCAACATACGCTTCTCCTCAGGCCCTTCTGTTTCCTCTACCAACCGATTAAATTATGTCAAATGAGTAATCAGATCCTGTCTTCCTTGCTTCAGCCATCAAAAGAACAAAACAAACCCCTTTCAATAGTAGCGAAAAAAGAAAACGAGAAGAGGAGTGATGGTGTACCGGGTAGACGCCAAGAAAACTCTCGCCATAATTTAGCTTGTATTGTTAAAGAGAGGCATCTTGACCGTTTGATTGGATCCCCCAAAATATTAATATATTGGAATAAACTGTGACTAACAAAGTTTCCTGTGGTAACGGATCTTCTGTGTGTATCTTATGTCATTATAAGTTCACGATATTCATTTTATGGATATATCTGGACATCTACTTCTTCTGAGTAAGAGGTCTAAAACAGTCTAAACTGTCCTAGCGACTGGTGAGCAGTATTTATGGTCAAAACAACTTTTCTACCCAGGATATATTTCTATTTATCCTACTCTTTGGACAAGAACGTCGTGGATATAACCTACATCTTTTATTTATAGTACCCCATGTTTATTTATTTATTTATTTATTTTTTTGTCCTCATCTGCCACACAGGTTTCAATATGCAATCTTATAGGTTTACACACATTGTGCTGCCTCAATTACAATGACTGGTTGGGGCAGTAATGGAACGAAGAGCTCACCCCTCAGCAACAATGTTTCAACCAACAGAGATCGCTAATATAAAACCAGAACAGGGGTTACTAAAATCCGGCCAAGGTAGTAATAATAGCACCTGGAAACGGCTATCCCCTAGAATGGGATTAATGGCTTAATCATTGGAACTGGGGGAAAAAAAAAAAAAAAACAGATACTCAATGGACCCAATTCAGAAGATGCCAAAAGGATCTTTTATCCGGATTACCGGTTCTAGCCAGGTCCAACTTAGAGACCAACAGAATAGAAGCATACCAGTCATTAATAGAAGGAGATGAAGAGTCCTTCCACTTCCTGCATATCTCCCTCCTGGCAAGCAATATGGTGTAAAAAATAAGCTTTTTTGCCGAGGAAGGGACCCCTTGATAGCAACCAAATATTACTGATGTAAGGTCCAGGGTGATGTTAACACCAACAGAAAGTGAAAGAGTCTTACTAATGGCTTCCCAGAATGGGGACAAATGCGGGCACATATGAATGTCAGAAGCAGCCACCAAACCACATTTCGCACAAGCCACACTACTCCCCACAGTAAATTTGGAGAGACGAAGGGGTGAATAATATGCCCGATGAATGGTGAAAAGATGGTTCCTGCATAACCATGCAGGTTTGACAATGTCCCACATCAACGTACAAGACGAATTCCAAAGGTGTTGTAGATCGGGATTGGTGACATGCAAAGACCAAAGGTCCTCTGGCAATGAAAAAATTCCATCCGTTTCCTCCAGGATTAAATTGTACCACAGCGAAATCTCCTTCTTGGCAGGCAGTTTATCTGCCAAAAGAGTTATAAGATAGCTATATGCACCCAGGGGATATTTGCCACCATGTGGTGGTTGAACAGAATATGCACGAGACCAACTCGAGATTTGGAGATACTTAAGCCTGGAGAAGTTTGGTCCAATTTTAGTACAAAGATAGTCCCAGGGTAACAAGTCGCCGTCAACGAATAGGTCACCCCACTCCTCCAGTCCAGCTTCTCTCATAGGCATAGCTAGTGCATCCCCCAACCAAGATGGACCGTCAGGGAGATCCCACAGCGGTGTCCTGCTTCCATAGTATCCAACTTTAATGGCCTTAGACAGCTGGGCCCATATTCTAGCCATACCCCATAACATTTTTGCTTACATTTTTTTGAAAAACTTGGGGTTTCCAAATTTAAAAAGAGACCCTGACTGGCTTACTCCTTCTACATCCAATAACGTAGAATAAATGGACCCCACTCCATAGCCTACTGGACTTTTTAGTAGAATCCTAGCGTGAGATAACTGGAAAGCCCAGGCATAAGCCTGGAGGTCAGGGGCAGCAAGCCCTCCTTTTTCCCTACGCCTCCTGATTTTTTTCCAGGAGATTCTTGGACAATGTTTATTCCAAATGAAGGTACTAATGTCAGACTGCAATTTTCTGATAGAGGCGGGATCAAAATATAGGGGTATTGTATTAAACAAAAAAGAAACTTTGGGCAAAACAGACATTTTAACAAGGTTGACCCTGTCCAGTAGGGAGAGCGGAAGATGGGCCCAGGCTTGGAGCAGCTTACGACATTCTTTTGCAACTTTTGAAAAGTTAATAATAGTGACTTGATCGAGATCAGCTACAATATCCAAACCTAGATACCTCATCTGACTCCTTGGCCGGATTTCAGAATTAAAAGTACTTTGGTCAATATTCCAGGTCATCATCTCGGTCTTTAAGGTGTTAATTTCATAGCCGGAGACCTTCCCGAACTCCGAGGCCAACTTAAATATTGCTGGAAGAGCCTCATGTGGTTCAAAGGTATATATAAGGATATCGTCGGCATAAAGGGCCACCTTTCTCTCCCAACCCCTGTATGCGAATGCCCTGATGTTAACACTATCTCTTAAAGTCTGGGCAAAAGGTTCAGCATACAGATCGAACAGGAGTGGGAAGAGAGGGCAGCCCTGTCTGGTGCCCCTCGAGATGTCAAATGGGTCAGATAGAATACCGTTAACCAATACACGGGCACCAGGGCTCCAATAAAGAAGACCAACTGCCCTACGAAATCTACCCCCACGCCGACTTTCGCCAAGGCCTCCGACAGATACAACCAATTGACTCTGTCGAAGGCCTTGGCAGCATCAAGCGTGAGAACCGCCAAGGGCAAAGACTTCGAACATGCCATATCTATTGACCCAATCAAATCAAAAGTGAGATTCAAAAGCTGTCGCCCCTTAATAAATCCTTTCTGATCAGTGTGTAAAATTGTGGGAGCGACCAAGGCCAATCTCTTTGCAAGAATGGAGGAAAAGATCTTATAGTCTCCATTCAAAACAGAGATCGGCCTATAAGAACCACAGGCTGTTGGGGGATTCCCTGGTTCTAGAAGTACAGTTATGGATGCGTTATCCCATGAAACGGGTGGTCGCACTCCATCTAGCAAGATCTGATTGAACAGTGTGACCTGGAAGGGGACAAGTTCCTGCTCCAAAGTTCTATATATTTCAGCAGGCAGGCCATCAGGCCCAGACGCCTTTCCTTTCTTGGCATCCTGGATAGCTTTCCTTACCTCCTCTTCCGAGATTTTACTATCTAGCATTGCTGACTGATCAGCAGAAAGACTTGGAAGGTCTATTTTCATAAGCCAATCATTGATAGTCGTAGTATCCAACTTCTTGTCTTCATGATAAATTGCTTGATAGTAATCTCTAAATGCTGCTCTAATATCTGCATCTGAAGAAAGTGGGACGTTGTTGACAATGATCTGGTTGATGTTATTACGGACCTGATCAGTTTAGGTTTCCATGCCAATAATTTACCAGCACCCTCTCCATACTGGAAATGTGCGATTTTACTGGCCTCCCATCTTTCCTGAAGCCGCCGGTTGAGAGTCGAAGTCAATTGGCCCCTTAAAGTAAGTAGCTTAGCCCACAAAGGTGTTAAAACATCATCTGTGGATGCTAAGTTGGCATCAATTTCGGTCTGCGTCTTAGACAAATTTGCCTCAACAGAAGCAATGGCCTCTCTGTACTCCCTCCTTCTATATGACACCTTGCCCGTAATAAGGCCTCTCAAAAAGGCTTTAAGTGAGTCCCAGACCACACCGGGTACTGCAGAGCCCTCATTTACCTCTAAGAAGGACCCCAACTCAATTTTTAAAAATGTGACATCTTCAGGATGAGAGAGTAAAGTGCGGTCAAAAGACCAAGTCCTTACCATGGCAGAAATAGGTGCCATAAGTTCCAGGAATACAGCTGAATGGTCGGATAAGTGTCAAGGAAGATATCGGATGTCCCCAACAGCGTCAATTAAACTATGGTTGATTAACATAAAATCTATCCTGGACAGATGATTATATTTATAATTTCTGAAAGAAACCCACAACTGCTTCCCGGCCCTTAATCTCCATATGTCTACATATCCGTACTGTTTCATTGCATCCAACAAGAAAGATCTTGATTTCGAAGGGACACGAGATCTACTGTTATGAGATTTGTCCAAGATTGGATCTAAGATGATGTTAAAATCACCAGCCAATATCACTGGCTCCGGGAAGGACAAAAGGTGGGAAAAAATCACTTCCAAAGATGAAGGATCGTCAAGATTGGGGCCGTAGTACCCAACCACTGTGAAGCGACTTCCCAAAATTGCCAGGGAGGCCATAACCCATCTCCCCATGGGGTCAGCCTTAAAGTCTAGTACCCTGGCCCCAAGATACTTTTTGAAAATCAATGACACGCCTCGGGAGGTCATGGATCGAGAGGTCGATATTGTGAAATCAATCCATTTATTCCCTTTAACCAAGGTGTCTAGCCCTAGATTTAGTACGAAGCCCATTGATGTTCCAAGACATAATCTTTAAACTAGCCATCCCCGCTGATCCAGAGCACAGCCAACCTTGCCTTTATAATACGACCAAATGTATACTGACCCACCTCCATGAAAAAATTGCAGCATAATATGAAAACAGAACTAACAAAACTAATAAAGAAATAAGAAAGTTGGCTGATGAGGAATTTTATAAATTTTACCTGTGAACCTCCCCCCCTCGCCCCTCCTCCCCACACTCCCCCCATGGAGAACCCGTGGTGTATCTAACCGGATCAAGTCCAGTAGATGGCACCCCAACCTCAGGCTCCCGTTACTCCCCACCCTTATCCCAACACCTAAAAGTAGAATGGAAAAAAGGAGTGATCCACCTTAAGTGATATTATATGTTTAATGTATATATAGTAAAAAAAAAAAAAAAAAGAAGAGAATTTCTCTATTCGCTCTTTCTTTCTCTTTCCTTCTCTTTCTCCTTTTGCGAAATAGCTACATTGCTATTTATAATGTTTTCTTTTTTCTTTTTTTTTCCTTACCCTTCTTTCTCCTTTCCTCCCATCCCCCTTTTTATTATTTTCTTTTTTTCCTTTTTTTCTCCTTCTTTCCCTATGCTTTCTTCCTTTCTTTCCTTTTCCCTTCCACTTCCCCCTACTTCCATTTACTGAAACTACAATAACTACAAGTGGCCACGACAACTATGTGAAACCAAGAGACCAAGAGAGACCAAGAGACAAGAGGGATAAGTGCTATTTACCAGATGACTTGTTACCTATGTCTAGAAGGAATTCATCGGCTGCTTGGACCGACCTAATATTTACCATCTTATTATTATACATAACCCTCAGGGACGCCGGGAACACCAATTGAGCTGAAGCACCCAACTTCCTGAAGGCCTCCAACCGCCTCCCGAACTCCCATTGCTTCTCCAGCGTTGCCCTAGATAAGTCAGACCTGATAAGGAAAGTAAACCCCTTACCAGGTAGGGACTTCTGTTTAAGAGCCGCATTGAGGATCTGCTCTTTGAGGGTGTACGTATGAAAATTAACAAGAATTTTGCGTGGTTTTGGCCTTTGGGGGTTCAGTCTAAAGGGTTTCTTATGAACCCTCTGGATATCAGTTGCCAGCTGCTCCAGAGATTGATCTAAGCATAATGCTTCTTTCAGCAAGCGGACAACAAACTGCTTAATATCGGAACCCTCAGATCCCTCTGGAACATTAAGGATACGGATGTTTCCTCTTGCGTTATTTTCCAAAATCTCCATCCTGTCTAACAAGGCCTGGTCCTCTCTTTTAAGTTTGATAATGTCCTCTTCTGCTTTATCTAGATGAACCGACATTGTAGCTAGCTTTTCTTCCAAAACTCCTGTCCTTGTTGACAGCCCATTGATCTTATTATCTAGTGACTGGCAAAAATCCCGGATCTCCATCTGTATAGCTGAGGATTTCTCAAACCCCTTTTTTATGTCCTGAGACAAAGTAGTAAACATCCCAAACAAAGAGGCTGCCGAGACATTTGCCAAAATTTCTTCCTTGTCACAAGATAAGGTAGAAGACACAGGGACAGGCACTTCCATGGGTAACTGCATAGATAAGTCTGTTACACCAGCCCCCCAAGAAGCCTGGCCCGTGTGATCAAGACCCCCCTCCCTAGCCTCTACTGCGCTCCTCACATCGGAGCTGACAGGTATTCCACAGTCACCACCTTCCTCACCGAGAAAAGCTCCATTCACAGGTATATTTATAGGTGGAGGGACTACTAAGAGTACTGAGGCAGCTGGGACTACTGGTGCTGGGGTCCCCACGATCACTTCAGACCCCCCAAGAGCCAACAGGGCGGGTGAAGCATCTAAAAGAGGGGGGGCTACCAGAGACGGGGATAAGGTAGAAAGGGTCGCTGGAAGAGAGTCCTTTAAAGTAGTCATTGCCTGTGATTCAACAAGATGCAGAATCTGTGGGACAACCATAAAATATGAACGAAGGGATGGTGTAATTTTGGATGAAACTTCAGCTCCTGCAGGAAAGTTACGTGTTGCTTTCCCTCTGGTTCCCTTAGATTTCACTTCAGCAGATAGATAAGAAGAATCTCTCTTACCTCTTTGGGGCAAAGTGGTGACGCAGGACAAGGTGGAACTAGGGACAAGCTCCCTTATGGGTAGTCTGGCCGACGCCTTACCTCTTCTACGACCACCTCCCCTCCCTCTCCCCTTACCTCTGGGCACTTGATGGTACTGTAAGTGCAAACCTTCTGAATCATGTGATCCCCCACAGGGGGGTAATTCTGAGATTGACTCCTGCGTCTTCTTGTCGCTGCCACTGCCGCTACACCCATCCGTTACCCTTATGACTTCCTCGGAGCGAGCAATCTCTTCAAAGTCCTGAATGATGGTATCCTCAGCACATACAGCGCACACCAAACTGCGTGCTCTCCTGCCGCGCCGCAGCTCCAGGGCGGCCGAAGACCACGACCACCGGACCAGTGGACTGCCGGTAGAAACAGAAGAACTGAGGGAAACAGGGACATCGACCGTGCTTCCAAAAACACCGCTGACCGGAATGCTGCTGCCGCCGAAGGTGCGTGTCATCGAAAGGGAAAACAGACCCAGGTCAAGGAGAGAGCTCTCCCCGTCCAGGCATCAGCTCCAACCTGCAAGCCGTTACACGCCGTAGACCCAAAAGAAAGGAAATGCCAGAAAATCCAAAGAAAGCAAACCGAAGCAAACTGAAGCAAGCGGAAGACTCGGGGAGCAAAGCACAGGTAGAAAACCGCGTTGGTGTCCGCCATAAGGGCTCAGGCAGGGGAAAACGGGAGCCTAATTCACGGAGCAACGCGGCAGATCAGCCGACTGCCGCCATGTTCTCCACTCCAGTACCCCTAGTTTATTACGTGTGGGCTGACAAATGCTATTGACGAAGCTTCGACTAACGTTCTAAATTGAATTTTTGTTGTTGTTGATCATATTGAAACTTATGATTACGAAATATTGGTGCTCTATACCATCAGAGCCCTGAGGAAGGACTGCTTTGGATTCCGAAAAGCGCGTCGGCGCAACTGTTTGTCTTAGTTTGTTTTGGATGTACTTCATTGTTATATGTATTTTTATATAATTATTATTTTTGTCTTGTTTTGAGTTAATGTCCAGATATTTACTGTATGTCATGTTGTTGTTGGATTATGTATTTGGAATTATTCTGTGGCTTCGTCTTGTTTTGAGAAATTTTGTACTTAATTGAAAAATATATATTTTTATATGAAAAAGAAAAATAATCTCTGAAATAAATTATGAATTTTTGATAATTCTGGTTAGCTCTTTTGTGGGACAGTTTTTTCGCTATTATTGAAAGGGGTTTGTTTTGTTCTTTTGATTGTATTTCCCTGGTTGTTTCCCCTTTTCATGGACTATACAGGGACCCTCTGATGTATAATTGAATTTCCTTGCTCAGCACCAGTAATTCTCGTTCAGCGCTGAACGTGGTAGCACATCGGTCAAACACCCTTTCGAATTCCCTACGAAAAGCCTTCCAATCCAATAGCATTGGATCGTCATGCTTCACCAGGCAAACCGGCCAATTGGTGGAGTCACCTGTCAAGTATGATATGGCAAACGCCACCCTTGAATGGTTGTTGGGGAAAGAAGCAGGCTTACATGAAAAGTGCAACATAATCCGTGTTAAAAAAGGTCTGAGTCTTCAGGGGATCCCCTGAATATCTTGCAGGGCATGCCAAAGGGATGGGTGGAGGGACATGAACTTGCATCTGTGAGGTGGAAGCGCCAAACGGGTTCCTGGCTTGCCTGTCGAACTGTTCCCTAAGGGCCGCTGTTTCTTCTCTAGATGCTTCCAACTCCTGTTGATCAGCAACCAAGGCTAGCATGACTTCGTCCAAGGAAGCCATCTGTGTGAATAGCCTGGACTGGGAGCAGTATATTTAGTGTGTGCGTAATTCTGTCGCGGCCACAGGAATTCCTCAGAATCCGGGTGATGCTCAAAGGGGTCCACCTCTTGACTTCCTCAACTCTAACACCTAACGTACAGAGTATTGAGGGGATCATGTGAGGGAAAGGAATTAGGGTAGGAACAGCGGGGAAATGGATACCTGAAAACAAAAAAAACAATGATTAATACAGTACAACTTCCTAGCTACACTCATATGATCTCACTAAGCGGTCTAGTACCTATCAACCAAGTTCCACCTGCCGCTGTGTTCCGCATCCAACTCGCTATTCAGTGATGATACTTCTCACTCTTGAGGAGGATATACCTACAACATAGAACACATAGGTTAGTACCACAAACATCCCTCTTTCACTCCTTAAGCCACCTCCCCTACTCACACGTACCCTGAGGTTTGTCTTTCCCTTCCCAAAGGAATTCCAGAGTAAAGAAATATGCAGAACGAATAGACTCCAGGATAACAGGTAGGCAGCACTGAATCCGTAGTCACAGTTCTATTCTTTTCTCACATGAACCTTCATTAAAGAAAGAAATAAAAATGCCAAGTTACAGTCAATAGTAGTCCATAAATAGCGCAGTTGAGTACACAGTTACTTGGTGCACAATAGAGTAAGGTAAACCTACTAAAGGTCACACCGGCGTTTTCCTATCAAACATCGTATAAAAACAAATCCAAAGTTACTGATAAATCCCAGAGAGAGAGACTGCCATGATACCTTCTCGGGCAGCGTAGCTCTGGTAGTCTTTATTTTGTCCAGCGCTGTGATCCCCACAGATAAACAGCCACACAAGCCCGAGCAGCTTAATGACTCCTACAGCTGTGGAGCCAACATTTGATGAAATCCGGAATAGATATGCACCGGTGCGCCTTTCTCGCCGAGAACGCCTCTACTGGTGCGCGATGCGGTCTCTTCCCCAGACTTCAGTTTAAGGAACCACCGCGAGTCGAAAGACCTGACAAACAACGGCACGCCCTGCTATCCAGCAGACAGCCGCGAGCAGGATACCTGAAGGATTCATTCTTCCTTCACAGCGGAAGACTGTCGGATTCTGTAGCCGCAAGGAAACACCGTTCCTCACCATAGGAAATTACGCACACCAGCCGACGTGCGACACCGCTTGAAATACTAGGAGGCCCCTCCTCCCTTGGCATTCTGGGGATTGTAGTTCACGGCTCATCTCATACAACGGAATACAGCAGGCGCAAGGGTCAGACCCTAACATGTGGGGGGGTAAGAAAAAGCAGTCGCAAGGTCCGAGTGCCGAGGAGGAATCTGGTGGCAGGCTGAGTGATAACGACAAACTTGAGCAGGTTCTATCTAGGCCTCAAGGAGTGTTTATCTCTGTCTTAAATCAGTCAGGTACAGCACTGTTCTTAATGTTGAGGTTGCACACGTGGTTTGAGCTGTTTCGCCATTTCACACTGATTTGACCCTCTGCTTTACTCTTGGCCACCCTGCTTTTGGTGGGGGTGTATGCCGGCGAAATGGCGCCCCCAGGGAGATTTCCCATTTTTTGGTTTGCCCTAATTGGGGTACAACTCATCTTCATGAATGTTGGAGAGGGAGGGTTTCACACAACCTGTTTGGGGGATTCGAGGGTGTGGAGGGGGAGAGACGATTGTTTTGTTGGTAGCCAGTTATGTGCTTCACAGACTAGAACACCTTTATTTGTACACCGAGGTCCAGATTTCTTCAATACTGAATGTATATATATGGTTGGCATCCAGTCAAATGTAGTATACCATTGCACCAACTTGTTTTCAGGGGGTATGGGCCCCATGTCCGGGAACTGCATAGGTTCAAAAAGTTTTAGTAATGACCAGTTTATGTTTTTTAACATGGAATATTCGAGGCATAAACGATCATAGAAAGACACGCGTTGTTCACTCCGAACTAGTAAGGCATCACATTGATGTGTGCCTGCTGCAAGAGATACACCTGAACACCACACCATCTACTAGGTTACAACACAGACGATGGGGACATGTCTACTCCTCCATATATTCTAATTACTCTCAGGGGGGGCAGTGCAGGTTAGGTGGGGACTAGACTGGAAAGAGAGCGAATACCACGCAGACTCAGAGGGCAGGTACATTATATTAATGGGCACCCTGTGCGGGACCCGGGTGGCCATAGTGGCAGTTTAAGGGCCCAAAGTGGATACCCAAGCTTTCTTCCAGAGTATATGTGCCAGAGTGTGGGCGACGGAGTGTGACACTATCATTTGGGGGGGATTATAATGGGATTGTAGATGATGCATTGTACAGGAAAGGGCAGTCCCGACACCTACACCCGAATGCAAGCAATGCACTAAAGGCCATCACATCTGATGGCAATCTAGTGGACACATGGTGCCAGCATCACCACCTAGTAAGGGAAGGCACATGCATATCAGAATCCCATAAGGCCTGGTCTCGGCTGGACTATTGATCAGTGTCTAAAGATGTGGCGACATGTACTTGTGCAATATCACACCTGCCAAGGTCCCTGTCGGACCATGACCCAAGTCTGCTGCACCTGGTGATACCAGGTTCCCCCACTAAAATATTCAGTTGGTGGCTTCCCCCTAATGCACTCTTAGATGAGGCCTTTAAAGAGGAGATTAGAGGGGACATAGTGGATTACTTTGCTCTTAATGCTGGCTCGGTATCAATGCAGGCTTCCCTATGGGAGGCATTTAAGGTGGTAATCAGGGGCAATGCATAGCTGGGCAAGCCGAGGTGCTGGAAGCCGTAAGGGGCACTCTGGAGTCCCTGGAGATGCAGATTAAGGAGATTGAAATGTAACTCTATACCACTAATGATCCCACTCTTATGGCGATATTAAAAGAGAAGCTGTTAGAGTTTGAAGAGGAGGCCCAGCGCGAAGTAAAATTCCTCAGCAAATATACACAAGACAGGAGGTATGGGGAGGGTGACAGGCCTGGGAGAACACTAGCAACAATGCTTTGCACCCCACACTCCACTGCTTACGTTACGGAGATTAGTGGTGAATCTCCTCAAGTAATCAGAAGCCCGCAAGAAATACTAAACAAATTTACTCAGTTTTATGCCACATTTTACACGACAACCCATAGTCCTGTTCAAACAATCTCAAGCCGTTATTGGATTCTCTTAAGCTGCTTTGGCTGGGACGGGAACAAAGGAAGTTCCTGGACATTCCCTTTTCGGTGGAGGATGTGATTCAGGTGATTAGGAGCCTTCTATCAGACAAGGCTCTGGGATCCGACGGGCTTTTTATAAGGCATACGCTGAGGAGCTGGCCCCAAACCTTATAATGCTTTACGAGGAGGCTCAGACCACGAGTATCCTACCGCCCTCAATGCAAGAGGCCATTATAATCACCTTGCTTAAGCCGGGGAAACCCGAAGATGAACTCGACTCTTACCGTCCACTTTCATTGATAAATGTGGATGTTAAAATCCTTGCAAAACTGGTCGCTAATCGCCTGCAGCCTCTTCTCCCACTGATCGCCCGCCCAGGCCAATCAGGTTTTATCCCTGGGCACTCTACATCGCATAACTTTAGGACCTTCTTTTCTGTTGTGCATTATCTCCATCCTGACACGAAAGCTGTCGCAATCTTCCTGGAAGCTACAAAAGCGTTTGAAACACTTGAGTGTTCCTATCTCTTTGTGGTCCTTGAGAGGATGGGGTTTAGTCCCCTTTTTCTCAGTCTTGTGTGGCTGATCTCCACGAGACCCTCGGCTAGGATCAAACTAAATGGAATGATATCGGACGCATTCACAATTTCACGGGGCACGAGGCAGGGATGCCCGTTGTTGCCATTGCTCTTCGCGATCACAATGGAGCCATTGGCAGCTCGCATCAGGCAGCATCACACCACTAGGGGCCTAGGATTTAGCTCAAGGGGCCTTCTAATTTCATGATATACAGATGATGTTACTCTATAAAGTTGTGAACCGGAGATGAACACAGCTCCTATCCTCCATGAATTGATTACATTTGGGGGCCTCTCTGGTGTCTTTATAAACTGGACGAAATCCACCAAATTCCCTCTGACCGAAACCACTACGTCCTTTCCTCTCGACTACACATTAAAGTGGGCTGATGGCCTGGTAAAATATCTTGGAATTTGGTTAAGCAGGAACCTGCAGGAAATCAGGGGCATGAACTTCGAGTGCACAGTGTCTAGGGTGGCAGATAAGGTCACTGCATAGGCCGATCTCCCTGTCTCTGGGTGGGAGAATAGCCATCGATCAAATGGTGGTACTGCCGAAACTGCTGTATCTATTTGTCAACATCCCGATTCCTCTTACGCAAATATTTTTTAACTCCATACGCTCTTTAGTAATCTCCATGGTCTGGGTGAGGCGACAGGCGTGGATCTCGTGGGAACCTTTGACCGTATCACTGTCCCAGGGTGGTATGGGTGCCCCCGACATCCAATTGTATGCTCTAAGTGCACAGGCACTGTTTTTACATTATTGGGCCCACCCTACCCCTTTTTAGCCGCACACAGCTGTGGAAATAGATTTCGTGGCTCCAGTCCCCCTTCAGGTTGCCTTTTATCAGACCTATAAACGGCCTTGTGGAGACATTTATACAGTGGAAACATTGAGGTGGGCTTGGGATAAACTACGGTAAAAATACAATGTGCTCCTTCCATTACCCTAGCACACAACCCCATGTTACCCACAATTGGGGAGGGCGCAAGTAGAGCACTGGCACAGGAGATGGGAATACGTACCTTTGCTGACCTCTACCCAGGAGAGGAGTTCAGACCCCCCCCCCCCGAACCAGTGGAGGAGCACACAATCTCTTTCTCCGAATTATTTCTGTACCACAAAATTAGGCCACATGTAGGGCATTACATGACACATGCTCAAGACTGACTCCCCTCGTAGACTCATCACAAGGATCTACAATAACATTCAGAATTCAGCCCCCTTGCTAACGCCACGGGCCTTCCAGGCGTGGAATACAGAACTGCTAACTGAGGAACAGTGGGCATTTTGTTGCAATCAACTAACAGCCTTGTCCCCCAATTACAAGCTACGCTTGATTCATTTTAAATTTCTCCATAGATTCTATAGGACCACTTCTCAACTTCACCGCATTGGGATCAGTGCAGATGACGGCTGCTGGAGATGTGCCTTTGCCCCAGCTACATTCCTGCACATGGCATGGAATTGTCCCAGGTTAGCCACATTTTGGTCTTCAATATTTATCACAATACACAAGATCATTGCCACTCCTAGTGACCCGGCTGGGACTCTTGGGATACATGAAAAAAACACACCACTGGGACCCGTCAGCTACATGCTATGTTACTGTTGCTTGCTAAGCGGAGTGTAGCTATGTTCTGGGGAGGAGGGGGCCCCTTCCATTAAGGAATTGATTTGGGATGTAGCATTTAGCCACACACAACTGTTCACGTTTTGGGAGTTGATGCCATCGACATCCAGGCCAAGAGGCATATGGGAACCTTTTCTGGAGTGGGCACGCACATGCACACAGGAGGATGCAGACCCCTCTGCGATATCTGTCGACTAGTAGACGTACCTATGTATGCCTAAAGGTGAATACTAAGTGGACCCACGTGTTTTGCAGATGCACAATGATTCAGGTATACACTGGTAAACACATGTGGGACCTACCTTGGGAAGAAGCCAGGTGTAATGGTGTCAAATATATATAGCTAATGCCAAATGTTAACTCGATGTACAATGTATGCTATGCCCTGTTTTTTAGCACTGGAGATGTGCGGGCTTGGTCTTGTACGATTATTTTGCAATAATACGCGAGCAACTGGATTGTGTTGATCCTAGAAGTAACTGGCTACTCTGTTTGGTGCTGTTTGTTTTAATGTTCAAAATTCCAATAAAGAAATTAAAAAAAAAAGAATGATGTTCCTAATTTCAGAATGTAAATGTTTTCAGATCTGTCCTCTCGTATGTTTGAACACATGCTTCAAAGTCCACCAATATTTTAATTTCAGTCCTCCAGATTAAAACTACTTTTCTCATGGGGATCTATTAGACAACATTTTAATTTGGATGACAGGGACTTCTTACTTAGCACATTCCTTTCATCATCACCTTCATCATCATCTTCTATACCATAATAAGAAAACAAGCTGGTGAAGTTGAATGGGTGGAATGTCTGATATAGAACAGACTCATGAACCTCTTGAACTTCAACAACAAAGGACAAAAGTAAGATACAACTCCAAACATCACTTCCACATTGGAGAGCAAAGGAAATATGCACAGAATTACTTCTAACCTAAGAAGACAAACATAGCAGCACTTTGGATAGTGCTAAAGCATTTTTAATAAATGGAACTAAGGCAATTCAAATTTAAAACTAACGTGTAGTCCTAAAACGAGAAGCCACATTTTGAAAAGGCACGTGGGGGCACTAGGCCTCAATAGCCATCCATGTTAACTTAGAAATGCTTCTGAATGCAATTTTAATTTTTTTATTTTACTGACCTTAGGTCCACATTCTTAGTAATTTCACAATAGTCGCAATTTCAATGATAAAATGTGCTGAATCAAACATTGTTTCACTAAAAAAAGCTAGTTTTCGACCTCCCCATAGGGATATTTTCATGGAATACAATAATGCAATGTATGATATAGTTACATTTTTGCTTAAATGTTTCTTCATGAATATAATTTGCAAGTTAGATTATATGAGAAAGGCAAGATTTGCTTTGTGGAATGACAGAGCTAACCCTGAACTGTTTGTTTAGTAAAATTGTGCACACCAAAACATAACTTTTACAATGTGATTAAAAATATTATGTTTAACAATTAATATCTGTACATCTTTTGTTTTGATACAGCTTAGATGGTGGAAGCTTTCCTTTCTCATGAAGACATCATTTTGTTTTTAGGTGGAGAAGATGTATGAGAGCAACAATTCATTTAGTGGTAGATATCAAAATTTGATATTAGTGCGCGTGGCTAAACTAGGTCAGAGGATGCTCTCGAGAGCACTCAGGACTTGCTGGAGTCTCAGTACCCTGATCTCTAAAGCCCTGTGCTCCACACTCTGAGCATACCTTTTCAGCCTCTGTACTGAGATCTATGCTGAGACACATTCATTTCTCCTTTGCCTGAACCTATGCTATTTCTCAGACTCCACTAAGTTTCTGAACTTCTCTTAATGGGAAGTGCTATTTGAATTGCTTCATGCTTTCACCTCTCGATTTAGGACTCTTATGGGTTCAAATATACTTTTCTTGTTGTAGGATTAGAACAGAGATTTCCTTATATGGAACATGCATTATGTTTTTATTCTGTATAGTACTGAGATAAATAAATTGATCATTAATAAAGAGATACTTATTAAAAGATTTGAATAAAACCTTTAAACTCACATCCAAATCTTATCATTGACTCTAAGAATTAATAACTTAACTGTGATGTGTAAACTGAATTAGATTTGCACCTCTTAATTAATTCCTTACTTACAGCAGAGATCCGGAGGTTCAAGAGCCCAGTGAGAGCAGGGACTTTTCTTTCAGTAATGCTGAGACTAAAATTCAGAGACCGTAAAACAAATATTTATTTAGGTCCTTGCTCCACTAACGCTGGTAGCAGAGGACAGTTTACATAGTGAGAAAGAGGAGCTGCAATATTTAAAAATAGCCCAAGATAGATAAAATGACCAATGCCCATTTGCCCAAACCCCAATTTAAAGTCTGAAGGAGTGTATTTTTTTCTGAGACAGTTAAAGGTGCTAATTTGAAGGTGTGAGTATCAATAGGGTTATGTGTTGCAATTTGTGTTGGCTATTGCCATTTGCGATCTGTATAAGCATTGATGTTTTGAATTAGATCATTGAAGTTATGATTTGTTGATATTCATGTACTTTTTCCAAAGAAGATAAAGAGGTTATCAGACTAAGAACTAGTCTAAGATCCCAAGATAGATAGATAAATAACAAGTTGATTTTGGTATTCTCATCTAATAATGATTTGAAGTGCAGGTTATGAGATGTCTTTGACTGCTCGATTGAAATAGGGACAGTGACAAATTGTTGTGATTGATCATAATATTGATCAGTGTAAGTAGAAACCTGATGGGAAAAGGTGACACTGCATTGATTAGGGGATTTCCCGCTGGTCGAGATTTCATTGGTGTGCGTCATACGCTTTTGATTGAGAAAAGTCGGAGGGTCTAAAGAACAACATTTTCAGTTGTTGAATTTCTCTATTGATTTCTTTACACAAAGCAGACAAGTGTAATAGTGAAGCGTCGGAGATGGGCAGCTACGTCGAATCCCACCTTGCGTAGCCACAGGTGACCACACAGCCCCTCCCCCTCATCTTTGAGCAGGACGCCGATGCCAGTAGTGAGGCGAGGAGAATCCGAGACACCAACATGCTGAGATGTTGAGCTACTCAAAGCCTGCTTACAATCGGTGTTTGTCGAATGCTGTTTGGCCTTTCCTGCATCTGAAAGGAAGCCCGAAAGACCCGTGGAAATAATTAGTGCAGCTGCCGCAGAGGATGTAAAAAGCAGCGGTGATGGGATTGAGGCCGGAATGCCCTCCTTCAATGTTTCAATGTTTCCACAAGAGGTGAGCGGGCGCAGAGACTTTTGAATTCGGTATTTTCCGCTGCTGTTTGGGATACCTCAAGAAGTACGTGGTGTGGAGTACTGCTAGGCTGGAAGCCAAACGGGAGCAGAGCCTTGGGGTACGGAGAAATATGAATTGTGATAAGCTTGCTGCGAGACGGCAGGCAACAAAAATGTATAATCTTGCTCTTTAATATTCGCTATAGGGGTGAGCTTGAGACAGGGAATAAGGCAGCAGCAAGAACAGGCACAGAAGTCTTTGTGCAACTCTGCATATTGGAGGTTAGTTGGTATTTTGTTTTCATTTTTAAAAAAGATCATTGCGACTTGGCTTCCTGGATCTTGGCTCTTGTTATGATGGGGAAGCATTTGAAGATCACTAATGTGATAACTCATGTGGACTCTAACGTGGGGTTCAAATCCAAGACGCAAATAGCTCAGATGAAGACAGCTTCAGCAGTAGCTAGGGCTGAACATTTAAAAAAAGCTTGACGTGGGACAGCCCCTACATCAAGCCCTCTGAGCTCAGAAGAGGATATGGTAGGCCAAAAAATGGGGGCAAATGAGACTAATCAAGCTTTGGAAACTCCTCAGCAGGGAACCCCAGTTAAGGAACAAGACTCTGAAGAGCTACCCCCGGTTCAATCTGACTTAAATGATAAAGCATACATCTATAATGACAGCCATATAACAGGAAATTTGGAGGAGAGTTTGAATCAAGAGATATCAAAGAAAGACTCTGCTAGCTTGTTTCAAGGGAAAATGAAGGAATACTCATTATTTCCAAAAACTAAAATATCGTCATCGCCTGCACAAGGTCAAGTTCAAGAGCAAGAGCCTGTTAGTAATATGCAACTGAGTGGGTCACAAAACGCTCAAGCTTTCCCTTTTCCATAGACTTCATTGGAAACAGAAGAAGGGCCTCCTAGACTGCCAGAAGAGCAGAAGGGTGTCTTAGGAGAAAATCAGCTTCTATCTCCCATCTTGGGAAAAACCCCATGGGCAGGAAAGCAAGATCTGGATGAGCAAACAGCAGAAAAGCCCTCAGGAAAACAGACATCGGATGAAAGCGTCATCCAACTTGATATCAGAAATATGTTAAATCTTATCTTGGATGAGATACATGAGCTAAAAGCAACTCAAGCAAGTGAGATAGTAGCATTACATCATCGTTTGTCAAAAATTGAAGAAGCAGTCAGAAGCTATCTGGCAAGAATGCAAGAGCCTGAATCCCGGATATCTAGGCTTGAAGATCTGATGACAACGATGCAACATCAGGCTACTTCAGATAAAAAACAGAACATTTTACTTGAAAACAAGCTGGAAGAACTCGGAAATCATTCCCGACTTTCCAAACTGCAGCTGGTGGGGGTTCCGGAAGTGCATCAGTGTGTCGAGACATTTATTAAGAAGAATGTGCTACCTGAATTTTCAGGGGATCTTACTGTCACGTGAGCACATAGGGTCCCAGCCCAGCCATTTCCAGACTCAAAATTGCCGCAAACAATCTAGGTAAATTTCACTGATTTTTCGGTCAAAGAGCAGATATTAACCAGAGCTATCCAGAGGAGACAATTTCCAACTCGGGAGGAGCCTAACTGCCGCATTTTCTCAGATATGTCAGCAGCAGCGGCCCATCGTAACAAAAGAATTTGTAAAACTTCTGTACTTGTTTAAGGCACAGGGGGCTCAGGTGGCTATAGCTCAATAATCTAAGCTACGGGTATTGGTGCAAGGAAAATTCCATATGTTTGCAAATCTAGATGAGGCTCAGGAGTTGCTACAGAAAATTACTACTGAAAAGTAGAAGAGAATTGTGAATGGCACTCTTCAAAATCTAGTGTTTTCTTTTTCTTTTTCTATCTCTCTTTGACGAGATGAAGAAGGAGGGGATAGGTCAGCTTAGGGTGCAACCTCATGGCACCCAGATTAGGGGCAATTCAAGGAGGGGAGGCAAGGAGTATGGTGGGCAATTCCCCAAGTGCTAGGGGTTGGAGGGGTCATGGGGAGTTGGTGAGGGGTAGGGAAGGTGGAGGGAGGGAAGCACAATTGAAAAAAGAGAAGAATTATAGAAGAAAGCGTAATCATGAGAATGAAATAATTTGAAGGAATGCTACAATAGTGTATAAAAAAATTGTTATTGGTTATTGGGCTTATTTTTTAAATAAAATGGATCTTAAAGTAAGGATAATATCGATGAATGTTAATGGAGCGTCCAATAAGAAAAAATATGGGGGGTTGATTAGATGGCTAACTGCCTTTTCTCCTCAGATTATATATCTTCAGGTAACCTATTTAAAAACAAATACACCTAAGCTTTTTATCCCCAAATATTACTCAAAGGCATTCATGGCCTCTGCAGGGCTACCAGTAAAGGGGTAGCCATCTAATTCAGGCAAGGGATCGCTTGGGAGAGTTTTTAGAGATTCCCAAGGGAAGTGGATCTGGGTTACTGCCGGGGTAAATGAGAAAATCTTTAATTTTGTAGATCACTACGCCCCAATAGAAGACAATCCTAAAGTCCTTCTAAGGATTAACGAGCTGGCTAAAGGGTCAGTGGGTCCTATAATAGAGGGGATTTCAAATGTATTCAAGATTTAAAAAGGCTCACCTTTAATACAACAAAAAACAACTGAAGCCAAGGACAAAAAAAGGATTGGATTGTTTAAAGTAGGATTATCATTTAATAGACCCATGGCGTTAGGTGCATCGAGAAGATGCACAATTTACTTGCTACTCCCACCGATTTCAGACAGCTTCCCTTATCGATTTCTTTCTTATCCCTCGATATATTAATTGGCTAAGTGCTGAAATCAAGGCCAATTCATTTTTAAACCATTCATTGGTAATAATAGAGATTAAAATGGAGGCTGAAAGGCGGGAAAAATCCAGGTGGCAGATGGATGGGCTCCTCCTTTCAAACCCCAAATGGGTAGAGGATATGAAAAAATGGATAAAGACATTCTTTCAGGAGAATATGGGTATAGCCGCCCTGTTTTCGGTTTGGGGGCTTTCAAGGCTGCATTGTAGGGTCAGATGTTGGCTTTCTCTGCCTAGCAGTCTAAGATGCGGATGGTACAAATAACTAAATTGCAACAGGCAGTGGATACTGCTTTAATAGAGAGGAATTGTGGTAGGGGACAGTGCTTGGTAGCTGAGGGACAATTAATTAAAGCTAAGCAGGAGTTAAGAGAATTTTTTATTCTCGAAGAAATAACTAGTTCACGGATGTTTCAGCAGCGTGTGTACAAGGAGAGCCAGATGGTGGAGAAACTGCTTGCCTGGTCAAGTAGAGTTAATCAAGAGGCCATGGTGACAACAGAATTGGAGGAACCAGAGTCAGGGGTATTGACTACTGATAAGGAAAAAATTGCAAATCTTTTTTTGGACCACTATCATAAGCAAAATGCAACAAAATATACGGCCTCAACTGAAGCGATAAGTCAATATTTGAAAAGTATTAAACTTTCGCAGTTGAGAAATGAGCAGACATAGTAATTAAGTGCAGAAATTACAATAACAGAAATTAACACTGCCCTAGCCTCGATGTCGGGTAAAAAGACCTCAGGAAATGATGGCCTACCAATGGAGTTCTATAAGGCATTTTCAGAGGAATTAACAACTTTTTTGGTAGAGCTTTTTAACTTTGTGAAGGCGGGGGTGAGGTTCCATCTACTTTTAAAGAATCTACCTTTGTCAGTTTCGTTAAAAAGGACAAGAGCCCTGAAACATCAACTCATACAGGCTGATTAGTTTGTTGAATGTTGATTATATAATATTAATGAAAATTTGGGCAAATCAATTTGCTCCAGTAGCACAGAAGGCGACCACACAGGATTTGTCTCAGGAAATATATGTCATCTAATACTGGGTTTTTAGTCAAAAGAATTGATTCTTTCAACTCCAACAAACCTCCTGTTTCATTAATGATGGTCAATGCTGAAAAAGCATTTGATCTATTTAATTGGGATGCTCTCTTATTTGTCCTTAGAAGGTTGAGATTCCCTATACAAATAACTCAAATGTTAGGTAATTTATATCAAGGGGCCCAGGCTCAAGTCTTTATAAATCAAGACAGAGAGAGCGAGAGAGAGAGAGAGAGAGAGAGAGAGAGAGAGAGAGAGAAATACCAGAGAGCAATTAAGCAAGCTGTGAAAAATTATGCAGATGCTGTATGGTATGAAAGACAGCATAAGTGGAGAAAGGTGATTGTGGAAGGAACAATATTATATCCCACTATAACAAATGAGAATTCAGAAAAACACGAGAAACCCAAAAAGGCTAAAGTAAAAGAGGAAAAAGAGACAAAAGGAGAAACAAAATCCTCCACTGTTACCTATCCAGGAGATGACATTTTGGGCCAATAATTAGCTGCACTTCTACCACCTTACGCGGGTCCTGTGACTGATACTGAACTAACAATAATTAGTGATGTGGCAGTGGCTACAGCCTCTGTTGATACAAATGCATATCAAATTGATAGATTATGGCCAATGACCTAGACTGTTCTAGCACAACCTGTAATGACACAGCCTGTTATGAGACAGCCTGTTACACAACCAGTCATAACAAATAACGTTCCAGCTCAAGTAGGAACTGTTCAGACAGATATTGAGTGAACTCGACCTGAAGGCTGGTGGACATGGCGCCCAACCCACACCATTGGGTTGCCTAACAACGTTGGTCTCTCCAACGGGCGTTCACCGATTTAATTCAGAAATCCTCAGAGTCCGCCCACCAGCTCAAGCTCAGGGATCATGACACACTGCATTGATGGTGCTGAACCCATTTGTGTTGTATGCACTGCATTGTATGTACCTGTTAATCCCAGGGTCAACTGCCCAGGTCTCAACTTCATAGGCCTGCAGACTAGAGCTGCACTCTCAATGACAACACAATTAGCTGGAGTGGCGATGGAACATTTGCAGAACTAGCTGTTCCTGCCTTTGCCATTCATGGTGCAGGTGGACATATCTGCCATTGTCTCCTGTGCGGCAGCAGCATGCAAGTGCTGCATTATTGTGCTTCTCTGCTGCTCTCCTTCATGGTATGACTCATAAGGTGAGTGTTGAATCCTGAGCTGGGGCCCTGATGGGATCCAAGTCGAGACTTGGCTAGTGAAGCGCTGTGGCCTCAGCTAAACTGCTTTCTTTGCCCGCCCATCTGCCAAGATTAATCATTCACATGAATAACATCAGCCATGCAGGCCCCATTCCCATTGACAATTCCTTAGCATGCTACCTCAACTGCCTGAACCGAGTTGCCACTGGCTGTGAGAGACATATGTTTCAGATGTGTTTCTTTAAAACAAAAAGCTTTCATCTGTACTTCTTTGAAAGACGTACTGACTCCTGCCAGTAGTGCAACTTTTATGAAAATGCCAAGAATCTATCAACACAATACCATTTTGCCAGCTATTCCTATGATGATAAACCATCCTGAATAGGTACTATTTTAAAACACACTCATAGCAGACCTGATAAAAAATTACGCCATCACTGCATACCCTCCAAGGCGTACATGCAATGCGCATGTTGAAAAACATGGCAGCAGATTATCTACTCTAAACATATGCTAATGATGCACCTGCTTTGAAACATGACTGCAATATCGCACACTCAAAAATATGCTGGTAATACAGGTGCTCATAAACATGCCAGAAGTGCTCCTACCTAAAGACACACCAGTGCCTCCGGTTCAAATCTCCCAAGTAGGGGAGTGGGGTCTTTGCATGGCACAGTAAAGTGTGCGCATGTCTGAATGTATAGGGCATATTTGTAACAAATCTGTGCACGGCTAAGTGGAAAGAAATCTGTATAAAAAGATAGCACCTTGTGCGTGGCAGTGTGCAATTTTGTTTGTGGAAGTTGTGTACTATGGTTGGGCCTAGAGTCTCTCTGCAGCTAGTGGTGTAAAACAGAAACCTGTGCAGATGAGTATGAGCCACAGTCACCAGTGTTTGTGGGCTTTTTGCTGAATGCCTTACTGTTACATATTTGAGCAGGTTTCGTTTCAAAGTATTTTGTGTCTTTGTGAGCACAGAAAATTTGTGGTTGTCTATATACGATGCAGAGTATTCTAGAAGATTGTAACTGTATACTTGAGAACAGGAAGTTTGTATTAATGTTTGTCTGACTCAGTAGCTTGTATGTTGTAAACCTGCACAGTCTCAAGTTGTATACAGCTCTTTCATTCCTGTGCAATAGTGTACCAAGTGTGCAAAGAGCCATAATGCAAGCAAACACCATTGCTGAATTGAAAAGGAGAGACCTTATTGAGGTGTGTGGGGCCCATCAAACTACTGGGCTCTAGTGAAAATGCACCTGGTGGACCAATAGCCATTCCAGTGTCTCTGGCACATACACCATGTTTAAGAGTGACTAGTTTGTTGTTAGGCTGGTTATATCAGCTGCCTTTTTTAGTTCAGTTTTGATTATTTGAGTGGCACATGTATGAAGCTCGATATTAGTGTGGCCATTGTCACCTAAATAGTACGCAACGTGCCATGAGTGAGTTGTACGTCTCTAACTAAGCATTGGCCAGGTGGTATAAAATACCCATGTCTCATAGAAGAGCCTGGTAATGAACGTTGTATATGTCTGAGGATCTTTTCTGATGGGCTCATGTAAGCACTACATGTCATTTGTTTAGTATTGTTCTTTACCTTTAAACTTAACCAAATTCCCTTACTATTGATGCATTTATGTGTGTCATGCCTGAGACACTGCATCTATATGCAGACAATGTGTGCAGAATTGGGATGCCCAGTGCGGAAGCAGGACAGGAATTAAGTGCATTGGCAAAGGTGGGTGTAGGACACTGTCCTGAAAAAAACGAGTTTCTGTAGGGGAGGGTGAGGTACATCTGGAGAGCAGGTTGTGGGTCTAGAACTGTATTAGATGGAAGTGCTCTTTAAGAATTGAGGAACATTGGCAGAGAAGTGGTAAGAAATTGATAGTGTCATAGTAGGACTGCATTAGGTGAGATTTTGTGGTCTAGAGACAGAGAGCTAGTCACAGTTTCAATTCCTGTGTAATAGTTGTGTGCTTCAATACAGGACTGAGATGGGTTTCACACTTTTGGGTTCAATTATTGGCCATTTCTTTGTGGAATGATATCTCGTAAAGGTGATGCACTTTCAACTATTCATAAAATGACAACTCACACATCCCTACACCTATAGTCACTCCTCACAAGGCTTGGATCTACCTGAATTCGCTTAACTTGATTTTTCTATTTGCATTTGCTGTTCTTACCATGTTAGTGCTGGGATATTTCATGTATGACCTTTCAGTAAAATTAAGTGAACACTTTTCAAGCTTTCCACTGCTAACATAAAAAAAACTTGTGGAAGGAGGCACCAAGGAAGATTGTCGTATTGGGCACCATGAATGCTAAAGATGGCCTTGGCATCTTGCCTCAGCTTTCCTTCTCTGATCTGAAGGGCACATTCTAGCAATTGTAAAACTCATTAGCTTTAAGGGGCTTGTGTTAAAAGATACAACGTTTCACCATTTGGTGAAATGTGTCATTCTCGAATGAAGGAAAGCTAAAGCAGTGATAGAGCACTTTAGGGACCTGATTCACAGAACTAACTTAAGACAAAATCCTAAATTTACTACCATTTTGGTATTCACAGAAGGCACTTACTAATTTTGGTATTCACAGAAGGCACTTACTCATTTCAGTATTCACAGAAGTCAGGAGTCCTAACTTTAGGACTCCTAAATGCCTTCTGTGAATACCGAAAGTCTTAAAAGTTAGGATTTTTCTCAGTTTAGGAGTAGTAAAGTTAGGACTCCTAACTTTAGGACTCCTAAATGCCTTCTGTGAGTAAAGAAAGTCTTAAAGTTAGGATGTTTCTCAGTTTAGGAGTAGTAAAGTCTAACTTTACTACTCCTAAACTGAGAAAAATCCTAACTTTAAGTCTAACTTTACTACTCCTAAACTGAGAAAAATCCTAACTTTAAGACTTTCGGTATTCACAGAAGGCATTTAGGAGTCCTAAAGTTGGGAGTCCTAACTTTATGCTCCTAAACTGAGAAAAATCCTAACTTTAAGTCTAACTTTACTACTCCTATACTGAGAAAATTCCTAACTTTAAGACTTTTGGTATTCACAGAAGGCAAGGTGTATTTTACGAATGTTACCCAATATCAAATGTATCAACATCTAAATAAACGGTTCATATAAAGATTCATGTAACATATGTGTATTAACGGATGTTCTTAGGTTAGTAAAACCTTGGTAGGCCTAACTTTCTTTCCTTGACTTTTGTTCCTCCCTGTTTGCTCTCGTGTTAGGAGTTTAATTAGAATGTATGTGTTTGCATCCTGGTTTTTTTTCTTATCCCCACTGCAGGTGCAGGAATTTGACCTCGTTATTTAAGAATAATTTCTTTGCTTTGGATTTAAGAAGAGGCATATGGAGCAAAGTAATGTCTGAACAGATAGCAGGGAGGACGCCTTTCGTGTCTGGTGAAACCTGGGAACCAAGGTCATTGGACAAAGTTCTGGTTGAGCTAATGCCTCATGGAAAGATACCTAAAGGAGATGTTCTCAAAGCAAGTTACCATGTGACCTTTTAGGGGTGTAACCTTGCCTTTTTGTATTAAGATCAGGGACAGATATGGGGGACTTCTGCTTTGAATAAGGAAGGGGAGCATCTTAGAACAAGCTCCCTAGCTTTATGCTATTCAACCCATTTAATGTGAGTGTGTGTCTTAGGAAGTCTTCACGTGCTGACTCCTTTAGAGGGGGACTAACTGGGATGCTAAGTAGGGATGTCACCTTAGAGATAGAGTATGGAGAGATATTCCTTTAATTCTGAAATATAAATGAAGCAAGGATTTGGACGCAGCATCTATCCTCAGTGGTGTCCTGATTTTGGAATTTATTATTCTGTGTTTGTTGTGCCGAGTAAATTATGTTCGTAGGCTTGGTTCTGTATTAGTGTTCATGGAGCTTTATACACTTATATTGAAGTGTACTTATATTTTGCTCTTTTTGGCCTTATAATACACTCAGTAAGCTTGGATCAAGAGTCTGTGCTCCTTTAGCGCCATGGGAAAGGGTAATGTATAATTATCTGGAAATGTTTTCTCCCTTCCACACTTACTTAGCAGGCAACAAATACCATCAGCCAGAGGTTCCGGAGTATATCCAAAATGTGGATTCCGGCTCCATCAATTGGTAGCAGAGGCTGTTTGCCTCTAGAAGTGAGGGGAGAATCCCGAAAATCTAGAATAGTATTAGTTTCATAGAGTCCAAAATAGAGTCCCATGATCAAGAGCAGAGGGCGACGGGCGTTGACGGAGGTCGGCGGAAAGTGATGGTGCAGCGAAGACAGCGGTGAACGGTGGTGTGAGTATGAACAGTGATGTGTGTGTTGGATTGCAGTGAATTGGTTGTATGATGTCTTGCGAATTTGGGGTGACAGTCAAGTTTATGTGGGTTACTGGGCCGAACATGCACGGTCCATGTGTTTTGCTTATTTGGGCAATTGGGCTCAAGAGTAGCCTAAGATCCTGGGATAAGTTTGTGGTGTAAAAGGCACCACTTGGCTGAAATTGTCTGACCATTGGCTGTGGGTGTCATGGAGCGCCATAGACAACTCACTTAGGACAGGCATCTTTGTGTGAGTGGATTTAATAGAGCGTGTGTGGAAAACCTGGTGCGCAAGGGGTAAACAACAGCGATTCGAGTGACTGACACAGATTGTGGGTCACAGGGTGTGAATGTTCTAGAGAGAGTGAATACTACCGATCATCTAGAAGGCAGACAATTACTTGGTTTACTGTAACTGTAATGTAAACAGTTACTTGGTTGTACGAGTGAGAGAGCAAACATGGATGGTGAGAATATGAAAGAGGGTGAGTAGTTGCGAGGAGGAAAAGGTGATGTCAGAGCGCGCCTCGCTGTGATAGGTTGGTTGCTGTAATGCCACGCTGGGATTGGTGGGTTCTCGACAAGAAATGGAAGAGGGAAAGTTGTGTTTTGTAATAATTTGATTGAAAAATGAGATTTTTAGGGTATTACAAGATCAATGCAGAGGAGATTCAAGTGTGGTAACTCAGGTTGGGGAGAACATCCAGCCATATGATACTCAGGCACACTATATGGCAACAAACGAATGACTTCATACTATAGCGTGGCTTCAAAATTGGCACACGATTACTGAAAAAGAGAGGGAATTGGCTTTTCCACGTTATGGGTCATTTTGATTGAATGTGTTGTAACAGTTGAGGGGGTGATGTCTTCGTTAAAATCACCACCTAGACCCACACAATTTGAGGCATTAGATGCATGGATATGAGCAGCACAAGCTAAACAAAGAGAACATTCTCATGGAAGGATGAAAAAGTCAATGAGGCAACAATGTGGGATGCTCAGTTAAAAAGATGGAAGGTGGATACTATCGACGGGGAAAGACTGTACCCATTATTGTTACAAGAAGCAGGTATTCGAAATAGGAATACAGAGGGCGGCAGTGACACAGATGACAGTCTGTTAGACAGACAATTGGCAGAGCGTCCTTCCCCTACAACACACAGTCCAAAGGGGGAAGACGAGAACTTACAGGGGAAGGAAACCCAGAAAGAACGGGGTCGGCTCCAGTAGGTCTTAGTGCAAGAGTAGTGGGAAGGATCTCAGCAAGAACAGAAGGGATAGGAAGGTCAGTAACTGGAAATACTGCGATGAGTGAAGTTGACAGTGCCATACGATTGCCTTACGGTACCCTTTACCATTGGACCTGTGGTCTCAGTATATAATCCGAATGTTGGGGAAAGTGGTGGTCAAAAGAAGACAGGAATGGGAGAAGGAACTATCCCTCGAGGAAGTATAGTGATGGGGGAACGGGTACATCCTTGGTGCCTGTGGAAGCTAGTACTCCACTGCCAGCGACGGCCGACCCTTCAAGGGTGTGCGCCAGGTTTGATACAGGACAGTCAGGTTTGCTGGCAAACTCTTGGATAGAAATAAGAAAGTGGGTTCCTCCAGACAGGGGAACTATGGGGGGGGGGATACCAGAGGTGGGAAAAATGCAAGAGTTGTTTGGAGCACAACTTGTCCTCCAGAGTACGGGAATGGAAAATCAATGAAAAAGTCAGAGTTGTGGATAGTAAGCCCGTCCAACCCTTCAAAGTACAGGGTCGGAGAATCGCTGGAGATGTCAGAGTTGTGAGAGAGAAAGCCAATGTAATGTGACAAGCCAGGGAACACTTAAAGTTGCAATGAAGGCAAAATTGCTTGGTGTGCTGAAATTAAAGGCAGAGGCAGATGAGATAATTGATGGGAACTTGCCGTTTGAGAGGATGGATACCCTACCACATGACACCAGAGACAGTAGCAGGAATAACACCAATCATTGAAGACATGTTGTAAAAAGGGATTTTGAGAGAAATAATCAGGAGTCCATGTGACTCACCGATTATGGGATTACAGAAACCCAATAGTAAATTTAGAAAAGCTCATTATTTGAGAAAAATTAATGCAATTGTAATTCCATGTTGCCCTGTGATACCGAATCCAGCCACCATACGATACCAGATTCTGTGCACAGCAAAATGGTTCACTGTCATAGACCTTTGTCAAGGGTTATTCTTGATTCCCTTACATGCATGAGGATAGTCAGTTTCTATTTTCATTCATTTTTCAAGAGAGAGTTTTTGCATGGTGCTAAGTCTTAAAAGGGTATATTGAGAGTCCATGGATTTTCAACCAAACATTGAGGAAGAATCTGGACACATTGCAAATGAATTGTACTTCAGTTCTTGTTCAATACATTGATGACCTACTTGTTGCCTCAGAAACAAAGGAAGCATGTAAGCAAAATACAATTCCCCTTTTAAATCAACTTGCTGAAAATGGACATAAAGTGATCCTGATTCATTTGCAATACTGTCCAAAAAAATGTCCAATATATGGGACAAATGATTGAAAAAGGAATGAGAAAAGTGTTACAAGAGAGAGTTGAGGCAATTTTAGGAATAGGTCCTCCTAAAATGCAGAAAGATGCCAGACTGTTTTTGGGGATGGTTGGCTGCTGTGATAGTGGATACTCATCTATACCCTAGTGGCAAAGCCTTTGCTAAGGCTGACGCAGAGAGATGTCCCCGATTCGCTTACATGGGACAACAAATGCATATTAGTTATACTAGAGCTAAGAGAAAGTCAATGTTGTGCTCCTGCTCTAGGAAAGGCCAGATTATACCAAGAGATTAATTTTGTTTTACAGTGAGAGGGAGATATGTGCTCTCTCAGTAATTGCACAGATGCACGGTAAAGCCAGAAATCTAGCGGTCTATTTTTCCAATACCCTTGACCCCCTAGCCGTAGGGCTGCCTGTTGTCTGAAATCAGTTGCAGCGGTGAGTCTCAGTCTCGAGAGGCATGAAAGCATAGTGATGGGAAATCCATTAATTGTTATGGTACCTCATTCAGTAGAGCTTTTGCTTACCAAAACTAAAACCGAATACATGACAAATTCAAGATTGATCAGATATGATTAACCGATTCTGCTTTCAGATAACATGTAATCGAAAAGATGTCATATTTTGAATCCTAGTACTATGATGCCCTTCCTGAAAACTCTGACAAGTTTGAACATGACTGTCAAATAATAAATATCATGCAGTTTTCTCCAAGCTAAGGTCCGCCATAAAAGATGATCATTTATTAAGACCCAATTATGTACTGTTTGTGGATGGCTCATGCGTGAGAACAATTTATAGTTTCCTGAGAGCAACCTATGCTGTCTGTACAATCAAAGATATTGTTCAAGCTTCCTGGCTACAAAGTATAAACTCAGCTCAATTTGTAGAATTGATTGCAGTTTCCTGAGCCTGTAATTTAATATCCCAAATGAGAGTGACTATATTTACAGATAGTCAGTATGGCTTCGGTGTTGTCCATGACTTTGGACAGTGATAATCACAAAGAGTATTCATGACATCGTCTGGCTCACCAATACAGTAACGGAATGCTGTTCAAGTCAAAAGGATACTGGATGCATTTAAACTCCCCACTGATATTACTGTAGTTAGTGTGCAGCTCACCAAAGTGACAATGGCTATGTTAAAGTTGGCAATGGAAATGCTACCAAACTAGGAAGTTGGGGTGCAATAATGGCCTTCACCTTTAACGGAACATTCACAGGTGAATCTCAAGAAGATGCTGTCTTTCGATGTTGATGTCTAGAGCTGACACACAGGAAGAATTCAAGAGCTTGCAGAAGACTGTCACTGAGGCACAACAGCAGAGTAGGATGAGAGCAGGATGTGGAAAAAAGTGACATTTGGATTTTATCAGATGGGAGACCAGTGTTACCAGACAGATTGTTGCCATACATGACACAAACCTTTCAGGGTCCTGCACATTTAAGGAAGGATGCTATGGTCAGGTCCTTTATACAAAACTGATTTTACCCCAGATTTAGAATGCTTGCAGAGGATCTATATCACCTTTGTGTAACATGTCAACAGATGAATGTAGGGAAACGAACACCATTTACACTGAGTCACATAGGGAGATTAGGCGGTCCTTTCAACAGGATGCAAATGGATTTTATAGAGATGCCTGTTTGTAATGGGCTGAGATATGTTCTAGTTATAGTGTGCCTTTTCTCCCGATGGGTGGAAGCCCAGCCAGCACTGAGAAATTACAGTCTCACTGTAGCTAAATTGTTGTTGAGAGAACTGGTCCCAGAGCATGGAATGGTGGTTTCTCTTGAGACAGATCGAGGTACTCATTTTAATAATGAGATCCCCAAGATGTTGTGTGCAGCATTACAAGTGAAAACATAGATTACATTGTATCTATTGACTGCACACTTCTGAAATTGTAGAGCAGTTGAACAGAACCACAAATTCGCGATTGGCAAAAGTGTGTGCATCCACTTCACTGAAATGTTCTGATGATTTGCCTTTGGTGTTTATGAGTCTTTGAAATACACCTGACAGGAACACCGTTTTATCTCTGCATGAGATTTTGATGGGAAGAGCAATGAGATTGCTGGACCTGCAAATGCCCTTGTGAACATAACATATGACATGTTACACGATTACTGCAAAGGATTAGCTGATGTGGTGCATTCCGTTTCTCGAAAGGTTGAAGCTCTCTCTGCAAATTTGCATCGCCATCAGTGCCACAATTTGAAACCACGGGACCTGTATTCATAAAGAAGCATGTGATAAAGTCCTGTCTGGAGCCAAGTTAAAAAGGCCCCTAAAAGATGATTCTAATCACAAATATTGCTGTTAGGTGTGCCCTAAAAGCCAAACTGGGTGTATTATTTGAATACCCAGAGAACAAGAGATCCATATGAAGAAATATTGTTCTACGAGCCAAACCAACAACACTGGTGAATGTGCAGCCACATTTGACACAGCAGCAAAGAAGAAGGGGTGAGGAACCACAGACACATGAAGAGTGGCAATGGAGCTCATGCTGTATAAGAAGGAGTAAATAATGCAGCAACAGTGACAGCTGAAATACTTCCAGAGCAACAGGAAGATCCAGGAGAAATCACCACCAAAATATTGGACCAGAAAGAAGTTTCAATGCTGAATAGCCACAAGTCTATGAGCGAAAGAATGTGTCATTTGGATCACTACCACTCAGAATCACCGAAGAAACAGTCAAGTGATACAATGACGCTGCAAGTGATCAAGTACTGAGAAGATTCAAATAATCAAGAGTATCTAGTCGAGGGTATTCAGCACCTGAATGGACATATTATGTATCCAAGCACTAAATGTGGTAGTGTAAGCTTTGTAAAATTCATCTGTAAACCCATCCCCTCCTGGCGACTTACCCATGTGTAAGCCAGAAGTGGCATCAGTAATGTTGTCTAATGTAATGGCTTTCTCTAAGAAAATGTGGTAAGACTCCTATAGCCAGGCCAATGCAATCCTATCAAAGTAGCCTGTGTAGTCTGCTGGGATGTCAGAGTGACCTAATGTATTTAAATTGGAGGAGTACTCCACGAATTTCTGTAAAATTACCTCCAATTCTTGTCAAATCGTTCCACCATCGCTGTGTAATTGTGACAGTAGAGGGGATCCCCTGTTCTATTGCATCAATCTGGCAAGGGTTCTCTCCATATGCACCGGCAGTGACATAGCGGGACAGGTGCTTAACTTCTTTATATGCTTGATTGTGAAATTCATCAAGCTTGGCACGAATATCTACTAATGCATCTGCAGAGTGGCTGTTATTATGTTGATGTTCTAGGGTGCGTATTTCCTTACACCATCTGAAATTCCATTCTGAAAAAAACAGAGTTAGATTCATCTCTCCTTTCATCTTATCCATCAAAATGGAAACTAAGATTTACTTAATGAATATTGCGCTTCAAAATGTCAATGATCATCTCAGACTCCATGCCAGTTTTACCCTAACAACACCTTGAAGAAGTTGTCCAACAGGGATTCCAAAAATTCAACTTGTGCCCATGTCCCCAAAGCTGTCCTTTATGCTGCAGTCTGATTACTATATCATATTGCATATTTACTACACAAATACCTTCACTCAGACACTTTTCACTATATGTTTCAAAAACTGGGCTATCGACTACACAGCCCTGGCGCTCACCTAAGAAAGACCACTTCGTCCAACAAAAACATACAATTAATTGCCAGTCGCAAGTCTGAAATTCCTTTTTTAAAATATTTTTTATTGTCAGTAACAGTCACATAATACACAATATGAGAAAAAAAACATAATTTTATCCCAATAAAACCACCCACAACCCACCCACCCCAGCTACACATATAGTGGAAACACTATCGGGGCTTAAAGATTAGCTTAGTCCTATTTACAGTGGCTATATAGGATGATAGCCTGATGTCTTCCCTATGGGGGAGCTGCGGATTGGGAGTGACGGCTATGCACACTTCCACAGGCACCATCATTCAGGTCTTTTTCCTGATTGCTCATTTGGTGGGGGGAGGAGGGACGGAATTCTGGGAGGGTTATATTGGTGGTGGGATTGGAAGGGAGCTATACTGGGGGACAAATGGGTACACAAAGCTATAAGCAGAGGTGATGGGTTTTAGGAGAGGAAGATTTTAGTAGGCGATCAGTGTCAGATGTTAAATGAGATATCGGAAAGGCTATTTGGGAAGCCGGGGCAAGGAGTAAATTAAGAATTGCTTCGAAGAAGATCTGTGGCCTCAATGATAAGAAAAAGAGGGCAAAGGTGACCTTGGAATTATAAGCTTTAGAGGCAGATATATGCCTTCAAGAGACTCATATAGTGGGAGCACAATTGCCTTTATTGGACACTCTATGCTTTATTCTGGTTGTAGATACGCGTAAAAGTGTGCAGACCTGTGTGGTTGCAATCTTGGCTAAAAAAGGATTTGGTTCATTTTTTTTACACATCTGTACAGATTGACTGGGGAGATGGGTTATTTTAGAGTTTCAGTCAACTGACTGTACTTTCACACTGTGTTCCATATGTGGCCCAATTCTGGATGATGCAGGGTTTTATGACTGGGTGACTAACAAACTGGTGTCTTGGTCGTCCCCTATTGTTTTATGTGGAGACTTAAACATCAATTTACCTAATAGCTGGTGGTGGGCTTGGCCCTTTTTGCAGGGTCATGCCTAAACATTTTGCCTTCCTCCTAGTTTTTTTTTCTAACATGGTGTTGGTAGTTTTAGGACTCTGGGCACATTAGCACTGGTTAGCAGTGCAGAGTGTGTGTGCTCTCTGCCCTCCATGGGCTGACATTGGGAACTCCCCCCTTAGGGGATAACTCCTAAATTAAACAAATAAGTATGGCATGTTTGGTATGTGTGGGATGGAAATAAGAAATGCTGCAAATGGTGTGCACACATTTATTTTTACTATTTTGGGAATGCCACTTTTAGAAGTTGTCCTTTCTGTGTGCTGTGTGCCTGCCTGCATGTCTGTTTCTAGAAGTGACCTGGGCTGGTGAGGAGTGGGTGGCTCAAGGGAGAGCAGGGTCAGGCTGAATGGGGACCTGCAATTGGAGTAGTGGGAGGAGAAATCCCCTGTCACTGAATAGGTCTATGCCTGCCCTGTACAATGCAAGCTCTGCCCCCCTACTAACACCCCTCCTAGTGCCAGTTGGGACTGGAACTTCCAGGACCCTCCCAGAAGCTTCTGCCCCCTTCTAGACGCAGGGCAGAAAGGTGTATAAATACAGGGGCTGTGACCCCATGTGAGGTGGTGTGCTTGTGCTGACTTGGAGGGGACACTCCGCCAGAAGGAACCGCCGCGGGACCCTGCGTGCTGGCCCCTGTGCCCAACTTTTGCCCCTCTGCACTTCTACTGGACTAGGAAGAGACTTTGGCTGGAGTGTTGACTGCTGCGCCAGGAGGATTGCTACCTTGATGAAGTTTGACTGTTCCAAGGAACTGCTACTGCCTTCTTGGTGAGCTGCCCTACTGCCTGCTGATCTTGCCCACTGTGTTCTCCTGGCCCCTAGCGTCTCATGAGCGCTACAACTTTATTCTGTGGGACCCTGAACTTGTGAGGACCCTAGCGCTTTGTGAGCACTATATTTCCATTTCCCACGGGAGGAGGAGCGTGGATCCTGCAGCCGATGTCTGGGGAGGGAATCCTGGCATGTGGGATTCCCCCTGCATGCTTGCCTAATCATGGGAGCCTACCCCGCATTCTGCTGCATTTGTGGATCTTTGGCGGGTGCCCACCCCGCACTTCATACTTTTTAAAGTAAGCGGAAGCCCACCCTGCTTTGCTGCAGAGAATGCCTAGGATCAGTGGAGAGCCACCGCGATGCCCACGGCAATCCGGAAGGGGACGGGGCCTCGACTGAAGCCGGACGGAAGTAAGGAAAGGGGCTCCAGTGGTGCTGAGGGAGCCCCATGACTGCAAAGAAGCCAGGCGGGAGCCTACCCCGCGCTGGCACATTGCCAAAAGGATGCTGGAGACTTTGCTCCATAGGTGGGGGCTCCCCGTGAACAGAGGGGAGCCCCGTACGTGTGCCGAGTTTGCCAGCCACTGGTGAGAGGAGCAGTGCCTGTTCGTCGGCAGGGCTTCCGTGATTGGAGAGAGCCCCGCATGCTGACTACCTGAATCCTGCAGCACCAGCGGAGAGCGAGTACGACTCTGACCTAACCTGCCCAGCCCCCAAGGAGTGGTGAGTGGGGCTGGGCTCTGGCTGTTGGGAGGTGGGGGCCGCCTTCCCAGTATTGTGGTGCCAGTGGTTTTTTTGCGACTGCACAGCGGTGCCCCAGTTGCGGGCTGCTGCAACGGTTTGGGGCATTTTTGTACATTTGAGTCCCAGAGAGGGTGCTCCAACTGGCCAGTGCTGAGTTATTTTTTAACTGCTGCACCTCAGAAGTGGGCAGCTGCGACGTGGGCATTTCTGACTTCTGAGTTCCGTTGGGACTACCATTTTACTTCAGCGTCCCAAAAAGGGGTCTCCACCTTGCCCAGTGCTGATTTATATTATACAGCTGCACCGCAGGAGTGGGCAGATGCTACGCTGGGCAAACCTTTCCTTGAGAGTCCCAGAGTGGGGCTAATCTGCAATGTGGGTTTCACTAGGTTTGCCCTGCTGATTTTGTGTGTAGTGCATATATGCCTAAGGGCATGCCTAATGTGATGATTCCTTACATCATGCAAAAACAACAGTTGATGGACAGAATGCAGAACAATGTCATACATTCAACCCAGTACAGAGATCTGGGCCTAAATCCATCGTTTTTTTGCTCACCATGCTGTTCCAGTTTGAACCCAGCCATATGCAAATCAGTCTTGACCCTGTGCCTCATGGGTACAGTCCAGCCCGAACTGCCAAGCCAGGTCCTCCCTGGACTGGAAACAAGCATCCTAGGACCAGTTTCGGGGTTTCATCCCTCTTCAGCCAGGATAGCTTGATTCCAGTGGCATGAAGAGCACAGGACCCACGTCTGGGCATACCCTTTCCACTTGGGGTGACAAATGCAAAAAACAACAGTTGATGGACAGAATGCAGAACAATGTCATACATTTACCCCAGTACAGAGATCTGGGCCTAAATCCATCATTTTTTTGCTCACCATGCCGTTCCAGTTTGAACCCAGCCATCTGCAAATCAGTCTTGACCCTGTGCCTCATGGGTACAGTCCAGCCCGAACTGCCAAGCCGGGTCCTCCCTGGACTGGAAACAAGCATCCTAGGACCAGTTTCGGGGTTTCACCCCTCTTCAGCCAGGATAGCTTAATTCCAGTGGCATGGTGAGCACGGGACCCACGTCTGGGCATACCCTTCCCCCTCGGGGTGACAAATGCCAAAACAACAGTTGATGGACAGAATGCAGAACAATGTCCTACATTCACCCCAGTACGGAGATCTGGGCCTAAATCCATCGTTTTTTTCCTCACCATGCCATTCCAGATTGAACCCAGCCATATGCAAATCAGTCTTGACCCTGTGCCTCATGGGTACAGTCCAGCCCAAACTGCCAAGCCAGGTCCTCCCTGGACTGGAAACAGGCATCCTAGGACCAGTTTCGGGGTTTCACCCCTCTTCAGTCAGGATAGCTTTATTTCAGTGGCATGGAGAGCACTGGAACCCCGTCTGGGCATACCCTTCCCACCCGGGGTGAAAAATGCAAAAACAACAGTTGATGGACAGAATGCAGAACAATGTCATACATTCACCCCAGTACAGAGATCTGGGCCTAAATCCATCGTTTTTTTGCTCACCATGCCGTTCCAGTTTGAACCCAGCCATATGCAAATCAGTCTTGAGCCTGTGCCTCATGGGTACAGTCCAGCCCGAACTGCCAAGCCAGGTCCTCCCTGGACTGGAAACAAGCATCCTAGGACCAGTTTCGGGATTTCACCCCTCTTCAGCCAGGATAGCTTGATTCCAGTGGCATGGAGAGCACGGGACCCACGTCTGGGCATACCCTTCCCATTCGGGGTGACAAATGCAAAAACAACAGTTGATGGACAGAATTCAGAACAATGTCATACATTTAGCCCAGTACAGAGATCTGGGGGTGAATGTTTTGCCAATGTGCAAAATTCCGTCCATCATCTTGTGTGTTTTGCTGTTCGCCCTGTGTGGGAAGGGTATACCCAGACGTGGGTCCCGTGCTCACTACGTCACTGGAGTCAAGCTATCCTGGCTGAATAGGGGTGAAACCCCGAAACCGGTCCTAGGATGCTTGATTCCAGTTCAGGGAAGACATGGCTTGGCAGTTGGGGCTGGACTCTTCCCATGAGGCACAGGGTCAAGACTGATTTGCCTATGGCCATGTCTGAACTGGGGTGACGTGGTGAGCAAAATAACGATGGATTATAGCCAGATCTGTGACTGGGGGTGAATGTTTTGCCAATGTGCAACATTCCGTCCATCATCTTGTGTGTTTTGCTGTTCGCCCTATGTGGAAAGGGTACACACAGACGTGGGTCCCGTGCTCACTACGCCACTGGAGTCAAGCTATCCTGGCTGAAGAGGGGTGAAACCCCGAAACCGGTCCTAGGATGCTTGATTCCGGTCCAGGGAAGACATGGCTTGGCAGTTCGGGCTGGACTGTTCCCATGAGGCACAGGGTCAAGACTGATTTGCATATGGCCATGTCTGAACTGGGGTGGCGTGGTGAGCAAAATAACGATGGATTAAACCCAGATCTGTGACTGGGGGTGAATGTTTTGCCAATGTGCAACATTCCGTCCATCATCTTGTGTGTTTTGCGATTCCTTACATCATGCCTTGATGTTTTGGGGTTATGCCCACTACTAATATGATTTATGGTTAATGCATTTCTGCCCATGGTGATGCCTAATGCATATGATTATGCCTAATGCAGGATGTGATTTATGCTCATGGTTTATGCCCCATCCGAATATGAGAGTACATAATGTTTTTATGCCCAATGAGATGCTAAGATGTGTTAGGTTATGTCTGAGCTAATGTGGGTTCGCCTTATGCATATTGTGACAATGCTGAGTTCACTATTTCACGAGTAGCTACTGGCTGTTATACATTTATGACTGGTGGTTTTGCATTTACTGTTTATGCTCTGTGGTGGTTCTGGCAGCGACTCGATTGGCGCTGCCCTGTACATAATCCCCTGTAAATTGCTACATGGTGCCAGTTGGCACAGTGTATATATGTATGTTATTGCATTCTAATGTGTTTTTATAATACAAAGGCTATTTTTACATAACCTTGTGTGGAGTCTGTTTTGTAGTGTGCCTAGTGTGTTGCTGCTGTGTGTGTGTGTTGCTCAAACGCTTTACACATTGCCTCTGGGATAAGCCTGACTGCTCATGCCATGCTACCAAGGGGGTGAGCAGGGTGTGGCTCACTCGCCCTGACTAGAACGGGGGTTTCTGCCTGGCTTTGGCGCTTGCCCTAGCCTACCGGGAAACCCCGTTTCTAACAGCTGGTCTTGCGAGGAGCAGTATATATATAGCGTCAGGAAGCATAGGGTATTCCAGTCTCTTAAAAGCCTCTGTAAAGATCACACCCTGATGGATGTGTGGCAGATCAGGAGACCAACTGAACGTGGCTTTATCTTCTTTTCCTCTTCCCACCAGACACATGCCCACCTAGAATTGTTTTTGGTTTCACACTCTATGATTCAAGAGAGTGAAATTGAAATTTTCCCCCAGGTCATGTCTGACCATAATCCCTTAGTTTTAGTAATCAAACAGGGTGAGTCCCACAAAAGGGTAGTAAATGGAGCTTTGAGAGGGCATTATTAGTTAATCTTACCCATATGAGGACATGGATTGCGACCTTCCTTGGAGAAAACCTGGGTAGTAGTTCCCTAGAAATCGTTTGAGATACATTGAAAGCAGGGATTCAGGGGGAACCCTGCAGTTTATGCTAAATAGGGTAAAGAAGGGAAAGCAAAAAATGCAGGAGTTATACGCCATACTAGCGCTGGAAGAAAATAAATTTATAGCTGCTACACAACGATGAGGTTATATCCAAGAGGCCCAGATAGGGGTTATGATCGCTAAAGCAGCCATAAGCGACATCACAAAAGCCAAAGCAGCAGCTAAATTTCTAGCTCATTGGGAACAAGCCTTTGAACATGTAGAACAAGTCAGCCATACACTTGCTATAAAGACTAGGCAAAAGAGCGGCCATAATGCAGTTAGGGAGATAAGAGATTCTGTCCAGGGCATGATCTCTGACCCAGTAGGAATAAGACCAGCATTCAAAAGATCTTATCAGACATTGTATTTGGACACCGGGAAGGGAGAGTATGATGACGTCTGTGATTACTTTGACCTATCTGTATTCCCTAGATTAGATGCAGAAGATCAGGCAGATCTAGAAGGTGTTACAACAAACAAATGATGGACGGAATGCTGACAATGCAGACATTCTCCCCCAGTCAAGAGATCTGGGTTACATCCATCGTTCTTTTGCCCACTACACCACCCCAGTTTAGACATGGCCATATGCAAATCAGTCTTGACCCTGTGCCTCATGGGAACAGTCCAGCCCGAACTGCCAAGCCATGTCTTCCCTGGACCGGAATCAAGCATCCTAGGACCGGTTTCTGGCTATCAGCCGTCATCAGCCAGGATAGCTTGACTCCAGTGGCGTAGTGAGCACGGGTCCCACGTCTGGGAATACCCATCCCACTTAGGGCGAAAAGCGTTACAACAAACAAATGATGGACGGAATGCTGACAATGCAGACATTCTCCCCCAGTCAAGAGATCTGGGTTACATCCATCGTTCTTTTGCCCACTACACCACCCCAGTTTAGACATGGCCATATGCAAATCAGTCTTGACCCTGTGCCTCATGGGAACAGTCCAGCCCGAACTGCCAAGCCATGTCTTCCCTGGACCGGAATCAAGCATCCTAGGACCGGTTTCTGGCTATCAGCCATCATCAGCCAGGATAGCTTGACTCCAGTGGCGTAGTGAGCACGGGTCCCACGTCTGGGAATACCCATCCCACTTAGGGCGAAAAGCGTTACAACAAACAAATGATGGACGGAATGCTGACAATGCAGACATTCTCCCCCAGTCAAGAGATCTGGGTTACATCCATCGTTCTTTTGCCCACTACACCACCCCAGTTTAGACATGGCCATATGCAAATCAGTCTTGACCCTGTGCCTCATGGGAACAGTCCAGCCCGAACTGCCAAGCCATGTCTTCCCTGGACCGGAATCAAGCATCCTAGGACCGGTTTCTGGCTATCAGCCGTCATCAGCCAGGATAGCTTGACTCCAGTGGCGTAGTGAGCACGGGTCCCACGTCTGGGAATACCCATCCCACTTAGGGCGAAAAGCGTTACAACAAACAAATGATGGACGGAATGCTGACAATGCAGACATTCTCCCCCAGTCAAGAGATCTGGGTTACATCCATCGTTCTTTTGCCCACTACACCACCCCAGTTTAGACATGGCCATATGCAAATCAGTCTTGACCCTGTGCCTCATGGGAACAGTCCAGCCCGAACTGCCAAGCCATGTCTTCCCTGGACCGGAATCAAGCATCCTAGGACCGGTTTCTGGCTATCAGCCGTCATCAGCCAGGATAGCTTGACTCCAGTGGCGTAGTGAGCACGGGTCCCACGTCTGGGAATACCCATCCCACTTAGGGCGAAAAGCGTTACAACAAACAAATGATGGACGGAATGCTGACAATGCAGACATTCTCCCCCAGTCAAGAGATCTGGGTTACATCCATCGTTCTTTTGCCCACTACACCACCCCAGTTTAGACATGGCCATATGCAAATCAGTCTTGACCCTGTGCCTCATGGGAACAGTCCAGCCCGAACTGCCAAGCCATGTCTTCCCTGGACCGGAATCAAGCATCCTAGGACCGGTTTCTGGCTATCAGCCGTCATCAGCCAGGATAGCTTGACTCCAGTGGCGTAGTGAGCACGGGTCCCACGTCTGGGAATACCCATCCCACTTAGGGCGAAAAGCGTTACAACAAACAAATGATGGACGGAATGCTGACAATGCAGACATTCTCCCCCAGTCAAGAGATCTGGGTTACATCCATCGTTCTTTTGCCCACTACACCACCCCAGTTTAGACATGGCCATATGCAAATCAGTCTTGACCCTGTGCCTCATGGGAACAGTCCAGCCCGAACTGCCAAGCCATGTCTTCCCTGGACCGGAATCAAGCATCCTAGGACCGGTTTCTGGCTATCAGCCGTCATCAGCCAGGATAGCTTGACTCCAGTGGCGTAGTGAGCACGGGTCCCACGTCTGGGAATACCCATCCCACTTAGGGCGAAAAGCGTTACAACAAACAAATGATGGACGGAATGCTGACAATGCAGACATTCTCCCCCAGTCAAGAGATCTGGGTTACATCCATCGTTCTTTTGCCCACTACACCACCCCAGTTTAGACATGGCCATATGCAAATCAGTCTTGACCCTGTGCCTCATGGGAACAGTCCAGCCCGAACTGCCAAGCCATGTCTTCCCTGGACCGGAATCAAGCATCCTAGGACCGGTTTCTGGCTATCAGCCGTCATCAGCCAGGATAGCTTGACTCCAGTGGCGTAGTGAGCACGGGTCCCACGTCTGGGAATACCCATCCCACTTAGGGCGAAAAGCGTTACAACAAACAAATGATGGACGGAATGCTGACAATGCAGACATTCTCCCCCAGTCAAGAGATCTGGGTTACATCCATCGTTCTTTTGCCCACTACACCACCCCAGTTTAGACATGGCCATATGCAAATCAGTCTTGACCCTGTGCCTCATGGGAACAGTCCAGCCCGAACTGCCAAGCCATGTCTTCCCTGGACCGGAATCAAGCATCCTAGGACCGGTTTCTGGCTATCAGCCGTCATCAGCCAGGATAGCTTGACTCCAGTGGCGTAGTGAGCACGGGTCCCACGTCTGGGAATACCCATCCCACTTAGGGCGAAAAGCGTTACAACAAACAAATGATGGACGGAATGCTGACAATGCAGACATTCTCCCCCAGTCAAGAGATCTGGGTTACATCCATCGTTCTTTTGCCCACTACACCACCCCAGTTTAGACATGGCCATATGCAAATCAGTCTTGACCCTGTGCCTCATGGGAACAGTCCAGCCCGAACTGCCAAGCCATGTCTTCCCTGGACCGGAATCAAGCATCCTAGGACCGGTTTCTGGCTATCAGCCGTCATCAGCCAGGATAGCTTGACTCCAGTGGCGTAGTGAGCACGGGTCCCACGTCTGGGAATACCCATCCCACTTAGGGCGAAAAGCGTTACAACAAACAAATGATGGACGGAATGCTGACAATGCAGACATTCTCCCCCAGTCAAGAGATCTGGGTTACATCCATCGTTCTTTTGCCCACTACACCACCCCAGTTTAGACATGGCCATATGCAAATCAGTCTTGACCCTGTGCCTCATGGGAACAGTCCAGCCCGAACTGCCAAGCCATGTCTTCCCTGGACCGGAATCAAGCATCCTAGGACCGGTTTCTGGCTATCAGCCGTCATCAGCCAGGATAGCTTGACTCCAGTGGCGTAGTGAGCACGGGTCCCACGTCTGGGAATACCCATCCCACTTAGGGCGAAAAGCGTTACAACAAACAAATGATGGACGGAATGCTGACAAAGCAGACATTCTCCCCCAGTCAAGAGATCTGGGTTACATCCATCGTTCTTTTGCCCACTACACCACCCCAGTTTAGACATGGCCATATGCAAATCAGTCTTGACCCTGTGCCTCATGGGAACAGTCCAGCCCGAACTGCCAAGCCATGTCTTCCCTGGACCGGAATCAAGCATCCTAGGACCGGTTTCTGGCTATCAGCCGTCATCAGCCAGGAAGGTCTAGAAGGTGCCTCTCCATCGGAAGAGATTTTAACAGTGATCTCGTCTCTGGCTTCAGTGAAGGCAGCTGGTGGCGACGGTATACCGGTGGAATTTTACAGAGTATTTGCTCCAGAATTTAGAGACTGCCTTACAGACTGTTTACGTATGTATTTGAAGGCAATAGACTGCCCCCTTCGTGGTCGCAAGCTAAGATCGTGGTTTTCCCAAAGAAGAACAAACCCGCAAGTGAGCTCGGGTCATATAGACCTATTACATTAATTAATGGGGACTCTAACATTTATGCAAAAATCTTAGCCTCCAGCTTGTCCCCTATCATCAGCAAGGTAATAACAGGGCAGCAACATGGGTATAATCCTGAGAAGAGGCACCACAGACCATATTAGATTGAGTAATCACATTTATTGATGCTGCCCAGGTAGCAGAAGACCATATTCCCCTGATTCTTCTAGATACTGAGAAGGCTTTGATAGGGTCTCCTGGGACTATCTGTGGATTGTGCTGCAAAAAGTAAATATAAGTCCAGAATTCTTGCAAACACTTAAGGCAGTATATTTTAAACCAGAGGCTAGAGTTTTTGTTGCGGGGGAACTCTCAGAGTCTTTTTCGATTTTAAGAGGAACCAGGTAGCATTGTCCCTGCCCTCCGCTATAGTTCGCCCACTATATAGACCCTTTTATCCATGGGCTCGAGGCAAATGTGAAGATCCTCCCCATGGCATATAACGGCTGGGATACCAAAACGCTCGCCTATGCGATAATATTGCCTTAGTCACGCCTGAACCTTCTACAGCAATTGCCAAGATCGAGAAAGAATCTGTGGAATTCAGACAGATTTCGGGCTACCCCCTGGATAGGGACAAAACAGTAATCCTGGTAAATACTCAGCTATCCTTGCAAGTTCCACGGGTAGCCACGAGTGCAAGTTACCTTGGAGTCGCCATCACCCCTGATCTGGATTGTATCATTAGGGACAATCTCGAACCTCTGCTTGAAAAATCCAAGAAAGATTTGCAAAGATTGACTAATTTGCACCTATCCCTGGTAGGTCGATGTAACATTATCAAAATGTTTTTTCCCCCCAAATTTCTCTAGTTTTTTCATGCCATCCCCTTAGAGATTGGGAATTTGTGGTTTAAAAAGATGGATGAAGTGACATCTCGTTTTGTTTGGTCATACGGCAAACCAAGGCGAGTCTTGAAATTCTTGACCCTCCATAAAGCTATGGCAAGCTCTACAATAGATTACACATTGGTTACTCTGCAAATGTTTAGTAGGATTTCTAGTTTTAGGATTGGAACAAAAGAGCACAGCGACCATCAGCCCCAGGAAATCTCGATGTGTATAAAGGACAGGCCCCTGATCTCCCCAGTGGAGGATCCAGCAACCATTTACACCGTGAATTTCAGAAGGCTCAACTGCAAGACCAGCCAACCAGACAAACTGCAAACCATAGCTAAGTCAATCTGGGAAAACCAAGCAGAGGCATATAGTAATGAGAAAGCCTGCTGGGAAACATTGATCAAACAACTAGGGGAACAATTTGCTAAAAGAACAGGAGGCCCTGTACCAGACAGGGGACCACACAATACCCAGATTGTAAGATCGCGATCTGGAAACCAACTTAACTATCTATCAATCTCCAACATATCAAATTTGGAGGCCCTCAACAAAAAAATAAATAAAACTTTACGAAAGCTAAGACAAAGGGGAAATGAAACAGCTTTACAAAAAACCCTTGCGCAGTTAAAAGCAACAAAGAAGAAAATGATCTGGCAAGCTAAAAGAGTAGCAGAAGATACTCTGTGGGCAAAACTCTTTTATGATGCAAAGACAAATCAAAGCGCAAAATTTTGGACAACAATAAATAGCTTAGGTAATGTCAATATGCAGGGTATCAACTCTCACCTAACAGAGGAATTTTGGGCAGGCCACCTTCTGGAACACTTTAACTCAAAAGGGGAAAGCTCCGATACAGCTCAACCATGGTCAAGTCACACCGACAAGCTGAGTCCCCACGGAAACTCAAACAGAAGGTCAACAAGAGATCTGCATTTTACAATTCTGCAGATTAAAAATCGAGTAGCCAAAGGTAGGCTAGAGGGTGCACCTGGCCCCAACGGCATTCCCCCAATATTATTCAAAACGGATCCGAACTATTGGGCAGCCGCATTATTACCAGTGTTTAATACCATAGGAGAAGGGGCTGGAATTCCAGATTCCTGGGAAGGCTCCATAATATCACCAATTTACAAGAAGGGAGACAAGAATAAAGCAACCAGCTGACGTTGAGGCAAAATACTATGCCGGTCTCCTTCTGGACGAATTAACAGCATGGGCAAATGAAAAAGCCCTCACACCCATCAACCAGACAGGCTTTTCCAAAAGGACAGGGACCATCACTAACCTACTTGCCCTGTCGCTATTGATGGATGATGGCAAAGCAGCAAATCTCCCCCTATTTTTCTGCTTCATTGATTATTCTGCTGCTTTTGACAGTGTAAGCAGGCATTAACTGTGGGCTAAACTAGCGAAGATGGAAATTCCGGTAGCGCTATTAAAGCAGATAATCCACCTACATACCAACACTTGGGTTCAAGTAAAGCTAGGAACAGGTGAATATCTGTCAAGGAGAATAACAACTGCAAGGGGATTGAAGCAGGGGTGGGTGCTGGCCCCCATGCTTTTTAACCTGTTTATGGCAGACCTTTCATCAGAGTTAAACAACAGTACCTCACATGCACCCAGGCTTGGGGGTTGTCACTGTCTAACCTACTGTATGCTGATGACGTCGTGCTAATTAGCTGAACTCCAATCGGGCTTCAACACTTGCTAAACACAACTGTCAATCACGCAGCATCTAATGGTTTAACCATCAACCTAGACAAGTCAAAGATTATGCGCTTTAACCCGAAAAAGAACACAACTGGGTTTCACTGGAATCTGGCAGGTGCACCCATAGAAGTCGTGATGGAATACAAGTACTTAGGGGTGACACTTGACGAGAAAGGTACTTTCAAACCGCAAAAAGAAGCCATAAAACGGAGAGGAAACTACATAGCAGGAGCTCTAACATCTCTGAAACTTATAACTGCTGGGCCAAGCTTCTACCCTTTACTACAAGTTTTACAAGCAAAGTTAATCCCAGCTATCACTTACGGAGCGAGTGCCTGAGGGGAAAAGATGAGGATACTTTGGAACAAACCGTGATGAGATCAGCAAGAATAATCTTCAGTCTACCAAAGTATGTCTCTCCCGCACAAATCAGGCTGGAGCTTGGACTACAGTCCCAAAAAATAGCTCGAAACACCGCCTATGTGAAATGCTGGTTTAGGATCAGAAGTGCCGATAAGTGCTCTCTGAATTTCCATTTATGGAAAGAGATAAACTCAAGCAAAGCCTGCACCCCAAGAGATTACCTGACCGCATCCACAAACCGCCTAGGCCTGAAGGAGCTCTGGGCATCTACGGGAATGCAGAACAGCTTCAAGTCTTTGGTAAATAAGACAGTAAAAAGGATCACAGCACTGGAAGACTAAGAGGCACTAAGGGGAAGGTCTCACGGTTGGTGCGTGCTGCAGAGTTATGCAAAGCCTGGCCCGCAAAATGATCTGTGTGCTTGTTTCAGCAGAAGACTAAAAGAGAAATATCTCCGGTTCCGACTGGGAATTCTTCCTGTCCTGCCGCACCTTCCACCATGGAAGCGATCCACAGAAATAACTAAGTGCTGCCTCTGCTGGAAAGCAGAACAGAGCATCACGCATCTTCTTTGCATCTGCCGCGGTCTGGACCTAGAACGACGTTTGTTCTTGAAATCAATCTTTAACATCAAGAGCATAAGAACCTGCAGGGAAGCAGTGAAGGCTTGCCTTGGAGGAGGAGACATACAGCTGGCATGCCGGTTTGTCCAATTCATGGGAACAGTAGAGGTGAAATTGATGAGACATAAACAGCTCTAATTGAGGACTCACAATTCTCTGGTATTGGTTTCTTTTACTGGAGAAATGCCTGACACAAAAAACTTTTCTTTCACCACATTGGAAACTATTGGACATCTGAAAGTCCACAGACTTCTAGCATTACTATTATAATAATTGACTCAAATCTGATAAATGACACTATCAATATTGCTATTTTTTTTATAAATGCATTACATAAGCTCCTTTTAAACTCATGTTTTTGTATCACATGTTTGGGACTAAGGACCGACCAAAGCTGATTAGATGAAATAGACACTCTGTCGGAGGAAGGCACATGCCTGCTGAAAAGGAAATGCTGGGCTAGGCAAAACTGTCCTATAGCCCTCTCTTTTATTGTTTGCATAAATGATGAAATTGCAGTGTACTTCTTTTTATGAATTTTCGCTTTGAACAACTTCCTTTTGTAAAGGTTTTTATTAACTTATACAATAAAAATTACTTACTTACTGACTCCCTGACCCTCCATAAAGACCATGGACTCCCAAACCTAAAATTATAATATTGGGCTGCAGTTTTACAGAATCTCGGACCCCTATTACTTGAAAAACATCCCGGCAATTAGGAACCGATTACTTCCCTTCCCCTTATGAATTATTGGTAGCTGATGGGGCGTGGGGGAACTTATGGAGGCAAATTGAGTTTAACTACTTCAAGCGTGTTCGCTTTAAGAGTTTACTGAATGCCTTCAAAATCTGGTCAATAGTTCGCAAGTCAATGGGTTTGGATCGACTTAATTTTTATACCCCTTTAAAGGACAATATTTTTCTCCCAGGAATCTTTGGGGACCCATATATTTTATGCTGAGCAAAAGCTGGCTTAAATAAGTTGGGCCTTTTTTACTCCACTGTTGGTTTAAAATCATTTCAAGAGATCAGAGATGAATTTGGCCTCAGTCATAAGGACTTCTATAAGTTTTTACAAATCATGGATTTTCTTTATCGTAAAGCTGGGGGGGGGACGATTGGATTCCAAAAGTGCGATCTGGCTGACAACTTGCTAGCAAGTCGCAAACCTGCAATTGGTTTCATCTATTCCTTGCTTAACAAACACATGAAGGCTGACATGGAAAAACAGTCTTTCATATGGCAAGAACAGCTGGCCATATCATACTCCTGCTTTTGGGAATATTTTTCTCTGGCTCAGTCAGCGTTTTTATCCTCCAAATTACATGTGCAGTATTATAAAACGTGTTTTAATCTTTGCTACACTCCCAGCAGGATAATTAAATGGGGGGACGGTAAAGGAACCAGATGCCCTAGATGTCAACTGAGGGGCACTGATGTAGTACATATTTTTGTTACCTGCCCGTCCCTATCTCTCGTAAAAACCCAGATCACTGATTTCCTTTCCAACAAACTAAATATCCAGGTATCCCTAACCCCAGCTGTGATTCTCCTGGGAGTGTCTGAAACTGAGAGACCGGCAAGAGGTAGAGGGTTGGTCTTCATCACCATGACCATTTTCCGCTTATGTATCGCCTCAGCTTGGTTAGACCATAATCCACCTGTGTTCCAACAATGGCTAGCCAGGGTGTTGACAACTTGTAATCAAGAAAAGGCAATCTTTCTACGGAAAGGCATTGGGAGTAAGAGGAAGGGCATTAGGAGATGGTGTCCGCTACTGGACTGGATAGAATCAAGGAGTTATTGATGCTAGGCATGTTGCACTATATTCTGGCATGTATAAGGATTCTGTCCACTTTGTCTGTCCTGCTTCTCCATCCATGTTTTCTTTTTCATCTCTCTTGTTCCCGCCTTTTAACTGTTCTCAAGGAATGTTTTTTTTAAGTGCCCCAGGATAATCCTTTGTGTAGTATGGTACATTGTTGTCTTAAATTCTCCACTTTGATGATTAGAATCCACAGAGATCAAGACAGCCTTTTATATACTTTGTCTATGTCAGCTCTAATTAGTATTTTTCTCTATTGGTTCATACAAATATATGTTTTATATCCATACAATGTTTCTATTTAACGTGTGAAATGCTGCCACTCTGTGAAATGTGCTCCTCTTTATACATACAACAAATTGAAAATTATTGATGAGTAAAGAGCAAACAATTGCCAAAAATGTCTGTTATCTCAAGAATTGTGAGTAAATCCGCAACAAAAAATTCTAATAGTTTTACTTCACGTCAATGTCTTATGTTATGTTATGTTAAGAGCAGCGGTGGCCGGAATGGATCTGAGGTAGGTGGGTGTGGCAGGAGGGTGTGGATGCGGGAGGTAGGAGGGAAGACGCAAGGGAAGTTGCTATAAAAAAATTTAACAAAAACCTACCTTCTTGCCGCTTCCTCCCCGTGTCTCTCCTCTGTAGTCCTCCCTTGCTTGGACACAGGAAGCACACCTAGGATCCCATTCAGCCAATCACAACGCTGACTTAGCAGGGTTGTGATCGGTCTGAGCACCATGCTTCGGTGCTCCGATGCTGACTGGGAGCCTGGGCATGTTCTCCATTCATGCTGTAATGCTGCCTGCATGGAGAATATGCAAAGTGAGCAAGACTGTTTTGGGCGGCCCGAGAGGGCCTGCCAAGCAGTCATTGTATACTTTAGGAGGGTGCTACCACTCCTCCCCTGCCTCCGCCCCCCACCAAAGCTGTTGGTGGAAATAGGAGAAAATAAAATGATATTAACATGAGTTATTATCATTTTATTTCCCCTTTGTTTCACTGCAAAAAAGCAGTAGGGCGATGCTCTTCCACCTTAGCGAAGGAGCCGCCACTGGTTAACAGGATTTATAAAGCGCAAGTTTATCCAAGGGTGTCTTGGTGCAGACTGAACCTGAGCATGCTGAAGATGGCGCATTTAGCTATTAAAAAGCCAGGTCTTAATGTCTTAGTGTGTGTCTTTTGACGTGTCCGATTACTGCCTGGGACAAAGCTGTAAAATAAACAATGCTATTAGCTCCTTCCCTCCCTTAGCTTCCCACCACCTGTTTCATTTCCTTTTCGTCGAGTACATACTAAGCGCTCAATTAATTTAAAGGCCCTCCTCTTGAGCACTATCCCAAAGTACTGGATGGGGGATGTCAATATGCAAATTTAAATTGGTAAAAGGTGGAAATTGCCAATGCGACAGAGGTAAAGGCAACAGCTTTGTTATGTGTTTTTTTGTTCTAAATGGTGAGCTGTTTGTGTTTGAATTACTTTTTGTTTTGTGGAGAAATGCAGGGGGAATTATGTCTGTTAATTAAGTATTATTTCACATGTTGCGAGGGGTGCATCGGCAAACAAATGCATTGGTATTTGTGTGAGGCATGAAACATGTTAACTGTTAGATTGAGAGATGTAATGTCATTAATTGTTCCAAAGCGTAGACTTTTAGGTTGAGCCTGGGTACTGCATGCACTGCTGCGAGGCATGCAGTAGTGGAGTATGGCTTTGAAGACCTGTCCACTCTCCGCCCATATTCCTAACTGGCTTGTGTCATTGTCCTTCGCAAATGCTGGCTTCAGAGTCGTTATTAGGCTTGTTAGTCCCCACTTGGTACCGTCTTATCTGCATTTATTACCTCCCATAACGAGTGGACCTTTTACTGGTGTTGTTTCATGGTCTGCTTTATAAGTTGGTGAACGCTATTTCATTTAATGCTCTTTTCCAATTCCACCCACTATCTCGCAGCACGCTACATGCTTTTATTTAAATTTTTACTAATGGTGGTACGCTTTAACAATAGGGGGCCGTGTATTTACATTTATTTATTTTAGCATTGCAGTCCGCATTTAGTGGCCGCGCGTACTTATTTATTTATTTTATTTTCTAGAGCCCATGCAGCGCTTCCACAGTCATAGAGGCAAACCGCATCTAAAGAACGGTACAAGGGCAACATTAGAGTGAAAGCGCAACATGGGCGCTTTTACCCAAAACAAATCTGTTTGTCAACTTGACAAACAGATGCTTTTTTTGTCCAAGCCCCCATGCAGCGGTTTCACTTTAATATCGGACACGCCCCTTTCTTTAGAAGCGGCTTGTCTAAAGAAAGAGGCGCGGCCTTCATGAATGTGAAAACGCCCCATGGGCGCTAGTAAAAAAAAAAAAATGCATTTGCGAAAGTTTAAGCTATTGCATTGCCGAAGCTCAAACTCTCGTTAATGTGATACCTATTGCATTGCAAATACATGTTTATGCTACTAGAAAAGAGATGATGTCTTCATTATTTCAGGCAAATGTGTGCTGTTTTTATAGCTCTGACTATTAGTGTCTAGCTTTTAAGTTCTAATCCGTGCAAAAATCAGCCTACTTGTGTCCTGACAGTCTGTAATCTGCCTGTCTTCGCCTTAGCGCCTGCTCCCTATTTATAATGTTTTCGTTTCCATCCGACTTATTATTGAACCTGACCTTTTTTGCTTAGTTCATCATATGTCTTTTCAACTGATCCTGCATTTACTATTTATCATTTTCTGAGAAGCCTGAGGCAAATCCAATCACTGAATATAAATCCGATATACTATTATATCTACTCTTAGATATTTTATTTTCCACCTGCTTTTTCTAATGCTCAATTAATTATATTTCCAATTTGCTTATTGTAGGACATGCAACTTTTCTCAAGAACCACTTACCAGGAGAACGTAATGGTCTATAAACGACAATTTAGTTTTGGTTTGAGTTGAGTTATTTTCTTTGCATGAAACCAACTTATTATTTTACCCACATTTAGGACAGCCGTAAATCTGCTGTTTCCAATATACCATTGTATTGATATCATAATGATTAATTTTATCAACTGATAAAAAATCTTATAATGCTAATTTTTGGAGAGTTTTCCAGTGGCAATATTTTTCAAACTCAATAGCTCTGCTTCTTTCCCTCTCTGGTGACCAAAAGATTTTTTCTAGACAGATTTCGAGTCTTTCATGCTGTTAAATGCCTGTAAATGAATTGATCTGAGCTGGTTTATGTCATAAAGAACCATTTTATTTAAATCCCTGTCACCACATCTGCCTTATGAACTCCTCTGGTCAGTTAAATGCACTATAAATGTTCTGACCTACTGCATGACAATGCTCTGGACCTGCTCTCTCTCACAGAAACATGGCTAAATCCAACCTGTGTAAAAAACATCAGTAAAGCAATCCCTGTCTGCTACAAGATCGTTGGGCAAGACTTTCAGCACAAGCCAGAAGGTAGAGTTGCAATCATATTCAAAGATGCCATCAGCTGCACCACATACATGGACAACCTACCAGCTACATGGAACACCTGATATTCAAGATACGCATCACAGTCAACTTCTTCGCTCATATGAAAACCACCAGGGCCCTGCACAAATTTGACCAGCAATATCACAGACTTTGTTGCACCCCTCATCATCAAAGCCAGCTCCTACATCCTCCTCAGAGTCTTTGATTTTCACCTAGAAGACTGCACTGGCCCAAATTATCCTGCCCTTTTAGAAAACCATATAAACCTTACCCTCACCCAGCAAGTTACAAAACACCTGTTGGACCTGATTTTCACTATAATCAGTAACATCACAGTTGACAAGCCAGAAACTATGACCTGGAGAGACCACTTCTCCATCAGATTGAGCAGACCCATCCCACACTATCACAGACCTACCAACACTGGACCTGTCAGCTGCAGCTGGAAAAGCATCTTAGAAGAGGAGTGGCACCAGTCCCAGCATAACAGAGACTAGCTGAAAGCCATCAATAACCTTAATAGTTGGATCACCACATGCAGCAATACCATGGTTCACCTCAAACGTAGCCCAGTGGCAAGAGCCTGACCACAGGTCAGCTGGTTCACAGAGGAACTCAGGCTGATGAAACACCACTGCAAGCAACTGGTGCATAAATGGAGAACAAGTCAACACCAAGAATAAAGATATCTTCAAATCAGCCCTAGGATGCTACCGCCAGCAGATACAGAACACCATGCACAAAGCTGTTATAGATTGCATTGACACCAGAACTAACAGCAGCAAGGAAATCTTTGCCATCATCAAAGATTTCACCTTTCCTCCAGCCACCTCCAGCAACATCATGCTCTCACGCCTATAAAACAAGATCTCTGAATTGTTCTTTAAAGAAATCACCTCCATATACAGCTACTCGACCCTCAACCTAACCCTGTTCCAGTCAGAATCCAACATGCCATCACAGACGATGAATGAACCCTGATCTTGTGGCCTGCTGTCACTACAGTTGAAATCACTGCTACCTTGAAGACCATCCAATCGGGGGCCCCATCTGACACCTGCCCAACCACAGCTTCGCTAATGCACCCCCACTGATCAGCGAAGCGCTACCACCCATTCTCACCTCCTCCATTGACTCATCCACATTCCTGACATCTGGGAACATGCCAGTGTCATACCTCTGCTCAAGAAACCATTCGCAACTTAATGCCTTGCAGTCTGGATTCATGCCCAACCACAAAACAAGAAATGCACCCATCACCTTCACAGACAACATGCTCCTGGAACTTTGGCCAGCATTTGACATGGCCTCATACCCCATCCACATGAGGCACCTGCACAAGACCTGATCTTTGCTGGGACTGCTCCTTTTTAAAAGATAGAATACACGCTGTCAGCCTGGCACCTTAATCCTCAGAACCCATCTGTGGGGTCCCCCAAGGTTTATCACTCAGCCCCACCCACTTCAGTGCATATTTGATCCATCTTGACAAAATCTACCATGCACGTGAGATCAACATCCTCTCGTACAAAGATGACAAACAAGCAAAGCCAATACAAACTGACACTCACACCCTGGTCAGCTGCAAGTTGGACTATGGGAACAACCTCTACACCGGAATCACAAAGCTAATCACTAGAAGACTACAACCAATCCAGAATTTGGCAGTCAGTCTCATCCTCAACCTCCCACACAGAAGTCATATTACATCACACCACACCTCAGTAAACTATACTGGTGGCCAATACTAAAACACACTCAATTCAAAACAGTTCCATCTCCTTTCATCAACTACCCGGCACATCTGCTCTGAAGGACTCCTACTCACTCAGGTCCCACTCATACACAGAACCAAATAAGGAGGATGAGTTTTCTCTTACAGCTCTCCAAAACTGTGGAACGACCACCCAGTCCACATCAGAGCCTCCTCCTCTCTTCTTAAATTCCATAAATACACTGGATGAAATAATATGTGTATTTTGATGTTGCGATTAAGGTTTTTGCTAGAGTAACTGCAAGAATTAAAGAACAAGATTAGAAAATCTTTTTGAGAAGTACTTAATCTTTCTTACATTACTGTCTGGGATATCTGCAGAACAGTTAAGATTAAAGCTCTATAAGCGACATATTAATCAGATAGTAAAAGTAAATAAAGGGAAACTGAGTGATGTCTTTTAATAGTAAAAACTGTATTGTTGAATATTGTTAAACTGCAGTAGTGGGATATTCAGCAAGAGGTGCATTAACACTTTATAATCTTTACAGAATCTCAAGAAATAGTCAGCACATGCAAGTTTAAGGGGAACTTAAAGGTACTATGAGTCAGTAATATACTCAGTAAGACGTGTCTCCACACTGCCATTCACCCAGAAACTCAGGAGCGTACTTAGATACTTAAAAAAGCACACTGTCATTGACCACATGACCAACTAGTGGAGGCAAAGGCACTATGATGTACTTAAAGTCACACCCATGGACATTTGACAGCACAAAGCTACCCCCACATTGTTTCAGTGACACACTCATCGGCCTGAACACTCTCACAGACCCAATATTAGTCCAATGGCGGTAAATGCATTATGACGTTGGGATAATCCTATCCAGAAACACGTGTCACTGCACCTTTTCTCATCCAGACCCTTAGAGGTACACTTGCAAACAAGCATGCCATCACAAATTGCATGGCAATCCAATAGAGGCAAAAGCATTATGACATACTTGAGTCACACCCATGGACATGTGTGAATGCGAAGCCATACTCAGAGACCTGACCAAGGACACTGTCACTGTCTTGTTGATAGTCCATTGGATGTGGACACATCATATTATAGTTAGATGTACAACCGGGGATGTGTTTCACCAAAATAGCCACTTATCCAGACACTCGGGCACATTTGCAGGCCTGAACAAGCATGCTGTCATTTTTTGCATGACAATCTGGTGGAGACAAAATCACTGCAATATATTTTGATTCCCACCCAAAGATGTGAGTCAGCACACAGCCATTCCCCCAGGGTTTCACACACAGGTTCATTCATGGATCTGAATAAGCACATTGTCACTGACTTCATGACAGTTCAGCAGAGGCAAGGGCATTATGACGTAGTCAGAGTCATTCCTAGGGACATGTCACCACTCTGACATTCACCCAGACACTCAGGAACACACTCAGAGACTGAAGAAGCACTAGATCATCGACTTTGTGAAAGTGCAATGGGGGCCAAAGGAATGATTGTTCTGTCAAAGTCACACACAGAGACAGGTTTCACCACACCATCTTTCATTTAGACACTCAGGGGCACTCTTGAACAGCAGAACATGAACATAATCACTGACTCTGCAACAATCCCATGGAGACAAATGCACAATGATATAGTCAGAGTTACACCCAGGGACATGTATCACCACACCGCCACTCACCCAGACACTCTGAGACCTGAACTAGAACAACATCACTAACTTCTACAGCCCATCCTCATCACGCATGACCGTTCATAGTAGGGGTCAGGTGCCTGCAGCAGGTGGACATAGATTCCTGCATGAGGTCATGTGGTGCTTGGGAAAAAATCTGAGTTTTTAATATAATGAAACCAGAATATCATTACACAGATATCGTGAAGATGCAAAATATAATCGACAAGAATAGTGCAGGTGAGAATATTGTTTTTAGTGTTGTTTTTATAATTTGTGTTTCTTTGAGTGCAATATTTTTAGTGCTGTTTATTGTTTAGTAGTTTACGCATTTTACTTTAAATGCAATATTAGAAATGTTTAAAGAATTTTATTTTTGAATATACTCATACTTTTTAAAATGTATATTTTTGTTTGCATGTTTAGTAGTAGAATGTAAGGTTAATAGGGGAAATGTTTGGGGGATTTTTAAATCCATATATATTGAAGTTTCATTTGTTCAATATTTTAAAGTTATTCGTATTTAAGTATATATTGTATTTATTTAACTTTTTGATTGTATTTTTACTTTGCTTACCATTTTATTTAGGTGACATTTTAAATAATATTTGTATGTTTATAATTTCAATTATATTTAGCTGTTTATATATTATATAAGTATCCATCTTTATTGATATAAAAAACTCTCGACTTTCTATTTAGTTCTTAGTATTTTAAAATTAATTATATTATGTTTTAAAATGATTTAATGTTGGATGATAATTGCATAGTTGAATATATTAAGAATATAATACATTTTAAAATGCATTTTAAGGGCCTTATTCAGAAAGGTAAACATAAACTTTTGTAGAAGTTTACAACTGTTTGCTAGTCAGAAAAGGTATTATTCGAGTAGTATCTTTGCAACCACGGAGTCTCCACATATAAAAATAATAGGACAGTCCAGGACAGACATTTGTAATTGAAAAAAATAAAACTAAACTTTTTAAATAATATATATTTTTATGATACATATTAATCAGTATAATAGTTTAATATGAGGGTTTTCTAGTACTATGTGATATATTTTTGTAAATAATTTTTAATATGTTTATAACATTTTTACACATTAATAAATATTTTAGAATCATTTTTTAACACATACATCTTGTTTTGTTATTTTTTTAATGCTTCTATTCATTTCTCTCATGACTATGGGCCTTATTATGAGTTTTGTGGTGCAGGAGCGCTAAACCTGTGTGTGCGCTGCCCATCAGATCATGACTTTTTTTGTTACTGACAGGTGGTTCCTTGGTGGTCCCATGGTAGTGCCCATATTGTGGTCCCATGTTGGTGCCAATAATAAAGGCACCGCCATGGGTGTGCCAAAGCAAGTTTCTGCAGGGCATGGACTATCAAGTCTATGCCCTGCAGGAACTGGACCTCCAGCAGACATGGGGGCATGCCATGTGCCCCCCTCCATGCATCCCCTGGTGCAGAGCCAAGAGGGGGTCCTGTAGGGCCCCCTTTGTTTCCACATTGCGGCAGATTTCATGATTGGCTCACCTATCGACACTGCTTAAAAGCAGAGGGGTGATGCTCCTCCGCCTTAGCAAAGGAGCCACTACAAAGGAGAAAGGGTTCTTCAGTATGTGTAGAGGTTAGACTTTTAGGACTGTCTATTTCTTTGTTTTAGGGTGTAAGAGGGGTTTCTCTTGTGGATTTTTTTAGTGCTTGCTAATAATTTTTTTAAGTTGAGGATGCTTGGCATTCGACCTGTGGATTGTTCAGGAACTCTGGATAGCATATATATTAAGATTCTTGCTGTGGGTTCCTGGGGGCTAGTGCTTGCTTCTCTCAGTTCTTGCAAAACATGTCTTACTTCAATCTGGGTTATATTTGGCAGATGGTTTTGCGCCCTACCATTAATAACGTCATAATTTGTAGTTGTCACCAAGCCTGAGAATAGTTAGAGGAGTGTTGCTAAGTGGAACTCCGCGAAGTGACAAAAAAACTCTGTGGAGTTCCGCAAGGGGCAGAGTGCAGTGCCAACTGCCATTCACACTGGTCTTCCTGCCGCTTGGGCAGAAATTCTACCCAAGCAGCAGCTCGTATTCGCGAACTTACCGTTGCTCTGCTGCATTACGCTGAGCGGAGTTTTCTGCACTCCGTGGAAAGCGGAGTGCAGAAAACACCGGAAATTACGCGAACGGAGTGGAGTTAACCGCCAGGCCTAGTTGTCACCCTTCTAATCCAAGGGTTAGCATAATATTTGCTACATTTCCAATGTATACTTCTGGGGCATGTGATCTACTGTCTGTCCCCAATGTGCAATAATATTGTTTTGCCTTTCTGGGAGGTGATGTTTGTGAATATTTCTGACAATCTATCTGCAAATGTTAGAAGTCTATATTTATTACTTTACATTTAAAAAGGTTTGCAATTTACAGTTGACAGTTTTAAATGCATTGTCTCCATTCCCATATTATACCTACAAGTCTAGTGTTCTTTTAATTTTTTGCATTTTTCTTTGCTGTGTTTAGTTGAGATACAAGTCAAGTGATGTTTTTTTCTTTTTTGAATAAAAGGGTTTGTTTTAGTTTTATGTTTAAATCAATACTTATATTTTTGGGGGTGTCTGTTTGTTTTGAAGTTTAGGGTTTTCGAGGTATTAAACACTTAACTATATTTGCCTATATTTTCTGTCTGTTTGTTGAATTTCTTGTTGTTGAAGTTGGTGTTTTTGATTGTAATCCTGTAACAATACCTTAAGTTTGGATATATAATGGAAAATATGTATTTTAGTGGTCTATTTTAAGTCAAGTGTTAGCCAAATAGGCTGGTTTACATTTGAGGTAATAGGTTAATTTTACTTACTATTCAATGTATATGGTCCATTTTCTGCAGAGAAGCTCCTGTGATTTCAATGTAGAATCAAACAGAGTGTGGGAGTCATCTAGGTGTAGTGTTTTTCTGCTAGATTTTGGCGACTCTTCTGATCTTTTTAAAAATGTTTATTTATATATTTGTTTTAAACAGTCTATTGGTTATTTTGTTTTGGTTTAATTTTATTGGTTACTATGTTTTTAGTTTGGATTTGTTTGGCAGTTTGTTCCTTATTTTGTAGACACTAATTAAGGATATATTTAACTTTAATATATATTTGTATGTACCAAGGTTATCTATTTTCAGCACATATAAACTAATATTATATTTTACAGTCAAGGTTTATGTATATTTGCTATTTTAATAATTTGGTATTATTTTTGTGTATTTAATATATGTGTGTACATTTATTTAGGCTATTTCTTCAGTAAGTATGCTTTTAAAAATATTTTGTAATATTGTATTTTATGTTTATTTGGTTATTGTTGTATTTTAAAATGTTTGCTGTTGTCGTGTATTTCCTATAAATCTATATAGGATGTGGGCGTTTAGACAACATAAACTGTGGGATTGGGGTCAAGACTGATTACAGACACCCCCCCAGATATGTTTGCCTGTATACCAGGTAGCTCACAGTGCCACTATGAACTCCCCTTACCAAGGAGTGAATAGTTTCTGGCAACTATTGAACATGACAACCCTGTCCCCTCAGAGATCGTGGAAACAGTACAGTACTTTTTGCCTAGTCACTCGTGCTCACTTTGTCTCAGAGAGATACACAGAATAAACAATGGAGACGTTCTCAATAAGCTTTTATTGAACCAGCGTCATTCTAGCGTGCAATACGTGTGCTGCAACAACCATATGACAGAAACAGATGTATACTGGTATAAGCACCAACAGAGTAAATAGATGGTAGAATTCTACTATAGTGCTAAATCAAAGGATATATGCTGGCATATAAATACATGACAGTAATAATGCATGCTCCTTCAATGCTAACCCTAACGAAATGCACCTAAATATACCTAGCATGTATATAGGTGTATAGCCAAGGCACCAAGCCAAGAATCCCCTTAGAATAGAGCCAACACCATTACTTGATGTGGGACAGCAAAGGACCCTGTCTTGGTCTTGAGATAGACATCCCTCAAGGTATGTCAGACCACTGCGTGTTGGAGTGTCTGCGTGGAGGAACCTCAGTGTCTCATGTCAGCGTGTCAGCATGTAAGTCTTTCTCCACTGCATGCCCCAGCAATGATATGGTGCTTATATACCCAAAGGTTACCCTCAGGGGTTCTACCTTACTGTGTCATGTTGACCGAGGATGACGGTGGTGATGAACCTTATAAACAGATATTATGCAGAAGAGGGTAATCCTGTTGTGAATTTGAGAATCCTCATGCATAATAATTTTCAGGGAAAACCACACCACATTTTTGCAGCACCTAACTAGGTAAAAGGCCAGCACCAAAACTTGTTATATAGTACAATAGCAGGGTAAATGTAGCTAAAAGATTAGGAGACTACCCAAGCATATAATGGAGTACATTGTGATTCATAACATTGTGTTTGATAATGCTTTGTTTTTAACAGTCGTTATTATTTTTAAATTGCATGGTTCAACTTCATATGGTTTCCATTTATTTTCACAATATTATCATAGTTGATATTGTTGTCTTCAATATGTTTACCGTTTTGCATATATACAATATTTTACCTACATTTGGTTATACTTTACTTTTGTGTTCAATAGCATGATATTTTAGATACTTTAACAGTAATATGTTTGCTTTTGATATTTTTGTATTCCATGTATGTATTTAGGGTGTTGATATTTTGATAGACAATTTTGAATCGATGTTTTGGTGGTTGATATTGTGGCAAATAATTGGCCAGGCTTTGTGGCTCACTCCTACTGAGCACAGCAGTTGCTTGTGTTTAGCCGGGATCAGATGCCCACATATTGTGAGGTGCTGTGCCTAGCCAGGTACCAGGCGCTGCATTGGGGAGATAATATAGAAAATAATATAGCTGGAAAAGTGGAACATGAACTTGGATTTAAAAAGTACTTGCCAGCACTTGATTTTTACTGCTTGCATACCTTGTTCTCCACTTGAAATCACAGTTCCACAAACAAGACAGCACAATATATTCCAAAAAATTCAAGAAACATGGGTCACTCTCTCATCTATGTCCTGTGTCAGGACTTCCATTGCCAATCTGTTGCCAAGAGGGCTGGCATGATGTAGATTCCAAGAAGCATGTGTCACTCTCTAATCTAGCTCCTGTGCCTGGATTTTGTATTCCAGTCCGTTGGCAGGAGAGTTGGCATGCTATAATGCAGGGGTTGATGTTCGTGCCAACTCCTCAAAATCCTTTTTCCACTTGGCAGAACTGAATCGCCTCTGATGCCAAATGTTTATATGCTTACGCATTCTAGATGTGCCAAATGAGTACTTCCCCCAATTTCCCCAGCTGAGTTTCTTGTCACATAATATTCATGTCAAGCCGATTCTCTTCCTCTTTGGTTCACTTTGCTCCTGGTGGCCAGGCCTAGACTTCAGGCTCCTGGCCTCTATAGGGGTGCATATTACTGGGAGGTGGGGTCTCTGGCTCAAAGCGCCAGCGTTCTCCTCTGCCTAGCTTGTGGTACTCCACTATTGGTGGTGGGATCATTGTGCGCAGCCCCTCTGCGAAGATCTGAAAAATACTCTCCAGCCCCCACTCTCCAAGCACCAGAGCCTCTTGGCTGTCTTGAAGGGCATCTGTAGGGGCAGTGGAGTCCAGACCTTTCTCCCAACTTCTCCTCTAGGGGCATAAGGGGACCAGAACCAATAGCTCTGGAGAGATCCTTCCTAGTGAAGGGGGCCAGCTGTAGACAAATCCATGAGTCCTTCTTTAAAGAGCATCATATGGCTTCTCTTTTCAGATGCGCATCTTTTCCACTGCTGTCGTTTCTCAGGTCTAAAATATTGTCATCTACCTCTCCCTTGTGCAGGGCTTTTTAAGTGGAGGTGGAAAGTTCTATATACAAGGCACCCCTGGGCAATCCTGAAACACTACATCATACCTTCCCCCCATCCCAATCCTCCTGCATATCATTCCGGGGCAATCCATCATGGAAACTTCATGTTTTCTCTGCAAAGAGCACTTCTAGGGGCTTCAGCTCCATCCCTTTCTGACATCACTGCCTGACAACTTCTCACAAACACTTCACAGGCTAGCCACTACTCTGTTGGCTCCACAGTTCTGGCCCTCCTCTTTGTTCTAGTGAACCTGGGCTGTCCCAGCCTAGGTGCAGTGTGCCAAGCTAATTTTCAAACGTAGATTTCTCCCACACAGCTTTCTGCTTCCAGGAGGTGGGCCGATCACTGACAATTGTTCTTATTGTGTGTCATCTGGCCTTTCTTCCCCTTGCTAGAGTGCAGAGTAATTAACAGGGCCAAGCTGGGATGACAAAGGCCTGTAATCTGATTATAAACTGAGCTAGAGAAATATGACAATTCCTAAAGTCCCATAGAATGTGAATTTATTGTATTGGGGACTGCAAATTAAAACTCGATTGCACATTTTACTCCTTGCTGAACTGCGTATGTGTAAGGTGATTTATATAATCCAGTGAAAACACCACAGATTTTCCGGCAAGCAATACTATCCTATCTATGAACGCCCAGTAATATCATAAGGCTAACCACAGGTCATCAAATATCCCTGCAGATTGCATTCTGCAACTGGCTACCATTGCTCAGATAACGGGCAATGCACAATAACCTGCTCACATGTGGATGTGCGTGTGAGCACCTGCATATGTGTAACACAGCCCAGTGCCACTTCGCCTAGATGCATTGGAGCAGCAGATTTATTTTTAAAGGTAGACACGCTCAGTCCAATTACAGTGAATTTTTTTATTTGTGTGTTTCAGATAGTAGACTCACTCACAGTAAAAGTAAATAACCATGGGCCCGATATAGGTGGCTGTGCATTCGCAAAAAGGCATTGCCATTGTGTGTGCTTTCATGTCAAACAACTTATATTGCATTTACAAGTACTATCTCTATGTCCTCACTGTAGGGGTATTTTTGGGTACAGATTTGGGGGTCAAATATACTAAACTTTAACAGAACGCAATGTAGCAAGGGAAGATACTGCGCAGGTTTCTTAACTTCTGGCCTAATTATGACACCCCAAGATGTCATGCACATTTCTAAGACAGTTCCAAGTTTGAGAATATGTCCACTGCAGGCATGGTTAGCCTTCACCTTGCTTGGATCTTCACCAACTTACCTGACTAAAGCTACACAAGTAACCTATATTCATCCACCACTCCATTTTTTCCATATAAAATTCATGGCAAGTTTAGTTAAGAATAGTTATAACTTACGTCCGATCCATTTGTGTAATCAATCATATTTTTGGGCAAATGAATTTACAGTGTCCCACGAACATCTTAATATACAGACCTTAAGGCCACATCTAGCACAATTACTTATTTGCACTTGATCTTATATTATAGTATTTGGTTCAGTGTACGTGTAAGACCTTCCCATACCCCTGGGTGATGGATTGTGCTGAAGGTTATATTCTGTCAATTTTGTGTTGCTTTCTATGCAGTACTTTAGTAATTTCAATGTTTTTTAACTGATTCATTTTGTTAAGTGGGAGAAGGTTCTATATTTTATACAACTTTGACTTCAGATACTACTGATACAGGAGACTCACCTATCAGCTCTAAAATGTAACAAACTAGAGAGGGACTGATTTAGAAAGGCATATCACTCCAGTAAAAGACCAGTGGCTGTAGTAAAATGCCACTCTTCCAAAACTTATTGGAGGCATAGCAATCCTGATTCAGATAGGTATTCCCTTACAAGTCACTTGAATTTGAACAGGCCTCACTATAAAGTGCATCAGGCTGAAGTGCATGTGAAGTCTTTCCTACAAACCTATCTATTAAATAATGAGGAATGAGGGTATGGAAGTCACCACAAGCTCTAAGGGTGGCACGGAAAGTCTGTCTGAGAACCAAAACGAGAGCCACTGCTCTGAACAAAAGTAGGGTGATTCACCCTCAGGTCCTGCTTGTAAGGAATATATCAGACCTCAACAATAAAAATAACACAGACAACTTCCGACCCACGCTACAGTATCTGCCTAATGCAAACATGAGTTCAACAGAATAATAAACCCAAGCCATATTCTTTTTGTGCTACTGCCACTGTGAAAGAGGGGAGAAAGAAGGACTTTTATCCTATTTATGTTCTGACAACGTTCAGGGATTATTTTGACTCACTAAATTCATCTGAGTGTAGAGGCATCCAGGCACAAAATCAGATCTTTGTGCCCCCCAGATGCAGATGCTATCCCCAGAGCTAGCCCAATTGTTAGAAGCTGTGTTCACAAGGATGAAATAGAAATGGCAATTGACTCTATAAAGGGTAAAGCCCTGGAGCCCTGGGATTAGATGGATTCCCTTCGGAGTTCTATAACACCTCTGAAGAAACACCCATCCCCCTCTTACATTAGATATTGTCAGGCATTACGCATGACACAAAACTACTCCCAGAATTTACCACCTCAAAAGTATCTCTTATTCTTATAACAAAGACTAATGACCCGTTGCTATTATAGACTAATCCCACTAATTAATGCAGACATTAGGATTTTAGAGACAAACTGTTGGCAAAAGGCTTAAAGCCAGTTCTACTAACTTTCATTCACCCATATCAAGTAGTGCTTGTCTGATACCACTTCTTTGCGTCCATCTAAGGTTGCTTGCCATTGTATCATGGAAAACACGACATAACAGAGATGAGGAGATCGCAACCTCATTGGATGTGGTAAAAGGTTTTGATAGGCTAGAGTGGCAATATTTATTAAGTATGTAGAAACATGTGTGCATTGATGATGGCTTTCTGTCCAAAGTCAAGTGGCTAGATTCAAATTCATCAGCGGGAGTTTCTTGTGATGTCTTTATGTCTGCCTATTTGAGATTTAGAGAGGGAGAAGGTAGGGATGCCCCCTCTTGCCCCTCTGTTTGTCATAGCACTTGAACAACTAGCAGCAGAGATTCAGCATTGTAAAGGCATAATAGCCGTTTACAGGGAACACACAAAGCACATGTTTTTTTGCATATGATATCCTTCTGAACTTATCCGAAACATTGAACTCAATAGAGGCACTTATAAATATTATCTCAGATGTCTTCATATTTTCTGTCAATTGGGACAAGTGCAAGGTGCTTCCCTTGAAAACAGTTACTACAGTGGTGACTTTTCAATTATCCCTATTTAGATGGGAGGGGAATATTATGAAATATCTCACAATCAATCTAAAAAGAGTGCTGCAAAATGTAATACAGAACCTAAACCCAATAATTATTAAAATCCAAAAATACATGAACGGATGGCCCCTTTTAAATTTCTCCTTGTGGTAAAGGCTTAAATAATACAAATAAAATAATCCATCAAGGCTGAAGTATGTTCTCACCATGCTATAGCTTTGAGTTCCTGCAAACCTGCTGAACATAATATCTAAACTGGGGAAATCAATCCTGTGACATGGCAGAAAGCAGGGACTTACATTGCCTAAACTCACTGCATCCACAGGATATGGATGTCTTAGGTTACCACATTTAGGGCCACATGTGTGAAAGTTTCAGTTAGCAATTTCAAAATAGCGATTTAATAGAAATCACAATTTGGAAATAGCATGATGAGATGTATGAAGGAGAGTATTCCCCTGTTAGCAATTTATCAAATTCGCAAACACAATTATGACATTTCCTGTTTGGAAATCGCACTGATGCGATTTCGAAATAAGAATTTGCATTTAGGAATAGTTACATTTTGGATGCGGAATGATTATGTAAGATCCAGGAAGTTTAGAAGAACAGGGTGTGGCCACAACTCAGAAGCCTAGGAGGCTGCTGGGAGGAAGGTGTGTTCCTTTGTGTCTACAGGCAGTGGCATACCATGTCGAAGGATGATGGGGATAAGGACCTTGGTAGTAGGAAGTGCAAAATCAAATTTGCAGATAAGGAGCTGGAGCTGTTGACTGAGGAATGTGTGGCACACATGGACCAATTGTTTAGCAAATCATCTTTTTCTGTACCTGAGGCCCAGAAAACCAAAATTTGAAACAGCGTTCTGTAAAAAGTGAACTCTCTTGGTGTCACTCAGAGGTCTATACATGAAATAAGGAAACACTGGTATGGCCTAAGATCCCGTACTAAGGAGAAGGTGGTCAGCAGGTTAGCTAAGGCTCATGGGACACATGGTGGTCCCTCCAAACATCTTCCTCCCACTCCAATGGAGTTACTGATTAAGGAAATCCTTGTACCTGAAAGTGTGGTGGATGGGAGTTTCAGACATTGACACCTTCAATCCTGCAGGCTCCAGCCAAGGCAAATTATTTTCTTGTATAATTTTTCCATACCATATCATTTGTTAGTCTTCAAGTACACCATCTTAGCTACAAAAACTCAATTTAGATGTTTTCTGTGATTTGGCAATGCATTATGGGAGTTGTAGTACAACTACGTTATATCGTGTACTGTGTGTCGATGTATAAACTACACATATGTCACACATGTCAAAAATACATAACTCATATTATCAAAAATGTTACACAAACTTAGTAACCATTTATTCACAGTAATTGTATACATACATTTCCACAGATCACACCCAGGACTTGTCTGAAACCATGAGGCTGATGAAGCAATTGATAACACACAAGTTGAAATTGAGGACAGCACAATAACTACTCCTACACCCATGACTCAAACTCAAACTAATAGGAGAACAAACGTGGCACCACTAACAGACTTTGAAAATGGGGATGAGGAGCAAACGCAAGGCAGGACCACAACTTCTTCTAAGCGCAGGACACAGACAACATAGAGTCCAACAATGAGCAGTTCACAATGAGTCTGGGATGACTTGTCAGACAGTTCTTGAATTGTTGTTTGGTGGCCTTGAGAAATCAATAGTCGCAGTACTTGAGTAGGGATCTGCAACGCATGTCAAATTCAATGCCACAACAGTTGAAAGGTAAAGAGTGTTGGATTGCTTCCATGGAGAATGAGCAACATATGCAGAGCCGGAGGCACTAGCAGTAGAGGCCACACTATAACGCACTTGGAAAATCAATAAATCGATTGCCAGTAGTCACCTCCATTAATGCCAGGAGAGCTGCGAACATCCAACATTTTATGGGGCACTGTTGCCAAGAAGTAGCATGCGGGCTGGTCCAAGTGACCACACCTCTGGAGAACATTCAGACTTACACCCTGTCTGTCCCCAACAGATTACTACCACCTGAAAGTGAAGATGGCTCTAGCCTCAGTGGCATATATGTGCCAGATAGAAGCTGTACAAGTTGAACACACCAACACACATCTGGCATAGATATAGCCCCAATTCCACAGCCAAGTCCTGCTAAGAATGTGACCAACACCAGAGGTTGTAAGAAGTAACTTGTGTATGCACTCAGATGTATGATACTAGGTTGTTAAGACTGCCTTCTCAAAATTAGTTGCTTTATTTAAATAATGACATTCAATATGGATACAGTTGATGATTCACAATTACAATACATTGTTACAACCTGAATAAAAAGCTATCTTTTATTAATGGAAAAACATAACCATCATGTGTGTTGGCTATTTCTTAGATGTGGCCATTATACTTACCTTAAAACTATTTGTTTGTGATCTCTGTGCATCGTGCTAGACCCTCTGCTGCATGTGTCCCGTCCTGCTCTGTGTTGACATTCTGAAGACCTTTCCTCATGGGTATGTTGTGAAGAGTAGCATATGTGGAAATGATTTTCCAACAGCTTTCTGGTCTGTAGAGTAGTGCTCCACCAGTCTTATGTAGGCATAAGGTAAAATGTGATTTCAATTTTCTAAAAGTCCATTCAATTATTGAACATATTACTTTATGTGCCCTGTTGCACTGCCTTAACTTCTGGTTCTTAGATTTAAGTATAGTGTCAGTATCCAAGGGTGCAAGGCATATGCACTGTGTTCTTAAATAGTATGAGAGGGAGAAACAATTAGAATATTTGACAAACATGCTATTGCACACTGTAGGAATTTAGTTTATAATCCTCTTACCACATAAAAAACTATCCCCAGATTCACTCTGAGACAGATGAGTATTAATTCCACAGTGGTGGAACATAAAGGAGTCTTGTGTGCTGCCTGTGGATCTGGCTACAGGACCAGTTATGATGCATAAGGCATCACACACTACCTGAACATTGATTGAATGAGTGCTCTTCTTGTTTCTATAAATGAATTTCATTTGCAGAGGGGGTCATTTGGCAATATGTGTGCCATCAACACAACCAGTAACATTTGGAAACTGTGCTACCTGAAGAAACATTAGTTTTTTTGTGTTGTATATTGTGGGGTGTTTGGAAAAAACATATTTGTTTAATTTTCAAACCATGATGTCCAAAACCCGATGAAAAGAACTAGAACATGTACGTTGTGACACTACCCCTGCCACTGATATAACTCCCTGGTAACTGCCAGAAGCTAAAAGGTGTAGGCAGCACAATATCTGCACATGTGGTGGAATTGCATTGCTTCTGACTGTTAGGGGGGTTTTAGCTGAAGATGTAACTCAGCAATTAAATAAACAAATACCTCACTACTCAGTCTATACTTCTTATAAATCTCTGCCTGAGTCTGTTCAAACAGTGTGACCCTCACCCTAAATATCCTCTCCTGTCTCCTCCTCTATCTCTTACGACCAGCCAAAATCCTCATTCTCCTTGCCAAGACATAGAGATCTACATTCTGAAAGAGCCAAATGCATTTTGGGTGACTTTTTATAGTTTGTACTTGGTTGCCACCTGATACACATTGATAGTATTTAAATGGCCATTTTGTGACTATTCGATATTAGGAAATCCTCTATATACTATCCGCTATTTGGTTAGACCAATTTGCAATTTGCAATTTTCGAAATACAAACAATGCGATTTCTACATGATGGAAATCACAAATTGCACCATTGAAAATGCCTTTTGTACATACCGAAACACCATTTTGGATTTTCCAACGACCTGAAATAGCGATTCAAATCATTAGGACCCTTAGAATCTCTCTTGCTGTACTTCCACCTGCTCCAGCTCAAGTATCATTTACATGCAACTCTTATAACACCAAAATGGTCAAAATTAAAAATTGTATATTGAGCAAATATGGATCACTTTATACTAAGGATTTCTGAAAGTCTGAGAAGATTAACCTTTTCCTGCATTCCATGATGTACTCATGGCATAAAACACATGAGAAGCTAAAAATTAATAGCAGAATGAGTAGAGGGGCTTTGCAGTCGGCACTGGACAGGTTTGCATGGAGGTCATAGAGCAGTTCTGGACAGAGTGAATCTTAAAAATAGGCCATATAATTATTGTGAAAAGTCTTAAGACATTTGCTGTAATGAAATCTGACTCTGGTCTCCTTCTGACGCGTGCTGGAATTAGCAACGTCTAAGGCAGTGCATAAGGAAAAGTTTGGGTATTGGTCTATACCCGTCCATGATTCTTCAATTTTACATGACCTCACTAATACCACTTACTCACTCACACACTATTAGTCACCCACAGAGCTACTAACACACCAGCTCACTCACCCATAAAGTCAATCACACAACCACATACTTACCTGCACAGTTATGCATACACCCACTCAATTATTCATACAGGTACTAACACATACTCACCTATACACAGTCACTGATCCAAGCTCACACTCACCTATACAGTCACTCATAACCAACTTACTGACCAATACAGCCACTAATATATCCGCTCATACACCTATATAGTGGCTCACACACTGTCAGTCACCCATAGGGCAACTCAAACACCTAGTCACTCAGCCATAGAGTCAATTACATAGCCACTTACTCACCTATGCAGATACACACACACCCACACACGTATTCATACAGATACTAACACATAATCACTCACCTATACAGTCACTGACACAAGCACACACTCAACCAAAAGGCCACTTTACAATCACTCAGTCACACATACAGTCACTCAAATACTCCCAAAACTCACCTATACTAGCTTTGACATATGCAGTTACTCACCCATATACCACTGACACATCCATTCACTCACTGACACAACCATACACAAACTCAGTCACCCATTCAGCTCCTCACAGATGCACTCACTAACCCATGCAGCCACTGACTCACCCACTCACTCATCCATGCAGGCAGTCATACACCCCCTCGCCAACCCACACAGATACTCATACAGGTACTCAGACAACCAATCAGTCACCCATGCAGCCACTCACCAACCCATACATACACCGAGACACCAACTGTCAGACTGATATAGACATTCACACAACCTAGTCACTCACACATGCATTCACTGAGTCACCTAATCACTCACTTATTCAGTCAGTCAGAAACCCACAGAATCATCCATACAGGCACTTATACATCCACTGATTCACCCATACTCCTTGGTATATATATTTAACACTCAAAAACACTCAGAGTCACTGGATGATGTCATCAGTGATCTCATTTGAGATGTCATCAGTGATGTCATCAGGGATGTCACTGACCATGTCATGAGTCATGTAATATGTGAGTTCATAAACAGTGCATTGTGGGGCGCGAGTCATAGTTAGCACAGCTAGCTATAACTGTTGAATTTCTGTTTTTTTACGAGTGAAATGTCAGCCTAACTATAATGTCCCTGTAACCTTTGCTTTTTGCCGTGAATTTCTAATTTAAAAAATATATATATATATTTCCTAGCATATTTCCCAAATATAAAGTCCCTGTAACCTTTGTTTTTTTCAGTGAATTTCTAAGGCTTTTTAAATTCTAATTCCCAACTATAACTTCCCTGTAACCTTGTTTTGTTCAGTGAATTCCTAAGGTTTTTTAAATTCTAATTCCCAACTATAACTTCCCTGTAACCTTGTTTTTTCAGTGAATTTCTATGGTTTTTAAAGTACTAGTCAGTTTGCCGAGTGGTGGAGAAAGAAACAGGGCCTCTGACCAGGTCTCAGTATTTCCAATGTGTATGACTTACAGGAGGTACCAGGAGGTCTTCTTGGCCCCCAAGGACCCTCAGGAGTAAAGTGGACTTCATCCCCCAACCAGTAGTGCACCAGGAGCCGTGTTTGCAGAGTGGTGGAGAAATGAGGCGTGGCCTCCGAAGACCTCTTAGGAATCCCGCTGTATGGGATATACTAGAGGTAGCAGGAGGGGTAGTTAGCCCACAAGGGCATCCTTGGGGGACAACTACCCCTCATGTTACCTCCAGTAAGTCCCACACAGCACTATTGCTGAGAAGTTGTCAGTGGCCATGCCCCCTTTCTCCACTACTCTGCAAAAGTGCCTACCGGTGCATCACTAGTTGGGAGATGAAGTCCCTTTTGGCTCTTCGGGGTCCTTGGAGGCCAACCAGCCCTCCTGTTCCCTATACTAAGACCTACATCGGCATTGCGGAGAGGTCATCAAAAGTGACGCCTCCTTTATTCACCACTCTGCAGATGTAGCTCCTGGCACTACTGCTTCGGGGATAAAGTCAACTTTAGTCCTGAGGCCCTCAGTGTTTGCTGGGTGGCGGGGAAAGGGAGCATGACCTCCGACCACCTCTCATCAATCTCACTGTGTGAGGCTTCCTGGAGGTAAGAGGAGGTCTTCTTGGCCCGAGGACCCTCAGCAGCCAAGGGGACTTCATCCCCCAACCAGGAACATGCTAGGATGCAGAGTTGCAGAATAGTGGAGAAAGGGGGTGGGCCGCTGGCGAGTTGCATATTTAAAAAAAATATATGATTTAGGGAGAGGGGCCATGTGGTCCCCCTTCCTTGGACTATTTTAGGCCCCAGGTATCCCATCACTCCGGCCTGGCCTATTTAAAACGTTTTAATAAAATTCAATTGGAGGGGGCTGCGTGTCCCCCCTCACAGCCCATTTCAGCCCCCATCCCCTGAGACCCTGCCTTTATTAATTTTTTTAATAGTCAAAGGGTCCAGGCAACCCTCTCCCGGGCCATTTTCAGCCCTAGGGACCCGATCCCTCAGGGCCAGGCCTCTTCCTTGGGGACTGTGGGGGAGCCTGATGGTCCCTGTGGTCCAGGCCGGCTCCCCACCTCCTGCAGGAGCCAGCATCGCTTTTACACCTAGGGAGCTGCTGACATGCAACTCCCTCTGTGTAAAAGAAAAGTGTGCTCCTCTTTGAGCAAGCAACAGCAAAATACTCTCGCTTGCTCAAAGTGGAGCACACTGTTTGCTATGTCATGGCAGGAGCAGCGCTCCCGCCTTGCCGTAGCAGACTGCAATGTCCTGGGGGTGGCAGCCTGAGACATTGCTGCAGCTGGCCCTGGGGGGTGGCGGTACCCAGGGCCAAGTAGCGCTACTGCAAGGGGGGCACGTGGCCCCCTCCTTTATTCAAATTTGCCCCTGGGAGGTGGCTGTCTGGGGGGGCCAGAGCACCCCCAAGTTTTGGAATTTATTTTAGCCCCGGGGAGGTGGTGGTCACAGACACAGGGGGATCCACAAGGCCCTCATATTGATTTAAATAGCTCCGGTCAGGTGGCGGCCCCTGGGGCAGGGGGATCTGTGAGGCCCCCCAACAGAACTGGAAATAGCCCCAGGAGATGGCAGTCCCAGGGGTTGAGGGCGGGTCCAGTGGACCCACCCGCATTAAAAATGAACAGTGCCACAGGGAGGTGGTGGTCCCCGGGGCTTTGATAATCCCTATGAGGATGGCTTGTGTGCCTCCTTCCATATTTATTACATGCTCTTGGGACCTGGCCTAGGCGGGGGTTATTTAAAAGCAAGAAGGGGAGCCCACGCTCGTTTAAAAAAAAAGCAGCGAATTCACAAATATTGCAATTTTGTAGCAATTGTTTTCTTTATGCTTTTATGCCGAGGCAGTGTCCCAGGGGGACCCCAAGACCATGGCTTGGGGGTCAGGGTATTCTTACCCTGCACCCTTTTCATTATTTTCCTTTATTTTTTTGGGACTCAGTGAATTTACCTTAAATAAATGAAAAGCCAGGAGGCATTTGGTAAAACAGGAACAGCTTGGTTTAATTAAACGCTGCTGCCTGCTCAAAATCTCTCGATGTACAAAGTTTTGGCAATCAATTTATACAGTTCATGAGAAACAACAAATGTTTTCTACATTCCTAAAGAGGATCTTACTCATAAATCAATCACATGTGCACCTCTGATAAGGACACAGATGGCTCTTCACCTCGGAGAGTGCTAACGTGGGCCAGTGTGTATTTGTCCAGCTGTCCGGAGTGAGGAGCGTGTGATCACTACATATGGTGTACATATCATGTCAAGATTGGTTGATTGTACCTATCTGCATATGGTATCTAGCTTTGTGGTATTTCTGGGGAACACGAGCCTTTGGCTAAATGGGTTTTATTGTGGCCAGTTATCTCTGACTTGTTAGTGGTGCAACTATCTATCGGTGTAATCGATCAGCGTTCTCCCTGGGTGCATGTTTTCCTGTAATTTGTGGGGGACCCCACCAATGACCTTTTAATCAATAAGCATAGGCATGGATCACAGGACCTGCCTGACCACATATCTCTTACTTAGGGTTGATGGGGAGGTCACTTTATGTGAATCCGACAGCAATGATGTGCGTTTATTGAAACTCCTAAGACTATTATGGCAGCCACTGGTATCATTTTTATCGATATTATTAACATTGTGCATTCAGTTGTCATCCAGCATATTGACATTGTTCTTACTGGTGTTTTCAAAAGTATGTTTGCTTTAGTCTGAACATACATTGACATTGTTCTTATTGACAACAATAATATTATCATACAAGCATGGATATGACATACATTGGTATAATTATTGCTGATGTCGGTGCTGCTGTGCAGGCACAAGTTACAGTATAATTGACATTGCATTGATGAACATTGACAAGGTTATGTGGACACAGGCTGTGGCATATGTTCTCATCACATTTACTGACATTGCCGTTGCGGGCCTGCACATATAATGACATTGATTGACATTGTATTTACCTATCCCAATAGAAAGAAAGGGAGGGTATATGGATATGCCGACTGAATGTTAGATTATAGAAATTGAAGGAAATGAACTATGCAGCTCTGTAATTCTGACATGATTTTTAGAAGAATGATCGATGGGATGTTGAGTTTATTTACAATACAAAATGGGTAGCACAAAATCAAGCTGTGAATAGCACTGATCTCTGCCTGAAAAAGACAACAGTGAGATAGCCTGATTGTGTGGTCATTCCCAAAGCTTTTTATTATGACACCAAATCTTCTCAAATATAACAAACTAAGCATTGGAACTACATCAAAATTACAATAAATTGAGAACTACCTCTTAGAATAAACTATATACGTAAATTGAGGCAAATATATAAATTAAAGACAGTGCTACCTAGACAGTTTAGTAGAATTATTCTCTTTCCTACTCTGCATATGGTCAAATTATTTACATGACAAAAAAGGTGATGACTCAAGGAGTTATATTCCAACATTTATAAAGGCAATTTCTAACTTTTCATCATTTGGCAAGATATGCAATAGAGCAAAGTCTTCTTTATTACGTGTTGTAACAAGGAGAATTGCAGGAGCGCAACACATTCCAATTGCCAATCTAAGGAAAAAATATGAACAGCAGATGATTATTTTAAAAAAGAAAGGTGCAGGAGGGAAACTGGGAAAGTTTAAAGAGGCAATGGACAATAATGACCAAAAGCTGATCTAGGAAATTCTGACGAATGGCAGAATAGACATTCTTCTGGAACATTATGTGCATATCCCAGAAAAAGTCTAGTTTAAATGTAATTTTATGAGTGATGCATGGATTCTGTATCTTTAATCCATTCTGCAGGTAACAGCCGTGGGACAGTGGGGCCTGATGGGGGGATTTAGAGGGACGATGCCGAACGAAAATAAATAAATTATTATTTTTAATCGTCATCGTCCATCAGATTCTTCCCCCCACCCGGCACCACCACCCAACCAAAGTTACCTGCACGGACCGCAGCTTTTTAAAGCATCTAGCTATGATCATTTAGACCACAGTAGATATTCTACTGAGAGTTTGGTTCCGAGCAACCAAAAAATGGCCCTCACATATAGAAAGCAGTGATTGGGAATTTTCCCTCCCCAGGTCTGTATTTCCTTGCATGGGTCACTCAGACAGGGCAGGGGCTGTACACAGGGTAGTCCTTAGAATACTCCTAGGTGTTGGTTCTGTAACAGATGCATTGACTCAGGATGGCCTCCATTGGCAGTCAATCAAATCAGTGGTTCCCACACCTTTGAATGAAAAAGTGGTACCTGGAAGTTTGGTGGAGCTGGCATACTCGCAATAAAGATCTGGGATTATGCTCAGCCAAACTATAAAACCGGCTTGGATTGAGATTTCATTGCAGAGATTTTAGGAAAGGGCATTTAAACACATTATATAACCTAACCTGTCAGAGATAACTTTATTAATGTCAGAAGTGCTTTGTGATTATGTAAGTAATTAAAAACATCAAGCCAAAAACAAACTGAAAAATAACTGTAACACCCTCTTAAATAAGACTGGTAACAGGCTGTGATGTTGTGGAATTAGTATCTCTAAGCAATAGTAGTAATATTTGAATGTCATCAGTGCACATGTAAAAGTCAAGTCATTAACACAAGAAATAAAAAATAGGGGTTCGAGATAAAAAGAAAATAGCACAGTGCTACACAAAAAACTAAATGGAGGTTTTCTAGCTGTAATCCAGGAAGGCCATTGAAAACCTTTGAAGACTATCCAAAAGGGCAAACAGCACAATCTCAGGGCAAGTTGATCACAAATCTTCATGCTGGGCCTCCAAGAAACCCTTATGTTGATTAAATCTCTGCCATGGATGGCGGGCATTAGTATGATTTTTTCAAACCATTATTTCACTCTTGCAGATACAGACAGGGATATAAGCACTTTTCTTTTTAAGTCTAGGTTTTATTGAGAAAATTTGATTCTGCTGGGGCATCTGTATTATCTGAATGTTCAATTGGAGAAAGGGAAGTAGGATAGATAAGTGCAAGCTTTCCCCAGGAACAATGAAATGAGTAGTGTTAAACCAAATGGGTAATTCATAAATCACAATGACAGGCTGGCTGCCTGGTGGCATGTTGGATGGAGCTTGGCTTTGTGGTCCAATGTCATTATGAATGCAGAAGAGCTCTTTCAGTCAATGAGATACGGTGCCTGAATAATGACTCTAAAACATAGTTTGACCATACTATCAAGTTCAAAATTTCAACAAAACAAAAATTCCAGGGAATAACAAAATCGAGGGCAAGTATAACATTTTTAAGTTTGTGAATAGCATTGCTGTTTAAACTTTTGTGGTGTCTAATATTTTTTATGTATTAAGTTATTTGGTTGTTTTGTAGTAATTTCTATTTACAAATATATTAGAAATTATTGCTATTTAAATGTATACATTTCTTTAAATTTAGCTCATTGGGGGACTGGGTGGTTAGTATTTGAGTTATAAATATGTATTCTTTTTCATTTACTATGAGTTGAATTATATTATTAAAGTTGATATTTATTAACACTTTTATTTTAAATTATTGTTTTATAATATATATATATTCTTTGCTAGCCTTCACTTTTCAGAATTGGGTGAGCAGATTTTATTTTAGTGCTTTTTTAGTGAAAAAACGAGAAAAATTATTGAACAATTGTTGTGGTTCATTTCTTTATATTTTATGTTTAATAAATTGCACAAATGTTAAATAACAGGTAGGATATATGGATGTGTTCATAGTTATCGTTAGGATGATTATTTTACTTACATATACCATTTTTAAAATAGCAATGTCATTGGAAAATATGTTTAGTAACAAATAAAGTCATAGTTCAGTGTTTGTTAATATTTTTTTTTTAAAGTCATTAAATTGCAATATGAGATTCACATTGATTTTCTTTGAGTTTTCAATAAAAATATATATAAATGAGAACTAAGATTGTATAATAATTAAAAACAAACAATAACAAATAATAATAGTTGTTATAATAATAATAATGAATATCTTTTAATAATTTCACTCCTTTTAAACAATATTAAACAATTTAGTGTTTTTGACAGGATATTTGATTACATACATTTAATACATATTGAGTTTTTAAAAACTGCTTATTTTGAGTTTTGACAGTGAATCAAACCATCCTCCTAATATATGAAATGTGCTCACATCCAAAAACATGCACTTTCCAAAATGTTTGTGGGAGTGAAGTTTGAATAGTATATCAGATTCCACCTGCCAAATACATGCATTTTCTTTAGTGTTTGGGGAATCTTGTAAGAATAGTAAATATATCCCCCCACCAATATAGACATTTTCTCCCATGTTAGCAAGACTAAGCCTGGAGTTAGAATGGGAAATCTTCCCATTAACAAGTAAATGCACTTTCCTAAAATGTTTGTCGGGCTGGAGTTAGAATAGAAAATCTGACTCCCCCACCTTTGAATATATTAATGTTTCCTAATGCTTATGGGACTGGAGTTAGAATATTAAATGAACCTCCACCCGTCAAATTATTCTACTTTTCCCAATGTTTGTAGGGCTATAGTGAGGATGATAAATCTGACCCTTGTCTATCTATATGCACTCACCCCAGTGTTTGTGTTTGAAGTTTGGCTACTAAATAGGCTTCCTCCCCCAAATGTTTACACTTTTTCCAATGTTTGTGAAGCTGGAGTTTGAATAGTAAATTTAAATCCCATTCCCAATATGCGCCCATAACCAATGTAAGTAGTACTAAAAAATGAGTACTAGAAATTGAGTATTTTCCCCCAAAATTAGGACTGGAGTTAGAATAGTAATTTACCCACTGCTTGAGGGACTGGGGATTATAAAAGTAAATGCTACCAACCTAAATAAATAGATTTTCTGCAGAGTTTGTGGGAATGGAGAGAGAATAGTAAATGCAATGCAGCCAACTCTATGGATTGAACCCAAAGGTAACAGGACTGGGGTTAGAATAGTAAATTTGACCACCAAATATATGCATTCCTCTCAATGTTTGTGGAGATGGAGTTAGAGCAGTGAATCTGACCCACAATCACCCATTGTAAAATATATGCACTCTCCTCAAGGGTTGTGGTACTGGGTTAGAATAGTAAATCTATCCTTCTCAATTACATGCTTTCCCCGAATAAAAGTGCAATTGGAGTTGGAATTGTTAATGCAACCACCCATCAAATATCTCCATTGTCACCAGTAGTTGTGGGACCTTGCAATAGAGAAGTAAATCCCCCTTCCAAAAAAAACACTTTCACCAATAAATGTGGGTGTAGAATTACAATAGTATGTGTGACCTTCCTAAATATGTGCCCTTTCTCAAGTGTTTGTGAGACTTGAGGTAATGATAGATATTATCCATCCAAGTGTATGCACATGCTCCAGTATTTGAGGTATTGGAGTTAGAATAGTAACTCAATTGTCCCAGCAAAATAATGCACACTTGCTCCCTTTTTTATGAGCTGGAGTTAGTGATACTGTTTAACACCCAATCTTTTTTTGCCAAAATCGTTATGAGAGTGCGTGCAATATTTTGTTTTTTTTTTAAACTATTTTATTTTTGTTTTGTTGAATTTTCTCTAGTAGTTGGATCTTTTTATTATATTTGTTTATGTCATTAATGAGTTTATTATATATAAGTATATAATGTTTCTATTTTTTACACTATATTTTAAAAGTTAGAGTTTCAGTGTAATTTAATGAGATCATTTTTAGTATACTCTATTTTTGTAGTCAATATTGCTATAACTCTTTTGTGTATTGCCTTTCTTTTTAACAATTGCTATTTTTTAACGTCAAATTTTATTTTTTACTTTATTGTTGCCATTTTTGCAATATTTTAGGACAACCAAATGTTTGTGGTTGATATTGTGGCATACAACCTCTCTGCGAAGACATATACCAGAGCTGCTGCTTTTTTCATCTTTTACATTTGGAAGACATATATGAGGTTGTTTGGAACTTGACGGCGAGATGGTAGCAGATATTATTTATCCTCAGAAAAGTTACTCTCTCCATTGCAATAACCACATTGCACCACTACTGAAGTTCCTTTGTTGAGTCACAATCAAAAAGAAGTTATTGTTTACAACTTTGCGCGTAGTACAGAAGTTCCTGTACATAATATTGTTGCAATTGACCGGCAATACTTAATCTTATTTCCAATATGCAAGACTCCCCACTAATGATTTTTTTTTCTACAGACCCTAACAAGCAAATAAAACTTCTTGTGTTTTAGAAAGACAACTGAAATTTCACTTGCTCTGCACTGCTTTTGGGACTGTTATGGAATATTTTCCTAAATTATATATTCAATACCCGTCTTCAACAAATTTACTGGACACTTGTGAGACTTATTTTGGTCCCACCTTCATATAGATGTGCACGATGATGACGTTATCATTCCCCGAAAGCAAGGCCATTCATGATCATTAATTGGATGATGTTCTTGAAGATTCTGGAACAAAAGTCCCTTCATCTGCAGGAGAAACTGAATCAATTCATCCTACTTGCCAGGTATCCCTGCCTCTTGAGTGACTCTCTCTATTTAATGGACGGACTGTGGCTCAGCTACTTTGGGTCTTATTATGATGTTGGGTGGAACGCCATTCGACAGCTCGTCAGTGGCGGTCCACCCGACATCTGAGGCATCAGTTTAACTGCTGTCATATGATACAGGTGATCCAACCGATGCCTGCGGGGGGAATCTGCTCCACCTATGATAGGCTCAAGGAGACAGTCGGGTGGTAGTCAGATCGTAATCACCAAAATGGAGGCGGTGCCTGCTGAGGCACCGCCGTGGGATTACAATTCACCTTGACAACTGCCTTTTCATGTCAGTTCTTCTGCCATGAAAAAGCTGGTGGTAAGGGCTTTTAAGGGCCCCTAGCAGGGTCTCGGTCCCCTGTGGCCCTTGGCTATGTGCCCTGGATCATGTGGCAGGATGTTTAAAAAGTATATTTTTCCTATTAAGGCTTGTGTTGCAGCCTGCCACAAAAGCCACATTAGGAAAAATAACTTGACTGCAGTGTAGGCCCAAGGCAGTTGTCAGCAGGTGCCCACAGCCACGTGTCGTTGGCCCACAATGCACAGAGTTTGTGACAACGGAGCAGTTGTCGGCAGTGTTCGATCACCTCTGTAACGATGATCCTTTTCTCCTCGGGCCTGAATCGCATCTTCCTCTTACTCGTGTCCTTGCGTACAATGATATCAACTCCACCATGCAGAAATCAAGACTTAGTTCCAAATGTGTGACCTACTTGACCGTAGTCTAGGCCAGGGGCAGCGGTGGAGTACATCAACGAGAAAGGAGTAAAGCGGGTCTGTGTCGCCGAGGCACTGATGGTCTGAGGAGGCTGCCAAGGTCGAGGGCCTCGGACTTGGAGCTTGCGCCGGCACGTGGTGGGCCCTCTTTGACACATGCCGGTGTCAGCAGGTAAGCAGTGAGGCCTGGCTGCGCAGCGGCGAGGATGACAGGTTTGGGGACCAGTGGCCCGGGGAGCAGCAGGCGCACGGGATGGCAGGCAACACCGCTCACGGTGACGTGTCGGCTTCGTGGCGGGGTGGAGGGCGGAAGATGAGGGAATCATGCACACTGCCTGGTTAGTTGGCAACAACATTGCTGAAGAGTCCCCGGTGGTCCACTATTCCCTGCACATTGTTGGAATGTGTGTGCTTTCTGTTGCGATAATTGTGTGCAGTGTCGGAAGGGGGCACAAGTAGGACATGTGTGCAGTCGATTGTCCCCAACACATGCGGGAATCCAGCTATGGCATATAGTCCTTGCTTGATCCCCATCTGTTCCTGCGCATTGTGGGGGATGTATAGGTACTGGGGTACCAAGCTGATGATGGCATCCAGGACAGGTGTGAGGAACTTGGATGGGGCTGGCTGTAAGACTCCTTCGACTCTGGCAGTTGTTTGTTGGGAGGTACCAGAGGCCAACATGTGCAGCACAGCCAGCAGCTTTGTCTGCGGAGGGATGTTGGTTGTCCACTGTGTTTGTACCGTCAGCCTTTGGGCAATGATGTTCAGGATGCGGAGGATGGTTGTCCTTTTGGGCCTGTAGTGGGCATTGACATTGTCTGGTGTTGGGTCTGTGAGGCTGGTGCATTTCCTGAAGGTCCATTGTCTTTGTCTGCGCTGCCTCAGTGGTGGTCCGGGGGCGGAGCGGAGAGGGTCTGGGGGTGGTGGTCCCGGAGGTGGTGGCAGTGGGTGTTGGTGCCCTCTCGGGGCTCCAGGATGCATGGTGAGTGGCTCCATGGCTTCTGTTGTTTTTCATGTGTGGCTCTTGGCTAGGCTCCCTTGTCTGGTTCCGGTTGTTGTCTGACTTAACACCATGTCAGAGCAGGTGTTAATTTCCTGCTACTAACGCGCCTTATCGCCTGTTTTGTGTTCTTATAGCAGATCCGTCTAGTCGTTGAGAATGTTGAGGTGTGGCGTTGTCGTGGCTTTTGCTCGGTAATGCCTACTCTGCATCTCATTAGCGATAGTTGCCGGGGTCATCTGTGGCGATGTTTTTTGCGGAGGCTTTCACATGGAAACGGGTGTTATAGGCTGTTAGCTCCAGCTTGTGAATGGGGCGATAAATTTATCGTGACTTTGGCTGTGATAAAGTGCCGATAACTCGGCGATAGCTCCTTGAGAATATGCCACAGTGGTTTTTAAAAGAATGAAATAAATACTCTAGAGGAAATTCGCAAAGTATTTTTGGCTATAAACTTACATGTATGCAGTGCTTAATTTATAAAAGAATCAGTGCTGGTGCCCTTAGCTCTGCTCAGAAGACCGCAGCCGGTGTTATGCATAGTTTTGAATCCATCTTATTCCTCTTCAATCCACTCTAAAACCGTCCCTGCCCCTTTATCCCACTCATGCAGATTCCTGAATCCCCCCTTTGTGATGGCTTTGCATCTTTCACTTTCTCCTTCCTTCCGGTTTGTGTGTTTTTTCCCTCTCTAACCATCTGCTGCGGAAAAATAAGTGCCCAAAAATATGTTCTGGTGAATTGGCTGAAAATACTTGCATTGTCAGTTTGATGTTCACAAACAAAATACAGACAGATGTTGATGTTTCACCATGGCATATTTCTATGCCTAGACTATGGAGAAATATGCAGTAGTAGTGCCCGCAAAAGGTGTGGGAAGAGAAACGGAACAAGGTGTGTTTACCTTTTTAAGTTTGTAAATGACCACAAACTTGTATATTTTTGGGCATTCAAAAATTTCAATTGAGTCCTTCCACAGTCTAGGAAAGTTCAGAGGCTTAGGGCCAGATTTAGAGTTTTGGCTGATAAGATACTCCGTCACAAATGTGCCGGATATCCCATCCACTGTCATACAAGAGCCATAGGATAAAATGCACTTGTAATATGGCGGAAGGAATACCTGTCATGTTTCTGATGGAGTATTCCAACCACCAAACTCAAAAGTAGGCCTATACTCCAGCAAGAGACTTGAATAACTAATCTAGGAAGTGGTACACAGCACTTCCAAACTCAGAGAAGATACAGATGAAGAGCCTTCTCTACAAGGGAATTCGATTTCCCCATGGGAAAATAATAAAAGTCAGGACCGTTTATGTTTTGGGAAACAGTCACCCAAGAATGATGTCACTCGTAATGCGCCTGTCTCAGCTTTACGAGCATTCTACTGGGAATGTTTGTGAATTTAAGAATATATATTAAATCTGCAACCATTCGTTGGAGTATTACTATTTTTAAGAGTCATTCTTGCTACTTTCCATATTAATTGCCAAGTTGGATTTATTACGAAGTATATCACTGTTGTCTTACACACTATTACTTGCCAATGCTCTAGAACATGGATACTCATAGTACGGCCGTGGCAGTGTCCGTCCCTCCTGACCTTTACATGCGGCCCCCTTGTCAACAGGAGTCCTGGGCTGCTGTTACTCGGACTCAGCACTAACAACAAACATATATTAAATAAACAGGTAATCATTTATTTCAAGGTTCATTGATGTTAAAGAAAGGATGCAGGGAGTTCTGTGCTCAACTTTAAAAGCACCTTCATTTTTAAAGACATCTTGCAGCAAAAGTGTAAAATGACAACAGTCTCTGCAAAATCCAATAAGTATATTTAATTAACATGCATAACCTTTTCACCTTAGTACAATTGAAAATATCCGTGCATTGAGAAATATTAATTTCAAGTAATAGCTTTCAAACATGAATTTAGAAGCATTAATTCTTCACTCTACCCTGACAACAACTCCAATAGTGAACTAAAGAGGCAAGTCATTACTTATGTGCTGGATTTGAGTGGCCTGGATTCCTATTATACATGAACAACATTATAGTTTATTAAATCAAACATAGGAGCAAGTTTTGTACAGCACACACCCTAAAAATCATATATTTCGTAGTCTTCTTATATGTGATAATGAAGAAAAAAGGAGGGAACATGAAATTAAACAATTGACTAGGATAACACAATTTGAAAAAGTGGGGAAGCCGGGATTAATCTCACCTTTTCTGGTTTTACATTGTTCAATTCAGTCACTAGATGTATATCCTTTGCTCCGCCTAGGCCTACCTTACTGCCAAAGCCCCCAGCACCCTCACCTACCCACCATCCCGCTGGCATCAATGCCACTCTCCGGCACATCACAGACCACACTTGTGGACCCTGGGAAAATGTTTGTGAGTACCCATGCTCTATAATGTATCAGATTGAGCGACCTGAAAGAATTAATGTTTACAACAGCATTGTCAGTGATGCGGCTCATTGAGAGTGCTTTATTTATGATGTTAGAAAATGTATTTGTCACAGTTTGTACAAAAGTGTTCAGGTGATGAGAGGACATTCTTTAATTTATATTAAACCAATGAATCGGATTTGTTCCCTACATAACGCCTCACAGTGGCACAGGTCAGGTGAATGTCAGCGGTGACTGCGGGCTGAGTATACATGGTTTCTTGGACTTTTGACACAAAGGCGCCAGTCTGTTCTTAGGAACTACTAACACATTTCAAATTCTTGTCACATTCCCGAGCAGTGACTTTGGCTAAAGAAAAGGCCACGACAAGGTAATGCGTTCGGCGCACTGCTCTTTGAAAGCCGGCATATAACACTGAACTGAACAAAAAGCGAGGTTCACGCTGTGCCGACAAATCAAACAAGGACACGGAGTTCCTAATCCGCGGTAGAGAAAGTGAACCAAAGTACTTTACTTTCGAATTTCAAAGACAGGGCTACGCTGCTATGAAAGTGGAGTTTCGCTCCTTTTTGCGTGAAAGAACACAATAAATGTATGTAGAGGCCATTGGTCTCGAGGTCTGCTGCCACAAGGCTTTTTGGAGCACCCTCGGGATGGACAGAACCCGAGTTAACAGGAAGCACATATTACAGCATTCTCCGACAAGGAGGACGCATTAAGCTGCACTACCTGCATTAATTAAGGTCTCTGTGGTTCCTGAAGAAAGGAAGGAAACCAGATCCAATGCTTTTGATCTTGTAAAACTCTGAATTCATTTTAAAAATGCTCCGGCTCTCTCTTTTAGAGACCTAGGGGCATATTATCAAGAGAGGCGATAAAATTATCGCCGCTTTAGCGGCAGAAAACTGCCGCTAAAATGGCGATAATGGCCTTCACATCTAACATGGGCTTCAATTGGAATTCCATAGAGCATATTATCAAGCCCATTATCGCCATTTTAGCGGCAGTTTTCTGCCGCTAAAGCGGCGATAATTTTATCGCCTGTCTTGATAATATGCCCCATATTTGTGGACTAGTCTGATTTAGGTTACATTAGAAGTACTGGGAAGATAAGGTTTCGACAGCCCAAAATCACTGATTCCTAGTTGTCAAAAGAAAGAAAAAAATTAATTCAAGCTTCTCCCAATAGTTGGTTTGATGAAGCAAATGTGTATTACATTCTATAATGTCAGTTCATTTTTTTTTTTGCAACATTTATTTATTGAGATGTTGGGTAGGGAAACACAGTTACAGTAACATCAACAGGAACACTGTATGAGTAATGCAGGGGCTACAAGACAAGCAGTACAGGAGAGTATCCTGGATGAGGGAGAAAACGCACGAGTGAGGCACATACCTGGACATCAGAATGGCACTTTCGAACCATCGGAAAAATGAGGGCAAAAGAGTGGAGGAGGGGGAAGGAATAATGAAGGAACTAGGAGGAGAGGGGGAGCAGAAAAGGGCAGAGGAAGATAGTGCATAACAGGTTAGTTAGTAAACGTCAGTACATTTTTTACTATTTCTTACATCAAGGCAGTCATCAGAGTAGAGCAAAAATTAACAGCCATGCATGGCTTAGCTCTAGCCATTTCATGACCGGATGTATGGGGCTCCCAGTATGTTCCTAGATAGATGATTTATAGCATTGCAATATATCTCTCAACGTCTTTGCATATGCTCCATTCTCACTCAGTGTCCATCCTTTTGGTGTTTGATGTCATTGTATTCCAGTTGTGGCTGCTCTTTAGGTAGTGATTGGTATGCAATTGATTTCCTGCTGCATGGTCGGTCCAGTTTTGAGGTCCTTTTGGGATCCCAACACAGCATTGTGTAAGCTGTTCGGTTCACCAAACAATACAAAAGAAATATAAAACTGCCTTGAATCTTTCTTGAGAATGTAAGTGTTAGAAACTGAGGTTTCTGGTTGGCAGTGTATGCAAAATAAATAAAGAAGGAGGTATCCTTAAATGAGAGAAGGTAAAGACCTTCTGTCTGTTAGAGAGTTATCAGAGAAGTAAAAAGAGAATTTTTTTTTTTTTAATGAAATCCCTCACTCACTAACCTAGTTGATGACATGCTTCATCATCGGGGTCCACCCGAGCAGTCGAATACCACTCGGGTGTGCTTCAATGCCTGATTACAGCGGAGCAGGTTTGTTATTATATCAGTACGTGTAAGTGACGTCTGTGAGTGAGTGAAATAAAGTTAAAAGTAATCCTACTGTACTCCCTAACAAATTTAATATGGAGCAGCAGGGTCACGGTTAAAAAAGTGGTGAAGTGTAATACTAATGTAGGTTTAATTTGACCTAAAGTATTATCCAAATATTGACGGTCTACATGTTTCAACCTTTGAGTGTAATCACAGGTTTTCGTCAGGACTCATCGACACACCGGGCGGTCTACACGCACTAAGGTCATCCAACCCTGGAGCGTCTGTGTGCCACCTACATATACTTGCGCAGGTGGTAAAAAGGGTTCAGGGAGTCCTCTGTGTACAGATGAACCTGAAAAAGGCACATACAGTTCTGGGCAATCAGAAAATGATCTATTTAGAATTAGAATGAACAGTGCCCATTTCCGTGTGAACTCTCATTTATGCGCATATAATCACCTCATTCTGAGTTATGCGCCCCATGTAATTACCATTGGTTTTTGGAACCGAGCATTCGTTCCATATTATGCGAAATTAGCATCAACCCACTAAATCATTGTGGAAATCGTGGGTGTCTTACGGCTACACAGCAATTGTGATTATACTTGATGTGTGATTCTATAGAGCGGACAAAGACGCACGTGAAAAAGACTCTATTTGTGACATGCGTGCGCTAAGGAAATTATTTAAAAACAGAACACGGTGGAAAAAAGGAAAACGGCTCAAGACTCACTCGCGATTCTTACTCGAATTGTGTCATGGGCTCATAAGGGAGACAGACGGTGCTGCATTACTGTTGGACAAGAAACACAAAACACGGGCGGCAATGGTCAGAACACTTAACTCTAAGTGCCTCACGTGTGCGTGGCCACCAGCTCTTCCCTACATACTGTATGTACAGTGTATGCACCCTGTCCAAGTAGGAGCTACAATCCTAGAAAGAGTAAGTCAGATACACAAAATAAATAAACCTGTGCTCACCCTCTGGCAGCTTGGCACAGAGCAGTCAGGCTTAACTTAAGAGCCAATGTGTAAAGTATTTGTGCACACTTTAATTACAGTAACACAGTGAAAACACCACAAAAAGTCTCCACACAAGTTTAGAACAATAGAGAATATTTATCTGAGTAAAACAAAACCAAAATGACAAAAATCCAATCAGAAGTGGAGATATTAATTTTTAAATATTAAATTCAAAAACAGTGCTTACAAGTCAATATTGCAAAAAGGTTACTTGAGGTCGAACTAGAGAGGTATATATCCAAACTTCAGGCTGAATGCCGTGGAGGGCAGTCTGGCTACAGGGCACACTCAGGGCCCGCTGAAAAAGAAACTTTGTATGGAGCAAGCATCTACGTTGAAGACTCAATGTGATGATTCCGAATCATGCAGTCAGGTAGATGTGTCAGAGCCAAGCCTCACAGCTGGTGTCAATGGAAGCTGAGCCTCGTAGTGGCATCTCCATATCGACGCTGAGTCATCGTCAAACCTCGCAGTCAAGACCCAACACTGCCTTGGCGTTAGATGGCACTGAGGGGTGACAGTGTCGGTTTTTCAGAAAACAGCTGCAGAACCCACTTCTGAAGCCCAATACTGCAGGGGGGACTTCAGGAAAGGGTAGTACTCACAGATGGCAGAGTCCAGCAGCACCAGCAGAGTTGCAAGAAGTCTTCTGTGACCATGAGACTTCATAGAACAGAAGGGAAGCAAAAAAGCCTTTGGGAATCTTTGGTTTAAGGATGTAGAGAACAGGTCCAGTCCTTCTCACACTCAGGCAAGAAGCAGCAGGCAGCAGGCCAACACAGCAGACAAGATAGCAAAGTAGCAGTCCTTCCTCCAGCACAGCAATCGGCAGGCAGTAGACCAATGCAGCAATTCAGGTAGGAAAGTGGCATTCCCTCCCACAGCACAGCAGCTCTTCATCGAGACAGAATGCCCTTGATTCCAGCAAAGTTCTGATTAGGTGGTGTCAGGGGTCCAGTAAGTATACCCAAATGTGCCTTTGAAGTGGGGGAGACTTCAAAGGGGCCTTTGAAGATCACAAGGTACCTGCCTTTCCTGCCCTGGCTCCAGAAAAACTACAGGGGGGATGCAGCTCTTTTTGTGGGGACAGACACAGCCCTATTCAGGTGCAAGTGCCTGGTGTTGAGAACACTGACCTCTCTTTAGCCCCCCCAGTCAAGGAAATCTGCTAGTACCCAGACGTTAGATCAAACGTGCTGAGGAATTTGGCAGTCAGGGTGACTACACTAAGGGCCATATGCATGAACACATTTTCTCATAGACACAGAATGGGCAAAACCCTTTGATGCATCTGGCCCAAAGCCCAGTGTAGTCCACAAAGAACCTAAGTTCAGGTGTGACACCTGGAAAAGGCAACCTTGGGAACCAACATCACTGGGATGGACCATGGGCTGTATGAGGGCTCAATAACCCCTAACACCTCCTCCTTGATGCTAGCCTTCACCCAATAAGACAACCTGTAAATTTTGTTATTTAGAGGTGTGCTGTCTCCAGCATCAATATCATGGGTATACCATGTTGTAAGTCCTACGTTAAGGGAGAACAAAGAGGCAAACTCCCCCAGCAACTGTAGGCAGTCTCTTTGTTGGTCTAGGGTAAGTGTAGGGGAGAGGCTGACACCCTCCATTGACCCATCATACTCCTTGGAAGATAGGACGTCAAGGAGAGGTTCTCTCTCCTCTTTCACCCCATTATCAGTGACCAGGAGCAAAGTAATCTCAGGTTTCTCAAAGTGGGGCTCCAGGAGATTCACGTGCAGGACCATCAAATTGTTGCTAGGAGTCTTGAGGTCCATCAAGAAGGTTACATCACTCTTTTGCTCCTTCACCTCATAAAACCCAGACCAACAGTCTTTCAGGACCTGGGGCTCCACTGTCTCCATTACCCACACTTTCTGACCAGACTGAAACTCAACCAGAGTGGTATTTTGGTCGTACCATCATTTCTTGTACTCTTGGCTAGCTTCCAGAAGTGAGTGTGTGGTTGCAGAACACACACCAGCATGTAGCTAACTACATCCTAGGGTGGCTTCTTGGGAGCTTTCTCCCAGCCTTCTTTAACCAGAATGGGATGTCCTCACACAGAGTGTCCATATAGAAGGTCAAAAGGGCTGAAGTCAACCCCCTTCTGTTGAACCTCCTTGTAGGCAAACTAAAGGCATGACAGGTGGATGTCCTACTTATGCCTCATGGGTTCAGGTAGAACCATAATCATGCCTTTGAGGGTACGGTTGCACCTTTCAACCAAGCCATTGGTGTGGAGGTGGTAAGGAGTGATCTTCTTATAGGTCACGCCTCACTCCTTCCACATTGCCTTCATGTAGTTGGACATGAAGTTGTTTCCCTGGTCAGATACTACCTCCATGGGGAAACCCACATGAGTAAAGATCCTCATTAGGGCCCTGGCCACCACAGGCACAGTCACTGTCCTCAGAGGGATAGCTTCCAGGTACCGGGTGGCATGGTCCACCAAGATAAGAATGAATCTATTGCCCATGGCAGTCTTGGGATCTTGAGGCCCCACAATGTTGATGTCTAACCACTCAAAAGAGGTGCTAATGACAGTAAAAGATTGCAGGGTGGCATTGCACTTCCTCCCTGACTTGCCACTCGCCTGGCAGGTAGGACAGGAACTACAGGACACATCTGAGGCCTTCCTCATTTCAGGCCAATAAAAGGGGATGACTTGCCTGTCAAAGGTCTTGTCTTTCCCCAAATGACCTGCCAGTGGCACATCATGAGCCAGACACAGTAGGATGGTCCTAAAGCACCGGGGTACCACAAACCCACTTGTTGCTCCAGGCTCAGGAACCTTAGGCTCACTATACAGGAGCAATAGATTAGGTGTTACCCAGAGGTGTCACCAGCAGCCTGAGCCTCAGTCTCCCTCCAAAGACCCACAAGAGTTCGACACTCCTTTTGCTCTTTGCATAATTCTTCCCTGAAGGGTCCCCCTTCCTGCTGCCAGTTGGTCAGCTCAGGCAGGTTCCCCAGATCAGCCACAGCTTCCCCTGTAGGTACTGGGGCATTCCCCTCTGGTTCCACCTCCTCCTTCAGAATTTCAAAAGAAGGTTTCCCATGCCCCTTGCCCTTTCCTATTTTGGCAGGTGCCTGAGCCATTCTTCTAGGTCCTTCTGACCACCCTCACAAGCTGCCATGGACCGTGTGGTCAAGCACACCCACTCAGGCAAACCCATCATCTCCAAGTGGGACCTTAGCTACACTTCCTTCCAGATGGTGTGCTCCAGGTCTTTGCCCAGCAGACAATCCAAAGGCATGGACAGACTCACAGCTACCTTCAGCTGACCTTAGGATGCCCCCCACCCCCAAAAGTAACCAGAGCCACAGGATAGTGGCTCTCACAGTTGTCTAAAGCAACAACTTGTTGGAACGTATTAGAGACTACCTGCTCTGAAGAAACCAGATGACACCTGACAGTTCTTATACTGGCTCCTGTGTTTCTCAGAGTCTCCACTCACTGCCCATTGATGGACACCTACTGACTGTACTTCTTAGTATGCCAGGCAGTGGGTTCTCTGTACCATCTCTCTATCATCCAGGGATCCTATGGTTAATTCTACAATCCCCCAAAACTATCTGGGGCAATCTCCTCTCCAAGAGCTACACTAGCCAACTCGAGTGACTGCCCACTAGTGGGGGGCTGTGCCCACCTGGAACACTTGGCATCCATTTTGCAGTGCCCTTCCTGCTAGCACTCATAGCACTTCAATGAAGCTTTCCCTACAGGCTTACTGGTAGAGAAATATTTTTCCTTTGGCCTCTCAGAGGTAGTCTTAAAACAAGGATGCATACCCTCATACACACTTAGTAGCATACTTTATCATGAGGTGCTACTTCGCCAGGTCTGGTTGATGCTAAGCTGGTTATTCCAGAGCACTTACTCGGGAGCAATTTTTTAGATGTGTGAAGGCTTGTGAAGGATTAAAGTTGTGTTATGAAGAGGGAAACATTTATACTTAGGTTGAGGGTTAGGCCTATCTTAAACAAGACTAAAACCTGGTGTGTAGTATTAATAGGATGCCTACCTCAACAACCATATCCAGGACCAGGATATAAGAGGTGAAGAGGATATATCAAAATCCATACATGATATAAGAGGTGAGGAAGGTTTGATGATAACTAAGGCAGTGGAAAAAAGGTGATGCTTTTGTCACATCTATTTCTCTATAGATGAAAGTTATCTTCGGTTTGTGCTGGCACATCTGATTGAGAACCACTGTCAGCATAGTGCTCGTTCTCTGAGGGTGAACGGAGAGTATTGACAATTGAGAATGGAGGGAGGCCGAAGCCTCAATGAGTGGTGGAGAAGTTAGCAGGAAACAAGTTGATGTCATTTTTAATTATTATGTGTACAGGTTGTGACAGGGGTACCTAGAATGTATGGGGAAGATAGAAGGGATTCAGTTATATATTTTACTATTTGGACATGAGAAGGTGTTTCTTAGGGTTACAGGATAGGTAGTATTATTTTTAATAGTTGGGAGGAGGGGCTGAGTTGCTGAAGCTGGTAGAACGAGGTTGCTGTCATGGCTTATCACAGCTGGTCACCTCCACTCATCTCTGATCCTGGGCATTATTGGTTGGCCTCTCCGCCCCCTGGTCTGAGCAATAACACTTAGGATATTGTATGCATTGTGTGACAGGAATCATGCTGTCCAGGACTGTAGCTGTGTGCTTCCCAGTTTTTACGCCCCATTACCAGTCATTGCATTACTAGCTGAGCACCTCAAAAGCCATGACTGTACACATTTGAGTGATAAGCTACAATGGCATGTAAGAATCTACCATATGCATTGAAATTAGATATTCACTGCAGGAATAAATGATCCCACAGTCAATACAAGCCACAGACAGGGCTTGGCCAGGTGCTTGGCTTTCCATCTGTTGAAGAGATGAAGCCTCTCTGCTTTTGCTCTTCACCGGTGGTTCTCTACATGGGTTTAGCCCTTCACCTTTCAATCATTACAATCTTCAAGAAAGATGTTGAAAACATCTTGTTTATGGCGCTTCTTGAAATTCCTGCTGCAATTTTCACTTCAAACCCTTTTGTGTGTCATTGGAGTGAGATTCTCCAAAGATAAATCTTTGTTTCAGATTAGTGTCTCAAGTTGTGGAGAATTAACAACTGCAATCCCACTTCAGAACAAGACAAGTCTCATGATGATTTTTTTGGCTCCTGCAAAATCTCTGTAGATGAAAAAACTAAAACTACGTGTATACAAATTTATAGCTGATGTTAGAGCAGAGAGTAATAATAGTCTTGTGTTCTGTTCAGAATAACAAGGCTGTCAATTGTGGGAGACTTCTGAAAATCAAAGAGGACCTTTATTTGACAAGACGAGTTGTGTGACTGCAACCCCACAATGACACCTGCATGATTTCTCTCATATCCTTATTCCATTTCCCCCTCTTCACCATAGGCACCAAGGGCAGCCTTTGACACTTTGGCAATGTTGATAGGGAAGAAGACTAGTAGGCTCCACATCATTACCATAACAACATTCATGTCTTCAAGTTTGTGAGTATGAGTATGAATTTATTTATTTTTTCAATTAATTAAAATTGTTACAAGAAGACAATTACAACGCACGACATAAAGAGACAAATAAAATTAGATGTATATTCACTAATTTAAGCTGTGTTCAGCTCTAGTCCTTGGCTGAGTCTTTACTTATAAGTTCTTTCAGCTGGTGTGAAAATTTCGCTAGTCTGGCCAGTTCCATTGGAATCTCCAAATTGAAGAGAAGTTTCATTGTATCTGTGCAGGTACGAGTGCCGTATTTTAAAAACAGAGGTTTCAGTAAAGTGCGACATGCATAATTCAATCGGTGGCAGATGCAAACTAAATGAGGCATACATTTGTCATACTGGTGACACAGTCTGCAAGTGGTGACCGCCTCTAATGTTTTCCAACGAGTATTTATATCTTTTATAGGTAGTACCATGAGTCTGACTGACAGAATTTGCTTTAAAATAGTTTTTATTCAAGGCTGAGTCAAGGTATGGCTGTCTCAGTTTATCCTGGAAGGAACTAGCTAAGAGCCCGATGTTATTACTGGAGGCTCTATTACCTTCATATCATCTTCCTTAGATAATTCAATTAGCTTTATTCGGCAATTAAGTCATAAAAGCACATTTACAAACATTACATATAAATACATATAAATTATCTAAAATATTAAAATTGCAATTAAATATGTAAATAGCCGTCAAGCTTGGTTACTTTTTAAAAAAAAAAGGTAAATAAAAAGCAAGACGTGAGAATGAGGCCAACCCATATCAACTTATAATATACAGGCGGCTGCTAGACATAACTTTATTGACCCGGTACTTTAGCTGTATACGTGAGGTAGTTACTGCAAGGAATATTTACAATGCTATTTCACGGGGGGGAAGATTGGCGATTTACTTAGATAATAGTTAAGCACACAGGGGTAACCCTATAACCCAAGGAACCTGGGCCTCATCAACATATATGAACAATGGTTCCAAAGGGAAAGCAGTTACTTACAGTTGAAATAAATTAAATTTCACAAAACACAGCATTAGTAGATCTACCAAATAATCAATATTAAACAATGAATAATAATTCAAAAAAACCACAATAATTTATTTTTTGATTTTCATATGAATATCAACTCATTTACCAACTCATTTGAATATGGGCAAAAATGAAAAAAGGCTGTATATACAATGATATTTACACAGAAACGACGCAGTGACAAAGTGAATAAGGTGACTAAGTGTGATAGTGAAAATATGAATATTTACAATGTATGCACGTGATTATCAATAAAATACACAAAAAGTTTTTGCAGAAATTTTTGCAAAAAAAGTCCTCAGCTTAATTATGGATAGAAAATAGACCTTGTAAGGCACATGTCCTAACTTTTCTGTATATACAAGGAATTCCAATTGGTACGGGACTGTAGAACCGTCAACGTTTCGACCCTATATCAACCAGTTGTTGTACACAGTCATATCGGGTCTTCTTCAGGACCCAGGAGGTGTATAACAGCCTACATAAAATAAATATATATAGATCAGTATCTAAGCTGTGTTAAAGGTTTTAAGGCAAGGAGAACAAGAGTTTCCCCATCAACTCACCTAAATTGTAGGTGATAGGACAAATGTCCACCAGTATGCCGCAGTTGCCACTCGATTTCAATCGGAAGGGACTACCTGATGACATGTGTGCACATTAGTAAGCATATATTAGATGCAAAAAATAATTTACAACATTGAGACCATAGAAAATTGATTACCAGAATCGTAGTAGATCTTGATTCGTCTTGGTCTAATTAATTAATCTTTTTCATCTCTTTACGTTCTGATTACCGGGACCTGTTGTGAATTGCTACAGATATAAAACCCAGATAGGGATAATCAGAATAATATTCGTATGACCGACATTAGGTACCATTATAAGTTAATGGCCCACGTGATGGCTCACCTGACTTCAGGGTAGATACTTTGCGTATAGTACTGCAGGAGGCACAGTCATCAGGACACAAGTTCAACTAGAAAAAAACATAAATCAACCCACATTTAGTACCACAGGACTCGTTTAGTCTGTAGAGGGTTCGAATGACCCCAAACAAATTAGGTCATAGTTTCCAAATATGAAAAGCGTGCCTTGATTCCCTTCACTACCAAATTTTAATTACAGTATCCACAGTTTATCCCAATGGAGATCAAATCCCCAAGTGACATAGGCTAGTGACGAGTCAATAAATTCGATACATACGTGCACCATCCAGTGCTTAACCAACAACTGAAAATATAGAAACCCAAGGTCTAACCAATATAGACAAATTAACCGATCCGCCGTCATTTTACCGGTAATTTAGTAGCAATAAACAAGTGTCCGACAAAACAATTTGGGACGCCTCCTACCTGATGTTTTCCGGTTGTTTCTCTTAGTCAAGGGGAGTCCGTCTGTTGCACGCCGCAAGCCCGAGAGCAGAGCGTGCAGCAGCTAAATTGGAGCTGTCCATGGACATCGAAACAGGACTATTGTGGGTCTTTTCGATTGGTCTCTATAAAATAAACTAATTATTCGTGCGTTTGAAGCAAAAGTCAAAAGTGCCAAATTAATTTCATTGTTTGAACGCATGATAACTAAATCGTGCGAAAATATAAAATACTGGTAATGTATGTGGGCAGAGGATACAAATTCTGAAGCTTGCAAGGCTTTGGAGCATTTCCTTATTCATGGCAGTATTCATACGTGTTAACGGCAAACACCAAAGTGCCAAATTATTTTCAATGATTAAGCGCATGATAACTAAATCGGTCGAAAATATAAAAAATTTTGAAAGTATTTAGGCTGTCAACCTTGCACGGATTTTCAGAGTATAACTTCCGGGTCTATCCTTATTCATAACAATTTACATCCACGTTGAACAAATAACCCATGATTGCATCATGTACCGAAAACAATTGTCAAGTATTGGAACTTGGTGGCTACAGAAATTGGGACTACTGAATTACCATTATTTGCTTTCAAACGTGGCAAGAGTGTAAAAGATGCTGTGGTTAATGCCTACCTTCAGAGTCCCCCTAAACCAGACTTACGCTCTCAACTATCATTACCACCGATCTTGGGCCACAAAAAATGCGGCAATTGTAAAGCTTGTGTTTCATCGATAGAGGGCACCGTATTTGTTTATGGTACAAAAAGCTACACACGACCTACATTTACTAACTGCAATAGCAACAACGTTATTTATGCAATCTATTGCCCATGCGATAAAGTGTATGTAGGGCAAACTACACAAAAAATCAAGTGTAGAATCTTACAACACATGAGCAGGATCAAATGTAGAACACAAGGGGCACCGTTGGTGGATCATTTTTTAAGTCTCAACCATTTACCGGATAGTATGAGATGGACAGTAATCGAGAGGGTGCGGCTGCATCCGAGAGGTGGTAACATTCATTCCATTCTCAACTATAAGGAGTGTAGATGGATCCACTCTCTGGACTCTGTAAAGACAGGGCTCAATGAAAATGAGGAGACCAATAAACAACTGGGAATGTTATGCTTTAGATAAGTAGAGATTTTCTTAAACTTCGCCTGTCTGGGATAAGTTTGTTTGATTATTGATACTTATTTATAGCTTCCTGTCATGCTCACTGTTTTTGTCTAAGGCGCGACGAACATTTGGTGTAAAAAATGTATATATAATGAAACCATCTTAATGTTACTCATTTTTATATAAAAATACACTGTGTACAGCAATGTCCAAACTGTTCTAGGTGCACTGCCTGAGTTGATACACCTTTCCACTATTGTTACATCATTCAATACAACTGAGTTTGTCTAATGCGCGACGAACATATGGTGTAAAAAATGTATATCTAAATGGAACCATCTTAATGTTACTCAATTCTATACAAAACAGCTATGCTATGTGTATATACACTGTGGAAAGCAATGTTCAAACTGGTCCATATGAACTGCCTGAGTTGATACCCATGTCCAATACTGTTGCACTATTTACTAGAACTGCCATTGTCCCTTGAGACATGACTTCGGTACATGATGCAATCATGGGTTATTTGTTCAACGTGGATGTAAATTGTTATGAATAAGGATAGACCCGGAAGTTATACTCTGAAAATCCGTGCAAGGTTGAGAGCCTAAATACTTTCAAAATTTTTTATATTTTCGACCGATTTAGTTATCATGCGCTTAATCATTGAAAATAATTTGGCACTTTGGTGTTTGCCGTTAACACGTATGAATACTGCCATGAATAAGGAAATGCTCCAAAGCCTTGCAAGCTTCAGAATTTGTATCCTCTGCCCACATACATTACCAGTATTTTATATTTTCGCACGATTTAGTTATCATGCGTTCAAACAATGAAATTAATTTGGCACTTTTGACTTTTGCTTCAAACGCACGAATAATTAGTTTATTTTATAGAGACCAATCGAAAAGACCCACAATAGTCCTGTTTCGATGTCCATGGACAGCTCCAATTTAGCAGCTGCACGCTCTGCTCTCGGGCTTGCGGCGTGCAACAGACGGACTCCCCTTGACTAAGAGAAACAACCGGAAAACATCAGGTAGGAGGCGTCCCAAATTGTTTTGTCGGACACTTGTTTATTGCTACTAAATTACCGGTAAAATGACGGCGGATCGGTTAATTTGTCTATATTGGTTAGACCTTGGGTTTCTATATTTTCAGTTGTTGGTTAAGCACTGGATGGTGCACGTATGTATCGAATTTATTGACTCGTCACTAGCCTATGTCACTTGGGGATTTGATCTCCATTGGGATAAACTGTGGATACTGTAATTAAAATTTGGTAGTGAAGGGAATCAAGGCACGCTTTTCATATTTGGAAACTATGACCTAATTTGTTTGGGGTCATTCGAAACCCTCTACAGACTAAACGAGTCCTGTGGTACTAAATGTGGGTTGATTTATGGTTTTTTCTAGTTGAACTTGTGTCCTGATGACTGTGCCTCCTGCAGTACTATACGCAAAGTATCTACCCTGAAGTCAGGTGAGCCATCACGTGGGCCATTAACTTATAATGGTACCTAATGTCGGTCATACGAATATTATTCTGATTATCCCTTTCTGGGTTTTATATCTGTAGCAATTCACAACAGGTCCCGGTAATCAGAACGTAAAGAGATGAAAAAGATTAATTAATTAGACCAAGACGAATCAAGATCTACTACGATTCTGGTAATCAATTTTCTATGGTCTCAATGTTGTAAATTATTTTTTGCATCTAAAATATGCTTACTAATGTGCACTGATGTCATCAGGTAGTCCCTTCCGATTGAAATCGAGTGGCAACTGCGGCATACTGGTGGACATTTGTCCTATCACCTACAATTTAGGTGAGTTGATGGGGAAACTCTTGTTCTCCTTGCCTTAAAACCTTTAACACAGCTTAGATACTGATCTATATATATTTATTTTATGTAGGCTGTTATACACCTCCTGTGTCCTGAAGAAGACCCGATATGACTGTGTACAACTGTCAAGGCCGTCGATTCTCCACAGAGGCAGAAGATGCTTATTCCCAATTCCTTCCTCTCAGAACACACTGCGTTAAGCAGCTGCTCTAAGCAGGGGGAAAGGGGAGTGGACAGAGAAGAGAAAGACACTCGAGCTGGACCTGAATTCCCTTGTCTTCTGTTTTCCTGTCTTCTGGGATTCTAATGCACATAAGGGGAAAGAAGCATTCAAATACACATAACAGTTCTGCTCATCACTTATCTAAACACTTCTTATCTGTCCTACCAGGTATGGCTGGAGTATAGGCTCCTCTTCTGTAATGAGGTCTCTCAGTTCCTACTGGCCTGGAACTGTAGCTTCCTAGCACACATGGAAGACACTACATTAGAATCACAACACTACTTTCTACCATTCTTCTATTAACTGGGAAATGGACGTCTCCTACCTAACTGGTAGCTTGACCTATCTCTTAGGTTTCTCATAAAAGGTTCGGGATATTTGTCTAATTGAATGAAGTCTCACATGAAGTCTCTCTTCCTGAAGTCTGGAACAGTTCTCGTTGAATTAGTGAAGGTAAATGGCTTCAGGGAGGTACACGCAAGAAGGATCAAGGAAGGATAGAGTGGAAGGAAAGGAAAGGGAAGAACGCTAGGAAGGAAGGGTACAGTGGCTAACGCGCTTCTCCAAAGTTGCAGTCTCCTTAATGCTGTAGCAGGATAAAATCTTGGCTTACTTGACTGTGAAGGTTCTCGGGCTCACCAGCTTAGTACTCTCGAAACTCCTGGAAGGCTTCAACAACTGGCCTCTCACAATGCGAATTAGTAATGTCCCAAATATGAATTGGACACTCGAATACTGAACACTTGAATGGGAAATAATTCCCTCTGTGAAATTATGTCTTTGAATAAGCGCCGCTTCCACTAATTGCTTAAAAGGAAGCGCGCTTCGAATTCGAACTTCTCTACCTCAGATTCAAATTGAAGTGCGCAGTTGAGCGCGCTCGCGAGCCGCATCATTCCGAAAAGCCTTCAAGACTAGAACGTCTCTTTCGGAGCCTCTGATGCTTCGCGGGCAACGCGGCGGCCATCTTGAAAGGGTCTTTTTCACCGGGTTAACATTAAACCAATAATTTACAGTAGCCGGTTTAATTACTACTCTATGTCTTTTGGGATAACACTGCCCTATGGTAAGGGCACTCACCAGGTTCCTGACAACAACAACTGGTTGATATAGGGTCGAAACGTTGACGGTTCTACAGTCCCGTACCAATTGGAATTCCTTGTATATACAGAAAAGTTAGGACATGTGCCTTACAAGGTCTACTTTCTATCCATAATTACGCTGAGGACTCTTTTTGCAAAAATTTCTGCAAAAACTTTTTGTGTATTTTATTGATAATCACGTGCATACATTGTAAATATTCACATTTTCACTATCACACTTAGTCACCTTATTCACTTTGTCACTGCGTCGTTTCTGTGTAAATATCATTGTATATACAGCCTTTTTTCATTTTTGCCCATATTCAAATGAGTTGGTAAATGAGTTGATATTCATATGAAAATCAAAAAATAAATTATTGTGTTTTTTTTTTAATTATTATTCATTGTTTAATATTGATTATTTGGTAGATCTACTAATGCTGTGTTTTGTGAAATTTAATTTATTTCAACTGTAAGTAACTGCTTTCCCTTTGGAACCATTGTTCATATATGTTACTTAGATAATAGTCTGACTTGTTTCTTTAAAATGGATTTTAAAATTCCGGGTTGGTGGATAAAATCCTGTCAGTTGGACAGGTCAAGGTGCAGTTCAGTGCAGGCAGTAAGAAGGCCGTTGGCCCAGGAATTTTTACCTTTTGTGAAAGTTTCCTTTAAAATTACTTTCATTTTATTTGGTGGTGCTGTGCAGGCTCCTCGATAGTACCAAACAATCGATGCCCAATGTTCATAAGATTGTTTGTTTAACCTGAATTCCAGCCGTACCAAGGCGTTCTGGGCATGGACGGGTATCCGAAAGGTCTGTTTGAATGCTCGACAGTTGGCAAGCTCTATGGTGTTAATTAATACCGCAGGAAATACTAGTTTGCCATATTTGATTGAAGGAAGAAACTTGGCAATTATGACCTTTTGGATGGGCTCAGATTTTGGGCTGCACAGTTTGGAGTTCAGTTTGCATATGGTATACGTCACTGCCTTAGCTTTTGATTCTGTGGATTCAGTGTGTGCTGTGGGCTTCCCATTGCTCATGATCCAGACCCCCAGGTAATTGTATTTAGTTGTTGTTGCTATTTTCAAATTGCCCATTCTCCATTGTTGCTTGAGTTTATTAGTGTGCTTCCCAAAAATTACTACCTTTGTTTTGCCTGCGTTTTCTGTTATATCACTTTCGTTGTTATAGATGCTTAATGCATCCAGTACTATTTGCATACCCATCTTAGTATGGTCCATTAGAACCATGTCGTCTGCATACTGCATACTGCATACTGCAATAGGAACAGTCTAGATAATGCAATTTTAGGAGCTAACAAGTTGGCTTTTGATATTGTTTTGCCAAGGTCTGCGGAGTATAAATTAAAAGGCAGGGGCACCAGTACACAGCCTTATTTCGTCCCTCGGTCCGTGCAGATTTTTTTGTTGCTGTGTTCATGCATAATTTCACCTGTACCAGGTTCCGGTGTAGATGGCAATGATGGCTTTCAGCAGCAGGGTCGGGATCCCACAGTTTTGTAGTTTCTGCGAAAGCAGATTCCTGTGAACACAATTTAATGTTGCAGATTAGTCTACGAAGCATGCGAAAAGCGGGTGCTTTTTGTTCTGGATAGACTGTTCTACCAGATATGCGAGGGCTAAGATGTTATCCAGTGTTGATGCTCCTGCCTTAAAACTAGATTGATAAACTGGTAGGATTTCATTGTCATTGGCCTAGTTTTCCAGATCTTGCAAGAGGAGGCTTGCTTATCCATTTGCCTCAATATCAAGAAGGGCTATCAGCCTATAGTTGGTTGGTTCTCCGGTATCACCTTTTTGGTGAATTGGTTGTAACAGGGAACCTTTCCAGGCTTTGGGGAACGTTGAGTTAGCCATGCGGAACTGGTATAGCTGGGTGAGTATAGTACCCCAACATTCACAGTCTTCTTTGAAAATGTATCCAGGAAGGCCATTGGGTCCCGGATCCCCATCCCTTCTGATGTTCTTTAGTATTGATGCCACACGATTGCCCATGTCAAAAGTTTCAGTTGTTTCTTCAGTGAATGTGTGATTGGCGTTAAACGTGCTAATGCTTTTAAAGGGTTGCTGATGGTGTGGCAGGATATTATCAGAAGATCTACAGTGCAATGAGTTCACATGGTTTATACTTGTGTGACTAGCGCCTCCATTGCGCCGGTCGTGGCCATGCCCGGACAACCTATTGATATATAGCCACAATTCAGCCTGTCTGCTTGGAGTTGACAGACTGAAAATGTGAAACCATTGGGAGTCTTCCTGTTGCCATTTAAGGTCCCATACATTTTTTCTATGTATTTTCTTCGCTGTCAGCAGATTTTGGAGTGTTCCGTCGGCTCTGTCTCGCTTGTAGTTGCGATTGGCTTGTCTCAGACCCTGTTTGCTTAGTTCGATTTTCTCGCACCTAGGTAAAAATTGGCAATACGCCCTTTCTCCATTATCGGGGCGATGGTTTGGTTTTTTGCCTAGCAGAAGGCAATACAGCTCCGGCGCCAATTTTGTCCAATTCTCGGATATATTACCCACAGTGAAATCGTGAACAAGTATAGGCCAGTTGTTTTTCCAGACTGCCATACCGGATATGTCTATTTTAATCCACTTTAGTCTTCTAAATCTAAAATGTATTTCCTCCCTGTTAGACAAACCCAGGTGGGTGATGTGTGGAAGACTGACCGTTTGCAGAAAGATTACTGTGGCCAGTGGGAGATGATCACTGGTCGGCTGCACTGGTTTTTGGAATTCTACCACTTGCGCATGCAGGTGATTGCACATAAAAATATGATTGATTGAAGATTTATTTTTTCCCTGTGAGTCTTTAGTCATGTTGAGGTTGGGGAATCGTGTCTCTTGTATTGACTTCAATCTGTAGGTGCTTCGAAATGCATTCAGTAAAATTCCAGCATGATCCCTGGGAGGTGGAACATCTGTTACGGTCCCCAAGTTATGAGTGTTAAAGTCCCCGGCCATTATAATCCTGCAATTTGGGTTATTGATGAACAGCTCTTTGAATGTTTCCACTAGGACCCTCATCTTGCAATGTCTTGGTGTATCCTTGCAGTTGAAATAGATGTTCAGTAGTAAAGTCGTTATTGGACAACCATTCAATTTCAATTCTTGCAGTTATATAGCTTGGACCATAGCCGTACTTATTGAAGATTTTACTGATGTTATATTGCTGCCTATACTTACATATATAGATAAGCCCCCTGATGGCCTTCCAAACACATTGTGCTTTTTTTCTGGCTGTTGCAATTCCTTAAAACCTGGGATGACCAATGAGCAAGCAGCCAGGTTTCTTGGAGACACAGCAGATCCCCAGTCTGTAAAAATTCAAATGCAACTCTGTTCTGTAGCGTGGTGTTTAGTCCATACATGTTCCATTAAATTACTTTTATGATCTTTTTCATTATGCTCCCAGGCCTGTTGTTTTCTTTGTGCTAACAGCAGTCTGATTGTTGAACTGATCGAATCATTGCAACTTCATCCTGGGGGTATCTGTGGGGATCGTTTTTTCCTCTTTCTGAGATTGTACACCCTGTTGAGTTAGAGTCAGGCAAAAGGTGTATTTTTAAATTGATGAACGATTTGGGACAAGAAACTGGGTTTTCCCTCATAAAATGGACTTTCTCTGCATCTGTGTCTTTCTGTTATTAAGTCCACCTCCTTGCATTTATGGATATCTTTCCTCTTCTGATTTGTATACACTGATCCCCCATTTCGCAAATTGGTCCTTTTCTTTCATGATCTTTTGGACTATTGTGTTGTTTTTCCATGTTAATATTGTCAATTCTGTTATTGTGTTGATGCTCAGAACCTTGAATTGTACTTGAATTAGATCTTCAGTCATGGTGGATGATAACTCTGGGATGTGTTGGGAGGATTTGTAGAATGTTAGCCCTATTTAATGTATCAGAACTTCCCCGGGATGTGTATTCAGGTCTGAGGATTGTGATGTTGTCCTCCAATTCCCCTTGCGTGTGAACCCTATGCCTTGCAGTGGAGGAGTATGTTTCCGAGCAGTGGACCTTTGTTGTATTTGTTCTGTTGTCTTTACGGGCAATCTTGTTCCCCCATGTCCCAGTGCTATCTATTAAAGGGAGATGTGTGCTTTCACTGTATGTAGTGAGTGACAGTGCATCTTGCTCTTGTCTTTTTGACTGCCGTACTATATGTCAGCTCCCTCTGCTGTCTGTTTGAAGTGGGAATTCGATCCCCTGTGGGAGCTGCTTCCTCTCTTCATTGACCTGGTCGTACCCACATCTTGAATTTAGAGTTAGTTGTGGTACTGGTGCTGTAATTAACTGATCATTCCCTTGTCTGACACTGAGCCTAACCTTTTGAAAAATTGGATAGAGTTTCTGAGACTCCGGGCAGTTTTGTACTTGACATCCTTTGGATTCATTTTTTGACCCTTATTGCCATCTACTGTATCCGGGCGCAGCTGTAGTTCCTTTGCACAGCGCCGGTGTTTGATGTTTTTTGTTTGCTTCTTCAAGTGTTTTTTTGCTCTCCTAGATATCAATTTGCAAGGTTTCGCAGCCTCTTCAAGATTATCTGCCGGGTCAGTGTTCCTGAGCAGAATTATGCCTGTTGCTATCTCATCATGTTTAGTTATATTTTGGCTCATCACTAATGCCAGCTGTGAAGACGTTGGAGGAGTATCTAGTATACAAGTTAGCGGTGACTTGAGTTTGACAGGTGAGGGGGTGAGAGCCTAAGGTAGGTGGGAGTGAATAGCAGAAATCTGTCTTCACTCTCTCAGTACAAGTGTTCCATATAATTGACTTACAGGTTTCTACTCATGATGGGGCCATGTAAAAGATGGAAAGAACATAGAATCTTTCCCCGGGGGGTCCCTAGAGTTCTCACTGACAACTCAAGTTTCATTATAGTCTTCGTGAAAAACAAACCTGTAATTGATAGGTACCAAACTACAGCTCTGTATATTAACACTATATATTAACACTCTATGAAATGCTGGAATAGGCTAAGCTAATTAGAATGGTTAGGATGTTGGTATTGCCCACAAAATGTAAGGCATGGAATTGCTGGAATTCAGGGGGCCCGATTCACATTACAAACATGAGACTAAATCCTAAACTTACTACTACTGGTATTCACAGAGTGAACTTACTACTTTTGCTATTCACAGAATGAACTTAGAACTTTTGCTATTCACAGAATCCATTTACGACCACTAAACTTACGTCCGCACTAGGGCCGGAATTTCCGGCTCCGGAGCGGAATTTCCGGGTCCGGAGCGGAATGTCCGCCACCGGAGCGGAATGTCCGCATCCGGAGCGGAATGTCCGCTTTCTGGCCGGAAAGTCCGCTTACGGGCCGGAAAGTCCGCATGCGGGCCGGAAAGTCCGCTCTCGGACCGGAACTTCCGATTTGGGCAAGACTACATTAACTGTGGCCATTGATCATTTGAGCCAAGGGTAAACACCTGTCCAAGTCCATACCATCCCCCATCGTGCATCAGCTGACACACTCCAGCCAATCCTAGGTCGGCAGCACGTATAACTGCAGAGCAGACACACACACAAACCCTTACAACATGTCACTGAATGTGTTTGTTGCACTGCCCCTTGCCATGCGGCAAAACCACTTGAGGAGGAGGAGGAGGAGAGCAGAGAGGATCTTCAGGCAGAGGATCAACCTATTTGGACTTTCCAGCCAAGATGTAAGGGCCAGGTACCGTTTCCCTCCAGAAGTCATCTTGGATATGGTATATGAGTGGGAGCAGGAACTTGACTCTGTGACCTGCTGCTCCCATGCAATCCCAGCATATCTCAAGATCCTCTCTGCGCTCCATTTCTTTGCCACTGGCTCTTTCCAAAGGGTCTCCAGTGACCATGTGGGCATATCCCAGGCGAGCCAGTCGCGGTACCTGCATCAGGTACTGAGATGCATTACTGCAAGATCCCACAACCACATAGATATGCCACGTACACTGGCCCTGAGACAAAGGGCAGCACGAGATTTCTATATCATTGCACAATTCCCACGTGTGGTGGATGCAATTGATTGTACCCATGTGGCCCTTCAGCCACCCCGCCACATTGCACACATCTTCTGCAACAGACACCGATGGCATTCCATCAACGTGCAAGCTGTCTGTGATGCCAGGGGGAGGTTCATTAATGTGCATGCGGTGTTCCCAGGCAGTACCCATGACAGCTTCATATTTTGCATGTCACCTCCTGCCCGGCGGATGGCTGCGGGAGAATTTGACAACATGTGGCTACTGGGTAAGTACCAAGCGTTAGAAATGAGGGAAATGTGTTTTGCAAATGTATGAATGCCCCCCAACATTAACCATTGTACAATAAGAATCATAAAGCTACATACATGGCCCAACAGATACTGCATGTAATACACTACAGATCATGTCCTGTGCAAGTCAAAGAGGGAAATGTAACCAACTGCCCTTTCCCCTCTCCTCAGGTGACGCAGGGTATGCACTCACCCCACATCTCCTCACCCCTTACAGGCGTGCAAACACTGTACCACAGCGTAGGTACAATCGGGCACACATACGGACTCGAGCTTCATAGAGCGCACTTTTGGTCTGTTGAAGTCGCGATTCAGATGTCTCGACCGTACAGGGGGGGTGCTGCAGTACTCCCCAGAAGTCGTGTGCAAGATCATTTTAGCCTGTTGTATCTTGCACAACATTGCCTTAACGCATGGCTTACACATACCGCTGGAACCTCGGCTAGCTCTGAATCTGGGAAACCGGGCCATGGCACATAACCGAGGTCAGGGCATGCAAGTCCGAGAGCAGCTCGTTGCCACATTTTTCACATGGACAACCTGTAGTGGAATGGACTAAATGTGGCTGTCTGTTGCCAATGATGAGACTTGGATATACACAACTGTGTCAATAAATTCCTTCCTGAGACAACTTTGCAAGCCACACTAACTGCATGTTCATCACAGCTGGTGACAGTAGTCAAAAGGTTGAGCGTGCTGCAGCTCATGTGCCAATGTCAGCGATCAGTGTAGTGGATGTCCCGAAAGAATCTATTGACGCTGATGGAAAATGATACATGTACTGAGAGACACAGCCGGACCTCATGAGGATGGGTCACTGAATCAGAAAAGGCCATAACCATAGCATTGGCGGGCCTGTGCCATCAACAGATGTGACTCACCCCCAAAAGATGCGCATACGACGTGAGTGATGTCATGGGTGAATCGGACACCATGGGGCAGATGAATACGCCCCGTGCACCACTTTTGCGCCCCCGTTGCGTCACTTTAGTGATGCAGCGGCGGCGCCGACCCAGCACCATGCTGCGTGCTATTTACAACGTGACGCATATAGGGAGATGCATCACGTTGTCAAGCTTGCGCCACATGTGGGCGTACCTGCACAGGGGGGGGAGGGCTTCTGGCATGGGAATGCCTCCGAAAAGTGGCTGATTGAAATCCACAAGATTTCACTCAGACACATTTCAGGCCATGCTGCGTCAAAGCCCTGCGCCTGCTTGAAGCAGGCTTAAGGATTGTCGCAGCATGTCAGGGATAGGGGCACCCCGAGCCGTGCTGGAGCTGTGTGGCGGTTGTGACGCAACTCCAGCAATGCGCCAACATTACGCCGGCCAGATGCGTCACGCATCTGCTTGTCCTTGCGCCACGATGCACGGCATTGTGAATGCGGCACTTCTGCGGTGGTGCAAGGGCAAACTTGCGTGACGCATCTACCATGGCGCATCCCTGCTGATCTGCAGGGATGTGCCAGGGAACATAAATCTGCCCCATGTGTCTGTGATATATCCACACTTCTCCTCCCCAATGTTACGTAACACATCACACAACTCTGCTACTGAGCACCCAATATGGTCTACATGTACCATGATGCAAAGCATGAGAAAGTGAAACAGGGGTTTCATGTTGTGTCAGCCCCCCCGCCCATTAGTGCAGAAATGTCTTTAAATGGTCTCTTCCCCCTCTTGTTACATTTTAATAATTCACACATGCACTGTCTTTTCTTTTTTATCCACAACAGAACAGCAGGATGGCAGTACATTACATTCATGATTGTGGATGGATATGGATGAATACAAAATGGCTGCCAACTATTTCCTGTGATGTATTTCCTGCCTCCCACTCCCTGTCAAACATATCCTGTATTAAAAAATCTGTTCCGGGTCATTTTCGGAGTTTATGGCACAAAAGCGGAAGTCCCGATCACGGAGCATATGGCACGTGCGCGGACCCTCCGCTCCGGAATCGGAAACTGCGCTCGCGGGCCGTAAACTCCGAAAATGACCCGGAACACATTATTTCATTCAGGAAATGTTTTACAGGAAGTTGGAGGCAGGAAATACATCACAGGAAATAGTTGGCAGCCATTTTGTGTTCATTCTGAGTCATCCTCACTCACAGATCAGATCCTCTGACAGCCTGCTGCTCCCATCATACTTATTATCCCCATAATGGCTGAGGGTTATGAAGAGAAGGCACCCCCTTTCACTGAAAGTGAGTTAGACATCTTGGCTGAGGGGGTGCTGGGCAAATATCCTCAGCTATATGGGGACCCTGAACACCAGCTGAGCAATGCAGCCCGGGCCAGGCTGTGGGCCAACATTGGGGAGCGCTGCAGTGCAGTGGGAGTCCACACCAGGAGTGCGAGGGCATGCCGCAAGCGCTGGGAGGACCTGAAACTGTGGTCCCGGCACAAGGCTGAGGAGATGGTGGGCCAGTCCTCCCAGCACCATGTGCATCGTCCTCGCCTATCCCCACTGTACAGGAGGGTCCTGCGAGCAGCTTGGCCGACCCTCCATGCTCAGCTGGAGGAGCATGAGCAGCAGGGACATGGTAAGTGCATCATAAGCCAAATGTGTCTGGGAGTATGATGTGAGTGAAACAGTGCTGTACCATTGTGTGTCCGATGCTTCCATTCACTGATTCTGTGCCCATGCAGCAGTCACCAAGCATAAAAAGGCACACTGTGGCATATGGACTGTACAGGGCAGAGTGCATTTTGGGAGTTGTGGTTTCGTCATGACAACTGGCTAAATGAATCTGATAGCTAGGGGTATACCCAACTATTACACCATCCATTACCTGGGTAAAGTGAACACAATATATGAAGAAACGTGGTATGGAGGAAAAGATATAACTATATTTGTGAACAAGGACACATTTCATGATCCTTTCACATGTGATTAAATTCACTTCTCATTTTCTTTGTATTTGTGCTGAGCATATACAAAAACATATATTTACAAAACATAACCTCTGCACATATAACACAAGTACGCTACTATCCTAAACATTAATTTTCAATTGTGGCTCCCCCTTCAATAGTGTGGACAACCCCAGAGGGCATATACATTGCATGAGAAGTATCAATGTCCCCATAAATTCTAAGGCAATGCAATGCTAAGGCTACGCGAGTTTGTTCAGGAGAGCACTATCTGCAGCATACGCTGCAGATAGTGCTCTCCTGAACAAACTCGCGTAGCGAGAGTTAGCACCGATAGATGCGGAAGAGCTATCAAGGAGAGGCTAGAGAAGCAAGCGTGTAATCACGACGGAAGAAATCTTGATTTTAGAACACGAATAGGGGGCCCAGCTGACTTTTCAATAAAGAGATGGAATAGGGCGTGGATCCCCTGCGTCCCACTCCTGGCTATTGTTCAGTACTTATGCTTGGTATGATGAGTAGTGGGACCAGCCTAAGATTGCTGCGGTTTTCCTAGTCCTGAAGAGGCCTAAAGGAATTGATTGGCTGAAACGCGACCGCGTCGACATTTTGGTTTTACAGAGGGACCCAAAAGAATTTGATTGTGTTGGGATTCAACAACCTTGCATTGCCTTAGAATTTATGGGGACATTGATACTTCTCATGCAATGTATATGCCCTCTGGGGTTGTCCACACTATTGAAGGGTGGACCCACAATAGAATATTAATGTTTAGGACAGTAGCGTAGTTTTGTTATATGTACAGAGGTTTGGTTTTGTAAATATATGTTTTGGTATATGCTCAGCACAAATACAAAGAAAATGAGAAGTGAATTTAATCACATGTGAATGGATAATTAAAAGTGTCCTTGTTCGAATATATTTGTATATCCTTTCCTCCATACCACGTATCTTTATAAACTGGCAAAATGAGCCATAATAGTGCATTAATACTGAAATCTGCTCCTCACGCACCACTACAATTGGCACTAGGAAATCATGTGTGCATTAGATGAGCAATGGTACAGACACTGTCCAGTGTGAGCATGGCAGGCCAAAGGGCATTGGATGCTATGACTTGCATTGCATTTGTAGAGTTTGGGTTCCAATTGTGACAAATCATCATGTGCCATGGAGTCAAGACAGACTTTGACATCCTTGCATCACTCCTAAGCACTTCTAAATTTGCAAGGGGTGTCCACTGACAGACGTCTCACCCTCAGTGGGCTTTTTGACATTTCACATGTACAGGTAGCTGTCACAACAATCCCCCACTGTTCAGCGGTGTACTGCATTACCATATCAATCACCAAAGCCAATATGTGCCACTGGATAGTCAGATCCTGTGTGGGGACAGCCCAAGGCTAGACTCACAATGTAGCTACACAAATAGCCCAGAGCCTCAGTGGATGTGTGATCCCCATTCGCCACTTGTCTTGTCCCATACAATGACACAAAGCAGATGACACTTGTCCAGACCTTAAATAGCTGCGACTCCCTATGAATGGCCAAAATCCGAGAAATCAGGACTCTTCATGTTCTCCATTGGTGGACTGCTTTTGGAACCTGCACATGTAGCAGTGGCAGGACACACAGATCACTAGAATGCCAGGTTGAGGGTTGTGCAATACAGTTGTGTAAGCCACAAACATCCACGTGAGATGGCCATGTCAGACTAAATCCAGTAAATGACAGTGAACATACACGTAATGTCAGCTCATAGACGCTGACAACTATAGAGTGTGATCAGAGGAAAATAAGTCTGAGCTTGGCTCCTCTATGTATGTGTCTCGTCCTGCATGACACATCCATGGCATTAGGATTTTGCTTACATTTCTGCAGGCACAGCTGGCGAAACGGAAGGGCAGCAGGACCAGGTCCGGAGCAAGAGGCCACCAGTGCGGCGGTGGCTACACCCTCTTTCCACCAGCGAGGAAGAGGAGGATGAGGAGGGACCATCAACATCAAGAGGCAAGGGGATTGCGCCCACCCGGACTTACAAGGGACACCCTGATGCTGGTGCTACATCCCAGGTGGAGGCTGAAGACATTGAAGGGGGGGGTGAACCCGACACCTCGGACCATGAAGTGTTGGAGAGCTACTCTCCCCATGACTCTTCACCTGTGGGCCCTGAAGAGGTGTCCTCGGGGCAGGTCAACACACAACCAGGGCCTGCCATCAGCCCCTCCCTACCTCTAGAGTCCCCCATGCCATCGGGGGCTCCAGCTGAATCCCCTGCAACAAGTCCCCCTCATCGTCGCCGCCAGCCCCACAACATCATTGGCTCCGGACCTCAGGCACCACATCCCTCCTGTCCCCCCCAGGCCCCTCCCGGTGTTGTTCCTCCTGTGGCTGTGCCAGTGGACTTGATGTGGATGTGTGAGGGTCAGCCAGACATGTCCGCTCGCATCATGCTACAAGTGTGTATGGAGGTACGCATGATGCGAGAGGACATGCTCCGATGTATGGCCACCCTCGCCACCAGCATCAATTCACTGACCACAGCCATGTCGTCTGTTGTCTCCCCAATCCCTTCCCATACCACCGTCAATGTCTCCCCCTGTCCGTTGCCCCACACTGTTTCCCCCCGTACTCCTTGTGTGTCACAAACACATGTGGTGCCTGTTACTGCACCTGCCAGACGTGTGCCTGCATCGAACTCAGAGGATCTGGACATTGTGGTCCTAGAGGATGACCAGAAGGACACTTGACTTTTGATGGAGACATTGACGTCAACAATTATTTCAGTTTCCCCTTGTAAATAGGCTGTTTTCCCTGACGCTCCCTGACGTGTTATATTTTTGTTGCCCCACCCCAATCCAGGTTCCCTTCTCCCTCTGCATCAAGACCATCATTTGTTTTCCCTCCTCCCTTCCAAACGGACGGTTGTTCTGTTCATGCCTAAATATATTTGAGGAATTCTAATTACTTCTACTTGTTTGACTTCATTTAGAATGTCGGGTTCTGAATCAGGACACATATTTGGTGAGTCATCTGCTATGCACATAATGGCTTGTTGCAATGAAGGGTTACACTTGTAACTGTGTCACACACACACATACCTTCTCACATCTCGAGGCCACCTACATCGTTACACAGGACATGAGACACAACAGAGTTCTTTTTTTTGAGGTCTTTATTTGGTGAACACACAATCACGTGGTTACATTGTCCTGGGTTCCTGTCACCGGTGATCGAGCTTGCGACGTCGCAATTTGGGGGGGGGGACCAATCGGAGTTCTCAGCTCTGGCTCGCCGCCTATGTGGAGGTGGGTACTGTCCAAGGGACTGTCCAGGGTCATCTACATGTGCTGGTGCAGATGGTGTGTGCACACTTGATGGTTGTGCCTGGACAAGGGCCGGTTGTGCAAGTGATGGGAGTGCCTGTACAGGGGGTGGTGGTGGTTGTGCAGGTGGTGGGAGTGCCTGTACAGGGGGTGGTGGTGGTTGTGCAGGTGGTGGGAGTGCCTGTACAGGGGGTGGTGGTGGTTGTGCAGGTGGGGGCAGTGCCTGTACAGGGGTTGATGGTGGTTGTGCAGGTGGCGGGAGTGCCTGTACAGGTGTTGATGGTGGTTGTGCAGGTGGCGGGAGTGCCTGTACAGGGGTTGGTGGTGGTTGTGCAGGTGGCGGGAGTGCCTGTACAGGGGTTGGTGGTGGTTGTGCAGGTGGTGGGAGTGCCTGTACAGGGGTTGGTGGTGGTTGTGCAGGTGGCGGGAGTGCCTGTACAGGGGTTGGTGGTGGTGGTGCAGCTGGCGGGAGTGCCTGTACAGGGGTTGGTGTTGGGAGTGCCAGTTCAGGCCGCTGGTGTGGATGTCTCCCTTTGCTCTGTTGCTGTGCAGTTGGTACAGGTGTGGGGATGTGCTGTCCTGTGGGCAGATATGAGGCTCCCCTCCCTGCGTTGACCGTGAGGGGAAAGTTTGGCTCACTATCAATATGCCCTCCATCAACTTCATGGCCAAGGCATGGTGTCTTGCACTCTCTTCCCTTTGGATGGATAGCATGTCTCGCATATTTCTGGACATGTCCTGCCAAGTCCTATCCATCCTATCCAACACTTGGCTCAGCCTCTCCACTGCCTGAGGGAAGTGGACCATGCCCTGCAGAGAGTCCGACATGTCGGACAGGGTAGCCCCTATGGCACTAATGTCCTGCCTTACATCGCTCTGCTGTTGGTAGAAGTCCTGCTCCCACTGGCCATCACAGCCAGGTGCAGGCCCTCTCTGCAGCTGTCTTCCATGGATGGGACAAGCAGGTCCTACAGCAGGGGGGGTGGCAGGTGGGAGCCTGTGGGCAGGTGAATGGTGCCCAGGGGATTCCGGAAGCACAACAGGGCTGGTACTACCCCCAGATGGTAGAGAGGATGGCAGGGATACACTGTCTAGGGAAGAGTGGGTAGGGGAACCACCATGTTGGTCCTGGACTTGATGACTGTGAGGGAGTGATGTCTGTGTTGTGATGCGTGGGTGCTGTGGCTGGTTTGCTCGAGTCTGGGGACAGACCATGGTATGCTTGGGAGGAGGCTGACGAACGTTGCTTGGCAGAGGAGTTGATGCCCTGACCGATTTAGCCAATCTGGCACGATAGCGCGCATTGGCATCTTCATCGTCATCAGACATGTAGTCCTCATCATCCACCAAGTAGACGTCCTCAGGAAATTCATCCTCCTCCTCCTGAGCAGTGCTTGCAGCCGTCATCACAGCTTGGAGGATCAGGGTATTCTCCCCTCTGATTCCACGTCAGCCCGCACTGGTCATAGGCCTGTCATCCTCGTCCTCAGCATCCCCTGGAACAGAGGTTGCAACCGTATTAGGGATTGACCTAGTATAACATGTGGTGCAACACAAGGGTTTGTATTAACTGTACTTTGCATCAACAGATGAGGATCATGTGACCTGTGTGGGTACCGGGGAACAACCTTTACAACGCAACTTTTACCACGCACTACCATGACAACGAAACAGTTACAACGCGAGTGCATTGACAACGCAGGACATTACAACGCAAGTCTTTACATCGACTTGCACTAGATGGCGTGCTAACATTAAAAATAGTGTAGTTTACTATCCCAACACCTTCCCTACTGTTACGTGGACTGGAGTTGGAATAGTAAATTACACTTTTTTAATGTTAGCACGCCCACTAGTGCAAGTCGATGTAAAGACTTGCGTTGCAATGTCCTGCATTGTCAATGCACTCGCGTTGTAAAACTTTCGTTGTAACAACATGCGTTGTAACAGCATGCGTTGTAACGTCATACATCCAGGGTACCACCACAAATGACAGCTCACACCATAGCACTGAGGTGTTACACAGATACAGGCAAACTCACCAGCTCCAGCCACAACTCTCTGTCCCTTGGTGTTCCCCCCTAGTGTCACCTGCTGGACCTGTCTCCTCACGGCTTTTGTAGGCCTAGCTGTCCCTGAACCAGCAGCTGTAGAGGGAAGTGACAACATTCTCAATTATCTGCATCACCAATTGTCAGACAGGCACATGACACTCCTGATTTGTATTTCACTTTGTACACAATAACTGCTGATTACATGCAGAGGGGAATCAGTATCTCTGTCATGGCTTTGGAGTCGAAGCCAGTGACACACCTCATGCCAGAATTACCTGAAGGACAGGTGCGCGATGGTTTCAACGCTGCAGCTAGGCTGTTATTCAGTCCCCGGGATGGTGCACGCTGCTGTGGTGTCATCCGGTCATCAGCTGTGATAAGACATACAGGTCTATATTTTTCAACCACAGATGGTAGCTCGGAGCCAACATGTCATTCTCAATGACCATTTGTGGGTAATCCAGAACAATGTGCAGTATGTTTAGCTCCTGAACTTTACATTTGGGCACCTGCTCACATGCAGCAGTTGCCAGCCGTTTCCTCCACACAGCAGTGACATCAATAGGATGACACATCAACAGACACCTCATGCCAGAATTACCTGAAGGACCGGTGCGCAATGGTTTCAACGCTGCAGCCAGGATGTCATGCAGTCCCCGGGACGGTGTCCGCTGCTGTGGTGTCATCCTGTCAGCAGCTGTGATGAGACATACAGGTCTATATTTTGCAACCACAGATGGTAGCTCTGAGCCAACATGTCATTCTCAATGACCATTTGTGGGTAATCCAGAACAATGTGCAGCATGTTTAGCTCCTGGACTTTACATTTGGGCACCTGCTCACATGCAGCAGTTGCCAGCCGTTTCCTCCACACAGCAGTGACATCAATAAGATGACACATCAACAGACACCTCATGCTAGAATTACCTGAAGGACGGGTGCGCGAGGGTTGAACTGCTGCAGCCAGGATGCCATGCAGTCCCCGGGACGGTGTCCGCTGCTGTGGTGTCATCCTGTCAGCAGCTGTGATGAGATATACAGGTCTATATTTTGCAACCACAGATGGTAGCTCTGAGCCAACATGTCATTCTCAATGACCATTTGTGGGTAATCCAGAACAATGTGCAGCATGTTTAGCTCCTGAACTTTACATTTGGGCACCTGCTCACATGCAGCATTTGCCAGCCGTTTCCTCCACACAGCACTGACATCAATAAGATGACACATCAACAGACACACATGTATGAGAAGATTACTGATAAGAAGGGATAAATGACCCGGATTCCTCCCCATTACAATGCTTTCACCTTTGCCATTCAGACTTACATATTTCCAGAGTCTCATGTTGTTTGTTGTCAAGTCAGAAAGGGTTTCATGTGTGAGATTTGCAATAGTCAGGGACATGATGTTGCTCATTTGTGCTTCCCCACGCATGAAGTCACACATATTTGTATGAGAGAACACAGATGTCTTATGTCCATCCTTTGAGTGTCCTCTCTTTGCATACTCTATTTCCCAGATCATGGTACTACTTAGCTGACGACGATTGGTGTCTTGTACAGCAGACATCCAAACCTCATATGTCAAACACTCACCTATACATGTGAATACAGTAGGAGAGGAGGCAAGCAGAATGTAACATTTGGTTTATACTCACACATTGCGGATAGGCTGAGAGGCTTTGATGCCTTCTGCCTGCACTGGATTAGCGTGTTGCTCTTCAGCCTAGTCATTTAGCAGGTGTAACTGCATGAAGATTCACCTTAGCAGCCCCTACATTCATCTCAAAGGTACACTACTGGCATCAGTGTTTGCCTCAGCCATGCTATTTTCATCATGGTGTTTCCTATCATTGAATTGCAAGCCGGTTGTGTTTTGGTCACTTCATATGACTCATGGTACTATTGAATGTCCATTCTGCACTCACTTGGCATACATTTTGTGTCATCCTTTCATTAGCCACCAGGGTCTGATCTTGCATGGGTTCAAATGCCATATGTGAGCATATTGTGATGCAGGACAACAGTGTTGTAATACACATACAACATACGGCGGACGTGAAAGGCACATTTCATGAGCAGTCAGCCTGATATATTCTTGGGTTCCCCTCCCTTGGCCCAGCACCGGAACAGTGTGTGGGTCCTGAACAGATGTCCCAGCCAACCTTGTAGCAGAAGTCAGTGTGTGTCTTTGATTCTGGGAGGACCTCGTTGTACCTACAATGATAAGTGTGTTTTGCTACTTTACATTCCTGCAGCCACATGTGATGCACTAGATTTCTGGCACAAAGGATGAGCACAAGCAGTTGTGGGCACCAGCGTCGCTGAAGTGTGTTATACGTAATTTCATGATTGCTCCCACATAACTTCGAATGGGCCCACTACCTGGATGCTACCAATATCACAATGACATGTCTACGGATCCTGATGTGAGGTCCACTATCGTGTTTTGTTGATGGGCAACACAAACGCCAGACAATGTAAGTGGTACATGACCAGCTGTGTGGACTGGGAATTTGATCTATATTGGAAACATTCAAAGTTGGACAGTGTATGCATTGTCAACACTAATGACCCTGGGATCTCACTTGTTCATCATTGCCATATTTCTGTCAATTAGTTTGATTGATTACGTCTACAGACACCATTACAACATAGTGGGGACACCCTTTTGAGTAGTTGTGGCACTCGATAACAGGATTGGATTGCCAGGTCTGGGGCGGTTGCTGAAAAACATGTCATGTTCCGCAATTACGAAAGTTTGATGAGCCAAGATATGTAATATATTGTCTTCAGCTGTTCACAATTATAATTAGCTAAAGGTGGATGTCCATTGACAACTCCAATAGTCATGCAGCTATTTGTTCATCTCTGGTTGACTTTCATATGTGGGCACTATATGTCCCTCGGTCACTCCTGACAATGTATGCATTTTGACCATCTCCTGGCCACTTTGACTTACCAGTCGGTGAGGGTGGTATGCCCATCACTGTACGGTGGCGATTCCTCCCAGTCGATGCAGCGACCTCTGCTGCGGCAGTTGTCTGTGCTCTGGCTGAATGTGTCAATGGGTGAGAAGAGAGAAAACTAAACATCTGGAATATGTGCTTCTGGAACATTTCTGTGATTTCCCCATTTCTTCTGCATGCTAACAGTGTTATGCAGTACTGCCGCAGACTGGGCAGGGAGGAGCAGTGGTGCATTGGGGACGTAATGGCGTGGCAGGGTGGGAAATGTACAACAGAATAGGTGTATGACTTTTTAGATCTGATGAATCTCTCACCTTCTGCTTTGTGCTTTAAGCTTGCACAGGGTGATTTACTTCTTTGATACTTTGTGGCATGTTTACACGCCCCTTGTAATACATTTACACCGCAGTTGCGTCACTTCTGTGACACAGCGGTGGGGTAATACAGGTGACACATTTCGACTTATTCACAATGTTATGCATCTATGGGGATGCCTCACGTTGTGCGGTCCTGCGCAACATTAAATATGCATCAGCTGTGATGTAGGCAGGGTGTGTGTTTATTTGGTTTTGCCTCGTACAAGTGATGCATTGTAATCGACGGCATTTCACGTAGTCACTTTTCATAGGGTGGTGCCATGCAAACTTAAACCAGCTTGAGGCACATGTAATGAGTGGCCCAGAACGTTAGGTGTAGGCGGTCCATGGACATTGTTGGAGTTGTGTCACACTTGCGACACTACTCCAGCAGAGCACCCCCTTAATGCCATCAGTTGCAACACCCATCTGTCTATCCCAGCGCCACAGTGCACCGCATTGTAAATGTGACGCATCCACGGTTGCACAAGAGTTGGATTGCGTGTGGCATTGTTACCGGCGCATCTCTGCTGATATTTGTCAATTGCTACTTAGCGGGCTGGTGTATTACTGCAACTGGACAGTGCACATGTTTTCTGAAGTGGGGGAGGGATTTGCCATTTCCATCGCTAAGGATTGTGGGACTTGTAGTGCTACATACAGAGGGTGAAACAGGAGTCTCTGACTGACGGATTTTTTTATACACTTTGGACTACTTCCTTATTCACACTGACAGTGCAACACAGACATTCTTTTCATGCACTTTTTCTTTTCATCCCACTTACCTGGTACCACGTAGCGGACGTCACTGACAGGCAGCCCATGGACCAAGTGGGGGTGTATCGTTGTCAGGATATCCTCCTCCAGTGGGGTGAGGCGGATGCGTGGTCCAGAGTATGCGGCTGGGAGGATCCGTTGTAATTCAATCCGGGAGTATTTCTCCTTTACCCTCAGCCGCTCATCCTGCCATTTGTTTTGAGGTCCTGGACTGTGCGCCTCTCCTCCCCCAATGCTGTGACAGCAGTGGATAATTGCTGCCACAGGGCTGCCTTCTGTGTCCCACTGGTGCAGTAGGGTGGGAGTCCATAGAGGCGTTTGTGGTGCCTGACAATGAACTCCACAAGCATGGTGGTCTCCTCTGCTGTGTAGTTCCTCTTTCTCTTCAGGAGGTCCATTTTTCTTAGCCGGTGTCAGCTTGCAAAGACAAACTCTGTGTGGCCAAACCTGTCCCTTCACTGTGTGCTGCTTTTAAATGTTTTTTGCTGCTGGTCAATCAGTGTTAATTGGCTTCAGCTGGCTCATGGTGGGGGATGGTAGGCCCTAGCAACATGATGGCTAACTGGAGCTGTTGGCTGGGATTGGCTGGAGTGCGTCAGCTGATGCTTGGTGGGGGATGGTAGGGACTTGGACAGGTGTTTACCCTTGGCTCAAATGATCAATGGCCACAGTTAATCTAGTCTGGTCCCAATTCTGATTTTCCGGCCCGAGAGCGGAATTTCCGGCCCGAGAGTGGAGTTTCCGGCCCGTATGCGGACTTTCCGGCCCGGAGGCGGACTATCCGGCCCGCGAGCGGACTTTCTGCTCCGGAGCTGGAAATTCTGCTCCGGAGCCGGAAATTCCGGCCCGAGTGCGGACGTAAGTTTAGTGGTCGTAAATGGATTCTGTGAATAGCAAAAGTTCTAAGTTCATTCTGTGGAAATTTAGCGTGCAAACTGAACATTATCTGCGCCATCTTGCCTCTCCCCAGCGCCACGCACAGCGAATGCACGGCCGCCATTTTAGGCACCCCACTCTCTCCCCGCTCATTTTTCGATCACCAGCGCTTTTCCCTAGCGCTGCGAGCATCCCCCGCGCGCCGGCCACCCCCGCTCTCTCATACAGGCCATAAACCCTCTCCTTCTGCGCGACCCTGCTACGGAACCATATCCGACCGACATCCCATACATGGTCATGCCTCTCCTTTGATAACCCCCTTCCTCTGCGCCCCATTGTCTGAACTGGTCCCAGGCCATCACCTAGCCCTGCGGATGCAGTTTATTGCCCCTACTGTAAGGGAAACACCCCACATCAAAGGGATTACAGTAGATCAAAGCCCCTACTCCCTGAGACCCGACCGGTCACACACACCCCCCAGGAATTAGCGGAATTCCCTGCTGCGCGATAGCCATCTCCCACTGCGGGTAGGGTGGGAACCTCTACTGTAACTATGTGTGGGATCGGATCTGAGCCGGGGCTTCAGGGGATGTTCTTTCAGGCATCAAGAGAATCTCAAGAATGTACTATATGTAATAAAGCAATAAACCGGTGTATAAGAGACCAGGTCTCAGAGATGCGGTTAGAGCACCTCGTGACGATACCTTGCTGTCTGATCTGATGTGTTCTGCTCCGACGGAATAAAACTTTGTTTCCTGCCTTCCAGTCTCCGGCGCCTGCCTCTTTCATTGGTAAATTATCGAGTGGTATGAGAGGCGATTACCGCCGGGCAAATACTTGAAAGGTTATCGACTGAAACTGCCGCTACCATTTAACAATTGGCGTCCCAAACGTGGGGCCCATCAGCGACACGTGGATCCAGTGGGAGAGGTCCCGACGACAGAGTGAACGACTGCAACGATCGGGAGAGCTCCTGCCCAATAGACCCTCGTCTGGCAGCCGATCATCCGAACTTCACTGGTTCCGAGCAGACCTCTCTCGAGTGATCTACGGTCCTGACTGGGAACCATCAGGAGTGCCGCGGCAAATACGGAGAGTAGAGGACGATCGGGCGCTGGAGGCGGAAGACGAGAAACTGTCCACGCGGTCCGGGTAAGGTCGTGATACACGACAAAATGCGAAATAATTGATTGATTGTTTAAAGCTTTGGAAATACTAGTATTGCTCATTGATTGTGCTCATTGATTGTTCTCTTTGAGATATTCGCTGTCTACAAACGGGGAGGAGTAGAAATACTCTCTCTCTCTCTCCCTTTGCAGATAGTGAAGGGTAGGTAACGCAGACTTTTGTCCCCGTTGAAACCCGTCGTGCCTATCTTTATCTCCCCATTGATTGATTGTCCGAACATTGATTGTTTTGGAGAATAGTGCTTTTTGAGATATTCTCTGTTTGCAAATAACGTAGAATAGGAATATTCTGTCTAGTCTTTGCAAATAGTGAAGGGTAGGTAATGCTGACTTTTGTCCCCGTTGAAACCCGTCATGCCTATCTTTATCTCCCATTGATTGATTGATTGATTGATTGTCCGAACACTAGTTGTTCGATATTGGTTCTTTGGAGGTATTCTCTGCTTACAAATAATGAAGAATAGAGATATTCTGTCTAGTCTTTGCAAGTAGTGAAAAGATAGGTAGTGCTGACTTTTGTCCCCGTTGAAACCCGTCATGCCTATCTTCTCCCCACTGATTGGTAGTTGGTTCTGCCCGGACCGCTTATTAGAGGTGAACCATCCGGCTCCACTGGAGGGCACCCCTAATAAGGACATGTTCACTAAATATGGACTAGTCGCCGTAGCTTATACCAAGCTATGGCATAAATATACTAAGAAGGACCCCGAGAGTCAGTGGCCACTGATGGGATCCTTCGACGACCATAAGATAGAAGCGCTAGAAATAGCTCTGCGTAGCAATAAGACGACGCCTATTATGCTTGACAGTATCGGCATGTGGCGCAAAGAAGCAACGCAACGGAAAAAGAGGGAAGAAGTAAAAGCAGAAAAGGAATTACGAAAGGCAGCTCACCTTGCCGCTAGAAAGTTAGAAGAAGACATAAAGGAGAGAAGGGAAACTAAACTAAGACAGGAGCCCGAAACCTCAGGCCAGTACGCTGTTAGGACCCCTTCTTTGCTCTACCCTGAGTTATCCTCCAAGCAGCGAACGAATGATGAATTACTGTTAGGTCCCCCGATCATTTACATGCCCCCTCCGTATGCACCCTCCCAATCAGTAGTGCAACACCCACAACCCCCGAACACGAGCGAAAGCAGTACAGGGGCCTCGGTCCTCACGGCCTCCGCGCCGGCCGAGCCTCCTGTGCTGAACACAACGTCGGCTATAACGTTAGACGACCCAGAGATGATAAAGAAAGAGTCCACCAGAATGAATCGGCTAGCGAAGGATGAACGAACAGGAATCGACAAGATAGTAAAGGCACTGGTAGGATCCTTTTTGACCTTACAAAAACTAAAATAACGCTAGGAGTTAGCCCTTTGTGGGACATATGAAACCAAGGGAAGGAGTCAAGCTCACGGTCGAGACGACCACGAGGTAGCCCGACTCCATTACTCTCGCTACCTAAACATGTCTGCCCTACTGCCCACCCCGCCCAATAAGCATGACAAAATCCCGCACAAACGGAAGCCTGCTGACACCCACCATCGACGTCACCAAACTAGGGCTAGATCGCGCACAATTGGGCTATGTTATTTTTCCGATTGCACAGTAACCTCCTTGTGCTCGTCATCAGATTGCAAATATGTACAAACACTCCAACGAAGTAGTATAGTTATAACATTTTAATAACTTATAGGATATAACAAACACACCAACAGGGTAAACAGGTTAAAACACGTTTTAAAACAACTATTTACATGACAGTCTGCTGCAACCTCCATCCCAAAGCCTTAACGTCCACGTGACACCGTCCTCGCCTCTCTTTCCTCGAAATTGCAACATTGGCCTGTTTTGGGCGGTTCTTTTAGTCGGCTTTGGGCTATAAAAGCCATGCAAAAATCCATTGACCTCAGTGGCGGACGACTGTGCGAATAGGCCGGAGGCTATACGAAGCGCCGAAGTTCTGGCAACCCCAAGGCGGAGCCCGCCACGCTGTGCGGGCCTTTCCGCTTTCTCTTCTTCTTTCTTTAATGAGGGCTGATGCCCTGGCGGGGGGAGGCGACGCAGACGGGCCTCCCCCACCTCCCCAGGTGGAGGCTCGCCAGGCACCCCAACCATCTTTTTCATCGGCCTGCTAAATTTCACCCTGGCACGCTGTGCGGATCTTCCCATTCTCTTCTTCCTCCAATAACGGAGGGGTGCCCTGGCGGGGGGAAGCGACGTGGACGGACCTCCCCCACCTCCCCAGCTGGAGGCTCGCCAGCAGATGAGGGCACCCCAACCGTCTTTGACTCACCGGCCAGCTAAGCTGCACCCAACCGTCTTTGACTCGCCGGCCAGCTAAGCTGCACCCAACCATCTTTTTCATCGGTCTGCTGAATTGCACCCTGGCACGCTGTGCGGACCTTCCCATTCTCCTCTTCTTTTAAGGGCTGACGCCCTGGCGGAGGGAGGCGACGCGGACGGGCCTCCCCCGCCTCCCAAGGTGGAGGCTCGCCAGCAGACGAGGGCACCCCAACCGCATCTTTCACACGTCAGCCAGCTGAGTTGCGCCCTGCCACTTCATTCGCCGTTCGGCTGAGCCGGCGCCCCTGCACGCGGCCGCCAGGCAACCACCCAAGCACCGGGTTCACCAGGACTGCCGCTAGCACCCGACGTGAGGAGTGGGCCCCCGCAGCAAGGTAATCGGGGACCCACCCCGGTGGTGATACCATCCAAACTGCTGTCGTCACTGCTACTGGAATCACCCCGGTGGCAGTACCATCCGAACTGCCGCTGTTACTGCTGCTGGCTCCTCTCCGGTGACTGTACCGAAGAGCTGCTGCTACTGCTGCCCTTGAACTCCGGCGGTCGACTCCTCCGGATCCAGGCCTAAAGCCCACCGTGAGACAATTCTGGACTCGAAAGCTTGTCTGCTTGGGCATGGGCCCCACCCTTGACAAGATGCTCCCGCGGACTTCCGGTAAGGACAAACCGCCGCCATTGCTCTTTGCCCCGGACGGCAGCCACCTTGCCTCCACTTGGTGCAGTGAGAAAGACTGGTTAGAAGCGTCGGCGGAAGAACCCGCCTCCTGCCCCGCCCCAAGAACGAACCATGGCATTTCTACGGGGTCGCAGTGACGCCATGCTGATGCAAAATTGACGCTAACGAAAGTTCTCGAACTACTGAAAGGGATTCTGGTCCAACAGCAAATTCATGGAAAGACTTAGACTGTACTCTGGCCCGACTTCGCCCCAAGATGGCGCCGATGTAGGAGAGGCCTACACACCCTTGTGGCGTCCCAGTCACGTGACATTTGTGTTAAACAGATATATATATATATATATGCAATGCTTCCACACATGATGGTCGGGGAGGGGCGGCAAGGGAACCGATTTTATGCCGTAGTAGCGTTGCTTATGACACTCGCCGCCTCCCCACCACGTGGCCGGCCTGAACGGTTGTAGGCCCGTATCTTGTATGCTGACATTGTTTTAAATAAAGGGTCTCTTGAAAGAATTACGGAATCAGTGCCATGACTAATCACATAGGTTGATAGAGATTTCTTCATTTGAATAAATGATTGTTACCCCCAAGCAATAGAAAACAGATAATGCAGTCCCCATTTGCCTGAATCTTTTTGATTAACGGAATTTGTACCCATCACACCTATCTTTTCCAAGAGTTGTTAAACCATGGTCAACCATAGCTCAGGGTATATGCCGAACGCAAGGTACGGTATCTTGCACCCTAATACACGACCGATTGAGAAATGCATATATGACAAGGGAACCCGAATTTAGGAAATGAAATAAATTAGAGCATCTTTGTCTCGGACAAAGAGAATAATAGGTCTGTGGTATCACCCATTCCTGCGACTAGCTTGGTACGTGGTAAGTAGAACTTTTTCGTGTCTGCGCGCGCTGGGGTACTTTGAATACTGCACATCCCCTCCCCTCTTTTTTCCCCTCTATAGGTCACAACGAAGTTCCGACTGAAGAGTGGAGTGGACATGGACCGCACTGAGTTCAATATCAGGGAAAAACATAGGCAAACGTTGTGAGATAGTGCGTAAAATTACAGACCACCATTAGGAACATGAAAAAGTGTATGATATGATTGTGCATGTGTACTACGATTATACGGCATGAATGTGTATGCGTTTTATATTTGGGTCACTTGAAGAGAGCGTCACTGTATGATTGAAGCACTCGTCCACCGATCAAAGGGAGGAGAATAAAGGGTCCGACACCCCCTAGGATAAACTACAAAATACTGAAAGTACGCAGCATAGAAAAAGAGGACAGGAAAGGAGAGGTCCCGATGCTCAACGTAGCCCTGAGTCTCCATCTCAAGTTTCTGCACTTGATGCATGTACTGTCACACCCTATCCGGCATTTGTGTGTACGTGATCACCGAATTTATGTCTTTTCCCCGCTTGTGTTTTCTTACATGGAACAGACCCATGCTACTCCATGTTGTGTGTGCACCAAGTGGCCTATTTTCTTACCCATGTCTCTCTCGTTTTGTGTCGTATGTATGCCAAATAGCCTACTTGATGCACATCTCTCTCTCTCTCTCTCTCTCTCTCTCTCTCTCTCTCTCTCTCTCCCTCTCTCCCTCCCTCTCTCTCTCTCTCTCTCTCTCTCTCTTTCTCCCACTCCCTCCCTCACTAAAAAGCCTTCTTACCCTCTTTTCTGTTTGAATAAATTAACGACACATACCTTTTCGGTAAGTGTATAATTGGCCTGAACACGGTGGTGTTCGAACAAATTGACAGAAACAAAACGACCATACTTTGCCACGTTACTACCTCTCCTTTTTGCAAATGTTGAGCCTAATCGGCTGAGAAAGAAAGGACAGGTAAGACGACTGATGTCCCCCAATCTGACCCTCAACACGGGGACTATATGTCAGTGGTTTTTGTTTTTAAGGGACACCATCTCCACCGCCCAGAATTACCCCCGCCCAATTACCCCGAAATAGAACGTCTAAAGCACCCCGCCCTCCCAAGATAACCCCAGCCCTATATTAGCCGCCTCACTAATAATACATCGCCTAAACTGTTAAAGGGTTACCTATTGTCGCCAGCAAAAATAATGCTTAGCCTCTCTCTCTCTCTCTCCCACTCCCTCCCTCACTAAAAAGCCTTCTTACCCTCTTTTCTGTTTGAATAAATTAACGACACATACCTTTTCGGTAAGTGTATAATTGGCCTGAACACGGTGGTGTTCGAACAAATTGACAGAAACAAAACGACCATACTTTACCACGTTGCTACCTCTCCTTTTTGCAAATGTTGAGCCTAATCGGCTGAGAAAGAAAGGACAGGTAAGACGACTGATTTCCCCCAATCTGACCCTCAACACGGGGACTATATGTCAGTGGTTTTTGTTTTTAAGGGACACCATCTCCACCGCCCAGAATTACCCCCGCCCAATTACCCCGAAATAGAACGTCTAAAGCACCCCGCCCTCCCAAGATAACCCCAGCCCTATATTAGCCGCCTCACTAATAATATATCGCCTAAACTGTTAAAGGGTTACCTATTGTCGCCAGCAAAAATAATGCTTAGCCTATGTTCCTCCCCGAAATGGATACTCGTGAACCCGTGACAGTAGCACCTCGCACTTTCTTTTCATAAACTTAGCAGTCCTCAGAAGGAAATATATATTAACAAAACTTGTGTTGAGACGAACGAGCCTCTGCCGGAGAAGCCGGTTCGAATTTTTAATAGACTAGAAGGTTGACAGATGTCAGGCTTCCTGCAACCAGTATCGGGCGCAGGAATCGGCACCTAGGGGGCCAGACGATGGACAGAGACACCCACAGAAACTTGCACCACAGCAATGATTAATAGATTAGTAACGCACACACTAACATCAGAGTTAAAAGACACCAATCATGCAGCAACCGATAAAAACATGTCCGCAACTACTCGGTGGTTGGGAGAGAGGATGAAGTATGTAAATGTCTTCCCTGACAACTCTCTAAGACTTTTGTTTCTTGTACCCATTTAAAGATAACGTGCTGCCATCGGAAGGGAGGGGTCGGACGTGACGCACAGCCTGGCTGCAGACCTTGGAACATCTATGACATCAACCAAGGGGGAGGCTACGAAGCAAAAAGGGCGTGGGACGAGACACCATTTTCAGGATGATAAGCGCAAGGGGCTACATCGAGACCCCCTGTTCACCGACCAGCGTGCCTGAAGTCCCAACCCGTTGGGCCCGATTGATGGGCCCAGTGCTGGAAGATTCTGCTCCCCTTGGTCCACATTTTTGATCTGATCCCACTCCACCCCCTCTTCCCTCGGCGTCCCGAAGCACGTCACACCCTTCTCTCTCTCACCATCTTTTATATGGATTATGAATCTGACCTACCCACAGAAGAACAAAAGGCAGGTACCCTGTCTCAAAGTACCTATGGTGAACTGTGTTGAGGAACAGGGCTGTGATCGGAGAACAATGAATGATCACACCCTGCAACGTGAGAAATTGGATTTGAGCTGGACCTTAGCTCCACCGCCGGTGCTCAACAGTGCCAACGAAAGAAGAACAACAATGAGAGCTTACCAGTGATAGCTCTTTATCAAAAGGACACTGGAAAGAAGAACCCATGTCAAAGTCGAAAATCCTCTCCCAACCACCTTTTTATACTAACTATCTTCTTATCAAGTTTTTATGGTGTTGCATCAATCACTTCCGACTGTACACTGAGAAGTTAAGGAAATGTAACTTTGTATAGTAACAACCATACAACACCAGCCATGTACACGACTACACTGTAACTCTGTATGTACTACCTCCCCGCCTACTTTATCACCTGTAAATAACTATAAGCAAATGTGTCAGATTACTCCTGCATGCCCTAAAAACTCTGTATCTTTAAGGAATGTACGAAAGACATTAACGATATTATAGCTGAAGGTTAACGAAGAATAAATGACGGCCAGGCAAGCTGGCGAGACATGTTAAAAGGGAGGACTGTGGAAATTTAGCGTGCAAACTGAACATTATCTGCGCCATCTTGCCTCTCCCCAGCGCCACGCACAGCGAATGCACGGCCGCCATTTTAGGCACCCCACTCTCTCCCCACTCATTTTTCGATCACCAGCGCTTTTCCCTAGCGCTGCGAGCATCCCCCGCGCGCCGGCCACCCCCGCTCTCTCATACAGGCCATAAACCCTCTCCTTCTGCGCGACCCTGCTACGGAACCACATCCGACCGACATCCCATACATGGTCATGCCTCTCCTTTGATAACCCCCTTCCTCTGCGCCCCATTGTCTGAACTGGTCCCAGGCCATCACCTAGCCCTGCGGATGCAGTTTATTGCCCCTACTGTAAGGGAAACACCCCACATCAAAGGGATTACAGTAGATCAAAGCCCCTACTCCCTGAGACCCGACCGGTCACACACACCCCCCAGGAATTAGCGGAATTCCCTGCTGCGCGATAGCCATCTCCCACTGCGGGTAGGGTGGGAACCTCTACTGTAACTATGTGTGGGATCGGATCTGAGCCGGGGCTTCAGGGGATGTTCTTTCAGGCATCAAGAGAATCTCAAGAATGTACTATATGTAATAAAGCAATAAACCGGTGTATAAGAGACCAGGTCTCAGAGATGCGGTTAGAGCACCTCGTGACGATACCTTGCTGTCTGATCTGATGTGTTCTGCTCCGACGGAATAAAACTTTGTTTCCTGCCTTCCAGTCTCCGGCGCCTGCCTCTTTCATTGGTAAATTATCGAGTGGTATGAGAGGCGATTACCGCCGGGCAAATACTTGAAAGGTTATCGACTGAAACTGCCGCTACCATTTAACAATTCTGTGAATAGCAAAAGTAGTAAGTTCACTCTGTGAATACCAGTAGTAGTAGGTGCATTCTGTGAATACCAGAATGGTAGTAAGTTTAGGATTTAGTCTTAAGTTTGTTCTGTGAATCGGGCCCACAGTGTTTACTGCTTTAAATTACTTTTGAGTCAAAATTGATTATGACTGTAATTTACTATGGTTGTTTTTCTGATGATCAGGATTATTTCTTTCTAACTGATTGTTTTGAATTTTGCTGATGTCCACCGATTGCATGTGTGAATGACCAAAGTAGTATCACTTCAATAGTGTTTTTTCCATCTCTTTGGTCGTATTTGTTTATTTGATGACCTGTAAAGCTGAAATCGCTTTTTTTGGTTGTCTGATTTTTCATTCGCACAAGATGACGTCTATGCCTATAACCTTTGAGAAAGAGGTGGTCTAATTTAATCGGTTATATATGACGCACCGAACAGCCTCACCGTTGCTGCGTATATAGCATTATTGCCATAGCATCGCAGCCTTGCACTTTATTTGCTGACTTGCGTTTAACCAAATTTTGATTATGACTGTAATTTACTATGATCGTTCTGATTCACAATGGAGTTTTTCTGTTTTACTCCTGATTATTTTATGGAAATATCTCTCTGTCCATATTTGTTGGTGTTCAGAGTAGTTTCAATTCCTTATTATTTTTCCTCCCTTCTCTATGTTCATATTTCTTTGAGTAATTGCCAAGCTGATACTTTTGCTGATTGCTAGTTGTATCTCTGATTCCATTCTCTTAGTATCCTTTCCCTCCATTTGGGTCAGGGCCAGTGAACGCTCATTTGAATGACTGCTCATGGCCACCATCTTTAAGGAAGTGGCTGTCTAGTTTTCATGTCCAAGTGTGATATGCCAGACAGGGGAGTGATATTTAAAGTCATGCAGCAACCACATCAGATTCAGATTTCTTAATTGTTTCAGTTAATTAATTATTGGTAGAAATCAAGTGGGAAGGTTTTAAGCCCAAGGTGATGTCATGAAACTTTGAACAGGCTTTTCCGGTAAATGAAGACTACCGTAATCATAAGATACATTGGATTTCTGAAGGATCATTTGGGGAGTGCATCAATAGATGTACTGTGGGTCACCTTGAAGGAGGGTATCCGTGGTGAAACTTTAAGGTTCTCGCTGAATCTTAATAGGCAAGGGTAGCAGTTGCTACAGGCCCTTCAAGTTGCTCTGGCAGAAAAGGAGTTGGTCATGGCCTCACAACAAGAGGGTGATTTGGGGGTAGTAGAAGCAAAGGTGGCGGTGTCCAAATCTGCTATTTTTGGAAATCTTGGCTAAGAAAGCCTCTGACAAGCTTATGGTCTGGAAGGAAAAATCTTATGAATGCACCGAACAGATTGGACATCACCTGGCTATTCAAACTAGACAACTGAGTATGCAAAATTTAGCCTGGGAAATTCAGGATCCTGTCATAGGACTGATAATTGACCCAGTTAAAATCAGGACATCATTCTAACAATACTATCAATCCATTTACCTGGATAGCACAGAGGGGGTTCCCTGTGAGTTTAATGAATATTTAGATGCAATCCCTTATGAAAAAAATCTCTCTCTTGGAGGTATTTCAAAAAATCTCTCCAGACAATAAAACAATTATTTTGAAGATTGTCAAATGAGGGTATACCCATGGAGGAGAAAAAATCCCACCCTACACAGCCCTATCTTGACCCAACTATTTATAAGTTTATCCCTAAAGATCTCTGGTAGATGTGCGTTGTTTGCCAAAGGCGTGTAAAAATTCAATCTATCGATTACCAACAGTCTCCGAGCAGTACTCCATACATTAAAGGCTCCATGAAGGGTCTTGATATGTACTTTTTTGTAATAACTATCATGTGCTGACAACATTTTTGCTGACAACTATTTTACACGGATGAAATAAAATTAATTTAAATGTTTTTATGTTGCAATTAGTTTGCAGCTTGTGTCAAGAATCTGATTGTATGCGAATGTAGTCTTATGTTGCCTCTGTTAAAAACATGCTATTACTGCCTGAGGGCAAGTTCAAAATCCCAGTGAGTTGACAGAATGGTTCAGAAGGTGAATTATCTCAGTTAGGAGTGCTAGACAGATGCAAATAATGTGTGTTAAGGTTTCAGGGCTAGATTACAGCCTCTGCAGGGTTTATTAGTTCCTTCTGCAAACCATTTCGGATAAAGATCCAAAGTTGGTAGATCTCCCAAAGGCAAGTGCATTAATTTAATTTGTATATGAAATGAAGAACTAGAACTCAAATATTCCTGTCACACTAAGGTTTAATAGAATTGGGTAGTAATCCATGAGTGAGCATGCTTTGAGAAGGTGCTTTCCCTCCAAATGCAAGAGCTTACACTTAATTTTGTTGACATGTTTCTAAAAACTTGAAATGAGGTAGGTCGTTCCCACAGCTTTTTTTTGTCTTAGGAACACTATGCTAGACCGTAAATAGTCTCTGTATGGGCCTCTGTTTGTAGATAATTCAGTTGAGAGACTTTGGTCTAATGAGTTCCCCATCCTTCTGGTCCACTGGGAAAATGCCAGGTGCCCGCTATGGCCAGTCTGGCCCTGAAATGCACCTTGTCTTGTGTACTTTTGCTTACAGCTCAAACTCCAGGCTAATTTGGGTTGGTGGAGTGTTCCAGGGTAATTGTAAGAGCTGCCAATATGTGTTGATATTTAACATTTCCACCATTTCAGATTCTCCGCTGTAACGTGCTTTACAGCCTTTGGCTATAGTGGGTATAGTTTGTGCCATTATACCACTAACTGTGAGGCCCACAACAATGTAGAGACTCAATTTTGAGGGCTGGTAGGTGATAAAAACAGGACATAAACACCTACGTGTTCCCATATTACCAAATACACATTGAATCTTTAGCATTGTTAAAGGTAGTGAAACTATTTCACTGAATTCCACTAATGAATGCTGATTCTTCCTCTTCCCGTGACAAGGATGTTAAAATTCAGACCTTAGTATGTAATGTTAGATTTGGCGATTAAATATACATATCAAACTACACACCTGTTTTGCATGCATCATTTGGTCTTATGAATTCCAGGAAAATGTCTGAGTGAGGATAGTGCCATAAGTATCATTGAACTGTCTCCTTCTGATTACTTGATATGTTGGAAAGACGCTGTAAATGCAGTAGGAAAGGGAATTGCTGTCTGTTAGATATTTGGTCTCTAGTTGGCAGAGGTACGCACCCTGTCTAAGAAGGGACCACGATCGCAGCTAGGGTAAGCTAGATACACACTAAAAGATAACCTGTGCTCACCCCGTGTAGTTTGGCACAGAGCAGTCATGCTTATCTAAAGAGGCAATGTGTAAAGTATTTGTGCAACTCACACAGTAACACAATGAAAACACCACAAAAAGTCTCCATATAGATTTAGAAAAAAAAGAACTTGCTTCTGAGTAAATCAATACCAAAACGACAAAAGATCCAAGAAGCAGAACCGGAGTTAAGAATTTTTAAAGAATAAACAAAAAGTAGTGCTTAGAAGTTGATACCGATAAAAGACTACTTGAGGTCACGCTTGACTGTTGCAAATCCAAAGTTAAAGCCAATAGTGAGGGTGGGCAGGCCATCTACAGGACTCAAACAGGTCCCACTGTCAAAGTACCTTGAATGGAGTGAAGCACCGTCGTCAAGTGTACAATGAGTGGTTCTGATTCACACAGTTGAGTCGAGGCATTGAAATCAAGCCTCACAGATGTGACCTCGGATCAAGACTGAGTTGGAGTCGAACCTCCCAGATAGAACCTTGGATCTGTGCTGAGTCATCGTGGTGGTGGCGATGCGTCAGTTATGTAGAAAAACTGCTGAAGATCCCACTTGTGAGGCCTAGGACTAGAGGGGGAACCTCAGGCAAGAGTAGGACTCACAGATGGTAGAGTTTAGCAGCACCCGCAGAATTGTAGGAAGTATTTAATGACCCTGAGACATCAGAAAACAGGAAACAAGCCAGCAGGCCCTTTGAGTCACTCTGGGTTCAAGTGAGATGGGCCCAGTCCTTGTCCTCTGCAGTGCAGAGTTCAGCAGGCAGCAAGGGCAGCTCAGCACAGCAGTCAAGCAGTCATTCAAGCAAAGTGTAAATCCTTGTAGAACAGCAGTCCTTACTCCTGGCTGAGTTATTCACAGATCCACTAGTGTAATGATTTGGTAGGGGCATATGCCTTTGAAGTGGGGTGACTTCAAAACAGCTCATTGAAGTAAAAAGATTTTATCACAGCCCTATCTGCCAGGCTATCTGTGTATGTGTGTGGGGGAAGGGGTAATCAGTCCCCTTTGTTTGTGGACAGACAACAGCCTATTCAGATGTAAGTGCCAGCTCCCTCTCCCCCTTCTTGCCCACGAAGACTATCAGAATGTAGAGGAATGTGGGTGAGTCTTCTATCACTTCCACCCTTGTATTTATGGATGTCTAGAGGAAATGCACAAAGTGTAGCTATCACCCAGCCCAGATGCGTATTAGAGACAGGCTGCAGGCACACAGAGCTAAGTTAAGCACAGAATAATGTCCACTTTCTAAAAACTTTCACAACTGAGACTAGAATTTGGTATCCAAAGGCAAGAGCTGGCTCGCAAAGGAACGCACATCAAAAGTTGGCATAAGATTAAAAAGGGGGATCCAGGGACCTTAAACTCCCACCCATGGAAACTATTCCAATGCAAGGAAACAGGCCAGGCCAGACGCTACCTGGAAGACTCATAAGAGCAACTAGGTCTACAAGACCTGTGGCTGACATCTGGGACAAGTGAGAGCCTCAAAAATCTAGTCTATAAAAACCATTAAAAGAGTCTCCCTAATGGAGGATAAAGCCACCCTTTCAGGGAGAGTACACAGTTGGTTCACCATGCAGAGTTACACTAAGTCCTTACCTCAGACGTACCTGTGCATCAACTTTTCCAAAGCCACCAAAGAGAAGCTCTTGAAGTTCTGCCTAGGTATACTACCATCAGCACTCCATCTTTCACCGTGTCTATGACCCCTGACTCCAACAACCTGCTGGCTCTGTGGGGAGGAAAAGGAAAACATTCCGCACCAGCGATGTATATGCAGGGTGTTACTTAGGGAATGGTGAGCTTACTCGGATCACTCTTCAATAGCAAAAAAATACTTTCATGCAGACAGGTGGTCAAAGAATGTTTCTATGGAGAGGATAGCTAGCTGAGTTGCCGCCTGGTTAAAGTTTTGAGTATAGTGGAAACAAAGATAAAAGATTAAAATAAAATAAGACACTATAGTGAAAGGACTTAGCTACCTCAAGGAAGATCACATGCAGTGGGTGCTTTAACCAAAAGAGTGGAAAATAAGCCAGTCCAGCTGCAATCCAACTTTTATTCACTGTTAATTCCAAGATTGGCCTTCAATTACACAAGCTGGACCCCTGAATCCAATTACTGATATTTGTGCACATACATTATACGTAACTTCTATCTCCATTGACTGTGATTTGGGGGCACAACATCTTACTGACTCCACAAATCTTATTGTTGTACAATTCATTTTAAGATTCATTTCTATGCAAACCTTTGCTATTATAATTTCACAGGAACCTAGTCACTTAACTAATGATTTTTTTTTTACTTGTATTAGAAATTGTTTACATTTTATCTTTCTCTATTTTGATATAAATTACTGCAGCACTTTTAATTCATCATGCAAATAAACAATTATCCTTACCACTTTCTAAAAAGAGCATTTGTTAAATAGTAATGTCAAATCCAACATTAACAATAAAGAGGATCTATTATCACCTTTCAAAAGGTAGGAAATATGATGCAGCTGCTCCTTTCTAATCAGGAATTGTAGCTTAAAAGTGTTATAAGGAATTCCCGATGCTAGCCTAGGAGAGGAGTAGACCTCACAGAAATGAAAAACAAATTTTGCTGTTTGTCACAACCAGGACTTAAAAGTACATGTCCTACCTTTTATTTACACAGCACCCTGCCTATAGGGATATTAGGGGGCCTACCTTAGTGGAGACCTATGTGTAATGAAAGGGGATACTAAGGCATGGCTGGTAAGTGGTTTTATATGCAAAGTCGAAGTGGCTGTAAACTGGACAAACAGGCTCTGTAACTGCAGGCCTGAGACAGGTTTGAAAGGCTACTTGTGTGGTTGGCACAATCAGTGCTCCAGGTCCACTAGTAGCATTCAGAATTAGCCCTGGCTAGCAGTGGTTAAGTGCTCAGAGCCCTAGGACAACAAAAAGTTTCAGCAAAAAATGGAGGTAAGCAGGAAAAATGTTGGGGGAAGAACACCCTAAGGAGGATGATGGTTCTAACACCTCTACCGCCATCTGAAAAGGGGGAGATCTACCCAACCTCTAGGGAGTTCTCATCACTATAGTGGAAAAACCTGGATAGATCGTCAACATTGACATGGTCTACCCCTGGTCTGTGATCCAATCTGAAGTCTATACCTTGTAGGGAATTGTACCACTCTAACCATTTTGGATTCTCACCCCTCATTTTCATGAGTCACCTGAGGTGCCAGTGGTCAGTCTGAATAAGGAAGTGAGTGCCAACAGTTATGGCCTTAACATCTTCAGTGCCCAGACCACAGCAAAAAGCTTTTGTCTCTATAGCACTCCAACTCTGTCCCTTGGGGAGTAACCTCCTGGAGATGTAGGCTGCAGGTTGGTCCAGGCCCTCTTCATTAAGCTGTGATAAGAGACATCTATTTGAATGATAAACTTCTTGGAGAACTCAGGGGCCCTGAGCACAAGGGACTCTAGACACAGCTTGCTTAAGGGTGTCAAATGCAGTTTGGTATGCCTTGGTCCAAATCACATTTCTGGGCTTCTTCTTGGAAGTAAACTCTGTCAAAAGGGGCAACAACAGTGCCATGTCCCTTGACAAACCTCCTGTAGTACTCAGTGAGGTCCAAGAATGCTCTGACCTCAGTCTGGGTTTTAGGGGGCTCTCAGGCCATGCTAGTCTTGATCTTGGCCTGGAGGGGCTGCACCTTATTCCTGCCCACCAGGTGTCCCAAGTATACCACATACCCATGCCCTATCTGGCACTTACTGGCCTTGATAGTCAGGCCTGCCTATTTCAGTGCCTGAAGCACTTCCTGGAGGTGAAAAAGGTGGTCCTTCAAAGTGCTGCTGAAGACACCTATTTCGTGCAGATAGGCAGCTGTGAAGGCCTCCATACCAGCAAATACTTGTTTCACCAACCTCTGGAAGGTGGCAGGGGCATTCGTGAGCCCAAAGGGCATTACACAAAATTGGTAGTTGTCCTCTGGATTGAAGGAGGCTGACCTCTCCTTGGCACCTTCTGATATTGAGATCTGCAGTACCCTGATGTAAGATCAAAGGTACTTAAGTACTGGGCAGTCTCTAACCTGTCAATAAGCTAAAAAGCCCAGGGGATGAGTGTTAGTCTTTGTCACAGAGTTTAACCCTCTATACTTCACACAGAATCTCAGTTTAGCTGTGGTGCCCGGTGGGGCATCTTTTGGTACCAGAACCAAACGCCTGTACCAGGGGTTCTAACAACCCAATTCCAACATTTTAGAGACTTCTCCCTTGATGCTGGCCCTCACCTTATCCAACAACCTGTAAGATTTATTCTCAACAGGGAGGTTGTCCCCTGTGTCCTTATCATGGGTACACAGGTGGGAGGTCCCAGGAATGAGGGAGAACAGAGAAGAGTACTGTCCCAACACTTGGTGACAGTCCCTCTTCTGTTGCTGAGGAGTTGGAGTGAGGGAAAGGATTACTCTCTCTACAGACCCATTCTTCTACTTGGAGTTTAAGAGGGTAGGGAGAGGGCCAGTCTCTCCTTCTCATCTCCATCTGCCACCACCAGCAAGGTGCTCTCCGACCTCACAACGTGAGGTTTGAAGCAATTGATGTGAAGCACCCTGTGGAATGCCTTGGAGTGTTAAGGTTCAGCAGGTAGATGGCTTTACCCTTCTTCTCAATCACCTCATGGGGCCAGTCCGATGGCCTCGGAGGGCCATGTGTTTTACAGGTTCCCTCACGCACACTTTACACCCAGGTTGTAATTCTACAGTGGTAGAATTGTGGTCATGCCACTCTTTCATCACAGCCTGATTGGATTCTAAGTTATCAGAAGCTTGCTTTCACAATGTAGCAATATGGCTGCTAACGGCCAGCATGTAGCTCGCTACATTCTGGGAAGTTTTCCTGGCAGCTTTTTCCCACCCCTCCATCAACAGACTCAGAGGTCCAGAAGCTCAGAAGCTCAATGGGGCTTAAACCCACTTCCTTCTGTGGTACCTTCCTGCAAGCAAAAAACAGGCACGGTAAAAGGATGTCCAACTTATTCCTCAGCGCCTCAGGTAGGCCTCTGCTCATGCCTTTCAGGGTCTTGTTGAATTTCTTAAGAAGCCTATTGGTTTGTGGATGGTAAGGAGTGGAGAACTAGTAAGTTCCCCACACTCCTTCCACATTGACTGTGTATGCTGAGATGCTGTTTGTGCACCTGAGAGGCACAGCATCCTTGGGGAAACCCACTTGGGTAAAAGTCCCCATCAGGGCCTTTACCAGTGCAGGCGCAGTCATGGTACTCAGAGGGATTGCTCTGGGAACCTAGTGGCGTGATCCACCAGAACCAGGAAACACCTGTTGCCTGATGAAGTCTGGGGATCCAAAGGCCCAACAATGTGATGCCCACCCTTTCAAAAGGTGTGCCAGCAACAGGCAAGAGATTAAGGTCTTTCAGACTCTACCTTGGCTTCCCACTGGCCTGGCAGGTCATAAAAGTCCGGCAGAATGCATCTAATGATGTCCAAATCTTGGGCCAAAAAAGTGTGGGACAAGCCTTTCAAAGTTCTTGTCTTGGCCCACATGGACTCTCATGAGCAAGCTCCAGTAGGAAGGCTATGCAGCATTGGGGAACATTGCTGTCCCATGCACAGGAGTTTTAGGCTCTCTGTAAAGGAGGCTGTCCTCCCAGTGAATGTGATAACTCCCAGAGACATCTCCTGCTGCTTGGGCTTCAGTCTGTTTCCTAATGCCTTCAAGAATTGGACACTCTCTCTGTACCCTAAAGAACTCCTACTTAGTGGATCCTCCTTCTACACACAATCCGGCTAATGTAGCCAGGTCACCAAGGGATGTAGGGCCTTCCTCAGTGGGCTCTGGGATGGCCACAGCTGGTGCCCCATCCACTGGCTTGTCCTGTAGCCCGGGTGTTTGCCGAGCGTGTGTTCAGTGGAGCTGGCTCAGTTGTTAAAGTGAGAAGGACCAATCTCTCCCCTCAAAACTTGGAGAATTTGACCATAATCAAAATTAACTACATTTTATACCACACAATTACACCAGTCCTGAAACAGCACAGGAGGAGGAGGGGGAGGATTGGTCAGAATTAGGCCTGGGCGAAAATTTCGCTCCGTTCGCGGAAATTGCGATCATTTGACATTTTCGCGTTCCGCGGAAAGCGCGAAAATGTAAAAATTTCCGCATTCCGCACCCTACCGATAATTTGGTTCTAGCTCGCGCTGTAAAATAATACATTCTCGCGCGCGCGCGATCGCCTTACCTGAATCCCTGCGTTTTCCGACAAGTTTTCTTGATCCGGTCGCGTTCTCCATGAGATGTTGTATTGTTTTTAGCCATTTGCGCTGTCTCGCGACAGTTCGCACCCGCAGTGACGTCATGCGTCGCGCGATCACGTCTTTCTTCTCGCGATCATGCACCGCGAGACAACTGAAAAGAAGATGGCCGTGCCCGCGAGCAACCACATGGGTAAGTTGGTGAGCCGCAACCATGCAGAAAATCTCGCGAACATGCGGGAAAAAAACTTCCGCATCTTCGCGATATTTCCGCGTGTTTGCGATAATTTTTAACATTTTCGCGATAATTTGCGAAAGTGGATTTCGCAAATTCCGCCCACCCCTAGTCAGAATCAAGTGTATTAGCTGACCAACTTCTGTGTCAAACTACCGGAGTTTGAGGAAAACTCTACTTCCTGGAGTGAGTATGCCAGTGCCACCACAGAACTTTTAAAGTATTTCTCGTTTAACTTCTTTCTTTGCAAAAAAAGAAAACAAAGAAAAAGTAGCTAGTGGAACATTATTTTTGTGTCAGATTTATACTGCCCAACCATTTCTTTGTCACATATACAGCCAAATCGCATTTGGACCAGTGTGCAGTAAAGAACCCTCCACAATTTCTTGGTGAAATTGTAAACAATGCCTGCCTCCCTCACATGCCTATCCTTTTTTGCATCACTTAGCAAGACTGCCCCAGAAGATCGTTGATTTTCAAGAGTACCTACTACCTAACCTACCTGCTTTGATTGGAAGAGGTAACTACAACTATTGCTACAATAGGCAAGTGATTGTGAGTGATGATTGATGATTCATGTGCTGGCAGACAGCGAGGGAAGGTGTTCAATTGTTAGCAAAGTTAAATTGATTTTGATGTATTTCAATGTTTAAGGCCTGAAGGGTGATCATTTTTCCTGAAGGTGATTAGCCAAACTTACTCAGCAAAAATATACCTGTATTATCGACTCCTGGCCTTCTTTTTTTCATCATCTAAAAGGGCTGCCCCAGAAGATCAATGATTTACAAAACTTCACAAATGAGTGATACATTTTTTGAGTGATTGGGAGTGATGACTGATGATTAATGTAGAGTCAAACAGTGAGGGAGAGTGTTCAATTAATAGCAAAGATAACTTGATTTCGATGAATTACAATGTATGGGGCCTGATGGGATAGTATTTCTCCTGAAGGAGATTATCCCTTTCACACTTAGCGAGATTTACGTGCAGGGTCCACTCCTTTTTTCTGGTTCTTCAGGGACCAGACCAGTCACCTTAGTTAACAAATACAAACCTATTCAAAATACTACAATTCTGTTTCTCTACTTCTTCTTCAATAGCAGTGCAGTACATGTATAACTAGCTCAGGTCGGGACTGGGACGGCATTACTCAGAGTCAGGAGGAGGATGGAAGGACTCAGGGTGGGACTACCTGATCAACAGCTAGAAGAAGGAATGTATTGACTTTAAACGAAAACCATGACTCTGAGGCCTAATACTCAGCTATGTGGAACAGAGAGAGTTGCATGGATTTGGTAAAAGCTGCTGAGTGTGTGTATGGCACTTTTGGCAAAAGTGAAACTCCGAGTCATCTTGTTTTTTGCTCTGCCTCAGAGTCTTCTTGGTACAATCCTCATGAAGCTTATGTTCCTTCTGTCCTTCTTAATGACTCTACAATATAGTTCTGTTTTACAATCTGTAGGCCTTCTCATATCCTCCTCTCCTGAAAGGACGAAAGATGAAAGCTGAGCTCAACACTCCTGTCTACCGGTCTGGTTCACACAGGCACAGAAGAGAGATGGACATTCCTGAGGAGATCGCAGATGCACCACCCTATTTGTCAATACCGCATAATTTTTCTTTTTTTCAATCATATATTTAGAACTGGTTGGGTTCAATTTACTCCACCATAATTTGGTTTCATTAATCCTAGAAGAAATAAGATTTAGATATCTGATAACTTGGGTCTCTGAGGCAGAAGGACTGTTTGCAAATGCATTTGACTGCACTGTGTCATACTCATTCCTTCATTTTATTCCACAACAGATTGATGACGATTTGCTGCTCATCACCCTCATGAACATTGTTTTGTGTTGTGTTTTTATTTGTCACACCTTTCTCCAAATTCTCTTTCTCATCCAGTCATTAAACCCCTAACTCTCTTCCCCAGCCTGTGAGATTTTTTGTGGAGGGGTTTCTTAATATAGACCAAATAGATCACACACCTTCCTTATGCGTAAATAAAAGGCTGAACCTTGTTGACTACAGACTTTGAGTACATTTTCCCTGACTTGAGGATTTCATAACTACTATTTTCAAATCCCATGTTCACCATTGTACAGAATAATTTGCTATTGCTAGTTTTTGTTATAATATGTGTTATTCTTTTCTTTGATGTGTCATGGTGGTAGCAGCCTGTCACCAGTCTTTCTAAAGCTGTGGTATAAATGTATATTTACAATCTACTAACACTGTTTTTTTCTTTTATTTTAGCTGCCTGTGATCCTTTTAATTAATCCTGCAGTTGGAGATCACCTAGGTGGGAGTGGAACCGTACAGTGATGGCTTCACTGTTAGCGCACTACCACTACCGTAAAGAAGGCACCTTGGGAAACCCTCCAGGTGTTGGAAGATTGACAGAGAGAGCAGCCGCCAGCCATCACTGCATCTATTCCGTCAAGTGAACTATGGGGTGAAGTGAACTACTTTAGTCAGTACGTAACTAACTTGTAGTGCAGATGAGATCACTTAATTGTTTATCTATGTTTCTGTAGGCTATATAGGGAATGGAAGCATACCCTCCTAATGGGCATATACTTTAAGAAATAGTAAAGACAGGCTGCTCGAAAAGACATCAGTGCAAAGTAAAACACACAAAATACTTCAGACATATAGTGGAATATAAAAGATTTTCCCTTTACCTAAATAGACATAATAAAACCCATTGTAAGCCATTTGGAAATCCTGTTTGGGTTAATTTCTGACTGACTTCATCCAAATGGGTAGGTTGGAAATTATTCTAAACAGGAGATTACAATGTCATAGAAACAGCTTTGACCAAGGGTCGGAGCCATATCCTACAGCATCGTAATTGGCCCCTAAATTGGTGAGGTGCAGAATACGTGAGAAGAGATTATCTCCGGTCACAGCAAAAAAATATTCATGTTGTACTACAAGCATGTTGTACCAGTTGAAAACATCACAGAAGAAGCAACTTAAAATTGCACAGAGGAAGAAAGGGAGATGGATCATCAGTCTATAGACTGCCAGCCCCTGCTCCTAACGACAAAGATTGAGTGGAGAAAAGATGTATTGAAATGTCACCAGAGCCTTGTAAAGTTCTTATTTTGTGTTTTCAACTTCGCCTTGGAAAGACATGTAGAAATGTTTTTAGTATATCAATGGATTGCTGTCGAATACTACAAACACTACCACAATTCCATTTGTATACAGGGCCTGACTATGCTTTCGCTGTACCTCTTCTGCAATAACGTATTCTGCATTTTTAGATACCTCACCTCTTTCACTGTAGGAATGTCATTCTTCATTTTATAACATCCTTTTTCATCAATAGGGTGAACTAATTTGTTATGCTGGAGATTGCTTCCTTCATTAAGGAATGGCTCTACTGTAGAAATATGTATCCATTTTTCACTAAAAGCGGTACAAAAGTTAGTTCTATTCACTAATCTTTTCCTATGGTTTTGTTTCCTCATGTGCAACACCATTTTGTCAAGACTCTTTGTACGATTTATTATCAAAATGAAAGGATTCCTCTTCAAAGCAAAGGTCTTATCAACTACTCCCTCAACTTGTTCTTTCTGTTTCAGTGCCTCTCTCCTTCTTTCATACTTCTTCATATTTTTCAGTAGATTTACAACCATTCTACTACGAAACATCAGGGCTCTGATATCCTTAAACTGTTTCTGTCTCCTGGTTAATGTGTCCATCTTAGTTACATAGATATTACCCACTCTTATTCTTTCTCATAGTTTGCTTTTTATATTTGTTATTTTGTAATCCTTGCAAGTATCCACATATATTTTTAAGAAATTACTTTGTCCTCTTACCAGTAGCTCTTTTTTCATTCACCACTTTGTCTGCATTTTTGTCATTTCCTATCTCAAATCAAATCAAATCAAATCAAATCAAACTTTATTCGGTTGAAGACAAACAACCATAAAAGTACAAAGCAATTCAATCTATAGATAAAAATGAAGAAAATAAAACAATATATAGCATTTCCTATCTCAGTTTTGCATAGATACTGTAGTTTGTCTATGCTTTTTCCTTCAAGCTTTTGTAGGCATTCTGTCTGTAGTTATGTAGATATTGTTCCTGTATAAAAAAGAAGTATGTTTAAGTTTTTTACTCTAGTCAACAGACCAACTACTTTACCACTGACTTACACACAGTACAAAAACAGTTTTTATGTTATGTTGCAGTTTTAAATCTAAAGATGAACCTAGGTATATAACTACATGCACTCACTTCAATATTACAAACCCGAAGGAAAACACAAAACTTTATATATTCATTCCTTTGCAACATTATAGCACCCTCTCCAAAAACACTGCTGCACCATATCTCAGTCATCACTTAAACATAGTAAACTTTAAAATGAACATCAACCAAAGTGTAGAAGTACATACAGTGTCTCAATACTGTAAATCCGAAAACACAATATAAGAGCAAGAGATAAAATAGAAAGAGAAAAAATACTTTTATTTGATATTATTTAAAATCATAAAAGCACAATACAATTGACCCACAAGATACTTAAAAGTCATTGAACATTGGTACTAATTTGAATATGAAATTACATTAAACTCTTTAAAACATGTTCTAAAACTGGTATTAAAAACAATTTTCTTGATTGCATATACAAATATGGCATCGAGCCCCACAAGAAAAGATTGTGCTTCTGGTATATTAGGGTTAGGCTACTCACAGGCTGTTCAAACCCATTATTCATGAACATAGTTTGGGAATAAAGTGCTACTGCAATAGTCATGTAAACTGTGTGATTTTGATTTACGCCAGCAAAGTTGATTCTGAGGGGCATGTTTAATTCATCTGTCACTCTTCTCTAGTTCTTTTGCCGCTAAGCTCAAAAACTTTATCGCCTTACATGCCAGTTGGACTGTGGAGCCTCCTAAGCCTTTTATGACGGCAGACCCGCAAATCCTTATTTTTTCTTGCTTCAGTGTTGGCCGTAGAAGAGTTTTCCGAAGGTTTAGTAGCACCAGACAGGTATACAGTACATGGAGTAGTGATGAGTTTCTGTACCCGCAAAGGCGGCATTCCAGAGTGGGCCAGGGCCGTTTCCATTTTGGAGTAAGGTCTTGGGTAAACTACGACCTTCAGTAATATCAAGTTGAACTTTTTTGGTCTTGAAAATGTTCCAACAGATATGGTTGTGGTTTTGGAGTTCTATATGTCGGCATCACCACCCATGCGTGTATTTTGTGCCAAAGTTTCTATATGTATTAGCTGGGATTGCCATTGGAAGGCTTTGTTAGTGATTTGTTTGAACTCGGTGTAGGCCGGTATTGTGAGCCAAGCATCGTCCAGCTTTAGATAAGAAAGTTATTGCTTTAAAACTAACCATACTGACCTGTTCGACCTAGATTGTTTTTCAACCTCCATCCAGCAGTACTGGGCTAAGGAGTTTTTCTCTGTTGCCTTTATTCTCCAGTAGTATTTAACGAGGGCCCCTTATCTTGTTGGTATCTGTTATTTCTTTTGACCGAATTCCAGTCTAGATATGTAACCTGGAATTGAAAATAGTTTCTTAAAGATACTGGATTGTGCAGTATTTAAGGCTTATGAGTCCTTTGTATTTCCATATGAGATTGAAGGTAAGAATTTTGCTGCAACGAATTTTAACAAGTGATTTGTTGCGCAGTCGCTACGTGTTTTCTGCATGGTTTTAAATGCGAATAGCAGCTGTTTTGCTTTTGCTTGCCATTGTGCCAGGTACTGCTTGCAATTGAGATGCCGATCTAAAAGTACCCCCAGATATTTGTAAGTTTCCACCTGGTTCAAGTTGTTACGGTTTGCAGATCAGATGAATTTGGGTTGTTTTTGTGAGAACTTCGCAAAACCTTCGATTTTTGGAAGTTAATGTCTAATTGAACATTGGTTGTATATTCTACTAGCTGGGTGATCAACCCCTGTAGGCCTCAGGGTGTTTTGCTGAGCAGAACAATATTTTCGGTGTATTTCAGGATTGCTATTGGAGCAATGCCCAGTTTCAGGGGGTCTCCTTGTGTTAAGCGGAGGTGGTTCTCTAGATCCTCTGTATAAATGTTAAACAGACAGGAGGCCAAGACACACCCCTGTTTTGAGCCATTGGTGGTTGAGATTTTGTTTGTTAAACTTTGTCCATCCCCCAATTTTATTTGGACCCACATTCATGACTAGAGGTTGATGATTGCTTCAAGCAATTTTGCAGGAACTCCCCAAGATTTCATTTTTGCCCATAGCTTGGTTCTGGGAACCCTAATAAAAGCAGCGTTAAGGTCTACAAAGCATTCATGCAGGATAGTTGATTTAGTGATTGCTTGGTCGGCCAGGAACGTAACTGCTGATAGATTTGTTGGCGTACTCATGCCTACGGCGGATCCTGTTTGTGTTTTAGGAATTAGATTTATGCTTTTGACCCAATCCTCTAGGTCAGTCAACAGGTTTGAAGCATATATCTTGGCTTCCGCATCAATGAGTGCTAATAATCTATAGTTGATCTGGTCTGAAAGCACCCCTGTCTTGTATATCAGTTGGAGAAAACTTTCTCACCATGACTCTTGGATGGTACAAATCTCCGAGGTATAGCTGAACAGGGGGGTTAGATACGTGGACCAGAAAACTGGATTTTTTAAAATAAGGTATTGGGCAGGCCATTTGGCCCAGGGGCCCCATCAGATCTTTGTTGTTTTATGGCATTTAATACCTGCTTTTGTGTAATCTGTGGATGATACTCTTTTGGGTCAATCCTTGATGTTGCATTCACTCCCGGCTGCACGTAGTCTTCTGAGTGACTATCTTGGGTCTTAAGAGGATTTGTCATTGTTGGTAGGCAGAATTTGATTTCTTTTTTCGATTTCTTTTTGAGTGATGGGGCCTTAAGACTTGTTCTCCGGATAGAGGCTCAATGGGTCACCTTTGGTGCTTTGTTGATGGTTGCTATACTGGAATGAGACACCTTGTTATATATGGTTGCTATGTAGGTGTTCCAAGTATGCGCCGTTATATCTGAGTTAAAGTGTCGATTTTTACCATTTAGCAAGATGTTAATATGTGCCCAGAAGAGTTCTGAATTTCTTTGCTGGCCGGCAATGAGCGTTTTCAACCGAATTTGCTCTTTATATGTGCACTTTGCCACCCGAATTTCCGTTTTGAAGCCTCTTAATTTTTGCAATTTTTGTAAGTGAGTACAGATTTATTTGTCAACCCTGGGAGTACATTGATCTTAGGTATTTATTTAGTTTTTTTTTTAATCCTTAGGTTATGTGTGAACCAGGCTGCGCCAGTGTTCCCAGATACTTTATGTCTGGGAATGCTATAAACTAATTTTGTCTTTAGATTGGTGACAAAGGCCCCCCTATCTATTTGAGTGTAGTGATCGCTTTCTACTCTTTCTTTTATATAAAAGTTGGAAATATAGGGAAACAGATCTGGGTCCGCCAAAGTAAAATCAATAGTTGCGCCAGTTTTGGTCGTTACTTTTGTAAAGGCTGCTGGGTTGTATAAGTGGCCTCATCCATTTAGTATGAACAGTGATAGTTCTTTCAGTGCTTCGGTACATCTCTTGCCCAGCGTGTCACATCTTTTTGTATTGACCTGCCGAACCTGTATGTGACCTGCTAGATTGTTTTCTTGGCCTTGTAAAAGATTCATATTAAAAACCCCTGACAGAATTATATTGGCGTCTGGATAGGTGAAATTTAAGGTTCTAAGTGAGGCAGTGAGTAACTGGAGTTTTCTTTCCTTATGCTTATGGGGTGGATGAATGTAGGTGTTCAGAAATAGTAGGATGGTAAAAGATGAAACTGCGAGTTTGATGCATTGCATCCAGGGCGAGTCTGAATCCATTTCTTCGTATTCCCTAAGGATATCTGTCAAGATGTAAATCGATAGGCCGCCTTTTTCCATTCCATATTTTGCTTCTTTGTTAGATGAGTTGAAGTGTTCTTTGTAACATACCATTGGGGAATTTGTTGACTGCCAAGTTTCCTGAAGTAGGTGGATATTATGCGTTTGGAGGAATTCTATAAAGTCGGCATCGTTGAGTTTGGAGCCTAAACCATTCACGTTCATGGAGCAAATCTTGCATCCCTGAACCGTGTTGGAATCTTTGTGTGGATTGGTTCTTGCTGCTCCATGTTTCGTGTTTATGGGTCTTGTCTGTGGGTTGTCCTCAAGATTAATTACTTGGAGCTGAGGTATTATGATGGTAATTTGCCTTGTGGTTTGGTCATCGATTTTGGTTATGCTAGAATTGTCCGGCCCTTTTGCTCCTTTTAGTTTGATTAAAGTACTGTAGTGGGTCTAGATAGTGAGATACTCTACCTTTTTAGCTCAATGCCCCATATTGCAAAGGATTCTCTGTGCCGCATAATCTGTCCTGAAGTATGGTGATCAGCCTAGGTTGCTATTGTGATTTCAGACCCTAATCGGTTGGGGTTGGGTTTAAACTTGATTCTTTCCAGGTCTCTAGATTTGATATGCCTCAGGGCTGGAAGGGCTTCTAGTAATTTTAATATTGCGCTTCTGTTCAATATATCATGAGCTCCCCTCGAGGTGTTGTAGGGTGGAACCAGCTCTATCTTTTCTTTACATATGGTTATAAAATTTGTAGGATGTGACTTGGCACAATCAGTCAGTGTCTCTAGTAATACTGCAGTTGTATCTTGGTTATATGTAACTGTTTGTGCTTGTTTAAATTGTGCTGTGGAGTTTTGTGAGATGCAATTAAAATGTATTTGAAAGTTTTTATTTAGTTGACATTTATAGAACACAGGGCTACCTCCCACGGAGGTGTACTGGTGCTAAGGTAACAGATTCACACAGAAGGCACAGAAAGAGGAGCTATGTATGGTTAAAGAGACCAGTTTGTAAAGCTCTCCTAAAGGCCGGTTCTGGCTTTGTTATGCGGAGGTGGAGAGGCATGGCATTTCAGAGCGTCACAGTTCTGAATGTAAATGCTCTGCTGCCTATCCTGGCTGTACAGGAAATGTGGAATAGTGAGCAAGTTCATTTGGTTTGATCTCAGGACCTGGTCTTATTGGTAATTTTTCAATCTGAGTCTTAGGTAGGCGGGCCCTGACCACTGGTGGCTCTGGAAGGCCAGAGTAAGTGCCTTAAATTCAATTGTCTTATTGACGGGTAACCAGTGAAGACTCCGCAGATGGGGAGAAAAGCAATGGCAGAATGGCACATGTCTGATCAATCTGGCCACAGTGTTTTGAACTATTTGCAATTTGCGGACCAAATAAGCTGGTAGTCATAAATGGAGACTATTGGAAAAGTCCAGTCGAGATGTGACCAAGGCATGGACAACAGTCCTCCTACAATCCATCAGGAAGAAGTGGCGAAATTTCTTCAAAGCTCGCAGTTTCCAGAAGCATGAGGAGGAGACCTGGCGAATCTGGGTCTTAAAGGAAAGATCATTATCAAATTTAAACCCTAGATTTCTAGCCGAGTCCACCGGAACCGGTGGAGGATTCATCTCTGATGGCCACCAGAGCTTAGAGGGTGGCAGGACCAGTTGGTTGAAGATAAGCACCTCAGTTTTCTCTGTGTTCAACTTTAAGCAATTTTGAGTCATCCAGGCCGAGATGTTATTCAGGCATTGCCTAAAGCTGACAAAAGCCACCTCCGATTGTTCTTTGAATGAGAACATCAGCTGGGTGTCATCAGCAAAAGAGATCACTTTCACACAGAGAGTCTCAACCAGGGTCGCAAAAGAGGTGAGGTATACATTGAAGAGGAAGGGACTCAGTGCCAATCCCTGCGGAACCCCACATACAAGCGGCTTCTGGGTGGATACTTAGGGGCGGAGAAAATTTTGTTGTGTGCAGATCTCAAGGAAAGACTAGAGCCACGACAGAGTTGTACCCCGTACTCCCAGCTGTTTAAGTCTCTCCAGGAGAATTGGATAGGCCAAGTGTCAAATGCTGCAGACAGGTCAAGCAGCACTAGCATTGCTGCACTGCCCTGGTCCACAGTCTCTCGGACGCTTTCTGCAACTTCCAGGAATGCAGTCTCTGTGCTATATCTGCTCTAAAGCCAGATTGAGAGTCATGGAACCAATTATTTAATTCCAGGAATTCAGAGAGTGGTCTCCGAACTTCCTGCTCAAGAATTTTAGCAGGAGCAGGCAGAAGAGAGATGGGTCTAAACTATATATGTTCTGCTGGTTCGGCATCGGTTTCTTGAGGATTGGCAGTGGAAAGGCTTGTTTCCAAACCGCTGGGTAGATACCAGTACTCAGAGAAGAGTTCCAAATCTGGTTCAGGGGGACGTTAAGACAGGGGGCCATCAATTTAAAAACCTGTGCCACGCAGGAGTCTTCTGGAGGTCCAGATTTACATTTATATAGTTCCTTGAGAGACACGTCAAGTGGTAGTGGGGGGAATTCAGAACAAGTCTCATGAAAATCAAGAGTTGGAATTTGCGCAAGCAAAGACATGTCATGTTGGAGGGGAAGGTAGAGTAAATTAATTGCATCTTATCCTGGAAAAAGTCCGACAGGACAGCACAGAGGGTAGGGGAGGGAATCACAGTACTATCAGGAGTCGTGGGTTTAGTAAAATGTTGGACAATTTTGAATAGTTCTTTAGCTGAATTGTCTGGCAATTTAATTTTTTGGGAAAAGTATTCTCACATAATGTTTCGCTAAGTCTAAGGAATTTTTTTAGAGCCTCTTTATAGGAGCCTTTGGCCATAGGTCATATGATTGTCTCCAGGAGCGCTCAAGTTTCTTACATAGACTTATCTTCGCTTGTAGTTCCATAGAGAACCAAGGGGCTGAAGCTTTTTTTCTAGAGGATCTCACAGGTCTGGGAGGGGCCACTCTATCTAAGACATCTTCGACCCAGCTACTGAAGCTGGATATATATTTGTTTGGGTTCCCTGACAGCTGGAGGGGGGTATTTTGAAACATAGGTATCATAGAATCAATGGTGACATTCCTCCAGCTTCTCCTTTTCTCAGGTATAAGCTTGGAGCTACCGCTAGGGTGTTCAAGTTTGAAAATGAATGGTGTTAATAGGTGATCGGTCCAGGTCAGTGGTAGTGGGGCCTCTACAACAAGATTAGGGTCATTGGAAAAAATAAGGTCCAGCATGTGGCCCACTACATTAGTAAGGGCGGTAACTCTTTGCATCAGGTTAAAGCCATCCAGGGTTTCAGCCAGGTGAGAAGCTTTAGTGCATTTTTCATTTTCCATATGGACATTGAAGTCACCTAGGACAGTAAAACTAGGGGGCTTATGAGAGGTCATCGACTATGTCGCAGAATTCTAGCAAATGGCAGGCTGCTTGGCCCTCCAAGCCCCTCGAGGTTTGTGATGTTATCTCGGCTACTTTGCAATTACGCGTTTCTACCATAACTCGTCTCCTACTAGTAGCTGCATCCTGAGTTCAAAATTCGCTAACTTTTGTTGTTGGTTCCTTCGGGGGGGGGGGTTGGATTAGATAATTTTATTGAGCGCCTTGGGTTGTAGTCTTGGTTATCTCACGCATATCCGGAGGTTTAAAAATGTTATATATTTTACTTGTGATTAAGGTTTTGCTATTTTGTGGTTTTGAGCTTCTTCAATCGGCGGCCTCTTTCATAGTTGTCAGTGTGTGGTTTGGTGTGCTAGTGATTATTATAGCATCCCTGGTAATTTCTTCTTCTGAATCTTTCTCGGTGTTTTCATTGCTGTCCTTTTGTCTTTTGTATTGGCGGTAAATACGGACAGCGTTTGTTTAATTTGCTTTTCCTTGCTCTTCTCAAACATTTTCATCCCCTCTTCGTGAAGGAGATATGTGAATTTGATTGTTTGGAACTTTTGACAACTTTCCTTGTTGAATTTTGTTGTTTGGGTGAAGGCGCTGGGAATGAGTAACCACTACAACACAAGGGGCCCCTGAAGGCAGATTGCAGGCAGGTCGGACAGAGGAGAGCACTAAAACAACAGCCTAGAAAGACCCGAACTGCCTGAAAACTGATACAGAAGTGCTAACAAAGTCACTGGTACTATAAAACATCGCCATACAAACAGACAAATTCCCCCAAACGAATACGCAAAAGGAATATAGAAAATATATATATTTTTTATTATTTATATTATTTTAGCAAAATGCATAGAAAAAACATGTAATATGGGTCATATCAACAAAACATGGATAAATAAGCGGTCCCACATTTACACACTCAATATAAACCAACATCCACAAATACATACATACTCATACATTCTCCACACTCAAGAAAGATTCACAATTGATGATATAATCAGAGTTCAAAATTGTTCACATTCATAATGTAACATACAGAATAGACATAACATAGTCAGTAGTGAATGATGTGTCTTCTTGTTATGGACGGTGGAAACAAATGGAGGCACGAGGCACTGGAGAACCTCGTGCCTCCATTTGTTTCCACCTTCCATAACAAGTAGACACATCACTAACTATTGACTATGTTATGTCTATTCTGTATTTTACATTATGAATGTGAACAATTTTGGACTCTGATTATATCATCAATTGTGAATCTTTCTTGAGGAGGCTGCTGATCCATCTTGGCATGGAGGTTCAGTCAAAGAGCCAGGTCTTGAGATCCTTTCTGGATTGGGTCAGCACAGTGGATTGCCTGCGGTTGACAGGCAGGGTGTTTCAGGTCTTGGCAGCGAGGTAAGAGAAGAATGTTCCTCAGGTTCTGGTCTTATGGATCTGTGGGACGGTGTCCAGGACAAGTTGGGCGGAGTGAAGCTGTCTGGCGGGTGCGTGGAAAGAGAGGGGGTGGTTCCGATATGTTGGTCCTATGTCATGGAGAGCGTTATAGGCATGTGTTAGGATCTTGAAGGTGATTTTCTTATTGACTGAGAGCAAGTTATGTTATGTTATGTTATGTTATCATGATTTGTAGAGCGCACAGCTGCCCCAGCAAAGGGGCGTCCCGGCGCTATAGTAGACAAGGAAACAGACAACAAACAGTACCAGGAGAGACGATACCACTACTCTAGACATCCATAGGAAATAGGAAGGTTTTTATAGCCTTCCTGAAGGCTGTCAATTCCTCGATAGCACGGATATGAACAGGGAGAGAATTCCATAGCTTAGCAGCAAGTACTCTGAAAGAGCGACCACCTGCTCTAGCCCTCTTAAAATGCGGGACTGTAACCAGATGAAGCCCTGAAGATCTTAGAGACCGCGCTGGTATGTACGGCAGGATAAAATGCTCCAGAATCTGAAAGGAAGAATGTTTAAAAATTTTAAAAGAAAGATAAAGAGATTTGAACTGGATCCTCTGAGCAACAGGGAGCCAATGGAGTTTATGAATAGTTTTTCTGGCTGAGCAGAATCTTGGCAACCCAACCAGAACCCTAGCAGCAGCGTTTTGAACATGTTGGAATCTTGAGAGTTCGGCCAGATTGGCTCCCAACAAAAGAGAACTAGCGTAATCCAATCTAGACAGGATTGTAGCTTGCACAATAAGCTGTCTGGTGGGGGCATCGAAGAATTTCAGAATGGGTCTGAGTCTGCGAAGAATCCCAAAACAAATGGCAGCAGTTTTCTTAGTGTGGGAGACAAAGCTAAGTTTTGAGTCCAACCAAACTCCTAGGTTTTTAACCTCGGTGACAGGAAGAGGAGTTATCGCCCCAAAGGTGACTCTGACCACCAACAATGAGAACCTAAGTTTTTTTGGCATTCAATTGTAGGCAGTGGTCTGTCATCCAGCGGGCCACTGAACTGATACCCTCACAAAACTTGGCAGCCTCGAGGTTTGATGCCCCACTTATTGCAACCGCCAGCTGCGTGTCATCGGCGTAGGACACCATATTCAGGTTCCAACGTTTGGCGACACCAGCCAGGGGTTGCACATAGAGATTGAAAAGAGTGGGGCTGAGAGCCGACCCCTGTGGGACACCTTGAGCAATAGGGTAGGGTTTAGATTTAAAAGGAGGAGTAACAACCCTAAATGTACGACCAGATAAAAATGATCGAAACCATTCAAGTGCAATATTATCGACACCAGCCTCAACCAGGCGCTTCAGTAGGATAGTGTGAGAGACAGTGTCAAACGCGGCACTGAGATCTAAAAGCACCAGTGCCGCCGTTCGACCTGAGTCAACCAAAGATCGTAGGTGGTCGACCATTGAAAGCAGCGCAGTCTCGGCACTGTGGCCAGATCGAAAACCATTCTGTGAAGGGTCTAAGATATTAGCCAAGTGGAGATGATTGGATAAGATGGAGTTAACGTGGGCCTCAGTCAGTTTTGCTACCCACGGGAGAAGAGATATTGGGCGGTAATTCTCCAGCTTTAAAGGATCCAGGACAGGTTTTTTTTAAAATAGGCATCACCTGAGCTTGTTTCCAGCTGCTCGGGACAGAGCCTGACATCAGAGATAAGTTGACAAGGTCACATAGAAAAGGAAAACAAAGCGACGCAGATTCTCTGAATTGGGCAGGTCGGAGAGGATCAGTAGGTGAGCCTGATTTGACCTTCATCGCAATTCTGTTGAATTCCTCCATAGAAAGTTCCGGGAAAGAACACAGAGATATAGATGTCTTCGGGCTAGATTCCAAAATCTCCAGAGAGGCGGATGGTCCAGGAAAAGAACGATAGATAGCCTCCACCTTATGAACAAAGAAGGCAGCCAGGTCCTCACAATGTGAGGCAGAACGAATCTCGGCGACTGGGGCTCTACTGGCTGTGAGATCCTTAAGCACCTTAAATATTAGTTTGGTAGGGTTGGTGCTGGTGTTAAATTCACGAGAGTAATAAGCGGCCCGAGCTTGACCTAGCAAGATACAGCTTTTTCCTATCAGACAGATATGACTTACGCCAGGCCCTTTCAGCTTGTTTACAAGATTTTCTTAGGAGCCGAAGCGAATCATCATACCATGGACTAGGTTCGGCGCGACGGCATTTACTCTCAGCAATAGGGATCAGACAGTCCAAGGCTCCAGTCAGCCAGCTGCAAAAAAGGTCGTAGCCCGACTCAACATCAGAGAAAGGGCCTGGAGGATGTAAGCCAAGGAGCCGATGAAAATCGGCAAGCTTCAGATTTTTCCAGGGACGTCTAAAGGACACAGGTGGAATTACTCTATGAAAAAGAGTCTTGATTGTAAGATGCCACTCTATTAGATAATGATCGGTCCAGGCCATGGGCCTGGGAGGTAGCACTTCAGCCAAAGATAAGTTTGAAAAAATAGGGTCCAAAACGTGTCCAGCAACATGAGTGCAATGATTAACCAGCTGAAATAGCTGGAGAGCCTCCAAATCAGCAATGATATTACTGACCGCAGGAGAAAGGGGGGCATCAAAATGAAGATTTAGATCACCAATAATACTAAAGTTGGCAGCCCCTAAAACTTCAGGAAGAGCAGATCTGAAGGCAGCATCTGGTCCCGGGGGTCGATAGATGAGCAGCCCAGAGAAGGTGAAGTGTGGGCTCACCGAGATGCGAAAATTAGCACTTTCGCAGCCAGCAATGTCTAAAGCCTTCCAAGTACATGAGTAGCAGGATTTAACTGCAGCCGCAATACCACCACCTCTCGAATTACGATTAACAGTGAAAATTACGTATTCGGAGGGGAGAGCCAAATTAACCGCTGCCAAAGCTTCCTCATGCAACCAGGTCTCAGACATAAAAAGAATATCAGGAGCTTCCTCCGTGAGCAGGTTGTGGACGTCTAAGTGATGTTTAACCAGCGACCTCACATTGAGGTGACAAACCTTAAAAACATAAGAGCCCTGAGGATTTGGCGGTAAAGGAACGCAGCTATCAGAACATTCTAGGGGGGTTGAGCTATCAATTAAGATAGAAATCGGAGATGACAGTCTAAAACCACACTCAGGACACTGAAAAGGGCCGGATAAAGGGTGTAATGGTGTACGAATACAAGGCGAAAACTTGCGGAGATTCAACAGCTCAGAGCGAGAATACATTCGTACAGACAGTCCAATAACTATGTAAACATAAAAGGATACCACGCACCGCCTTTGCACGAACTCAGCACGTACTCGGCGCGGACGAGCGCAGACGGGCAGGACTCTGGCACGACTCAGGCACAGGGAAGGCACTCCCGCTGCGCGTATCCGCTGCGCGCTTGAAGATCTGGCTTAAGAGGCTGCCCGCATGTGAAAGAGAGCACTAGACCGCTCAAAATGGCGGCCCCAAACGTCCCCAACACCGTTCCAAAATGGCGCCCTGCTCCCCCAATAGCGTTTTTCCAAAGGGATCGGACCCGCTAAACAGCGGTGTTGCTACCAATTTATATGCAGGTAAGAGGGCAGACAGACCATATCTGATGCTAAAAGCAGGGGAAAACAAATTAAATGCAAACAGAGATACAAAACTGGGTGAAGTAAAATGCGAGCGCAGCGCATCTTAGACACAGTACGCCGAGCGCAGATCTTTAACAGTTCTAAATAGCCAAGTTACCTTGTCAGGGCTGACCCCCTTGAAGTGCCGGCTTAAGTAGGCTGCCCGCGTGTGAAAGAGAGCGCTAGACCGCTCAAAATGGCGGCTCCAAACGTCCCCAACACCGTTCTAAAATGGCGCCCTGCTCCCCCCATAGCGTTTTTCCAAAGGGACCGGACCCGCTAAACAGCGGTGTTGCTACCAATTTATATGCAGGTAAGAGGGCAGACAGACCATATCTGATGCTAAAAGCAGGGGAAAACAAATTAAATGCAAACAGAGATACAAAACTGGGTGAAGTAAAATGCGAGTGCAGCGCGTCTTAGACACAGTACGCCGAGCGCAGATCTTTAACAGCTCTAAATAGCCAAGTTACCTTGTCAGGGCTGACCCCCTTGAAGTGCCGGCTTAAGTAGGCTGCCCGCGTGTGAAAGAGAGCGCTAGACCGCTCAAAATGGCGGCCCCAAACGTCCCCAACACTGTTCCAAAATGGCGCCCTGCTCCCCCAATAGCGTTTTTCCAAAGGGACCGGACCCGCTAAACAGCGGTGTTGCTACCAATTTATATGCAAGTAAGAGGGCAGACAGACCATATCTGATGCTAAAAGCAGGGGAAAACAAATTAAATGCAAACAGAGATACAAAACTGGGTGAAGTAAAATGCGAGTGCGTCTTAGACACAGTACGCCGAGCGCAGATCTTTAACAGTTCTAAATAGCCAAGTTACCTTGTCAGAGGAGTGGAGTTGACAGAGGTGTTCAGTGATATGGCTGTGGTGAGAGATCTCCAGGACCAGTCTGGCTGCAGTGTTTTGTACGTTCTGAAGTTTCCTGAGCTGTTTCTAGTTGATGCCAGCATAGAGTGCATTTCCATTGTCTAGTCTGCCGGTGATTAGTGTGTGGGTGACAGTCTCTCTTGATTCTGAGGGGATCCATTTGATTGTCTTTTGGAGCAGGTGGAGTGTATGGAAACAGAATGAGGATACGGTGTTGATGTGGCGGTTCATCTAGAGTGAGGAGTACAGCTCGATGCTGAGGTTGCATGCGTAGTCCTTGTAGGTGAAAGGGATTCCCAGAACGGCAGGCCACCGAGAGTCATCCCAGGCTGAGGGGGCTGGTCCTCGGATAAATACTTGGTCTTGTCCGAGTTGAGCTTGAGGCAGTTATCTTTTATTCAGGTGGCCACTGCTTTCATCCCACTGTGGAAGTTGGTTCTGGCAGCTCTAGGTTCATTGGTGAGGTAAAGGATGAGCTGGGCACTGTCGACATAGGAGATGATGTTGAGTCCATGGCTTCTAATGATGGCCGCGAGAGGGGCCATGTAGATGTAGAAGAGTGTGCCTTGAGGCATTCTGCAGATGATCTCTGTAGGTTCTGAGATGAATTGAGGTAGTTTGACTCGCTGTGTTTGGACAGTAAGGAATGAGTGTGTCCAGTCGAGGGCCTTGTAACGGATACCAGTGTCTTGTTGTCTCATGATTAGGGTGCAGTGGGAGGTGGTATAGAATGCGGCCAAGAGGTTCAGTAGGATGGGGGCTACAGTTTTGCTGTGGTGAGGAAGGAGCGGATGTCGTCACTGGCAGCAAAGAGATCGGTTTTGGTGCTGTGTTTGCTTCGGAAGCTGAAATTGAGAGTTGTCCAGGACGTGGTTTCCTCGATGAACTCCGAGAGCTGGGCACTGATGGCCTTCTTAATGACCTTGGCTGGGAAGGGGAGGAGGGAGATGGGTCTAGAGTTCTTAAGGTCTATTGGGTCGGTGGATGGTATCTTCAGCAGGGGGTTGATCTCTGCGTGTGTTCAGTCATCGGGGAAGGTGGTGTTTTCAGTACAGCATCTGAATGTGCGGGGAAGATCTGAAGCGATGGGGGTGCGGTGGCTGCTCTATGGATAATGTGATATGGGTAAGGGTCCAATGGGACTCCAGAGTGGATGCTCTCCATGGTCTTGGAAGTGTGTTTTGTGGTAAGTGGGGTCCAGTTGAGCAGGATCTGTTGGCGTTCAGCATGGTTGCATGTAGTGGTGACGGGTGTTGAGGCAGGGTCTTGAGTTTTGAAGCTGTCATAGATCTGCCTGATCGTGTGGTGGAAGAAGGTGCCGATATTGTTGGAGAGTTCTTGGGAGGGTGGGACATCTGTGATCCTGCTGTTGGGCCTGATGAACTCCTTGACGATGGCGAAGAACTCCTTGCTGTTGTGTGCGTTGGTGTTGATTCTGTCTTGGATGGCCATTTTCTTTGAGGAGGTGGTGGTGTGCGTTGATGGTGGTTTTGAAGGCTGCATGGGTTTCCGGGGTTTTGTGACAGCGTAGTTGGAGATCCATTGGTGGAGGTTACATGCTGAAGTGTTGGCATCTGTTGATGTCGGTGTTGTGGTAGTGTGAGGAAGGAGGTGAGATGTTCCTCTGTGGTCTTGTTCCAGCTGTGATGGGGAGGCGGTGCCAGTGAGGGTGGTGGTGAACAGTGGGGGAGGCGAAGGTGAAGTGCACGCAGTGGTGGTCAGTCCAGAGGAGTTCGGTAGTGTTTAGGCATAGGCGTTGAACCTTGTTCCTTTCGCGAAGCTTGCAGAGTTATCCGCACTCCGCGGATCTCCCAGAGTGCAGAAAACTCCACTTCACGATGTGAAATGGAGTTTTTTCCCCGCTCGCATCACCGTTCGTGAACGGTAAGTTCGTGAACGTGAGCTGCAGCTCGAATAGAATTTCTACCCGAGCTGCAGGAATAACAGCACAAACTGCAGTTCGCACTACAATCCGCCACTGGCGGAACTTCGCCCAGGCCTAGTGTGGCTGTAGGTGATGTTCCTACTGGTGGTGAAGACAGGGTCGAGTGTGTTTACAGCTGTGTGGGTTGGGCAGTGACTAGATGTTTGTGTCCGATGCTGGTGATTATAGGTGATTTATAGAGAGCATGGACAGTGCATTCGTGATTGTTTAAGTGCATGCATAGCACCTAACAGATTGAATATGTGCATGAGTAGTGTTTCGGTGATTGGATGAGTATATGGCCCTGCCCATGTTTTTGGTTGAGTGAACAGGTAGTGCCTGGGTGTTTAGATAAGAACATGGGTACTGTATATGGGATTGCATGAGACCATTGATAAAACCTGAGTGATTGGATGTAAGCAAGTGTACTGCTGGGGTAATTGAAGGAGTGCATCAGATCAGTAGTGCCTGTCTGATTCGATGAGTGCATCACTAGTGTCTGAGTAATTGCATGAGTCCATTGTTAAAGCTTGAGTGAATGGATTAAGCCAAGTGTACTGCTTGGTTGTAGTAGTGTAAGAGTATTGCCTCAGTCATCTAATGAGTGAATAGGTTCCTGGTTGGATGATAGGTTCAAGCAATGGTATTCTCTGTGTAATTAGATGAGTGCATGAGTAGTGCCAGAGTGTTTGGATGAGTGCATGGGTTGTGCCACAGTATTTTGATGAGTTCATGGGTTCTGAGTGGGTGCTTGAATGAGTGCATGGGTTGTGCCTAGGGTGCTTCAATGACTGCATAGGTACAGCCTTGGTGATTGTATAAGTGAATTGTTAATGCAAGAGTGATTGGATGAATGCATGGGTATCGCCTGCATAGTTCAATGACTATATTATTAGTGCCTGTGTGATTGGAAGAGTGCATGTGTAGTGCCTGGGTGATTGAATAAGTGTGTGGATAGTGCATGAGTGATTCAATGACTGCCTGAGTAGTGGCTGGGAGACTGGATGATTACCTGAGTAATGCCTGGCTGACTGTTAATTTGCCTCCATCACTGTTAGATACATAACATTTGTGACTATATCTGTGACTTGTTGTTTAAGTCCTTCTGTCAGTATCAAACTACCTGTTTTAGTGTATCTATAATTTTTGACTGAGCTATGTGTGAGTGAAGTCTACATATCACACTTGATATATAATTGGATACATGGCTCTCTAGGAGCAAACATTGTTATGTTACTCAGCGTGCACATGCATCAGTCTGTTTCTAAAACTGAAAACAAAAATTCTCGCTTTTTCAAAGCACAAACCCTTTGCTTAATGGCATACCTCAATTGTTTCTCAAATATTCCTTGTGTGTTTAAAACTTATATTCAGAATTTCTGAAAGAAAAGTTACACATCAAGTGAAGCTAGCACAAGAACTTTCAAGAGTCATTCTGCACTATTACCCCTCCTGAATTTTAAATAAGGCAAGAAACTAACACATCTGTATGGGTCAGTTTCCCTGCGCCAGCCTGTGATACCCTTGCACCACCATGGATGCACCATATTTACACTACAGCGCACCATGGCGCAATGATTGACAGATGTGTCAGAAATTCTGACGCAGCTGTTGCCCCAAAAGTCATGCATTGCTGGAGTCGTGCCGCAAGCAAGATGCAACTCCAGCATTGCATGGGCAGGCCTATTCTCACTACACTGTGTCATTCCTTACGCTGGCTTCTAGCAGGCATAAGGTTTTGATACAGTGGCGTACTAGAAGTGGCGCTGTGAAATCTTGGAGATTTCACTGCGTCACTTCTATGCCACTTTTCTGCGTGAAAACACCCCCTGCATACATTATACCTGACACATGTATAATGTGACCAGGGCTTTACAATGTGACACATCTCCCTAGATTCGTCACGCTGTAAATTGGCTACATTTTTTACGCCGCCGCTGTTTCACAAAAGTGATGCAACAGCGGCGCAAATGTATCGCAAGGGGCTTGTAAATCTGACCCCTCATGTTTAAAGAAATACATCACCCTCACTATATACATGACATTTTCAACAGCCTTAAAGAGAGTAGATCATCATGTAAACATATGTGATCTCATAATAGATATTCACCTTTAGGCCATCTTTCCAAAAATATATAGTTCTCTACATCTTTAAGTAAACTCAAAAGTCTCAACATACAAATAACTATCTGCAACCAGAAAAAAACATATCTCACCATCTAAACATATGCTAACCAGTCATGTTAGTTAAAAACCACATTCACAAACACTTCCTACTAAATACCTAATAAGTATTATTACTTTAAAATTCATACACAGGTGCAGCACATTGTCTTATCTTTTATTCATGACTGCACTACTCCTGTTTAATAATCTGACTAAAAGTACAACAATTTTCAGAATGCAAATAACATAGATCTGTCTGTTCTGCACATGATGCTTAGACATTTAAAACAATGTCATTTTTAAAGCCATTGCTTATTGTAACTTTCAGCAGTACTAACATCTTAAACACATGCACTCTGCCAGTTACAGTTCATCTGATATAATTTTTTTCATATCACTGTGATACTCTTTTACATCAAACTCCCATATTCATGTTTTTTTTTTTTTAAATAATCGTTGTTGTGCATTTTTAACGTTTTCTACAGAACCCAAACACCCATCCTAAAGGTCAGGGAAAAACATATCATCAAACCTTACAAAATCATCTTTCGGAATATCATTTCAGTAATACAACACAGGTGTAAACAACGGACCAATATTTAAAGTGCGGTGTGCTGAATAAATATAGAAATAGGGGTAACACTAATACATATTAACCAAACTTCTAGCTTTTACGCATTATTTAAAGTGCAACATGTGGAATAAATATAATGACAGGACTAATGTGTGATTATTGCTGGTATAGCAGTGCTTTGCGCAATTTTTCTTAAAAAGGGATCGATGTACGGTGAAAACAGGAGTGGGGAGCAAGGACACCCCTGTAGCGTTCCCCGAGTGATCGTTACTACTCCTGTCATATTTCCCGGTATAAATACTCTTGCTGTAGGGTTATAATATAGGGCCTTAACTCCCAGCACAAACCCAGGACCAAAGTCCCTTGCCTGCATAGCCTGCCGTAGGAACTGCCAGGAGACCCTATCAAATGCTTTCTCAGCATCAAGCAAAATAGTTATTCAAAAAGACTTTATTTCGGACAAAATGACCTAAAAAGTACATCACAGAGCAAACATTTTACATCTAAAATTTCATCGTATTGTCAGTCATAGATAAATAAAAAAAACAATGATAATTATACACACATTTTCAGTTTATGAATACATTAAATTTTGGGATATAGGATTTGGACAGGGGTTGCACAATTGACTTTGAAAAGTGCATGGTGCAATAAATACATACATTAGCTAAAAAAGGACCTCTGTATAAAAGGAAGGAAAAAGCTCTTATATATAAAACTATACATTAAACAGCAAGGAGGTTAGTGAATTTGCTGTACTATCACATTTGCTACCGGGCAATCGGTACATTATCACGGGATCTCAGATAAACCCTTCTAGTGCACCACATTGAAAACAAAAAACCAGCCACCGAGTATACTATTGGAATGCTTGAGTCAGATTTCAGTATCCTGAATGCTTCAAGGCAGCGCCTACTGCCAAGATTCCTGCAAATCTGGGTCGTTTGTTGGTCTCTCCACTTGGATGTAAAGCAGCGAAGTGGAAGCACCCCATATCTATATTGTAAATAGAGCTTCCTAGCCGCTGGTGGAGTAATGAGATCTATTGCCGACTCAAAGCAAGAAAAATCTTTTTATTTCTAAAAAACCACTAGTACATTTGCCAATCTCAGAAAAGGTATGAAGTTGGGTCAGTCTGTAATCTTTGTAGCATGCCTTCATATGACCCTAGATATTAGCAGACAAGCTGACTCGGGTTCAAGCCAGCAATCCCCTAAACCCATGCTGGTTAACAGGAATTTTATATGGTCAAGCCACGGATTTTTTACAGCACGCCGTGACCTCAATACCTCTAATAATTCCTCCCTATAGGATATAAGTTCGGGGGAGGTCCAAAGGCGACGCCAGTACATTATGGGCTTAAGGCTCGCTTCTTCAGCTATTGGTGTTATACCTGTGTCCAGACGTAGCGGGACCAACGGGGTACTACGAGGTAATCTAAATAACTGTCTTAAGTATTGGTTCTCCACCTGTGATAATTTTTTCAAATTTAGATGGCCCCATAACTCTGGGCCATATAAAGCCCCACCTCTTGGTTGAGCCCTATAAATTTCAATTGCTGGACTAACAATTCTTTTACTGGACTTATTAAAAACCTTCATGATGCCACCTGAAGATTGTGCTAGTTTTAGCGTAGATTTTGTGATATGTGCCCCCCATTCCATGGACTCGGTAATTGTAATGCCTAAATACACAAAGGATGACACTCTCTCAAGGGGTTTACCATTTAAAGACGGGTTAGGGCGTGTACTTTTTGGGCAATTAAATGCCATAAATTTGGTTTTCTGTAGGTTAATTTCTAAGCCTCTGTCTCTACAAAACGTCTCAAATTTATCCAAAACCCTTTGTATCCCCATAGGTGATTTGGCAACCAGTAGGGTATCATCGGCAAACATCATTGCCGAAATTCTACGGGAGGCTAGCTTGGAGGCATCAAGATCTTTTTCTGCAAGCAAGGCGTCAATCAGGCCATTAATATAGAGGCTAAATAAAGTTGGCGCGAGCACGCACCCCTGGCGAACACCACGATTGATGGGTATGGAGGCTGTAAGATTACCATCCTTCCCATACCTAATTTGCGCCTAGTTGCATTCATGTAAGCGTTTAAAAAGTAGAATTAAATAAACTGGGACCCCCATCTCAGCCAAAACCAACCATAATTTCTCCCTTGGTACTAAATCAAACGCAGATCTCAAATTTACAATAATTAAGAAGAGACTACCCCCCTGCAGACATACGGTCTTCCAATACAACAATTGTAATCTTAGTACTTGGTCCAGGGTCGACAACTTTTCCCTGAACCCGGCCTGGAGGGCGGACAAAACATTCCTTTCTTCCATCCATGACTGCAGTCTAAAGAACAGGACTCACGCAAAAACTTTTTGAGAAATATCTATTAGACTTATAGGTCTATAGTTGGTTGGGAGGAGTGGGGAGCCCTTTTTAAAAATCGGAATTATTTCCGCACCAAGCCAGCTTGGAGGAATCTTCATGCCTTGCATAATTGAATTAAAAAGCATCCAGAGATATGGAGCCCAAATAGCAGGTTCACTCTTAAAAAGGTCTCCAGGTATCTTGTCCAAACCTGGAGCTTTGCCCGGAGCTATTCTTGCTAGTGCGACCTTTATTTCTTTTATGGTTATGCTCAGGCCCACATCGCCATCAGACGGGGGCATTAAATCCCAAATACCCGCAGGACAAGGAACTATTGGTTCACAACCAAGAACAAGATCATCACTGGGCTCCTTAGCATACAAGGTTTCAAAGTGCCCCCGCCAGGTCTGTTCGTTTAAATTTGGCTCAACCGCACTTCGAAGGGTGGTTGTGCCAGAATTAGCAATTCCCCAGAATGTCCTCATATCTCTATCTCCTAGAGCAGTTTTCATTGTGGTCCAATTTTCTTCTTCCCACCTTTGCTTGGCCTCTTGTATAACTGCTTTGTAATTTACTCTTGCCGACCGTATAAAAAGGCGATCTTTGGCTTTTTTAGATGTTACTAGAGCCTTTTTAACCCGACGGCAAGAAGTATTATACCAAGGGTGGGAGGGCAACTTATCTTGTTTCAAATTTTTAGTTGGAAAAAAGAAATCATAGGTGACTTTTCCTAATTTATCATAATTCGATTGGGCCTGCTGGAGGTCTATACCCTCCTTAATCAGGCTATACAAGTTAGACGCATCTATAAAGACCGGGAGCAAGGCATCCTATAGGCTGGCCAATCTTGCTTCTGATTGGCTAAAATTAGACCATTTCACTCTCTTCCTGCAATGCGTGACCACCACCCTAGAATCAGAAGGGTTATCTGTAACTGGCAGACTCCCCATATTCAGTGCTTTAAGTTCTACAACTAGTGCAGAATGGTCACTATCTAGACGTGGGAATATCTTAAAATCCATCATCCTATCCCAAAAGTGTGAATTAATAACATTATAGTCTAATATAGAGCCCCGATTTTTTCTATGGAACGTATAGCTATTCGATGTTTCGGATAGAGATCTCCCATTGCAAGCTCGGAGAGAATGTCTCAAAGTGAGACAACTCATCTGAATCACTAGTGGGGACCATATTTTGACTCTTGGACATCCTGACTCTGGAAATTTAAAAAGTGGTCCTCATCGAACAGACCATCAGGTGGTAGTCCTTCTAGCGGCTCAAACTGACAATTAAAGTCCCCACCTACTATGATCAACTGGTTAGTATCAATAGTGCCTAGGAAGGTAGTTAACTCTTCCACTGTGTTAGATTCATTACCATTTGGAGAGGGTCGTGAATATACATTTATTAAGACAACAGGGGGTTTTAAAGGAAACCGTAACAAAACGCATAAAATGTCACTAGACCCTGTGTCAATTTGGCCCGCTGAACACCCCAAATGGGATCCCACCCAGGTTATAAGACCCCCGGATGGTCTCCCTTTTCCCCCCCGAAGATGCCGGAATGTTAAAACTAGCATAACCTAATTTGGAAACCTCTCTTCTTGCCCAGGTTTCTTGGAACATGCAGATTTCAAAACAATCAATGAAAGTTCCCCATTCGGGGTCATCTAATTTACTGCTTAGTCCCGCAATATTCAAAGATAAAACCCTTGTTACCTGGGCATTTGGTGGGATCTTATATGGAGTCACCAATGTTGATTGATTTGAAGAAGCATTTATTGGTTCAGCAGCATCCGGCGGCTTTGGAACTGAATACAACGATTGTTCAAGATTGTCAAAATGGTCAAACCGAGAGGGAGGATGGCTTAGATTTCGGGAGCCGCTCATGCTCCCTCTGGCCAGTTCATCCTCAAACTCACAATTCGGCCTTATGAAGCTACCCTGACTCTCTAAGTCTGGTGTTGTTGGGGCTATTCCCACATTATTAATAATATTTGGTCCCTCCTGTCAGTCCACTCCCTCAAGGGGACTGTACCTATTACCAGTTGGAATATTAAACATTGGGAAATTATATAACAACTGGCCTGGGTTTGGGGGTGCCACTCTTTTGGGGGGAAATCTCATTTTCAACTGATTAGAATAATCTTGATGGTGAGGCCTTATTGGGGGATAGAAATATCCTAGAGGGAGTAAAATAATACTCTCCCTATTCCTCCCATGTTCTGTCGCTAAAATTTGCTCAATGATGCTTGGATTTCTAAAATTAATTACTACACAATCCCCTTGAATATCCTTGTGGTGCTTGCCTATCCATCCTTCCCTTCTTGTAGTTAATATCTCATGGGTATTCTCATAGCCAAAATCACTATGGTTTGCTAACCAATGAATGGTTTTGTGTTTTAGCTCTTGATGTGTTTCAATTAATTCCTTTCTTAGTTCTGGGGCTCCTGCAAGAACCAATACGTATGGGGCAGACTCAGGCGGTAAATTTATGCTTGGGGGACAGTATGTTTGAATTTTCAGATCTAGATCGTTACGGTCCTCGTTTGAAGGACTATCGACCAACCCCCGCCTAGAGGTGTCCTCCAATGTCCTTCTCCCTGCCAACTGAGGGCAGTCCTGATGCGCCAAATTTGTTGACACTAAACAACGCCCCGCAATAGTATCATTTTCCCCCCTATCGTTTGAAGATGTTCCTTGTAGTATCAAATTGCAAGGATCTTTGAAAATTATGGGGGGCCCAACTTGCACATTGCTCATAGGAACCTGAGCACATGACATACTGGCTTTGTTAGTTATATCTATAGACGGCTCTTTGTTTTTTACCCATACATTCCACTTTGCTGACAGCCTATCTAACATTGTCACTACAGGAATTAATTCTTCTTTAATGATAGTTCTTATTTGCTGCTGGAGGTTCGTCATCAACAATGAGACCCACACGGGCTGAACATTAGTGGGTTCTGATCTAACCTCGTTTTGAGTCCCACCCTGATTTCCCTTTTCCTTGACCACTTCCTGCCCCTTTTTTTTTCTTATAGGTGGTTTAACATTATGTTTTGTTTTTTCTTTACATTTTCTACCGGGGCACCGAGGGATGACCTCTCTAGAGGGATCCAAGGTCTGAATCACCTCGGTTGTGGATTGGTCTTTGGTGGACTCTGAGTCTGATACCCGTATGTCGATTAATGAATCAGAAACTTGCGAGCGCAGCTCTAAATTTGGGGTGATCGAAAGACGCTATTCTGTACGTTCTATTTCTGTGGCCACTGCTCCTAATGCTTTCTCTAGCATTCTATCTATAGATGTAGGTTTAGACATACTTGTTGAAGGAGCAGGATTTTGGTGCTTCACAGTACAGGCCCGCTTCCCCATCTTAGGCACTTATTTACCGGGGTGCAAAGGATAAAGAAGCTAAATATATACGGTTGCAATCCCAGGATTCCACACAATCACAAGATAAACGAACTATATAGACATTTATAACACTAGCATTATGACATAACACTATTTCAATGTATGTACATGTCCAGTTATTGTAGGTATTCAACAATGCCTCATCGTCCACTCACTAATTTCGGATGTTAGAGATGGTGCCCAGCCCAGACTCTTTCGGCCTCTGACGGCCACAGACGGTCCCGCCCTTGTCCCGGGCTTCTCCCGGCGCGTCCCACGCGCGACCTCGCGGGGCGAGGGAGCAGGCGAACCTTTAAGCGCCTCCTGGCGTGTCTTGACCTCGCGACGTAGCCCAGGTGATCCTGGGTAATGTAGTTCTCCGGGGCCGGTGGAGCCAAGCCCGGCCGGTCCCTTATTGTTGGTAGGGGAGGCGAAGCAGAGCCCAGCCACAGGAGCAGCAAAGTATCCGGGGGCAAATGAAAGAAAGGTGTCCTCAAGTGAGCACCAGGGGAAACAGCATCTCAGCATCAAGCAAAATCAAAGCCATATGATCTCCTGACACTTCCACTGCGTCAAAGAGAGAGATTACCCCCCAAATATGATCAGTAGTGTCCCTGCCACTAATTAAGCCATGCTGTTGCTGAATTATCAATCTTTTAATGACCTGAGCTAATCGAGCTGCTAACTTGATTGGCCAATACGAGCCGAGCTAGGCCGGTGGTTTATCCTTCTTTAAAAAAGCACTCTTTTAGCTAGTGACCAATAATCAGGTGGCGTGAAGCAATGAAATATATCATTAAACAGAGTCTGCATCTGAACTTTCAGCTGGGGGGCAAAGATTTTATAAAATTTGGTGGGAATTGCATCCACCCCAGCAGCTTTTCCCAGGGGGAGACGGGAGATTGCCAAAATATCTCCTCCCGTGTTAGCTCTTCTTTTAGTATTTCTCGCTCCTCTACGGATAATTTACTTGAAGGCACAGCTTCCAAACACTCATTGATTTGCCTGGGGCAGTCTCACTCACCCTCAGTATACAGGTTCTGGTAAAACCTTTGAAAAGCCTCTCTAACTTTGTTATCGTAGGTGACTACCCCAAGAGCAGGATCACGTATTTCCCTGATCTCACTATTAGTACACCTCTGCCTTGCTCTCACTGCAAGGTGGTGCCCTACCTGATCGCTAGACTCATAGGAGCTTTCTTTCCAAGCTATATACTTTGCTGCTGCCCTATTTGCAAATATGTAAACTTAATTTGTGCTTCCTTAATATCCCCTGCTTGCTGAATAGTTTTCACTAGATTATCCTCAGCTATTGCTAAATTGTCTTGCTTAGCTTGCAGCAACAGCCTATCTTGTTTTCCTTTGTTCAGTAAGAATTTTAATGTCTCTCCCCTTACGCAGGCCTTAAACGTATCCCACACCGTACATACGGAGGCGCTTCCGATATTCTCTTAAAAGATCGGGATCCACCTGCTGATGTGCTTACAATACTCCTCATTAGTGAGGAGTGCACGTTCAAAGCTCCATGCACTTATCGGCTTCCCCCCTATTCCATGTAGCTCTAACACAAGAGGATTGTGGTCCGAAAGGAACTGGGGGTATCGCTCTATTTGACAAGTCGTGGTGAGCTTGTTGGATTCAAAAAAGTAATCTAGGTGGGCATGCATACCATGTGGGGCCTAATAGTATGTTTACCCATCTGCCGTCTGGTTCTTTTTATGCCACACATCGACCAAGCTGTGATCTTTGCATATCCCTTTGAGGGTTTGATATACCTTAGGCTTCCTTCCTGAGTACGATGCCTGTCCGCATATATCAAAGCTTCCTGGGAGATTAAGATTAAAATCCCCACACAAAACTAGATGTAGAGGGCGATGTGTTAACTCCTTAGAGACCAGTCTTAACACAGTGGGATCATCGAGTACACTGCCATAAACTGAGCACAGCGTGAATTTACCCCGACAAGATGAATTGCAGACTACTGCTACCATCTCCTCCTAGGATCAATCCCTATTTGTGAGAATTTTAGCAGGCTTCCTCGGGCCAGGATCACCACATCCGCGGGGCGCACACCTTGTGGAGTGCTGGCTACGAGTCTATAACCAAGCAAATTAAGGGTATCCATCTGTGAGGCTTAAATGTGTGTCTCCTGACGGCAGACTATGTCTGCTCTCAGGAGTCTTAAACCTAAGGACGTTCTAGCTCATTTCTTTTCATCATTAAGACCACATATATTAATGGATGCAATAGGGATCATTTGCCTGTCATTCATTGACTTCTTTAACCCTGCATCCTACACACCATCTTTCGTAATTATGAGAGTGCACCCCTATTGACAACCACTTAACCTCTAAACCTCTTTCCACCCTCACTTTAATTGTATTGATTACAAACCTCTTCCCCGACCTGCTCCCCCACGCCATCCCTACCTTCCCCCCAACCCCCACACAACCCAAACCACTGAGTAACCAGGCATAGCCTGCGTGATGCCATCTAACATACCGACCCCACTCCTGGGGCTACCCCCCTCTCCCCCTTGAAGACAACATCAAGTTCTAATTCTAGTGACTCTTTTTTTCCCTCCCTTCCCCCTTTCCCCCCACCTTTTCACTCACATACCATAATTCTCAAAGAAGAAAATATTCTCTTATTTTTTTTTTGACCCAACAATGAGACACATGCTTAACCTACCACCCGCTACATCAAATCCCACCCTGTTGTTCTGTCATAAATTCTTGTGCATGCACCTCTGAAAAAAAGGTGTGGGTATGGCTCTCCAAACTACCTTCAATTTTGCGGGACTTTGTAGGTATACTTCGGCACCTAATTTCTGGAGAGGGGCAACCATCTTCCTAAGTCACCATCTTGGTTCTACTGTTGCATGGGCAAAGTCTAGCCATGCAAAGAAGGTAACTCCCTCACATTTTCTTCTAGCATTAGGGCGGGCCAAGTCAAAAATACTCTGTCTCAAAAGAAAGTTTCCAAAATAAACCAACATGGCCCTAGGGTATGCATTGCTGCCTCCCTGCTGTTTTTTAGGAATAAGGGGAAATCGATGTGCCCTCTGGATTTCCCTCTCCCACTCCCATCCCATAAGACCTGGGAATGCACCCTTTAAGAGTTTGACAACAAAACCTCTAGGATCCCCTCCTTCCTTTCGTTTTGGGATATCCAATAGTCTCAAATTGTTCCTTCTTACCCTGTTTTCATGGTCCTCCAGCTTCCACATCATCTCTGTGAGCTTGGGGTCTTAGAAGGAACTTGTTGACTTTAACTCAGCGACATCCTGTTTGAGAGTATCAGTTCGAGCCTTTAAGTTGGACATCTGTTCGGAGATTTCGGTACAGGTTCTGCTTATTTCCCTAACTGCTCCTTGAATCTTAGATGACTGTCGCGCCTGACGGTTATCTGACCAAATTTCTCCTTGCGTCTGCTTGATTGTAGCCAAGATTAGAGAAGGAGGTGGTTCCTGAGCTGTTGTGGTGCCGGAAGTGATTTCCTCCAAGTTCTGAGGCTGATCGTCCAAAAAGTGATCTGCGGAGTGATCCCAACTGAGCCTAGGGGGCCTTCTCCCCGATGGTTCTTTCCGGGCCTTACCAGCCTTGATCTCAGCTGCTGCCTGTCTGCTATCTGAGCTGGATGCCTTTTTTTGCCTTTTGATCCCCATGATCTCTTTTTCCAACCTGCAGAGACAACTGACCCATCCTGTGAATGGCTACTAGCTGACATGGAGAGCGACGATGTTGATGAGCCTAAATTCGGCATTGAAGAGTCCAAGTCATCATTTAGGGAGAAAAATGTCTCCCCCCTCCTGTCCAGTCAGAGTAGGCCATCAACTAAGGGAACCCAAAGAAGTCCAATCCAGAAGAGATGAGATCAGCTTCAATTGCTTGTGAGAGAGGAACAATCAAGGGCCCCCCACATCCGCCAGAACCGTCATCCCCATTGGCCTCAGAAGTGTGCTCCCTGCTATGAATCTACACAGTCTGCCCTTTCCCCCGTTGCATCCTCCTTGGGGGTGGCTACACGACTCTCCTCTTCGCCTGTGTTTCGTGGTAAAAAGATCCGAAATTGTGGGTTGATTTTCCCCTGCCGCAGCAAATTAAACCCGCGGGTGATTCTCTTGCTTGCCATATCATTCTGCACATCCCTTTTTTTTTGTTCTTGGATTCTGCTCCAGACTCTCTGATACTCGCTTGGTGCATGCTGGGCTGTGAAGTCCCCCTGGAATCAAGCCAGAAGCAGCAGCTGCCAAACTTGTCAGTCTTTTGGAGGTCTTAGAGATCTTCCAGCCATCAGGAATACACGGTTGGAAAGACAGGCAGCAATAACGAAACATACCTGTCTCAGAGCACAACCAAGGATGAAGCGCTGAGTCGTCACGGGAACTGCAGCACAGTGTCTCCTAATGAAGCCCCTCTTCGAGGCCGAGCAGTTATGCCGAGTAACAGAGGTCCAGGCGATCCCAAACAGCGTCAAACCTTCCAACATCACTTTGCCCACTTCGCATTTTTTATTTCTGTCTCCATGCCACTCGAGAGAAACCTCAAACAAACCATCAGTAAGAGGAAGGGAGGGAGCCCTCTGGTTAGCAAGCCGCTAGCCAGACACTATCTTGCTCCTGACATCCTAATTTCTAATCTACATTTTTGAAATAATTAAAAAGTTATGTACATACCAGTGAATTGAGTTTGTAGATTATATTGTTGTTTCAGCTCTTCCTGGATAGCTTTGACACTGTTATGATTTGTAAAAACTAAGCACAAGAATGGTACACCGCTCTCAAACTATAAAATGGCAACCTTTCAATTTTCCAGTCTATGGTCATGACAAAGGCAGCAAATGAAACCATGTATTTCATTTTAGACTACTCTATCTCTAATTGTGAATGTTTAGCATATGTTAACTCTTTCCCTCTGTTTCAAAACAAGGTTTTGGTCTCCGCGTGTTCGGGATGTTTGCTCGATCATCGCGGAGTAATCGCAAAAAAAATGGGAGTCTAAACCTATGTTGAGCTTCAGTTTTTTCACATTTAAGTACTGCACAACAGTTTATTACATAGTCCATAATTGGAAATTAAAGTTTATCATTACCTAAATTGTGTCATAACGCCTCAACTTTAAAAATAAATTCTGTCTCTTTAATACCCTTCTCCAATACACGTTTAGCTCAGTGTATCTAGCAACCCAGTGGAACCAGTAGGTCACAAGTTCACAGCACATTCTAGAAGGAACATTCTACTTCCAAATGAGGTACAGCAGGTATGGTTTACTCCACAAATTCAAAAGCATATCCATGTCTGTATTACATTAAATTTTTTAAACAACAGCCACTAAAAGAACCTCTTGCTAATAAATCCAACACACTACCTAATTGTATTCACTCACATATTGCCAGTATCCTATAAAATATATTTTTAAAAAATAAAAACCCCTCCATTTTGATTGCTTTTCATTTGGAAAACTACCTCATTCTGCTCCAGCCTCCTCCTGACTGCTATTGCTCCATCACTTCAAAATGCTTAGAGTGTGGATTGTTGGCCACAGCTAAGTCTATTGGGTTAAAGAGGCTGCAAAAAAGGGGTAAAGAAATTGACAGGGACTTGGTTTGCCAATGTGGAGATTACTTGGTTTGGCCAGAGAGGGTTAAAGTTTCATCATTTGCTGACTTTGGTTAAAACCATTGTGGATTGCCAAGCTTCTCACCTCATTATTGTGTACTGTGGTGGCAATGACCTAGACATATTGAGTGGGGGTAGGGCTGGAAATCCTAATCAAAGATACCTTTGCAGAATTGATGTCAATTTTCCCTCACACTATCTTTGTTTACCCTAATATATGCCAATGACAGAAATGGAGGTGGTCAAATCAATTCTGTCCACAGATTGATAAAGCCAGAAACATGTTAATAAAACTGTTTCTGTATTCCTCAGAGACCAAAACATGGGCTCAAACTATAACAACAACCTGCGGTTTGACATGCATGGAATTTATAGAAATGATCGAGTGCACTTTACAGACAAAGGCAACAGGGTGTTTCTAAGTGACCTGAAACTCTGCATCCAGTCTTATGTGTAGCTGTCATATACACACAATCAACACAACAGCTCTTGTCAGAACCACCCTAGTACCCGAAATGTTGTTAATATTTTTTATAAAGATCCTTTTTTTAGTTTTTGGGGATCTTCACGACAACCTCACAATGGTTGTGAAATCGCGAAATAAAGCAGACATTCATCGGTCATTAGCACATGCAAAAATAATAACAAAAAAATACATTCTAAAAATTACACTGCACATTTTACTATAAACATGCTTCTTTAAAAAACGTTTAAACCCATGTTTTTTTACAATGCAGTTAACTGCAACGATTGATCCCTTTACATAAAGTGGACAACACATATGTGCACAGATGTTACAGTATTTTACACATTGTTACTGTTTTGTCTTAACTCATGTTTTTCTACAGAGTTTCTAAAATAACCATCTCTTTTCTATTTTCACGGTGATACTAGTGAGTCACATTGACATTGGTACCTGTGACCACGGCGAATATGTTGCAAAAATGCAAAGCAAAAGCAGGAATTCAATAGCCACCACAACATTCAAAGTTGATAACTATATAATTGATTCTGACTGGGTATGTGAGTGTCTGAGTAAGTATGTGAATAAGTACATGATTCTGTGAGTGGATCAATGAGTGGGATTATAAGTGCCTGAGTGGGTCTGTCTATCATGTGAGTGGAAGCATAAGTGTCTCAGTGCATCTGTGAGTCAGAGCGTGAGTGTTTGAGTGGGTCTGTGACTGTGTGCATGAGTCTCTGAGTGGGTCTGTGACTGGGTGTATAAGTCTCTGACTATGTATGTGAGTGGGTGCATGAGTCTCTAAGTGCATGTGTAAGTGGCTGCATGAGCCTATGAATGCTTACATGAGTACAGAAATTGGTCTCTGAGTGAGTTTGTGACTGGGTTCATTATTGTGTGAGAGGTTATGTGAATGGGTGTATGAGTGAAACATGTGAGTAAGCACATTAGTCTGTGAATGTGACCAGGAGGGTGTGTGTATGTATATATATATATATATATATTCACTGAAAAAACCATAGGTTTCAGGCATGTTATAGTTAGGAATTAGCATTTAAAAAACCTTAACAAAATTGACTGAAAAAAACATAGGTTTCATGGGGCATTGTAGTTAGCTGGACTTTTCACTCGTACAAAACCATTGAAATTCCCCCGTTATAGTTAGTTCAGCTAACTATAACTCACGCGCCCGCAATGCACTGCTGATGATATCACATATTGCATCACTCATGACATGGTCAGTGACATCACTCATGACATCACTGATGACATCTCAAATGACATCACTGATGACATCACTGATGACATCATCCAGTGAATGTGTGTTTTTCTGAAAATTACATATGTTTTATATATGTATATCTCAAGGTTGATGGAAGAATAAATGGGTATATAAGTGTCCAAATGGATGATTTGTTTTGAAAAATTGATTGTATAACTGACTGATTAAGTGTATCTTAGTGAATACATGGCTTAGTGAGTAATGTTTAAATATGTAAATATCTGTATCCGTCTCTCACTTTGTGTATAACTGGCTGCATGGGTTGGTGAGTAGCTACATGAGTGTCTATATAGGGTATTAGTTGGTTTTTTGAGTAGCAGTATGAGTGTCTGAGTGTCTGTATGGTTCGGTGGGGGGTATTACGTAGTGCATAGGTGCATGAATGAGTGACTCACTGTTTGTATGTGTTGAAGACAGCATGTGTGCAGGACTGTATGGGTGGATGAGTGTGTGCATGGGTGTGTTAGTGAGTGAATGACTGTCTCAATAGTGTCTTTATGAGTAACTACATATGTTTTAAACTAGTATATGTGACTATTGGTGTATATAAGTGAGTATATGTGAGAGTGAGAGATTGGAAGAGTTCCTGTATGAATAAGTATGTGTTTCTATAAGTGATTGTTTAAAAGACTAAGTATGTGTAAGTTTCTGTAGAAGTAAGTGTGGTGGTGTGTGTATAACTGTATATGCAAGTAAATGGATGTTTGATTCTTTATTAGCATGAGTGACTATGTGTGTGAGCAACTCTATGGATGAGTGGCATTGTGTAACAGGATGTATAGGTGTATGAGTACATATGATGAGTGAGTACATGTATGAGTTACTGTATAGGACTGTTGGTGAATGAGTGGATGTGTATGTGTATCTTAGAATTACTGAATAGGTTGTTGTAACTAGTATTGGTATGTCCATTGTTTTGAAAATTTTAGTTTCTATTTTTGAATGTGTGTATCAAAGGTTATATTAGGGGGAGAGGAGGTCTGCCACTCTATCACAAGGATGATGTCATCAGTGATGTCATCAGTGATGTCATTTGAGATGTCATCAGTAATGTCATGAATGATGTCACTGACCATGTCATGAGTGATGTAATATGTGACGTCATCAGCAGTGCATTGCGGGAGTGCGAGTTCTAGTTAGCTGAACTAACTATAACGGGGGAATTTCAATGGTTTTGTACGATTGAAAAGTCCAGCTAACTATAATGGCCCTGAAACCTATGTTTTTTTCAGTCAATCAATCAATCAATCAATCAGTGACATTTATAGAGCGCACTACTCACCCGTGAGGGTCTCAAGGCGCTGAAGGGGGGGGTGCTGCTACTGCTCGAATAGCCAGGTCTTGAGGTGTTTCCTGAAGGTGAGATGGTCCTGGGTCAGTCGTAGGTGTGCGGGGAGGGAGTTCCATGTCTTGGCTGCCAGGTAGGAGAACGATCTTCCTCCGTGGTGGTTCTGCGGATCCGTAGGACGGTAGCGAGGGCGAGGCTGGTGGAGTGGAGCTGGCGGGTGGGGGTGTAGAACGAGAGGCGGTTGTTGAGGTATTCGGGGCACATGTTGTGGAGTGCTTTGTGTGCGTGGGTGAGCAGCCTAAACGTGATCCTCTTGATCCACAGAACGGACGCTCCCCGCCACTGCTCTGCCACTTACCTGCCTCCGCTGCCTGACGCCTGATCTCCGCATCTTCTTCCCGCCGCATCTTTTCCCGCCACTTACCTGACGCTGCTGCCTGCCTCCGGATACCGCCTCCCAGGTAACGCCTGCTGCCTCCTGGCCGCTCCTCACGCTGCTGCCTTCACTCCTCCTACCTGCTGACCTCCGCTGGGCACCGGGTGACTTCCTGCCTGCTCCGCCGCTTCCCGCCATTTTTCCCGCCGCCGCTGCCCAGGCGCCTCCTCCCACTCCCGCCTCCACCTCCGGCCCGCCCCCCCTCCCTGCCCATTGGCCACCCCGCTCCCGCCTCCCGCTGACCCTTCCTCCCGGCTCCTTATTTATGTCTCGAAGGAGGCGTTGATGATGTCTCGGAGGTGGGGTGCGATGGTAGAGGCGGCCTTGTTGAAGACATGGTGGGGGCATGGGTCGGTCGGAGATCCGGAGTGGATGGTGTTCATCATGCATGTCGTGTCTTCGAGGGTCACTTTGGTCCATGTCTGGAGGATAGCGGCGGAGTGCGTAGGTTCGGTCGATGGGTGCGGGGGTGGAGCGCCGAAACTGTTTCCTGAGAGACCTGCACTGGCTTCCTGTCAACAAGAGGATCATGTTCAGACTCCTCACCCACGCACACAAATCCCTCCACGACCTGGGCCCAAGGTACCTCAACGACCGCCTGACCTTCTACACGCCCACCCGACAGCTACGATCCGCGAACCTCGCCCTCGCCGTCGTCCCTCGCATCCAGAGAGCCATCGCCGGAGGAAGATCCTTCTCCTACCTGGCGGCTAAGACATGGAACTCCCTGCCCGTCCACCTGCGGCTGACCCAGGACCACCTCGCCTTCAGGAAACAGCTCAAGAGCTGGCTGTTCGAGCAGTAGCAGACCCCCTCCCCCAAGCGCCTTGAGACCCTTCCGGGTGAGTAGTGCGCGATACAAATTCCTTGATTGATTGATTGATTGACGGGGAGCCAGTGCAGGTTTCTCAGGTGGGCAGATATGTGGCTGTGGCGAGGGATGTCGAGGATGAGTCGTGCGGAGGCGTTCTGTATGCGCTGAAGATGTTTCTGAAGTTTGGCTGTGGTTCCTGCGTATAGGGCGTTCCCGTAGTCCAGTCGGCTGGTGACGAGGGCCTGGGTGACCGTCTGTCTGGTTTCGGTGGGGATCCATGGGAAGATCTTTCAGAGCATGAGCAGTGTGTTGAAACATGAGGATGAGACTGCGTTGACTTGCTTGGTCATCGTGAGGGAGGAGTCCAGGATGAATCCCAGGTTGCGTGCGTGGTCCGTGGGTGTCGGTGCGGTGCCCAGCGCCGTGGGCCACCAGGAGTCGTCCCAGGCAGATGGGGATTGTCCGAGGATGAGGACCTCCGTCTTGTCCGAGTTGAGCTTCAGACGGCTGTGCTTCATCCATTCTGCGACATCTTTCATTCCGTCCTGGAGGTTGGTTTTGGCGGTGGATGGGTCTTTGGTGAGGAAGAGTATCAGTTTGGTGTCGTCAGCGTAGGAGATGATGTTGATGTTGTGTTTGCGTGTGATGGTGGCGAGGGGGCTCATGTAGATATTGAAGAGGGTTGGGCTGAGTGAGGAGCCTTGGGGTACGCCGCAGATGATCTTGGTTGCCGCGGAGCGGAAGGGAGGGAGGCGGACTCTCTGGGTTCTGTCGGAGAGGAACGATGTGATCCAGTCCAGGGCCTTTCCTTGGATCCCGGTGTTGTAGAGGCGGGTTATTAGGGTGCTGTGGCAGACGGTATCAAAGGCTGCCGAGAGGTCCAGGAGGATGAGAGCGGCTGTCTCTCCGTTGTCCATCAGGGTCCTGATGTCATCGGTGGCTGCGATGAGGGCGGTCTCGGTGCTGTGGTTGGTTCGAAATCCGGACTGGGATGGGTCGAGTGAGTTGTTTGCTTCGAGGAATGCAGTCAGCTGTTTATTGACGGTCTTCTCGATGATTTTAGCCGGGAAGGGGAAAAGAGAGATGGGGCGGAAGTTCTTGAGGTCTTTGGGGTCCACTGTGGGTTTCTTCAGAAGGGCGTTGATTTCTGCGTTTTTCCAGCTTTCTGGGAAGGTGGTTGACATGAAGGAGCTGTTTATGACGTTCGAGGGTGGGGTGCGATGATGGTGTCGGCTTTGTTGAAGATATGATGAGGGCATGGATCGGAGGGGGAGCCAGAGTGGATGGTGTTTATGACGTGGGTGGTGTCTTCAGTGCTGATGGGGGTCCATGCGCTGAGGGTGGTGGTGGGGGTCGTTGGTTTGGAGTCTGGGGTCCGAAACTGCCGTGTATATCTGCGATCTTGCGGTGGAAGAATGTGGCGAGGGAGTTGCAGAGGTCTTGCGACGGTGTGATGTCGTTGTTGCTGGCCCTGGGGTTGGGGAGCTCTTTGACGATGCTGAAAAGTTCCTTGCTGTTGTGGGTGTTGTTCTCCAGCCGCTCTTTGAAGGATGTCCTTTTGGTGGTGCGGATCATCTGGTGGTATTCACGGGTGGCGCTCTTGAGGGCTGTCATGTTTTCTGATGTCCGTTTGTGGCGCCAAGCTTATTCGAGGGTTTGGCATGATTTCTTTGCGACTTTGAGGGCGTCTGTGAACCATGAGGTTTTTCTGTTACCAGTCTTGCCTGGGGGTTTCTTCAGTGGAGCGAGGTCGTCGGCGCTGTTGGTGATCCACTGTGCGAGATTGTGTGCTGCATCGTTGGTGTCAGGGGTGTCGACAGGTGGGTTCTGGCTCAGCGATGTGGTGAGCTGGTCTGTGGTGATTCAGCATCTGCGGGGGATCAGTAGCATGTGGTGGTGGTATGTAGTCTTCTTGAAGGTGAAGTGGATGCAGCTGTGAATTTTTAAGGTTTTTTAAATGCTAATTCCTAACTATAACGTGCCTGAAACCTATGGTTTTTTCAGTGAATTTCAAAGGTTTTTTAAATGCTAATTTCTAACTATGCCTACAGAGATAGGACATGTGAAGAAAGAAGAAAAAACGCAGAGAAAGAAAAAAAAGAAATGCAGAAAGAAGCAACCGAAGTCCTCAAAGACAAAGATAAGAGCAGGAAGAAGGATAACATGCAGAAAGAACAAACAGAAGAGCAGAAAGAAGCCTTGTTGCAAAATCATCCTGTACCCTCAACTTTTTCAGACGGATACTGGTGGTAACTGAGTCTGACTAACTAGTCCTAGAGCCAGTGCTATGTTAAAAGACACTCAGAATACAGTGAAAACACATACATACACTAGGAAACACTATGCATTGGGGTCCCCCTGTGATTAGGATGACCTCCTCTGTAAGCCCCTAGTATATAATAGGGCAGGGGATTAAAACTACCTCTTAAAACGCGCCACAGGGCGTGTTTGCACACGTCACCTCAAGCCCCGTCCCCTCCCTTCCCCACTGTGTAAACACGCCCTGTGGCCGTTTTAAGTTGGGAGATTAGGTCTGCCAACTGTGCAAAACACTTTTTATTTTTTGTGTTTTTGCAGTTTTATATAGTGCAGACTTGTCAGGTATTGGAGTGCTTTACATGAGCATTGGTTACATCACACAAGAACAAATCTATTTTGATTGTAGACATGGGGAGATTAAGTGATTTGACCAGAATCTCAGAATGTCGAGCCGAAGCAGAAACTCCAACCTGGTTCCCCAGTTGCAAAGTCTGCATCTCTGGAAGTAACACCACATCGTCTCCCCTAAGTGCAACATTTAATCAAGTGGTCAACTGGATAAAAAAACATAAAGATAACAAATAATTTAAAAGTGCTTTGTCGCTATATGAAAACTCAGAAAATATGTCCTTATTTTAGTCTTTTAGAGCACTAACCATCATTATGATGCAAATAAGACCCTCTCATATATGTAATTTCTAAAGGAAATGCTCTAGGTATTACAGTTTTGATTACATCAAGATGACGTCAGGCGTTCCACACTTTTGTAATAAATATAGAATGTTAGCAATCTAGTTGTTCATTAGGATACTGTTGAGAGGCAGAGGCCAGGGGCACGGACTCTGAAAATTGAAGGCGGCTAGGAGGGTGCAGAGGCAACAATTTGACCACACTGGGCAGGCAGGAAGGGCAGTGGCAGCACAACAGACTATGGAGGGCAGTGGAAAGGGGGGCAGGGGCAACAATCCAACAATACAGGACTGGCAAGAGAGGCTGTGGCAATATAATAGATCATTGTGGGCAGAAGGAAGAGGCAGTGGTAGTACAACCATAAATGCCAACAGACCCGATACAGCCAGGAAACGTCCAATGTTTTTAATCTCAAATGGGCTTTATCTGTCTCCTGTCTACAATCTCCTCTTTTTCAATGTAACTCAAAGGGGAAAATCAATACCCCAATTTTTTTTCAAATTCTCCCTCTTACCAAGTTCAAAATGTTCGCAAGCATGGTACATTGGATCATGGAAGGTTGTAGGAATTAGGGTAGGGACAAGGACTCAGATAACAGAGGACAGGAGGGACATGGAGAGGTGCACCAACTGACCCTACAGGGCAGGCATCAGGGTTTGCAGCAACACAATACATCACACAGGGCATGCGGGACGGCAGTGCAGCATAAAAATCCATAGAAAGCAATATGGAGGGGACAGTACCATGCGCATGGACAACAGAGGACAGAGGGGAAAGAGGCAGTGGTAGCTAGCTGACTATAATGGACAGACAGGAGAGAAAGCTGCAGCATAACAGACCATAAAGGGCAGGAGGGACAGATCAGGGGCATTACAATGGAACAGACAAGCTAGGAGGGAGGGAATAGAGGTCTGCAAACAGAGGGCTGGGGGCAAGGGGGCAGGGCAGGAGCAGCAAGATGACCATGGAGGTCAGGCAGGATGGGCACTAGAAGCAAGAAACACCATGGAGAGCAACAGTGAGACTATGATGGCAGACACACAGACCATGAAGGGAAGGTGGGAGGGGGTCAGGTACAGCTAGCTGACCAAACAGGGAAGGTGGGAGGGGCTGTGGCAGCACAGAAGTCCATGCACGGCAAGCGGGAGGGTTAGTGGCAGCGCAATGACTATGATGGGCAAGAAGGAGGATGCAGGGGCATTCATAAAGGACCATGGAGGATAGAAGGGAGGGTCAGGACCTGGGCACAGACAAGAGAGTTCAGGGGAAGGGGTCTCAGAACAGACCACGTGGGGCAGTCAGGAGGAGCAGTTGCTGAACAACAGACCAGGGAGGGCAGAAGGGTGTGGCAGTAAAATGGACCATGGTGGACAGGAGGAAAGGGACAGGGGCATGGAATGTGGACAGGCAGGGTGGAGGTGGCTGGGACAGGTTACAGTCATCTGAAAATGCTAGGCAAGTGGGAGGGGAGTGGCAGCTCAACAGAACACTCAGAGTAGATAGGCGTGGCAGGTGCATGGAACATGGTGGGCAAAAAGGATGGAGCAGGGGCATGCACAAAGACATGGGAGGGCAGGGGAAGGAGAATAGGGGCAGCAAGCTAAGCACAGAGGCTAAGCAGGAGGTCAAAGATGGGGCATAGAATTGGGCAATGGAGGGCAGGAGGAGTGGACTGGTATATCATGCTAAATGGAGGGCAGTGGCAGCAAATCGGACCATGCATAGCAGGAGGGAGGAGGCTAGTCCATGGATTAAGACAACAGAGGATGGGGAGGAGGTGGATGTGGCAGCAAGCTAACTGTTCAGAGAATGCGGGAAGGCCAGTGGCAGAACAACGGCCACACAGGGCTTTAATAAGGGAGCAAGGACATGGACTTGGACAATGGATGGCTAGGAGGAGGGAAGGCAGGAGCAGCAAGCTTGGGTGGGGGCAGCACAATGCCAGGCCCTGCTTCCAACCCCCCCACCATCCATTGTGATATGCGGTTGGCCCCGCGCTCTCTCCACGAGAGACAACATGCAGCCAGTCTAAACCCTGGGAGGAAAGTGAACTAACTGAAGCTGGGCTCACGTTCCTGAGGAGTGAACTTCCACGGACACTGGGAAGGTCTCACACTTTCTTCTCCATTAGTACGGCACAGCTCCTGTCCGGGTCAGGGGCAGATATTGCCACAATAACCTGAAACCTTTTCCTGTGCAGTTTAACTCCAATAAATCTTCAATAATAACAACCACTTTATGGCCATGAATCATGTTTCAACTCTGTACCGCGAGATGAGTATCAGCTGGGATCTTCATCAGTAAAACAAGCTTACCTGATTCCAGACCTGGCCAGCGTTGCTCCCGTCTTCGCTTCAACGTCCTCCGACATAGTTCTGGATCTCGCCCGACTTCCCTTGACATCCGGTGAAGGTATTCCTGTTCCGGATATTCTGTCTTCCGCCATCCTGCAACAAAGGAGAAAATAAAAACAAGGTTAACAAGGGGTTGCTTGGTACGCCTCAACTCGCACGGTAACACATTCAAAAGCTAGAAAAGACCGTTTTAGGACTATTTATTATTTTTGGAATCTTGTTAATACAGTTAAATACTTTCTTTTGTACCGAGTGGGGTGCCCAGTCAAGAGGTGTGTGTGCAGGTTGGGATCCTATACTGTAGCGCTATCATATTACACAAGTTGGTTAACTGCACTGGACTTCATTACATTAACATTTGTGTTTTACTCTCCGTGTTGGGTTCTGGTCCTTTTCACTTGGTGCTACTACCTGCGCATTCCTGCCAGCCACCGCTAGGAGAGTCATCCGGGTGGTCCACAGTCCCGGTTCCGGCCGTGAGCAGAGGTCGCCGATTGGGACTATAAGCCCCAGCATTCTTAGTGGCGCGAACGCTGCAAACGCCGCCCACGCACACTGCAAAGCGCCAGGGGGTGCTTAAAAACAACGCAGGGCTCCCGCGGCACGGGACGTGCGTGGGCGTGCCTGGACCAAGGGCGGGTCTATCTGCGCCCATCGGGGTCCGGAGGAGGCCGGGCTGGGCCATCCCTCGTTTAAGTGCAACCCTGAACACATCAAGGTGAGTCAAAATCTATTGTACTTGTCACTATTACAAGCACCAATAAGCCTATAAGCATGGGGAAACACAATGGAGGACCAAGTCTAAACCCACGGAGTACGACAAGCATTGATAGTATGTTGGAGAGAGCAGTCAACGTAGTCGTAAGCGAAATAGAACTAACTGAGAGGCGCATGTCATTGGGTCTGGCAGCGCCACCATGCAGTCACGCTGTTTGGGAAGCCCTAGGCGACAATGATGATAATCCAACGGCACTTAACATACAGACCTCAATGCCTAGTACTCAGCCGCTAATAAGATCTAATGACTGCAATAATGAGGAGGTATTGGCGGCACCCTGTAATGGCGCTTCGGATGGTGTTGCCCTTCCTATAATTACATCAACAGGTGCAATACGGAAAAGGAAGCCAACCAAACAAATTGTCTCTAAGAGGAAGCAACCGCCCCTTGTAACCCATCCCTGCACTGCTATTAGCGCATGGTTTCAGGGCTCTGTAAACGCTCCCGACAGTGCCGTGGCTGATTTAGTAGCAGAGCCAACACAAACTAATGTAATAACTTGCTCCATCAGTACACAAACTGATGCTGTCATGCCCTTCTCTACCAGCTGTGGACCGGGTGAGGTCTCAATCAATTTCATTATGGACACTGTATGCGAACGCTTTAAAGACATTGTGGACAAGAACTTTTCCGCTCTTTGCCGATGATTAGATTATTTGGAGACACTGTCAGACAAGTTAAACTCCCAAATAATTGCCCTTAAAACTACTACACTACACGGACTGAATTTTAATCCTGTTGGTGTATCTACCAGTGGTCAGCAATCACAGGCACCAGTCATAACAGCCACTGCCCCTTTAGAAACCTGTGTCACTTGCCATAAAGTTAAAGAATGTTTTTATCTAAATCTTTTGTAACTTATGATAAACAACCTAGCATAGGGCTAATGAGTCGCCCACCCGCCATTCCACCATGTGGGCCATTAGCGACACAAAATGCCCTAGTGAGCACTGCAGTGCGAATAAATTCGGGGAGTTTGAGGGTCAGCCCACATAGCATGCAGAACACACAAAGTGGTGAAGTCCCTAGTTGCCCGAGCATGGAATTGACAGAAGGAAGCAGGGAAGTAGGCCTGGGCCAAAATTTTGTTCCGTTCAGGGAAATTGCGATAATTTGGCATTTTCGCGTTCCGCGAAAGCGCGAAAATGTCAAACTTTCCGCATTCCGCAGCTTAGCGATAATTTGTTTCTTGCTCGCGCTGTTAAATAATACATTCTTGCGTGCCCGCGATCGCCTTACCTGAATCCCCGCGTTCGCCGACAAGTTTTCCCGATCCGGTCGTGTTCTCCACGATATGTTGGATTGTTGGTAGCCATTTGCGCTGTCTCACGACAGTTCGCGCCCGCAGTAACGTCATGCGTCGCGCGATCACATCTTTCTTCTCGCGATCATGCACCGCGAGACAAGTGAAAACAAGATGGCCGCGCCCGCGAGCATCCGCATGGGTAAGTTGGCGAGCCGCGACCACGCAGAAAATACTGCGAACGGGCCGGAAACAAACTTCTGCATCTTCGCGATATTTCCGCGTGTTTGCGGAGATTTTTAACATTTTCGCGATAATTTGCGAAAGTGAATTTCGCAAATTCCGCCCACCCCTACAGAGAAGTCCTCAGTCTCCCCCCGGCAGCCTGCCCATATGTACTGGTTTTAGCTGGAGTACCTCCACTCAGAAATGAGCAAAAATAATCTTGGGTCCAGTTGCGCAATAAATGCGCTGATTGGCTCGGAAAACATAAAGGACTGCAGGCAGCAAACATTAATGATATTATCATGGTACGAAGGGTAGGATGTGTTGGTATCTCCCCAAAGAACATCAAGGGTGATTGCATAGTCATTAACTTTAGAAAACCACAGTTGGTAAAAACAATATTATTAACTATGGAGGAGCCTAACACAATGAACCCCACTCTTATTTGGTCATTGCCGCTGGGTTATTTTTATAAACCAGTGTTCGGGACGGAGGCCCGGCGTCCATTGACCACGCATAGTAGCTTTTCTAACCTGTCCGGCCTTGACAACCAGGACTGACTGGCCCTTTTACCATGATCTAACCCGACCATTCTCCTACTAGCTATGCCCGTAAGTCCAGGCCAAGATCTCCAACCTGCTGTTGAAAACAAATTTAACCTTAAATATCTTGAGTTGGAATATTGACGGCTTGGCCTCAAAAATTGAAGTGGGTGAATGGGTAAAAACAGTTCAAGCATATGACATCCTTATGCTGCAAGAAACCTGGGCAACACGAGAATTACATCAAGAAGGGTTCGAATGTTATAATATAACTGCCCCCATTCCTAAGATCGGCTGCCCATCAGGCGGTCTTTCTATCTGGATTAAAATCTCCGCAGGTGGCAGTGTTAGGTTCCTAACAACTGACAATGACAAGTTTCAGGCGTTAATTTATACTCGAGGTGTTTCCATCTGTTTGATTAACTTTTATAATAATGATTTCTATACCATTCCAAATGGGAATTTTATAAACTTGTTTAAATTTATTTCAAATTTACAAAGGCAAAGGTTGTTTGACAAGTTAGCTGGTATTTGTCTAGGTGGTGACTTCAATGCGAGGATTCCTAGCAGTAACATTTTAGACAAGGAACCCACTACAGATAAACACCTGTGTATTAGGGGGGAAGAACTGTTGATTCATTTATCCCATAAAGATAGTCATATTATACCAACATATAGAGGGCGAGGCTGTGCCTCCATTATTGACTATGTGTTTATATCTCCCTCACTGGAAGATTGTTTGTTAAGGGCTGAGGTCTTACGAACTTTTCTGGGCGATCATAACCCTATTGCTATAACACTAAAAGTGGCCCCCAGGCCAAAATATGTGAAAGAAAGTGGGGCTAGCAATTTAGTGCTTTCCACTGACAATCTAAGACTGGCCTGGCGAGGCGTTGATAACAGTGACCTATTTCCTAGAATGATAAAAGCTTTTCCAGTACTAATTGCTAGTTGTTTGTCACCAGTTGATCACAACCCTGAGGTAATTGATGCCTTTGTTCAACTGTGTGGGGGCATTAAACAAATATTATCTAGACCACTAACTGAGTCTAACCTGGGTCCACGCTGGTTTGATAGTGCTTGCTCTAGAGCTAATAGATATCTCCGCGAGACCCTTGTGATGAATCCTAGGGACTCGCTATTAGTAAAATCCTTGAGACACCAATACAAGTGCATCACGAAACAACGGAAAGAAGAGGTCCTAAAAGAGAGATGGGATAGCCTTGTCTGCGCTACCAAACTTAACACCGGGAATGGTTTTTGGTTAGCTGTGAAGGAGATGAGAACTGCAGGCCACCCATTAACTTCTATAAGCTGTACAATTTCCAGCAAAGCATGGGTATCCCATTTTTCAAAGATCTATCAAGCAACACCAAGGAATGAGGAATCATATAACTATCAAAGACCCTCTAGGATTGAGATATCCGTATCAGAAGTCGAGGAAGCCATACACCAAAGCTTGGGCAATAAAGCCCCTGGTCCCGACGGGCTACCGATAGATCTTATGAAACACAAACCTGTTTTTTGGGCACCCCTCCTATTGAATGTTTTTAATAATCTAACTATTGCTCCAATTCCTTGCACATGGTCTACTAGTATTATTGTTCCTATTTTTAAAAAGGGTGATCGTTCCAACCCTAGCTGCTATAGACCAATCTCCCTAATTGATAATACACTAAAAATCCTTGGGAGAATCCTGTTCAGTAAGATTAGGTCCTGGGCCGAGGATGAAAATATTTTAAATTCTTGTCAGTTAGGTTCTAGAAGCAAAATAGGCACTGTAGAACAGTGCCTAAACCTTAACTTAATTATCGGTAAATATACCGTAGCACGAAAATCCCCTATTTACTTTGCCTTCATGGACCTTACTTCAGCTTTTGATTTTTTTAACAGGTCACACCTTTGGTCTATTCTTTTAAAATATGGGTTGACGAAGTTTTAGTAAATCTTTTTGTGCACCTACATAGGGACTTAAAGCCCGGGTGCAGATTGGTAAAGACGGTGAGGTCACACAGTTAGAACCTATGCAGTCTAGGAATCCATCTGTCTGTCCCATGCACTTCTCCATTCACCCATCCAGCACTATCTACGTATCCTATCACTCCACCAATACCTAAGCACTTATAAATTCAGCACGCACTTTCTTTGCAACACTGAAATTACTCCAGTTATTAGCTGCATACTTAAGGAATGGCGTAGTCAAAAACACAAGTGCAGGTACAATATTTTGTACACTATGCATGCACACCTCTAAACAGCTACAAACTATTGATACGCTCTTCTAAATACCCAGTTAGTACCTATGCAGTGTAGGAATCCTTTCTCCAATCACCCATCCAGCACTATCTACTTTTACTCCACCGATACCTAAGCACTTCTAAATTCACTATACACTCTGTTTGTAATACTGTAATTAATCTAGTTACTAGTCATGAACTTATGGAATGGCCTAGATACTAACACAAGTACATCTATAATATGTTGTGCACTATCCAAGCAGACCTCTAACTAGCTACATACTATTGATACACTCGTCTAAATACCCAGATAGTACTCATGCAGTGTAAGAATCGTCCAGTCTGTCCCATGCACTTCTTTAATCACTTATCTACCACTATCTACTTATCCTATCACTCCACCAATACGTAAGCTCTTATAAATTAGGTGTTCACTCTGTTTGCAGCACTGTCATCATTCCAGTTACCAGTGGTATTCTTATAAAATGACCTAGGCACCAACACAAGTACACATAAAATATTCTGTGCATAATCCCTACAAATCTCTAAGCAGATACATACTATTGGTCCACTCCATTAAATACTGAAGTGGTACCCATGCAGCGTAGGATACCTCCTGTCAGTCTCATGCAATTCTTCAATCACCCACCCAGCACTATGTTCTTATTGTATCAGTCTGCCAATACCTAAGCACTTATGGGGCAGATTTACAAGCGCCCTGCACCACCAGTACATCACTTTTTGTAATGTAATGATGGTGCCAGGCACTCCTTCATATTTACAAGGAGAGGAAAAGCCACCCTGCGTGGTTTTTCCTCTCCTTGTAAATATGACCCCTTCACACACAGAACTTTGCATTGAAGGGGTGCCCATAGGTGTTGCTGTGGGTGTTTCCACGCAACACCCATAGAACAAGACACATCTTCAGATTTATGAGAAATCGTAAATCTGGAGATTTGTGTGAATGCTGCTCCATCCTAGAGTTGGTGTAGCAAGGCGCAACAAGGAAAATTGTTTTCATTTCTCCTCATTTTTTCCTCTTTCAATGCATGCTGCATACATTGAAAGAGGAAAATGCCTTTACTGATTTTTTTTGTGCAGGAAGGTGTACCTTCCTGCACAAAAACAATCTCCACATGATACAGACATCCTTGCACCATGGTGCAAGGGTGCCTGTGTTGCCGCATGGCTGCAGTTTGTGCAGCAGTGCAGAGGAAAACACAGAGTTGCAACATATTCATGTACATATGTCACATCCCTGTGCTTCGGAAGTGCCACAGTGCAGTGCAGCTAAAGAGCTTGCAGTGTCACGCTGCAGTACTTCACCTATAAATTCACCATACACTACTAATGCATTCTTTCAGTCAATCATGCTGTATACATATATTCAATAAAACTTTCACACATTACCTTGCAATTATAGTTCTTTCTTTAACCAGAGAAGGTAGTTCTGATAAGAGCCTTTTTTTTCTTCTTTTTTCTCTTGTATTTTTTTTTCATTTTTTTAACAATTTTGTATTTTTGTTTTTTTTTTCAAAAAATGAACAAAAAAAACAACGAATAAAACAGGAAACATTTGGAATTACTTATCATTGCAAAAACAAAAAAAACTAAAAAATCAACAACGATGGTTGCGTTGCGCAGCACAAACTGCATCCACCGACTGCTCACCAAAGCATATGCGTTTTTACACTTCATGCAGTGTTGCTCGGGAAAGGAGCATTGTGGCCTAATGTCCATTGCAGGTGTTCCTGAGGACGCTCCAGATGTACTTACCACAGCAGGTGAGGGGTTCAAAGCAGCTCGCCTCATTTCCTCCCAAGCAAGATTGAGAGGATGTGTGGTCCGGAGATGCTTGTACATAGAATCAGTCCGGCAAGAGTATTTTTTTTCACTGCTTCTTGACAGGACTGGGTCACAAATTTTGCACGTCACCTTTCTCGCATTTACTTCCTTCTCTCCAGGTGGAAAAGTGAAGAATTTCCACACAACAGATTCTGGCCTCTGTGGATGTGGTGCCTCCTGCAAGAATTCTTCTTCAGAAGATACTTCCTCCTGCTGCTGTTGCTGTCCAGATGCCATTTTGTTTGATATTTTTTTTAAAACACCCAAAAAAACAAGCAAAAAGGGTTCTTGCAGGAACAGAGATGTCTCTCTAAAGATGCTCCATCAAGAATGATTAAAATGGGTGGGGTCCTTCAATAGTTACAGTGGGAAATGTTATGACCCAATGAAATCTTTTTTTTTTTAGGTCACATGGGATCCGTGCACTCTGCGCTCACGAATCACGCACCCGACGCGACTTTGTGAAAATATATTTAAAAATAATATAAGTTTATTATAAGTACAAATATATTATTTTTATGAATATCTTAGATAGTCTCTTCCTCTAATATGTATATTAAACACACATACATATCATTTTAGAACATAAAAAATTTTTGGGAGAGTCGCGCACCCAGCGCGCCCCAGCACGTATATGACATCACGCGGGTTCCCGCCACCGTGCAAGCATCGCATACCATTATGCGCATGTGTCGCGAATGCGCAGGAGTCGCGGACAGGTCACATACCAATCGCGCACATCACGTAATATTAATGGTATATGATGTAACTGAAAAACACGCAGCCGTCGCACACCGTACGTGGATCATTCACAACGTTTCTAAAATGGCGGCTAGAATCCACGCACCCACCGTGATGTGTATGCTTTGGGCGCGCAACTTCGAAAAAAAATTGGGGAAAAAAATTACAAAAGAAAATATTATAAATATAGTAAAATAAAAAATAAAACAAAAAAATTAAACAATATTTCAGTTTATTTATTTTTTCCATTTTCGGAAAAATATATAATGTTATTTAATGATAAAAATATTTATAAATAAACAGTTAAAAAACGGTAGAAAATCAGTAAAAAAATAGGTATAATTACTATTACACTTAAAAATTAGGATTTAAAAAACCTTTGAAATTCACTGAAAAAACCATAGGTTTCAGTGACGTTATAGTTAGGAATTAGCATTTAAAAATGCTTTGAAATTCACAGAAAAAACCATAGGTTTCAGGGGTATTATAGTTAGCTGGACATTTCACTCGTACAAAACCATAGAAATTCCTCCGTTATAGTTAGTTCTGCTAACTATAACTCGTGTGCCCGCAATGCACTGCTCATGATGTCACATATTACATCATTCATGACATGATCAGTGACATCACTGATGACATTTCAAATGACATCACTGATGACATCACTGATGACATCATCCACATGACAATCTGATACACCTCATCATACACTGGTATAACCTTTCATCACTCACTGTAAAATACAGAGTACCATATTTGAAACCATTGACACACCAATACCAGTTACTACATACCCACTCACTGATTCCTAAGTCTACAAACAAACTACCCATTCAACAACAGAATCACTTATACATGCAGTCACTAATTAATAGAACACTATCAAATGCACTTTTACACATATATAGACATTGACACATCAGCAGTCACCTTAGTCGGTTATGCAGTCATCCTACTCACTCATGAAAAAAAGTTAATCACACTTACATTTACTCACTTACACAATTATACACACAACACCTCATTTATTCAAACACATAGTAGTTCATAGTTAATATGTAAAAAATCACCATTACATTTATACACTCATTCATATAGTTACTCTCACAATCACTGACTCTTATATATACTTATTTAGAAACACCAACTCTCACATACAATGCCTTTTATTTTTTTACTTTGTTGAAGATGTACAACTAAAACATATATTCGCTCACCAACACACAAATAAATACACTCAAACAACTGTTTCCACATGCACTCTTAAACCTATTCACCTAGTCATTCAACCATTCACTCATCTATGCATAGAGTTACACACACCCCATCCAACCACACACTAACTCAGTGTCCCATACAAATACTCACCCAACTAATCAATAACTAATATACACACTCATGTAGTTAGTGGCCAACTGATGCAGCATGTTATACAACAGCAGAGACAGTGATGTACACATTCACATAGTTTAGTTACTAATCCATGTATTAAGTGAGACACTTTTAATTACTCACTTAAACAGACAGTCAGACAGCTACTAAATCCTCCATCCAGACAGTAATATATCCACTCAATCTTCAATACAGATTGGTATATATATAATACATATTTAAGTTTCAAACTAAACCACATTCACTGGATGATGTCATCAGTGATGTCATCAGTGATGTAATTTAAGATGTCATCAGTGATGTCATCAGTGATGTCACTGACCATGTCATGAATGATGTAATATGTGACATCATCAGCAGTGCATTGTCGGCATGCGAGTTATAGTTAGCAGAACTAACTATAACGGAGCAATTTCTATGGTTTTGTACGAGTGAAATGTCCAGCTAACTATAACACCCCAGAAACCTATGTTTTTTTCAGTGAATTTCAAAGCTTTTTTATATGTTAATTTCTAACTATAACGTCTCTGAAACCTATGGTTTTTTCAGTGAATATATATATATATGGTAAGCTGTTTCCTCCTGTGAACAAGGCTCACACCGAATCGCGTAGGGAATATGGAAGCTGTGTTGTCACCTGTGGATTAAAGCACTTTGTCTCAGAAATGGGCCTCTGATTGTTTGTTTGCTGCTGGTAACTGATGGGCTGCTTAATGCCCATTGTTTGAACAGAGGCCGCCCTGAAGAGTTGGGTGCTCCGTGCACTTGGAGAACTGTTTTGTTTATATACACATATATATATACACACAAACACACATATATATATATATATTATCTACTGGCGGTCGCCAGTAGATAGTTATAGTTAGGAACGTGTTTCCATAGGAAATCTGAAAATTCTATTTTGAATAACTTTGGCGCCGGTTGACGAATCCTCGCGAAATTTTAAAAACTAATGGGGCGCTCCACTCAGCTCCTACCCTGAAAGTCTCGGGGTGATTCGTCAAGCAGGGGCTGAGAAAAAAGGGGGGTCCCAAAACACGTTTTCCCCATGCATTTTCCCATAGGACCTTTAGTCGAAGGTACAGCCCGAACGGCTGAACAGAATTACTTGAAATTTGGCAAAGAGGTAGTCCTCAGGTCAGGGATGTTCCTTTTGCATATATGGTGTCAATCTGTTCAGTAGTTCCTGAGAAAATTGCATTTAAAAGCATATAAATATCTATAAGCGCGCACCGTGCGCGCACGGTGCGCGCACCATAACGTGCGCAAGCGTAATTCTGATTGGTGGTTGCATGTCAGTCAAGATTCGAATCGGTCGAAATCAGGAAGTTTCAGCCGCCATTTTGTGTGTTTTGTGTGTGACAGTGAAAAAGAAAGGTGGAGAACGTGAAAAGGGGGCAAGGTAGAGAGTTCCTGACCCCATAGCCTTTGTCAGGGGGTCCCCGAAGGACCCCGAAGGGTGAAAAAAACATTTTAGTTTTTTTCAAAAAATCGCGGGGTGCCCGCACCGTGCGCGCACCGTGCGCGAACGGTGAAAATCCTTAAAAAAAACAAAAAAACATTTTAAACGAGCCATTCCATATTAGGTAGCTTATTGTAAAATAAATATATGAAAAATATAATAAAACATACATAACTTAGCATTTACAAAACCTTACAAATTCACTTAAAAAACCATAGGTTTCACACACGTTATAGTTAGGAATTAGCATTTCCAAAACCTTGCAAATTCACTTTAAAAAACATAGGTTTCACACATGTTATAGTTAGCAGGACATTTCACTCGTAAAAAACCATTGAAATTCCCCCGTTATAGTTAGTTCAGATAACTATAACTCGCGCGACCGCAATCCACTGCTGATGACGTCACATATTACATCACTCATGACATGGTCAGTGGCATCACTCATGACATCACTGATGACATCATCCTTGTGATAGAGTGGCGGTCGCACGAGTTATAGTTATCTGAACTAACTATAACGGGGGAATTTCAATGGTTTTTTATGAGTGAAATGTCCAGCTAACTATAACATGTGTGAAACCTATGGTTTTTTAAGTGAATATATATATATATATATATATATATATATATATATATATATATATATATATATATATGTATATATATATCAATAACAAACTTGATGCCTGCTGTGAAGGAAGCCCAACGACAGGTGAGTCAATTGCCAACTATCTTTATTGGAGGAAATACAGCGAGGGAGAGCACTGCAGCACAGGAATACAGTCCAGCCTGATGCGTTTCATGCAGAGCATTTCTTCAGAGGCACCGGACTTGGGAGGAATAAGCACTGCAGTTTGTGCACCATTTTGATAACGAGACCCCGCCCCGATAGGCGTGGCCACCCCGTGGCCTTCTGGGACTTGTGGTGCTGAGTCTTCCTTCAGTGAGGTGCAGTGCTTGACCCCCGTAACAAATTAAAACCAAGTGGCTTGTGGTGCAGGGCTCAAGTCCCCGCTGCAAAATCACTCCTCCAACAACAGGCTCCTGTCCCTTAGCGGCGGCGTCGTTTGGCGTCTTCGCAGGAAGGCTGGAACAGCCTTGGGGCTAACTTCGCGGCTCAGGCAAGCCGCTAATCTCAATAACAAACTTGATGCCTGCTGTGAAGGAAGCCCAACGACAGGTGAGTCACTTGCCAACTATCTTTATTGGAGGAAATACAGCGAGGGAGAGCACTGCAGCACAGGAATACAGTCCAGCCTGACGCGTTTCATGCAGAGCTTTTCTTCAGAGGCACCGGACTTGGGAGGAATAAGCACTGCAGTTTGTGGCACCATTTTGATAACGAGACCCCGCCCGATTGGCATGGCCACCCCGTGGCCTTCTGGGACTTGTGGTGCTGAGTCTTCCTTCAGTGAGGTGCAGTGCTTGACCCCGTAACAAATTAAAACCAAGTGGCTTGTGGTGCAGGGCTTAAGTCCCTGCTGCAAAATCACTCCTCCAACAACAGGCTCCTGTCCCTTGCGGCGGCGTCGTTTGGCGTCGTCGCAGGAAGGCTGGAACAGCCTTGGGGCTAACTTTGCGGCTCAGGCAAGCCACTAATCTCAATAACAAACTTGATGCCTGCTGTGAAGGAAGCCCAACGACAGGTGAGTCAATTGCCAACTATCTTTATGGGAGGAAATACAGCGAGGGAGAGCACTGCAGCACAGGAATACAGTCCAGCCTGACGCGTTTCATGCAGAGCATTTTGTCAGAGGCACCGGACTTGGGAGGAATAAGCCCTGCAGTTTGTGGCACCATTTTGATAGCCCTGCACCACAAGCCACTTGGTTTTAATTTGTTACGGGGGTCAAGCACTGCACCTCACTGAAGGAAGACTCAGCACCACAACTCCCAGAAGGCCATGGGGTGGCCACGCCTATCGGGGCGGGGTCTCGTTATCAAAATGGTGCCACAAACTGCAGTGCTTATTCCTCCCAAGTCCGGTGCCTCTGAAGAGAAATGCTCTGCATGAAACGAGTCAGGCTGGACTGTATTCCTGTGCTGCAGTGCTCTCCCTCACTGTATTTCCTCCAATAAAGATAGTTGGCAATTGACTCACCTGTCGTTGGGCTTCCTTCACAGCAGGCATCAAGTTTGTTATTGATATATATATATATATATATATATATATATATATATATATATATATATATATATATATATATATATATATATATATATATATATATATAAATAAATATATATAAAGAAATAAATATATATATATTTATATATATATATATATATATTCACTGAAAAAACATAGGTTTCAGGCACGTTATAGTTAGAAATTAGCATTTAAAAAACCTTAGAAATTCACTGAAAAAACCATAGGTTTCAGGGGCGTTATAGTTAGCTGGACTTTTCACTGGTACAAAACCATTGAAATTCCCCTGTTATAGTTAGTTCAGCTAACTATAACTCGCGTGCCCGCAATGCACTGCTGATGACGTCACATTACATCACTCATGACATGGTCAGTGACATCACTCATGACATCACTGATGACATCTCAAATGACATCACTGATGACATCATCCAGTGAATGTGTGTTTTTCTGAAAATTACATAGGTTTTATATATGTATATCTCAAGGTTGATGGAAGAATAGATGGGTATATAAGTGTCTAAATGGATGATTTGTTTTTGAAAAATTGATTGTATAACTGACTGATTAAGTGTATCTTAGTGCATACATGGCTTAGTGAGTAATGTTTAAATGTGTAAATATCTGTATCAGTCCCTCACTTTGTGTATACGTGGCTGCATGGGTTGGTGAGTAGCTACATGAGTGTCTATATAGGTTATTAGTTGTTTTTTTGAGTATCAGTAGGAGTGTCTGAGTGTCTGTATGGTTCGGTGGGGGGTATTACGTAGTGCATAGGTGCATGAATGAGTGACTCACTGTTTGTATGTTTTGAAGACAGCATGTGTGCAGGACTGTATGGGTGGATGAGTGTGTGCATGGGTGTGTTAGTGAGTGATAGTCTGTCTCAATAGTGTCTTTATGAGTAACTACATATGTTTTAAACTAGTATATGTGACTATTGGTGTATATAAGTGAGTATATGTGAGAGTGAGAGATTGAAAGAGTTCCTGTATGAATAAGTATGTGTTTCTATAAGACTAAGTATGTGTAAGTTTCTGTAGAAGTAAGTGTGGTGGTGTGTGTATAACTGTATATGCAAGTAAATGGATGTTTGATTCTTTATTAGCATGAGTGACTATGTGTGTGAGCAACTCTATGGATGAGTGGCATTGTGTAACAGGATGTATAGGTGTGTGAGTACATATGATGAGTGAGTACATGTATGAGTGACTGTATAGGACTGTTGGTGAATGAGTGGATGTGTATGTGGATCTTAGAATTACTGAATAGGTTGTTGTAACTGGTATTGGTATGTCCATTGTTTTGAACATTGTAGTTTCTATTTTTGAATGTGTGTATCAAAGGTTATGTTAGGGGAAGAGGAGGTCTGCCACTCTATCACAAGGATGATGTCATCAGTGATGTCATTAGTGATGTCATTTGAGATGTCATCAGTGATGTCATGAGTGATGTCACTGACCATGTCATGAGTGATGTAATATGTGACGTTATCAGCAGTGCATTGCGGGCGCGCGAGTTATAGTTAGCTGAACTAACTATAACGGGGGAATTTTAATGGTTTTGTACGAGTGAAAAGTCCAGCTAACTATAACACCCCTGAAACCTATGGTTTTTTCAGTGAATTTCAAAGGTTTTTTAAATGCAAATTCCTAACTATAACGTGCCTGAAACCTATGGTTTTTTCAGTGAATTTCAAAGGTTTTTTAAATGCTAATTTCTAACTATGCCTACAGAGAGAGGACATGTGAAGAAAGAAGAAAAAATGCACAGAAAGAAAAAAAAGAAATGCAGAAAGAAGCAACAGAATTCCTCAAAGACGAAGAAAAGTGCAGGAAGAAGGATAACATGCAGAAAGAACAAACAGAAGAGCAGAAAGAAGCCTTGTTGCAAGATCATCCTGTACCCTCAACTTTTTCAGACGGATACTGGTGGTAACTGAGTCTGACTAACCGGTCCTAGAGCCAGTGCTATGTTAAAAGACACTCAGAATACAGTGAAAACACCTACATACACTAGGGAACACTATGCGTTGGGGTCCCCCTGTGATCAGCATGACCTCCTCTGTAAGCCCCTAGTATATAATAGGGCAAGGGATAACAACTACCTCTTAAAACGCGCCACAGGGCGTGTTTGCACACGTCACCTCAGGACCCGTCCCCTCACTTCCCCACTGTGTAAACACGACACCCTGAGGCCGTTTTAAGTTGGGAGATTAAGTCCCCTTGAATCCTGAGGGTCCCTAGGGTCCAACTAGACCACTAGGTACCTCCAGTAAGCACCACAGAGCTGCGTTGCAGAGAGATGTAAAAAGGGGCACGGCCTAGACCACCTCTCTGCAATGCAGCGGAGTGGTGCTTACTGGAAGCAACTGGTGGGCTAGTTGGCCCCCAGGGTCCCTCAGGATTGAAGGGGAATTATTTCCCCAACTTAAAATGCGCCACAGGGCTTGTTTGCACACGTTAACTCAGGCCCTGTCCCCTCCCTTCACCACTGTCTAAACACGCCCTGTGGCCGTTTTTAGTCTGGAGATTAAGTTCATTTGAATCCTGAGGGTCCCTAGGGTCTAACTAGCCCACTAGGTACCTCCAGTATGCGCCACAGAGCTGCGTTGCAGAGAGGTGTAAAAAGTGGCACGGCCTGGACCACCTCTCTGCAACGTAGCTCAGTGGCGCTTACTGGAAGCACCTGGTGGGCTAGTTAGCCCCCAGGGGCCCTCAGGATTGAAGGGGAATTAATTCCCCAACTTAAAACGCGCCACAGGGCTTGTTTGCACACGTTAACTCAGGCCCCGTCCCCTCCCTTCACCACTGTGTAAACACGCCCTGTGGCTGTTTTTAGTTGGGAGATTAAGTTAATTTGAATCATGAGGGTCCATAGGGTCCAACTAGCCCACGAGGTGCCTCCAGTATGCGCCACAAAGCTGCGTTGCAGAGAGGTGTAAAAAGTGGCACGGCCTGGACCACCTCTCTGCAGCGCAGCTCAGTGGCGCTTACTGGAAGCACCTGGTGGGCTAGTTAGCCCCCAGGGGCCCTCAGGTTTGAAGGGGAATTATTTCCCCAACTTAAAACGCGCCATAGGGCGTGTTTGCACGCGTCACCTCAGGCCCCGTCCCCTTCCTTCCCCACTGTGTAAACATGACCTGTGGCCGTTTTTTAAGTTGGGAGATTAAGTCCCCTTGAATCCTGAGGATCCCTAGGGGCAAAATAGCCCACTAGGTACGTCCAGTAAGCGCCATTGCAGAGAGGTGTAAAAAGGGGCACGGCCTGCACCACCTCTCTGCAACGCAGAGCAGTGGCACTTACTGGAAGCACCTGGTGGGCTAGTTGGCCCCCAGGGTCCCTCAGAGTTGAAAGGAAATTATTTCCCCAACTTAAAACGCGCCACAGGGCGTGTTTGCACACGTCACCTCAGGCCCCGGCCCCTCCCTCCACCACTGTGTAAACGCGCTCTGTGGACGTTCTAAGTTGAGAGATTAAGTCCTCTTCAATCCTAAGGGTCCCTAGGGTCAAACTAGCCCACTAGGTACCTCCAGTAAGAGCCACAGAGCTGCATTGCATAGAGGTGTAAAAAGGGGCGTGGCCTCAGAACACCTGTTTGCAACGCAGCTCCCTGGCGCACACTGGAGATACCTGGTGGGCTAGTTGGCCCTCAGGGACCCTCAGTATTGAAGGGGAATTAATTCCCCAACTTACAACTGGCTAGGGGGCGCGTTTGCAGAGTGCTGCAAGGAGGGGGCATGGACTCCAGCATGATGCCGGTCTTTTATTTATTTTATTTTTTTAAGAAGGAGGGCTGTGTGGCCCCCCCTTCTTTTTCTAATTTACTGGCCCTGGGGACCCCATGCCCCAGGGCCTGTACCCCAATTTGTTTTGTTGAAACAAATAAATGTGGCCTTCCCAAGGCCTAAATCGGCCCCGGGGACCCCAACCCCCGGGTCATGGCCTTTTTTTAATTTAAATTCTTTAGGAGGGGGCTGCGTTGCCCCGCTCCTCAGGCCACTTATGGCTCCGGGGACCCCATCCCCCGGGGCCGGCCTTTGTTTTTTATTATTTTAAAAATATATATATTTATAGAAACACCTAGGACATGCTGGACAAACCGTATGTACCTATCACCATGACGATTTGCGTGATATTCATTAAAAGGTGACTATGCGTAGAATGAATCCACATGGAATGTATTTACACCGCTAGTGAAGCTCTGATGTGTCTGATGCCCTACCGTGCCTAGTCCCGGCGCCCCCACCGGTGGGTACTCTCCAAGTAGACACCCTTGTCGTTTATTTATACAAACATAGGTAGCTATTGACGGACACATTTAATATACACGCACACCAAGCCATTCAAAGGGGATTCGACAAAAATTCGACCAAACTATGCAAGAAACCCCCCTCACGGTTAATAAAAAACACATCCACCGCCGGATGTGTAATACTTTTTATTTTACTCTCTGGAAAGGAGACGAACCTCACTTGAGAGTCACAGCGTGCTCCTGGCTGAGCCCAATGCTGTGTTACACCTACCAGTGCCCGCCAATTGCCTCACACCTCTGTGTTGTATTCCACCAGCTAGTGCGTATGCTATGACCCTATCTAGCCCATGTGCACTGTAACACAACCCCGTGAATATGTCATGCCACACTTGCCTTCGCACAGGATATATTGCCCCATCTAACGTGCCTTCCTCGATGTGTATGTTATAACGTACAGCGCTATGCCATACATATTACAATCTGGGATCCATATCTTTGTCACAGTGCATATGCAACGTTACACTCCCCAGCACATATTTTATATTACAACTTTAGAGACTAGTTATGTTACACAACACTGCCCTGTGCATATTACACTCCAAGGCGCATATCGCATAGCACGCGCTAGTGCCTGTGCTATCTCGCGCTCTCCAATGAATCTGTCATTGCGCACAATGTATTGCATATTATATTTCACGCCCCGGTTCATCTTATATCTCACTTTTTGGTGCATAGTTTATACCATATACTACATCTAGTTTTCATTTTCAATCGTGCTCTCAGGACTATGTTCTATATAACACTGCGTCCACCTACCCTTTTCACGGGCATTACATTTTGCGATGGGGGTGGAGGGTCAGGGGGTGTTTCTGCCAAGTGAGCCCGGAGTCACAGTCAAAAACGTCCTCTTCTTCCTGAATAAAAGTGAGATTATGCTGCATACTTGTTCATATTTTAAGTAGTTCGCACAGACACACATTTTAAAAACAATAAAGTTCCTAATACCCACCTTCTCTGAACAGTTAGCTGGCTGCCCTATCCACCTCCTCCCTATCCTCTGTTGTCTGAATCCATGGACTAGCCTCCTCCCTCCTGCCATGCATGGTCTGATGTGCTGCCACTGCCCTCCTTTAGCATGATGTAACAGTCCACTCCTCCTGCCCTCCATTGCCCAATTCTATTGCCCATCATTGACCTCCTGCTTAGCCTCTGTGCTTCGCTTGCTGCCCCTATTCTCCTTCCCCATGCCCTCCGATGTCTTTGTGCATGCCCCTGCTCCATCTTTTTGCCCACTATGTTCCATGGACCTGCCACTCCTATCTACTCTGAGTGTTCTGTTGAGCTGCCACTCCCCTCCCACCTGCCTAGCATTGTTAGATGACTGTAACCTGTCCCTGCCACCTCCACCCTGCCTGTCCACATGCCATGCCCCTATCCCCTTCCTCCTGTCCTCCATGGTCCATTTTACTGCCACACCCTTCTGCCCTCCCTGATCTGTTGTGAAGCAACTGCTCCTCCTGCCTGCCCCACGCGGTCTGTTGTGAGGCCCCTTCCCCTGAACTCTCTTGTCTGTGCCCAGGTCCTGACCGTCCCGCTTGCCATGCATGGTCTTCTGTGCTGCCATGGCCCCTCCCACCTTCCCTGTGTGGTCAGCTAGCTGCCCCTGACCCCCTCCCACCTTCCCTCCATGGTCTGTGTGTATGCCACCATAGTCTCATTGTTGCTCTCCATGGTGTGTCTTGTTTCTAGTGCCCATCCTGCCTGACCTCCATGGTCATCTTGCTGCTCCTGCCCTGCCACCTTGCCCCCATCCATCTATTTTCATGTGCAGACCCCCTATTCCCTCCCTCCTGGCTTGTCTGTTCTATTGTAATGCCCCTGATCAGTCCCTCCTGCCCTTTATGGTCTGTTATGATGCAGCTTTCTCTCCTGTCTGTCCATTATGGTCAGCTAGCTACCATTGCCTCTTTCCCATCTGTTCTCTGTTGTCCATGTGCATGGTCCTGTCCCCTCCCTATTGCTTTCTATGGATTGTTGTGCTGCACTTCTGTCCCGCATGCGCTGTATGGTGTATTGTGCTGCTGCAAACCCTGATGCCTGCTCTATAGGGTCAGTTTGGTGCACCTCTCCATGTCCCTCCTGTCCTCTGTTATCCGAGTCCATGTCCCTACCCCAATTCCTCCTGCCTACCATGATTCAATGTACCATACTTGCGAACATTTTGAACTTGGTAAGAGGGAGATTTTGAAAAAAACACTGGGGTATTGATTTTCCCCTTTGAGTTACATTGAAAAAGAGGAGATTGTAGACAGGAGACAGATCAAATAAAGCCCATTTGAGCTTAAAAACATTGGACGTTTCCTGGCTGAAACGGGTCTGTTGGCATGTATGGTTGTACTACCACTGCCTCTTCCTTCTGCCCACAATGGTCTATTATATTACCACAGCCTCTCTTGCCAGTCCTGTATTGTTGGTTTGTTGCCCCTGCCCCCCTTTCCACTGCCCTCCATATTCTGTTGTGCTGCCACTGCCCTTCCTGCCTGCCCAGTGTGGTCAAATTGTTGCCTCTGCACTCTCCTACCTGCCTTCAATTTTCAGAGTCCGTGCCCCTGGCCTCTGCATCTCAACAGTATCCCAATGAACAACTAGATTGCTAACATTCTCTATTTATTACAAACGTGTGGAACGCCTGATGTCATCTTGATGTAATAAAAACTGTAATACCTAGAGTATTTCCTTTAGAAATTACATATATGAGAGGGTCTTATTTGCATCAAAACTATGGTTAGTGCTCTAAAAACACTAAAATGAGGACATATTTTCTGAGTTTTCAAATAGCGACAAAGAACTTTTAAATTATTTGTAATCTTTATGTTTTTTTATCCAGTTGACCACTTGATTAAATGTTGCACCTTGGCGAGAGGATGTGGTGTTACTTCCAGAGCTGCATACTTTGCAACTGGGGAACCAGGTTTGAGTTTCTGCTTCAGCTCAACATTCTGTGATTGTGGTCAAATCACTTAATCTCCCCATGTCTACAACCAAAATGAATTTGATCTTATGTGATGTAACCAATGCTCATGTAAAGCATTCCAATACCTGACAAGTCTGCACTATATAAAACTGCAAATACACAAAAAATAAGTGTTTTGCACACTTCTGTCATTGGGCTACATGTGGGCTACATCTGGGTGATATTTGTGCTGCATTCAGGCTCTTTTGTGTCTGGTGGCCATCTTGGGAGATTTATTTGTTATGAAGTTTCCTAATTTCCTCATTTACTGCAGTCTCCTCAGTAGGAAATGCCTTCAGTTTTTTACTTTGATTCCATCAAGAAGGTATTCAGATATGTCACACATTTGCCATACATTCTGAATGTTAGCACTCTAGTTGCTCATTAGATCACTGTAGTAAAGCTACTGCTCACCACGGAAGTCTGCTGCTAGTATTAAAAGTGCATGTTTCAGTCTGCATATCAGAATTTTTTAATGAAATAGAAGAGGATTTGAGAAGTCACTCAAAATGTGCCCTAATTTTTCTTTCTTCAGCACTAATCATAATTTCTATGGCAAAATGAACCCCCTCATTGTGTTCCTTTTTTAATTAAATGTTTTAAGTGTTACCAGTTTATCCAATCAAGATGGCTTCAGGTGTGCCATACTTTTGTCATAAGTAAGACAGTAAGCGCTCTAGTTGTTCTTAAGAACACTCTGGAACATTCTGTCATTAGGCTATACTTGGGCTACATCTGGGTGATATTTGGGCTACATTTGGGCTCTTTTGTCTCTGCTGGCCATCTTGGGGGATTTATTTGATATGAAGTTTCCTAATTTCCTCATTTACTGCAGTCTCCTCAGTGGGAATACTTTCAGTTTTTTATTTTGGTTCCATCAAGAGGCATTCAGATGTGTCACACATTTGCCATCAATTCTGAATGTTAGCACTCTAGTTGCTCATTAGATCACTGTAGTAAAACTACTGCTCACCAGGGAAGTCTGCTGCTGGTATTCAAAGTGCATGTTTCAGTCTGCATGTCAGAATTTGTTTATGAAATAGAAGAGGATTTGAGAAGTCAAAATGTGCCCTAATTTTTCTTTCTGCAGAACTAATCATAATTTCTATGGCAAAATGAACCCCCTCATTTTGTTCCTTTGTAAATTAAATGTTTTAAGTGTTACCACTTTATTCCAATCAAGATGGCTTCAGGTGTGCCATACTTTTGTCATAAGTAAGACTGTTAGCGCTCTAGTTGTTCGTTAGAACACTCTGGGACATTCTGTCATTGGGCTATACTTGGGCTACATCTGGGTGATATTTGGGCTACATTCTGGCTCTTTTGTCTCTGGTGGCCATCTTGGGAGATTTATTTGTTATGAAGTTTCCTAATTTCCTCATTTACTGCAGTCTCCGCAGTAGGAAATACTTTCAGTTTTTTCCAACCAAGATGGCTTCAGTTGTGCCATACGTTTGTCATAAGTAGGACTGTTAGCGCTCTAGTTGTTCTTTAGAACACTCTGGGAAGCTGCAGTGGAACACAAAGGAATCAACTGACAGTCTCTGCCCTTGTTGGATGTACATGTTTTACTGAGAATGTCAGACTTCATTCTCACATGACTGAGAAAGATAATGGGAATTTACAGAAAACATGCTCTCAGTTAGCTTATAGATCACCTTCCAAACCTCTGTGGGAAAAGCATGAGAAAATAGTTTACTCTCAAACATGATTCATGATATCACAGCAAAAGGCTTTCTCACATGGTAAAATCACCTTAGAACACACCACAATTCCTAAAATGAGTATGGTACCATCAACAAATGATTTATAATGTAACTAAAGTCTTAAAACCTTCTATTAACTGCAATGATTTTTAATGAGGTGCTATCATGTATATTGGTCCCAAGATGGCTGCCAACACTTCTTGGATGAAGTGCTGACAGCCAATCAGATCTCATGATGAGATGTGTGGTTAGGCTCCGCCCAGATATATATGGGATTTTACTTTTGATTTTCTCAGGAACTACTGAACAGATTTACACCATTTAAGCAAAAGGCACATGCCTGACGTGAGGACTACCTCTTTGCCACATTTCAAGTAGTTCTGTTCAGCCGTTCGGGCTGTACCTTCGACTAAAGGTCCTATGGGAAAATGCATGGGAAAACGCGTTTAGGATCCCCCCTTTTTTCTCAGCCCCCGCTTGACAAATCACCCCGAGACGTTCAGGGTAGGAGCTGAGCGGAGCGCCCCATTAGTTTGGAAAATTTCACGAAGATAAGTCAACCGGCGCCAAAGTTATTCAAAATAGAATTTTCAGATTTCCTATGGGAACTCGGTCCTTACTATAACTATCTACTGGCGACCACCAGTAGATAATATATATATATATATATATATATGAATATATATACCAAACACCAATCCTGTACTTCTCCTTCAACAGAATGCACCAAGCCTAGTATCCAATTTAAACGTGGTTTATTTTTCCAGTTTAGACAAACAAACCCCGACACGTTTCGGAACAGTCGTTCCTTTATCACCGGTCAGTACGACATTTGATTTACCGTTCACATATAGGGCACAAAACAAGTATAAACATAAGTGTAGGACTACTTGATACCTTTCAAGTTCATAGTGAAAACTGCATCCATTTTGTAATAGGTTTTTAAAAAAAACGGATGAACATGTGAATTAATTAATTAATGCAGTGTTTTAAATAAAACAAGTACAGAATGCAAAAAAGCAACAGCTTTTCTAATTCATACCACATTCGTTCATATGGAGTATATACAAAGGCGCCAAATAGGTCAAAGCTCCATGCAATACGGAGCAAGTAAATGGCAATTCCACCCCAGTGGGCATTTGCTACTTGGTCCAATTCAGCCCTAGTGGGCATGGATTGCCTTATGTGACCTCTCACTCCAATAAATCACCTTGAATGTTTTGATTCCATTCCTATTTACACGAATATACATGAATTATATCACATGTTTCATCCTTCATAGAAGGCACGTAATAGATTTCTTCCATACATGAAGATATCGTCGTCTCCTAAAAGATAAAATTAATGGACTGATCAATGATGGTCCTACTTTTTCTTTAAAAACAAACATCATAACTAAGAGATAATCAAGACAGTTTATGGGCAGCTACATAATAAGTGAATCTGAAATCAGCCAAGGTGTACCGCTAATTCCTCACCTTTGTTCATACCCTCAGGGTGCATTGTACCATATCTAATAATCATTTTGGACTCAAACCTCCTTAAATCCCGGATCCTGTTCCCCCCTCTTTCTGATAGTGGTATCCTATCTAGAGCACAATATTTAAGTAAACCAGCATTCTTGTTATGGCATTCTTTAAAATGCCGGGCAATAGGATATTGTTTGTCCTCGTTGGTGATTGCCCGCATATGTTCTAATATGCGCCTTTTCACATGATGAATAGTGCTGCCAATATAGACTAATTGGCATGGGCAAATAAGAGCATATTCACAGAAATCTGATTTACAGCTTAGATGTTTGGAAATGACAAAAGGTTTCTGAGCTGAAGAAAGTGTCACTTGCTTACAGTTTGTACTATTTCTGCATGCCTTGCAGGCTTTGCAAGTATAGAAACCTTGCACTATGAATTGAGAGCTGATGTCTACAGGTAACTTACTTTTACATAGTATATCTTTCAATGCAGGGCATCTCCAAAATGTAATGCTGGGATTATCTCCCACGCATTTAGCTAAAGTGTCATCTGTACTTAGTACGCTCCAGACGTTTTTCAAACATTTGCTTACATCGCCTGCCTGATTGCTGAATAATGTTATGAATCTCAGAGAATTTTCCTCTTCCTTGTTATCAGTTTTCACTTTGAGCAGTTCTACTCCTTTCAATTTTTCACACACTTTGTTGAAAATTTTCTGTATCCTCGTTTAGCAAACCTTTTTCTCATGGTTTCCATCTCCTCTAGAAATGCTATGTCAGAACTACAGTTCCGACGTGCCCTCAATAGCTCCCCATAGGGTATACTATTAATGAGGTTTACTCGGTGGCAGCTTTCAGCATGTAATAAGCTGTTACCAGCTGTTTTCTTTCTATCGAGTTTACTTTCTAGTCGATTTTCATGCACCTCTACTTCTACATCAAGGAATTCTATAGTTTTCCTATCCATGGAGCATGTAAACTTAAGGTTCAAATTGTCGCTGTTGAGAGATTCTACAAATTCAAGGGCTTCCTTTTCATCACCCCTCCACACACAGAAAATATCATCTATATACCTCACCCAGAGGACAACATGGTCTTTAAAGGCCGTGACGTTATTGGCCACTTGCTCCTCCCACCTGGGCTTGGCAATAGATTATGTGGTCAAAAATGAAGAAATTATTTGTTAAACAAATCCACATCATATTCAGTAACATTTCAGTATGCATAAGATAACATAATGGGCGACTTTTCAGATAATAACGACTAGCCTCCAAGCCTTGCTCATGGGGTATGCATGTATACAAGCTATTTACATCTAGTGTCAGCAACATCATTCCTTGTTCCCATATAACTTTGTCAATTTGTCTTGAAAAATCTCCCGTATCCTGTACATAGGAAGGCAATGATTGAAGATACGGTCTTAAAAAATAATCAATATATTATGAAATGTTTTCAATTCATACATGCTTCCTATAGAAGACAAGATAGGCCCTCCCGGAGGATTGCGTTTATCCTTGTGAACTTTCGGCAATAAGTACATTGCAGACAGCTTTGGGAATTCACAATTTAAAAATTTAAACTCATCATTAGGGAACAATTTTTTGTTTTTCCATTTCACAACACATTCTCTGTATTTTTTATTACTTGCCTCGTAATTTTTTCTGTCACTTTTTACATAGCTTGCACTATCACTAAGTTGTATCTTGCCTTCATCTAAGTACAATTGTCATTTACTTGCTCTGTATTGCATGGAGCTTTGACCTATATGGCGCCTTTGTGTATACGCCATATGAATGAATATGGCATGAATTAGAAAAGCAATTGTAAAGTATCAGTTACTTTTTTGCATTCTGTACTTGTTTTATTTAAAACACTGCATTAATTAATGAATTCACATGTTCATCCTTTTTTTAAAAACCTATTACAAAATGGATGCCGTTTTCACTTTGAACTTGAAAGGTATCAAGTAGTCCTACACTTCTGCTTATACTTGTTTTGTGCACTATATGTGGAGGGGAAATCAAATGTCGTACTGACCCGTGATAAAGGAACGGCTGTTATGAAACGCGTCGGGCGTTTGTTTGTCTAAACTGGAAAAATAAACCACGTTTAAATTGGATACTGGGCTCGGCGCAATCTGTTGTAGAAGTACAGGATTGGTGTTTGGTATTTTCAAAAGATCATGTCCTTGCCGAAGCCCGCCACTATCTGTTGGCAGAGGTAACGCGAAAAGTTGGAATCGGAGCAACAGACATACAAGAGTTTCTTGCATCTGCATGACAGTATACAAAAAACAGTAAGGATGCAAGAAGGGAAACCAGGCATTTCAATAAAGTGCACTGAAGCCAATTGTTAAATAATGCACAATTGTTAAAAAACAAAATATGAACTGTGACTGATGTGTTTGTGGATACCTGGAAGAAATTGTATATGCAACGAGCTGTGACAATATTTACACACCCTTCACAGTGGAAAACATTCCTGTCCCACAATGTAATCACTGTCTTGAAGTTAATATATATATAATCCCCTCACTCCAACTCCTGGCCTGCCTATCCTTCGGTAGAACACCCAGGCATGGACCTCAATGATACCTCCAATAAATTTAGACAACTCCGATGTTGTACGGATGCGGTGTCAAGTTTATTCCAAATTAATCCAATAGTGTTCAGGCATAGTGCCCGCCATTACGCATTTTGCTCGCCTCACGCAAGCTTGATCACATGACGTGCCACCTGACAGGGATATATATATATTCTCACATTTCTCCAAGCCTCCACACAGCAAGGACTTCACGGCACCATGAATAATGACTTGAAAGGTAATTTCTTCTTTTCTTAGTGTTTTATTAAACCACCATAGTACAAAACATGAACGGTCTACGTGTTTCGGCGTTCTGCCTTCAACTGGACCATGTTTGCAGGCTGAGGAATCCTTGTCTCACTTCATATTTTGTGTCCCTCTTATGCTTGCTCTATAAAGAGATGAATTATCCCTTTGTGCAAACAGTTGGGATGTACACAGTATCAGGATGCCTTGTAGCTACAGCACTTGGAATCGAATAAGACGATTGTATGCGCAGTATCCAAATATCTTCATTGGAGCTAGTCTGTCAGAGCAAAGGTGCTTGCATTTTAGTCCTCTTTGTTTTCTTAATTTGGTTTCTTTAAAAAAATGTGTACAGCCTTTTTATAACTTGTTATTATTATTTTGTACTATTGTATATATTGCTCGTCTGGCGTTGTTATTATTTATTATATCTCAGGGGTACTTTACAGCCATGGGTTTTATTTTAGCCTAAATGAAATGTGATTTCTAGATATATTTTTTATTATTCATAATTCTTTTGTTTATCTATGACGAGCCTTGTGTGAGTTATAACATTTTTTATAAGGCACTTTTTATTGTAGTACTTGTATGTTTTCTTGTAATTTTATGATTGAAATATTTACCATATAAAGTATTTAACAAGAAGAAGTGTCTGATTGTGTTGTCAATGGGTGTGTGAGTCTATGAGTGGATTTGTCAGTTTATGCGCAGTAAAAAAAATTGTTACACAAAGGAGTAGCCTTTATGTGCAGTAAAAATAATTGTTACACAAAGGAGTAGCCTTTGCCACCTCCCCCTGTGATGGTCCTCCTGTTAGCTTGCCTGCAGTCTGCTACCCTCTGCTGCCTCTACTCTCCTCCCTCTCCTGCCCTCTATTTTGTCTCTTTCTGCTCATTCTGCCTGCTATTTTGCCTCTTTCAACTCACACCTGACCTATATTCTGCTTCTTGCTGCTTGTTTCTGACCTCTATTTTGCTTCTTACACCTCATTTCTGACCTCTAGTTTGCCTCTAGCTGCTCGTTTCTGACCTCTAGTTTGCCTGTTTCTGCTCATTCTGCCTGCTTCTGACCTTTATTTTGCCTCTTTCTGCTAGTTTCTGACCTCTATTCTGCCTCTTGCTGCTCGTTTCTGCCCTCTATTCTGGCTCCTTTTGCTCTCTTCTGACCTTTAGTCATCATCTTTCTGCTAATTTCTGACCTTTATTTTGAATCTTTCTGCTCATTTCTGAACTTTATTTTGCCTCTTTCTGCTTGATTCTTACCTTTGAGTTCTGCTTCTTTCTGCTTTTTTCTGACCTTTATTCTGCCTCTTTCCGCTCATTTCTGACCTATATTTGCCTCTTTCTGCTAGTATCTGACCTTCATTCTGCCTCTTTCCGCTCATTTCTCATCATTATTTTGCATCTTTCTGCTTGTTGCTGACCTTTATTTTGCCTCTTTCCGCGTGTTGCTGACCTTTATTTTGCCTCTTTCTGCTCATTCGTCACCTTTATTTTGCCTCTTTCTGCTTGTTTCTGACCTCTATTCTGCCTCTTGCTGCTCGTTTCTCCCCTCTATTCTGGCTCCTTTTGCTCTCTTCTGACATTTAGTCATCATCTTTCTGCTAATTTCTGACCTTTATTTTGAATCTTTCTGCTCATTTCTGAACTTTATTTTGCCTCTTTCTGCTTGATTCTTACCTTTGAGTTCTGCTTCTTTCTGCTTTTTTCTGACCTTTATTCTGCCTCTTTCCGCTCATTTCTGACCTATATTTGCCTCTTTCTGCTAGTTTCTGACCTTCATTCTGCCTCTTTCCGCTCATTTCTCATCGTTATTTTGCATCTTTCTGCTTGTTGCTGACCTTTATTTTGCCTCTTTCTGCGTGTTGCTGACCTTTATTTTGCCTCTTTCTGCTCATTCGTCACCTTTATTTTGCCTCTTTCTGCTTGTTTCTGACCTCTATTCTGCCTCTTGCTGCTCGTTTCTCCCCTCTATTCTGGCTCCTTTTGCTCTCTTCTGACCTTTATTCATCATCTTTCTGCTAGTTTCTGACCTTTATTTTGAGTCTTTCTGCTCATTTCTGAACTTTATTTTGCCTCTTTCTGCTTGATTCTTACCTTTGAGTTCTGTTTCTTTCTGCTTGTTTCTGACCTTTATTCTGCCTCTTTCCGCTCATTTCTGACCTATATTTGCCTCTTTCTGCTAGTTTCTGACCTTCATTCCGCCTCTTTCCGCTCATTTCTCATGGTTATTTTGCATCTTTCTGCTTGTTGCTGACCTTTATTTTGCCTCTTTCTGCTTGTTGCTGACCTTTATTTTGCCTCTTTCTGCTCATTCCTCACCTTTATTTTGCCTCTTTCTGCTTGTTTCTGACCTTTATTCTGCTTCATTCTTCAGTGATGTAATTTGAGATGACATCAGTGATGTCACTGACCATGTCATAAGTGATGTAATATGTGACGTCATCAGCAGTACATTGCGGGGGCGCGAATTATAGTTAGCTCAACTAACTATAACGGTTGAATTTCTCTGGTTTTGTACGAGTGAAATGTCCAGCTAACTATAACGTCCCTCAAACCTGTGTTTTTTTCAGTGAATTTCTAAGGTTTTTGAAATGCAAATTCCTATCTATAACGTGCCTAAAACCTATGATTTTTTGTGAATTTCAAAGGTTTTTAAAATGCGAATTACTAACTATAATGCCCCTGAAACCTATGTTTTTTTCAGTGAATTTTGAAGTTTTTTAAAATGCTAATTACTAACTATAACGCCCCTGAAACCTATGTTTTTATTTTAGTTTCGCAGGTTTTTTAAATGCTAAACCTTATGTATAAAAGTACTGTAATCCATGCTTTTTTATAGAATTTCTAAGTGTTTTATAGAATTCCTTGTATTTAAAAATGTTTGGAAGTATTTTTTGGAACTTCTCTTTTTAAAATTATTCATAGTTTTTCTAAAATCTTCTTTAATAATTATAATCACTTTTTTAACATATATATCATAGACTATTAAAGATTTATAGTGTTATATATTTGAACAATAAAAATTTGTATTAACTTGAAATAATGCTTTTAATACTATGAAAGTTGTTTTGTTGTATTCTTCTTATAACTATCTTCAATACCTTTTTTTTTATTTTGAAAAAAGGATTGCGCACCCTACGCGATCCTTCGCAATGGGGGTGCGGATCCTGTATATGAATATCAATCTCAAAAACACATTTAGAACAACTTAATATTTGTTTTAGACATAGAGGTGTATTACCGACTACATATAAATAGTAATAAAGGTGTTTTAAATTTGTTTTCAACTGTTCAACTGTGTTTGCGGTGGGTGAACGAACGGTGCCGGCATGTCTTTACGGGATCATGTAGGAGACGTGACTCCAGCATAATTTCAAAAGAATGAAATATCACCATGGCTACTTTAAATATCAGTTTTGCTTAAAGACTTTCACTAATATGCTTTACAAAATAATTTATAAACAGCAATTTATACTTTAGAATTATGTGTAGGCGATTTCACAGTTACCCGACGTGTATGTGATGGGTGCGCGTCCCCTACACGAATCCATGTGAACTAGAAAGATAGCTTTTGATTGGTTTAAAACCTTTTTATTATGTTAGAGGGAGGATCCAACAACTGTTTTAGACCTCTTATTTGGCGTGTGTCTTCCGGTCAAGACCTCTTTTTTGTAGGCTCTTACAATTGCTTTTTTGGGGGGTGTTTTGACTTTTTTCATGACAATGGCATCCAGTCATCCATAAGAAGATCTGCTGGAAGAGGAGGAGTCTGTGACAAAACACACATAGAAAGTATAGTATGGGCTTTTTTTACAGTGCCTGAGGGGGAGAAGAAAGTCAACGCAAGAAAAGTTACTTGCACTCTGTACCAAATAGTGCTTTCTTGAGGTTCTGACAAGAAATATTGATGCAGCACCTCATCTATGAAGAAGCACCTTGAGACAATTCATCCAAATTGTTTGGCCAAAGAACTGATACTGCGTGAGAAAAGTGAGCAAGCTGCCCAGGCTGATGAAAATGCACCATCAACATCGGATGCAGCAGTTTCACCTTCACCTCAGCCCCATGTTTTTCCTGAGCTGGCAGATGCTAGCATCAACTTTAGAAAATGTCAAGTAAACCTGTGTGTTGAGCAATGTATCATGCAATTATTAACAGAAAAAAAACACACAAGTGTTAAAAAAATGGATGCTTCACAATCTTGTTTTTCTTTGTTTTTTTGAAGTAGTCATGTTGGACTGTTCAAGGTTTCTGTTAGAAAAAAAGTCAAAAACACCCAAAAAATTAAAAATTGTTCGAAAGTACAAAAAAATCCCAAAATCGTTTTTTAAAAAACGGCTCTCACGGAAACACCGATACTGGTTAAAAATAGAAAAATTGTATGTAGTAAATCTGATTGCTTGGATAAATGTAAGTGTAGATTAATGTATGAATAGTGTATGGATTAGTGGATGAGTGCATGGCTAGTGCCTGGCTGATTGCCTGAGTACAGGGGTAGTGCCTGAGTGCATGGATGAGTGCATGAGTAGTGTTTGAGAGAATGGATGACTGCAATGCAAATACTTGAGTGATTTCATGAGAGCAGGGGTTGTGCCTGGGTGATTGGGGGAGTGCATGAGTAGTGCCTGAGTGCATGGGTGAGTGCATGGGCAGTGTTTTAGGGAATAGATGAGTGCATGAGTCGTGCCTGAGTGATTGGAAGAGTGAATGAGTAGTGTTTGACAGAATGGATGAGTGCAATAGTAGTGCCAGAGTGCATGGATGAGTGCATGACTAGTGTTTGAGAGAATGTAATAGTGCAACAGAAGTGCCTGAGTGATTGCATAAGTGCAGGGGTGGAGCCTGAGTGCATGGAGCAGTGCATGGGTAGACTGAGTACATGAATGAGTGCATGGGTAGTGCCTGGGTGATTGGAGGAGTGCATCAGTAGTGCCTGAGTGCATGGATGAGTGCACAGGTAGCGTTTGAGAGAATGGATGAGTACAATAGTAGTGCCTGAGTGATTGGATGAGTGCATGGGTAGAGCCTGAGTGCATGGATGAGTGCATGGGTAGTGCCTGGGTGATTGGAGGAGCGCATGGGTAGTGCCGGAGTGCATGGATGAGTGTATGGGTACTGCTTGAGGAATGGATGAGTTCAAAAGTAGTGCCTGAGTGATTGGATGAGTGCATGGGTAGTGCCTGGATGATTGGGTGAGTGCAGGGGTAGTGCCTGGGTGATTGGAGGAGTGCATGGGTAGTGCCTGAGTGAATGGGTGAGTGCATGGCTAGTGTTTGAGGGAATGGATGAGGGCAATAGTAGTGCCTGGGTGATTGGATGAGTGCATGGGAAGTGCCTGTCTCATTGCATGAGTGCAGGGGTAGTACCTGGGTGATTGGAGGAGTGCTTGGGTAGAGCCTGAGTGCATGGATGAGTTTATGGGTAGTGTTTGAGGAAATATATTGGTGCATGAGTAGTGCATGTCTAGGGTTTGAGAGAATGCAAGAGTGCAACAGAAGTGCCTGAGTGATTGCATGAGTGCAAGGGTACAGCCTGAGTGCATGAAGTAGTGCATGGGTGGAGCCTGGGTCATTGGAGGAGTGCATGGGCAGTGCCTGGGTGCATGGATGAGTGCATGGGTAGTGTTTGAGGGAATGGATGAGTGCATGGGTAGTGCCTGGGTGAATGGAGGAGTGCATGGGTAGTGCCTGAGTGAATGGATGAGCCCCTGGGTAGTGTTTGAGGGAATGAATGAGTGTGATAGTAGTGCCTGAGTGATTGAATGAGTGCATGGGTAGTACCTGGCTGATTGCATGAGTGCAGGGATAGTGCTTGGGTGATTGGAAGAGTGCTTGAGTAAGTAGTGCCTTGGTGCATGGATCAGTGCATGGCTAGTGTTTGAGGGAATGGATGAGTGCAATAGTAGTGCCTGAGTGATTGGATGAGTGCATGGGGAGTGCCTGGCTGATTGCATGACTGCAGGGTTAGTGTCTGGGTTATTAGAGAAGTGCATGGGTAGAGCCTGAGTGCATGGATGTGTGCCCGGGTAGTGTTTGAGGGAATAGGTGAGTGCATGAGTAGTGCATGACTAGTGTTTGAGAGAATGGATGAGTGCAACAGAAGTACCTGAGTGATTGCATGAGTGCATGGGCAGAGCCTGCGTTCATGGAGCAGCGCATTGGTAGAGCTTAAATGCATGGATGAGTGCATGGGTAGTTCCTGGGTGATTGGAGGAGTGCATGTGTAGTGCCTAAATGCATGGATGAGTGCATGGGTAGTGTTAGAAGGAATGGATGAGTACAATAGTAGTGCCTGAGTGATTGGATGAGTACATGTGTAGTGCCTGGCTGATTGCATGAGTGCAGGGGTAGTACCTGTCTGATTATATCTGACATTTTTTAAATAGTGTAAAGGTTCAACATTATTTTTATTAGAAATAAATAACGCATAAATGAACGTTATCATGCATATTATGTTATGTGTTCTTATCTTTTTTAGTAATTTATTTACATAACTCTGTGGAACTATTTTAGAACAGTATTGTCGTAAACTGAATTAAAACTCTTCAAACTTCACCATTACCTACTGTAAAGAAGAAGTAACATTTTTAATATAATGTAATGAATTACAGAAATTAAAATATTGCACTTTTAAGAACACAACATAATTTTAGAATCACATAACATTTTCAGTTTCCCTTTTTTGCTGTTCTCAGATTCTATTGAACTTCACCTTACACAGTGATTTCAAAGTAGTATCATCATTGAACAGCGGGTAAAAAACACAATCAAAGAGATTGTGAAAATAAAAACAAATCACAGCAAAGCATTATTTCCAATAAGTGTAGCTTTATGTTTACCTATCTACACTTTCTTAATTGCGTCCAACTTGTACATTGAGTCTTTTATTACTCTCAAGTACTTTTGCTAAAATGCACACTATCATTTACATCTGGTACAATATAGACAACAAATATGTAAACTATTGCTTTTAAACACAATTTTCCAAATGCAATATCAATTAGCACAAAAATAATAACCCAAACACTAATTATAAATAGTAATTGTTTCCATCCTGTTTTCTTTCTGTTCACATCTTCACAATAGTCCGAAGCATGTATTGAAACCTTTCGCTTTGAAAAATTCCAATATACATTTGTTAATTTGTGTTCACATCTTCCTGAATAGGCCGAATAATGTATTAACCCCTTCGATGCTCATGACGGAATGGTTCCGTCATGAGCATCGGTTGAGCTGTGCTCATGACGGAACCGTTCCATCATGACCACGCCCGCGCTAGAACCCTTCAGCACCGCGGGGGAATCCGCGCAGCGCTGAAGGGGTTAAACAATTTGGCTTCAAAAATATCAAATGTGAATTTGGTAATTCGAAAGGCAACCTAGATTTGAATTGCAAGTGGGCATAATTGCAATGTGTTCATCCTTTATTACACTTTAAATACACAGTATAGTGTCCAGATGTTGTAGTAGGTCCATCATGGAAAATAATAGCCACTGCTATAAAGGTTCTTCCTGAAATAGATCAGGACCTTTTGCTCTCTTCTGACCTTTATTCATCATCTTTCTGCTAGTTTCTGACCTTTATTTTGAGTCTTTCTGCTCATTTCTGAACTTTATTTTGCCTCTTTCTGCTTGATTCTTACCTTTGAGTTCTGTTTCTTTCTGCTTGTTTCTGACCTTTATTCTGCCTCTTTCCGCTCATTTCTGACCTATATTTGCCTCTTTCTGCTAGTTTCTGACCTTCATTCTGCCTCTTTCCGCTCATTTCTCATGGTTATTTTGCATCTTTCTGCTTGTTGCTGACCTTTATTTTGCCTCTTTCTGCTTGTTGCTGACCTTTATTTTGCCTCTTTCTGCTCATTCCTCACCTTTATTTTGCCTCTTTCTGCTTGTTTCTGACCTTTATTCTGCTTCATTCTTCAGTGATGTAATTTGAGATGACATCAGTGATGTCACTGACCATGTCATAAGTGATGTAATATGTGACGTCATCAGCAGTACATTGCGGGGGCGCGAATTATAGTTAGCTCAACTAACTATAACGGTTGAATTTCTCTGGTTTTGTACGAGTGAAATGTCCAGCTAACTATAACGTCCCTCAAACCTGTGTTTTTTTCAGTGAATTTCTAAGGTTTTTGAAATGCAAATTCCTATCTATAACGTGCCTAAAACCTATGATTTTTTGTGAATTTCAAAGGTTTTTAAAATGCGAATTACTAACTATAATGCCCCTGAAACCTATGTTTTTTTCAGTGAATTTTGAAGTTTTTTAAAATGCTAATTACTAACTATAACGCCCCTGAAACCTATGTTTTTATTTTAGTTTCGCAGGTTTTTTAAATGCTAAACCTTATGTATAAAAGTACTGTAATCCATGCTTTTTTATAGAATTTCTAAGTGTTTTATAGAATTCCTTGTATTTAAAAATGTTTGGAAGTATTTTTTGGAACTTCTCTTTTTAAAATTATTCATAGTTTTTCTAAAATCTTCTTTAATAATTATAATCACTTTTTTAACATATATATCATAGACTATTAAAGATTTATAGTGTTATATATTTGAACAATAAAAATTTCTATTAACTTGAAATAATGCTTTTAATACTATGAAAGTTGTTTTGTTGTATTCTTCTTATAACTATCTTCAATACCTTTTTTTTTATTTTGAAAAAAGGATTGCGCACCCTACGCGATCCTTCGCAATGGGGGTGCGGATCCTGTATATGAATATCAATCTCAAAAACACATTTAGAACAACTTAATATTTGTTTTAGACATAGAGGTGTATTACCGACTACATATAAATAGTAATAAAGGTGTTTTAAATTTGTTTTCAACTGTTCAACTGTGTTTGCGGTGGGTGAACGAACGGTGCCGGCATGTCTTTACGGGATCATGTAGGAGACGTGACTCCAGCATAATTTCAAAAGAATGAAATATCACCATGGCTACTTTAAATATCAGTTTTGCTTAAAGACTTTCACTAATATGCTTTACAAAATAATTTATAAACAGCAATTTATACTTTAGAATTATGTGTAGGCGATTTCACAGTTACCCGACGTGTATGTGATGGGTGCGCGTCCCCTACACGAATCCATGTGAACTAGAAAGATAGCTTTTGATTGGTTTAAAACCTTTTTATTATGTTAGAGGGAGGATCCAACAACTGTTTTAGACCTCTTATTTGGCGTGTGTCTTCCGGTCAAGACCTCTTTTTTGTAGGCTCTTACAATTGCTTTTTTGGGGGGTGTTTTGACTTTTTTCATGACAATGGCATCCAGTCATCCATAAGAAGATCTGCTGGAAGAGGAGGAGTCTGTGACAAAACACACATAGAAAGTATAGTATGGGCTTTTTTTACAGTGCCTGAGGGGGAGAAGAAAGTCAACGCAAGAAAAGTTACTTGCACTCTGTACCAAATAGTGCTTTCTTGAGGTTCTGACAAGAAATATTGATGCAGCACCTCATCTATGAAGAAGCACCTTGAGACAATTCATCCAAATTGTTTGGCCAAAGAACTGATACTGCGTGAGAAAAGTGAGCAAGCTGCCCAGGCTGATGAAAATGCACCATCAACATCGGATGCAGCAGTTTCACCTTCACCTCAGCCCCATGTTTTTCCTGAGCTGGCAGATGCTAGCATCAACTGCAGAAAATGTCAAGTAAACCTGTGTGTTGGGTAGCAATGTATCATGCAATTATTAACAGAAAAAAAACACACAAGTGTTAAAAAAATGGATGCTTCACAATCTTGTTTTTCTTTGTTTTTTTGAAGTAGTCATGTTGGACTGTTCAAGGTTTCTGTTAGAAAAAAAGTCAAAAACACCCAAAAAATTAAAAATTGTTCGAAAGTACAAAAAAATCCCAAAATCGTTTTTTAAAAAACGGCTCTCACGGAAACACCGATACTGGTTAAAAATAGAAAAATTGTATGTAGTAAATCTGATTGCTTGGATAAATGTAAGTGTAGATTAATGTATGAATAGTGTATGGATTAGTGGATGAGTGCATGGCTAGTGCCTGGCTGATTGCATGAGTACAGGGGTAGTGCCTGAGTGCATGGATGAGTGCATGAGTAGTGTTTGAGAGAATGGATGACTGCAATGCAAATACTTGAGTGATTTCATGAGAGCAGGGGTTGTGCCTGGGTGATTGGGGGAGTGCATGAGTAGTGCCTGAGTGCATGGGTGAGTGCATGGGCAGTGTTTTAGGGAATAGATGAGTGCATGAGTCGTGCCTGAGTGATTGGAAGAGTGAATGAGTAGTGTTTGACAGAATGGATGAGTGCAATAGTAGTGCCAGAGTGCATGGATGAGTGCATGACTAGTGTTTGAGAGAATGTAATAGTGCAACAGAAGTGCCTGAGTGATTGCATAAGTGCAGGGGTGGAGCCTGAGTGCATGGAGCAGTGCATGGGTAGACTGAGTACATGAATGAGTGCATGGGTAGTGCCTGGGTGATTGGAGGAGTGCATCAGTAGTGCCTGAGTGCATGGATGAGTGCACAGGTAGCGTTTGAGAGAATGGATGAGTACAATAGTAGTGCCTGAGTGATTGGATGAGTGCATGGGTAGAGCCTGAGTGCATGGATGAGTGCATGGGTAGTGCCTGGGTGATTGGAGGAGCGCATGGGTAGTGCCTGAGTGCATGGATGAGTGTATGGGTACTGCTTGAGGAATGGATGAGTTCAAAAGTAGTGCCTGAGTGATTGGATGAGTGCATGGGTAGTGCCTGGATGATTGGGTGAGTGCAGGGGTAGTGCCTGGGTGATTGGAGGAGTGCATGGGTAGTGCCTGAGTGAATGGGTGAGTGCATGGCTAGTGTTTGAGGGAATGGATGAGGGCAATAGTAGTGCCTGGGTGATTGGATGAGTGCATGGGAAGTGCCTGTCTCATTGCATGAGTGCAGGGGTAGTGCCTGGGTGATTGGAGGAGTGCTTGGGTAGAGCCTGAGTGCATGGATGAGTTTATGGGTAGTGTTTGAGGAAATATATTGGTGCATGAGTAGTGCATGTCTAGGGTTTGAGAGAATGCAAGAGTGCAACAGAAGTGCCTGAGTGATTGCATGAGTGCAAGGGTAGAGCCTGAGTGCATGAAGTAGTGCATGGGTGGAGCCTGGGTCATTGGAGGAGTGCATGGGCAGTGCCTGGGTGCATGGATGAGTGCATGGGTAGTGTTTGAGGGAATGGATGAGTGCATGGGTAGTGCCTGGGTGAATGAGTGTGATAATAGTGCCTGAGTGATTGAATGAGTGCATGGGTAGTACCTGGCTGATTGCATGAGTGCAGGGATAGTGCTTGGGTGATTGGAAGAGTGCTTGAGTAAGTAGTGCCTTGGTGCATGGATCAGTGCATGGCTAGTGTTTGAGGGAATGGATGAGTGCAATAGTAGTGCCTGAGTGATTGGATGAGTGCATGGGGAGTGCCTGACTGATTGCATGACTGCAGGGTTAGTGTCTGGGTTATTAGAGAAGTGCATGAGTAGAGCCTGAGTGCATGGATGTGTGCCCGGGTAGTGTTTGAGGGAATAGGTGAGTGCATGAGTAGTGCATGACTAGTGTTTGAGAGAATGGATGAGTGCAACAGAAGTACCTGAGTGATTGCATGAGTGCATGGGCAGAGCCTGCGTTCATGGAGCAGCGCATTGGTAGAGCTTAAGTGCATGGATGAGTGCATGGGTAGTTCCTGGGTGATTGGAGGAGTGCATGTGTAGTGCCTAAATGCATGGATGAGTGCATGGGTAGTGTTAGAAGGAATGGATGAGTACAATAGTAGTGCCTGAGTGATTGGATGAGTACATGTGTAGTGCCTGGCTGATTGCATGAGTGCAGGGGTAGTACCTGTCTGATTATATCTGACATTTTTTAAATAGTGTAAAGGTTCAACATTATTTTTATTAGAAATAAATAACGCATAAATGAACGTTATCATGCATATTATGTTATGTGTTCTTATCTTTTTTAGTAATTTATTTACATAACTCTGTGGAACTATTTTAGAACAGTATTGTCGTAAACTGAATTAAAACTCTTCAAACTTCACCATTACCTACTGTAAAGAAGAAGTAACATTTTTAATATAATGTAATGAATTACAGAAATTAAAATATTGCACTTTTAAGAACACAACATAATTTTAGAATCACATAACATTTTCAGTTTCCCTTTTTTGCTGTTCTCAGATTCTATTGAACTTCACCTTACACAGTGATTTCAAAGTAGTATCATCATTGAACAGCGGGTAAAAAACACAATCAAAGAGATTGTGAAAATAAAAACAAATCACAGCAAAGCATTATTTCCAATAAGTGTAGCTTTATGTTTACCTATCTACGCTTTCTTAATTGCGTCCAACTTGTACATTGAGTCTTTTATTACTCTCAAGTACTTTTGCTAAAATGCACACTATCATTTACATCTGGTACAATATAGACAACAAATATGTAAACTATTGCTTTTAAACACAATTTTCCAAATGCAATATCAATTAGCACAAAAATAATAACCCAAACACTAATTATAAATAGTAATTGTTTCCATCCTGTTTTCTTTCTGTTCACATCTTCACAATAGTCCGAAGCATGTATTGAAACCTTTCGCTTTGAAAAATTCCAATATACATTTGTTAATTCGTGTTCACATCTTCCTGAATAGGCCGAATAATGTATTAAACAATTTGGCTTCAAAAATATCAAATGTGAATTTGGTAATTCGAAAGGCAACCTAGATTTGAATTGCAAGTGGGCATAATTGCAATGTGTTCATCCTTTATTACACTTTAAATACACAGTATAGTGTCCAGATGTTGTAGTAGGTCCATCATGGAAAATAATAGCCACTGCTATAAAGGTTCTTCCTGAAATAGATCATTGATTTGCAACAACATTTTTTATTTTGGTTTCCAATTTTCTTCCATTTGCTCTATAACGCTGAAACATTAAAATGAGATATTTTCCAGATCTTTCTATGTGTAATGTAGACACCATCTCTGATTTACAATGCAAAAATGTCATATCCTGATTAGCTGTTTTCTAATTTTTTTAAAACGTACTGATTTGCAATCTGGTATCATCAAGTATATGAATTGTTCTGTGTCTATTTCAGGGCTGGAAGTAAATGAACACTCTTCACATTTATGATCCCATCTGTAACTTACTCCAAATAAGTTTTCAATATGTATTCCTTCATGTTCTAATTCTCCAAGCATAAGCATTAGACATTCTTGTGCATCTTGTACAATAAGAGTAAATGTCAAAGAACCAGTACATATATCCAAAAGATATCGAACACCAGAAGCAATATGATATTTACTTCTGTCAGTTACCAACTGTTGAAATGCATGACATAATAAAGAACACAATCTTTTTTCACGATTTCCCATAATTTCACAATGAAGCTCTTCTAGATAAAACACAACATTCAAAATCACATTAGCATAGCAGTTGATATCTGAACTGTTTTCCAACTGGTATCATACAATCTTATCAACAGTATCCATTTTCATTTTCTTTATACCTTCATGATTCTCTTCAATTGTTTTCTTTTTTTGAACCTCAATATAATGTTTGACATATTTCCATTTTAGACACACTACACGTTTCTCATATATGGGATATTCACCTAAATGAGGAGTATAAAGCCTTCTTAAAAAATTGTACACTCTTATACAATTTGCATCAGCACTAACCTTTTTCTCATCAAAATCAATCAAATTCAAACCAGATAACGTTCTTACTCAAGACAATGCAATGAATGCCATTCCCTCTTTGAACACTGTACTTCCAATATTTACCAAAGCACTGTCTATACTTAAACCTTGAGATTTATGAATAGTTACTGCATATGCTAAAGACAAAGGAAACAGTTTTCTGCAAACATACCAGTATTTCACAAGCAAAAAACATACACCACAATGCCCAATCTATCTTACCTCTTCTTAATTCTGATTAAATGTTATCTTCAACAATTTTATTCTATCTCTGTTCTGAAAATTTACAAAATCAACAACTTTTCCCATTGCTCCATTTAATAAACCATCTTCTACATTCGAATTAAGCCGTAGAATTACCCAACAGTTTATACATACATGTAAAGTCTTTTCTAAGCCTGCAGTCTTAGACTTTTCCAAAGGATCCAATTTCGACGGTAGTTTCTCTGTGAGAAGAATAATCTCTCCTTGATGTTCAATTTTATCAATAGCTTCAATTTCCACTGTTTGTTGTTTTTCCAGTTTAAAAGGTTTTGGATTACATGCAGAACACTCTTGCAGTGTAGGCATTAGGGAGACTATAGATGTCTTTTCTTCAAGGTTTTTGTACATTATTTCAGCCCCTGTATTTCCAGTTGTAAACAATTTCCTTATTAGCCGACTTTTGAAGAATATTTCCATAATGTTTATCACTTGCTTGTCACATATTCCTAATAAGTTCATTAAAATCAAAATGTGACCAAATGTTCTTGTATGGCTTACTGCTGACATAAAACTATTAACTCTTCCTTTTGAAATTATTGGATGTGGGAATCCAAAACAACACTTTAAATATGTCCCTTAGACTTGTATTTTCGTCGATAGTACTTGCCACATCTATGACTTTGAAACCATAAAACTTGTTGTCTCAAGGTGTTTTCTCCTCCTTTTCTTGGAATGGCACAGGTAATATACTGTTCAATGAAAGACAAAACCCTTTCATCAGTATCAGTTCCAAATTTTGGAGCATTCTTGATCCATAACAGCATGTGTACATGAGGAGCACCTCTGGCTTGGTACTCTTTTCGCCAAATGAAATCAGTTACTTCTCCAAGAAGAGGAATATTTCTATTGCAGATAAATGACTTCATACTTTGAAACCTATGGTTAAAATATCTGCAGACATTTACAGGATCGAAGGAACATAGTTCTTCAGGTGTCTTCAATTCAATTTTTTTTACAATTGAAATTCATGTAAATCGTCCCACGCATATTCAGCAAAGTTAAGTGTCCCAAACCATGCAGGGGTACTTAAGTTTAACATACATTTAAGTTCTCCATGACAACGATACCAATACTCATTGGTACCACGTTGATACGCCATCAAATTTATCAATTGAGATTCTAACTGTTCATCTCTTTGTTGAACTTTGTCTATAAATTCCTTTGCAGAAACATGTGGAAGATGAACTCCTGCTTTTAATATATGGTTCACTGCATTTGAAAGTGTAGACAAATCACTTTCAAAGAGAAGATGAAATATATATGGAATACACTGTCGAAATTTTGGATCTTCTGAGTGAGTACAATCTTGTCGAGCGGTATTCTGAAGCTGGAATCTGTAATGCTCCTTCATCATACCATCCATCTTCTCCAGTGGGGAACAACTGTGGAAAACGACGAGCTTCTAAACATTTTTACCATATCCTCATGGGAGTTCCCGTTGCTTTCTTCATTTGAAATAATTCAATATTGTTTCCTATCCCTTCTTTTGAATGTAGAGGATTTATACTGTACTGTTCATAAATCTCTTCACTCCTAGACTTGTGCACTTTTTCTATTGGCCACCTGAAATTTCTGTTTCATCTTCTAAATATATTTCCTGTTCATCAACGCTTACATTCTTATGATAAATAATATTTTGCACCATACTCAATGTAGCCTTTTGAAGTTGGTTAACATCTACAAACTATTGCCAATTTTCTTTTACTCTTTGTTGGTACACCATTAACTAGAATAACTACAGGCTCACTTTCCTCCCTGTCTATACCAACAGTTTCAATATTTTTCTTAAAATCTTAGGGTAAGTACACAACTCTTCCTTTCAGACCTCTTTGTAAATCTGTTGGAGGCATCTTACCTGTTTTAGGCTCCATACGAACAATAGCCTGAAGCGGGTGCACTGATTCAATAAGAATGGACTCATATGTATTTAAATCAGCTAGTTCCAGAGGATTACCTATGAACTCAAAGTTGTTATGTACAGCTTTAGCTGCAATTTTGTTCTCTTCTAATTTGTTGTAACAATATTTACAAATACGTTGATCAGTAGCCATTTCAAAATGACCTTCCACCAACAAATAAGCACCAAATTGCTACCACTTATCATTGTTTTCCTTTTCATTTTTTAAACATAGATCGACAGTCCTAGTTTTACTTCTATAGTAAGTACGTCGACAACAAATACAAACATAGTTTGGCTTTTCAGATGAAAGTGTCTTAAACTTTGCAATGTCTTCTGCAAACTTGCCAGTACTAATATTTTCCAACTTTTCTTCAATACCTACGCTTATCAAGCTCTCACTTTCTTTACACTCCTCTTGTAAACCAAAGAAATGAAACTATATATCATCACAAACTTTTTTTACATCTGATACTGAACCATGCACAAGAGCTGCATTCATTTGACTTAAACATAATGCAGAACATTTTACATAGTAGAGTCTCATTACTAACTTCCGCTTTTCTGAGTGGTGTACTGCTAACATTCTTAAATGATGGAAAGTACTTTGACCCTGCACGTTAGAATATTTTCTTACTTTACATGGATCTAGTACTTGTAACATCCTAATATTCTGTTCAAGACTTTTTGGGCATATTCTCGTATAAAAACTCGTAATATGTGAATAGATTCCTGTTGAATACTACAAATACTATTACAATCCCACTTATATACTCAAGCTTGTGTACACCTTCCTTGAAATTCTTCATCTATTACTTCTTCCACATTCCTAGGAACCATCTTTTCTTTTTACATTGGGCAACCATCTTTCATCTCATAGCAACGACCACTAGTATCAACTGCATGAACTAATGTATTTTGTTGAAAATAGCTTTCTTCATTAAAGAAAGGCTCAGTACTAGAAGTGTGCTTCCATTCACCAGTAAAGATTTTTCAAAAGTTACTTCTTGTTTTAACCAATCTTTTTATTTTGCTTTTCGCCATCATAAACTGCATTGTTTTATTCAACGTTTTCATTCTCTTCAATGCCAATATAAATATTTTTTCTTTCAATTCAAAAGCATATTCTACTACAATTTCAATCTGTTGCTTATTCTTATAAGCTGCTGATCTTCTTTTATATTTTTTACAATCTTTTAATACATTGTGTAGTACTCTACATTTATACATTCTGTTCCTAATGTCTTTGTAGTCTTTCCGCCTTCTTTCAACATGGAATGTTTTCCCATAACATGATTTTCTAATAATATGTCCTTTTTTCGCTTCCTTCCGGTTGGTTGTAGAATTTTTCTTTCTCTTTTCCACATTTTGAAAATTCTTTAAATTATTTAAAAGTCTTTTAACAAACTCTTTAGTTCTCTTACCAGAAGCCTTTTTCTTCACTGTAAATCTGTTTTTATTGAGAGTTCAATTCATAATTCAACATACATATACAAAATAAATTACTTACTGTGCTCAATTTCAATTTTGGTTGACATATACCCAAAAACATAGTTCATTCTTAGATCACATCAATATAAAAAAGCATCGATTAAGAATACATAAAACCAGAAATAGCAAAAGAGTGCCACATTTTGCACAATTTCCTTTTAACATTTTATTTTAACCAAATCACAGATTATTTTCCTATGGACTTCCAACGTCTTTCAAATTTAGCAGGAGAGCCTAATCTTAAACCGTAGTTTCTCTCCAGCTCTTTAATTTATGAAGTTTAGCCCTCCAGGCTTGGAAAGTGGGTACAGTATTACTACCCAAATTCTGTCGAATTAATGATCTTGCCACCAGGGCTGATATAAATAAACATTCCTCTTGCATGTTATCTATCATTATGCTTGGAGAGCATCCCAGAACTGCAATATACTTGTCAATAATTAATTATTGACCAATATTCTGAGATATTTCTCAATTTCTTCCCATAGTTGCTTGATCTATGGGCAATTCCAGACAATATGAGACCAAGTGCCTCCTTCCTCCTTGGAACAGTGAAAACACCTGTCCTCAATCTTGGCGTATATATTATGGAGAAACAATGGGGTCCTATATATTGCCCATTTTGTGTAGAATTGCATTCTTCTACAATTGGTGCCTCTAATTGTTGTTACATTAAGGTTGTTCATTCTAACTCAGACCGCTCTAGGGATCTGGCGGCCTTCTTTCTTCTGCAATTTATCTTGGGCTTTTTAATTGACAACTGAGGATTTATTTTCATTAATCTTTTTACCCAGGTACTTACCGACCGCTTATCGGTTGTTTCTTGTAGCGATACGCCTAGTTCAGGTCTTTCTATTGGCACTCTAAAGTCAAAAGTTTCAAAACAATGCTTGATCTGGATAAATTACCACTTAATGAAGCAGCCCATTCTCCATCTCTGGCCACTGTTTTCAGGAATCTGGGTTAAGAAAATTTCTCACTTGCCTGTACCCATTCTCCTCCTGTTTCTTAATCACACCTGTTTGCAGCATCCTGACCTCCCCAGTGAATAGGTCGGTCAATCTTGGAGAGCCATTTATCCGTGGGATACCATAAAACTTTAACAATTGGGGTTTTTGTTTTAAAAGCCACTGGAGAACCTTATATCACACTTACTTCGGGTTCTTGGCAATCTTCATTGTTTCTGTGATTTTATATTTATGTAATATTTTTCCCATAAAAAAATGTCCATATCTGGAGAATGAAGCTGGATATGAAATCCGTGGTTAGTGTGTGCAAAATTTGCATGTTAGTACTCTCTTAGGTTTGGGAGGTATAACCCTCCCTCCCCAACCGGGTAGTTTAAAGTGGCTAGTAGTAGTCTTGGTACCTTGTTGGCCCAGAGGAAGGATGTGAATAAACTATCTAATTCTCTAAAAAAGGACATTTGTAGTGCACATGGGACTGCTGAAAATAGAAAATTAAATACTGGTAAAATTGTCATTCATAAAAGTGTCACCCGGCGTATTATTGATATTGGGAATTGATTCAATTTTACTAGTAAACGTTTAACTTTTTGCACCATGGAAACGTAGTTTAATACATATAGCACCTCTACTCTTTCTGACACATGTAACCCAAGGTACCTCTTTGCCCAGGAGTTATGTATTAGCCTAAAACGTGGTACTAGTGTCACCACCGAACAGTTACATAGCAGAATTTTTCTGTTGTGGCCCTATTTACTTTATAACCACCTATTGCCTGAAATTCTGAAACAATCCCTAGTATTTTCTTCTGGGCATTCTCAACGGGCTTTAGAAATAAAACAATGTCATCAGCATATAGTTTTATATTGGTCATGTCCTGTAAAGGTGCAGTTTGTAGTGCTTTTTGCCTGATGGCTATTGCCTGGGGTTCTATGAATATGGCAAGTAGAATTGGAGATAGGGGGCACCCTTATCTTGTGCCTGTACTTATTCTGCAGGAATCCACATTTCTAGAATTAATTATTATTTGAGCCCTCATATAAACTTCTTATTATTTGTATAAAACTTTCTGGAAAACCAAATCTAGCAAGAATTAAAAAAAGACACTCACAAGGCACTACGTCAAAAGCTCTCAGCATCTAAGAACCACACCGGTGCCTCTATCATATTCCTATTACAATAGTCCAAATCTTCTATTAAAAAGTGTGTTTTTGCTGAGAGTTTTCTACCTGCTACAGAGCCACATTGGTCCATATGAATCAATGATCCAACAGTTTTATTGAGCCTGTTGGTGAGAAGCTTTGTAAAAAAAATATAATCAGCGTTGAGTAGGCTTATTGGTCTATAAGAGTAGGTGTTTTCCCTGTTCTTATCCTTCTTCAGAATGCTAACTACCACCGCTGTATGGAAGGAGGTTGGGGTATGCCCCCATTTAGTATGCAGTTAGCCAGTTTAAGGCATTGTACATTAAAAATTGGGGAGGACCTTTTATGTAATTCTACTGGCATTCCATCCTCCCCAGTCCCTTTTCAGTTAGCCATGGAACTCATCACTGTTTCTATTTCTTCAATAGTGTCTTCTGCCGTAATTCTTTCTCTAAGTTCTGTGTAAAGGATGGGATTGGTAGTTTGTCTAGAAAATTATAGTCAGGGAGTGTTTGTTGGTCTGTCTCATATATATTTGTATAGTGTCTGAGAAAAGCCTCCCCGATATCCGATGATCTAGTGAGTTGTACTTTGGATTCCTCGTCTATCAGTGATTCAATTCAAATTTTGGACCTGTTTCTCCATTGCCTGCCATGCAAGTAGTCTCCCTGTGTATTCACTCTCCTCATATGTCTTTTGGAGGTATGCCTTGTGCGCTGTGTCACCTAGTTGATAATATTCCTGCATTTCTAGTTTCGCTTGTAGCAGCTCCTGTTTTGATGCTGGATTTCTATCTTTATAATACTCTCTATTTGCGTGTACGAGCCCTAACTCAATCTCCAGTCTTTTTTCCTTTTTAGCCCTTTGTTGGTGGATTTCTTTAGACTTAATAATCCCTTGTAATGTAGCCTTAAAGGCATCCCACACTATGCTTACCGAGGAGGTATCTGTATTGTTAATAAAAAAGCTACTAATTTCGTTTGCTAGCTCTGTGCACCAATCCCCTCTTTCTAAGTTGAATTTATTGAAATACCACCTCCTAGGTTTTCTTTCCGGTTCTAATAGTCAAAATATTACTATTTTGACAAATGCATGGTCTGAAACGGCATTAGGAATGTAATCATACTTGCTCATTGTGAGACCATGCGAAACCAGAAAGAAGTTTATCCTAGAAGCTGTGCTGTATTTTTCCGAGAAGCATGAAAATGCATGTTTCCCTGGATTCCGGAGGTGCCATGGATCCACCAGGTCTAGATCCCTTTTGCAACTGGCCACAGCAATAGCCACCTGAGGCTTGTTTTGTTTTCGAGCAGTCTTGGAAGAGTCAACTGGTGGGTCCTGCAGAAAGGCAAAATCGCCCCCCCCATATGATAGAGTTGGGGATACTGGTTAGGGCCTGTTTAAGCTGAAGTAGGGGGAGAGGTTATCAAGAACTGGCACATAGATTGTAGCTAAGGTGAGATTTAACTGATTCACACTACCATGTACAAAAACCCATCTCCCCCTTGGGTCCGCCTGCATGACTTTTTCTTGAAATTGCTCAGCTACATATATTCCCAACCTCTCTGGGTACAACCGGCGTTTGATGAACAGTGGAAGCCGGCCCACTTCTGGAGGATCTTACTCGCATCCATTAAGCTCCTGAAGTGAGTTTCCTGTAGGAGTATAGCATCTGGGTTGTGACTTCTGAGCCAGCTTCCTATTGCCTGGGCTTTGCATTTATTGTACAGTCCATTGACATTAAAAGAGAGGACTTTGAAGTCTTTTCTACCTATTCCCTACTTGTAACTAAGCTAACATGGCTCGAGCTTTTCTAAGAACCAAATGCTGTAAACATATACTCTCTGACCTCTCAAAAAGTGCTGTGTGCATACATGGCTTCATAGTGTGTTTAAAATCCTTCCAGGTAGGTGCTAAAGCAGCTAACATAGGGCCCATGATGGCCAGAAAAGACCCTAAGAAATATATCAAGTGCTTTGTGCATAACCTCAACTTTTGGAATAAATGCCATCCATGCGGATACAATATCAGCTTGATAAGGGGGCCATGTTAGCCAGAAGTGCATCTAGAATATATAAAGTGACGTGTGCTCTTGGTAACAGGTACTGTAAACATATAGGCTACAATCAATAGAAACATTGTTGCATGCATACGCCGCAATTAAATTCCATCCAGTTAAATACCAAAGCAGCTGAGTTTCTAAAGTGTGTCTAAAGTACATAAAGTGACTTGTGCTATGTAAACAAATACAGTAAACACATATATCCTATTGAATACCATAGCAGCTTGGTTTCTAAAGTACAACTAAAGTATGTGAAGTGACTTATGCAATGTAAACAAATACTGTAAACGTAAATTGTAAACATATACCCTCCAAAGTCTCCTAGCAGGCATCTTTTTTTGATTGCATTTCATCCATTTGCCTACTATAGCAACTAGGATATAACCGTATCTAAAACTAAAGTGCATATACATTTCTTAGTGTGGCATGGTCCTTTTTGACAAAATAAAATAAAAAGTGGCATGTGACTTTTCTTTATCCCCCTCCCTGTGTTATCTATCCTCTATTTTATATGTCAACAAAAATTGGGCCTATACGTCCTAAATTGTTCCATCCTGCAGGATTTTTGAGGACTGATAGTCAAACTCTCTTTTTTATATTGCCTCACCCCCTCCACCTTTCCCTCTGCCCGCCGAAAGATGGAATCACCCACCATTCCCTCTTCCCCTTCCTTGTTGCTGGATGCCATTTTGTTGCATCCTTTTACGCCCTCTGACTCTCCCCCCTTCCTGTCCAGTGATGTTTAAGCACACTTTTACCAGCCGAGTAAGTGGCTCAGCTTTTCCATTAGGATTGACTATCTTCGTTTTTGCCCCCCAGGGCAAAAGCTGAGCCTCACTCCACTCCGCCTGCCAAATTTGATAGGAGTGATTGAGCTTCCAGGACATCTGTGAAAACCTAGAATTTCCCTTTAGCTAATACTTTCAGTTTAGATTGATGAACTATGGAAGCCTGAGCTCACCTCCCCTTAAACAAGTCAATCATCTTCACAAAGTCTTTACGTCTCCGTGCTGAAGCTGCGGACATATCAGAAAATATTTTGAACTGAGGGGTTTCTGTAGTGGAGAAGGATCTCTTCTCCATAGCAGTTCTTAATATATTTTCCTTGGCTCTAAAATCTGCGAAATTAAGTAGTATTGTCCATGGAAATTTAGCATTTGATTGCTGGGACTTTATGGGCTGTTGTGATCGTAAGGTCTCCTTCTAGATCTGACATTACTTTCCTCAGCAGTGAGTCAACCCATTTAGTCACCTCCATGCCTTCACATCTCCTTCCGGGATTACCACTAGGTGAAGATTTGAATGCCTATTATAATTCTCTAGGTCCTGGAGCTTTAATTTCATCTGACTCTTACTTTTACAGAGAATTAGCACATCTTGCTGTATGCAGACAGTTTGTCCTCTAGGTCCGAGATGCGGTTCTCTTCCTTGTCACCAGTCTTTTCGGTATGCTGGACATGTTTTCTTCCAATTTAGTCAGTCTTTCGTGCAGTTGGGCAATCTCTGACGCCTGGGACTTTTTTAAATCCCTGATTTCATTCAGTATGGTTAAGAGCATTTTTTGAATAGATGTTTCTCCATTCTCCCCTTCCTCCAGGATTTTTTCTGCCGGCACCATCGGTTTTGGAGTACTTTCTTCCTTTTTGCAGTCTATATCCCATGAGATCCTGGCTGACCGCTGAATGTCTTGGGAGAAGAGTGAGCCTATACGGGTATTTTGAAAAGGATAATTATTTTCTTGCAAGAGTGCTAATCTAACCCTTTCTCCTGCGGAAGCAGCTCTGTCAGCTTGAATGGGGTCTATGGCTTTGGTTGTAGTCTGATTCTTTTGGTGCTTATGAAAGAGAGGGTGTTGCTTAGAGCAAAGAGGGCCATCATCATTTGTGCTCTGTGCCCCCGTGCTCATGTCTTGTTCGCTGCTGTTCCTTGACTCCGGTCATAGATCGGGTGAATAATTACGAGCACCTTCCTCCATTTCCAGATCTGACGTGCCCTCAACATCTGAGGGGTCCCCTGGCTCAATTTGTTCAGTTTGCTTTTCCTTTTCATATAGCGCTTTGGCTTTTCATTTCATCCTCTGCTGTGCGTTTCTCTGGCCTCTTGATACCCCTCTGGAAGCTGGTGAGGGGGTAGCCTGATCTGGCATTTCAAAGTTTTCCTTTTTTGCTACCTTGGGCTGCTTTGTGCACATTCTCTCATCCTCGCCTTGTAATGAAGAGTGAGACAGAGCGAAGCCTCAGTGGGTATGCCCCGGTGTTCTCCACCCTAGCCCTGATGGCTCTAATAAATTGCGAGGGAGATTGGAGCAGCAAGCCTCATGTGATCCTAACGTGCCCTAATGTGCCACTAGGGAAGGGCCTCCAGGAGCTATGGGGGGCATGCCCGGTCTGCTATACCATATAGGGTTGTTGGCAAGATTTTTCCAAGTTTAATTTACCCCCCACCACCACCTGGCTTACTTGCTCGAAGCTGTTCTTAGCTCCTCTCCATTCCAGGTTACTGAGACCTCCCGGGCGCTGTCCACACATGCGCAGGGCTTGCTGGTTTACCCAGCATCTGTATCTAGCATCTTTTTCAAGCCTGCGGTGTTTTGTAGGTGGCTCAGACGTGAAAAGCCGCTGCCATCTTATCATGGGTCTTTCTGCAGTCTATAATATTTAGTGGAGGGCCATCGTCCTCGTAAAAGAGAAATAAAGAGCTGCGGTGCGCTCAGCTCAGCATGAAAGCTCCGTGCCTGGCCGACTTCTCAAACTTGCCATTCTCTGCATTCTCGGCGTTGGTGTTGTGAAGCAGGAAGTGGGCGGAGTAGGGGGAGAGCCAAGATGCTAATGGCTACATGTGTGGGCCTCGCCTCCCCTTGACTTCAGTATCCGCTTCTCAGCCCATTTCACACTAGAAGGCTCTTTGATCTATATACACCCCGGCCCAGTATGACCTTTTCGCCAGGCCTAGGGAGATGCTGTTATCACAGGGCAGTTAGATTTACACACTATATGGTCCTGGGTGACCTTAACATCCATCTGGATCAAGCGGACAGCAAGGATACCCGTGACCTGCTGGATATTTTACACCTGGCTAAGCTTGACCAGCATGTGAGCCTTCCCACTCATCAAGCTGGACATATACTCGACCCCATTTGCACCAACTTCCCTATTTCATTAAGGGACCCCTGCCCTGTCACTTGGTCAGATAATTTTTTAACCCACTTCTCGTGGGTGGTGTCGAATGTTAAACCTTTACCGCGCTCAGGCCATAAATCGGCCTATGGCAAAATTGACCCACTTGAACTTAACATAGCCTTGGAAGCTTCTGGGCCTGGCCTGGTGGGGGAGCTTGAAGAGTGCTTGGTTGGGTTTTCTAGCTGGGTATCATATGCAGTAGCTACGGTGGCCCCTCGTTGTCCAACTAGGTTGGCTAGGGAATCACTGTCCAAGCCCTGGTTCAACCCCAACATTAAAGCCTTTAAGCATGACTGCAAGACCCTTGAGCAGGCCTGGCAGAGGAGTGGCTATTGCCCGGTAGACAAGCGGAAGCTCAGAGATAAGCACAAAGTATACTATGCAGCCATTACGCTGGCTAAAGGGCAATATTACTCGACCCGCATCGAATTAGCCAGGAACAACTCTGAGGAAATGTTTGCGATTGTTCAGAGCTTCACGTCCCCGCTGGCCCAAGCAAGTGCGTCTTCATCTTCACCTTCCTGGTGTAACACTCTCTCTTGCTGGATTAGGGATTAGATCCGGACTATTCAAGCGGCATTTACTCCCCGCGACATCATAACGGAGGCACCTTTGGAGTGTCATTTTGCTGGTCCAGTCCATTCCTGGTCTATATTTAGGCCAGTTGACCCATTGGATTGCCTTAAAATTCTTAAGGGTCTAAAGTCTGGCTCGCCCTAGGACCCATGTCCTGCGAGGACACTGGCAGTAGTTGCCAAGGTCGCAAATACAGAGGTGAAAACCATCATCAATATGTCCCTCCAGAAAGGGGTGGTACCACAGGCTTGGAAGGAGGCTAAGATCCTACCACTCCTAAAAAAGCTGTCTTTGGATCCCCTCTGCCCAGGGAATTACCGCCCTATCTCCCTCCTTCCTGCTTTGGCGAAGGTGTGTGAGAAGGTGGTTAATAAACAGCTTACGGATTTTGTGAAAAGATAGATGCTTCTGCACCCAGCTCAATCAGGGTTCAGAGCGTCCCATAGTACCGAAACAGTGCTGGTGGAGGTGGCGGAGGCCATTCGAGGGTGCTTGGATGCCGGCGGGAGAGCAGTATTAATTTCGCTCGACCTCTCGGTTGCATTCGACACGGTCCCGCACTCACTTCTCCTTTCACGCCTGGCTAGGATTGGTCTGTTGGGTGCCGTGTGGGGCTGGCTCCTGTCCTTCTTGGAAGGGCAGGTTGAGCAGATATGGATTCCACCATCCTCCTCCTCCCCTCAGCCTGTAACAACAGGAGTACCCCAGAGATCCTCCCTTAGCCCCCTTCTTTTTAATATCTAAGTTACTCCTCTGATAAATTTTGCAGCGGAGTTGGGGGCTAAGGTGATGGCAAACGCAGACGACACTCAGTTGCTTTTTACCTGGGACAAAGATGTGGACTATTGGTTCACCACTGCCTATCTTCTATCTTTAAATGGCTGGCGGAGGCGCAGCTTAAGTGTAATGAAGAAAAGTCAGATGTCCTGATATTTGGTAAATTCCCCCTCAACTTTAGGGAGCAGCTCTGGCCTCCTAAGTTTCCATCACCTATCTCATCAGGTAAGCCATCTAAAAACCTGGGGGTAAGGTTTGATGAATGTCTTTCCTTCTCGACACACATTAAGAAGCTGGATGGATGTTGCTTTGGCCTGCTTAAAACTCTCAGAAGATTCTTCCCCCTTCTACCTCAGGCAGCGAGGAAGACGGTTACATGTGCGCTGATTCTGTCACGGCTGGACTATGCAAATGCCCTTTATGCTGGTATCCCTAGGTACCTGCTGAAGAAGCTGCAGGTGGTTCAAAACACGGCAGCCAGACTTCTACTGGGCATCTCGGCTAGGAACAGTGTCCATCAACAGCTGCGTTCTCCCCACTGGCTCCCCATGGTGGATAGAGTTAAATTTAAATTATTGACTTTGGCCCACCATGCTCTTCATGGTTGTGGTCCTCTTTACCTGCAGAGGCGTCTCTCTTTTTATGTTACCGCACACCCCCTGCGGTCATCGTCCCTTTGTTATGCTCAGGTCCCTCGTTTCGAGTTTCAGAGAATAGGGGGCAGCTCTTTTACAGTGAAGGCGGTGGCTGCTTGGAACGCCCTTCCTCTTGCCCTGCGTACCATCCAGTTGCGTTCAAGAATACACTGAAGACACACCTATTCTCTTGAAAGCACACCGTCCTTACCCCGCTAGGCACCACGCCGGGATACTCAAGAGTAGCTGTGCGCGTTATAAACTCATATAACACAACATAACATCATTGAGCAGCCCAACTAAATTGCCGGCAAGAGTGAGTGAATGTAACATTTTGAAATTCATCTAATTTCTGCTTTCAGGAATATGGTGCGACTTACAACAAAGACATGTTAAGGATTGCTGCTTTATTTGTGGGTAAGCTCAGCACAAAGTGAGGTTTAAGAAGTGTTGGCAGAGGGAGGTTTCTTTTACATACAACATGTGTCTTTTACATATGGTGTCACTAGCAAAAGGTACAGACACATGCATACATATAGACACAGACACCATATGTAAAAGAAACATACACATAGTTGTATAGCTGTGCTTTTCCACAGACTCATACAAAGTAGCCTAATCACTGATCCCTCTGTCAACACTTCTTAAACCTCACTTTTGTGCTGCAGCTTCACCATTCTACTTCTACTCAGGGTGTTGGGCCTAGCCAAATATAAAACAGCAACCCTTCACATGTCTCAATTGTAAGTCTCATTATATCCCTAAAAGCATGCATGAATGTGTCTGTACCTTTTTATGGTGACACCATATATAAAAGAAACATAAAAATAGACTTATACCTGTGTTTTATATGTAAAGCATCTTCAAATGCATAACACATATCAGAATATATCTCCAAGTGGAGACTTTCCTCAATCACAGCACTCTGCAGACCTGAAACCTTCACAGAACACACTTCCCATTTCAAGAACACACCAAACATTATGTGGCATATTTCAACTGTACCTCTCTAGAGACTTATGCAAAGTAGCCTAATCACTAATACCTCATGTCAACATGTTTTAAACCTCACTTTTGTGCTGTTGCTTATCTATTCTAGTACTACTCAAAGTGTTGATCCTAGCCACATACAAAGCAGCAACACCTCTCTGTTATACATCTTGCATCGTCAAATGTAGATGACATATGAGAATACATATGCAAGTAGAGACATACCTCCATCACAAGTCCATGCACACCTTAAAACTTGACTGACTGCACTTCCAATTTGAAAGCTACACCTACAATTATGTGGTGTACTTCAATTGTACATTTCTGCACATAATCGCTAATCCATCTACCAATGTATGATGTACATTTATTACTATACACAATCTATTTCAATCATCATTTCAGTACAATTAAACAAACTACAATTCACATTTAATAGCATATTTCAAACATCACAGTTCTTGCATAGTTTTTAAAGTTTGAAAATAAAGCTTGTCAAATATTAAAATATCACTACAAGCAGTAAAGCACTACTACATAATACACCTCACAAATTTGTAACTCACCTTTTAAATAGTATTGTAGAATATGAAATATCAGAAACTCATAAAAGATGTTCTTTTGCACACAATCAATGTAATGCACCACTCTCAAAAAGATAAAACCAGAAATGGCAAATTTTCGCTCTGTTTCTCCACATAAATAAATGTAAGTAACAAATCACATTCCTTCCTACATTATTTCAAATTGTGAAACACATTTCTATTGGTTAGACATATTTACCCTTTCTAACTGTCTTCTTAAACTGCCCAAACTGGTTCTGTAATTTATTGGAGTCGCAATTCCACCGTGGTGCCACAGTGTTGCACCGCGATGGAGCCGCAAATCCATAAAGGAGTTCAAAAACCTTTTACTAATAATACTAGCATTATTTTTTAGGAACACACCACTTCTAAACATAGTACTGATTAGGGAAATCTTACTTTAATAACATATCACTTATATATCAATTACAATTTCAACCTTCCCCCTCTTCTTCTTAATCCCGGTTTCCATAGTAACAGTTTCTGCAACATTCAACTGTACTGACAGGTCACAAGTTCAACATATTTTCAAGTTCACTGCAGTAGTTTACAAATGCAAATAGCAGGTGTAGTGACCTTTGCAAAATATTACCTTAACCTATCTACTGTACCTTTGAAACATTTTTTAATAACCAATAAGAAACATGCTTTTTTAGGAAAGTAACATGCATCCTATTTTTGAGTGTACAAGGTTCATGAACAGACAATCAGGTATCTGCTTTTTTTTAAACAGCATCTTCTCTACCGTTTTAGATACCTCTCATTCTACCAACTGACTACCTCAGATACAGACATCTTTTCATTTCTTCCAGACATCCCTTCAAGATACTTACAGTATGGATTGATGGTCACAGCTATGTTTTCTGGTGCAAAAGGTATGCTGAACTAAGAGATATTGACAAAGACCTAGCTTGGTAAAATGTGGACATTAAATAGATTGCACAGAGGATTAAAGTGGCACCAATTGATGCTTTGGGTTAAAACCACTTTCCATCTCCAACCCCCTGACCTCATGCTTGTGCACTGTGGTGGCAATGACCTAGGCACATTGACTAGAGTAGAACTGGAAATGCTCATGAAGGATACCTTTGCTGAATTGATGTTGCTTTTCCCTCAAACTGTCTTTGTATACTGTAATATATACCAATGACAGAAATGAAAGTGGTCAAATCAATTCTGTCCACAGATTGAGAAAGCTAGAAAGAACGTCAATAACGCTGTTTCTGCTTACCTCAGACACCATAGGATGAGCTCCATCTATAACAACAATCCACGTTTTGATATGGATGACATCTACATAAATGATTGAGTACACTTCACAGAGTCTTTCTCAACAACCTTAAGCTGTGCATCAATACTTACATGTAGCTACAAAAAACTCCTAATGAAAACCAGGGCTCTTTTTAGAGCCACCCCATAAAACAATAGTGAATCTTATTTTTTTTAAACATACATACTCATTTGAAATTTTTTGCGGTTTCGCGAATCCATCGCAAATCTGAAAAAGCATGAATTTAATGTACTACAACACAATACACTTTTCAGGTTTACTTAATTTTTAATTATAAATATTTTTACTAACTCTATCAATTTTAATCTTATCAATAACTTCAATCTCACTAACTCTATAAAGCAAGTTATTAATTAACTTTGAATCCGAACTGATCGCACTTTATCCCTTTGCCCTTGCCCTTCAAGTATCTGCACCCTGCACTTTATTATTGCTCCCTGGACCGGACCTGCGAGGGAGGGGCTGCTGAGGCCAGCACATGCGAGCAGGCACCGGAGTGCTATAAAGGACGCCAACGTCTCCCGCTGCGCGGGACGGGATATTGATTAACTTTGAATCCGAACTGGTCGTACTTTATCCCTTTGCCCTTGCCCTTCAAGTATCTGCACCCTGCACTTTATTGTTGCTCCCTGGACCAGACCTGCGAGGGCAGGGCTGCTGAAGCCAGCACCTGCGGGCATGCGCAGGAGCACTATAAAGGACGCCAACGTCTCCCGCAGCGCGGGACTCGTGGGGGGCGTACCCTGGCTTGGCCGGGGCTAAGACCGGGTGAAGACAGCCCGTCTTAGCCCGTCCTTGACCAAAATGGGCCGGGCAGGGCCATCCCGCTGAAAAGCACTGTGAGGTCTTTTCAATCATATTATTACTATCATTAGGTATCTGTATTTGTATCTGAGGATAACGGCCTCAGATGGGTAAAATGAAGGCAGGTACTATGCACCCAGTTATATCAGGTGCGGGAGGGCAGAAATCCCTGATGAATTATCTAACAGGGGCTATGGGGGTAATTGAGGAACAAATTAATTCAGTGGAGGAGTCCCTTACCCAAAGGAGGGTGGGCGCTCTGGCTATAACCAACTGCACAGTTAATCCATCTAATGCCCCCCAATGGTGTACAAGAGGGAATAGTAGTCCAGGTTCCCCAGAATGGGTGCGTCCAGGAGTCCTCAGGGCATATATATGTCAGTGATTTAGATTGTGATCCACAACCGCCACCTAAATGCCCTAGAATCCCTGAGACGCAGGAGAGAACCCAAGATTCAATGCATGCAACAAACACAAGTAAGCAAGTTATAACTAAGAAAAGAAAGACTGCAGGCAAACAGGGTAAGACGGTTGAAGACAAGAGGTCTGCCTCCTATGGGATAGCCTTCACAAATGCGCTAATGGAGGGCCAGACAACTGAAATCGGTAAAATAATGAGGAAAATAGATGATCTGCATAATTATGTTATCGATGTTTTGACCAAACTAACAGAGAGAGGGGGGTTATTGAAGGTTGTCTGAGAGGTGGTAACAGGGCTACGTATGGTAATATAAACGTACGATCTAACACTAGGCCCTGTCCCGCAGCAGTATCAAATCGCATGAGGGTAACCCTCGCCACTATACTGCCCCCCAAGAAAACTTAGTTTTAAACTCAGTGGCTAACCGGGCTCCTCCTGATACATCTATAGCTGCATCATCTCCCATTACGACACAACCAAATCAGGAGGATAACAGACATCTAAGAGACAAGGGACTGAAAGGTTACAGGGCTGGGGGGCCTACGGCTTGACCAATGGAATCATCAGTAAATGTGGATAATACCTATCTCGAATTACCTCCTGCCGTAACTCCCTACACAGTAATTCTGGCCAATGTCCCAGGTCTGCTTACAACAGCATCTGAAACCTGGGAGGCCCAGCGCAATAAATCTCTTTGTTGGCTGGGTGGAAAAACTGGCTTAACAGACACACTTTTTGCCAAATTTAAAATGGTCAGATGGGTCACTTGGGTAGGAAGAAACCATAAAACCTTACAGGGTGATTGTGTCGTATTGACCTTCAGTGACCCACATTTAGTACATGCTATTTTTTCAAGGGCAGGGAATTTACATATTGCACATACTGGAATTTATGTCTTACTGTTAGGATATTTATACCAGCCACAAACTGGTAAACAGCACAAAACCCAGGCTGGGGGCCCATACGTAAATGTTACGAGCCACTATAATGTCCCGGTTCTCAACCGCTTTGACATCTTACCTACACTTGAGGATATAGATTGACCGATTGTAGTAGGCTAATCAAGTACACAGGATGGCAGTAGGGTTGGATGTCCCCTGATTAACTCTTCAGTTTATTCAAGGGGACGTGAAACAAATTTAGATCCAAAAGGGGAGGAGGCATGCATCAACAAATTAAATAACAGTACCTATGGGGTGGCCCCTCGGAGACCTATAATAACAAAACCAGATTCAATGGGACCGGACATCCTAACTAACAAAATAAATGGTTATACTGATGGGGTTATACCAAAAGTCAGACTATACGAAATATCTGCAGCCATATACTATTCTGGAATGTTGCAGGGCTGTCCCTGAAAGTATCTGACCCCCTGTGGCTAATCTTTGTTGAAAGATATTATATACTATGCCTACAAGAAACCTGGATGGTGAAGGAAACACATATTAAAGGATATTGAACTTTTTATACACCAGTTGTCAGTGCGGGCCATGGACGCAACAAGGGTGGCCTATGTATTTATGTATCCAATACAGTGGAGGTGAATAAGTTAAATCATAAAGTCGAGACAGCTTTTTATTAGATTTTAGTACTGTATGTGGCAAAAAGGTATTGTGTTGTAGTATTAAACTTCTACAATTATATCCCCAAAGGGCAGATAATCAGTACACTGATGAATTTGCAAAAGGATCTGAGCAAATTGCAGGATGACATGTCTAGTGATATGTGCGTCATATGGGTAGGGGATCTTAATCATCTTTTGTGCCAGCATAGTAGAAAGAGTATCTGTGGCCTAGGCCAAGATATAGAAGATGAACAGGTAAATTTTTCTCATAGACAGACGGGGGACCTGTTGAATACAATTCATTTTCAATTTGATTTGGGTTATGCCAATGATTTGTGTATACCATCCATACCACATAGGCTTACTATTAATGGTAGAGGTTGCAATTCCATAATTGATTTTATTTTAGTGTTGAATAGACATTCCTGTAAGGTCCGTAGATTTAAAACTCACTCTATTGCCATGAGTGACCACTATCCCGTAAGCATTGATTTTGATTTGGTGACCCCTATTATGGGTAAGAAGGCTTTGAGAACTAAATACGATTTTAAAATTGATCTTGCTAGTATCAATGTGTACTCTCTAAGTTGGTCCAAAGTAGATCCAAATAATTTTATTGACCAACTAGTAAAGACGTGCAGAGAGGATTTTGAAGCATGCCTTAGCGAGGCTGTGGGGAATGAAGTTGTCCTAAAGGCTTTTAATAAAATTACTGAGGCGATCCAGAATTTATTTACAGCGAAACAAAAACAGAGACAACAAAAGGTGCAGGGTTGGTTTGACCATGTATGCAGTAAGGAGCATACACACCTAAAGAACGTGCTGTACAAAAAGTATAAAAACTGTGAGCAAATAAGACAGGCTAGAAATCTTTATAGGAGTGTGCTAAAAGCTTGGAAGGATCAACTAAGGGCAGAGGCGTGGCAAGCTCTGCAGAAATTGCAGTAAGCGAGGATAAATGGATTCAACTTTTCACTACGCTCTATAACGACGATAAACCAGCCCAAACTGAGCAAGAGTAAAAACCCCCAGGCTTACCCGCGACAGCACAGAATACTGTATTTCCCTTAGACATATGTTTCTCTGTTGAGGAAGTAACCCGTGCTATTATTGAGAGTGCAAAAACCAAAGGAAATGATGGACGGAGTGTTGAACATTGCAAGCACTCACCCCCAGTCAACTGATCTGGGTTTAATCCATCACCGTTCTTTAGCCCACTCTGCCACCCCAGTTCAGACATGGCCATATGCAAATCAGTCTGACCCTGTGCCTCATGGGAACAGTCCAGCCCGAACTGCCAAGCCATGTCTTCCCTGGACCGGAAACAAGCTTCCTAGGACCGGTTTCTGGCATTTCCGCCGTCTTCAGCCAGGCTTGCTTGAATCCAGTGGCAAAGTGAGCAAGGGACTCACGTCTGAGCATACCCTGCCAACTTATGGCGAACAAAGCAAAAACCAAAGGAAATGATGGACAGAGTGTTGAACATTGCAAGCACTCACCCCCAGTCAACTGATCTGGGTTTAATCCATCACCGTTCTTTAGCCCACTCTGCCACCCCAGTTCAGACATGGCCATATGCAAATCAGTCTGACCCTGTGCCTCATGGGAACAGTCCAGCCCGAACTGCCAAGCCATGTCTTCCCTGGACCGGAAACAAGCTTCCTAGGACCGGTTTCTGGCATTTCCGCCGTCTTCAGCCAGGCTTGCTTGAATCCAGTGGCAAAGTGAGCAAGGGACTCACGTCTGAGCATACCCTGCCAACTTATGGCGAACAAAGCAAAAACCAAAGGAAATGATGGACGGAGTGTTGAACATTTCAAGCACTCACCCCCAGTCAACTGATCTGGGTTTAATCCATCACCGTTCTTTAGCCCACTCTGCCACCCCAGTTCAGACATGGCCATATGCAAATCAGTCTGACCCTGTGCCTCATGGGAACAGTCCAGCCCGAACTGCCAAGCCATGTCTTCCCTGGACCGGAAACAAGCTTCCTAGGACCGGTTTCTGGCATTTCCGCCGTCTTCAGCCAGGCTTGCTTGAATCCAGTGGCAAAGTGAGCAAGGGACTCACGTCTGAGCATACCCTGCCAACTTATGGCGAACAAAGCAAAAACCAAAGGAAATGATGGACGGAGTGTTGAACATTGCAAGCACTCACCCCCAGTCAACTGATCTGGGTTTAATCCATCACCGTTCTTTAGCCCACTCTGCCACCCCAGTTCAGACATGGCCATATGCAAATCAGTCTGACCCTGTGCCTCATGGGAACAGTCCAGCCCGAACTGCCAAGCCATGTCTTCCCTGGACCGGAAACAAGCTTCCTAGGACCGGTTTCTGGCATTTCCGCCGTCTAAGCCAGGCTTGCTTGAATCCAGTGGCAAAGTGAGCAAGGGACTCACGTCTGAGCATACCCTGCCAACTTATGGCGAACAAAGCAAAAACCAAAGGAAATGATGGACGGAGTGTTGAACATTGCAAGCACTCACCCCCAGTCAACTGATCTGGGTTTAATCCATCACCGTTCTTTAGCCCACTCTGCCACCCCAGTTCAGACATGGCCATATGCAAATCAGTCTGACCCTGTGCCTCATGGGAACAGTCCAGCCCGAACTGCCAAGCCATGTCTTCCCTGGACCGGAAACAAGCTTCCTAGGACCGGTTTCTGGCATTTCCGCCGTCTTCAGCCAGGCTTGCTTGAATCCAGTGGCAAAGTGAGCAAGGGACTCACGTCTGAGCATACCCTGCCAACTTATGGCGAACAAAGCAAAAACCAAAGGAAATGATGGACGGAGTGTTGAACATTGCAAGCACTCACCCCCAGTCAACTGATCTGGGTTTAATCCATCACCGTTCTTTAGCCCACTCTGCCACCCCAGTTCAGACATGGCCATCACCACCCCCTTTTGTACTGCTTTGTTTGCCATAAGTTGGCAGGGTATGCTCAGACGTGAGTCCCTTGCTCACTTTGCCACTGGATTCAAGCAAGCCTGGCTGAAGACGGCTGAAATGCCAGAAACCGGTCCTAGGAAGCTTGTTTCTGGTCCAGGGAAGGCATGGCTTGGCAGTTCGGGCTGGACTGTTCCCATGAGGCACAGGGTCAGACTGATTTGCATATGGCCATGTCTGAACTGGGGTGGCAGAGTGGGTTAAAGAATGGTGATGGATCAAACCCAGATCTGTTGACTGGGTGTGAGTGTTTGATTGGTTCTGATGCTCCGTCCATCACCACCCCCTTTTGTACTGCTTTGTTTGCCATAAGTTGGCAGGGTATGCTCAGACGTGAGTCCCTTGCTCACTTTGCCACTGGATTCAAGCAAGCCTGGCTGAAGACGGCTGAAATGCCAGAAACCGGTCCTAGGAAGCTTGTTTCTGGTCCAGGGAAGGCATGGCTTGGCAGTTCGGGCTGGACTGTTCCCATGAGGCACAGGGTCAGACTGATTTGCATATGGCCATGTCTGAACTGGGGTGGCAGAGTGGGTTAAAGAATGGTGATGGATCAAACCCAGATCTGTTGACTGGGTGTGAGTGTTTGATTGGTTCTGATGCTCCGTCCATCACCACCCCCTTTTGTACTGCTTTGTTTGCCATGAGTTGGCAGGGTATGCTCAGACGTGAGTCCCTTGCTCACTTTGCCACTGGATTCAAGCAAGCCTGGCTGAAGACGGCTGAAATGCCAGAAACCGGTCCTAGGAAGCTTGTTTCTGGTCCAGGGAAGGCATGGCTTGGCAGTTCGGGCTGGACTGTTCCCATGAGGCACAGGGTCAGACTGATTTGCATATGGCCATGTCTGAACTGGGGTGGCAGAGTGGGTTAAAGAATGGTGATGGATCAAACCCAGATCTGTTGACTGGGTGTGAGTGTTTGATTGGTTCTGATGCTCCGTCCATCACCACCCCCTTTTGTACTGCTTTGTTTGCCATAAGTTGGCAGGGTATGCTCAGACGTGAGTCCCTTGCTCACTTTGCCACTGGATTCAAGCAAGCCTGGCTGAAGACGGCTGAAATGCCAGAAACCGGTCCTAGGAAGCTTGTTTCTGGTCCAGGGAAGGCATGGCTTGGCAGTTCGGGCTGGACTGTTCCCATGAGGCACAGGGTCAGACTGATTTGCATATGGCCATGTCTGAACTGGGGTGGCAGAGTGGGTTAAAGAATGGTGATGGATCAAACCCAGATCTGTTGACTGGGTGTGAGTGTTTGATTGGTTCTGATGCTCCGTTCATCACCACCCCCTTTTGTATTAATGAGAGTGCAGCTGGCAAAGCCCCGGGGCCGGATGGAGTTCCCGTGGATGTGTATAAAACCAATACTCAGCTCTGGGCTCCATTATTAACTAATGTCTTAGATAGATGTTGCAGCCAAGGTTTTATTTCTTCCGTGTTTGATGAAATAGTGATCCCGATTTTTAAAAAGGGTAATAGAAATAAACCTATATGTTAATACCCAATCTCCCTGCTAGATTCTCTCCTCAGAGTGGTAGGACGGGTTATTTTAAATAAGCTGGAGATATGGGCAGATGAGACTAGTGTCCTCTCAAACCTGCAATATGGGTTTCGATCAGGTCTTGGGACCATTAAGCAGGGTTTAAATTTAAGGCTGATAATAAGCAAATATACGCAGGCGAAGGAGGGAAAGCTCTTCCTGTCATTCGTAGACCTTAGTTCTGTGTTTGATTGTGTGAAACATGAAATGCTATGGAGCACATTGGAGGGGATGAGAGTTGATCTCACACTAATACTTTTTATGAGAGAATTATGCAGAGATGCAGGGGCAAGGGTTCGGTTTGGGAAACTCGGTGAATGTTCAGTTAAGTTCCCGATAAGAAAAGAAGTGAGGCAAGGATACGTGCTTGCTCCTTTTCTTTTTACCTTATACATTAACGCCCTTGGCCAGTATTTAATAGATCACCGCCAGGAATATCTGATTATTAACAATAGCCCAGTCCCAGTTTTACTTTATACTGATGATGCAGTTTTAATGGCACGGACTCAACTAGGATTACAAAGAACAGTAACTAATTTTGCTACTTTTATGCATGACAGGGGTTTAAGTGTGAACACTAGTAAGACTTTTATAATGAAATGCGGAAAGAAGATCATTAAATGTCATGATATTTTTATTAAAATGAAATTGAATGCACTAATAAGTTCTCGTACTTGGGGATTAAATTTGATCGCACAGGGACGTGGTCCGCTGCCTTACAGCCAAGAAAATTGATGTTCTCCAGAGTCATAGGTGCTCTGATCAATTTCTCTAGAAAACTGGGCTGCAGATCAGTCCCTGAATTACTAGACGCTTCGAATGAATGCTTTAGACGCGCTTTCGTTTGGGGATTCTGCATAGACTTATTAGACACCCAGTTATCAATGATTGGTCAAGAAATTTGGTGCTCTGCCCATGTGATGATATATCATGCCAATTAACTTTGCATACTGTCCTATTTTGTAAATTGTATTCAGTTCCAAGGAAAAGGTTCATAATCCCTATCTTAAAAATGTTAAGTTTAAGACAATGTCACATAGCATATTTTAAATTACAAACTTTGGATAACGAAACGATCATGGAGTCCTTTGCCTTATTTTAAAAAAGTGTTATTAGGTCTAGGCATTCAATGTGAAATCGACCTATGCCGACGGAGTTATGACAGCTTTATACAAACTCTATGTAATGAAATGTCATAAAGTCTGATGTATTATTCTTCTTAAAGAAATGGTTTTTTTTGTATGTTGGACAATCATGCGTACTTGGAAACCTGTTTTTTTATGTTTGTTATGTAACATATCAGAATGTGCAATTTGTAGCTGTGCTTTTATGATTTATTTATAAATCGAATACATTTATCTTTGAATTGAATTGAAGCAAGTTCACAAATACACTACCTTCTACATTATATACTATTAAATAATTTATTTGAGATAGATCCGTGAATCCAACGTGACGTTACATGGGAGGGCCGCGCTGAGAGCTGCGATGGGGTTGTGGCTCCAAAATAGAGAGAAAAAAAACGTCCCACTTCCATTACTCGGTATCTGCCCCAGGGACCCCATCCCCTGGGGCATGCTGTCACATTGGTGACTGCGGAGGAGCCCCAATGCCCCAAAATCCCTGCCGGAATACTGCCTCCTGTGGGAGCCAGCATTGCTTTTGGACAAAGGAAGCTGCTGACATGCAGCTCCCTTTGCCCAAAAGCAATTCTGCTTCACTTCAGAGAAGCAAGAGCAGGTTTCCTGCTGTCACTTCCATGAAGCAAAGCAGAAGTTTGCAATGGCAGGGTGGGAGCAGTGCTCCCGCCCTGCCATTGCAAACTGCAATGTTCAGGTGGTGGGAACCCCAGGACAATGCTGGAGATGGCCCAGGGTGGTGGGGGTCCCCAAGGCAATCAAAGGCTCCTGGAGGGGGGCTGTGTGGCCCCCCTCCCCTAGTATTTAAAGCCCCGGGGAGGTGGTGGTTCCTGGGGGTCTACAACAACCCCCATAGCTTTATTATTCAATGCCCCGGGGAGGTGATGGTCCCTGGGGCAGTGTGGGGGGCCTTGAGCCCCCCACACCTAGTATTTAGAAGAAGCCCCGGGGAGGTGGTGGTCCCCAGGGCTTGGGGTGCCAATAGACCCCCCACCTCTAATAAATTGAAGCCCTGGGGAGGTGGCGGTCCCCGGGGCAGTGTGGGGGAGAAGGAGATCCCCCATTCATTTTTTTCTATGAGTCCAAGGGAGGTGGCAGTCCCTGGGGCTGCAGGGGGCCGTGTACCCCCAGCACATACTTAACAAAGCCCCTGGGAGGTGGCAGTCACAGAGGCTGCACGGGCCCCCACTGGTTCCTGCTACATATGAAAGCATTGCCCCTGGTACCTGGCCTACCCTGGGGCTTAAAACAAACAAAGCGCAGGAGTCTGTGCTTTGTTTGCTTTAAAATTTACAGCCGAATTACTGGAGCCTAAGTGAATCCAGCCAAAAATTTGAAACAAAATTGCTTTTCTTTGGCCCTGTGGGTCCCTATGGGACCCCCTGACCAAGCTTAGGGGGTCAGGGTCTTTTGCTACCCTGCCCCCTTTTCTTGTATGACCTTTTTTCTTGTGACTCAGCTCAACCGAGTCAAAAGATGGCTGCCAACACTTTTTGGTTTAGAGTGTTGGCAGCCAATCAGAATCAAGCTCGTGCTCGAGAGGGTTTGCGGATCCACCGCGGTCAAAAGACATATAAATATTTTAAATATAAACATTTCAGGAACTACTGAACGGATTTACACCATTTGAAAGAAAGCACGCTTTCTGAACCAAGAGCTATATTTTTCCTAAATTTCATGTAATTCTGTTCAGCAGATAAGGTCGTAGCTTTGTGGTGTTTACTGGAGGTCCCTGGTGGTCTAATTGGCCCCCAGGGACCCTCAGGATTCAAGGTGACCTAATCCCCTAACTAACAATGCGCCAGAGGGTGTTTGCACAGTGGTGCAGGGAGGGGGTGGGCCTGACATAACAAATGTGCAAACGTGCCTCCTGGCGCATTGTAAATTGGGGGATTGAGTCCCCTTCAATCCTGAGGGTCCCTGAGGGCCAACTAGCCTACCAGGTAACTCCAGTAAGCTCCACAGAGCTGCATTGCAGAGAGGTGGTTCAAGGCCACGCCCCTTTTTACACCACTCTGCAAAAGAGGCTTCTAGTGCACCACTGGTGGGGTGATGAGGTCTTCTTGTGTCCTGAGTACCTCAGGACACAAGTGGACCTCATCCTCTGAGCAGCAGGGTGCCAGAAGCTGCGTTTGAGCGTGGTGTAAAAAGGCACGTGGCCTCGGAACACCTCTCTGCAATGCAGCAATGTAGCGCTTACTGGAGGTACCTGGTGGGCTAGTTGGCTACCAGGGACCCTCAGGATTCAAGGGTACTTAATCCCCCAACTTACAACGCGCCAGGGGGCACGTTTGCACAGTAGTGCAGGGAGAGGGTGGACCTGATATAACAAGTTAGCAATCCTACTGTGTGGGACTTACTGAAGGTAATAAAAGGGGTAGTTCGCCCCCAAGGTTGACGTTGGGGGTTGGCTACGCTTCCTTTTACCTCCAGTAAATCCCACACAGTGGGATTGCTAAAAGGTGTTTGGAGTCCACACACACAATTCTCCACCGCTCTGAAAATGCGACTGCTATGGTATAGCTAGAAATTAGCATTTAAAAAACCTTTGAAATTCACTGAAAAAACCATAGGTTTCAGGGACGTTATAGTTAGAAATTAGCATTTAAAAAACCTTTGAAATTCACTGAAAAAAACATAGGTTTCAGGCACTAAAGTTAGAAATTAGCATTTAAAAAACCTTAGAAATTTACTGAAAAAACCATAGGTTTCAGGGACCTTATAGTTAGTTGGACATTTCACTCGTAAAAAAACAGTGAAATTCTGCCGTTATAGTTAGTTCAGCTAACTATAACTCGCTCCCCTGCAATGCACTGCTGATAGCGTCACATATTACATCATGTATGACATGGTCAGTGACATCACTGATGACACCACTGATGACAACTCAAATGACATCACTGGTGACATCATCCACGTGAAAATCTGATGCACCTCCTCACACCCTAATATAACCTTTGATACTCCCACTCTAAAATACAGACTACCATTTTCGAAACCATAGACACACCAATACCAGTTACTATATATATGCACTCACCGATTCCTAGGTCAACACACACATCTACTCATTCATCCATACAGTCATTCATGCATTCATGCATGCAGTCACTCATCAATACAACACTATCATATGCACACATACACCTATACAGACACTCACACACCACCACTCATCCAGAGATACTCACACACCTTGTCACTCATGCAAAGAATCAATCACACTTCCATTTACTCACATCAGATTGGTCGCACACTGCTACATCTACCAGTCGTGTTCCCCCAATGAAAATGGTCCCTGATGGTCAGCGTCGGCGGATACACCTATGCTCAAGAGTGCGTGCAAGTATGCGTGGCGTGTGCCATCCCTGGACACGTGTTTCGAGGTAGTTGCCTCTCGTCAGCAGGGAGTAGGAAAATGAGAGTGGGGTTGCTGTGTAAGCTGCTAAAAACATAATCAGGTCTAGTACCTCTCTTAGCGCGCAGGTGCGTAACCATGAGTCCGTCGACTCCACCGGCTCAAGGGAGCCTGAATATAAAGTTACATCAGATTGGTCGCACACTGCTACATCTACCAGTCGTGTTCCCCCAATGAAAATGGTCCCTGATGGTCAGCGTCGGCGGATACACCTATGCTCAAGAGTGCGTGCAAGTATGCGTGGCGTGTGCCATCCCTGGACACGTGTTTCGAGGTAGTTGCCTCTCGTCAGCAGGGAGTAGGAAAATGAGAGTGGGGTTGCTGTGTAAGCTGCTAAAAACATAATCAGGTCTAGTACCTCTCTTAGCGCGCAGGTGCGTAACCATGAGTCCGTCGACTCCACCGGCTCAAGGGAGCCTGAATATAAAGTTACATCAGATTGGTCGCACACTGCTACATCTACCAGTCGTGTTCCCCCAATGAAAATGGTCCCTGATGGTCAGCGTCGGCGGATACACCTATGCTCAAGAGTGCGTGCAAGTATGCGTGGCGTGTGCCATCCCTGGACACGTGTTTCGAGGTAGTTGCCTCTCGTCAGCAGGGAGTAGGAAAATGAGAGTGGGGTTGCTGTGTAAGCTGCTAAAATCATAATCAGGTCTAGTACCTCTCTTAGCGCGCAGGTGCGTAACCATGAGTCCGTCGACTCCACCGGCTCAAGGGAGCCTGAATATAAAGTTACATCAGATTGGTCGCACACTGCTACATCTACCAGTCGTGTTCCCCCAATGAAAATGGTCCCTGATGGTCAGCGTCGGCGGATACACCTATGCTCAAGAGTGCGTGCAAGTATGCGTGGCGTGTGCCATCCCTGGACACGTGTTTCGAGGTAGTTGCCTCTCGTCAGCAGGGAGTAGGAAAATGAGAGTGGGGTTGCTGTGTAAGCTGCTAAAAACATAATCAGGTCTAGTACCTCTCTTAGCGCGCAGGTGCGTAACCATGAGTCCGTCGACGGGCTCAGGTTACGCACCTGCGTTGCTACGAGAGGTACATACCTGATAATGATTTTAGCAGCCTACACAGCAACCCTGCACTCTTTCCTACTCCCTGCTGACGAGAGGCAACAACCTCGAAACACGTGTCCAGGGATGGCTAACGCTATTCACACTTGCACTCACGACACGAGCATAGGTGTATCTGCCGACGCTGACTACAGGGACCACAGTTCTTTGGGGTAACACGCAGGTAGGTCAGCAGTGTGCGACCATTTGGATTTAGTTATTTAGTGGCTCTTTGAGCCGGGGAGTCGACGGGCTCAGGTTACGCACCTGCGTTGCTACGAGAGGTACATACCTGATAATGATTTTAGCAGCCTACACAGCAACCCTGCACTCTTTCCTACTCCCTGCTGACGAGAGGCAACAACCTCAAAACACGTGTCCAGGGATGGCTAACGCTATTCACACTTGCACTCACGACACGAGCATAGGTGTATCCGCCGACGCTGACTACAGGGACCACAGTTCTTTGGGGTAACACGCAGGTAGGTCAGCAGTGTGCGACCATTTGGATTTAGTTATTTAGTGGCTCTTTGAGCCGGGGAGTCGACGGGCTCAGGTTACGCACCTGCGTTGCTACGAGAGGTACATACCTGATAATGATTTTAGCAGCCTACACAGCAACCCTGCACTCTTTCCTACTCCCTGCTGACGAGAGGCAACAACCTCGAAACACGTGTCCAGGGATGGCTAACGCTATTCACACTTGCACTCACGACACGAGCATAGGTGTATCCGCCGACGCTGACTACAGGGACCACAGTTCTTTGGGGTAACACGCAGGTAGGTCAGCAGTGTGCGACCATTTGGATTTAGTTATTTAGTGGCTCTTTGAGCCGGGGAGTCGACGGGCTCAGGTTACGCACCTGCGTTGCTACGAGAGGTACATACCTGATAATGATTTTAGCAGCCTACACAGCAACCCTGCACTCTTTCCTACTCCCTGCTGACGAGAGGCAACAACCTCGAAACACGTGTCCAGGGATGGCTAACGCTATTCACACTTGCACTCACGACACGAGCATAGGTGTATCCGCCGACGCTGACTACAGGGACCACAGTTCTTTGGGGTAACACGCAGGTAGGTCAGCAGTGTGCGACCATTTGGATTTAGTTATTTAGTGGCTCTTTGAGCCGGGGAGTCGACGGGCTCAGGTTACGCACCTGCGTTGCTACGAGAGGTACATACCTGATAATGATTTTAGCAGCCTACACAGCAACCCTGCACTCTTTCCTACTCCCTGCTGACGAGAGGCAACAACCTCAAAACACGTGTCCAGGGATAGCTAACGCTATTCACACTTGCACTCACGACACGAGCATAGGTGTATCCGCCGACGCTGACTACAGGGACCACAGTTCTTTGGGGTAACACGCAGGTAGGTCAGCAGTGTGCGACCATTTGGATTTAGTCACTTCCATTTACTCACCTATACAGTTATACACACACCACCTCACGTATTCATACAGATACTAACACAAACTTACTCTGTTATACAATCACTGACACAAGTACACACTCATCCATACAGACACTCTCACAATCACTGAATCTCACGTATAGTCATATATATACTCCAACTCTCACATACACTGCCTTTTACATTTGTAGTAAGTTGGACATGTACCACTGAGCCATCCATTCACTTACTAACATACCCATACACACACTTACCCACCAATACAACTGTTTCCACAAGCACTCTTGAACCCATACACCCAGTAAATCAACCATTCAATCTTCTATGTACAGAGTCACACACCTCCCACCCCCCCCACACACAAACTCAGGCACCCATACAAATACTCAGGCAACCAATTAACAATCCATATAGACACTCATGTAGCTACTCACCAACCTATACAGCGTACACAACAACAGACAGACTGATACAGACATTCACACAGTTTAGTCATTAACCCATGAATTCAGTAAGACACATTTTAATCATTCACTTATACAGTCAGTCACGCAACTACTAAATCCTCCATCCTGACACTTATATACCCACTCATTCTTCAATACACCTTGGTATATATATAAAACATATTTAAACTTTATAGAAACACACAGTCACTGGATGATGTCATCAGTGATGTCATTTGAGATGTTATCAGTGATGTCATCAGTGATGTCGCTAACCATGTCATGAATGATGTAATATGTGACGTCTTCAGCAGTGCATTGCAGTGGCGCAAGTTATAGTTAGCTGAACTAACTATAACGGCGGAATTTCACTGGTTTTGTACGAGTGAAATGTCCAACTAACTATAACGTCCCTGAAACCTATGTTTTTTTCAGTGAATATATATGTGATCAAGACCCGAGTGGGGGTCGAAATGCGTAATGGCGGTCAGGCTGGGCAAGTAAATAAAAATATTCTGATTGGCACCATCTTCTGGGTCCGCTCTTCGCCATTTTCTGCACGAGTGAGGCAGTGGTAAACCGTGACTTGCATTCATATATATATATATATATATATATATATAAATATATATATATATATATAAATATATATATATATATATATATATATATATATATATATATATATTATCTACTGGCGGTCGGCAGTAGATAGTTATAGTTAGGACCGTGTTTCCATAGGAAATCTGAAAATTCTATTTTGAATAACTTTGGCGCCGGTTGACGAATCCTGGTGAAATTTTCAAAACTAATGGGGCGCACCGCTCAGCTCCTACCCTGAAAGTCTCGGGGTGATTAGTCAAGCGGGGGCTGAGAAAAAAGGGGGGTCCCAAAACGCGTTTTTCCCATGCATTTTACCATAGGACCTTTAGTCGAAGGTATAGCCCGAACGGCTGAACAGAATTACTTGAAATTTGGCAAAGAGGTAGTCCTCAGGTCAGGCATGTGCCTTTTGCATATATGGTGTCAATCTGTTCAGTAGTTTCTGAGAAAATTGCATTTAAAAGCACATAAATATCTATAAGCGCGCACCGTGCGCGCGCGGTGCACGCACCATAACGTGCGCGAGCGTAATTCTGATTGGTTGTTACATGTCAGTCAACATTCGAATCGGTCGAAATCAGGAAGTGTCGGCCACCATTTTGTGTGTTTTGTGTGTGAAAGTGAAAAAGAAAGGTGGAGAACGTGAAAAGGGGGCAGGGTAGAGAGTTCCTGAGCCCCTAGCCTTTGTCAGGGGGTCCCTGAAGGACCCCGAAGGGAGAAAAAAACATTTGTTTTTCAAAAAATCGCGGGGTGAAAAACCTTAAAAAAAACAAAAAACATTTTAAACGAGCCATTCCATATTACAGGATACAGTCAATCTGTAACTATATACATAGGTAGCTTATTGTAAAATAAATATATAAAACATATAATAAAACATACATAACTTAGCATTTAAAAAACCTTACAAATTCACTTAAAAAACCATAGGTTTCACACATGTTATAGTTAGGCATTAGCATTTAAAAAACCTTGCAAATTCACTTAAAAAAACCATAGGTTTCACAAATGTTATAGTTAGCTAGACATTTCACTCGTAAAAAACCATTGAAATTTCCCCGTTATAGTTAGTTCAGATAACTATAACTCGTGCGACCGCCACTCTATCACAAGGATGATGTCATCAGTGATGTCATGAGTGATGCCACTGACCATGTCATGAGTGATGTAATATGTGACGTTATCAGCAGTGGATTGCGGGTGCGCGAGTTATCTGAACTAACTATAACGGGGGAATTTCAATGGTTTTTTACGAGTGAAATGTCCAGCTAACTATAACATGTGTGAAACCTATGGTTTTTGAAGTGAATTTGCAAGGTTTTTGAAATGCTAATTCCTAACTATAACGTGTGTGAAACCTATGGTTTTTTAAGTGAATAAATATATATACACAAACTAAAAAAAACAAGGTTAGAGGGAGGTAATAGTTAAGGTCAGATTTTACTCATACAAATCCAGAGAAATTCATACATTATAGTTAGGTGAGTTAACTATAGCTCATGCCCCCGCAATGCACTGCTTAAGACCTTACATATTACATGCCTCATAACATGGTCAGTGACATCACTGAAGACATTGCTGATGAGAACTTTTGCAGGGTACTAGAGAAAGGGGTCATGGCCGCCGGTGAGTTGCCGGCTTTTGATTTTTTTTCCTGTAAGGAAGGGGTGCTGCATGCCCCATCTCCCGGGTCCTGACCTATTTTTTTTTAATTTGAATAAAACAAAATGGGAGGGGAGCCAGGCCGATTTCTGCCCAGGTAACCCCATCCCGGGTCTAGGCCTTCATTAATTTATTAATAAAATAAAGGGGCAGCGTGGTCCCCCTCCCCAGTCCCCAGTCCAATTTCAGCCCAGCCATTATCTTTTTATCCCAACTAGAGGCCATTATCCCCATCTCTGGGGCATGGCCTCTTGTTGGGACTGTGGTGGAGCCTGCGGTCCCGGCCTGCTCCTGCCTCCTTCAGGAGCCGGCATTGCTTTTTACAGACAGGGAGCAGCTAACATGCAGCTCCCTGGGTAGAAAAAGCAAAGTGTGCTCCGCTTTAAACAAGTGAGATCAAAATGCTCTTGCTTGTTCAAAGGAGAGCACACTATGCTCCCGCCATCCAATAGCAAACTGCAATGTATGGGGGTGAGTGCTCCAGGACATTGCTTGAGCCGGCCCTGGGGGTTGGTGGTTCCCATGGCCAGTTACGGATCAAGAAGGGGGGCAGTGCAGCCCAGTCCCATTATGAAAATAGCCTCACATTTAAGTATAGTAGCCCCAGGGAGGTGGCGGTCCCCGGGGCCTCGTGGGAGGGCCAGTGCCCCATGCATCTTAATTGAATATAGTCCCAGGGAGGTGGCAGTCCCTGGGGTTGCATGGGGCCACGTGGCCACATGGGGCACATTTTGCAAAATTAGCATTGGGGAGATGGCGTCCCAACAGCGGTGCGAGGGGCTGAGAATCTCCATGCATTATAATGAAATATAGCCCAGGGGAAGTGGCAATGCCCTGGGATGCAAGGGTGCCATATGGCCCGCATCTTTATGTTTCATTGCCCCCAGGACCTGACCCACTGAGGGGCCTAAAGTAAAGCACGCACAGGGGTCTGTGCTTCGCTTTTTTTTTGGACTGAATTTGTGAAACCACCACAAATCCCTTTGAAATTTTTTAGAAAAATGTTTTATTTACCCTAGGTGACCAGGATGTTTCTACCCTGACCGCTATTCTTTTTTTCAACATTTTTGCTTGTGACTCAGTTCATCCGCTTCACAAGATGGCTGCCAACACTTCCTGGTTTGAATTTTTGGCAGCCAATCAGAGCTCAGGCACGAGATCGGGAGGGTTCATGGGTCCAACATGGCCATAGTTGTATGTCTGAGAAATATTTACATTTCTCAGGAACTAGTGAACAGATTTACACCATTTAACAAAACAAGTGTTTTCTGGACCAAGAGATACCTTTCTGCCAAATGTGGTGTAATTCCATTCAGTAGTTCAGGCTGTAACCGTGTCTAAAGTTTCCTATGGAAATTAACATTTTAAAAAAACGTTTTGAAACCCCCCCTTTTTCTTGGACCCTGTTTAACGGATCACCCCGAAACTTTCAATACACCAACTGAAGTGAGTGGTCCATTAGTTTGAAAAATTTCGGACAGGTTTGTCAAACGCCACCAAAGTTTTTGCCAAATTAAAAAACGCTTTTTCTATGTCCTAACTATAAGTACCAGGTAAAAAAATGATATATATATATATATGTCTCCCTTTGGTGTTCTTCTTCCCGAACACCAAATCCGGCGGCACCCGGTCAACAAACTACAACTCCACTATTGCGAGGTCAGTTTTTTTTTAAAGTTCATATTTATTTTACTTTTGACATGGCAAAACACACAGACACTTGTATCTACAATATCAGACCGACGTGTTTCTGCGAATTGCCTTCTACTGGCAATATATATATATATATATATATTTATTTACACAATTAGTATGCAGAGTGCTACAGGTCGAAATATATCCAGACTAAGCAGCACAATATGTAGGTCCTCACAGGAACTACAGTTCATAAACTGGCTTTCAGAAAGAGCATAAAATAACAACTGCATGCTTCAAAGAACGAGGCTACAAAGCAGGGATCATTCAAAATGCATTAGCTAAAGCACTGGGCATGACTATCCCCCAAAACTGAACTAGACACTAAAGGTATACCTAGCTTAAGATTCATCACTACCTTCACTAACAGATCACACGATGTAAGAAAATGTCTCAATAAACATTAGGGAATTTTAAAAACAGAAGTGATATAGTGGACAATCGTCCTAGTATCACTTTCAGAAAAGGGACGTCCTTGAGCAACAAATTATGCAGAAACTAAATAACAAATACTATGCTCAGTCAGTCTAATATACAATGCTTTTATACCTGCACTTCATGCAAAGCTTGTAAATGTGGTACTAATGTAAAAAAAGTATTTTCTCCAGTAACAAAAACTCACAGATTTATCGATAAACACCTATCCTGTCTGTCAGACCTTTGTGTATATGTACTCACCTGCCCATGTGAAAACTCTTACGTGGGCAGCACCATGTTCCCTGCCAAGAAAAAATGTTGGAACACCTTCGGGCCCTTCAAAATAGAGATACACTATATCCAGTGCACGCCATTTTGAAGATGTATCCAATAGTAATAGGAACCTATTACTTTTTTGTTATTGATCGCATCCCCAAATCTAACAGAGGTGGAGACAGAATATGCAAACTTCGCCAATTGGAGTCCAGATACATCCCAAAGTTAGACACTTAGGTGCCGTAAGGCTTGAATTCTGATGGAGAATTGTCTAGTCATTTAGGAGAATGATATATAGGGTAACTTTATTTTTCAAGGTACTCTGGTCTGGTTGTTGTCTAAATGCACCCTTTGTATCCTGCCACTATGCTTGAGGCACTATAAAATATCTGATGATTTTCTTTCTTTCCAGGCTTTCCATTTCTCCTATTTCTTTCCCTTACTCTTTTCTTCTCCCTTTTTTCTATTCTTTTCTCTTCTTTGCTTCGCCCTTTCTTAATGTAACTGTTATTCTTTTTGCTTATTCTTTTCTTTTCCTCTCTCCCCTCTCTCTCTTACTTATTGTTTTTCATCTGTCTTAGATATATTATTAGATATTCTGTAACCTCCAGTTAAGCATTTTATATTGTAACTATGACACTTGGTTTTAATAAGGTTGTTCTGTTTTGTTTTCTCTATTTTTCATCTAGGACCAGTTGAGTTCTGGTATGTGAAGAGCTTTACAGAGAGTGTAGAAGCTATCTTTGGGGTTGGACACTTCTCTCTCCTTCACTGGGATGCTGAAGAATTAGTCAAAGACATTGTTATTATTTTCTGCAGCTCTTATGTACCATTGCCTTAGTTTCTTATAAATTGACAATTTGTAAGTTATTAATTTCATAGTACAGTATCCTGGTATTGAGTGTGGAAACCAGAATTTGGGTGTCTTTTAATTCATATACAGTTATTGCATTACTTTTTACGTTGCCCACTAGGACTTAATTGTTGAGTACACCAGGATCTACATATTGTACTGCACAGTCTGGATATATTGACCAGTAGCACGTGTGTGTGCGTGTGTGTTTGTGTATATATATATATATTTATATCTCAAAGAAGAGATGCTGTCGTCGGGGGTCCCCAACCCTGCAGGGCGGTCTTGACAAATGCAGAAGACAGTGATTTCTGCAATAACAATCCAAGAAACAAGAAATGCGCCAGGACCAGGTTCCAGGAAGAGGTGCTTTATTTCAATTGGCGCAGGCAGTCATATGACATAGGCACCTGACACGTTTCAGCATTTGCTTTTCTGAAAGGTGTGTCCTCATTAAGTGCAATCACCCAGTTGTACCTGATCACATACCCGTCAATTGGCCACACTCCAAGTACCATAATGCACCTTGTGAGACGGCGTGAGAAAGGGAGCGGAGCGAGGCTGACGCCTCTGTTCAGCAGGTCCTGGACCCAGCGCTTGATTGACATTGTGGGGCAATAACATGTAAGTGCACCAGTATTTCTCCCATATGGCCATATTTACCTGATATTATCAAGTCCTGTCTAGAGGTAGTGACAAGAAGTATTCTTGTGGCACTGCCTCAATGTATAAACATCTAAGGACCATACATCCTCTAAACCTGGCTTGGGAGGAAACGAGGAGAGCAGCTATGAACCCCTCACCTGCTGCAGCATCTACATCTGGAGCGTCCTCAGCAACACCTGCACCGGACATTATGCCAGAATTTGCATTTCTTGAACAACATTGTGTGAAGTGCAAGAAACTAATATGCTTCGGTGAGCAGTCAGTAAATGCAGTTTGTGCTTCGCAATGGAATCATCATTGTTAATTATTTTATTTTTTTGGGAATGATACATAATTCCAAAAGTTTTATTCGTTCTTTTTTTTGTTCATTTTTTGAAAAAACACCCAAAAAAATACAAAACTGTTCAAAAAAATAAAAAGAAAATATAAAAGAAAAAAGAAAAAAAAAATTATTATCAGAACTACCTTATCTGGTTAAAGAAAGAACTATAATTGCATGCTAATGTGTGAAAGTTTGGTTGAATATATGTGTAGAGCATGATTGAGTGAAAGAATGCATCAGTAGTGTATGGTGAATGTATAAGTGCAGATCTATAAGGAAGTACTGCAGCATGACACTGCAAGCTCTTTAGCTGCACCGCGCTGCTGTACTTCCGAAGCACAGTGATGTGACATATTTACATAAATATGTCGCAACTCTGTGCTTCTTCCTGCACTGGCGCTCAAACAGCTGCCAAGTGCTACTGCAGGCACCCTTACATCATGGTGCAAGGATGTTTGTGTCGTGGAGAGATTGTTTTTGTGTAGGAAGGGACACCTTCCTGCACAAAAATAATCACTAAAGGCATTTTTGTCTTTCAATCTGTGCTGTGGAATGTAGCATGCATTGAAAGATGAAATAACGAAGTGTACTAGTATTGGTAGCTAAGCCACTCTATAAATACATTAGTAGAAACTGGAATGATTACAGTGCTGCAAGTACAATACATGGTCAATTTATGAATGCTGAGGTAATGGCGGGGTGATAGGATAAGAAGATACTGTTGGTATTGACAGAGTAAAAGGATATGTATAGTGGTGGATAAGTGATGGAGAAGTATATGGAATAGACATGAGGATACCTAGACTGTATAGTTATAGTGCTGGTAGTTAACAGTAGGGTAAGTTTATAAGTTGTTGTATGTTGGCAAAGAGATTAAAGAAATATACGGTTCTGTCAGGATAATTGCAGGAGTGGACAGAGACTGATAGTCTGATTGGGGCAGTACTTGAATACTACCTGGTTTATACCAAGGGTGAATCAGTACTCCCCTGGGGGTTAGAGGCCTGCATAGATTGTGCACATGTGATTGTAGCACTGCGTGTCTTAATACCCGAGTCATTCTACAAATGCATGCATAGTGGCTGGATACTTACACTGCTGGTAACTGATTGCGCGGAAACTTTATAAGTGCTTCTATGTTCGCACAGAGATTAGATAAGGACAACCTTTTGACAGTATGATTGCAGGAGTGGACAGAGACTGACAATCTAATTGGGGCAGTGCATGCATACTACCTGGCTTATAGCGAGGGTGAATCAGTACTCTGCTGGGGGTTAGAGGCCTGCATAGATTGTGCACATTTGATTGTAGCACTGCGCGTCTTGATACTCGAGTCATTCTACAAGTGCATGCATAATGTCAGGGTACTTACACTGCTGGTAGTTGACTGCAGGGAGACTTTTTAAGTGCTTCTGTGTTGGCACAGAGATTAGATAAGGACATCCTTCTGACAGTATGATTGCAGGAGTGGACAGAGATTGACAATCTGATTGGGGCAGTGCATGCATACCACCTGGTTTATAGCAAGGGTGAATCAGTAATCCGCTGGGGGTTAGAGGCCTGCATAGATTGTGCACACGTGATTGTAGCACTGCGTGTCTTAATACCTGAGTCATTCTACAAATGCATGCATAGTGGCTGGATACTTACACTGCTGGTAGTTGACTGCAGGGAGACTTTTTAAGTGCTTCTGTGTTGGCACAGAGATTAGATAAGGACATCCTTCTGACAGTATGATTGCAGGAGTGGACAGAGATTGACAATCTGATTGGGGCAGTGCATGAATACTACCAGGTTTATAGCAAGGGTGAATTAGTAATCCGCTGGGGGTTAGAGGCCTGCATAGATTGTGCACATGTGATTCTAGCAGTGCGTGTCTTAATACCTGAGTCATTCTACAAATGCATGCATAGTGGCTGGATACTTACACTGCTGGAAGTTGACTGCAGGGAGACTTTTTAAGTGCTTCTGTGTTGGCACAGAGATTAGATAAGGCCATCCTTCTGACAGTATGATTGCAGGAGTGGACCGAGACTGACAATCTAATTGGGGCAGTGCATGAATACTGCCTGGCTTAGAGCAAGGGTGAATAAGTGCTCTGCTGGGGGTTAGAGGCCTGCATAGATTGTTCACATTTGATTGTAGCACTGCGTGTCTTAATACTAGGCCTGGGCGGTAAATTCCGTTCCGCTCGCAGAATTTGCGGAATTTCGGTAATTTCGCGTTCCGCGGAGAACGCGAAATTGCCCAAAATTCTGCTTTCCGCGACTTCGCAAATTTTTTTCTTTCGCGTTCTCAAAATGCGTGTTTGCAAGATATTTCTCCCCGAGCACGCAAACAGCAACTGTGAACAGGAAAAAAGCATCGCGAACAAGCAATTCCGCGTGTTAGCAGAATTTCTGCATGTTCGCGGAGATTTATTACCGTTTTGCAGAGATTTGCGTAACGTGATTCCGCAAATTCCGCCCACCCCTACTTAATACCTGAGTCATTCTACAAGTGCATGCATAGTGGCTGGATACTTACACTGCTGGTAGTTGACTGCAGGGAGACTTTTTAAGAGCTTCTGTGTTGGCACAGAGATTAGATAAGGACATCCTTCTGACAGTATGATTGCAGGAGTGGACAGAGACTGAAAATCTAATTGGGGGCACTGCATGAATACTACCTGGCTTATAGCAAGCATGAATCACTACTCTGCTCGGGGTTAGAGGCCTGCATAGATTGTGCACATTTGATTGTAGCACTGCGTGTCTTAATACCCGAGTCATTCTACAAGTACATGCATAGTGTCTGGAAACTTACACTGCTGGTAGTTGACTGCAGGGAGACTTTCTAAGTGCTTCCGTGTTGGCACAGAGATTAGATAAGGCCATCCTTCTGACGGTATGATTGCAGGAGTGGACCGAGACTGACAATCTAATTGGGGCAGTGCATGAATACTACCTGGCTTATAGCAAGGGTGCGTATTTAGAATTAGGATCTGTAAAAGAGAAGAAAAAATAATGTTATAATATATAATCTTATAATTTTTACAACACAACATAATTTTACCATTATATAAATTATTTAGTGTGCCTTTTTTGCTGTTCTCATAATATATTGTATTTCACTATTAATAGTGATTTCAATGTTACTCATCAGATAACAGCGGGCAAAAAATCAACAATTAATAAGATTGTTTAAAAAAATCAAATCTGTGTCAAAAATATTTTAAACATAGTCAACTATCTCTCCACATTGCATATAAATAACATCCTGAATAACATAGTATATAATGCAACTCTCGTATATATAAAATGTTTCTTTCTAACAGAATTTTCTCAATATAATATCAAAGAAGATAAACAACAACTCAATCAACAATTCTTTATAATTTCCATATACTCTAAATGATGTCATTTAAAATATTTGCTGACAGAATATCTCTAAAAAACTGCTTACGTTTTATTAATATCTTTCCTGTAGGCCAAATGATATTTCTAAAATCCTTCATACTGAAATTGTCAAAAGTATTGGTATTACTACATATTAACATATTCCCAATAGGCCGAATTATGTTGTTAGAACTTTGGCTTTAAAAATATTAGGTATGAATTTGGTAATTCCTTAGGCAAACAATATTTAAAAACCAAATGAGCATCATTACAATATGTCCATCCTGTATTGCATTTTAAATAGACTGTGTAATGTCCAGATGTTGTTGAAGGTCCATTGTGGAAAATAATTGCTACTGCTACAAAAGTTCTTCCTGATATTGATAGTTGACTTGCTCCAAATATTTTAATTAATGTTTCCAATGTTCATCCATCAGCTGTACAACTTTGTATCATTAGAATTATATATTGTCCAAATCCAATTTGCATTGGCTACACTCCATATTTTGATTTGCTGCTTTAACTAATTTGTTGATAGATACTGCTTTACAGTCCGGTATTGTTAAATATATGAATCTCTCAGTGTGTAAGTTAGTGGGAGAAGTAAATATACAATTTTCACATTGATGTTTCCATTTTTAACGAAGTCCAAACAGATTCTATTCCTTCATCTTCCAATACTGCAAGCATATAAGTAAGAAATTCCTGAGCATCTTGTTGCACATTCTGTGTAAATTACGTACAACCACTACATATATCCAGAAGAATCCGAATATCAGAAACACTTTGGATTTTACTTTTATCAGTTTTCAATTTTTCAAAAATAGAATGCAACAAAGAACAAAACCGTTTCTCTCGATGCTCCATAATTTGCTGTTGCAGATATTCTAAAGAAAATACAACATTTACCACTACATTTGCATAGCAGTTGATACCTGAACTATTTTCTGATTGATATCCAACAATCTCTTCAATAGTCTCCTTGTGTTTTTTGCTTGGAATCTCAACATTATCTTGATTTTTTTCTTCTCTTTATCTTCACTACAGATATTCTCATATCTCCATTTTCAACCAACTACATGCTTTTCATATACAGGATATTCACCTAAATTGGGAGTATATAGTCTTCTTAACCGATTATACTCTCTTACACAATTTGAATCTGCACTAATCTTTCTCTCATCAAAATCAATCAAATAAAATCCAGAAAAAGTTGTGAATCGTGACAAAGCAACATATGCCATACCCTCTTTAAATACGGTACTCCCAATGTTTACCAAAGAACTGTCTACACTTAAACCTTGAGACTTATGAATAATCACTGCATATGCCAAGGAAAGAGGAAACGGTTTCCTACGAACATACAAATCTTTAACTAGCAAAAAACGAGCAGAACAACTACCAATTTGCTTTACTTCTTCAATCTGATCAAATTTGATTTTTAAAGATTCAATCCCATCTCTTTTTTGATAATTGACAAATTCAACCACTTTTCCCATTGCTCCATTTACTAAACCTGTTTCCACATTCACATTACGCCGTAAAATGAGCCGACAATTTACACATACATATAATTTTTTTCAAAACCAGCAGTTTTAGATATAGATTTTTCTAAAGAATCCAATTTTGTTTGTAATTTTTCTGTTAAAATAATAGTAACTCCGTCATGCTCTATTTTGCCATGGCTTCCATTTTTATTATTTGTTAGTTTTCAAGCTTTAAAAGTTCTTCATTGAATGTAGAACACTCTCGTAGTGTTGGCATTAGGCAGATTACAGATTTTTTTTCTGTAATTTTCTTGTAAATTTTTTCAGGAACTATATTTTCATTTGCAAACAAGGTAGTCAGTAGCTGACTTTCCAAAGCTTGTTTGCCATGTTCTGTCAATACTCCAATTCTTATATCTTGAAGAATAGTTCCATAAGCTATATCATTTGCCTGTCTCATATTTTTAGTAAGTTCTTTGTATTGAAAATATGACCAAATGTTAACATTGCCAATGCTTCCCAAAGACTTTCTGGTGTCTTCATGGTGAAGTGTTTTAAATACTGGTTGTCCTTTTACAGGAGTGAGTTGAAGTAGATCACCAAAAACTATGATATGTTTTCCTCCAAATAACACATCGTATTCTGTTTTTAAAATGTGCTGCATTCTTAAACGCACAAAGGCAAGCATTACGTTTGAGACCATACTCACCTCATCAATAATTAGAAGTTTCATTTTCTTTAGCACACTTGAAATTTCATAACAAGCTTCTCCAGATAGCTTGTGATATTCCAATTTATTTTCATGCTCTACAGGTAGTATAAGTAAACGATGCAATGTAATTCCTTTAATGTTGTGTGCTCCCAACCCAGTTGGAGCAGTTACAACAGAAGACAAATCTGAGTCCGTTGTTTTCTGTAGATAACTGGCCAAAACTTTAATTAAGAAACTTTTTCCTGTACCAGCTTGACCACTGCCATACATTCGGATAGGTTGAAATGATGTGCATGTACATTCTTTCTTTTCATGAAGAAAATCATGGTCGATCTGTTCCTTCACTTGCTGGTATATTTCTTTCTGTTCAACATTTAGTTGTTCTTTCAAGATTCCCAAGTCCATCATATCTTCTTGAGCTTTATGCATTGCTGTTTCCACTTCACTCATGGCGATGGCTGCTTAATTTCAAGAATTGGTTGTCCTAGAGGATCCTGACTCAGTGGAGCAGAACTTTGACTATCTTGAGCACTGTCTCTAGCAATCTCAGCTGCAATAGTAGCTTCTTGATCAATTTCTTCTTTCAAAATTATGAGATAATTTGCAAAAACTGTGCATTCAATGCTATCTTTACATGCATTGAAAGAATCTTCATAGCACTCAAAATCTCCAAGTAATTCCAGTTCCGTATGCCAAGGTTTGAAGAGTTGTAAAAGTTCCAAATAGTAAAATTCTCTTTTATCAGGAGTATCACAGGTCAATTTCCTATGATTAATTGAATTTCCTTTAGTATGTTTCACCAAACATTCTTCTGAACAGATCACTGCATATTTTCCTTCATTTATATTCTCTGTATTATTTCTCTTAAAACTGTAATATTGCAGTACTTCATAGAGACATATGTTCTCAAGATGAGGACTTCTATTTGGATAGTATGTATCCAACATGTTTGTTTTGACTATATCTGTGTTGTCCAGTTAATTTAATGCTAAATATTCAATTTCCTTGATAGGTTTAAGTACTCGATTTCGCCTTGCAGCAAGACCTAGACTAACCCAAATAATTCCTCTTGACTTTGAATATAAACTTGCAGACGATAACCGATCCGAACATTCGTACGATCCAATTTCTCGATGTGACCGCATCTTCAAACTAAAGCTGTAAAATTTCTTACTGAGACTCGTCTCGTGGGAAATTTCTTCCCACATTTCTTTTAACTCCGTCTTTTCTGATTTTGTTATGTATGATGTTACATACCGAGCCACAGCAATGGAATTATCTGCAACATACTCAATATCCATATTAGCATTCCACATTGACAGAATAACTGGATGATAATCATTTATATACTTTGATTCTTCACTTCTTCTCAAATTGTACGTATTTTTTATAGATTTTCTACTGATGGTATGTCTCACCGCTGACATGAAAATGTTCACTCTTCCTTTGGATATTACTGGACGTGGAAATCCAAAATGACATTTGGTATAAAACTTTTCCTTCGACTTGTATTTACATCAACAGTATTTCCCACCTCGATGACTTTGGAATCATAACACTTGTTGCCTTAAGGTTTTTTCTTCTGTTCTTTTAGGTATAGCACATGTAACATAATCTTCAATAAAAGATAAAACAGTGTCATCCGAATAAATTCCAAATTTGGGCGCATCCTTGATCCATAGAAGCATATGTATATGAGGAGCACCTCTAGCTTGATACTCCTTTCTCCCCAAAAAATCAATAACTTCTCCAAGAGGAGGATTCTTTATGTTGCAGATAAAAGACATCATAGCTTCAAACCTATGATTGAAATACCTGCATACATTAACAGGATCCTAAGAACACTATTCTCCAGGAGTCTTGAATTCAACATTTTGAATGTTTGAATTTGCTTCTCAAAGAAATTGAAGTAAATCATCCCATGCGTATTCAGCACAGCCTAGGGTAAGAAACCATGTTGGAGTTCCTAAATTCCTTAGCATGCATTTAAGTTCTCCATGACGACAATACCAATACTCGTTAGAACCACGCTGACATGCCATCAAATTAATCAGTTGAGATTCCAAATGATCATCTCTATGATGTACTTTTCCCATAAATTCCTTTGCAGAAACATTTCGACGATGTACTCCTGTTGTTAATATATGGTTAACTGCATATGATAGTCCAGACAAGTAACTCTGAAACAAAAGATGAAATATATATGGGATACATTGTTGAAATCTAGGATCTTCTGCATACAATCTTGTTGTCCGATATTCTGATGCAGGAATCTGTATTGATTGTTCGTCATATCGTCCAACTTTTCCAGTTGGGGAAAACAACAAGCTTCCAAAGTCTTTTCCCAAACACTTAAGGGATTCCCCTTCACTTTCTTCATTTGGAATAATTCAATAGTATTCCCCAACACATCTTTAGAATGTTAAGGATGTACACTATAATGTTCATACATTTCTTCAGTTTTCGACATGTCCACTTTCTCAATCTGACCACTTGACATTTCGCTATCATCTCCTAAAAGTATTTCTTCTTCTTCAACATACACATTCTTGTACAAATCATTGTTTTTTATGAGATACAATGTTGCCTTTTGCACTTTCCTGACATCCACTAATTCATGCCAGATTCTCTTACTCTTAGGTGCCGATTCCGATCCGGGTCAGAAAGTACTCCAACCGAGCCGGAACTGGAGTGTTTTCTGACCGAACCGGAGTCCTGCAGTCTGACCGAGCGAGTACGATGCGGCCGTATGCTGTCGGACTCGGTTCGGTCGAACTCCAATAGAAGTCAATGGGAGCCGGTCGTACGACGCGTACATGGGCTCCCATTGACTGAATGGGTATGTCTCGCGCAAGGGCGCCCCCTACAGTGGGTACGCGTCGGTGTCATCAGCACTATACAGGCCTGTGTTGAGAGTACCCTTGGGTCTCCCCCTGTGTCTGAGTCGTAAGGCTGTGGGTGACAGGGGGTCCGACGTGGATCCCCAAAGGCAACGACTCGGACGTTTGCCAGCCGGACACACCGGCTCGCACAGGCTGTCTGACACGTGCATCCTACTGGCTCGGTCGTAAATCGCATCCATTGCACGCCACGGTTAGCTTCCGACCGAGACGTACGGAGCGGTTCCGATCCGGAAACGACTCGGTCGGTGAATTTCACGTAGCCTGCATCATACTTGCTCGCTTGTACAGCTGTACGAGTCGGGCGGAAAACACGCATTCGGCTCGTCTTTTTTACAGCCAGATTGCGTTCGGTGCCCTTCCGACCCGGATCGGAATCGGCCCCTAAGTAGGAACACCATTCACTAGAATAATTAATGGTTCACTTTCTTCTTTCTCTACACCAATAGTTTCAATATTTTTCTTTAAATCTAGAGGTAAATATACAATTCTTCCTTTTAATCCTCTCTGTAAATCTGTGGGAGGCAATTTACCTGTTTTAGGCTCCATACGAACAATAGCCTGAAACGGATGCACAGATGGAATCAGAATACACTCATACGTGTTTAAATCCATCAGTTCTTGAGGAATAACTACCAACTCCAGATCATTATGCACAGCTCTTCCTGGCATTTTATTATCCTCTAATTGGTTATAACAATATTTACAAATACGTTGATTAGTACCCAAATCAAAGCAATCCTCTACCAATAAATAAGTTGCAAATTCCTTCCACTTATCATTATTTTCTTTTTCACTTTTTAAATACAGATCAACAGTCCTAGTCTGATTCTTATAGTGAGTTCGTCGACAATAAATACATGTATAATTTGGCCTTTCACACGAAATTACCTTAAACTTTGAAATTTCTTCTTCAAATTTCTCTGTAGTATTCATTTCCACGTTTTCTTCAATGCCTACTTCTATCAATGTCTCACTTTGTCTACTCTCTTCTTCAGGACCAAAGTAACAAAACTCTATTTCATCACAAACTTTTTTTACATCTGATACTGACCCATGCACAAGTGCACTGTTTAATTCATTTAAAAATATTGCTTGACTTTTTGCGTAATACAATCTTCTGACTAACTTCCGCATTTGAGAATGATGCACTGCTAACATTCTAAAATGATGAAAAACACTTTGGCATACTTTTCTAGAGATACAAGCCAGAGAATCACCTTTCAAACCAGTATTTTTTCTCACTCTGCAAGGATCTAGACCTTGCAACATCTTAATCTTTTGTTTAAAACTTTTTTTAGGGGTGGGCGGAATATGCGAAATTAACTTTCGCGAAAATGTTTAAAATTATCGCAAACAAGCGGAAATATCGCGAAGATGCGGAAGTTTTTTTCCGTCATGTTCGCGAGATTTTCTGCATGGTTGCGCGTCGCCAACTTACCCATGTGGTTGCTTGCGGGTGCGGCCATCTTGTTTTGAGTTGTCTCGCGGTGCATGATCGCGAGAAGAAAGACGTGATCGCGCGACGCATGATGTCACTGCGGGCGCGAACTGTCGCGAGACAGCGCAAATGGCTAAAAACAATACAACATCTCATGGAGAACGCGACCGGATCAAGAAAACTTGTCGGCGAACGCAGGGATTCAGGTAAGGCGATCGCGAGCGCGCGAGAATGTATTAATTTACAGCGCGAGCAAGAAACAAATTATCGCCAAGCTGTGGAAACCGGAAACTTTGACATTTTCGCGCTCTCCGCGGAACGCGAAAATGTCAAATTATCGCAATTTCCGCGAACGGAACGAAATTTTCGCCCAGGCCTACTTTTTTTACTATAAACTCGTAAGAAATTCCAAAAAATATCAATACATTCCTGATGTATACTGCATATGCTACTACAATCCCAATTATACACTGGGGCTTTAGTACGTCTCCCTAGAACTTCAGCAGCTACCAGTTCCTCTACATTTCTAGGAACCATTTTTTCTTTTTCAATTGGACAACCGTTTTTAACCTCATAAGCATGACCACTGGTATGAACTGCATGCCACAATGTATTGGTTTGAAAATAACTCTCTTCATTAAAAAAAGGCTCGGAACTTGAACTGTGTTTCCATTCACCCAAAAAAAATCACAAAAGTTACTTCTGTTAATTAATCTCTTCTTTTACTTTTGGCCTTCATAAAAGATATTGGCTTATCTAATGATCGAATTCTATTTAATACTAAAATGAATAATTTCCTTTTCAGTTCAAAAGCCTTTTCAACAATAGTTTCAATCTGTTTTTTCTTTTTAGAAAATGCAGATCTTTTTTTATATTTCCTCACATCTTTCAACAAATTAAAGATAACTCTATTATAAAACATTCTTTTTCTTATTTCAGTAAATTGATTCTTTCTCCTTTTACCATATATGTTTTCTTGAAAACTTATTTTCCCATTAATTTCTCCTTTTTTCTTGTTATTGTTCTTTCTTCTTGAGGCATTGTTTCTACTTTCCACATTGTGCACACTGTATCTAGGCTGTGAAAGTCTTTTAATAAATTCTTTGGTTCTCTTACCGCAAGATTTCTTTTTTTCCACATGTTGTTCTTCATCTAAATGTTGCTGTTGTGTTTTCTTCAAACAATACTCCTTTTTTGTTGTTTCCTTCTTTCTGTTTTTTTAGTCATGGTGACTTTTTTTGTATGATGATGTACACTATCTGTTTTGAAAAAAATATTATAATATTATTAAAATAAATCTATAAAATAATGTATTGCATTATTAAACAAATATCTTTTATAAAAAATACTTATATGCTTTGTTTAGAAATCACAACCCATTTTCTGCAATACAGAGGACAAAATAAGTAGTGTTTATGTGTTTAGAGGACTGCATGAATACTGGATAGGTGTTTGTAATATTGATGTATTACTACCAGGGTCATTGCATAAGTACATAAATACTGACTGAATGATTAGAGTACTGCAACAAAAGAGAATGTTGAATTTATAAATCCCTAGGTTTTGGTATAGTGATTACATAAAGACATAGTTCTGTTAAGATGATTGCAGGAGTGGGCAGAGAATGACAGGCTGATTGGGGCACTACATGAATAGTACTTGTCTTATTGCAAGGGTGATTTAGTAGTCTGCTAGTGGTTAGAGGCCTACATAGATTGTGTACATTTCACTGTAGCACTGCTTATCTTAATGCCTGATGTCACTCTACAAGTGCATGGATAGTGACTGGATATTTACACTGCTGGTAGTTGACTGCAGAGAGAGTTTATAAGTGCTTGTGTGTTGGCACAGAGAATCGATAAGGACATGCTTCTGTCAGGATGACTCCAGGAGTGGACAGAGAGTGACAGTCTGATTGGGGCACTGCATGAATGCTACCTGGCTTATTGCATGGGTAAATATGTACTCTGCTGGGGATTAGGGGCCTGCATACATTGTACACATGTCACTGTACCACTATGTGTCTTAATGCCTGAGGCATTCTGCAGGTATATAGACAATGACTAGATAGTAAGAGTGCTGGTATCTACGAAAACCATTTGTGTGCTTAAGACCCTAGAGCTTACCTGGGATAGCAGCGGAGACGCGCTGCTTGCTGACAGGACGTGTGGATTGGGCGCTAGTGTCCGGGCTTGCTGCTCCCTCCCGCCGCTGCAGAAGGAGCCCTTTGCAGTTGGTGCGTGGAGGGGTCGGACTCCATCACCCACAATTCCCGGCAGGGTCTCCGCCCCCTACCACACCCACTTCCGCGCCCGGAGGCGCTAAAATCGAGGAGGCTTCCTCCGCGTCGCGTGACGCGCGCGGGCAGCGCCGGGCTAAGCCCGGGCTACGGGCGGGCCGTCTGTGGCCGTCCGGGGCTGGTCGAGGCCGGGCTAGGCCACTGATCTTGGTTCGCTGACCTTGAAGTCTTCAGTATTGTGTTCAAGTGAGACTCTTTTATAGTGTGGACCCTGTATCTAAACTACGTAATCTCGCATCTTGGTATTAGGATATTCTTATCTTGCCGCTGGGGGTAAGTTGCTTACTGTTTCATTTTTAGTGTACGGCAATTTTACTAAGTATTGATTATGTCAAATGCCAACCATGACAAGTTTATATCTGGGGCAGGTTCAATTGATAACTATTTGGTTAAAATAGTAAATAAAATTAACAACGATCGGAGAACCTCACTCGGCAAAGGGAGTCCATCTGCCTCTCCCCAAGCTACTCTTATTTCCTTGGTGGAAACCGCAGGAGATGATACACTCGGCCTGGCCAATAGGGTGGTCACAACGGTTGAAGCACAGGTCCACCCTGAGTCTCAAGAGAAACATCTAGACATATCTGTTATTGATATAGAGGAGGCCCCACTTTCACCCAGACCAGTGAGAACCTGCAGGAAACAACAAAGTAAACGTGGGGGTAAGCATAGTAAAAAAAGAGCGGAAGCTTCCCATCCAGCTCAAATTTGCTGTGCTGCTGGAATTGCCCTTCAGGAAGGTAATACAGCAGCTAGTATTAATCTATCTCTGGAGCAATTTGCCTTACTGGTATGTACTTTAGAAGCCAAACTTGAGGCCAAGATAGCGGAGTTCACCCAACTCTTAGTGCTCCAATTAGATATTGTTACCTCGGAAGTCAAGAGGCTAGGAGATCTGGTAGCGACACACCTGGCCATGGCCGAAAGAGCTAAGGCAGTTGTAAAGGGTTCTGCCGGTGCCGAGCAGGGAACCATTCGCGTTATCCCGCAGCAACCCACCCAGCAAACAACTGTACCCGAAATCGTTCTCCCTGACCATACACCATTAACTGGTTCATCAAAACAACCCTCTTTAGGTCCAGAGGATCCATCAAACCTTAGAAAGGGAAGAAAAAAAGGTTTCATAAATCTTCCCCCTGATTGCGCACCATACGTGGTTGTCTTAACAAATGTCCCTCCTCCTGATAGCCACTTTGCACAGTCCCATGAGGAATCGCACGTGTCACTAAAAAATAAAACAGTGTCATGGCTTAACAGAAGATGTGGCTTCCCGATTAATTTTTCAGATCAAATCCTATCAACCAGAAGGACCAACTGGATTGGCCCGTCCCGAAAGATTTGTAGTGGGGATTGTGTAATAGTAAATTTTAAACACCCCCAACATGTCGCCACAGTTCTGCTACGGGCAGCTTCACTGGTCTATGACGCAAATAGTGTTTGTGCGCGCCCTTTGGGTTATTTTTACACGGATTTAATTAAAGCTCCTTTAAATCGTGTGAGACTTAGACCATTCACTTTTAATGAGCCCCGGTCCTCTGTAGTGTCCCAAATCCATAATGCTGACAATCACTGTAGGATTGGATCTAACATCGTTACTCACAATAGTTTTGGGTTGCTCTCGGGCCTAGAGGCCTGTGACTGACGTGAGGATTCTGAGGGCCAGGGAAGGGATAGTTCGGCTGAGTTGGGATCTATGGAACCTGTACAAGCAATAATGAGTTTTGAAAACCCTCAACCCAATTCTGCTAGTATCACTAATGGTATTGGGGAAAGGGTAAAGTTGTTGAGCTGGAACATTGCGGGTTTGCGGTAAAAAAGGGACGACAACGACTGGTTAAATTTTGTAAAACAGTATGATATTGTTGCCTTCCAAGAGACATGGGACAAGGATTGTGACTTTTGGATGGACGGTTATACATCTTACTTCGTTCCAGCTCTGAGTTCGATAGCAGGGAGAGACAGAGGAGGACTTATGTTTCTGGTTTCAGTAAACATTACAGGAAGAGTCAAAAAGGTTGATTGTACTTCCCATAATTGTCTTATATTGGAAGCAAGTTTGGCAAATAACACTAAGCTAATTCTTGTCAATTGTTATAACTCACAGCAAGGGGAGTTTCCAAATGAGCATCTCCATTTGTTGTCAAACTTTTTAGAATCCTATAAGGAAAATCAAACAACTTTCTGTCATTACATTTTGATGGGAGATTTTAATGTACACTTATGTAGTCTAAACTGCCAATACAGAAATAATGATGTTCCAGATTTCACATCCCCCCAACATTTTGAACATAGTTCTAAGGGGGAAGCATTGGAGATGCTCTTGTCCAATAATGAATTGTTTGAGGCAGGGTTCTTCGATAAGAGTAATCGTGTTCCCACGTACATTGCTAGGGATTGTGAAACCATATTAGACTATATATTTCTATCCCCAGGACTTTTAAAATATGTGATTTTTTATAATGCTATACGTTCTTCCTTTAGTGACTTCTTCCTTTAGTGACCACAACCCGGTGGTAATTGTATTGGTTAATGATTTTTCCCTACTGGATAAAACAGTCTTGCCTCTTGCTACAGTCAATGTAAAAGCTAAAGACCGGGGGAGGAGATTAAATTGGAGCAAGGTCACCCCCAAAGATTTTCTTCACACTATTATAACAAAAGTCGGCCCGGATCTAAACATATGCTTTGACCCGCTCAATTATGGAGGGGATGTAATAGCGTCATATGAAGCCATCTGTTCCCAAGTGGCCAATGACCTTACAATTAATAGCCGAGTTGTTAAAAATAATCCTGCATTTGGTTGGTTCGACCACAATTGCACTAAAGCCCATAACCTACTTAAAAAGGCCCTTAACGATAGTCCAAGGAACAAACGGCTAGTTATTCAGCTGAGGAAAGAATACTCAATAGCAGTACAGGCTCGGAAAAAGGAAATCAAACAAGACGCGTGGGCAGCTTTAATGGATAACGCTACCTTGAAAGATAGCTCCAAGTTCTGGGCAATTGTCAATACTCCCCTGTTCTCTGGTACCCAGAACTCTGTATTAGAACTTAATATCTCAGAGGAGGACTGGTTGCGCCATTTTGAAATAATTTATGGGAGTAACTTAAAGCTGGAAATCTTTGAGGCACCAATCTCTAATCCTCCTACAATACCTGTTAGTTTCAACATAGCGGAGGTTGAGAAAGCCATTGAGGGATCGGCAGGGTGCAAGGCGCCAGGCCCTGACGGGGTGCCCACTGATATGTTTAAGGCTAACCCCAAATATTGGGCTAAAATACTGATGAATGTTTTTAATACCGCGGCTGTTACAGCTTTCCCGAAGTCATGGTCCCGCTCAATTATAATCCCCGTGTTTAAAAAGGGCCAAAGGGGAGATCCCAGATGCTATAGGCCAATATCCCTGCTGGATTCCTCAATCAAAATCCTAGGGAAGGTTATTTTAGCTAGAATAACGAGCTGGGCTACGGAGAAAGATATATTAACCAACACCCAGTATGGCTTTAGAACTGGGAGAGGCACAGAGGACCAATGTCTTAATTTACATTTAATTGTATCTAAATACACGAAAGCTGTAGGGGGCTCGATCTTTCTAGGATTCATGGACCTGTCCACGGCCTTTGATCTGGTTAACAGGTCAAGGCTGTGGTCTATGCTCTTGGAGCTGGGATTAGATCGGCCCCTTGTGTGTTTTCTGGCCGACCTACATAAAGACCTGAGAGCTTCAATAAGGATGACGCAGGAGGGGAAATGCACCGCTAGTTTTAAGTCTGGAAGAGGGGTGCGCCAAGGCTGTATCCTTGCTCCCATGGTATTTAATTTGTACATAAATTCTTTGTAAGAAAATCTGTTAACAGCTACACCTGATATTCCGCGTATGGGAGGAACACCCACTCCTGTACTCCTCTACGCGGATGATGCAGTTTTATTGGCCCGGACTCCTCTCGGTTTACAAAGATTACTAGATTCCTTTGGGGATTTTATGAAATCGTTGGATCTTGTGGTCAATAATGGTAAATCGCACATCATGATGTTAGGTAAGGGAAAGAAGTATGTTAAAACCTTTTACTGTGGTGGGGAAGTAATTACCAGAGTGAAAGTGTTTACCTACCTGGGAGTTGTTTTTGATGAAAAAGGAACCTGGGCACCGCAACTCTCGACAAAGGTAAATGCTGTGAGAAACTCCTCAGCTGCAATATCAGGCTTTGCAAAAAGACTGGGAGGAAAACCTTGTGAGGCTATTCTAGCTATATATAAAGCTAAAACTATTTCAATTGCTAGGTACGGGGCTGCAATATGGGGGTACATTAAATCTGATCCCATACAAAGAGAAGAAAATACATTTCTACGTGCTTTTCTCGGCCTCCCACAATCTACAGCGACTCACTCGGTCCACATTGAGTTGGGGATAGGCTATATCTCGGACATAATAAAAATAGCCCCAATCCTGTTATGGATTAGAATCTGGTTAAATCCGAACCTTATGTTAAATCATAAAATCCTGAAGGATTGTATTAAACTAGACAATACGAAGGAAATCCAGTGGCTGTCCTACATTAAAATGTCATCCAAGAAAATGGGGCGCCCAGAGATTTTCACCAATCCTGAAGGCTTATGTAAAGCTGATCTAAAGTGGGTCAAAATAAATTATATTAAGATCAGCGACGCTGAGCGAGAAACCCAAGAGTTAAGTAAACATACCGTCAGGGCCCACTTCTTGCTTATTTTGTCCTTCGCCATGCAACCTTATTTGTCTATTGTCATGAATTCATTTCATAGATGGCTATTGACAAAATTTCGTTTCAACCAGATTCACTTAGTCTTAAGTGAATCACAGGGATGGTTCAGGCCGGAAGACACAGCTCCTTGTAAATGCGGTGACTTCTCTCCCCAAGATACCATGCATTTTATGTTCTTTTGTCCTCTGTATCATGATGCAAGAAAAAGGTTTATTTTCCCAATACTGAAAGAGAAAGCTTTTATCCAGACTAAACCTGCTTTACTGTTTTTACAATTAATGGAATCCCCTGTAACCATGTTTGGTGTTGCCAGTTTTCTCGTTGCATCTATTAGGAGTAGGAGGAACAGACAGGCAGCCCTATTGGAGGAAATTAATTAGTTCTTATAAATTTATTGACAGTGATTAATTGTTTTTAACATTGAAAATGCTTTTAATGTTCTTAACTGTTTTTATAATGTATAGCATACTTTTATGATTTTAAATGATCGAATAAAGTGGTTTGATTGATTGATTGATTGAGTGCTGGTAGTTGACAGAAGAGTGAGTTTTTAAGTGCTTGTGTGTTGGCACAGCGATTAGATAAGGACATGCTTCTATCAGGATAATTGCAGGAGTGGACAGAGACTGATAGGCTGATTGGAACACTGCATGAATATTACCTGGGTTATTGCAAGGGTGAATCAGTAGACTACTGAGAGTTACAGGCCTGCATACATTGTGCACATTTCCCTATACCACTATGTGTCTTAATGCCTGAGGCATTCTACAGGTGTATAGACACTGACTAGATAGTGAGAGTGCTGGTAGTTGACAGGAAGGTGATTTTTTAAGTGCTTGTGTGTTCAAACAGCGATTAGATAAGGACATGCTTCTGTCAGGATAATTGCAGGAGTGGACAGAGACTGATAGGCTGATTGGGGCACTGCATAAATACTACTGAGCTTATTGCAAGGATGAATCAATAGTATGCTGGGGGTTACAGACCTACATACATTGTACACATTTCAATGTACCACTATGTGTCTTAATGCCTGAGACATTCTACCGGTGTATGGACAGTGACTAGATAGTGAAAGTGGTGGTAGTTGACAGGAGTGTGAGTTTTTAAGTGCTTGTGTGTTGGCACAGACAGTAAATAATAACATGGTTCTGTCAGGATGATTGCAGGACTGGATAGATAGTGACAGTCTAATTGTGGCACTACTTGAATACTACCTGGCTTATAGCAAGGGCGGATAAGTACTCTTCTGGGGGTTAGGGGCCTGCATGCATTGCGCACATTTAACTGTAGCACTATGTGTCTTAATGCCTGAGGCATTCTACTGGTGTATATACACTGACTAGATAGTGAGAGTGCTGTGAGTTGACAGAAGAGTGAGTTTTTAAGTACTTCTGTGTTGGCACAGCGATTAGTTAAGGACATGCTTCTGTCAGGATAATTGCAGGACTGGACAGAGACTGATAGGCTGATTGGGGCACTGCATGAATACTACCTAGTTATTGCAAGGGTGAATCAGATGTCTACTGGGGATTACAGGCCTGCATACATTGCACACATTTACCGGTATCACTATGTGTCTTAATGCCTGTGACATTCTATAAGTGCATGGATACTGAGTGGATAGTTTAAATGGTGGTAGTTGACAGCAGGGAGAGTTTATAAGTGCTTCTGTGTTATCACAGCAATTACATAAGGACATGCTTCTATCAGGATAATTGCAGGAGTGGACAGAGACTGATAGGCTGATTGGAGCACTGCATAAATACTACTGAGCTTATTGCAGGGGGGAATCACTAGTATGTTGGGGGTTACAGGCCTACATACATTGTGCACATTTCACTGTACCACTATGTGTCTTAATGCCTGAGACATTCTACCGGTGTATGCACAGTGGCTAGATATTGAGACTGCTGGTAGTTGACAGGAGGGTGAGTTTTTAACTGCTTCTGTGTTGGCACATAAATTAGATAAGGACATGCTTCTGTTAGGCTGATTGCAGGAGTGGACAGAGACTGATACTCTGATTGGACACTGCATGAATACTACGTGGCTTATTACAAGAGTGAATCAACAGTCTGCTGGGGATTACAGGCCTGCAAACATTGCACACATTTAACTGTAGCACCATGTGTCTTAATGCCTGAGGCATTCAAAAAGGTGTATGGACACTGACTAGATAGTGAGAGTGCTATGAGTTGACAGAAGACTGAGTTTTTAAGTGCTTGTGTGATGGCACAGACAGTAAATAAGGACATGGTTCTGTCAGGATGATTACAGGACTGGATAGAGAGTGACAGTCTATTTGGGGCACTACTTGAATACTTCCTGGCTTATAGCAAGGGTGAATCAGTACTCTGCTGGGGGTTAGGGGCCTGCATACATTGCACACATTTCACTGTAGCACTATGTGTCTTAATGCCTGAGGCATTCTACAGGTGTATGGAGACTGACTAGATAGTGAGGGTGCTGGTAGTTGACAGGAGAGTGAGTTTTTAAGTGCTTGTGTGTTGGCACAGTGATTAGATAAGGACATGCTTCTGTCAGGATAATTGCAGGAGTGGACAGAGACTGATAGGCTGATTGGGGCACTGCATAAATACTACCTGGTTATTGAAAGGGTGAATCAGAGGTCTGCTGGGGGTTACAGGCCTGCATAAATTGCGCACATTTCACTGTAGCACTATGTGTCTTAATGCCTGAGGCATTCTACAGGTGTATGGACACTGACTAGATAGTGACAGTGCTGATAGTTGACAGGAGAGAGAGTTTTCAAGTGCTTGTGTTTCAGCACAGAGAGTAGATACAGACATAGTGCTGTCAGGATGATAGGAGCAGTGGACAGGGACTGACAGTGTGATTGCTTATCTACATGGCTACTGTATGGATTTTTACAGGAGCGAATCACTAGTGTGCTGGAGGTAAAGGTACCGCATAGATTATGCACATTAACTTATACACTAACTACGAAATTAGACATTATAGAACTACAAAATCACTCGTCATACACTTATAAAATCACATTTTCACCACATGTGCAATCCTCTAATGTATCAGATACCTCTCATTAATTCATACAAATATAAATATAATGTAAACAAATACCTGACTCATGACATACCAACTACTACATACCAGAAAGAATCAAATGTACTGACTTTCTTTGCAGTTACATATTGTCCTTTAAATCTACAAATATGCAACTTCATCAAACTGTTCCTCTCAACAGACTTAATGAAGAAGAGTAATAAAGAACACTTTTTTAAAAAGTATTTTTTACACTGCACAAACTGTACCAACTAATAACAGATTCATAATTATTAACAGCTGATATGATCATTTTACAAATAGCACAATTGTACCTCATTTTACCACACTATCTATAATAATGCAATATTTTTAAACTATACCTTTTTACACAGAAGAAATAATCATGCCTAATAAACTACATCTTATATGCATATTTTAAAAAATACACCTTCTTAGTACATATTTAACCAATTAATAGTAAATAAGAGCCTTCATTCAACTATATCTTCAAATACACTTAAATATATATATTACTGTACATACTGTTTTTAAACAAACTTCAAGTACAATAAAAATAATCCCAATAAAAATAATCCCAATATACATCTCTGTATTAAATAATATATTTCAAACAACCAGTTTCATAAAAATGTCAAATGTTTTTTAAATAAACTTCAATAATATGTAACTCACCTATGTAAACAAAATCTGTTGAATGCAAAATCTCACACACTCAGTCATGAATTTCTTTTTCACACAGAGAATCAACAGACTCTGTAAGTTTGAACCAGTATTGGCAAACTTTCCCTCACTTTTTCAACACATTTAGACATAAGCAACAAATGGCATTGCTTCCCAGTGTTTTTCAAATTGAAAAACGATTTTCCATTGGTCACAGAGGATAATACTTCTCAACTGACATCTTCACCCCTTGTCCTTAATGTCAGTTTCCATAGCAACAGGTCATGTAACATTCAACTTAGCAGCCAGGTCACAAGTTCACCACACAATGTTGCAAATGACAATAGCAGGTGTGGTTGGCTTTGCAATGCTTGACCTTATCCTTTGTGCTGTACCTTTCCAGCATATGTTAATAACCAATAAGAAACATGCTTTGTAAACAAAGTAACATGCACCCTATATTTGAATGCAGAGTGTTCTTAAACAGCCAATCAAATATCTACTTTCTTAAAAACAGCATCTTGTCCACCATTTATGATAGATGTTATTCTTCCACCTGCCTACCTCAGTTGCAGACATCGTCTGATTACCTACATAAATCCCTTCAAGATGCTTTCTGTGTGGATTATTGGACACACCTATATATTCTGGTGCAAAAGGTATGCTGAAAGCAGAGGTATTGACAACGACCTAGCTTTGCAAAATGTAGACATTAAATGGATTGGACAGAGAGGTTTAAAGTGGCAACAAATTATGCCATTGGTTAAATCCTTTTTGCATCTCAACCACCTGACCTCTTGATTGTGCACTGTGGTGGCAATGACCTAGGCACATTGACTGGGTTAGCTCTGGAAATGCCAATGAAGGACACCTTTGCAGAATTGCTGTTGCTTTTCCCCCAAACTGCCAGGTCCAATCAATTTTGTCCACAGATTCAGAAAGCAAGAACAAATGTCAATAAAGCTGTTTCTGCTTATCTCAGAGACCATAATATGGGGTCCATATACAACAACAATCTGCGTTTTAATATGGATGGCATATACAGAAGAGATGGTGTACATTTCACAGATGAGGGAAACAGAGTCTTTGTCAACAACTTAAGACTCTGCATTGGCACTTACATGTAGCTTCAAAAATCTCCCAATTAACACAAGGGCTCTTTTTAGAGCCACCCAATATCCTAACATATAACCTAGGTTTTTATTAAAAAATGTTTTAATACTTTTCCTTGGAGTCGCGCACCCAGCGCGAATTGGAGTTGCATACCCCTCGGTACGCGACTCTGTATTTTCTCGTAAAAAAAAACATGGCTCTTACCATTAACTTCTATTCGCCCCGGGGACCCCATCCCCCGGGGCCCATATAACACGTTGGGGACCGTGGAGGGAGCCCCAAAGCCCCCACGGTCCCGCCGGCTCCCCGCGACCTTCGGGAGCCGGCATAGCTTTTTGCGCTAGGAGTCACGTACCCCTCGCGTGCACACTAGGGGCCGCTCTGAGCGCCGCTCTTGGTACGCGACTCCGTATTTTCCCGTAAAAAAAAACATGGCTCTTACCATTAATTTCAATTCGCCCCGAGGACCCCATCCCCCGGGGCCCATATAACACATTGGGGACTGTGGAGGGAGCCCCAATTCCCCCACGGTCCCGCCGGCTCCTCGCGACCTTCGTGAGCCGGCATAGCTTTTTGTGCTAGGAGGCACGTACCCCTCACATGCACACTAGGGGCCACGCTGAGCGCCGCGGTAGGTACGCGACACCGTATTTTCCCGCAAAAAAAAACATGGCTCTTACCATTAATTTCTATTCACCCTGGGGACCCCATGCCCCGGGGCCCATATAACACGTTCGGGACCGTGGGGGGAGCCCCAATGCCCCCACGGTCCCGCCGGCTCCCCGCGTCCTTTTCCAAAAGCAACCTGCAGTTTCCCTGCCCTCGCTTCAATGAAGCAAAGCAATTTGCAATGACTGGTCAAGAGCCACGAGGCTCCCGACCTGTCATTGCAAACAACAGTGTCCCAGGGGTGGGCACCCCGGGACACTGCAGGAGCCGGCCCTGGGGGGTGGTGGTCCCCAGGGCCACCACAGGCTCGAGGAGGGGGGCCACGTGGCCCCCCTCCAAATCTGTAGAAAGCCCCGGGGAGGTGGTGTTCCCCAGGGCTTGGGGGTCCTTAAAGGACCCCCATATTTACATCTTAGTGCCCCTGGGAGGTGGCAGTCCCCGGGGCATGTGGGGGAGCTCGAGCCACCAACACATTTTTTTTTTTTTAACAAAAAAGAAGCCCCGGGGGGTGGCGGTCCCCGGGGCTGCAGGTGTCCCACTGGGCCCCTGCAAATACTATTTACACATGCCCCCGGGATTCGCCCAGCCGGGGGCGAATTAATAACGAAACGTGGGCGTCCGCGCTTCATTATTTTCATTTTCACGGCTGGATCCGCGCACCCAGCGCCGATTTAAAAAAAAGAATAATCTTTTTTTTTGCCCTGGGGGTCCTTGTGGGACCCCTAAGCACACCTAGGGGGTCAGGGTGTTTCTACCCTGTCCACTTTTCCTGATTTCCATATTTATCATAATACCTCTATGATCCACATTTGTTGGGGTTTTAATCCATATGCCTCGGTTTTTAATTATTCCTTGATGAATTGATATTGACATCTGTATGATTTTTTGGCGGTTTCCTCTGAGTTTTGGCTCTGCCTACCTATCCTAACACTTTTATCACCCACACTTGCTGTTCCCAGGCATTTTAACCATATGATGCAACTTTTAAACCTCTTGTCTGATGAATTGATATCTTTTATGAATAATGTATACGTTTTATGGAAAACAATTGTTATTGTTAACATCACATTTTATGTAGTAACGCATTACAGTACTGTCGAAATAAAGCTATATTGAATTGAGATGTATATCTATGTCTGTTTACTAACTTTGTACACTATGTATATGATAAGTTCCAATGCCCCCACAGAAACTTGGTGCATGGATATGGAGCATTGTGCATTTGACTTTACATATTTCTTGACATTGGATCTAGCCAACCGCATATTTTTGTTTTTTAAACAGAGTTTTATATAGGGCGAACTTGATCCGGTATCGGGTATCAGAGCGCTTTACATAGTAGCAGTTGCGTTACATGAGGACACATTCATTTTTGTTAGGCACAGGGAGATTAAGTGATTTGCCCAGAATCACATCATGTTGAGCGTCATAGCTGAGACTTGAACCGGGCTCCCCAGATTCGAGGTCGACTAACCTAGCCGTTAGGCAAACTCCTCTTCTCAATTGATGCCAGCTTTGTATATTTACGGCAACTAGGTATTATCACATGGTCCTAATCTTGGTTTGTATGTTTTCAGTAGATGGCTGTAATATTTATCAAACTTTTCATAACATATACACACTGTATAAGTTCATTATTTGCCCACTGGGTCTGTATTGGGGAGGTCTTTTTAGTCCTGGACCTGTACATCAACTAATCATGATTCACATATGTTGCTTATGCAATGTATTTAATGATCAAATGGGTATTATATTGATTTAATTCACAGACATGCATTTTATATGTACTTAATTATGATTTCCTTTGCCTTGTGTGCACGTTCTAAAACGGCTGAAACTCTGACCAGCCTCATACACCACTCTGACTGGTTGTCTGTTGTATATGTCTATGTATGCTTTCAGGAAGAAATCATGTTTAAATGTATGCCGGGACCATACCTTTCCTACCCAGGATTAAGGCATATTCCAAGCCGAAATGCATTGGGTTGTTCCGCTATGTTGATAATAATTCAAATAAACAGAAAATTATTGGACGATATCCTTTGTGGAGGCGAGTGCAAGTATCCGACCTTCTCATACGTTTGGCTTGTGGAACTGTATGTGTTCAGGGCTCCTCTAACCCTGACGTGTACCGTTGCCGCTCCTGGGTCCTGGCATTCTGAGGATTGTGGCTTGCATATATATATAGAGAGAGATGCAAGCACACAAACACTGGGCTTTATCATTGATTTTTCAAGCTTTCCCGACATATTCTTTGTCTGATGGATACTACGGGCAACATGAAGATTTTGCCTGTTTATTGCATACTCATGTTTCTGAAAATATAACATAAATGTACTATTGTTTGAGATCACAAGAACTTGAATGAGCTAAAAATGGGTAATTAATTCGAAATTGTTCCAAACAGGCAGCCCCAAAATACATTTTGCCCTGGGCCCCAAAATCCCTAGTCATACTACTCAGATAAAAGTATGTTCAGAAAAGGAAAGTATCTGTAGATCTTTTACACGAAGGAAGGATGCGGCATTTTGTTTAAATTGTCCCTCTCCAAAAAGGTACATTTTTCCAGTTACAGCTTGAGACTAACGTATTTGTCTAAAATCTTCAGATTATCTGTTAAAGACAAAAGGGATTGAGGAAAGCAGCATCTGCTATGGAAGTCTAATCTGTTTTTGGCTGGAAATGATTTCCCATAAAAATTAATTGGTTTTCTTTAAAGAAAATTATGTGAGACATATGTTTTGTAATGCCTTATAAGATTTATTTTAATAGGTACAACGCCATTCACAAAAGTGTGCTTCAAATACAAATAACATTTGGCAAAGCTGACAAACTAATTTCCTGCTGTCAACATAGAAATACATTTATCATAGAGAACTTTGCTTTATGCTAAGTAGTGTCCCGACATATGGTTATATCTGACGGCGTCTTCAACTGAGACACTGATATCTCGCTAATTAGTAGATGGCAGGCGTGTTCTTATTAATTTCTAAAGAGATGCACTGATAAGTATTTCTTATGAAGCAAATACATTTGTTGTAAATGTTGACAGCTTTAGAGGGTCCTCATGAAAGCATCTGCTATTATACACCAAACGACTTCCTCCAAATATATAAATGTGTTCATATGTTCATGTTAGCATGACAGGCAAGACATAAAAGTAGGACTACATCCTTTAGCCTTACTTCTATGTCTGTCCTGTGCTGATTTTTGCATAGCCTTGTTAATGTGCGTGTTTGTGCACGCCTGCCTGTGTATAATAATCCACCCCTTCACATACAGTATATTAGCTAGCTATGACTCGACCTCTTCTCCGACACCCCCCACCCTCTTCCCCACTGTCTCTCCTCTGCTGCAGCACCCATGCAGCCGACCTCCTGCTGCGCTGCCTGAAACACATAAATTACTTAACAAGGGTTTACCTTTTAATTCTCCTTTGCAGGGTGACTTGATCTTTTTTATCCCAAAAACCGGGACGTATTTAAAATTAAAGCATGCATCGGGACACTGGGACAGTCCACTGAAAACTGGGACTGTACGGAGAAACCCAGGATATCTGGCCACCCTAGTTCATGTCACAACCATGGTTAGAAACATCAATTTCTGGTCACAGACCTGCGCACTAACCGATGACGAAGAGAGAGATCTTTCTTCCATGCTCCACACCCTCCCCTCTGCTTTTCAATATTTGTGTGTCATTCACAGTTTTGGAGGGGGGAGTTTTATGATTGACAGCTCTTATGCTTTGTCCTCGACGTGATACGACTGTGCATTTTCTCCATAGAAAGACCTTTTGTGTTAATTGAGAATGGAATAAAGTACACAATTTAGGAAACAAATAAATGTCAGAAACATTGCTTTATAATTCCCCCCCTAAAATTGTCGTTGGAAATAAAAAAAAGAGGCAGACCAGTCAGCCCTGCTGCCATAGCATGTGAACTGACCCATATGTTTAGGACTCGATTAGGCAGCGCCTGCGCTGTCTCTGTGAGACATGCTGTATTCAGGTTATGGGCTTAAAAGCTCCACCCATCTTCAGGGACTGCCCCTGTTACGTGCTGTTACTCAAAACTTGTTAGCACAATTTCTTTCTTTAATATGGAACACTCAAGACAAGTGCAGGTGGTTTACAGAGCTCTGTGCTATAAATCTTGCTCTTTTCTTGCCACATTTGCTGTGCATTCAGAGGCCGAGGTCTGTTTTGGCAGCAGCTGCCTCCTCCTCTCCCTTGTGCTTTTGAAACACACAGCCTGGCGTCATGGTCCCTGCCTTTCTCCATTTCAGAGCTCAACAATCAGGACCTTTTGAATACATTTTTGTCAGGATTTTTCAAATGCCTGCTCCTTCTAGTCAATCTGGGAGGGTCATGGCACAGGGGCCGTCAAATAATGGCTTTCAGAGGTCGCCAGTGATCTCCCCAACGGGAAACAGCAACTGTTGGGTATTTACATCAGTGCTGTACTCTCGAATACAAACGTATTTATTTATGGCTTCGTGCTCACCGGATTCAAGCGCTTTCAGAGTAAATCAATCTTTCATGACTTTGCAGTGTTATGAATGGGAAGAGTTCCAATCCGCCGCTCTGGATAAATTATTGTAAACAAACGTTTACTGCTGAGTCATGTTACAAGGCGCATGTTTTGCCACGTAAAAACATGAAGAAGGAATAGGAATGACTTACAGACTCATGCCCGGGGGCTCTCTTCACTAGATATAATGCACCGTGGATTGTGTCACTTCGTCTTTGTCGAGCTCTGTGTTTCTCTCGAGCTGTGTGCATTGTTTCAAAGAGAGGCTTTCACCAACAACAGCAGCACACTTTGTAAAGCAATACTCGACAACCAAGAATATCGCATTCGGTATCCTTTTATTTGTCTGCTTAAAGCCCTCCGGGGAATCTTTTAGTTTGAGTCGCTATACCCATATACCCAAGATAAAATGCAATTTTAACTTGCAATCTCAAGTGTGGAGAGGAGTCAGTGCCGACTTGTCAGCTGGGTCTAGTTATGAAGAGGATGGGGGCTGAAGGGACGTGTTTGACTCTCCACAACTTCTTGTCAATCTTGGCAATCACCCGACCTAATTATCTTTCTGCATGACATTGTCAGAAGCATGGCGCTGATAAACACGCACTGTAACTAAGGATATCCACTCTGCAATGCATTAATCAGTGTAGGAATTGCCTAAATATTACTGACCACGTTCGTTTAGGGAGACGATGTGGTCCGTCGGCTATAGTAGGCATATAACGTGCGATTCGTCCCACCACACTTGCCCCCTCTTTTCCCACCACAAAAGGCACCATACCAGTGGATGGTCTTCACTGCGTAGTCTTTATTAATTCTCAGATAACACCATCTTTGTTTGGATATGCCCTGTCAACCTTAGACCAACTTTTATTAACCAATCCAACACACATTGATAACGGTGGGGGCCCCTCTCAGACTGCCGACTTTCGGTGCTGGAAACCTGGGTTCGAGCTTCGGGGTCGCGTCGACATCCTGTGATTCTGGGCACATCATTCAATCTCCCCTTCCCTGAATGTGTAAATTAACCGGTGCTCATGTAAAGCGTTCCAATACCTTCGGGTCGAGTTTGCGCTATATAAAATCTACAAAAAATAAAAAGTGGTTTCCCATGCATTAAGAAGGATTGACTAACAGACTCGGGGCTCTCTTCACCAGATATAATGCACCGGATTGCCTCACCTCGTCATTTCTTTCAGCCCTTTCACCAGGCGCCTGTGTTTTTCCCACAGCACTAACTTAACGGTAATCCACTGTAATATCTACATCCGAATCACGCCAGCAATTATCAAATGAAGTTTCCTTTTTTTATTTAAGGCAGCTAACAGATGCATTTATACAAGGATGGAAATACATGTTGGAACATTATCCTTTTTATGGAAACCGCAAAAATATATGATTCTCAACACAAATTAAGTAGCTTGCAATTTTGTGACATACAAATAATTGGATTCTATAATTATCATGCAGTCTGTACTATAAATACTGAGTTTTATCCTGTTTACAGATAATTTTACATGCACAGCACCAAGTGGAAACCAAACGTTTTAATCTGATTAGATAGTTGACCACATAAGGACACCAGTACAACAAGGATTGCTGGAAAGAATAGGCCTAACTTTACCTCTGTGTATTTTTTAAATCACAACTATGAGATTTTTGGGGTTAGTGCAGTTGAAAAAATCAATTTTCAACACTATGCCCTTTGTATGATGTCCCTGCTGCACAGGTCTTGACGTAGGGACTCAGAGGTCACCAGGCCTCCCGTAACAAATGCTGACCTAGAGCTGCATCAAACATATTTCTTATATGTCAAGTATTTCTTGTCAATATTTCCTGTCATGTGACTTGCATTATGATGCCCAGCATGTACATTGGCCGATGCTGTGGTTGGCCAAATGATGTAGCCAAGAATTGGAGGATCTATCTGCGGCCCTAGTTGGACGATCGGTGCTGGAATTGTTAAAGGGTGTGTTAAGGTGCGGGTGCCACCTCTGCACAATTTGTATTGAAAAAAAATGTTCAACGAGCAAGGGGGCGCTAAAATAATAATTAAATTATACAGTGTACATGGCTGGCGAAGCCAACACGCATTTTCAATGCAATAGGTCTAGCATTTGCAAGAGTTTGAGCTATTGGCATTGTTAATTACAATGCCTTTTATTTATGTGTTTTGAAAACCTGCAAGCGGTGCGTAATCACGCAGTTTGTACTTATAGTCGAAGGCTGGCAGTAAAAGAGGAGCAGTTACTGCCAGTCTTGCTTCTCATGAGCAATGACTAGAAGTACAAAGTGCGTGTTTACACACCACTCTGCTTTACTCCACTCTACTCTGCTTTACCCCACAATACTCCACTCAGATTTACTCCACGCCACTTCACTCAACGCCACTCTGCTTTCCTCTACTCTGCTTTACTCCATGCCATTCTGCATGACTCCACACCACTCTGCTCGACTCCACTCCACTTCACACCACTCCACTCAACGCCACTCTGCATTACTCCACTCTGCTTGATAGCACTTCACTCCACTTAATGCCACTCCACACGACACCAGTCTTCTTTGCTCCACTCCTCAATGCCACTCTGCTTTACTCCACTTCACTTTATACTGCACTCAACGCCACTCTGCTTTACTCCACACCACTCTGCATTGCTCCACTCAACACCAATTTCCTTTACTCCACACCACTTGACATAATGCCACTTTGCTTTACTACACTCTGCTGTACTCTGCTCTGCTTTATTGCACTTCACTCTGCTCAATGCCACTCTGCTTTACTCCACGCCACAACCCTCTACTTCACTCTACTCCTCAACACCGTTATACTTTGCTCCATGCCAGTCTGCTTTACTCTACTCTCCTTTGCTTTACTCCACTCCACTGCACTCCACTCTGCTTTACTCCACCCCACTCTGCTTTACTCCATTCCACTCAATGCCACTCTGCTTTACTCTACTTCACTCAACACCACTCTGCTTTACTCCATACTGCTCTGCTTCACTCCACTCCATGCCACTCTGCTTTACTCCACTCAGCTTTACTCAACTCCACTCTGCTTTACTCAACTCCACTCCACTCTCCTTTACTCCACTCAACTCAACACCATTCTGCTTAACTCCACACCACTCTGCTTTACTCCACTTTACTCAACTCAATGCCACTCTGCCTTACTCCACTCCGCCTTACTCCACTCCACTCTGCTTTACTCAACGCCACTCTCCTTTACCCCACTCCACTCTGCTCCATGCCACCGCACTCCACACAACCTCACTCCATGCAACCTCACTCCACTCTATGCCACACCACTTCATGCCACTCAGCTCCACACAATCCCACTTCACGCAACACCACTCAATACAATCCAAAACCATGCAACGCCACTCTACTCTATGCCACTTCACTCTACGCTACTCCACGCAGTGCCTCTCTACGTCACGCCACTCCACTCCACGCAACTACACTCCACTTTACCCAATTCCGCCCCACTCTACGCAGCTGCACTCCACTCCACTGCACTCCACTCTGCTTTACTCCACCCCACTCTGCTTTACTCCATTCCACTCAATGCCACTCTGCTTTACTCTACTTCACTCAACGCCACTCTGCTTTACTCCATACTGCTCTGCTTCACTCCACTCCATGCCACTCTGCTTTACTCCACTCAGCTTTACTCAACTCCACTCTGCTTTACTCAACTCCACTCCACTCTCCTTTACTCCACTCAACTCAACACCATTCTGCTTAACTCCACACCACTCTGCTTTACTCCACTTTACTCAACTCAATGCCACTCTGCCTTACTCCACTCCACTCTGCTTTACTCAACGCCACTCTCCTTTACCCCACTCCACTCTGCTCCATGCCACCGCACTCCACACAACCTCACTCCATGCAACCGCACTCCACTCTATGCCACACCACTTCATGCCACTCAGCTCCACGCAATCCCACTACACGCAACACCACTCAATACAATCCAAAACCATGCAACGCCACTCTACTCTATGCCACTTCACTCTACACTACTCCACGCAGTGCCTCTCTACGTCACACCACGCCACTCCACGCAACTGCACTCCACTTTACCCAATTCCGCCCCACTCTACACAACACCACTTCACACAACCCCACTCCTCTCTACAAAATGCCACTCTGCTCTATGCAACACCACTTCAACCAACTGCACTCCATACAATGCTACTCAACTGCACTCCACTTTATGCCACTAAACTCAATGCCACACTACCCTACTTCACGCAATGCAACGCCATGCCACGCCACTCCATGCAACACCACTCAATACAACGTCAATCCATACAACCACACCACACAACATAATTACAATCCACATATTACCACTCAACAACACTCAATTCAGCTCCACCTAATTACACACTACTCAATACCACATAAATATACCCCATATAAATCCTGTCTATGCCACATAACAATCCACAGAAAACACTATGCTACATAATTCCACTCAACATAATTTCACTCTGTACCGCACTGTTCCACACCACGCTATTCAATTCCACACAAATCCATTCCACAGCACATAATATAAAAAAGACAGAACATTATTCCACCGACAACACAATTCCACTACACAGCACATGTATTCAATTGAAAACACATAATTCAATATCATATCATAAAATTCAACGGCACATCAAGTAATAAAACTCCACTACATAACACTTTACAACAAAAAATACCATTCACCATAATTGCACTCCATTACACACAATCCCACTCCAAATAATTCCAATACATTCAAAAACATATAATCACTATCCACATAATGCAACTGCACACCATGCCACCAAATTCACCTCCACAAATCCACTCTACACCACACAATTCCATGCCACACACTGCCACAACTAACAATTCCAATTCAACCCAGATAATTCCATTGCACACCACATACATCCACTCCTATTCATAACATATAGGTAGACACATTTACATGTACAATGTCAATAGCTCAAACTCTTTTTTTAGCTCACAGATCTGAAGCATAGTCTCTACCTATTTCTTCTTTTTCATCACCAAACAGCTAAAGATATCCGCACTGTTCCAGACCACACAGTTCAACTCCAAACATTTGCAATCCATACCACATAATTCTACACCAAAACACATACTACAACTCAACAACACAATTACACAACACACCACATAATCTAATCCACACCACGCAATTACACATAGTGCCACAAAATGCAATTGCACTACATATATTTAAACTCCACTGCATACCACTCCACAACACAGAATACCACTCCATATAATTACACTCCATAACAAACAATCCCACTTCACATAATTCCAGTACACTCAATACAACATATTTACTATCCATATAATTCCACAACACACCTTACCACATAATTCAACTTCACAAATCCAATCCACGCCACACCACACGATCACATGCAGACAATTACACTACTAACTAATTCAATCGAACACACATAATTCCACTACACACCACATATATTCTATAGCACATAGGTAAAAGACATGGCAATTTACAATGTAAGTAGCTCTAACTCTAACAAATGCGAGACTGGTTGCATTTTCTTTCTTTTTTCGTTTTTAATTAAAATGTTCAATCCATAACAAGTATCAACATACAGCACTTGCAGATATGATTTTAAACAAAGAATAATGACCAACAGTTCATAATATCACACTGCAAGAAGGGAGAGGATACAAAAAAAGAGAGCAGAAAAAAAAGAAATAACAATGTGGGAGGGATAGAAAACAAAGCCATCAAAGGATACAGCACAAATTCATTTAGTTACTTCATGTGCTCAATCATGGACCCCCATTTCTGTATTCCCAATTTCAGTTTTGTTGCCGTTTTGAAAGAATAAAGACTAAATTCCAGATTCTAAATAGCGTAAAATTAAGCTCTCCACATCTCAAAGGAAGGAGCATCCTTCTGTAACCAGACTGATCCAATACATAGACTAGCAACAGCTGTAGCCATAAAAATTAGGTAACAAAACGTTTGTCCCCCTTGACCCTGTGTAACACTGTCCCCAACACCTAATAACATTACTTCTGGTGATATTTGAATGTCTTCATCCGTGATCACAGCCAAAAACCCTTCAATGTGTCCCACCAATTGTACTAGAAAGGTGCACGCATAAAAGATATGTACAATGTCCGCATTCTCCGCCTCACACAAAAACATTTTCGGTCATTCGTGCCCGCCCATTTCAATATCTTTGCAGGGGTATGATACCGGCTGAATATCTTATAATGTTGTGCTTTTAATTTGGCCGATACCAGAATCTTTTCAGCCATATCTACAGCGTGTTTCATATAAACGTCTTGCCGCCCCAGCCACGTGCTCCATTTAAGATTTTGAGGAGCCAAGTCATCGGGCTGTGTGTCCAGCAAACTATTTTACCATACACCAAGCTTAGCTCTCCATTTTATAGTCTCAACCAGAGTGTTTGGCTTTATGCCACTCCATGTCTGATTTCGATATATAAACTCTCGAACCTGCAGATATTAAAAAAATATCTGTTTTTAACAATGCATATCTATCCATCAGGTCTGAAAAAGAGGAGAGTCCGTTCATCATCATACAGGTCCCCTATTTGCATTATACCGTTAGCTCTCCATCTATCCATTCTCACATCCCAAAAAACAGTGGGTAGCAGTGCTATAGCATTCCTAGGGGTGTAAAAGAATATCCCCTTGATTTGGAACAAGCTCCGCATCGCCTTCCAAACCTTAAATGCTGCCACCATAACCTTAAAATGTTTTTTTTTTTAAATAGCTTGGCTCCAAAACCCTAAATAAGCAATTCTTAGCTGCCAAGCCTAGCAGCAACAGATATATTGATGGTACTTCTGCAGCATTCCCCACTTCCTCCCTTGTTAACATAATCCACATATTTTGTAGGATACAATCATAACAGTAGAATGTAAAGTTAGGGACTGCCCACCCCCTCACTTTCATGGTAGTATCAATTATTTAAATTCTCTATGGGATTTACCTTGTCCCAACAAAAACCTCTCACATATTGATTGTAATTTTTGCAACTTCAGCCACGATAATTCAAGTGGAAGTGCTCTAAAGAAATAAAAAACTTTGGGTAGGATGTTCATTTTGAGAACTTTATACCTCCCCACCAGTGATAGGTGCAAACATTCCATACGGTCGAATTCATGCTTGATTCCAGCAAGACTAATCGCCCAATTGATCTCAACTAACTCCTGCAGACACATCCTGATGTTAATTCCAAATATGTGGCCTCATCAGTTACCCCTGCATCACCTGGACAGGCCACCTTGGTACAGATAATCTGTGTTTTAGTTGGGTTGGGTTTATACCCTGATACCACACCAAAATATTGTGGAGTCATTCTGTCTCCAGAATGACTGCAGCCGGAACCGGGGTCACTACTGCAACATCATCTGCATAAGCCAGTACCCAAAACTGATACCACCCACATCCTATCGACCTGATCCTATTACTTTCTTCCAACATTGTCAAAAAGGGGTTAATATACAGGGCAAATATTAACGGGGAGAACGGGCACCCTTGCCTTGTCCTCCTAGTTATAGAAACTGGGTTGTATTCCTTGCCCATTATACAAATCCTAGCAGTCGGGGACTTATACATAACATGAATGGCCTTAATAAAACCTGAGCCACACCCCACCCTGCCCAATACCATCCATAAAAATCTCCAGGAGACACGGTCAAACGCCTTTTTGGCATCTAGAAGTATCACACCCAGTGTCGTATCAGACCCAGTGTTGTTCATTAGCCAGGTCTAGCAGAGTCACTACCCTGTTTATGTGGTTGACTGTGCCCTTGCCCAGGATAAATCCATGTTGGTGGATAGAAACCAAAGGGGTAATTACCCGAACCAGTAGTGTTGCTAAAACATTTTGCATAGATTTTCCCATCACAAATTAAGAGGGAGATCAGTCTATAGGAACCTGGCAAGGCCGGGGATTTTTTTTTTAAACAACTATATTGCCTTCGTCTCAAAATGGTGGGGCCATCCCAATCTTTGCAACTTGAAAAGTAGCCAACATATCACCCTTGAGCTCCTGAAACAAGGTACTATAGACCTCAAGTGCCACCTAACCCCTGGCTGACGAGTGTATTGTCTCTTCCAATTAATATATAGTAATCGGGGTATCCAGCATTGTCTGTTCTTCCCGCCTTAACACTACCATATCTAGTTTTTGTAAAATGGCTCCACTAGTTTGATCATCACAGTTTCTCTCACTGTACAGCTCTTTATAAAATCCATGAAATACATCGAGTATCCCTTCACTCGTTTCCACTATCCTACCCCCGGAGTCAATCATGGTACCAATTCTTTGTGCCGCTTCCTTAGCTAGTAGCCTTTGTGCCAAACAGCGCCCTGTATCTTCCCCATATTCGCAAATCTCCTCTCTATATAGGTTGTATTTACTGGCAATTTCCATGCTTCATACTAAATTAATCTTGGCTTTACAACGTGCTATCATAGTTTGCAATGGCTTGATAGCAGCACCTGTAGGCATTCCTTGGACAAGCTTCTCTTCCACAATTCTGAGATCTTCTAGGAGGCCCTGCATAGTAATTTGGAGTTATTTTCTTCCAAAAAGTACATAGCTGAGAACTTTCCCCCTTTAGCCCAGCCTTTAAGGAATCCCATACTATAGCCCTGGAGGTTGAGTTTATTTTGATATCCAAGAACTGCACCAACTGGATTTTCATATGGTTAAGAAACAAAGTGTCCAATAAAAGTCTCAATCAAAAAAAGAGGGATCTTGGCGTATGATTTTAATGATGGCATGGATATTCAACAGCAGCGAGCCATGATCCCCCATAATCCTCAGCCACACCCTCATCTTAGCCCCAGATGTGAGTGCCCTTGACATAAAAACATAGTCTAGCCGGACAACTTTGTGACGTGGATATGAATAAAAAGTATATCCTGGATCTGGATAGTTCATAGTATGCCATACGTTGACCAATCTGTGATCAGCTACTAACTGCAGTAGTGCTTTGAACACGTTGGGTTTTCTACCCCTGTAACAGTTATTATTTAACTCAAATTCCTGGCAACCCAGGTAAATTTTAAGTCCCCACATAAAAGCAGGGGAGTAGGCCATGATGCCAATTCAACATTCAGCCCTTCCAATACTGTTGCCTCATCTTGATTTGATCCATAAACCATACACACAACAACCTTGGCAACCTCCACCAAACATTCCATGACAATCTATCTACCATGGTTATCAGCCAGTATCCTCCCCATACCCTAAATCCCCTGTCATGTAATGACCCAGCAATCAGTGTATAGCAAAGCTCATTCAAAACCCTGAGCTTGACCCACGGAATGTGTGTTTCCTGTAAACATAGAATATCAGGTTTCATTAGCCGTAGATCCACCGCTGCCCAATGCCTTTTTCCACTACTCTTTAGGCCACAGACATTAAAAGAAATTATATGCATCATCCTACCCCCATACCTCTCTGCAGTCTTTACCAGGCATATAGCTCTTCTATTAGTATTCACAAACCTAAAGCAGTCCAGCTACCTCTTGTCATGGATTGATTTTTTTCTCCCCACAACCACACCACCCCACTCACCCAGACCCAACCCTTTGCCCTCTTCCAGCCCCCTGCCCCCAACCCCAGCACCCCAGCCTCCCATCCCCCCTTCCCTTCCCCAAAAAGGAGGCAATAGGATCCAAGGTCCTGTGCGATGAGAAGCTCCTCTGCCACACGGTGTCCCCCCTTCACCACCCATGCGCTACAATCCTATCTCCAAATCTCCTACATTTGTTCCAATAAAGAAGAAAAAATAAATAAAACCACGCCTGATTATTAGATGTTTACACCTATACATGAGCATTCAACAAACCGGAGGTACAAAATCCTGTGTTTAGAAACTGTCCCTAAGTAGTCTGTAAATACTCCATAGCTTGCACCTTTGATGTAAAAAGCGCGTTTGCCCCTTATGGACTATTTTGAGCATAGCGGGATTCAAAAGAAAAAACTTGCACTCCCTTGCCTTGGAATGGTGTGATTAATTGGTGGAGTTGCCACCGTTTTTTCACCGTTTGGTGGCAAAAATCAGGTCTGACAAAGAACTGAGTACCCTTCCACGCCCGCTTCCTATCCGGCCTTGCTAGATCGTACACTGCCTGGTGAGCCAGGAAATAATTCAAGCATATCAAAATAGCCCTGGGCTTAGGAGCAGGTTGCCCTGCTTTAACAGGTGGTTGTTTAAACGGAAACCTATGTGCCCTTTGGATTTCATGATCCCAGTTCCAAACTGATAGTTCCGGAAAGGCCTCAATAAACAACTCCACCACAAATTTCCGAATATCCTGTCCCTCAATTCCCTCTGGAATACCTAGAATTCTCAAGTTATTGCGCCGCAGGCGATTCTCTAAGTCAGCCAGTTTCCATTGGGTGTCATCCTTATGTGCACACATAGCTTCTGTAACAGTTTTCTGGGCTGCCACTTCATCCTCAAAGGAAGATATGTGTGCCTCTGCTTCATTGATCCTTTCCGTGAATTAGGTACAGGATTTTGCGATCTTCCTATGACTGGAAGGGGCCCCCACATCATGTGCCATCTCAGGTGACAAAGAGAAGTCCCATAGCGGAGTATATGTATCCTCTGGTTGCATCACCTTTTCCATGGGTGCTTGTTTCTTCTGCACCGTCATTGGGCCCATTTTGTCTTGCTCCAATTGTGTGCTGCTTAACTCGCTACTGCCGCTGCCAAGTGACCCTTCTCGTGATCGTATTCTAAGGCCTGCCTCAATTTCATCGTCCTAGCCTTCAATATTCCATCTGTTATGCCTTTATTCAGGGGAGGTCTAGCTTGAACTATCATGGTTGACTCCGTAAGCAGAGTATGCTGTATGGAATGGACCTTGTACTCTCCAAGATGGGGGGATAGAGTCTTTTGATTTTCCACCAGTCCTGGCTTACTACCTGTGTCCCCCTTTTCTTTAGAATTCAAGTTGAACCTACTTTTTATTTGGCTGCTCCGGGGGCTCCAGAGCCAGCTGAGCATTTTCCAGAGGCAATTTATTCATCTCCGTGGGATCGGTGCTTTGCGAGACAGCCTCTGAGATTTCCCACGCACCCAACAGTGGCTCTTGTGTCATTGTGGATTTCCTGTTATTGGCAGAAAAGAATAATGCGGGAACCTTTTTTTCCCTCCCTGCTCACCTCCATGAGAGATGCCCAAGTTTCCCACTGCTACCTATTGTGCGCCAGCTCCACTGCACTGCACACCGAGACCAGCACCTCCTCTGCTGATCCCAGCTGTATCCGAGGTCACCCGGGTCTTCCCTCCTGTGGCTGACTTGGGCGGCATGATGAAAGGTGGCATGGCTGGAGCAAGATCGGTGGAAGACACACCTCCAGCAGGTCCCGGCACTAGAAACAGCCAATGAACCACAAAGACAGGAAGCAGCCCACACGAAACAGTCTCCAAGAAACAGGCCAAACTTATTTTTCTGACAAACAAGACAGTTTGAAGGAGAGAGTCCAAGGGAATACATTTAAAGACCACTAAGGATTATATCCCCAAACAACTATTATCAAACATAGAAATCCTAGGGTCTGCACAAATACCAGAAATACCAGTAAACACAAATATACAAGAGCAAAAAAGCAAACAAGCAAAAAAGCACTACCTCCAAGTTGTGACCTAAACCGGTGCGATAGTGGTCGACCTATTTGGTAAAAATTAATAATCAAAGTATTCCTAAGGGCAGATCCCTTTTAGGACGTAATCCCTCACTCACCAATGGTGAAATGCTTCATCATAGGGATTCTCCTCCCAAAGGAAAACCCTGGTTCCTTTGGGGGCTACAACCCCCTCACTAAGAGGGAGGAGCTCAGGGAGGTTTTGTTTTTGGTTTTGAGGATCGACCAAATCCACGTATGATGAGCAAAAATGTATGATAAGGATGCAGCGCAAATAATAACAAGTGGTGAATGTGTGAAAAGAAGTGATAATTAAAACTGGCTAGGAGGCATCAAAACCATACTTTAATCAAGAGATGCCTACTGTCAGGGTTAAAAAAGCAGTGCACCTGCGGTATGGATTTAAACCGCTATGGTGTAGTTTTAGGTGGTCAACATGTTTCAGCCCTAGAAGACCCAAACTGGATCAGGCTTTCGTCAGGACCTTACAAAAAAGCTACTGCCAATAATGAAGTGGAAAAGAAACTAAAAAGGATATGGGGCCAGAGCACTGTCATAGGCCTCTATCAATAACTGCTGATACCTGTAATGGAAAGGAGATGACACACATCAGGTATACATAAATATGTCTCAGCAATGTAAATACGCACTAAAAATGATCTGCATAACCAATAATTCAAAGAACTCGATCGTCTAGTAGTAAGAGAAACTGCTTGTATCGATCATTCAAAATAAACTTAGTGTGTAGAGCTGTTAATTTGTGAAAAAAGGAGGGGTTAACCCATAAAGATATCAGTATTCATTATTAATCACCATGGGTTTAGTACGAAGAAACAAAGATCCTAAGATTGCTATTCAAGCAGCCCTTTACCCCAATCATAGGTGAAAGGAGCAAGAACACCATAATAACTATACTGATAATGGTTGACAGACACATAGTGCAATATTCATCTTAAAATAGTTACACCATAATAACTATACTAGTAATGGTTGGCAAACACATAGTTCAATATTCATCTTGAAATATGGACTAGTACTGACCTTAGTGTTATAACATGATTGCAAAACAAAAAGGAAAAAAGGACCGTATTATTAATGCCTAGCGGTTTAACACATAAAATCAAACAAAGTCCCCAAACCAACGTAATCTTTCTTAGGACCTAAAGCAGAAGGGCACCAACACACTCACCTATCCGTCAGTACTACTAGACCTGGAGAGCCTGCTGCCGGAGGTGAATGCTGGTCGGAAAACGCGCTCTTCAATACCCCTCTCTATCAATTCTTAATCGGCATCCGATGGCGCTCACGGTTATTGGTTGCGAATGTTCAATGATGATGACGTTAGTGCGCATGCGCGGAGCAAGAGTACTACATTCAGCGCATGCGTCTCATTGGCAGACGCTCAATTCGCAAAACCCGAGATACTGCGCATGTGCGCATGTAAAGTATGCGTTTAAAGTGAAAGGCGCATGCCATTGCAAGCCCGATAGAGTGGTGTAAACAAAGTGTCTCTACGGAGAAATCTCTACGAGAAAAAGGGGGGGGTTAGTCTCATAAAGGTGCCCACGTGGTGATGAGTGGTCTTTAGAGTGGCGAAAGTACAACTAAAGTCTATAAGTATACAAAATACGCACAAACACGAATGGATGGTCTCGTATGTCAAGGCGCTCCATCGCGCTAACTTAATGATGTAGATATTGATACGCCTGCGCGAAGTAGGAGTATTACATTCAGCGTATGCTCCACAGGGGCAAACCAGAAATGTTGTGCATATGCGCATAACTAGTATACAATTAAAATTGAAAGGCACATTGTAGGTAGTGTTAGCAAAACATCCCTGTGATAAAAAACGCCTTATCTCATAACTAGAGGGCCCCATGTGAAAATCAATGGCCCTAAGAGGGACTGTAGTGCAAAACCAGGCCAAAGCAAAATAGGCTTCCATTAGAAGTCACAATAACCGCAGGGTAGCATCTGTATATGGTTCCATACAGGATTAGGGTTCTATAAAGAGACCCAGGGAATATCATCGTTAAGACCAGACTGGTGAGTATCTAGTTTGTAAACCCAACGTTGTTCCTTCTTAAACAGAAAAGAAGAAATGTCTGTCAAATGTGTGGGAATGAAAGGATGTTCTAATACAGTCCATTTTAGATCTTGAGGAGTGTGGCCAGCCGCCACAAAGTGTTGAGTCAGTTTGGTAGAGACTTTCTTGCAACGGACAGTGCTCTTATGTTCTAGAATGCGTGTCTTAACTCTCCGTGCCGTCATCCCAACATACCGGAGTGAAAAGGGACAAGTGATGAGATAGATTAAGTTACTGCTGTTACAATTTGTATGATCAGTCAAAATCCACGGTCTCGACATACCAATGTCAATTTCAGTAGTGTGTGCAGTATGTGCACATGCAGCACAGCTCCCACAAGGGAAATGACCATGTACAGCTGGTAAATCCCACAGTGTATCTTGATGGTGTTTAGTGGTCTCACGTGGGCAAGTATGTATGAGTCTATCCCTAATGTTGGTGCTACGTATTAAAGCAAAAAGGGGACGTGGTAGAGGTGTTGTTCCTATGTTTAATATCTTCCAGTTTGTCAGAATGCATTTCTTGATCTGATTGGAGAAACTGCAAAAAGTGTTGACACAGGTAAGTCTGTTCGTCGCCTCCTTGGGGCTGTTATGTTCAAGCAACGCAGCCCTGTTGTTGTTCGCCGCACGTTTTAAAGATTGTTTCACCAATTTCTTGGGGTAGTGTCTGGTCACAAGCTGATTCGATAATACTTTAGCGTGTTCATATTATTTGTCCATCGTTGAACAGTTCCACCTGATGCATAAGAATTGCCCAAAGGGCAAATTTTGACGCAAAGCTTTAGGATGGAAACTGTCAAATAACAAAAGTGAGTTTTTTGCCATGGGTTTTTTATAAAGTTCGTGCTAAGGCCTCCATCAGCCGGAAAGATCAAGACATCAAGGAAAGGCAAACCTACTTTGCTAAACTCACATGTGAACCTCAGGTAGGCATTACGGGTGTTCAACCAACCCTGGAAATCATTGATGGAAGACATTGACCCTGTCCATATGACAAAGACGTCATCAATATAAAGTCTCCAACAACGTATATGATGTCTATATGGATTAAGAATGCCCAGAATATGTTCCTGTTCAAAGCTATGAACATAGAGGTTCGCTAATTGGGGCGAACACACTGCCCATAGAAGTCCCGGACACTTGTAAAAACAACTGTTCCTCAAACCTGAAGAAATTCTCTTTCATAGCAATCCGAGCACAATTCATAATGAAAGATACTGGAGTGATAGAATCTGGAACATTCTCCAAGAGCAGAGCCTCAATCTTGGCTAGGGTCTCATCCTGAGGAATGCAAGTATACAGCGATTCCACGTCAAAAGAGACGAGGAAATCGCGATCCACATCGAATTCAACAGTTTCGATCAGATTCAAAACATCTTTGGTATCCTTCAGGTAGGTCGGCATATCCAAAACAAGAGGATGTAAAAAATGATCCACAAAAGTGGGCAGGGGTTCATGCAGAGACCCCAAACCGGAGATGATGGGGCGTCCCGGAGGGGGTCTCTGTACCTTGTGCACCTTGGGTAGTGCATAAAAATACGGGATGACTGGGTGACTTTGAATGAGAAACCCAGCTTTTTGTCCCGTAATCCAACCATTGGAAGCCGCCTCCTCCACCATGGTTTTGATCTCTAATTCCAGTCTTTTGGTGGGATCTTCCCGTAGAGGTTTGTAAAACTTAGTATTGCCCAACTGTCTAAGACATTCAGACCGATACGCAGAAGAGTCCATTACCACAATAGCCCCGCCCTTATCGGCCGGCTTAATAGTGATAGTATCATCTGTGGCTAAGGACTGCATAGCGCACCGTTCTTTCTTGTTCAGATTCTGTTACTGTCTGACATCCTTGGTACAGAATTTAGAGACACAGCTTTTTCAAAAGTAAGGACCTAGGGTGGAGCCTGGTTGGGGAGGGGATTGAACGTTGATTTGTTCCTCAAGCCTGTATTGGTTTCAGTCCCATCTGTATGTTCCAGAGGTTTGTCCCTGAAAAAGAAGTCAAGACGGATCTTGCGGAAAAACTGCGCCAGTTCCTGTCTGATCTGAAAAGTATCACCATGGAAGGTTGGGACAAATCCCAAACCTTTGTTGAGGAGAGCCTGTTCATCCTCATTAAAGGTGCGGCTGCTGAGATTGATCACTATGTCGTTTCGTAACTCGGGCCTGCTTGTGCTTCTGTCATGCTCCTGGTGGAGTGTGCGGGTGGATTGTCTTCCCAGTGTACATGAGATCTCTGGTTCCGACGTTTTCCTCTTGACCTGTTTCGGCCAAAGCCTAAAAAAGGCTGATTGGGATACACCTGGGGTTGCGGTTGGAATGGAAACATAGGGCCTTGAGGAGGTACAGGAGGAAAACCATAAGCTCCCGGAGTCCACCTTTGAGGTTGTAACGGAAAAGGTGGTGGACCTCCTCGCTGGTTCCTCCATTGTCCTCTATTAGTACGAACAGGGCCTTTTCTTGGTAGTGGACCCTGGTTCGGAACATCTGAGTCGCTTGACTACTCATCACTACCTGAAGAAGAATAGTTGGAGCCATACCTCCTACCTTGTCGATTGAACTGGGGAGGTACGTACTCATTGCTGGTGTATGGATACACTTTTTCCATTGAGAACCGCGCTAAATCTTTCTTGAATTTATTAATTTTAGTTAGTAAGACAGAATCTTTAAATTCTTTGTTGTTTTTATTGTTCTCTTCATTCTGTTTCTTAAACTGTGCACCTGTCAGAGTCACCTTGATTTGTGATTCTAGGGTCTGTATCTCAACCAGGATAGTGTCAGCTACTCGTTTGGCTGTGTTAATAATAAGGATCAGCCAATCGCGCGTACAGCGCCAAGCGATTAGTGACCAATCCTGAAGGAACATCTTGTCATCAAGAATGAGGCGAGGGGCATTGGTGACTATCAGACCTGTGGGTGCACAATTGCCCCGTAAATACTCCGTCATGATGGCACCATGTATGTAAACTCGGGTGTGAGATTTCTTAAGTGTCAGTAATTTGGTCCAGTCATCCCCCTGTGTCAGAGTACCCCCCTGGAAGGTGTCTATAATGCTTGGTGTGGTCAGAATGGATTGGGCTATTGTGTCATCAAATGCTAAACCTGGACGTTCAGCCATGGTAAAGAGTTGGTATGTGGTGTAATGAACTGACAAATGTGTGAAAAACCACCTCCATAAATCAAATGCAGCTCAAGAAAAAATGGTAAAGTCAAAGGTTAAACGGACTCGCAGTCACAGCTGCTCAATATTCTGACAAACAAGACAGTTTGAGGGAGAGAGTCCAAGGGAATAAATTTAAAGACCACTAAGGGTTATATCCCCAAACAACTATTATCAAACATAGAAATCCTAGGGTCTGCACAAATACCAGAAATACCAGTAAACACAAATATACAAGAGCAAAAAAGCAAAAAAGCACTATCTCCAAGTTGTGACCTAAACCGGTGCAATAGTGGTCGGCCTATTTGGTAAAAAATAATAATCAAAGTATTCCTAAGGGCAGATCCCTTTTAGGACGTAATCCCTCACTCACCAATGGTGACATGCTTCATCATAGGCATTTTCCTCCCAAAGGAAAACCCTGGATTGATAGAGAGGGGTATTTAAGAGCGTGTTTTCTGACCAGCACTCACCTCCAGCAGCAGGCTCTCCAGGTCTAGTAGTACCGACGGATAGATGAGTGTGTTGGTGCCCTTCTGCTTTAGGTCCTAAGAAAGATTACGTTGGTTTGGGGACTTTGTTTGATTTTATGTGTTAAACCGCTAGGCATTAATAATACGGTCCTTTTTTCCTTTTTGTTTTGCAATCATGTTATAACACTAAGTTCAGTACTAGTCCATATTTCAAGATGAATATTGAACTATGTTTTTGTCAACCATTACTAGTATAGTTATTATGGTGTAACTATTTTAAGATGAATATTGCACTATCTGTCTGTCAACCATTATCAGTATAGTTATTATGGTGTTCTTGCTCCTTTCACCTATGATTGGGGTAAAGGCCTGCTTGAATAGCAATCTTAGGATCTTTGTTTCTTCGTACTAAACCCCTGGTGATTAATATTGAATACTGATATCTTTATGGGTTAACCCCTCCTTTTTTTCACAAATTAACAGCTCTACACACTAAGTTTATTTTGAATGATCGATACAAGCAGTTTCTCTTACTACTAGACGATCGAGTTCTTTTGAGTTTTTACCCATTCACATTCGCACCCTACAAATTTCATATACATTTTTTGAAGAGCAGTGCAGCCTTCCAGAGCGGTTGCCAGGTAGAGGTGAGGTCCTGTACCCAGCCTTGGCAGGTAAGGTGTTGATTTCTTTGAATTATTGGTTATGCAGATCATTTTTAGTGCGTATTTACATTGCTGAGACATATTTATGTATACCTGATGTGTGTCATCTCCTTTCCATTACAGGTATCAGCAGTTATTGATAGAGGCCTATGACAGTGCTCTGGCCCCATATGCTTTTTAGTTTCTTTTCCACTTCATTATTGGCAGTAGCTTTTTTGTAAGGTCCTGACGAAAGCCTGATCCAGTTTGGGTCTTCTAGGGCTGAAACATGTTGACCACCTAAACCTACACCATAGCGGTTTTAATCCATACCGCAGGTGCACTGCTTTTTTAACCCTGACAGAAGGCATCTCTTGATTAAAGTATGGTTTTGATGCCTCCTAGCCAGTTTTAATTATCACTTCTTTTCACACATTCACCACTTGTTATTATTTGGTCTGTATCCTTACTCATACATTTTTGCTCATCATACGTGGATTTAGTCGATCCTCAAAACCAAAAACAAAACATCCCTGAGCTCCTCCCTCTTAGTGAGGGGGTTGTAGCCCCCAAAGGAGCCAGGGTTTTCCTTTGGGAGGAGAATCCCTATGATGAAGCATGTCACCATTGGTGAGTGAGGGATTACGTCCTAAAAGGGATCTGCCCTTAGGAATACTTTGATTATTAATTTTTACCAAATAGGTCGACCACTATCGCACCGGTTTAGGTCACAACTTGGAGGTAGTGCATTTTCGCTTTTTTGCTCTTGTATATTTGTGTTTACTGGTATTTCTGGTATTTGTGCAAACTTATTTTTCCCCAGCGACGGCACCGACAGCAATGTGGGACCTCTCAGGCACATGATGGTGCTATCAGAAGAGCTCGAGACCGTGTTTGCTGGGGGGGGGGGCAGGGACCATAAGCTTACTGTTTACACGTCTGACCCGGCGGACGCCTTCTTGCCTCCCTCAAACTGATTGCATTTTCAATGCTTTTTTAAAATGCCAATGCATCAGCTGCCACCTCGTTTGTAGCAGGCAGTAAAACCAGCTGGATAATTTTAAATATGGTAGCATCTATGCAGCAGTGCTGGCAAAGGCAGTGCTTCCACTGCCCCAGGGAAACTGGGGGCAAGATCGACAAAGAATAAATCACCATTTATACCCTTCTTCTGTATTCAAAATCTTTGTTTGAGACGCAGCTGCTGCCGGGTTAATCAGGATGGGTGCCTGACGTGCTTTCCTACGGAGTAGTGCTTTGAGAAAGCTTTACATATTGAAGCAAAACAGTTGTCAATTGATGAACAATTATGAAAATGGATTGAAAAGTGCCATAAGCCAATACATTCAATTGAATATTCTTATAGACCCTGTACAAAAAAACTACACGTTAGATATGGAGATAGTATTGGTATATAGTAATTGTTTTGCTTTACTAGTATTGATTACTGCTCGTGGGCATTATGCATCCACGTACTCCATATGCATAGCGGTCTCACTCCATCTGCAAGTCCCATCCTGCTAAAGAAAAACTTCTAAAAAAAAGCTTTACAATTAAACATAGAAGTTGTAATGTTCACATTGTTAGCAACTGATAAACTTTGTGTTGAATTGTATCTAAAAAAAAACGTTTTGTTTTTTTAAACTTAACGAAATTCTTTTTTACATATTCTCAAAGGAAACAAAATCTGTCTATGATACGTATAAACGGGTTCATTTAGATCTGTGCAATGTTACTGGGTGCAAAAGCTCCCCAGTACCTTATTAATACCAAGGACTTTAAAAGTGAACGTGGGTGCTGGCACGGTGCATCGTTCTCTTCTGTTTTTAAGACTTTGCACTGTGTAATATTTCTAAATTTAACTTATAGTGCATAGGTTGCAGGCAACACATCTCGGACACAGGGATAGGCATCTACATGTCTCATTTCTGAGCTATGTTTTCTGCAGCTCATGGTGAGAATTTGTGACTTAAATGTATGCCCTTTAGACAGTGCAAAATTGTAAAAACAAATGCACAGCCGTGCTGGGAGCTAGCTCATCAATTCATGAAGGGGACTTTTCTGTAACTAACGGGGGTAATGGTCTCCATTATCCCACTGGTTTGACACCCATTTTGCCTCGTTGGTACCCTTGGTGTACAGTTTAGCCCAGTCAACTGTCAATAGGTGAAAACTTGTGGTACGTTCCAAAGCAGAGTAGAAACACAATTTCCAAAGCAAAGAGAGTAGGAACATAATTTGAATGTATTTAATTAAGGGCCCTCTTTTAATAGTAGAACTGTTTTTTAAATGATACCTAAAGAATGCTAGAATAACACTTTTTGCACCCTGGTATCACATCCTAAATGCTGACTCATTATTTTCTGTTCTTTCCAGACTGATAGAAAAATAAATAATTCCGACATAACGTAAGCCTTTATTCTTCCTACTTGGTGAAGCGCCTTAATACAGTATTAAATACAATTTACAAATTCAAAGGATGGAAAAGGCCCCCGTTTCCCACCTTTCCACGTTCTAGGCAAATATTGTCCCAAGTCCTCCTATCACTCACAAATAAAGACGTTTTTCATTCATACCAGTGAATAATAAAAAAAACGCAACAGAGTTTATGACAAATAATGTCATATCGGATCAGTAAAGAAGCTTCACTGTTCATGATTTGTTAATGGAAGGCAGATCCGTGCGTCCAGAATATATATATATTATTTGATTTTCTCTTTATAGTAATATGGATTTATGCAAGTTTATATCCCTTGCGATATACGATTGGCCTGTCAAAGTTTCAGCATTTGTGAGCAGGTACAGAGTAATTGATTTTCACAATGTCAGGGTTGCTGTTACTGTATGACAAGGTACATGAACCTAGTGTATAATTAAAATTGAATACATGCTGACAGAGAAAGGTGATTCAGAAATGTAATTTAAAGAACTTGGTTCAATCTCAGGTTAAAAAGTCTACGTGTTTTTGAACTCTGATGAGCCTATTATAAAATACCATCAATGTAATTCCTGAAAGTAAGTGTGGACGTTTAATGATCACCTAACAAGTTGTGATCTCCTGGCATATGAGTAAATCACTGGCAGTGGAGAACTGAGAGGCATAGCAATCTCTAATGAGGCTTTATAAGACTCATATTGGTCACTAGACAGAGAGGCCAGGAAAGGCCTACTAAGATGTCACAAGATTTCCTTGTGATAGATTCAATGAAGGCAAAACTAACTCTCAGAGAAGACTCCATGAAGCACATAGGTACAATGATAGAGAATGTGGAGATATGTTCAATCAAACCATATGTTCAACAAAATATACCTATAAGCATTTACATTAGGCCTGGCCGTAAATTTAATTATTCAGGCGTAATTGGATTAATTCCGTTTTACACTTGTGACACTTAATTACCAATTTTATTGCCAAAACGTCATTTCATGTAAAACTGATTCTCACGTTCAGGGAAAACTAGCTTGCAAAAAGCACTGAAACAATGCTATAGCGTGAACACTCAGTGGTCATTTTGATCACAAGCGATAATTCTTTAACACATGTGGTTACCGGTCAGCATTTCACGTAGACTTTGCTCTCAAGCAGCTGGAATATCGACTGAAATGCATTTTCGAGCTGATATTTTACCCGAATGGACCGTTTTTTAAATCAGGGAAGAAGTGCAATAGAGACTATACATACAGTAGCAACTTCCTCTTCATCTCCTGAAGACTCATCCCTTAGTTTTGTACATCCCTTAGCCACTTTGAAGTTGGATTTTGGAGGGAAATCATCACTCTTTCTCTTTGTCTGTAATCTCTGCTGTAGCCACACCATTGGAAACTTAACCTTTTGAGAAAAATCAAGCACATTTAATGCAGCACCTTGGAAAATGTTTTCTATTTGAAGGAGGGCATGCACCTGTATTTTTGTTTTCCTTCTGGGTTTTTTATTTTGTATCTTTGTTGGTGGGTGGCCTGGAGATTGGACTGGAGTAGTGGAGGAATTGGCTGGAGTTCCTCAAACAAGCAGAATGAGTCGGCGATGCGGCAAGCACAAGGTAAGTGGTTTTCTTTTTTCTTTTATTGATTTTTCTCTCGTTGTAGTCTGTCGACTTCCTCCCCACCCCACTCCACCGCCCCACTGCTCTTACCTGCATGGGAAGCTCCTGAATTTCGCCCGCCCCTAGTAATTATGCTAGACGAATTACGTAACGCCCACCTTCAATCTTAACTTTAACCTAGATGGCCTTCCTTAGCTGAATCTAGGCATTTATTGTTGCAGCCTTATATAAATTGTGTATATGTTTCTCAGGGGCATAGTTACAAATAGAGCAACTGGTGCAGTTGAACAAGGACCGGAAGACCTAGGATCCCCTATGCACCTCAGTTATGGGTGTATTTTGCTCTCTAACCATTGTTTGGAGGGGTGCCTCTTTTGCTTGCATCGGTGTCCTGGACATTCTTGCTATGCCACTGATTATACTTAAGGCTCCCGGTTTCCATTTTTACTGATTTTTAAAAATAAATACTGACAGAAAACAGTATGTTTCCTGTCTATATATTTTTAAAAGTGGAAAAATACGGAAAATTGTGGCAGTTGTGAGAGAATCTCCATGCAGTCTTTTGATAAACTCCTGGCAAAATATGAGCAAAGAGACTGCATGGGGAGTTAAAAAACAGGATGAGATTTCCTTAAATACATGCATATATGAACACATATTTGTAGTACAACGCTAATATGTACCTGTGGGTATAGTGTTTTGTATATGTGGCTACTTAATTTTCTTAAACGTGACAGGCATCCACATATAAGTGTACATCTAAGAGTTGAATAAATGTGGAAACATACATTTTTATGACTCCATTTATTCTCAAAGCCTAAAATAAATATGGATAAATACCAAAAAAGTCCCCCAAAAAATATGAATAAATACAGACAAAATGTTACAAAAATAAATACCATTAAACCGGGAGCCCTAATTATACTCCAGCTCAAAGATATTTGTATTTGTAATCTTACCACAAAGCATTTCTAATGGTTTTTCGATTAAAATTAGTTCCGCATTTATGTTTATTTATCGAACAATGCAATGTGCAATTCCAAATAATTCATATCTGTAGATATAATCAATGTTATGGTTGATTAACAGAGTTGCTGGTTGTTGAGAAAATAAACACAGGCTAATCAGCCATAGGGTAAGGATTGTAAAATTAGGAGCAAGTTTTACCTTGACCTTGGTATTATTGTATCATGGATGCGAGCTTCATTCATGCCCATGTCTGCGCTGTACTGTGATGGCTCTTTAAGACGAGGATGATTTTCGTAGTAAGATCGACTGAGTTCTATGTAAAGGTTCCTAATACTGGCAGTGGTGCAGGACTGCTATGTAACACTGTTGAATGAATGGATGAATGAATGAATTGATTAATAAATGTTCTCAAACGAACATAGTTTGCCACTAAACAAATCCCCGTATATGAGAACTGTTTCTGTCATTTAAGCACTTGGGAAAGGTCTACATTAGTTTAACAGTATGAGAGCAGTGGTGCAGGACTGCTATGTAAAACTGTTCAATAAATGAATGAATGAATTGATTAATAAATGTTCTCAAACTAACATAGTTTGCCACTAAAAAAAATCCCCATATATTGGAACTGTTTCTGTCAATCAATCAAATCCTTTATTCGATCTTACACATAAGATCGTGAAAGTGTCAGCGAAATATTTACAATCACGTTTTAAGAAAGACATTATAAAATATAGCTTAAAACCTAAATCTTAGAAGTGTTCTACCATAGCTTTTAAGTAAGAATCAATTGCATCTATTTCCCTAATACAGCATAGGTCATATGAATCATTTTTTAGGTCGTCCTATGTGCCAACCTGCTTCCTCTTTTTAATACATGCCCATAAGAATGATGCTAATGAAAAACAAACAAAAGAATTTTGCAATGATTTGAAAAAAACAGTGCTACAGGACAATATTTAAAATTGTAGCGTTTGCAAATTGGTACGATAAAATTACCCTTTTCCTGATGGTAGAAACCACAGAAAAAGAAAACATGAAGATCATCCTGTGCAGAAAAAGTTTCACATGGACATAGGGAAAGTGCTAAATGTTTATATCTTTTCCCTGGATATCCCACCATCAGAGGAATCAAATTTAGTCGAAATCTAAGCAAAATATATTTGTGCTGTGGGAATGTAACATCAGCCAGATACTAATAGCTATTCTCCTCCAGGACTGGGGTTTTGTTGATACAGTCGTTTTTTTCCCTTCTTAAATATTGGGCTCTCTTACTAAAGATCTCCTTTACTTTCGACTTGGATAGGGATTTACAGGTAGAGGGATCGTTACAAAGGCGACTTAAACCAAGTGCAAATAGTTCGGACTCCACGTTGTTTATCCACCTAATCCTACTGTAGTTGTCTGACTTTAGAATAGTTGTAATTAGGTTTTACGTAAGGGGGATTGTATCCCTCTGCCAAATCGAATTCCACAGTAGGAGTGGAGTCATTTTAATGGAGTCCTTAATATAAGGTAATGCCAGTTCCATTTGAAGTACATAATTCGAATATGACTGGGGAAGCGAGGTAAAAGACTTAAAAAATATATTCTCAATTACTTGCAAAGCGTCGCTTTTAGCAGTCCCCCAAACTGCTGCCCCATACACCACTGCTGCCTTTGTTTTAGTGTGATAGATTTTTTTCATAGGAATTAGCGGTTTGGCTCCCAGCTTTTTAGAGAATGATCCAAACTGAGCTAGATTTCTCTGCATGCCCAATGCTCTGCCTTCTAACAGTTTGGACCAGGATTGTTTATTATCAAATAGGACCCCTAAATAGGGAAACGAGTCAACCACCTCAATTTTGGCAGAGTCCATACTGAAACAAGGGGGTCTTTTGCGTTTTCCAACCCCTGCAATAATTATAAAAGATTTAGATTGTTTAACCTTTAACTCCAATGAATTCATAAAAGCCGCGTAGGCAGCTATAAGAGGCTGAAGCCCCACAGTTCAGGCCATCAGAACAGCTTCATCAGCATACGTCAAAATCGGTAACCGCTGATGGTCAGAGAGCACGGGGACATCCAAGGCTGCGCCCTCAAGATGTTTTTCCAGGTGTAGATGGAAAATAAGAACGGTGCCAGGACGCAACCCTGCCTAACCCCCCCTTAAGATCTTAAATGTTCAGGTACACTCCCCATTCTTCCTGTAGCAAACAGATGACGAGGCGTCAGAGTGCAGCTGTCTGAGGAAGTCGACCAATGCTTGATCGATTCCCATCTCCTCCATTATCTGCCAGAGTCTGGGGTGGGACACGCAGTCATAAGCTGCGGACAAGTCCATCAAGGCAAGATAGGTCTTCCCACCCTTGGCTCTGACATATCTGTCCATAATAAGTGAGAGGTTCAGGCATTGGTCTACCCTGCCCTTTCCCTCCTGGAAACCGTATTGGGACTCCATTAAAATATTCTTACTCCTCACCCACGCCTCCAGTCTTGTCAGAAGAAGATGCCTATAAGTTTGGCCGTCGTATCAATTAATGATATAGGTTGATAATTTTTTGGGTTGCTTTTGTCGCCCATTTTATATACTGGGATAATTATACTGGTTTTCCAGGTCATGGGGAGACCAACTATAGCAATTTTATGAAAAACTCTAGTGAAAAGAGGAACCCAAATGTACAGCTACTCAAAGAAAAAGTCCTTAAGGACACCATCGGGGCCCGGGGCTTTTCCAGCTCTACAGGACTCAATCCCATTCCTAACTTCATGTGTACAGAAAGAAAGAGAGAGCCCAGAAGTGGTACAAACCGGGGGACTCAGATGACCTATTGGGGCAAAAATACCTTCAAAATGAGCCACCCACTCCTCCTCCCCTACATTAACTCTGAGTGCATTGTTGTTTGGTGTTTTAAAATGTGGACCATTTATTATACCTCAAAACTCCTTGGAATTACCTGAATCCACAGCCTGTTCTAATTTGGCCCATGTTTCTTCTCTTAACGCCTTCTCACTATTTTTCCTGGCCATTTTATTTTCCCTACGGCGAATTGTAATTTCAGTGGGGTTCCTAGAAATACTGCTTAGAGCTTTAGTAAGGGCTTTCTTTGTTTTTGCACAGGAAGGATCGAACCATCCCTCGGCCTTTTTTGGGTTATTCGTATTTTTTCTAGTGATTGAGTTCCTTATGTGTTTTAAAAGTCCCGGTTAACACAGTACGTTGTTCTTGCTCACAGACTACAGCACCAAGACGCCACGGAAATCGAGCGCTATATAAACATATAAACATAAACATAAAAATAAAGGAGGACACCACTAGTTGGGGTTGAATCTCACTTTTCCAACAATTGTTTATGTTATGTATAGCATTGCTAATTATAGTAGGTATCACCTACAGTTTGTCAATTTTGAACCACTTCAGTTGGTATCCATTGCGCCTAGCTAGGATAGGCAGACCAATTTCTTGTGATGTAGTCACAGCCCTCTGCATAGTTTGAATCTCGCAGCACAAAATCGCATGGTCACTAAAGAAGTTAAATCGGTTAGTAACTTTGCTACACCTGATGTTTAAAGGATTAGTGACCAGAATGAAATCAATCGTTGATTCCCGATGATACCAATGGAAAGTTGGAGACAAATTATCACTATCAGTGGCTAAGTTATTAACCATAAGCATATTTCTCATAGAGATTAGCATGTTCAGAGTGTTTCCATAGATATTATGTGAAAAGTGGTGAACAGGATTGCCCCACATATCCTCCACACCACAAACCCGCTCTCAGTTGTGGTGGCACGGATGTGTGTTGAAGTCACCCAACCATATGATGTTTGGGTCAGCCTTTTGATTCACCAGTTTAGATGTCTTATCAATTGTCCCATTCACCTCGTCCAGCACTTTATGCATGTTTGGGCCCAAATTATTTTTATAGAAGTTTATTAGGAACCACTGGTCCGAGTTAGCAAACTCTAAAAAAAAATCAGAGGAAAGAATGGGGAAGTATCATGTAGCATCTTTATTTTAATCACTAGGGTATTCGAAATTAAAGTTAATATACCCCCTTTTGCTCTTCCAAAGGGGAACGGAGTTGCTTTCGTCTGATATGAACGATAACCATTTACAAAGGTCTCCTCAGTGGCCCATGTCTCCTGAAAGCAGGAGATATCTCGATCCTATCATAATTTCAGCCAGTCGGAATCCCCAAGCTTATTGGAGATGCCTGCTATGTTAATTACAGCTAAAATCCCGCTATTATCAACATTACTGGGGACTAAGGCTCGCTTCTCTGCCATTATCTATTACGGTGATATCTGGGGGGAGTAACGCCCGCCTCAGTTGCCCATTCCTGGGTAGTCAATCACAAGATTCTAACCCAGAAAGGGGGGCAAACCGATTCTCCAGTGGGATTCCCTGATTATCCGCCTGGTTATAATTCCCTAAATTTTGCCTTGTGTAAGGTAGCGTTTCCAAGCTCAGTGGTCGGAAGGGCCTGAAAAAGTAGCTTAGGGGCAGTGCAGTAATCTGCGTGCCTAGCGGAGGAGTTCTATGCAAGTGGTCAAGAATGGTTTTGGCGGCATAGGAATTATTAAAGTTGATCTCGCCCTGTGTTGCTTTCGGAGACACGCCCAACCACCCTACCCTTCTAGCCATGATGATTTGATTTGCTAGATGTGGCCCCCACAACCGTTGCTCATTGCATAACGATTTAGCCAATGAAGTGACTTGTCCATCAACTGGACGGTAGTTTCCACTTGGCCCTCCCTCAAAGTGGGAACATTTCTTAGAACCAGTACTAAAGGCATTGCCGCCGAGGGGAGATGGAGAGAGGAGTGCACTTTGTTATATGATTGTCTTAGACTACCCACTTTGCCTTCATTCCCCCTTTGGGCTATTTGAGCTACTTGATAGTTATTGGGGAGGCTAGTACCGAAATATAAATGCACCCTTATATTTTCATGGCAAACAGCTTGCAAAAGATTGGTACTGTCAGTATTAGGGGTGGAACCCTGATCGGTGCTACCAAAGGGCTGGAGCTGGTGGTGGTGCAATACATTGTCCCCCCCTTTGGTTGAGGGCAAAGCTATCCCCCCAGTGAAGGTACAGGCCCAGAGATCTGGTGGGATTCGTTTCTACGTATTGCATCATCTGTTGCTAAGGCTAAGGGTAAAACCTAAGTCTGCGCCATCAGCCCCTCTGCACTATTTATCTGCGAATTTTTATCACAGGAATGAGACAATCTACAACCAGCCTCTATAAGTGTCAACCTCTCCTCAATTCTAGATAATTTATAGAGGAGGGGGTTCAACAAAACAGAGACCAAAGTCTCTACCCGCTTCAGAAACATCTCGTCAGCCGAGTAAGGTGATGAAGTACAAGTCTCTGCGTCCTTGTGGCTGGCTGAAACAATATGGTCCACCTCCAGATCCAGTTCCTCTGTCCTAATTTATTTCCCAGATCGCGCTCCTTTGATCGGGTTATTTTTAGTGGATCCAGCCCCTCTTCTTCTTTTAATTGGCAATCCACTCTGTCTGGGAACTGGCTGAGCTGGCACATGCACTGTTTTGGCCCTGGTCACTCTATTGCTCGGCTAGGTTACACTGATGGACGAGGAGGGGGCCGACTGTGTAACTGCATTCAGGCTTAGGGCAAGCTGTATTGGAGAATTCACAGGTGAAAGTGTAGACCTGATAGGGCCAAGTGAGGAATGTTTATGAGTAATACAAGAGTCCAAGCAAATCCGTCTTTCAGTTAATTCAATTTCATGCGTTGGGACGGTCTCCGCTCTCATAAGGAAGGCACCAGTGTGTCCTACAACATCACCCCCTGGTCTTTCTAGTGGGCCCTTCCGTTTACTCATGATACGGTGAGGGGGGTATGATCTGAGTCAAACACACCTGCGACAGAACAAAATGAAGATAGCAGGAGAATAAAGACACACAGTACCTTCAAAATATGGCAGATATGGGCCGTCCATATTTTAGTGCGTTCGTGCTGTGCTGTGCTGCGCTGGGACTTCTGGGCGCTGTAGTCCCCCCTGGACCAGCCTGGACAGTAAATCTCTGCCTCCACACCGGAATCAAAACAAAACAAAGATCTTGGCAAGATGGCGGTCGCTGTCATAGCCCTGAACCACCTCTGCCCAGGCGCGCGGTTGCTGTCGTAGCCCTGAACCACCTCTGCCCAGGCGCGCTATCGCCTGTTTTGTGCTTAGGTGAACGCCCCAACTTCACTCGCTGCAATATGTGCTCTAGGCAGGGGTTCCACCATATGCACGGCACTTCACTCGTGGCCTGCCTCGCGGTCGTCAGGCGGCCCCAGTCGTCCTTCTCCACACGCAGCAGTTCAGACCCACGCCGGCTGAGTGTGCTGGCGGATGCGCCGCGGGCCGATGTGTCCTTGTCTCGTCCTGCTGTTCTCATCTCCAATCACCGAGGTGCACAGGAATCCCTCCTTCCCTAAAGGATGCTGCTTATTTTTGGCATTACAGAAGTTGTGTTCTGTCATTTAAGCACTTGGGAAAGGTCTACATTACTTTAACAGTATGAGAGCACAATGCTTGCCAATAAGTGGGCTTTGTTACACACCACAGACTTTCTCAAGCCTTTTAACTCCTCTGGAGCATTTCTGTGTTTCAAGGAAACCCTTACGAATAGTAGTCCCAGAATTGTTTGTGCCAACAATTCTTCTTATTACCTGCACACGCCTGATTTTGTTTCGTATTGCATAGCTGAGACTGAGAGACCAAGGCAAGATTTAGAAGAACTGAAGACCATGGCATATTTCAGAATTTCTATGATTATTTTGAGACACTTCTGCACAGTAAACTGGAGTCTGCAGGGGTCATTTTCCCACCCCCGTGAGGAAGTAGCTCATTTGCAAACCACATTTTAATTGCATTCTGGAATTTGTAGAACTATTATCTCTATAAACACAGAACTGTAATTCCAAGATTGCATAGAATAATGATGAATTGGACGAGCTTCTTCCGCAAGGAGATGGGAATTTTGAGAGCTCAGCAGCTGGTGGCATGCTGTAGTTTCAATGGTCATATGTAAAGATGCATGTAGTACATTCAGTAGGGAAGTATTTGTTTGTACTGTTTTGTCTGTGTTAAACATCTAAAAGTTTTCAATACTGCAACTGTTCCATAAAGAAGTGACAACTGATTATATCCTTTTTAGGTCTGATGTTAGCCAGACATTTTGATTTTGAAAAAAGCTTAGACTTGACATTCTTCTGTTATAGAAAAATCACTTAAGCCTTCTGTACCTAAAAAATAAAAAAAAAGGTCCGACCATACACAACTGGTGCTCATGTAAAGCACTCCAGTTTGCTGCATAGAAATCTCCAAATAAATTTTCCCTCACTCTCTCTCTCTCTCTCTCTCTCTCTCTCTCTATATATATATATATATACATATATATATATATATATATATTTACTGAAAAAACCATAGGTTTCACACATGTTATAGTTAGCTGTAGATTTTACTGATAAAAAACCAATGAAATTCCCCCGTTATAGTTACTGTAGGCAACTATAACTCACGCGACCGCAATCCTCTGCTGATGCTAATACTGTATTTAGACACTTATTTGCCCATGTCTTCTTCCATTAAATTTTAGCTATACATATATTACAAATTTTTTTTTTACATAAAGACACATATGTCATCAGCAGAGGATTACGGTCGCGTGAGTTATAGTTGCCTACAGTAACTATAACGGGGGAATTTCATTGGTTTTTTATCAGTAAAATCTACAGCTAACTATAACATGTGTGAAACCTATGGTTTTTTCAGTGAATTTGCAAGGTTTTTTAAATGCTAATTCCTAACTATAACGTGTGTGAAACCTATGGTTTTTTCAATGAATTTGTACAGTTTTTTAAATGCTAACTTACTTTACGCCATTCGTGGCGTGCGCGCCCAGTTAACGCAGTTCGTTCCGTGCGCGCGCCCCGCGCGCCCACTTTACGCAGTTAGTGCCATGCACGCACGGTGGTCACGCGGTGCGCTGCGTGCCCCATTATGCGAGATGGGCCATGTACGCACGATGCGCACCGTGCGCACATGGGGGACATATTATGTGCATCGTTGTGAAATGTTTTGTTTATTGTTTTCATTTGATTGATAAGCCATGCACATGGGGTGGGGAGAGTGTGGATACTTTTTTTTTTTTTAAATTTTTTACCGTACGCGTACGGTAAGCGTAATCGGCGATTTTTCGAAAAAAAAAATACTTTTTTTTTTGGCCTTGTGGGTTGTTTGGGTGCCCGTATATCATTGCTGGGTGATTATTATCTCAATATACTGCCCCTTTACACATTTTTGGGCTTCATTTATGCTGCCCCACTCAGAGTGCGAGAGAGAAAATGGCGGCCGCCGCTTCCTGGTTTCTGCCGATTCGAATGTTTACTAAGATCTAAGAGCCAATCAGAATCGCGCTCGCGCACGTCACCGTACGCGTACGGTAAGCGCACCGTAAGCGCACCGTAAGCTGGCTCAGATATATATATTGATTTAAAGGCTATTTTCTCAGAATCTACTAAACAGATTTACACCAAACCTACAAAAGGCACTTCCTTGACCTGAGGACTACCTCTCTGCCAAATTTCAAGTAATTCTGTTCAGCCGTTCGGGCTGTAGCTGTGTCTAAAGGTCCTATGGAAAAATGCATGGGAAAAACGCGTTTTGGGACCCCCCTTTTATCTCAGCCCCCGCTTGACGAATCCCCCCGAGACTTTCAGGGTAGGAGCGGAGCGTAGCGCCCCACCTATTTTGAAAAATTTGTGAGGATTCGTCGACCGGCGCAAAAGTTATTCAAAATAGAATGTTGCGGATTTCCTATGGAAACGTGGTAATAACTATAACTACTATATATATATATATTCCAACCACTTCCGACTTCCCCATCAAAATCGGACACCGACACAAGAGTTGCTTTGCCATTTAGCTTCTGGTTTATTTTAACTTTCGCTCTTGAGTCTGTTAGTAGTGCGCTCTTTTCACAGCAGGTGCCGGTGTCGAGGGTTGACTGTACCTCGCATCAATTTTTCAACAACGGTATAGAATGCACCACACTCCAGCAAAGTAGATTTCCTCAATCCAATTTATTATGCAAAGTAGATTTCCTCAATCCAATTTATTATTGTAAGTGCAATTCTCACCACAACCACCACCAACGTTTTTGAACCAAAAAGGTCTTGCTCACGGTAACGTGAGTCCCTCATCACTTTTTGTATTTACACTGTCTCTTATTTTAGCCCATTATGTGGCATTGTGGGAATCGTAGTTTTCTATTAACAATTACAAGGATAGCTATTGATTTGTTCCCTTTTTTTCTAATTTGTCCTTAGACCAAATCTTTGTTATTGCCGTTTAGCTACTTTCATATTCGGGAGTATGCTTTTACAGATTAATCTCTCATAAATCATAGTGATTTCTCCCCAGCTCTCTTACACAAGATTTAACATCTTACTGTATGTTGATCTTCTTTCAGGTACATTTTTCGTGAAGCTTTTTTATTTCAATATATGGCTTAGCGCCTAATCTTAGTTACTTTAGGATTTTTACTCTTTGACCCATCTTGTCTGCCTGTTCAATATCTGGGAGCCTCACCTCCTTAAGGTATTATTATCAACTATCTTAGGGCTTAGTGCCTTCCCACTCATGGATCCATCAGGTCCTGTTGCCCCACTTCTGTTTCTTCTTCACCTTCTGTCATCCAACCCACGTTATAAAACTTACTGGCTCAGTGTCTTAGTATTTTTTCAGGGTGGACTAACTAGGGTTACCCTTCATGTAATATTCAGCTTTTGATCAGTCTTTCTAATTTATACCCCCTTCCCAAAAACATGTCCTTAATCTGTCCAATTTTCTCCTGTTCATAATCCACGTTGTTCTCATCGCCAGACATCCTCAGTTATAAATGGATGTGCATTTCTTGATTTCTGTTCAAGCCATAAGGAATCTTTGTTTTGAATCAAATGATTAATCTTGATTCAAGTCACCTCAGTTTTAGAGTTCTATTTCCTCCTCTTTCATTTCTCGGGACTGTCGCTACACCAAAATATTTGATATCTTGCCAGGTCTTGTTCGGATGGGTGCACAGATGTTTAGCGATTGCAAAGTTTATGTCTCCATTTGGGATTGCTCTCAATGTTCTAGGATTCTTTTCTTTAAGGGACAGGTTGTGCTGCCTATGTATCTTAGCCCACAGAGGCATTGGATAACGTAAACTACGTAATTTGATTCACATGTGATTCTTTCACTAATGTTGAATGTCCACCCTTAAAAATCCTGAATTTCCTTTACATTTTTTCCAATTTTGCATGCTGTACACTTTTCACAATGAATGAAACCCATTTTTTGTTTTTGAAACCAGTTGTTCGATTTAGTCATAGTGAAATAACCAATTTGTCTTTAAGCTAGGGAACCTTTCCACACATTACATTTGGTCTTGAACCTATTTTTCTTCCAATGTCTGGATCTTTTTTCAAGATATTCCAGTATTTGGTCAAGATCTTGACAATTTTTTTGCTTTCTTTACTATATATAAGTATCATTCTGATGACATTGTCCTCCTTGTTCATATTCTCACTCTCTTTGTTGATAAGAGTTTTGACTCATGCCAAGGAGCATGCTCGTTCTTGTCCTTGTTTGATGTTCCTGTATTTGTAACTTCTCTGTATAAATCTTCGTTAAGTGCCTTTAAAATTTGTTTCCAGCACAATGTCATCTGAGCAGTTTCAAAAACTCTCCATATGCAATACACTTCTTTAGTTGGTGTGGATGAAAGCAGGACCCATGGAGGATGCTTTTTGTTGATGTTGGTTTCCTATATACCTTAGTCTGGATTTGCTAATTTTCTATGGAAACTGGTACATCCCAAAAATGTATTTCCTCCACACTGATGTTATGAGTGAATTTTAGACCCACCTTATTACTGTTCAGAATCTCAAAGTATTCCAGAAATTCCTCTGTGGTTCCATCCCATATTAAAAATCGGTTGTCTATAAATTTGAGCCACAACACAATTATTGCCGTATATCTTTCATTTTCCTCTCTACAAGCTATGATTTTTTCCCACCAACCCTTTGTCAGGTTGGCGTAGCTTGGAGAGGAGGAAACCCCAAAATGCTGTCCTGGATATTTCGGAGTATATCTGATGATTAAAAAGGAAGATATTATTCCTAAGACATAACTAAATCATGTCCATCAGGATTTTTGTATGTTTCAACCAATTCTTGGATGTTTCTCTGTTTCAAAAAATACCTGATGGCATTGAGCCCCACTTCATGACTGAACAATGTATACAGAGATAGCACATCAGTAGTTACAAGGAGGAATCCTTCCTGCCACCCTGTGTTCATCAATATCCTCAGGAAGTCACTCAAGTCTTTTATATATGAGCTTAGGTTCCCTACTTTTGGTGCCAAGAAGTAGTCCACATGTTACCATATTTTCATATAAGGAGTCACAGCTGGATATGATCGGTCTTCCTGGAGGATTCTTCAAAATCTTATGTGCCTTTGGCTGAAAGTACATAGTTGGTATCACTGGACTGTCATTTTTCAGGAAGGTTGTCTCTTCTTCATTTAATAGGCCTTCATTGTGTCATTTATTTATCCTGACATGTAGCTCCATTGTCAGGTCATTGATCGGATTTGATGTTCTTTTTTTGTAGTTTTTTTCTCTCATTCAGTCTTATTGCCTCCCGAATATATTTCTGTTTGTCCTGTAGCACCACATTTCCTCCCTTATCTGCTGGCTTTATTATTAGATCATCATTTCTCATTAGTCATTCAAATGCTGTGCGTTCCTCTTTTGTTAGATTTTCTTTTTTGTTTCCTACTTTTTCCATTTGTTCTAGATCTGCTATCAACAGGTCATGGAATGTGTCAATCATGTTGCCTGGGCTCAGAAAGGGCCACAATTTGGATTTAGATTGAAATTCTGTACTTCTATACTTATCCCTGACAACGTCTAAATCTTCCAATATTTACGATTCAGTCATGTCATTATCACTAAGATTCTGCATTAGAGCATATGATGTTTTTAGATCTGATATATCCCCAATGTTCAAATTTGTAGCAGGGCGTTCACTTATATATATATTATTATACATATCTACTAATAGTGGCTTTCTGCCAGCCCTTTTTAGCTATTGGCCTGTCAATCATATTTTACTTCCACCCTCTAAAGCATGCACACTTCAACCACTGGCTTACTTCACTGTCAGTGAAGGCATTCTGCCTTTTCACAAGGAGCACATCCACCACAGAGCAGAACTCTTCAATGCCAGGGACCCTTAGCCATCGGATTAAAATATTTATTTTCTTTCTCTCAATTTTGCGAGGGCCCAGCAGCACCCCTGATACTGCTTCTTGGCTTGCACTGTCGCTTGTTTATCACTGATATGAATATAGCAGTAAAACAATTATCATTAAGTAAGATTTAAAAATTAACTCACACATCCTCTTGCTTCTAAACCTGTGTTTCTGCACTAAAACATAGCTTTGATGGTTTTCCCCTTGCCTCATTCGTCTCTTCAAGGCCGTCCTGTTTCCCTTGAATGTTTCACTGAACTATCCATGCTTGAGCCGCAGCACCGCCGGAGACCGTCCGGCTGCCCCGGCTACCATTGCACACACCCCCTTTGTGTTCCTCTCAGGACCAGGCTATGCTCTCTGATGATGACAGCCTATCCACAGACAGCCAACAGCAGCAGGGCATAGATGGGGACAACCGGCTCCTCACACTACTGTTAAGTGGCAGCTGCCCGCCCTCATTGCCACTAGGATAAGATAAGGGACATTTGAGGGCACATTTGAAATATTCCTGCAACAGGTGTTCGGGCTCATCAGCTTAGAGGTGGCAATGCTTTAATAAAAGGTGTAAACAATTTAAAATTTAGTTCAAAGACAGATTACAACTCAAGACTGCAAATTTCTGGAATACATTTCTCACAAATCGCAGAATTTGTCCATCACCGTGCCAGAGCATTATTACAATGTGCATTCATTCTTCTGGTCCAGTCCCATCTCTTTCTGTAAAGCAGACAGCCCTGTGTGATATCCTGATTTATCATCACAACTTTAAACATCAGCTATCTGCTTAGTGCACTTTCCTGACCATACAGTTAAAATGTAAAGTCTAACCTAAATTCTGTTCTTTGAGTTTGAGATTCCACCCCTAGATATTGCATCTCTGATTTAGCAACTGCAGCATTTTGTCATTGAGATCTTCCATTGTGTCAGTACACACACAAGCTGGCAGCAAGGTGCAAGTTCCAGCTTTAGCATCACACATGTTCTTAATCACCAATTGTGATGTCGCTTAAGTTCCATGTTAGAACATGGAGTGTGGAGCGTGTGTGTTCCCTAAGAGTCAGTTGACTCAAGTCCTCGATGGATGGGCTCGTTTTAATAAACCCTCTACTTGAACCTACAATTTCCAGTGTCAGGCGCCTTATTACACTGGCGACGATCGCGGTATGCAGCAAGAGGGATAATTGACCCCAACGTTGAGAAGAAGGAAGTGCAGGAAGATCTCTGAATTGGAAAAAAAAAAGGAAAGGACAGTGTAGCGTTCTTCCGCGGATGTCGTGCAGTGCAAGGGAAAGTAGACCTGATGGCAAATAGTGGCAAGCGCGAGGAAGAAGTGGCTGCTGGAACTCAGATTGCGGCTGCGCTTCACTCCAACTGGTGTTGCAGGGTTGGTGAGTGACTTGCTCTATCGCTGCTAGAAAAGGGCCTGAGTGGCACACAAGGGCTGCGCAGAGAAAACAAGCTCAAATCTCTGTTGAAAGAAGACCAATTGATTATGTGGTGACGGCGGCGGTGGCCATTTTAGGGTCAGGCATTGGAAAAAAGAAACAAGCACAATTTCCTTTAGTTTTTGGCTGGAATGTTTGAGTAGTAATTGCGGCGGCCATTTTTGAAAGGGAGAAGTGAACTCCTTTGAGAAATTGAGAAAAGGAGGAGTTCAAAGGTGGATTTTTGGTGGTTTTATTTAAAAAAAAGAGAAAGAGGATAATAGAGGAATTAAACAGTTACAAGTTTGCCACCACCGTGACAAACACACATTAAAGTACTGCTGAAAGCTTGTCACATCTTAAAGTACTGCTGCAAGGTTGTCAACACGGTGACGAGCCCCCCCTAATAAAATAAATAAAGAATTTTGGTGTAGGTTTTTGGTGTATTGTATTTACAGTGTATTATATTTTATGCTAGTTTTTTAATTAGTAGTCATTTGGGAAGTTGTATAGAGTGTGATTCACATTGTATCTAAAAAGAAAGTGAGTGAAATTACAACAAGTAGTTAAAATGCAAAATGTAACTGCACCACCATTTTTCATGACTAGTCCAGGGGAACCACCGGTAAAGTGGCAGAAGTGGAAGAAGTTTTTGAGAATTATGCAATGGTATGTGGTTCAAATTTAATTGCGGAAAGGAAACAGGCACTTTTACTTCCCTGTTTAGGTGGAGAGGGGCAAGTAGCATTGGACCTACATTTTCTGCCAAAGGTGAGCACCATTATGGAGCGATGTTATTTTGGTTTACGAGAACAAGGGAAGGAAGAAACTGTGGAGGAGTTTGTGACTGCTCTTAGAAAACTGGCGTCAAGTTGCAAATTTGGGGAACTGGTAGAAGAAAGAATACGTGACCAGTTTGTGTTAAAATGTGGTAGTGACAAAATAAGAGAGGAACTTTGGTTAAAAGATGAGCCACCTTTAATGAAGTTCTGATAATTGCAAAAAGGGTTGAACACATGTTAAAATGTGTGAGTGAATTAAGCAAGGTAGGGAAGTCAGCAGTTACTCAAGAAAAGGTGCAATAGGTTGTGTGTCAGGAGGTACATAAGACTGACACTGATAATAAGAAGAGTGGGGAGGATGAAAAAAGATACAAGCCTGGTGAGGAAATAAACAGGAATGCTATGTCTTTCCAGGGGACTTGTTATCGTTGTGGGAGAAGTGGCCATAATGCAAATTTTTGTCCTGCACTCACTGTGGTTTGTAACTTTTGTTGGAAAAATGGGAATTTCTCAAAGAACTGTCATTTCCACAACAAAAGAGATGGTAAGCAAGGTGTGTGGTTTGGAACATCCTTCGGAATGGGTGAAGATAGAAGATGTGAAGATAAAGATGAAGTTTGATTCTTGTTCTCATCACACATTTATCTCTAAAGATATTTTTTAACAGAATAAAAAAAAAAAAAAGAATATTAAAAACTGATGTAAGACCAACAGGTTATGAGGGTACTCTGATAAAGATGTTGGGATATTTTCAAACGTGTCTGCAGTGCAAAGAGAGATTTATGTATGCAAAGATATATGTAGCAGAGAAAGGGCATAACCTACTGAGTTGGTCACACCAAGCGAGGCTTGGAATTATTCTTGATCCTAATGGGAATCCTCCTGTGCAGGTGCAGTCTATCGAGAATGTTGGTGACAGGTATGTGAAGAGGTTTGGAGAATTGTTCAAGAACTCTTTAGGATGTTTGAAAGTATCAAGTTGAAGTTAGGCGCAAAGCCTATTGCATCAAAAGTGAGGAGAATTCCTCTGAGTGTACAAGAACCTGTACAAAAAGTGATTGATAGGTTATTGGATGCAGGTGTGATTGAGCCAGTGGAAGCAACAGAGTGGTTGGCTCCCATAGTGGTCGCTAGAAAAAGCAATAATGAAATTCATCTTTGTGTGGATTTACGTGCACTCAAGAAGGAGGTGGTTGTGGACAAATTCCCATTACCCAATATAGATGAGATGGTTTTGACTTTGGATGATGCTTTTTATTTCAGTACACTGGATTTGGCCTCGGCGTATCACCAGGTGCCTTTGGAAAAGAGTTCACAGGAACTCACTGCTTTCATTACACCTATGGGAGCATTTACATTTTTAAGGATGCCTTTCGGACTGGTCTCAGCCACCTCTGTTTTTCAGAGAGTTATGAACAATGTGGTTAAGGGAATTAAGGGTGTCTGGTGTTATCAGGATGACTTGTTAATTTACGGAAAGACCATTGAAGAACATGATGGGAGAGTTGAGAAAGTGTCGAACAGACTAATAAAAGCTGGATTGACGCTACATTTTGATAAGTGTAAGTTTGGTGTGACAGAAGTAGATTATCTGGGTCATCATATATCAGGTAGTGGTGTCAAACCAAAAAAAGAGTTGGTGGACACAATTGTAAATCTAAGAAAACCGTGTTCGAAGGAAGAGCTAGCATCATTTTTGGGTATGGCTGAGTTTTATGGCAAGTTTATAAAACACTTTGCAATTAAAACTTGTCATCTAAGACGTTTGCTCTGCAAGAAGGCAGAGTTTGTGTGGGATGAGGTGTGTAAGGAAGAGTTCAAGTATGTTAAGCTGGATCTTAGAAGTGCACCTGATTTACAAGCTTTCAAACCAGGTGATTTGACGTACATTGTGACAGATGCAAGTAACAAAGGACTAGGTGCATTGTTGATCCAGAAAAGAGATTCTCAGGAGTGTTTGGTCGCTTGTGCATCAAGATGTTGAAGAGGAGCTGAGATAAACTACTCTGTCATTGAGAAGGAAGCATTAGCCATCTTTTGGGCTTTGAATAAATTTAAGAAATGTGTTTTGGGTACTCAATTCATTGTTAGGTCTGATCATAAACCTCTGAAAGAGATTTTCGGGAAAAAAGGTCTGGACTCAATTTCTTCCAGATTCAGGAGGTGGGTTATTTCACTTCAGGAACTTGATTTCTCTATGGGGTATATTCCAGGAGCAAGTAATGTTTCGGCAGATTGCCTCTCACATTTGGTAGATACTGTAGAATGTCAAGATGTGAAAGGTGTTGAAGACATGGTTGATGAGTTTGAGATGAAAGTTTGTGAAATCACTTCAGGAGCCATCAAGGAAGATGAATGGAGGAAAGAAGTGGAAAAGGACAAGGAAATGCTGAAAGTTATGGAGATGATTACACAAGATAAAGGGAACAAACTTGAGAAGCCTTGGTTAATGGTGTGTGACGAGTTAGCCATCAGTAATGATGTTTTAACCAGAGGCATGAGGTTGGTTCCCCCTGTGGGTTTGAGGGACAACATTATAAAAATGGCTCACAAGGGACACATGGGTATTTGTAAAACAAAAGAGCGCATTAGGCAGAACTTTTGGTGGAATGCAGTGAAAACAAATGATGGTCGCATCTGGAATCTTAGCCGTCTTGTTCATGTAAAATCTGAATGTGATGATGGAAGTAGTGAAGAAGGTTCAAGTGATTTCTCTTCGCATAAGCAATGTTTAGAACCCAGTCGCAAGAGTGTAAGATCTTGTAAAAGTCCAGTTTATGTGAAGGATTTTATAAGAAGTTAGTTATTTATGACATTATTTTCTAAACATTCTTAATTGTGTTTAGTTTTTTTTGCTTTTGTTTCTCATCAGATGGGAGGAAAGGTGTTGGCAATTTTTAGATATATACTTTTGTACTTTTGGGTGACTTAGAATCTTTATGTGCTATTTCCATTTTATTTCATTTCAAATTGTAAAGAGGAAGAAGTGTGATGTCGCTTAAGTTCCATGTTAGAACATGGAGCGGGGAGCGTGTGTATTCTCTAAGAGTCAGTTGACTCAAGTCCTCGATGGATGGGCTCGTTTTAATAAACCCTCTACTTGAACCTACAATATCCAGTGTCAGACGCCTTATTACACTAATGTGCTCCATACTTCCATCACTGACACTGTGCTAATGAGAAAGGCAGCTTCCACTTACCTCTATCTATCTATCTATCTATCTATCTATCTATCTATCTATCTATCTATCTATCTATCTATCTATCTATCTATCTATCTATCTATCTATCTATCTATCTATCTATCTATCTATCTATCTATCTATCTATCTATCTATCTATCTATCTATCTATCTATCTATCTATCTATCTATCTATCTATCTATCTATCTATCTATCTTTACAACCCTCTCTTGTAATAAAAATGTATGGAAAAATTACAAACAAGCATTAGCAGTGGCAAGAGCCTGAGCCAATAGTTTTGCCAACGCGTGTTACAGTTTTGAACGTTCAGCATTTCTTATTGAAATTATTTTAAGCTACCACAATAACTTAATAAATACAATGGGGGCTGTTTGATGCAGTTTGACCCCTTAATGACTTACATCTTTTGCACTTCATAGTGTTGTCTTGAATCACTATAGCATACATCCCAAAGGAATTATGATATACAGAGCTATTTGCTCCACTGATTTCACTGAAGCAGAAGAGGTACATTAACCACCACTTTAAACATTGTAAGAATGTATGCCTTACTAAGAGTCAGGAATGAAATAAAGTTGCGGGGTGGAGAGTGCCCCAATCTGTACCATTTTGACTCTTTTTCTCCTTTTTGAAGTCAGGAGATCTCCACTATCTTGGCAGTTACCTTCCTGGCTGTGAAAATGTGCCCTTGAAAGCCATGCAGCCCCACAGGGATGCCATTGCTGCCCTGATATTACTCTTTTGGTATCTGAAATAGAAAATATAGAAATAATACCACAAATCCACCACTCTGTCAGCACATAAGATGAACAGAATTCATTAGAGAGAATCAAATAATGCAAATACGTGCAGCACAGAGACAGTTAGCATAGCCACTGAGTGTCCGAAGACCTGACGTTTCTCACAGCTTTCATTGACAAAAACCACAAGGAAACAGCGTCATAATGCACGTAGCACAAATTGAGCATTTGTCCAATCAAGAAAGGCCAGACTGCGTTATACCATTGATGCTCCGAGATATACTGTTGCTGACCACGTGTCTTGAGTATGTGCGTATGTGGCAATCTTGGGACATTCCACCGTAATGCAATGTATTAGCCTTGGTACTTGTCCATGTACTAATTAGCAAAATCATAACATGTACCAGAAATATATCTAAATGTGATATGCTGAAATACCTGCGGCTAAGTTAGCATCCTGCTCTGTTCTCGTATCTTTCTTGAGCAAGCCTTGCATTACAAAAACAGCTTTACTTGAGACTCATGATAAAGGACAAGTTTCTATGTGTTGAATCTCATGTCATCTTTAACAGGGCCTTATGCATGCCATTTGGTATCACTACACAAAAAATGGCTTTCACATTACCCCATCTGATACCAAATCACTAATTCTCACGTTGTCTCAGTATGATTTTTTTTCCTTCATAGCTTGGGTCATCCCGGTCGGTGTTCGTGATGTTCATGCTTCCTATAATTTGGCATACAACATGCTCAGCTGGAGGTGAAAGCTGCTCAGCATGCAGGACAAACTTGGATTATTATGCACAGAGTGACCAATGCTGTTATCACTATAATGATCACCTCCAATATCCATGATCCCCAGCTTCCTAGCCATAGTATCAAGTTTTCCCACATGCTTTTTGTGTGTATGCCATGTGCTTCGTCTTTAATTTTATTTATTTTATGTATCGCATTGTCTATTTTGCCGCTGTTGTCAGGCATCCACGAACAGCACACCTGGTGGATGACGTGGCATACTCCACCCTCCTTGGCCAGGATGATGTCTAACGCAACCCTGTTCTGTACCACTACAGCCTGCATTGCTGTTAGTTCTTAAGTGATGTTTCCCAGGGCTGCTGCTGTTGAATCTGCTAGATCTTCAATCATCCTTGCTAGCTGGTGTATCCTTATTGAGGTGCATAATATTCCTGCACCAGGCACCAATACCCCGAATACTGTCATCAGGTCATCCTCCCATTCTGCTGTCCTCCTAACTCACCCTGGCCGTGCCCTTGGTGCTCAACCTGTACTAGGCCAGTGAAATGGGTCATTCGGGGCAGAATGGAGGCAAGGTAGCAACTACCATACCACCGTGGGGGCAAATAAAAGTATGCCCATTGGCCACAGACAAAGAACAGTCCCTTGTAACCCACTAGTCCGGGTGAGGACCACTGGTCACTTTTCCTAATCCATGATAGTCTTGTAATATGTGTGCAGTTACTTTCACCAACGAAAATTGGTGTAATTTCTGAATGTTCCCTTCGTCTGAAAGTCCTTGGGCTTCATCTGTCCTTTTCTCACATTCCCTTAATCCTTGCTCACCCTTTGTGAATTCTGCAAAGGTACACCCGAAGCTGCATTTCTTCCTTTCTTCCTTTCCTTTGACTAGTTGTGATATTGTGCATGGTTGTTTAGGTCTGCATGGCTAGCTGCTTAGGGGCCATCTGTTTATTATTCTGAATGCAGGATGGTGCGATAAGCTGTTGTGTTATCCTAAATCTTGGTCTTTTTAGCTTCCTTCCTTTTGTCCTTTCCACTTTGTCCCAACCAGCCCTGTCTTCCCATTCCTCATTCCTATACTTTTTGTCAAAAGTGTCGAGCATTGCCTGATCCCTTTTTCATGCATGCCTCTCTCTGTGTCTTAGGCTTTGCTGTTCCCTGCCCTGTAAGTATCTGGCCCTTCCTGGGATGTGCAACAGCTATGGACATGTTATGCTGCCTGAAAAGCATGTCTCGCATTAGCACACATCCCACACATTTAGAAAAGGGTATCATATTATGAATCATGCTCTGTTCAGTGTCTGTTGGCAAGTGTGTGTAAACATAACATCCAGATATGTTCATAATGCGTACATACATTTTTAGAATTTTAACGTATTGATTTCCTTGGTATTCATCCCATAATTCCCGTTCCCCTTCTCCTTTAATGTCAACCTCCCCCCAAATGTCTTGTTCAGTCATGTTTCTTTTCTTTTCTCCGTATGTTACCTTTGAATCGCTCCCATCCCCCACATGACCATTAAGGAATGGTATTTCAAGATCTTTTGCATATATTATTATCAATGCAGTCACTAACATTGCTGGAACCTACGATAATATAGCTGTCAGCACCGCTGGCCACCTTTTTTCCTCTGTCTGTGTTTTTGGCATCTTGGAAGTCGTTTATGCAAATGTTCCTTATGTCCAATATTTTTCCCTAACTCTTTCTCTTCTTCTTTTGAACTGTCCCTAATTTTACTCTTCTTCTACTCGGACCTATGCTATCTTTTCTGAAACGCCTATATACATCTCACTGTTCAGTTGACGTCTCTTACAAGAACAGAGCTAATCTCATTAGTGAAGCACTGTAAAATGGCAAGACGAGTTTGTGCAATGTCTTGGGCTGGATGTTGATATCCAAATGTCGGGAATGACAGATCTCGCAAAATCAAACTTTGCAGGCCAGTCAATGTCAGGGAATTCGGTAAGTCATTATCAATGGCCAAATATTTCTACTCCAGGGACTAACAGGTTGACCTAAATTACCAGTTCTGATTCTCCGTAAGCCACTCATACAGATCTCAGCATCCCGGACTTTAGAGTTCCTGGCATTGGTAATCAGATATGCCCATTCCTGTTTTGGCTTTCCCCTGGCAATGTACTCTCTGTGAAAAGCTGTTTGTATTCTGTATCTAACTATCAGGTCCTGCAACCCTATTGATGTATTGGTGCAGGCGCCACCAATACTTTAAAAGAAACTGCTGGTGCTCCTACTGTGTACCGACAGAGGTTTATCAGCACATGATGCCACTAGCACTTGAAGAAGACATAGGAGTCCTTGGAGAGATGATATCCGGAGGGTATGCCCTGCTGCGTGCAGCAGGGAGCTGCCTCTGTGAAGTTTGTTATTTCTGTTGGAGGCCTGGGCTGCAGTGAGCAGGGATCTGCCTCTTTTTTACTCCTCTAAACACAAGAAGAAGGGGGGACAGGGAGCATTTAGAAAAAAATAAACGGGTCCAGTACCAATGCTCCCAAGAGTCACTATGTATCACAAGGGGTAACAGTTCCCAAAAGAGTAGAGTCCGCAGCCAAACTTTGGTTGCGAGTCAAGGCCGAGAAGGTGAAAAAGTGAGAAAAGAAAAGTCTCTAAGTGAACAGGTTGAGATCAGATGAAGCTGGGGGAATTTCTCCTTTAAGAAATAGCGCCCTCACACACTCTTGCGAGTGTCATGCTTCATCATCGGCGTTGCTCCTCGTGGGGGTGGCGCTGCAGTCCTCCACGGGCCCTGCGAGAGGGCTCTTTATCAGGCTCTTTATCAGGGATCTTTTTAGGAGACGCCGCAGTTGTGCATGTGGGTGTGTGGGCCTTTTTAATCCTCAATTGCTGGTGCTGGTCTGCTGGAACGAAGATTGTACCTGCAAGGTACCTCAGATTCCACTGGTGGTGCTGTTGGAGCTTGCCCTCTTTGGTCTGACCCTGCTGCTTTCTTGGCGTGCGAGCTGTGGACTCGAGTTGTCAGCCCCTCACACTTGATGGCTGTTGCAATCTTCAGGTGAACCTGGTAAGGGCCTTTCCACCTTGGCTGGAGTCAGTGTCACCTGGTGTGAGCTCTGACCCAGATCCAGTCACCTAGCTACGGGTCGTGTGACGGTGGAGTTTCTGCTTCTGTTAGAGCCTGCAGGACCTGCCGATGAAGATAACGCAATGTCTCTTACAATAGCACAAAAGCAAATCATCTGTTATTGACAGAGGAGCGGTAGACATGTGCCCTGCAATGTTCATGGGGAGGCCAAACAGGATTTCGTGAGGGCTTAGTTTGGTCACCCTGTCTGGTGTGCCCTCCGATCGCCAACAGGGCTAGTGGCAGCAGTGCGTCTACCCATGATAGTCCATTGATGCACACATTTTGCCAATTTTGTTCTTCAACACCCCATTCTTCCTCTTCACAGCAGCTGCTGCTGGTGGTTGAAAAACACAGTGCAGTTTTTGGGTGACCCGAGCCCCTTGCATATTCCCCCTATCACATGGGAGATGAACGCAGGTCCATTGTCTGAGCTCAGAAGGGCTGGAATCCCAAATCTTGGGATGAGATCTTTTAACAGGCATTTAGCAACAATGTCTGCATCACAGTTCTTTGTTGGGTAAGCCTTAGTCCATTTGCAGAACATGCACACAATTACCAACACGAGTTTGTACTTTAGTGTGGGAGGCATGTCGATGAAGTTTAGCTGGATGCTTTCAAAAAGTCTGTGGGGTGGTGGAAAGTGGCCAGGTGCAGTTGGTGTACCCTTCCCAGTATTGTATAGCACACAAACAGTACATTGCTCACAAAGTCTCTCTGCTATTTGACAGAACTTGCAGTTGTACCAACATTGAGGGACCATCAAAGAGACGTGCCATTGAAAAAAGCATTGATGAAGGTAAACATATCTTTCCATTTGGTCCTGTCCATAACCCCTCCTTTGCTTGCACACACCCTCCTTAGGGCCACTCCTCCTTTTCGTGTTCCTCAACATTTTCCTGAATGTGCATAGGATCAAAACGTAGTGATGCATTCTGCACGTTAGTCTCTTTGTTCTTGTTAATCATTTGTACCATTGTTAACTGGCAGCCTGTTAGAGATATTCTCTGTGCTTCACCATCTATAAAAGCTTTGCCTTTCGACACATATTCTTTTAATGAGGTGTGTGCTGCACATTTTATTATGAAAAGGTAGGAATGCCAACAAGGGATTTTGTTTGAAACAAACTAATTACTTGTACATTTCAAAAAACTTAATTGGTAGGTGTATTTAAATGAGTTAACACCAAAGTGAGGTCAATCAACTGATATAATCATCAGCTATAAACAAACAAACACACAGGGATTCAGATTTGTGAATTAAACACAATTCTTTTTATATATCCATCAAAGATAAAAAGGAGTACAGGTGAAACAATAGTTTGAGCAATATTTCATGAAAAAAGGGTTCCATCAGATCCACATTTCATCAAGAAAACATCTATTCCATCATAGTTTGGACAGAGACCAATCTCATCATTGAGAAAAATAATCAACTGTGTATAACAAATAATTTGAAAATAGATGGTATAGTCGACGTTTCGGTCTTGGGTGGTGTCAATCCATCAGACCATCTTCAGGACAATTATTGCATAACAAAGACTCCTATATAAACATAATACAAACAATTACAAAAATGTAAACATGATTGTACTGTCAGTATTCAATACAAAATAGATTTAAAACAACCCGTGTGTGAGAGGTTACCTTCTAAATGTTATAACAAACATATCTTGTCATCGTCTTCAAAATCTTATTGACAAAACAGCTATCATTATTTAATATTAAATATTAAATATTTGCCTACATCAAAAGACAAAATCTACAAATAAAACAAAATATGCTTACTTTTTGAATCTTTTGAATTTTCACGACACTTGTTTAAAATCGTGAATAAATCGTGAATCTAGACTTTTTAGTTGGTGCTGTAACAAGAAGATTGAGAGCTCAGCATTTCACCAAAGATGAAACATTTATGGTGATTAAAAAATAGAGTCAAGGTAGTGAAATCAAGTCCTACCAGGTAGTCTTCAAGATTTCTGACTGCCACAATATCTAAGCGCGAGGGAATCTTTCCTCCTGTAATTTCACAACTGTGTAATAAAGCAAAATGGCAAAATATTACACAATGACATTTAACTATGTTAGAGGTGCTTTTACTTCCGAACCTCAATGTTCAGGCAATATAATTCGCTCCTAGCATTGACTGACTATTAAAGCCGGCTGGCGAGTGAATTATTGTTTGGCTCGTAATCATAAAAATGTCTGGCATACGAGATGACCTTACTGCACTCGTACTACACTCGTTCGTTGGGAAAGAGTCGCTACATCAAGGCACGGTGGTTCGGGAGTGATATCATTCAATTAGAAATTACAACTATAAGTCTGCCTAATCCCAATTTATCTGCCCAAGCCCTCAAGGGTATATTGGGCTTACCCCTCGTTTATCTGCACATTTTATTATGGCTACTTTTAGTGGTAGTAACAATGCTTAGAGATGGTCACTTATCAATTCTGCATGGTGTATTTGCTGGCCTGCTGAAATGAGGAATCTCCTCATTGACCATAGCTGGCCGAAATCATGGACCACCCCAAAGGCATACTTGCTGTCTGTATATATGTTTGCTCTCTTTCCCTTAGCCAATGTGCATGCCCTTGTCAGTGCCACCAGTTAACCCACATGTGTGCTTTTGGCAGCAGACATCCTTCCCCCTTCCAGGAACTTGTTAGCTGTGCCCACTGCAAAGGAGGCCTGAGATGTCCCTTTGTTGTCCCTGAGACATGACCCGTCTACAAACAAATCTCTCTCTCAGTGCACAGTCATGGAATGCATCACCTGAGGTCTAATCATCTAGGTCATGCTTTGTGGGCAAAAAGACATGCTAGATTTAAAGTGGTGCACCTTTTGATGAGAATATGTGGCACTAGTAGTGTCAATTCATATCTGGTAAGACATGCGTTCAACAGGTGCTGTGTCTTAGAGGATGTGTCCACTGCATAGGGAACATGCAAGACCATGGCGAGTACTGCCGCCGCAAGTGCTCGGAGGCAAGGCGGAAGCTACTGGATCTAAGGTGACAGAGTAGTATGCCACTGGGCAGTAGAAGGATCCATGCCTTTGTGCCAGGACCCCCAGTGAGCACCCCCCTTCCCATGGCAGAACAGGTGGAAATCCTTGCTGTAATCTGGGAGGCCTAACGCTGGTGCCCCGCTGAGTTCATTTTTGAACTTGTGGAACGCCTTGTCACAGTCCTGTGAGCAAGGGACAATTTCTGGGACATCTTTGTGTGTTAGGGCTTGTAAGGGTTTGGCAATCAGGGAGAAATTTGGGATCCAGTGCCAACAGTATCCTGCCACCCCAAGAAAGCACAAATCTCTTTTTGTGTGCCTGGTCGGGGAAAGTGGATGATAGTGGATATTCTGTAAGGCAGTAATTTTCTTGTCACTTTGGCCCAATACTTCACAGCAGTTAGGCAGAACTGCAATTTATTTGGTGATACCTTGTAACCCTTCAACGCTAGATGGCCCAGGAGGGTGACAGTGTCCTTTGCACACATGTCCCTTGAAGGTGAGGCCAGTAGCAAGTCCTCTATGTACTGGATAAGTGTGGAACCCTCCTTTAGTGCTAGGGAGTTCAAGTCTGTTTTTAATGCATTTGTGAAGATGGAGGGGTACCCCTGAACCAGGCGACACCAGCAAAATCTTCTAGAGCGAAAAGAGAACTCAAAAAGATACTGGCTGATGGGGTGCAGCGGAATAGTGAAGAAGGCGGAGCTAAGATCCAGCACTGTGAAGTGTGTTGCTGTCACAGGAATATTGGACAATATTGTCGTTGGGTTTGGGACTATGAGAAAGGAAGGCACCACTATTTTATTCAATGGTCCTAGGTCCTGGGCAAAACGACAGCCAGGGCCCGATCCGGGGCCTTGGAAGCTTTCTTTATGGGAAGTATTGGTGTGTTGCATGGGCTAGAGTGTATTTCTTTTATTATTTCCCTGTTGGAGGAGGTCCCTTATGACTGGTGCTATACCCTCCTACCCCTCTTTTGAAATCTTGTGGTACTCTTGGGAGGGGAGCTCCTGGCTTCAATTTGATCTGCACTGGTCGGTTGTTTAACACGTGTCCCACGTCATTGTTACTTCTGGCCCTGACCTGAGGTGGCAGGCAAACATGCAATTCTGGTGGTATAACAGCGTCTGTGCATGTCATGAAAGCTTGCAACATCAAACTGTTTGCCCTGCTTTCTAGGAAAACCCCTGTTGGTGAACAGTGTATGGTGCATTGCAGTTTGCAAAGCAGATCCCGGCCCAGCAAATTCACAGGACAGAACCTGCTGAGGATGAACAGGTGGTTGACAGTGATGGTGCCTACTACTAGTTTTAGTGGCTTTGTGAGATATTCATCTATTGGTTGTCCTGTCATTCCGACTGCCCTTACTTGCATTCCCGAAAGTGTCACCTCAGGAATCTGACAGGCCTTCAGCATTGATCTCTGAGCTCCTGTGTCTACTAGGAATGGAACAGTTTTGCCAGTTTGCCTAGCACCATGGAGTCACTGCGTGCAGAAAATATGCAGAGGGACGCTGTCTCCGGCCAGGCGGGATGAGGAATGAGGATTTGGTACAGAAACTAAAATTTGAGAGCAAAAATGCACATTAGATTGATGGCTAGAGGTCAGCAGCAGTATCAGAGGTCAAATACCACGGATGGTGCAGAAAGCAAACCACTGTCGGCACGAAGCTGTGCTAACTTTAAACAGAGGCACTGTCTACAGCCGAGTGATGTCAGACTGAGAGATATATTATTGAAGCTACAAAGAGGAAGCAGAAGAAAGTGACCAGAATAGCTGCTACGATAGCCATGTAGTCAGTTGAATCACAAGAGAGAAATATATCTCCAGGACAAAGGCACACTGGCATCACCGGCACGGAGTAAAAGAAGAGAGTATGGAGAAAAGAAACACACTAGAAAATGTCCATGCAAATTTGCTGAGAGAGAGAAAAAGCAGGAGCCAGAGATATGACAAAAACAGGGTGGAGGGAGGGAGAAAGAGAAAAAGCGCTAAAGAGTCATCAAACCTCAGGCCTCTGAACTCCGAACGAAGCTGAAGTCTAGCTTCCCAGTGGCAGTAGAGGTCATTCACCTGGGGGTCACCTTCTCACACCAAATGTGAAATCTGAAATTGAAAATATAGAAATATTACCACGAATCCAACTCTCTGTCAGCACATAAGATGAACAGAATTCATTTGAAACCAACAAATAATGCAAATACGTGCAGCACGGAGACAGTCAGCATAGCAACTGAGTGTCCGAAGACCTGATGTTTCTGACAGCTTTTATTGACAAAAACCACAAGGAAACAGCGTCATAATGCACGTAGCACAAATTGAGCATATGAATATTTGTCCAATCAAGAAAGGCCTAGACTGCGTTATACCATTTAGGATCCGAGATATACTGCTGCTGACCACATGTCTTGAGTATGTGCATACGTGGCAATCTTGGGACTTTCCACTGTAATGCAATGTATTAGCCTTGGTACCTTTCCATGTACTAATTAGCAATATCATAGCATGTACCAGAACTATTTTTAAATGTGATATGCTGAAATACTTGCGGCTAAGCTAGCATACTACTCTGTTCTTGTATCTTTCTTGAGCAAGCCTTGCATTACAAAAACAGCTTTACTTGAGTATCATGAAAAAGGACAAGCATCTGTGTGTTGATTCTCATGTCAACTTTAACAGGGCCTTAAGCATTTGGTATCACTACACAAAATATGGCTTCCCCACCCTCACTTAGGTGTGAGTCTGCATGGATTCCCAACAAAATGTGTTTTGAGTGGAAGTGCAAGGTACGGCTTACAGGTCAGGTCAAATAGAATAAATGCATGATTCAGAACTATTTATTTGGAAATAAGACAAAGATACAGCACATATCAGGCCACTAATATTATTGATTATTTGCCTGCCATTCTGTTGCTGTTCAAGTTTCTCAGTGACTCAATTTCCAAGGCAAAATGATTGAAAATATGGGAGATCTCTTCACGTTGCCCTACCTAGTCTACAAGGCAGGAATGTGACCCCCTCAATTGTGCACTTGTGCCTCCAGTTGCTTATATAACAGCATGACCCAGTCAATCATCAGGTGTTCCACACCCATCTGTCTCAAGATCGTGATTACATAACACCTGTAATAATGTTAAACTCTTTTTCTAAATGTATGGCCACTGCTATTGGATGCAGTTGCTCCAAAAGGCAAAGTCCAGTGCTTCGAAGAGTCCTCCTACACTCACTGTTGTGTTATGACTTGGTTTTAGACTTGGCTCTTTCTGCGGGGTCATCTCAAACCTTTTACCTTCACTCCTTCTATTTTTGCTGAATTAGCTTTTGTTGGCCTTCGGACTCTGCATACTTTATCAATGTTGATCAGTGCTAAAGTGCTTGGAGCCGATTCACAAATGTAATCTGAGACAAAAGTCTAACTTTATGACTTTCGGTATTCACAGAAGTCATTTACGTTTTTAGGTATTCACTGAGGTCATTTACGAGTCATATCTTTTCGTCCCCAGTTGGGCCTGAATATCCACAGTCGGGCCGGAATCTCTGCACCCGGACTGTACTCTGCGGCTTGGGCTGGATAAAGTGTGATCAATGGGTTGGAATGCAATTTTTACACAAACAAACATTAGGTATGTGTGATAAATGGTAGAGGAAGTCATGAAAAACAGTTTGGGCATGGAAAAGGTTATGGCCAGACACTACATCATAACCCAGAAAAGTTTGCTCCTTTGTTTAATGGTACAATTTGCGCTCCCCTCTGTGTTGACAGTAGTATCAACAGTACAGTCAACACTAAGGGCACTCCCCTTAGTGTTGAGTGTAGTGTTTACACCAGAGTCAACACTGAGGGGAGCGCAAACTGTGCACTACATGTACCTTGATGCAAATGAGCAAACTTTTCTGCGATACGATGTAGTGTCCGACCACACCCTTTTCCCTGCCCAAACTGATTTTCATGACCTCCTCTACCATTTATTACACGTTCCTATTGTTCCCTTTTGTTTAAATTGCATTCTGGCCCATTGATTACACTTCATCCGGCTTGAGCCAGAGAGTACGGCTTAAGTCGGAGAGTAGGGACTGAGCCGGAGAGTACGGCCCGGTTGCGGAGAGTACGGCCCGGTGCAGAGTTTCCGGCCCAACTGCAGACATAAAGATAAGACATGTAATTGACCTCTGTGAATACCAAATGTTGTAAATGACCTCTGTGAATACCAAAATTCATAGAGTTAGACTTTGTCTCAAATTATCTTTGTGAATCGCCCCCCTTGTGCTCTCTCCCTAAAACATGGTGGGCCCAATTCACAGAACAAACTTAAGACAAAATCCTAAACTTAGTACCATTTTGGTATTCACAGAATGCACTTACTACTTCTGGTATTCACAGAATGAACTTACTACTTTTGCGATTCACAGAATAAACTTACTACTTTTGCTGTTCACAGAATGGATTTACGACTACTAACTTTACGTCCGCACTCGGGCCGGAAATTCCGGCACGGAGGCAGAGCTTCCGGCCCGGAGGCGGGGCTTCCGGGCCGGAGGCAGAGCTTCCGGCCCAGAGGTGGAGATTTTGGCCATGGCTAAATCTCCGCCACTGGCCGGAATCCCCACCTCCGGGTTGGAAGCTCTGCCTCCGGCCCAGAAGCTCCGCCTCCGGGCCGGAATTTCTGGCCCGAGTGCGGACGTAAAGTTAGTAGTCGTAAATCCATTCTGTGAATAGCAAAAGTAGTAAGTTTATTCTGTGAATCGCAAAAGTAGTAAGTTCATTCTGTGAATACCAGAAGTAGTAAGTGCATTCTGTGAATACCAAAATGGTACTAAGTTTAGGATTTTGTCTTAAGTTTGTTCTGTGAATCGGGCCCGGTAAGATTGGCTTATTCCCAACTGGCAAATGTAATTTACTTGTAAGCCCCTAGTAAAGTGGCATTACATGTGCCCAGAGTCTGTAAATTAAATTCTACTAGTGGGCCTGCAGCACTGATTGTACCAGCCAATTAAGCTGCACTTTAAACATGTCTCAGGCCTGACATTGCAGCATGGATCTGTGCAGTTTTCAACTGCCATTTCGGCTTCACAAAATAAACCTGTTGCCAGGCCCAAACCTACCTTTTTAACCCCTTCGCTGCTGCGGACATTCCGCTGCAGCGCTGGGGGGGGCAGGGGGGCAGCGCGGTGGGCCTGTGCTCATGACGGAGCCACTCCGTCATGAGCCACAGTTGAGCTGTGCTCATGATGGAACGGTTCCGTCATGACTCCGCCCATTTGCGTTGTCCCCTCGCACAGGCGGGGAAACAGCGCCGCGCAGGCGGAGCGGCCGCCAACAGGATTGTCATGACGGAACCGTTCCGTCATGAGCACACGCCAACCGTGGCTCATGACGGAACGGTTCCGTCATGAGCAGGGAAGGGGTTAATACATATAAGTAATCCCTTGGCTAGGCCCTGGACAGCCAAGAGGGCAAGGTGCAGTGTATTTAGAAAGCTTGAAACTTACTTTTAGGTCTTACATGTCCTGGAAGTGAGAAACCCCTAAAGTAATTTTTCACTACTGCAAGGCCTACCTATTCTATAGAATAACATTGGAGTTAACTTATTACATATTATAGGTTTATATTTCCAAATTGAAACTGGTATTCAGTTCATGTTTGGTGTCTTTGGAATTGTAATGAGAAATCCTAAGTTATGGTGAAGTTGGATTTTAAATTGCAATTTTGAAAATGACACTTTTAGAAAGTTTGCCTTTTCCTTCCTTAGCCATTTGGTACCTGCTGTTGATCTCTGGGTTATGTGACTGGGAGTAGTTGACATAGTGCTTTGTGTTTTCCTCCTAGACAGCCACACACAATAGGGAGCTTAAGTTTAACTGGATGGGCCATCACTGGCAGGATGGGAGGGAGGAGCTGGGTACAGCCCCACTTACACTTGAATGGGCTGTGTCCAACCTCCACACAAAGAGCGGCATACCTTCTGTGGTTAGACTAGAGCCAGGGAAAGGAAGGCAGGGCACATGTCCACTTCAAAGGCATGCCTTTAGAAGTCTCTCTCCACTTCAAAAGCACAACTGGGTGTAAATGCTAGACCTCAGACACCAACTCTTTAGTTCACTTCTGGACCTATGGATACTCTGCCAGGAAGAATGACTGCTGTGCTTCTAAAAGGACTGTCAATCTGCTGGACTGCTGCCTTGAAGAACTGATGACCTGCTGTGCTGACCTACTGCCTGCTGCCCTCATGTCTGGGTGAGAAGGGCTGGACCTGCATCTCTTGAACCCAGAATCCAGCTGTGCAATGCATCTTTGATGCAGATCCTCGTAACAATCCGCAAACGAAGATTTGATGTACTTGGTTCAACTGGCTTAACTTCATACCTGTAGCCGGCCCCCGCTCCATTGAGGTCAACCTGAACTTCCGAGCTTGTTCCATTCCAACGTAACCAGATATCCAGAGTTGGTGCTTTGTTTCTTTGGTGCTATTTTCACTAAAATCTGTAAAATTGCATATCTTCAGTTTTACAGATGGGATTTTTGTCATTTAGGACTTTTCTATTTATCACAGAAAGATTTTGTTTTCTAACTTTGTGTGGGATTGTTTCTGTGTGTTATTTTTCACTTTATTCACTTCTAACATATCCCACTCCAGCTTTAGAAAAGATAGTAGTGGTATCTTGCTAGTTGTATTGGAAAATAATCCATTACTTGTCTATTACCTTTGGTGCCTAAAAGTTAAAATACACTGAGTAAAATGTGGCTATTAGCTCATCAGAGCCTTGCATCTTTCGAGGCATCAGTTCCAGGGTTGCCTTTCATATCTCACGCTCTACAATGGGGCACTTCTCTCGAATCGCATTACTTGCTTAGTTATCAGTCTCTGCCTCATCCACTTCCTGGGTATCTAGACCCCCAAATGACCCAGAGTTCAAGAGTTCAAGGAACACTAGAGTAATGTCTTCTTGGGAAGGTACCACCTCCCCAGCCTCATTTCGTACTCTCATCATTGTTTGCTTTAATAATGCAACAAAATTATAAATTGGATCGCAATATTAGTTAAACTCATTCAGGGACTGTAGTCTGGAAGAAGTACATTTGCAAGCATGGCCTACCATTCTATTCCAATAGCTCAAAGACTTTATCATACTATCTAAGAAATACATGCAGTTTAAGAAAAATAGTACTTAACCCGTCCTTTCTTAGTGGCCATTAAATCTTGTTTTATTCACCAACCCTCCAAGAACCAAACCTCTGGACTTGGCGTTTGTAGCTAGCACATCATATCCGGCACCCACGGCACAGATAAACCAAGGTATTAGAAACAAAGTCCTTTGATTTGTTGAAAACATATCATCCAAGATTTCACAAACACTCTTAAAAATTTGACAAATCCTATTAAGAATAATGTGTCAGACAAATGGAAATATGACATCATGCTTACTTTGCTTTGCTATGGAATTAATTTGATCTGAAACACTACAGGCATATGTTATTTATATTTTTCGTGTGTGAGCTATTTTGTAATCTATTTAAAAGCAAATACATTAATGCTTTAATGAGATTTGTACTTCGTAAACAAGATTTGTTTCTGGGAAACAGGTTATTTTGAGATCCGTTGACAACATTTTTTTTAGTAGCATCAATGTATTTCCTTGATTAAAAACAATAAAACATGTAAAGTGATGCGCAAACCAAGTAGTGTCAAATCATTTGTAAGACAGCAAAGTTCATGGGTGTCCATAGGGTATAGAAATTTCCCAACTCGTGGGAGAGGGCAAAACTGTTAGCACACATTGATTTATGAAATCTACATTGTAAAATATAATTTATATGTAAGTAAAAAGGACAAATGCTCATAAAATCAGCCATGGACAAGAGTACTAAGAGAATTAAAAAAGGGTCTGCCACGCAAATAATTAATTAAACAAAAAATGTATGGTGGTCAAGAAGTGGCCCCAGTTGTGTATACACACTAGGACTGGGGTGAAGGGGCAAAGGCTTTCCGTACTGCCCTCAGAATCTCACACCATGCACTCTATGCAACTCGGCTGCACTATCTGTGGATGTGGAAAGAATCTCAGAGGGGGGCAAAGATGAGTGTCCCCTGTCACCATATTGGTGCCTAGATGAGTCAATAATTAGCAGAAATGGTGATGGCAAAAAATACTGGACCTGGTGGTATGCTGCTTTTTACAAGCAGCCAGTCACAGACTCACCCACACAGGTATGTGGTGCGAGACAAGTCTCTGTGATCCACAAGAACCTTTCAATTGTTCATAAGTGGTGAGGGGGCTCAGTGATATTGGAGTGTGGGAGGAAAGAAAGATGACATGGGCAACATATATTAAGAGGCAAGCAAGCATCATTTGCACAAATGTCCCCAAATTATATCAAGCTTCCTGATGCGGATATATCGAACACTAGATTTGCCCTATTTTGAATTACAGCAAATAACTGGATATCTATAACCTCAATGATTCCTCCTCAACAAGTTTGTCATGCAAGTCATCCACCAAGGTTGGCCACAATACTGCCAGGTCCGATTTGGTCTTGGTCAATAATCTCAAGAACAGCTCTGTTATTGCTCCTTTGTTGTGCCAATCTGTTGTACTGTATTGCATTTCTCATTATGCCTAATTCTCAACAGTCTTCCTTCTCTATAATCTACCTATTTCCCTGTTTTTTGGTTCAGTCTAGAATTTTGGGTGAGTAATGTTCTGAGCAGGCAGTTGGGAGGACATTGGAAGGAGGTTCCTTTATGATGCGGACTGCTTTTACTCAGCTGTAAGACAAGAGTTGGAATGTTGCTGCAGTACAAATTCTTTTTATGATATAACATATTTGGCAACAAGGATGGTATTTGGAACTTATCAGAACTGTCCCACTCATGCCATGGTAGTGTGCCTTCATACTTGAGAATCTGCCATGCTCTACTGTGACGAATTGTGAAGGAATCACTCACAACTGCGTCCAGACTCCATGCTTCCATGCTGCATGTCTGACCACATCTCTGAGCTTGCGGTGAGGAAGTTCCGGCGGCTGTGGCTTTTGTTGCACTGCCATCCATTTGATTTTACTGTGATCGGGATGGCTGGTTGTTCGATGACGTGCTGAGGAGATTTTGGTCAAAACAGCGGCGCTTCAAGCATCGATTGCATCAGTGGTCATTTTGAGAGTGGATCTTCTTCCCATTTACATGTGGCATTGTTTTTCTTGTGGGGGATTTATTCATTGTTTTATTTGTAATTCACAACATTAACTATAAGTTTAATTGGGATTTATATATACAGTGGGAACTTTTCCCTTGGCTCTCTTGGTCTCCAGTGAATGTTTTTATTTACAATTTCATTTCATCAGATTAGTTCTGTGAAGTAGAGATTTGAAGTTTGAAAAATAAATGACTTATTAAAGCTATATGTCGTAGATCTAAACCCGGTCTGTGGAAATCAACAAATATTACAATATATCTTATTTTATATTATGCATCATATGAGAGACTTATGAGTGCTTTAGTAAAATATTATGGAGTAAGCAGTATTAAATTTGTGTTGTAATGTTCTGTCCTCCTAGGCTGCACTCCGATCAGCTTATCAGGGGTCCTCTTTTCTTGCTTCTTGATTCTTATGACTCTGGGTCTCCCTTCACAATAACTACTAAGGAAAGGTTTGAGCCCATCTGTGCAAACAAGGATATTGCTATTAAAGATCCTGATATTCGTGCTGTTTCTTTTGAAGGAAACATGATTGAATTCATTGGATGTTTCTTGGGACAGACAAAGTTTAAAGGACAGATGGCATAAGTTAAAATATACATATCCAAATGTGGAGTGTGTGCATTGGGCTAGAATGACCAGGGACTTTTAAAAATGTTACTTGATCTGTCCTCTCTTGAGTTTATGTTGTCTGTGAATGACAGGGAAACATATAGTCAAAACTTCTCCCATGGTGCTTAACAACAATTTAGAAAAATTAAGGCATTTCACACAAAAAATTCTATTAAAGGAAAATTGTGTTCATGTGAAGCAAAAAGGAGTCGCTTCATGTGTGCATAAAGAATTTCAGGATCTCCTCGGTTCTCTGAGCAAACATGGCAATATTGGAGAGGCCAAAGCATCTGAGTGGATATCTTTGGTAGTCCTGGTGAAAAGAAAAACACTGGAGGTCTGTGATTGTGTGTTAATTTAAGGGTTTTTATTGCCAACATTGTGATCAATGTGCTTTTCTTGCCAAAATTAATGTATTGATTTCAGTGTTAGATGATGCTACTGTGTTTTCAACACTAGATTTAGGGCAAGATGGCCATCGAATTGAACTTGCTAATGTATCAAAAGTGTTGACACCATCTGTAACATCATTTGGTCTACATAGGATCAAGTGTATGCATTTTGGACTTGTGTCACCTTATCTGTATTTCAAAGGATAAAGCACTACATGTTTACTGAATCTATGGAAGATCATGAATATTTTCTTTTAAAGTGTGTGGGTGATTGCAAAAGAATGGCTTGATTCTAGGTCTAGAAAAATGTTCCCAAATTCCTTATTGGTGTCAGAGGATTTCTGAAGAGGGAGTCACTCCTAAACATTCCTTGGTGCCTGCATTATGAAAACCCCTGCACCTGATGATAGGGGGAAATTGTTGTCCTTTCTAAGGGGGATATTCACAAAGACTTATCTCCGATTTATCCCCACCTTAAGGCATCAAAAGTGGAGAGAGATTTAACACCCCATTCACAAGCTGGTGCAAACTGCAGACAACGCCAGTAATCCCGCGATAACTGCCCCAAAATTTATCTCCAGAGTGGACACCACTTTCACAACGAACTGCCAGATCTGCGAAGCGAACCAAATACAGGCGATAAGCTGCGGTAGCACCAGGGATTTAACACCTGCCTTTTGCTGGTGCAAAGCAGGATGACTACCACAGCATGAAAGGGAGCCCAGTCAAGAGCCACTCCTGAAGACCCAAAGATGCCATGGAGACAATAATCATGCAGCACCGATACCCATGAGGGTCACAACACCCACCACCACCACCCCCAGCCCCCTGCACCCCCGGACATACACATAGCGTGCACGACACAAGAGCCACAAAAAGCGCATGATGAAGCACATTGCCAAAAAAACACACATGTGTGGCTAGAAGAACGAGAAACACAAAACAGCAATGCGGAAGACTCCTGTCGGGTCCGTCAGGGACAATCTCAACGTCACAGCCTGGAAAATAAAGCACAATTCAGGACGTGTGTCATGCGCACATCAAAGGAGCGAGACAAAGAGAAACAGAGAAGGAAAGAAAGCCAGAGAAAGAACGAGAGGGAAGGAAAGGAAGGGAGAGAGAGGGGGAAGGGAGAGAGAGTGAGAGTGAGAGAAAGAAAGGAGGGGGGAGAGAGAGAGAGAGGGAGAGAGGGAAGGGAGAGAGAGTGAAAGACAGAGAAGGAAAGGAATGAGAGAGAGAGAGGGAAGGGAGAGAGAGAGAAACACCGCCGCACCTGTGCACCCAGGCCCCACTGTTCACCTGCTGTCACCGGTATGTGTCCACTAGTGGGCACACCACATGCCCGTGCAAGCTCCAGGCCCTGGTCCTGCCACCAAGGCATCGTCCACATCATGCGGACCTGCCACGTGGCCAGCATGTCCCACATATGATGCTGAGTCCTGAGTCATCAATGGCGAAGACCACATTAGTGCACACGTCATCATCACAGGCTGCACACCCACTCAGCTACTTCGGTGCCACTAGCCCTGTGCAATGCCAGTCAGCGCCACGTGGTGGTAGGCCCGTGACAGCTGCAAGGCTTCGGGTGCCACTAACCCTGTGCAACCCCAGTCAGCGCCACGTGGTGGCAGGCCCGTGACGGTCGCAAGGCTTCGGGTGCCACTGAGCCTGTGCGCAACAACTCATGGGCCCTCTATGATTGAGAACCGTGGAGCGTCCATCATCCAGTCACCACCGGCAGAGGGGAATGTGATGTTGTCGGCCCCTTGTATTTGCAGGGTCACATGGCCTGTGACGCCTGTGCCGGATGGGTGTGATGTTTGTGCAAACCTGCCCTCAGGGAGTGGCCGTGTCATGCTGACAACTAGACCAGTGACCTGCACACCGCCAGCGAGTACACCTGTGACAGGTAGCCATGTAGGCCCCCCTCAGAGCGTAAGCGGAGTGGGCTGGCCTGGCGTACACCAGACCAGCGCAGGGCTTGCAACAATGACTCTGGGGCTCTGGGCGTGGTTCAGTCTATGTCCAGACAAGGAAGTGACTAATGCGTGTGTCCCTGTTGTAGTCTCCATGGCACCCGGAACACAATAGGCAATGTAGCACACTGTGACTGGCATCCCACTAGATGAGCATCATTGACATAAGGGAAATCACTGTCCCTACATTCATCCACACATTCATACACGAATGATGAAAGACATGACACAGCAATGCATTACTGGATGTTTATTGCACATCCAGTGGAGTTTTGCAGCTGCCAAGCACACCACACAATATGGGCCCGTGAAGGGCCAGCTAGAGCCCATCCGGGGATGACAAGTACTGTGGAAGAGGAAGGGTACCGTCTGCAGTCTGGTCGCTGTGTCATTGATTATCAAACAGGAAATGGCAGTCCATGTCGCGGTCCAAGGTGAGTGCAGCGGAGTGTATCGGGGGTCAGTGAAGGGTCATGGGGCCATGTGCGGCACCAAGCAGAAACAGGCCAGGTGGCAGAAATGAATGCTAGTGCCTCCTTCTGAACTCAAACCCATCCACGTCCTCGTATGTGTGCTCTGCCCAACCTGTGGGTGTTGCAGTACCGGCTGCAGCACTGACACATCAGGGGCCGGAGGAGGATTGTCGGCCGCTCTGTGTGGCAGTGACACATCAGGTGCCGGAGTGGATATGCCTGCCGCACTGTGACGCACTGACACACCAGGGGGCAGAGATATGGATGGTGTGGTTGCAGCAGCATTCATCAGTGCCATGCCTTGTGGCAGCAATGCCATGATGAGGATCTGCAGGGCATGGTAGATCCCAGCTACATTTCGCTGATGTGCATCCTTTCCACCTCTATCCGCACCTTGTCCTCCATTAGCCTCTGCATGTGTGCCAGTTCACAGCTGGGATTGTTGGAGCCACTCTGAGTGGACAGGTGTTCTTCTTTCCACGTCATGACTCCAGCGATGTCAGTCAGGGCTTGTTGGAGACCATGGAGCGGGCCTAGACATCCATGGATGGCATCCAGTTCAGCAGCCATGATGTGGAACCCCACCTGGACCTGCTCATCTGTCTCCCTCTGGACCACCAGCACACGGGATTGGAAGGTCATGTGTTGTTCCTGGGGGTCTTGGGAGACTGCCGAGGCTGTGGGTGCCTCCTGCTGTTTGGTTTGGGTAGTGGGTGGGGTCTCCTCGATGCAGCTGGTCTGCCCTGATCCTGGAGGTGAGTTGCGGATGATGTCAATGATGTCTTGGAGAGCTTGGGTGTCAATGCTGGGGGTGTCCTCCTCGTCATCAGTGAAGAGTGGCTGGGACTGCTCTGCAGGAGGTGTTGGCGGTGCCCCTGCAATGTGATGGAGAGATGGTGTATTACAATGTGTCCACATGTATGTAGCCGCATGGTACATGTTGACATTCAGACAGCATGACATTGTACTTTGTGACAGTCTGTATATCAGAGCCGTGACCCAGAGTCATTGTGGATGTGCACTGTGCTCTGATTGATTGTGAATGTGTGCCATTGTGGCCATCTCCACCCGTCCCCCCAGTACCTGGTGGTCACTCGTCCTGTTGCAGTTGTGTTGTGTCCTGTCGAGCAGTGTCCGGTCCCCCGACTCCGGCCACAGTCTCCACACTGATGACTGTCGACATCTGCTCCTCCATGTCATCCAGCACGAGCTGTGGCGCTGGGCTCCCACCTCCAGTCTACATTGCTGCCTTCTGGTTGGCTGCGAGTTTATCCTTGGTCTTGCGCTTGATGTCAGTCCATCTCCTCTTGACCTCATCCATTGACCTCTTGTGCTCTCTGACGGCATTCACCTTGTCCACAATGTCCTGCCATATTCCATTTTTGGTGCCCAATGACACGTTGAAGGTGACGAACAGTTGTTGATGGTGTTCTATCACCTCTGTGACTAGGATCCTGTTTTCCTGCGGACTGAACTTTGTCTTCCTCTTCTTCTTGTCCTTGCCCTTCCCTGTCCCCGAGGTCCCAGGCTGGGTTTTCGGGGGGCTTGTGGGATTGCGCTCATCCTCTGCACCGACTCCGGCTGCCTCCATGGTGCTTTGGTGTTGGTCAGTTTGTGTTTGAGTGTTTTTTCTACTTTTATAGTGATTTTTCCCACCTTTCATGAGTGTATTGCAGGCCTGGTGCTGCTTATCGCTGATTTCCTCATTGCGCTTTGGCACATCGCATGTTTTTTTGTGTTGAGGTTTGTGTTTTTGTCTCCGTCGAGGTAGTTGTATCGCAGACATTGGCCACCTTTTTCGGCGGCCTTTCGCATGGTACCACCGTGTTGTGAACTCCACGTTGACACAGCGTTATTTTCCCGGGATAGGCTGCAATGTGTAAAGTTGCCTTTACCCTTTTTTTGGAGATGTTTAGCACACGTTCTTGTGAGTATACCCCTAAGTATTTGTGAATTTTTTATCTCGAAGTTTGTAAAAATGTTTTTCTACCTTGATGTAATCTCTTGAGAAAACTTTTAAGAAATGGTGTTGAATACCACTGGGGTGAAGAGCAGAGGTAAGCATTTGAGGAAGTTAAAAATAAATAGTCACAGCCCCCACTCTCAAACCATTCCCTGTGGGGAAAGATTTTATCTTCACTGCAGACGTGAGTGCTTATGGACTGGGAGCTGTAATGTCCCAAATTACCCGCAAAATAATGGTTGGGCTGTAGCATTTGCCTCAAGGATGCTTAACAGTGCGGAGAAGGGATATGCTGTTATCCAAAGGGAGTTGTTATATGTCACTTTACATGAGGTAGACAGTTCACTTTCCAGACCACAAACCCTTGGTTTTGTTTTTTAACTCCTGGGGGTAGGCTTGCCAGCCACAGCATGCATTGCAAGATTGTGCTCCAAACATCAAGAGTACTGTTTTGTAGTAAAGTATGTTCCAGGGTATTTGAATTGCATAGCTGATTGCTTGTCTCACCTTACTTGCAGTGTGGAAATTGGTCAGGAGTATGAGATGGAAGTGGAAGGTATGAGTAAGATATATATTGCTATTGATCCCAAAATATCAAAGGAAAGGTGGTGGAAAATGGAAGACGCTAAAGACCCTAGTCTCATTTGGGTGAAATATTACGTAAATGAAGGATGGCCAAATATCAAAAAACCTACAAAAGGAGATAAAAGGATTTCTCAAAATTAAAAGTGAATTGAGTGTGTGTAAGAGTTCAGAGTTCTGTAATGAATTTTTTTTTCCCCATGTGGGCATCTGGGAGATCATTCGTGAAGTCATTCTTTTTGGGCACATGGGAATCCTTATAAAAAGCTCATGAGAGTGCACTTCTGGTGGCCTCACATGGCTTTGGATGTGGTACAGGACATGAAGGAGTGTGATGTGTGTGCAAATTCTGAAAAATGCTCAAAATGCAAGGTTTAGCCTATTATTCATGTAAATTGGCTGGGAAATCCTTGGCAGAAAGTGGGGTTGGACATAGTGGGACCTTTTCATAAACTTGGCACTTCCATGAGGTTTGCAATGGAGTTGATTGCTTATCACTCCAAATGGCCTGAATGGAAATTTGTAGAGAATGTCAGTCAGTATACAGGTTGTGATTGATATCTTTAATTGAAGTTTTCATCGAGGAAGTGTGTTCGGAGATTTTAGTCAACAATAACGGTGTGCAGCTGCCGTCCTGTGAGATGAGTGAATTCTCGTGTGCTTATGAGGTAAGACACATTACTACATCTGTATATGACCTCTAGTGTAATGGGCAAGTTGAACTTTTCAATCTTTATCTTTGGGACAGTGTCATGCCGGCCCACAAAACATTGCAGGGCTGCCATTACTACTGTTAGGGAAAGATGGTGAGCATATAGGATTATACCCAGTTCTGTGAAGGGAGTCAGCCCTTTTATGTGGTTGAAGAGAAAATAGCCTGTCTCACAGTTACGTCCTTGGGGGTTGCGTAACAAAGTATGTGTGCATGTGTAAGCCTTTGAATCAGCATGTTGATAATGGTGAAATGGCCTCCAGAGTTAGACGTTAGTTACTGAAATTCAAGGAACATTGCAATCACAAACACTGGCTGTTCCTCATGATTTTCAAGTGTTTGAAATAGCGTATGTGAAAATTCTGGCTGATGTGGAAAAGAAAACCCATGTAATTGTCACGATAAACAAAAATCGTCCCATCACACAGGATGGGAAATGTTGGGGCATGAGAAGGTTGTCAAAGCATAAGAGCATTGGTGGTGCAAGTGAAGTGAAGGAGGGCATTAATTATGATTCTGTAAATAATGAGGTCAGAATGGAACAGAAGGTTCAGGAGACATGAGGTGATCCGCACAAAATAAAAAACCTCCTTTTAACAGACATCCATTGGATCAATGCAAACAATCAACAATGGTGTTGATTAACAAATTTGAATTATAACAAGAGTCAGATGGACTTAAGTGTGCAATATATGAAGGAAATCTAAATCCTACATTTGTCGATTACAGTTTTTGCACTTTACAAAATGGCCACCACGATAAATGCAGATATAATGCAACATGCACTTTAGTGCCTTGTCAATGTTTGCATTGACCCAACAGCCCATTGAAATGGATTTTTGTTAAAAGAAGGTATTTCATTTTTGTTTACTGACATTGACAAAGGCCATGAGGCTGAAGCACGTTTTACAGTTTGTTTTTTGGTTGCATTATAATAAATTAATCACCTGATTCACTGCCTGAGAGTGCACAGCATTTTTGTTGTGAAATTGCAGTGTGTACGTGAGTCCATCCTTGAGAGCTGAGGCACCTGCTGTGTTGAGAGGGGCAGCCACAGAGGAGATTACTACTCCAACGTGCAGTCATGTACACACAGAGCGATATGGACAGCTCGATAAGCTTAGTGCCAGTGAAGCGCTTTTTTTTCGGTTCGGTGCAAGTCAGACGGAAGAAGCGTTTTGGCCAGCGCAGTGGCCTTGGTCACATGTCTGCGTTACGTGATAATGAAACATTTATTGGTTGCCGGTTGATCACATGATCTCTGGCCTCCCGCACTATAGACATAAACAACATACTATCATGTTTTTGTGACTGAAACATTTCAAGGGAATAACTGTTTAATGGCACGTTGTTGTTCTGTATTCTATGGCAGCTATTTAACATTTAATAATCAATGTATGATGAAATATAAATCCACGTATAGATAGCATAACATAGAAAATATGTCACAATGCAAAAATGCATTTAATTCATATGCTAAAAATAGTAGAAAAAAATGCCATATTGAATTCTATATTTTTACAAATAAATCCCTGTATTGTTTTGCAATACTAAAATCACAAAAATAGACCTGTGCAAATACTGCAATGTAAACTGCGCTATAGTCATATGCCGGTATTATTTGGATATTTAACAAATATCCATAGTAATGCACGGTACCAATATAGATATAGATATATCTATATCTATATCTATATATATATTCACTGAAAAAACCATAGGTTTCACACATGTTATAGTTAGCGGAAATTTTACTGATAAAAAACCAATGAAATTCCCCCGTTATAGTTAGTGCAGGCAACTATAACTCACGCGACCGCAATCCTCTGCTGATGCTAATACTGTATTTAGACACTTATTTGCCCATGTCTTCTTCCATACATTTTTAGCTATACATATATTACAAATATTTTTTTTTCATAAAGACACATATGTCATCAGCAGAAGATTGCGGTCGCGTGAGTTATAGTTGCCTGCACTAACTATAACGGGGGAATTTCATTGGTTTTTTATCAGTAAAATTTCGGCTAACTATAACATGTGTGAAACCTATGGTTTTTTCAGTGAATTTGCAAGGTTTTTTAAATGCTAATTCCTAACTATAACGTGTGTGAAACCTATGGTTTTTTCAGTGAATTTGTACGGTTTTTTAAATGCTAAGTTACTTTACGCCATTCGTGGCGTGCGCGCCCACTTAACGCAGTTCGTTCCGTGCGCGCACGGTGCGCTTCGCGCACCGTGCGCGCACAGTGAGCACGCGGTGCACTTCGCGCACCGCGCGCCCACTTTACGCAGTTAGTGCCGTGCACGCACGGTGGGCACGCGGTGCGATGACAAAGCAAGAAAGCACGTCAACAAATCTGTTTCTGCTTTCCTCCGTGACTATGGTATGGGTGCCATTTACCACAACAACTTGCGTTATGACATGCAAGACATTTATAGAGGAGATGGTGTGCACTTCAATGATGAAGGGAACAGAGTCTTCCTCTTGAACCTTAGACTCTGCATCGGTACTTACTTGTAGGTACCACTAAAAAATCATTTCATAAACACAACGGCTCTTTTTAGAGCCCCCTAATATCTAAACACTTAAATCTGATTTTCATTTTTTTTTTTTTTTTTTCTACCGTACGCTTACCGTAAGCTTACCGTACGCGTACCCCGTGATTTTTTTTAAAATCAATAAATGTTTTCTTTGTACTTTACAGTCCTTCTTTGACCCCCTCACAAATGTAAGGGGGTCTGTAACTCTCCTCATTGCCCCCTTTTCTTGTTTTCACTCTTTTTTTTCTGAGTGAAATACACAAAATGGCGGCCGCCGCTTCCTGGTTTTGGCCGATTCGAATGTTTACTAAGATCTAAGAGCCAATCAGAATCGCGCTCGCGCACGCCACCGTACGCTTACGGTAAGCGTACGGTAAGCGTACCGTAAGCGGGCTCAGATATATATATTGATTTAAAGACTATTTTCTCAGAATCTACTGAACAGATTTACACCAAACCTACAAAAGGCACTTCCTTGACCTAGGGACTACCTCTCTGCCAAATTTCGAGTAATTCTGTTCAGCCGTTCGGGCTGTAGCTCGTTCTAAAGGTCCTATGGAAAAATGCATGGGAAAAACGCGTTTTGGGACCCCCCTTTTATCTCAGCCCCCGCTTGACGGATCCCCCGAGACTTTCAGGGTAGGAGCGGAGCGTAGCGCCCCACCTATTTTGAGAAATTCGCGAGGATTCATCGACCGGCGCCAAAGTTATTCAAAATAGAATGTTGAGGTTTTCCTATGGAAAAGGGGTCCTAACTATAACTACCTACTGGCGACCGCCAGTAGGTAATATATCTATATATATATATATATCTATTCACTGAAAAAAACATAGGTTTCATGCATGTTATAGTTAGGAATTGGCATTTAAAAAACCTTAGAAATTCACTGTAAAAACCATAGGTTTCAGGGGCGTTATAGTTAGCTGGACATTTCCCTTGTACAAAACCCTAGAAATTCCACTGTTATAGTTAGTTCAGCTAACTATAACTCGCGCCCCCACAATGCACTGCTGATGACGTCACATATTACATCACTCATGACATGGTCAGTGACATCACTGATGACATCACTGATGACATCTCAAATGACATCACTGATTACATCACTGATGACGTCATCTATGTGATAAATTAGTACACCTTCTCACACCCTAATATAACTTTTGATACACCAACTCAAAATTTCAGACGTCCATTATGAAGACCATAGATACTCCAATACCAATAACTACATACACACTCATTGACTCTTGGATCTACATGCACCTCCACTCACTCACCTGTACAGTCACTCATATTTACAGTCACTCCGTACAAGACTATCATATGCATTTATACAGATATATAGACACTCACACACTGCCAATTATCCATTGTGGTACTAACACACCTAGTCAGTTGTGCAAATAATTAAACACAGTCCAATTGACTCACCTATACAGTTAAAAACACTCAAGTTTAGGGGTGGGCGGAAGTTGCGTAATCGCGTTACGCAAATCTCCGCGAAACAGTAAAAAATCTCCGCGAACATGCAGAAATTCCACGAACACACGGAATTGTATGTTCGCGATGCTTTTTTCCTGTTCACAGTTGCTGTTTGCGTGCTCGGGGAGAAATATCTTGCGAACACGCATTTTGAGAACGCGAACAAGACAAAATTTCGCGAAGTCGCAGAAAGCAGAATTTTGGGCAAGTTCGCGTTCTCCACGGAACGCGAAATTACCGAAATTCCGCAAATTCCACGAGCGGAACGGAATTTACCGCCCAGGCCTACTCAAGTTCACTTACTCATAAAAATACTAAAAAATGTTGACACTCTTATTCAATTACTAGTACAAGCACACACTCATCCATACAGCGAGTCCCGAAATCACACACTCTCACATATAGATAGTTATTTACTCTTGTACACATATACACTGTGCTTGCACTTAGAGCTTGGCTTATGCCAGCAATCGATGAATCTTGAGCAAGAACTTTGGGCCATTTGAGAGATCTTCTGGAGTTAGAGGGCACTAGTTCTTTTGTAGACAGCAAGGGCTTTAAAGGTTGACAATTGGAGGTGAGAGGAGCCCAGGGATTCGTTATGGTCATACTTAAGAAGTTGTGGTCACTGTCGATGGAGGGAACCACTTCCATGTCTGGTGCTAGTTTCCATAACCTCAGATCCATTAGGATGTAGTCAATTCTCTAAGAGCTGTCAATCCTATTAAATGTGTTTGCACCTGTAATATCAGAGGGAGTTCTTCCATTCACTGCTCTAATACTAAACTCGAGTGTTAGGGCATTGATCTGGATTGCGAGCTGAGACCATTTCTTGATTGGGGGTAAATTTAACAAAGGGACTCCATGCTTATTGTCTGCGTCGACTTGCCCCAACAAATCCTCTGAATCTAAGGGTTCAAAGGTACAATTAAGATCAGCTCCAATCATGATACATGAATTTGGGGAGCAGTTAGCTAGTTCATGTTCTAGATAGGATACAGTGTTTGACAACATGCCCCTAGAAGTACCTCTTATGTATGTATTAAACAGGTCCACAGTTGTACCCCTTCTATGACCCTTGATCGTAAGCCGTATGATATCCAGATTGTCCCAAGGGCGTTCAGTAAGTGCGCACCCCATATCTATTTTAACCCAAATGGTAAGGCCTCCAGAAGGCCTCCCCTTCCCCATAGAGATAGCAGGTTTGAAGAAACAAACATAACCAGATTTATATAGAGGAGAAAAACTCCTTGTTTCTTGGAACATGCAAATATGAAATTTCTCAATCAGAGTGTTCCAATCAGGTAAAAGGGTTTTCTTGTAAAGACCTGCAATCTTCCAAGAGAGCACCTTAATCTGTGTTGGTGAAGTTCCATTGTGGGGAAGATTGGAACATTTCGGGTGAGATAAGATCGATGGCTGGTCGTGAGTATTAATAGCTGATACCTTCCTCACAGTTGTTGAGCCAATAGACGAGTGATTATTGATATAGACAGATGATGTTTGGGAGACTTGTGCTTCGCCAGTAATGATGTTTAGTCCGATGTTATCAGAGATGGTAGATATATTGGGTGAAAAAGCATGATCAGACTCCCTAGGGGCAGTCAACCCTAGTCAGTCTACAACTTCAAGTGGAGAGCTGTTAGAGGTAGGTGGCAACTGGACTTTATCGTGGGCCCTGGCCATAGCGGTTGTAGGGCAGCGCTTGACCTGTATTGCGGAGGAGACAGGTGAGCAGGATCTGTATTCTAGAGCCAGGAGATTTTCTGCCAACCTGGGATTGACCAGGGTAAGCTCGATGCAGTCCCAGGATTGACTAATCGACGTGCATCTTCTCACCCTGGCCACATCCTCCCTGATCAGCGAACGACAGCCCCTAACATGACACAACCAGTGGATGGACTTATTTAGCAATGATTCAGTGTTTTCAAACTTAGTGCCTATTTTAGGTACATTAACCATGTAAACTGTCTGGGCTTGAGGGTTGGAGGGTGACGGTTCAAATCTTGGTCGAGAGAGTGCATGGCTACCACTAGAGGAAGTGGGTACGATATTCATTAGGCTTCTATGTTTTGTTACCACTTGAGAGTAGGAGGGTTTGTGTAAAGTGTTAGTAGGGTGTTGCCCAAGAGAGTTTGCAGATGAATTAAGTAGAGCCTTGTTAGGGCGTTGGAGGGGGGGAGAGGATTTTGAGGCTTAAAGCTTTCTGGGTGGCTTCCTAGCGGTGCAATGCAGTGTGAGTTATGAAGTGTAGGAGTAGTACTTGGGTGCAGGGTACTGTTAGTGACTAGAAGTTTGACAGTAGTCACCAGCTCCAATATAGTTAATTTCAAAGAGCCAACCTCCTCCCTGAGTGATTTGACCATGTTACAAAGGAACTGTATGGATAGTGCCTCATTTTGTTTCTGATTCAGAGTGACAATAGGATATATTGATTGGACATCATCTGTATTATCAGATGTGTAATCAGATCCTCCTGCTAGTACTGCAAAACGATTTGTGCATGTAATTGGAGAGACTATATCAGACACTCCACCCTGAAATGGGGCAGGAGCCGATTGGGGTGAGGAGCCAGGTGGATTGGAAACTGGCTCTGGTTGGGTGGGCTTGCTACAGGCAACAGTTTCTTTACATTGCGGTTTTTGGAACATTAACGGCACAACCAGAGCGTGTGGGGCTGGCATATCTTTGTGGGGTGCCAAAGTGGGAGAATCAGTGTTAGCTGACGGACCCCCCCCCCCACAATCCCCTCACATTCGGAAATGAGGGAGTAAATCCTATCCATGACACAGTTATTAGGACTTATTTTTTTCTTAGCTTGCTTCCTAGCTTTTTTCTCTTTGCCTGCCCTGTTATTAGGGCCATTTGGCCCACCCGCACCCTCCATTTCCTTTCTTTTGCCCATTAGAGGATCACAGTGATGACAGGGTGTGCTTTCGGTTAATAGCAATTGGCACAAGTCTGCAAGCACGACCCTCACAATGTCCCGATATTACTTCTGCATACCCTATACAAGGGCATGTAAATTACTCAATCCTTAGTCAATACACGTTAGAACAGTACCTGATGTGTCCAACCTTTAGGGTCCGAAATGTACTGTATGTTGCCGTAAATCAGGGTACAGGAGCCTGGGGGGGAACAGGAAAATAAGGGGGCCCAGCCCGGCCTCCTCTGGCCTCTAATGGCCGCAGACGGTCTCGCCCTTGTACCGAGCTTCTCCCGGCGCGTCCCGCGCGCGTCCTCGTGGGGCGAGGGACCGAGCTGCCGTTTATTCGCCTCCTGGCGCGTGGTGACCTCACGACCTGGCGCCCTAGCACAGGGAATCCTGGGGGCATGTAGTTTCAGGCTCCGACGAGCGAAGCCCGGCCAGTCCCTTCTTCCACTCGCGTTGCGGGCAGACAGGCAGGCAGGATGGCGTGAGGGCTGCGGCGGCGAGATAGCAAGCAAAGGGTGCAGCAGGGGAACGTATTTTTTTATATTTTTCAAAATATTTTTTTAACTATAAGTGCAAAACTTTATTTTAGATATTTTTTTTCAATGTTTTTGGATCCGCGCACCCTAAATGCACCGTTCACGATCCGTACGCGATAGCATCCGCGCATGGTGTGCGTTGGGTACGTGTTTAGTGCGCGATCGCTATGCGACAGGTACGCGACTCCCAGCCTATACGCGATACGTTTTATGTACGTAACGCGACGTCAACGCGCTTCTGCGATGCGTCATACGCGTCCGTGACGCGGTAGGTCCGCGGATCCCGCGAAGTATTTAACATTTAAAAAAACATATTTATGTATTGCATGTGAATATTAATTGAAGACAAACTCTAAACTAGTCTTAAAACTAATATATTTTGACATCTAATCCTATATTTCTTTTTAATTCAATTTCGCGGATGCGCGCTGGGTGATTGGTTCCTTACACTTCCTCTTCTACCTATTAAAAGACCCCACCCATTTCAATCATTCTTCTTTGAGCTTCTTTGGAGAACCATCTCTTTGGAGAGAAGATTTTTTTAGACTAAGGGCCCGATTCACAGAACAAACTTAAGACTAAATCCTAAACTTAGTACCATTCTGGTATTCACAGAATGCACCTAGTACTTCTGGTATTCACAGAATGAACTTACTACTTTTGCTATTCACAGAATGAACTTAGTACTTTTGCTATTCACAGAATGGATTTACGACTACTAAACTTACGTCCGCACTCGGGCCGGAAATTCCGGCCCGGAGGCGGAGCTTCCGGCCCGGAGGCGGGGCTTCAGGGCCGGAGGCGGAGCTTCCGGCCCGGAGGTGGGGATTCTGGCCGATTTAGCTATGGCCAAAATCTCCACCTCCGGGCCGGAAGCTCCGCCTCCGACCCGGAAGCCCCGCCTCTGGGCCGGAAGCTCCGCCTCCGGCCCGGAAGCTCCGCCTCCGGCCCGGAAGCTCCGCCTCTGGGCCGGAATTTCCAGCCCGAGTGCGGACGTAAGTTTAGTAGTCGTAAATCCATTCTGTGAATAGCAAAAGTACTAAGTTCATTCTGTGAATAGCAAAAGTAGTAAGTTCATTCTGTGAATACCAGAAGTACTAGGTGCATTCTGTGAATACCAGAATGGTACTAAGTTTAGGATTTAGTCTTAAGTTTGTTCTGTGAATCGGGCCCTAAGTATTCACTTAGTTCTAACTTTTTGCAACCAAAAATGGCTTCAGGGCAGCAGGCATCACCTGCATCACCTCAAACCTCTGAGGATGAATTTTTGCCGGAGGAACCACACAAAAAACCTTTTGCTTCAGTGGTGTGGAAATTTTTTACTTTTCCCGAAGGACAGAATAAGACCAATGCCACCTTGGTCACATGTAAGATTTGCAAAAGAGTCTTATCGAGAGGGGATCCTACCAAGAAATACTCTTGCGACACGGCAAGTATGATGAAGCACATGAGGAGCCTTCATCCAAACAATCTTGCACGTGAAGAGTGCCGACGGATGAGAGACACTCCTGCTCCTGCGCCATCCACCTCATCGCAGCCGAGCACGTCAAGAGTGCATCCCTCAGACCAAACCTTGGACATCCGTCCTCAATTTCAATTTTTAAAAGTGCTCTGCACTAAGTCCAATAAGACTTTGTGCTATGGCGAGCAGTCAATCGACCTCATCTGCCGCCGGCAGGAAAGTCATATTTGCTAGGTTTTTTTTTTTTTTTTTACTGTTCCCTGAAGTTCATTGTTTGGTTTCTCCTGTTTTTTTTTAATTTTTTTTGTTTTTTTTAAGAAAAACCAAAAAAATCACAAAATTGTTCAGAAAACCCCCAAAAAAACATAAAAGAAGAAAGAAGAAAAAAAAAAGTTCTTGTAAGAACTAACTTTCCTGGTTTAAAAAAAGAGGTAAATTTCTTTGTTAGTGTGCGAAAGTTTAGATGAATGTATGTGTAGTATGTAATTGACTGAATGACTGCATTAGTAGCGTATGGTGAATGTATAAGTGCAGAACTATAAGGAAGTGCTGCAGCATCACACAGTAACCTCTTTAATTGTAGTGTGCTGTAGTACTTCCGAAGCACAGGGATGCAACATATGTACATAAATATGTTGCAAATCTATGCTTCTCTCTCCACGGCTGCTTAAACTGCAGCCATGTGGTGACACAGGCACCCTTGCACAATAGTGCGAGGATATCTGTGTCATGTGCTGTTTGTTTTTCTACAGAAAGACACACCTTCCTGTACAAAAACAATGAGAAAATGCATTTTTCTCCTTCAATGTATGCTGAACATTTCAGCATGCATTGAAGATATAAAAATGTGGAGAAATTAAAACAACTCTCTTTGTTGTGCTTTCCTACACCAATTGTAGAATGGTGCACCATTCACACACATATCGAGATTTAAATTTCTAATAAATCTAGACATGTGGCTTGTTCTATGAGTATTAAGTGCAATCATGCACAACAACACTTATAGAACACCCTTTCAACCGAAAGTGGTCTGCATGATGAGGTTATATTTTCATGGAGTATAAAAAGTGCACAGAGTGCCTTTTCCTCTCTTTGAAAATATGAAAGAGTATCTTACACAATAACTATGTTACAAAAAGTGACATATTTCCGTTTTTAAATTTCCTTGCGAATGATAGAAGGTAAGCACAGAATTTTGATTGCAAAGATGTTCAAAGAAGAATGAATGAAATGATTGCGGTCCTTCAACAGCTAAAATATTATGAACCCCTCAAATCTCTTTTTTTGCAGGTCACTTGATATCTGATTATGGTCAGATTTCAAAACTACATAAACGTGATTCTTGCAGGCCTCTTCATTCTGCACATTGAGACTTAGTTAAACTTACCTTCATAGTAATAGGAATAAAAAATATCATTCATTTTTGCCTATTTTTCATTAAAATATTAATTCCTAAAAATTTCTCATTTTAAAATTTGGATCTTTGAAAGAAAATAAAATAAAAATTATAACATATAATAATAAATTTTTTACAACACAACATAATTTCCACAAAGTAATTTTTTTGCCTTTTTTGCGGTTTTCAGAATATATTGAATTTCACTTGAAATAGTGATTTCATTGGTACTCATCACTTAACAGCGGGCAAAAAAAAAACAATCAGAAAGATTGTTAAAAAAACCCAACATACTATTCTCTGTAAAATACCAGAAAATACAAATCATACATATATGAAATGCTTACAGATTACAAAATGTTATAACTTTAACTTATAAAAACTGTAAATGTTGCCACATTAAAATAATCACCGAATAAATGACCACCAAAAAGTCCATAATTCAAAAATATACCTTTCCTTGAGGCCAAATGGCATTTTTGCACTTCTTCTTTATGTAAACTGTCCAATGGTAGTTCTATTAAATTATAATAATAAATTCCTCAGAGAGTGAATTAGCTTCCTAAAACTTTGGCTTCAAAAATATTAGGTAGGAATTTTGTAATTCCCTAGGCAAACGTTGTTTGAAAACCAACTGGGCATCATTACAAAGTGTCCAGCCTTTGTCACATTTTAGATAGGCAGTGTAATGTCCAGATGTGGTGGAAGGACCATCATGGAAAATTATTGCAATTGCTACAAAAGTCCTTCCTTATATTGATATTTGTGCTGCTACAAATTGTTTTATTAAAGTATCCAATTTTCTTCCATCTGCTGTACAACGTTGCATCATTAAAATTATGTATTTTCCATATTTTGTTAACAATAATGTGGATAACATTTCTGATTTACATTGGCTACACTCCATGTTTTGAATAGCACCTTTCACTAGTTTATTGAAAGCCACTGATTTACAGTCTGGTAATGTTAAATACAGAAATCTCTCAGTGTCTACATTGGTGCTACATGTATACGTGCAATTTTCACAATGATGTTCCCATTTGTAAGAAAGGCCAACAATATTTTCTATTTCTACACCTTCATTTTCAAAAATGGTAAGCATATACATTAAAAATTCCTGAGCATCTTGTTGGATATTTTGTGTAAATTGTGTAGAACCAGAACACACATCCAAAAGACTACGAACATCTGAAACAGATAGTATTTTACTTCTATCTGTTGTCAATTTTTCATGAACAGAGTGCAACAGAGAACAAAATCTTTTTTGCCGTTTCTCCATAATTTGCTCTTGCAAATCTTCAAGATAAAAAACAACATTGACCACTACAGTAGCATAGCAGGTGACACCAGAACTATTTTCGAACTGATAACCAACAATCTCTTCAACAGTGTCCAATTTCTTTTTTCCTGCAATCACAACATTATCTTGTTCTTTACTTGTCTTGATACCTTCAGAACAGATATTCTCTAACCTTCTTTTTCGACCAACCACACGCTTTTCAAATACAGGATATTGACCTAAATTTGGAGCATACACCCTTCTTAACCTATTATACTCTTTTTTGCAGTAACCTTTGTCTCATCAAAATCAATCAAAAACAAACCAGATACTGTTCTGACTCGCGACAAAGCAAAATATGCCATACCCTCTTTAAATACAGTAGATCCAATGTTCACCAATGCACTGTCTACACTTAATCCTTGAGATTTATGAATAGTCACTGCATATGCCAGAGAAAATGGAAATTGTTTCCTACGGACATATAAATCTTTAACAAGCGAAAAACGAACTGAACAACGACCAATTTCTTTAACTTCATCAATCTGATCAAATTTAATTTTTAAAAATTCAATTCCTTCTTTTTTCTGATAATTCACAAAATCCACCACTTTGCCCATTGCACCATTAACTAAACCTTTCTCTACATCCAAATTACACCTTAAAATTACCCGACAGTTTACACACACATACAGTGTCTTTTCCAAACCAGCAGTTTTAGATATATTTTTTTCTAAACAATCTAGTTTTGATCTCAACTTACCCGTTAAAATAATAGTTATTCCTTCATGTAGTATTTTATAGATGGCTTCCATTTTGACAATTTCTTCATTTTCCAATTTTAATAATTCTTCGTTGAATATTGAACACTCACGCAGTGTTGGCATTAAGCAAATCACTGACTTATTTTTAGCAATTTCCACGTACACTTTTGCAGCAACTGCATTTTCATTTGGAAAGACATTGCAAAGTAATCAACTCTCCAAAGCTTGTTTGCCATGTTCTGTAAGAATTCCAATTCTTATATCTTGAAGAAAACTTCCATATTCAGCATCATTTGCCTGTCGCATATTTGTTGTCAGTTCTTTGTATTCAAAATTACTCCAAATGTTCACCTTACCAACACTGCCAAGAGACTTTCTAGTATCTTCATGGGCAAGTGTTTTAAATACCGGTTGTGCTTTTACCGGTGTCAGTTGCAGTAGATCTCCAAAAACTATGACGTGTTTTCCTTCAAATAACATGTCATACTCTGTTTTAAGAATTTGCTGCATTCTTAAATGCACAAAGGCAAGCATCAAGTTTGAAACTATGCTCACCTCATCAATAATGAGAAGTTTCATTTTCTTCAGCACTCTTGAAACTTCACAACAAGCTTCTCCAGATAGCTTGTGGTATTCCAATTTGTTCTCATGCTCTACTGGCAGCATTAGTAAACGATGTAAAGTAATTCCTTTAATGTTATGTGCTGCCAACCCAGTTGGAGCAGTGACAACACAAGACAAATGCGACTCAGTTGTTTTTTGCAGATAACTTGTAATTACTTTAATTAAGAATCTCTTTCCTGTTCCAGCTTGAGCACTCACATACATTCGGATAGGTTGAAATGATGTACATGAGCAGTCTTTCTTTTCATGAAGTAATCCATGGTTAATCTGCTCTTTCCCTTGCTGATATATTTGTTTCTGTTCAACATTTAGTTGCTCTTCCAAGTTTCCTAACTGTATTGCATCTTCTTGTGCTTGATACATTGCTGTTTCCACCTCATTCATGGCAATCGCTGGTTCATTTTCAACAATTGGTTGTCCAAGTGGATCTTGACTCAGTGCAGCAGAACTTTGACTGTCTTGAGAACTGTCTCTAGCAATCTCAGCTGCAATTGTAGCTTCTTGATCAATTTCATCATTCAACATTTTCACATAATTTGCAAAAGCACTGCATTGTATGCTATATTTACAAGCATTAAATGAATCTTCATAGCTGGGAAAATCTCCAAGTAATTCCAGTTCAGAACGCCATGGTTTGAACATTTGCAAAAGGGGTAAATAGTAAAATTCCCTTTTGTCAGCAGTGTCGCAACTCAGTTTTCTGCGATTAATTACATTTCCTTTCCTTTGTTTCACCAGACATCCTTCAGAACCAATCACTCCATATTTTCCATCGTTGATGTTCTCTGTAATATTCCGTTTAAAAGTGTAGTTTTACAACACTTCATAGTCAAGATGATGACTTCTCTTTGGATAGTATGTGTCCAACATATTGGTTTTCAAAATATCTGCACTTTCAGGGTCATTTTCTGCTAAATGTTCAATTTCCTGAACAGATTTCAGTACCCGATTTCGCATTTCTGCAAGACCTAGACTCACCCAAAAGATTCTTCTACTTTTGGAATATAGACTTGCAGATGATAACCGATCTGAACATTCATATGCTCCAATTTCACGATGTGATAACATTTTCAAACTGAAACTGTATAATTTCTTACTTAGACTCTTCTCGTGAGAAATCTCTTCCCACATTTCTTTCAATTCAGTCTTTTCTGATTTAGTAATGTAAGACGTTACATATCGAGCAACAGCAAAAGAATTGTCCGCAACATACTGAATATCCATGTTAGCGTTCAACATGGATAAAATAACTGGGTTGTAGTCATTTATGTATTTTTATTCTTTGCTTCTTCTTAAGTTGTAGGTGTTTTTCGGAGACTTTCTTGTGATGGTATGTCGTACAGCTGACATGACACTGTTCACTCTTCCTTTGGCTAATATAGGATGTGGAAATCCAAAATGACATTTGGTATAGAACTTATCCTTTAACTTGTACTTTCGTCGACAGTATTTTCCACACCTATGGCTTTGAAATCGTAAGACTTGTTCTTTTAAGTTTTTGTCTTCTCTGCTATTTGGTACAGCACATGTAGCATAATCTTCAATGAAAGACAAAACACTTTCATCTGAATCTGTTCCAAATTTGGGGGCATCCTTGCCCATAACAACATATGTATGTGAGGAGCACCTCTTGCTTGATACTCTTTTCTCCAAAAAAAACCCACAACTTCTCCAAGAGGAGGATTCTTTTTATTGCAGATGAAAGACATCATAGCTTCAAATCTATGATTGAAATATCTGCATACATTGACAGGATCCAAAGAGCACAATTCTCCAGGTGTCTTGTATTCAATATTATTTATATTGGAATTTGCTTCTCGAAGAAATTCAAGTAAATCATCCCAAGCATTCTCAGCACAGCTTAGTGTAACAAACCATATTGGAGTTCCCAAGTTCCGTAGCATGCATTTCAGTTCTCCATGTCGACGTTACCAATATTCATTAGTCCCACGCTGACCTGCCATCAGATTAATCAACTGAGATTCTAAATGATCATCTCTCTGATGCACTTTATCCATAAAATCCTTTGCAGTTACATTTTGCAGATGCATTCTAGTTTTTAAAATGTGATTTACTGCATATGAAAGTCCAGACAAGTCATTTTCAAACAGAACATGAAACATGTAAGGGATACATTGTCAAAATCTTGGATCTTCTGCATATAATCTTGTTGCCCGATATTCAGATGCAGGACTCTGCACAGGACGTTCATCATATCGTCCACCTTTTCCTGTTGGAAACAACTGCGGGAAACAACGAGCTTCCAAACTCTCTTCCCATACACTCATGGGACTTCCTGTTGCTTTTTTCATTTGAAAGAACTGAATTGTATCCCCCATCACCTGTTTGGAATGAAGTGGATGTACACTGTAATGTTCATAGATCTCTTCACATCTGGACATGTCCACTTTTTCAATTTGTCCACTTAATGTTTCACTATCTTCTGCTAAATCTATTTCTTCTTCTACAACAAACACATTTCTATAGTACTCATTATTTTTTATCAGATACAATGATGCCTTTTGCACTTTTCTAACATCCACTAATTCTTGCCAGATTTTCTTATTCTTAGTAGGAACACCATTAACTAGAATGACTAGTGGCTCATTTTCTGCATGATCTACACCAATAGTTTCAACATTTTTCCTTAAATCTAATGGTAAATACACAACTCTTCCTTTCAATCCTCGTTGCAACTCTGATGGAGGTAATTTACTTGTTTTGGGCTCCATACGAACAATAGCCTGAAATGGGTGAACACATTGTATCAGAATAGACTCATACGTATTTAAATCTATCAGCTCTGGAGGAATAGCAACCAACTCTAGATTATTATGAACAGCTCTAGCAGGCATTTTATTCTCATCTAATTTATTATAACAATATTTGCAAATACGCTGCTCACATCCCAAATCAAAACAATCCTCTACCAACAAATAAGTTGCAAATTCCATCCACTTATCATTATCTTCTATTTCACTTTTTAAATACAGATTGACACCCCTAGGCTGATTTTTATAGTGACTTTGCCAACAACAAATACAAGAAACATTTGGTCTTTCACCTGAAATTACCTTAAACTTTGTCATTTCATCCTCAAATTTTTCTGTAATTACAGGTTCTACATTGTCTTCAACATTTTGTTCTACTAATGTTTCAGTTTCTTCACTCTCTTACTGAGGCCCAAAGTAACAAAACTCAATATCCTCACAGACCTGCTTCACATCTTAAACTGACCCACGCAAAAGAGCACTGTTCAACTCACTTAACTTTAGTGCTGGACTTTTTGCATAATACAACCTTCTCACTAACTTCCGCATTTGAGTATGATGTACTGCCAGCATTCTGAAATGGTGAAAAACACTTTCACAAACTTTCCTTGAAAGACAAGCCAGAGAATGACCTTGCAAACCAGTATGTTTTCTCACTTTGCAAGGGTCTAGTCCTTGCAACAGCTTAATCTTTTGTTTTACACTTTTTTTAGTATAGACTCGTAAAAAACTACATAATTTTTCAATAGATTCCTGTCGTACACTACAAACACTACTGCAATCCCAAGTGTACACAGGGTTTTTAGCACATCTCCCTAAAACTTCATCAGCTATCACTTCTTCTGCATTTCTTTCAACAATTTTCTCTTTCTCCATTGGACAACCATCACTAACCTTATAACCTCTACCACTGGTGTCAACTGCATACAATAATTTTTCACTTAGTGAATAACTCTCTTCATTAAAAAAAGGCTCTGAACTAGAACTCTGTTTCCATTCTCCCAAAGAAACATCCCAATTTTTTCTTTTTATTAATAACTCTTTTCCTCCTACTTTTGGCCTTCATTATATATATTGATTAATCTAGTGATCGAATTCTGTTTAACACTAAAATAAACAGTTTCCTTTTTACTTCAAAAGCCTTTTCCATGATGCTTTCAATATGCTTCTTCTTTTTATAAAATAAAGCTCTCTTTTTATATTTTTTTACATCTTTCAGCAAATTATGCACTACTCTCTTGTAAAATATTTTTTTGCGTAATTCCTTATACTGATTTTGTCTTCTTTTACCATACTTTATCTCCTTTGACTGAACATTTGCTTTTTTACTTTTCCTCTTATTTTGATATTTTTTCTTACTTAAAACATTATTTAAAGTTGCAGCATTCTCTACATTCTGTTTGCTCCTACAAACATTTTTAATAAATTGCTTTGTGACCTTACCAGAAGATTTTTTCCTTTTAGCCACATTATCTTTTTCATTCAATACTTGTGCTTGATGTTTCTTCAAATAATCCTCCTGTCTCTGTTCTTTTCTTTTTCTGGCATAATTTCTCAATTTTAACGTTGAAAAACAGTATCTGCAAAAAAGAGTCACAAATAAATGTATATTAATAACTTTCAAATTTACAATATTCCATTACTGTACAAACACATTTTATATAAAAACAGACTAAAAAACTATAGCCCTGAACCACAAGTGTGACGATGATTAAAACACTACATACATAATGCATACTACTTTGAAGCAGTTCATGCCCTAAAGCCTACCTCACTAAAAGACTTCATGCTAACTAACTGAATGATTACAGTACTAAAAAGAGACACACTGGGTGAGTAACAGGGTGTTTGCTAGAAGTGTATGAATACTAACTGGGGAAATGAAGCTGCGAAAGACAACTGTGTAGCTCATTAGAGAACTGAATGTATACTGGATAGGCATTTAAAGCAGTCCATGTGCTAAGGCCGGGCTCACTGCATGAGTACTTGGGTACTGACTGAATGATTAGACTACAGCAAGGAGACTGCCTGGATGAATTTATAACTGGTAGACTTTTCGCACAGGGAATGAATTAGTACTTGGTACTAAAAAGGTCACTAAAAGACTGCAAAGGGAGTGACAAGATGTTTGCTGGACTATATGGATATTGACTAGGGAATTGAAAGTATAAAAGACAAATCTCTAGGTGGTTAAAAGACTGCATGCATAGTGCATAGGGGTTTGAAGCAGTCCATGTGCTAAGTTCTGGCTCAGTGCATGAATACATAGACAGTAACTGAATCATTAGAGTACTGGAAAGAGAGTGTCTTGGTGAATTTATAAATGTTTGAGTTTTGGCACAGTGAATGAATTACTACATGGTGCTGAATGGGTCACTAGAAGACTACAAAGAGAGTGATAGGGTGTTTCCTGGAAGTGTATGGAAACTGTCTAGAGAATTGAAGGTGTGAAAAACAACGGTGTAGGTGGTTAGAGAACTACATGCATACTGCATGGACATGTGAAGCAGTCTATTTGGTAATGAATGGTTCACAACATAAGTACTTAGAAACTGACTAAATCATCAGACTACTTCTAGGACAGTGCCTGGGTAACAATATGACATTTTCAGTTCTGGGGCAGTAAAGACAATACTACATGGTACTGTACTTTAGTGTCAAAGCATGTCTCATTTTTATCAACGCATAAGCAAAGACTGGCTTCTAATGCTAATAAAACTTGACAACATGACAGGTTTCAAAACAGTTTTCTGTCAGCAAATGCACGATGGTACCAAACGCTTCTCTGACAGTGGTTCCCAAATGCACACAGACTCACAGTGTGATTCTAGACAAGCACCACTATCCCTAGGAGTTTACCAAAACTCATTCACTACAGTGGAAGAGGTAAGGAAACTGCACACAATCTACATATTTCACGACTACACTTTAGTGTCAATGCCTGACTCATTTAATCAACACATAAGCAAAGACTGGCTTGTAATACTACTAAAACTTGACAACATGACAGGTTTCAAAACAGTTTTCTGTCAGCAAATGCACGATGTTACCAAACGCATCTCTGACAGTGGTTCCCAAATGCACACAGACTCACAGTGTGATTCTAGACAAGCACCACTATCCCTAGGAGTTTACCAAAACTCATTCACTACAGTGGAAGAGGTAAGAGAACTGCACACAATCTACATATTTCACGACTACACTTTAGTGTCAATGCCTGACTCATTTAATCAACACATAAGAAAAGACTGGCTTCTAATGCTACTAAAACTTGACAACATGACAAGTTTTAAAACAGTTATCTGTCAGTAAATAAACGATGTTACCAAATGCTTCTCTCACAATCCTTACCCAAATGCAAACAGACTCACAGTGTGATTTTAGACAATCAACACTATCCTAGGACTTTACCAAAACTTATTCACTACTGTGGAAGCGGTAAGGGGACTGCACACAATCTACATATTTAAGTACAGCACATCAGTGGCAAGACATGACTCATTTAATCAACATATAAGCAAAGACTGGCTTCTAATGATACTAAAACTTCACAACATGACAGATTTCAAAACAGTTTTCTGTCAGCAAAAGCACGATGTTACCAAACGCTTCTCTGACAGTGGTTCCCAAATTCACACAGACTCACAGTGTGATTCTAGACAAGCACCACGATCCCTAGGAGTTTACCAAAACTCATTCACTACACTGGAACTGGTAAAGGAACTGCACACAATCTACATATTTCACGACTACACTTTAGTGTCAATGCCTGACTCATTTAATCAACACATAAGCAAAAACTGGCTTCTAATGCTACTACAACTTGACAACATGACAGGTTTTAAAACAGTTATCTGTCAGTAAATAAACAATGTTACCAAATGCTTCTCTCACAATCCTTACCCAAATGCACACAGACTCACAGTGTGATTTTAGACAAGCAACACTATCCTAGGAGTTTACCAAAACTCATTCACTACTCTGGAAGAGTTAATGGTACTGCACACAATCTACATATTTAAGTACACCACATCAGTGTCAATGCCTGACTCATTTAATCAACACATAAGCAAAGACTGGCTTCTAATGCTACTAAAACTTGACAACATGACAAGTTTTAAAACAGTTTTCTGTCAGCAAAAGCACGATGTTACCAAACGCTTCTCTGACAGTGGTTCCCAAATGCACAAAGACTCACAGTGTGATTCTAGACAAGCACCAGTATCCCTAGGAGTTTACCAAAACTCATTCACTACAGTGGAAGTGGTAAGGGAACTGCACACAATCTACATATTTCACGACTACACTTTACTGTCAATACCTAACTCATTTAATGAAAGCATAAGCCATAACGGTCTTCTAATGCTGCTAAAACTTGACAACATGACAGGTTTCAAAACAGTTATCTGTCAGCAAATGCACGATGTTACCAAACGCTTCTCCACAGTGGTTCCCAAATGCACACAGGCTCTCTGTGTGATTCTAGACAAACAACACTATCCCTTGCAATATACCAAAACACATTTCTTCATCTACAAGGAGTACTACATTTTACTGCAGAAACATAACTCATTTCACAAATTCATAAACAATAAGTGGTTTTTAAATCTACCAAAATATAAGAACTGCATAGTTATCTGTCTACAAGCACATGAAAAAACACAAATCCTTATCACAAAATGGTTTCCACATGCACACACACTGTCAATAAGATTGTAGAGAAAAAAAATACTCCTTAAACTTTAGCAGAAAAAATACATTAGTCTGATTAAAATAAAAATAGTCTACATACATCCCCTCACAATTAAATAACTCACCTTTCAAGATGTTTTGTAGATTAAGAAGTATATCAGTCACACACCAGATATCAGTCAGACACCAGATTTTCTTATACAGAATCTCTGCACTGTGCACCTGTCAGCAGAACCAAAGAATGGCAAAGTTTCCCTCTCATTTTCCACACATATACATGTAAACATCAAATCACATTCCTTCTCACATAAATTCAAAAGCAAACACACATTTCTATTGGTTAAACATTTCAACCCTTTCCAAATGACATAAACTTCAACCCTTCCCCCAATCTGCCTTCTGCCCGTTACCATAGAAACAGGTCATGGAACACTGTACTGAGCACACAGGACACAAGTTCAGCACACACAATGTTGCTAATCAAAACAGCAAGTGTGCTTGACTTCTCAACATATCAGCTTATCATATATAATGTTCCTTTCACGCACTTTTTGTTAACCAATAAGAATCACGCGTTTAAAAATCAGAAATATGCACCCTACCTTTCAGTGTAGAAGGTTGTCAAACAACCAATGATTTCTTGTCTTTTTTCAAAATTGCATCTTAGCCACCATTTTAGAAACATCTTACTTTCCAAACTGCCATTTCATTTACAGAGACCATCTGAGTGCATCCATACCTCCTTACAAGATGCTTACAGTGTGGATTGTGGGACACATCTACATTTTCTGGAGCCAAAGGTATGCAGAAAACAAAGGCATTCACAAAGACCTAGGTTTGCCAAATGTAGACATTAAATGGATTGGACAGAGAGGGTTAAAGTGGCACCAATTGAGGCCATTGGTGAAATCCTTCATGCAAATCCAACACCCTGACCTCATAATAGTGCACTGTGGTGGCAATGACCTAGGCACTTTGACTGGGGTAGGTCTGGAAATGCTTATGAAGGACACCTTTGCACAACTGATTTCACTTTTCCCTAAAACTGCCTTTGTGTATTCTAACATATGCCAAAGGCAGAAATGGAACTGGTCCGATCATTTTTGTCCACAGATTGAGAAAGCTAGGAAACATGTGAATAAATCTGTTTCTGCTTTTCTCCAAGACTACAGAATGGGGTCCATTTACAATAACAATCTGCGCTTTCATATGCAAGAGATGTATAGGAGAGATGGAGTACACTTTACTGATGAAGGAAACAGAGTCTTCCTCAACAACTTTAGACTCTGTATAGGTACTTACTTATAAGTACCAAAAATTCTCAATGAACACAACGGCTCTTTATAGAGCCACTCAAGAACAAAACACTTAAGCTTAATCTTCATCTCCCAACAATGTAATTTTTTTTTTCCCTTGGATCCGCGAACCCACCGCGAGAGAATCTGGGCATCCGGCGCGATAGAATGCGCGCACCGTGCGTGCATTTTGCCGCTTTTTTTTTTTTTTAAAGGGGGGCCACAGGGGTCCTTCTGGGACCCCCTAAGCAGATCTAGAGGGTCAGAGTATTTCCACTCTGCCCCCTTTATATCATTTACACACTTATTCCCCTTCCATCTTCAGCCTCGCTTCTACCGAGGCAGAAAATGGCCGCCAACAGTTCCTGGTTTCGAATGTAGAGAGACGCTCGACAGCCAATTAGCATTCAGCGCGCGATCGGAAGGGTGCGCGCTCCGTTCGGGGAGGGTGCGCTTACGGTGTGGGTACGGTCTGCAGATCCTCCGCGGCCATAGATATCACTAACTTTTTTACCCTAATTTTCTCAGGAACTACTGAACAGATTCACACCAAATATGCAAAAAGGCACGAGTCCGAACTGAGGACTACCTCTTTGCCAAATTTGGTGTCATTCTGTTCAGCGGTTCGGGCTGTAGCTGCGACAACAGATCCTATGGGAAATAGCATGGGGAAAACGCATTTTTGAACCCCCCTTTTTTCTTGGCCCCTGCTTCACAGATCACCGCAAAACTTTCAGGGTAGGAGCGGAGCGGAGCTGGCCAAAAGTTTCGAGAATTTCACGAAGATTCGTCAATCGGCGCCAAAGATATTCCCAATAGAATGTTGCGGATTTCCTATGGAAAATAGGTCCTAACTATAACTATCTACTGGCAACCGCCAGTAGATAATATGTATATCTATATATATACCATATGAAGCTTGCTCGCTTATTGAGGAGACCACACGCAGCGTTTTGTTTCGCTTCTTTATTCAGATGACACCAACAAGATCGGTAATGGACTTTCCAGCATACTTTTCGCCACTGGTGCCACACGCGTTCCGGAACAACTTCCCTTGATCACTGGCTGGGCTCAGGTGGAAAGGGACAGCGTGTTCCTGTCTTAGCTATGCTTTTAAAGTTTTTAAGACTGCCCCTTCAGGGGCGTGTCCTCGCTATGCTTGCTGGTCAATGCAGTTCAGGTAAGTTGGGATCTTTAGTAGACGCTGCTCATTTTTCCTACCAAAATACTGAATCCATTAGGTTGCTGTATGGTGCGCTGCCTTCTTGCTGCTTTGCTTGTGTCAGCCAAATTCGCAACGTTGCTCCATTGTGTACTTGTGAATCCAAAGCACACAGACCTGTACCGTCAACAGGAGGGTTTCCTCGTGGCCAGAGCGGGCCACAAAACATACCATATGAAGCTTGCTCGCTTATTGAGGAGACCACACGCAGCGTTTTGTTTCGCTTCTTTATTCGGATGACAGCAACAAGATCGGTAACGGACTTTCCAGCATACTTTTCGCCACTGGTGCCACATGCGTTCCGGTACAACTTCCCTTGATCACTGGCTGGGCTCAGGTGGAAAGGGGAGAGCGTGTTCCTGTCTTACCGATGCTTTTAAAGTTTTTAAGACTGCCCCTTCAGGGGCGTGTCCTCGCTATGCTTGCTGCTCAATGCAGTTCAGGTAAGTTGGGATCTTTAGTAGACGCTGTTCATTTTTCCTACCAAAATACTGAATCCATTAGGTTGCTGTATGGTGCGCTGCCTTCTTGCTGCTTTGCTTCTGTCAGCCAAATTCGCAACGTTGCTCCATTGTGTGCTTGTGAATCCAAAGCACACAGACCTGTACCGTCAACAGGGAACAGGAACACGCTGTCCCCTTTCCACCTGAGCCCAGCCAGTGATCAAGGGAAGTTGTCCCGGAACGCGTGTGGCACCAGTGGCGAAACGTATGCTGGAAAGTCAAGGGAGAGGTTTTTATCAAGTTAAACCAGCTCTGATGTACCTGCAACTACTTGACTGTCCATGGATTATTTTTAATATTGCAAATTTTTTGGTTTCTGCGGTGCGGACAAGGAAAAAACTTGATGTCCAGCCTGGATTATGAATTCAGTGGCACATTTATTTGTCTGGATGATCTTTTCAGGAACTGTTTATCACATTGTAGTTTTTTAACGTATTTTATCTGTATGAATTTTTGTGATGTACTTTTATGATTTTAATTAATCGATTAAAGTGGTTTTGACTGACTGACTGACACTCTGCAAAGGCACTTTGTGGCGCACTACTGGTTGGGGATGAAGACCCCTTGGCTGCTGAGGGTCCTTGGCGGCCAACAAGCTCTCCTTTTACTTCCAGTAAGTCCCACACAGGGGGGTTGCTGAGAGGTCTTCAGAGGTCATGCCCCTTTCACCACCACTTTGCAAGAATGCCTCTTGGTGCACTACTGGTTGGGGGATGACGTCCCCTTGTCTGCTGAGAGTCCTTGGGAACCAACAAGCCCTCCTGTTACCTCCCAAAAGTCCCACACAGCTGGATTGGTGAGAGGTCATCAGAGGCCATGCCCACTTTCCCCACCACTTTGCAAACACGCTTCCTGGCACACTACTGGTTGGGGGATGAAGTCTGCTTGGTTGTTGAAGGTCGTTGGTGGCCAAGCACCTGTATTGTTGCAGCAAGTAAGTCCCCAACAGCAGGATTGCTCAGACCTCATTGCAGGCCCGCCCCCTTTTTCAACCACTCTGTAAATGCACCTTCAGGTGCACTACTGGTTGAGGGATGACATCCCCTTGACGTTGAGGACTGCAAGCAAGCAAAAAATGCCCGCTATGCTACACTACTCGTATTTGCACTGTGCTACGTGCAATTCGCGTAGTGGTTCAAACTACGCACAATCTGCGAGCGTAGCGTAGTACTACGCCCAGGGTTACCTTTTTTGTGATTTGTGTAAATCTGTTCAGTAGTTGCTGAGTTATTTCAAGAAATTTCCAATTGCATATATAGGGCCACAGGGGATCCATGATTCCTCACAATCTCATGCTGAAACCTGATTCCCTACCAAAGCTTTAAACCAGTAAGTGATGGCAGCCATCTTAGGACTCGGCCCGATCCGAGTCCCAGAATTAATTTTTTTATTTTTTTAAAAGGAGGCAGAGTAGAAATGTTTGCTTTGGGGGGTCCCATATGGAAACCGCAGGGCTAAAATACAACTTTTAAAAAAAATACATTTTGACAGGAGTCACGTTGGATCCACGGATCCTGCTGAATTATTTTTTTAAGTTTTAATAATTAAACCCAGGTGGTCCTGGGGGCATATTGATAATAAAGGGGGGCACACAGGTCCCCCCTCCTGGGGCCTATTAATGCCTTGAGGACCAGCACTCTTAATTGGGAGGCTTCTTAGACCACCCCAGAGCCTGGGGACCACCCCTTCCCCAGGGTCACGTGCCAAAAATTAATCATGGGCCTCTTGGACTGCCCGGTGCCCTGGGGCCCATCACCTCCCCATAGCTAATGTGTTGTTATTGGGTGGACTCTCAGCCCCCCTGGGCCCAGGGACTACTATCTAAAACTCGGAGACCACAACCTCCGCATGGCCAACTTCTTTACAAATAATTGGGAGGGGGACAATGCAGCCCCCCTCCCAGGCTGTTGCCGGCCCCGGGGACTCACACCTCCCTGTTGCAGGCCCTAGAAATAGGAAAGGAGGGGGGGTTGCGCTGCCATAATCCGGGAGCCATAGATGTCCTCCGGGACTACCACCCCCCAGGGCTGGCTCCAGCTATGTCCCAGGGTGTCCACCTAGGACAAAGCTGTTTTCTATGGCTTGGCAGGAATTTTATCGCTCCCGTCACAGCAAACGCTCCAGTTCTAGCAAATGAGAGTATTTTAAATGCTCTCACTTACTGGAAGTGGGGCAGAATTGCTTTCACAGAAAGGCACCTGCATGTTCAGCAGCTCCCTGTCTGTGAAAACAGTGTTGGCTCCCATAGTAGGTGTGGGAGCTTGCAGGGACAAAGTGGGCCTTCAGGCTCCCCCTGTGATCCCAGTGGAGACTGGGTGCCCTGAGGGCACCCAGCAGAAATGACTGGACCCTGGGGGATGGGTCCTCAGGGCTCAAATCAGAGCATGGAGGGGGGCCATGGCCCCCTTAACCATTTGTAAAAAGCTGTACCCCTGGGGATGGGGTCACCAGGGCTGAAATTGTCACACGGAGGGACCAAAAGGCCCCATTTCCTCTTACTGGTAGGCCAGGACCCGGGGATGGGGTCCCAGTGGCCGGCATCAGCCCAAGGAAGGGGGGTCATGTGGTTTCCCTTCCCTAATCAAAGAGAAAATAACAAAAAAAGCTGAATGGTGAGTCGCCAGAGGCCCCATCCCTTCCTCCACCACTCTGCAAAGGCGTATCGGAGGAAGCCAGGAGAGGCTGTTTGGCGGCACCGGGGAGTACCACAAAGACCAGGAGGTAGAGGGGCAGCAGCGTCACCAGCGGCCCCTCCCTCCCGCACCAGATTTAAATAAATAACCTCGTGCCTCCCGCTTCACGGGAGACGCAGCGTATTGGAGGAAGCCAGGAGAGGCTGTTTGGCGGCACCGGGGAGAACCACAAAGACCAGGAGGTAGAGGGGCAGCAGCGTCACCAGCGGCTCCTCCCTCACGTCGCGAGGGCGATATATTGGACCATATTGTGACGCAACGCGGGACGCGCGCGGGCGGCGCCAGGCTAAGCCCAGGCAAAGGGCGGGCCGTCTGTGGCTGTCAGGGGCCAGAAGAGGCCGGGCCGGGCCATCTCTCTTTCCAGCAGAAGACCAGGTTACAATCATGGGTAAGCGGAAACTCCATACTACACAGGACCAGGGGGGGGCTAAAGCGAAAGTCCCTAGAAAGTCGGCAAGTATCATATCATACCTAACCTCTGCAGTGGGAGTGTTAACATCAGAAATTGCACAGGCTGAGAGAGAACTTGGTCTTAATAACAACGTAGCAGAAGAAACTGGTCCTATGCAGCCTCCAGGAAATAATCCTGTCCCACTAGAGCCTGTCATTATTGTCGGTCCCCCAGCCCCGGTTCTAGAACAACAAAGTGCTGCTGGAACTGTTTCGACCACTGATTCTCTGATAATTATGGCCAAATCCACATCCTATCAGGCCCCTGTAATCAAAAGGCAATCTAAGCCCCAATCAAAAGGCGCCAGGAAAATGGGCAAAAAACTTAACAAGCGGGATCTTACATTTAACCGCATTTTACCGGACCCTAACCAAGTGACTTTTACTCTCTTCACTCCTCTATTCGGGACATGGTGGAAAATATTTTTACTAGCCGACTCGAGGAGTCTCTAACCAGCATTGCTAAAGACATTGTTGATACCTTGAACATGTGTGTTGCTAGTTTATTAGAGAAATGTGCCCAGATTGATTCCACCCTTTCAGCCATAAACAAGGCTTGTAACCCTATGCAAAACAGTACCCCTCCTAGACCGACTCATCTGACAACAGCTGGCCCTAGTAGCAGGACAGGGGGGGATTCCTCGAGGATCCCGAGTATAGCTGTGTCCCCCAAGTCGAGCACCACCATCATAACCCTAGAGGTAAGGGACTCGGAGGGGCATTCGAACAGGAAAACCAGGTCCCTAGCCCAACCTACATCTCAAGATAATTTGATTAGTGGGCATTCTTCATGTAACCCCTCAATTCAACCTTGTATTAATCTCCCCCCTGAGGCTGTCCCGTTGGTGGTCATCCTGGTTAAAGTCGCGCCACTACCGTATGGAAAAACTGAATCATCCGAAGTACTACTGTCAGTTACCAGGAAATGGTGTGACCAGAACTGCTCAGGTGATGCCAATATTTCACGTTATATTTTGACAGCCAGGTGGGTTGGGTGGATAGGTGGTACTAAGAAAAAATTTAAGGGGGACTGTGTGGTGGTTAATTTTAATAACCACTATGTAGCAACACGTTTACTATGGGACGCCTCTGATATGGCTGGGGAGGATGGTAATATTAGGGCTGTCCCTTTAAGCCTTTTTTATCCATCGCCCCTCAGTTTTTTCAACGCTCGAGGGAGACACTGTCCCCCGCTACGATCTGAGCGCCCATTGGCACTGGTGCCTTGTGCCGTTTCTAACGTAGACTCTGCGCCTTGGTGTCCTACAAAAGCTCCTTCTCAGGGTAACCCCAGATTAAATAGGATAGATAGGACCACTGATGCCATTGTTTTATCCAACAGGTTTTTACCCCTGTCCCAGCTAGAAGCTAACGACTGACTAGATCTTTCAGCCTCCATACCATGTAACACTGGTAACGATATAGTTAACAACAAACAAATGATGGACGGAATGCTGACAATGCATACATTCTCCCCCAGTCAAGAGATCTGGGTTAAATCCATCATTCTTTTGCCCTCTACACCACCCCAGTTTAGACATGGCCATATGCAAATCAGTCTTGACCCTGTGCCTCATGGGAACAGTCCAGCCCGAACTGCCAAGCCATGTCTTCCCTGGACCAGAATCAAGCATCCTAGGACCGGTTTCTGGCTATCAGCCGTCATCAGCCAGGATAGCTTGACTCCAGTGGCGTAGTGAGCACGGGTCCCACGTCTGGGAATACCCATCCCACTTAGGGCGAAAAGCGTTACAACAAACAAATGATGAACGGAATGCTGACAATGCATACATTCTCCCCCAGTCAAGAGATCTGGGTTAAATCCATCGTTCTTTTGCCCACTACACCACCCCAGTTTAGACATGGCCATATGCAAATCAGTCTTGACCCTGTGCCTCATGGGAACAGTCGAGCCCGAACTGCCAAGCCATGTCTTCCCTGGACCGGAATCAAGCATCCTAGGACCGGTTTCTGGCTATCAGCCGTCATCAGCCAGGATAGCTTGACTCCAGTGGCGTAGTGAGCACGGGTCCCACGTCTGAGAATACCCATCCCACTTAGGGCGAAAAGCGTTACAACAAACAAATGATGGACGGAATGCTGACAATGCAGACATTCTCCCCCAGTCAAGAGATCTGGGTTAAATCCATCGTTCTTTTGCCCACTACACCACCCCAGTTTAGACATGGCCGTATGCAAATCAGTCTTGAACCTGTGCCTCATGGGAACAGTCCAGCCCGAACTGCCAAGCCATGTCTTCCCTGGACCGGAATCAAGCATCCTAGGACCAGTTTCTGGCATTTCAGCCGTCTTCAGCCAGGCTCGCTTGAATCCAGTGGCAAAGTGAGCAAGGGACTCACGTCTGAGCATACCCTGCCAACTTATGGCGAACAAAGCAAAAACCAAAGGAAATGATGGACGGAGTGTTGAACATTGCAAGCACTCACCCCCAGTCAACTGATCTGGGTTTAATCCATCACCGTTCTTTAGCCCACTCTGCCACCCCAGTTCAGACATGGCCATATGCAAATCAGTCTGACCCTGTGCCTCATGGGAACAGTCCAGCCCAAACTGCCAAGCCATGTCTTCCCTGGACCGGAAACAAGCATCCTGGGACCGGTTTCTGGCTAATCAGCCATCATCAGCAAGGCTAGCTTGAATCCAGTGGCAAATTTGCTCAGACGTGAGTCCCGTGCTCTCCATGCCACTGGAATCAAGCTATCCTGGATGAAGAGGGGTGATACCCCGAAACCGATCCTAGGATGCTTGTTTCCAGTCCAGGGAGGACCTGGCTTGGCAGTTCGGGCTGGACTGTTCCCATGAGGCACAGGGTCAAGACTGATTTGCAAATGGCTGGGTTCAAACTGGAATGGCATGGTGAGCAAAAAAACGATGGATTTAGGCCCAGATCTCTGTACTGGGGTGAATATATGACATTGTTCTGCATTCTGTCCATCACCTGTTGTTTTTGCATATTAATTTCCAAGCCATGTTGTTCACAAAAAGATGAAAAATATTTAACAAGGTTTGCCAACCAATAGGTGGTTTTTGAGATCAGCAGGGTATCATCTACGAATAGCAGAGCAGGACATTTCTGGCCAGTTATCTTGAGGGAATCATTAATACAATTGAGTAAATAATCGATCACCCCATTGACAAAATAGAGCAAACATGGTAGAAGATAAAACACACCCTTGGTACAAGCCTCTGATCTCTCAATGTGGTCAGTAATCTTTCCATTCACCCAGAGCAAACTTGTGCAAGGTTGTTAGAGTACGAACACATTATTAGCATCAACACATTTTCAGGAACTCTAAAATTTAATAGCGCTCCCCATAACTTGTTTTGTGTTTCTTGCTTGAAAGCTGCCCTTAAGTCAACAAACGCCACATCGAGATGTTCCCGCTTTATCACAACTGTTTTCCAAACAAGAGCTATAACACGAAAGGTCAATTGGACATACATTCATCCTATACCCTGAATGTACATGAGCTAAAGCTTTAGTTTGTGTTTGCTGATCGATTTGCAGTAAAGATGGGGATATTGCAGTGCAAGCGGCATGTTTGTTGCAACGGTTCAGCAAGGTTTTTACTTTCCAGAAGTGTCCCCTCAAAGAGTGAAGTAGTTGCTGAACCACAAAAAACTACTTTCCCTTATATGTATGGAGTTTTCTCCCTTCAGGTGGGGACTTTTAAATGACTTCTTTGCCACAAACTCCTATGCTTCTCATGGCAATCGCTGGCAGGGCAAATAGTGGTGATCGCTCCCGCTATAAAGAAAGGCGAACGCTAAGATTACAAGCTGGCCTTAAAGAACGCAGGCCACAAGGTGAAGTATTTCTATTGGCAGAGGCAGATGAGGCTCAGATATAGAAAGCCCAGTAGGTCGTCTACCTCTGACTTAATTACTTATGCCTACCAACCCTCCTGGAGAATAGTCCATCAACCAGAAATCTATAGCCATATCCGTCCTGTGCTATTCTTTCAATCTGCTTCCAGGTGCAGCCCCTCTCCTTGCAGTCAGCCTCAAGGCCTTGGTGCCAATATATTTCTTGGCCTTCTTCTTTTCCTCTTTCCTTGAGGTTTTGAGGATAGGGATTGCCTGGTCAGCCTTGAAGTGGGCTTGTGGAGGGTGTGACCTATCCAGCCCCAGTATATTTTCATGACTTCTTCATGAGTAGGGAGATGGATAGTCTGCTGCTACAGTTCATTGTTGCTGATGGTGTTTGGCCAGCAGATCTGAAGACTTTTCCTATGACAGGTGTTGATAAAGGTCTGAACTTTGTTGGTGGTGGTCACTGTTGTCCTCCAAGTTTCTGCTCCATACATGAGGACCAATTTTACATTGAGATTAAAAAGCCTGATCTTGGTTTCAAGCATTAGAAAGCTCTAGATCATCTGTAGCTGAATGAAGGCAGCCCTTGGTTTGCTGATTCTTGCCTTTACATTGGTGTCTGTGCTGTCTTGCTTGTCTATGATACTGCCCTGGTAGGTGAAGGCCTCAACCTCTTCCAGGGCTTCACCTGCAAGAGTAGCTGCAGATGTGCTTGCCATGTTAGCCTTCAGGAACTTGGCTTTCCCCTGTTGATGTTAAGGCTAGGTTGTGCTGATTTGGCTGCCACATCTGTGGTCTTCTCTTGCATCTTCAGATAGGTGTGGGAGAGTAGGGCCAGGTCGTCTGCGAAATACAGGTCATCAAGCTGTGTCTAAGGTGTCCACTGGTTCCCATTTCTTCTCAATGCTGTGGATGTCTTAAAAATCCGGGCCATGGCCAGCAGGAAGAGAAAGGTGAGAGGAAACAACCATGGCAGACTCCAGTACTTACTTTGAAGGCTTCAGTGGGTTGTCCTTGCAGGTTATTCTGTCATAAGAGTTCCTGAAGATTCAGATGAGTTTATTAGGAGTTTATTTGACACACCAAAGTTGCAGAGGAGTTTCCAAAGTTTTTTTCTGTTCCCACTATCAAATGCCTTCTCATAATCGATGAAGTTGACATAGAGGGGAGAGATTCCATAGACTGCTCAATGATGATCCACACTGTTGCAATCTGGTCTTTGCAGGATCTCTCTTTGCGGAAGTCAGCTTGCTGGTCTCACAACTTAGCATTGACTTGTTCTTTTATTCTGTTTAAGATGACTTTGTTGAACACTTTGCCTTCAGTTTGTGCAGTTACGCAGGTTACCTTTGCTGGGGATCTTGGAGAGATATCCCTCCTTCTAGTCTGATGCCAGCTTTTCCTATTCCCAGATGCTTCCTATTAAGGCATAGAGGATGTCTACTGATATTTCAATGTTGACCTTCAATGTCTCTGCAAGTATGTTGTCAGGTCCTGCTGACCTTCTACCTCTGAATGGGCAGTGTAACCTCAGCTTTGGTTAGACAGGATCACTGCTACGTTTTGAGTTTTAACTAAACAAAACTTCATCAAAAAATGACAGATTTTACACTATACACTTCTGTTCACAACTGGCCAGTTACCTAGCTCAAAATGAGGAAGTAAGGCTGAATATTTAGTGTACCAACCCCTTCATCTCTCCTAGACCAGATTTTCTCACTTGGCAATTCAACCAACATTCTCTACAGTAATTCTGCTCACGATTTTTAATTCTAATGTTTGCTGATTCAATAAAAAGTGGGAAGTTAAATGAAGATATTTGTTAATTTCGAATTCCGTTGTGAAACAGACTGGATGATTACTATCCGATGTGTTTAAATTTTATGGATGGCAAAGAAATATTCGGCTCAAGAAACAATGCACAACCATTCCCATTTGCAAGCACTGTATTCCTTCACACAGTTAATGATTTCCGAGGTGCAACAGAAAGCTGTGTAAAGATGCTTACATTGTACCACAATTAAAGTAGAAACTTTTACTTTAGAGATGATTCAATATTTGGAAAAAGATAAACATAAGGGTATTCATGAGGTAGTTCACTCTTCATCATTCCCCTTCAGTAAAAACATAATATGGATTTGACCAGGACACAACTGGGAACAGCAACTAGCCCTGACAGGTTGCTCCTCCACCGGCCCTAAGAGTGGGGGGGGGGGCGGGGGTGATGCTATCAAGAAGCACCGCTCCCGCTTTTCTTACAGAGGGCCGATATTGCAGTCCGGCCCTAGATTTGACTGAGCTTCCTGTGGTCTTACGAAGTAGATGCTCGGTTAAATGACAGAATATCAACTACAATAACAGCATGGTATACAATTTCTGTTAAAATATCAACAACCAAAATATCAACTTTTCATACATATACGGTAAAGTAAAAAATATATTGATTATCAAAATATTGTGGTTCAAATGATCTACATTATGATGGGAAGTGTATATATTTAATTGTAATTAACTTAGATCTGATTTGAAATAACAGTAGATGTTTTAAAATTAATATATTCAAAAATATATATCACATAAAAAAGCTATGAACATTAATTTATTAAATGTAACAACACATTTTAAGAAACTACAAGCACATTTAAAATAAATGTACATGTTAATATAAACAATATTAAACTGCACATTATAATACATTTATTATTCAAATCAACGTTCTTTATTTTAAAAGTATAATATTAGGTATTAAATAATATAACAAAACATAAAATTTGAACTATTAATGAATTTAAACAACATAAAAACCTATATTGGTTTATTACCATTGTATATATGTAACCATTGTATGTATTAAACCATGTGAAAGCAATTAAGATATGTAATAAAATGAAATATATTGAAAATATTAAAACACGTAACAACAAATAGAATGTAATTGAAACAAGCACAATGGAAATATAAGAAATCCAATCATTTAAAAAATATATACTATGTATAAAATATGCACTAAATATCTTTACAAATCTAGTAGCATATAGTAATAAACCTCCAATAAAAAACCATTAGGAAAATGAACTAATACAAACTATTAAAATGCACTATACTAATAGAACCCTACAAACATTATGGAAAATGCATACATTGAGGGGAGGGATTGAATTTGCCCGATCTAAAAACATTGGACAAAAGTACATGTACTGAGAGGATCAGTTTTACTCCAGTCTAACAAACATTGGAGAATGTACATACATTCTGAGTGGTCAGATTTACTATTCTAACTTTAATATAGCAAACTTTGGGTTAAGTTCATACTTTGGGGTGAGGAGGGAATTTACTAATCCAACTTGATCCCACAAACATTTAGGAAAGCTGACACATTGCGAGAGGGTAGGTCGGATTTACTAACTCCAGTCTGACTAGGAAATAAGCATATATATTTGAGGGTTGGGGGTCAAATTTTCTTTACTAACTCCAACCTAACAAATATTGGGGCAAATGCATAGGTGTGAGGGGCATTGAATTTACTATTCTAAATCTAGTTAGAATCTAGTCTGACTATGGTTAGAATGAAAATACATACACCCTCAATGTATGAAAGTTCAAACTTTGAGGGTGAAGGGGTCAAAATGACTATTCTAACTCCAATAAAAAATTATTGGGGTGTGTTTAGAATGGGTAGATTTTTATTTAACTATTCTGACTCTTGTCCAACTAATATTGGATAGAATGCACACACAGGACATTTGTAAAGCTGGAAATGCATCAGAATCCTACACCTCCCCGGGGGAGGGGAGGAGTAGGAGTGGCACAACAAAATACTTTTATTTCTTCTCATTTTTTCCACTTTCTATGTGTGCTACATTCTGCATAGAAAGAGGAAAATGTTATCAATTTTTGTTTTTGTGCAGACACCCTTGCAACATGATGTAAGGGTGTCTGCATTGGCACACAGCTGCTGTTTGTACTCCTGTGCAGGGAAGGACAGAAATGCACTATATCTTGTGGATATGGCGTATTCCTGCCCTTTTATTTTGACGCACAATAGCGAAGCAGGAAGGCTTGCTGTTCTGCCGTTCATCAAAATATTGTAAATGAAGCCTAAAGTGTTTACATAGGGCTCGGGGATCAGATTTACTTTTACAACTCCTGTCTAGTTTTTGCTGACTGGTACTACTGGCTTTTGAAAACTGCACTGGAACATTGGTGTCCATCCTCAGTGTACTTCCGCTGACCCCTAAAACAAGGTAAACCGGGGCGCACAAGCTGTCATAGAGAAGTTAAATGGTGTCAGGCAATCCGATATAGAATTCGAGTGCAAGGTGTCAGGGAACACACCGTGGAAGCAAAACAGCTATGGAGACCAATGTAGAAGCAAAATGGTGTCAGAGAACCCAATGTGGAATTATAATGACCTTAGAAAGCACCAGGGAGTACGAGAGAATTTTAGAATGGAACCAGGAAACAGAGCAGGAAGTAACACAGTGTTCAGAGAACACAAAGTAGATGTAAAACCTATTCATGAGAGACAATATAGAGACAAAATCTGCCAAGGAGCACAACATGATTTTACAGCATTAGGGAAAGTGAGGATTTCTAAGACCCCCATTTACAGCCAGTTTCCAGATATACTGAGGTAGCACTGTCTGGCTGTGTGTCTTTCAACCTTGGCCCCACCTTTCACCTTTGCATCCCCCAAAGTCCATGCCTACAGTGGGTCAAGTCCCTGCCCCCTTGGTGTCCATCTGAAGGCAGAGAGGATAACTTCAATAGGTGACTTTACTGATGGGCCTCACAGCTTTAATCCCCTCCATCTCCTGTTCACTGAACCACTCTCCACACACACTTTAATCTCAAAGGCCGCCCAACTACTGATCAATGCACCATCCGTCTACCAGCACCCCTCCCCCATGGTCCACATGCATGCAGCGGGTCAAGTGCCTCTCTCTGCCATTCCTGCTCTTTTGGTGTCCATCTGAAGGTGCTTCCCCTCATTTTATTACATGGAGTAAGACACTTATCCCAGGATTACTCATGAACTGCAGTCACTGACTCAATTACTTTGTGAGGTGAGTAGAGTGGCAATTCCGTATGGACTGCCTCGTGGCCGCAACGAGTTTTGCATCAAACGCCAGCCGCCTGGGCATGATTCAGACTTACTCTCAGGCTCAGCAGCAGATGAGGGTTCCCGCGGCCGCTGTGGTGCATTAGGTTGGGTCGGCTCTATTTGCGGGGATCTTCATTCTTATATTATTTGGTGTCCATTAGGTTGGGTTGGCTCGATTCATGGAATTTGCATTCTCATGTATTCTCATTTTATTTGGTGTCCAGCCTCAGTGTATTTCCTGTGACCCCTGAAACATGGTAAAATTGGCTAATCCCCAACTGGTATATTTAACTGTCCAGTGAGGGCATAGTATGTGGTGTAGGACATAGACCAATGAAAAGGAATGTTAAATGTCACCTTTTGACTGCTCTGCCATTGCCACTGCAGGCTCTCTCCCACAACCACCTGCGCTGGACGCAACTCTCACTCTCCACGATGTCATCTATCAGGAATGCCGTGCCGAGTGGTTAATAGCATTGTTACATTGTAGCACTGCAGCTAGAGGTGCCGATCAGCTCAGTCAGTCCCGAAGCGTGCGAATGGCCCACTCCTCAATTTAGCTTTAGTTTCAGTCTTCATTATTGGTGCATTATTAACAGTGCTAGGGCTTGACAGCTGAGGAGGCGCTATGCCATTTATGTGTGACTGTCCATTTCAGAGCAGTAATGCAGACTACCACACTGAAATGCGTTAGTCTAATGCCTGATACGTGGCACTTGGCAGGGCTGCCCCCCCCCATGCAATACCTTGTGCCTGCTGTCATGTACGCTACATCCCTTGGTTTATCATATGGCACCTGTCTTCTTGGTTTGCAGCTACCTTGGCCATCGTATCCTTATTTCCTCATTACCCTTGGACCTCGAGTCCCTTGCAATGCAGTGGCATTAAACATGTTTTATTCAGTGAGTTCTATAATTGCTTTCGTATGCACAGCATTGTTGGGTTTACTTGATATTCCACTCACTAAATATGCGCATCTTTACTTTACAGTCTGTCCAGCAGTATTTCCCTGACCCTCATACAATCTATGAACTAGGTGACGTTCCGAATGCTATGTAGCATCCATGTGAAACAGCAGGTACCTGGATGAAAGCATTGAGGCTTTTAGTTGCACATAATTAATGGGTCACCTAATTGAACATTTACATATCGCTTATTTTCATGTGTTAGGCCGGCCGCACCTCGTATGCCCTCGAGTCCGTTAGGCTCACCTACTGCGTGATGATCCAACCCTACCCCGGAATTGATAGCTGGTTCCAGCTGCATCTTCAAAATACAATACCTTAAAATACGTGCAGCGTTATCTTGCTATATACAGTAAATACAATTTCAGAGGACTTTTATGTACTTCATGCACCATGTGGTTCCCTATTTTCAGTTTGGCATTCTTTTATGTTTCATGGCACGAAGCATGATTTAAGGTTCTCTTTTTTGTCCTTCGTACACAATTTGGTTTTCTATTCCAGTTTGGCATCCTTTTCTGCCCCGTGGCACGAAGCATGGTTTAATGTATTCACTGGATTTTGTATCTTTTCTGGGTGGTTTCTGTTAAGGCGATGGTCTCCAGTCAGTGGTCTCAAATCGTGTAATCAATTTTCACTTTTTTGGTTTGGTTTTATGCCGAGGGCTATTGTGTGCCATCTGGAGCTCCCTTTTCTGCAGCGCCATGGTAACCTGGGAATGTATTTCCTGTGGTGGTAACCTAGATACATAAAGGGTTTGGAATGTTATAATTCAAATGCGCTGAAGGTCTGTTTGTATCTACTGGCTAGGTCCTGGATGTAATCTTCTTACTTTGGATTAAACCTCAACTTCTGCCCTCAACCTGCCTTGTGTGATCCTTCTCGCTGTTATTATGGATCTTACATATATTTATTGTGATATGTATTTGCAGTTACTTTCTGAATCTCATAAGCACGTGGCTTTCATGAAGAAGGCGCTATGCTGAAATGCGCATAGATATCTGAATATGTCAAAGGGAGATTTGTTAACCCAGAAATATATCGAATAGAATGCAACATTCATTGACTTATTAAATCTTTATTAAAAAAATTGTATGACATTCCATTGTTATATATGTACAAATCTTTCATGTACCATGCTTGACTTAAGTGGGTACTCTTTTTGTTTGAATGTAGATGCAGACGTATTCATATATTGTTCATTTTCCTAGATTTATGAAGAACATATTATCTTAAAATTGTTTTCTAATGTTTTTTCACTACTTTGAATAGTGAAATATAAAAAATGTATGATTATAAAATCATTGTTTGTCACACACCCTGTACATATCTTTGCCCTCTTGTATTATGCTTTTGATCAATTATAGAGTGTAAATATTGTAGTTGCCTCGGGTTCTTATACACTAATAATTGTTTCCCTGCCTCAGGAACTTGTATTATTAGCAGGAGGTCCCTTCTTTACAGTATGACTTCCAACCTCAGGCCGGCCTCAGTTCGGACCTGGGGCCCGGTCAGAGCTTCTTAACCCCGGCAAGCATGCACGTCATCCTAGTGCCTGTGAGACCCCATCCTGTGAACTTTGCAACATGCCGTGCCAGAAAATGAAGCACAGGGCCGAGCTTCCACCCCATGCCAGCCAGAGGTTTCACCAATGGCTGAGACAAAGCTTCTTAACCCAGTCAAGCAACGGAGATCTTCCTGGCCTGTGGGTGTCACGCACTGATCTTCCGGGTGACACTTGGAGTGTGTTCTTGTTTAGAAGAAAGGGCCTCTTATCTCCAGACGCAGTGCTGGGTGCCTGAATTTTCAGCAATGCTCCAGATGATAATTCAGCAAGAGGGAGAAAAACCTGAAGTAAAAAAGAAAACCTCTTGCTTACCAGGATATGGAGAAGAGTACCGGAATAAGGAGTAACAAGAAGAACTGGAAAGAGCATAAAGTCCAGTGAACGAGCAATGATTCAGGAACTACTGTGACACAACGGACCTACTATGGAACTCCACAATTTAGGGGCATATTAACAAGGGCTTTATCTCCGCTTTTCTGGCTTTAAAAGCCAAAGAAGCGGAGATAAATATATTGCCCAATCAACAACAGGGTGCTAACATGCAAAATCGCATGTTCGCACCCTTTTTCACTACGCTTCCCTTTGCATCTCTAAAGCGATGCAAAGTGGGCGTTCCAGAGCAAATTAATAGGAGAAATGTCGAAAAGTGAAATTTCTCCTATTATCAAGCTTCATGCTAACCCTGTTAGAGACAAAAAAAGGAGCACTACCCACGGTTAACGCTGCTTTTTTACGTCTGCTAATTTTCAGACTTAGCCATGTAATCAAATGGGAGGTGGATTACATGGCTAAGTCCACCATGGGCTATCAACAAGGATATCCCTATCCCTATCCTTGTAGTTTTATCGCTGCATTACCAGCGATAACCTCCCAAAATGCCGCTATCGCTGGATTTTTTATCGCCTAGGCGGTTAGCGTTGTTAATAACGTGTTAACCAGGTGATATTATCCAGCGACAGCGGGTGTTAAAAAAATTAACGCTAAGCGTCCTTAGCGTTAATTTTCCCAGTTCCTTGTTGATATGCCCCTTGGTTACGAACAAGATATGACCTAATCTCCAAAAAGATTCAGCCATCAAAGATTGGGCAAGTAAGTACAGAAGCTATTACGAAACATGCAAATGATGAACAATCTATAATAATTTGCAAGAACGTTACTAGTGATTCCTATACCATTTTAACCAATGTACTAAAACAACTTCGGAGAATTCTTATGAGGGATAAACACATTCAGAGACAGAAACGCATAATTCAAAAATGACTGCCGGTGATGACGCCATAGGTCCTTGCTAAGCTATGCCGTGTCGTTGGCTTGAGAGATGGGTCACCATGGGGAGCCCTGTGCGGTAGTAAAAACATTTGTGGAGACCCACCGCAGGAGACGAGTTTGTGCCCCAAGGTAGAACACGAAATCCTTACAGTGGGTCACAGTTCGGAGCTCTGAGGGGCACAGCAGCCTGGAGAATCATCCTAATAGCCAGTGTCTTTGACCCCCATGCTAGCTGGAACTCTGACCTGCACCCGGTCAGAACTTCTTGACCCGGCCAAGCAGGAGGAAACTTCCTGGGCCTACGAAACTGCATCTAGTACACTTAGTGACACTGAAAGTTCGGGAATAGCGCCTAGGGCTGGGAGTTTCCTTTCCCCCAGCCAAAAGTAGCTCTGACCCAGGGGCCCAGTCAGAGCTTCCTAGCCCAACTAAGCAGGGGAGACATCCTGGTGCCTGTAGGACCCTGTCTTGAACTCTAAGACAGGTGGGCAGACGGAGGCCAGGGTCATGGGTTTTGCAAAGTGGGCCCTACTGGATTGCTGAATCCCAGTGAAGCAGTGGAATCCTCTGGCCTGCAAAATCCATCCTGGGAACTCTGAGACATGATGAGCAAGCGCACAGATACCAGGTTCTAGAGGTTCTTACTCAGGGACTGTCAGAACTCTAACTCAGGGTCCGGCCAAGACTATTCAGCCTGGCAAAGCAGGGATACCTTTCGGGACACTCTGTGACACAACGGTACCAGAACATAGGCCCCAGGTGGGCTCCACCGGAGCTCTGGCCTGGGGCCCTAGCAGAGCTTTCGTCCCAATTGAGAGTAGAAACTTGCCATCTGGTCACTTGCATGGGGGTGCCATAAATCTTGCCCCAATCAGTGAGAGCAACCTGATGAATGAAAGGCCATCCATCTTTGCCCTACTAGAACAGGGGAAGTCCACTAACCATAATAAAGGGATAGAGGAGTACATTTGAGCAAATGCATCCAACCTTCTAGAACCTTGATTGAACAGGAACCATAATGGGCTTGAAGTTTTAGAAAAGCCCTCTGTGGGACTTCGAGGGTAGCTCAGAATTATGAACGCTGAGTAAAGCCTGGAAGTGACGTGTTTTGTATTTCAGTACAAAACCAGTGACGTTAGCACAAGACATTTTGCACCACTCATGTGAGGGCGGTAGCTGTCTCACAGGTGTAAATGTACAAACCCTTATAATTTGCCACGCACCTTCAAAGAGCCCCTCTTTCTAAATATGTTTCCTGAGTCTTCAAGAGTTAAGAAGGTTCCAAACTAAATTGTAGAAAATAGTTAGGAATTATTTTTAGCTTGGATTTTTGTATAGAGGGCTGTTTCTCTAAATCATGGGTACTGACTTACACTTTCCCAGGGCCACAAAGTTTGGTCTGTGGTGTGACCAAGGGCCGCACGTTTGCAAACGGGGGGGGTTGTAAAGTGGAAGTAGGGGAAGCAAAGCATGAATATATCTGGTAGCTGTCTTTAAAAATTAAGGTGTTCCCAAAGTTAAGGGCCTAGTTATTTCCTTTGCCTAACTGCTATTAACCTTTAAATAAGTGTTTGCTGTATATTAATTTTTTTTTCCATGTTAGTGCTGAGTCATGCAAACATCAGTTTGCCTCCCAGCTGCTCCTCCCTCCCACCTCCACTTCTTATGGCGGCCGTGCACAGCGGGCGCGCCATTGTTGCCCCAAAGGCGTGCCTAAGGCAAGCCGCACCTGGACCACACCCAGCACAAGAACCCCTGGCCCCCGCGAATGCCAAAACGCCCATCTCCGCTACGACTCCAGCACCCTCCATGTACTCAACGCCTGCCGATCACACACCTGCTGCCTGACTGCCCCGAAGCGCACCCAAGGACCCTTCTCCTGCCGGAACTGCAGCTTCACCAGCATCTGACCCGCCAACCCACCAACCAGGAAAGAACCCAACTACCTCAGCAGCATTCTTCTCAACACCTGCTCTGCCCGCAAACACGCCGTTGAACTCTGAGACCTACTCGACTCTAGCTCCCCAGACGTCGCCTTCCTGACGGAGACCTGGCTGAACCCCTCCTCGGCACAGGACATCGCCATTGCCGTCCCGGAAGGCTACAAGATCACCCTCAGGGACCGCACCAACGGAGTAGGAGGAGGAATCGCAATCATCCACAGGAACACCCTCAGAGTCTCGACCAGCACCGATGACACCCTCAGCACCGCCAAACACCTGCACTTCCAGATCCACACCGATCCCAACACCACCCTCAGAGGAACCCTCATCTACAGACCCCCCGGACCCCGACCACAGTTCAGTGACTCCATCGCCGACTTCATCAGCACACACGCCCTTGCCTCTACAGACTACATCCTCCTCGGAGATCTGAATTTCCACCTCGAGAACAACAACAACACCAACTCCACCACCCTGATTGACAACCTAGCCAACCTCAGACTCAGACAACTCGTCACAACACCCACCCACTCCGACGGCCACACCATCTTCTCCGCAAGCCCCCAAAGCTCATTCAACCACACCACTGAACTCCACTGGACCGACCACCGCTGCATCCACTTGACCTTCAAGAAGCCCACCACACACCACCGCACCCGACAGAAGCCTCGCCGCTGCTGGAGCAAAGTCAATGAAGACCAGCTAACCACCACCCTCGCCTGGAGCCCACCCGCCGCCTCACCGACCCGACACCACCGCCCACAACCTCAGACAGTGGATCGACAACTGAGCCAACACCTTCACCCCTTTCAAGAAACCCCCCAACAGTCACACCAGCAAGAAAACCAGCTAGTTCACAGAAGACCTCCAGACCTCCAAGCAAACCTGCCAAAAACTGGAGAAGAACTGGCTCCACGAACGAACACCAGACACCTACGCAGCCCACATGAACATCACCCGCAGATGCCATCACCTCATCAGATACGCCAAAAGGGCCTCCTTCAAGACCACCTAGACAACAACGCGCACAACAGCAAAGAGCTCTTCAACATCGTGAAGGAACACTCCAACACCAGCTCCAACACCAACGACATCCCACCTGCGCAAGACCTGTGCGACTCGCTGGCCGTCTTCTTCTACTGCAAGATTGCAGACATCCACAACAGCTTCAACGCCACGACCGCCCCTACAATCACTAAGACCTCCGCCCCCACGACCACCACCTGCACCAACCGCATACTCTCCTGGACCAATGACGAAGACACCATCAAGATCATGAACACCATCCACTCCGGATCTCCATCAGACCCATGCCCACACCACATCTTCAACAAAGCCAGCACAGCCATCGCACCCCATCTCCAGAAAGCCATCAACATCTCCTTTGAGGCAGCAACCTTCCCAGAGAGCTGGAAGCACGCCGAGATCAACAGCTTACTCAAGAAACCCAAGGTGGACCCCAAGGACCTCAAGAACTTCCGGTCCATCTCCCTGCTCCCGTTCCCAGCGAAGGTCATCGAGAAGACCGTCAACAAACAACTGACCCGCTACCTCGAGGAGAACAGCATCCTGGACCCTTCCCAGTCCAGGTTCCACAGCAACCACAGCACCGAAACTGCCCTCATCGCCGCCACAGATGACATCAGGGCCCTTCTGGACAACGGAGAAACAGCGGCCCTCATCCTCCTGGACCTGTCAGCCACCTTTGACACGGTCTACCACCGCACACTACGAACATGCCTCCACGATGCCGGTATCCAAGAGAAGGCCCTGGACTGGACCACCTCCTTCCTCTCCGGCAGAACACAGAGCGTCCGCCTTCCCCCCTTCCCTTCCGTAGCCACCAAGATCATCTGCGGCGTACCCCAGGGCTCATCCCCCAGCCCTACGCTGTTTAACATCTACATGGCACCGCTCGCCCATATCGCCTGACTGCACGACCTCAACATCATCTCCTACCCAGCTGATCCTCTCCCTCACCAAAGACCCCCACAACGCCAAAACCAACCTCCACGAAGGAATGAAGGCCGTTGCGGAATGGATGAGGAACAGTCGACTGAAGCTGAACTCGGACAAGACGGATGTCCTCATCCTCGGATCCGCCCCTTCGGCCAGGGACGATTCCTGGTGGCCGACCACACTGGGAACTGCTCCAACACCCACCGACCACGCACGCAACCTAGGGGTCATCCTCGACTCCACCCTCTCCATGACTAAGCAGGTCAATGCCGTCTCTTCCTCCTGTTTCAACACCCTCCGCATGCCCTGCATGATCTACAAGTGGATCCCCACCAAAACGAGAAGAACAGTCACCCAGGCCCTCGTCAGCAGCAGGTTGGACTACAGAAACGCCCTCTATGCAGGAGCCTCGGCTAAACTCCTGAGACGGCTTCAACGTATCCAGAACGCCTCGGCACGCCTGATCCTCGAAATCCCTTGCTGCAGCCACATCACCCCCCACCTGAGAAACCTGCACTGGCTCCCCGTCAACAAGAGGATAACCTTCAAGCTCCTCACCCACGCACACTAGGCACTCCACAACACCAGACCAGCGTACCCCAAAAGACGACTCAGCTTCTACACCCCCGCCCGCCAGCTCCGCTCCGCCGACCTCGCCCTCCCCACAGTCCCCCGCATCCGAAGAGTGACCTATGGCGGCAGATTTTTCTCCCACCTCGCCGCCAAGACCTGGAACATCCTCCCCATCCACCTACGGCAGACCCAAGACCTGCTGACCTTCAGAAGACTCCTCAAGACCTGGCTTTTCGAGCAGTAGCAGCACCCCCACCCCCTAGCGCTTTGAGACCCTCACGGGTAAGTAGTGCGCTTTATAAATGACATGATTATAAATGACATGATTGATCAGTCCAGTGCTGCTGCTGCCCATGGGGTCGCATGTAAAGATCAGGAGGGCCGCATGCAACCCCCTGGCCGTACTTTGAGTATCACTGCGCCAAATCCTTCGTGCAGCACAACACGTTTCTGGTATAATCCTTCAATCCGTAGCCAGTTTTTTTAAAACACTGTTGTGGGAATAAATATACAAGTAAGCAAAAATAATAAATGATAACTCAAACATATAAAAAGAGAGAGGTTCAAGAACAATTCACACAATTTATTTTTTTAAATACATCAATTATCATTGCAATATGCATATATTGAGGTGTCGTCCATCAGAAGATAAACTCACGAAGCCATCATCTAAAAACATTGTGAGGTCCTTTTCTTCTGCATTTCTCCTTTTTTTCAATGTTGGCCTAGTCACTGATTTAAAGGCCTTATTTAAAGATTTTACATATCATCCTTGTTGTAATACCCTTTAATCTATATAGATATTATCTAATGTATGCAAAAGAGAAGGCTTGATTTTTCTAGGTTCTTGCAAATTCCATTTCAATTAAAGTGCAGAAATATATCAAAATAGGCATTATTTTTAAACACACCAGATAGGCCTGCTTTGTGTGCAAATGGTGATTTAGATTTGCGGATTTGGCATTGATGTGATTTGCATACTTCTAGTAATTTCCATTAGACTTTTCAGCAATATATGGTTATTTTGTATCAACAGATCTGTTTCCCGTTGCTACTCTCATTTTGTGATTCCGCCTACGTTTGTGCTTCTTTCATACTTAAAATTTATGTTGCTTTTAACGCATTTCTGATTTATATTGCTTATTGTCAAACAAATTGGATATTTTTCAAAGTATACACTTTGGTAAACACTAAAGCGGCCGGTATTCACAGGTGTAAGAGGTATTGCCCTACCATCATGGGGAAATAAGGCAGGAGGTAGAATAGAAACACAATGAGCATCTTTGAACAAAATGCTACATGCTCAGTCCCAAAGTAACGTGAAATGATTTGCTTTTGGGGATGGAGGGGTTGGGGATGCAAATGTGCATGTGGCGCTGAGGATGTTACTCATCCTAGAGGAAGAAGGCAGTGCAGTGATGGGCAGATGCACTCAAGGTTGGTAACTGACTAGTGTTCAAGTTGCTGGGAGATCTGAATTTCAGATCGTAATGCCCTCACACCCCTGTTAGGGTGTCATGCTTCATCATAGGACGCTCCTCATCAGACCGCAATGTCTGACGGGCCATGTGGCTTCTTTGGCGAAGTTCACAAATAGGGTCCATAGATGATGAGGACCAGGAGGGGAAGTAACTCCCCGTAAGGTGGGGATGTCCAAATGAGGTATGTTTGATCCCGTATAAGGAACCAGAGGAGCGTCTCCACCTCAATTGAGGAAGGGTTTTACTTCATAGATGTAGGGGAGGGACCCCACCACTGGAGGGACCACCGAAGAGAAGGCACGGGCAATGCCGGCTCACCTACGCGTCTTCCCAACGTCTGGATATATTCCCCCGGTCCTCATCTTCTGTGGACCCTATTTGTTTATTTTTAGTCCTGAAGAAGTGCTGCCCAACTTTTGGGCTCCGATGGCATGAAACATGTTGACCACGCACACATAAAAGCTATCCTGGTACCTTAGGACCTCCTGGTAGCCCCACTGTTTTTACTTAGTCCTGGTCCCATTTTTTGAATTAAAACCTTTGTGGGTCCGGTGCCTATTTTAAAGTCACCTAGTCACTTTGCACACACTATTGGTCACTTCTTTTTAGCCCACATGCACTCTTCACATACGGCGTCCTCAGATCAAAAGAACTCCACCAAAGAAGCCACCAGGCCCATCAGACATTGCAGCGCCGGTGTGAGGAGGTGCGCCCTATGATGAAGTATGACACCCTAACAGGTGTGTGAGGGCATTATGATCCCGAAATTCAGATCTCCCAGCGACTTGAACACTAGTCAGTTAGCAACCTTGAGTGCATCTGCCCAACAGAGGAACGGACTCCTTACTGTGATTTACATGTGTTTTTGGAGGAGCACAGAATTAGGACCTCTCTAAATAACTAGGTCTTCTGTTCCCCTTTTTGATTCAACAGCAGTGCAGTGATGTCAGATGGGTGGGCGCAGCAGTCTGTATAGCTTTGTTTTGGGGTGCTCTTTGCAAGGACCCAGGGTGGGGTCAGATGTGCATCCGAAATTTTAGGGCTGGCCAAAACAAAAAAGCTTTTAGGAGTAAGTTGCAACATCAGTGCAGACTCCTTATTACTAAACCTGCTGGTTTAGTGTTAATTGGTAGTGATGTGTTGGAGAAGGAGTCTGGCAGGTCCTACTTCCAAGTTACAGTACATATGTTTCATTGAGCACAGGACTGCCTGAGAAGTCTTTCAAATTCAGACAAAAAACAGAACAATAACATAAATTCTCTGTCCTTTTCCGGTCTTTCACTCTAGCTTACGCCATTTTCTAAATTAATCGCTATAGTGAGCCTGGACATGAGATGTTTACACGTCAATGTTTCGACCCTGTGGGTTTATGTGTTTGCGGATACATCAAAATACGGTCTTCTTCAGGACAAATGAGGACAATGGACAGCCCTTGGTGGTTGGATTTTCAAAACAATGAATCTACTCCTGAGCCTGAATAGTTATAAGTACAAGTAGTAAATTTGTACTTATAAATTAGGCTGCAGCTCCTGAATTCAAGGGGTGGCAACACGTAAATTTGTATACCTTTACACTTGTACGGTGGCAGATGGTATGGGGACTATGAGTCCCATATATTCATTACAGAGGCTGCCCTCTGAGTGGCTGGCCGCACAGCTGGCACTCTTAAGCACTTCACAAATTCCTGTTGCACGAGAGGTGATAGACGCTAGGGGGACTACGAGTCCCATATTCGTCATGGAGGCTGCACATCTGCTCATGCTCTTAAGTGCTCCACCAATTCCTGCAGCACGGGACATGCTTAGGATGTGTGCGGGCATCGGCCCGGGTGAAGACCTGGTTAAGAGGGGGCCCGTCTGCACCTGTCCGCGTTTGAACTAGGCTAGGCTTGGTTACCCCTATGACTCTGCTCTGGCCCCCTTGAACTCATGGTGAGTGGATCTCAGACTGCTTCTGCCTGTTCCCTCCCATATTTGGCTTGAGGGTCTGGCTTTGAGCATGGGGAAGAGGAAGATAGAGTCAGCCAATTTGACCGCTAAGCAGCCTAGGACCCACAATTCAATATTAACAATTCTTAGTGATGCAGTGGGAGTTATTCTGATGAAATTATTCAAGTGGAAGTTCAATTGGCTCTTACCTGCCCTGCAGGAAACTCTGAAGTCAATCAATTTGAGGATTAGTCCAGTACAGAACTTACTTGGGCATTTCTAAATGATAATGATAATGGCTCATTTATGGCTGGGATAAATGCTGGAGCGCAACAAGAGAACTCTGGTGTAGCCCTCAGTGGAAGTTTGGTTGGCCTCTTCAAGTAACCAGTTGGGGCAAGGAAAAAGACTTCTGCGGCAAAGTTCAGAAAAAGGGGGAAGAAGGAGACTTTAACTTATCCGAAAGACATGCCTTTGAAATTGCGATCCTCCTATTAACTTGACAAGAGAATCTGGATTTCATTAAAGACACAGAGGCTAACATTATGCATATTTCTTTTAATGTAACTTCCACTTGATAGCATTACATCACAAAGTTAAAACAGTTCTAGAACAGAATCTTCAATATGTACAATAACCATGAGCACAGAACAGTCTGCCTATTTAAAATGTGGTGAAATAAGAAATAGTTCCAAATATTTGTTTCTTGCTCCTCTTCTTTAAATCCAACTTGAGCTTGAATGAAGGAAACTCAGAATATCCAAACTTCTGATGGAGAGTGAATTATGATGAGTTATCTGAAATAAAGAGAAGTATAAGTACTCTGTTGTTTCAAGTGACAGGTAGAAAAGGAGATAGTGATATGCAATACAAATATATACATCAAATTTGTTGTTGTAAATAAAATAATTTCAGGCATTATGTCATAAAAAATATTCCATCTATAAAACTGAGTAAATGCTAACCAACCATGGAAAGGGAAGGGTCGGATAATGTTAGCCTCTGTGTCTTGAATGAAATCCAGATTCTCTTGTCATGGTAATAGGAGAATCGCAATTTGATTACAAGACCGGAGGCTACCATTATGCATGTTGGCAGCTTTGTAAGACTACATCAGACATATGTTCAATTGGTTTGCAGTAGTGTTGTGAAAATGTGTTTGCATTAGACCAGTCGGCCTGCTTGGGAATATCATCTAACTTACCTCCCGTCCAGAAAGATTTACTGGCCATAGCACCTCTGAGGGAGTGTGGTTGCAATGTCTTTAAATCAATGCCTTCTAATTTCATTGTGAATTTGACCCATCTGAAGCAGAAGTTAAGGCTTTGAAAGGTTTGACAAAGGATACAAGTAATTGATTCACACCGTGTGCACGCAGACCTTTCATTCTACTTTCGTACTCCTTCAAGCAATCTACAACACAGAGTTTCTTGCATAAGACAAAACGTGGATACAAAATTGAATCCAACATAGTTTTAGTTCTTCTTATTATCTCAAACTTAACACAAAACATATTATAAGATCTATTAGTGACTTCGAGAGCTTTGACATCTGAAACCCTTCGGCATGATATTAGGCACAACATGGTTGCGAGTTTAATGGAAAGACTTTTCCCATCTAGTTGACTGTTATCCGGCCAATTTGTGAATAGGTCTAAAATTACTTTTATGTACCACAGTGTCTGGTATTTAGGTTTAGGGGGTCTCCTTAATCTAATACTTTTCAAGACTCTTCAAACTGTGACGTTCTTGCCTACTGTTTTTCCATTGACAAGAGCGTGACCTGCAGAAATAGCTGATCTATAACAATTAAGCGATCTATAACTGAGACCCCTTTCAAATTATTCTACAAGGAAGTTTACTATGTGTACGATAGGAGCCTCCACGGAATCAAGGTTCCTTTCCAGGCACCAAAATACCCATTTTCTCCAAATGGTGTTATACCTATAGTGTGTGCCAAGGGCCCATGACTCCGTGGGAAGAATTGCAGCTGTTGACGAAAGTCCAGATACAAAGGTGCCGATTACGATCCTGTAAAAAAAATCCCCGTACGACTCGTATCCGGTCTTTTTACCGTACGAATCATACAAGTGCCGTACAAACTGCCAAGTAAGATTCGCATGGGAAAAAGTCCATACGAATCGCATTGGGAATTATTCCCCACATGTCCTCGGGTCGGAAAATGTGTCCGACACGTCCTCGGACGATTTACCGTACAAATGTGAAAAGTGAAGTCCGACCGCGGAAGTACGATCCATCCCGTGCGTCCTATGTTACAACCGTATGGAAAAAACACCGTCCGCACCGAACTCCCATAGCAACCATGGAGACATGTGCCCGCATACGCGCCCAACACTCCCCCCAGCCCTCCCATGTACGAGTCGAATCCCCACCCGTGTATGTACACCCGTGTATGTACGAGACGTATCCCCACCCATGAATGTATGGAGCGTACCCCCACCCCAACCGTGTATGTACGACTCGTACCCTCACCTGCGTACGTATGGAGCATACCCCCACCCCAACAGTGCATGTACGGACCGTACCCCCACCCCAACCGTGTATGTACGACCCGCACCCTCACCCGCGTAGGTATGGAGCGTACCCACACCCCGACCGTGTATGTACGGACCATACCCCCACCCCAACCGTGTATGTACGACCCGTACCCTCACCCGCGTGCGTATGGAGCATACCCCCACCCCAACAGTGCATGTACGGACCGTACCCCCACCCCAACAGTGTAAGTACGACCCGTACCCTCACCCGCGTATGCATGGAGCTTACCCCCACCCCAACCGTGTATGTACGGACCATACCCCCACCCCAACCGTGTATGTATGACCCGTACCCTCACCCGCGTATGCATGGAGCGTACCCCCACCCCAACCGTGTATGTACGGACCGTACCCCCACCCCAACCATGTATGTACGACCCGTACCCTCACCCGCGTACGTATGGAGCGTACCCCCACCCCAACCGTGTATGTACGTACCGTACCCCCACCCCAACCGTGTATGTACGACCCGTATCCTCACCCGCGTACGTATGGAGCATACTCCCACCCCAACAGTGCATGTACGTACCGTACCCCCACCCCAACCGTGTATGTACGACCCGTACCCTCACCCATGTACGTATGGAGCGTACCCCACCCCAACCGTGTATGTACGTACCGTACCCCCACCCCAACCCAACCGTGTATGTACGACCCGTACCCTCACCCGCGTATGCATGGAGCGTACCCCCACCCCAACCGTGTATGTATGGACCGTACCCCCACCCCAACCGTGTATGTACGACCCGTACCCTCACCCGCATACGTATGGAGCGTACCCCCACCCCAACAGTGCATGTATGGACCGTACCCCCACCCCAACCGTGTATGTACGTACCGTACCCCCACCCCAACCGTGTATGTACGACCCGTACCCTCACCCGCGTACGTATGGAGCGTACCCCCACCCCAACATCCTAAGTACGTAGCGCACTCCAGGCCCCAACACCAGCACCTTCACCCAACATCGCGCATGTACGAGTCGTACCAAGCCAGACACAAGGACAGCACTGTACAACTAAATTCCCGAAGTACACACCGTACAAATGCTAAAAACGCACGTACACAACCAGGACAAAGCAAAACAACACAAGAATACACCATTTGAATGGCACAAAGCCACAAAACATGTCCAACAAGCACAAAAACAACACATTCACTGATCTGCAACTGCCAAAATCCCAAACAGAGGCCCAAAACACAACCACTCCTTATAACACACCCACCCAAACATCAAACACAGCCACACCCACCAATGGACCAATAAAAAGGGCCCACAGACACAAACCATGAGCCTTTGCAACAGACTCACTGCTGCCAGACCCCACAGACAACCTACAGCACCATACTTGAACCTTTACTACACCTTACACTTGCACACCTTCACACACCCACCTTCACAAACACCCCCTCATCACATTCACACACACACCTGCACAACCACACCCACACACCCACAACCATCCACACCCACACCCCTCACCATGGCCACTAACAAGAATCCAAAGTTCACTAACCGAGAGTTGGAGGTCCTTGTCGATGAAATCCTCCGAGTCGAGCCACACCTCTTTGGAACATTGGTCAGACAGACCAGCATTTCAGAAAAAACAGCCATGTGGCAGACGATTGTCGATGCTGTGAATGCTGTTGTGGCCACCAGAAGGACCAGGCATGAATGCCAAGCCAGGTGGTACGATCTGCGGAGGAGGGTCCGAGCCAAAATGACCGACGACCGCAACCAGGCCAACGTCACTGGAGGAGGGCCGCCCCGCAGACGTGTACAATACCATCCCTGGGAGGAGATGGTGATGGCCATACTGCCGGTGGTGGCAGTGGACGGATTAGAAGGACTCCGAGACCCGGGTGAGTACACAAACAACTCACCTCACATGGGGGGAACGTCATCCACAACCAAACTCATAAACAGGCATGCAACCACCCCAAGCTATCGCATGACTCAACCACACTCCATGAACACGCACATGCCACTGGCGCCACCATGCCCCCAGCTGGACAATGCCAAGTCACAGGCCACAGAAAACACCAACACAAGACACGGTAAGCCGGATGGCGGGAGTGTGGGCCCCAAAAATCACATAGTGCAACTCAGAAGCAGACACCAATGCCCCCTGCCCATATGGCCTAGGTCACAGCCAGACAAACAGTGTGTCCCCACACAGGAAAGACTTGCCAGCAAATGGCGGACGCCTTGCATTAACACATGGGGGTGACGGCACGTTTTTGCACATGACAGCAGATAATGAACAGCCAACACTGTCAAAGAGTGGCAGCACACACCACCACAGCAGCAGCGCAGACACAGACACTACACCCAATGGGTGCCTGGAGATCAGAAACAAACTCACATCAACAAGCCAAGGGCCATTCAAAGATCTGCTAAAAGTGTGTGCCCAGGAAGCTGGGCTGAGGTGACAGAGGGTGACACACAGAGGGAGGGAGAGGGGGACAGAGAGGGAGGGAGACACAGGGAGACGGACAGAGGGAGGAGGCTGACACACAGAAGGAGGGAGAGGGGGACAGAGAGGGAGTGAGAAACGGACACACAGGGAGCCCAATTCAGCCTTGGGGGGTGTGGGAATGTCTGCTCGTCAGCAGGTGGACTGCGTGCATGTAGACAAGGGTGGCCAGTGCCAGAACCCCCCCTCTTCTCCATGGCAAAACACAGGGCCATGTCTCAACCTGTGCACGAGCACAACGCCAGCTACCTGCATTATCTAAGTGTGTGGAACCACTCCATGTGCCCACGTACAGTGCAACACGGAAGGCGCCAATGCTTGGCTCCCCACACCTGCTCACTCCACTGCTGACTGCAGTCACAATTGACGCAGCAAGTAAGACTGTGCCACACATAGGTAAAGTCGCAAAAGCTGTGGCCAAGGGACATACCCATGCACAAGTGAACTGTGAGTGGAATGCAAGACTTATCCAAATTCCCAGAGGAAATGTGGCAACTTAGAAACGAATGAAACATGGATGTTGCATGGAACAAAATTAACATTGTCTCTCTCACACACAGGTCAACGTCGTGGATCACCCCCCAACACTGGGGGGGAACACTCACAGGACCCGGCTCGGCGGGATGACGGAGCCACCGGCAGCGACGACTCTCACCACTCTGTGGACGAACCCGACCCCGACCAACCTGGCCCCTCTGGTGTCCAACGACCTGCAGCACCTGCGTCAGGTACAACTGGGCCAACCCCCACCCCCACTCCTGCCACATCCCAGGAGACACCCAGGATCCCTGCCCCACCACCACAATGCAGCCAGGCTGGCCAGGAGGGACACGGTGTACCGGGCACCCAGGAGGAGGCAGGCGACAACGCCAATGCCACCCCTCAGGGGTCTCGGAGACCCGATGTGCCCACAAGGGCAGGCCAGGTGCAAGTGGGCAGGGGTGGTGGGAGTAGAGGACGGCGGAGGCGCGAGCCTGACCTGTTGGCTGCAGAACCGGTATATTCCCATGTCCTAAACATCCGGGACACATACCGGCAGGACACCACGGGCAGGGCCCAGGTTGTGTCCATCCTCGAGGAGATCAAGACCCAGCAGGCCCAGCAACATGCGGAGCAACATGCCTGTCTACTGCGACACCAAGGGCGGATGGAGGACAGACAGGCTGAGCTTGTGACGGTGTTCACGGGAATTCACAGTACACTCCGTCGGATAGCCAACAACATGGGCAACCCTCCCTGTGCCACCAGGCGTAGAACATCACCACCCACAGGGAGGGATAAGGAGGAGGAGGAGTCATCCGACGGAGCATCCCAAACATCGTCACGGCCTGCTTCTGAGGGTCCCCGCAGGAGGGCGGGTCGTCCACGGAAAAGACCATGAGGGTCAGCGCAACAGCACCATCTCCCAGGACACCTGGCCTGGCACCTGGCCCACTGGACCAACAGCAGCACAGCAGCAAAAGACATTCTCTGCCACATGGACTTGCTGGTCACTGTCTGACCAATGTTGACAAAGACTGTGGCATGGACTCTGAGGATTTTCAATGGCAAGGACACCAACTCCCCTAGTGAACTTTGGATTCCACACACCCGGAAAGCCCCTCATGTCATACCCCCCCCCCCCACGTACCCCAACCAAAATAAAAAGTTACACGATAAAGAGATGATGCCTACATTTTGCATTATTACCTCACATGTGTCTTGTAAAGTCTAACCATGCCTGAGTTCACATTTGACTTCAACCATCCACACCCTGGGGCCTGAGTCTGGCACAGGACACACATTGGTCACAATGTATTAGGCAAGACGGACATGGAGCACCATACACACCCGTGATGGGCCCAACCAGCTGAGGGGGTGGCCGCACAACCGTGCCGACAGACATATTGAGTACAGCGACAGCCATGCGCAGTGGTCAGGGATCATGTGGAGTGTCCTAGGGGGCACCCAGGTATGTGTGGACAGGTGGCAGAACCATGGCCTGCAAGCTTGAGTCAGGTGGATGCAGAGAATGGTGGCCTGGCCAACGTTGGATGCATGGGGATGGCACATGTCACAATACCCACACAGTCATGGACATCATGCACAATACACAGTCTAATCCCACACAAACAGCTTGCATCTTGCTACTCGACACATAGACACATAGCCACTATCACGGAAAACCATGCCAGACATGCCGGATGCACCGTGGCAACACACCAGCATTGACTGAGAATAGGCACCTTGGAGGCATAGGGACACATTTATTATTCATGTATTTGGGAATGCAGAGGCAACTCGGAGTACACATGAACAGGTCATGTGGAGTAACATGTGGGTCCAACACTGGAACCCCCCTTCTGCAGCACAAATGCGTGATAGCCATGGAACTGGCACACAAGTGTCGGGTAACAGCTAAACACCCCCTGCTGCTCACGGAGAGGCTGCCATACACCATTGATCCTCTGATGTGGAAGTCCCACACCATGTCAAGCCAATGCAAACCGTATGTGTCCGAGGGCAGTGTTACACACATTGATGCCATCATCACAATCCACTATCCCATCACAGATGACTGGCAACAAGTCTGACCATCTATTCAGGTCTACACAGCTACATGTCATGTGTCCCATGGTGATGCGACATGTCAGCAGAGGAACCAAACATCGACAGGGGCAGTGTTCACACATCGTAAACAACTGCCACACCCAATACACCCCTGATGCATCCCTTACCCTAAGGAGACTTCCAAACTTGTCCGTGCGTGTAACGCTGAGTCAGCACACAATGATGTGTCCATGAGGAATAGCAGTGCCACAACAATGCAACCAGCAGAAGGCATGCGGAAGTACCTGGGGATGAGAGACACACAAGAAGTCAGCCACAAAAAGCACAGCCACTTGCATGTGCATGTACTGGACACATGTAAGGATGACAACATGCTAGGTCACAATTATGACTGGGGAAATACAACCATCACTGGCACCATCACTCCAGTGACACATCCACACACACCTCTGACTCACGTGGCATACATGCAGATGGACACACACATCGCAACACATGCCAAACGGGGACCAATGCGTGCACACACAGACACTGGTACTCACCACTAAGCAAAGAAGTCGCGTATGAGCCGACTCCGGATGTCCTCTTGCGGAACCACATCCTCCACATCACTAGCCCCATTGCCAAGCCCTTCGTCCTCCACGGGTGGATGGTCCTGATCATCTTGATCCAGGATGAGTGGCACAGATTTCTCAACTGCCATGTTGTGCAGCATGCAGCAGACCATGAAGATTTTGCAGACCTTCGCCGGGGCATATGGGAGGGCGCCGCCGGTCTTGTGGAGGCATCTGAATCGGCTCTTCAGGAGGCCAAATGTCCTCTCTATCACTCGCCTTGTCCGGCCATGGGCGGTGTTGTAGCGGAGCTGGGCCGGCGTGATGGGGTTGCGGAGAGGTGTGATCAGCCATGGCATGTTGGGATAGCCAGCGTCCCCTACATGAAAACCACATGGACATAAGTAGGACAGGAGAAGCGGTCGTGCTGGAAGTCTACGCAATATACAGGACAGACAGAGTGTACCCACCAACAACACATGCTCGTTCGTTGCGCAGCTGCGTCATCATTTCAGGCACCCTGCTACACCTCATGATGTAGGCATCGTGTGCTGACCCTGAAAAACGGGCACAGACATGTGAAATCACCATGTTGGACAGACACACCACAAGGGCATTGATGGAGTGGTAGTGCTTGCGATTCCTGTACGCCACCTCCTGTGCCTGTGGTGGTACCAAAGCCACATGTGTCCCATCTATGGACCCAATGACATGGGGCATCCCTCCCAGGGCATAGAATCCACGCTTGACCCCGGTCAACAGTTCAGGAGTAGGGAAATGGATGAACTCATCCAGGTGAAGCAACATGGCCTCTAAGAAATCATGCAGCACACGGCTGAACATGCTCTGGGACATGCCACCAACATGAGCCATGGTATATTGAAAGCTACCCGTGGCAAGAAAATGTAGGGCTGCCATTACCTTCAGCTTGGGTGTCAGTGCCGTAGGATACCTGTGCAGCGGTTGCAGGTGTGGTTCCAGCCTCGCCGTCAACTCCTCAATCAACGGTTGGGGGAAGCGGTAGCACCGGATACAGTCATTCTCCCGCATGTCAGCCAAGTCCGGAATTGGTCGGGGAAGAGGCGGCGCTCTGCAGTAATTTGGAAGTGACAAGGAAGGGTGAGTGCACTACAACAACAATTTTTTTGTACTGAGCACGTGTCAATCTGTCAATACACATATGCGACATACGGAGTCAGGTATGTGCCACATGCCCTGGACACGTATGGCTGCAAGGTGACACTCCTACCAAGACCCAGCTACACACGGAGATTGTGAACCTCCACATGCCATGGCATGGGATTAGCTGTGTCCCAGTGTAAGTGAACAGCCAGACGCAACACAGGAGTGACATACATCAACACATCAGCAGAAGTAGGATGTCGATTTCAGAGACTGGTAGCGGAACACTAGAGCCACAGGTCACATGACATCACACTAGGACAGCCCACACACCTTGCCAATAAGGTGTACATGTAATGACTCACCACACATTCATTGAGAGGATGCAGACATGTCCATGTTACGCTACTCCGTGTCCCATGCATACATACGCACCTCACATCCGATACCACATGTGGCCTGGTGTGCGTAACAGTGTGCCATGTCCATCTACACACAGACACATGTTGGTTGCTGCAACAGCTGATGCATTTGAGGGAGCACCAACATCAAGCTAATGGGAACACCCCACACATACATGACATAGACACATCGTGCACCATGGGTAGTCACATGTCTGGTGTGGTAACCCCTGTAGCGGGCATCAGGGGACACTTGCGTGTGTTGTTGACTGTGCCATGCCAGTGACGCTCATCCCAAGTGTGCAGTACGACATGCACACATGTCAAAGGAGTTAAGGGCATGCCTGGCACACGTTGCACCGTCACACATAACATCTGTACACATCTCATCATACATCTGGGGCCCTCTCGACTCAGGAGTAATGTGTCACATCACAGCCTTTCACACCTGTGCCCCACACATGTAGTACTGCCCAGACAATGCCTTGATGTCCATCCATGGACAAGTATGTCAGCCCTATTCCTTCCTGTGTGCTGCCTGTCACCACTGTGATGTGTGAAAGGCACCGTACATTCGCTCAGAGGGCCTGTGTACGTTCCCTATCACTATGGGAGTGCAGCCGTATGTGTACCCATAGTGATAGTGAGCGTACGCACGTGTGTACGGTCCGTACCACTATAGGTACGCATACGCGAGAACACCCATAGTGATAGTGAGCGTACAGGCGTGTGTACGGTCCGTATCACTATGGGTGTTCTCGCGTATGCGTACCCATAGTGTTACGGACCGTACACGCGTGCGTACGCTCACCATCACTATGGGTACACATACACGAGAACACCCATAGTGAAACGGACCGTACACGCGTGCGTACGCTCACTATCACTATGGGTGTTCTCGCGTATGCGTACCCATAGTGGTACGGACCGTACATGCGTGCGTACGCTCACTATCACTATGGGTACGCATACGCGAGAACACCCATAGTGAGACGGACCGTACACATGCATGTACGGGCCGTTGCTCTGCATTTGGGGTGCCCTAGGGCCCCGGTACGCACCGTACCTGTGTGTGAAATTCCAAATTACATAGGGGACACATGAGGGACAAGTATAAAGGCCTACATGCATGCTGGTTGTCATGGAGACCAAGTGTAAAGTTTGAATTTTTTTCAGCAGGTGCACAGCAGTAGTCAGTTTGAATGAATCTACTTTGTTGCAATGTGGTTCTGGAGGTGACATCATGCTCAAGAAAAAAACACAATAAGAACCCACTGACTGTGCTAGGTTTGAAGGGATTGGAGGAAACATAGGATGCAAATGTGAGTGACCAATCACTCCTGTGCATGAAACAGGCCAGCAAGGCAGATATAAGGCAGCCAGGTCCCATGAGGGAGCACTTGCCTGCACATCTCTGGATTCTACGAGCCAGCTGCTGCTACTGATTCCCTGGAACCATGTCAAGGTCTGTGGAGAGGGCACAGCCTTTCACCCTGGAGGAGAACCTGGCTTTGCTGGATGTGATCCTCCCACAGTACCCCATGCTGTATGGGCGACCAGGGTATCAGGTGAGTGCAGAGTCTACTAGCACAGACTGTGTCCCTTGTTTGTGACTGTGACTTCTGGCATTGTGTCCAGGTGTGACACACATGCTATGTACTGAAGGGGGGGTCCCAGGGGGGGGAATGCCTGATGTCTCCCAGCCAGTGCATGCTGTGGTGCATGTCTGCCGTCCTCACTTGCATTGTGTTTACTGTGACAATCACTGCATGGTGCATGCCACATACTGCCTGTCTTGTCCTCCTGGGAATGTAGCCTCTACAGTCCTCATTTTATTATGTGGTCAGCCCAGTGTGACAGGTGACTGTACCCACAGATGTGTGTTAGTTCTGTGTACCTGTGCTGAGAGTGTCCACATGATGTGTTCGTACCCTGGACATCGGTGTGTGTGTAAGTCCCCTGTCATGTGGGTGGGTGCATATGTGGAGTGTGGCACCCAGGCTGCATGAGGGATGGATATACCCTGCCCATGTGATGTGAGCAGGGAGCAGTGCTGTGTGTCTGACGTGCAGAGCCAGCCCCACATCTGTGAGCCCCCCCCCCGTCCAGTGGCACATGTGCAGAGTGAGGTTTGTCGCTGCATTTGGCAATGGCAGATGAATGTCCTGTGCCTCTGTGTGTCTGTGTACTCTGCTGCGGTAGCCTCAGTGGCCTGTGGCATGTGACTGCTTAGAGGTGCTGCACATAATCCTGGTGTACCTTCTGATGCACAGTGTGAGCCTGGATCATTGATTGTGTCGTTGGCCTCATTCCACCTGTGTACTTTCAATGGCACGTACTGCTTTTGCCCTTCCCCAGAGGATCATGTCCCTATGACAAAGGTGCAATGCGTTGGATGCATACCATGCCTTGTTGTAAACAGCAAAATAGTTCTAATATGTGTCTCTGTGACATGTGCCAGGTGTATTGATGTAGTGTCACTTGTTCATCCTCACAGGTAGGCACCTCTGCCAAGAAGCAGATGTGGATGAACGCCGTCAGTGCCGTGAGGAGGACGGAGGGTCGCAAGCGGCGCCTGGCCCAGGTGAGGAAACGCTGGCAGGATATCCGGTGCTGGACGCGGAGGATCGCACGGGTCCTGCTGGGGGACTCACCTGAGACCCATAAGAACCGCGGGCGCCGCCGTCTGACCCACATCCACAAGCGTGTGCTGGCGGTGGTATTTCCAGTCTTGGACAGGCGCTTACGGGAGAAGCAGCAGCAGGAAGGGGGTAGGTACATGTGTGTTTGTTGTGTGTCACCAGCATATGTAAGTGCACATTTGCATGGATACACTGCCAGGGTTTAAAGGTGCTGTGCAGATCCAGTTACCCACAGTATAGTGGTGCTCTCCTGCCTCCCTTCCCCTCCTTGCAATGTGTTCCCTGGTCTGTGTGTAGTCACTCCTTCACAAGGTTATCTAGGCTAGTGCAGGGATGGTGGCGTGTGTTGCAGTCATTCCCATTCAGGACCATGGAGTTGTGTGGCCACTACTGTCCCCTGGGGCATATTTTCCTAGGTGTCATGTGTGTCATCACAAAATGTGGACACTCTCAGTGTCTACAGCATAGGTTGTGCTCTGTGCCATTGTCCCCTGGCACCATGTATATTGACGTAAAATGTAGTACAAGTGTCCACTGTACAGCCTGACCTGATTTTTCCTGTTCATACTCACGGTGGCCAGTGCCTGTGTGTCTTGTTACAATCATCTGATGCTGCCCATTTGTACATGATTATTTGGACAGGCGCACCTTGGGTATTTGGTGTCCAATCTTGCATTCATCCAGCCATGTCTATTTCACCCAGACTAAGAGATGTAAGTGCTTCCTGTGTCTCAACAAATTGTCTCATGTAGGGGGTGGTTGGTGCGGGCAAAGCCTACATGTCAAAACCTGATATCTCCTTGCTAGGTCTGGCCAGTGTGGGATGTTTGTCTGCACATGCACTCAAGGTGCAGTGAGCCAGTCATGGTGGGCATGTTTTCAGTATTACCTATGCAGCATGTGCCTCAAGTTCATGGATATGGTCCCTGCTCATCCCTATTTTCGGCAACGCTGTGTGGTGCAGATGCAGTGCTGGATTGTCCCCAGGGCCTGGCTCTTCTGTCAAACTCCATTTCATGTCATTTGCTATCGTGTCATGCTCTCCATAGTTTTTCAGTGGCATGGTGGGTCAACCAACTGTGTGTTGCATGCCCTACATCTGTACCTTGTTTTGTAGATGTTACTGATCTTTCTTTTCAGGCTATGCACTGTAACATATGTAGATTGGACTCATGTGACATATGTGTACAGGTGTATGATTAATTGCTGTCTCTTCACCTTGCCCACAGCATCGTCGGGGGACACGGAGGGAGACATGAGCACAGATGGAGCGGAGGGACCGAGCACCAGTGCCAGCGGTGACATCGTGCCTGGCACATCAAGTGGAACTGAGGCGGAGGAGAGTGAGGCCGAGGACCTGTCAACTGGCACGACAGAATATGAAGCTGACGGGTCCGAGGATGATCTCTCCGAGTGGGCGGAGGCTGCACCAGCAGCTGACTGCAGCACAACATCTCTCCCCGCCCCCTCCATTGCCATCAGCCGCCTCCCACTTGCTCGTGTCCCTTCCCAGCGTGCCCAGTCACCACATGTCTCCTTCCTGCCAGGCACCGCACCCCCTGCCCCTGTCTCCACTGCTGCCGCCAATGGCGAGTCTGTGGACATCCAGCGGCAGTTGCAGGTTGGTCAGGCTGCGATGCTTAATGTCCTCCATGGCCACAGCCAAGTGCTGCACAACATGGAGGCATACTTGGAGGGCATTTTCTCATTGCAGGCTGACCAACGCAACTTGCTGAGGTCCATTGAGTTGACACTGACTGCAGCAGTGGGTCTCCTGCAGCGCTACGTCCAACCCCCTACCCCTGACCCATCCACACTTCCCACTCCCATGCCTGTCCCACGTACACCCAGACGTCAGCATGCACCCACCACAACAGACACAGGCACCACACCAGCAGGGAAGGTCAAACCCACATCTCCTGGCACGCACACACAGGGTGAAGTAGGCACACCCACTGGGTCGGGGGGCAAACGTAAGACACGCAGTCAGAGTGGGAGTCCGCATTCCACCCAATCCACTCCCTCCAAATCCCCTCCCCTCAGCTCTCCTGGCCACATATCCGGCAAAGACTCCTTCATGGCCGCTCTGTCCCTGAGCCCCACAGTGACACCACCCCGCAAGCGGTCAAGGGAGTCCCCGGTCAGGGTGGTTGAGTCCCCCCCCTGTCCACACCCTCCCCCAGTGGCGCTGCGACCCATCCCTCCGCCCCCCCCCTCCTTGGGGCCTGTGGTTCCTTCGGGTGCAGGGGAGTCGCTGGAGGACCTTGCTAAGGTGTGCAGCGCCATCCTGGCCTCCGCCTTTGGCCCTGACCCACCCCCTGTGGTGGAGTCCTCCATCCCTGCACCCACGACGCCTACCCTTCACCCTCATGTCCCTGCGGTGCCTGGTCCTTCCCCCCCACATGATGCCCTCCCCGCTCTGGAAGACGAAGGAGTCTGAGTGTGCAGGCAAGCTAGGGGACACGCGTCCCACTGTGTCCCCCACCTGGATGTGAATTTTGGATTGCCCTATGGGCATTGTACATTTTGAACTTTGAAGGGACAAACACAGTTTTTGGATGCTGAATAAAGCAATTTCTTTTTCCTTAGTACACTACTGTCTGTCTGGTATTGCTGTTGGTGGACCTGGCCCATCATTTTGGGTGGTGATAATGTGTTGGGTGTGTGGGAATTGTAGTCTTGTGCTGGTCATAGGGTGGATCCTGGTATCTGTGTGCCATCACAAGCTGTTGGCTACATAACTTTGTTCATGTATGCAGTTACTGCATGGTGTCATCATCCCAAGGTGTGTTCCTTCCTCTGTGTAACCTGACATCTTCCCTGCAGGGTCTTTCCAATATGTGGTGCTGAGCTGTGTCTACATTGGCTGGGTGTGTGACGGACTTGTTAGACTTGGGCCATGCATGCTGAGCGATGTCTCCACCTGCATCATTCGTGGCGTCCTTGGTGGTCACTGTACTTGTGTATGTAGACTGTTGCCATGACTTCATGTGTACATGTTTTCTTTTTGGCGCTATGCATGTGTATACTCCCAGCCTCGCACACATGTGGTACATGTACTGCAGGATCTTTGTGCACCTGACTGACATTTGTGGGCATTGGATCTGTGGGTACTCCACCCTTTTCTTTGCAGGGGCACTGCTGTGAGTGTTAGGCACCCACCCCTCCTATGTCTGGGCACTGCTGGGAGGACTCTGCACCCACCCCTCCTATGTCTGGACACTGCTGGGAGGACTCTGCACCCACCCCTCCTGTGACTGGGCACTGCTGGGAGGACTCTGCACACACCCCTCTTGTGACTGGGCACTGCTGGGAGGACTCTGCACCCACCCCTCTTGTGACTGGGCACTGCTGGGAGGACTCTGCACCCACCCCTCCTGTGACTGGGCACTGCTGGGAGGACTCTGCACCCACCCCTCCTGTGTCTGGGCACTGCTGGGAGGACTCTAAACACACCCCTCCTGTGTCTGGGCACTGCTGGGAGTGTTAGGCACCCACCCCTCCTGTGTCTGGGCACTGCTGGGAGGACTCTGCACACACCCCTCTTGTGACTGGGCACTGCTGGGAGGACTCTGCACCCACCCCTCCTGTGTCTGGGCACTGCTGGGAGTGATAGGCACCCACCCCTCCTATGTCTGGGCACTGCTGGGAGGACTCTGCACCCACCCCTCTTGTGACTGGGCACTGCTGGGAGGACTCTGCACACACCCCTCTTGTGACTGGGCAAGGCTGGGAGGACTCTGCACACACCCCTCTTGTGACTGGGCACTGCTGGGAGGACTCTGCACCCACCCCTCTTGTGACTGGGCACTGCTGGGAGGACTCTGCACCCACCCCTCCTGTGTCTGGGCACTGCTGTGAGTGATAGGCACCCACCCCTCCTATGTCTGGGCACTGCTGGGAGGACTCTGCACCCACCCCTCCTATGTCTGGGCACTGCTGGGAGGACTCTGCACACACCCCTCTTGTGACTGGGCACTGCTGGGAGGACTCTGCACACACCCCTCTTGTGACTGGGCACTGCAGGGAGGACTCTGTACACACCCCTCTTGTGACTGGGCACTGCTGGGAGGACTCTGCACCCACCCCTCTTGTGTCTGGGCACTGCTGGGAGTGATAGGCACCCACCCCTCCTATTTCAGGATATGTGCGCTTAGAACATACACGGGTGTGGGTTCGCTCCATGCATACGAGGTGGGGGTACGGGTCGTACTTACACTGTTGGGGTGGGACGTATACGTACGCGGGTGAGGGTACGGGTCGTACTTACACTGTTGGGGTGGGGGTACGCTCCATACGTATGCGGGTGAGGGTACGGGTCGTACATACACTGTTGGCATGGGGGTATGCTCCATGCATACGGCGGTGGGGGCACGTTCTGTACGTACACTGTTGGCATGGGGGGTACGCTCCATGCATACGGGGGTGGGGGTACGGGTCGTACATACACGGTTGGGGTGGGGGTACGGTACGTACATACACGGTTGGGGTGGGGGTACGCTCCATACGTACGCGGGTGAGGGTACGGGTCGTACTTACACTGTTGGGGTGGAGGGTACGCTCCATACGTACGCGGGTGAGGGTACGGGTCATACTTACACTGTTGGGGTGGGGGTACGCTCCATGCATACGCGTGTGAGGGTACGGGTCGTACATACACAGTTGGGGTGGGGGTACGGTATGTACATACACGGTTGGGGTGTGGGGTACGCTCCATGCATACGCGGGTGAGGGTACGGGTCGTACTTACACTGTTGGGGTGGGGGTACGCTCCATGCATAGGCGGGTGAGGGTACGGGTCGTACTTACACTGTTGGGGTGGGGGGTACGCTCCATATGTATGCGGGTGAGGGTACGGGTCGTACTTACACTGTTGGGGTGGGGGGTACGCTCCATGCATACGCGGGTGGGGGTACGGTCCGTACATATCCGTGCCCATGCTATGGAATGCTTGTGCGGGCCGTACCCAGGCCTGTGCCACGTGGGTACAGCCGTCCCGCCATTGTTGGGGTGACGTAGGTGTGGGCGTGGTACGACTCGTACCCACGCTCTTAAGGCGTGGGTACGTGACGTACCTGTATTGTTGTGTTGCCGGTTCGCGTCGTCAAGCACTTCCGTTGTGGCGGACGCTGGCTTTGCTGGACATGCCCCCACCCCCTCGTAGTGACCAGGGCCTGGGGGTCAGGTATGTCCAGGGCATGTGTGCTGTGTGACTTTGGTGGGGGTTTTGTGGCCTGCCCCTGCTCCTGCCCCCCCCTTCCCCCTCCCTTTGTTGTTCTGACCTTCTGCGTCGTAACCTGTGGAGGAGGTCGACTGCTATGAGGGCCGGGATGACACATAGGTTCGGGTCCATGTCTGTCCGTCGCGTACAGGTACTCCTTGTTCGCGTCGTCCTGATTTCCCGGCAGTTTTTGGCTGCCGGAAAATATTGTCCGTGCGGGATGACGTCGGTGCGAATCGTACTTCCTGGTTCGTGAATGGCAGGCTGCGTGCGTCCCGACGTCACATCGGCGCTTTCCCGGATCACACTTGTATGAATATTTTCGTTGGTCGGGGTTTTGTATGATTCGTACGGAAATGGTATTTCCGTGCGAATCGTACTTCCATGTTTGTATATTGTTACGACCGGGTACGCGTTGGACGGAGAATATGCTCCGTCCGACGGTTCGTACCCGGTTTTTACAGGATCGTGATCGGCACCAATATGATTTCCTGACACTTTCTAGACAAAAAGGTTCAAACTCACGATCTGCACTAGGCGGTGATCTCTTCCATCTATGTCTTTTAGAAGCTCCCTCTCGGCTAGAATTAAAAAGGGAATGTTGCAAGCTAATTCCAGCGTCAGGGGGAACCATACATGAGATGGCCAAAAGGGAGTTATTAGCGCTAGAGAGTATTGTTCCTGTCTCACCTTCTGTAGGAGTCTCTGAATCATGGTGAAAGGTGGAAAGGCGTATGCTAGGATTTCTTTCCGCACTGGATAAAAGCGTTTACTGCAAGAGCACCCGGCATCCAGCTGAAGTAGTTATCTAACTGGAAGGTTAGTCTGCTTGCGAAGAGGTCTACTTCTAAGGGGCCCCATATTTGATTGAGGGCTCTGAAGACATTTTCATTGAGTTTCTAATCGCTGTGATCTAAGAGGAATCTCGAGTTCCCAATCTGCTGATACGTTTATCTTCTCTGGGAGGTGTGCTGCTGTTGGGGGCTTCTGTGTGCGGCTGGGCTTACGCTCAGCTGAGCACACTTTCCACCTACTTCCCTCTTCAATCTACCGACCGGCCGGGCTGGGCTCCGCCGGCCGGGACTACACCTCCCAGCATTCCCTCACCTGGTGACGCTCCCGCTGACGAGCTTTCCCGCGCCTGGAGGCGATTAAATCAACGGGCGGTAGCGAGGACTTTGTGTGCTGCTGTTGGGGGCTTCTGTGTGCGGCTGGGCTTACGCTCCGCTGAGCACACTTTCCACCTCTTCCCTCTTCAATCTACCGACCGGCCGGGCTGGGCTCCGCCGGCCGGGAATATACCTCCCAGCATTCCCTCACCTGGTGACGCTCCCGCTGACGAGCTTTCCCGCGCCTGGAGGCGATTAAATCAACGGACCGCAGCTCGTCCCGCGAGGACGCGCGCGGGACGCGCAGGGCTAGGCCCGGGCAAAGGGCGGGCCGTCGTGTGGCCGTCAGGGGGCCTGAAGAGGCCGAGCCGTGCCACCCCCTAACCAGCAGAAAAAGGGAGCATCATCGCCACATTTGTTGGCAGGACACTAACGGACCATTAGTTGTTTGGTAAGGTTAATGTTGTACCCAGTAGTATTTACAATTGCATGGTGTTGAAACCCCTTGCTGCTAATCATGACAAAGAAAAAGACCCAACCACTAGCGGCGAATGCCTGTAACACCATAGACACATATTTGGTCAAAGCGGTCAACGCCCTAACTAAGGAAATTGACCGCACAGAGAGACGCCTCTCTATGGGGCCTATTATAAATCCGTGTGAACAAATCGATTCAGGCACGAATAGCAGGGAGAACATTGAAATAATAACTGATATCGATCTATAAGAGGGGGCGAACACGAAGGAGAAGGACGGCTCACGAGTGTCCCTAACCTTTGGGTCACCGTTAGCCGCTACACCCTCCAATACCCCACCTCCGACAAACAAATCTAGGGGACCTAGAAAAACGGGGGTTAGAGGTTCAAAACATAAAAATGAAAATAGGCCTCCACCATTACAAGGCAATATGGCGGTCACAAGATCCAAATGCACCACTTCAGTACCTCATAAGAATAACGACTGTGAGGATATTTATGACAAACTAGCCGAGCTCATTCGACCTATCCATGAAAAAATAGATAACTTGGCTAGAGAAATTCATAAGTTAAGGAATTATGTGGAAAAACTCAATATAGCGACCCAGTCCAACGGCCCTATGATATTTCATGACAAAGGTTGGCTAACTGATAACGGTCGTCAGAGTGAACCATATTTATCTGGCCCTTCAAGAGGGTCAACAATCGTTAAAGAGACCCAGCCATCCAAAACTACTGATCCTAAATCTATCCAGAGGACAGAGGCCAATGTTCTAACTCCCCCATTAGTTAATTCATATACTGCTTGCCCTACCCCGGATGCAAGTCAGACAGTGCAAGCTAGACCTATCAAATCTGGAACTCTACCCCCGAGTAAATTACTGAGCAAAGTACCAGATAGAGAAATCATCACATCGCCTAAAGTCCCTGATGTTATTCACTTGCCCCCTGAATGCGCAGCCTATGTCGCAGTTCTTGTCAATATACCTAAACTAAGGCCCACTCAAATCGAAACCCATGACATTCTCAAAAATAAAACTTTACATTCGCTTTCCAGAAACTGTGGTTACCCTATGTATGGGGCCAATCAGATATTAACGACCCAAAGGGTAGGATGGGTTGGCCCTTTGCGAAAGGACATCAAGGGTGACTGTGTCATCATTAACTTCAGAACACCCGACTGGACTCGTGATTCTATCATGAATGCCCCACCTCTTTCTAACTGGGAGCATAATACAACCTTATACCCATTAGATTTCTTCTACAGATTTCCAACAGGTAACCCAAGGAATGCCCACAACAATGGCTATCTTTATGATGATATCAACACACTAATACAACCTGGGTCAGAAATAGAGCCAAAGAGTTACACAAAGACATCTAAGTGAACCCCATACTCAAAAAAGACAACTCTATTAGAGAGCACTCCCTTCAACAGGACCCATCAATCACTTAAGGTGGTTAATTGTTTTTATCATCTGGGTCTGTATACTCCATCCAGCCGGACCAGTTCATAAAGCAGTGATCCGGTCACTAGCATAGAAGGAGCATCAAAGGAGGATTGTCACGTGATCTCTCACAAATATTGTCTTGGATGAGGTACTACCCATAGAACAAGGTGAGAAATCCTAACAGTCAGCAGTAAAATCATATGTGTGAGTTAAAAATGGCTAAGGGTGCCCAAAAGTTCTTTAATAGTAGAGAACCCCTGTCATATTTAAAAAGCAAGATGGCAATATTGCATAAATTGAATTGACATTATGCTATTGTCCAAAGCAAGTACGGTCAACATGTTTCTGCCCTTAGACGTCGGTACCCCAGGGCGGTCATTGAGGTAAGACCTCCGGTCTTACCTCAATGACCGCCCTGGGGTACCGACGGATAGAGCGGGGCCCCTTTCCCTGAGTTGAGACCAGGTTGAGGTGAGGGCTGTACCCACTATTTATGGGTATCCGGTTTTGATTGCTGGAACAACTTGACCGGTGCGGTAGGAATTTTTATCTGCACCCCACTTTTGTATAATTTACACACACGTTTTCCTCACTGAAAACCACAGCAGTAATCTAGGTCCTGATGAAAGCCCAGATACTATCGATCGTCTAAGGGCAGAAACATGTTGACCGTACTTGCTTTGGACAATAGCATAATGTCAATTCAATTTATGCAATATTGCCATCTTGCTTTTTAAATATGACAGGGGTTCTCTACTATTAAAGAACTTTTGGGCACCCTTAGCCATTTTTAACTCACACATATGATTTTACTGCTGACTGTTAGGATTTCTCACCTTGTTCTATGGGTAGTACCTCATCCAAGACAATATTTGTGAAAGATCACGTGACAATCCTCCTTTGATGCTCCTTCTATGCTAGTGACCGGATCACTGCTTTATGAACTGGTCCGGCTGGATGGAGTATACAGACCCAGATGATAAAAACAATTAACCACCTTAAGTGATTGATGGGTCCTGTTGAAGGGAGTGCTCTCTAATAGAGTTGTCTTTTTTGAGTATGGGGTTCACTTAGATGTCTTTGTGTAACTCTTTGGCTCTATTTCTGACCCAGGTTGTATTAGTGTGTTGATATTTGTTGTTAGGGGAAACACAACCTGTTGGTCTACTGTTTTGTTGAAACTTTCCCTGAGACCTCCCCCACGTTGTTATGTGCTATTATCTTTATGATGACCCTTATACAAACACTTATTTACCAAATATCTTTTCTAGATCTCGTGATTACTCTAGAATCCCGACCTCCAATCGATTCCAGGTTCTCGAATCACTGGAGGATGTTGATTGACTCTCAGGATACTGTACTGAGAAGTACATTGATAATATACCGATTTTCCCGAGGGCAGTAGGTGACCGCAATAGTCATACCACTAATAGGGAAGCATTATCTGGGGTTAGACCGAGTGCCATGTCTAGTAAACCCCATGTGGTGGAGCCCAATGAAGTACCCTTGAGGACATCAGCAGTAGAACAAAATACTCCTGAGGCAGGTGTTGTCAAATCGACAACTAGCCAAATAACATGCAAGATTGCTATATTACCAGAGACAGGACTTAACATTATGACCTGGAATATAGCCGGCCTCAGTGCGAAGCTGAATACCCCTTTTTGGAATGATTTTATCACGCAAGGGTTTGACATTATATGTCTCCAAGAGACCTGGTACAAAGAACCAATACATGTGGAAGGCTATACATCCCATTGGGTATTGGCAGTGAACTCGGTAGTAGGAAGGGCGAAAGGCGGCCTTTTAATTTTAACATCAACTAAGCTAATCAAGTTTAAACCCAACACTCATCATGAGGTGGCCCCCTACGCCCAGTTACTACGCCTGGAGCATGTCACGGGCAAGGATTTAATTATAATTAATTACTATAATAATACCTTTGATGCACGCAGGGGTCCTATAGTGTATGAAATTGGGAGAGAGATTGATAAGATGTTGGCTCTATCCAAGAGCCAACCAGTCCTCTTATGGGCAGGAGATTTTAATATACAGGCCTGCCCATATGCAAAACAAAGGACATGCGGCTTCTTGGGGGAGCCAGACCTTAATGCTAGTATACCATATATCCATTTCCCACATAACGACTATGGAATTGCACTTGACAACTTGATAGCCAAACTGGACCTAGAATTACTTGACTGCTCCACGAAAAAGGGCAACATTAAATTCCCAACTTTCAAAGGCAGGGATGCCCACTCTAACATTGATCATATCCTCGTCTCCTGCAACACTGCATATACCGATTTATGGATAACAGAGCAAACAGTAAGTGACCATAATAGTATCTCTGTAACATTACTGACCTGGGGGCACATACACCTCGACCCCAGCAGTTTTGTCAGAGACATAGTTGCAGAGAGACCCAATGGGGCAAGAATTAAGTGGGCCAATGTTAACCCGGTTATACTTTTGGACGAGATTAAAACCAAATGTATAACAGAAATTGACTACTGTCTAAGTAATGAGATAGTATCCGCCATATTGCTCTCTAAATTTTATAAAATCAACACTGTCATTGAGGGCTTACTGAGAGGTAGGAGTAGGCCAATGAAAACTAGGTTAGTTGGCTGGTTCGACAATAACTGTACACAGGCCTTGTCGAAATTAAAGGCCGCTCTGGCCGCTAAACCCAGGGACACCACTCATATTAAGGCCGAACACCATAACTACAAGATCTCCTTGGTAGTTCGGAAAAAAGAAATACAAGAGGAGTCATGGCACAAACTCAATTTAGCGGCAGATACAAATAACAATAGATTATTTTGGGAGACCATTAATTGTCCTTTTTTAAAGAATGACAACATTCCTGAACTTATAACACTAGAGAGAGTGAGAGAAAAGCAAAGCAGTTGCAATCTCCCAAAGATACAATAACACAGAAGCAACTGCTAGTTCCTATATCCCCGAATTAGGTTCAATAGATGTTAGGAGTCAATTGTAGAATCGATATATTGACCTGTATGTCAGATGTTATCATTACGCATAACCATGGGAAGAGTGGGGATATCCAAAGATATTGGAGAAGACGCCTCACTCACTAGTAGTGACATGCTTCATCATTGGCGTCTTTCCACACCCAGGTGAGATGGTACTACCTGGGCGGACTCAACCAAAAGATGTGCTGGGAGTTCTTATATACATTTTCTCTGGTTATGCAGGGAACCAGTTCAGTGATAAATTCTAAAATTACCTCAAGGTATCCCCCTGATTCGAAACTTTATTCTTGGGGTACCTGGGGTACTAAATAAAAAGCTTATTCTGTGATGGGGTTATTTTGAAATTTTTGTTTCAAATATACCCGCTTGTTCTGCCAACATGTTTCGGCCCACGCACAGAGCCCACAAGGGTCTGGGGCCTTCTTCAGGGCTGAATAGTCTAGTTTTTGGTTTCCCTGACTTAAGTTTGATCATGTACTACATGCAAACCCAGATACAAAATGAGGCCTATTGCACTCACCTAAGATTTGAAGTCCAGTAGATTTTCTGGAAGAAAAAAATCGTGTCAGCGACATGTTAGCGCTCTATTCTGGACTAACACCCATGGTGACGACTATAATAATGATCTATGTGGCTATATCACTCCACCCGTGATAGGTGCAATATCATCTGTTATATTGCAGTGTTTGTGTCATAATCCACACCTCTAACTTGAGTGTGACCAATCCAATAAGAACTCTCAACCCCTGCCCAGTCACTTGTCAAACTCTCAACTGATATATCGTACTGGCCCATGGGGTAATAATAATGTATTTTCCTGTGTACCCCGTGCTCAATTAGAAAATGGTAGGGGCAAAACTGGGGAATATTCAATTGATGCCATATATGTGACACTGATATCCTCTCCAACCCTGCACCTTTTAGATGAAAGAACTGTGTTCGTCAATTAGCCATTCTCACCTACTGGGTGGTGCTAGGTTGCACCATGCGGGTCACGTGATTTTTGGTGCCGTCTTGTAGTCACACACTGGAGGTATAAAACAATGGAGGTTTACAAATATTAGTGATCTTGTAATTACAAACTCAGTTAATCACGTAATTCCATGAATTTTTGGGCGCCGCGTGTTTTTGTGCTGCATCACCCATACTCTGGAAGTTTATACTGAGCCTTTCCATATATATAGTGTTTCAAATGTTCTCAAGTGTCGACGTCTGAAATGTTTCCGCAACATCGGTGTTCGCAGTGGTTCCGATTCTAAATGTTCGGATCTGCTACTTGTGAGGCCATTCCCAGAAGATATCTAAATAACCCGTTTACATCAACCCTTCACGTTATTCAATTGTTCAACACATTCATGATAGCGTAATCCATCCAAAAGGGTAGAGGTGTTCGGCAGTCTCGTAACACCCGCATGCATGTGTATAGCAGTATTGAGTCACCCCCACACACACGCGCATCATTCAAAATTACTGCCTCTTACTTCGTCAAAGCTCGGACACTGTGGGTACACCTGTTGCGTTCACTGCCCGCCGCCGTGTAAAGTCCGAGTGTATGTGGTGATTTTAAATAATTGGTGGACTTCCGTCTGTCTTCCAGGTTACGTAGACAACGTATACTTGGATTCGATGTGGTATGTCACATGGAGAATCGACTGAGACGTGCATACGTCATAGGTGCTACCGTTACGTCCATGGTGGGTTTATGGGAATTGTAGGCTAAGGGCCTGATGTTGATATATTCGCACCCTTGATGCTTACCGAAGGGAATCTGTATAGCATACGGTAAAGTTATATTTTTTTGATCATTTGCAATCGGATGTATGGTGTGGGACTGGCGTTGTCAGATACCTTTAGAAACCTATATTGCATATGTGTTAGTGATACTGGCTTATTCCCATGTATATCTATATGCGGTGATTACTCTCATACCCAGTCGTTGTTACATAGTAAAGTTGTTATCTGTAACTAGACTGGTGATCCGCATATCTGCTAAAGGAGTCAAGAAACGATCATTATATATCTATATCTAATCCACGTTGTATGTGGTAAATGTTTGTTCTCAAAAAACTCGAGTTCATGTTGTCTCTACTAACCACTTTCGTGTCCCCACGAGTCTCCATGATCTATTTAATTTGTACTCATCCTTAATATGTACAAGCTCTAAGGAGCGAATACCAATCAGTAATTTTGACGTTCAGACCTATGTATGGGGTCCCGGTCACGTTAGTAAAGACCACGGGATTTCCTCATTTAACCCATTGTTAACACTTGACAATCGGTAAATCCATCGTTGTTCAGTTTTCAACAGTTGTTTCTCATTGCAATCGTTTGGCAGTTTTTCAATGATTGACCAAGTGAAGTCATTCTCACTATGTCTCTGTGTTAGAAAATGGCGCATCATTTTGGTGACCGTTTTTCCACATCGGAAAGTGCTGCGGTGTTCATTTAATTGTGTTTTGACTTTCCGTGAAGTCATACCAATGTACCTCAGGTTGCACTTGCAGGTCATGATGTACACCACGTTCTGGCTGTTACAATTGGAAAATGACCTCTGTTCCCATGGTGTCTGCAGTCCCAGATCGATGGTTTTACTTGCTTTTGTTAGGGTGCACACATTGCAGCTTCCACAGGGAAAGTGTCCTACAACTGCAGGTAAATCCCATTGTGTGTTTGTGTTTTCTCTGATTCCTGTCCTCTTCTTGGGGCGAGTGTGCACTATTGAGTCCCGTAGGGATTTGCCGCATTTAAATGCAAAGAGGGGTTTTGGTAGTTTCAGGGTTCCTGAGTTTAGGGTCTTCCAGTGTCTTGAAATGATCCCCTTTAATTTGTTAGATTCAGTGCCAAAGGTGGTAACGCACACTATTCTCTTGCTCTCAGGTTTGGAATGAGATTCCAGTAATGCTTCCCTTGGATTGTTGATTGCCCTCTTGTTGGCCTGTTTTACTAATCGTGGTGGATTAAATTTCGAGTGTAGTTTTATAGATAGTTTCTTTGCGTGCACTCTGTATGTTTCCTTATCTGTGCAATTTCGGCGCAGTCTCAGGAATTGTCCTACTGGTAAATTATCCTTCAAGGTTTTCAGATGAAAGCTGTCGTATCTCAGTAGGTTGTTCACGTCTGTAGGCTTATAAAAGACTTCCGTTTTCAATATCCCTTTGTCAGGCCAGATTTTCAGATCGAGGAAGGTAATCCAGTCTCTTTTGACAGTCATTGTGAACTTGAGATATTGATCTCTAGGATTTAACCAGGTCAGGAAGTCTTCTGCCGTTGCTTCGTTCCCTTTCCATATGAGGAAGACGTCGTCTATGTACCGCTTCCACACCGACATATGGTCAACATACGGATTGGTGTCGGTGTAGATGAAGTTGGTTTCAAAATCGTGGACATATAGACAGGCTATACTTGGTGCACAGGCCATGCCCATGGAAGTGCCATGCGACTGTAAGAAAAAATCACCATCATACTCTAAATAATTTTTTGTTAGCGCCAATCTCGCGCAGTCAATGATGAACTGTATGGGAGTGATCGATGTCCAATTCTCATTCTTTAGCAGGGTTTCAATCACTTGTAGAGAGGCTTCCTGCGGGATGCTAGTATACAGCGCCTCCACGTCTAGAGTAATCAAAAGGTCTGTGGATACATTGTATGGTATCAGTTGGAGGTTATTGAGAATATCTCGAGTATCTTTTAGGTATGATGGCATCTTTTGGACGATGGGCCTTAAAAAATAATCTGTAAATTTTGACAATGGTTCCAAAGCTGAACCAATTCCGGAAACAATTGGTCTTCCCGGTGGTGGGTTCACATTCTTATGTACTTTTGGTAGGATGTAGAAGTAGGGTACTTTTGGATTGGGTTCTACCAAGAAGGCTGCTTCTGCCGTCGTGATCCATCCCTCTTCAGCTGCTGTCTTTACCATGATAGATATATTTTGTTTCAATCCTTCTGTGGGATCTCTTTGCAAACGTTTGTAATTGCGTTGATCATCCAGTAGTTTTCTACATTCCTGTTTGTACATTTCCAAAGGCATCACAACTGTGGCGCCCCCCTTATCCGCTGGTTTGATAATGATATCATTCATACTGTCAATGTTTCTGATTGCTTCTCGTTCCATCGAAGTCAAGTTGTTAAAGACTTTTCGTTCAATCGTCTTCATTTTATCCACCTCAAGTATCACTGCCTTCTCGAAGGCCAAGAGAGCGGGTGGCATAGTGTGAGTTGGTGGAGTGAAGCGTGATTTTCTTCTGAGACCGGTGTTTTTGTCCTCAACTGGTTCCTGAGTATTGTCTGCATCTGCAAAGAATACTGTTAGTCTCAATTTCCGAAATAATTCTGCCAATTCGATCCTTAAGTCGAATAGGTTTGTTCTGGCCGTAGGTACAAAGCCTAGTCCTTTGTTTAGGACAGTCTGTTGTACCGGGGAAAGAGTCTTGGAGCTGAGGTTTAGTATTCCTGTTGGTTCCTGCTCGTGCTGGGTCTCGCTTCTGATACTGTATGTTCTTCCTGGTTGTCTCCCCAGTGGACTCTTGGGCCTCTCCGATTGTTTCCCCCTCCTCTGGTAGGGCCTCTCCCTAAAAACGAGGGTTGGAAAGGTGGTCATTGATATCCGAACTGAGGGGGTGGAAATGATGGTTGCATAAAGGGTCCCCATCCAAATGGTTGTTGTTGAAATGCACCCATTGTCTGGTAGTTGCCCCTGTTTCTCCTGGGGCGGCCACCTCTCCTTTTGTTGTTGTTCCACCTTTGGTCTCTCCCTTCAGACGAGGAATCGCTAGAGGTTCTATTCGAGCCTGCACTGTCGGTGTCAGAGAAATCTGATTTGTCTCTCTCAGTTGGTTTATAGTCTGCTTTAGAATAAGGAAAAACGTTTTCATACTTGAAGCGTTTAAGATCTTTCTGAAATTTAGTGATCGTCGCTTGTGTCAAGTATTCTTTGTACTAGTTGATGGTCTTATTATTTTCCTCCAATTTCTTTTTGAAGGCACTGATGGTAATTTGAGTCTTCAACCCATTTTCCAATGTTTTAATTTCTACCAGGAGGACATCCGACAGTCTCTTTGCTGTTTTTATAATTAAGACTAACCAGTCTCTTGTGCATTTCCATGCAATAAGGGACCAGCTGTGTCGAAATTCCGGGTCAATCAAGAAAATCCTGGGAGCATTGGTGACGATTAATCCATTTGGGGCTATGTTCCCCCAAAGGTATTCGGTCATGATAGCCCCGTGCAAGAGAGTTTTAAGCTGAGTCCTTTTTAATTCCGTAAGAGACTCCCAATCGCCACTGTTTTGGGTGACTTGGGCCAGTGTGGTGTCTGATAACAGGGGAGGTAGAGATAAAATGGATGAAATCCATTTTCCAATTGTAACAGCCAGAACGTGGTGTACATCATGACCTGCAAGTGCAACCTGAGGTACATTGGTATGACTTCACGGAAAGTCAAAACACAATTAAATGAACACCACAGCACTTTCCGATGTGGAAAAACGGTCACCAAAATGATGCGCCATTTTCTAACACAGAGACATAGTGAGAATGACTTCACTTGGTCAATCATTGAAAAACTGCCAAACGATTGCAATGAGAAACAACTGTTGAAAACTGAACAACGATGGATTTACCGATTGTCAAGTGTTAACAATGGGTTAAATGAGGAAATCCCGTGGTCTTTACTAACGTGACCGGGACCCCATACATAGGTCTGAACGTCAAAATTACTGATTGGTATTCGCTCCTTACAGCTTGTACATATTAAGGATGAGTACAAATTAAATAGATCATGGAGACTCGTGGGGACACGAAAGTGGTTAGTAGAGACAACATTAACTCGAGTTTTTTGAGAACAAACCTTTACCACATACAACGTGGATTAGATATAGATATACAGTGATCGTTTCTTGACTCCTTTAGCAGATATGCGGATCACCAGTCTAGTTACAGATAACAACTTTACTATGTAACAACGACTGGGTATGAGAGTAATCACCGCATATAGATATACATGGGAATAAGCCAGTATCACTAACACATATGCAATACAGGTTTCTAAAGGTATCTGACAACGCCAGTCCCACACCATACATCCGATTGCAAATGATCAAAAAAATATAACTTTACCGTATGCTATACAGATTCCCTTCGGTAAGCATCAAGGGTGCGAATATATCAACATCGGACCCTTAGCCTACAATCCCCATAAACCCACCATGGACATAACGGTAGCACCTATGACGTATGCACATCTCAGTCGATTCTCCACGTGACATACCACATCGAATCCAAGTATACGTTGTCTACGTAACCTGGAAGACAGACGGAAGTCCACCAATTATTTAAAATCACCACATACACTCGGACTTTACACGGCGGCGGGCAGTGAACGCAACAGGTGTACCCACGGTGTCCGAGCTTTGACGAAGTAAAAGGCAGTAATTTTGAATGATGCGCGTGTGTGTGGGGGTGACTCAATACTGCTATACACATGCATGCGGGTGTTACGAGACTGCCGAACACCTCTACCCTTTTGGATGGATTACGCTATCATGAATGTGTTGAACAATTGAATAACGTGAAGGGTTGATGTAAACGGGTTATTTAGATATCTTCTGGGAATGGCCTCACAAGTAGCAGATCCGAACATTTAGAATCGGAACCACTGCGAACACCGGTGTTGCGGAAACATTTCAGACGTCGGCACTTGAGAACATTTGAAACACTATATATATGGAAAGGCTCAGTATAAACTTCCAGAGTATGGGTGATGCAGCACAAAAACACGCGGCGCCCAAAAATTCATTAAATTACGTGATTAACTGAGTTTGTAATTACAAGATCACTAATATTTGTAAACCTCCATTGTTTTATACCTCCAGTGTGTGACTACAAGACGGCACCAAAAATCACGTGACCCGCATGGTGCAACCTAGCACCACCCAGTAGGTGAGAATGGCTAATTGACGAACACAGTTCTTTCATCTAAAAGGTGCAGGGTTGGAAAGGATATCAGTGTCACATATATGGCATCAATTGAATATTCCCCAGTGTTGCCCCTACCATTTTCTAATTGAGCACGGGGTACACAGGAAAATACATTATTATTACCCCATGGGCCAGTAAGATATATCAGTTGAGAGTTTGACAAGTGACCGGGCAGGGGTTGAGAGTTCTTATTGGATTGGTCACACTCAAGTTAGAGGTGTGGATTATGACACAAACACTGCAATATAACAGATGATATTGCACCTATCACGGGTGGAGTGATATAGCCACATAGATCATTATTATAGTCGTCACCATGGGTGTTAGTCCAGAATAGAGTGCTAACATGTCGCTGACACGATTTTTTTCTTCCAGAAAATCTACTGGACTTCAAATCTTAGGTGAGTGCAATAGGCCTCATTTTTATCTGGGTTTGCATGTAGTACATGATCAAACTTAAGTCAGGGAAACCAAAAACTAGACTATACAGCCCTGAAGAAGGCCCCAGACCCTTGTGGGCTCTGTGCGTGGGCCGAAACATGTTGGCAGAACAAGCGGGTATATTTGAAACAAAAATTTCAAAATAACCCCATCACAGCATAAGCTTTTTATTTAGTACCCCAGGTACCCCAAGAATAAAGTTTCGAATCAGGGGGATACCTTGAGGTAATTTTAGAATTTATCACTGAACTGGTTCCCTGCATAACCAGAGAAAATGTATATAAGAACTCCCAGCACATCTTTTGGTTGAGTCCGCCCAGGTAGTACCATCTCACCTGGGTGTGGAAAGACGCCAATGATGAAGCATGTCACTACTAGTGAGTGAGGCGTCTTCTCCAATATCTTTGGATATCCCCACTCTTCCCACGGTTATGCGTAATGATAACATCTGACATACAGGTCAACATTCCTGAACTAACATCACATGTAAACTGCAACGCCTGGATAGACCATTTTACTAACATATTTAACCCAGATAGGCTGGTTTTAGATTTTGTAACGAACAACAATTCTGTATGGCTATCGTCACCTTTATCTATCAGTTTGGATGAGGTTTATTTGGGGCTGTCAAAGAGTAGCGAGGGGAAGAGCTCCGGGCCCTGATGGTGTTCCCGTGGACTTGTATAAACAGGAGATGAACTTATGGGCACCAATTTTAACCCGCTTCTTTAACGCTGCTATAGAAGGCAACCTTCCTTTGACCTGGGGACAATCTATAATTGTCCCCTTATTCAAAAAAGGGTCTAGGTCCGAGGCACGTAACTACCGACCGATCTCCCTCCTGGACTCATCAATCAAAATTCTGAGCAGAATCCTCCTAAACAGATTAGAAATATGGGCAGAGGATAACACCATTTTATCGCCAGTTCAGTACGGGTTCAGGAGGAGATTAGGTACAATGGAGCAGTGCCTGAACCTCGACCTCATTATAAACAAATACACTACGGTCAAAAAAGGGAACCTATTTTTATGTTTTGCTTACCTTACCAGCGCTTTTGATTTGGTCGAACATTCAATTTTATGGCCTATACTGTTGGAGATGGGTGCACCAAAAGATATTGTTCACTTCCTGGCTAGATTATACGAAAGGCTATCCAGTAAAGTGCATTTTGGGTCTAATGGGGAATCTACAGCTTTTTTTAGAGTGACCAGAGGCATCAGACAAGGTTGTGTTTTAGCCCCCCTGTTATTCTCCTTATTTATTAATCAAATTGATACAATGCTCAGACAGGTCCCATCCGATGCCCCTCGAGTAGATGGCGATCCAATCCCAATACTGTTGTATGCGGATGATGCCGTACCCAAATCGGCCTCCAGCGCTTAATTGACAGCTTCCTGCGGTTTCTCGACAGCAGGAAGCTGCTAATTAATAAAGAAAAACTATTTGTAATGTCTTGCGGGAGGAAGATTGGGGTTAAAAGGACTTTCTACCTGGACGAGGCAAAATCCAAACCGTTACTAATTTTTGTTATCTTGGTGTTACATTCTGTGGTGATGGGAGATGGGACAACGAATGCGAGAATGTGCGCCTTAAAATGGTAAAGAATAATAACGGCGTATTTAGATTTGCCTCCAAGCTTGGGAACCGTAGAATTAAGGAAATGATCTCGATTTATAAAGCCAGATGTCTGTCATCCGCTTTGTATGTATACCCATTGTGGTAACCGTATCCAACTTGAGGAAAACTCATTTTTGAGACGTCTATTGTGTGCCCCCGCATAAGCCTCTACAGAGCTAATCCACAGAGAAGTGGGTTTAGATTACATTAAAGATCTTGCAGCTATACGGCCGCTGGCTTTATGGCGATCTATTTGGTCTAAAACTGAAACCATATTTACCCAAAAAGTAATCAGAGATTGCCTAAGGTTGGACCACCGTTTGCATATTCCCTGGCTCAGACACATCCACTACTGGTATAAGCTTCTTTTTAACTTGGATCCTTTTTTTGCGCCGGATGAAGCTGCCAGTATATCTAAATCAGAGCTTAAGGTGACCTTTCTATGCAACTCAAGAAAATCAAGAGAACCTGTTTGTGCAAAACAATGTACCTCCGTCTTTTACTGTGAAAACAATGTGAGTGAAGGTTTCCAGCTATACTTAACGGAAGTCTCAAGAAATTCTCACCGTTTTGTTCTTACTCGTTTAAGGTTTGGTATAGTACACCACCTTGTGTCTTTCCCCATTATTAGGCAGCACAGTAACACTCTATGCCCCTGTGACGATATATCCAAACAGAGCTGCTGTCATTTTATGCTGTTTTGTAAATTTTATACTTCTTTAAGAAGATATTTTTTAAAACCTATCTTTTTAAAATATAATGCTCGGTCTACCAGGAACGCGATGCAGTTAATGTTTACTCTGGAAAGTGCAGATATATGTTTTTATGTAGCCACTTATATTTTAAAATGTATGGCCGCCAGAAAATCTATTGTTATTTAATCACTCAGAATTTTAGCAAGTTGCATTTGTACAGCAGAGCCTTTTCTTTGCGATATTTGTACATGTTCCGATACGGGAACTGCACCTTATATAGCGTATTTTGCTCACTACTCAGCACCTTAGCAACTAGCACATGTCAATTTATTGAGTTCACCAGAGTCTTCTCCTCTTCTATCTACACCAACAATTCTAATATGTACTGGTATTGTTAGAGGAGATTGTACCCTAGTTAGCATGTCTTGCACATATTTAATGTATTTGGTCTATGTATTTTGTTCTTTTTATTGCTTTATTGTATGATTGTTGTATGTTTTATATCTTATGTCTGCTATATGGTTGTGTAAAAAACCGAATAAAGCATTTTGAACTGAACTGAACTGCTTTTAGAGCAATCTTGTGCTCTAGGCAAAACATCCTGGGGAGAGGAGTTGGCCTAACGGCTAGGGCGGTCGACCTCGAATCTAAGGAACCGGGTTCGAGTTTCGGCAATGATGCTGAACATCCTGTGATTATGGGCAAATCACTTAATCTCCCCGTGCCTGACAAAAAATAAACGTGTCCTCCTGTAATGCAACTGGTGCAATGTAAGGCGCTCTGATACCTGATTCGGGTGAAGTTCACGCTAAAAAACTCTGTAAAAAAAAAAGTTAATTAAAATCCAGAGTTGCTTGGCTAAGTTTGAGAGATCTGCTGATTTGGTTACCCCCTAGACGATTTATATAGCCCACCGCTGACATATCGTCCATCTTCAGAATGACCGATCACCCTTGAAGGGAATGTTTGAAGCTCATCAGTGTATATAAACCTGCAGTTAGCTCTAGGGAGTTTATGTGATAAGAACTCTCTGCTTGTGACCACACGCCACCTGTGTTCTGGTCGAGAAGACAAGCTCCCCAACCATGAAGGCTTGCATTAGATTCCAGAATGCATTCTGGAGCTGTCCCAAATATGGCTTTGCCATTCCAGGCATCTAAATTCTCTAACCATCAAGTCAGCTCTGATTTGGCTTCCTGATCTAGGCTTATCTGATCTCTGTACCAAAGGCCAGGCCTTAGAGCCATTGCTTTTACCATTTAAAGAGCTCGGTAATTCGGAGGACCTGGAAAGATAGCTTGAATAGATGAGGAAAGGAGGCCCAGAAGCCTAGCTAATTCCTTCAGTGTTAGGCTTTCTTGTTTAAAAAAAAACCTTATTTCCTTGTGAATTTTGGTTATTTTCTTTGAGGGTAGTAAGAGGAGGCATTTTGTTGTGTCTACGGTAAACCCCAAGAACTCCAGGCATCTGGAGGGAGTTAGTATCAATTTTTCTCTGTTTATAATGAATCCTAAGCTTTCTATGAGATCCATTACTACCTTCAGGACTTGTATGATTTGTGTGTGGTGTTGGGACTTGATGAGGATGTCATCCAGTTATATAAATATTCGAATCCCTCTTTCCCTCATAACTTTGGTGAAGCACCAGTGGGCAGATGATAGCCCGAAAGAGAGAGCTTGAAATTGGAACAGATGCTTGTTCCAAATAAACTGGAGAAAGGGTTGATGTTTTTTTGCCACCGGGATGGTAAAGTAGGCATCCTTTAAGTCTAGTTTGACTAACCAGTCTTCTTCCAATAACAAATCCCTCAGGAGGTGGATGCCCTCCATCTCAAAGTGCCTGTAAACTAGAAATGTGTTTAGTTCCCTGAGGTTTATAACGGGTCTCCTCCCTTTGTCCTTTTTCTGGACTAGGAAGAGAGTACTTACAAATCTCTTTAATTCCCATGGTTTGTCTATGATTGCACCTTTCTGAAGCATTGAGGTTATTTCCTCCTCTACTATTATTTATCGTTCCATTGCAGTGGTATGTCTCTCGGGTGTGATGTTTGTGTAGGTATTTCTATGAAATCTATCTTGAAACCTTTGACTGTTCCAATACCCATGGGTCTTGAGTGATTTTTTTCCCAATTCTGATAGAAGAATCTGAGTCTGCCTCCCACCTTTTGAGTGGAAGAAGAAGGAAGAGGGGATAAAGTACTCACTCTGAAAGTTGTTGTTGGGTAGTCCTCATGATCTGAACCCTCTGTTATGTGAACCTCTCCCTCTCTGCGGGTAGAATTTGGGAGGGGTGGATGATTAGAAGCCTCTAACGAAACCTTTGAACCTCGAGTAGAGCCTTGGGTTGAAGCGGCCGGAGGAAAGGCCCCTTTTTCCACCCCGTCCAAAAAGGTTTGGGTTGAACACACATCTCATATTGTGTTGTGCTTTGTTGAGTGCCGTGAAAGATGACACGTATTTGTCAAGAATTTTGATCATGTCTTAGCCGAATAGTACACCTTTAGGGTTTTGGGAAGGTTTCTTGTCTGCCATATCTCTCAGTTTTGGATTTATTTTAGTAACAACTACCCTTCTTCTTTTGGCGTTTAGGCTGGCATTAGCATTTTCCCAGAAGGATCATTGCTCCAACCTCTGATAAGCTCCGTATCTAGACCCGTCCCATTAATATGGCTTTCTTCAGCCGTATCTATATTCCATTTAAGCGTACTGAGCCTTGGCAACGTGATGAAGTGGCGTCCTCCTGCCAAGGTATTTTCCTCTAAAGGGCTTCCCCTACTCCAAAATCGGAGAGGGATCCCGAACCTCAACTCGTGTCTTACAGGCCATGTTCCGGCTCAGCGATGTGGGGCGAAAGATGCCAGCACTCGGCGGGGTTCTCTCCTGGGGAAATCTGATGAGGGTGGGGGAAATCTGTTGAGAGCGGTAAGAGAAGGGAGAAAAGAACGCTCCCACTCACTTCAAGGATGAGGAAGAATTCTCAAGAAGGAGCGAGGGCAGGAATGAATCTCCGGTGAGGGGATGGGGAGGGAGGAAATTGGGTCAGTTGAAGGAAGCTAATCTGAGTGAAGTCCCTCAAGAAGGTCATTGTAGGGCGATATTAGTAATGATTATTATCAGGTTAATGAAATTTAGCAAGGTTAGTAAAATATGGAGAGTAGGAAGAAATTGAACTTATCTGCTTGGAGCCGAATTTAAAAGAGGCAGACTGTTCTGTGCTCATGGTTATTGCACACGTTGAAGATTCTGTTCTAGAACTGTTTTCACTTCGTGATGTAATGCTTTCAAGTGGCTGCTTGGAGTTACATTAAAAGAAATATGCATAATGGTAGCCTGCGGTCTTGTAATGAAATCTTGTATATGTAATTGTCTAGAGTCTAGAGTTTGGAACAGAAAATATTAGCTGCTCAATAAGTACTTGATACATGCTTAGTTAATTTAGAAGAGATGATGGGAAAGTTGGAGGGGTCTCTGGGGTGTATCACTCGTCACATATAGGAAGTTGATATCAGGTTGCATAGTATTGATCTCAAGTCCAGCGCTTCCCATGACGTTGTGAAAGTGCACCACAAGTTTTGGCCACAAACACCCCTATAGATGTTCTTACCACATCTTTAAAGAGCACTGGGACTGATGGAGCAGGGTTTTTCCTTTAAAACCGAATACCTGTTTCATTTTCGCATGTTATAATTAAAAGTACTACTGATTTAATATTAATTATTAAAAGTTTGTTGAGTCTTGTTTAATCAACCTTATTAACAAGAGAATTACACGTGGGAATGCTATTGCATGGCTACAATAATAAGTGAACTAAGTTGGTGAGCAAACTGACAGAAATAGATGTTGCTTATGTAATGTTATTGTGTTTTGCGCTTATAATTAATATGCATTAATGGCTTCTGATGTCGCAAATGGCTAGATAAATACATACACATAAGGGTATTAGCAGGGGAATAACACTGTATAATCATTTCCGTGCAGTAATTCTGTTTTATGTCTTATTTCATTTAAGTTGGCCATTGTGGCTTACCAAAAGATGGCTACCACCCGCAGCCTGCATTCGAGTTGATGGAAATTTTTGCAAGGAAGCTTCGCGCTGTCTGTGACCTTGCCCACTCGACAAAACTGAAAAGTCATGATCATTACGACAAATCCAGGACGGATGCCAAGAGCCCCTGAACATGAAACTTGTTTCGAATACGAATGCTGAACTTATGAACTGATGATCCCACCACTGGGATACAAATTATCTTAAAAAGACATCCGTAGAAGTATCGAATTAGTCATGGACATTCAATTTTTCTATTCATTATTTGGGATAATCTAAGTGTGAGAAAATCTTGCACTGTATCGCAAATGTACCAAGATGACATTATTTCCGCCATTTCATCTGTTCTGAATATTAAAAATGTAACATTACAGAATGTAAATTTAGTATAAATATTAGTAGACTAGAGAGGTCTAGTGCCACTTCTTCCCGAACTGATTATCCGAGGTCCCTATGCTGACGGAGAGGACGGTGACTCTACATGACGGCTAGAAACCTTAATGGAATTACTGAGGACCGGTTCTGACTTAGGATCTGACATTTAGACAGAATAGGTAAATATGAGAGAAATTAATTTGCATTTAATTGGCTTTTCCTACAAATTTAGATAAACGAATATTCTGTTTGAATCTCTGTGTCGGGTGGTTATTTTCTTGTCATGTTTATTGAATTTATTTACATATTCTTTGAAATGTTTTTGTCAGATTTATAAGCAACTAGTTGGTCGCATTGACCTCAAGGTATATGCAGATTGGTTAGGTATCAGAAAGTGTTTCCCCTTATACATGGCACGGATAAGAGTGGTAGGATAATTGTTGGTGTAATGGGCCCCACCAGCGTGTGATGTGTGTGTGTGTGTGTGACTGTGAGGTCACTCCATCCGTGGAAGCAGAGGGGATTCGGAAACTCCGATCTGCACCAGTTTCTTGGTAGCAGAATGATGGTTAACTATTGTCTTGGTCTGGCGAAATTGCGTGTATATAGGCTTGTTGAATATTGATTGATATTTGTACTAACACTGTATGTTGAAGTCGTGTTGAGTTTTATGTATTGTGAACGGCTTCTGGGACTCCGGGAGTCGGTGACAGTTCCGTAGTAGGGCAGAGGGAGTGCTGCTCTCGGAAAAAGGCGGGATTGTTGGCCCTGTATGCAGACAGGGGAAAACGTGTGACAATTGAAGTTGCGTGTCGCATTGTCTGGGTTCGATGAGGTAGCATCGCCGTGTGTTGCCATTAGAAACTTATTTTCTGTGTGAGAGAAGTGTATATGATAGTGAAGGTAATCTGTGAAGTTCTGGTCTTAGGTATCAGGGATCCTTATGGCATTCCATTATTGCTTATCACTAGAAAGGTAATAGGTATTCTCTGAGCTTGTTAGAAGGACGGAGCAGAGGTAAGTGCTGCTTTGTTAACGTGTGATATAATTCTGTAGTAGGACAGACTGTTCGCTGTTCTCGGGAAAGACAGAATTCTGTGTGAATGTACTACATTTTCTGGTATGAAAGTGCGTAAATGAGAAGGCATTCTGGTTAATTGTGAAACTCTTAGGAGCATTCCGGAGAAAACAGTGAATTGGTGCTTGTTAGAAGGGTAGAGTAGAGGGATGTGCTACTTCATCAACGGAAGTAACGATTCTGTAGTAGGGCAGAGGTAAGTGCTGCTCTCGGGAAAGGCAGAATTCTCGTGGGAAAGGTCTTTTGCTGTTCTGTGGCTAGCGAAGCAGACAATGGAGATGTTTGTATGTTGTAACTAACAGACTCGTAGAAGTTGAAACAAAGTCTACCAAGTAGTCTTGTAAAGGAGGGGTAGACGAGAGAGAGACGGGAGACAGGAGCAGAAGCTGCTGCAGCGACTGCTGACGTCAGGGAGACCGCGCTGTGATTGGACAGTGGGGAGGAACGGTGAAGGCACGGTGATTGGTGTGCTAGTGTACGCCGCGCTAGGATTGGGAGACATACAGGGTGACGTAGACGCTCCAGGATTGGTGCGTTGGTGTGAGTCGCGCTGGGATTCGTGGACTGAGTCAGTGACGTAGACGCTCCAGGATTGGTGCGTTGTTGTGAGTCGCGCTGGGATTCGTGGACTGAGTCAGTGACGTAGACGCTCCAGGATTGGTGCATTAGTGTGAGTCGCGCTGCAATTGGACAGGAGATCGTACAGTTGTAGAAAGAGCAAAAAAGCTTGTAGAAAATAAGAAAATGTATTACCACGCTGAGGAAAATAAAAATAAATCCTTGTTTAGTAAGATTAAGACCTGGTTTGACAAAGATAAGGATATTGTGACTAGCGAAGGACAGTTACTGCCCCCGATAAGAACCCCGGCATCCTTCATGGTTGCGAAGTATGGGTATCATACCTGTATTTGGTTAGATAACTGGATGAAGTATACAAAAGATGATGGAGTGTTAGTGTTCCCGGAACATGGCTCATTTAATCTGGCCATACTGAGGAACTTACTGGAGCAGATGATGAGCTTAGAACCTCGGCCTAGGCCGACGCAGTTTGAGGCATTGACTGAATGGGAAGATGAAATGCATGAACGAGAAAAGCAGAGGGGTGGAGGTAGTTACAGGTACATGTTTGGGCGAAAGTATGATCGTGAAACCCATCATGACCGGATGAGACGATGGCGTGACGCCAGTATGACCGAGGGATTATATCCTGTAAGAACAGCAGGGAGAAAGTGTACAGAAAAAGAACATAATATAGAACCCAGGAGATATGGGGCAAATGAGTCTGATGATGATGTCTTAGAGGACATGCTCTATAAAAGACCACCCCCGTATAGACGAGAACCAGAGGTAGGAACAGCAGTGACCCCGATGAGAGACACCCTGCGGATTATTAAGACAGAGGGTACCACCCCTGGGTTGAAAAGCAGTTGTTCTCTGGCGGAAAGAGAAAGAGAGAGAGATAGAGAGAGAGAAAGAGAGAGAGATAGAGAGAGAGAAAGAGAGAAAGAGAGAGAGAGAGAAAGAGAGAGAGAGTGAAAGAGAGAGAGAAAGAGAGATAGAAAGGGAGAATGAACTTGAGGATGAAAAGACCAGAGAACTAGCAAGAACTACCTTTGAACTGACAGAGAAAATCAGAGAGCTGACTAAAAATCTTGAGGCAGTTACAGTGCCTGTGACAATTGGTCCGTTATGCCGATTTTTGACAAGCAGAGGATGGGCAAAAGTGGTTTGATGGTACCATATGTGGGCAATAGATTAATTGTTCCTCCGGAGCAGGCATAAATGAGAGCAGGGGAAACACAGTGGAGAACAGGAGAAAATCAGTGGAGACATGCCATATGTGGAGGAGAATTGAGTGTGCAGACTAACTCAAGTTTGAATTCTGGATGTGTGGAAGGGAATAGAGGATCGATCTTAGAACCACAAAGAATGACAGAACCAGGGGGTGCAGAAAAATCTGTGGAAATAACTGCTGAAGATTTGAATGATTGGCTGAAGGCTTTGCAGAAGAAAGAAAGAGAATCTCAGGGAATTGATGTAGCTAGGCTACGTATGGAAATGGAGGAGATGATTGTAGGAACAATCCCTACAGAAACACAGAAAAATGATCAGGAAGGGGAGATCCTCTTCCTGTGCAAAAGCATCACATGGAGAGCAAAGAATATATATGACAGGTTGAAAGGAATAGCCAGTGAATTGGGAATTGACATGGACAAGGTAAAAGCTTTACAAAAGCCTTACCGAGTGGATTTTACAGATAAGGACATTGAGAATCTGAACAACGCAGGCCGAACAGGACAAATTAAGGAAATGATTGCTTTGCTAAAGAAATGGGGAGATGTAGAAAGATGGAAAGACAGATGGTACCGAAAGCGAGAGGATGGGGCAGATAGAACTTTCTCGACATTCCCTCTGAAAGAAAAAGAGAAGGCAGTAACAGCTTATCCCATGAGAGAAATTCCAGGAGGTGGGTATGTACATGTCCCATGGACCAGACAGGATATTTTGTCCTTTACAAATGATTTCCCTCGACTAAGGGAGAAACCCGTCGAGTGGTATAGACAGGTCGATAGATTTGTGAAATTGTCAAAAGTACTGTGGATTGACCTGAATAGTCTGTTTGATATAATTGTACCAGCAGACCTGTGGGCAGAATGTAAAATATTCATAGACTGGCCCACTAAGGAATACCCAAGAGATCCAAAGACAGGAGCTCCAGATCCGGAGGTCATGAAGAAGTACGAACAGGTTATGGCCTTCCTGAAAAATAAGGTACCCCCCAAGGAAACAGATTGGGTTAAAATAGATCGAACTCATCAAGAATTGAAAGAATCAGTCCATGCATACTATGAAAGACTAATATTAGCTTTCAAACAGTTCAGTGGAGATGAACATCTGGGTGTAAAGGACCTGAGCCATTTTGTATATAGATTTGTGTATGGTTTGCGGCCGGAAATCAGTGAAATGATAAGGCAGCATACCGTAGACTGGCAGAGCAAGAAGATTGATGAGATTCTGAGACATGCAAAATACTTCAGTGATGAGATTGAGGCAAAGCAGAGGAAGCTAAGAGAAAAGGCAATGTGATCACAGGTGAAAGTTGCAGAAAGACAGGAAGCTCAGTTGGTTGAACAAGCAAATAACCCAGGAAATAAACCCAGGTTTGGTTCAGGAAAAGGGAAAGGAAACATTGAAGAGGCGAAGAAGAAGTTCCCATGCCACAACTGTGGAAAATTAGGGCACTGGAAATCCGAGTGTAAGAATCCACCGTCTTCTAATGATGACAATCTATCATTGAATTCACAGGTGCAGAGTGAGGGGTGTGGTCAGCATCAGCCACAGCAGAAGGCTGCTAAACAGCAGAATCAGGTGCCAAAACCACCCTTGCCGCAGAGAAGAGGATCCCAGAAGTACAGCCAAGAGTCGGGGTTCTACGATGAAGAGCAGGTAATCAAGCCAAAACGCGCAAGCGCTGTTTCTCAGTACTGGCTGAAAAATGAAGGAAGCGACTCCGAGGGAGATTTCTGACGGTGCCGAAGAGAGGAGGAGGAGTGCGTACTTGGCGCAACTCTAGAAATAGACCAGGCAGGGCCTTTTGTAGATGGGAAAATTAATGGTGAAAGTGTTACTTTTTTAGTTGACACAGGAGCCACAAGATCGACTGTCAGGTCAGCTGATATAAAGAATCTTCCGCTCTCGGATGAAGCAATCCAAGTAGTTGGTGTGTCCAACACACAGATTAAAACTCTACTTACTGAACCAGTAAGGGTTAGAATAGGGAAATTTTCAGACATGCACCGATTTGTGGTGTGTGACACTACTCCCGTGAACTTGCTAGGCAGGGACCTGCTGTGCAAGATGAATTGCACTATTTTCTGTACTCCAGATGGAATAACCTTTGAAACACCAGATGAGGATGTCCTATACAGAATGACGATGGATAACAGGGAATGTGAGGCTTTGGGGACATATGCTGTATTTAATCCAGATGCATTACCCCCAGAATTGAAACAGACAGTGAAGGCAGCAGTTTGGGATTTTACTGGAGAAGATGTAGGTCTGATGAGAAATGTAGATCCAGTAAAGATTACTGTAAAAGAGGGAGTGGTTTACCCAAACATACCGCAATACAGACTCACACCTGAAATAATCGAAGGAATAACACCTATAATTGAAAAGATGATTCAGCAGGGGGTGTTAAGAGAAATATTGAGCAGCCTATGTAATTCACCAATAATGGGACTGAAGAAACCTAATGGAAAGTTCAGAATAGTACAGGATTTGAGAAAAATTAACAAAATTGTTGTGTCATGTTGTCCCATTGTGCCAAATCCATCAGTGATTTTGTATCAGATTCCCCATGATGCAGAATGGTATACTGTAATTGATTTATGTCATGCTTTCTTTTCAATTCCATTGCATCATGACAGCCAGCCAATATTTTCTTTTAGATTTGGAGAGCGGATTTTGGCATGGTGCCGAATTCCACAGGGGTATACAGAGAGCCCTTCAATTTTTAATCAATTGCTAAAGAAATCTCTGGAAAGTCTAACAATGCCCGAAAATTCAGTCTTGGTCCAGTATATTGATGACCTACTTGTGGCATCAAAAACACGTGAAGCTTGTGAAGTAGACACCATTGCTTTACTGAATCACTTGGCAGATGGAGGATTAAAAGTATCTCCAGCCAAATTGCAATTCTGGAAGAAAGAAGTCCAGTATCTGGGACATAACATTGAGAAGGGCCTGAGAAAAGTGACCATCGACAGGATTAAAATCATCAGAGGAATGAGAGCCCCAATGACACAAAGAGAGGTGAGAATGTTCCTGGGAATGGTGGGTTACTGTCGTCAGTGGATAAGTAACTTTTCCCTGATTGCCAAACCATTGATTAAATTGAGCAAAAGTGAGGTGAAAGACCCATTAGAACTAAACCCAGAAGAAATGGCTGCATTTAGAGAGTTAAAAGACAGACTATGTGAAGCTCCTGCCCTGGAAATGCCAGATTATGAAAAGGAATTTGAGCTGTATTGTAGTGAGAGAAATGGATGTGCACTTTCAGTGTTAATCCAGAAACATGGACGCCTGAGGAGGCCAATTGCCTATTTCTCAACAACTCTTAACCCAGTAGCTGTGGGTTTACCAGGTTGCCTGAAAGCAGTAGCTGCAACCTGCAAAAGTCTGGAACAAAGTGAGGGAATCATAATGGGATATCCTGTACGGGTATTCGTACCTCATGATGTGGCAATCCTTTTGACAAGGAGCCGGACACAATTCATGTCTCATAGTCGGCTGACTAAATATGAGAAAGTCATTCTTGGTGCAACCAATGTAAGCCTGGAGAGATGTGTGAATGTGAATCCAGCGACACTGTTGCCTGATGCTGAATGTGTGGGAGTGAGAAATGAAGTTGATCATGACTGCCTAGATGTGCTTGATTACTGCACAAAACCAAGACCAGACATAAGAGATCTGCCATTGCCTGAGAGTGATCATGTGTTGTTTGTGGATGGATCTTGCCTAAGAACGGATGAAGGAACACTGAGTGCTGCATATGCTGTGTGTACAGTTTCAGGAGTTGTGGAAGCATCACCTTTGAAAGGAGTTAAATCCGCTCAGGTGGCAGAATTGGTGGCACTGACAAAAGCCTGCAAGATTGGGAGGAGTGTGAGAGTGACTGTGATGACTGATTGCCAGTATGGCTTCGGAGTTGTCCATGACTTCGGCCAGCTATGGCTACAAAGAGGTTTCCTGACCTCAAGTGGAACTCTCATAAAGAATGCTGAAGTGGTTGGAAAATTGCTAGAGGCGATACAGCTGCCAAAAGAACTAGCAGTAGTAAAATGTGCTGCTCATGGTCAAGGTGATGATTTTGTTACTGTGGGAAATAAATTCGCAAATGACATAGCACAATACTGTGCAAGAAACAATCATTCCATTAACCGGGGTAAAGAGAGAGAAATATCTTCTTGTTCCTTAATGTTTACTAATGAGGTGGGAACATGGGAGGAAGTAAAACAGCTGCAGGATGAGGCAGGAGATGAGGAAATGAAAGATTGGGTGAAAGCAGGTTGTGCACCTAGAGAGAAAGATCATGTGTGGGTCTATAGGGATGGAAGACCAGTCATGCCAAATAGCATGCTATCAACAATGGCAAGGATATATCATGGCCAAGGACACCTGGAGTGGGATGCTATGATAAGAGCCTTTAAGCAGACCTGGTACAGTCCAAAGTTCAGGCTGATAGCAGAAAGTTTCAGTCAGAGATGTCTGATATGTCAGCAATTCAATCCTGGAAAGAAGACAGTGGTGAGCCTAGGAACAATAGGCAGGGAGGGAGGACCCTTCACAAGAATGCAGATAGACTTCATTGAAATGCCCCCAGTCAACAGATTGAGGTATGTTCTGGTGGTGGTCTGTTTATTCTCCAGGTGGGTGGAGGCATATCCAACAAGAAGAAATGATGGGATAACAGTGGCCAAATTACTGTTAAGAGAGTTCATCCCAAGGTACGGGTTCCCAGTAACCATTGAATCAGACAGAGGAGGACATGTTTATAATGAAATCATGGGTCTAATCTGTGAAGCATTGAGTGTACAGCAGAAGCTACATTGTGCTTACCGACCAGAGGCTTCTGGTGTGGTTGAACAAATGAATGGTACCATCAAAAATAGAATTGGCAAAATGTGCCTAGCCACTGGAATGAAATGGCCTGATGTCTTGCCTCTAGTCCTGATGACCATTAGGTCTACTCCAGACAGAACAACAGGTTTGAGTCCACATGAAATTATCATGGGGCGTGTTATGAGACATGCATTTGTACCAGTCAATAAGCTGATGACTATAACTGATGACATGATTTTGGATTACTGTAAGGGCCTGGCTGACGCAGTTCATTCTGTGTTTCACCAGGTTGGAGAAGACGCCACCACACTTGAAAAGAAACCAGCCCATGATCTGAGCCCAGGGGACTGGGTAAGGATAAAAGTCCACAGAAGAAGGAATTGCCTGGTTCCAAGGTGGGGAAGGCCAAGACAAATCATCTTGACCACAACGACTGCTGTGAAGTGTGCTGGAGTGAAAAATTGGATACATGCAAGTCACACACTGAGAGTTCCAAATCCAAGAGACGGCACTGGAAAAGAATACTTTGAAGAATCAGATTCCAGTGATGATGCAGACAGTGAGACAGTAAGAAGGAAAAAGAATCCTGAAAGTGGGGAAAATGAGTCAAGGGAAATTTTCATCCCACCAGAAGAGGTTCTGAAAAGAACAGTGCAAACCGCAGAGGCAAGTTCAGATTCTGAAGAAGTGCCTGAGGTTCTAACTGACAGTGACCAACAAGAGAAGAAAGAAAGAAAAGAAAAGAACATTCCAACAGAAGAGACACCTGAATCACATGAGGAAATTGGACAAGTTCCACCTGAGATAAATATTGAAGAAAAAGGGACAGACAAAGTTAGTGAGGGACAGATTGCGGAAAAACCCCCGAGGAGGTGTAGGGAACATCAACAACAAGCTAGGTGAAGGGACAAGTAGACAGCAAGAAGATTGCGTGTCGGGGACCCGAGGAGGGACAGAAGTAGGGAAATCTCAATTGTTGGGAAAAGAGACTGTTGGAGAAAAGAAAACTGTCGATGAACAAGGGGCAACTGAAACAGAGTCTGATGAAAGTGACAATGAGACACATGGAGGACGAGTTCTGAGAAAGAGAACTTGGCTTGGAGAAAGAAACAATAAAGGAGGAAAACAAAAGAGGAATGCAAAAGGAGATCTTTGGCTGAATAAGATAAAGAGACTGAGGTATAGACTGACACGAGTTAACTCTTCGAAAGCTGAACAAGTGAACAAAGTGTCAAGTCAAAATCCAACTAAAGACGAAGAAACAAAGATACCTGAGAGAACTAAAAGAATAAGAAAACCAAACCAGAGGTACAAGTTACCGGAATGGACGTATGTGGCACTGCCTGAACAAGGAGAAGAGGCAGACAGTCAAGGAAGTCCAGAGGAGGCTTTACTGAAAGAGGTTGCCGAAGAAGAAGCTGTGGGAATCCTGAGAGTTATCTTGTCCGACATTGGAGAAGAGACGGATGTTCAGGACCTGATACAGTTTGATGATGATGAAGAGACAGTGAAAAGTGATGAAAATCCAAATTGAGTAAATCCAAGGAAAATCACTTGGAGAAAAGAAGAAAAAGCAATACTAAAATTTGTAGATTGTAAAAATCTGTTGGGTACTTGCTGCCCTTAAGTTCGGTAGAGGAGTAGAAGAGGCTAAGTCAAAAGACACGGTCAAATTAACAAAATGGCTAACACTGAGAATAATAAAAGTAGATGTACCTTTCTGAAAAGATGGTGCAAGATGTGCTGCTGCTGTACAGGTTTATTATTGCTGTTTTGGAGCGTGCTTGCTCTACTGATTTCATTTAGAGTCACTATAGACACTTTAGAAGGTCAAACTGAGAACAGAACTAATATAGGGAGAAGTTCACAGAAAATAGTACCGACAAGAACTAGCAATGTACATATACATAAGGATAGGTCAATTAATGATTTTTCTAGCAATGTTTTTTCTAAATTGTTGTATGAGTACGTAAAGACAATGGAAGTAAGGGATTGCTACGTTTGCATGCAATTACCTGCCTCTGTTTCGGAAGGAGTGACTTATCATCATCTTCCGGCGACGTATGGAATTTCCTGTAGTGTGCTGATTAGTATATTTTACCAGTTAGGGAAATTAGATTATAATATGTCTAATGTAGATAATATTCTTGGGCAGTTGCCTATGAATAAAGCACTGAATCCTGCAAAAGAAGCTAACACTTTAGGTGACATTTTTTTAGAAACCAAAGAATTAACCTTAGAATATGTTTTTAGAAATAATTTAACTTGCAGTTTGAAAGGAGAAGAGAAGAATTTTCTAGACATGGTTGAGAGAAGAAGATTGAACATGCACAAGAAAGCAGAAGGGCATAAAATGAGTGACACAATGTGGGATATTGAGAAAGAAAAGGAGTTGAAAAATGGCTATAGATGCCCCACAGAAAGGCAAACTGTGCATTACCAGGAAGAGATCCCAGTATGATTATTATTTCATAGGGACTAGTGAGTGCCATGATACATACTTTATTGCAACCGGATGGGGATTTAGAGGAGGAGAAGATCCAGTTTTTCCGGGAGTGTATTATATTTGTGGGAACAAGGCTTATTACCGTTTGCCTGACCATTGGTTTGGCACATGTTATGTTGGCCTGGTCTTTCCAAAGATTTTTCACATGGATAGAGTAGATAATGCTGAACAAACTAATTCATTAACACGCTATAAAAGAGAAACATGGACAGAAATTGTAGGAGATATTTTTGGAGCTTTAATTCCAGCAGTGGGAATTTCTTTGAATGCATTTGGCATTCGGAAGCTGTCAACAGTGGTGGATCGCTTGTCAACAAGCACCGCTGGAGGCTTTCTTTTAGTTAATACAGAAATGGTTGCTTTGCGTGCTATGGCAATGCAAAATCGACTTGCCCTTGACATTCTTTTGGCCAAAGAGGGTGGAGTCTGTGGAATGCTGAAAGTTCAAAATTGTTGCACTTACATTCCTGACGAAAGCAAAGATCTAAAAGTTTATATCAAAAATAGTACTGATTTGCATGAAGAATTAGAACCACTGGAAGCTGAAAGTATCTGGACTAGAATGGCTAATAAGATGATTGCTATTAAGAATTTTGTAGCTAAAATAGGTAGTACCATTTTTGGTAAGATATTATTTCCATTAACCTGTGTTGCATTATTGATCCTTAGATTAGGGTATATGTGTTGTAGATATAGAAGAAATAAAAAGAAAATCACAAAAGAAAATGTTAAAAGGAGACAAAAGAAACCAGAAAGAGATCTACAAGAAATAGAATTAGAAGAGCTAAGAGAAAGTATGTATATAGAAACTAAGAAGGAAGATGAGATGGAAACATGGGTTGGAAAAATGAACAAGAAGATATTTTGAATTTCTTCCAAAAGGGGAACCTAAATCGATTTTTTGGGGGTTTTGATTTTTGTGGTGATTAGATATCACCAAAGGGGGGATTGATGGAGCAGGGTTTTTCCTTTAAAACCGAATACCTGTTTTATTTTCGCATGTTATGATTAAAAGTACTACTGATTAATTATTAATTATTAAAAGTTTGTCGAGTCTTGTTTAACCAACCTTATTAACAAGAGAATTACACGTGGGAATGCTATTGCATGACTACAATAATAAGTGAACTAAGTTGGTGAGCAGAAATAGATGTTGCTCATGTAATGTTATTGTGTTTTGTGCTTATAATTAAAATGCATTAATGGCTTCTGATGTCGCAAATGGCTAGATAAATACATACACATAAGGGTATTAGCAGGGGAATAACACTGTATAATCATTTCCGTGCTGTAATTCTGTTTTATGTCTTATTTCATTTAAGTTGGCCATTGTGGCCTACCAAAAGATGGCTACCACCCGCAGCCTGCATTCGAGTTGATGGAAATTTTTGCAAGGAAGCTTCGCGCTGTCTGTGACCTTGCCCACTCGACAAAACTGAAAAGTCATGATCATGACGACAAATCCAGGATGGATGCCAAGAGCCCCTGAACATGAAACTTGTTTCGAATACGAATGCTGAACTTATGAACTGATGATCCCACCACTGGGATACAAATTATCTTAAAAAGACATCCGTAGAAGTATCGAATTAGTCATGGACATTCAATTTTTCTATTCATTATTTGGGACAATCTAAGTGTGAGAAAATCTTGCACTGTATCGCAAATGTACCAAGATGACATTATTTCCGCCATTTCATCCGTTCTGAATATTAAAAATGTAACATTACAGAATGTAAATTTATTATAAATATTAGTAGACTAGAGAGGTCTAGTGCCACTTCTTCCCGAACTGATGATTCAAGGTCCCTATGCTGACGGAGAGGACGGGGACTCTACATGACGGCTAGAAACCTTAATGGAATTACTGAGGACCGGTTCTGACCTAGGATCTGACATTTAGCCAGAATAGGTAAATATGAGAGAAATGAATTTGCATTTAATTGGCTTTTCCTACAAATTTAGATAAACGAATATTCTGTTTGAATCTCTGTTGGGTGGTTATTTTCTTGTCATGTTTATTGAATTTATTTACATATTCTTTGAAATTTTTTCGTCAGATTGATAAGCAACTAGTTGGTCGCATTGACCTCAAGGTATATGCAGATTGGTTAGGTATCAGAAAGTGTTTCCCCTTATACATGGCACGGATAAGAGTGGTAGGATGAATGTTGGTGTAATGGGCCCCACCAGCGTGTGATGTGTGTGTGCGTGTGTGACTGTGAGATCACTCCATCCGTGGAAGCAGAGGGGATTCGGAAGCTCCGATCTGCACCAGGACCATAGGAGGCACAATCAAGCCCTGGGCTCATTTTATCCACTGTGTATGATGAGATCTGATCTGAGGAGGGGGTTGTCTTTTTGAAAGCCATTAGGACCCCTTTTCACAGCCTCGTATGGGTTACATCTCAGTATTCAGTCTCATAATAGGTTTGAGTCCTGAGCCCAGTTGGACGACCAGGAATGCCTCCCACCGCTTTGAAAGGGGGCTATTCTGGCTAGGGTATGGGACCCACCCCTATCAGGACTTTCATGGTGTCCAGCTGGAATATAGCAGGGTTGCGAGGTAAAGCCTTGAATAACTAATGTATTAATTTGTTATATTGTTTTGATATTATTTGTTTACAAGAGACCTGGGATATCCAGGGGTATCTCTATATAAACAGTTTGCTTCTTTTTTTTGTTAATGCAACTCCCTCCACTCATGGGAGACTCATTGGTCTTACAACATTTGTAAGTAAACCTAGCATCTTGTAACCTAGTATCTTGTATTTCCATAACATACTAAGGGGGTCATTAGTATGGCGGGAGGCCCCAGGAAATGGGAGCGCCCGCAATGCATGCAGCGGTCCCGCAGCTACAATTTGGATGTGCCCGCCACACTGGCAGGTGCATCCTGTATTTATGACATTGCGGCGGGCGGTGCTTTCAGCACTGCCCACCGCAATGCCACAAAAGCAAGTTGTGCCTTTAAATGGACAACGTGACAGGCACTGCGCGGTGCCTGCCACGTTGTACATTGAAATGCAGGAGGTACCATACCCTCCATGTGCACCCCCCACCCCCAGAATCCCTGGGGGCTCGCTACGGGCCCCCAATGTCGAAGTCCGCATGCCTTTCTGTGGCGGCAATGAAAGGCATGTCCCTGCCTGCATATTAATATGGATGGCGGTGTCTACCAGACACCGCCACCATGTTGACAGCTTTTCCGCCCGGTAGGCAATCGGGCAGATTGCCTACCGGCGGAAAATCGGCAGATGGTCTTCCAATCCGCGAGGTCCCCCCCGCCATAGTAATATGGCGGGGGGGAATTGGCATGCAGGTGGGAAAGAATGTCGGGCGGATCACCACCGTCATGCGGGCGGTGGCGATCTGCCAGACATTCTAATGGACCTCTAAGTGTCCTTCCGATTATGCCTAATAACCACAAGCTTTTAAGAGTGAACATTTACAACTCTGTTTTGGTATGTTATTGGGATGTTATTTTGGATCTTAAAATGTTTTTGAATTATTATTTTAGGAGATTATCAAAATTTATGTTGATTTTGTTATCGAGTGATTTAATCCTACACTCTTGTTTGGATTGTAAAGACAATGATGAGTCAGTTAACTCTTCCTTTAGTTTCGATAATGTCCATCTCCAGCATTCTTTTTGAGGTCTTAAATAGCCTGGTGGTGGAACTAGGCCTGGGTGTAGTTCGCTGAGTTTTGCTACACCGGAACTTAGCGAAGTTACAAAAAAACTCCAAGAAGTTCCACGAGTGACGGAGTGCAGTGCGAACTGCAGTTTGTGCTGGTATTCCTGCAGCTTGGGTAGAAATTCTACCCGAGCAGCAGCTCACGCTCGCGAACTTACCATTTGCGAACTTACCGTTCGTGATTGCAAGCAGGGAAAAAAACTCCGCTGCACATCGCGAAGCGGACTTTTCTGCACTCCGCGAGCTCCGTGGAGTGCGGAGTGCAGAAAACTCTGCAAACTCCGTGAACGGAGCGAAGTTCACCGCCCAGGCCTAGGTGGAACTTAACTTAGTCAATTTGTTGTGTAGGGTGTGTAATCCCAATGACATGGTCCCTACGTTTAAGGGCAGGAACCACAACTCGCCTATTGAGTATATTTTCACCACTGCTTGTCTCCTCCCTATTAATTTTGAGGTGATTTGGGTTGCTTGGATTGTCACAATTTATTGTTAGAATCCTTTTATTGGGAGAAGGATCCCCAAGGAAATTTGCCTCATATTCACAAGGAGCTGGTAGTACCAACTGATCAGGGATGTAGGATTAGCTAGGCTAAGGTGGTTTCTTTGGATCTACTTTCTAGCCTGGTTGCCTCAAGATACTCCGAGTTCTCCATTTGCCTTAACAAGAATGCCCCCAACCATGGTATCATGGATTCTTTCTCAAATATATGTAGTGCAGTCAAATCTTTCTATGTCGGGCTCAACATTCTCTACATGTCAGCATGAATGGTTTGATAGGAGATGTCCAAAGCACATACGGAGATATTGACGGCCTAGCATAAAAAGCTGCATATGCAGGATGTGGTAAAGAAGGCTAGGGCCCAATATGATCTAGGTGTTAAAGAGCGATGGGGGGTCTATAAAAAGAATACGTTGAACTTTTGACTCTGATTACTACTTTGCAGCTTAATACTGCATCCAGAGGACCTGTGCCCATGTTCTGGCATAAGTCAGTAATAGTACCTGTGATTAAAAAGGGGAACAGAGGCAATCTAGCCTGCTCTATCTAGAGCTTAGCCTTTTGATCTGCCCCTGTCCGCTCTAGCGCCGGGACACCCCTTTTGGGGTAGCTGCGCGCTTAATAAAATTCATTTTATTATTATTATTATTATGGACTAATATCCTTGATGGATTCAGAGGTAAAAGTTATTGGTCAGGTTGTGCTGGAGCTTTAGGCAACAGAGCATAACATTCGTGCAATAGCATAATAGACCTGCATAACAAGTCTGCAGTACGGTTTTAAACTGGGTTGGGGCACTTTTGAACAAGGTTTGAATTTATCTGTGCTTATTAGTAAGTATACTAGAGTGAAGAAGGGAGCCATTCATTTGGCTTTCATGGACCTCAGCACGACCTTTGATACAGGTTTAGTAGAGCTAAGCTCTTGGCCGTGCTGGAGTTCATAGGGGTAGAACTCGCACTTGTCACTTAACTGATTAATTTGCACGAGGGTTTCTCAGCATCCATGAGATACAGACCTAATGGAGAATGCATTTCACACTTGAAATTGTTGAGAGGGGTACGAAAGGGTTACATCTTGGCATCTTTCTTTTTTATTCTTTATAATAATAGATATGAATCTTTTTTACTTAAGCACTGCCAGTATGTCCCTAGGATGTGGAGATCATCTTGTGTCCGCCCCGCTATATGCCTATGATGCATTTTAATTGCGTGAACCGCCAATGGCCTGTCACAACTTTTAGATCACTTTATCATTTTTTATGGATATTTTGGACCTGAACACCAATTTTACCAAATCTTTTATTAGTCTGGTAGGTTGCACGAGTACTAAATCCAGGAAGGTTATGGCTTAAAGTCATCCCATTACCAGGGTTGACACTATTCGTTATTTGTGTGGTTTATTGGACTCTCAGATACCTTGGAAACTATTGATTCAAAATAATATATTGTCTTTTAACAGAGTCACTCATAGTATACGTGACTTCTCTCTGCGTTTGGGTCACACCCATGTTAAAATGGTTATTGACATTTACAAACTTAAATGTGTTCCCATAGTGCAGTATGTGTGTGTGATATAGGTGTATTCATCTACACATTCTATTCAGATAACGTAAAATATGTTTCTGAGAAATTGACTAAAAATCCCACAATGTATCTCTTCCAAAATTGTTTAGGAAGAAGTAGGATTGGACTACATTTCAGATTAGATCTGTCTCTGCCCCTTGCTCCTGTGGTGTTCCGTCTGGTTGAAGGAAGAGATTATTTTTAACAAATCAGTTTTAAGGGATTGCCTGGCTTTGAATGATCGGTTTGGCATTCCCTGGTTGTTATACATTAGAAGTTCCATGAGTGACCTTGATAGATCTTATCTTTTTACTGATCCAGACCTCATTACCAAGCAGATATCATTTGGGTCAAACAGGTCTTTGCCACTAAGGTAGGCTTGGAGAGGGAAGTTTGTGTGCATCCTAAGAGCATTATAATCCACTATAACTTAGTTAAACTAAGAGTGGTTGAGTACCCTATTTGACATATGAGATGTCAGGCTACCATAAAGGGCTGTTGATCCTTTTTAGACTAAACATGATCCCACAGCTATTGTATGTCATTGAGGGCTGGCTTAAAACCTCTGAGTTACCTACATTTACCTGTGATAATATTTTGACCCTGACAACTTGCCCTAGGTTTAACACCCATCATAATAAATATATTAGACCCCGCTTGTCACCTTTACATTTTAGACAAGTGTGCCCTACTTCACAGTTTTCACAATCCCTATCTAGTTACTGTAAAAAAAATTCTTAACATGGTTTTTATCTGATGTTTTAAGATTGAAATATTGAGAAGCATTTTTATTATTCACATTCATTGATTGTTCTTTCTTTTTATTTAACTGTTATGTAATTTTATGATGTATTTTTTATTTCTATACTTTTATTAATTGTATTTCTCAATTTGGTTATGGTTTACTTGACTGACTGATAGACTGAGTAGCCAAAAGTAGAAAAGTTACTGTTAAATCTGTCAGCCTTAGGGTGGTCTTCCCCAAAACCCTTTCCCTACACTTCTTGTTTTTGCTGAATTCATTTTTGTTGGCTTTAGTAAGTCTCTAACCAGTGCTAAAGTGCTGTGCTTTCTCCTTTAAACTTGGTAAAACTGGCTTACACCCAGTTGGCACATTTAATTTACTAGTAGGTCCCTAGTAAAGTGGTACATCTTGTACCCAGGGCCCGTAATTAAAGTTCTACTAGTGGGCTTGCAGCCCTGTTTGTCCAACCTGCCTCAGTTGCCCCTTACACATGTCTCAGGCATGCCATTGCAGCCTGTGTGTTCAGTTTCAAACTGCCATTAAAACCTGGCAAAATAAACCTTATGCCAGACCTAAATTTTCTTTTTTTAAAACATATAAGTCACCCCCTTGCAAGGCCACAAACAGCCCATAGGGCAGGATGATGTGTATTAATAATGTTGCCCATATATTTCTAACTTTTATGTGTTCTGGTACTGATAAACACCTACATTCATTTTCACTACTGCAAGGCCTACCTCACCCATAGGATACACTTGGGGGACCTTATCATGTTTAATGAGTCTTAATTTTCGATTAGGAACAGATAGGAATGCCGAGTTTGGTCTCTAAAGAATTGTAATTTAAAACTGTCTTTAGTGGTAAAGTGGGGTATAATTTACAATTCTCAAACTGCCACTTTTAGAAACTTGGCATTTTTCTGGTCCTAACCATTTGGTGTCCGCAAGCTGTATCCTGGGTCACATTGCTAGGTGTAGCTGGCTGTTGGTCTTTGTGTATTGCTCCCAGACAGTACGACAAAGGAGAAATAGGTGTTGGCAGGATTGGCCATCTCTGTCGAGCTGTGAAATCTGCCCTGCTGACCTGCTTACTGACCAAGGACTGTTTACTGCCCAAGGTCTGCTTTTGCTGCACCAGGAGAAGTCTGCTGCTGTGAGATGCTCTCCAGAATCCAGCCTGCCTGTGTGGACTTAGAGGTCCAGGAAATCTCTAAGAGTCAATTGGCCAGCCCCATATTCAAGTCACAGGGACATAACAGGCTTCGATGCCGGCCCACACATCTCGACGTAAGGACTTCACATTACTATTTCAATGCCTTGGCCAGTACTTTGTCAGCAGACTGAACTCAGTCCTGCATATGGCCATTGCTCCATCACTGTCAGCCTGAACTTGTCACTTGGGCCCGGTCTACCGTGACCAGATAAAAGTAGTCTGGGCTTTTTGCTTCTTAGCGCTTGATAATTTAACATAACATTTGAAATTGCATATATCTGGGTCTCCTACTTGAAGCTTTGTTGTTTTGGTACAAATAATGTATTTAATTGTACTCTATTTCAAGTTTCAGGGACATAACAGGACTCTTTGGCGTTCACGCATCCCCACTGATCTCGGCACAGCACGCCATCGACACGGGCCCAGTGTGATGCAGCTGGTCCTCAATTCCAAAGCATCCCAGTGCAAGTACTCACAGGCATCAGTGCCTTTTTGGATGCAATGCAGCCCAACACCAACACCGTCCCACTGCAATGCATCTCCTCCCCTGCAACAACTCAGTGCAAGTCTCCACAAACCTCCCCGGATTCCTTGATGACAAGCAGGACTTCTCATCGTAGCTCCTCTGCAACGACCCCTCGATGCTGGCCCACACATCTCGACGTAAAGATTTCACATAGCAACCTCAACGCCCTGGCCACAAGGTACTTTTTCAGCAGACGGAACTCAGTCCTGTATACGGCCTGTACTCCATCACGGTCAGCTTATACATTTTTACTTGGACTCAGTCTACCGTCATTAGATAACTCAATTAGATATCTCTAACTCCCCTGCATATCTGGCACAGAAACTTGTGATCTCCGGAGGAACCATAAACTCCTGATCTGCCAGAGACCTCTTGCTCCAACCTGCATGCTTTCGGAAAAAAAACCCATACAATTGGGCCTTCTATTGGGTTGCTCCAAGAATATGGAACTCTCTCCCACCCGACATCAGAAGAATCCCCTGTCTGACCCGCTTCAAAAAGGATGCCAAAACCTTCCTTATGGATAAATTTCTCGTTTAAATTTTGCCTCAACCACCACTATGGCCCGATCCATGGCCGTCCACTGCCTCTCCTCGGACTACCTATTCACCCCATCAGAACGTTGGGACCTGTCTTGAATAACTGTAAACGTAATCTGTAAATATGTTGTCTCATCTTGAGTAATTGTTTATGTAAACTGTATATACGTGCTCTTCTTTCCCTTATGTATCCGGCACCCCGCCCCCCTACTACTCGATGTGTTACTGGTTGATTCTAAGCCTGTCAGTATATTGCTTTGCTCTCCTGTTAAGCGCTCTGATACCCTAACGGCTCAAGTTTGCGCTCTATAAAACACATAAATAATATAAAAATAATAAATAGATAAAAGTGGGCTTTTTGCTTCTTAGTGCTTGACAATCAAATACAACATTTGAAATTGCATATCTCTGGTTCTACTACTTAGATTTTTATCGGTTTGGTGTCAAATAATGTATTTATTTCTATTCAGTTTTCTTCAGTTGAGGTGCGATTAACCTTGTGTTGTGCTTTCACTTTTTTACTGTTGGTGTGCTGAATTAAGACTTTACACATTGCCTCTAAGTTAATCCTCTCTATGTTTGTGCCAAGCTACCAGAGGGCTAAGCACAGGTAGATTTGTGTTTTATCCAGACAAGAATTTTGGTTGATGCTTGAGTAGAATTTCACTCCCTTAAAAAGCTAACCAAATTTCCTACAGTTACTTGAAGTGTAAGAGTAAATTTAGTTGTAGTAAATTTGCACATGTATATTCACCTTTGTGAGTAGGCCTCGAATATTGCATTTTTCACGTTTATTCTAATTCCCTATCCCAAGTTTGGAATTGTGGGATTGTGCCTTGCATTTGTAATGTTGACACTCCATCACCATGGGATAATTTATGTATGAGAAAATCTTCTAGGGGCAGTTTTTTGGTATTTATGTGTTTATCAGTTGGGAATACTTCTAGTGATAAAACGTACCTTCAGAACAATAAAGCTGCAATGAATGTTAAACATATCTTTCATCCTCATGGTTTGTTTCTGCTTTTACATACTTTAACACATGAGTGTGTTGCCTATTCAGTGGTTAAATGTCAAGGGCCTGGTGAGGCTCCTTCCATTGGGAGATCAGTGGGCTCTGTGTGGTATAATCAAATGTTATCTGGACTGGATCGAGCAACCTTTAAGAGGCGCCTGAAAATCAATATAACACGTCTATGACAAAGGTCCAATTCATAGCTGTAATGTACGACTTAGGAAATTGTTTTGCCCTAATTGGCATTTGCTAAAAGCATCGATGTGCTGTTGAGAGGTGGCACAGGTGAATCCATAAAATGTAATCTCTCGGCAGCTAAAGGTTAGGACATATAGATCATTGCAAATGAGCTAATGCAACGCATTTGAGGCTTTCATGTATGTCACTAATGAATTTAAATTATGTCTTCAAAGAAAGCATGCTCTTTACATGCTCAAATATGGTTGAAAAACTGATTTGGGTGTTGAAATCCAAAAGCAAATGTATCACTATGTATAGTATTGGGTACAGAAATTCAATTGCCCTTGTTCCTCAGTTACTTAAGAAGGCTGCCATAGGAGTGCCTAAAAGGATATACGATTGAAGGTTGTGTGAATGTGCCTTAAGTTAGTGGCATATGTTGTATTGAAGCTTTCTTCCTTCCCCTGAAATATTGCTGAGTTATATGATAATTGACAGAGATAACTTGAATGATACAATGCACCTTCATTGCTGTGATTGTGTAACCGTCAGGTCTATGGGTTGTTTAGTAAATATTGCTTGCCATTACCTCTAAGAGTTCATAGTAATCAACCTGGGCTAGGCTATAACCCTACAGAACCCAGATCACATTACAGTCACGATCTACAGTGCTGCACAAGTCACAGACTGAACAATACTAAAGGATAGGTTTACTGATTTTTCACGGATCACTGTGCAGCAACAAACAGGCAAATCACTAATTTTTCATGCAGTAAAGCAGCAGATTTGCAGTGCAACATTGCACTAATTGAAAACCACATGCAACGACGAGAACGGTCACACGCAAGGAAGTATCTGATGGAATCATTAGAAGTACTTAAACCGTCTGACCTCTGGAACACCTCAGTAGATCATAGAAGTTTTAAAAAACTAGTGACAAAGGTCACAAAAATAACATCGCTATTAGAGGATAAGGAAACTCTAGCAAAAAGGGCACACGGATGGACAGTCCTAAGTGACTATAAAATATTAAAGACTCAAGCGTATATGGACCATGGATTCAAACAGAAGATCAAAGAGAAATTTTTAAAACTGCGACTCGGTATACTACCAATTCTCCCCCACCTGGCCCCATGGAAACGGAATCAGGAAGAGAAAACTTGCCGTCTCTGCAGTGCAGGACCTGAAGATCTAGTCCACATAGTATGTATTTGCCCAATCTTAATGGACAATAGGAGATCTCTACTACGCGCAATATGGAACCAGAAGGGTATCAGAACCTGTAGGCATGCAGTCAAATTGTGTTTTAATCCGCAGGAGACTCAATTAAACTGCAGATTTACAAAATACTTTGACGTAGTGGCGGAGAGAATTAAGCAGAAACAAAACGATGAAACTGAGTAAAGGACAAACAGCGACTCTGAGCATAACTTATGGGCCATCGCCCTAACGAACAATAACAAAAATGCAAACTATTAACATGAATCTCATAATTTTAACTCCTGATAACTAAATTTTTTACCCTCGATATGTATCTCTTTTAAAAGCGGTATAACTTAAATTGTAAGTTTTAATTAACTGTGCAATAAAAAATTATCTTATCTAATTGAAAACCACATCAGGGATCCATATCTACAAAGACTGGCCTGCTGCTGCTGCTATTCCATACAACGGTGCTCCACTTGGGCTGCTTTGTGTGACGCACAGCCTTGCGCTATGGTACAGAGGTGAGTGTGTGATGTGTATTTTAGGATTTGTACTGGAAGCATACCCCTCTGGTGCAATTTCATATCCCTAGACAAACTCTGAAAGGCGTCGCACACTGGATGTGTGCTGCACATTTCTCCATATTAATTCCAGCTTCAAAGAGATGTTAGTATTTTATGCAAAGCTTGAGCTGGTTATTTCGGTAGATTGAGCTTTGCATCAAAACCTATGGGTGTATGTGCTGTTCTGCCCAAATAATGGCCCTTTGATACAAAGCAGCACAAACCAATACAAAGCAGAGCAAAGTGTTTTTTTGTGCTGAGAAAAAGCACCTTTCCAGAGCAAATGCCTATTGTGCTGGAAAGTAAATACCAATGTGTCACTTTGCTTTGCGTCACTTTGTGATGGTGCAAAACCTTAGAAAATCTGGGTATAAGTGTTTCCGCAACCTCAGCCCCTTGGCCACATCAATAGCACAGATATTTATCACAAAAAGTGTACTATTGCACCATCCCAGACGATGGCAGTGGCAAATACTGGATATAAAATATGAAATAAATCGAATCCAGGAAGACCCAAAGGAAGCACATGTTTAATGTATGAAGGTCTGTGTGCTCCGAATGAAATGCATATCTTTCTAGACATGTAAACCTGCATAGGAAAACAAAATCCATTAGTAGCATGAGAAGACAGGTCATCAATATAGTTTTATATGGAAAAGGGGAGTAAACCCATTTGGTCACCAAACTTATGCAAAGATAAAGGTACTTGAAACCCATTGCATTGGCGTTGTGTCGGTCTAATGAAGCACAAGGGCATTAGTGGAGATTGAGGGAACCCTAAGAAAAGAGAAATTAGAATAAACTATGTCAATTGCTTCAGAATATCTTTGCTGCTTTGTAAAGGCATGGATGAGCAACCACACAAAATTCTGCCACATTTGTATTTCCTGAAAGATTATTGGGCCAACAGGCCCAAAAACTGTTGGATATTTCACTGTAGAAAAAAGGGCCATAGATCTCTAATGGGGTAGCCAATGAGGCATTAGGGGAAAGTAGTCCCCAGGGGCAGGTGGCAGAGCTTGCCCAAGTCTCTCTTAGCTGGAAGGTGGACTCAGAGGGTAGACTTGTGATCCCTGAGGGTAGAAGCCATCACTTCAACAAGGTCATGGTGAAAGGGATCCGAGAGACACCAGGACCAGCCAGACCATGGTGGTAGAAAGGCTGATTTCCCTAGAGAAGTACAACAGATACATGTGTAGGGTAAATCAGGGCCAGGAACAGGACTTTTTTCGCCCAACGGCACTGGTATCCCTAGAAGGTGGTGAAGTAGAGACAGTCATAGTCCCCAGATGCCCATTGACTGCATTCTCAGAAATGAGTTGCTACCGGTGTTAGAAGGGAGGGGCAGCCGCCCACGGTACCCTAAGAGCTTAGTTTGCTAAGATTGTGCAGTCCAAACGGAGGGTACAGAGGCCCAGACGGATGAACAGGGGGCTGAAAAGATCCCCCCTTGAAAGTCCTGGCTTGCCAGGGACATGTTCAGCCTCAGGGTACATACCCTGGGCTGAAAGGCCAGTCTTAGGGTGCTATGCCTTTGTTGGTGGAAGGGAGAGTGGAAGTAAGTAGGGTGCCTAACACCCGGGGCCGATGCCCCCCACTCTTAGAAACCTTAGAGTTCAGGAAACCCTCAAGAGCATTTTGGGAATGCCTTGCCAGCCCCAAGGCTGGAAGTGATGCCTGCCCAAGGCCCCCGTTTGAAGCCTCCACCTGGCAGTCGATGTCCTGGGGTCTGGCTCTTTACACTGACAGATATCAGTGGCCTCTGTCTGGTTGCTGTGCTCATGGACTTGGGTTGGGGGCAGAAGTCTGTTCCAGGAAGTGGAATGGGCCACATCAATTTGCTGGATATGGTGCTACAATCCGCCTACTGGTATGCATCTGTGAGAAAGTTATGGTTAAGTGCTTTCACAGATGGGATACACCGGCGAGGAGAAGGGCTCCCCATGAGTCAGTCCTGTCAGTCCAGTGAGTCCAGTGGCTCAGAAGGGCATAGAATTGAGAAGGGCCTCTGCAGTAGAGGGTCATTGTACATGTTCTATCCCGTAAGCAAGAAAGCTCATCAAGGTATTGATTAGTCTACCCTGGCTTTAGACTGAAGGGGAGTCCCTCTCTGCTGGGTACTCCCTAAACCTTTTGCCTTCAACCTCCCTTTTTTCTGGATTTCATTTTTGTAGGCATCAGAACTCAGTACACTTTACCGTAGCTAACCAGTGTGATGGTGATTGTGCTCTCTCTCTCTCTCTAAAACATGGTAAAGATGGCTTACCTCTAATTGGCATATTTTAATTTACTTATAAGTCTCTAGTAAAGTGTTACTACATGTACCCAGGGCCTGTAAATTAAATGCTACCGGTGGGTCTGCTGCACTTATTATGCCACCTATTTATGCAGCATTTTAAAACATGTCGTAGGCCTGCCTTTGAGTTTGTGTGCAGTTTTAAACTGCCAATTCAATTTGACAAAATAGCTATACACTTCCTTTTTCTTTTACATATAAGAGGTATTTGAACAAAATATGTGAAAAATAATATTGTTTCAAAAATATTGGAATATCAAACATATTATCAACACGAATTGCGAAGATAACATTTTTTTTTAATACTGCTGTATTAAATATTGCTGTACAAAATATCATTGTATATAATAACATTTGTTAAGTGTTGAATAGCATGCAGTGTTTTGTGGTGTGTTTAATTGTGTGTGTATTATCTTTTTTAGTTGTGCTTCCAGTTAGATGATTATTTAGTTATGAAATTGTTGAAGTTTTTTTTTTTAGCTTTGTTAATGTATATTATTAATTGTTGAATATTTTCTTTTGAAGCAGGATATTAGGGGAGATTAAAAAAAATGTTACGTTTTAAATTTAAATTATAAGTAAATAATGTTTACGATATGCAAATTAATACTTTAGAATTGTCTATTTTATTTTTGTCATATTGATCATAATAATATATTTTAATTTGATGTTATTTAAAATATATTTTAATGGTATTAAATATTTTACATAAGAATGTATTATTATACAATTTAAAAATTTATAATTTTGTACAAATAAAGTACAAGATTTAGAAAATAAGTATGTTATTTCTGTTAAAAATAAATATATATTTAAAATTGCATCTGAATTTTTTTTCAAGGTTCAATTTGAATTGAAAATATTTTTTCCATTTTTAAAATTATAGAATGTATTAAAGTATGTGTTACTGTATGATTGTTAATTTTGTATTATGATGTTATTACAAGTTTAAGCTTTAAATTTTATCAATGGTAGTAAATATTTTCAACAATATATCAATTTGTAATAGCCACTAAAAAACGAATGATACATATTTATACATATTTAAATTTTAGTATGTATTTAAAGATTTGAAGTTTACATTAGTGTGCTGTTAGATAACTTTTTAGTTACTTTCAATTTAATTTTCTTTTTCTATTATGGAGTACTGTTTGTGTATGTACATTTTTTAATTTGTATGTCATTGTGTAAAATGTTTTATTTGGAAGTGAATATTATTAATTTCATCTTTTTAGCATCCAATGCACCTTCCCCAAATTACTTTAGATTGGAGTGGGAACAGTACATTTCACTCCTTTAGTGTCCAATACCTTCCCCAAATTGGTTTTTATTGGAGTGGGAATAATAAATCTTACCCCTTTAGTGTCCAACACTTCCCTAAATTGGGCTAGATTGGAGAATTCATGTTAAATGACACCCCTTTAGTGTCCAACAGCTTTCCCAAATTGGTGTAGAAAAGAATGGGAATACTAAATGTCACCCCTTTAGTGTCTAACAATGTTTTAAAAAGATTTATGTTGGAGAGTGATAATTTAATTTTATAATTTTATTCAAAATACATGTATTTTACTTTTGTTTGTTTGTACTAGAAATACTTTGTGTTATTTTATATTATTGTTGGTGATTAGCAATATAAAAAAATAGTCACATGTTTGGGACAAATACTATTATTAATTACTTTTTTAGTAAAAGACATACCACACATTTTTCTATTTTGCTTTATGTTTTAAATTTGTATTTGTCATATATTGTTATATTTTTATTCATATATACTTCAAGTATAAAAAACTGTTCTATAAAGTTAAGTAAATAACACACTTTACAAATAAAAAAAACATGTAAATTATATATATATATATGAGTATTTTCTGTGTTGTAAATTTTCAACTTTTATTTTCCATTGGTTGACATATTGTTTCATTTTGTATCTTTTTATTTACATGTTTTCAACATTATTTTTACATGTGTTTTATCAGTATAGACTAAATATTTGTATCAAATAATCAATCAATCACTCAATCAATCAATCTGACGGTATTTGTATAGTACAGCTTATCACCCCTGGGTGTATCTGGGCAGCCACAAATAGTGGGAAAGACTATGCCTGTTAACCTAGTTATTAAGGTGCCGAATACGATCCGGTAAAAAAATTCCCCGTACGACTCGTATCCGGTCTTTTTACCGTACGAATCGTACAAGTGCCGTACAAACTGCCAATTACGATTCGCATGGTAAAAAGTCCATACGAATCGCATTGGGAATTATTCCCCACACGTCCTCGGGTCGGAAAATGTGTCCGACACGTCCACGGACGATTTACCGTACAAATGTGAAAAGTGAAGTCCGACCGCGGAATTACGATCCATCCCGTGCGTCCGATGTTACAACCGGATGGAAAAAACACCGTCCGCACCGAACTCCCATAGCAACCATGGAGACATGTGCCCACATACACGCCGACCCCCCCCCAGCCCCCGTACGTTCGAGTCGTACCCCCACCCGTGTATGTCGAACCCCCCGTGTATGTACACCCGTGTACGTGTCGAACACCCCCGTGTATGTACACCCTTGTACGTGTCGAACCCCCCGTGTATGTACACCCGTGTACGTGTCGAACCCCCGTGTATGTACACCCTTGTACGTGTCGAACCCCCCGTGTATGTACACCTGTGTACGTGTCGAACCCCCCGTGTATGTACACCCTTGTACGTGTCGAAACCCCCAGCGCGGGTGTACGCACCGTACATACACGGGTGGGGGTACGACTCGAACGTACACGGGTGTACATACACGGGGGGTTCGACACGTACAAGGGTGTACATACACGGGGGGTTCGACACGTACAAGGGTGTACATACACGGGGGGTTCGACACGTACACGGGGGGTTCAACACGTACACGGGTGTACATACACGGGGGGTTCGACACAAACAAGGGTGTACATACACGGGGGGTTCGACACGTACACGGGGTGTACATACACGGGGGGTTCAACACGTACACGGGGGGTTCGACACGTACACGGGTGTACATACAAGGGGGGGTTCGACACGTACAAGGGTGTACATACACGGGGGGTTCGACACGTACACGGGGGGTTCGACACGTACACGGGTGTACATACACGGGGGGTTCGACACGTACAAGGGTGTACATACACGGGGGGTTCGACACGTACACGGGTGTACATACACGGGGGGTTCGACACGTACACGGGGGGTTCGACACGTACACGGGTGTACATACACGGGGGGTTCGACACGTACAAGGGTGTACATACACGGGGGGTTCGACACGTACATGGGGGTTCAACACGTACACGGGTGTACATACACGGGGGGGGTTGACACATACAAGGGTGTACATACACGGGGGTTCGACACGTACACGGGGTGTACATACACGGGGGGTTCAACACGTACACAGGGGGTTCGACACGTACACGGGTGTACATACAAGGGGGGGTTCGACACGTACAAGGGTGTACATACACGGGGGGGTTCGACACGTACACGGGGGTTCGACACGTACACGTGTGTACATACACGGGGGTTCGACACGTACAAGGGTGTACATACACGGGGGGTTCGACACGTACACGGGTGTACATACACGGGGGGTTCGACACGTACACGGGGGGTTCGACACTTACACGGGTGTACATACACGGGGGGTTCGACACGTACAAGGGTGTACATACACGGGGGGTACGACTCGAACGTACGGGGGCGGGGGGGGACGGCGCGTACCGGACCACCTACTCTGGTCGTTTCGCGCCGTACTTCGCTTTTCCGGCACTTTTTGGGTGCCGTGAAAATATTGCCGTCCGGACTGCTGTCGGTTCGAATCGTGATTCCTGGGTCGTGAAACGCTGCCTGAAAGCGTCCCGACGTCACGTCGCAGCATTCCCGGATCACATTCGTATGTATATTTTCGTTGGTCGGTGTTTTTTACGATTCGTACGGAAATGGTGTTTCCGTGCGAATCGTAATTCCATGTTTGTAAAGTTTTACGACCAGGTACGAGTCGGACGGAGCAAACGCTCCGACCGACGGTTCGTACCCGGTTTTTACCGGATCGTATTGGCACCATAGTGTCCACCATCTATAGAAATTGGCAGTGCTGGTGCTCCTGCAGATTCTGCCATAGCAGAGCTACAATTTAACGTTTTAGAGTACTGTACATCTATTTTAAGGAGGCTGGAGGATATGTTACAGGATTGCCACCTGGAAATACAGGATCATTTTAATATAAGAAGATAAATTACAAACTCAAATTCAGAACAATCGGTGCCATTTGAGCAATTCCCCATTGCTACGACAGACAATCATGTAATGAATAATGACAAAAATAGCTCTAATGTTAGTAACTCCGAGGAGATGCAGCTACCTACAGAGGAGCCCCCACAGTTGACTAACTGCATTAGGTGTCCCATTATATTAGATGAAACAATTGCGTCACATCTCAACATCTTCTTTCCAAGCTAAAGTGGAGAGGTGAATATGGCATAAGCAACAATGTCCATCTTCAGTTACCGCCAGATTGCGCCCCTTATGTTCTGGTTTAAAAAAAAGGTTTCTCTATTGGCCATCAACTAGAAAGAACTGGAGTTTTATCTAAAAATAAAGATAGTCTGCTGGCTGAGAAAGAACTTAGGATGGACCAATTACTTGTTTGATGAAATTCTTTTACTTTGAAGAGTTAAACGGATTGGCCATGGCCTGAAGCCTGGGAACTTTGACTGTGCAGTAATAAACTTTAGAAATCCCAGGTTAGTGAACGCTTTGCTGTATTGTTTAAGTCACCTGCTTAATCAAAAAGGCAACATTTAGGTCCACCCATTGGGATACTTCTACAGGCCAAACACATCACAATCTTATGTCAATACTGTGTCTGATCCAAAAGAGGAAATGGGCACCTCTGCTGGATATAATATTTAAACCAGGAATCACTTCACAACCCTTAACGCTGTTGATGAGCTAGAAAGACTTTTGTCATCAGGGAATTCGAGGACTGATGATGTGACATGAACACTTGGTGGCTCCCATGATATGGATGGCCATTCACAAAAGGTTGATCCAATTGCTAACCACCGGACCATCAGAGGTTCCCATTGTAAGGAGGAGTCTCTGTTTTCACTCCTTTAATATAGCTGGTCTCTGATCTAAACTCTCTAAAACAAATTGATTGAAATGTATTAACAAAAATGATAATAATATGCTTACAAGAGATCTGAATGATGGATTATTTCTGCATTGATTGTTTACTCATCAGCTGGACAGGCATGAGGGGGAATGGCTATTTGGTGTCAGTATATTTGACAGCCCTGAAAGTTACAGAGATTTGTTGAAATACGCGAGGCAAGATATATTTTCCTGCATCTGCTGGTGTGTGTGAGAGAGCAAGGCTAGATCATCCGCATGGTCAAGGTTCTCCAGGGCAGAGAATTTGGCCTATCTGAAGCTTCTGGTTCGGTGTTCTGTTGTGCGTTTCCTCACCCAATTGATGACTAGATTGAAGAGCGATACTGACATTATACATCTGTCTCACACCGGATTTGACTTCAAAGCTATATTCAATATTTCCCACTTTGCAGATTAAATCATCATGCAAGCTCTTAATGAGAAGAACTATTTTCTGCCTTATGCCATAGGCTCTCAGTATATGCCGGAGGCTGTCATGATGGACATGGATGCTGTCAAAGGCTTTCTCAAAATCAATGTAGTTGATGTATAGTTGTCTCTGCGACTCCATGCAGTGCTCTATGATGCTGTATGGAGTAAGGATCTGATCAACACATCCTCTGCCCTTGCGGAAGCCAGCCTGCTCCTTTCTTAACTGCTTGTTTATGGCATAAGAAATGCAATGTATAATGATTTTTGCCAAGATTTATCTCGAAAGTTGTCGTACAGAGAAGTATCATTGACATCAAGCAGTGGTCTGATAAATTAGCTGGAACTGTTTTTTAAATTTTTATACAGTCCGATTTAGTTATTATGAGGGTGACTGTTGTTCCTTTCAGTTACAGGAAGCTAAGCATGAATGATTAAGATCATAATTTTACTAACCAGATGTGGAGATGAGTAAGGACTGACTGGTGACACATCACGGAATGTGACAATGTCATAGCGTTGCATTCCATGAGTGTCAGTTACTCCTGTGGCCTGTAGTGATGGACGTTGGATCATCTCTGAATAAACTTCAACGTATTTAAAAAACCATGTGGAGAAACTCATTACAGAAGTGGCGACGAGCGGAATAACACATCCCGAGTGAAGGAAAAGGCAATTGTGGGAGCCAGAGGGTGACTGTTTCCTTCCTGAAGTGCAGCACACAGAATTACAGTGAGATTGCTTTCATTTCAAGTAGTTTGCCAAAGGTGAGAGGCGCAGTATCAAAGTAAAGGTTCATGTCTTGTTCCTGGAGTTTGCTTGTTTTGACTGGCTTATCGTTTTAAAAACTTGCAGACTTAATTATATTAGGCCACTGTTACGCGTCTCTACGGCTTCATGTGAGGCAAAGACGCATGTGTATCCTTTGTCCTTGAGCAGCGTATGGCATTGCCAAGTTATGGCACGAGTTTATCGACCCGTATATTTTCCGCTGACATGCGCACTTGACATTGTTTATATGCATGCAGCTTTCATCTGATAACAATGCAGGCTGTGTCACAGAGCTTATGAAGTAACTCTGCATTTTCAACAGCCGCTTGCCGGGCTACTTTGATCATGGCAACTCGCTTCTTCCGACTGCTCTATCACTGTGTTTTATCTATGCTCCAGCCTCAGTGCACTTCAGTTCCAGCCTAAACTGGTCTGAAGTAATAAAAAGAAAAGAAGGACTCACAGCAAAAAGGAAAATGGTAGCCATCTTGGTATGGGGCACACCAGTATTCAGTGCAGATTCTTACGGCAATGTTTTAAGCGCAAGTGGATGCGCAAATATTTAGTTCAGTGATTTTGCACACTAACAAGAGAATAAAGTCTACTATGTTTTTGTTTCAGTGATTTGCACAATGTTATTTGGTGCAAATTCAGTATCAATGTATTTTTATCCTCAATTTGCACACAAATATTTGGTACAAATTCTATTACAGCATATTTTCATCAGCGATTGATATGTGATTGATTGGTGCAAATCATATTTCTACACAGTACAGCGATTTGCATGCTTTTGCTTGCTAAGAAAACTGTCAATTTAATACTATTGTAGCAGTGTGCTTTGTGCTATGTTAACTGAAATTTATTTTTTAAATATGCAGAATATACCTCCACCTGCACTCTTATTGCAAGATCCAGGCAAACCACTATTGGAGTGGAATGGTGGTTATTGTCATTTAAGCCCTATTTTGGGGTAATTGATGCACAACAATTTAAACCAGAAAGGAAAAAAGATTGCAATAGAAGGGTGGCTGGGTTGACTTTTGTGCAGTTAATATGACCAATTTTGAATTGCTTAAAGGATAAGAAAACGGCCACTCAATATTACCAAAGCAGAGACAAAGCCTCCAAAAGATACAGAAAGATTATCCTGAGCAATTGTCCAATGTACAAAGGTCCATGAATAGACTATTGTAGATATGCTCTTCTCTTTATTTTCAGTTATTTTCACATCCAAGGTGATTACGTAGCCAATCTTATTCTCAATCTTGTAAACATCCAAACAATGATACTGTATCCAGCCGACACATGTTTAATCTGTGATGTGTATCACTGACTTCCTCAGGGCTGCAAAAGATAAGTAACCAACCTTAAGCATCTTAAGATGTCATCCCCTACTCAATTAGCATCGTAAATCTAATAGTCAAACCCAAGAAGTGAAAAAGTAACAAGTGTTTACATTGAATGTATAATTATTTAGGAGTGAAAGGACAAAGTGTTTGTAATGATCTGCCTGAGTATGAACATACGGATGAGGAAGAAATTGATGAGTTTGATATGGCTGTGGCTCAATTGGATAAATGTTTTTCAACAACAAAGAATTTAGTAGTACATAGCTATACGTTTTTTACACGAGTACAAAAGCCATTACGAAAGTATAGATGCCTACTGCATTGAAGGTCCTCACAACCAAGCATGAATTTGATGATTTTTGCTTCACATTTGATTAGTAATCAGTTAGTGGTACGGTGTAGCTCAAAGAAGATACAGAAGTGCTTGCTTACCTGCAAGAATCCATCTTTGGATAAAGCTATAGACATAGCTAAGAGTATAGAGTGATCTTGTTAAGATGCGTAATTCTTAGAGGAATAATTCAACAAAGTGACAGTGTAAGAGTATGTAGTGGGCAAACCTATGGCAATTTCAGAACATAGGAAAATCAGGGATTTGAGTAAACTCAGTGCACCTGTGTATCAACCACAGAAAGTTAGCTGTTACAGATGCAGTTCTCCCATTCATGTTTTTACTTTCAAGCATTGCCCTGCACATGGTCAACAGTGTAAGAAGAGTGGCAAAGCAGGACATTTCTTCATGGTTTGCAGAGGTGGCAAGATTAGTACTGCGCATTGTGTCGTTAGTGAGGAATATAAGTATAATAAAGACAACAGACATGAGGAGTGTAAGGAATTAGTTTAAGAAGTGATATGTGAAGATAATGAGGGAACTTCTGATGTTCTAGATCCTGATATTGATGTTGTTATTGAAGGAAATGTAGTAACATTTTCAGTAGATACAAAGGCTTGCATCACCATTGTGGCACAAGAGAAATTCAATTAGTTTTGGTCTAAAAGGTTTTTGTTGCCTCCTGAAATTTGGAGGTATCCGGGTGGACCTGATAGGCTATTTCTGGACTACTATTGAGACGTTAGGGGAGTCAATCAAAGGGAAGGTATGTAGCACACAAAGGCATCAATGTGCTAGGGTTAGTTTGTCAAGCGGAATTTATAATGACCATAAGACGTGGATCAGATACACTTTTCATCATTATGAAGAACAACATCGAATCAGTCACTAATGTGGAGAAATTGTGGGAAAGAAGATTTGAAAAAGTATTTCAGGAGAATCTAGGGAAAATTTCAGATTTCACTTACACTATAATAGTCAAGCAAGAAATTACACTGGTGAAGCACAAGCTACGTAACATACTTTGAACATAAGAAAATAATTATCAGACATTTTAAGGGATAATATATTAGCAGGGTATTGTTGAGAAAGTGGAGGGAAACTTAATATTAGCTCTCATTGTTTTGGCAAAAAGGTAGTCTGGGGAACCTCGGATGTGTGTCCATCTAAGAAGTGCCGATGGGGCCATCTGGGTTGACAATTTCCACTGCCAATATCACCAAGATTGGACATTCAATCTGGTTCACAAGCTGGATTTAAAGGCAGCTTATCATCAGGTCGAACTTGATAAGGATTTGGGACATCTAGCTGCTTTTGTCCCTCCAGATGGTACTTTTCAATTCTACAGAATGCTGTTTTCACTTAACCTATGCTGTGGCAATCTGTCAGAGATGAACGTCGTCCATGTTTAAAGGGTTCTCACAAGTAGCAGTATTCCAGGATGATATTTTGGTGCTCTTAAATAGTCAATCTGAACATGAGCAGGTCTTAAGCAAAGTGTTAAATGTACTTAAAAACAGGGGAGCAACTTTACGGAGAGACAAATGTATTTTTAAAACTAGAGTAATAAGAGTATCTGGGTCATGTTTTCTCTAGCCAGGGAGTGAAACCTAAACCCTGTCTGGTAAAAACCATAGTAAAAGCACCTGCTTCTAAGAATAAGGAACAGCTACTTTCTTTCTTAGGGCTGTGTGAGTTCTATGCCAAGTTTTTAAGAAATTTTGCAAATCTAGTTGAATGCTTTAGTAGGCTATTAAAGAATCGTACAGAAATTGTGTGGTCCTCCGTATGTGAGCAAACATTTAAAATTATCAAAGAAGAAAGTTTCAATGCACCTGCTGTACAACCATTTATAGAAGGAAGGAAAACTGTTGTTACTGTGGATGCATGTGAGTAAAGCCTAAGGGCAGTACTGTCCCAAATGGAGGGTAACCATGAGTACACATTAGGTTTTGCCTCCAGGACATTATGTCAGGCAGAGCTTAAATTCTATAATTGAGAACTAACTATTGGCATGTGTATGGAGTGTAGAAAAGTGTAAGGCATATTTTTGGGGGAGACCTTTTGTGCTTAAGACTGATCATTTTCCCTTAGTCAGTATTCTCTCAGGAAAAAATAAAAGGTTTCACAGCCAGATTTCCCAAATTAACAGCAAAATTGTTGCAATTCACATTCATAGTAGAGTATATTCCAGAAGGGAAAAATTCCAGGGCAGACTGTTTGTGCAGACTCCATATTAAAGACTATGATGATCTGTAATGGAAGTCTGAAGTTGAGGAGTGTTTTATTGCTCATGTAGGGGATGTTAGTGTGTGTGGCAAAAGTGAAGACTGGCTGGATGCGATTGAGAAGGATCATATTTTGAAAGAAATTATTTTATCAGTGAGGTCCAGTTGTCCAAAAGAAAATTATTTCTCCAATGATTAGCAGATGTTTTGTATAGTTTCAGAAGAGTTATCCATGGAGGACAGAGTGCTGCTGCACGGGGACAAATTGATTCCGCCTTTCTGCTATCACCAACGTATTATTGAATTGGCACATCTAGGCCGCTTGAATTCTGCAGTAACCAAAAGGAAGATAAAGGAATAATTTCGGTGGCCAAGACGGAATGGTGAAATTGAAGATTTTGTGAGAATCTGTAAGAAATGCAAATTAAATGTTAAAGTCTTGGTGACAGAGGGATAGGTTGATACAATGACTTTGTGTCCAGGTAAATCTTGGTGTAGGTGTGGATTTTTTAGGACCTTGTCAGGTATTGCCTGATCACATGCGATACTTTGTGGTAATTATTGACCACTTATTTAGGTGGGTTGCAGTGATCCAGTTTGTGAACCTACCGCTAAGAGAATCATGGAATTTAGGAATAAGTATTATTAAACCTTTGGTGGAAATTCCTCCGTATAGTTTGGGGAGGATAGCAAAAGCGATTGATACATCACTAGCTAGATGGAAGAGCCTGCCCCTGACTATATATGGGAGAGTGAATTTAATTAAAATGGCGATACTCCAAAAACTGACATACCTTTTCAACTGTATCCCTCTGATGTTCCCCAAGGCTGTGATCGATAAGATACAGGGGAAATTTGTAAGATGTGTTTGGGCATCCAAGGGAGCCCGGCTCGCCATGAAGAAACTGAGGCCCAAGCTTGAGAAAGGTGGGCTGACCCTCCCAGATTTAAAGTTACATTGTATGGTTTTCCAGTTTAGAAACTGTTAAATCCTCCTTGGCAAACCGGGGTCTCTGATATGGGGAGGTTTGCTGGAAGGAATGGTAAGGGAGTGGGGCTCTAAAGGTTTTTTATACAAGTTTGGGGTAAGGAAGTTTTTTTTAAAAAGTCAGCCTGAAGATGCTAAAGGCAGCACTTACTCTTTGTCTGGGGGTAAGAAAGATGCTTGGAATGGGCTACTTCTCAGATATTTCCCCAATTTGGGACTCACCAGGTACACCTAAGTGCCTCCAAGATTGGTGAGTCTTCCATTACAGAGGACGGGAACTGAAGTATGGGAGGGTCACCTGATAGTGCAGGGTATGGTGCTTTGGGAAGTGCTGGTGGCAAAAACGGGTCATTCCATCTCAAGGGGATCCGTGGGTTGTGGATATTTGATTCAAAACTACAGGATGAGGCCCCCAGGAAAAAGGAAGTTGTGGATTGGTACTGGACTTTGTTTGAAACCGAAGATAGAAAGCTGAAAGCTCCATACTCAATATGGAAAGGAGTTATCCAGATGACGAAGCCACACATAATTTGGCAACTTTCCCTAAAATTACTCTACAAGTTGGTCAAACCCGCCAATATGAAACTGAATCATTTTTTCACCATCAATAGGCTGTACTGGTCACCCCAGAAACAAGCTATGTTCATATCAAAACCAATCCCAAGATGTTGCAGATGCAGTGTGTTAAGAGCTGATGACCTCCATATGATCTTTGAGTGTCCAAAATTACAGGAGTACTGGCAGGATGTGGATAAAGTTGTCAATGATATCTTCCGGTTGAATATATCAATAAGCTTAACATTGGTACTGATGGGGTTGGAGGATTGCCAGTCAGCCCCTATCAGCAGTTAGGAGGAATGTTCTTTTCTATTTGATGCTTTTAGCCAAGAGAGAGATCTGTAAGCGTTGGACGAATCCTCTCCCCCCTAAGCGTCTTGATTGGCTCGAGGCGGCTAGAACGATATTTAAGATGGACTCTGGTGCTAAGGGGGGCTCTTGCAGCGAGATATGGGATGATTTCCAAAGTTGGTCTGGAATTGCAAGGGCCTAAGGAGGCGTCCAAAGATTACACCTGTGTAAAACCAGTAGCCAGAAAACTGGTAGGACTGGATCAGCAGGGCCAGATGTTTAATTACAAGTGGCCTGAGGTTGTTATAGGTCGCATAATAAGGCCTGGTTTTGCAGACATGATATGAGGACAGAAAAAGAAAAATAGAGTCATGGACTGTTTTCAAAGAATTTATGGTAGAGAAGTGATTCCAGGAGAAAATGTACCTAATAATACAGTCCAATTTACCTCTGTAGAACTGACTTCATTTTTAGACAGAAGTGCTATGAAAAATTTAAGAACACCTTTCTACCATCCCCAAAGCAATGAAAAAAGTAGAATACTTTAACAAGGTGGTAGTGGAGTGTATTCAGTCCACAATCAGAAGTAATATGAATGTAGCAAATGTGCTGAAAGAGTTAGTCTGGTCATGAAGCACTACACCTCACACCTAACTGGGAGAACTTACTTGAATTAACGAGAGGGAGGAAAGTTGTAACACGATGATATCCTTTATGGCTGTTTCAGTTAATTCCAGAACAAGAAAGTGTTGGTGATTGGTGGAGACATGCTGAAGATAAGTCTAACTTGGCCAATGTGGCAAAAATGGGAAAAAATGGTGACTGGAAAAAAGAGAAAAGAGTGTAGATTAGAAATAGGAGACTGGGTGCATGTGAAAAATCCCATTATGGTTGGCAAAGGAGTATCCAACTTGAAAGAACCCACTCAAGTGTTTGAATTGAGGAAGAACTTTGTGAGGTTGTCAAATTGGTGGAGCACCTCCCACGTGGCATTGATTCCTGACAATCACAGTAATGTTTTCAGAGAAAAAGTAAAAGATGGTACAACCGTTGTTGAATTGAATAATTCTGCAGGAAGGAGTACTCGGGCCAGGGTTGCACTAAAGAAATGGCGAAATTTGTTAATGGAATTGCTGGATCATCTCCAGAGTAATGTGTGTGGTGCAGCAGAATCATGTGGGTGTCCCCAATAGATATTGATGATACCTAAGAAGATATTACTTGTACATTAATTTGTCAGATAAAATTTCCATTAGGTGTTTGATGAAAAGTGTATTTTCCCATGGGGGTGGTAGATGAAATGGCAAAATATAGGCGGTTCTGAATTTGATCTAATGATGGTGGTAAAGGAGTTTTTTCTTTTACTTTCAAGATGACTGAGAATTCTGAGAAAGTAGAAAAAGGGGTATGAGCTTCTTAGCCATTGTATGATTAAATCAAATGGTGTATGCCTTTGTCAGAAACATTATATGGGGATTTAATTAGGCAAATATCTGTGTTACTTACAGGGTCCTGTTTAAGGTGCCTACCATTGGAGCAGAGCCAGAGCAGTGAAGGAATTGAAATTTAGGTACATATATAGATTTATCAATATTGGTGAGAAGGTGTGACAACGATACAATTTGCTGAGTAAGGAAGACCCATTAATCCACAGAATACCTATGCCCCTTCAAATATCCCTTTCCACTTTTATGTCAATGACACCTACCTAGCTCTTCTTGAGAGTCTCCTTTCCAGAAGACTTTGTGAAGTTGCCTACACTCTAAACCTCCTTTAGGGCCCGATGTAGGTGTACCGAAATACCGAGTCCTTAATAGCGAATTTCAACGATTCGCTATTAAGGACAAAATTTAATGTAGGTAGGAATCGCTAAAATATTAGCGATTTCTTAACCTTCCTTAATAACGAATCCCAAATTGAGATTAGCTTATAAGGAATACCTACCCATTTATTCCTATGGGCTAGGAGGCCCATAGGAATGAATGGGAAGATATTCACTATTAGCGATTTGGTATTAAAGAATGGCAAATAGCTGGCGCTATTTCAAGAGTGCCAGGGTGTCAAAAGGACACCCTGTTGCACCCCTAAAATGTGCATGTGTGCACATGTGGCACACATACATACCCTAAGGGCATGAATGTGTGCCACATGGAACTTTAAAAAAAGCAAAAAAGTGTTTTTTTAAAGGAAATCGCTAATTACCACCAACTTGAAGTTGGTGGTAATTAGCGATTCCTTAAGGCTAAAGTGCACTTACCTTTGTGCTACTTGCATTGCATTTAAGGAATCGCAATTCCCGATTCCTTAAATGCAAGAGCAAAATAAGGAATCGCAATTTTGCGATTCCTTATTTTGCAAGTAGGTTTAAACTCACATACATTACTCGCAGCCAAATAGCGATCGGTAACGCTGGAATTCTGCTAATTTCAGCGTTACCGATCGCTATTTGGCCACCTACATCTGGAACTTAGTCTTTCAGTCTTGGATAACACTCTATCCACCAAGCTTAATCCTCTGAAAATAAGGTTTCTCCTCATCATTCCCCTGACGGGCTCAATTCCATCTCAAACATAACTAAAAGCAACTCACATGGTATATTGCAAACTAATGATTATACAGCATTCAAAAATGTCAGCTTTTTCCTCAATAAAAAATCTGCAGCAGGAAAGCTTACATTGGTGTCCTTGCAAACAAATGGCACCACCAAATAAAACTTTCACTGGGTATGAAATTCATCATTCCACTCGATGACCTCTAATCAGTGGAGTAAGAATTTTTCCTTTCTAGAAACAACAAAGGGGTTGATTCCAATCTCGGTCGGAGAGCCCTCCCAAAGCTATTTGTAGAAATACCTTCCGCCCCACACGGAGCCTGTCTATCCAAACAATGTAGTACGATGCGCACATGTCTTCAATTCCAGGACGACACGAACGCTCCGAATCCAGCAACATTTTACGGATGAACAGGCTCTGTCAACGCTGAATGGAGTCGTCCAGAGGCTTTTCTCAATCAATTTCCGGCTCTGCAAGTACGATGCGTACTTCCTACACGCCGGACAGGATGTCAACTCCGACACGTCACAGCATCCGGACGCAACGTATTCCAGCTCCGATTCCTGCCACAACATGTACAACGCATTCAAGACGGACCAGCCATGTATCCAATAGTGCATGCCATCCCTATACTGTACGCCTACAACCTTAACTGACGCGGTCGTCACAGACGGTAAGTCAGACACCCACCACACCCACCAAATTGGCATAACCCTGCGAAAGACAATACCACCATAGGGTAACGATGCCTATCACACCAGCAGTGTCTACCCCATAGGGTGGTGGATGCCTATCACTACAAGCAGTCTCTACTCATAGGGAGGTAGATGCCTATCACTACAATCATTGCACACCTCATAGGGGGTTGATGCCTATCACTACGAGCATTGCACACCCCATTGAGGGGTGGATGCCGAACACTATAAGCATTGCACACCCCATAGGGGGGTGGTTGCCTATTACTACTAGCATTGTCACCCCATAAGTGGGCGGATGCATAACACCCAACGCAATGTGTACCCCATAGTTGGTGTTAATACCTGTTGAAAGCACCTTCACCATTTACACTCTAAAAATCATGATGGCTAATCCTCCCCATCACAGCAGTGATAGATATGTGTATGTGTGCCTGAAATCTTTCATGGTACTGCTATGCTGTGTATCTGTGGCAAACACCACCTGGATTGTAGAAACAAATATGGTCTTGCATTGTAAAATGCACCTAATTCTAGTGCCAATTTGTGAATTGTGTGCTAAACAACACTTTAATTGTACTGACAAATATGGTATTTTGTGGGTAAACTCCCTTAACTCTGCTGCCAATAGTTGTATTGGTGGCTAAAAACCATGTGTATTGTTTTGACAAATATTTTTGGGGTTGTTCAAACTGCCTTAAATCTAGTGCCAAATGGTTTATTGGGGGTGTAAACCATGCCTGTTTGGTATAGACTAAAAGGTCTTGTGGGGTTAAACTCCATTAAATCCAGTGCCAATGGGTGTATTGGGGGGGGGTAAACCCCATGTGTGAATGTGACTCAGATTCACTGTGAGTGAATCTAACCATGCTGACAAGATGGCTGACAATGCTGGATGCTATTTTTGGCACAAGGATTTGCTGTGTTTGTTGTAAAGTTTGTACAGGTAATGGAATAGGTAAAGATTATTGTGAGATTGCGGGTTATTTTGTTTGACTAAGTGCCATACACATTCCATGCTCATTTGGTTCATGTACTTCTGTATTAGCTAACAGTGATTTGTATGACTATGTCCTTGACAGTGATGTCTGTGGATGAGTATTTTCTGGATGATATAGTACTCACCAGGCTCTGGTACTCCTGATATTCCATGTCTGCCCTCCGGTGGTAAGATGGCCCGCACCTTCTCCTCCCAGGAAGTGAAATGAACCGGTTTGGCAGGAGGGCCACCGCCAGTACGCTGGCTCAGGGCATGTTTTTTCCAATAAGCTTCTTGACCCTCCTGCATATATCGTACCACCTGTTCCTGATATCCTCCATTGTGCGCAGACAACATGCTTGGGCGTTAACTTTGTTGACAATCCTCTCCCACATCTTGGCTTTCTGGGACAGGGGGGGTCTGTTGGACCAAGGTGCCAAATAACTGTGGCCCTACACTGAGGATTTCATCTACCGTTACTTCCAACTCACAGTCTGTGAACTTTGGATTCTTCTTTGGTGGCATGGTGATGGGTGGTGGTGGAGAGGGATGTGTGTGAAGGTGAGGGTGAGTGAGTGAGTGAGTGTAAGTAAAGGTGTGTTTAAGTGAGTGTATTATTTTACAGGTGCTAGTTGTGTGGTGGATGATTTGTGTGAGTATGTGTCAGTGCTGTCTAGTGTTGTGGTCTCCTTGCTAGTAAGTGAAATTTGGAAAGGATCATGGTCAAATATTTGAACCTTTATATAGGTGGAGTTGTAGGTGTGTCTTATCATGAAGACAAACTAGGAGTTTGAAATTATTTTTGGGGGATATGCTTGTTTGCTTTTGTGTGATCTGTTTTTATTGTATTCTTTCTTAAGTCTTTATTTCGACTACATGTCACAAAAGACAACATATTTAAAAAAATAAAAACACAGCATCAATTCCATAGTACATTAATATAATGTATAAATAATTATTTTAACTGATATACTGCAAGATCAAAAGGATGTTCTTGTAAGTTCTACTGGGTTGATCCCATCTACTGATTGTTCCATGCACGTCAATTAAAATCATAAGTATTATATATTGAGGTTAAACACAGTAAAAATAAAACAAAATTTACAATACATTTATAATGATTAGACAGTCAAAATTTAAAACAAGATTAAACTGGTGGGGTATTCACTATTTTTAGTTTGTTCCTACGGATTCCCCACATCCAGTTCAAACATTTGGCCACGGCAGTTGCTAAACTCTTGGTACAGTCCGTTCTTAAAATCCTTGGCGCATCTGTTCCTCTTTTGATGCCTTTCTGAATGCATATTGGCCTGAGCCACTTATAACGTGGGAATTTATACTCAGGGCATATAAAGAGGACGTGAGCTAAGCTTTCTGGTTGAGTAGTACAGAAAGGGCACAAAACACCATTACTGGTTGACCATTTGCTAGTAAATGTATTGATTGGGAGAGTTCCCACCCTGTACTGGTGGAACCGTTTCCAATCCTCAGGAATGGTAATGACATCCCAATATTGTTCGTAGGCCGGTGTATGTTTGTGCTCCAAGAAATCCCTAGTGGTTGAAGGACCAATACACTTCTGGAAATCTCTTTGAGTTAACATGGCCCAATAGAGCTCCTTTAGGGTCTTGCGTGACGGGAAAGTATTTTGTAATGGGTTATCCCATAGGTCCCCCAGACCCATAGCTTTATAGATCAACCTAACTTCTCTGAACCAAGGTATTCTACTTCCTTTGTCCATATCTCTGGTTTCTAATAGAGCCTGAGCATAGTGAGAGAGTTCTGGGGTAACCCAGATCCTCCGCCAGTATGCAATCGGTCTAAATCGTGCAACTTCCTCAATTCTCTGACAGCCCAAATCTAAGTAGAGGGGTATCAATGGTGTAGATGGGGGGAGCCTCACCAGGCCCCTCATGAACTTATTTTGGGCAGTTGTCAGGGCCGAGATATTAAATGGCCCCCACAGTTCTGCCCCGTATAATATAGAAGCCTGTATTTTAGTATCATATATTTTTAGGGCTGGAGCTATTGGTTGTGTTGCCGAGGATCGCAGTTCTCTTAAGAGCACTCATGCCAGCTGTGCATGTTTTGTGGATAAGTAATTCATATGGGGTTTCCATTCCAGTCTTGACCCCAAAGTAATTCCAAGATAGGTAATAGATTTGGTCTGCTGAAGGAGCTCTGCATTCATTAGTGCCCTTCCTTGCACAATCTTATGCCTGTGCATAACCATGAATTTTGTTTTAGATACATTGATGATTAAGCCATAGTCTGTACAGAAAGCCTCAAAACACCCAATTGCTCTCTGGAGCCCTTGTTGTGTTTTGGAAATTAAAAGGGTGTCGTCGGCAAACATTAACAGGGGTATCGGGACACCTTTAACTTAGGAGGATCTGTAGGTAAGTCCTTACAATAATCAATAACCCTGTTAATGTACAACGTAAACAATGTCGGAGCCAAGACACATCCTTGTCTTACTCCTCTCAGAGTTGGAAATTTATCGGTGGCCTGGCCTTGCTCCCCCCACCGGACCTGGGCAAAATTATTATCGTGGAATTTAATTAAAAAAGCGAGGAGTTCCGGTGGCATGCCTTGCTCCTGAAGAACTCTCCACATCCTTGTACGCGGTACTACGTCGAAGGCCGATTTCAGATCGACAAAGGCCGCGTATAGGGTGCCTCCTCCGAGAACTACCCACTTCCAATAAATAGTAGCAAATCTAAAAACCTGGTCCACAGTACTCGTGAATGGGCGAAAGCCAGCTTGCAGTGGTGACATAACCTCAGCGTCGTCTATCCATTTCTGGATCCTGAACAGCACGAGCCTAGCTACCACCTTCTGAATACAGGCTATCAGGCTAATTGGCCTGTAGTTTGCGGGATCAGCACGATCTCCTTTCTTAAAGATAGGGATTATTTCGTCTCCCTTCCAGATATCTGGAATTGGGGAGCCTTTAGCAATGGCATTGGCAAGTAGCTGTATATACGGTGCCCAGACCTCTCTGCCATGTATAAAGAGATCCGCGGGTATCGTATCCAGCCCTGGAGCTCTCCCTTTAGGGACAGTAGTTAAGACATATTCAACTTCTTTCAGGCTGAATTGCAAAGAAGTAGTAGTTACAACGTTAAGGATGATATTACAGCTTGTCCCTTTTTCCCAATCAGGGCATGCAAACTGAGTCTTAAAGTGTGACACCCACGATTCAGGAGGGACATAATTTTGCGGGTAGGCCCTATAGCACCCCTTACCCCATTTTACCAAGTCCCAGAAATCTACCATATTTCTCGACTTGCTAGCTTCAAAAGCTCTTCCCAATATTTTTCATCCCAGGATTTTTTAGCTTCCTGCTGGGTAATTTTATAGTTGCGTCTTGCAACATGTATTAGATCCCTATTCTTCGATCTTACTGCTGCAGCAAGTAATTTATATGCAGCCCTGCAACTTTTACCGTACCAAGATTCTGCCTGCTTTCTATTGTTACGTTGTGGGCCAGTTACCTCTTTGATAAAATATTTGCTAAGACTAGTAAAAAGTGTTGTGTGAATTGAAACAACCTTGGACATAAGATCATCATCAGATATACATCCCTGGAGCTCTGTGGTTGCGCTTACTACTAGTTTGCCCATTTCATTAATGTTTTCCTGTTTCAGAAGGCACTCAGCCCATTTCACTCTCCTAGTATCATTTGTGGGAAAAATGTCAATGGTTATCGAACTGGCTACAGCATCTTTTGCTTTAAATAATTCTAGCTCTAAACTAAGGGGGTTGTGGTCACTCTCTGTTCTTTTTATAATAGCCATGTCATGGATGGATGACCAGAACTCTAGGTTGACTAAGATAAAGTCTATCCAACTAGTACGCACCCCATTATCAAATGTAGGTTTCCCTTCTTTATCTGTTTTTGTCCTGCCATTTACGGCACTAAGGCCCTGTCCAAGGCATAGGGCTTTGAGCTGAAGAGCAGCCTGAGTCCACCGTTTAATGGGGGGGATGGTCAATTGAGGAATCTGCCAACTGCGATCTTCTCCCTTGGTAAGTTCGATGTCATTTTGATCCAAGGGTTCAAAAGAACAGTTGAAATCACCTGCTACCAATAAGTTTACCTTACCATTATAAATGTCCAAATGTTGGCCCAACTTGGTGACTATGTCGGAGGGTTTACCTCCTGGTTTGCCCCTAGCATAGACATTGAAAACAAGTAAGTCTCCACAGTCGAGACATTGTAGCTTTACAATAAGAATATCATTGCAATTAGAATTTATTTGTTTAGTTGTGTACCTATCATCCTGCTTGATCCAGGTGGTCAGGCCCCCCATGGGCCTGCCTGTTTTAGTATGGACTGCAGGTACAAAAAAGTTCAAATAGCCCTGCCTGAACTGGGGTACCATCTGCCATGTCTCCTGGAGTAATATTACCATATACGTGTCAAAAAAAGTTAACCAATCCAGGGACACTGGTTTGTTCTTGAGTCCTGCTATATTCCAGGATACCAATAGTTGGGCAAATTTATTATTACTAATGCACTCGTCTGTCTGTGCGTGCTTCCCTGTATGAATGTTCCTGAACATGGCTTTAGTCCTTGTGGGTGCAGTGTACTTTATATTTAGACTATGTTCAGCTCTAGAGTTTATGTCTATATCTAAATCCCTCCCATTTTCTACTTGGGCCATACTAAGATGGGGGTCGTTTCCTTTCCCCTTTTTCCCCCTTTTCTGTCTTTCATGAGGGTTTCCTTGGCCCTGTCATATGTTCCCTTAATGACCACTAGCGAATCACTGCCTCTGGGCACAAATCGTTTACAGGATATCCCATTTGTGCATCAATCCAACCAATCGAGTCCAGACAACATAGAAAAACGGTTAAATGTTGGGATGTTAAAGCCTGGAACTCGTGCTTCCCTATCGCCATATTTCCTTGGCTCTCTTGTATTAATCATCTGGTACTGGGGGTAGAAGTATGTTAAGTCCTTAGTGGATATTCCTCCCCCTCCGCTCTCCAGGTACCAGTCCCTTAGATACGCAGTTGCCTTACGATCTCTGAAGTTTACAGCAACCACGTCCCCTGGTATATCTTTAGGTCTCTGGCCCACCCATCCCAGTCTTCTTACATGCAAGATCTCCCCGCTTATATTGGGCGGTAAGGGCCTAATATTTGTAAGCCAGTGGACAACCTTTTTTTTAAGTTCGTGGTGCCCTTCTTTCCTTCCAGCTGTTAATTCGGGGACCCCAGTAAGGACTGTAACATAGGCTGCTAATTCAGGTGGCAAATCTATTCTATAAAAAATACCTCGTTCGTCCCTATCTTGGGGCCGGGCGGTTTTTCCGTATTTGCTATCTGGGATGGTATTCTGTGCGTTTATTGGTCCTCCCTCCCTTCCCTGTCTTTCTTGCATGTACTGGTTAATTTGGGGGGGGACAGGTTATTTGCCTGTGGCTGAGACGTAGTGCCATTACTGATTACTTGATTAATTTTTTGCCCATCAGATATTGACACATTAAAAGTAGGGCTTGCTTTGGAGGCTGCCAATTCATGTATGATTTTGGTATTTGATGAAATTACCTCCTCTATACCCCCCAGCTGTTCACTCATTTTTTTTACCCGCTCCATTAGTGGTAGTATAAGAGATCTAACTAAGTGTTCAATGTTTCCCAATTGTTCTAAGTTAACATCAGTGGGAAAGACTGAACATTGCAGATGAGTTAGATTAGCGGCATTTTCCTGCAAGCCCTTAAGGGAACTTGTGGCTGCTGAAGCCGTTTTTAGGGTCTTGGCACACCAGCCCTTGAGCCTATTTCCCCCACGTTTCCTTTTGTTTACTTGTCCTAGACCAGGTGCATTTTGTATGTTTAACTTCGTGGTAGGCTTCTGGTGTGTGACCACATTGGAACTAGTTGTCATAGGGGGTTCTAAATACGAGTCATCAATATCAGACTCCCTGCTGGTGTTAGTGGAAGCACTTCGCTCTACTAATAGTTGATGAGAGATGCCAATGTCTCCCATAGAATCCCTTTCTGTGAGTGTGTTCAGGGGAGTAATAGATTGCGGGATGAGGCCCAGAGACGAGCGCTTGTTATGCAAAAGCTCTATAGATAGGCGACGTTCCGTGAGGGCTATTTCCCATTCTAAGACATTTGCAGCCCTTGTTATGAATAGGTCCAGTGTCCCTTGAGCAGGCCCTCCCGCCAGTGATTTTTTACCAGGACTCATTGTTATCACCACAGTATTCTATCAAGCTCACATTAGCTACCGTGATTACCTTGAATAAAGATGGTTTGTTTACTTAAGAATACTTAACAGTGTGATAAAAGTAAGTTCAGAATTTAAACTTATTCCCAAAACAGGGAGATTAAACCTTACTCAGTTCTTTCCAGGTAAGGTGTCCAATGTCCTGTCGCAAAAGTCAGGGGGAAGGCCCAGCCCGGCCTACTTCGGCCTAAGATGGCCGCAGACGGCCCGCCCTTTGCCCGGGCTTAGCCCGGTTGATCCCGCGTGCGATCACGCGTCGCGTGGGCTCTCGTCAGTTTTTAAGCGCCTCCAGGCGCGGAGTCAGCGGCAGCGGCCTCAAAGGATGCCGGTGGTTGTGGTCTTCTCCTCCTCCCTCCACCCGGCAGCCACAAGACGGTATGCTGCGGCGGCGGGAGGGAGAACAGGGAACAGGACGGCAGCCAAGGAGAAGTGAGGCAGGTAACAGGGAGCTATACCCAGAGCCGAAACAGGAACCATAGAGCACCCGCTCTGCCGGGGCTCTCGTCAGTTTTTAAGCGCCTCCAGGCGCGGAGTCAGCGGCAGCGGCCGCAAAGGATGCTGGTGGTTGTGGTCTTCTCCTCCTCCCTCCACCCGGCGGCCACAAGATGGTATGCTGCGGCGGCGGGAGGGAGAACAGGGAACAGGACGGCAGGCAAGGAGAAGTGAGGCAGGTAACAGGGAGCTATACCCAGAGCCGAAACAGGAACCATAGAGCGCCCGCTCTGCCGGGGCTCTCGTCAGTTTTTAAGCGCCTCCAGGTGCGGAGTCAGCGACAGCAGCCGCAAAGGATGCCGGTGGTTGTGGTCTTCTCCTCCTTCCTCCACCCGGCGGCCACAAGATGGTATGCTGCGGCGGCGGGAGGGAGAACAGGGAACAGGACGTCAGCCAAGGAGAAGTAAGGCAGGTAACAGGGAGCTATACCCAGAGCCGAAACAGGAACCATAGAGCACCCGCTCTGCCGGGGCTCTCGTCAGTTTTTAAGCGCCTCCAGGCGCGGAGTCAGCGGCAGCGGCCGCAAAGGATGCCGGTGGTTGTGGTCTTCTCCTCCTCCCTCCACCCGGCGGCCACAAGATGGTATGCTGCAGCGGCGGGAGGGAGAACAGGGAACAGGACGGCAGCCAAGGAGAAGTGAGGCAGGTAACAGGGAGCTATACCTAGAGCCGAAACAGGAACCATAGAGCACATATTGTATTCACTTTGAACAGTAGATGCAAGATGCGTTGACCACAACCGATGCTTTGTCATGTTTTGTTGGGGTTGTCCGAATCTGTTCCATTCATGGTACGCTATGTGGCATCATGCACGTATGAGTCTGTTGCGTGGGGCTAATGGTAACCTATGTGGCATTGTTCGCATACGAGTCTGTCACCTGGGGCTAATGGCAAACTATGTGGCATCATTCGCGTACGAGTCTGTCGCGTGGGGCTAATGGTAATCTATGTGGCATCATTCGCGTACAAGTCTGTCGCGTTGGGCTCTTTAAGGCCGAATCACTGGATTCCGTACCTGTCGGTCATATGTACTGCGCTCTGTGCGAATTGGCTGTGTTTCACGCGCATTGCATCGTACTCCGCGGGTCGTACCGTGCATGTATGTGTCCGATTCCTATTACGGTCGGAAATCGGTCCGACTGACACGGACCGGGAATGTATTCCAACCGTAATAGGAATCGGGCCCTACGTCTCTTTGATATTCAGAAAGTTCACTTGGTCCATTTAAAAGCACCCTGCAGTGGTTCAGCTTTTCTGATTTCAGGTGACAGAAAATACGTCTATATCACTACAATTTCCCTCTTACTTAAATGGCTTTCCGCAGAGGTAAAAATTCCTGACAGTGTAACTAGACTAGTCTAAAGATGTCGGTACACAAAAACTTTCTCAGCTATCTATCGGGAAAATTATTTATCTCAGATGCATTACATCCATCCAGAGCTTAAAGTCTCTCCTCCTGGAAACCTCAGCTTTCAATAAATTATGAACTCTCATTCATGCATTCTCTGGCTTGGTCATTTCTAATTAGACATCAAACAAAGGAGGAAGGAAGAGGTCAGGTTCGCTGTAGACTCGGCCTCCTATCTTACCTAAAAAAACAAAGAAAGTCCACCCGTACTTCAAAAATAATTATCCCTTCAGTGGTCTTGTGTCTATTTACGGAAAACAATAAGTTTTCTTAAAATAACCCTCACCCACCAAAAGGTCCTTTGGTGGCATACTTCATCATCGGGCTCTTCCCACCGTACTGCAGGATGGGGCGTGCTACGACCGACGAAGACGTGGGAGCACTTTGTTAGGTGCGGGCTATATAGTGATGCAACAGTGGAAGGGTCAAGAAAATTGTGGTTAAGAAATACCTGGCTACGTGGAACCTAACTTTTATGAAATCCTGTTGCTGGTATCATTAAAAAAAGGAGTAGGAGAAAACACTATAATGGGTGTGTGTCTCCTGGTATACATGTTTCAAGTCTATCCCCTAAGGCTTTTCTTCAGGACCAAACTAAATGATCCCTTTGACCACTCGTAAAAACGCCTAATCGGTCTTCTCAATTGTTATTAACGTGAAGTACAGATCTTGTCATGCAAATAAAGTACCTAGTCAGTATATATTCTTTCAAAACGATCTGGAAAGATAGGATATTATCACATTGTTAACTTGTCGATAAAGTTATATTGAGGAAGCACATCACCAACTTGTGGAACAAAAAGTGATATATTTTTCACTTGTGCATGACTAGTCCTTCGTCTACAAATTGTATGTGTTGTGCTGCTCTTTTATAACAAGCATTTGCAATGCAATAGGTCTCGCATTTGAGAGAGTTTGAGCTATTAGCATTGTAAATGACAATGACTTTGTATGTGTTTTGAAAACCTGCAAGCTATGCATAAACATGCACTTTGTACTTATGGTGGTTGCTTATGAGAAGCAAGGCTGGCAGTTCCTTTGCCTCTTTTACTGCGAGGAGCTGCCATCCAAACAATCAGACAAACAGCATTGTTTTAGAAAAAGAGCAATAATCTTTATTAGGAGTGTAAACCAGTTCCCCTAAAAGTGAAAACACAAACGCACTAAGAGGCACGGTGCATAAGACTGCATCTGGTGACTGCAAATTAAACTGCATGCATTTTGAAAAGGAAACACAATAAACTCATTTGTAAATTAATCACACTGTCACTAGAATTCCAAAACTGTTCACACTAATTTTACAATGCTTTGCATCCGATTTGAAAAATGCCCCGTTATTATTTTTTGCACTAATCTTGGCAATTATTTTAGAGCTTACATAGCCTACTTTAGTCTCCGGCATGTTTTTTGCTCAACATTGTGAAGCTCCGCCTCATCATAAAGTCAGGCCAGACAGCGAGACGTGATTTACTATCTCTGGGCAGAAAAGAGTAACGGAACCGAAAGCCCTTTGGTAGCTTATGTGCTGTGAGATTGGAAAACAAGATCCCGGGAGCACCAGACACAGTTTAGAAAGCTCACATGGCGAACATATGGTGCAGAGCCACATACATCTAAATTAGCTGAGCCCAATTGACACTTCTGTGACGGTTCACTGAGCTCATTACCAGCTGTGAAGATCTGCTCATGGCCTTAGGTTAGTTGAGAAAACAGCGACCTCATACCCAGTTCAGTAAGTACCACAGAATCAGTGACTCTACTGCTCTTTTGGTGCAAAAAACCTTATTTAAAGCGTTCCTTAAGATATATTTTTTTAAATTTTGTTTTGTTTTAATTAAGGCTGTGGGTAATGTGTGATTTGGACAAGATCAAAATTGACTTAAAACAACTTCAGAAAATCTTTAATTATAGTGCATGGCCATGAAGACCATGTCGATTATTCTTGTCCCCATAATGTGCCCCACACAGTGTTTAAGAGGTGTGCTATCTCAGACCAAGTGAGGAGGTTCCCATTGTTCTTGACCTACTGAGAGGTGCATTTTATGAGCATTGCTTGGGAGATGCTAATAGAGCCACTGGGGCCAGGTAAATAAGGAGATGGAATAGGAAGGATGGAAAGTGTCACTGCGGGTGGGGCCAGTGACCGAGACTAGATGGGAGGGACGAAGGGAGACACACAGAGACAGCAATATCGAGTGAAAGGAAAGTCGTTTTAAAAGGAACCGTTTAAAATTATTAGTCATACTAATTGTTTAAATACAATACGCCTATAAAAAGAGTAATTTATTCAAAAATATCTGCTGGCGAGTGTTGGTAATGCGCCAGCGGATGACTCTTAAATCTCTGACCGCCCTTCATTTCCCATTTGGTTTTATATGTGACTTTCATTCATCGCAGAGGGTGTAGTGAGTTATGTTGATGCTAAATGAATGAATAAATGCAAACCACCGAGTGAAAACAATGGCCTCAGCGGTTATGCAGAGATGACTTCATAGTTCATTTGTCAGCCTTGGTCTTTTTTTGCAGTTTTATGTAGTCAAACTCAACCTGAAGTTATCAGAGCACTTTACATCAGCACCAGTTGCATTACAGATGGACACTTCCATTTATAGGCACAGGGTGATTTGCCCAGAATCACAGGATGTTTGTGCCTCCTGTCAGACTTGCTCCCCGGCTTCAAAGTCAGTCCCCCTAGACGTTAAAGTGCACAAACGACTGGTGACATCATTATTAGTGCATCAGCATATTCACAGGGAAGACACATTGGAATTATTTTCCAAATACCCTGACATTGGAAATAATAGGCAAAAACAGCTGGCAACAAAAATGTTATGGCCCACCCCATAGGTGTATTTTCCTCTGCATAAACCTGCTTCTCAGCTGACAAACAGCATACATTTGTTGTCAAAAGAATCATTTCCATAGTTCATACCTGAGATGTACGAAGTGGCAGGCGCTGCAAAAGATGGCCATGTGATGTAAATCATGTATGAGCTGCCTGTGCTAGTATGCCAAGTGTGTCTTGTTAGAATTAAAGACTGACGTGGCTTAATGGTGCTTTGTAAAAGGGACAGGTGTGGAAAAGTAAATAAATGGAGCTTGTGAGTCATATTCTAAACCAACGTCTGAGCTTCACTGATAATCTCAACCTGCAACATAATGAAACAGCAGACTTGCTCCTTATAGAAAAATGGGTTTATTGAAGAAGTACAATACCGGGCATGAAAGAAGTGCTCATGTTTTGGTCTGTAACTCCACGAGGGTGTCCCTCGATGTTGTGTTTGCCATGGGTTGAGTGTGCTGCACACTATTTCAAACAATCTCTGCCGAAAGCTGAGCCGGGGGGGGGGGGGGAACCGCCATGATTGGACACAGGACTGCAGGGGTGGCTGGCAGGTGCGGCTACTGCTCGCCCAGGGGGGTCGTTGTACTGTGCGTATTGCTTGGACTCTTGCTCGCTGGGCACGTTCTGCTTTTTGCCCGGAGTACTCGGTGCCGATGTCGGTGCAAGGGTAAGTCTGCAGCTTGTGCAGCTCCTGTGGAAGCTTGGCCATCACGTACTCAGGTTTGAGCACCGCTTGGACATGCCTCTACCCAGGCTGCAAGGAGAGAAACAAGCAAAAGCGAAAGGAGGAGCGTGCGCCATCTCCTGTCCTGAAATACCGAAAGAGGAGATGCCATGCGCGTGCATACCGCCTGTCCGTGCGCGCACATGGATTGTCTCCCTTCGGCAACAAAACGACGACAGTTTTAAACATCCAAAGGGAGAGACCTGAGAGAGACAGATCAAGTCAGGGAAAGAAAGAGACTGTGGTCTCAGACAATCGCTCTCACTAACTTTCACATGTTCATACACAAATTTACACAAACTCACACTTTTGCGCATGGAGACACTTGCACATGCGCACACTTGCGCAGAACGGTATGCTGAACACATGTATTTCAAGGGAACGAAATAGAAATTTGCCGTAATGTATTGTTATTTACACAACTTCTTTTCAACCTATGCAATTGGCTCTTCAGAACTGCAGTACAGTAGTATATTTTTTTCTTAAATATGTTGAATGTATTTTTTTTAAACGTAAACCTCAGCAAATATGATGTAAATAAAATAAACCATGTGCCCTGCAAGTAAATGATGCATTATCTTGAATCTGGTTATTGTGAAATATTATTCTGCCTGACCTGTTTCTGTTTTTTTTTTTTTAAATCGCCATGTTTAATTGGGTGTACAGGTAACTGTTAGGGCGGAAAAATGTAGGAGTCCAAAAACTCTGGAGTCCTTTTCTGTTAAAAATAATGCTAACCATTGCAGAGAGAGCACTCTATTTGATCGTCTGTGTTGACAGCTCGGTGAAGTGGTCTCTGATGTTTACTGAGACAGTGTCTGCCACAAATACCCCCATAGAAGAATGTTCATTCAGCTCTCTCGTCTTTGGAGACGAAGCAATCCAGATGCGACAGATTCATCACATGTAGTTAATAAAGGCCTCCTTCTACGTGACATTTTGAAAGAGTGCATATGTCAGAGAATCTCTAGTGCCAGCAGTGCCGTCGTAAACCGAAGCGTCGGACGTAAAATAAGAATATCAAAGCGGTGCTTTGGTGAGCACGGAGCTCTTCGACAAGAGCACATTTCAACAAGCCCGGCGGGGCGTGGCGCGCGTGCCTGGGGCAGGGGAGCGGACCCTTTGAAGTGCTCCCAAAAGGCGGATTGCATGGCGGCACGATGCGCGTGATTGTGCGCGTGCTAGCCATGCAATCCGCTTTTTGGGAGCACTTTTCAAACCCGCTTTCAATAGTCTCGCTTCACGATCGCTTACGCGATAGCAAGGCGAGACCTAAAAACGAACAAAACAGTGCAAAACATAGAACATAAATCACACACTCTATGGACTGCTCCTTGTATATGTGCATTGATGGTCTGAACTGTTTCTGACTGGATTAACAGGAATGGTGAATTTGTAAAAAACGAAATATTTTTGGAAAATTCATAAGGGGATTTATATGAAAATACATTACTTATTGGTTTAACATACATGCTTGGTGCCTAATACAGGCCCCATGAGCTCTGCACAGGAGGGAAGGGGCACTTGTAGTCACACACTGAAATCAAAAGAAGTTTGCAAAATGATCGAGAGATTGGTTAAACCTTTTCGGGATAATCATTTTAAATCCTTAAGGGAATGCTCGTCACCAAAAGGGATCGACTATGCCGTACTCACATCATCAAAGCTGTACCCTCACCCTGCATACTCTTCCTGCCTGTGGCTCTAAAGATAACTTACGGGCCGGGACCATCATGTTAAATGTAAGGAGATCTTTTACTCGCATCCTCGTGTCAGTGGGGACTAAACCACTGATTCAACAAGATGGCCGACTTCTTATATTCTGTGTGTTGTATTACCCCTATGCTGGTTTGTGCCTGCTACCCGATGGGGGTAATACTCAATTTTCTAAATAAAAAAATAGATGAAAACCATGAACTAAAAATAAAAACTTCATTGAAAACTCCTCAGTCTGGGTTACAAAGGGGAAAAAAGTGGGGTGAGGTATATACCAATTCTAGTTCTTTCAACCAGTTAAAAAAATTATTTCAAACCATCTACAATAGACATTAGGGTCAGTTCGGGGGGGATATGAGTTTTTCAAAGGGATGTACAAGGAAACATGCTCGGGAGGTTGTTTATTCCCTTATTCCCAAATTTAAAAAAAAAAATTAAATGGGAAAACAAATAAAATTGTTGGTAATCATTAAAGATTGTGCTATAGGTTCACTTAGTTGAGCTCTGTATAGTGGAGGTTATTTCTTTCTATGCTGTGCCCGCTCGGATTGGTTGTAAAGGGACTGACTCAAAAGGTTATTTTCATATACTGATGAGCTACAGGTTTCTGGGTCATAATCATGGATTTTTTGCATCAGGGCTTCATGGTATGTTATGTTATGTTATGTTAAGTGTTACTTATAAAGCGCACTGACACCGAAGCTTCCTGGCGCTGGTAGACAGAACAAAGTGAGGGGGAGGTAGAGGAACAGAGTCTACGTGGGGGTAGGAAAGAAGTAAGTTTTTAGCATTTTCCTAAATTTGAGAAAAGAGGAGCAAGATTTAATAGAGGAAGGGAGGAGGTTCCAGAGCCCGGGGGCTAGGTGAGAGAACCGGCGTCCGCCGAATCTCTTAGTTTTGCTCCTGGGGGTGATCAGCAAGTCGCGGTGGGCGGATCGAAGATTACGTGTGGGGCAGTAAGGGCGGATGGTAGATTTTAGGAAAGCAGGGGAAGGGCAATGAAGTGCCTTAAAGGTGAGACAAGCCACCTTAAAGGCAGCCCTTCGCTCAACCGGGAGCCAATGCAGGTTCGTAAGCAAAGGTTTAGCTGATTGCCATCTGGGTGTTCCATGGATCAGGCGGGCAGCCTGGTTCTGAACGATTTGAAGGCGTTGAGTCAGGTATTGTGGCAAACCGTGGTAGATGGCATTGGAAAAATCCAAACGGGAGAGTACCAGCGAAATGACAGTTTGGGTGAGTGCTGCCGGGGGGAGAAGGTGGCGGATTTTGCGGATCCTCCGAAGTTGGAACATACAGGAGGAAACCACCGCTCCCACCTGAGCACTAAGAGAAAGCTCGGTGTCGATAATGACAGCCAGACTTTTTACTGATTTTGCTGGGACGGGGGGGGAGCCAAACTCCGGAGGCCAGAACTGTGGACCCCAGTAGGTGGCACTGAGTCCGGGAAGTAGGAGCTCAGTTTTACCGGGGTTCAACTTTAATTGGTTCTGGTTCATCCAGAGTTGGATATGGGTCATGGCTGCATGAAAAGTTGTGATGGCATTAGGTGAATTAAGGGGGAAAATGATTTGGAGATCGTCAGCATAGTTATAGGTGACGATGTCCCATTTCAGAAGCGATTGAATAAGTGGCCGGAGGTAAAGATTAAAGAGGAGCGGGGAGAGGGAAGAGCCTTGGGGGACACCACGGGATGTCAGAGATTTTTTTGCAGTGTAAGGACCAAGGCGGACCGCCTGTGTTCTCCCTGTGAGGAAAGACCTGACCCACTCGAGAGCAACGCCCTGGATGCCCGCCTGTCCGACACGGTGGAGAAGGATGTCATGGTCCACCGTGTCGAACGCGGCCGATAAATCCAGTAAGACGAGGGTTTGGGGGTTTCCCGCGTCCGCGTTGCCTCTGAGTGTGTCAAGGACTGCCAGAATAACAGCTTCTGTAGAATGGGCGGGTCTGAAGCCGGCCTGGGTAGGTGCAAGATAGCCGGAGGATTCAATAAACCCGGACAGGCAGCGAGTGATAAGGGCCTCCATGAGTTTAGAAAAATAGGGGAGAAGAGAGATGGGGCGGTAGTTCGATGGCTCCGTCATGTCGGCGCCAGGTTTTTTTAGTAATGGTACAAGGATAGCTTCCTTGAGGGAAGTGGGGCAAATGCCGCTGCTGAGGGAGCTATTAAGTAGATGTAGAATACTGTCAGGTATGCCATAGTTCAGTCCTTTTCTTCATATGTGGAGTTAGTTTGTGCAACTCGGGCGCTGGTTCAAAGAACAGAGTGTGCATGTTCAACAGTATGCATGTTCAACAGGTTGCTGAAGCATAGTCATGGCTTTAAGCAAAAGGTCTCCATGGTATGCCATCGTTCAGTCCTTTGGTATGAGTTCTACTAAAGGACTGAACAATGGCATACCATGGAGCCATTTTGTCTAATGCCATCACTGTACTTTAGCAACCTAACATGCACTTTTTGTTCTTTGAAACGGCGTCTGACTTTTTCTCCTACTCTCCTTTCAATGAAACCTGCTACAGGATTTAATGAAAGGTAGGTTCGACATAGCCAGGTATTTTTTAACTACAATTTTCTAGACCCTTCTATTCTTGCACCACTATATAGCCCACACCTAACAAAGTGCTCCCATATCTTCATCGGTTGTAGCACGCCGCATCCCGCAGCGGGGCAGGAAGAACCCAATGATGAAGCATGCCACCAAGGGACCTTTTGGTGGGTGAGGGTTATTTTAAGAAAACGTATTGTTTTCCTTAAATAGACACAAGACCACTGGAGGGATAGTTATTGTTGAAGTATCGGTGGACTTTATTTCAAATTAGAGATATCTACGGTGTGGTCGTCGCTTGCCATATAGGAACCTCTATATCATTTAAATACATGTTATCATTGCTCTATTACTCACGCTCATAGAACATCATCCTATACATGTAGTCTTCCATCTAATTTGTGTCAAAAATATTTCCTCTGCTCTTTATTTTCTTTTTCAAATCATTTATTTTAATGTTCATTGCTTTTTTTGCTATGCTAACCTGATGGAAGTGATTCACACTATACAAAACAACAAATACAGAACATAAATAAATGTATCCCTGACAGTCAGAGCCATCTTTCTTAGGGAGTGAGCAAGGTTTCATTCTGTTCCCCAACAGTTACAAAAGTAGAGTAACGCCGGCTGCCAAGGATGAGCACAAATTTTTTCAAAATTCATTTTTAACAATTCCCTGATCATCCAGTTTGCAACTTCCATTCTTTAGTTCTAAAATTTGGTTTGACTCACTTGCAGAATTACTGTCAAGTTGTAACATAATCTGAGCACTATCCACATATTCTATGAATGACAGAAAGATCTAAGCACGGACATCAAGGAGGTGCGCAAATGATATATAACCCTGGGCTCAGCAAGGAGTACTGCGGTTCATTACAGATTATCGATCTGACAGAGGACAGAGGAGTGTGGCCAGACAAAATTCAAGAGACCTGGGCAAGACCTTTTGATCTAACACAAGCCTATTGCAACTATAATATTAGCATTACATCGTAAACAGGGTCTCATTTTTACAAAAGCAACGTCACAGGTACTTTTTGTAATGGCATACTTATTGGTTTTAACCCCTTAAGTGCAGAGAATATGATCTCTATTTCTCACACAGTTCAGAGAGGGAACAACCTTTACATTGTGGTCATTAGCCCGCGATGCCTTTACAAGGCGGTCGTTACAGCGACCAAATTGTTACAATGCAATGCCATTATGACGCAAGTCATTACATCGACTTGCAGTAGATGGCGCTCTAATATAATGAACTGTATAATTTACTATTCCAACACCTTCCCTCCTGTTGCGTAGACTAGAGTTGGAATAGTAAATTATACATTCCTAATGTTACTGTACCATCTTCTGCAAGTCCATGTAATGACTTGCGTAGTAATGGCATGGCGTTGTAACAACGTGGTCGTTGTAACGACCACATTGTTACATACCGCATAGTATCAGCACGCGTTGTAACTTGCTATATTCTTCAGACGACATAGAGGTCATGTCTTTGCACGTAGGCTGAACAATGGTTTAGACCACCATATGACTATGGAAAAAAGTAAAAAGAAAATGGTGTGCATAGCCAAACTGTCTTGCCATTTGTACGAACCACAATTCCTTAGGTCCCAGGCAGTCAGTCTTATTGCCACCATGGGGCACATATTGGTGCATTAATCTCTGAACACCTCACCTTGGAAAGCCCACCAAACCTCTGGGGACAACTTTAACAAGCAATATGGTGCTGAAATCACCAGCTCATCCAATATTCTATGTCCCAGATGACCTGTGAACCACCAGCACATGTAGACCCCTACCACCTATATGCACTTCTGAAAATTACTTGGCCCGGGTCGTCCAGGGTGCTGTGACTTATATAGATTGCTGCACGATTTCTTACTCAGAATGCACTGCAAGCTTCAACATTAAGGGCCTTAGTATGATGTCGGGCGTCTCGGATTTGGGGGCTGACTGAATCACAGTCGGCGGATCTGCCTGACCAATTACAAGGTGACGGAACACTGTTTAGTCAGAGTCTCATTGTTTCGTATGAGAGCCCGTGTCCTACCCGACAACACAGGCTCCTATGTGGAAATGTGTGTAAAACCATGCACCCTGTCGCAGGCACCACATGGTGCCAGCCACACAGTGCAGGGTTCTACAGGGGGGTCCCTTAGGTACTCCCTTGGCCCCCAACCATAGGCCACCGGATGAAGGGGGCCCTGCTAGGGGCCCCCAAAGTCACTTTTTGACAGCTTTTCCGTGTAGGACAGGCCGAATCAGAAAGGGTGTTGGAAATCGACATCATAATCACTCGGTCAGAAACGCTGTTCGGAGAGGTGCCCGATGTGGTTCCGTCTGACACGGATACTCTGGAAGACAGTCGGAACCGATTTGTAATAACCGCGCGGTTTACTTTCAGGCGGATTGTAAATCGACCGAGTCGGTCGGAAGGGTTTCAACATGGTCTAGGAGAATCCAACAGTTTCATGGGGAAGTGCTGGAACACTTGGCCTTTTTCCTAGCCACTCCCGGGAAATGCCACCAATGCTATCAATTTCGGATAACTAGAGGCCAGGAGAGCAAAAAATCCCATTAAACTTCCAAGTAAAAAAAATGAAAAGGAATGGGATGTGGATCCAGCCCACCCTGACATTGGGTGTCTCCTTCAATTCACCGTGCTAAAGACAGAATTTCTGTCACCCCCAACCCCCCTGGGCAACGCAGAATGGGGTGCTGTTCCCCAAACAACCCACCTCAGGGGAGCAGACAACAAGAGAAAAATATAATTTTAGGATGGTTTTGGAGACTAGTATGTCCTGCAATTGGGTTGATGCACCCACATTTAGTCCCTTGTCTTTTTGCCCTCCCCCTGGGGTGCAGATTGAGGGTTTTATCCCCATTGTCCGACCCCAGGTGGCTAGAAAGTCCACCACACACAAGGAATTGGTGCCTTGAAAAATGCATGAGGCAAGAGTTGGCTTATACTGGCATCAGGAAGGTTTACTTCCTCCTTGCCCACAGACAAGTCAAAATAACTGTCATAAATGTTTTTTTTTTATTATTTTCAATGGGGATAGTGAAGTATTTAGATTGAGGGCCATCCAGCAGCTAGGGGCCCCTTCTAATCCTGAAAACTGAAGGACTTGGCTAGGTGATATGGCTTGAAAAACTGGCTGCATATTTTCTAACTCAGAATGCACTGGAACTTCTACATTATGGGCCCGATTCACAGAACAAACTTAAGACTAAATCCTAAACTTAGTACCATTCTGGTATTCACAGAATGCACCTAGTACTTCTGGTATTCACAGAATGAACTTACTACTTTTGCTATTCACAGAATGAACTTAGTACTTTTGCTATTCACAGAATGGATTTACGACTCCTAAACTTACGTCCGCACTCGGGCCGGAAATTCCGGCCCGGAGGCGGAGCTTCCGGCCCGGAGGCGGGGCTTCCGGGCCGGAGGCGGAGCTTCCGGCCCGGAGGTGGAGATTTCAGCCATAGCTAAATCGGCCGGAATCCCCACCTCCGGGCCGGAAGCTCCGCCTCCGGCCCGGAAGCCCCGCCTCCGGGCCGGAAGCTCCGCCTCCGGGCCGGAATTTCCGGCCCGAGTGCGGACGTAAGTTTAGGAGTCGTAAATCCATTCTGTGAATAGAAAAAGTACTAAGTTCATTCTGTGAATAGCAAAAGTAGTAAGTTCATTCTGTGAATACCAGAAGTACTAAGTGCATTCTGTGAATACCAGAATGGTACTAAGTTTAGGATTTAGTCTTAAGTTTGTTCTGTGAATCGGGCCCCTTGTCTGCAACACCTGTTCTAGGGGGCAGCTGGAATCCAGTAAATGCTGTAAATATTGGAAATATCTCATAACTGGATGGCCAGTGACATCCAAGGCATTTTATTTTGCAAGCATTCAAGTATTTTTACTTTGCCCAGAATACCCTTTGAACATCGAAATCATGCATACGAACACCCAATTTTCTTTTACTCTGCTTGGGGAATTGGATGCAGCATATGGACTCTGCATCAGTCAGCACCCAGCAAACCCTAACACCACTAGAAACGTTTGACTGCTAGAGGTCCCAAACCAAAAATTCAACAACATTCTTGCTTGCATTGATCCCAGCGTGTCCACGATGGACATTTCTCCAAGCTTGAAGCCCAGAAGAACCCAGGGTCTTCTGTCTTGCTTGGATCCCAGCATGCTTTCCTCACCAGAATTCAATGCAAAAATCTAACGTATAAGGCATATTTAGGAATTGGTGAAGCAAGGGGAAACCCATTTAATGGTGTCCCTTCTGCCCTGCCAAAACTATGGTTTTTGTATTCTATTAGTGTTGGTGATGCCACTGGGTAACTCCCAGTAGAGGCTCTGCTCGTCTGTCATTCATCACCCTTGAACCAGGGGTCTGTCTCAGGATAGCTGGGTTCCAGTGAGGATAGTTCTGCCATCTTTAGAGCAAGATGGACGTCACTCTGTTTCATTAATTGTACCGAAGTGGTGGTCTTCAACCTTCAACCTAATGGGATGGTTTATGGTGGCTGGCTGAAATTGGACAGCTCCCGAATCCAGTAGAGAAGGCTAAAAACCTTGGGATACTGACGAATAGCAAACTCACCTACTCCCAACAAACTAATGTCACAGTCTCAGCCTCATTCTGTCTGATAAAGAAACTTAAGAATGTAATGCCTTATATTCCCACAGATCTCAGGAAAACTGTTGTAACAACGTTGGTGGTATCAAAATTAGATTATTGTAAATGCCTTTACCTTGGGCTACAGAAACAACATCTGAAAAAACTTCAGATGGTGCAGAATGCTGCGGCCAGGCTTTTACTGGACATACCAAAGTATCAATCAGTTAAAGAGGAGATCCGGAAAATTTATTAGCGGCCTGTGGTGCAACGCATTGAGTTTTAGGCACTTTGCCTAGCCTACAAAGCATTGAACAATATAGGACCTGCACCTTTGAAAAACCTCTTCTCCTGTTACCATCCAGGCAGACAACTAAGGTCTACCAATGCCAGATTAATGCTGGTACCAAGGATTCGAACCTCTAGTTGGGGAGGCCAAAGTATTGGCTAGTGTGCGGCCAAGCTTTGGAACACACTTCCGGCACACATGAGAGAAGCCAACTCCCTCATCTCTTTCAGAAAAGAACTAAAACCTTGGTTATTTTTAAATTAATCCACCTCCTTTTTCCACTCCGCTCAGGGTTTACGGTCCGGTTCAGCGCCAAATAACCTCAGGGTATTTGTGCACTTTAGAAATCATAATAACATAACATAAGATAACATCTGCCATGAGATGTATAAGGAGATGGGCAGAGAAAAAGATTAATGGCCAGAGTGCCGGAAAAAGCTCCCTGTGCATTGGAGTCATTCTTTTTTTCTTCCAGAGAGCCTGTTTCTTCAAAGCAAATGTTTTCGTTTGGGTACTATAAATATGGCACTCACTCAGCAAACTTAATTGCAGTGGCAGACACTGCAATGGCGTGGATTCCTTCCCAGTAACACAATCCCTACTTGGCAGGTGGGGATCTCCAAATAGGGCAGGTGGTTCTCTGCAAGGGCTACATAAGGCACTATGTCCAAAAATATCTAGTTTCCTCTCACTTTTGATGGTGATGGTTTCAGTATTCAGTCTTAGGGTCAGCTGGCACACAGGTAACTCTACACACCCTGGATATTTCTAAAAACTGGAGACCAGAAAAAATGATGACATGCTTGGTTGGATCACTGCACATGTTCCTGCCTGTAGTGCTCTACAAATTTAAGAGCATGGTTCAAAAACGCCATTTCCTCATGTTTATGTCACAGACATCTTGGGAGCTGCCAGTCAATTGCAAAATGCTAACCAAATTGCTTTCCAGCATTTTCCATACTTTGATACTTGCAAAGAATTCTGAGTAAGAAAAAGTGTCACTAAAATTGTGTAGGGTTTATATGTTTCCAGCGTGACGGCTGACCCCAGACTAAATACTGTAGCCACAGCCATGTCCACAGACATACTTATGATGCTTGCAGGGCATTCTGACTAAGAAAACATAATGTGTTCCATGCATGTCACACCCATCTAGTTTTCGGGAAAAAACACAGCACAGGTAAGGTTGAGTGGTTACTGGGCGACCCCATGGTCAAATACTGCAGATATTCCCCATTTTAGCTGTTCCCCATTCAGTACCAGGATATCACCCTGGGTGACAATATGCTCTACAAATCTGCTTAACACTTTCTAATGGAAAGCCAATGGAAATGTGGTGTTGTTGGACAAAGCTTTGATGTTCGCAGGGAATTCTGGGTAACAAAATTGTGCTGAGAGCCAAGCAAGCTACAATGTCGAGGATTCCACCTGGTCTCTAATTTTTAGAAATTGCCAGGCTTTCTAGTACTCTACACTAGGGTTGGGCGGAATTTGCGAAAGTGACTTTCGCAAATTATCGCGAAAATGTTAAAAATCTCCGCAAACACGCAGAAATATTGCGAAGATGCGGACGTTTTTTTCCCACCCGTTCGTGGTATTTTCTGTGTGGTCGCGGCTCGCCAACTTACCCATGCGGTTGCTCGCGGGCGCGGCCATCTTGTTTTCACTCTTCTCGGCGTGCATGATCGTGAGAAGAAAGACGTGATCGCGCGACCAATGACATTACTGCGGGCGCGAACTGTCGCGAGACAGCGCAAATGGCTACCAACAATCCAACATCTCGTGGAGAACGCGACTGGATTGGGAAAACTTGTCGGCGAACGCGGGGATTCAGGTAAGGCGATCGCGCACGCGCGAGAATGTATTATTTTACAGCGCGAGCAAGAAACAAATTATCGCTAAGCTGCAGAATGCGAACATTTTGACATTTTCGCGCTCTCCGCGGAACGCGAAAATGTCAAATTATCGCAATTTCCGCGAGTGGAACGGAAATTTAGCCCAGGCCTACTCTAGACTCATCCTCCATAGAAAGTGGGAGGACATTCTGTGGTTTAAGACATAATTATTGGGCATTAAGATAGCATACTATGATTCATGCTAGCCATACTACCAGCCCTGCAGTAAGCTCTATGGATGTGTATAAACCGCCATGCAAAGTCCTTTGGTGTGTGTCATTGGTGACACACGCTTACATCAATTGTTTAATAGTTTGTACTTTGCCAAAAACAAACTCCCAAAGTGGGAGTTAGATTTTGGAAAAGTAAAAACTAATGCCCCAACACCTTGGGAGTTTTATCCTATGGGTGGGGGTAATTTTGTAGGTTTTGCCTGCACAGCGCTTGCGCTGTGCTTGTGAAATCTATTGTATTAAATATATCTTAATTGCAGACCTTCACTTATTATTGGTCCTTGTGCTTCTCACTTTACTTTTTCTTGTTCTTTTACTTGTTCTATTTCTTGTTCTTCCTTGTGTGTTTCTCTTATCAGCTTCCCATCAGCAAAGTACTGTGTTCATACACTTTGGTCGAACTGCTTTAAGGCGTTTCATGCAACTATCAGGAAAGCAAAATAAAAGCAAGAGCTACACACTTGCTTTAAAGTTACAGTGCTGCCCGAGTTCCATGAGCTCAGCGTGTCGAGACCTCGTGATCCCAGTTCTGCATGCTGGGAAGCCAAGCTTCCATTGCAACGGCACACACCAATCCCCCGGGGCAACTGGCACTGACCAGTCCCGCCAGGGCCGAAGCAGGCACCAACTCTTGTTCTTTTTTCTTGCTCTCGCTGTCATTTTTTTTTTTTTGTGTGTTTTCCTTGATTAGCACTGCTCGCCACGCTTTATCACTTGATCAGCTAGGCACACTGGGCTTTATCGTAAATATGGCGGCCACCCGCCAGCGAGTGGGAGAGGTACCCGCGCTACTGCGAGGCAGCACAGCGGGGAAAAGTCTATCCACGGCAGGCACTAACCCCGGGTAGACGTGGGCCACAGCACGCGCCGCCAGCTGAACGTGTTTCCGCTGTGAGGGAGGCGTGTGGGCTGAAGAACCAGAACCTTTTGGGCCTGGTGGCGCAGGGTACACCTTAATCTCCGGGGTTCTCCTGCTCAGCTACACAGAGACACGGGACACTCTGTTAGGCGTTAGAAGTTTGGATTTATTAGCTGCAGCTAGTACAGTTATCCCAGAAGTACACGAGGTAGGTTCTCAGGAGACTGCCACTTCACTCCGTGGCGCACAATCTTATATAGTACATATGTGAAGTATACATTGACCAAATACACACCCAAGACATACAAGAAAGAGCCAATAAGAAAAGTTGGAAAACAGAACAGAACCAATAAAAAAGGTTTGAAAACAAAGTATTAGATGACTCGAAGAAGCCTCTCCTCCGACTGTGTTTGTCACCCCTCCCTCGAACTAATTCATTAACAGATCTGCAACCAACTTGCAGGTGGCGAGATACGTTTGTGTGTTTTGGAGGACAGTTGTGAAACGAGAGAATGCTAGCAGAGGACAGCGAAGGCCAGACGATAAGATTAAGTCAGAAGAGAATAGTGTGAACCAACAGATAGTTGAGACGGGGATTAAAAAACCAGACAGGGATTAGTGTACTCGGCCAGTCCTAACACCAGTTTTGTAAATAGAGGCAGAAGGCTTATTTCGACACGAAGCTGCAGGAAAAGCAGAATAGACTTTGTTCGCTGTGCTGCCTGAGTGAGGGCAATACAAAATGGCGGCGGAGCCCAAAATGGCGGGTCGATTCGATCACGATCGAAAACCGAATTTTCTCAGGACGGGCGCAAGGCACAGCGGCGAAGAACTCAATACCGGTCCCTGCAGATGTCGGGCAGGCAGCCACGGCAGGGATGGGCGATGAGGGCCGCAAACGTCACTGGGGATCCAGGGAGGCACTGGGCAGAGTCCGCACACCACAGGCAGGAGCGGAGCGATGTGGGTGGGCTCCGCATGCATACGGCTGATTGCCGGGCCGAAGGCGAGTTGCACACGAGGCATGACTGGCCTCGTTGCCAGTGTAGCGCGGAGGGGCCATGTGTATCATAGTCTGCAGCAGCACTAAAGGAGAGACAGGACACTCAGCTTTACTCTCTTGGCCGGAAGACCCCGAGCGGTCTTCCGCCGTTTATTTATCCCCTCGGGTCGAGCCCGCCAGAGGGGTGTATGCATGCATGTTAGTGGCATCATTGTAGGAGAGAGCCCGAGTGGCTCTCTACATCTGCTTCCCGCTTGGAGGCCATTTTTGGGGTCATAGCACGTGCGCTGTTCACACATGCTTGGTTTCACCTGCTCTTCTTCTGTGCAGCAGCAAGGTGCCCTTTCAACCAAGACAAACCAGCAGGATACTCGTGCTAAGATGGGCTTGGTCTGCACCTAGGGGAGACGGTGCTACTTGAGTCAGAGGGAAGCACAAGGCAGTGAGTACCCGCCATTTTCTATTTCTATTTCAAGTACTGATGTATGGGGCAAGCTCTGTCTTTTCTGCTGCTGCAATGCTGAGCATGCCGTCTCCCCCTCCCTCCCCTCCTCCCTCCCTCCCAAACATCCCTAAAATGCTAGCTCGGGGAAGAAGTGCAGAGGCAGGCTGCAGTGGAGTGGTAGTAGCTGCACATTGTTTCTCTCTGTTTACAAATCACCCTTTCAGAAAGGCAGACTTGTCCGACAGTGGGTACATACAATAAACTGGCCCATAATACATCTCTCAGTGATGTTGTAATTTTTTTCCACTCTCCTGGGGGCTGTGGGCGATGATCTTTGCCATTAACCCACCTATTTTCGAGAAAGAAATGAAAAGAGAGACATGCTACCTTGGGCAGTAAACTACCAGGCCCCTGCACTCCTCTGCCTCTTCATTCCCTTACCCTTCCCAACGAGTAATTGCCTCTACCGCTTTAACTCTGCAACTGGTGCATTGACTTCTCTGTCCGCTTTGTTGACATTGTTTCAGGTTTCTATAGGAATTACTTGTTCCTATCGGACGGTTTTCCCTACCTGCCATCTGTGAATATTTTCCAAGCAGTCATTGTTCAATGCATTCATCCAATTAACATTGAATCTCATCTACATACTCCTCTAATGAGCAGAGCAGGATGTCACTAGAGCCCATTGTTAAAACTGTGAGCATATCTATGCACTGTGCAACCCCCTCATGAATCAGTGAAACACTCCTTTAAAACTGCATTATCTGTGCATCCCTTGCTCTTGCCAAACGTCTCCTGCTTTCTCAGCAGTACAGAAACCTAACCTGAGCTCTCATCAAAATATTCGTTTTACCCAGCTCTGCCAGATGAGATAACCTTGCTATGACTATTGCCCCACATCTAGTGAGCTGTATGGACCATGCAAAGTGCCAAGCTGGAGCATGGCCGTGGTGTTTGATGTTTGCAAGAGAGAAATCACTCAAGTGTTACAGATTCAATTCATTTTTAAAAGTCAGTTCGCTCACAACTTCACTGGGGTGGCTTCATTTTGACGAAGTCTAAAATACTCTTGTTTATTACCCATGGTGCACAGTTTTTTTTAGCTAAGTTTTTTTATTTAAAAAAAAATCTTTAACACACAGTTTTGCATTTTTTAACAATGTCCTTTTGCTTTCAGTTTTTGTAGAAGAATCTATACCTGTTTCCTTCAGGCATCGGATTGCAAATGTTTAAAGTAACAATTGTGATTTATAGCTCTTAGAAATGTTTCAATAATGGTATAAAGCAATATCAGAAAAACAAGTTGTATCAAAAGCACAAGCTGATGTATGAATGGCTGTGCTTTAAAGCGCAGGTACTCTAAGCAATGGAGTACCTGCACTTCTTTAATTTGAAAGGAAACACCACTGTGTCTAAGCAACCGACAGTTGTTCTGGTATAGTGAGTACCCATCACTTTCTATTTCCATTTCAAGTACTGATGTATGGGGCATTGCTTTTATAGTTCATGGATATTTCTTTCTTGTGAATCTACCATAATAAAATTTGAGTTTCACACTGTTTAAACTCAGTAAATTGCTGAAAGAAAGAAGTACTCTAAAGAAAAAAACCATGCTGGAATTCGGTCCCAGGTTCTTTCTTTGGCTCAGTACCCTCTTGTAAACAATGGCATTTTGGTTCAAACTACTGTTTCTTTCTAGCCCCAACAACACACTCCCATCAAAATTGGATGACTCTGACTTTGCACTGCCATAACGTGAGCTTTAGTTATCCTCTGCTTGAAACAATGCTTTAACTGTATACTGTCACTAGTATGTTTTTTAACCCTTTCTTTTGCCATGCATCAATCACAAAATTATCAAGGCTGTATTTGCTGTACTGCCACCACAAGAGTTCTGAAGGTTTTCTCCTGAGACTGTTGTTTGCAAGGTATTTTGTTTACCTACTCAGGGCAGCTAAGAGCCACCCATTGCTTACCATTGGTTGGCTTCATTGTCACACTCATTTCTTTGCTGCTCTTTGGTCAGTGTGTGCTAGCTTCACTTCCTATTCACGTATTTGAATCCACCCACCCTCCCCCAGAAAAATGGCCCAAATGCTGCTTCTTCGCTGCTCCCATTGTATTTGTGTACAGTGTTTTTGTTTTTATTTTAGTTGCAGCACTCCATAACAGCGCATGTGTTTCACAACTTTGCATTGTCATTCAATTCACTTCATATCCCACAAAGTGCATAAATCTGTCTGCTACAACATCACCTGAAAGTAAAGGACCACTTTATATAGCCACCAGATACTACACAATATATTGTCCTTCTCAAAAAACAAGTCATAACACTTTTGTGGAGATTGTTTAACTTATATTGCACATCTGCTCACCAACTTAAAACTCACCAAAAATGTTTTTTTATTAATCACCTTGGTGAAACCTAATGAATTTACCAATGATTGGTATTTGTGCTGTTCCTCACAATTTTGTACCTGGCATTTGACAGACTGCAAAAATAAGCCATCCAATCACTCTCTCTAAATAGGGCAGACGGTCAGATGGTTTACATCTGATAGTCCATATTCTCTCAGGCCATCTGAGAAAGGTTGTATTCTATCAACATAAAGCAGGTGGTCCTCCTGACTCAAAATTGGGCAGGTGAACCAGGAAGTTGGTGGACAGGTTAAATTCTAAATCAGACCCTCTGTCTTTTGAAGAATAATTAGATGTTTGCAGGACTTTCTTGGTATGCAAACATCCCATTTATTTCCAAGAGTATCTAAATTTCAGAAATGTTTGGGTTGGTAGTTTTCTTTGGGTACAGTCAGACCACAAATTCAAATAGAGCAAGAAATCAGTACCACAAAACATAATTTGCACTGACCACATGCTCACATTTGTTGTGCTGTCCTGCCCAATGTGATAAACCCACCCACTTATCTGGAGTCCTATTTTATTAAGAAAATTATGGAACGCAGAGTTATAGGACATTTGTGGATATCGATTGGATTTCTCTATTGTGAATTGTAAACCAGTGGGAAAAATCAGTTTTGAAAAAAGCACCCTCAGAATAAAGCTGCTAGTAAGGGCAATGCAAAATTTGTAGCAGAGTATAACCCATATCCCTAAACTCAGATTATTGGGTGTATATATTAAAAATACATAGCTTTCCTTCATGATCCTTTTTTATTCAATGCATTTTTTCTTATGAAATGATGCATTGTTGGTAAACAATAATAAATTATTAATTAATTATAAGATGTACCTTAGTTGATGGATTTTGGAATAAAAAGTTTTTAGATAACCGAGAAGAACTATGGATCTAATTCACAAAGATAAGCATACACTTTTGTGTAAATTTATGATTGTTAACTATTCACAAAGGTGTTTTACTAGTAGTATCTCTACGACTGCAGAGTCTCCGTACATGAAAAGATAGGACAGTCTTGGTACATTTCTAACTTTGCATCAGTATTATGGCTTAAGCAACTGATGAAACACATTTAGAAATGTGTAAACAAAGCAGTGATAGAATGAATTAATGTTTTAATTTAAACAAATGTAATCGGCATCAAGGAACACACAAAGCACAACAGCTTTTAAAAATAAAAGAAACGTTTTTTCAAGTGTTCTGCTAAGGGTTAAAATGTTATTATCGTGTGCAGCATTCGGCAAACAAAGCCATGTAACCGGAACATTAGAATTCATACAATGAGGTATTTGGTGCAAGCACTTTAAATAATTGGGGTTGAAGGTCACCACTGTCGGGAATGTGGCTTATAATTTGAGGTGACTGCCCCTGGAATACTGGAGGTCTGGAAGTCTTCTTGCCTGTCTGTGGCGTGAATTCGATCAAAGATGGAGGGCTCATGAAAAAGCAAAGGCTTGATTTTAGCATTTAGCAGGGGGTCGTTGAAAAACCATTCATAATTCAAAAACTGTAAATGGCAGAGGAGATTCAGTTTAGTAATGTCACCCTAACGGAAATAATGAAGTGTTTGAGGTGATTTCGAGCCTTAAAAAAATCCATCAGTACTCAAATTATTCAATGAACTTCCTCTTAATTTGCACTTGACATTCAGTTGTTTATCAATGAAAAGGGCTGGTTATTAGTTTAGTGGACTTGCGTTTTGTTAGGCAAAGTGAAAGCATCTGCTCATAAAAGATGAAAATGTTTGCAATTATGTAGGTAAATAGAATAAATAAATGATACACGTCCAAATTCAGTGCAGTATAAAGCCTTCGATATAAAGGAGCAAATTTACAAGAAAGTGACGCATCTATAGAGATGCGTCACTTTCCTTGCGCCACAGAAAAAAATGCTTGCGCCACCATGGATGCGCCGTATTTACAATACTAGGAACAACCTTGGGTTTTGACTTGAAGGGCAGCAAGGCCAAGTCAATATATAGTTAACAAAACAAAAGTACTGCCAATGCTGCACTAGATATGAAAAAGATACTTCGGATCATGGACTGAACAAAACAGTACCACTATAAACCACTTTTTCCGTTTGATTTTAATCAACAATTTTAGGGGGTCAGTGCTTCATTAACTCATTTTTAAGCACGGTTTTATTTACACAGAACACATTAGCAAAAATAGTAGAAAAAACAATACAACATTAATATTTACATTGCCTACACAAATACACACGACACTGCTACTGGCATACAAGTGTCAATCATACCATACATTCATACTACTCAATCATACTGTGAGACATTTGAGACAAATAATCAATGACAGTTTGGCGATTTTATGAAAAGAAGGGGGGCTATCGAAGACTTGTTTGCAGCCTAATGGTGGTAGTTAAAAAGAAATTGAGTTGTTATTTGTGCGATTAGCCCACAGCGAAGAGGTCTACGCGTTTCGAATCCCTCAAGTTGTGGGGATTCTCATCAGGACCAGATGCTCACTAAAGAGAGAACAGAAAAGCTAAATTAGACCAATAGACCCTTACACACTAAAATTTCCTCAACGCAAACCTTGTGCTCGAGTCTTACCTTGCAGCCAATGCCAACCAAGGGGAGACTAGCGAATGTAGAATATAGACCTTTTCAACAAAACCTTTAAAAAGACAGAAGGAGGGAGGGTGGATTTAATATAAATGACGCCTAAAGCGCTGGTAGATGCGATAGCGGTGTTAGTCCAAAAATGAAAAAGCGTCTTACTTGTCAGCCTGTCAATGTCGTGTTTCTTTCTACTGGCGTGGGTTGAAGTACCTCCGGCCAAAGTACCGGCTATTGCAAATGATGATTCAAGTTTCGGAAAGACTTCAATTGTCGTCTGCAAGAGATGAACCAAAACGGAATGTAGTGGTTGCGTTATTCTGGCTAACAAGGAGAATACGGGAAGGCTCAAGTGTCGCTCGTTCAATTGTTCTCTTACCTTCCGAGGTAGTTTGAAAAAAGTTTTACAGGGAACCCATAGTCCGTGCTTGTAACGCCAATGCAGGTATTGTTCACGGTGCAACAGGAAGGAAACCCCTTTTAACTTCCTGTCTTCGTGCACGGGCGGAATCTGGGATATGTAGTTTCTTTCCGCTGGGAAGCTAATTGAAGTAATGGAGGACTGCTTAATCGGGCGATGATCGCGATGTCGATGTGAAGGCTCATGGGATTTGTAGTTGGCCATCGTGGTGTGTTCAACTTTATTGACAAGAACAACACATCACGCTAGATTGCGATCCAATGGATATACATGTAAAATGCAAAATGAAACGTAGGTGTGGTATGATGAGGCTGTGAAGCAAGTATCATTAATGACGTTATTTTGCAGGACAACAGTAAACCGGAGATGTTCTCACAGGAACAGATTCATAGGTTGAAAATCTCAGACATTTCATTCAATCCCTCGACTGATGTATTGAATTTAATTATCAACATCGCTTCTCTTTTCAACAGTTTGGCATCCAAATCTCCTCCTCTGCTATCTTGTGTAACTTTCGAAATCACAGTCCATTTGACATCTGTTTCTGCATGGTTGTTAAGACGCCAATGGTTTACCAAAGGAGCGTTTTGCACATTTTTTCGTATTCTTGATTTGTGCTGTTGGATTCTTAACCTTATTTCCTGATTTGTTTTTCCAATATAAAGTTTGTCACATGGACATAATATCCCATATACTACAAATTTTGTTTTGCAGTTTGAAAAGGAATCATGTTTCCAATGAATGTCCTGATGGATGAAATGATTACCTTCCAAAGTAGAATCACAGCACACACATGTGCCACATTTGTGGTGGCCTTGAATCGGAGGAAGATTTAGGAAGCTTCTCAAATCCGGGACCTTTGTTTTTGGGAGAGCAGCTCTCACGATCTGATTAGCTATGCTTCTGTCTTTTCTAAAAGCAAATAGTGGGGGTTCTTTGAGGGAAGGGTCCAAATTTTTTACCAGGTGCCAGTTTTGGGAGATGGTCTTTTTAAGCCAATTGGACGTGGGTGGAAAGGTGGAAACACAGACAATCCTGTCCATTTTGGATTTGTCTCTCCTTTCAAAGAGAACTTCCCGTGGGGTCCACCATGCACGTTTCATGGATCTCTTCAGAAGTTTTTTAGGATATCCTCTTTCTAAGAGGTTAGTCTTTAGTTTTTCTGCATGAAGGAGAAATTCATCCTTGAAAGTGCAATTCCGACGGATTCTTAAAAATTGTCCATAGGGCAAATTGTCCCTCAGGCTGCGTGGGTGATTGCTGGAATAGAGTAACGCTTTATTTCTGTCGGTTTTTTTCTTGTACAGTGTGGATACGAGGTGTCCCTCACTTGGGTAGACTTCAACATTTGCGTTAAAAAATAACTATTTTTGCTTCAAGGACGAGTTTTTCTTACAAATCAAAGGTGTCGCGATGGGGTGTCCTTTCGCCCCAGAGCTGGCCATTCTCTACATGTAAAAATACGAGGAACATTTTGTGTATAATAATAATCCATTCTCCACTTACATCGGACATTGGGTAAGGTACATCGACGATGTGTTCTTAACTTGGACTGGAGAAGAAGATCAACTGCGAGACTTTGTCAATTGGCTGAACAATAGAACACCGGACATTAAGTTCAGCCTGAGTTCTTCCAAAGTCAAAATACCGTTTTTGGATGTTGAAGTCTACCCAAGTGAGGGACACCTCGTATCCACACTGTACAAGAAAAAAACCGACAGAAATAAAGCGTTACTCTATTCCAGCAATCACCCACGCAGCCTGAGGGACAATTTGCCCTATGGACAATTTTTAAGAATCCGTCGGAATTGCACTTTCAAGGATGAATTTCTCCTTCATGCAGAAAAACTAAAGACTAACCTCTTAGAAAGAGGATATCCTAAAAAACTTCTGAAGAGATCCATGAAACGTGCATGGTGGACCCCACGGGAAGTTCTCTTTGAAAGGAGAGACAAATCCAAAATGGACAGGATTGTCTGTGTTTCCACATTTACACCCACGTCCAATTGGCTTAAAAAGACCATCTCCCAAAACTGGCACCTGGTAAAAAATTTGGACCCTTCCCTCAAAGAACCCCCACTATTTGCTTTTAGAAAAGACAGAAGCATAGCTAATCAGATCGTGAGAGCTGCTCTCCCAAAAACAAAGGTCCCGGATTTGAGAAGCTTCCTAAATCTTCCTCCGATTCAAGGCCACCACAAATGTGGCACATGTGTGTGCTGTGATTCTACTTTGGAAGGTAATCATTTCATCCATCAGGACATTCATTGGAAACATGATTCCTTTTCAAACTGCAAAACAAAATTTGTAGTATATGGGATATTATGTCCATGTGACAAACTTTATATTGGAAAAACAAATCAGGAAATAAGGTTCAGAATCCAACAGCACAAATCAAGAATACGAAAAAATGTGCAAAACGCTCCTTTGGTAAACCATTGGCGTCTTAACAACCATGCAGAAACAGATGTCAAATGGACTGTGATTTCGAAAGTTACACAAGATAGCAGAGGAGGAGATTTGGATGCCAAACTGCTGAAAAGAGAAGCGATGTTGATAATTAAATTCAATACATCAGTCGAGGGATTGAATGAAATGTCTGAGATTTTCAACCTATGAATCTGTTCCTGTGAGAACATCTCCGGTTTACTGTTGTCCTGCAAAATAACGTCATTAATGATACTTGCTTCACAGCCTCATCATACCACACCTACGTTTCATTTTGCATTTTACATGTATATCCATTGGATCGCAATCTAGCGTGATGTGTTGTTCTTGTCAATAAAGTTGAACACACCACGATGGCCAACTACAAATCCCATGAGCCTTCACATCGACATCGCGATCATCGCCCGATTAAGCAGTCCTCCATTACTTCAATTAGCTTCCCAGCGGAAAGAAACTACATATCCCAGATTCCGCCCGTGCACGAAGACAGGAAGTTAAAAGGGGTTTCCTTCCTGTTGCACCGTGAACAATACCTGCATTGGCGTTACAAGCACGGACTATGGGTTCCCTGTAAAACTTTTTTCAAACTACCTCGGAAGGTAAGAGAACAATTGAACGAGCGACACTTGAGCCTTCCCGTATTCTCCTTGTTAGCCAGAATAACGCAACCACTACATTCCGTTTTGGTTCATCTCTTGCAGACGACAATTGAAGTCTTTCCGAAACTTGAATCATCATTTGCAATAGCCGGTACTTTGGCCGGAGGTACTTCAACCCACGCCAGTAGAAAGAAACACGACATTGACAGGCTGACAAGTAAGACGCTTTTTCATTTTGGACTAACACCGCTATCGCATCTACCAGCGCTTTAGGCGACATTTATATTAAATCCACCCTCCCTCCTTCTGTCTTTTTAAAGGTTTTGTTGAAAAGGTCTATATTCTACATTCGCTAGTCTCCCCTTGGTTGGCATTGGCTGCAAGGTAAGACTCGAGCACAAGGTTTGCGTTGAGGAAATTTTAGTGTGTAAGGGTCTATTGGTCTAATTTAGCTTTTCTGTTCTCTCTTTAGTGAGCATCTGGTCCTGATGAGAATCCCCACAACTTGAGGGATTCGAAACGCGTAGACCTCTTCGCTGTGGGCTAATCGCACAAATAACAACTCAATTTCTTTTTAACTACCACCATTAGGCTGCAAACAAGTCTTCGATAGCCCCCCTTCTTTTCATAAAATCGCCAAACTGTCATTGATTATTTGTCTCAAATGTCTCACAGTATGATTGAGTAGTATGAATGTATGGTATGATTGACACTTGTATGCCAGTAGCAGTGTCGTGTGTATTTGTGTAGGCAATGTAAATATTAATGTTGTATTGTTTTTTCTACTATTTTTGCTAATGTGTTCTGTGTAAATAAAACCGTGCTTAAAAATGAGTTAATGAAGCACTGACCCCCTAAAATTGTTGATTAAAATCAAACGGAAAAAGTGGTTTATAGTGGTACTGTTTTGTTCAGTCCATGATCCGAAGTATCTTTTTCATATCTAGTGCAGCATTGGCAGTATTTACAATACGGCGCACCATGGCGGTAGGATTGACGGATGCGTCAGAAATTCTGACGCATCTGTTGGGGCAAAAGGCACGCATTGCTGGAATCATGTCGCAAGCATGACGCAACTCCAGCAATGCATTTTGTGGCCTATTCCCACTACACTGCATCACTCCTTACGCTTGCTTCTAGCAGGCATAAGGTTTTGACGCAGTGGCGTCCTAAAAGTGACGCAGTGAAATCTTGTAGATTTCACTGCGTCACTTTTACAGAGCTTTCCTGCGTGGGAACGCCCCCCTGCATACATTATACCTGACGCAGGTATAATGTGACGCAGGGCTTTACAACATAACGCACCTCCCTAGATGCATCACGTTGTAAATAGGGCGCATTGTTTGCGCCGCCGGTGCGTCAGAAAAAGTGACGCACTGGCAGCGCAAAGAGGCGCAAGGGGCATGTAAATCTGCCCAATTGCATTTTATGCAATAAATGCATTGTTTTTCATTTATTAAACAAGATGAAGAGTTGTAAATATCCAGGGACACCAGTCAATGCAGTGCTCCACCAGACTTGGAGGAGGCTAGGGGCAAAGACTAAACATCTGGTCAGCTTCTCTCTCACTGCCTAATCTGGAAGTGAAAGAGCAGCAGAACAGGGTAGAGACATACACTGGGCATATGAGATCGGCATCTTGAATATTGCCCAATTGTTGCATGGGCAAGGTGTGTCTGTGAGGTAGCAGCATTGGCAGGTTGGTGCTGCCAAAAGAGGCAATTTTGCCCTGGCTCTGAGCGAGTGTGCGCTTCCCTTAGGAGTGAAGATGTATACTAGGAAGGAGCTGACACATGGACCACATTCTACTGAACAGGCTTATTTATGGCTGTCCATGGGGATTGTGGCAGAAGGGCCACTGGCTGATGGGAAGACAACAACGTGTGGGGCTATGGAGGACTGTATGACATCATTCCTGGGCATGTAAGGAAGAGTTCGAACACACTGATGAACTTCTGGGGAGGTTTAAAGATAGGTTACAGCCTCACACTTTACAGCAATTACAGCAATTGGTGGTTTCTTTGGTCTGATACAATTAGCTTGAGGTTTTGGGCTCCCTGCACCTATATTGTGTTTTTGCTCCGTGGGACCCCTTTTCCTTGAGTCATTAAAATAGAGCTGGTCTCTCATCCACACAAGCAGTACGATGTCTACGTAGCATTGCTTTCTGCTAACTTTCAATCAATCAATCAACTAGGGTCTTGTATAGCACGGTTATTCACCTGTGAGGGTCTCAAGGTGCTGGGGGAGAGAGGCTGCTGGTCGGAATGGGTGGAGTATAATTCGAAGAGCCAGGGCTTGAGATAGGTCTTGAGTTTCAAGGTTTCAGAATGACCACCTGACCTCTAATATACCAAGAGTGGGAACTGATACTGATCTCCAATTCTTAGATAGATTTATTCCTGTTATGTTACTTGATGATTACACATGCCCATCCACATAGGTCAAAGGGGTTTAGCAATCAATCAGCCAATACAAAAGCTCCCCTGCACATTGATTTCCGAAGCAATATGCTGAAGCAGACATTCATACGAGACAGTGAGAGTGGTGGTGTCTTTCTCTTAAGCCTTCTTTTTTCCCATTCGAAATCTGTCAGTGATTGGTCTTCAATAAGGCTAATTGTTTACTGGGATGGGAAAGAGCAGTATTATCACTGTAGTGCAGTGCCTCCTCCTTCCCTTACAAAGGTCAACCAATGAGCGAAGGAAACAGGGAGGAACAGAGAACTACATAGCTAATGCTTCCTGTATATGCCATTGTTTTCACGGCTGCTATCTCTCCGTCTCTTCTGTCTTGACCGTAGCTTCTCCTTCTCCTCCTCCCTACTAGCCTCCCCCAAAAAAAACCAGGGCCCACATCTCCCTCCATACATTATCTTCTGCCGCTTGCTACACCAAACGAAAAAATGGGCCATGCAGGAACACACAGGAAGGTACGGAGCCACCAGGACCCAAGTTTCATCCCCATATTTCGATGTACAAAGTATCTGCAAACAGGAAATTTGTTAAAACAAAATTTTGCTCATGCAAAATACTATTAATAGGAAGCAGGTGGTAGTGAGGTGCAGTGCATGAAAGGGGTCCCAAAAGGAATTGCAAGTCTTTTTCTGTACTGTAGTGAGGAGGATGAAGAGCCCATCAGAAGAGGAGGAGGAGGAGTAGGAGAAGAAAGACGGTTTTCAGCCAGAGTGTGGCTCTACTTGACCAAATAGATGAGGAGGTGTATGCTAAGTACAGGTCTGCCAAGTAGGTCATTCTTATTTTAATTAATTAATTGAACCCTTTGCTAACCAGGCAGACACAATATGGTGGTGCTATTCCTACCCACATTCAGGTTGTGTATATCTTACACTTGTTAGCATCAGGTAACACTCTGTTGCAGTGGCAGAAGGGATATGCATTGACAAGTATCCCAGCTGAGCTGTAAGCTGCAAAAATTCAATTGCATGCAATAGTTTATTGATCAAAAAATGAGTTTATGATTATAGAGGGTGCACATGTCCTAATATGTCCATCCTCTGAAACAGAGTCTGAAATAGAAAGAGACACCACACCATTAATTAACTATCCAAGTAGTGTGTAATGCCACATGTCTGGTCACAGACCTAGTTGCTAGATACCCTGGAAGCACTCATGAGTCCTACATCTTTAGACAGTTTGGACAAAACATGTAACGAGGAAGAGGGGCGTTTTAAGATGGATGGTTGTTACGTAATTGTTATGTTAATGTAACCCTCGTGGCCACATTTGTTTGTTACATTTCAGGTGTAACTGCATATTCATTATTGCCATGGATTATGACTTCACACTTTCTTCACAAAACACGTAGACCAAGGAGGTACAATGCTGCTCATAAGCAAACAGAGAAGACATTTGATTCACTCAAAGGCATATTCTGATGTCTGCACAAAAGTGAGGGTGCCCTAGAGTATTATCCAACAATGCCCTGCAAACTCATTGCCATATGTGCTATGTTGCATAATGCTCATCAGTAAAAGACACCCAATGAATCCTACAAGTGACAAATCTGATTATTCTGATGATGAAGATGTGTTGAAACCCCCCTTGTTAACTACCAAGTCAGGCAGGCCCTCTTCAACTTAAGATGCCATCAAACTCATCAGTGAAGAATCACCAAGATACTCACTCAGCTACAATCTGCAATAATACTGGCAATTGTCCCCAATTGCCAGTATTATTTGCACCCATGGAATCAAAATCAGATTGTATGCTGATTACACCTAGTTCATACCCTCTCTGACAAAATGCCAAAAACCTGGACCATCTTCTCCTCCTGCATGACTGAAGCCAACAGATGGATTAAAACCAACTGCCTCCAGCTCAACACAGACAACACGGAGGTAGTAATCTTTGTCAAAGGCACCTTGCTCTGGGACTCAACCTGGTGGCCTGCGGAACTGGGACCACATCTCCTCCTAGCTACATCATGGAAAGAATCACATAATATGAATTGACATCTAAAGCAATATGATCAGCCAAGTGAATGCAGTCTCAATCTCTTGCTTCCACACACAAAGATGCTCAGGAAGATCTTTTAATGACTCCCCACTAACTCTTACAAAACGGTCACTCAAGCCTTCTTTACTACCAATCTGGACTACTGCAACACACTCTATTTTGGAATCAATGCTCAACTGACCAGAAGACTCAAAATCACACTAAACTCAGCAGTCAGGCTCACCCTCAACGGCTCACCCCACACTCACATCACCCTGCACATCAAAGAGCTCCACTGGATCCCAATCCACCCCTGAACAGTCTTCAAACTCCCCATGCATACATACACAGCCTTACACAACATTTGTCTCATGTCTTTTAACAACCGCAAAAACATCAACAAACCTACCAGAAACCTCCTACTCGCACACACACCTTGTAGACGCATAGCCAGATCTGGCAGTTGTGCCTTCTCCTACCTCCCTCGTAAAGCCTTCAATTACCTGCCCCTGCAAGTCAGAGCTTCTTCCTCAGTTCTTGAATTCTGCAAGAAACTGAAGATCAGGATTTTCACCTGAGCCAAGCTTGGCCCATGCAGGTCCTGCTTAGTGCCAGGATCACCTCCTGGGTGAGTTGAATGCAAAAAAAATGACATGAGGCTGGTTCGGGTAGTAGTTGAGATCGAATTACGAAGTGAGCCTCTATTCTGTTTTTGAGCTTTGATGATTAGCTCCAGACACATTGCAAAATCAAGCGCTTAGTGACTGTAGTGCCTGGGGCCAGGATGGATATATGTATACATTCTAGATACAATTGGGCGTTTAGTGAGTGCAGTGCTTTTTGGCTTTTATGTGCACACACTATTGATGTATACGATCCATTGCATTTTTTGTATGGACCACGTTATTACATAAAAACAGCCACAGATTCATGGCATATGCTCTTGGGCAGATGAAATGGAATAGACAAGACCACCGATTTATAAATATATAACATTAGAGTTATGAATACTTGCAAGTGGAAACTCTTGTCAAACGTTTTTATTGTTTTGTGCATTTTGAAGACTAAGTCTGAGCTGTTGTGTTTTTTTCTGTTTCTTGTTTTACCCTCAGAAATCTGTGATCTGAGGCAATTCTCCCATAAAGGTGGAGGTAAATTAAAATTACCCCTTAGGTGAGTCATCTGATGTTTATCTAGACGTTTTTCTTGTTCATGTTTTAAAATCACATGTGCAGTTTGGTATCACGTGTGTGGTGTTTTGAAGGGAGTCAATAATGGTTGAAACCAATAACGAACCTGATATTCATGTTTGTTTCCTAGAGACACTGGACCGGACTACAGCTGGTGCCACTGTCATAAACGACCATAACAATTAAGTATGGTTTTCAATTTTATTTTCACTAATTTTTAGCAGAGTGACAAAGTTGGAGGTCCTGATGAATGCCGCAAACTCATAGTCATCTGGCAGAAACATGTTGACCGTTGACGATTAGGACATTATTTCAGTCCTTTATCACTTTCTTTTTAATCCCAGCCCATGGGGACATTTATCAAACTGGTCTTTGTCACCCAGGAGCTAGTTTTAATACACTTTTTTGTTCTTTATTTGCACTCTGCCCCCCACTCCCACTGGCTAAATTGGTAACCTTATAAAACACCTCACGCTCCTCTCATTTTTGGGACTTGTAGCCCACACTGTATACCTTGCGGTTGCAGTGTGTAAGAGGGGACCCAATGATGAAGCATATCACCCTTGGGTGAGTGAGGGTTCGCGTCTTTAAAAGAAAAGATTCCCTTCTCTCTCTTTTTTCTTGTCTATTTTTCCTTGGTTTATAGATATACCTTGGTTAGTATTTTAAATTAGCATCCCATTATTTTTTGTGAGAAAAAAATGACATTAACAGGTATTTTTAAGCTACACTTCACATACATATTTCTAAATAAAAACCAAACAAAGTGATTTGATTAGTAAACAAATGTTTTTTTTGTTTCTTCAGAGAATCACTGGAAGATGAAGACATTAATCTGATATTTAAGTTTAAATAAAAAAAACTTGCCTTAATGTAAAAAATACAGTGTAATTTTCCACACTGCTATTTGTGCAATTATCACCCAGTAGTTGGTCTTTCTGTGGAACACTGTGTGCACCATACCTATCCTTCTCCACTCTGGCTTCCAGTGCACACTGATGTAGCTGGCTCAACAAAAGACACACCTGCCACACTTGATCCCTCCTGAATTTTTCCAAATGGCCGTACATCCTTAATTCCTGAATTAGCAGTTTGCTTTTCCAGTAAGTATTTGTTATTTGGGCTAGGCTCTTTGAAAAATCACAAGTGTGTTGTACTAACTCCACCGGCATGTTAGTAGTTCTGCCACACATAGTTGAGGTTGGTGTTGCCAACCTTCCAAGAAAAAAAACAAATTGTTTGTTGGTGATTTTTCATGTGTCTCTGTAGACACCTGTGGGATGCAGAGTTTTGAGGTGTCCATGTGGTCAAATCCTGTACAGCCATGGTTAGCTATTCAAATCCTAATCTAATACCTTCATTGGCTTCAGAAATGGTTCTGTCTATTTTTGCTATCTATCTGATCATTCAGAGGTAGGCCTGTGCTGCTTTCTTTGAATTTTCAACACTGATTGTTCCAGTTCATGGAATTGTGCTGGAGTAGGTGGTTTTCCTGGACTTCTCTAATTTTTAACCTTACAGTAGGCTGTAAAGCCTTAATTACGCTTTCTAAAATAGGAAGAGATGGTATTGGTTGAAACTGAGATACTGCAAAGCAGGCAATAGATATATCTGGATCTCCTATGGCACGAATGGTACTTTGCCTTTTGGGTGGACTTTGTCTCTGTAGTAACAGGGATTGCAGTATGTTTGAAAATGTGTTGTGGGTTGAGGGGGGTGTGAGTCGTTCTCAAGCAACAGCCACAATCCTTGTCAGCCTGAACCACAAAAAGTCACCAAATTAACCTGTGATGAACCCTCTTGTAGCTTGGCACAAAAGCATTCAGATTTAACTTAGAGCCACAGTGTAAAGTATTTATGCAGCACTTAAACAGTAATAAAGTGAAAACACCACACAAGAAAAATCCTAGACGAATTTACAAAAATAGAGAAAAATATCAACAAAGGATTTGACACGAAAATGACAAAAATGTATTTAACAACCATATTGAAAAAATATAACCTGGGTGATAATTTTTGCAATGCTGTGCAGTTAATGTATCAGAATCCATCAGCTAAGATACTTGTCAATGGTAATCTGACAGAGCCATTTCAAATATCTAGGGGAACTAGGCAGGATTGCCCCCTGTCACTGCTCCTGTTTAATTTATATATAGAGCCTTTCGCACAAAAAATTAGAGATGCAGTGGACATTCACAGTTTTTCTTATGAGGACTGGGAGAAAAAGACAGCTTTTTATGCAGATAACCTAATGATTTATACATCTGACCTTTCAACTGCTATCCCGGCTTTTTTTCTGATTGCCTCAGAGCTTGGAAGGGTGTCAGGTTATGAAGATAATGCAGGGAAAACTGAAGTGATGGTATGGAATTCTGAAGATGAGAGCCCATTAATCAAGAAGGAAATGAGATATTTGGGTGTAAAAATTGTACAAGATGTTGATAGAATAACAGGTGTGAATCTGGATATTGTTAAAAGAGAGTGTGTTTGAATAATGAAGAGCCGGGAACATTTACCCTTAACAATCTTTGGGAGGGTGAACTTGCTAAAGATGATAATTTTGTCCAAAATAACCTTTTTATTCAATACAATCCCTCTGTACTTTGATAAATCTCGGCTAGACATAATTCAGCACGCCATTAACTTGTTCATCTGGACTTCTAAGGGAATGAGAATTTCTTGGAAGAAATTACTGCAAAAAAGAGAGAAAGGGTGTTTAACCTTACCAGATATTCATTAGCATAAGTGTGCCTTCCAGCTCTCACATTCTAGAATGCTATTTAATCTCCCGGATGGTTGGGATCTGGGTGTCCTGTTCAAGGTGATATTAAAGGATGCCAAATTAGGTATTGGTAATTTCTTGTTTAAGTTCGGAGATCCGAAGTACTTTAAAAAGATCAAACTGAAAGTACTACAGGCCTTGGCGAAAAAAAGGTTTAGAATCAGGCAACTTATAGGCCTAAACTACTAATCTAAATTGCCACCAGTGTGGAACTTCCCTGTGACCCCAGACTGTCTTAAGAACAAGTTAGTCATTCCTATAAGAGAAGCTGTAGTCTGCTGCTGGGGAGAGCTTACCCAGAATGGCGAATTCCTACCTTGGGCTGAGTTGACCCAACGAACGGGGGGTAAACTGTCAAGATTTCAAAACATTCAGTTGAAAAGTTGGCAGCATAGTTGCAGTTCCTCACTGGAAAATGGACATACTTTGGAGGACCAATTGTTGGGAAAACCTTCAGGGAATAAGGAAGTTTCAACATGGTACTTGGGTGTCCAGGACGCTATCGACGGAGCATTTACCCTGGCTGAGGATCCGTAGGGCGAGCACTTGCTGAGGGAGCAACTACAGTATACATGGCAAGTATCAATGCACACTTTATTCTCAATGGTTAAGCCTGCTTAGTTAGGAAGAAATCACTTTTTTCACTTCATAGAGCCTATATAACCCCAGAGAAGCTGTCTAAAATTGCAAGAGATGATGTTGTCAAATGCAAGAAGTGTGGTTTAGAAAGTGCATCCGATATCCACATGTTTTACCACTGCCCGGTCATAACAAACTTTTTGGGGGAAGTGGGTAAAATAATGTCAACCATGTTGGGGACCCAAATTAAGGTAAGCCTCTTTCTGGTTATATTTGGAGTGGAAGAGGCCATGAAAGGCCTGGCAAGAGATTTCCTGTTTTATGCTATCTTACTTGCTAGAAAGGAAATCTTCCGTAAGTGGGTATGGGATACTTCTCCATCCCACCTTGAGTGGCTAGACTCCCCATTATATGCATCTAAAATTGATCTATTATGGAATACTGTAAGAAATAAGAAAAAGAAGCTTTGGAGTTTCTCATTGAGGTGGTCGAGGTAATTTGAGTGTCCTATTATTACACCTAAAAATCTCTTAGAGCTGCAAGGGTTATCCTCCATTTTCGCTACAAGCAGGTTCCGGTTATCCGGATAAAGTTGAGAATGACTTACCCCTTAGAGCCAGTGGCCATCCCATCCTTCGCTTGAGGACGTGAGGGTCATTTTCTTTTGAGCTTCTCTCACTGGTTTTTGGGCGAATGGTGGGTGTACTGCAGTTTGGTGGTGAATGAGGACAATAACATTTTTTTTTAAAGCAGTTAGATTTGACTTAGAGCCACAGTGTAAAGTATTTATGCAGCACTTAAACAGTAATAAAGTGAAAACACCACACATGAAAAATCCTAGACTAATTTAGAAAAATAGAGAAAAAAATCAATAAAGGATTTGAAACATAAATGTAATCAGTAGAACCGGAATTATGAATTTTTAAAATTTTTTATGAAAAATGGCACTTAAAAGATCAAAGTGCCTAACGCAGACATCTAGTTGCAAGAGACTGGGGCAAAGTCATAAGTTATTGCCAACAGCTATGGATGGATTCCGAAGAATTTTTATCCAAAAATGTTTGACAAGTTGAAGTTCAGTGTGGCAAGGGATGTCCGAGGAGCCTTTATCAATGGGGAGCCACTGACTGAAGTCGCAGTGAATATTTCTACACTACATTTGGACATAGGACCTGATTCTGACTTTGGTGGTCTCGCAGTGGGCCGCCGTGCCAGCTCCATGCTGCGAGGCCGGCAAAGCCCTCCACTGCCCGCCCAACAGATTAGGAGATTGCTCCTGGTCTGACAGTCCTGCAGCAGAGGTCCCAAGGAAGGAGCCTTTCAAAGGCTCATATGTGAGCCGTAGAAAGGCAGCCCCAAGAGACTGCCACAGCGCATTCAGCACGGCATAGAATGTAAGTCCATGCAGGAACTGGGGGTGCATGCATACAGGGGGATGCACCATTTGCCCCCTGCATACATCTCCTGGCCCTGAGGCAACAGGTTTCCTCACTTCCACACTTTTCATGGTGGGTTCACTGCCATGAAAACTGTGGCAGTGAGGAAACTCGTAATATGATTTGCGGTATTGCTGTGAGACCTACCTCTCCCATAGAATGACATTAGGTTATACTATTGCATTTATTAAGTGATAACTTTTGTTTGGGAGAAGGTAGAAATGTCATTTTTTGTGTCTAAGGTAATGTAATTTAATATCATCTTTAATGTGAAAGCCGTATTTTAAGTCACAAATCTGAAGATGCCACTTTTAGAAAATTGGCATTTGCTTGTCCTAACCTTGTGGTACCTGCGGACAGTCTCCTGGGTTACATGATTGGATATAGTTGGGAGTTGGCTTTTATGTATTCCTTCCAGACAGTCACACAAAAGTATTATTGGGTATTCGCAGAATAGGTCACCTGACAGGATAGGAGGAGCAGAGCTGTGCACAGCCCCACTTACACTTTAAAGAAGCTGCCTCTCACAACACTGGAAAGCAGTCAGGATGGCCACTCCTGACCAAAACAACATAAATCTAATCAGTAGAAGTGGTGTTATTATTTTTTAAAGATGCAAGTGTAAAATAGCACCAAAATGCATGGAGTGCATGAAAGGGGGTCATATTAAAAGGGCCATTAAAAGCCAGGTAGGGCGGCTTTATGTGGCCTTGTAAATATGGGCAGGCACACCGCACTAGGCCTTGACGAAAATGTCCCTCTGTTCGCGGAAATTGCGAAAATTTGGCATTTTCGCGTTCCACGGAGAGCGCGAAAATGTCAAAATTTCCGCTTTCCGCAGCTTGGCGATAATTTGTTTCTTGCTCGCGCTGTAAAATAATACATTCTCACGCGCGCGCGATCGCCTTACCTGAATCCCTGCGTTCACCGTCAAGTTTTCTTGATCCGGTCGCGTTCTCCATGAGATGTTGGATTGTTTTTAGCCATTTGCGCTGTCTCGCGACAGTTCGTGCCCGCAGTGACGTCAAGCATCTCGCGATCACGTCTTTCTTCTCGCGATCATGCACCGCGAGACAACTCAAAACAAGATGGCTGCGCCCGCGATCAACCACATGGGTAAGTTGGTGACCAGCAACCATGCAGAAAATCTCGCGAAAATGCGGGAAAAAAAATTCCGCATCTTCGCGATATTTCCGCTTGTTTGCGATAATTTTAAACATTTTCGCGATAATTTTCGAAAGTGGATTTCGCAAATTCCGCCCACCCCTACACCGCACCACTGCGCCAGCAGCATAATGGGCTTGTAAATAAGCCCCTTGGACCTTTAAAACTAGCTTACTTTTACAAATTTAAAAAAAATAATCTGTGCAATATGTTTAAGAGAGTCTGTTAGCAAGTTACCGCATGAATATCTGATTTTACATATATATAGGGTCAGATGTATGACCAAGTCATTTTGATAGTCGCAAATTGCGCTCAATTGCGAGTCGTAATTTGCAACTCGCAAAATGACATTTACAACAGTGTCTGAAACACTGTTTGAGATTCTCAATGGGGTCCCAAATCGCATGCCTCATCAATATTCATGAGGCACTCGCAATTTGCGACCACATTGAGAATGGCTGGCCCTCCCAGGTATGGTGGCCTTCTGGTCTGCTTTTAAAGAAAGCAGTGTTTTTTTTTAAAATGCAGCCGTTTTATTTAAAGGAAAACGGGATGCATATAAATAAAAAAAAATGTAACGTTTTCGTTTCATTTTTTAAGGGCAGGTAGTGGTCCCTGGGACCACTGCCTGCCCCTAAAAAATATTTTCCCCTGCATTTGCAAAGGGGAGGGGGTCCCCTGAGGACCCCTTCCCATTTGCGAATGCATTACCACCCTGTTGAAGAGGGTGGTAAATTGTGAGTGTTTTGGGACTGCAATTGCGGTCACAAAACATTCTTCCGTAGGGTAGCGAGTCTCAATTAGCAAGGGATGTACTTGGGACGCCCCTTCCTAATTGTGAGTCGCAAATCCTATTTAGCGAGTCGCAAATAAATTGCAACTAGCTAAATAGGCTTTGTACATGGCCCTGTAGGTATTTGCATGGGCAAACGGGTCGCAAACCCGTTTGCACATGCAAAAACGACCCATAGTTACTTGTTTTCCTTGCAGAGCTAGTTAAGCTGAATGTCTTGCTGATTGATTTCCATTCTCCTAATTGCCTCTTCTATATCGAAGTATACACTATTTCTGAGTCACTCCTGTTTAGTAATGGAGAGCATGTTCAAGGTTTTTATGTGCTGGACATAGTGCAGACCAATAAACACATTGTCCTGAAATAGGTGAGAAACATGAACAGCTGCTCGTAGAATAAAGATATACAAAATGAGCCATAATTGCAAATACATTATCAGTTAAATGTATATGCAACCACAGTCTTTATGCCAATGGTTTCTTTTGTGGATTTAAAAGATGTATAAGATTAAAGCCACATACATATTGATGCAGTGATTCTGCTGAGTCATAGAACTATGCTTGGAATCATAGAGCCTTAGTTAGCAGGGACTGAGTCATCTTTCCACCTGAGTACCCATGAGCCCGGGACCGACTAGCTATAGTGTCTTGATTGCCCTCCTCCTCACTCACAGAGGAACAAGTGATTAGACACCCCGGAACACAACACTCCAGACCGTCTCAAGAAACACGGTTCTAGGACACACCCTTTTTCTCTCACACTCGTACTAGTCCACAAAAACATCTGACAGAGACACAAGAAAAGTTTAACAATTTTATTTTAACTATTGTGCTCTAGTATGTAGTATACGTGCCACAATGAGTAAGAAAATGCCTAACACAAATCAGTCAGCATAGTAAGCAGTCTATAAATCTTAAAAGGAGCTGTCCTTATATAACACAGGGTAGCCTAACCCCCTCTCCTTCTACAGAAGCAAAGTGATTATATATCAGAAGATCTCTGGGTGTTTGCTGCAGACCCCGTACCTTAGCATGCACAGATGAAAGTTCTACATCTCAGGTGCTGTCCCCATCTCTGCCCTGGAAAGATACCTCTCCAAGTCAGTTGTTACCTATTCTGTACATAGCTATATGAAAAAGTATGTGGTTCCAAACAACAGCTGCATTTGTGTGTTTTGTCTAGGTGCTGAGGTCTGACCAGAACAAAATAACAAGGGGCATTTTTGTTTGATCTTGTCTGCGGTGTGCAGACTAAGGTACAGATGTAAGACCCTAAATTGCATGCGCAAACGGGTTTGCGACCCATTTTTGCATGCAAAAACTAGTAGGGTAATGTACAAACTCTATTTAGCGAGTCACAATTTATTTGCGACTCACTAAATAGGATTTGTGGCTCACAATTAGGAAGGGGCGTACCAAGCGCGTCCCTTCCTAATTGCGACTCTCAACCCTATGTAAGAATGTTTTGCGACTGCAATTGCAGTCGCAAAACATTAACAATTTACCACCCTCTTCAAGAGGGAGGTAATGCACTCGCAAATTGGAAGGGGTCTCCAGGGGACCCCTTCCTCTTTGCAAGTGCAGGGGAAAACATTTTTTATGGGCCGGCACGTGTCCCAGGGACCACTACCTGCCCTTAAAAAATGGAACGAAAATGTTTAATTTTTTTTTTTAAATGCATCCTGTTTTCCTTTAAGAAAAACGTGCTGCATTTAATTAAAAAACTGCTTTATTTAAAAGCTGTCTCAGACATGGAAGTCTGTTGAGCCCAGCAGGCCACTATACCTGGGAGGGCCATCCATTCCCAATGGGGTCTCACATTGTGAGTGCCTAATGAATATTGATGAGGCATGCAATTTGCGACCCCATTGCGAATTGCAAACAGTGTCTCTGACACTATTGTACATTGGCATTAGCGACTCACAATGTTTTGCAATTTGTGAGTCGCTAATGCCAATGGTCGTATATCTGGCCCTAAATCCCAGGAAACAACAGAACGTGAACACAGAGGCAGGTTCTGTGTGAAATACAGGGAGCACAAAGCAAAATATATTTGTATAGCAACACGCGCAAAGCAGAGGGCACTCTGCAACGTGCTCGTGCTAACATGCTAACATAGGGAAAACTACAATGGATCTGCACAGGACATATGACAATTTAAGCGTTACAACAAACAAATGATGGACGGAATGCTGACAATGCATACATTCTCCCCCAGTCAAGAGATCTGGGTTAAATCCATCGTTCTTTTGCCCACTACACCACCCCAGTTTAGACATGGCCATATGCAAATCAGTCTTGACCCTGTGCCTCATGGGAACAGTCCAGCCCGAACTGCCAAGCCATGTCTTCCCTGGACCGGAATCAAGCATCCTAGGACCGGTTTCTGGCTATCAGCCGTCATCAGCCAGGATAGCTTGACTCCAGTGGCGTAGTGAGCACGGGTCCCACGTCTGGGAATACCCATCCCACTTAGGGCGAAAAGCGTTACAACAAACAAATGATGGACGGAATGCTGACAATGCATACATTCTCCCCCAGTCAAGAGATCTGGGTTAAATCCATCGTTCTTTTGCCCACTACACCACCCCAGTTTAGACATGGCCATATGCAAATCAGTCTTGACCCTGTGCCTCATGGGAACAGTCCAGCCCGAACTGCCAAGCCATGTCTTCCCTGGACCGGAATCAAGCATCCTAGGACAGGTTTCTGGCTATCAGCCGTCATCAGCCAGGATAGCTTGACTCCAGTGGCGTAGTGAGCACGGGTCCCACGTCTGGGAATACCCATCCCACTTAGGGCGAAAAGCGTTACAACAAACAAATGATGGACGGAATGCTGATAATGCATACATTCTCCCCCAGTCAAGAGATCTGGGTTAAATCCATCGTTCTTTTGCCCACTACACCACCCCAGTTTAGACATGGCCATATGCAAATCAGTCTTGACCCTGTGCCTCATGGGAACAGTCCAGCCCGAACTGCCAAGCCATGTCTTCCCTGGACCGGAATCAAGCATCCTAGGACCGGTTTCTGGCTATGAGCCGTCATCAGCCAGGATAGCTTGACTCCAGTGGCTAAGTGGGATGGGTATTCCCAGACGTGGGACCCGTGCTCACTACGCCACTGGAGTCAAGCTATCCTGGCTGATGACGGCTGATAGCCATAAACCGGTCCTAGGATGCTTCCGGACAAATTCAATGAAATGTGTGAACTACAGAACTTCTTCCGAAAGGTGTGACTTAAGGTCTTCTTTCACAACAAAACCACACCTCAACAAGATGACAGTGGGCTGCACAATCCTTCTAGGTTCACTCCTAACAATATTACGATCCCCCCTGAGAATCTAGCCTTTGAGGGAGCTGTGCTTAAGGAACTTACCAACATCCCTAGAGCTCCACTCTTTCACAATTTATCTAACGTTGAAAAAGAGGCAGCTAAGACCTTATCCAATGATCGCAATATCACCATCAAACAGGGAGATAAGGGTGCCTTCCTTTGTATTCACTCTTGATTGATAGGCATAGGGATGATATGTTGGATGGAGCTGGTGAGAAATGTCTCCTTTTGGTACGTGTAAAGCATTTGGAACTTATAAAGCCTGTTTGGCTGTGCCTAGTCAGAAGATACAACAGTTTTCCAGGTGAAGGAGTGGCGGAGATGATATCATGATGATGTAGTTTTATGGTCAAGGAAAAAGGTCCGTTCTTTGATAAAGCAGGAATGGTCAGAAATGTTCGATTCTTAAAAAATTTCCACACTGTCAAAGCTTTCCTTTTCTCACTTACAAGTGAGTTTGAGAGGGAGTCACCTGGAACCCTAGGGAAGATGGAAAGGAGATTTTAGCTGCAATTTTGAATTACATTATAGTTTGAATGACATCATGGTTGAGGACCAGGAAGGACTAAAGGGTCAAAAACAAAGCTTGCATTCCCAAATATTGATTGCCCATCATTATCTACATTTCAATATATTGGAATTATGTATGTGACTCACTTTTATGGTGTGAACTTATGTACCAATCAGTGGAGAGTTATAGAGGGGTGCGTGTAGTGTAAAGAAGTAAAGAATATGGACGTCTGCAGATACCACAGATCATCAACACATTTCTTTGTGAATACATTTTGGATTTCTCTGCAGAAGGAAAGTTTTTACACTCTACTAAATTTCCACCTGGAGTTTATATTTGAGACTTGTTGTGTAACATATTCTCCATCCTCTAATTGTTCACATTTCTCATTGCACTGCATCAATTACGACCTGCTTCTTAACTTCTCATTGAATTTACCATGGATCATCAGTTGCTGTCTTATTCAAAACACTTTGGCTCATCTACTCCCTCAGCCACATCCGAGAAGGAAGATACTGGTAATATTATTAAGAAGTCTACATCTATGCTGTCCCACATCTGGTAGTAATAATGGATGAAATTGAAAATGTTAAAACTTTTTTAGTTGATTTGAACACCACAATTCAGAGAATTTAGGAGAAATAGTCACTTCTGGAGTACAGAGTCTCAGAAACATTGTTTTAGCAATGCTCAAGATGTTGCAGCTCAGGTGGACTCAATGTTGAACAGAATTTTCCTGCTCAAAAGCACACTGAAGATTTGGAAGATCGTAATAGGCATAACAATCTTAGAATATATATTACTGGAGATTTAGAAAGCTCAGGTATGATTTCCTTCCTGCAGATTACTATTCTAAAATTGTCAGGCTCAAAGATGGCACTGGCAATAACAAACAAAGAGCCCAGGGGGTTGGTTCTCTAACTCAGTCCAAGTCCACTTAACTTCACCCACAAGGTTTCATTGATTACTGTTTACAGTACTCTGGTCATATTAACATGCTCTCCACCGCTAAACAATGAAAACATATGCATTGGTCAGGACAGAAGACTTTCATTGCCCAGGATATTGCACGCTCACGGCTATTGCATGCAAAAGAATTCTTGGAACCCACCCAGCTTTACGAGCCATGAATGCTTGTTTTGGCCTCATTCACCCTTGACGTTTTAAAGTTACTTTCTCGTAAGGTTTTGGTTGTTTGATATTCTTGTTATGTTACATAATGTTCTCCATGACCTTTTAAGTTTTCCTTCACAGGTCTTGAGTTTTTCAGCAAAGTCTGGACTGCTGTGTTCTATGCTCCTGAGTTTCACTATTTTTCCACCACTGCACACGTCATTGTGTGCATATCCAATTTGGTGTTTTAGTAATTTCTCCTATTTTCTTTATTTTGGTCTTGGTTTTCTTGCACTATTAATGTTTCTTTTCGAAATCTGAAAGTGTGTCCTCCTAATAACTTTTATGCTTTATCCTAAATCTTTTCCTTTTGTCCAGGGGGCATGTTGTTCTTGATTCTTCTTACTTACGTCTATGGTTAAAGTCTTCTGGCTTTCTGACATCTCTTCTTAACCTTACATTGGGAGCATCCCTCTCTTTCCTTTGTTTTTCCTTATTCTGTTTTACCCATTTCTGCTGTTTTCTTTTTTCTCATTTCTATCTATCCTTTCCTACACACCCTTCTCTTTTGGTTCTTTGTGTATATTCTGATGATTGCTTACATGATGATCTCTGTTTCTCGTGGAGAGGTTTGGTGTAGCGGCCAAGGCAGCTGACACACAAAATCCAACCTCAAACATCAAGAGTGCTGTCTTAAAACTGGCCCATTATGTAGATCTGCCAAGGCAGACCTACATAATGGGCCTTGGCAGACCTACATAATGGGCCTGTTTTTAAGACAACACTGTTGATGTTTGAGGTTGGATTTTGTGTGTCAATTGTCCTATCTCCATAGGTGATGCTTGCACCCTGTGAGGATTAGGACACCTTGAGGTCATGTTCATTACAACCTTGTTTGTTTGTTTATTTTCACATTTTCACATTCTTCCTATATTAGATATGTGTGGGCACGTTTCACTATTGGAAGTGTACTAACCTAATGCAGTAGCATAAGAACAAAGGTCCTGAAGAAAGCCATGGGCAATATTCCCTGTTGGCTGAAACATGTCGACCCATATATAGCAGCAACTAGTTAGTACTGCTTAAAACTTTGATACACTTTTTTTAATCAAGGTGTGCGGAGTGAATTGAATTGCATCGTACTCTCTACACAACCTTTTTTAGATTTCACTGTCCTTCTTGCACTGCACTTTGACTTTGTTTGGATGTCACAGTTTTTCACGTGTCTTTCTGACTCATACTCATCAGCCCGAGTGAGCAATAGAGCTTCTAACTAGCGAGGTAGTCTCTATGATCAAGAGACATACCTCAGCCTAAGTTGGATACCAGATGATATAAACGATCAAGAGAGTATTTCTGCTCTCACTATCTACCTCAGTGATTGAGTAAGGTTGATGGTAATCCACGCTCTGCTCTAAGAACATCCGGGTCTGATTGGTTTTACACACCAACTTCCTTCTTCTTTATCTTTTGTGCTGTCTGTTATTAGACCCCCAATTCTCTTGTGTGTGTATAGTCTAGTTATGGGGATTAGAATCTGGGCAGGTCTATAAATATTCTTCCCTTAGACCCTTTCTCTAAGTAGTATTGTTGTTGTTTCTTGGATTGTCAAGGGTCTCTGCAATCCTGTAAAAGAATAAAAGCAGCATTTATCCCTAGTGGTTCCGCACTCACAAAATTGTCAACAACAAGTCCAATTAATGAGAGTTCAGCATAAGTTCTCCAATTATTTGTGCTGATGACATACCAAGAAGTATAATGCACGGCATGAATCACTGAATATGATGAAAGTGTCTCAGTTAAATTATTCTTTATTAATTTTTCTTCATCAAAAAACGCCATTGCATAATGGTTATAGTAGCCAACACATTTCGTTCTACAAGGACTTACTCAGGGCTCCAATGTATATGCTAAAATCTCTCTTTATGAATTGGGGATGAAATCTGTGGATTATCCAATATTAAATCTTTCTAAGAGACATGGTAATTTGAGTTTTTGTGCTCCAATTACAGAAACATCTTTGGCAAATGTGTGTTTCAAGCAGCCTGGTCCATTTATCTAGGCTGAAATGTCAGATTGCTCTATTGTAAGAACCTCACCTTTCAGAACAAAGATATGATTTAAAGAAACATTGGGTAAGTCATGTTTCTTGCTCTCCTGTAACTAACCACATTGTATTTCACATATCTTTGACCATTGTTAATAGCTCTGAAGTTAGAGATGATGACTGTAGATCACCTCTTTTTACCCTTAAAATTAACATTGTCCAACTTTCCATAAGTAAGGTTTATGGTCCCATTGGTGTATTTTTTCAATTCTGGGGAACATTTTCCACTTTGTTAAATTCATGCTCACAAGGTGGGGAATATAATCAACTCATGAACCCTTTTATTGACTGAAGTTCTCAAACTAAATATATTCCAAACAAAATGCAAAAACCTTTAACAAAACCAATGCTCTTGTGAGGGTTAATAGATTTGTGAAGTTCTTTTCAACCTGACACCATTCAATTCACCTTATATTCTCCTGTACACCATTCAAAATCAAGAATTTATGAAATATTTTTAACCCATAATGTCTTACAATTCTTGACGCAGGCTGAACTTAACTCCATACTTATCTCTGATCATGCCCCAGTCATAGTTGACATGGATTTACCATGACAACTCACACATCCTAACATGTGGAGATTTAATCATTTGTTTTTAAGGGACACCACAATCTTTGATAAATTTAAAAAGTTTTCCAATGAATTCTTGTACATCAATTTAAACATTAATTTTGTCTGGGATGCCTATATAATGCAGCCGTAAGAGGATTCATAATCGACTATGGAGCTATTAAGAAAATGATGGCTCTTAGTGATTCCTCTATTTTGTTGAAAAATATTAAAGACTTGGAATATGAATATATTACCTCCAACCACAAAACTACACTGACCAATCTCACGATAGCAAAACTAGAGTTTAAAAAAAGTCTAGTGAGAGTGCATGTGGTACTTTTTTAAAAATGAACACAAAATACTATGGGTTCATAATAAAATAGGTAAATTATTAGCTAAAACTTAAAAAACAAAATGAATGTCATCACAGATAAACACAGTACTAGCTACCACACAGAGACAGAGATTTTGCTTTGTTTTCTTGATTCGTACATCCAACCATATACTCCAGAACTCTCTCCTTCAGAGGAGGTGTTAGATGACTCTTTCTTTATCCCAAGGATTAATAATTCATCAGTCGAGCTTTCCTCATTAGAAAAGGACATCTCAGCTGCTACACTTACAGATGCTCTTACCAAATTACATAATTATAAGGCTCCTGACCCTGATGGATTTTCTGTGGAATTCTAGCCCAAATTCTTTAGGATACTTATCCCCAAGTTCCTCTTACTTTTCCAACATTTTCGTTCCATAGATATGGTGCAGGGTTCTTTCCTGGAAGCTATGCTTTGTCTAATCCAAAAAAGACAAGGATTTAAATATTTTCCAGAAACCTATTTTGCTCATTAATACAGACAGCAAGATCTTTATGAAGTCTTTGGCTCTAGCCTTCAAATTCTTAAATTCAGATCTCAATAGTCTGGAACAATTGGACTTTGTGATGGAAGGACACACTACTGATAGTGCTGCAGATCGGCGCATATAAATTCTCCCTACTTCCACGGACAGAGTAATTTCACAGTCACACGCACATACTCTCATCATACGCTAGGGCCCATCACACTAACATTCATAACTATTACTCTATCCACACTGAATATACAAGAGAAACCCTGAACCGATCTGCATCTAAAGTGAGGTCAATGCGACCTAAAAGATCTGTCTTGGGGAGGAGCCTAGCGCTTGACCAAGATGGCCGCGTGAGCTTAGAGCTCCCGAGACCCTCGCGCCCTCCGTCGACTATCCTGTCTCTAATCCTGATGGTATGCATGGCACCGTGTTGCTGAGTTGTCAGGGAGGCGATTGATGCTACCCGCGGTCGGATCGCCCATCGGGAACCGGACTTATGAATGGCGAAAGATTGCGGCCTAACTCCCGGAGATGCCAGGGGCTAGAGTTGGCAGGATGCCCGACTCCTAGTTGATCAACAACGGCCTGGTGAGGTGTGAACTGTCGGACGGAGGCCCTCGCTCTTTCACTTTCGATTTCGTTCCCTTTGTCCGCCCGGACACTGTAGAGCTCTGGGTGGCTTTATAACCCCAAGGACGCTCGGCGGGCTACTTTGGCAGAACAAGGCGGACCTGCTCACTCTTTATACCTCTCTCTGAGAGGGAACGGTCTTCACTGTATTGGACTGCCTGGAGTCCATTATGTCGGGCAAGGCAGAAGGAGATCGGCTGAAGACTAAGTCCACCAGGCGGGGAACGTATTCCCAAGTCAACAGTATGGACCGCTACGCCCTCCTGAAGACATCGCCGAGTGGATCGAGCCAGGCGCCGGATGCCCAGAAGGAGGACTCGCCTGGGACACCGGAGCTCTCCCTGCAGGATGTCATGGGCGCGCTTGATGGGATACAGACCTCGATGGGGAGGCAATTCGAGGCCCTGGCGCATAAGGTGGATGCCATCCTGGTGGATGTCAACTTGATCCGCTCGGACCTGGGCAAGACAAACGAACGCGTTAAGGACCTGGACCACAAGACCACGGGCCTCACTGATGATGTTGCGGATCTGCAGAACGAGGTCCGGAAGCTGAGGGCCGAGAGTGACCTCGCCGCCCGCCGGCTGGAGGACTTCGAGAGCCGGTCCAGGCGCAACAACGTGCGCGTCATCGGGGTCCCGGAGTCCTCGGATGAGGCTTCGACGGACCTGCTTGTGGAAGATTTGGTCCTCAATCATCTGAAGCCTAAGGGCCTTGGAAAGTTTTTTGCGGTGGAAAGGGCCCATAGGGTGCCGGGCGGACGGCCCAAGGCGGGTGCCCCGCCGCGGCCGATTGTCGCCCGGCTCTTTCATTTTCGAGATCGGGACGCTATCCTGCAAGCTTCGAGGGTGACGGGCCCAGTCCCCTTCCAGAATGCGTCGGTGAATTTTTATCCGGACTTCACCCAGCAGGTGCAGAGACAGAGACAGAGCTTCCTGGGGGTGAAGCGAAGACTTCGGGAACGGGACCTGAAGTATGCCATGCTTTTCCCCGCCAGACTACGGGTGGTGCATGAAGATCGGACATTCTTTTTTGACTCTCCTGTTATGGCCGACGAATGGCTGGACGCTTTGCCCCGGCGACGGACCGGGGACGACACAGCCGAGCATGGAGACAGTGGCCGGGATGGACAGGGCTGATATCTCAAAGCCGGCCTGACTTGATTTGACCATACTTGAAGATTTGAACAGAGTGCAGTAACTGTGGAGGGTTGCGGGAGGACGAGGGGTGCTCTTTTCCTCCCTTAGGGTACTTTTTGTAGATTTTTGTTTTTGTAGGGCGACAGGCACACTGCAAGTTGGGGGGGCTTTTTAAGCTGCAGCAGGGGTGCAGGGTGGGGGGAGTTATGGGGAGTTTGAGTTTGTTGTTGGGGGGTTTATTTCTGCAAGGCATGATGATTATCCTCAGGGCTGTTCCATGGTGGCGCCTCGGGTGTGGGGTGGGCCTCTTTCCGTTTGAGGATGGGGGGTAGAGGCTTAAGTGTTATAAGCTGGAATGTTAATGGTTTGGGGGATCGCATTAAGAGGGGGATTGTTTTGCAATTTCTGAAACGTTCAATGCCAGACGTTGTCCTGCTGCAGGAGACGCATCTCATAGGCAATACGTGCTATGCCCTGAATAGGAAGGGGTATAAATTCATTGCACACTCGGGATTCTCTTCTGGGTCCAGGGGTGTGGGCATCCTCGTTAGAGCATCGCTTCCTTTTGAGGTGGACTCCACCATTGTTGACGATAGGGGGAGGTTTGTGGCGGTGGTGGGGCGGTGGGAAGGAAGGACTTTGGTTTTGGTTTCGGTTTATGTCCCGCCGGCCCTGCAGGCCTCCACATTTGCTGAACTGGGCAGGGCTTTGCTGACTCTCCCGGGGGGCATGCTGGTAGTGGGAGGGGATTTCAACGCTGTGGGTTCCGGACTGTTGGATAGATACCCACCCAGGGACACAGGGGGGGCTCAGAAATGGCTTCCAGACCTCCTGGACACGTTTGGCCTGATAGACTGCTGGAGGCTCCGGCACCCCACACAGAGTCAATACACGTTTCACTCCGGGGCGCATGGTAGCCTCTCCAGGATTGACTACCTGCTCACTCTGGCCGCACATGCCTCGTTGATATCCGAGGCGAGGCACATGGCACGTGGTATCTCTGATCACTCGCCAGTGTGGATCCGGCTGGATCTAGGTCGGGAGGGAGGAGGGAGGGTGGCCCCCATCAACCCATGGTATTTCCGAGACCCCAAGATGCGCAGCGCCCTGGTAAAGAAGGTAGATAACTACTTTAAGGACAATCTGGGAACCGTGGACTCGGCGGTGTCGCTGTGGGAAGCTTTTAAGACCGTGCTTCGGGGGGAGGCCCTCTCCCTGGTGGTGACTGCCAAGAATCGGAGGGATTGCGAAGTGCGGCAAGTGGAGGAGGAGATTGCGGCCCTTGAGGGGGATATGGAGGAGGAGGTCACAGAGTCCTCATTGCATGAGCTTTGCTTGAAGCAGGCGGAGTATAGGGACCTGGTGACGGACGCCGCCAAGACCCTCAGCAGGGAACAACAGGGCCGCCTGTATGACGTTGGAGATAAGGCAGGGAAACTCCTGGCGTGGCTGGACAGGAAGGAACGGGTCAATAGAGTGGTGCCAGAGTTGATTGGAGAGGGGGGAGAGGCGATTGTGGAACCTGAGGGGATTGTGGAGTGTTTTGCGGAGTATTTTCATAGGGTTTATTCCTCTGTGTCGGACAGGCCGCCCGAAGACTCGTCTGATCTCCTCCGTGATATCGAGTTGCCCTGCCTCTCTGACATAGATAGGGACGATTTGGATGGCGACATCACGGTTGACGAGGTGGCGGGGGCGATTCGCGCGTTGAATTCGGGTAAGGCCTCTGGACCGAACGGACTGCCGATCGATCTGTACAAACTGTTCCCGGATAGGGTCGCCCCTCACCTGCGCGCCATGTTTTTGGAGGCGCGGGGGGATGGGATCCTTCCGTTGGATCAGTGGCTGGCGTCGATCGTGGTCATACACAAAGAGGGTAAACCCCGAGATAGATGCGCCTCCTATCGGCCCATTTCACTCCTCAACGCTGAGCCGAAAATTCTGGCCAAACTCCTGGCTACCCGTTTGATTAGGGTACTTGGCGACCTGGTCCACCCGGATCAATCTGGCTTTATCCCGCACCGAAACACAGAATTGAACCTTAGGCGTCTTCATGGCGTCATCGCCAGGGCGGGCACGCTGCGTGAACCGGCTGTTGTGGCATCTCTTGATGCCACGATGGCCTTTGACACGGTGGAGTGGGCATATTTATGGGCCGTGCTGGCCAAGTTTGGTTTCGGTCGCGGGTTTGTGAGTTGGGTCCGGTTGCTGTATGAGGGGCCACTAGCGAATGTTGTGGTGAATGGTCGGGCATCTACTCCGTTTCAGCTTGGTAGGGGTACTCGGCAGGGCTGCCCCCTGTCGCCTCTGTTGTTCGCCCTCGCCCTTGAACCGTTGGCTGCGTGGATACATTGGCACCCGGATATACGGGCCTTCGGTGGTCGCCTGATCACGAGGACCGTATTTCGCTTTATGCCGATGATATCCTGCTGTATCTTGCCTCACCTAAGAAGTCACTTATAGTGGTCTGTGACGTACTCGCATCGTTCGGTAGGAACTCGGGGCTTGTGATTAATTGGGGCAAATCGTACTTGTACGTTCTTAGTGGCGAGGTCCCACCGATCCCTAGAACATGTTCGATACAGGTTGCCCAGCAAGGTTTTGTGTATTTGGGGATTTTTATATCCATGGATCCTGCGGTGCGCTATGAGAGGAACCTGCTCCCCCCCTTGGCACGCTTGAGGCGAGATGTTGAAGGTTGGCGGAGGCTGCCGCTCTCCCTTGTTGGGCGTGCGGCCCTGTTCAAAATGATGTCTCTTCCCCGCTTCCTCTACGCCCTCCAGAACACCTTGGACTGGGTACCGGCCAAATACTTTCGGGAGGTCGAAGGCCTCCAAAGGACGTTGCTGTGGGACGGGCGGCCGCGAATAGCTATTTCAAAGATGACGCTCACATGGTACGATGGGGGCATTGCGCTCCCAGACATCCGGCGGTACTATTGGGCCACGCAGCTGAGCGCGATCAACCATGGGTTTTACGGCCCTGCCCTCAGCCCTGGGTATGCCATGGATAGGTGGCTGCTGCGCGGCGGCAACTACTACAGGGCGTTGTATTCGCGGTCCCTAGACTCGTCCCTCACGGGGCCCACAGGTGTGGCGGTGCGCGTATGGAAGATGGCGACCGACTCGCTGGGCTGGAAGGATAGGCTAACCCTCGCTACCCCATTGTTTGAATCGGAAAGGTTGGGAAGACTCTGGCATACGAAGGGCTTTGATAAGTGGGATCTGATAGGTATATCCAAGTTGGGGGATGTGCTGCATAAGGGGAGGGTGAAGTCCTTCGAGGAGTTGCAGACTGAGTTTGAGCTAGGGCCCTCAGAGTATTTTAGGTATATCCAGCTGCGTCACGCCCTCCGATCAGTCCTCGTGGAGGGTGAGAAGGTGCCGGAGTCCTCTCCCCTTGAGGACCGAGTCCTTGATGGTCATATGCCCGAGAGCACGATTTCGCTCATATATAAGAAGTTGATAAACGTCCGGGCAGACTTGCTATTGGGGCTGAGAGAACAGTGGACCAGGGATGGCCTTGAGTTGGATAATGAGGACTGGCAGTCAGCGGTTTCTTCGCCTAAGGAGGTTGCGATCCCGTCGCGTCTGAGGCTGGTGCAGCTTAAAATACTGCACCGGGTGTATGTTACGGGGCCAAGGCTGGTCCACATGGGATTCTCGGAGGACGGCCTGTGCAAAAGGGGATGTGGTATGGTGGGTACTTTCCTGCACATCATTTGGGAATGTGGTGTCATTGTGGAGTTCTGGAGGAGAGTCCATGCAGTTATGGGGGAGGTGACGGGCATTGTGGTACAGCCGGAGGCGCGGTGTTGCCTCCTGAACGTCTGGGGGCCCACTGATCTCGATGAGGCGCAGACCCAATGGGTGACTCTGGGTAACATGGTAGCTAAAAGGGATATCGCGCGATTATGGGGCTCCTCGGGACCCCCTACACTGACCGCGTGGAAGGAGAACATGGATTGGAGAATGTTTAGGGAGAAGACGGTCTACTGCTCTAGAGGTCGCCCCCGGAAGTGGCATGCCATCTGGGGGCGGTGGAACCAATACAGGGGGGGAATATGTCTTGCCCCGGACCTGGAACCTCCCGAGGAACAGCTTTCCCCCTGACCTACTTTCCAGCACAGTTTGGTTTTAGTAACCATTCTGGGCCTCTGCTGTTCCCCTTCTTCCTCCGCACACAGTCTTATACTTAGTAGATGAGTGGGGTCCTGCCTCCCCTGGGGGATTTCGCCATGGGCTTTCAATGTTCTGCCTTGCTGGGGTTTGTTGTGTGTTTTTTCTGTGTTTATTTAAAATTGGACCTTTGCATTACTCATCGAACTGTATTGGGGACACATCACTGTATCTAACTTGCAATGCTGCCGAACCTTCGGGCTGTCGGCTGAATAGCTGTGTCCTGAATTTCGAAATAAAGGTTTTCAAAAAAAAAAAAAAAAAAAAAAAAAAGATCTGTCTTGAGTCATGATTTAAAACACAGGAAATACATTTGGAACTCAATAAATGACAAAGAAATAACCATCCGACACTGAAATTCAAACAAAGGTCATCTTTTATCTAAATTAGTTCAAAGAAAGTCAATCAATAGCAAGATCATTATTCTCATAGTTACCTATTCTAGCTAAATGTCATTTGGGTCAGGACATGTCTCTCAGTAAAGTCTCCCGAGTCGCCGTCCTCTCAATCAGCGTCGATCCTCACGAGCATAAGTTCGGGAAGAAGTGGCCTCAGACCCTCTCTAGTCTAACATTATTTATAGTGAAACTGACAAAATAAAAGAAACAAACAAACTCTAAACGTCCGTTGAGCTGCTGAGCAGAGCGAGCAGGAAAGGATGTTGAAATGCAACATTTAGAAAACCTCCGCTCTTGAAAATCACAAAAATAAAAACACGGAAGAAGGAAGCTCAAGCTAGAAAATGTTACATCCATGAATGCTCTTCCTCGGAATCATAGTGAAGCCACCGCAAGTTTATCAGAGTTCATTGTGGCTTTATTCTTCTCCAAGGGCAATTGGCAGCAAGCCTGGAGCTGCTGTCCTCACGGAAACTTATAATACAGTCAGAGGCCGAAGTCAGGTGGTTTTCCAACCATGTTCAGCAAGGCCTCCCGTCGTATTCAATCACTCTAGTGCAGGCTGTAAATATCGGCCATCTTGGATTAGGCCAAAACGGACCATCTTAATTAAAAGAAATACAAAACAACGTTACTACATCGTAATGATTAAACAGTGTTAATACCCACTAATACCCTTATGTGTATGTAATTATCTAGCCGCCTGCGACATATAAAGGCATTAAAGCACGTTATTTTAAAGCGCAAACACAAAACAAATAGCACTTTTGCGACACTTATTTAATTAATTTGCTCACTGACTTAGTCCACGTATTAATAAAGCAACACAAATGCATTCCCGCGTATAACTCTTTCATTAGTAATGTTGATTAATCAAGAACTTTAACAAAATTAGTAATTAATAATTAATTATCAGTAATTTTAATTATGACATATAAACATAAACTGGAGTTTAAATCTAAATAAATTTTCAATAGAAAACCCTGCTCCAGCAATCCCCCCTTTGGTGATATATATCACCACAAAAACCAACCCAAAAAAAAAATGTAGTCCCATTTTCTAGGAGAAATTGAAATGTCTTTTTTACGACACTACACACCAGACTCTCTTTCATCATCCCTCTTTGACTCCAAGTAAACACTCTCCCTCAATTCTTCTAATTCTATTTCTTGTGGGTCTCTCTTTGACCTCTTTTGTTTCTTTGCAGTATTTCCTCTAATTATTTTCTTTTTCCCTCCCCTGTTTTTACAACACAAACACCCTAATCTAAGCATCAATAAAGCAACAATTACACATGTCAAAGGAAATAATATTTTACCAATAATGGTACTACCTATCTTAGCAATTAAACTCTTAACAGCAAGTAGCTTATTAGCCATTTTAGTCCAGATACTTTCAGCTTCCAGTGGTACTAATTCTTCATGCAAATCAGTAATATTTTTGATATAGACCTTTAGATCTCTGCTTTCGTCAGGAATGTAAGTGCAACAATGTTGAACTTTCAGCATTCCACAGACTCCACCCTCCTTGGCCAATAGAATATCAAGGGCAAGTCGATTTTGCATAGACATGGCGCGTACGGCAATCATCTCCGTATTTACCAAAAGAAACCCTCCAGCGATACTTGTCGATAAGCGATCCACCACTGTTGACAGTTTCCTAATTCCATATGCATTTAAAGAAATTCCCACTGCTGGAATTAAAGCTCCAAAAATATCACCTACCATTTCTGACCAAGTTTCTCTCTTAAAACGTGTTAGTAGATTAATGTGTTCTACATCTTGTATCTTATCTATATGAAAAATCTTTGGAAAGACCAGGCCAACATAACACGTGCCATACCAATGGTCAGGCAATCTGTAATAAGCCTTATTCCCACAAATATAATACACTCCCGGGAAAACTGGATCTTCTCCACCTTTAAAACCCCATCCTGTTGCAATAAAGTATGTATCATGACACTCACTAGTCCCAACGAAATAATTATCATATTGGGATTTCCTTCTGGTAATGCATAGTTTACCCTTCTGTGGTGCATCTAAAGCCAAAGTTGGACTGGCCCCATTCTTCAACTCCTTTCCCATCTCAATATCCCATATTGTCTCACTCACTTCATATTTCCCTGCCTTTTCATGCATGCTCACTCTCCTTTTCTCTACCATGTCTAGGAAAGCCTTTTCTTCTTCTTTTAAACTGCAAGTTAAATTATTTCTAAAGATGTAATCTAATGTTAATTCTTCTGCCTCAATAAAAATCTCACCAAAAATGTTAGCTTCTTTAGCTGGATTCAGCTTCGTAATCATAGGTAATTGCCCAAAAATGTTATCTTTGTTAGACATCTCATAATCTATTTTCCCTAACAAATAAAAAACACTACTTAGCACACTACATGAAATCCCATACGTAGCTGGTAAATGGTGATAAGTAACACCCTCTGAAACGGATGCAGGTAATTGCATACAGACGTAGCAATCCCTAACTTCCATCGTCTTTACGTATTCGTACAACAACTTTGAAAAAACATTGCTAGAAAAATCATTAATCGATCTATCTTTATGTATGTAAATATTACTACTTCTAGTTGGCACTATTGTCTGTGAACTCTTCCCTACATTAGTCATATTCTCAGTGTGTATTCCAAAAGTACCTATTGTAACCCTAAAGGTAACTAATAAAGCTAGTACACCCCATAACAGCATTAATAATCCTGTGCAGCAGCAGCACATTCTACACCATCTTTTCAAGATGGCACATCTACTTTGATTCTTTTCTGTGTTAGCCATCTTACTACTTTGGCAGTGTCTTTTGACTTAGCCTCTTCTACTCCACTATTGAAACACTAGGACACTGGATTATTTCAAACAGCTAATTCTAGATTTTCTTCTTTTCACTCTTCTCCAAGTGACTCCTTTTGTTCACTCAATTCGGATTTTCATCACTTTTCACTTCTTCTTCAGCGACATCAAATTGTATCAGATCTTCAACATCCTGAGCATCCGACTCTTCTCCAATGTCAGTCAAGATAACTTTCAGGATTCCAACAGTTTTCTCCTCCTCAACCACTTCTCGTATGGTCCCCTCTGGATTTCCTCGACTCTCTGCCTCTTCACCTTCAGACAGTGCCACGTACGTCCATTCCGGTGACCTATACTTCTGGTTAGGTTTTCTGATTCTCTTGATCTCCTCTGGTTTTTTTGAGACCTTTTGTTTTTCACCTTTCGCTTGATTATGACTGGACACCTCGTTCACCTGTTCAGCTTTTGATGAACTTGAACTTGCTCTTGCTCGTGTCAGTCTGTACCTCAGCCTCTTTATCCTGTTTGGCCAAAGATCTCCTCTTACACTCTACTTTGGTCTCACTTCTTTATTATTTCTTTCTCCGATCCAAGTTCTCTTTCTCAGAACTCGACCCTCTGATTTCTCATTCTCACTTTCATCTGATTCTGTTTCATTTGCCTCTTGTTCTTCAACAATTCTCTTTTGCTCCACAGACTTTTTTCCCACCAATTGAGTTTTCCCTGCTACTGTCCCTCCTCGGGTCTCCGACACGCAATCTTCTTGCTGTCTACTTGTCCCTTCACCTAGCTTATAAGGAATGTTCCCTACACCTCCTCGGAGGTCTTCCGCAATCTGTCCCTCTATATCTTCTACTGACCCTGCTTCTTCAGAAGTAATCTCAGGTGGATTTTCAACCTCCTCATCTGATTCAGGTGTAGTCTCTGTGGAATTGCTCTTTTCTCTTCTTTCTTCTCCACTGCTTGTTGGAACTTCAGACACTCTTACTGAATCCGATCTCTCCCCTGAGGCTCTCATGTCTCTCTTGAAGTCTCTCTCGGAAAGAAAAAAGAATCACCTGACTCTGACTCTCTTTCTCCTTCCCCCCTTTCAGGATTCATTTTTCTTCTCACTGGTTCAGTTTCTGCATCATCACTGGAATCTGACTCTTCCAAATACTCTTTCCCAGTCCCATCCTTTGGATTTGGAACTCTTAGAGTATGACTTGCATGAACCCAGTTTTTCACACCAGCACACTTTACTGCAGTTGTCGTAGTCAGAATAACTTGTCTTGGCCTTCCCCACCTTGGAACCAAACAATTTCTTCTTCTGTGCACCTTAATCCTCACCCAGTCCCCTGGGCTCAGATCATGGGCTTGCTTCTTTTCAAGTGTGGTGGCGTCTTCTCCAACCTGGTGAAACACAGAATGAACTGCGTCAGCCAGGCCTTTACAGTAATCCAAAATCATGTCATCAGTTATTGTCATCAATTTGTTGACAGGCACGAAAGCATGTCTTATCGCACGTCCCATCAATATTTCATGTGGACTCAACCCTGTTGTTCTATCTGGAGTAGACCTAATGGTCATTAGCACTAGAGGCAAGACATCAGGCCATTTCATTCCAGTGGCTAAACACATCTTACCAATTCGGTTTTTTATTGTGCCGTTCATCTGTTCAACAACACCAGAAGCCTCTGGTCTGTATGCACAATGTAGCTTCTGCTGTATACTCAATGCTTCACAAATTAAACCCATGAGCTCATTGTAGAAGTGTCCACCTCTGTCTGACTCAATTGTCACTGGGAACCCGTACCTGGGAATCAACTCTCTTAACAGTAACTTTGCCACTGTTATTCCATCATTTCTCCTTGTTGGATAGGCCTCCACCCATCTCAAAAACAAACAGACTACCACTAGAACATACCTCAATTTATTCACTTGGGGCATTTCAATGAAATCTATTTGCATTCTGGTAAAAGGACCTCCTTCTCTGCCTATTGTTCCTAGGCTCACCACTGTCTTTTTTCCTGTATTGAACTGCTGACAAATCAAACATCTTTGACAGATGCTCTCTGCAATCAGCCTGAACTTTGCATTGTACCAGGTTTGTTTGAATTTATAAATACATTTTCAATAGAAAACCCTGCTCCAGCAATAGCTCCAGGACATTTTTGAAAATTAACTAATCAGCTGCCAAATGCATTTCTCCTGTTGAAGCCATAACTCTTGATGCTGAGAAAGCATTCAATCATGTTAATTGTTTTTTTTTAATTTGAGCATTGAAATTCTGTGGTTAGGCTAGAAAACTTCAAAATATATCGGCATACTCTATTTTCTATTGTATGACCTCTATTTTTGTAAATCACAAACAATTCTCATATTTTGAATTATATAGAGGCACTCGACAAGGTTGTCCACTTTCTCCATTACTGTTCATTTTTTCTCTGGGACTTTTTGGGAAAAAAATATGTAGGTCAGGTAATTTTTCAGTTTCAAACATAAAAGTATCAAGATTAAATTCACTGCGTATGTTGCTGACATCCTCCTTTTATTCTTCGATCATCATAATGCTATTCCTGAATTTGCTTAATTTATTAAGGGAATATTATTCGGTCCCAGGATATAAATTAAATATTGACAAATCTGAAGTTCTCCCTGTATATTAATATTGCACTAAAGATATGTTTCAAGACTCCGGCTTTAATTGGACTCCTACAAACATCAAATGTTTAGCTTTTAGATATACTCTCTCATTATGCGATACCATTCTGATTAATATTGCTACTGTTAAACAAAAATCACTTACTGTATATGAACAATGGTCTCCTTTATCTTTATCATGGTGGGGAAGGTTGGACACTGTGACAATTGTAATCAGAGGTACTGCCGGGTACTGCTAAAACAAACTTTAAGAAGGCATTCTTGACAGACAGAACGGGATGTGAATCTTAAAAACTCCACACACTTGCACCAAAGGTAGCATTGCTCGCACATTTTACCTGATAGATTTTAAGGAGTATCTCAGGAGGTCTTCTTCCCAACTTTTTCGCAGAATTGGCCACTGCAGCAGTCGACTTTATAAAAAGAAGACTCCTACTTTTGACAGCCTTGCGCCATGAACCAGTGCGATCAAATAAAATGCCTAAATACGTGAACATTTTAGTGGATTCTACCCTACTGCTCTCAAGAGGTCTGCTTCTACATTTCTGTGTCCCTTTACCACAGATCATATGACGTATGTTTTTTTGGCATTCAATTTTAAGCCCAAATTATCCATAAAAGTGGAGTATGAAGTGAGGGCTTTTTGTAGGCCCATCTGAGTGCGGGCCATCAGTACCGCGTTGTCAGCGGAGAGAAGGGAGACTATCAGGTGTTTGTTGATATACAGTGGGTACCTCGCCTTTTCCACCAATTCTTGTTCCAAGGTGTTTTTTATTTCGGGTGAACAAGAATGGCGCCAGGACACAGCTCTCTCCTACTTCCCTCTCTACTTTAAACAGCTCAGTACATTCCCCTTTGGTTCCATATCAAACCTTAGCGGTCGCCCCACTATACAATTGTCTCAGAAACTGAACCACTAATGGGTCCACCTTCAATTCCGCCGAAAGTCCCATAATTTGCTGTGTATAACACAGTCAAAAGTGGCTGTGAGGTCTACAAATGTCAGATAAAATGTCCCTACCTTAGCCTCAGTGTATTTCCCTATTAAAATACTGAGATTTAACACCTGCTCCGTAATTCCCAGCTCCTGCCTAAAACCTTATTGCACATCTGTTAAAATATTAATTTCCTCTGCTCATGTTTGAAGTCAGTTTAAAACAATTCTTCCTGCTACCTTCATCAGAGAATCTAATAGAGATATTGGGCTGTAGCAGGCCGGATTGTCCCGATCCCCCTTCTTAAAGATGGTACGATTATTGACTCCGACCATGTTTTAATAAAACCCTTCACACAGCAGGCCTGAAGGACCCGTGTTATCAGCGGAACCCAGAGTGGAAGAATAGATTTAAACAAGTCAATTTGCACCCCTTCTGGACCGGGGGCTTTTCCGCTCTTGCTTGCATTTATCACCCCAATAACCTCCGGATGTGTGCATTGGAGATCAACAGATGAAAAAATATGGGAACATCACCCCAGCTGTCTCAGAGGAGCTGTTTCCTTTTCGTTGTCTTCCTGTGAATTATAAACACCGGAGAAGAAATCGACCCATTTCTTCTCATCTATTGCAGCTTCTACCGACGGGTTATTAGACTTGCTAAAAAACGGTACATTTACTACCTGCCAGAAAGAGGTACAATCTTTTACTCAGAGAGGCTTCATAAAGGCTAGCCCAAGTGTTTTCTTTTAACTCCTTCCTTCGTGTTCTCCATCCATGCATTTATACCTTCCTGCTCTCTCTTATTTCTTCCTTGTCCCTCACTGCTTTATGTAGGGACATCTTTAGCTTTGTGTGAGCTCTAGTACAGTTGGTATCAATCCAACCCTGACTATAGGTATGTGTACCTTTACTTTCCGCTCTGAGCAGATTTTGAATAGTTTATGTTATTTGAGAAAATGCTACTAATGTGTCTTCGTGTGAGGCCATTTCTTCTAAGCATGTTAAGATTGGATTATAGGCCTTGGTGACAATCTGTTTATTTAACTCCTCTGGGTTACAGCTAGACCATCGTAAGGCATATCCATTTAACTTTCCCAATGATATATTCTGGGTCCACGCTATTTTGTGATTTTGTTGTCGCTCTAACATGATAGGAAATGTGATGCTAATGCTTAACGGTAAATGATCGCTTATTATGTTTTTATGGATTTTATAGTTTGAGATGTAGGAAGCATAACAATTAGGACCGATTATGAAATCTATTGTTGATTCCAACCCCCCACCAATAAAAGTATTCTCAAAATCCACGCTAGGGGAACATAAACAATTGGCAAAACCAAGGTTGTGTGAGAATAGAATCTCATTTAATAAGTCCCCCAGGTTTGAATGCAAAAAATGGGTCAGGGGGTCCTTATCTTCTAGTGTTAGACCGCATTTGCCTGCCCCACCTAGAGGACATAGTCCTATATTAAAATCACCTCCCCAGATGATAATCATATCGCGGACCTTAGCTTCCTTTATCTTAACCATGTCTTGATTAAGGTTCTTCAAAATTACCCCGAATTGCTCTTTTGGTGCATTATTGTGAAAGTTAATCGAAACCAGAGTACACTTGCAATCAATGTTGATCAGAACAATTTGATAATAAATTTCGGATTTTAACATTTCAATCTTAAGTACCCTAACCAGATTTGGAAACATAAATACAAATTCCTTCCTTAGATTTCCCATCCATTTATATGAATTTCCTCTACAGCCCAAGTTTCTTGTACACACAAGATGTTAAATTTCTCGATCAAATCCAAACAGAATTATTCAGTTTATTGCGCAAGCCTGCCACGTTCCAGAAAAGTAATCTCAGAGAGACGCTCTTAGGTAATACTGAACCCGGGACGGATTCAGTCTGGCACATGGGTTCTAACCAACCTGTGCAACTCTACTAAGTTAACATTCCCTACTCAGTCAGTCAGTCAGTCAGTTACTTTTATTCGATCATTAAAGATCAAAAAAAGAGACAATACAAACAGATAGTCACATTACATGAGATACAGGACAAAAATTCATCAATTACAATAGTAGTTAAAAATAACATTATCAAAATTTAAAAAGTTTGAAGAGAACATATTTCATAAGTTCAATTCTAAGTTAAAAAGAATAAATAAGATACAGAAATATAATTTCAATTTAAAAAGTCTAACAGGAATAGAAAACTCCATGGCAAAAGACCACCATCCGTCACACCACGTCAGTCATGTTAAGACTGGACCGTGCTCTAACACGCTTCTTACTGATGCGAACAGCTGCAGTTTGCTACATAAAAAGCAATAGTAGTGTTAGGCAAAAGTTGCAAGAACAGAAGCGCTGGCCGAACCTGGGCGAAACCAGCCCCTTTAAGTAAAGGTAACAAGTATTTTGTCCTAATCTGTGCGTAATGTTCACAGAACATAATAAAATGTAGTGTGTCCTGACAGGAAAAATTATCACAATCAGATGGGGTAGCATTATCAGAGTTAGCCCATGTGGGATAAAAACCTAGCACAAAGTGTATCTGGTTTAAACGGAATTTGATTAGGAGAGACCTATGAAGTGGGCTGGTTACAATGGTTACAAATGCCAGGTAGGGTTCAAGACCAGGAACAGTTATTAACCCATAGTTCCTTCTCACTAATGGCTTTTTTAGTTCCAAGTCCTCCCTCTCGGCCATAAATCGTGTCAATAATGCAGTCTTAATCCCCATGATGTCCTTCTTGTTAATACAGTCAGGGGAATTAAATAGCTCTGGTCTGCCTACTATTGCCAACATCTTTTTAACGTATGCCATCCATGGGATTCTATAGGCTCTATCCAGGGCAAGGCAATCCTTGAGTATCAGATGGATTAGGGGAATTTCCTGGTTAAGCCAAGTTTTTAGCCAACATATGACAGGTGCCACTTTGATTAAGTCTACAACATACCCCATACCCAGTTCTGAGTGTATTGTAAAGGTGGGTGTCGACTGGGGAACAGACAGCAAGGATCTTAAAAACTTGTTCTCCACTCTCTGTATGGTGTCGATGTTAGTATAGCCCCAGATGGCAGAGCCATAGGTAGCTATAGCCAAAGATTTGGCTTTGTAAACTTTCAAAATGGCCTCCAGGGGGCGAGCTCCCAACCGTTTGGCAAAGCCAAGTATCGCTGCGGCCGATCTTGCCACAGAATTGCCTTTTTGTTTATGTTGCGGGCCCCATGTACCTTTCTCATCAAAAATAACCCCTAGGTAGGTAAAAATTGGGACCCTTTTAACCTCGTGACCAAGGCAAAAAAAAGATTTGGATTTCTTTTTCCTACTGGCCTGACCAGTGACCATAACCTGTGATTTTTTAGTATTAATTTTCAGGTCTAGTGATGTCATAAAATCACCGAAAGAGGCCAATTGTCTATCAAGAGCCACCCCTGAACGTGCCAAAAGCACGGCGTCATCAGCGTATAGGAGAACTGGGATCTTCGTGTCTCCTACACGTGGTACATCCGCCACTGCATTGGCCAGGGCTGGGTCCAAGGCATTTATGTATAGTGTAAAAAGAAGAGGTGCCAATATGCACCCCTGCCTAACACCCCTCTCAGACTTAAAGCAGCTGGTGCACCTTTCCCCTTGGGTGACTCCCACCGAGGCTAATAAGCCACGATGGAGATCTGCCAAAAATCCAACCAGAGGGGGATCAACCCCTATGTCCAAGAGGATACTCCACAATTTTGACCTGTTAACCAGGTCAACGGCTGAGGAGAGGTCCATGAAGGCCATATACAAGGACCCCTCCTTTGCAACAGTATATTTGCAAATAAGTAAGTGAAGATTTAGGCATTGATCCTGCGTGCTCCTATTAGCCCTAAAACCGTATTGAGCGTCTGATAATATGCCACTACCCTCGAGCCAAGTGTTCAATCGACCCAAAATGACTCTGCCTAAGATTTTAATGGCGGAGTCAATTAGGGAAATAGGCCTATAACAGGCCGGATCATCCCTCTTGCCTTTTTTAAAAATTGGGATGATTATAGACTTTGCCCAAGACTCGGGGATATTCTTATTTCTAGTGGCGTTAAAGACATTTGTTAGTATTTTGGCCCACAGTTTAGGAGCAGACCTATATAGGTCTGCAGGGACGCCGTCAGGACCTGGCGCTTTATTCTTAGATGTCTCAAGAATAGCTTTTTCTACGTCCTCCTCCTTGAACGCCGAAACTAGACCAACCTGATTCAAAGGTAGCAGCCCATCTAAATTCCCAGACGAAAATGAACTATAGATTTTTTCAAAGTGGGCTAACCACTGCTCGTCAGGAATGCTACAATCCATAGCCTGATTCTCGCTACCGGAAAAGAAAGAATGGTTTATAACTCCCCAAAATTTGGAGCTATTCCGCAAGGTTTCCGGTGACAGTAAATTGTTCCAGGCTTCTTCCTGAATCTCGTTTTTACGAGCTATGATGACCAGTTTATACTGTTTCCTCAAGGATGTGATCAGGGGTCTGTTTCTCGGTTTTCCCTTTATCGCCTTCAAAAGAGCAGAATGAGCCTTGGTACAATTAGTATCAAACCATTTTTTGCCTATTTGGCCGCCTGGCTTAGATTTAACCAGGAGGGCAGAGTTTATATGTAGGCAAATGGTGTTAAAGGCCTCAACTATCCTGGGGTTAGTATTGACATGGTCTAAGCATATACCCACCTCCGGTTCAACCTTAGACAGAACTTCTTGTAAAAAAGTAATCGGGATCACATGGGCCCATTTTAATCTCCTGCCCTGGTCTTTTGCTACAAGGGCTCTGGTTCCCAAACTTCTCAAGTCTTTAAAGGCCAAGAACCCTTCTGAAGCGACCTCAGCTATCACGGGGTTATGGTCACTAAATACGGAGTCCTCAACCCTGTAATTTAAAACCAAGGACAAAATCAATGAAGAAACAAAAATGTAATCGATGACTGATCCTGAATCAGATCCTTTAAAAGTACAAAGTCTCTGACCTTCCATGCAGCACCCGGGTTCAGAGAGGTCTGAGGAAGCCAATAGGCTCTCCAAGGCCTCACCTTGTTTGGTATGTTCAAAATGTGTGGAAGATGAATAGGGAGATCCATCATCATCGTCCATAATGCAACCTAGGCTGCAGGGATGGATATTTAGGTCACCCATTAGGATGACCTCAAAGCTATTATGTGATGCTCTGAATTTGTCCAGAACCTCCCCCAGAGATTCTAGATGCTGGTTTAAGCTGACACTGTCTTTAGAATTATAAAAATTGATCAGAAGCAAAGAAGAGGAGTTTGCAACCACTAGTTCTACAACTAAACAATGTTGGGAACCAGATTCTACCTGTTTTGCCGATCCTTTCAGGTTCACTGAAACCAACAGTGCGAGGCCCCCCTTTGCCCTCCCCGCCAAACTAGGTGTGGCTGGAATATAAAAATGAACATAGCCATCCAAAGAAAGACTATTCGCTGTGTCCCAGGTTTCCTGCAATGCAATGATATCATGAGACACAACATAGCCCACCCATAGCTCGTCCTGGCTTTTGAGTCTAATGCCAGCAATGTTCCAGCTTAAAATTTTGCAGGTAATTTTTTTGCTGAACACATGCGGCTCTATGACTTCAGCTCCCTTTCCCTCAGATGTAACTATCAAATTGTTTGGTGAGGGAGACATGCTAGAAGAGGACCCCTCCAGCCCCGGTCAAGCTAAGGCAACCGGATTGAATATATTATCAATAAGCTCGGGGGGGATGTAGCAAAGTTTGGGTTAATTCCCCTTCTTTCCTGGTTTTGGCCAGGACTTCCAGAAATGTTAGGATAAAAATTATAAAAGTACCATAGATCATATACCCTTATATCTGACCTATCACGACTGGGTGGTTGATCACAAATAAAACGGACCACACGGCTATCCTTAAAATTAATAATAATACAGTCCCCTGGGACATTTGTTGGTCTAGGGCCCACCCAACTAACTCTTCTGGCAAAGAGAATCTTCCCGTCCAAAAAGTTTGGGATCGGTCTCTTTTGGTTAAGCCAGAAAATAACTTTATTTTTCAGTTGCTGATAGGATTCCTCTGTGCCGATTTTAAGTTCCGCAACACCGGTCAAGACAACAACATAAGGAATGGAGTCAGGAGGTAGGTGGATATGGGTGTTGGAGGATTTAGTTGTTCTGTCCCCGGAATCTGTGTTTAATCCTTTATGTATGCACCTGCTAACAGGTTTGATTCCGGATGAGTCCTTTAAACCAACCCTGACCTGGCTACCACCTTGAGTGGTGGTATTGTCTTTTGTCAGAGTTCTAAGGGGAGATACCCTAGAATTAGGTATAGATGGTGCATCAGTGATGGGGGGAGAAAGTGACGGGGCAGGAAGAGTGGAATTAACCTTAATAGGGTTGTCACTGACCTTGGTGGCTAATTTGATAACATTTTTTAATGAGCAAAAGTTGTCTAAGATAGTTTGCTCAAGTCGATCAACTTTGTCAGTGACCACCTTTACCCTTTCCAATAATGGCAATAATAGGGAACGGACTATTTGCTCGATCTGAGACATCAGATCACTATATTGGGGCTGGTCCGAAAGCCTATTAGAAGTTTCACCCAAAAGTGAGTTATCGACAGCCTGATCCTCACCAGACTCCGATAGTGAATGTATCGTGATGTTAGAGTGCTTAGCCTGTCTCCCACCCTGAGTCAGCCCATCTCTCTTCCTCTTAAGAATAGCACTTTTAGTGCCCTTTTTACTAGCTCTTGTCTGTGGGTAAGTAGAGACAGGTTTAGGATTTTTAGGGGCGCTAATAATTAAGGGGGCAACTTCCCCTGGGGCATCAGTTGGATCATTTCGGGCAGGTGATGTCATGGTGCTGTCCCCTATATTCCGCTGCTGCACAACATCTCCCAAAACCTGCATTACTGAGTCCTTAGGGGATTTTGCTAAAGCAAGTATTCCCAAGGAAGAACGCCTAGCTTGAATTAACTCAGAGGATAACCGACGCTCAGTGATTGCCAGTTCATGTTCTAAAACAGAGACTGCTCTAGTAATAAAATGGTCAAGTGTCCCAGACACGGACCCACCCCCTCCCATGCGCTTCCCCTTGCCTGCCATCATTTACTGTGTACACCCCTGCGACAATGCAATCTCAAGACAATATTAGCGATGTAGTGTAACAATAATATGAATGTTGGGTCACAGTACAACCCTTCAATAAACCAGGCGAGGAGGTCACTAGCCTCAATGAACATAGGCAGTGCACGCTAGTCGTATGGCCAATGCAAACTAAAAAGTTCAAATCTACCTTTCCTGCTGATGCGCATATGGCAGTGTTTAGGGGGGTGGTCCAGTCCAGTCAGGACCAGCAGTGACGGGCAAGGACGGGCCCGCCCTTGGCCCGGGCTTCGCTGCGGGTCTTCTCCCGAGGCTTTAACCCCCCCGGCGCTGCCTGATGACACGATAGACAGGCACTCTGTACCTGTATACCTCTAGTTGTACATCCTGTCCCAAAAGCCTGATGCCCACTACAGTGAGGTATCCTCTTTTCGATAGTTTGTATGGTAGCCTGTTCAGTCAAGTTAGGGCCACAAGTAATCTGTGCATTTTGTCTTCCTTTTGGCGCACTCTGCATTATTTGATTGGGTAGTCAGTCAATCTCGTCCAATATTTGAAGAGGTGCAAATCTGTTAAGGACCTCTAAAGTATAAGCTGGGAAGGCAGAGCCATGTGTAAATGGATGGCTTTCATTTTGCCTAGTACTATGCTTGGGCTGAGAAAAGAAACACAGCAGTAAAACATTAAGACCGTTATGAGAGATATTTTTATCCCGCGCTCTACTTAGAATTTCTTCTACTTTTAGCAAATGGGTTCCAAAAGTAAGAACAACACAGTCTCCTTGGAAAGTTTTTCTGCTGTTGCCAACCCACCCAATTTTCCTAACCATCTTAAATTCTTTAAACATAGTATTGGCCAATCCTATCCTATTTCCCAGCCAATGTATGGCTTTGTTCTGCTACGTAACCCAGGATTAATTTTACCCTGTGAAAAGACACAGAATGTTAGCCAAAATTACAACGAATAGTGTTGCAGCAGAAGGTAGGTTTAAATCTTGTGTGCTCATTGTGCTTTCCTTACAGAAAAAGGAGTTGGGGAACTCTTGTTGATGACTCACGCACTTGTATCTCACCCATGTGTCTTCCGTTCCCTCCTACTCCCGTATTAATACGCAACTCTCCCCTACCTGATAAACTACTCTGTGAGCTTACTGGCATTTTTACATGTGACCTGAACCCCTTAGCCTTGCTCCTATCATCATCAGGCTTTGACAATACATCCTTTGAGCTCATGATATGAAGTTTAGAGGGAACAGTTTCTAATTCATAATTCTGTATATTACCCAATGGATCGCCTGGGTTCTGATTACCAAGCACTTTCTCCAGACTGGCCTCAATCTTGTCCAGCCTGTCTGTCATTGTAGTAATAGATTGTTTTACAAAATTGGTTAATTCAGTTAATACATTTGTCACATTCCCAATCTCACTCGGGGATATATGGCAGCTATTTTTTGGGCGGTAAGTAAGATACGTACTCGATCGAATTTGAGTTTTGCCTTTTCTTGCCCTGCTGTTTTTTCGGGTATGTTTTGGGCATTCTGGGCTCTGTAGGGATGGCATGCGTGGTAATCCCAGGACTAGCTATTGTCTGAGAATTACAAGATCTTTTGGGGGGAGGTAAAGTTTCCGACTCCAAGTCACTAGTTGAGATGTCGTCAGATATAATCTGGATGAAACCATTTTTTTATGCCCCAACCTTGTTACACAGAATACAATTCTCACCCACCCCCTAATCAGCCTCGCTTTCTACTTTGTCACAAATTTTTGATCCTAAAGGATCCATACACAATGTCTCGTCCACCGAGGAGATTTGCTTCTCAATGGCACCGACAGCCCCAGTGAGATAGTTTAGCAAAGTCAGACTCGCAGTTTTGGGTTTACTATATGATTTCGCAAATAGCTAGCTGTGGTCTTTATTTTCTCCATCCTAGTAACCCAGCATGGTCATATATATATATATTTATAAAAATTTGAGAAGACCTTCATTTAGAGTGGGCCACCAGTACTAAAGCGACAATGCAACAATACAAATGAGTCTCAGTATCTACTGGATCATCATGTGCATTACCCGCCCGATATGGACTTTGTTCCACACGACCCCCAGTTCATAAAGTATAACTTTAAATGTCTTACTGTTCGTCTTTTAGGCAGCCAGGGCTCCCTTTGTTCAAGGGTATTTCCAAACCAATGTTTAAAATATTTGAGACACCCGTAGACGCAGCCAAGAGGGGGGCCCAGCCCCGCCTCCTCCTGGCTCTGACAGGCTAAGAAGGGCCCGCCTTGGCCCGGTCTTTGCCTGGGCCGAGCCGGGGCACGTCCCGCACACGTCCCACGCTACGGGACTGGGGTTGGCCTTTTCAGGCATCCTCAGCCCCTCCCCTACTCTCCTCCAGGCAGGGGTCGGGGTAAAGTGCTTGTACTTTGGGCCATAGACTGGCAGGGACTGGCAAAAGTGGCGAGTGCTATATGGTTTACTCAAATCCTTTTTTCAATATACGGGAGGTTTAAAGACATATTGCTGCAATCCATTCTATCTCTTCAAACCTCATATCATAATTAGCATATTTAATCTACATTTTACTTTTATGTTCTAACAACAGCCGCATTGATCTACAAATATATTGCCATTAATCCCAATAATCCTAATGATAGACCATAAACTATAATAGAGTTACAAAGAGAAACCAATTAACAACCGTTTTTCTCTGTTCAATTATGGGGTAAACTTTGGCTCAACTCCCACTCTGTCAGCACGACAGAGACATTTTTTAAAATTTTTATAACAGAGTATTCTTTACCTTCTTTTCTTTTTACAAGTAAAAATTATCTGCAGAGAATAAATGCTAGTTCTGGACAGAGGAAAACAATGATCTTCCAGACTTGTTTATTGACTGTCCGGTTAGTTGATTCTGATTTCAAGTTTGGGTCAAGCTAGCTGCTATTTGTTTGAAGACACTACCGTATAATAAGCTCAATATTTTTCTTGGTGGTTCTTCTCAAACATCCAAAATAACGTTATGGTTGAAACATTTATTTCATCAAGCTGTAAAGATGCTAATGAGGTTACCTTTGTTAGATGGTACAATATGCTCTGTCACCATCGCAGATTGAATAGAGTAAACATACATTCAATTAAAAGAGACTTATGTGCACATTTAGGCTGCCTAGCACCACACACAAACCTTTGCACCACAATGGAAAGGTTTTTGCATTATGTCTAGAATATGTTTTGCACTAGAAGGGGACCCTTTCAGAACAAAAGACTACACTCAGACATACGTTAAAACTTTTCCCATTTTCTATGTGTGCTGTCTTGTGCCGGACACATACAAATTTATGAAAAGTTTGGCGAAATACAGCTTTTCTCCTACTTTGTACCAGCTTCTACGAGGTATATTTTTTAGTGCAAAACCCTGTCTACAAATGTTAACAGACAGGACTTTGCACAAAAAAAATGAGTGGTAGCAGGGCAACGTCCATGTACCACCCATAGAAAACTCTCTTGATTCAGAGTATAGCAAAGTAGCATAAAAAGCTATTTGTATTTGGAAAAAAAGGTTTTGCCCTGGAAAGTAAATCGTTCATGAAGATTTTGCACTGGTTTGCATCAATTATTTTTACTCTGTGCAGACGCAAAGCCAGACTAAATCAGTCCCTCGCCATCATAATGGATCTGCTAGTTTTGTTATGCATAAGCAGATTTTATTGGGTTCTTCATTAGCATAATGCAAATATATGCGAGCAACCAAATGTAGATCAAGCAAATTTAAACAGATAGATTTTAGGTTAAAGGAAAATAATACAACTGTTAGCAATGTCATATCTACATCCAATATGCCTAACTCTAAAACACATGTTACTAAAAACACTTTTAATACCAGAAGAAGGGCATATGGATATGAAGTTAAAAGTATCCACATGTGTCTGACTATTCCAGCATGACTAGTGTAAGTCGAAAAATATCCTAATGACATCTTGTGCCCTTCCTGTGTGCTACTGCACCAAATAATAGGTGTTCTATAAAATCTGACCTTGAAGGTTTCTCAATTCATGAAAAGACATCCATGCTCTTCTTGCAGTTCCAATGAGAGAGGATTCCTTTTTCCAGTGGTCTATTCATAATTTTGATTTCCTGTTCTCTTGTGTATTCCAGTTATTTCATTATAATTAGGTGAGTTTTGTTTCATTTTGTTCTTTGTTGATATTTTAGAAGCCATTTAGACTCTGGTGGATGAACCATAAATCCGCTAGGGCAGCCAAGGCCCATAACCACCGGCCTGGCTGTAAAATGCACTTCATAGTTTTAGTTTTTTATCACATTTGCACTGAAAGGGCTTCTGCTGACCACATTGAAAGACTTTTGGAGATTAGATCATGCTGGAGAGACACCATGCCATATTTCCCCTCATGGTTGTTTTTGAATTACTGAACCAAACCCCAAAACAGGATGTTTTCCCAGCAAGAGGGTTCATAAGCCGATTTACATGGATGCTCCACTTTCACGAGTTGTCTAAATAAGCCCTTTTGTGGTTTCAACACATTTTTATCTAATCCTTCTTGGAGTCTGATTATTATGAGGTAGTTGTATTTGATTAGTTTTCTTCTATAAGTGAGATTACTGATTTAAAATATTATTGCCCTGTTGACTGGAAATGTATTTTAAATAAGCACATTTTATTGATTTCCATGACTCAATTCCATGAATAATTGAATCTTTGTCAAAATACGGGTTAAGTGCTCCTCACTTTTCTATTGAAGAACCAGGCTTTCTTTTATAGTAACTTTCTCTGAAAATATTCTTTTATTATTTCTAAAGATAAATTGGTAGTTCCAACATTCATTGCACCTACAAGGGGCTAATTGTATTTCTAACATCCTTGAAGCTACATGACACATGTTTGCACACATTCATTACCCGGAAACATTGAGGTTTCAATTACAACTGACTAATTACAATCTAGGCAGTTGGTATTTAAACCGGCCGGTCATTCTGGCTGGATTCCGACAGACTCAAAGAGCACGTCGGGCAGTTGGAGACCGGCTCATAATCCCAATGGACGACGTTTCCACCGTTGTGATTACGATGGTCGGTTTCTCACAGGCTTTCCATCACATGTAAGGTCACATTGTAATTAGGCGGGCGGGACCGCCGACCGGATGTCAGTCAGTCTCAATTCCACGAGGATGTCGGTCAGAGGAAGCTTCAACCAACTTCATAATCGGACCCTTATAGTTAGAGGTCCTGCTTTTTAGCCTTGCCCCTGTATTACAGAAGGTGTATTTCTCCTGTATGAGTTAAACACTTTGTTGATCTAATACTACTCCTTACTAAACGATCGGTTCATACATTCTCATCACAACTTCAGCTGTTTCAGGACCCACACCTGGCATGAGGTTTTTCAAGGCTGTCCATTGTTTCTTATTTTCAAGTTATTGCAAAAGACTCATCCTAATCAGTGACTAATCCTGGTCAGAGTGTTCTATTTGGATGACTATCCAGGAAGGTGTTAGCAATGTCTAAATAAAATGTCAGGAGAGGAAGGACTTGCTTTCTACATGCCTATCTATAGCTCTCATTCTGGGGTCCTTGGAAGTGATATGTCTTCGCAGATTTATTCTTGACGTTTTTTTTTTTTTACATGGACTTCTTTGTTTTACATTTTTTTCTTCAGAAGTTGTAAAATAAATGTGCGTATACATTTTGCTAGTTTTTAGCAGCATGTGTTCAGTGGTTGAAGGCAATTACACTAGAAGACAATTCCTCTTGAACAGCATTTCTCGGGTTGTCCTACTTGGGTTCCCCACATACATTTAGTCAGCACTGGACACTGGAGCTAGTTAGTTGTCAGTGAGAAGATCTTGCATCTTTCCTGGGAAGAAATTAAAAAAAAGCAGGATCCCGCAAAAGAAAGGCACAAATCTCATTAAGCGAAAGTTTTGAAGCAACTTTTCGTTAAGCGGAACATGAGAAAGAAGTACATCAGTAAGCAACAAGACAAAACAACATCTTCAGCAAGATGTCAATAAAAACAACTGCGAGGCATAAATGAAAGCTAGAATAGAATAAGATACCGGAAGAAATTCGAAAAAGGAAGAAAATCAAAGTTTACAAGAACTGAGTGTCAAGTGGGACAATCAAATCTAAAAAATACTTTCATTATTTCTCCTTTATTTACTTTTCAGCCAGTATTTCTTCCTGTTAGAGACTGCAATGTAGGGCTTGTAGTACAAAATTGCTCTTTGGATTCAGCAGGAGTCGTTTTATTCTGCAACGTTCTTATGGTATTGCTGATGTAGTTATTGTTTTATTCATGTCACTTTTTCCACTTATATATTTAGTACCAGCTTGGAACACTGGCAACGCTGCAGAATATGTTTAAAAGGAATATTGTTTTGTTGGTCATAAATCTGTTGCTTGTCAGTTTACAAGATGGTATTGTAATTTTGTGCATTGACATAGTACAAAACGGACAGTTCGCGCTTCAAAAAAGACCTCAATATGATGCTAAATTCTTCATTTTGTACTATTTTTCAATTTCTGAGAGGAATGTGGTGCTTCCAAGAGAGTGATAACCTCAGTTTGTTCTCTGTATAACTGTTTTCGTGAGTACTGTAATGAAGAAAATAAACAAACTGATAATAAAGCTTTTCCTTACCAATAATTTTATTATGCTAATACATTTCTTACCAATGTTGTTTCAAATACGACATAATTGTGCAACTGCGAGCAATGCCAATTTGCTACATGACAGAGCCTCAACATATTAAGCAGGCTAATTTAGGAGCTGAATTAAAATGATAGAAACATCAGATAGTACAGAATAAAGAAGTTTATTTACTGTTCTTAAAAAACACTCAAAGCATTTATCAAACAAAACAAAATGATGTTTTGAGACTGTGTGGTAAATAAGGTTAAATAATCTTCTTACAAGGCTTTTGAGCTGGCCTCCTCCACTTTAAATCCTACAAATGATGACTCCAAGCTTCTGCCACCCATTCTTTATGTGATAAACTTAATATATTCTTCTTCCGCAAAATTGAGTTCACCAGAAAGAAGATGGCAGCAACTATCGGGCCCCTGCCCATCATCATATCTGCCCATCAACCTACTTCCTCAGAAAAGTCCTTTCTAGTAGTAAAAAAAAGATGAATGTCAAGATGATGCTACACCAGAATAGTGGTCAAATATTTTTGCTCAACTTCATCCCTTTGTCTGTCCTTTGGTGAGTCTTTCCATCTCAGGGAGTTCTGTATCTATCTCATTTAACATAGATATCCCCACCCTACTAAGAAATAAATTAAATCTAGCTTCTGCTATAGTTTTTTTATTTTCATTCTTTATTTATTGCTTTGAATACAGTACAAACATGTATCTTCTCTTGATCAACTCCCAGTGATTCAAACATCAAATAACATTAATTTTACTTCTTCGATACAGCGTCTTGTCTTGATCTGATATTATCAATTTGTGACAGTTTATAAAGTGACTGTGCTAATCCAGTACACGTTTCCTCAGTTTCCAAAAACAGGACATTAATCGCAAAATGTATACACAATAAAGCGACAATGTTGGAACAGTACTAAAATATATCCAACAATTGATAAAGTACAATACTGAACTTGTTGCCTCTGTATTTCAAGCACTGAGCACCAAAGACAGATCAAGGAATATTTAACACAATAAAATGACAGTGCAAATACAGTACATATGTGAACGATCGGATTACCTATTTGATAGCAATAGGAAAACAGTGCAAAGCGAGCCCAATGTTGGCCAGATAACTGACAATATAAAGTGACAGTGCTAGGAGCAAATAAAGTGCAATCTCCCTTTCCATCCCAAACATTTGATGAGAAGCCAAACCCAATATCAAAACAGTAAAGTGACAGCGCAGGTACAGTACATTGTTCAATTGAGTTGACTAATTACTGACTGAATGCCACCCATGAAATAAAGAGCCAAAATGCCATCAAAGTATTACTATGGTGCTGAGTGTAATCTGTATCTAATTTTCCTGAACCACATCTTCCACAAAAGATACCCCCCAAATCTTTTTTTATTGTTGCATATTGTTCACCAGGTTGTAATACCAGTATTCCTTTTCAGTAGTTTTTCTCATTATACTTAACCACTCCTCAAATTTGGTCTTCACAAGAGTCTTCCAGTGACAGGTGATAATAGACCAAGCCACCAGACTCGAGATATAAATAAATTGAGCACATTGTGTCTCGAGCTGTGAGGGGATGAAAGGCCAAACAGAATAGTGCTTAGAAAAGGTTTAATCTCACATTCTACCTTTAGTGATATATAATAATAAAAAGATCTGTGACCAAAATTCAGATAAACGTATGTCCCCAATCTCCCACTCCCTTACATCTAGGGCATTTACTGGGGAATGGGAGAAACATTTTCTTAAGCCTCACCCGGAAGTAATAGAGCATTTAAGCATCAAAAAACATAATTCTATGGAAGTTTGCCTGCCGCAACAATAAAAAGTCATACTTAAAGTAATTCGACCTATTTTCTCTATCGTCTCTATCTCTGTACCTTCCCTCCATTTCGTTCAAATATTAGAGATAACTGTGGAGCTGTCCATCCGAAGTTCCTTACACCAAAAACTAAGGGAATAATTCACATTTTCAGGCCTAAAACATTTCCTAACCTTCCCTGCTGTGAGGGAGACTTCAAATGACGTGAGATTATTAAGAACAAAGGCCATTTGTCTGTAAGAAAAACTAAGATGTGCATCTTATGTAGTATTAAATCTCTGCCACTGACTCTATTCGGATGTAAAAAGTCTCTGATTTTAAAAATCTGAATCTTTTCCCACTTTAAATAGCCATTGATGAAAGACAGGGGAAAAAATAGGAACAACATGTCAAGAGGGTTTCGGCATGAATCACTGCTATTTTAAATTTGTGAAAAAATTGTCGCTTTGCAGCCCCAATGTTCAGCAGGATCTCATACCACACTTTTTAAAGTATCTTGGGTTCATTAATGGCTCTCGGCAAACTGCCCGTACTTTAGCGACCACGAATATATGAAATTAAAAAAATGTTGAATTGACGCCACTGCATAGAAAAATGGTGCAGCTGTACCGCAATGGAAGCAAGATAACAGGTACTAAGACAAGGGAATGACAAGCTGCATTCCGTCTTGGGCAGTTGGACTATTTTTAAGCTGACTCAAGGAGATTTATTGCCCGATAAAAATTGTTTAAAGCTGCTTTCCAACTTGTACAAGAAGCCTGCCTCTAGCTTGCATGGTTACCCAAATAGCGTAACTGAGACGTGGGTATAGAACAGTACATACGAAGAATGGTCCCAGTGTATGAATTACTGTGTTTTAAAGAACCAAGAAAATCATACACAGTTATACACAGAATCATAGTATTCTTAATGAATAGCGTTATTTAATCACACTGAACAGCCTGTATTTCATAACATATGTTAACACAATATTCAAAGCAGTGCCCCAGGAGGGAAGGGTGAGGGTGTAGTGAATGAAGTGAGGATAAGGTAGTGAATGGAATAGTGTACAATTCACAAGCTCAGTTATTTTCTCAGGAAAGGGCTCATACAAGAGCCAGGTAAATCACATTAAATCCAGATATTTAGATAGCCATAGTTATAGATAAGGCCACAGTGACCAATCGCTGTTGGTCAGACTGGCTAGTGTGGTAGATGTTGACGTTTCGACCCCTGGAAAGATGTAGGTAAGTATGTCCCTTATGATGGGGTCTTCCTGAGGACAGGAGTGTTGGGAGGGGAGACTGAGGACGAGTTACCATCAGTAGCCCAAACGATGGGCCTGAGGAGAAAACATGGCGCGTAGGCTCCAAAACGGTGCGAGCGAGCAAAACACTCTATTAATGCTGTTTAAGGAAGGAAGGGTCCAGTCAGGATTAACCTGCTGGGCCTGGGAAGTGAATTGAAGAATTCACAACATCAGGCACATTGGCTCCTTATTCAGATAATTCGAAGGTGAAGGAAACGTCTCAGTCCACACGGACACACAGGCTGTTCAGTGTGATTTAATAACGCTGTTCATTAAGAATACTACGATTCTGTGTATAACTGTGTATGATTTTCTTGTTTCTTTAAAACACAGTAATTCTAGCTTGCATGGGACATCTATCAAAAGAACTAATATGAGAGGTAGGACGGACATCTTTATTAACGATATCTGACCAATAGTGGAAATAGGGAGAGATTTAGATAAAAATGGGGCGTAATTTAAGCAATAGCTATGTAGGACCGAATCAGAATAGAATATCCCTAAAAAACTTTTGGGATGTAAATGATAATTATGCCTGATGTCCGTTGGTAACACCACAATTGGGGTATTGAACAACAGTTATTTGGTCTTGAATGCATTAATTTTAGTTACCCCCAGTCTTGTATAGCTTCGGATTGCTTGCAGAGCTGTTTCGATATTCTTCCTTTATGAGAGCAACGTCAGGGCAACGTCTTCTGCATATAATTTTATTTTGCAGCGCCCAGAAATGGTGGGTGGATTCCATTGTGAAGACGAATATTTTGGGCCAAGGGTTCTATAAATAGAGCAAATAAGGTTGGGGATAGGGGACTGCTCTGGCGAGTTCCTCTACTAGGAAAAACAGTCCCCATGCTGAAATTGTTTATTATAATCTGAGTAGACAATCTGGCTATTAATCTTGTGAGCTAAGACGGGAAATCAAATTTCTCCAGGATGCTAAACAAAAAATCCCAGCTCACTAGGACAAAAGCCTTCTCTGCGTCCACAGGACTATGGCCACTGGAATATTATCAGTGTTAATGTGATAGTATCCGTAAGTATTAGCTCTCAGGCTGCAACCTTGAATGAAACCTCTTTGGATGGGGTGAATCAGGGACCTCATTACTACACTAATACGATTAGTTAAAAGTTTTGTAAAAATCATATAATCTGCATTTAAAAGTGTTATTGGCCTAAATGAAGATATTGCTAAATCATCTTTTCCTTTTCTTAATTTTTTTTACTAAAACTCCTTTCTTAAAAGAGAGTGGGACATAACCCCCAGCCAAGATGAAATTAAACAATTTGGAGAGAGGGGCTTCTAGTAAAGAGCAAAACATTAATAAAACTCCACCCGATGCCATATTCCCCCGGGGCTTTGGACCTGGGTAGCTCTTAGATAACCCTTTTTACCCCTGCAGGGCTGATTGGATGTTTTAAGATGGCTGCAGCTACACTACTTAGCTCAGGGAGGTGCACTTCCTGTAAGAACTTATCCACCAGGGCTGAATCCCACGTTCCCATTTCCTCCTTATAGAGAGAATAAGAATAATTAAAAAATCTCTGCCCAATCTTTGCACTGTCCCTTTCTATTTCTCTTGCACCGGGTTTGTTTATACCAGTGATTAGATTTTGATTAATTTTTTCCTTGGCTATGCAGGCCAGGAAGTGACCCATTTTATCACTCTCTTCATACACCCGACAATTGCTAGGCCGAAGTAACAAACGGGGCTCTCTAGTTGGCAATGTTTTCTGTCAGAAGTTGGCCTGGTATATGCTGTTCACTAGTTAAAGTGGACACCTTGCACCAGTACAATTCGACCCTTTTGGTAGTAGGTTTAAGACAACCTTTTAAAGAAAGCTATCCTAGTGGTAGCTGTGGATAGCAGCCTTCAGGCTATGTCTTTAGAGGAATGTAAAGCAGCTTGTTTTACCTTATAATCTCTTGAATTACTAAATGAAAGGACACCACACAGGTATATATATAAAATATAGATGTATTTATTACTAACAACTCTCTGCTAATCTCTTTATGAGATTAGAAGTTAAGGACATATGCACAAATCAACATTTCACAACAAGTTAAGCACAAATATGGCTGGGGCCCTAGGGGTGTACCAGACCATATACTAAAAAAAAGACTTAGAGATAACGACTTGCAAGGGGACAAGGGCTAGGGCCTTCAGAAGCGCTGGGGCCTCACTAATCCACCCAAGGCAGGTAAGTAAAGGATCCACGGGAGACGCATGCAGTGGGAGAAGACAGCCGCGGATCCCAATTAACTTCAAAGGAGCAAGTCACGATTGGAAATTAAGAGATTTAGGATACTTTGGGAGAGTCTACAAGCAAGTCACTTACAGGGTAAGTAGTTCTAGAGCCAACACCCACAGGAGCACCATAGTGCTGGAGTTACCTCACCCAGGGAAGCTGGGTGCATAGGTGTCTTTTGCTGTCGGGTTGCGGCGTCGTTTTCAATGGGAGCCAAGGAAGACTTGCTGCTTGTGAAGACAGGAGAAGTGTCCGGTGAAATCCAAGTCTGGATTCAGAAGAAGGAAGACCTGCGAGCAGAGGGGACAGTGTTCAAAGTCACTTGGCAGTGACCCGGGGCAAGGAAGATGGATGCCCACAGTCGTCGGGTGATTTCAGGTGATCACGGGTGTCTTGACTCTTCAGCCACGAGGTCCAGGAGGCGTCGATGACAACCAGGAGCTGGATTCGGCATGTCCCACAAAGTTTGCAGCTTACTCGAAAATAGTGCGCAGTACCCAGGGATTGCAGTTCCTCGTCACTCGTGGGGTCCACTTTTCCTCAGCGTCGCTGGGGACTCACGATGGCCTTGGAGAAGTCAGGAAATCCTCTTCCTGGGCTGCAGGGACTTCGGACTCCGGCGGGAGCAGGAAGGTTTGTGACCATTGATTGCAAAGTTTGGTGCCTGCCAAGCAAGGGAGTCACTCCTTGACTCCAAGGGAGATTCTTCCGTCTTCCAGAGGTAGTGGAACGTCAAAGGTCCAGGATTCTTCTTCAGAGCGTCATCCAGGGATATCTTGTTTGCAACGGCAAGGGTTCCCTAACTTATAATAGAAGGAAGGGAGGGTCTAGCTCTATGACCCCACCTATGGGAGGGTCAGGGGAGTGGGTGGCTACACCCACTTCCCTTTGTCCAGTTTCATGCCAGAGCAGGGGCAGGTAGCCCTTGAGCCGGTTTGAACTGGTGTATGCACAGAGGATCCTACTGCTCCCCCAGTGCAGCACTTCAAAACACTCTAGGAGTGCACCCACCCAGCACCAATACACTAAACCCTGTCTGGGAGGTGGTTACACCTCCCTGTGACAGGATACCTACTGTTGGGCCTCCTCCACTGCGAGTTTCGGTCATCAGCAGGAGGGCAGGCCAGTGTCTGTGACTGGTGGCATCCATTTTGTGATGTCAGGGCTCTTCAGGATGCTACCGTGTTTACACAGTAGGTACATGTCTATCCCTCTAGAAGGGTGGGATCATACTCCCACACCAGTTACTGGTGTGGGGGTATGATTCCAAAGCGTTTGACACCAAACACGACATGGAAACCAAGCACCCTGCCCTCAGGATTGGTAGGGCCTGCCTTAGGGGTGATTGATAGGTTTAAATGTGCGTGCAGGGAGAGATATAGTGAACCTATATCTCAGTGAGGAGTGCTAACTCTACCTCACCCAGGCTGCAGTAGCAGGCCTGTGGTATCAGATTTAGTCTGCTTCCCAGGGGTGGCATAATACATGCTTCAGCCCCTGGTAGGCCTGTGAAGTACCTATGCCCTTGGTACCTAAAGTACCATATGCTAGGGACTCATAAGGCACCACAGTATCCAATCACTAGTGCACCTAATATGCACTTCAAGTTGTTTAGAGAGAACAGAGAGGCTGGGGCCCTGATTAGCAGGGTTCCAGCCAGACTATAGGCAGAAACCAGTGTAAACATCAGAAAAAAAGTGGGGGCAACATAAGAGGGAGATCCTACTCTCCTACACAAATCCCCCTCCCAAACGCAGGGACACTAAACTAACCTTGACCAGTTGAGTCTTCGTGTTCTAAGTGGAAATACCTTGAGAGTCCATCTGCATTGGCATGTTGGGTCCCAGGTCTATGTTCCACTGTATAATCCATCCCCTGTAGGGAAATGGACCGCCTTAAAAGTTTTGGGTTTTCACCTTTCATCTGTTTGAGCCATAGGAGGGGCTTGTGGTCAGTCTGAACTATGAAGTGAGTGCCAAACAAGTATGGCCTCAGCTTCTTCAGGGCCCACACCACAGCAAAGGCCTCCCTCTCTATAGCTGACCAATGTTTCTCTCTAGGGGTCAGGCTTCTGCTAATAAAAGCTACTGGCTGGTCTTGACCTTCATCATTCAGTTGAGAAAGTACAGCTCCCACACCCAGCTCAGAAGCATCTGTCTGGACAATGAACTTTTTGGGAGCAGTGCACATGGCCTGCTTTAGGTCTTCAAATGCCTTTTGACAGCTAGCTGTGCACTGAACCTTTTTTGGCATTTTCTTTGAGGTAAGATCATTCAAGGGGGTCACTATAGACCCATATCCCTTTGCAAACCTCCTATAGTACCCAGTCAGGCCTAAAAAGGCTCTCACCTGTGTCTGGGTGGTTGGAGCAACCCATTCCATGATGGTTTGGATTTTGCTCTGTAAAGGCTGAACCTGGCCTCCACCTACAAGGTGGCCCAGGTACACAACCTGACTCTGCCCTATCTGGCACTTAGTGGCCTTTATAGTGAGGCCTGCTTTCTGCAGGGCCTCCAAAACATTTCTGAGGTGGACCCGGTGATCCTGCCAGGAGGAACTAAAGACAGCAATATCATCTAGATAAGCTGAGCAATAAGTTTCCATCCCTGCCAGAACTTTGTTCACCAACCTCTCCCTTTTGCTCGACAATGGTATGGGGGCCACTCCATTTGTCTTGGAGAGCTGCTGGGGCCACAGCTCCAACTCCCAACTTTCTCTCCTGGCTGGTACACAGTCAGCACAGCCTTTTGGTCATGCCAAATTTTGTGTAATTCTTGGCTGGCCTCCAGGTTTTTGGTAGTCTTCTTCATGTATTCGGCAATCTTGGAGCGGAGACCAAGTACATAGTCCATCACATCCTGTTTGGGGGGTTTGAGAGGCAACTCCCAGCCCTCCTTCACCAAACATATTGAACCTCTTACAGGATGCCCAAACAGAAGTTCAAATGGGCTGTAACTAGGCCTGGGCTAAATTTCCGTTCCGCTCGCAGAAATTGCGATAATTTGACATTTTCTCGTTCCGCGGAGAGCGCGAAAATGTTAAAATTTCTGCATTCCGCAGCTTAGCGATAATTTGTTTCTTGCTCGCGCTGTAAAATAATACATTCTCGCACGCGATCGCCTTACCTGAATCCCCGCGTTCGCCGACAAGTTTTCCCGATCCGGTCACATTCTCCACGAGATGTTGGATTGTTGGTAGCCATTTGCGCTGTCTCGCGACAGTTCGCGCACGCAGTAACGTCATGCGTCATGCGATCACGTCTTTCTTCTCGCGATCATGCACCGCGAGAAGAGTGAAAACAAGATAGCCGCGCCCGCGAGCAACCGCATGGGTAAGTTGGCGAGCCGCGACCACGCAGAAACTACCACGAACGGGCGGGAAAAAAACTTCCGCATCTTCGCGATATTTCCACGTGTTTGCGGAGATTTTTAACATTTTCACGATAATTTGCGAAAGTCGCTTTCGCAAATTCCGCCCACCCCTAGCTGTAACCAACCCCCTTCTGTGGAACCTCTCTGAATGCAAACAGAAGGCAGGGAAGAAGAAGGTCCCATGTTTGCCTAAGCTTTTCTGGGAGTCCTTTAATCATTCCCTTTAGGGTTTTGTTGAAACGTTCAACCAACCCATCGCATTGTGGGTGATAGGGGGTGGTGAATTTGTAAGTTACACCACACACCTTCCACATTGCTTTCAGATATCCTGACATGAAGTTTGTATCTCTGTCAGAGATGACCTCCTTTGGGAAACCCACTCTGGAGAAAACTCCAATGAGGGATCTTGCCACCACAGGGGCTGTGGTGGTCCTCAGGGAAATTGCCTCTGGGTACCTAGTGGTATGATCCACTACCACCAGGATAAATCTGTGCCCAGATGCAGTTGGATGGTCAAGGGGAGCAACAATGTCAATCCCTACCCTTTCAAACGGTACCCCCACCACAGGTAGTGGTATCAGGGGGGCTTTTGTTGTGCCACCTGACTTGCCACTGGCTTGGCAAGTGACACAGGAGCGACAAAACTCCTTGGTGTCTTCTGACATATGTGGCCAATGAAAATGTGGAACAAGCCTGTCCCAGGTCTTGTTTTGGCCGAAGTGACCTGCCAAAGGGATATCACGTGATAGGATCAAGAGAAACCCCCTAAACTTCTGAGGTATTACCAACCTCCTGGTGGCTCCAGGGGTTGGATCTCTACCCTCAGAATATAGGAGTCCCTCATCCCAATAAACTTTATGGGACCCACTAGCACTCCCAGCAGCCTCAGCAGCAGCCTGCTGTCTGAGGGGTTCAAGAGAGGGGCAGCACTGTTGCTCCTTACTCAGATCTTCTCTAGAAGGGCCCCCTGCCCCCAAGAACTCAACCTGATCAGGCTCAAGTCCCTCTGGGGCAGTTCCTTCTTCAGGATATGCTTCTCCTCCCTCAAGAGGTGAATCTGTGATCTGAGACAGAGGGGAAGGCACTGCCTTAACCCTACTGCTCCTCTTCTTGGGAAGCACCTGGTCCATGGTTTCAGGATCCAGAGCTGGTTCAGTGTTATGCATTTTGGCCTGTGACCTGGTCACAGCAAATACCTCTGCAGGGATGCCCAACATCTCAGCATGAATCCATAACTCTACTTCAGACCAGGCTGAAGTCTCTAGATCATTGTCCAATAGACATTCTACAGGGAGGTCTGCACTGACTACTACCTTCTTGAGGCCAGTTACCCCTCCCCAGGAGAAATTCACAACTGCCAGACGATGGTTGGTCCTGACATTGCTTGTATTGGTTACCTGGTACATTTCACCCAGGATGATCTGCCCAGGGTCCACAAGATCCTCTGCCACCATGGTGACACTAGCACCTGTGTCCCTAAATGCCAAAGCCCGTTTGCCATTTATTACAGGCTGCTGTTTGTATTTGCCCAGATTACTGGGGCTCACTAGGAAGGACATATCAATGTCTCAATCACAAATCAGCAATGCCTGAGTGGGTACTCTGACTAGGCCAGAGTCCACTTCAGAACCCAGGGTCAACCCTACTACACCCTTATTCTGTGCACCACCTCCACCAGTAGCTGCACTAGGGGGAACAGTTGCCTTAGGGGCAGGAGTGGTGGTGGTTTGGTCTTTGGACTTGTTACAATCAGAAGACTAGTGCCCTTCCTGGTTACAGAATTTGCACCAGGGCTTCTTTTGGACTTTTCCCTTGTTGGATTGTGAATTCCCACCAGATGCAGATTTTTGGGGCCCTTGTGAAGACTTCTGGTCTTTTGACGTATCCCCACCTTTCTCAGAGCCCTTAGAATCCTGCTTCTTGGTGTCACCCCCTTGGTTCTGGGTTTTCTGCCTCGCCCTGGTTCTGACCCATTTGTCTGCCTTCTTTCCCAATTCTTGGGGAGAGGTCAGGTCAGAGTCCACCAGGTATTGATGCAACAACTGGTTCTGGCAATTATTAATGATCTGTTCTCTCATCATTAGATTATACAATCCTTTGAAATCAGTAACCCTACGGCCAACCAGCCAACCCTCCAAAGCCTTGGTTGCACAATCTACAAAGTCAGTCCAGTCCTGAGTCTGTGCCTTCTGGGTGTCTCTGAACTTCAACCTATACTGCTCAGTGGTTAAGCCAAGCCCATCTATCAGTGCACTCTTCAGGACTTCATAGTCATCGGCATCCTCTTCTCTAACAGTGAGGAGCTTGTCTCTGCCTTTATCTGAAAAGGAGGGCCACAAGATTGCTGCCCACTGCTTTTGGGGGACCTGTTGTACTCTACAGGCCCTTTCCATAGCAGTTATCCACTTATGGATATCATCCCCACTCTGGTAGGGAGGAACAACCTTGCTCAGGTTCCTATGGTCTGGAATATATTATCTGACTCTAGGGACACTGTTGCTGCCACCAGGGGGTTCTAACCCCTCTCTCCTAGAAGCTCTCTGGAGCTCAAAGGCTTCTCTATCTAATGCCAACTGCTTGGTTTTGAGGGCAAATCTTGCTCATCTTCCTCATACTGCAGCAGTTTGTACATTCTGTCAGAGGAGGTCTCCCTTCTAGGAAGGTAGGAGTTCCTCTGCTGGACAGATTCTCTGCCGGAGTGATAAGAGTGGTCAGACTCCCTAGAAAGGGACCTAGGCCTTTCCTCCACTCTGTTAATTCTCTTAGGGAGAATTCCTCTGTCCTTTTCAGACCCTTGTGGGTCTGGCCCTTCAACCACAGAGTCCTGGCCATCCTGATTTTCATCATCTGACCCAGACACTGTAATTGATCCAACCCCCTGATTCAGACCCATTAGCTCCTAGAGCTAATCTAAGATCATCTGCTGTCAGCAGATCTATCAGGTGTAGTGTGGAGGGACTCTGTCCTATCCTCAGGTGCCTTGCAGCACACATGGCTTTCAACTCAAAGAAAGGCATGTCCTTATACTGAGGCTGGGTGGACCCACTGGTTCCAACCTTTAAGGACATTCTAGTGTTGTGCAGTGTTGTACTACCTACACTAGTTTGTGGCCCACTGAACCTAGCTTGAGCTGTAGAAAGGGTGTGCTATCCCTTGACACACAGCTCTAAGTTCAGTAGAACTTATTGATACTAAGCTGACTTTATATGTACCTTGAGTACCTATAGTGGTTTTCAGTTAGTAATTCAAATAGAGATTTTCTGGTAAAACAATGGCAAGCTGGAATCCCACACGCTGCCCACCAATGTGAGAAGTTGGCCTGGTATATGCTGTTCACTAGTTAAAGTGGAAACCTTGCACCAGTACAATTTGACTCTTATGGTAGTAGGTTTAAGACAACCTTTTAAAGAAAGCTATCCTAGTGGTAGCTGTAGAGAGCAGCCTTCAGGCTAAGTCTTTAGAGGAATGTAAAGCAGCTTGTTTTACCTTATAATCTCTTGAATTACTAAATGAAAGGACACCACACAGGTATATATATAAAATATAGATGTATTTATTACTAACAACTCTCTGCTAGTCTCTTTATCAGATTAGAAATCAAGGACATATGCACAAATCTACATTTCACAACAAGTTAAGCACAAATATGGCTGGGGCCCTAGGGGCGTACCAGACCATATACTAAAAAAGAGACTTAGAGATAAAGACTTGCAAGGAGACAAGGCCTAGGGCCTTCAGAAGCACTGGGGCCTCACTAATCCACCCAAGGCAGGTAAGTAAAGGACCCACGGGAAACGCATGCAGTGTGAGAAGACAGCCGGGGATCCCAATTGACTTCAATGGAGCAAGTCGCGATTGGAAATTAAGAGTTTTAGGATACTTCGGGAGAGTCTACAAGCAGGTCACTTTGAGGGTAAGTAGTTCTAGAGCCAACACCCACAGGAGCACCGTAGTGCTGGAGTTACCTCACCCAGGGAAGCCGGGTGCATAGGTGTCTTTTGGTGTCGGGTCGCTCCGTTGTTTTCAATGGGAGCCAAAGAAGACTTGCTGCTTGTGAAGACAGGAGAAGTGTCCGTTGGAATCCAAGGCTGGATTCAGAAGAAGGAAGACCTGAAAGCAGAGGGGACAGTGCTCAAAGTCACTTGGAAGTGACCCGGGACAAGGAAGATGGATGCCCACAGTCGTCGGGTGATTTTAGGTGATCACAGGTGTCTTGACTCTTCAGCCACGAGGACCAGGAGGCATCGACGACAACCAGGAGCTGGATTCGGTGTGCCCCACAAAGTCTGCAGCTTACTGTTGTGTCGGCAACCAGATTGGAGCCAACAAGCATTGGTAACAGCAAGTCTCGTGGAAAGTGTAAAAAGTCAACGGTGCAGAGCAGCAAGGGCTGAGGGACTCACCCAGCTAGGGTAAGTCAGGGCAGGCCTGGATCAACCAGAGAAGCTCTTTGGGACTGTAGAAAGGTCTTCAGGGGAACCACAAGCCAACCCACAAGGGATTACAAAGAGGCCTCAGGAGGATTCACTCACCTGGGGCCCACGGCTACTCGGGACAGGGTAGGCCTCTGATCTTCGGAGGGACTCCTGCTGGAGGCTTGGACCATATGTGGTCCAATGCACAAGTTCGCAGTACGTCGTGAAGGGGTTGCACTCGAAAATAGTGCACGGTACCCAGGGATTGCGGTTCCTCGTCACTCGTGGGGTCCACTTGCCTCAGCGTCACTGGGGACTCACGATGGCCTTGGAGAAGTCAGGAAATCCTCTTCCTGGGCTTCAGGGACTTCGGACTCCAGCAGGAGCGGGAGCATTTTTGACCGTTGATTGCAAAGTTTGGTGCCTGCCAAGCAGGGGAGTCACTCCTTGACTCCAAGGGAGATTCTTCCGTCTTCCAGTGGTAGTGGAACGTCGAAGGTCCAGGATTCTTCTTCAGAGCATCGTCCAGGGATATCTAGCTTGCAATGGCAAGGGTTTCCTACCTTATACTAGAAGGAAGGGAGGGACTAGCTCTATGACCCCACCTATAGGAGGGTCAGGGGAGTGGGTGGCTACATCCACTCCCCTTTGTCCAGTTTTGCACCAGAGCAGGGGCAGGTAGCCCCTGAGCCGGTTTGAACTGGTGTATGCACAGAGGAGCCTACTGCTCCCCCAGTGCAGGTCTTCAAAACACTCTAGGAGTGCACCCACCCAGCCCCAATACACTAAGCCCTGTCTGGGAGGAGGTCACGCCTCCCTGTGACAGGATACCTATTGTTGGGCCTCCTCCAATGTGAGTTTCGGTCATCAGCAGGAGCGCAGCCCAGTGTCTGTGACTGGTGGCATCCATTTTGTGATGCCAGGGTTCTTCAGGATTCTACCGTGTTTCCACAGTAGGTACATGTCTATCCCTCTAGAAGGGTGGGATCATACTCCCACACCAAGTGTGGGGGTATGATTCCAAAGCGTTTGACACCAAACACAACATGTTTTGATGCAGCCATTCCAAAGTTAGCATTAACCGCAAGGTTATAATGCACTTAAGAGTATATAGTTTGATCGCATTCACAAACAGCCCCAGAGAATGGACTCTATGAGAGCTGCAGAGGGGCCCTGCTCAGGCAGAGGCACCCCCTCACATGGAAACCAAGCACCCTGCCCTCAGGATTGGTAGGGCCTGTCTTAGGGTTGACTGATAGGTTTAAATGTGTGTGCAGGGAGAGAGATAGTAAACCTATATCTCAGTGAGGAGTGCTAACACTACCTCACCCACGCTTCAGTAGCAGGCCTGTGGTGTCAGATTTAGTCTGCTTCCCAGGGGTGGCATAATACATGCTTCAGCCCCTGGTAGGCCTGTGAAGTACCTGTGCCCTTGGTACCTAAGGTACCATATACTAGGGACTCATAAGGCACCACAGTAACCAATCACTAGTGCACCCAATATGCACTTCAAGTTGTTTAGAGAGAACAGAGAGGCTGGGTCCCTGATTAGCAGGGTCCCAGCCAGACTATAGCCAGAAACCAGTGTAAACATCAGAAAAAAAGTGGGGCAACATAAGAGGCAGATCCTCCTCTCCTACAGTTTCTTACTGCGACCATGGTGTTCTTGCCGGCATGACGCCCAGATGCGATGCGTAAGGATCGGGATGTGTCAGCTCTCGATGCAGCGGCGGCGATGACACTGCGTTCTCTTCAGTTGCAGTCACCCGATGCGTAGGTTCTTGCAGGGCATGGCCTGCATTGGAATCGGTGCGGTGATCTCAGACTTCGGAGATCAGTGGACGGGATTCGGCAAGCAGGGTTTTCTTGTGCCGCAGCATGCACCTCTTAGGAGGTCAAAACTCCCAGCAAGGAAATTCAGGGGAGCTGGTGATGAGGTCTTTGTGTCCCTGAGCCTTCAGAACAGGAGGCAAGCTCTATTTCAAGCCCATGGAGATCTTCCTCAAGCAGGAGACACAGCGCACACAGCAAAGTCCTTGTTCTTTTCTTGGCAGAATCAGCCACTGCAGGCCAACCCCAGACAGCAAACAGCAAAAGGCAGTACTCCTCATCCTTTTCTCCAGCTGTTCTCCTGGTCAAGGATTCCTCTTTATTCCCAGAAGTGATCTAAAAGTCTCGTGTCTGGGCCCCTCTTTTTATAATACAAAATTGTAGGTGAATTGAGCACCTCAGTGCCACCTGCTCAGATATACACGTTTATTTTTATTGACTGACTAACATTTGTGTTTCTTTGGCAAGAATACCAGTACCAGCATGAGCACCCCTTCATTCTTGTCAGCACGAGCACCACTTTTCGGCGCTCGCTTGTGTCTTCACACGAACTCCATTTGCTGTGGTTCCTGCGAGCACTTCCTTCGTGAGCGCGTCTCCTCTACGTGCCTTTTCCAGGCATGCCTAATCTTACGTCACTGTTGCAACTTCCCGGTTGGGCGTCACCAATACAACGCCGCTCTCCAGAGCTGTGCTCGCGGAGGTTCTTCATTATTAGTAAACAGGCGTGCCACTGCCTGTCTTCAACGCTGATAGGCACAGCTTCTTCTATTGTGGAAAATACATCTTCACTGCCTGTCTTCAACGCTGATAGGCACAGCTTATACTATAGTGGAAAATACATCTCTGCTGCTGAGATACGTGTGTCTGCTTATCTTCCACGCTGATAGGCACATCTCTTGGTTTGGAATGCATGCTTTTGCCTATCTTCTACGCTGATAGGCAGAGCATTTGTACATTGGTAAGTCATGTGTATCTGCCTGTCTTCAATGCTGATAGGCACAGCTTGTGTTTATTTTCCACGCTGATAGAAACAACTTATGTTTATCTCTACTACCACCTACTTCTTTTGAAGAGCATGTAGTAGAAGTTTTGGAAAAAATAAACGTTCTCAGTTTTTTCTGGTGCGCACAGTTATTTCTTGTGCACAGCTTATTCTTTTCATTTTTTTTATTATTGTTACTGGTAATTATACTGTACGAAATGTATAAATTGGTTATATTTTCTAACATATAAAATGCGAAATGTAACTGCTCCTCCGTTCTTTCTAACATCACCTGGTGATCCACCCATCAAATGGCAAAATGGAAAAAGGTTTTTGAACGCTATGCTAAGGTATGTGGCACCTCTTTGAGTGCAGAACGTAGGTCTTCACTTCTACTGCACTGTTTGGGGTCCAAAGGACAAGAAGTCTTTGACCATCTCCCTGAGTTGATTAATGCTGAAGCAGTTGACTTGAACGAATATGATGTTTGTAATTAAACATTAGACAAACATTTTCTCCCCAAAGTCAGCACAATCTTGAAGAGATATTACTTTGCCAAAAGGCTGTAAAATGATGGGGAAACAGTTGAATGTTATTTTACTCAACTAAGGAAACTTGCTTCCATCCTGCAAATTCGGGAATTTACTTGATGAGAGAATCAGGGATCAATTCATGCTAGGATGTAACATTGAAAGGACCGGGGAAGAACTATGGTTGAGGGATGAGCCCTCTCTTGATGAGGTGATAGACGTTACAAAAAGAGTTGAACACTCCCTAAAGTGCCTTTTTTCTCTATGGAGAAAAGCTCTTTGCCCAGCCAAAACCAGTTCTGTCTTCTCTGGTGCAGCTTCCTGGCAGGAAGTGGAGACAGCATTGTCTAAGGCAGACCAGGCCCATTCATGTGTGAAAGAAATCTCCTCCCCCTACACTGAATGCAGCCCAGGTCTATCCAGCCCAACCCTTACTCTCCCTGGAAAGACAGGACACACCTTAACCCCCCAAGTGGCTGTCTGAACAAAATGCACATCCCGAGCCCCTGTCACCCCAAAGCCAGACAGTCAATACACAATCTAGCACAACCTAGAAAAGGCACTTTCTAAAAGTGGTATTTTCAAACCCAGAATGTAAAAATCACCCTCACAACTTATTATACCTCTTCACTCCCTTCTTTGTTTTTCTGTTTTAGTTTACGCCGTACATCTTGGACCACCAGCCTAGAAGAGAGATCATTGAAAGCCCTTTCTATATTTTTCTTATGTTGTCCACGATTTGGGTTGGAGGAATCAAGCCCTGATGCTGGGAGATAGTTACAATCACCCTCTATTATAGGTATCTCATGAAGATTGCATAGCTCCCATGACATAAAGAGGCATGATGTTATCGTGAATATGGCAGTAGAAAAAATAACTATTATTCACCACGTTGCCGACTACAGTGGGAACTAAAACCCAGAGATACCCATCATCCAATATTGGGGAAAGGCAGCTAACCTGCACTTTACGACTGATCACTACCACTGTCCCTCTGTGGGCTGAATCTGCAGATGAAAATAAGCACTGGCTAACCCTGGAATAGAGAAATGTATTGCCTTCCTTCCCCCGAACAAAGTGCATCTCTTGCGAATAACAGAGGGATTATACTGAGGCAAACTCAAGAAAACAGTGTTACTTCTGTTATTTAGCTCATTTGCGCTATGGCAAACTATAGTGAAAGCCATTAGCTATTATCCATATATATATTCTATTCCACTCAAACTCAATTTAACTGTTTGGCCCTGTTAACAATTCCAGGCCATGCTTGTCTACCATTCCCAAGCAAATGTTTCCCCCATCCAGTGACCCCCACGCACAATTAAACATCATGCCACTTCCTGTAGCAGCACATCAAATTGAAAAAAATAAAAATGTTCAAAATAGACCACCCCAGTGTCACCCACCTGCCCCCACCCTCCTTCACCTCCCGGTCCCCCCGCTGTGAACCCTGAGACCCAACCTGGACCCATCTAGCACCATGGTTATGTGCCATGGTCCCTCACCCCACTCACCACCCCACTGCCACTCCTACAAATAGAACAACTAGAATTAAATTATGATGTACAGATTGCCAAGTTTATGTACTCTCTGATATTTTCTTCAGGAGCTTCTGAGCCTTTTCAACAATGGCAAGTAGACTGAACCAGCCATTATACAGAATTTTCAACATGGCCAGATGGATATAGTAGCCGGAGCCTCCGCCTGGCAGAATGCTTGGAACAGAGCTTGAAATCCTTTCTCCTGTGGGCCGAATCCACTGTCGTATCTGGGAAAATTTGAATCAAATACTCATTGTCTACGTCAATCACTTTCGCCTGTATTGCCTTTCTTAGGACCATCTCCTAAACCTGGATCTCACCGAAATAAAAAAAATGTGCCCGGATATTTCGAGTTATTGGGGCTTGAGCAGGCATGCAATGTGCATGTGCAAAGCCCCACGGTCAGGCTGGAACAGCAAACAAAAAAAACGAAGCAGAGGCTCATCTCAGAGAAACAAGTCCTTCATCTCCTGAAAAACTCTTGCCACGTATTATGGCCCCAGTGCATTGAATGTATGACGTTACAGCGCATACATTTACAATGCATGCCTTTACAATGCAGTTTTTACATTGCAACATCCTTTACAACACATACATTTACATCACATGCCACTACAATTAATTTTTTTAAACTACATTTACAACGCGTTCCATTACATCGCATTATACATTTACAATGCATACCATTACATTGCATTTAAGGTAAATGTTGGATAGTGTAGGGGTGAAAATTACTATTCTAACTCCAGGGGGTGCAACAGTAGGTTAAGTGTTTGATAGTGTAGGGGTAAAAATTACTATTCTAACTCCAGGGGGTGCAACAGTAGTGTAAGTGTTGGATAGCGTAGGTGTAGAAATTACTATTCTAACTCCAGGGGGTGCAAAAGTAGGGTAAGTGGTGGATAGTGTAGGAGTACTATGTGTTGTAATGGTATGTGTTGTAATGACATGCGGTGTAATGCCTGCGTTGTAGTGACATGCGTTGCAGTGTCATGCGTTGTAGTGACATACAATGTAATGGCTGCGTTGTAGTGACATGCGTTGTAAAGGATGTTGCGATGTAATGACAGCGTTGTAAGTGTAGTGCGATTTAATGACTGAGTTGTAAAGGTTGTTTCCCCAGTGCACCGATATCAGAGCAGCCACTACCTGCTTCCTTAGCCGGACCAGAAAGCATCGGTCCTGTTGCATGAACTGGTACCTCCCAGTCGGAGTGGCAGCATCTGGACTAGGCAAGAGAGCGGTGTGTGACATACTAAGGAGATCACCTATATGTTATACCATACCAGGTTATGACAGTAACAGTCAGCCTCTGCTATAACACAAGGAGAATCTATAATTTATGAGTATCCGTCCAGATTCTAGAAAGCATGTTAGTTTCCCGCCTGCAATATTTAGAAAACCATCTGTGCCTGTCTTTGATACAATCTGGGTTTTGGTCCAGACATGAGACTGAAATTGCCCTCTTGTGATTGATTTCACTGTCTGGATGGTAGGTGAAAAGGTGACCTGTCTTTTTTAACGCTAGACCTCTCTGTAGATGTTGATACAACATTATCCTCCTAGATAGGTTGGCACTTGCATACTGGCTGGCTCATAAGTTGGCTGTTGCATGATTCTAGTCATTCTTGGCAGACATGAGTTAGAGATATAACTTAGGTTCTTTCTAATCTAAGAACGTCCCTGTTGTAAAGGAAGATACAGAGTCCATCTGTTCATGTAGGTTACTTTACTACAGTCTCCCCATCTGATGGTATCACCAGAGCTCTTTCCTTTCCCCTACTCTTTCCAAGACATACCTACATCTCTGTATAACAATGTTCATGATCAGCGTATATTCACCCCTTTCTATGCCGGTTACACACATGCATGTGTCAGAGTTTTTGACTACTTTACTTCTGTGACAGGCTCTGTGGAAAAGTTAGAAGTTGGAAGTTGAATGAGTGTATACTATTCTGAAAAACAGAGTTTATGACTCTTCACCAAGGAAAAGGACAGCCTTGACAAGGATGTGCCCCATTAACATTTCAAAAATAACAATTGATGGACAGAATGCAGAACAATGTCATACATTCACCCCAGTACAGAGATCTGGGCCTAAATCCATCGTTTTTTTGCTCACCATGCCATTCCAGTTTGAACCCAGCCATATGCAAATCAGTCTTGACCCTGTGCCCTATGGGAACAGTCCAGCCCGAACTGCCAAGCCAGGTCCTCCCTGGACTGGAAACAAGCATCCTAGGACCGGTTTCGGGCTTTCAGCCCTCGTCAGCCAGGATAGCTTGATTCCACTGGCATGAAGAGCAAGGGACTCACGTCTGAGCATACCCTTCTCACTCGGGGTGACAAATGCAAAAATAACAATTGATGGACAGAATGCAGAACAATGTCATACATTCACCCCAGTACAGAGATCTGGGCCTAAATCCATCGTTTTTTTGCTCACCATGCCATTCCAGTTTGAACCCAGCCATATGCAAATCAGTCTTGACCCTGTGCCCTATGGGAACAGTCCAGCCCGAACTGCCAAGCCAGGTCCTCCCTGGACTGGAAACAAGCATCCTAGGACTGGTTTCGGGCTTTCAGCCCTCGTCAGCCAGGATAGCTTGATTCCAGTGGCATGGAGAGCAAGGGACTCACGTCTGAGCATACCCTTCTCACTCGGGGTGACAAATGCAAAAATAACAATTGATGGACAGAATGCAGAACAATGTCATACATTCACCCCAGTACAGAGATCTGGGCCTAAATCCATCGTTTTTTTGCTCACCATGCCATTCCAGTTTGAACCCAGCCATATGCAAATCAGTCTTGACCCTGTGCCCTATGGGAACAGTCCAGCCCGAACTGCCAAGCCAGGTCCTCCCTGGACTGGAAACAAGCATCCTAGGACCGGTTTCGGGCTTTCAGCCCTCGTCAGCCAGGATAGCTTGATTCCAGTGGCATGGAGAGCAAGGGACTCACGTCTGAGCATACCCTTCTCACTCGGGGTGACAAATGCAAAAATAACAATTGATGGACAGAATGCAGAACAATGTCATACATTCACCCCAGTACAGAGATCTGGGCCTAAATCCATCGTTTTTTTGCTCACCATGCCATTCCAGTTTGAACCCAGCCATATGCAAATAAGTCTTGACCCTGTGCCCTATGGGAACAGTCCAGCCCGAACTGCCAAGCCAGGTCCTCCCTGGACTGGAAACAAGCATCCTAGGACCGGTTTCGGGCTTTCAGCCCTCGTCAGCCAGGATAGCTTGATTCCAGTGGCATGGAGAGCAAGGGACTCACGTCTGAGCATACCCTTCTCACTCGGGGTGACAAATGCAAAAATAACAATTGATGGACAGAATGCAGAACAATGTCATACATTCACCCCAGTACAGAGATCTGGGCCTAAATCCATCGTTTTTTTGCTCACCATGCCATTCCAGTTTGAACCCAGCCATATGCAAATCAGTCTTGACCCTGTGCCCTATGGGAACAGTCCAGCCCGAACTGCCAAGCCAGGTCCTCCCTGGACTGGAAACAAGCATCCTAGGACCGGTTTCGGGCTTTCAGCCCTCGTCAGCCAGGATAGCTTGATTCCAGTGGCATGGAGAGCAAGGGACTCACGTCTGAGCATACCCTTCTCACTCGGGGTGACAAATGCAAAAATAACAATTGATGGACAGAATGCAGAACAATGTCATACATTCACCCCAGTACAGAGATCTGGGCCTAAATCCATCGTTTTTTTGCTCACCATGCCATTCCAGTTTGAACCCAGCCATATGCAAATCAGTCTTGACCCTGTGCCCTATGGGAACAGTCCAGCCCGAACTGCCAAGCCAGGTCCTCCCTGGACTGGAAACAAGCATCCTAGGACCGGTTTCGGGCTTTCAGCCCTCGTCAGCCAGGATAGCTTGATTCCAGTGGCATGGAGAGCAAGGGACTCACGTCTGAGCATACCCTTCTCACTCGGGGTGACAAATGCAAAAATAACAATTGATGGACAGAATGCAGAACAATGTCATACATTCACCCCAGTACAGAGATCTGGGCCTAAATCCATCGTTTTTTTGCTCACCATGCCATTCCAGTTTGAACCCAGCCATATGCAAATCAGTCTTGACCCTGTGCCCTATGGGAACAGTCCAGCCCGAACTGCCAAGCCAGGTCCTCCCTGGACTGGAAACAAGCATCCTAGGACCGGTTTCGGGCTTTCAGCCCTCGTCAGCCAGGATAGCTTGATTCCAGTGGCATGGAGAGCAAGGGACTCACGTCTGAGCATACCCTTCTCACTCGGGGTGACAAATGCAAAAATAACAATTGATGGACAGAATGCAGAACAATGTCATACATTCACCCCAGTACAGAGATCTGGGCCTAAATCCATCGTTTTTTTGCTCACCATGCCATTCCAGTTTGAACCCAGCCATATGCAAATCAGTCTTGACCCTGTGCCCTATGGGAACAGTCCAGCCCGAACTGCCAAGCCAGGTCCTCCCTGGACTGGAAACAAGCATCCTAGGACCGGTTTCGGGCTTTCAGCCCTCGTCAGCCAGGATAGCTTGATTCCAGTGGCATGGAGAGCAAGGGACTCACGTCTGAGCATACCCTTCTCACTCGGGGTGACAAATGCAAAAATAACAATTGATGGACAGAATGCAGAACAATGTCATACATTCACCCCAGTACAGAGATCTGGGCCTAAATCCATCGTTTTTTTGCTCACCATGCCATTCCAGTTTGAACCCAGCCATATGCAAATCAGTCTTGACCCTGTGCCCTATGGGAACAGTCCAGCCCGAACTGCCAAGCCAGGTCCTCCCTGGACTGGAAACAAGCATCCTAGGACCGGTTTCGGGCTTTCAGCCCTCGTCAGCCAGGATAGCTTGATTCCAGCTTGATTTAACCCAGATCTCTTGACTGGGGGAGAATGTCTGCATTGTCAGCATTCCGTCCATCATTTGTTTGTTGTAACGCTTTTCGCCCTAAGTGGGATGGGTATTCCCAGACGTGGGACCCGTGCTCACTACGCCACTGGAGTCAAGCTATCCTGGCTGATGACGGCTGATAGCCAGAAACCGGTCCTAGGATGCTTGATTCCGGTCCAGGGAAGACATGGCTTGGCAGTTCGGGCTGGACTGTTCCCATGAGGCACAGGGTCAAGACTGATTTGCATATGGCCATGTCTAAACTGGGGTGGTGTAGTGGGCAAAAGAACAATGGATTTTACCCAGATCTCTTGACTGGGGGAGAATGTCTGCATTGTCAGCATTCCGTCCATCATTTGTTTGTTGTAACGCTTTTCGCCCTAAGTGGGATGGGTATTCCCAGACGTGGGACCCGTGCTCACTACGCCACTGGAGTCAAGCTATCCTGGCTGATGACGGCTGATAGCCAGTAACCGGTCCTAGGATGCTTGATTCCGGTCCAGGGAAGACATGGCTTGGCAGTTCGGGCTGGACTGTTCCCATGAGGCACAGGGTCAAGACTGATTTGCATATGGCCATGTCTAAACTGGGGTGGTGTAGTGGGCAAAAGAACAATGGATTTAACCCAGATCTCTTGACTGGGGGAGAATGTCTGCATTGTCAGCATTCCGTCCATCATTTGTTTGTTGTAACGCTTTTCGCCCTAAGTGGGATGGGTATTCCCAGACGTGGGACCCGTGCTCACTACGCCACTGGAGTCAAGCTATCCTGGCTGATGACGGCTGATAGCCAGAAACCGGTCCTAGGATGCTTGATTCCGGTCCAGGGAAGACATGGCTTGGCAGTTCGGGCTGGACTGTTCCCATGAGGCACAGGGTCAAGACTGATTTGCATATGGCCATGTCTAAACTGGGGTGGTGTAGTGGGCAAAAGAACAATGGATTTAACCCAGATCTCTTGACTGGGGGAGAATGTCTGCATTGTCAGCATTCCGTCCATCATTTGTTTGTTGTAACGCTTTTCGCCCTAAGTGGGATGGGTATTCCCAGACGTGGGACCCGTGCTCACTACGCCACTGGAGTCAAGCTATCCTGGCTGATGACGGCTGATAGCCAGAAACCGGTCCTAGGATGCTTGATTCCGGTCCAGGGAAGACATGGCTTGTCAGTTCGGGCTGGACTGTTCCCATGAGGCACAGGGTCAAGACTGATTTGCATATGGCCATGTCTAAACTGGGGTGGTGTAGTGGGCAAAAGAACAATGGATTTAACCCAGATCTCTTGACTGGGGGAGAATGTCTGCATTGTCAGCATTCCGTCCATCATTTGTTTGTTGTAACGCTTTTCGCCCTAAGTGGGATGGGTATTCCCAGACGTGGGACCCGTGCTCACTACGCCACTGGAGTCAAGCTAACCTGGCTGATGACGGCTGATAGCCAGAAACCGGTCCTAGGATGCTTGATTCCGGTCCAGGGAAGACATGGCTTGGCAGTTCGGGCTGGACTGTTCCCATGAGGCACAGGGTCAAGACTGATTTGCATATGGCCATGTCTAAACTGGGGTGGTGTAGTGGGCAAAAGAACAATGGATTTTACCCAGATCTCTTGACTGGGGGAGAATGTCTGCATTGTCAGCATTCCGTCCATCATTTGTTTGTTGTAACGCTTTTCGCCCTAAGTGGGATGGGTATTCCCAGACGTGGGACCCGTGCTCACTACGCCACTGGAGTCAAGCTATCCTGGCTGATGACGGCTGATAGCCAGAAACCGGTCCTAGGATGCTTGATTCCGGTCCAGGGAAGACATGGCTTGGCAGTTCGGGCTGGACTGTTCCCATGAGGCACAGGGTCAAGACTGATTTGCATATGGCCATGTCTAAACTGGGGTGGTGTAGTGGGCAAAAGAACAATGGATTTAACCCAGATCTCTTGACTGGGGGAGAATGTCTGCATTGTCAGCATTCCGTCCATCATTTGTTTGTTGTAACGCCATTAACATTTCAGTCAACATTAAATTACAGTTTAGGAATTACAAGACCAGGATTTCGTCTTTAATTGTGATATATCATTGATAAATCAGCTATGTGCAGTAATATGTAATTGCTTCCACCAAATGAGTTAAGTAAAATATGTTCATACTTTACTTTCCACCTGTAAGAGAGTCCGGGTAGTAAGAGTAGTGGTTAAGCTAAGCAGTCTGGTGTGTAAAAAACGTCACATTCAACCTTAATCTCATATCTATTAACACTTTGACCCAGTACCATATTTAGAAGTCTCACAAGTGTTCATCCCCGTCTGGAAGACTGGCCTCACATTACTTTCTAATGGGGGAAAAGACTTGCTTCCAGGTCCCCTACCTCTTCGCATTCTCCCCTCAAGCGGATGTGTAGTATAACCAGTTCCCTAATATCCTTCACCAGGAATTTGAAGAACGACTTTATTCTAATTATCTGTGAGGCTGCAAACTAATTAAACCAACGTCAAGAAACCGTTTTAAATCAGTGTGCGGTTATAAATGTAATCAGTCATTCCGCCCTTTTCACAGCTCTGTTTTACTTTCCTTAATGTTCTTGGCTACAGCTCAGGTCTATATAAAAGAGGAGGCGAGGAAGCATGAATATTTCTATCAAAGTGACAGTGGAAGAGTTCAATAAAATAATATTTTTATTAGTCTTATGATGCACTTTAATTTTGTGAAAGGACAGTGACTTGGAGAAATCATGCTTAGTTTAGGCCCTGTAAGGATTCCATGGGGGATTCCAAGGGGCCCATAATACCCATTTATGCTGAGTTCAGCTAAATCTGTGTGCCATTGTGGTGCTTTCTGGCCTTACTTAATGGACCCTACGTCACCGCCTTCTTGCACTGGCAGCTCCATGGATAAATGGCCACAGACCTCACCCCCGATTGGGGGAATCAATTTCTGACTGTATCATTAACTCTATGAGGGCCTAGAAACAAAATCAGTCCTTTCTTTTTCAAAGATAATCCACCCCGTTACCAAAGACATAATTACCTATGCCTGCCCAGACGTTGTATTGAAACCGTGATTTCATTATACACACAGAGCTATTTCAGCGATTTATGTATTTCTGAATATTTGGCAGGCAAGACTTGGATCTTGTTTATTTTGCAGGATCAATATAGCCGCAAACACTTTATTAAAATTCGATCCTTGGTTTTAATATGATAAAGATGCACCTGTATTAAACTATCTATTCTAGGCAGACCATTCCAACACAACTTTTTTTTTTTAATATATATATTATCACTTCACCGATTGAAAATATACGTTTCTTCTTTAGAAAATATGTACCCAGCCTACTGAGTCTTGATGTATAATTAATTTTATTTACACACATTAATGCTCATATGTAAGATTATTCATTTTCTTGTGCACTTGTTTTTCCTCCTCTCTGGGTTTGTGACAGTTGACGTATTAGCCGTGCTCACAGGGTGACTCGGGCTCCATAGAGCTCTTGAGTGGGTGATACATCTTTTTCTAACGCCTGCTTTTCTCATTTCTCAGTGCATGCTAAATTGTCTTTGGTTTCACATATAAGATAAATTCTAGCTTATACAGTGCACACATCAAATTTTGAAAGCAACTTTTTCTCTCATTTTAGAGGAGTTTGATCAGTGTTAACATTTTTGCATCATTTACAATGGAGCATTAATCATAATGGTGGAAAAGTCCTTTCGAGCTATTGAAATGTCTGCGGGTGTAAACTGCATAGTCACTGTTGGGTGTAAGCAACATTTAGCGTAATATGATGCATTGTCTGATTGAGATGGTGCTATTGTGTCAAATGATTTCTCTCGCATGACTGGCTTCTGTAGGCAGTAAAGGCAAGAAAGATGGCAGAGGAGAGAGGCCCCTTTTCACCTGGCCTTGGTTCTCCCTCTGGCCCTAGCACAGCAGGACAAAAAAAGGAATGACCCATGACCTGGCTAAGAGTTCATCTGCAATTGCAGGAGCAGAGTATCGTTGAGCTGTTGAAGAGATTTCATCACAGCAGTTAACAAACCTACACTTTGAGATGGTCTTGCGTAACGGGTGGCGTGGCCGACTTTAAAGCTGGAGAACCAGGTTCCAGTCTTGGCGTTGGCTCAACATACGTCATTCTGGGCAAATCACTAAGGGACAGATTTATGAGAAAGTCACGCAGTGTAGCAAGTTACTTTGTGGTGCTGTGTTACAGAGAAAGGGTATTTAAAAAAATATGTTGCATTACTGCCTCGGTCCCTGCACTAGTGCTGTTTTGTCTGCCTAGCACCAACGCAGGCATATGGTGCTTCTGTTGCATGCAGGATTTGTTTTCTGCAGGAAGGGGCACCTTCCTGCACAAAAACAATCCTGAGAGGCGTATTTCTCTCCCTAATGTAGAGAGAGGAAGTAACAAGAAGAAATAAAGACATTTCTCCTTGTTATGCCTCACCTAAGAAGGCGTATCTTTTTGGAACATTCCCAGGTCTACTAGCAATGGTAAACCTGTGAATGGTCAAAAACTATAGGAGTTGCATAGGAACACCCATGCTACGCCCATGGAAGGCCTTCCCAGGGCAGAGTAAAGAAAATTCAGCTATTTGCGCTGCGCTGCGTTGCCTTACTCTGGATTTATGAAGCCACTCAGGAGCTTGCAAGGTGACTTTGCGCATCTTCATAAATCGTATTTTAGGCTTGCATCAAGCATGCACAACGTTGTGTGGTGCAGGTAAGACCCAAACCCAGTCATAATTAATCCTCTCAATCTCCCGATGCCTATAGAAAATAAGGAGCTTATTTATGAGAGGCCTGCGCTGCCCTTTCATCACTAATTGTGATGGTCAGGCAGTACTCTATATTTACAAATAGACGTGTGTGGTAGACAATGTCGGAAGATACCTGCGCCATAAACAGCTGCACATAAAATATTCAAGGTAGTCATTCCTCCATAAAATCCAGCGTAAATGTCACACAGTGATATTTATAGTATTGACAATGTGTGACGCATTGTCGTCAAGTGTTGAGCAGGGCATCGGCAACCTTGGCTTTGGAAATGACGCATTGTCTGTGGTATATGAAGACAAGCCACACAACACAGTTTTCAAATCCCAACTACACCATGGAGGTGCTGATTTTGCAGCCGGGAGCTGTGAGGAGACCTCCACCACATAGGCAGGGTAGGGGAAGGGAGAACAGTTTCGCCAACGGACTTCTTTCTTTGACTAGGCCTGGGCAGAGCTTATGGAGTTTTACTCCGTGGAATTTCGCAGTTACCTGAAAAACTCCACTGAATTCCACAGAGCTCCGTGAGCTGGTGGAGCTACACTTTACTGTCTTTTGCAACCCCAGATTTCGCACTGCCTGGCACTTTGTGCCTCAGAGGAGGTCCAGGTGCAGCCCGTGCAGATAAGTGTCAGTGTACAAAATACCTCTCCAACCACAAATCAAATACAGACGAATTAAACTCAGAAGTTATATTTATTAACTCCAAGATTAATTACTTATTTTTTTATTTTATATATTTTTCAGGGTTTTTTTCCCTTCTTTCAAAGGTGGCTTAAAACATACACCTGCACCTCTATGTCATTTGAGATATTTACAGGGACAGTGTGAACAGACAATAAACTATATACATATTACACAACAAACTACTATATTATTCACAAAAGATTAGAGCAAAAGCCAAGTCCACAAACAAAATACAGTAATGAAAACTGCATTGATTACTAAACAAATAAATCATACAAAAAAGAAAGTCGATCATCAGAGCTTATCAGTCCTACTGTCCTTTTGGATACATTGGGACCTATGTCTTCAAGTCCTCAGTGTAGTTTTTCTCTAGGGTCCTAGGGGGGGGGGTCAGAGTATGGATGTGCAGCTCTTAGGCTGTGCCGGTTTAGTCAGGTACAGTCACTATTCCATTTGTTGTAATATTTCAGGCTAGGTACTCTTGGCCTCCCGGTAAAAATGCCAATGCGTTCTGACCTTCCTTAGGGGACCCACAGTTAATTTGGTCGAAGGTCTTCATCAGGGCAGTGCAACTGAAATGTAGGACATTGCAGGTGACCAAATTGGAGGTATTTTACTTAGCCATAAGGTGTTAACAGTGTTGGGCTTCACTCTCTTCAGTTTCATGTTGTTCTTTGCGCTTGCAGCGTCTTTATGCCTCTTCCCGCTCAACTAGTTACTGCGGTCAGGCGTCTTTCTGGCGTCTGCTCTTCTTTGGACTGCTTCTTGCAGCTGGCTGATCTCTTCGCCTGTCTCAGTCTTCTCTGGGGCGGGTGGATAGCCCGTGCAAATAAGAGCGGTGGGGCAGTGGGATCTGGTTCGGGGGGATTCAACAAATGACCACAAGGGGAAATTAAATAAATAATACATTTTCCCTCATCATCGTCTGACGAAATCCCCCCCCCACTCCACCCTACCACTCTTGCCTGCACAGGCCACTGCTGATGTCGAACGGTGCATTGACGACGAACTCCTGATGAACAGGGTGAGACCGGGCAGACTGTGGGGCTGTCTCTCCTATGTGGCAACTAAAAAGCCTGGCCAGCGATGAGCCTGTGCACGCTCATTCATTTAATTTCCCAGGACACAGAGTCTTTGAAAAAGATTTTCAGGAACTTTGTGGTCACTTGGGATTGTAAGCAACGGGGTACAGCCCGACCAATCAGACGGGTAAGAAAGTCAAAGGAGGTTCATAGTGAAACGGGTTTCCAATACTTATGTAACATGCATTTTGTCTGCATTATGAAAGCCCAATATGGCTATATTACTACAAACACAATTTGCTGGAAGCACGTCGAGTTCCTGTTCCAGAATCTTTTAACAATTCTGAATAAGACAGCGGTGCCCGAGACCTGATAATCTTCCCTCTATATCATGCTATTTCTCTCGCAGAGATACACAACTCCCTGGCCATCAATGAAAGTAATATAAATGCTGTCACATTAGCATTCTGAGCTGCAGCAAAAAATCTGAATCTATAATTTATAAGAAGCCAGTGGGGGCGAATCAGGTTATATGAAGCTGTATAATAAAAGTATGCTTTGCTTAATGATGAGGACACGCATTCAGGTTGAGTATGCATACATCTCTTTTCTTAGTGAAATAAACAATCTTCTCACTTTCACATGGCAGCAACAACCTAAGGATTCAGCTTCCATGCCGAAGTTAAGAAACATCCGGCTGATAGATACACTTCCTGTCTGCGAGTATGATCATGCGTTTGTGCCCCAGATTCACATTTTTGCCAATGAGAGAAGTGTAATCCGCTTTGAACACCCAAGCTCTACCTAGCGAAGGATGAAAATTATGATTTCCAAAGAACATTGGGCCCGCACTATCTCACGATTTAGTCTTTTCCCTCATAGAGCCTATGTCTTTGTTCGCTTTAATGAGCCCATCTGCTGAAATACTGCTGGGGCTCTATCCCCAGGGCCAGCAAAGAACTGAAGTTGGTGTCAATGTCGCTCATAGCTGAGAGTGAGACTGAGTCATAAGAGATTCCATTGTACACACAGTGGCTCAATCACAAACTATGCATTTTGGCTAACAACACTCACATACGAGCATGCATGGGCTGTGTCTCTGCATATTCATATATGCAGTGTCTCAGCATTTTCAATGTCCTCTAGCACAGATTTAAAGAGCAATACACTGTGTCCCCACATTGTGCCCCACCTTTTGGCTCTCACCTGCCCAGATGCCCAACTTCAGTCAGGAGCTGTTGTCTAGATTCACCATATAGTCCCCCAAGATGCAACTTAGCAGTACCACCACTGACTCAAACACTAGGGAGGCACCAATCTCAGGTCCTCCTTGCACACCGCTCAGGTTCCTGGGACAGAGACTTTCCCGAAGGCACCAGGACAGCACAACACCCTGACAGCAAACAAGCTCAACCAGAACTGAGAAAATGCTCAAGTCAAGACTCCCGTACAAAAGGACTGGGACGTTATTGAACCAAAGAATTCCCTATATCACCAAACTGCGTTTTAGGGTGGCCGAGCGGGCTGAGTGGAAAGCATGCTGGCAAACTCCACTCTTGGCAGAGTTTTCATCTAACTGCATGCTCTAAGTGGATTGCGGAGTGGGGGAAACTTTGTGAACTCTCCCGGCACGGCAGAGTTTACCGCACAACCCTATCATTGAACTCAGGGATGATGCGGTCATCACATACTACCAACTCAGGAGGGAGTTCACAACAGAATTGCTGAACCAGATAGTGCCAAGGCTCCAGTCACCAACTGCCAGGCTCAGGGACATCTTAAGGATTTTGGGGGCCCTGGGCCAAACATGTTTTGGGGGCCCCTGTTCAGAACAGCTTTGAATTTATGATCCAATTTGAGCCCCTGTTTCCCACAGTTTCCGCTTCCTCAGCGGCGTTAGCGATCCTGTTTGCATCATAGGCACTAGCCTATATATTCCCGATCCAAATGGACGCGTGCAGCCTGCAGCGGTAGGAATTAGTGTTTCCTGCCCTGCTCGTAGTTTTTTTAATACTTTTTAAAATGTATATGTGTGGCTGAATTACTCTGTGCTTTTTAACAATTTCTCCTACCTACGAGCACTTGCACTTTACTTGATTCTGCTTGCCTACACCTCCTCGGCTGCTTCGATTCACATCTCGCTTTTCCTCCAGTCCTGGTCCTCCACGGCTGATACGCCGATTGTGCGGAGGGCTGTGGCTACTATAAGGCTCCTCACTTCCACCCACGTAGTTTCCACTTCCTCAGCTGCACTAGCGATCCAGTTTGCATCATAGGCATTAGTCTATATATTCCTGATACAAAAGGATGTGCGCAGTGGGCGCGCCGCCGGCGCGTCGAAGGCACACCAAAGGCAAGCCAGTCTGTGCCCAGAGGCTTCTGGTGCCGGCCATCCTGCCCAGTTCCCCTCCGGTGAGTTTCTTCCACTATATTACGATAGGGAAACACTGCTTAGGCGGCTACCATTATGTCAGTGTACAGCGGCTGATCCGAGCTTGGAGGTAGACTTGCGATGCAATAAGTGCAACTAGTCTCTCCTCCATCCCAGGAAACCCACACCCAAGATCCTCCCATGCAACAATAAGTGTAAAAACAATAAGAAAACAAAGGACTTAAAGGCCACCCTTTTAAATTGTCGCTCTATACAAAAGCATGAACCTTACATTTATGGCCTACTTTTAGACGAACAGCCTGATCTTTTATTTCTCACTGAGACCTGGCTGTCTGAAGCCTCCAACCCTACTATCACCTTGGCCATCCCTACGGGTTATGAAATCCTTAGGAGGGACCAACCGAGTGGGAAGAGGGCGGTGTCGCCATAATTTACAATCAATTACTAGACTGCTCTCCCATCCCAATGGGAATCATTGAGGGCGCAGAGTCCTTAGACTTCGACTGTACCTTCTTCCCCCATCATAGCATAGCTGATTTTCTAATTTACAGACCACCCAGTGCAATTGGAAATGTTATTACTATGCTTAATACAGCCACCACCTCCCTGGCCTTAAAATACAACAACTGCCTTATTCTGGGAGATTTCAATATACATATGGACAATGGAAAAGACCCTCAACCAATTTCCTTGTTGGAGACGCTGCAGGCCTGTAACACGTTTCCATCTATTTCTTCGGCCACCCATGAGAAGGGCCATACCCTAGCCAAATCTTTCACAACTTTGACATATCAGTAAACCTACCTCTTCCCATTATCTGGTCTCACCGCCTCCTATTAAAAATTTGTCATTCCCAACTCTGCCGCAGCCCCTCGGGCTAACGCAGGGAAGAGGGTCCCTAATTACAGGACGTTCCATAAAATATCCATCCCGATGTTAGCAGATGCCCTCGGTCGTTCCTCACTGGAGCTGTCTGGCTGCCCCGACTCGGATGCCCTCTCAATAGATTCATGGCTCCGAACTAACATTGATGCACCTGTACTGGTTGTTTCCTGCTCCTCAAGGAGTTCGCCCCCACCAGCTCCATGGTTTAACAATTCCCTCAGATCTAGCAAAAGAAATTGTAGAAAAATGGAACGTAAATGGCGTAAATCCTATCTACCTGTGGACAGGAAGGTGTATAAAGACAACTTAAAAGCTCATTAGATTCTCGTGAAGGCAGCCAAGAAAAACTTCTTTCAAACCAAGATAGAAAATGCCCAAATTAAGAGTAAGGTTATCTTTAGCATAGTTAAATCCTTTAACGCCCCGAAAGCTGGCACAAACGAAGGGCCATGCATGCAAGAATGGTATAAGCAAATAGCTCAATTCTTCCACAAAAAGATCCCCATGATCGAACAAGCCTTCACTAACATCTCAGAGGAAGAACTGACCTTCTACCTTAGTTCTAATAGCAAATTTCACCTCTTGGATCCTCCATCTTTACTAGCTTTCCCTGCGTTTCAGCTTGAAGATTCACTGACCCTTCTCCAAAGCGTTAAGTCTGGCTCTCCTACCGACCCATGTCCAGCAAATATCCTGAACCTATTAGCTTCCACCATAAGCCCCACTGTAAACCAGCTTTTTAATGCTTCCCTCTCCTCAGGCAACACGCCGAAATTATGGAAGAATGCTAAGATTCTTCCACTGATAAAAAAGACTAACGCCAAACCGACGGACCCTGCCAACTACAGGCCAATCTCCCTTCTTTTGGCCCTCTCCAAAGTATTAGAGAAGTATGTAAACAAGGCCCTCCAAAAACACATTGACGATGGGAAGCTCCTTCATGTGTCCCATTCCGGTTTTAGGGCTAACTACAGTACGGAGTCCGCTCTGCTGGAATTGACTCAATATCTCAAGGGTAAGCTGGACCAGGGAGGCAAGGCTGTTCAGATACTGTTCGATCTGTCGGCGGCCTTCAATACGGTCCCAATTGAGAGGCTCCTGGAGAGACTTGCTAACATCCAGGAGCCATAACATGGATGTCATCCTTCTTGGCAAATGGATCTCAGGACATCTGGCTCCCCCTTTCTCATCCCAGGTGCCAGCCATGAATGTAGGTGTCCCTCAGGGCTCCATTCTTAGTCCTACCCTTTTTAATCTATATCTATCCCCCCTTGCATTTCTAGTAGAGGAAGAGGGCGCCAAAATTGTTCCCTATGCTGATGACACTCAGCTGATTTTTATGTGTGAAAAAGGAACCAACTTTGACGGGGCAATGATTAGGTCTTGCCTCACAAAGGTTTTTAACTGGCTTAAGATCAATCAGCTGAAGTGCAATCCTGACAAAAGTGAAGTTGTTTTCTTTGGTAATCCAGAAACTTCTGACTGAAGCTCTTGGTGGCCAAAAGATCTGCCATCCCCACCCGCGGAAACGGAGAAAGTAAAAAACTTAGGAATTGTCATAGAAAAGACAATCTCCATGCGCTTTCAAATACAAAATCTAACTGGCGCTTTGTTTGGCATACTCCGGATGCTAAAAATATTCCTGCCACTGTTGCTGCTTGAGAGCAGAAAGATCGTGATGCAGGCTCTGGTGACATCAAAGCTTGACTATGTCAACAGCTTGTACCTTGGTCTTCCCAAATACCTTATTCAGCACCTACAAGTGGTACAAAACACGGCGGCCAGGGCCATCCTGAGACCTAAACCCCGATCTAGTATGACCCCTATTCTCAAGTCTCTACACTGGCTCCACATAAAAGAACGTATCGACTTCAAAGCCAGGACCTTCTTCTTTAAAGCTTTCCACGGCTTAGGAGCTGTCTACCTAAAGAAGCGCGTTAATCGCTATACAACAGCTAGACCCCTAAGATCTTCCAATGCCAACCTAGCCCTCGTGCCTAAAAAATGCTGTGCCCGCACTGGAGGCAGATCCCTCGGCTTTCTAGCCACAAAATTGTGGAATATAGCCTCCCTGAGTCTCTGAGACTAACCACAGACCTACTCTCTTTCAGGAAGAACTTAAAAACCTGGATTTTACTAACTGATGGGTCTTTTACGCACGTTTTCCTCCCGCTGTTACGCGCCAGGACACTCTAGTCTGAGTAGTTGCGCACTTTATTAAATACACTATTTCATTTCATTAGTTCCCTGACAGTGCAAAGGAACACTCGTTCAAATTCTAAGGGCCTTATTTATGAGGCCTTGCTTCACTTTTATGCCGCAAGTGCGTCACTTTTTGTGACGCACCGGTAGCGTAACAAATGTGCCATGTTACTCTATATTTTCAAAGTGACGCATCTAGGCAGATGCATCACTTTGAAACTCCTGCACCACATTATACCTGCACCAGGTATAATGTATGCAGGGTGGGTGTTGCCCCTCAAAAAGCCTTGTAGAAGGAAGTGGCGCATTGAAATCTATGAGAACTCAGTGCGCCACTTCTAGGACGCCATTGCCTCAATATCTTACACCTGCCTCACAGCAGGCGTAAGACTGATGCAGGCCCTTTCACATGGGGCTTGCCCCATGTGAAAGGACACATTGCTGGAGTTGCGTCTATTTTCAGACACACCCCAGCAATGCATCACTTTTGCGCCTACAGATACGTCAGAAATACTGACATATCTGTAACATGATGCGTCATGATGCGTCATACAGTAAATATGACGCATTGATCATATCGCAAGGAGGGCGCACTAAGAAGTGACGCATCCCTGTTTTCACACAGCCATGCATCACTTCTCATAAATAAGGCCCTAAATGTGTTTACATCTAATATTCAGGGATAGTTATGTGTGTTTTCAATATTGTAACACAGCAGCAGCTCATCAATATTACTGCAAATAATCTTTGTAACGCCCTCCCATTTCTTATATGTAAGGCCTTGTTTTGATCTAAAAGAATTTTTTTTATGTATATTGCATGAAACATAAACACAACATTTCTCTGCAAAATGGCTATACTAGACTCACAAATAAGGTGCATAAAAAAATAAATGAAAGGAAAACAGTATTTAAAACAATCTGTTTAAGAAATATTCAAAGGTCATTAGGGCAAAACTCTGGAGATTGGAGCTGACTCTGTCTGGGGGCCCCCTGAAAGGCTGGGGCCCTGGGCCAGAGCCCACTTTGCCCCTGCATTAAAACGTCTCTGGCCAGGCTCACCAACATCGCTCCACAGATCAAGCTGATGGCTGTCATTCACATGCTGGCATCTGGTTCTTTCCAGATCTCAACAGCCAGAGTGGCTGGAATATCTCAGCCATCTAGTCCTGCCTTAATACCCTCTGTCCGGGATGCCAATATCCGCCGAACACTCCAGTACCTCCTCTTTCCCAAGACACAAAAACTTCAGATGGACACCAAGCAACGTTTCTACACCATTGCTGGATTGCCACATGTGCTAGGTGCCATGGATAGCACACATGCTCAACTGGAAGCTCTTACAGCACCACCACACCTGTACAGGAACCAGAAGCACACCAATTCTATTAAAGTCAGGGCCATCATGGACCATGAGGGGTTGTTCACCAATGCGCTGGCAAAATACCTGGGGAGTGCACATGATGCCTACATCTGCAGCACTGTATATTCAATGAGCGCTTCCAGGATGACCAATATGAGAATGGCCTACTTCTTGGTAAGCAAATCTGAAGTACATAACAAAACTCTAGCAGTAAGACATGAATGACAAAATAGCCCTCACTGTGTCGGTTGATGGAGATTTGGCCATATGTATGTTTGGTGTGCTTCATACATGCACCATACATTATGAGACACATATAATACAAACCCCAAGTCACCTGTGAAGACATGCAAAGCCACATTGTATGGCTTTGAAGGGCATAAAGTTACAGAGCAATACAACACTGGGTAGAATGCAGTGTAACATCACTGTGTGTAAGGAAGGAGATCCATGGGTGTTGTAGGGGTGCCTCCGTGAAACTTCCAAAGTTCATAAGGCATGTCATGTTTCCCACAGCAGGTAAACTTAGAAATGTGACAAATAATTTGGTGTCCCCAGGTAATGTGTCACAAGGAAAAACAACTGAAGTCTTCCAAGTCACTCCCACCTACTAGGTGTGCTGCATTCTGTGGCACATACATAGACAGTCAGGACTCTGAAGGCTTAATCAGCTTTTCAATTAGCCCAAATGAAAAGCATATGAATCTGGGAATATGAAACTCACTAAGTCAAACACAATGCAGCCAAACATGGCAAACATCTGTCATCACATAGATTATAATCCAACCTGGACAAGGCACCACAGTGTACACAGGTTAACAAACTCAATCTACATTAGCGACAGCAATGAGTAAACTATAAAGGAACAGAAGTACACAATCCCCTACAAGTCAGAGCCATACATATACATGTGTAAAACCAATGTATTGTGTCTACAATTGGATTTGATAGCTCCTTGTAACAACATCAGTAAGTCCTGCAAAAGGATTGCCCACATTACAATACTTATGTGTCAATCAAAGTGCACCATGACAACTTTTCTGTGAAAAACAATAGTTTAATGCTGAAAAAAAATAGCACAACAATCCATGTAACATGTTTGAACTACACCAAGTGTATGCACCAAAATTACATGTTTAAGGAAGTGAACAATGAAATAGCTGTGCCAATGTCATGTGGGCCACAAAGAAAATATGTTGTTTAACATGGACATATGTATGTGTGAGTGTTAAACATGGAGTCTATGTCTCAACCTACCTAGGGAGGCCCAACTAAGCAAATATCTGATAAATAATCTGTCACTTCACACATGAAGTGAGTGCACAGAACTTTTACTGATCAGGAACATCGCTAAAAACTCATCACAGTAAGCAACTGGATAAACATGAAAGTCATGCTCATCATTTGCTATAGCACAGAGAACTGGACGAGACATGTGTAAACCTTTGGCCAACTGTTGAAGTAGCACATATTGTGAAATACCGTACTAAATGTGTTTAAGTCATTCAGTACACATAACACACAAGGGCAGGAATGTAGCTGTAACAGAGAGCTAAAGCATTGACAGTTGCAATTTCTGTTTAACTTGCAACTGACCAAGGATATGGTCTCCAGTCATGGATCATGACCTGAATAGCGCATCCCTACACTGAGCCGGAACGGCACTTCAACCATGTATTGGTCAAGACCTGCAGCAATGCGGAGAGAACCTTTGGTTTTCTGAAGTCCCAGTTCAGATGCCTGCATATGTCAGGGAGGAGATTGCTGCACTTACTTCTACGGTTTGCAAGATCATCAAAGTATGTGCCATTCTCCACAACATCTGTGTCTAGACAAATGTCCCATGGGACATGGAACATGATGCGTAGGACCCAGTGGAAGAGGATGAGGATGAGAATGAAGGAGAGATCCACAGTACAGTGGCTGGGATTAGACAATGCACACACATTGTGCAGAATTTCTTCTTAAAGTACATGTACAGAATGCCCATACATAAAGGGAAGTTACAAAATGGAAATACATGTTTGAAGCAATTATTTGTGTTGGTGTTTATGTCACAGTCCCAGTAAACATCAACTCACCCTCATCACGTCAAATAGAAGTAGACCTCAAATTGTAATAAGCATGTCATCAGACCTGTTGAGCAACATGGGGCCATGTGTCTCGCCTATGAAGTGCACATATACAGAAATGCAATGCGAAGCAGTGTACTGTATCAAAGATATAGTCCAGGCATGACACATTTGCTATTCTAAATTGATAATTACTCTTCCCTTGCACTTGAGCAGTAAAGAGCTACACAACTAGCAGTCTTGACGACTTGTGCAGCAGCAAAGCATACAACAGATGGCACTTGGAACACAAATCACAAATTACCATACCTGAGAATAGCCTCACATTGTAGTGTGTCTCAACAAAGTGTAAACATGTAGAATGACAGTAGTGTGCTGTACATACTTTTGTAGCAGATTCCATCAGAGATAATGAGTGACATGTTTAAATGACAAAGGCCTAGTGTCATGCAAACATGTTTAAAGCTGTCACTTGTCTAAAATGCATACATGCATGTGTGTCTTACTACAGAACACAGCACATATGAGCTATTTCTTGCCTATATTGTCACAAATACCACATCATGCTACAGTAGAGAAAGGACACATTTGCCATGCATTGCTCAGCAATGCAACGATGACTAAAGGCCTGTTAAATAACTATATTAGCAGATGACATTGTACAGTGAGTAAACCGCCAGAGCAATATGACATTGGATAGGTAATATGGCAACATCAGAACATCTGAAGAATACTGAGATGTCAAGAATTTGATTATAATTGGATAAAAAGACAGACAGAACTGTATGTGCATACACACTAACTCATTGCATATTGTAAGCTGAAGGGAATGTGATGTGAACTTCCCTTTGCATGGCAAGACTTGTGTACTTCTGATCTGAATGTAGAATTGCATAGTTGAGGGGATCACAAATCTTGTAGTCACCAAAAGGTGAATTGTAAGTTGAGTGTGTCCCATAAAATATGTCTGTGTCAGGGAATGCAGTATCTTTGGACCAGTAGGCACACACAAAGGCCTGCCCTCAGAGTGGATGTACTGGTACATACATTGACAGGAGTAAGACAGAGAACATGTGTGATTGGAAGCATCATGCTAATTGAACATCACAAGTGAAATTGACTATTTTATCATGTTTCACTACAGTGATGACGAGTGGCTCTCCCATCTACTTGAAAGGTCTGTTGCTGTGTGACACACTCACCCCAAACGTAAATAATATTTTCTGCAAAATTGGTGCATAATAACACCATGTACAGAACACTTATGCCTGTGCAAGACATACACAACAGAAAATAAGCAATATCTAACAGTGTGCACATTCAGAGATTGTGTGTGCTGTTACAGTATGTTCATCTATGGACCCTCGGCCACTGTCCAAAGGGAGTGTAGTACTAAAGAGTGTGCGATGACTGAGTCTGTGTCCTGCACTTCATAATGTTGGTTTCTGTCTTACATATGTGGATAACAGTATAGTCTTCATGATGCCCTCTGCCGGCCCTGGATTGTGTATCTAGGCCCAACACAGGGATTCCTGCACCATGCAAAAGTCCCTACATTGTATCTAGGCTGCTGACAATGCACCAGTGCAGAGTGAAAGGATAGGAATTCACTGTATATGATGAATAAGATGAAATCATGCCCTTCAACTCTGACGTAGGGCAGCACTGCAAAGCAAATTGCTGGGATATCCTGCGTCAACTGCCCACAAATTGAAATGCAGAATGCAGCACGCATGGAAAGAGGATACAACAAGGAGAAATCAAGTAAAATCTCCTCATTGTGCATCCCTCTTGGAGCCATAAGTTCTTTGCGCAACCTCAGGTCTACACGATTTTGTAAATCTGGGGTAGAGCCAACACACATGAGTGTTGTGTGGGAACAGCCACCACAAGGCCAATGGAATGCCTCCGTAGAGCAGAGTAAGGCAATGCAGCTCTTTGTGCTTTCCTTCCATATTCCATGTATATGACGCCATTCTAAACCACACAAAGAGGCTTTGTGTGACCTCATACATGTGATTTATTGATTAACGCCACTGGAGCATCACCAAAAGTGATCCTAGCGTGGTGCAAGGTGCTCACTATTATGCCCCTTAGTTACTCCTTGGGTCAATCATGTCACTTATATATCATGGTACACTAGACTCTGACATTATTCTGCCAAGCTTTACTCAATCAATCAAATCTTTGATGCATGCTTCAGGAATATCATGATGGGTACATCTGAAGTGCAGCACCAGCCTGCTCAAGCCTGCAAGCAGACTAGATGCGTGCATTGAGCTGGCCATATTGCCATATGGACAATCTCGCTTTTGCGGACAAGTCATGTTCCATCAATAAACTTGATCGCAATATTGATAATGCTTATACATAGTACACACAAATAGTAGCGCGCCACTGATAACATTTTGCTGTATGGATAGCAAGCACCCTCCGCATGCACTTGTGTAACACTAAGTGTTAGTGTTAAAATCACCATCACTGACACGGGTACCTTAATAGAGCTTTTTAGCGAAATACACCACTGAGCGGAAATTAGTTTTCAACAGCATGAGGTAAAACACTCAGGACTTTGTACAAACAGCAAGCATAAATATCTTTGAGCTCAGCGAATTGTTGTGTTTGTTTTCATGTTTGTTTATTCTTACAAATTTTACCGGCTTTCGGAAATCCTGAGGGCTTGAACGGATAAACCGTGAGTTTGTTTATTGCATCCCCCACAGGTTAGGGTGCGCCTTAGCACGCGAATACCGCTGTGGAGGGACAGTCCTGATGAATGCTTTGCTAATTTGCAATCTAGCCAGATAGGAAACATCCAAATCACTTGTTTTTACTGGTACCTGGTTTTCCACCATTACAAAAAAATGTTGGGATAAACCAAGGTATCTTTAAAACCACACTTATTCACTATTGCACTCACACCACACCAAAAGCTGCTCCGCTGTAACCAGGCATCGTAGCACACCAGGGAGGCACTCGTCCTCTCTGGTGGGGACCCAATGATGAGGCATGTCACCAACTAGGTTGGTGATTGAGGGTTCTTCTAAACAAGAGTGATTCCTCGTGCTGGCTCTCTCTCTATTTTTCCTTCATTTGGCCTCACTCTTTTGTTGTTTATGATATTGATTAAGGGGACCAAGAGTGACACCCTGTATATCCCTCACTCTCTTTTTGTTATTACATACTTGCTAAGTGTGGCACTTACTGCATGTGAACTTTTTAACTACTTGCTAAGTTGGAAATTGTATTAGTGTGACATTTCCTCTTAGCCTAGGGATGTGTAGGCTAGTTCCAGGGTCTGTGCTCTGGCTCCTATGTATTCTGTGTATGTTGTACAATTGGTGTCATGTGTGTTTACACTCACACTCAATGCATATGAGGGTTCTCGGGCAAAGAAGAGTCAAAATGTCCCTTCATATCCCATGTATGATGCTATGCAGAAGGAGTCTGGCCATTACTGTCTGCATATTGTCAACGCATGCATTATGATAGTACTTTTAGGATATCTTCAAATAAGCATTGAGGCTGAAATATGTGCATGGTGACATTGTCATGATAACTGAGTAAGATATATGTGGATGTGTGAACATGTGTTAATAGCTCACATACCTCACAGGACCCAATTTGTGCAATTGTGTGGAACTCAAGGTACAGATGCTTATTGTCACACCATGGCGTTCGATAGTTCATAGAGATTTTCCACATAATGCCATGGCAGGGGAGGCACGTGATGCTTGCCAATCTCCAACAAGAGCATGTGATAGGGACTGTAGAGCAATTTCCTTAAGATGGTAGAAAGTGAATTTTGGCTCTGCTCATCCACCATGGTCTAGTTAGTCCTATTTGCAACAGACATACACCACGCTAGTTTAAGGTATTGCATTTAGCCACAGGTGTGTACATTGGCTAATTAAAAGTAGCAGTTCTTGTAGCAACAATCCCAACGCTGTTCGAGAGCCATCAAATGTCCAGATAGAGTCTATGGGGGATACATTTCATGTGACATTTCGAGGAGAGGAGTGTTCCAGTGAGAAGGGAAGGTATGCCTCATCGACAGTCCCCAAAAAAATAAGATTGAAAATTGGGCATTCAAAAAGAGGACCGTACCAGGCGACAAGGGCAATGGCAGGATAATTAACACAGGTCCAATGGAAAACTGGCCAAAAGGCACAGACAAATGTTACTGGGTAGCTCGCCGCCATAAAGGGGTGAAGTCCCCATCTTCCTCCTCTGATGTGCGTTGTGTCTACCATGAGGGTGGCGGTGTTTGTTCAGGAGGTATCTGAGGCACACACACATCAGGGACTGAAGATATGGCTCCTTGTCCCCAGCAGCATTTGTCTGTGCTAGCAAGGAGGTCAGCACAGCACTGACAAGGGCCTGATGGCTTGTCAGAAAGGCAACAATGTCACGTGGCAGGCAAGATTCACTGTTGTGTCCTTTCAGATGGCATTATCTCACCATTGTTCACAGGACGTCTGTGTGTCATACCGCATATTGCAATACAGTTACACATCTTGCTGTCCTGCCCTGCCCTGCCGGAGAGCATAAGTGGAGGTAAGGTCCACATCTGCCTTGCTGATTGCCTTTCTTCTTCATGATATATTTACTGATTTGAGTTTCCCTTTTTAACACCACTGGTGTGCACATTGCAGCAAGTCTGCATTTCCTCTGGCCACTACTCAGCCCGCAGATCCTGCTTTGGTCATGTCAAATTTTGGATCTTGCAGTCTACCTTTCACAAAGTACACCACACTAGTCTGCCTTGTTGTGCTGTCTTGCACATTCATGTGGCCAAGGGCTCATATTTGACACACATCTACACAACTCTACACAGCTAGCAACCTTGTTACACTGCAGATATATGTTTGGGCATGCACTTACCATGGTTTCCCAATTTGTGTACACTCATGTAATTTCAGTACAGACATGGTTGTCTACATAATTCAGCACCATGAGCACGGTGTACCAACTTAAAGGGGATAGACCCAGTCACACTTGGAAGGTTGCTACCACTGTCACTCACCCCATTTTTTCAGTACCAGATCTGGTTATCTGCAGTGTATCACACATGGCTAAACTCAGCCCCTCTCACTTTTACCTGTACATGAATCCTCTGCCAATCCACTTGAGGATGCCAGGGTCTCAACTTTCTGTCACACACTGTTGGCACACAGATCATACTTTGATTCTCATGTGACACTGACACCCCCAATGTGAGACAGCATTTGCAATTGATCAACATGTCAGCCGGTATCTGAGGGCTATGGCTCAGACTGGGGTCCATGTGCTAGTAGCAATGATATTCAGTCACGTGCACCTACCAAGGTTGGCCACTAAACTAGGCCCATACACCTCACCCTCCAAACATCACTAAGACCTGATAAACGTCGTGGATACCTATCTCATCCAGTCACTTCAAGATCACCTGTTTGATATCCTCCTGCTTTGACATATGTGGCATAGTCAGATATTTCTCTTCCCAAATCCATCTTGACACATCACATGTGGGATGTAGTACACCAATGCCTTCTTCTATTGCATCCCTTCCCAGCTGCATCACAAGTGTGACACTATAAGACACAGCAGTGCATAAGTATTGATCAGACCACCTTTCAGTGCATACATCACTTCTCACCTCCTTGATATGCAATGTCTCCCCATTCAAATACAGTGCCAGTTCAATGTGCTCAGCCACACCTACATTGCACTACACTGCCACAGGCCCACCAGTCTCACACACGTTCTATTCTTCCTACATACACTCATTGTCCTCTAATGTGCATCACTTGCTTTCACCTCTACCCCCAGTATGAGTGTGTACATGACAGGAGGTATGGTGGTCTCTACTATGGCAGCCAACACCTGTGTACTGTCACCCTGCACAAGTGACCAGGAGTGTGCAATGTAGTTTCATGCTTGTGATTTCACATGTGACTTTTGCATTTTCATATGTGGTGATAAGTCACATACACCACACCTGAATCCCCTCTCAGGTGAAAATTTAATCCTGTGGCATTCCCATTCCATTCCATTGCTTTAGAGTCCAGATTTGTCTGCATGGCCCCAAGGCTGACACACTAGCATCATGGTACAAGGGGCCCTGCATTGTCAAAGTCAGGGTGGGCAGGGTTCAAGTGTCCATGCATGATGCGGTGTTTCAGTCCAGGTTTCTTGCTTTGTATTGTGGGACTTGTAGTCCTGTTCACTCGTCTAATACATTCCACTACAAGTATACAGAGGTGATCCTGGATTGATGCTGCACATCACATATGGACTGGACAAACTTGACAGTGCTGTACTGGGCTGTGCAACATGTAATTGTCAGTAGGCTTACAGTTATGGGATGTATGAATTAACAAGTGTGAGATTCCTGCCCTTTCCCTTGCACACAGCACAATGCAGTACAGGAAGGTAGGCTTCTGCCCTGCACAGCATGACATTCTTCACCATAGTGGCCCTTGTTGCCACTTAAACTGTAGATCTTCCTGGTCCATCAGCACAGCACTGTCTTGTCCTGGCACTCCTGCCACAAACTCAGATGGGAAGATGGATGCCACCTGCTCCTTCTGGTCTCCAGGCCCTCCTCCTCCAGTCGTCATGCCTGCCCTCAAGTTGTTGGCCAGTTTATCCTTGGTCCTACGCTTATAATCATGTCAGCGCTACCTCTTTGTAGTGATACCTGAGTTCTGAGGGCCTGAAGGCGTAATGTAACTGGTGCTCATGTAAAGCACTCAAACAAATTTGGGTTAAGTTTGTGCTATATAAAACTGCAAACAAAAATAATAGTGGGGTGATTCATTAATAAATGTTGGTGCTAATTGTTGAGAGAAAAAAATGTTTTTAATTTCATTGACTCAAACAACAAGGGACCCAGGCCCTCATTTTGGGGAAAGTCATCTTGCAGCACTGCTCTACACCAAAGTTAAAGGGCAGGAACGCACTGTATTTAGTCAGTACAATTCATTCCTGTCATTTCCCACTGTCCAGGTGTCATTTTGGCAGCCTAGCACCAACGCAGACACCCTTGCACCATGGTGCAAGGGTGCCTGTGTTGTCAGCAGGATTGTTTTAGTGCAGGAAGGGACCCCTACCATTTAACAACCAAGTAAAGGGGCCAGTAGCCATGGGAGATTACAAATGACAGAATAGCTGTACTAAGGAGGGACTAACAAGCCTATTTAGAAATCAGAAGACAGCATTAATGAAGGACAAATACACAAGTCAATGAAAATTATAAGCGGAGGAGTGGGCGGGGCTTCCCTACGTACTGAACTACCCAGGCTTTTTGTAGAGCAGCACTTCTAAAAATGAGGTTTTGCAACTTCTATGTGTGCTGCATTAAGCAGCACAGATAGAAGTTACAGAACGCCATTTTAAGTTGTTAATGTACCCAAAGGCATGCACATGGTGCAGGGGTGTCTGTGCTGATGCTAGGTGGCTAAATTAGTGCCAGTGCAAGGGGAAATGCAGGGCTGCACCGTATCCTTGTAAATAAGGTGCATCCCTGCATTTCAGAAGTGGTGGACTGTGGCGTCAAGCAAAGAGGCTCACGCCACGCTCCACCACTTCCTCGTAAATATGCCCTCAACATGCTTAACACATTGTTATGAGTAGATGAAATAGATATACACCTGCACCTGGCACCAATCGCACTCAACTGGATGCAATGTATTTATTTATGCAGTTCTATGTAAATGTTACACAAGAGGCAATAGTGTATACAAAATAACAAGAAATTATTGCAACACACCAACCAAAGAAGAATACAAGCAAGGAATTCAGAATGGAAAATGTCCAATAAGGAAAAAGACTGAAATGCAAAATTCAGGAGAAGACGATAGACATAAGAAGTTTGACATGTGAACAATAGCCCTGGAAGTGCAAGAGGGGATGGCGAAGTAGAGAGGAAGGAGGCTGGAGAAGTTTCACTAATGTACATAGGAGAAAGAGGTGACTTTGATATGGTTACAAGGACTAGATGCCAGAAAAAAATGAGGAGTAGTTTAGAGAAGAAGTCAGAGAAAGGAGACAGTTATCCAAAATATGAATTTAGCTAGGGTTCGTTAGGAGTGGTTTTGAAAAATAGGTTTCATTTTACTCCTAAAGGTTGACAGGGAGGTGGTGGTTGAAAAGCTTGTGGGAGACAGGAGAGAATTCAAAATTGTACCTGCTTTGCCAGAAAAGGCTAGTTTCACACTGTTAGAAATTGGGGTCTCTAGTTGGCAGAGGTAGGTACCTTTGTCCAAATAGGGACTCTTCTTTCTATTAAAAAAATAACCCCTGCTCACCCCCTTGGTAGCTTGGCATGAGCAGACAGGCTTATCTCAGAGGCAGTGTATTAAACATTTGTGAACTCATACAGTAATACAGTGAAAACACTACAAATGGACACCACACCAGTTTAGAAAAATAATTAATCTTTATCTAAACCAAGACAAGACCAAACAATAAAAATCCAACATACAATACTCTTGAAAATAGTACTTGTGCAAAATAACCTTTAAATTGAAGGAGAATCAATAAAACACAGTTCTTCGGACTCAGTAGCTCCTCCTGGGGCTACTGCAATACTGAATACGACAGAGTCTAACAATTTCAGCCGACTGCGTCGATACAGGCCAGCTAAAGCATCGACAGACTCGGACACTGTACATATCTTGTTGCTACCAACACGTCGATGCAAGTCTGTCGGGGCAAAAGTCGCGGTTGCATTGTGAAGTGAATCGTTGCGGCAGGCGGTGTCCTCATGATGCAGTGCAGTCAGCGGCTAGTTGACAGAGTCGGTGAGACCGGGCTTGCCTTGAAGGGTGAGATGGTGCTCGCTGCAGTGCTGGCAGGTCATGGTGCGGTGACGGAGCCGGTCGATGTTCGGGTCGGGCAGCGACGGAGTCAGTGACGTCCTTGCAGTGTGTAGCGTAGCGTTGCAGAGTGCGGTGCCCTCAGGATGCAGTGCAAGCAGCGGCTCATTGACGGAGTCGGGGAGACCAGGGTTGAGTTGCAAGGCATTGCTCTGCGACGGACTCAATGACAGAGCCGGTTACCCCTTTTCTTCTGCGGAGACAATCAGAGATGGTACCCACAGACACGGTGAGGTCATTGCTGTTCCTGAGATCTTTAGAACAGGGGACAAGCTCAGTTTAAGCCCTTGGAGATCGTTTCTTAAAGCAGAGGGACAAAGCAAGCAGCAAAGTATTTTTCTCATTTCCTTGGCAGCAAGTAGCCACTGCAGGCCAACCCCAGACAGAAAACAGCACAGAAGCAGTATTCCTCCTCAGCATCTCCAGCTCCTCTCCTTCGCAAAGGTTCCTCTTGATTTCCCAGAAGTGGTCTAAAAGTCTGGGGTCTGGGCCCCTCTTTTTATACACCATAACCCTTTGTTCTCTGAAAGCAGAGAGCGTCTGTACCCAGCCAAAACCAGTTCTGTCCTCACTGGTGCAGATTCTTGGCAGGGGTGGAGACAGCATTGTTGAAGACAGACCAGGCCTATTCAGTTGAAAGGAAACCTCCTCCCCCTACTCTAAATGCAGCCCAGGTCTATTCAGCCCAACCCTGACTCATCAGACTTCTGTAGCCACTGCCCCTCTCCAGCCCTGTCATCCAAAAGCCAGACATGCAATACACAAACCTAGCAGAGGCGCACTGGATGGTTAGGCAAGAAAATACCTACTATCTAAAAGTGGTATTTTCAAACACAGAATGTAAAAATCACCCTGACTAAAAGATGCATTTTAACATTCTGAGTTCAGGCATACTAAACTTTTTCTTTCCACCTTGTTCCTGGGGTCAGTTATGTTTATAAGATGTTATAAACAAACTCCCTATTCTGTCCTATGGGAACAGGTAGCCTTGCAATAGTGAAAAATGAAATTGCCAGTGTTTCACCATCAGGGCATACCACACACATCAGGGCATGTCCTAGCTTTCACATAAAATGCCCCCTGCCCACAGAGTTACCTTAGGCCCGCCTTAGGGGTGGCTAATATGTAGAAAAGGGAAGGTTTAGGGACTGGCAAATATGTGCACTTGCCAAGTCGACATGGCAGTCCCAGGCTGCACACAGGCTCTGCAATGGCAGGCCAGAGTTACATTTTACGGGTTGCTTCTGTGGGTGGCACATTCAGTGCTGTAGCCCACTAGCAGTATTTGATTAACATGCCCTGGGCACACACAGTGCACTATACGAGGGTCTGACAAGTAAATCAAATATGCCAATCATGAAATCACTCATCCATAACAACAATTTACAAAGGGAGCTATTGCACTTTGGCACTGAATAGCAGTGGCAAAGTGCCCAACGCATCTAGACCAGCAAACCGAAGTCCGACACACAGCAAAAATACAGGGGACAACAGTAAAAAATGCAGGGGAGACCCACACCAATGGTGCCATATCTAACACACACCTAAATAGATAATAGCTGTTCTTTGCAAAGTCTCTCCCTTTTCCAGGTTTGTTGCTCATCACAACTGACTCACACTAAGACGATGGAACCTATTTCCAATAAGAGGAAGTGAAATTACTTGAAAGAAAAGCATATTATGTGGTCCTTTATGTGATAGACCACTATGGGGGATTTTTCAGTGTGTCTCCACACACCCTCCGAGTGGCACACATTCGGGATTTGTGGCAAGAGATATTGACAATACTAAAATATGGTATCAGACTATAATGGACTCAATAGTGCCATACAAAAATATTGTGCTCTAAATTGTGTTCTGAAAACATTTACAACAATATTGTACCATTGGAGTTAATAATAGAAAATCTACAATCGATGAAGCAATACTTTTTTAATCAATATTTATCCAACAACGTTTGAGCCAGGCTGTATTTTCTCATTATTCTGACATACAACCCAAGTGGAGAGGTGCACCGTAGGGGACACCAAGAAGACGTTTCAGAATGAGTAGAAGTTTGTGAAAGAGCAGTTTCACCAGAGTACAGTACAAGTTGCAGATGTAATGCATAGTGGCAAACCAGGATGATATCTCCGAATCCAACAGAGCAGTGTATGTTAGACTTCACACAAGCGCACGTGGTGTATGGCCTGTCTGTTTCTGTGACCATGGTCATTTAGCCAGCTAAGCTCCACTGCAAAAAGCACTAGCCAGTGCACCTATGTTGCTGCATCTGCCTCACATCATCCACAAAATATGCCCACTTATCGGACCCCCATTGGGAAAAGTGCCATGTGCCCCCTTCAAAAGGGATCACGACTAAAGGAACAATATACCTGATGCAAATAAAGTTGCCACACCTTTATGTCTAATGCACTGCATTGAGCCACTTCCAGATGCATGGCCAATGGAACAAGCTCAGTAGTAACCACTAAACTTATTTTTGCGGCCCGTTGATATCACATCTGCCTACCGCCAAAATGCTACCTAACTTCCTGAGTGTGGCCATATTCAATTTTGAGCTGCTCAGATAGTCGCTCCTATTTATACAGCCAGGCAGGTGTATACATTACTTTGTCTGACCCACACACTTTATACATATGAGAACAGACAAAACACATGTACCTCTTGCAGATACACATCACAGATGTTCTTTACATCGCTCACAAATACAACCGTATGTTCTGAGAGATCCGTGTGCGCCCTTATCTAGTTTCAATGAATGATCCTTAACTTGTATTGTTGTTTGGGTACTGATGAGACAGGCTACACAGACTCATGTGTTATGCATATTTCTCTTGAGAACAACATATTTTATGCAATATTGGCAGTGGCTGCAAGCATGATTCGTGGGTGGCGAGGCTGGTGCAGGCACACTGGGAGGGAGGTTAATTCGGGAAAGGTGCGCAATGTAAAAAAAAGAGAATGATAAAGTAATCACTTACCTTGCAGTGCTCCGGGGCCCGCGTCTCCACTTCTGCTCTCCTCCTCAGGAAGCACAGCCAGGCTCACCTGACCAATCACAGTGCTGCAATGCAGCGTTGTGATTGGTGTTGAGCATTCTGGTTCGACACTCAACCAGGGAATTGGGGCCTGGGCATGTGCTCCATGTAGGCTGTATGCCTAGGGGCATATTTAGAAGTTGGCGATAAAAAATTATCGCCGCTTTTGCGGCCGTTTTTGCCCGAAAAGCGCCGATAATTTTATCGCCTAATTAGCAAGGCCACACTAACGCGTGAAACCTTGCTTTAGCGTGGGGATTCCTAACGCCCAGCTTTGCATCTCCAATGAGATGCAAAGTGGGCGTTCCTGACCTAACATGACAGGAGAAATGTCGCTAAGCGACATTTCTCCTATCATCAAGCCCCATGCTATGAAGCATAGCATCAGGAAAAGTAGCGATAACCCCTGTTATCGCTACTTTCCTTACGCCTGCTTCAGGACTGACTTAGCCTTGATATCCTATGGAAGGTGGATATCATGGCTAAGTTTGTGAGTCCCTATCAGCAAGCTAACGCTACACTGCATGAGATTATCGTTGGGTTTCCAGCGATAATCTCACGTTAGGCAGTTAGCGTGAGGATTTTAACGCTGAGGAGATAAGCGTTGCTAATAGCACGCTGTCTCAGCGATAAAAATCCACGTTACCCAGCGATAATTATCCTCATGCTAAGAGCGCTGAGCGATAATTATCGCCGGTTGTTGCTGATATGCCCCCAAATGATTATGAAATATGTTTTTTAAATAAATAGCTCACCACATATTGGGGCGAAGGTCGCAAAGCAGATTAAATAAGTTGGGTAAGTAACCATGCCTAATGTTCTACAATAGGACTCTCGTTTCTTTGTTGAGTTCAATGTAGGATAGACTGAAAAGCTCAACATCAAAGGTTTCCTGAACCTTTTAATAGAGAATGAATAAATTCAACATTTATAGAGCACGCTGGTTCACAATCATGGGTATTGTGGCACTAAAAACACTTAGTGCCTTATTACGTGATTGATGGTAACATGGACTGCCGTATTGGCAGTGGCGGTCCGAGTGCGGTGTGCTCAGCAGTCCGACCGTCGTATTACAAGTTGGAAGGATAGGGTTTGCGAAGACCACCACTGGACCGCCAAGACCGTCAGCAGACCGTTAACTGCTGGGTTCTCAATTGGGGAAAGGCAGCCACCAAAGGGCGGTACAGGGGAGCAGCATTACCATGAATATTATGAGTTTCCTGTTACAATAGCAGATTGTGGCGGTCCGATGCCAGCTTCAAGGTGGTAGTGAAAAAGATTTGAGGTGCATACTGATGCCTTTCTTCCTCTTCCAGGCAGATTCCAATGTGGATCCCTTTCTCCAGGTCCCTCCTTCACTGCAGGATCCCAAGGGTTATGGCCTTGTGTGCGGTTATCTACAGGTGAGTCCTTTTCATACCATATGCCCATTGTCAGGACTTCCCGCATATACCTGCTCCCTGCTGACGAGAGGCAATTACCTCGAAACACGTGTCCAGGGATGGCATTATATTTCTATATACTCGTGGCGTAGGCGTACTCACCGTAGCCACTACACTATCCAGAATCCTTTGGGGTTATTTGCAGCATGACGAGCAGTGTCGCGACCCATTTACGTAAATTACTAATAGCTCATTCGAGCGACTTTGGCTGACGAGCCCGGTGTCTGCACCTGCGCGCCTCGGAAGGTATTTTACCTATATATATGGCAGTCATCGGCACCCCGCATACCTACCTGCTCCCTGCTGACGAGAGGCAATTACCTCGAAACACGTGTCCAGGGATGGCATTATATTTCTATATACTCGTGGCGTAGGCGTACTCACCGTAGCCACTACACTATCCAGAATCCTTTGGGGTTATTTGCAGCATGACGAGCAGTGTCGCGACCCATTTACGTAAATTACTAATAGCTCATTCGAGCGACTTTGGCTGACGAGCCCGGTGTCTGCACCTGCGCGCCTCGGAAGGTATTTTACCTATATATATGGCAGTCATCGGCACCCCGCATACCTACCTGCTCCCTGCTGACGAGAGGCAATTACCTCGAAACACGTGTCCAGGGATGGCATTATATTTCTATATACTCGTGGCGTAGGCGTACTCACCGTAGCCACTACACTATCCAGAATCCTTTGGGGTTATTTGCAGCATGACGAGCAGTGTCGCGACCCATTTACGTAAATTACTAATAGCTCATTCGAGCGACTTTGGCTGACGAGCCCGGTGTCTGCACCTGCGCGCCTCGGAAGGTATTTTACCTATATATATGGCAGTCATCGGCACCCCGCATACCTACCTGCTCCCTGCTGACGAGAGGCAATTACCTCGAAACACGTGTCCAGGGATGGCATTATATTTCTATATACTCGTGGCGTAGGCGTACTCACCGTAGCCACTACACTATCCAGAATCCTTTGGGGTTATTTGCAGCATGACGAGCAGTGTCGCGACCCATTTACGTAAATTACTAATAGCTCATTCGAGCGACTTTGGCTGACGAGCCCGGTGTCTGCACCTGCGCGCCTCGGAAGGTATTTTACCTATATATATGGCAGTCATCGGCACCCCGCATACCTACCTGCTCCCTGCTGACGAGAGGCAATTACCTCGAAACACGTGTCCAGGGATGGCATTATATTTCTATATACTCGTGGCGTAGGCGTACTCACCGTAGCCACTACACTATCCAGAATCCTTTGGGGTTATTTGCAGCATGACGAGCAGTGTCGCGACCCATTTACGTAAATTACTAATAGCTCATTCGAGCGACTTTGGCTGACGAGCCCGGTGTCTGCACCTGCGCGCCTCGGAAGGTATTTTACCTATATATATGGCAGTCATCGGCACCCCGCATACCTACCTGCTCCCTGCTGACGAGAGGCAATTACCTCGAAACACGTGTCCAGGGATGGCATTATATTTCTATATACTCGTGGCGTAGGCGTACTCACCGTAGCCACTACACTATCCAGAATCCTTTGGGGTTATTTGCAGCATGACGAGCAGTGTCGCGACCCATTTACGTAAATTACTAATAGCTCATTCGAGCGACTTTGGCTGACGAGCCCGGTGTCTGCACCTGCGCGCCTCGGAAGGTATTTTACCTATATATATGGCAGTCATCGGCACCCCGCATACCTACCTGCTCCCTGCTGACGAGAGGCAATTACCTCGAAACACGTGTCCAGGGATGGCATTATATTTCTATATACTCGTGGCGTAGGCGTACTCACCGTAGCCACTACACTATCCAGAATCCTTTGGGGTTATTTGCAGCATGACGAGCAGTGTCGCGACCCATTTACGTAAATTACTAATAGCTCATTCGAGCGACTTTGGCTGACGAGCCCGGTGTCTGCACCTGCGCGCCTCGGAAGGTATTTTACCTATATATATGGCAGTCATCGGCACCCCGCATACCTACCTGCTCCCTGCTGACGAGAGGCAATTACCTCGAAACACGTGTCCAGGGATGGCATTATATTTCTATATACTCGTGGCGTAGGCGTACTCACCGTAGCCACTACACTATCCAGAATCCTTTGGGGTTATTTGCAGCATGACGAGCAGTGTCGCGACCCATTTACGTAAATTACTAATAGCTCATTCGAGCGACTTTGGCTGACGAGCCCGGTGTCTGCACCTGCGCGCCTCGGAAGGTATTTTACCTATATATATGGCAGTCATCGGCACCCCGCATACCTACCTGCTCCCTGCTGACGAGAGGCAATTACCTCGAAACACGTGTCCAGGGATGGCATTATATTTCTATATACTCGTGGCGTAGGCGTACTCACCGTAGCCACTACACTATCCAGAATCCTTTGGGGTTATTTGCAGCATGACGAGCAGTGTCGCGACCCATTTACGTAAATTACTAATAGCTCATTCGAGCGACTTTGGCTGACGAGCCCGGTGTCTGCACCTGCGCGCCTCGGAAGGTATTTTACCTATATATATGGCAGTCATCGGCACCCCGCATACCTACCTGCTCCCTGCTGACGAGAGGCAATTACCTCGAAACACGTGTCCAGGGATGGCATTATATTTCTATATACTCGTGGCGTAGGCGTACTCACCGTAGCCACTACACTATCCAGAATCCTTTGGGGTTATTTGCAGCATGACGAGCAGTGTCGCGACCCATTTACGTAAATTACTAATAGCTCATTCGAGCGACTTTGGCTGACGAGCCCGGTGTCTGCACCTGCGCGCCTCGGAAGGTATTTTACCTATATATATGGCAGTCATCGGCACCCCGCATACCTACCTGCTCCCTGCTGACGAGAGGCAATTACCTCGAAACACGTGTCCAGGGATGGCATTATATTTCTATATACTCGTGGCGTAGGCGTACTCACCGTAGCCACTACACTATCCAGAATCCTTTGGGGTTATTTGCAGCATGACGAGCAGTGTCGCGACCCATTTACGTAAATTACTAATAGCTCATTCGAGCGACTTTGGCTGACGAGCCCGGTGTCTGCACCTGCGCGCCTCGGAAGGTATTTTACCTATATATATGGCAGTCATCGGCACCCCGCATACCTACCTGCTCCCTGCTGACGAGAGGCAATTACCTCGAAACACGTGTCCAGGGATGGCATTATATTTCTATATACTCGTGGCGTAGGCGTACTCACCGTAGCCACTACACTATCCAGAATCCTTTGGGGTTATTTGCAGCATGACGAGCAGTGTCGCGACCCATTTACGTAAATTACTAATAGCTCATTCGAGCGACTTTGGCTGACGAGCCCGGTGTCTGCACCTGCGCGCCTCGGAAGGTATTTTACCTATATATATGGCAGTCATCGGCACCCCGCATACCTACCTGCTCCCTGCTGACGAGAGGCAATTACCTCGAAACACGTGTCCAGGGATGGCATTATATTTCTATATACTCGTGGCGTAGGCGTACTCACCGTAGCCACTACACTATCCAGAATCCTTTGGGGTTATTTGCAGCATGACGAGCAGTGTCGCGACCCATTTACGTAAATTACTAATAGCTCATTCGAGCGACTTTGGCTGACGAGCCCGGTGTCTGCACCTGCGCGCCTCGGAAGGTATTTTACCTATATATATGGCAGTCATCGGCACCCCGCATACCTACCTGCTCCCTGCTGACGAGAGGCAATTACCTCGAAACACGTGTCCAGGGATGGCATTATATTTCTATATACTCGTGGCGTAGGCGTACTCACCGTAGCCACTACACTATCCAGAATCCTTTGGGGTTATTTGCAGCATGACGAGCAGTGTCGCGACCCATTTACGTAAATTACTAATAGCTCATTCGAGCGACTTTGGCTGACGAGCCCGGTGTCTGCACCTGCGCGCCTCGGAAGGTATTTTACCTATATATATGGCAGTCATCGGCACCCCGCATACCTACCTGCTCCCTGCTGACGAGAGGCAATTACCTCGAAACACGTGTCCAGGGATGGCATTATATTTCTATATACTCGTGGCGTAGGCGTACTCACCGTAGCCACTACACTATCCAGAATCCTTTGGGGTTATTTGCAGCATGACGAGCAGTGTCGCGACCCATTTACGTAAATTACTAATAGCTCATTCGAGCGACTTTGGCTGACGAGCCCGGTGTCTGCACCTGCGCGCCTCGGAAGGTATTTTACCTATATATATGGCAGTCATCGGCACCCCGCATACCTACCTGCTCCCTGCTGACGAGAGGCAATTACCTCGAAACACGTGTCCAGGGATGGCATTATATTTCTATATACTCGTGGCGTAGGCGTACTCACCGTAGCCACTACACTATCCAGAATCCTTTGGGGTTATTTGCAGCATGACGAGCAGTGTCGCGACCCATTTACGTAAATTACTAATAGCTCATTCGAGCGACTTTGGCTGACGAGCCCGGTGTCTGCACCTGCGCGCCTCGGAAGGTATTTTACCTATATATATGGCAGTCATCGGCACCCCGCATACCTACCTGCTCCCTGCTGACGAGAGGCAATTACCTCGAAACACGTGTCCAGGGATGGCATTATATTTCTATATACTCGTGGCGTAGGCGTACTCACCGTAGCCACTACACTATCCAGAATCCTTTGGGGTTATTTGCAGCATGACGAGCAGTGTCGCGACCCATTTACGTAAATTACTAATAGCTCATTCGAGCGACTTTGGCTGACGAGCCCGGTGTCTGCACCTGCGCGCCTCGGAAGGTATTTTACCTATATATATGGCAGTCATCGGCACCCCGCATACCTACCTGCTCCCTGCTGACGAGAGGCAATTACCTCGAAACACGTGTCCAGGGATGGCATTATATTTCTATATACTCGTGGCGTAGGCGTACTCACCGTAGCCACTACACTATCCAGAATCCTTTGGGGTTATTTGCAGCATGACGAGCAGTGTCGCGACCCATTTACGTAAATTACTAATAGCTCATTCGAGCGACTTTGGCTGACGAGCCCGGTGTCTGCACCTGCGCGCCTCGGAAGGTATTTTACCTATATATATGGCAGTCATCGGCACCCCGCATACCTACCTGCTCCCTGCTGACGAGAGGCAATTACCTCGAAACACGTGTCCAGGGATGGCATTATATTTCTATATACTCGTGGCGTAGGCGTACTCACCGTAGCCACTACACTATCCAGAATCCTTTGGGGTTATTTGCAGCATGACGAGCAGTGTCGCGACCCATTTACGTAAATTACTAATAGCTCATTCGAGCGACTTTGGCTGACGAGCCCGGTGTCTGCACCTGCGCGCCTCGGAAGGTATTTTACCTATATATATGGCAGTCATCGGCACCCCGCATACCTACCTGCTCCCTGCTGACGAGAGGCAATTACCTCGAAACACGTGTCCAGGGATGGCATTATATTTCTATATACTCGTGGCGTAGGCGTACTCACCGTAGCCACTACACTATCCAGAATCCTTTGGGGTTATTTGCAGCATGACGAGCAGTGTCGCGACCCATTTACGTAAATTACTAATAGCTCATTCGAGCGACTTTGGCTGACGAGCCCGGTGTCTGCACCTGCGCGCCTCGGAAGGTATTTTACCTATATATATGGCAGTCATCGGCACCCCGCATACCTACCTGCTCCCTGCTGACGAGAGGCAATTACCTCGAAACACGTGTCCAGGGATGGCATTATATTTCTATATACTCGTGGCGTAGGCGTACTCACCGTAGCCACTACACTATCCAGAATCCTTTGGGGTTATTTGCAGCATGACGAGCAGTGTCGCGACCCATTTACGTAAATTACTAATAGCTCATTCGAGCGACTTTGGCTGACGAGCCCGGTGTCTGCACCTGCGCGCCTCGGAAGGTATTTTACCTATATATATGGCAGTCATCGGCACCCCGCATACCTACCTGCTCCCTGCTGACGAGAGGCAATTACCTCGAAACACGTGTCCAGGGATGGCATTATATTTCTATATACTCGTGGCGTAGGCGTACTCACCGTAGCCACTACACTATCCAGAATCCTTTGGGGTTATTTGCAGCATGACGAGCAGTGTCGCGACCCATTTACGTAAATTACTAATAGCTCATTCGAGCGACTTTGGCTGACGAGCCCGGTGTCTGCACCTGCGCGCCTCGGAAGGTATTTTACCTATATATATGGCAGTCATCGGCACCCCGCATACCTACCTGCTCCCTGCTGACGAGAGGCAATTACCTCGAAACACGTGTCCAGGGATGGCATTATATTTCTATATACTCGTGGCGTAGGCGTACTCACCGTAGCCACTACACTATCCAGAATCCTTTGGGGTTATTTGCAGCATGACGAGCAGTGTCGCGACCCATTTACGTAAATTACTAATAGCTCATTCGAGCGACTTTGGCTGACGAGCCCGGTGTCTGCACCTGCGCGCCTCGGAAGGTATTTTACCTATATATATGGCAGTCATCGGCACCCCGCATACCTACCTGCTCCCTGCTGACGAGAGGCAATTACCTCGAAACACGTGTCCAGGGATGGCATTATATTTCTATATACTCGTGGCGTAGGCGTACTCACCGTAGCCACTACACTATCCAGAATCCTTTGGGGTTATTTGCAGCATGACGAGCAGTGTCGCGACCCATTTACGTAAATTACTAATAGCTCATTCGAGCGACTTTGGCTGACGAGCCCGGTGTCTGCACCTGCGCGCCTCGGAAGGTATTTTACCTATATATATGGCAGTCATCGGCACCCCGCATACCTACCTGCTCCCTGCTGACGAGAGGCAATTACCTCGAAACACGTGTCCAGGGATGGCATTATATTTCTATATACTCGTGGCGTAGGCGTACTCACCGTAGCCACTACACTATCCAGAATCCTTTGGGGTTATTTGCAGCATGACGAGCAGTGTCGCGACCCATTTACGTAAATTACTAATAGCTCATTCGAGCGACTTTGGCTGACGAGCCCGGTGTCTGCACCTGCGCGCCTCGGAAGGTATTTTACCTATATATATGGCAGTCATCGGCACCCCGCATACCTACCTGCTCCCTGCTGACGAGAGGCAATTACCTCGAAACACGTGTCCAGGGATGGCATTATATTTCTATATACTCGTGGCGTAGGCGTACTCACCGTAGCCACTACACTATCCAGAATCCTTTGGGGTTATTTGCAGCATGACGAGCAGTGTCGCGACCCATTTACGTAAACTTCCCGCATATGGGCCTAACTCTGTTATTGGATATATAGTATTGTGCCACATATATCATGCATATGTGTGCATCCGACATATATGCAGTGGAAATGCACACACAGGCCTCAATATATTTGGTAATAGTACTCACCACTGCTGCAAGATACCCTCCTCCGCACCACCGGCCCATGGCCAACTCATAATATGGCAGTCTGTGGACCGCCAGTACAATGGGCTGTTCACTGGGGCGGGCGGCCCTACGATGGTCGGACCGCTAAACTCGTAATAGGGCCCTAACTGTTTACCTAAAGGCAAGGCGGGAGGAAATAGACAGCCTTAGAAGAGAAGAATTGATTGGTGTAAAACACTTACACCTTGGTTTCCCTCAGATGAAGCTGGCAAGGAAATAGGATCCAATTGCTTGGCCAATAATCAGAGTTGCAGATATATGCAGTTGAAATGCACACACAGGCCTCATTATATTTGGTAATAGTACTCACCACTGCTGCAAGATACCCTCCGCCGCACCACCAGCCCATGGCCAACTCATGATACAGCGGTCTTTGGACCGCCAGCACCATGGGCTGCTGGTGGGGGCGGGCGGTCCTATGTCAGTCGGACCGCCAAACTCGTAATAAGGCCCTAACTGTTTACTGAAGGAAAAGCGGGAGGAAATAGACAGCCTTAGAAGAGAAGAATTGATTGGTGGAAAACACTTACACCTTGGTTTCCCTCAGATGAAGCTGGCAAGAAAATAGGATCCAATTGCTTGGCCAATAATCAGAGTTGCAGATGTATGTAGAGTCAAAAAATGAGCATCGCAGTCGTAGATGACTTAAGACAAAGAGAATTGATGTTCATCCAGTTGGCAATTGCCATCACACATTTTTTAAAAGAGATTGAAGGGACAGAACACCTCAGTCCACTCTTAGTATGAGACATGTGTTTTCTGTGTGTGTTTTCTGTGTTAGAATGAAAATAAAAAAGACCTAATCAAAGAAGCTTGCATGTCTAGCAACTGTTTTGAGTGTGGCTGAGTGAGGAGCCATGAGGGACACTGCAATTAAAACATTTGAAATCTGACCAGAAAGGGGTAGATGAACAGCTTGGAAACAAATGGTATTAAACCATTTTAACTAGTCTATTGCCCTGCCTCCCACTATGACATTCTCCCACTCTGACATTGTCCAGCAGTTGACTAGATTGGAGTGGGGGACATTTCAGATGCAACAGGATGAGGGTAGCAATATGCTTTTTACCCTGTTGCATAAGGATATCATTAGTGCTGACATTAATACTGTTTCTATACTGAGATGGGGCCAACAACCAGACTGGTAGATGTCAAAGCATTGTGCAGATTCTAAGAAGAGTTGAGCATTGCGCAATTACTCTATCATTTTGGAGGACACTAGAAGGAGAGACAGGGAAATATTTGGCAAGTGCCATGGGACTGGCCATACTTTTATTCAATAGAGGTACTATTAAAGTTTCGTTCCAGATTCAGGTATCACTCTTTGAGAGAAAGAAATGGAGATGTTGAACAGGTTTATGAGGTGGGAAATGATAAGAGTGCCCATAAATGTAATATTGAATCTTTATTTTGGCAATATTTCAGCCATAAAAGAACACATAAAATAATATATACACTAAAAATACAATGTTGAAACAATAACTAAAATTGCATAGTCAAGTGTAGAGCAAAGGTGCAGGTCACTGTTAAAAATACAGTATTGCAGCAATAACTGGAATTACATAATCGAATATGAACCCGGGCTGCTAGTCACTATTTGCAATTATAAAACTCCTTTTAATCCAGATAGCATGCAGATACTTTGCAAGAGCAAACACAATATATCCTGCAGTATCAGTTTTAAAAACCCTTAATGCATCTGAACATTTCCTAAATCCTAAATTCCTGCAGATAGGTACAATCCAATTCTTCCTTGCTCTACTATAGAGAGGGCAGAAAAAGAGAATATGACATTCATCCTCTTTATTCATACCACAGCCAAGACAATGTGAGGACCTGGTCGGGGACCATTTGCTGGTTAGGCACGCTAAAGGAAGTGCGCCAAACCTCCATTGTATGTATAGCTTCCTGGCCATGACAGGGAAAATTACATCCAGGTAATCTTCAAATGAGTATACAGATTTAATCTCTATGAATGATTTTACCATGGTACCATTCTGTGAGTCGTGAAGCCATGCATTAGAACATCGAGATCTGTATAACTCTGTGAATAAATTCCCTGAGATCTCACTACAGGCTGTTTCTGGATTCACCCACATGTCCGCAAGACCCATTTTCATGAATTCGTCTTTGATGTAAGAGAGCCAAGGAATATGCACTGCCTTGCCTAATCTCAGTATTTCTTGTAACTCAGTTTTATACTGCACAAGCTCGGGGGTCAGCCAAATCCTCCTCCAGAACCTGAGGGGTTTAATGGCTAGTTCCTCCTGGATGGGAAATATACCCAAGTCGAGCCTCAGCGGTAATAGAGGTGTACTTTGGGGGAGCGAGAGCAACTGCCTCAGAAAGTTGTTCTCAACTTTAGTCAGTCCAGGTCTAACGGCGTGCCCCCAAAGTTCCCCTCCATACAGTGCTGCCGCTCTGGCCCTCAATTTATAGATTTCAAGACTAGGGCTAATGTGTTTGTAAGTGGAGGCATTTGTCATTTTTAGTATTCCCCCTGCTATTTGGGTCAGTTTGAGTTGTGATTTGGCAAGGTGTGGGCCCCAGGAAAGTTTTTCACTTAATGTAACACCTAGGTATTGGAAAGTGTGGACTCTCTCGAGTGCAACCGAGTCTAAGGTGGGGGGTGGTCTGGTATGTAAGGGAGGATTAAAAATCATGTATTTAGTCTTATCTACATTTATCTGTAGACCATGTTCACAGCAGAAGTTGTTAAATCCTTCCAATATACGTTAGATCCCCATAGGTGACTTGGATAAAAGCAAGGTGTCGTCAGCAAACATTATAGCCGCGACTTTCCTGCCTGCCAGCCTGGGTGCATCGTTGTTGGGAACTGCGTCCAGGTTAGCTATCAGTCCATTTACATATATGCAGAACAAGGTGGGGGCCAGGACACACCCTTGCCTGACTCCCTTGTTCACCGTGAACCTGGCGGACAATACACCTCCTCTTGCGCACCTGACATGAGCAAAGTTCTGGGTATGCAACCTCACCAATATTCCCAATAGAGAATTGGGTACACCCAAATCTCGTAAGACAGCCCAAAGTTTACCCCTAGGGACAGTGTCAAATGCAGAGCGTAAGTCAACAAATACCATGTAGAGGCTGCCACCCTCTATTACCACAGTCTTCCAATACAGCATTATTAAACGGAAGATCTGGTCCATGGTAGATATTTTGCTTCTAAAGCCAGCCTGATAAGGAGAAAGGATTTCATTCTCATTGGTCCAGTCCTGCAAACGATCTAAAATAAGTCGTGCAAATATTTTTTGGGGGACGTCAATGAGACTAATGGGCCTGTAATTGACGGGGAGTAGGGGAGAACCCTTTTTAGGTCTCGTCTGAGACAGCGCTTTAGCGCTGCTCAGGCGAGACTTATAGTAAGCGAGTTTTGGAAGTGCAAACAGTGGCTTTTCAGGCCTCCAAATACAGTGCATGTGCCCCAGGCGCGCGCACCATTTGGCAGCCTGAAAAGCACTGCCTGATCACTTGCTTTGATGTCCTCAGTGAGCCGTGCGGACACTGAGGACATCAAAGTGCACACCATTTGCCACCCCCTTGTTTTTGCCTTTGATCCCTATCTTTCCCTTCAATCTCACCCTCTCCCTGCCTTTTACAACTGCGGCCCGCCCCCACTCCCCCCTCCCACTCCCTCCTCCTTTAATGTCGCTGTCATTGTCATCGTATTTTGGAGTGAATTCACAGTTTGAGTCCGCTCGCACTACGGTGGTTCAGCACATTAGATAGAGGCGAGCAGTTCTGGGCTGCCGGTAAATTGCGTTTGGCTCTAACTAACCAAAACCTTTAAAGTAAACATGTTGTTCCTGACTAGATTTCACATGCTTTACTTAATCTTGCATTACCTATGTGTTTGTTTTTTCAAGGATTTTGTTACTTATTTTTCACGCACCTATCACTCTTGTCTCCCCTCCCTTATAACCTATTTCCAGGTTCTCCAGCGCCACAACGTCAAAATAAATGGCAATAGCACTATGCAAATATAATCACTCCTCTGCAAATGAACAGACTAAAGTAAAAAAACATTAGATTTCAATGCTAAAAACTCTAACTTTCACAAATGCGAGACTGCTGCACACTGCTGCACGCCACACACTGCTGCACGCCGCACACTGCTGCACGCCGCACACTGCTGCACGCCGCACACTGCTGCACGCCACACACTGCTGCATGCCGCACACTGCTGCACGCCGCTGCACGCCACACACTGCTGCACGCCACACACTGCTGCACGCTACACACTGCTGCACGCCACACACTGCTGCACGCCGCACACTGCTGCACGCCGCACACTGCTGCATGCCGCTGCACGCCGCACACTGCTGCACGCCGCACACTGCTGCACGCCGCACACTGCTGCACGCCGCACACTGCTGCACGCCACACACTGCTGCATGCCACACACTGCTGCACGCCGCACACTGCTGCATGCCGCTGCACGCCGCACACTGCTGCACGCCGCACACTGCTGCACGCCACACACTGCTGCACGCCACACACTGCTGCACGCCACACACTGCTGAACGCCGCACACTGCTGAACGCCTCAAACTGCTGCACGCCGCACACTGCTGCACGCCCCACACTGCTGCATGCCGCACACTGCTGCACGCTGCTGCACTCCACACACTGCTGCACGCCACACTGCTGCACGCCACACACTGCTGCACGCCACACACTGCTGCACGCCTCACACTGCTGCACGCCTCACACTGCTGCACGCCGCACACTGCTGCACGCCGCTGCACGCCGCACACTGCTGCACGCCGCACACTGCTGCACGCCGCACACTGCTGCACGCCGCACACTGCTGCACGCCGCACACTGCTGCACGCCACACACTGCTGCACGCCACACACTGCTGCATGCCGCACACTGCTGCACGCCGCTGCACGCCACACACTGCTGCACGCCACACACTGCTGCACGCCACACACTGCTGCACGCCTCACACTGCTGCACGCCGCACACTGCTGCACGCCGCACACTGCTGCATGCCGCTGCACGCCGCACACTGCTGCACGCCGCACACTGCTGCACGCCACACACTGCTGCACGCCACACACTGCTGCACGCCACACACTGCTGCACGCCTCACACTGCTGCATGCCGCACACTGCTGCACGCCGCACACTGCTGCATGCCGCTGCACGCCGCACACTGCTGCACGCCGCACACTGCTGCATGCCACACACTGCTGCATGCCGCTGCACGCCGCACACTGCTGCACGCCGCACACTGCTGCATGCCACACACTGCTGCATACCACACACTGCTGCACGCCACACACTGCTGAACGGCGCACACTGCTGCACGCCACACACTGCTGCATGCCACACACTGCTGCATGCCGCACACTGCTGCACGCCGCTGCACGCCACACACTGCTGCACACCACACACTACTGCACGCCACACACTGCTGCACGCCTCACACTGCTGCACGCCACACACTGCTGCACGCCGCACACTGCTGCATGCCGCTGCATGCCGCACACTGCTGCACGCCGCACACTGCTGCACGCCGCACACTGCTGCACGCCACACTGCTGCACGCCACACACTGCTGCACGCCGCACACTGCTGCACGCCACACACTGCTGCACGCCACACACTGCTGCACGCCGCACACTGCTGCATGCCGCACACTGCTGCACGCCGCTGCACGCCACACACTGCTGCACGCCACACACTGCTGCACGCCGCACACTGCTGCACGCCGCACACTGCTGCACGCCGCACACTGCTGCACGCCGCACACTGCTGCATGCCGCTGCACGCCGCACACTGCTGCACGCCGCACACTGCTGCACGCCGCACACTGCTGCACGCCACACACTGCTGCACGCCACACACTGCTGCACGCCACACACTGCTGCACGCCACACACTGCTGCATGCCGCTGCACGCCGCACACTGCTGCACGCCGCACACTGCTGCACGCCACACACTGCTGCACACCACACACTGCTGCACGCCACACACTGCTGAACGGCACACAATGCTACATGAAACACTGCTGCACGCCACACACTGCTGCACTCCACACACTGCTGCACGCTGCACACTGCTGCACGCCGCACACTACCGCACGCCGCACAATGCTGCGCACACTGCTGCATTACACACTGCTGCACGCCGCACACTGCTGCATGCCGCACACTGCTACACGAAACACTGCTGCATGCCACACACTGCTGCACGCCCCACACTGCTGCACACTGCTGCACGCCACACACTGCTGCATGCCGCTGCACGCCACACACTGCTGCACGCCACACACTGCTGCACGCCGCACACTGCTGCATGCCGCACACTGCTGCATGCCGCACACTGCTGCACGCCACACACTGCTGCACGCCGCACACTGCTGCACGCCACACACTGCTGCATGCCTCACACTGCTACACGAAACACTGCTGCATGCCACACACTGCTGCACGCCGCACACTGCTGCACGCCACACACTGCTGCATGCCGCTGCACGCCGCACACACTGCTGCACACCGCACACTGCTGCACACCGCACACTGCTGCACACCGCACACTGCTGCACACCGCACACTGCTGCACGCCGCACACTGCTGCACGCTGCACAATGCTGCACGCCGCACAATGCTGCACGCCACACAATGCTGCACGCCACACAATGCTGCACGCCACACAATGCCGCACACTGCTGCACGCCACACACTGCTGCACACTGCTGCATTACTCACTGCTGCATGCTGCACGACACTGCTGCACGCAGCACACTGCTGCATGCCGTACACTGCTGCATGCCGCACACCGCTGCAAGCCGCTGCACGCCACACGCTGCTGCACGCCACACGCTGCTGCACGCCACACGCTGCTGCATGCCGCACACTGCTGCACGCCGCACACTGCTGCACGCCGCACACTGCTGCACTCCACACACTGCTTTTATGCGAGTTTATGCTACTGACATTGTAAATGACAATGCCTTTTATTTGTTTTAAAACCAAAGCATAAATAAAAGGCATTGTAATTTTACAATGCCAATAGCTCAAACTCTTATAAATGCGAGACCTATTGCATTGCAAATGCTTGTTATATATAGGTGTGATTTCCGCTCCCAACCACGAGCCCGGAACCTCTGCACCGTACAAAATTGTATTGTAAAGTGCGCATAAGTACGGCGCCCATATCTTAGGCTGTTCTTTGAACATATCCCCGGGTAGCTTGTCTATACCTGGTGCTTTGCCCATTGCCAGTTTTCCTAGGGCAATGGTAACATCCTCTACGGAGAATTCCAGAACTTCGGCATCCCCAGAAAGAGGTAAATGAAAGGGCAGAAGGTCTAAATCAGAAGTGGCTGCATATAGGGATTTAAAGTGGGATTCCCACACCCCCGGATCAAGGTTGACTTCAATTGCATTTCGGGGTTCCGCACACCCTGAATTCACAATAGCCCAGAATCTGCTCGGTTCCTTGTTGGCAAGTGCAGAGGCTAAGTTTTCCCATCTCTCCCAGTCACAATCTATTTTTGCCTGTTTTAATACTTGTTTGTGGGCAAACCTGAGTGAGCAGATCATTAGCCTGTCACTTCCAGTTTTGATGGCATTAGTCAGATCAGATTTAGCTCTCCTACAAGTGGCGTTATACCATGACGAGGAGATGGTCCTGGGTTGTCTGGGGGGAGCGATAGGATTTAGAATACCTGCAAGGGTGTCAACCAAATCCTGATGAACAGTAAGCAGGTTTGCAGAAGTGTCCGAGGACAGCCCTTGAGCCCAGATGACACTTGCCATTTTGAGCAAGGGAAGGATGGATGAATATAGACTTGAGAGTGCATCCCTCCTTTCACGCAGGGTCGCCCACTTTACCCGCCTCCTGTTGTTGGTAAGAACCAGGCCTGGGTCAGCGGTCGGTTCCATGTGGGCTTTCGGAGATATGGGCAATTCCATTTTCAACAGCAGTGCGTTGTGATCGGTGTCCGTTCTATTCACAACCTCCAGATCCACAATCTTTGACTACATCCTGGCCTGGACCATTACGTAGTCTAAATGGGATTCTTGATCTTTTTTATTATAAGTACACTTGGAGGGAATATCTGAGGGCATCCGACCGTTAACCGCCCTGACTGAGTTTTGCAGAGTTAGGGTCATAATCTGCATGGCCAATGGGGTCCATGCCTTTGCAAAAGTGGACCTGCACTGCGGGATTCCCCAAAACTCATCTTCGTCCAGAAGCGCCCCCTCATTCAGCCCTTGAAGGGGCTCGTAATGGCAATTGAAATCTCCTGCAATCACATAGTGAATGTCTCGGTTTACAGATTCAAGGAAAACCGATAATTCCCCAACGGTGTTGGATTCCTTTGCCATAGCAGTAGGACGTGAATATACATTCACTAATGCCAGTTTAAGTGAATTGGGCCATGTCATTAGGATGCATAAAATGTCGTCCGAATTTGTCTGGATCAAATCCACCCTACAGCCCAGGTGTACACCGATCCATGTTGTCAGACCACCAGAAGGGCGGCCCTTACCTCCCCATCGGGCTGCGATGTTAAAAGTCACGAACCCAACTCTATGAACCTCCTCCCTGGCCCAGGTCTCCTGCAATAAAATCACGTCAGCAGTGTCAACAAAAGAGCCCCATGCTGGACATGCTAACTTATTTTTTAGACCTGCCACATTCCATGATAATAGGTTCATACACTGAGGATGACACGGGTGATGAAGTGGGGGGTCCAGTAGAGGAGAAGAGCCACTCTGCTGGTGTGGATCAGTTGGCCCAATAGGGGTGGTACTAGCACTTTGGAGAATAACTGGCGATAGGTGGGGAACAGAAGACAGTGTAGAGTACTCTTGGGGAATACTAATACTATTGCTAATACTATTCCCCACAATGGTAGAGGGGCTCCCCTTATTACCAGGAGACAAGCTCCTTTCCCTAGATGACTCAGTGGGCTCTAAGCCTATGATGCTGCCCCCCAGTGGACCCTGAGCTGCATAGTTGTACCTAGCCAGTCAGTCAACCTGATCAAGGCAACTGAACCGGTTTGAGCAGGGGGATAGGACCATTTTGGGTCAATGGGGGCTTGTCTTGATTTCCCACCACCTCCCCTGAGCGGATGCGAAATATGGGTCCAACCACTTTCTTCTGTCCTCAATTGACCATTTGCATAGAAGTAGGAGAGGGGACGCACCCCAATTTTTGTGTCTGAACGGGAAGTTTCCCAATTGCAGATATAATCTGCTGTCCTGGCGTCCCGGAAATTAACTATAACGCAATCGCCAGTTATGTTTTTAGGGGTGTGCCCCACCCACCCCACCCCACCCTTCTAACCATAATGATCTCGCATCTAACATGCGGTGGCAAGGGCCTGTGATTGCTGAGCCAGTGTATTGCCTTATTTTTCAGGTTGGAAAACTCCTCAGTACTGTGGTCATTAATTTCGGGGACCCCTGTGAGAACAACCAGGTAGGGACTTGCTTCCGGGGGCAGATCTAATCTCGGGATAGACCTGGAAGCCTCACCCTGAATTCGCTTCCTCTCTATCCTCACATTGTCACTGTTTTTGACCAAAGGGGCCTCTCCCGAGGTGTTGCTATCTCTATGATGGTCAGTGGGGGGCCTAACTTCGTGTTGTACTTGTGAGAGAATGTGAGAGGTAGCTGGAACTGCCAGAGGTATAGCTGGTGGAAAGGTTGGTGGCCGTGTGACTGTACATTGAACCGTAGGGACTGGCAAAACCCCCCCGGCCGTAACGGTACAGCCACATTTGCAGAGGCATGGGGGGAGTACTTTGTTATTAACACCCTCAGTTAGACCCTTAATTTGTTGTTCAAGCTTAGTAAGAAGGGTCACCATACCCTCCAACCTAGATTCCAGGAGTCCCAATAGGGTGCGCAGCAATAGGTCTAGTTGTTGCGGAGGTATTGCATCCCCAGGTGGCTGTGGCAGGAAGGTAGGTGGAGCGAGTACCTGAGCAGGGGGATCCCCAAGGGGCTTAGAAGGGATAGAAACTGGAGAAGGGGTGCGGCTACCCTGACCTTCTCTGACCGCTGAATCAGCCTCTGGGGCTGCAACGATACCTCGTTTTACAGATTTAACTCCCCCTGTCTTAGTACTAACTTGCCTAGTGGCTTTGGGCTTGGTTTTTGATGTCAACCCTTCATTGGTGACCCTTTTTCTACGCAGGATAGGTCCATGTCTAGTCACTGGGGGGGATATAATTCTTGAATTAGTCGTAAGATCATTATCACTCGAGGGATCACTAGAGGAGGTATCATCAACAAATTGGGTCAGAGGAAGGATTGTATTGCTCGCACCAGTACCACTAGGGGTGCGCGCAGATGCAAGAAGGCCCAGAGAAGATCTCCTGGCTAGGGCCAAATCCTGCGAAACTCTGCGCTCCATAAGAACAATACCCTGATCAATCACCGAGTTAGCTCTTACTATAAACTGATCTAAAGTGCCAGTGAGGTTACCTTTGGGCACATGATTCCTACCCTCTTTGGATGCCATTCTCAAGTGAGGTAAAACACAATAAGTAAATCGTAGTGGTAAAGCGACAATAAACCATGCATAAGACAGTGAAATAATAATAGGGGTAGTTAAGAACCAATGCAGTCAAATAGCTTAAAATATACACATACGGCTTAGTCCGCAGATGAAAAAGGGGTGGCCCGGTCCGGTCTCTCTCGGTCTCAAACGGGCTGCAACGGGCCCGCCCTTGGCCCGGGCTTCGTCCCGCGTACACGTTGTGGAGGAAATAGATATAGTGGGAAGAGGAGGAGGGGCCGGGAAGAGTCTCCAGCTGCGGCCAATGTCCTGGAATCAGAGGGGCCGCTGGGACTCGCAGTCCCAGATTCACCGAGTGTTGATCCTCGTGGCTCCCACACCCACGCCTGAGTCCACGGATACACCTCCAATGCCTGGAACACCTCGCACAGCCCACTGGCCAAGACGTCACCTCCGAGCGGCTCCCGCGAAGCGGGGGCCGCGAGGCGCTATAAAGTGAGAGGAGGAGGGGCCGGGAAGAGTCTCCAGCTGCGGCCAATGTCCTGGAAGCAGAGGGGCCGCTGGAACTCGCAGTCCCGGATTCACCGAGTGTTGATCCTCGTGGCTCCCACACCCACGCCTGAGTCCACGGATACACCTCCAATGCCTGGAACACCTCGCACAGCCCACTGGCCAAGACGTCACCTCCGAGCGGCTCCCGCGAAGCGGGGGCCGCGAGGCGCTATAAAGTGAGAGGAGGAGGGGCCGGGAAGAGTCCCGGATGTGTCCCGCGTACGCATTGTGGAGGAAATAGATATAGTGGGAAGAGGAGGAGGGGCCGGGAAGAGTCTCCAGCTGCGGCCAATGTCCTGGAAGCAGAGGGGCCGCTGGGACTCGCAGTCCCGGATTCACCGAGTGTTGATCCTTGTGGCTCCCACACCCACGCCTGAGTCCACGGATACACCTCCAATGCCTGGAACACCTCGCACAGCCCACTGGCCAAGACGTCGCCTCCGAGCACACAAAATCGGTTGGGCAGGGCAGATTCTCAAGATGTATTTTTAGAACCTGAGCAGATCCAGGAAAGCAAGTCAACAGACAGATGTATAACCCTGTTCTCCTATTAGGGAATCAGAAATCACAATGAATTATCTTTCATATAAGAGTTTTTTTGGGGGTTTTTTACCTTTGAGGGTCAGCTTCCTCTACCTTTGCGCCCACCATCACAAAATCATCTTCTCCCGCCAGAAGATGTTAAAAATCCAGTTGTGTCCGCTTTGCTTCATATAGTAACGAACGTCAATGGATGAACAAGAGGAAAAAATGGAAACCAGGGGACAAATAAAGAGATTAGCATCAGTTTCTCAGGGGCTGAAATTAAGAAAGTTGGGATTGTTTAGCCACAGATTGTGCCGAAGAAAGCCTGAGACATCATCAATATCAGACAGTATGGGGTGGCCTTAATAGCATACCATCTGTGGACATTGAATAGTGCATATCATTTTAGGGGTAGAAATTAAAGTTGATTTTCCCCACTAATTTGATATTTGGAACTTTTTTCACTTCTAAAAAACCCACTCCATCTTCATAATAAGACCATATAGGTGTATAGGTGTACGGGGACACCCTTATTTTTCTATTAAGTGCTCCCATGTATCTGTAGGTAGCAGCACACCCCTGTATGTAGAGGGCAGGGATGGACCCTATGATGAAGCATGCCACCAAGGGGAAACCCGAGTGGGTGAGGGTTATCCGAAAGAAAAAGTTTTTTCTCGACAGTCCCAGTAAGAGGTGCCTTTTCTTTTTTGATATTGGAGGGACTCCTTTTTGGTTATTTATGTAGTTTCGTGGAGGACGAGTCCCTACCTTTTCTACCTCTATTCTCCCCCTTGTGATTTGAAATATATTGATGGCCATGTGGAGTATACAGTTTTGGTGGTATGTATAAATAGAATTATTAACATCATAAATTTTGTTATGAAACGTATCTGAAAGCCTATTAATTGTGTATAGTGAAGAAGACAGGTATTTCAGCCAAATACAACAAAAATCCAATCAGTAGAACCGGAGATATGCAAATTTAAAGATTTAAGTAAAATTCGTTCTTAGAAGCATGAATCGCCAACTGCGGCTATCTGGTCACTAGTTTAGGCCAACCGCATTGAAGCATGGGCCGGATGCAGAGACCAGGGTAGGCCCTCTGAACAAAGTACCTTAAATCCTGGTGGCAGATTAGTTGAGATCCTGCTTCAGAAATGTGTTGCACAATGGGGGTTCTGATTAAGCCATCAAAGCGGATGCAATGCAAGCTCCTGTGTCATCATTGACAATGCCACTTCGGATGCTCTCGATGAAGGCCGGCGATGCCACGTCCTACGTAGATGGATGCATCATGCAGCTGAGGTTCAAATGAAGTAATCGATGAAGCTTGTGATACAAAGTCCTGCATCGTTGTTGAGGATGCAGTTGATTAAGGCTTGCAATGAAAAGTCCTGCGTCAAGGATGCATAGTACTGCGGTGGTTCTGAGGAGTTGCAATGCCATCTCTTGCATTGGGGATGTGTCACAAAGCAGCAGTTCTGATGTGGAGCTGCATGGAGATGCATTGGGTTTGTCCAAGAGACCATACCTGAGCTGGCAGAGTACATTCAGACGCACTTCCAAGGGTCTAGGACTGGGTTGATAACATTTGAGGGGCAGGACTAACAGCAGAGAGAGTCCAGGTGCAGGATTCAAAGTGGTTGGAGCCTTTTCTGTCCCTGAGGCTCTGAACAGAAGGCCAGCCAACTAGCCCTTGGTGGCAATTTGATGGTCCTGAGATCAAGATGAAGATGCATGCTCTTTCACTCAGGTCGCAGGGCAGCAGGGAGTAGGGCACAGTAGTTTTTCAGAGTCTTACACAAGTGCAGAGGCGTACTGACGAGTTCGGTCTGAGAATCTACTATTTATACCTGGTGCCAGATTTTAAGTTGGAGAAGATTCCAGAGGTTTCCATTCACAGAGGTGTTTGGAATTTACTGCATCCTTGTCCTGGCCTTACCTTGTCTTAGGGCACAAAAGACTAACATGAACCCCTTTGTGAATGTAAAACACTGTGTCTCGGCACTCTAAATGTCCATAATCTAGTCTTTGATAGTCAACAAAACAGTCTTAGCACTATTTTTGAGACTGCCCACAGCCAAGTAAAGCTTGCAATAAATAATTTCTTAATGTTTGCAAAAAAGTTTAAATTGTAATTATCTCATGATGGTACTTCACATGACAGTCAAAGATCATGTTTCATAAAGCATAGTAACAAAAATACTGTCTGAGTCAATAATAGACGTAATCCCGATGTTTCCTCAATGTTTTGAGAGATGAAGGCAGCCGACTAAGCCTGGGCAAAGCACTACGCTACGCTCGCGTAGTTTGCGAAGTTCGCGCTACTTCGCACTACGCGAACTGCACATAGCACAGTGCGAACACGCGTAGCGTAGTGTTGCGTAGTGCTGCGGTCATTTTTTGCTTGCTCGCGGTCCTCAACGTCAAGTTGGCGACCGCGAGCAAGCAAAATGACATCCCGGTGAGACTTTTTCCTTGTTCGCGATCAGTAACTTCAAGTTGGCGATCGCGAGCATGGAAAATAAACCTCCCGGCGAGATTCCCAACGCGAGGAGGTCAGGTTTCTCATTGCGAGTGGTCGCGTATGCTCGCGACCGCTCGCGATGAGAAACTACCAGTTTGCGTTGAGATAGCTGAAGCTCGAGTAAAAATCTACTCGAGCAGCAGAAAACTACAGCTCGCACTGTGCAAGATGCCATTTTCAATGATTGCACAGTGCCGGTTGCTTGTCCGCACTGTGCAATCATTGAAAACGACATCTGGCACAGTGCGAACAAGGTACTACGCAGTTCGCGAAGTGCTACGCGTAGCTCGCATAGTGCGAACTTCACTTTGCGTAGCTTCGCGAAGTGCTACTTCGCGAACTACGCCCAGGCCTACAGCCGACACGTGTTTCGTTACGCACTGTAACTTTTTCAAGGCTTAAGACACTGGGTCCTTTCACTAATCTGAGTAAAGAGTCGTATCAGTTAGAAGTACGTCAAAATATGCAAAAAATCCTTAAAACACTATGTCCTTCCGCTACTCTAAGTAGAGAGTATTGGCCATTAAAAGTTCGTAAACATGCGAAAGAATCCTTATTTGAGAAATGTTAGTAGAAAAGGTAGTGTTCCAAAGTTCCAAACAAGTCCTTGTTCAGTAGTCCCCCCGCAATTCCTTGGAAGATATATCCAGACCAATACGGACTTTCATGTAGACTAATCTACTACGTGTCCGAGTTGTTCCCGTTGCTATGTAGACGGGAAATTTATTTCAGATATAGAGTATTTCCATAATATTGTGCAAATTGATTCAAATGCATCCAACAAATGTTTCACCCCTCCTTTGGCATGCAAGCTTGGGGGTTTTTCAATGCTGAAATATTGAGATATGTTATGATAGATTTCCAAATTTGTTTTTCCTTCCAGAAGTGAAAGTGAGTGAGTTGTGTAAATCACAGAGTTTACTGATGCTAATATCAGATGGGTCTATGTACTATTATTAGGGTTCTAATTCATCAAAAAAGAACATGCACTGACACAAAATGGTGCATTGATCTGAAAATACCTTAAATTTGTTACAAATGTTTTAGTAAGTGAGGTCACTTTCAAACAACCCTAAAATATAGACAGTGTTATTTTATTGTTAGAAAAGTTCATGAAAAAGTCTAACAAAGAACGATCATGCTTGTTCTGAATCATATCTGTCTTACTGGTATTAAATGCAAAAACAACAAGCGGAAGGGTGGAATGCTCGAAATAACCTCAGCCACTCTCAATCACTCAGGCCACATCCCAGTCCTTTTTTTGCCCACCATGCCACTTCTGTTTGGACCCAGCCATATGGCAAAGAGTCTTGACCCTGCTCTTCATGGGAGCAGTCCAGTCCGAACTGCCAATTCATGTCCTCCCTGAACTGAAACACAAGCAACCTAGGACCAGTTTCACCCTAGTTAGAGTTGTTCAGCCAGGTATAGCTTGGTTCCAGTGGTAGAGTGAGCTCAGGACCCACTTCTGGTCATACCCAGGATACTAAGGTCATTAAATCTAAAAACAACAAGGTGATGAATGGAATGCTTGAACTAATATCAGCCACTCGCAATCGCTATGGCCGCATCCCAATTTATAGTTTTTCCCCCACCATTCCATCTCAGTTTGGACCCAGCCATGTGCACATCAATCAGGGCCCTGCTTCTCATGGGAACATTCCAGCCCGAACTGCCAGGCCTAGTCCTCCCTGAACAGGGACACAAGTAAACTAGGGCCAGTTTTGCCATAGTTATCAGTCTTCAGCCAGGTACAGCTTACTTCTAGTGGCACAGAACCCACCAGAACCATGTCTGGGCATACCAGGCACACTTAGGGTGTGAGATTCAAAATGTGATGGATGGAATGCTCAAATTAATCTCACCACTGGCAATGGCTCGGTGCGCATCCCAATCCATCGGTTTTCACCCACCAGGCCTCCTTTGCTTGGACGCAACCATATGCAAATCAGTCTGGATTCTGCTCCTCATGGGACCAATCCAGCCCAACTGCCAGACCAGGTCCTCCCTGAACCGGAACAAAATCAACCTAGGAGCGGTTTCACCCTAGTTAGGTCTCTTCATCCAGGTATAGCTTGGTTCCACTGGCACAGTGAGCCCAGGACCCATGTCTTGGCATACCCGGTGCTCTTAAGTCATCAAATCCAACAACAACAAGGTGATGGATGGAATGCTCAAATTATTCTTAGCCACTGATAATTGCTTGGCCATATCCCAATTCATCGATTTTTTCCCACCATGCCTCCTCAGTTTGGACCCAGCCATATAAAAATTTGTTTTGACAGGGCTGCTCATGGGAACAGTAGCAGTACAGCCCAAACTACCAGGCCAGGTCCTCCTTGAAACAGAACACAAGCAACGAGAGGAGTTGGCCTAACGGCTAGGGCGCTCGACCTTGGACCTGGGGAACTGGGTTCGAGTCTCGGTAATGACGCCGAACATCCTGTGATTCTGGGCAAATCACTTAATCTCCCCGTGCCTAACAAAAAAATAAATTAATGTGTGTCCTTATGTAACGTAACTGGTACTATGTAAAGTGCTCTGATACCTGATTGGATTCGGGTCAAGTTCGCGCTATATAAAACTCAGCAAAAAAATAAAAAAGCAACCTTGGACCACCTTTGTGAGAATTTGGCCTGCTATCCACTAATTATAAGTGGGCACCTTGCACAAGTCCAAACTACCCTTATGATGTATGAGGTCAAAGATAACCTTTAGAAAGCTATCCTAGTGCTAGCTGTGGAGAGCAGCCTTCAGGCGTAATCTTGAGGGAATGTAAAGCAGCTTGTTTTACCAGAATATCACCTTTAGTATTAACTAAACGAAATGAGAACCACACAGTAGTTATAAAAATATGTATTTATGTATATAACACTCTCTAGTATCCTCTACACGAGGATACAACACATAGCACACAATACTTTAGCAAAGAAACAGTGTAAGTAGCACAGTACAGAGTGGGCTCCAGGGGGAGACCAAACTATATACTAAAATAGTGGTATAAGAACCACAACTGGAATCGAGACAGTGTTTATAACACATAGAATCACTGGGACCCCAGGGAACCACCCAAGGTGAGTAGAAAGGGACCCCACGGAGGACGGGTGCAGTGTGCTAACACGACCGCGGGCTCCGTCCAATTCTATAGGGAAGTCGCCGTTACAATTTTAAAGTTTAAGGACTCTTCTCGGTGGACTTCGAGGAAACCCTTTGGAACTCAGGAGGTTGGAGAACCACCCCACCCGTGGATACCAGAGAACCCGAGTTACCTATCCCAGAGGAGCCAGGTGCATATGTCTGGAATGGTGTCGGAAACCGCTGTCATTTTCAATGGAGGGCTTCAAAGTAGAGCTGTTGCTGGGAAGGAAGAAAGTGTCCGTAGGAATCAAAGGGTGGATTCATGATGGAAGGAACCTGTAAGCAGAGGGGACAGAGTCTGGGTCACTTCAGGGTGACCAGGGGCTCGGAAGATGAATGCCCACTGATGTCGGGTGCTACAGGTGCAAAGAAGGGATGCTTGACTCTGCAGCCACGAGGTCCAGGAAATGTCGTGGATGACCAGCAGCCGGATGCGAGCTGTCCCATGAAGGATGTCGAGTGCTGAGGGGTCAGTGTCCGTCTGGAGCACCAGCAAGCCTTGGCAACATCAACCCACGTAGGAAGGTTAAGCAGGTTACGGTGTAGACCAACAAGGTCCAGGGGACTCACCAGGCAATGGGAAGTCAGGGCACATCTAGAGCAACCAGGGAAGCCCAACAGAATTCAAGATGACCCTCAAGAGGACCCACAGGCCGAATGACCAGGAGTCGCAAGGGGACCTCAAGCAAGATCACAAAGTACCAGCCCATGGAGCACTCGGTGTGAGGAGGTCAGAGTTCTTTGGTGGAAATACTGCTCAGGGTCAGGACTACATGGACTCTGATGAACAAAGCTCAGGAATCGCCAACAAGCATATGCACTTGCAAAAGTACGCTGTGCACAGGGGTTCGGATTATGCATTCCCCACGAGGGATACTGGCCTCAAACTTGGTGAGAGGACAGCACAACCTCTAGGAACTTAGGAACCCACCTCCTGTGTTGCTGGAGACTTTGGAGTCCACAGGAGCTTAGTATCAGCAGAGCGGTCAGTTGCAGTACGGTGCTTTCGAATGCAGGAGAGTGACTCCTTCACCCCAAGGGAGATTCTTCAGTTGTCCTTAATGCTCCACAGGTCCTGCATGGAGCCAGTATGGTGCAAGGGCACAGACAATGCTTTGGACGGAGAGGGAGACAAAGTCAGGCCCAGTCAAAGTCCAGCGAAGTCCAGAGTGTCCAGACAGTCGAAGATCAGTGGTTTCTTGTTTCATAAACCGTGACCACGTCAAATCTAATCTTACAGCCAGGTAAGCCCTTAAATACCCACTGGAGAGGGTTGGACAGATTTAGGGGACCCTCCTAGGTGAGGGTCAGGACAGAGGGGAGGTAACTCCCATGTCCTTTGTCCAGTTTCGCATCAGAGCAGGAGCCAACGGCTCACAGAACTGGTTTGAGCTGGACTATGCACAGGGACAACAAATATTCCACAGGTGCAGACTTTTAGGCACTTTGGAAGTGCACCCACCGAGCCCCAATACACTAAATCCTGTCTGCGAGATCGTCACACCTCCCTGTGATAGGATTCCTATTGTGCTGCCTTTCTCTGCTCGAGCTTGGCTCAGCAGCAGGAGGGCAGAAATGTGTCTCTTGTCGGCAGCATCCATTTTGTGCTGACGGGGTCGAGAAGGCTGGCACCGTAAAGACCAGTGACCCCACGAAGCTCGCTTCAGAAGGGTGGAATCATACCTCCCACACTGGTTACCGGGGTGGAGGTATGATTCCAAGGTGATTGATACCAAACACGACATGTTTCGTTTCAGCCATTTTCAAGATAGTATTTACCACGAGGTTATAATGCACCTCTACCTGTAGGTCTGGCTGAGGCACAGACACCCCGGGAGAATGGTCTCTAAAGGCTGCAAAGGGGCTCTACTCATGCAGGGGCACCCTTTCACGTAAAACCCAGCACCCTGCCTTCAGGATTGTCAAGGCCTGCTATAGGGGTGACTTATAGGTTTTAAGTATAGTGACTAATAGATATAGTGAACCTATATCTAAAGTAAGTGGTGCAAGCACCAGCTTACACAGGCTGCAATGGCAGGCCCGTAGTTTTATTTTGCATGACCTCTCATGGGTGGCATAATACATGCTTCAGCCCATGGGAGGCCTCTGGGGTACCTATGCCCTGGGTACATGTGCACCATGTACTAGGGACTTATAAGGGTACCACAGTGTCCAATCTGGAGTGTACCAAAGTACATGGCATAATATTTCAAGGAGAAAGCAGATAGACTGGGGTCCTGATTAGCAGGATCCCAGTCAAACTAGTCAAAACGGTGTAACATCAGGCAAAAAGTGGGGGTAACCAAAAGAAGCAGATCCTACTTTCCTACAACCTGCATCTTAGTTAATTAATCAATCAAGGATTTATAGACCACGGCATATCACCCGTGAGGGTCTCAAAGCACTGGAGTTGCTAATTGCTTCATGAGTCCTTTCTTGAATTGCCAGAGCAATGGAGAGGTCCTGAGGTGCAGGGGAAGGTTGTATAAAGCTTTGGCCACGCGGTGTGAGAAGGAGCATCCTCTGATGTTGCCTCAATGGATCCAGGAGATGTCTGTGAGGAAAAGAGAGGCGGAACTTAGGTGTCTGGTTTGTTGGTGGAAGGTTATGTGCTTGTTGATGTATGCTGGTCCTTCATTGTGCAGGGCTCTGTATGTGTGTGTCAACATCTTTAACTGGTATCTCTTCTAGATCAGGAGCCAGTGTAGCTTCTTGAGGTGGGATGAGATGTGAGTCCACTGGGGAAGTCGGGGAGGAGTCTTGCCGCTGAGTCTTGTATCGTCTGTAGTATATTCAGGAGGCATGCTGTGGCTTCTTTGTAGAATGTATTCCTGTAGTCAAGCCTGCTAGTGATGATCACTTGTGTGGCGGTCCTTCTGGTGTTGACGTGGAGCCACCTGAAGATCTTGCTGTTCTAGAATGTGGAAGCAGGCAGATGAGACTTTGTTTACCTGTTTCCTCATTGATAGCTTGCTGTACAACATGATGCTGAGGTTGAGGTGTGGTCTGTCGTGGTGGGCGATGTGCTGAGTTCAGTAAACCCACATGCCTCGCTTTATGGTGAAGTGTTGTTGCCAAAGATGAAGCATTATGTCTTGTACATATTGAGATTGAGACAGTTGTCTTTTATCCAGGCGGCGACGTTCATCATATATCTGTGGAAGTTGGCTCCGGTGGTGGAGGGGTCTTCTGACAGTGAGAGGATGAGCTGGGGGCAGAATCGGTGTAGGAGAAGATGTTGTGTCTGTGTGATCTGATGGTGTTGGCCAGGGAAGTCATGTACATGTTGAATAGAGTGGGGCTGAGGGACGATCCTTGGGGAACACCACAAATGATCTTCTTGGTTTCCAAGATAAATGGTGAGAGGCAGATTCTCTGAGTTCTTCTGGTGAGGTGATCCATTTGAGGGTGTCTCCCTGGATTCCGATGTGACGGAGTCTGTTGATCAATGTGTGATGGGAGTTGGTGTCAAAGGCGGCTGACAGGTCCAGGAGGATGAGGGCTGCTGCTTCACTGAAGTCCAGGAAGGCTCTGCTATCATCGGTGGATACTATCAAGTCTGTCTCTGTGCTGTGGTTGGCTCAGAATCCAGATTGAGAGGGTACAGGAGGTTGTTGTGTTCCAGGTGTTAGGTGAGTTGCAGGTTGATTGCCTGGTTTCTTCAGGATCAGCCTCACTTCAGTGTGTTTCCAGTCATCTGGGAAGGAGGCCCAAGGTGATGGAGGTGTCCAGGACTTTCTTGAGCTCAATGCAGATCATCTTGCTGCTGAGGTTTAAGAGGTGATAGAGACAGTGCTCCAGAGTGTACAGAATTCAGGATGGAGATTGTAGCTTGAGCTGTAAGAGGGTCCCAATGGGTGGGCAGGATTTTGGGGTTTGTGCTCGTGGGTGTGAGCAGGCTAGAGCTGTTGGCAGTGGGGGCTGGAGTTTAAAGTTTTTGTAGATGACTGTGATCCTATTGTGTCTCACAGAGTGAGGGTGGTGTCATTCTCGGTGGCTTAGGGCTCCTCAGCCAGATATGGCTTGGTTCCTTTTTTTTTTTTATAGCTTTATAAAATGTTTTTGAGAATATTTCACCCTCTCCTGACCCACCTCAGCCCACCACACCCCCCGCAGAAGCATTACTTAAACAAAATGTTTTTACAGATTTCCTTAACCAATCACTTTGCTTTAAATTACTTAAATCATTTAAATACAGCTCATATTCAATCACCTGACTCTCTCCTTCTATGGAAAATAATCAATAAATACTATTAAACAGCAGGAAATATATCTCACAAAATTGCTCATATATACCTTTTATAATTCAATTAGGTAATTCATTCAGATAAAGTGCAGGTGCATTTTCACCCTTCTTTTTGTTCCACCCAGGATGCAAGGGCCTTCCAAATTTTTACTGCTTTTGGTTTTTTCCCTACACCCTTTATGGGCATACATGCATTTCATTAGATTATAAGCTTCTAGCAGTTGAGCCACCCACTCCTGGAAGGCGGGGGGAGTGTCTGGATCCATGCTGATGAAATACATAGCCTAAATTTAGTCATAGCAATACTCGTCAACGCCCATCTCTCCTTGATCCTGCCATTCTCTTGAACTCCCAAAAGAATTAGGACCAGAGTCAAGGCTATTTCCAGCTTCAATTTGTTTCTTAAAAATTCTTCAATTTGGCAGATTACCAAAGTGAGGACATTACATGTTGTAAACACATAAACAATATCATAGGGAACAGTGGGGATATCGGGTCTCCTTTCCTTTCTCCCCACTTTGAGATTCGATCTGGTGTATAATATAAGAGAAACACATTTTATAAAACTGACCTGTAGCTTAGCTGACATCAAGACATCCTGCGCCACTAAAAAGGCTTGTTGAAATGCATTATCTGTAATATCTAGCCTAATGTGCCATTTTTCTGAAATCTGTGCCAGATCGTCCTTCGTTAAATTATTCAAGAGGTGATATATAATACCAATATGGGGGGAGTTTCCTTCGTTAATTTTTCTATAAGTTCATTCTTGGTCATTCCCCCTACCCCTTTCCCCTTTTTCAAAAGGGAATCCTTTATTTGAAGGAAGTAAAAAACTTCTCTATGGGTAAGATTAAACTTCATTTTAAGCTCTTCAAAAGATATAAAACCCTGTAGTGTTTAGAAACAGCCTATTTTATCGATCCCACTTCGCCACCAATTAATCATGCAATAATCGTCATAGATTCCTGGAAGGTGCCCATTACCCCGGAGTGGAGTATAAAAATGTTGCTTTTCTAACCCTGATAGCCGTCGAATAGGGGCCCAGGTTTTGAAGGCAATCATAAGAGTCTTAAACCTAAGCCTTTTATAGTAGCCTTGCTCCAGGTGGCCCCATAGGTAGTCCCAGGTGTCTGCACCAATCAATAATTCATATAAAGAGGGGCACCTCTGAGTCTCCCCCCAGATGTTCCCTAAGAAATATTGTATAGTGCACTAAGCATGTGGCCCAGTAGTATAATCTCAAGTTGGGAAGGGCCAACCCTCCCTGCTCTCTAGAGAGTGTTAAAAAAGTAACTGATTATTTTTTAGTATCAGCTTCCTTACAACAAGGGTGTAGAATAAGCAGATTTCCTAGGTTTCTCTTAGACCATAATCCACGAGTACTGGAAGTAGCAATGACTGGAATAATAAAAAAAAACCAATGTCTGGACCTTTGAAAGAGCTCCTTTGCGAGACGAGGGTCATAGGGAACATATGAGCGTGTGGATACTGGAATTCCTGAATCAGAATGTAGGGACTGCGCCCCTAGTTGTCGTATGGGACTCTTTCAAAGCAACCGTTTGGGGGGAAATAATTCAGTTTTTTCTGAGAAAAGAAAAAATGAAAAGTGCAAGACGCAGGAGTTGTGCCAGAGATTAGCAAGAGCAGAGGAAAAACTTGTTATGGCAGTACACCACACGAACAATGTCGAGGATGTTCAAGCTGAGATAGCATTAGCAAGAGCTGCCATTGGGGAAGCTCGTTTGAAAAAATCTTATGGGAGGATAGTTATCAATCAAGAAAAGATATAGGAGTTTAGCGATCAAATAGGGCATCAATTTGCAAAACAAACACGGCAGAAATGCATTCGTAATGAGATTACGCATATTATGGATCCTGTCTTGGGAATGGTGTATGCTACAAATGAGATACAAGAGGCTTTTCAGAAGTTCTACCAATCTCTGTATCTGGAAGCGATAGGGAGTTCAGAATCCACAAAACAAGATTCAGTTGAGCAATATTTAAGTTCGCTACCTGAAATACCACTGACAAAGGAGACGCAAAAACAATTAGAAGTTTCTTTATTATGGAAAGAGGTGTCAGCGGTACTTGTGAGTTTGTCTGATGGGAAAGCCGCAGGGCAAGAAATAATACCTTCCAAAGTTTATAAAAAATGTTGACCTAGTTAAGGCAGTGATGATAAATCTCTTCAGACAAACCTTCAAGGGAGGGTCTCCACCTAAATCTTGGACAGAAGCAAAAATTGTTGTTTTTCTTATAAATAATAACCCAATAGAAGAGCTGGGCTGATGCTAAAATCTATTCAAAGACGCTTGCAGCCCGACTATCTATTGGTTGATAAAATGGTAGTAGAGTGGCAGCATGGATTCATCCCTTTAAGAAGCACCATAGACCATGTACGGAGGATCATAACAATGTTTGATACAAGGCAAGTGTCAGGGGACCCAATGGCAGCAATTCTGCTGGATGGGGAAAAAGCTTTTGATAGGGTCTCCTGGCACTTTCTCTGGGCTGTGATGGTCAAAAAGGGGATTGGTCCTAATTTTATCAGGGCCATTAAAGCCCTATATGTTAATTCTACTGCCAGAGTCTGTATACATGGGGAATTATCAGAACACCTGACAATCACAAGGGGAACTCAACAAGGGTGCTGGTGCTCCCCTCTACTTTTTGCGTTATACATCAGCCCATTTTTAAAGTGACTGACCCAAAATCCAAATATATCGTTAGTGACTTTACAAGGGTACAGTACAAATGTTTTGCCATATGCCGATGATGTGGCCGTGGTGACGCTAACCCTGAGCCAGCCGTAAGAGCTATAGAAGAAGAAGCACTGATCTTTGGGGCACTCTCTGGGTATTTTCTGAATAAGGGAAAACACAGATTATCATTAATGCATATGCTGCAATAAATGATAATAGAGTGGCGTAGAGTGCAACCTATCTGGGGGTCCCAATCAGTGCGGATCTTGATGCTATAGTGAACAAGAACTTAAATCCTGCAGCAGAGAAAACTAAAATTGTACTACGAAAATTGGATAAACTGCACTTAACATTCGTTGGTCGATGTGCCTTAAGTCTGTCTTAAGTCAAACTTAAGTCAAATTTAAGACACAATCCTAACTTTACTACTACTAAATGCCTTCTGTGAATACCAAAAGTAGTAGGACAGACTTAAGACAGACTTAAGACAGACTTAAGACAGACTTAGGACAGACTTAAGACAGACTTAAGACAGACTTAAGACAAACTTAAGACAGACTTAAGACAGACTTAAGACAGACTTACGACAAAATCCTAACTTTACTACTTCTAACTGTCTTCTGTGAATACCAAAAGTAGTAAGTTTAGGATTTTGTCTTAAGTTAGTTCTGTGAAACAGGGCCCCTGGAGTCTTTGGCTTTCAGTGGGGACCTGCCTCTTCAGGAGGCCCACAAATTACTCTCATGACTGCAAATTCTATTGTTTGACATTGATTCTTGATCAGGAGGGTATTATTGTGATTGGAGATTCCCTGATTCGATTGTTTATGTATGTGGAAGCTGCGTGTAGTATTCTGATGTTGGCCCTGTCCCCCTTCTTGCTCTCTTAAGACCACTGGTGGATGTTGGTTGGTTGGGGTAGGGGTACTGGAGAAGAGATTTAAGAGGGTTTTGACCCTCCCCCCCCCAGTTTTTTGCAAATAAGCAACTGTAATAGCTATGTAGATACTCTTTGTTCATTTGTATTTGTTGTTGAGTTGGTCATGGCATGTTTAGTTGTGACCGTGGCACAAGGGATCATTCAGAGCCATATGATGCAACACTCCATACTTGCAGATACTTTAATATGCTGAGAGATAGAGAGAGACATCCTAAACCTAAAGTTTACATTGTACAGGTTAGAGTACTGAGACTGCAGGTCACTGCTTTGCTCTGTCCTATGTTTACCCTGCCTGTGGCTGCTGTTTTGAAACCCCTTGAGGTTTTGCCTATTCACCTTACTTCCATGTGTTAGTAGATGCATTGTCCCCACAGTGACATCCCCAGGATTCTGTGGGATTACAGATAGTTATTGTGATGCAAAAGCTCCACCATAAGTAACCACTACACATTCCTTACCTGGAATGTCAGAGGGTTTAGCTCACCCATGAAGTGATACCAAATTAATTTCCTACTTCGTTGTAGGGGGCTACACATAGCCTGTACATAGGAAATTCACCAAGTGCTGACTGAATTAAATAGGCTGACAAAAAAAAGGTGGGGACAGCTTTGGGACATTGTGTAGTTTGCTTTCTCTCGGGGCACATTTTTATGGATAACCTCTGAGGTACCCTATGTAATATCTTGTTCATCTCTAGATACTGGTGGGAGGTACAATATAATTGAGCAGTCGCTGAATGGGTGTCTGCTCATCATTGCTAGAATCTATCTGGCAACCGTTAGCTACAGTTTTTACGTGTTCTATTCCAACACCTAATAAGGGCTTGTCGACGGTCCCAGTATCAGAGGTTGATTATTATTTGGTTTGGTTTCCAGATTATGGAAAAGTCAGATTTCCCCTACTCCTGCAGATGTCTCCGCATAGAATGCTGGTCAGGTCAACTGGTAAATGGATTGAGCAGTGGGGTTTGACAGAGCAATGGAGGGAGACGCAAGAGTTCTCGTACTTGTTTTCAACAGTTCATAGGATTCATAGCAGGATGGACCTGATGTTCTATGGGTTTAGCACACCAGGTTATTGGGGCAGAGCAGTTATGTGGCATGCAATCTATCCATGATCCCCTAATATTGCAACTTGGATTTGGGAGACAAATCCCAGTGGTACCTAAATGGAGACCAGTGGTGGCCGCCACAGGTAAGAGCGGTGGGACAGTGGGGTGGGGAGGGGAGGGTTGGGGATCAGGGAACTCAAAATACGACAGGATCAGTTAACGTAAAATAAAAAAGTAATAAAACCACTTACCTTGCGTTCTCAGCATCGCCGACTCGGGGAACAGAGTCACTCTAAATGTTCCCTTAAAGCCTGATCCTAACAATAACCAAATTACATTATGTGCAAACTTGGTTGACACAAACCTCACCAGATGTACTTGTTTCATGTAAAAAAAGATTAACCTTGGTAGCACCAACTCCAACCTTTCCTCACAGTCCTTTTCATGCAACATGGAGAAGGATGGGAGGGTGGAGGGGAGCAAGCAACAAGACAGATCGAGACAGGGGGGTAAACACAGCATTCAAACACGAGCAGTCTTATATAGTGTTTCATGCCCTTGGGATATATCACAAGACTCTCATGTGCCCTCTGTGTAGTGGGCCTTGCATGCTGGGCTTATGTTGCATTACCACTGTGGTGTCTTATGGCACGCTATGACAACTTGCCCTAATTTCCTCTTGATCAGTGATTTTATTACCCAGAGGTGTCCTAAATCCTTGTCTCTACGTAGAGTTACCCCTGTGGCTTCTCATGGCATGCTATGATTCCATGCCTGAGTTTCTCGTTTCCCTCGATTCCAGTACATCCGAGCTTGCAGGCATTCCCTGAACACGTGAACCAATGGCCTGCCTTGTTCCTGCTATTGCTGTGGTCTTAGAGTGCTTTTCCCTCATGCACATTAGACAAAACAAAATATTTGTTTCCTGTTAAGTGTTTCCTTCCGTTAGTTTGCACCTGGTCTCCTTGAAAGGTTAAGTCAGTGTACTTACACGTGTTTCCTTCAGGAGTCTTGGGGAAACTTCCAGATTGCCACGTTCACCATGTGCCACACATGATCCCGCCCTATCCATTCGACCCTGAGCCTGTGTATAAGCCACGCCCTAACCCAAGCTCTTTGCTTGGCCAACGCTCTCTGTGAAACAAGCTTCCTCTCTACCCACTCACCTGAAGAATCAACTAGACCTGGGCAGCACTCTTCTCGGCTGCAGTTCAAGTTCCTCAGGTTATTCCCTTGGCTCTAGTTCCCTCGACGCATCCTTCATCGACGCCTTCTGCTCAGCTACTCCAGTTCCTCAGCAACTTCTTGAGTCAAGACCTCGAGTCCATCTTCAGACTTAGGACTAGTTGAAGTACTAGGCCAGAGTATTGGTACCCTCAAGACTATAGACCTACCTTCAAGTTCCCTCTCATTGACCTCCCTCTAGTTCACCTTGATTGTTCTTGCTTCAGAGCTTTCCTGCAATCTTGGCCATTGAACTGCGTTATTTCAAGGACTAGAGACTTGGCTCTGTGTTTCCCAGATGAACAATAGTGCCAAGAAAATTCTCTTCAGAGCGTTTGATTCTTGTGTGGGCCTTGTACCAATATGAATGCGCCTAGAATACCCTGGAAGTGTCATACTCCAAACGTTGTGCCTAGATTTGACCTTAGGAGTGTAATACTTCAATCTCTGTTCCCAGAATACCTTGGAAGTGTCATACTCCAATCAGTGCATCTAGTTCTAACCTTAGGGGGTCCAGTAACTCCAACCCATGTTTTGAGTGTAACCTTGGGAGTGCTAGTAAAGCCAACTCATATTTCAAGTGTAACTTAGGGAGTGTCAGTAACTCCAACCCATGTTTTGAGGGTAAACTTGGGAGTGCTAGTAAATGCAACCCATATTTCAAGTGTAACCTTGGGAGTGCCAGTAACTCCAACCTTGTTTCAAGTTTTACCTTGAGAGTGTCAGAGGCTCCAACCAGTGTTTGAAACTCATGCTCTAGGGGTTCAGAGTTTCCTATTTGTGAAGCTGGTTATCCTACTTACCTACCATGTTGTAGAAGAAACATGTAAGTGAATGTTACTTAAGCTGATGCAATGACAATGTATAAGAAGGCCTGCTAGTATTCTGATGGTAATAACCTCTTCTTGTTATTTCCAGTTTCTGGGTTTGCGTTCTCACAAACCCAGAGACTCCAGTCCAGGCTTCTAAACCCCTTCGGTGCTTATGACAAGCTGGACTTGTCATGGCACACAGTGAGCGTGTGCTCATGACGAGTCCAGATCGTCATAACACACAGCACCAGAAATCCCTCTGGTGCGGGCACCAGAGGTATTTTCTTTCCTCCCCTAAAGCCTTGGGAGCTGGGGAAGCACCCGAGCCCCCCCCCCCCGGTTTCCCTGAAATGATGATCGGCGCGCACGTTGCGCTGATGTCATTTCAGTGAAACCGAAACTGAAATGAGCCAAGAGGCTTATTTCAGTTTCAGTTTCTACGTGCTCAGGGGGCTATCTCATCTCCCTGAGCATGTAGAGAATCAGGAGAGGTATTGTTGGAAAGGGGAGAATCTTCCCTCTCCAATGGTACCCCTCCCTATTGGATCCCTGCTTGGGAATCGCCCCAGGAGGGCGATCCCCAAGCAGGGATCCACCCACTAGGCACCCGGGAGGGGGGAGCGGCCCCTTGGGCAAGGGCCTTTACTCCCCCCATAAATATTTTGGCATGATTAGTCTTCCTGCAACCCGGGGGGTAGACGGGGGCAGTAGCCACTAATCTGCCCCCCGGGGGGCAGAAAGCTCGCTAAACGCAAGGGATTTTGTATGGGGTATTTATTAGGGGTGGGGGCTGCCCAAAACGGGCATGCCGATGCCCTCACCCCCCGGCCACAAAATTACAGTCTTTCTGCCCCCCTGGGGGGCAGATAGGGCAGTAGCCACTAATCTGAGCCCGCTAAACTCCAGGGATTTTGTTTTTGCACCATTTTCTTTTAGGGTGGGGACTGCCCGAAATGGGCACGCCAATTCCCTCACCCCTCTGCCACATTACAGCCGTTCTGCCCCCCCCGGGGGGCAGATAGGGGAAGGAGCCCCCAATCTGCCCCCCCGGGGGTAAAAAGCCCACTAGACGCCAGGGTTATTTTGGGGCAAATCTGAATAAGGGTGGAAGGACCCAAAATGGGCATGCGCATGCCACCACCCCCTCCCCTGCAAAAATTACAGCCTTCATGCCCCCCTGGGGGGGCAGATGGGGCATTATTCCCCAATCTGCCCTGCCGGAGGGGGCAAAAAGTCCTCTAGACGCCAGGGTTTTTTGGGGGCAAATTTGAATTAGAGTGGGGCAGCCCAAAACGGGCATGCCCATGCCCCCACCCCATCCCCCGCAAAAAGTGCAGCCTTCCTGCCCCCCCGGGGGCAGATGGGGCATTAGCCCCCAATCTGCCCCCTGGGGGCGAAAAGACCAGTAGACGCCAGGGATTTTTTGGGCAAATTTTAATTAGGGTGGGAGCATTGTCATGCCAATTTTGGGCAGCCCGCACCCTAATTAAAATTTGCCCAAAAAACTTCCTGGCGTCTAGTGGATTTCAGCATCCCCTGGAGGGCAGATGGGGGCATTAGCCCCCAATCTGCCCCGCCGGGGGGGGCAAAAAGCGCTCTAGATGCCAGTGTTTTTTTTACGGCAATTTGAATTAGAGTGGGGCAGCCCAAAACAGGCATGCCCATGCCCCCACCCCCTTCTCCCGCAAAAATGACAGCCTTTCTGCCCCTTCTGGGGGTCAGATGGGGCAGTAGCCCCCAATCTGCCCGATGTTTTTTGGCACATTTTTATTAGGGTGGGGGCATTGGCATGTCCGTTTTTGGCAACCCCCACCCTAATTAACATTTTCTCAAAAAAATCCCTGGTGTCTCCCATGTATGCACATCAACTTGCCCCCAATGCAGTTAGTTGAACACAACCTGGAGCGAGGGCCCTGCGCACTGGCACCATCCCAGTGGCGACCCACCCCATTACCTCAACAAGCATTAAAAAGGGGTAACCCTGCCTTGGTGACACATGACCCTGACTGAGCATCTCCTACTGACCATAAAGTATGCACCTCTATATCTTAAGGGCTAGCAGTCTGGGGTCTTCACCTAAGCGCAGCAGCAAGAATCCATGTTTACGCACACTTTAGAATGACAGTACTCGTTACCTTAGTTGATCATTTGAATGCATTGCATTTACCGCCCCTAAAGGCATCACAGATGAAATCACAGGATTACGCATATACAGCCAGACACCCTAGCAGGACTGTCTGACAACATAACCCCACTTGGCTTATGACATCACCTTACACCAGCACATCACATTAAACAAATGAACTTCAGTCCCTCTGAAAGAAATAACCATTAGTAAATGCATTTCGGTGTAGTTACACAACTTCACCTGCAGGGGATGTCCTTCTCCAGACATCCCCAACTCAGCCCTTCACTCCATGATGCACTTCGTCGTACACCCTCAGCTGTAGAACATAAGTCCCAGCCCAGAAGGTGATAAATGCTGGCTGAGCCCTTGAGGGGTTATTAGTACAGATGCCCCAGGAAACTTATGGGGGGACTGTTCTTCTTTCTGTTGGGGGAGGCTGCAGTGCTCCTGCAGCCCCCATGCACTTCCTTTCACCCATGAGGGTGATCCCTTCCTCTGGGGGCCACCAGGTGGCAAAAACGAGGTTCTCCCCATGCCTTGCAAGTGCCCAGCGCTGGGACGCTCCTGGGTAGCCATCGCGCTTTATAAATCCTCTTTCCATTCCATTCCATTCCATTATGGGGCGCTTAGAGCTCCTTCCTTTGCATAATTGATGAGCGGCTCTCCCGCTGTGTCGGGGAGAGCAGCGCTGGCGGTGCCGGCGGCTTCGCCGCATCTTCTTCCTTCGGTGGGAGGCCCGGTCCCACCTGGACCCCCAGGTGCCGATAGGCGGCTCGGGGAGGCCCCCCCGGCCGCTCCTTCTTGTTTCTGGGGCCCGGTCCCACCCGGGCCCCTCGTGCCTCCACGTCTTCATGCTCGGGGTCCCAGTCCCACCCGGGACCCCCGCATGCCTCAGAGATGGGGGGCAGCCTGGGGAGCCCACCCCCAGCTGCCCCCACCGGCTCCCCGCCCGGCCAGCACCCTCACGTGCTGCCGCGGGAGCCGGCACGACTCTTCTCGTCTGCCCGCTCCAGCGGTCAGACACGCCACATCCTCCATGGAGCAGTTCTTTGGGGGGAGTGCTACGGCACTTCCCCCCACCTTCTCCACCCTCGGGCCCAGGGATGGGGTCCCGGGCCCCCGAACATCTTCGGGGGGCGCGACGGTGCTCCCCCTCATTCAGCATCGGTGGGGGCCAGGGTGGGCTTCTGGCCCCCTGCCAAGGGCCACCTTCCCGGGGAGCGTGACGGCGCTCCCCCTCCTCCTTTTTCGGCAGGGGCCAGGGTGGGCTCCTGGCATCCCATGGGGGAACCTTCACGGGGTGCGCGATGGCGCACCCCAACTTTCCTTCCTTGGGGGGCAGCCCCCGGGAACTGACCCACCCCGGGGGCAGTTTCTAGACCGGCGGCAGAGCCCCACGTGCTTCGTCGTCGGTCCCATCAAAGGTCAAAGGTCGTGTACCTTCTGAGGGCATATCTCAGCCCCCAGGGGTCCGATCTCCTCCATTTTTGATTCCTCTTGCTCCTGGTGCCCCCTCCCCCCCCCCCCCAGCCACTGAGAGCACTCTCCTTCGCCCTTCGGGTCTCCAAGAGGTGTGCCTTCTGCAGGGAACGGTCTTCACTGGCTCCCTGCGCCAGCCTTTCGCCTGGCTCTCCTTCGGGGCCTCACTTCTCCCTGCGCAGAGGCCACTGCTCCTGCGCACCGGTCCTGGACTCTTCTTCTGGTGCTGTTTTGGTCCTGGGGGCAGTCAGGGGGTCTCTCCTTCCAACTGCCCATTGCGCCAGGCTCCAGCACCTTCAGCCTCCGCCGACCACACCTCAGAGAGAGCTTCTCTTCCTGTGCAAGCACTTTTTAAAAGTTGAGTAGGGGGCTGGCAGGAAGTCCCTGTTGGGCCTATCAAACAGCGACACATCACTTTCCTGCCCCTGCTCCCTCCTTCTTGTCCAGCCTCTGGGTTTGTTCAAAATGGCGTTGTCCAGTGTCTCTGGCCACATGGCCTCTGAAACCCAACTCCTTCCCTCCTTGGTGCAGCCTGGTGCCTGGCACCCAGCGAAAGCAGTTGATGGATTGGCCTGCAGCCCCACCTATCTTCTCTTCGTGGAGAGGAGGCCCTAGCTTGAGGAAGAAAGCTTATCAATCCATCCAGCTGAGGTCAGCCCTCAGCCTGGGTCTGGTCATGGCTGGCTCAGAGAAATATGACAGTTCTGGATGACCCTAAAGCAGTACAAATATGACTTTGGACTCCGCACAATACTTCTTTTCACATTTGCTACATTGGACTTAAGTGTGTGTCTGGAATCTGTAGGCCTAATTGAAGTTAATCTAGCCCCTGGCTCCACATTCCCATAGGGGAATAAGGAAGTGAAAACACAGTAAAACACACTGACTTTCCCTGGCATGTCTCTTCCATCCTGAGTTCACTGTGGGTGAGTCCCAACTTATGAGGCTCCCCCACAGTAAAAGCTCAACAATAAGGTGCTCAAAAAGCGAATAATCCGGGCAGCCCATAGTGTCAGAACCACCTTCTAACACACGCCGCGCCCAGCTGATTCCTACAGGGAAGAAGTAGCCACTCTACATGGGTACACTTCCCGTAGTCAGCGATAACTAGTTATAAGGGGTTCTGACCAGACCCCCCTTACTGACCAGTTATCCACTTAGACCACCTACTCCTCCCATCCATGAGATCTCCACCCAAGACAGGGATCCCAGACTACCCTAAGAACTCTCCGGGCTCTAGGTTAGATACCTCTAGGTCACTCATGGTCTACATGGACTCAGCCTAACTAGGCTCACCTTTGCCCTTGGGCATGCAACCCTATGCCTACCACTTTTCTGAACAAGAGTCCAGTGCCTCAGCACCGATGCGGTGCTCTGGGATAGGTCTAAATCCCATCCCCTGGGTCACTAGCTGGTCTCCCTTCCAGAGTTTGTTCCAACCAGTACCCTCTCTCCGTTTGGTCCTTGCACCCCAAAGATGCAACCTCTCTGGACCCTCACCCTCAGCCTGCCGCTGAGGTCATTCTGCTGCCACCACCCTTTCGGGATGACTGTCTACTCTAAAGAAAGCACAGCCACTTGTGCTTCCCCACACAGAAAAGCACTCTTTGGCCACTGGCCTGGCTCCCTGATAGGACCTCAGACCGGCCTCACCACCACACTGGCAGTGCCAGGGAGGAACACTGAGGGTGCCTCATCAGACATCCTACAGCTCATTCCCCCCGTCAGTAGCTCCACACGGAAACTGCCCCGGGAACCTAGACCCCTTCCTTGTTCTCCGCTGCGAGAACAGGGCCAATGTATTATTATCATTATTATTAGTATTTATAAAGCGCAACAGCTACTTCCAACGGAAATGTCCCGGCGCTAGCATCCGTCTGGTGGAAAGAGGAGAAAAAGAGAGAAGGGAGAGGCCTAAAGATCGCAGAAGTCTCTAGGGTAGCCCAAACAGCCAGGTTTTCAGGGCCTTCCTAAAAGGTAATTCCGCATCAAGCTGTCGGAGATCATTCGGTAGTGTATTCCATAGCATTGCCGTTTTAACGGAAAAGGCGCGTCCACCTGTCCTTGCCTTCCTAAAGCGTGGGGTGACCAGAAGATTGCAGCTGTTTGATCTAAGCGTTCTTGTTTGATGGTATTTCTGAAGCCTCAGTTTCAGATAGAGAGGGCCTACCCCTCTTGTTGCTTTATGAGCCAACACAAGAGCTTTGAACTGAACTCTTTTCCTTACAGGGAGCCAGTGTAGGCTACGCAAATGAGGAGTGATGTGATATCGTAAGGGCACATTTCTAATGAGCCTAGCTGCTGAGTTTTGGATACGCTGCAGTCTCCTCATCAGATAGTCAGGGAGGCCGATGTACAGGCTATTAGCGTAGTCAAGTTGAGAAGTGATAAGAGCATAATCCACTGATTTCTTACAATTCATAGGTAGGAAGTGTAGAAATCTACGTAATGCCTTCAGTCTCCAGAAACACTGAGAGGAGACATGCATAATTTGTGCCTTGCCTGAGAGTTGCCAATCAAACCTGACACGCAAATTCCTTGCTGAAGGTACAGGTAACGGAGGAGGATTTAACTCTACTGGCCACCATAGCTCAGTACGTGGCGGAGTAGGTTGATTAAAAAATAGAACCTCCATTTTATCAGTATTTAGTTTTAGTCAACTATCTGTCATCCAGGAAGAGATATTTAAAAGGCATTGCCTAAAATTGATGAAGGCTGTCTCGCTTTGTTCTTTAAAGGAGAAGACCAGTTGCGTGTCATCTGCGTACGAGACAACTCGCACACCCCATTCTTCCACAATTGCCGCAAGAGGTGCAAGATAGACATTAAAAAGTGAAGGGCTCAGTGCCGAACCTTGTGGCACTCCCTGCAACATGGATTAGAGCTGGAAACATGAGGATGTAGAAAAACCTGTTGCGATCTGCCTTCCAGGAATGACTGAAACCAATGCAACAAGGTCCCCGTCACTCCTAGATGATGTAACCTATTCAGGAGGATCTTATGGGAGACCGTATCAAATGCTGCAGATAAATCCAGCAGCACCAACATTGCACAGTTTCCTAGGTCGAGAGTTTCACGAATTGATTCTGCAACTTCTAGGAGAGCAGTCTCCGTGCTATATCCTGCCCTAAAACCCGATTGGGAATCATGTAGATGGTTATTAGATTCAAGGAAGTTTGAGAGTTGCCTCTGGACTTCCTTTTCTAGGATTTTTGCTGGAGCTGGCAGTAAGGATATAGGCCTGACATTTTTTAGTTCTGTTGGGTCGACATCCTCTTTCTTAAGGATAGGCCGGACAAAAGCTTTTTTCCAGTCAGATGGAAAGATTCCAGTCTCCAGAGACGTGTTCCAGAGAGAATTCAGGGTATCATTGAGTAGGGCTCGCTAAAAGTTTAAAAACTCTGGCCGGGCAGGGATCGAGAGGGGAACCTGACTTAACTTTCATTAGTTCCTTCAAAGAAGCTTCCTTCTCAAACCGGCGAAAGGTTGACCACTTGTCTAATGTGTTGACAGTTGTCATATCCTGCATTTCTGCCGCCGAAAAGGCAGAATAAATGGTCAGAATTTTATCATGAAAGAAGGCAGCAAGTTCCTCACAGAATGTCAGAGAAGGTAAAATCGTACTTTTTAGGATCTGGGGTTTCATGAAACCCTCTACTATCCTAAAAATCTCTCTAGGGGAGTTGTCAGCATCCATAATTTGTTTTGCCATTTAGTCTCTCATAACCTTACGTTTCAACGTATGGAATTTTTTTAGTGCTGCCTTATATACCCCTTTAGCTGAAGATTCGTAGTTCTTTCTCCAGACTCGCTCGAGTCTCTTGCATCAACTCTTTTCGCTACAGAGCTCCATATTAAACCATGGTGCTGATGGTTTGCTCCTAGACACTTTACATGATCTAATCGGTGCTGATTTATCAAGGGCTACAGTGATCCATGAATTAAAAAGGGAAGTATCTAAATTAGGATTCCCTGACAATACGGGGGAGGTATTGTATAATTCATCCCTCATAGATTGAAGCGTAACCTTCCTCCAATTTCTCCTATTCTCTGTGACAGATCTACTATGGCTGTCGCAGAGCTTCCAACTCATCCTAAACGTGACCAACATATGGTCCGACCAGGTTACAGGTAGAGACTCTTCCACCTTAATGACAGGGTCATTAGTAAAAAGGAGGTCCAAAATATGGCCGGCTGCATGAGTTGGAGATAGTACTTTTTGCGTTAGGTTTAAGCTTTTTAGGGTATCTCCTAATTAGGTGGCTAAAGAGCAACTTGCATTGTCCATATGGACGTTAAAATCACCAAGAACGGTGAAATTAGAATATCGTACAGAAAGATTTGCAACACAGTCAAACAGTAGCGGCCAATAGGTGGCCACGGTGTTCGGGGGTCTATATACCAAAAGTCCTGCGATCGAGGAGTTATTGGAAAATTTGATATGAAAGGACATGGCCTCTATGGGCCCCATGCCTTCGATTTTCTTATATGAGATTTCCCAACCTTCCCTTAGAATTATGGCAAGGCCCCCTCCTAGCATATTGTCTACCCTGTTGACTTTAATTAATCTATAGCCCATAGGGATTGCTAGGCAAATATCAGGGTTTGAGCTCTCTCTAAGCCATGTTTCTGTCACAAACAGCAAGTCCCAATCATACGTTTTTAATAGCAGCCAAATGTCTGCAGCTTGTTTAGGGAGGGATCTGCAGTTGATCAGACCGGCCTTAATCTGCTGTCCATAACAAGGGCTATAGGGGGGATCATAATGAGGCAATTCCTCAAATATATCAGGGCCTATAGCTTCCTTCCAGGAAAGCCTATTTAAATCAAACTTACAAGACCCACACTGGAACTTAGTATGCCCTCTGCCTCCTATTGACATCTTATCAGGTTCAAAACATATAGGCTTTGAACAGTTTGACTATGAAAAAGCAAGCAGATGCTCTTTAGTCCACAACCTTTTCACCAGGGGGGGGGGGGTTGCCAGCAGCATGGCTGGCGCTGAGCGCGATCCAAGCGCGCCCGCTGCGTGCTCGCGCCAGCCTGTTTCTTAAGTACTGCCCCTGGTGCAGCGTGATAGGTCCTCTGCTCGCCTCTCTCAATTGGCCGCCGGTAGTGTCAGCACGCGTGTGCAAGGCACAGACACTAGCCAATCAATCATGCGCTTTCTAAACACAATAATAAGTTAAAACGAGTATTTACCCTGCAATACTATGGAAAAGCGTTTCAATAGGTTAAAACAAATGTGCAAAGCTCGCAATTTAAAAATAACAGTACCGCGTCTCTCCCGGCTCACACCTCAGGAGGATGCAGTCCTCAATGTACCCTTCCCTCCGAGAGGTGCACTCTCCTCCCGGAGTACCCTTAGAGAGCCTCTGGGCCCCGAGTTAGCTATATCCAGGCCCACCTCTCATGGCTCTCCCCGTTCTCCCTGCAGCGCCTTGGGAGACCGCCCAGGGACCAACATGGTCCCAAGATGGCCTGCACCACCCCTTATGAAGAGCAGGGTCCCTTCACTTAAGATAGGCCCCACCTGCCTTCAGGGTAGTACTACCACTCTCAGCCCGGGACCCCACAGATCCCGACTAGGCCTGCACCACCCCTTCACGAACCACAGGGTCCCTTCACTTAAGATAGGCCCCACCTGTGTTCAGGGTGGTACTACCTGGCAGAAGTCCACCTCCTGCCTCGACTAGGGGACCACCCCCATGCTTCTGATCCTGGGGTTCACGTCCCACAGGGCCTACCTGACTGGTCACCAGCCACCCGACCCTGACACCTCAGGGTCCACCACTAACCCTTCACCTGGAACTAGGAAGCACATCGCCCCCTCTCAGATCTCCACTGGGTCAGTTACCTAGCCCACCTAGGGTACCTAGGGGCTACCACTACACACCATCACTCAAGAACTACCCTCCTTGGGGGCCACCCACTACCAGGGGCCACCCCTGGGTTGCTCACCTCCCCACCAGTTAACCTGGGGGATCTGCTGGACACTCAACTCTACCACACCCTCTTCCCACCGTGATGTAGGTATCAGTTGCTGCCCCTATCTCTTGAGGAGACACCCTCCTCATGCAGGTATAGTGTATGTAGTGTTAGGGTTCAAAAGTGCACAATGTGGCTTAGAACATTGGTATGCAATCATTTCCTGGAAAGCACCATCCCGCTAGCACATGCTAATCAACATAGCGCGGTCATATCAATACCGTTTACATTTAAACCACAATAACTTCACATGACACATATGGGCGCTGGGATTTCCTTTCCCATACCTTTAGTTCACATAACCAAAACTTTGAACCCTTCTCCGAGCCTTGCGCTCTTCCATTTGCTCATTGCTGCATAGGTAATGTGTGGCAAAACTGGACTTATCAAATGCTATAAATGCACACCAGAATGGGATACTATGTATCCCACCGCTGCCACCAATGTTGGAAAACGAGGCAGCATCTGTGAGGCCTGCACAAATAACATGACTACATTTGTCCTCCACTGGGAACCAAACACCCAATTGTAGCGCCTGACTCTCAGAGGGTAGCGTTGCAGAGCATTCTGAGGCTTACTCAAGGGAGGTGGTGTGGGCTAGTAATCGCCATTTGCAGGTGCACAAAAATAACACTCAATAATTGATTGTCCAGTCTGTACTTTGCTTTATAAAAGTAAGAGTACATTTATTAAACACACACACTACTCAATACTATGCACCAATTTGCAAATATACATAAGCTGTTGGAATTACTTTGTGACATTACATCACATCTCCACCCCTCCTCCAGGGGGGGAGTCTAGTACCACCACTCCCATGTATGCACATCAACTTGCCCCCAATGCAGTTAGTTGAACATAACCTGGAGCGAGGGCCCTGCGCACTGGCACCATCCCAGTGGCGACCCACCCCATTACCTCAACAAGCATTAAAAAGGGGTAACCCTGCCTTGGTGACACATGACCCTGACTGAGCATCTCCTACTGACCATAATGTATGCAACTCTATATCTTAAGGGCTAGCAGTCTTGGGTCTTCACCTAAGCGCAGCAGCAAGAATCCATGTTTACGCACACTTTAGAATGACAGTACTCGTTACCTTAGTTGATCATTTGAATGCATTGCAATTACCGCCCCTAAAGGCATCACAGATGAAATCACAGGATTATGCATATACAGCCAGACACCCTAGCAGGACTGTCTGACAACATAACCCCACTTGGCTTATGACATCACCTTACACCAGCACATCACATTAAACAAATGAACTTCAGTCCCTCTGAAAGAAATAACCATTAGTAAATGCATTTTGGTGCAGTTACACCACTTCACCTCCAGGGGATGCCCTTCTCCAGACATCCCCAACTCAGCCCTTCACTCCATGATGCACTTCGTCGTACACCCTCAGCTGTAGAACATAAGTCCCAGCCCAGAAGGTGATAAATGCTGGCTGAGCCCTTGAGGGGTTATTAGTACAGATGCCCCAGGAAACTTATGGGGGGACTGTTCTTCTTTCTGTTGGGGGAGGCTGCGGTTCTCCTGCAGCCCCCATGCACTTCCTTTCACCCATGAGGGTGACCCCCTCCTCTGGGGGCCACCAGGTGGCAAAAACGAGGTTCTCCCCATGCCTTGCAAGGCATTATGGGGCGCATAGAGCTCCTTCCTTTGCATAATTGATGAGCGGCTCTCCCGCTGTGCCGGGGAGAGCAGCGCTGGCGGTGCCGGCGGCTTTGCCGCATCTTCTTCCTTCGGTGGGGGGCCCAGGCCCACCCCCGGCCACTCCTTCTTGTTTCTGGGGCCCGGTCCCACCCGGGCCCCTCGCGCCTCCACGTCTTCATGCTCGGGGTCCCGGTCCCATCCGGGACCCCTGCATGCCTCGGAGATGGGGGCAGCCTGGGGAGCCCACCCCTGGCTGCCCCCACCGGCTCCCCGCCCGGCCAGCACTCTCGCGTGCTGCTGCGGGAGCCGGCACGACTCTTCCGGTCTGCCCGCTCCAGCGGGCAGACATGCCGCATCCTCCATGGAGCGGTTCTTCGGGGGGAGTGCGACGGCACTTCCCCCCCACCTTCTCCACCCTCGGGGCCCAGGGATGGGGTCCCGGGCCCCCGAACATCTTCGGGGGGGGCACGACGGCGCTCCCCCTCACTCAGCATAGGTGGGGGCCAGGGTGAGCACCTGGCCCCCTGCCAAGGGCCACCTTCCTGGGGAGCGTGATGGCGCTCCCCCTCCTCCTTTTTTGGCAGGGGCCAGGGTGGGCTCCTGGCATCCCGTGGGGGAACCTTCACGGGGTGCGCGACGGTGCACCCCGACTTTCCTTCTTTGAGGGGCAGCCCCCGGGACCTGACCTACCCCGGGGGCAGTTTCCAGACCGGCGGCGGAGCCCCACATGCTTCGTCGTCGGTCCAATCAAAGGTCAATGGTTGTGTACCTTCTGGGGGCCATATCTCAGCCCCCAGGGGTCCAATCTCCTCCATTTTCACATCCTTTTGCTCCTGGTGGCCCCCCCCCAGCCACTGAGAGTACTCTCCTTCGCCCTCCGGGTCTCCAAGAGGGTGCCTTCTGCAGGGAACGGTCTTCACTGGCTCCCTGCACCAGCCTATCGCCTGGCTCTCCTTCGGGGCCTCACTTCTCCCTGCGCAGAGGCCACTGCTCCTGCGCACCGGTCCTGGACTCTTCCTCTGGTGCTGTTTGGGTCCTGGGGGCAGTCAGGGGGTCTCTCCTTCCAACTGCCCATTGCGCCAGGCTCCAGCACCTTCAGCCTCCACCGACCACACCTCAGAGAGAGCTTCTCTTCCTGTGCAAGCACTCTTTAAAAGTTGAGTAGGGGGCTGGCAGGAAGTCCCTGTTGGTCCTATCAAACAGCGACATCACTTTCCTGCCCCTGCTCCCTCCTTCTTGTCCAGCCTCTGGGTTTGTTCAAAATGGCGTTGTCAAGTGTCTCTGGCCACATGGCCTCTGAAACCCAACTCCTTCCCTCCTTGGTGCAGCCTGGTGCCTGGCACCCAGCGACAGCAGTTGATGGATTGGCCTGCAGCCCCACTCATCTTCTCTTCCTGGAGAGGAGGCCCTAGCTTGAGGAAGAAAGGTTATCAATCCATCCAGCTGAGGTCAGCCCTCAGCCTGGGTCTGGTCATGGTTGGCTCAGAAAATGTGCAAAAATCTACTGTTTCTAAACTCTATTAACTGTTCCCACTTCAGAAATACATAGGTGTCTTTCATACCAATTTTTCCATGTATACATTTTCCCACAATAATTGCTATATACCAGGTACATAATAAAAAGCCATTGCAAATTGCTGCTCAGTTTTTGACTCTGGGTTCGTCGGGTTCTTGGTGAACCTACAAGTCCTATATATCCCCACAACTAGAAAGGTCCAGCGGATGTAACGGTATATTGCTTTCAAAGAGCTGTCATATTTTGAAGAAGTTACAGGTGAAAACGTTGACACAAAAGGCTGTTTTTTTTTAACAAAATTTCAATTTTTCCTACATTTAACTGTTAGTTTCTATAAAGGAACCCTGAAGGATCTTCACAAATGACCCCTTGCTGAATTCAGAATTTTGTCTACTTTTCTAAAATGTATAGCTTTCCAGGATCCATTATTGCTTTCATACCCATTTCTACCATTAACTGGAAGGAGGTTGAAAGCACAAAAAATAGCAGAAATAGGCTATGTCCCAGAAAAATGCTAAGACTGTGTAAAAAAAATGTTGGTTTTCTGACAAAAGTCTGTCATTCACTAAAAGCTGGGAAAATGGTGATTTCAGCACCACAAACCCTTTTTTGATACCATTTGCAGGGAAAAACCCAGACGCTTTCATTTGCAGCCCTTTTTTCGCCCATAAAAACAAAATGTAGCTGTATTTTGGCTAATTTCTGGGACCCCTCCAGGGGAATCCACAAACCCTGGGAACCTTTAGAATCTCCATGATATTGGAAGAAAAGGACGCAAATTTGGCGTGGATATCTTATGTGGTCAAAAAGTTACAGGGGCCTAAGCGCGGACTACCCCAAATAGCCAAAAAAAGGCTTAGCACAGGGGGGGGGAAAGGCCTGGCAGCGAAGGTGTTAAGCAACGAATCCTATCACGCCGTATTGCCCATCTGCTGGGCAGATCCAGTAATGCAAGTCTCTCTTTTCTTATTTTGTGCCGAGGACAGCTTATCCTATAAAGTAGCACTTCCTTTGCCATGTCCTGTCTTCGGGAGGGATAGGAGGGCCTGCATTGACCCTAGTGTCGTCACCACGGTTGGGACCAGGTGAGTGCATGACAGGGAAGAGATAAACTCATAAAGAGGAGTGAAGCAGGATCTTTCTGGCCAAGCAATGATAAATGAGAATGATGATGAAGGGAACAAATGGTAAGTAATAGACGCTCTTCAAGCCCTTTGTAAGTAATCAGAATGTCTTGCAAGCAACAGAGCATGCGCTGTCACAGGCGAGACCTAAAAACTCTTTGAAAATTGGAAGTCTAAAGCGACACTTTGCAAGAATTGGTGACAATTGTTTAGGAACTGTATGTAGTTTTTTTCTTTTGAAAGGTAAAGTCTAAATAAAACGCTGCAAAAAAAGACTGACAATTGTTTGGGAGGCTTAAGGATATTAAAAAGGAAAGTGATGTGATTCGGGATAATGTAGCTTATGACATATATCTCCTATTTTTCACATGTGTGCAGCAGCTTCAAACAGCTGCCCTGCTCAGAGTCCTTTAAGTGGTATCTGTTAGTCCACTGCCCAGCTGCAGAAGACATCCAGCAAGGACAGTTGCTGGGAGTGAAAACATTCTAAAAGCAAGCCAAACAAAGGTGCACATTCGTATATTTTGTGTGACATTTGTTTAAATTTCACTCAAAAAATGAAATTGCATGAAGTTACGTGAATCATGTGAAATATGGATCTCGCACGAAATGTTCACTTGAGGGTTTACTGTGCGTAAAAAACACATGCAAAATACCGTGAGACGTGTTTGTACCAGTCCCACAGGATGAAAACTGCATATTGCAATAGTTCATGAATGTTGCAAGATTAGTGTAATGGCAATTTTGAAGATTTTACAAACGTAATTAAAAGTTTGCAAAGGTCCGATATGAAGGAAAAATGGGGCTGTTGATTGATTATGCAATTCGCGTCTGTGGCAGGTGCATGTACACAAGGTCTGAGTCCAGGCTCAGAAAACCCACTGACTATCCTACCGAGCCACCTTCCCATCTTACCATACAATGTTCCCTAGCTCAACTGGTCCCATATTGGAAGCAGAAGCATTTTGGTGATTTAACTATTCTCTAAGGGCCTTATTTATGAGGCCTTGCGACAGTTTTGCGCTTCCGTTGCGTCACTTTTTTGATGCATCGGTGGCGTAAAACATGCCTCCTGTTGGGCACTATTTACAAAGTGACGCATAAGCAGATGCGTCACTTTGCAAACCTCTGCGCTACATTATACCTGCGTCAGGTATAATGTATGCAGGGTGGGCGTTCTCACGTAAGTAAGCCTCGAAATCTATGAGATTTCACTGCGCCACTTCTAGGGTGCAAACGCGTCAATATCTTACGCCTGCCTCACAGCAGGCATAAGACTGACGCAGGCCCTTTCACATGGGGCTTGCCCCATGTGAAAGGACATATTGCTGGAGTTGCGTAACTTTTTTGACACACTCCAGCAATGCGTCACTTTTGCGCCTGCAGATACATCAGAAATACTGACGTATCTGTAACTCCTTGCGACATGATGCGTCATACAGTAAATATGACGCATCCATCATGTCGCAAGGAGGCCGCACTGAGAAGTGACGCATCACTGCTTTTACGCAGCAATGCGCCACTTCTCATAAATGAGGCCCTAAGTTTTTGGACAAAAAAATGGCATTGATCAATATTTCAAAGTGCATAGAGCACTAATGCTGATTACATCGCCCAGGTCCTAAGTGTGAAAATCCACGTGCAAGAATCAAGCTGGTTTGGGTTTGTGAGTAAATATCTCCAGAACAGTGAGTGGAAATGACATCACAAATCATTACGATTAGAATGATTTTGTTCACAGTCCTCCAGTTGTGACATCCCGGCCACCTTCTGAGAAAGGAATATGAATCCGTTCATAATTAATAAACTCCAAATAAATAAAAAAAGATGAGAGTAAACAAAATATTATTTATTTTTATCAGTGAGTTATCAAGGTGGCCTTAATGACTATAGCAAGAGTATCGAACTGTGTGCATTGCAATTACAGAGTGCAAACAAATCATGGATTACCCAGCAGGGTGTATGTTTTATTGTGTTAAGTTGCTTAATAGGTAGGATGCTGTCTTTCGTGAGCACGGAGGCATTTCCAGTAATTAGGAAACATAGCAACTGAATATAATAATAAAATGATTTGTAGTGAGCCGAACACATCCAATTAGGTTTGGTGTTAAATAACTTCAGGACATTAGATCCTCTCTTATGGGCGCACATCAAATTTAAATGCATGTGTGCCTTTCTAATAATGCGCTTCTCCAGCTCATCCTACACATTTGTCACAAGAATTGGGTTTAATTTTAAAGGCATGTGACTTCAAGACGTGGAATCCAATTCATAAGCCAGCCTGGAGGCTATATGATGTTTAAATACGTCTCGCTAGACCCATACTTTACTCTGAAGTTCGAACATTTATCTGCCAGCATTTGATCTATGCCTTGTGTGTCCTTGGTCCTGTTCCCTGATTGTTGCTTGCTGCCAGAATTCCCTGATTTAACTGAGAAAAAAAAGCCTTATTTAGCATTTATGTCAAGAATCTGGTTCATTCAGATTATCCTGCCTCATTATCTTCACCTGCCAACGTCTTGTCTCTGCTTGAATTGCTGGCAATAATTATCTCAGTCGCCTTAAACTCCCCTCATCTGTCATCCTAAATTTAGTGCCAGGAAGTGTCTGTTATCAACTATTTTACAAAATTACTTCAACGGTTGGTCTGTTGTTTTAAGTCGTGTCGCAGTTGACATTGGTAGCCACACAAATTAGCTTTTTCCTTGTTTAGTCGTAATTCTGCATTACTGGTTTTGACACTGGAGCCTAGAATAATGCGCAGCCGTAGCAGCCGTAGCAGACTTGCTGCTGGTGGCAGCAGGGAAACGACGAGCTCATTATTCAGGAACAATGCATAACAAGTATTGGAGGAGATGAGAAGGCGATTAAATAGCACAAGAGATTGTTGAATTGGTGGAGACAGGAGAAATACAGAAAGTAAAGAAAGGGAGCAAGTAAAGAGGGGCGAATTGAAAGGGAGAAGAAAGAAGAGAGGATAAAGGAAGAAGGTGAAAGAAGTGCTAGAGCTGGGCAGTGAGCAGAAGTAGGAGTGCTAGTGATAAAGTTAGAGAAAGGACAGCGAGAAACAAAAGATAGAGAACTACCTACAGAAGTTTAGTGTCTTGCAAGTTTTATGACGGAAACCTTTTGGCTACTAACGGACTCCGAATAGCTGTGACGAAGGTGTCAGAGCGAAATGCAAAGAAAGCTTGTTTTAGAATGTTGAGTTCCCAGTTACACACAGCAGAATAAAGATGTGTAATACCAAGCTTCGTACATGGCATAGTCATTGTAGGGTACCCAGGCTGGGACGACTCTACAAGTAGTGTATGAAATCCCTCTTTTTGCGTAAGGGCTAAAAAATCGCTTACATATTGTGCAATAGTGTTGTTCCTCTCATTGATACTTTGTTCCTGAAAGAACTGCTGTTCTTTTACCCTGGCATTCAGGCAGCTATCTTACTACAAATTGGTGCATCTCAGCAGTGCTTAATTTGAGCCAGTGGTTTCCGGTGCTCGGCACTAGCACTTTATTGCGAGCACCGGGTCTTATGACAGTCTGCTATGTAGTGTTGATGTTTGTGTTTTTTAGAGATGAGCAAAGCAAGTTATTTATCAATTCACTATTCCTAAAAATTACTAATACTGGCCACCCACGCCATTCTTATAGCTTGGGGGGCCTGGAATAGTCTGAAGTGCCACACTTGAAGGAGTGTAATTTTCGTAGATGTGTTTGTGGCGGAGCTGGCCGGGGGAATGGGTGTTGCAAGCTGTAGAGGCCTCCTGATGACAGCCCTGGCACTTGTTCTTTTACAAATAAGCACTGCATCTCAGGGACTCTGTAGTTCACTGAGATGAGGAGACAATTGATTTGTCTGTCAACCCTGGTGTGTTAAAGTAGTAGTCCCATGTAATAATATCCTTAGCTTAGATAGGCCCCCTTCGTGCTTATCTTTTGTGTGCTTCAAATGTTCACTAACATCATGTCCTAATTTTTGAAATATTGATCATATGCATCAGAATGTGTGGATAAAGTGAATGCTTCTGGAGTACTAGCAGTGCAGTTGTTGTTAGAAAGACCCTTTGCTGTTTGCAAACTTTAAATTATTCATAAGATTGAGGATGGATACTGTTGACAGATTACATCTAGGGTGGCCCCATTGCAGATTCCTTCTTTTATCCCTGTACTTTCTTTCCAGGGTTGTCTGTACAGAAAATAGAAGGACTCCGACAAGGCCAGTTTTCTACCAGGTGAATGTTTGCAGCTGCCAGCACAAAGTATTTTGTGAAGAGAGCAAGGGAACACTTGCACCATCATGATTTGTTGCTTTTTTAGTGTCTCTGGTTGGAAGTGGGCTACTGCCCGCTGCAGTACTTGAAATACATGCTCGAGTTTCCCCAATATTTTGGGCATATCTGGTGCGCAGAACTGTATAGGTAATGTTTCTTTGGTGCTCCTTCAACGTGGGGCTGATGATGTCTCTTTTCACCTGATTAGGAATACACTTAAAGCTCTGCTGACTTGACCATTTTCTGCTGCTAATCAAGCCTGCATAGACGCCCTAAGCCAATCCAACCAGTCTGAGAAACAGATGTGAGCACAGAAGTTCTCTAAACTCATCATCAGAGACAGGAGAACGGCTGCCCCATGAAACTACAGCTATTGGTGCAGGTGAGCAAGATGATGACTCTTCCTCCCGCCAACATCTTACTTATTGCATTGTTGATTCTGCTGATCTGAGGGAGGTCCACCACCCAGTTAGTTTGGAAGCAAGCTTAATCTACAGAAACTCATGTGGTCTAGATAAATCCCTTAGTACCTATCCGTTTGCATCCAGTGTCATGCCATTTTTTCATGATTGAGGCATCTCTTACCTGGAACCCTTGGTCCTTAGGTTACATCGACTAATTAAAATGCTAATTATTTAGATTAACAGTTAAAAATGTGCAATGATTAATGCTAGAAATGTGAGTTTCTGGTTTTCAGAGTATGCACCCTGTACAAGAAGGATCCACCACTCTATCCAGGGTAAGTGTAGTGCACACTAAATGTTTACCTGTGCTCACCCTCTGGTAGCTTGGCACAAATCAGTCAGGCTAAACTAAAGAGGCAATGTGTTAAGTATTTGTGCACACAACCACACAGTAACACAGTGAAAACACTACACAATTGCTCCAAATCAGTTTAGAAAAATTGCCAATATTTATCTCAGTAAAACAACACCAAAATGACAAATATCCAACATACACAGGTCAATATATAATAATTTTAAAGATTAAATAAATGTATAGCTCTTCAATCAATGAATCAGCATTCATAATGCACAACTCTGTCACCCCTAGGGGTATCTGGGTGCTGTGTCTCTGTCGAAGAGGCAGGACTTGAGTCTCTGTCTGAAGTCTGCCAGCAAGGGGGCCGTATGGACCTGGAGGGGGAGGTTGTTCCAAGACTTGCCTGTGATGTAGGAGAAGAAGCGGTCACCACTGCAGATGTGGCAGATGTGGGGTGTGTGTGTGAGGAAGAGTGAAGAGGAGAGTAGGTGTCTAGCAGGTTGGTGAAGGTTCAGTCAATGGTTTGAGGTAGGCAGGTCCTAGGTTGTGGAAGGCTTTGTAGGCGTGCGTGAAGATCTTGAACTGGCATCTTTTCTGGATGGGGATCCAGTGGAGGGCTCTCAGGCGGGGGGTGATGTGGATTTGTTTGGGGAGGTCCAGGATGAGTCTGGCCACAGCATTCTGTATGGTCTGGAATCTTCTCAGGAGCTGGATGGAAATGCCGGTGTTGAGGGTGTTACCACAGTCCAGGTGGCTGGTAACGAGGGCCTGAGTGACAGTCTTCTGGTGTTGGTTGGGATCCATCTGAAGATTCTGCAGAGCATGCAAAATGTGTGGAATCAGGAGGAGGTGATTATGTTAATTTGTCATTTCATTGTCAGTTGGCTGTCGAGGATGATGCTGAGGTTGAGTGCATGGTCGGGTGGTGTGGGTGTGGGTCCGAGTTCTGTAGATCGCCAGCTGTGGTCCCATGTGGAAGTGTTCTTTACGAAGATCAGTACTTCAGTTTTGTTGGGGTTGAGTGGGGGCAGTTGTCTCTCATCCATTTGGCTACGTTGGTCATAGTGTTGCAGAAGTTGGTTTTGGCATTGGTTGGGTCCTCAGTGAGCGAGTGGAGTGTCGTCTGCATAGGAGATTATGTTGAGTCCATGGGATCTGCCGAGGTCCGTGAGGGGGGTTATGTAGCTGCTGAACAGGGTAGGGCTTAGGGTTGATCTTTTTAGTACGCCACATATGATGTATTTGGGTGTGGAGGTGAAGAAAGGGAGGCAATTGAATGCTCTGTGTGCATCCTGTGAGGAAAGAGGCGATCCACTTGGGTGCGTCTTGGCATATGCCTATGATGTGAAGTCTGTTGATGAGGGTGTTGTAGGAGACTGTGTCAAACTCTGTAGAAAGCTCCAGGAGGATCGGGACACCATTTCTCCACTGTCTAGGAGTGTTCTGATGTCGTCTGCGGTGACAATCACCCCACTCTCGGTGCTGTGGTTGGCTCAAAATCCTGTTTGAGAGGCATCTAGTAGGTGGTTTTGTTCCAGGAATTTGATGAACTGTTGGTTGATGGTTTTCGTGAGAACTTTAGCTGGGTAAGGGAGCAGTGAGGTCGGATGATAAGTTCTGAGATTGTTGTGGTCAGCTGAGGCTTTCTTTTGCAGAGGTCTAATGTCTGCATGTTTCCATCTGTTTAAGAAGATTGCTGTGGAGATGGAGGTGTTGAGGATGCTGTTGAGTTGCGTGCTGATTGGGTTTGTTGTGAGGTTGAAAAGGTGGTGGGGCATGGGTCAATTGGCACGCTGGAGTGGATGGAAGACGTGATGGCTGAGGTGGGCAGGGCTGTGAGCGGTGACCGGGGGATGGTTTGGCTGATATTTGCTGGTGGCTTGAGCTCGTCCGTGGTCATGGTGGCAGGTTGGATGTTGAAATTATTTGAAATGTTGGTGATCTTGCTATGGAAGTAGCCTGAGAGGGTATCACAGAGTTCTTGGGAGGGGTGGATGGGGTTCCCTATGTCTGTCAGAATTGTTTGACTATTTTGAAGAGTTCCTTTGTGTGGTTGGCAGCTGAGTCCATGTGGGTGGTAGCTTCTTTAATGTGCCAGTGATAGTTGCTGAGGGCTGTTTTGCAAAACCCTTTCAGGCATAGAGTGATGCATAAATTATGCACAAAATTTGAAGACATCTGAGGTGAGCAAATTTGGAGTGTCACTGATGTTGAGAGTTCTCTTTATTGGAGCGGCTTTCAACCTAAACTTGAGAACTACCCAGAGTTCTCTGCTTCTTTTTTTGCATAATTTATGCGTCACTCTATGCCTGAAAGGGTTTTGTTTAGACTTATACGGGGTGCTCCCTTGTGTCTGGACAAAGCTATACCTCTCTGAAGAGCTCTAATGAGAGCAAAACACGTGTCAGGGGTTGCTTTTATTCATTTCAGGTTGGCTTGGATGGTATTTAACCAATCCAAAACTGAAATACAGTGCCTGGAGTGGTAAAAGGCTTTGGCCATTTTACAGCTCCGCATGGATAGCACTGTGCTAATCCTATGCTTAAAGACTTTGCTGTGGAAATGGTCAAATACATTGTCCCTTTCTATCTCAGCGTGGATAGAACTGTGCTAATCCTACGCTTAAAGACTTTGATAGAAAAACTGACATTTGAGGTGAGTGTCGCTGGTGTTGCGAGTGCTCTATATTGGAGCACCTTTCTACCTAAACTTCAGAACTACCCAGAAACTCTGCTTATGTATATATACATGACTCTGATGCTGATCCGGGTATGTGAGCTTTTATCTTTCCACTCTTGTACTGTATATCAAGGCAAAAAAAAAAGAAAAAAGATTTTGTTTTAACTTGGCTTTTTCAGTGACACATATCTGTATTGTTGCTGGTAGCTGACCATGAACAGTTGAACGTTGCCTATTTACACTAGTCAAAGGTTTACTGTGAACTTGCACTTTATTCTCATTTGATCAGGACGTAATGCTGACTTCACGGCCAACATCATTACTTATATTATATTATTTTGGCACATTCCAGCGAATTTGCACACATTTGCTCACTTTAGGTTTATGCACTTTACAGGGAGCGTGTAATAGTGGTAAATCTATACTTGATTATGTCATGATACCCTCAAGTATGCACAACGACTGACAGAACTGTATTTTATCCAGGATGTGGCATGTTTACTATTTTGGTTTGATTTGCAATACATTTAGTATTTATTTCATGCTTTTACCCTGCTTTTATAGTTTTACACTTCATTTTTATCGGTTGTGGAACTACTTGTATTTATACTGGTGTGTACAGAGATATATATTTTTATACCTGTCTTATTTATTGAGGGTTTTCCTTTTCGATATCAAGTCTTTTTAACATGTTCATTGCTCAGGGGTGTGGTTAATTAAGGCTGTGTACACTATATTTACAATGCTATTGTACCATGTGATCAAGACCGCGGAAACGCGGTCAAAACGCATCAGGCTGGACACTTGTCTTTGCACCTTGGGATGCTGCTATGATTTAAATTCTGCAATAAAGCACTGCAATCCATTTCTCCGAACACGTTGTGGTCCGTACCTCTTCTTTATGCCGCACATTAGGTGAACCAGGAGTCTGGTTTTGTCATATATATATATTTATATACATATATATATTCACTGAAAAAACCATAGTTTTCAGGGACGTTATAGTTAGTTGGACATTTCACTCGTTCAAAACCAGAAAAATTCGGCTGTTATAGTTAGTAGAGCTAACTATAACTCGTGCCCCCGCAATGCGCTGCTGATGACATCACATATTACATCACTCATGACATGGTCAGTGACATCACTGATGACATCACTGATGACATCTCAAATGACATCACTGATTACATCACTGATGACAGCATCCAGTGAATGTGTGTTTCTTTAAAGTTTAAATATGTTAGATATATATATATATATATATATATATATATATATATATATATATATTACCTACTGGCGGTCGCCAGTAGGTAGTTATAGTTAGGACCACGTTTCCATAGGAAAACCTCAACATTCTATTTTGAATAACTTTGGCGCCGGTCGACGAATCCTCGCGAATTTCTCAAAATAGGTGGGGCGCTACGCTCTGCTCCTACCCTGAAAGTCTCGGGGGGATCCGTCAAGCGGGGGCTGAGATAAAAGGGGGGTCCCAAAACGCGTTTTTCCCATGCATTTTTCCATAGGACCTTTAGAACGAGCTACAGCCCGAACGGCTGAACAGAATTACTCAAAATTTGGCAGAGAGGTAGTCCCTAGGTCAAGGAAGTGCCTTTTGTAGGTTTGGTGTAAATCTGTTCAGTAGATTCTGAGAAAATAGCCTTTAAATCAATATATATATCTGAGCCCGCTTACGGTACGCTTACCGTACGCTTACGGTAAGCGTACGGTGGCGTGCGCGAGCGCGATTCTGATTGGCTCTTAGATCTTAGTAAACATTCGAATCGGCCGAAACCAGGAAGCGGCGGCCGCCATTTTGTGTATTTCACTCTGAAAAAAAAGAGTGAAAACAAGGAAAGGGGGCAATGAGGAGAGTTACAGACCCCCTTACATTTGTGAGGGGGTCAAAGAAGGACTGTAAAGTACAAAGAAAACATTTATTGATTTTTAAAAAAATCACGGGGTACGCGTACGGTAAGCTTACGGTAAGCGTACGGTAGAAAAAAAAAAAAAAAAAAATGAAAATCAGATTTAAGTGTTTAGATATTAGGGGGCTCTTAAAAAAGCCGTTGTGTTTATGAAATGATTTTTTAGTGGTACCTACAAGTAAGTACCGATGCAGAGTCTAAGGTTTAAGAGGAAGACTCTGTTCCCTTCATCATTGAAGTGCACACCATCTCCTCTATAAATGTCTTGCATGTCATAACGCAAGTTGTTGTGGTAAATGGCACCCATACCATAGTCACGGAGGAAAGCAGAAACAGATTTGTTGACGTGCTTTCTTGCTTTGTCATCGCACCGCGTGCCCACCGTGCGTGCACGGCACTAACTGCGTAAAGTGGGCGCGCGGTGCGCGAAGCGCACCGCGTGCTCACTGTGCGCGCACGGTGCGCGAAGCGCACCGTGCGCGCACGGAACGAACTGCGTTAAGTGGGTGCGCACGCCACGAATGGCGTAAAGTAACTTAGCATTTAAAAAACCGTACAAATTCACTGAAAAAACCATAGGTTTCACACACGTTATAGTTAGGAATTAGCATTTAAAAAACCTTGCAAATTCACTGAAAAAACCATAGGTTTCACACATGTTATAGTTAGCGGAAATTTTACTGATAAAAAACCAATGAAATTCCCCCGTTATAGTTAGTGCAGGCAACTATAACTCACGCGACCGCAATCTTCTGCTGATGACATATGTGTCTTTATGAAAAAAAAATATTTGTAATATATGTATAGCTAAAAATGTATGGAAGAAGACATGGGCAAATAAGTGTCTAAATACAGTATTAGCATCAGCAGAGGATTGCGGTCGCGTGAGTTATAGTTGCCTGCACTAACTATAACGGGGGAATTTCATTGGTTTTTTATCAGTAAAATTTCCGCTAACTATAACATGTGTGAAACCTATGGTTTTTTCAGTGAATATATATATATATATATATCTATACACCAAGGTGTATTGAAGAATGAGTGGGAGTATAAGTGTCTGGATGGATGATTTAGTAGGTGCATGACTGATTGTATAAGTGACTGATTAAGCGTATCTTACTGAATGCATGGGTTAGTGAGTAAAGTGTGTAAATGCCTGTACCAGTCTGTCAGTAGGTGTATAAGTGGCTGCATGGGTTGGTGAGTAGCTACACAACTATCTATATTGGTTATTGATTGGTTGTCTGAGTATCTGTATGGGTGCCTGAGTGTCTGAGTGGGTGGTTGGGGGGGGTGGGTGACTGTGCATAGATATGTGAGTGGCTGATTCACTGGGTGTATGGGTTGAACAGTGCTTCTGTGAAGAGCTGTATGGGTTGGTGAGTGTGTTTATGGGTGGGTTGTTGAGTGAATGGATGTCTAAGTGGTATATGTGTGAGTAACTATATATGTGAAAGGCAGTATATGTTAGTGTTGGAGTATATAAATGACTATATGTGATAGTGAGTGATTGTGAGAATGGCTGTATAAATGAGTGTGTGCTTGTATCAGTGATTGTATAAGAGACTAAGTATGTGACAGTTTTTCTATAAATAAGTGAGGTGATCTGTGGATAACTGTATAGGTGAGTAAATGGGTGTGATTGATTCTTTGTATGACTGAGTAGGTGTGTAAGTAAGTCTGTGGATGAGTGGCGGTATCTCAGTGTATGTATAGGTGTATGAGTGCATACGATAGTGCTGTATTGATGAGAGACTGCATGTATGAGTTACGTATGGGTGAATGAGTGGATGTGTGCGTAGACCTAGGAAACAGTGAGTGCGGATGTACTAATTGGTATTGGTGTGTCTATGGTTTCGAAAATGGTAGTCTGTATTTTAGAGTGGGTGTATCAAAGGTTTTATTAGGGTGTGAGGAGGTGCATCAGATTATCACATGGATGATGTAATCAGTGATGTCATTTGAGATGTCATCAGTAACGTCATCATTGATGTCACTGACCATGTCATGAGTGATGTAATATGTGATGTCATCAGCAGTGCATTGCGGGGGCGCAAGTTATAGTTAGCTCTACTAACTATAACGTCCCTGAAACCTATGGTTTTTTTCAGTGAATTTCTAACATTTTTTTAAATGCTCATTTCTAACTATAACGTGCCTAAAACCTATGTTTTTTTTGTGAATTTCAAAGTTTTTTAAAATGCTAATTTCTAACTATAACATAGCAGTTGCATTTCTAGAGTGGTGGAGTGTGGCCTACAAACACCTTTTAGCAATCCCAATGTGTGGAATTTAGCAGAGGTAACAGGAGGGATAGTTAGCTCCCAACATCAACCTTTGGGGACAACTACCCCTCCGATTACCAGCAGTAAGTCCCACACAGCAGGATTGCTAACTTGTTATAGCAGGCCCCACCCCCTCCCTGCACCACTGTCCAAACCCACCCCGTTGTAAGTTAAGGGATTAAGTCCCCTTGAATTCTGAGTGTCCCTGGGGGCCAACTAGCTCACCAGGTACCTCCAGTAAGCACCACAGAGCTGAGTCGCAGAGAGGTGTTCCAAGGCCACTCCCCTTTTTACACCACACTGCAAACGCGGCTTCTGGTCTGACCCCTTTTTCGAAAAAAAAAACAGGAAGGGGGCCTCATGGCCCCCCTCCAAGGCCGTCCCAGGGCATGGCCGCATATTTAATATTTTTTTTAAGGAGGGAGGATGCCCATCCTGAAGCCATTATTGGCCCCGGGGACCCCATCCCCCGGGGCTGTGCCTCTATTTTTTTTACATTTAATTATATTTTTAATCAGAGAGGGGGGCCACCTCTGGCCACGGGGACCCCATCCACCAGGGCCTGGCCTCATCGTTGGGGACTGTCGGGGGAACCCCAATTCCCCCACGGTCCCGCCAGCTCCCCGCATCCCACGGGAGCCGGCATTGCTTTTGAGCAAGTGGAGCTTCTCAGAGGCATCTCAGAAAATCCCCCGAGTCTTTCACATAAGAGGGAGTTTTCTTCAGACTTTGGTCCAGAAACTTCCCTCTTATGTGAAAGACTCGGGGGATTTTCTGAGATGCCTTTAGAAACTCCAATGGAAAAACAGCTATTTGCTTTTATCATTAGACGTTACAAGTCTATACACATGCATCCCTCATGATTTGGGCTTAACAGCCTGCAGACATTTTTTGAGTGAAAGATTGATATCATACTTCTTTCACACAGAGATGCTACTGGAGATGATGTCAACCTGCTTAACTCAGAACTTCTTTCTCTTGGATAATAAGATCTACAAACAGACCCTGTGTACATCTATGCAGACCTGCTTTGCTCCTTGCTTTGCAGGTCTCTTTATGGGGTACTGGGAAGAGAAAGTAGTAAGAGAGTTAACAGCATTTAAAGAGAAGGTGGCCATGTGGGTCCGCTATATAGATGACATTTTCTGTGTATGGGAGGGCACAGAGAATGAAGCTATGGAGTTTGTTGACATCCTGCATGTTAACGATTTTAATCTGCATTTCACCTGCCAATGGTCTAAAGAAAGTCTTGAATTCCTCGATCTCAGATTTACAGTGGAGAGAAATAAACTCAAAAGTACACTTTTCAGGAAATCATCTGCAGGCAACAGTCTGCTACATGCCCGACGTTGCCACTCAAGCTCACTGATTAATAGTATACCTGTAGGTGAACTACTAAGGGAAAAACGAAATTGTTGTACAGCAGAGAGTTTTAAAGAAGAAGAAAGAATCATGACAAAAAGAATCCAAGAAAGAGGATATTCATTATCAGTGATTAAAAAAGCCAAAACAGCAGTAGCTAAAAGATCCAGAGCATCACGTTTGTCACAACATACAATAGGCAAGCCTTTATGGTACGTAAAGGCCTAGGTAAATTTTGGCCCGTTTTACACACAGATCCAGACCTAGCAAACAGCATCGAGGTCTCCCCTCAAATCATTTTTAAGAGGGCAAGATCACTTAAAGATTCCTTATGCAGAGGAGTAGAGCCATCAACTAATAAATCTATAGGAATACATGGATTCTTTACATGCAGGAGATGTAAAGCCTGTTGAAACAGCAAAAATGTGAAAGAAATCAAGCTGTCTCCAGAGAGTATTCTGGTTAAGATTATTAAACACACCTCTTGCAATACCGACTTTGCTGTTTATGCCCTTCCTTGTCCCTGTAAGAAGATCTACATAGGGAGCACGATACACAAGGCTAAGATAAGGATTCTTGAACACCTTAGTGCGATTAAGAACGGAGATAAGCAGTACCCGATAGCACGACATTTTCAGAGCAATCACAATCAGAACACTAATCTGCTTAGTTTTTGTGCGTTGGATACTGTTAAAATCAATGAAAGAGACGGAAATAGAGTGCAAAGTTTACGTCGCCTTGAATCAAAACTGATCATACAGTACAGAACTATGATCCCGATAGGGCATAATTGTGATGAAGAACTGTCTGTGCATTTAGGTTGAATTTTTGATTAGAGAAATCTGAGATAAGAAAATCTTTGGTTGAAGTAAGTTTTGTCTATGTAAGGTGTGAACTTTGCTCAGAACGATGAATTGACATGCAATGTACTCCCTTATAAAATGTGTTTTGTTAGTTTTCCAACTGATGTCGATTAATGTAAATAAGAGAAAATGTAGTTTTGCCTCATGAAGATGCTTATCATTTTAAAGTTACCGTTGGTGTTGGGTTTGTTTAGGAATTTATTGTGGTTCGAAATTAACGTATATTTTGTTTTTAATTTTTTTCAGAATTTGCCGTTTGCATGATGCCAGAAGAAACGTTAAAGAGCGAAAATATCTATTAGGTTATTAGTTGCCCACTTTGCCGTGAGACCTTTTAAAATGAAATAGGGCGAATATGAATTGATTTATTCTCGAGAAAAGCTTTTTGACATGTAAACAGATGATAAAAAATCAACAATACGTAGACCCATGTGGGCAGTGTCATGCCGATTGATTTCAATATTTCTGTCGAGGAATGTTAAAAGACGTTTTTTCAACATATGATCGCTCTTAGTGAAAAAACTCACACACACATCTCACAATAAAGTTATCAAACAATTCCTCACTTGCAGCACCACATTTGTGGTGTATGTCATAGAATGTCCCTGCAAACTGAGGTATATTGACAGCACTATCCTCATGGCTAAAAAGAGAATACTTGAGCACATGAGGGCAATCACTAACAAAGATCCCAAATACCCAGTGGCCCGACACTATCAAGAAATACATTTTTCCAATCCCAACCTTCTCAGTTACCTGGCACTTGAGCACATCCCAAGGGACCCAAGAGGAGGGGACAGGGTTCTGAAATTAAGGCAAAGGGAATCCAAACTTATCATTGATTTTCAAGCCAAGACCCCATGGGGTCTTAAGCAAGATGAGGAATTAGCAATACACTTAAGGGAAGAATGATCAGTTTAACAGTAGATTTCCGTTTCTTTGGTACTTAATTTTCCACTTAGCTGTGGGTTTGTCATTTTTCATGTTTCTGAGAACATGACTGCATGACTACTTGGTTCAGTATTGTGTAATGTACAAGATTTTGGCCTTACAGCGTGGCAGTTTTCTTGTACTGTCCATCTCTCCCCTCCCCTTGCCTTCCCCTCCCCCCATTTTTCTCCACTCCATCACTCGTGCAGTAGAAACTTGAGTAAAGATAGAAACACAGCAGTACTAATAGAGTAACATTGTTATCTGTTGATAGTAGTACATATGTGTTTCTACTTATTTTAATCTTATTAGTTTTTCAATATAGCGTTTGTTTCTCTTGCAGGAGGAAGGGAAGGGGTCCACTCACTGTGGATTCACTATCACAGACCACCTAACCTTCTCTTCGTCTTCATGTATTTCACTTTTTTCTCATGGTATATACATGCTGTTGTGTCTACGAGAGTGGCCAATTGGGACTCTGCCTGTTGTCTGTCCTTTGTACCAGTCCATTGTGGTTATGACTAGGAGTATTTGCTCTCTTTTTTCTTGATATTTGTCTTTATATTTTTAGGACAGTGCTGCTTAATACCATATATTTTTTCATAGTTCCACTCGAGGCACGTGCCAACACCAAGAGCTCCCTTTGTTCTTACTAACATGGGTCATTTTTTCAGATAACTGCATGAGCCAGGTCACTCGGTTTCCAACTCTGTTTTCTTTCACTCTGGTTTCAATCAGGCGCTTTCCATTTATGCAATTTTGCGTTTTCCAAGAGGTATGATAGTCTAGAGTGACTAGATATCATTATGCAGCGTACATACAGGGATTCACGTTACCGCGTTTCCTTGTATATTGGGTAATTTTTTCAGTCAACTACATGAGCCAGATCACTCGGTTTCCAACTCTGTTATTGTTCCCTCTGGTTTCATTCAGGCACTTGCCATTTGCAATTTTGCATTTCCAAGAGGTATGACAGTCTAGTGTGACTAGATATCATTATGCAGCATACATACAGGGATTCACGTTACCATGTTTCCTTGTAAATTAAGATTTTGTTAGACTTTTTGTTAGACATTTTGGTAGCCTCTTGGTGCAGCGATTATTTCTGTATCAGGGGTCACTAGGATGGCTGTCATGTACGTTGAATTTATCTACACCATTCACCGTGTGCGCTCTGGGGAGTGGCTAAACTGATAACACCTCATCTGAGAGAAGCTATGTGTGTTCATTTCTTCTGACACATAGTGCGACCTGGCCACAGCTATTACAAGCATTTGGTAATACTGTGGGAATTAGAATTTGGTACTTTACATTTGACTCTTGTTTGAAAATGTCCATGTTTGTGCAGTACTTTGTTTTGAAGATGTTATTTGATTGTTTTAACTACATTCCATCATGGCCACCAATTATCATGCCGTTTGACTCTGTACACGACCGTTTTCTATTGTTACCATGTTTTTCTTTTATAAGCCTATCACATGTGGTGCACCTTTACACGTGATCAAGACTGCAGAAGCAGTTGAAACGCGTTGTGGGAATTAAACAACTTGCTATCTATCGATGTGTGAACCTGATTTTTCCTGAGAGCGCACGTCATTTGAGATTAGTTTGGGGAATTACTTTGCCGGTTTGCTCCGTCAGCATTTGCACCACCTCCCATGGGCCCTACTGTTCTAGAAGGATCAACTTGGGAAAAGGATATATATATATATATAAATATATATATATATATATATATATATATATATATATATATATATATATATATATATTCACTGAAAAAACCATAGGTTTCACACACGTTATAGTTAGGAATTAGCATTTAAAAAACCTTAGAAATTCAGTGAAAAAACCATAGGTTTCACACATGTTATAGTTAGCTGGACATTTTACTCGTAAAAAACCAATGAAATTGCCCCGTTATAGTTAGTTCAGCTAACTATAACTCGCGCGCCCGCAATGCACTGCTGATGACGTCACATATTACATCACTCATGACATGGTCAGTGACATCACTCATGACATCACTGATGACATCTCAAATGACATCACTGATGACATCACTGATGACATCATCCAGTGAATGTGTGTTTTTCTGAAAATTAAATATGTTTTATATATGTGTATCTCAAGGTCGATGGAAGAATAAATGGGTATATAAGTGTCTAAATGGATGATTTGTTTTTGAAAAATTGATTGTGTTACTGACTGATTAAGTGTATCTCTCACTTTGTGTATAAGTGGCTGCATGGGTTGGTGAGTAGCTACATGGGTGTCTATATAGGTTATTAGTTGTTTTTTTGAGTATCAGTCTGAGTGTCTGTATGGTACGGTGGGGGGTATTACGTAGTGCATAGATGCATGAATGAGTGACTCACTGTTTGTATGTGTTGAAGACAGCATGTGTGCAGGACTGTATGTGTGGATGAGTGTGTGTATGGGTGTGTTATTGAGTGAATGACTGTCTCAATAGTGTCTTCAGGAGTAACTACATATGTTTTTAACTAGTATATGTGACTATTGGTGTATATATGTGAGTATATGTGAGAGGGAGAGATTGAAAGAGTTCCTGTATGAATAAGTATGTGTTTCTATAAGTGATTGTTTAAAAGACTAAGTATGTGTAAGTTTCCGTAGAAGTAAGTATGGTGGTGTGTGTATTACTGTATATGCAAGTAAATGTATGTTTTATTCTTTATTAGCATGAGTGACTATGTGTGTGAGTAACTCTATGGATGAGTGGCATTGTGTAACAGGATGTATAGATGTATGAGTACATATGATGAGTGAGTACATGTATGAGTGACTGTATAGGACTGTTGGTGAATGAGTGGATGTGTATGTGGATCTTAGAATTACTGAAGAGGTTGTTGTAACTGGTATTGGTATGTCCATTGTTTTGAAATTTTTAGTCTCTATTTTTGAATGTGTGTATCAAAGCTTATATTAAGGTGAGAGGAGGTCTGCCACTCTATCACAAGGATGATGTCATCAGTGATGTCATCAGTGATGTCATTTGAGATGTCATCAGTGATGTCATGAGTGATGTCACTGACCATGTCATGAGTGATGTAATATGTGACGTCATCAGCAGTGCATTGCGGGCGCGCGAGTTATAGTTAGCTGAACTAACTATAACGGGGCAATTTCATTGGTTTTTTACGAGTAAAATGTCCAGCTAACTATAACATGTGTGAAACCTATGGTTTTTTCACTGAGTTTCTAAGGTTTTTTAAATGCTAATTCCTAACTATAACGTGTGTGAAACCTATGGTTTTTTCAGTGAATTTCTAAGGTTTTTTAAATGCTAATTCCTAACTATAACGTGTGTGAAACCCATGGTTTTTTCAGTGAATTTGCAAGGTTTTTTAAATGCTAATTCCTTACTATAACGTGTGTGAAACCCATGGTTTTTTCAGTGAATTTGCAAGGTTTTTTAAATGCTATTTTTTTCTTTTTTTCTTCATTTTTTTCAAACATATTTTTAATTTAATTTTCTTATCTTTTATAAAGACTATGCTTAAATTTTTAAAATCCTTAAATATATTAAATATATATATTTTTTAAAATAAACATGTAAAATGTATTTCCAGATTTTTTTTTTTTTTTTTTTTTTTTTTTTTTATAGTACGCGTACCGTAAGCTCACGGTAAGCGTACGGTTTACGCAACGTCCGTAATCTATCTACGCTGCTTGCGCATAGTTACGTACTTTGCGTAGCCGCGCGTACTGCGCGTGGGACGCGTGCGCGCTTACGCAACACGCGCACGTTACGCGGAAGTGCCGGGAAATGACTGTTATGCGCATGCGCGCAAGCGCGTGTCTTTTTTACGCGCACGCGTACTTTTTGCCGTAAGCGTACCGTAAGCGTACGGTAGGTCATGTGATCTTGAAACACAACTTTTGATTGGTTGAAACTACTTTCAGTTCTAGAACTCTCCTACACCACACCCATTCCCCTCATTTCTGCTTGTGATCCCTTGGGAGAAGGAGCTGGTTTGTCTTTGGGATACGATGGCAGAACAGCAGAGCTCTTCTGAGAGTGAGGCTAGCACCAGCAGCACTGTCTTGAGGCAGAGAGCGAGGAAAGTAAAGCCTTCTTACGTTTGGGAGTATTTTACTTTTCCAGAAGGCCAGCAAAAGGTGAATGCACCCTTAGTTACTTGCAAGCTGTGTAAGCGTGTACTTTCTAGAGGTAATCCTAACAGGAAGTATTCCTTTGGGAATCACACCATGAAGAGACACCTCCAGGAAGTACACAGAAGGACACATGGTCATCTTTTTGGAGGTAACTCTTCAGAAAGACGAGCCAGTACATCCACAGCAGCTCAGCCTGGACCATCACCTGCAGGGCTTACTCCTTCTTCTGCAGGTCAGGTGAGCCCTTCATCTGTGGGGGGAGAATCTCCTTTTGCTGGCCCTCTGGAAATGAACCTTCGATTTCGGAAGGTTGATATTCATTGCACATTTTGTAAAGGTCTAATTTGTCATAGGGAGACCAGTGTTTCCCTAGTGAACAACAAAATAGATCAGCACATTTGTAGCTTTGAATGATTTTCCCATGCTTCCTTTCCTCTGTCCCTGCATGAACACAACGGTTCTTTTAAGAGCCAACCTTATCTTCCATCTTTTTTTTACTTGTTTTTAAAAACTTTTTTTTTTTTTTTTTTACCGTACGCGTACGGTAAGCGTACCTTTTTTTTATTTTTTAAAAAAAAACACTAAAAATCATTTATCACATTATAAAGTCCTTGAGAGACTACAATTTTTATTATTGACTTACCATACTCACTCAAAAAAATATTTATTCATTTGTTTTTTTAAAAAATAGTTTTTAAAATGGTTGTAGTTTCCGAAAATTTTCTATATCGATCTGAAAATAAAGAAAAAAGTATTAATATTTTTAAACCATTTAATAATACAGTACACATATTTACATTTTTTACCAAAAAATATTTTTGCCTTATTTTTGCTGTTTTCAGAATAAATTGCATTTCACTATTAATTGTGAAAGCAATTGCATTCAGCCTTAGTGATGCTGAATGTATTTGCATTACAGACTTAAACCTGAAAACCCCACTGGCTTGTACATACTGTGCATGACTATACACGGCAAGGACATGGGTGTGTGCTAAGCCTCTGCTTCTTCCCCCAAAAATTCGCTCCCCCTTTCCATCTAATGCAACTGTGAAATCACCAGAGCAAGACGCAATAAATCTCTGTCTATAATTCTTCTATGCACACAGAGTCATGTTTTCACATTAGTGCCAAAACGAAATTTCTTTGCCAATTTCAAAGCACACTTACTGCTCTTTTTTTTTCGGGCCAAGTGAAAATCTCTTTTTACAATTTGAAATCACTTTTACAGACTGACACATTATGAAACCACTATTTTTGCTTTATTTAATTGCACGTGTCCAAGCTGTTTTTTTTTCAGACCACCACCATGTGCATTCTCTGTGACTGCCTACACTCCACCAAGGGCAACCAGCCTTAGTGATGCTGAATGTATTTGCATTACAGACTTAAACCTGAAAACCCCACTGGCTTGTACATACTGTGCATGACTATACACGGCAAGGACATGGGTGTGTGCTAAGCCTCTGCTTCTTCCCCCAAAAATTCGCTCCCCCTTTCCATCTAATGCAACTGTGAAATCACCAGAGCAAGACGCAATAAATCTCTGTCTATAATTCTTCTATGCACACAGAGTCATGTTTTCACATTAGTGCCAAAACGAAATTTCTTTGCCAATTTCAAAGCACACTTACTGCTCTTTTATTTTTTCAGGGGCAAGTGAAAATCTCTTTTTACAATTTGAAATCACTTTTACAGACTGACACATTATGAAACCACTATTTTTGCTTTATTTAATTGCACGTGTCCAAGCTGTTTTTTTTTCAGACCACCACCATGTGCATTCTCTGTGACTGCCTACACTCCACCAAGGGCAACCAGCCTTAGTGATGCTGAATGTATTTGCATTACAGACTTAAACCTGAAAACCCCACTGGCTTGTACATACTGTGCATGACTATACACGGCAAGGACATGGGTGTGTGCTAAGCCTCTGCTTCTTCCCCCAAAAATTCGCTCCCCCTTTCCATCTAATGCAACTGTGAAATCACCAGAGCAAGACGCAATAAATCTCTGTCTATAATTCTTCTATGCACACAGAGTCATGTTTTCACATTAGTGCCAAAACGAAATTTCTTTGCCAATTTCAAAGCACACTTACTGCTCTTTTATTTTTTCAGGGGCAAGTGAAAATCTCTTTTTACAATTTGAAATCACTTTTACAGACTGACACATTATGAAACCACTATTTTTGCTTTATTTAATTGCACGTGTCCAAGCTGTTTTTTTTTCAGACCACCACCATGTGCATTCTCTGTGACTGCCTACACTCCACCAAGGGCAACCAGCCTTAGTGATGCTGAATGTATTTGCATTACAGACTTAAACCTGAAAACCCCACTGGCTTGTACATACTGTGCATGACTATACACGGCAAGGACATGGGTGTGTGCTAAGCCTCTGCTTCTTCCCCCAAAAATTCGCTCCCCCTTTCCATCTAATGCAACTGTGAAATCACCAGAGCAAGACGCAATAAATCTCTGTCTATAATTCTTCTATGCACACAGAGTCATGTTTTCACATTAGTGCCAAAACGAAATTTCTTTGCCAATTTCAAAGCACACTTACTGCTCTTTTATTTTTTCAGGGGCAAATGTAAATCACTTTTACACACTGACACATTATGAAACCACCATGTGTAACTACAACAAAAACAATTCCCATTTCTATTATTCATTTCTTAAGTTACCACATACATACCCTCTCAAACTGTAAACTCACCTTTAAAATTAGTTAGTTCTGAAAGAAATGTGACACTCAAACAGCAGATTATCAGAGCCAGGATCTCTGTTGTGTTCACCTGTCTCCTCTCAGCAGAACCAGATAATGGCAAACTTTCCCTCTATTTTTCCACACATATACATGTAAGTTTCAAATCTCAGTGCTTCCCCCTTTTTTTTCAAATGTAATCACACATTTCTATTGGTTGAAAACCAACCCTTTTCCAAAAGTACCCTGCCCCCAACTTGACTTCTGCCTAGTACCCTTCCCCCAACTTGACTTCTGCCTGCTACCATAGCAACAGCTCATGGAACACTGCTGTGTGCAGTTAGGTCAGAAGTTCGACACACAATGTTTCAATTCCACAGAGCAAGAGTGCTTGACTTTTCAATCCTAACTGCAAATCCATAGTACTGTTCTTTGGTTACACATTTTTTTGTACCAATACAAAACATGCTTCTATTAATTTTCACATACAGCCTAGTTTTTTTTCTAGAATGGTATGAAACAGCCAATCAGTTCTTTTTGTTTTGTAAAAAATATGTATGCCTCCATTTCCAAACTGTCTTTCTTTTCATATTGCCATTCTACTGAAAGACACCTCCTGAGTGCATCCAGTTCTCCTTTGAAGATGTTCACAGTGTGGATTGTAGGGCACAGCTATGTCTTCTGGAGTGAAAAGTTTGCAGAGAAAACAGATATGGTGAGAGACCTTGCTTTGCCAAATGTAGACATTAAATGGATTGGTCAGAGAGGGTTAAAGTGGCACCAATTGATGCCATTGGTGAAATCCTTCATGCAAATCCAACACCCTGACCTCATAATAGTGCACTGTGGTGGCAATGACCTAGGCACTTTGACTGGGGTAGGTCTGGAAATGCTTATGAAGGACACCTTTGCACAACTGTTTACACTTTTCCCTAAAACTGCCTTTGTGTTTTCCAACATATGCCAAAGGCAAAAATGGAACTGGTCCAATCATTTCTGTCCACAGATTGACAAAGCAAGAAAGCACGTCAACAAATCTGTTTCTGCTTTCCTCCGTGACTATGGTATGGGTGCCATTTACCACAACAACTTGCGTTACGACATGCAAGACATTTATAGAGGAGATGGTGTGCACTTCAATGATGAAGGGAACAGAGTCTTCCTCTTGAACCTTAGACTCTGCATCGGTACTTACTTGTAGGTACCACTAAAAAAATGACTCCATAAACACAACAGCTCTTTTTAGAGCTCTCTAATTTCTAAACTCTTAAATCTGATTTTCATTTATTTATTATTTTTTTTTTTACCGTACGCTTACCGTAAGCTTACCGTACGCGTACCCCGTGATTTTTTTAAAAATCAATGAATGTTTTTTTTGTACTTTTCTGTCCTTCTTTGACCCCCTCACAAATGTAAGGGGGTCTGTAACTCTCCTCATTGCCCCCTTTCCTTGTTTTCACTCTTTTTTTTCAGAGTGAAATACACAAAATGGCGGCCGCCGCTTCCTGGTTTCGGCCGATTCGAATGTTTACTAAGATCTAAGAGCCAATCAGAATCGCGCTCGCGCACGCCACCGTACGCTTACCGTAAGCGTACGGTAAGCGTACCGTAAGCGGGCTCAGATATATATATTGATTTAAAGGCTATTTTCTCAGAATCTACTGAACAGATTTACACCAAACCTACAAAAGGCACTTCCTTGACCTAGGGACTACCTCTCTGCCAAATTTTGAGTAATTCTGTTCAGCCGTTCGGGCTGTAGCCCTGTCTAAAGGTCCTATGGAAAAATGCATGGGAAAAACGCGTTTTGGGACCCCCCTTTTATCTCAGCCCCCGCTTGATGAATCCCCCCGAGACTTTCAGGGTAGGAGCGGAGCGTAGCGCCCCACCTATTTTGAGAAATTCGCGAGGATTCGTCGACCGGCGCCAAAGTTATTCAAAATAGAATGTTGAGGTTTTCCTATGGAAACGTGGTCCTAACTATAACTACCTACTGGCGACCGCCAGTAGGTAATATATATATATATATATATGTCAAAAAACACCTCCTTCTGTCGAAGTCGATGAGGCGACACAGCGGGGCTTGCAAAGACCATTTATTTAAGCAGGCATGACGCGTTTCGGTATTACACCTTTATCAAATGCCATTTGTTTCAAAAAGTGCCTCTGGTGCTAGCAGTTCTTCAGTAAGTCCATTATATAGCCCCAATGCCTGAAGTAGTATGGAGCACACCTGATGCGGAATCACTCGAGCAATACAAGGTTATTAGACTACATTACCCAGCATGCAGTTTGTCCATCGTGCTCATGAGTGGTTCCGTTTAGCCGGTATTTTTCTTTTCATCCTGAAGTAGTGAACCGACTTTAATGTAGCCAGGTAAGATCTGTAGCGCTGTACTGGCCAATAACAGTCTTTGTATCCCACACTTCCAGCCTCGCAGTTTCCATCGGTGGCAGATATGGAGACGCCATTAAAGTAGCAACGTCTCTCCATGAAAGTCTGGACTGCACATTGTCAGCATATTCCCTATTCACTTTTAGAATGCGAGGTAGTCCGGGAAAATTGCCATTGATCCCTTTGGACTGTTGCGGAAGGGCCATCCTCGCGTGTCAGTGGCAGCACGCAATACATAAAAAAACACCTCCTTCCGTCGAAGTCGATGAGGCGACACAGCGGGGCTTGCAAAGACCATTTATTTAAGCAGGCATGACGCGTTTCGGTATTACACCTTTATCAAATGCCATTCGTTTCAAAAAGTGCCTCTGGTGCTAGCAGTTATTCAGTAAGTCCATTATATAGCCCCAATGCCTGAAGTAGTATGGAGCACACCTGATGCGGAATCACTCGAGTAATACAAGGTTATTAGACTATATGTATATATATATATATATATATATATATATATATATATATATATATATATATATATATATATATATATATATATATATTCACTTTAAAAACCATAGGTTTCACACACGTTATAGTTAGGAATTAGCATTTAAAAAACCTTGCAAATTCACTTAAAAAACCATAGGTTTCACAGAGGTTATAGTTAGGTGGACATTTCACTCGTAAAAAAACAATGAAATTCCCCCGTTATAGTTAGTTCAGATAACTATAACTCGCACGCCCGCAATCCACTGCTCATGACGTCACACATTACATCACTCATGACATGGTCAATGGCATCACTCATGACATCACTGATGACATCATCCTTGTGATAGAGTGGCGGTCGCGCGAGTCTATCAACCAATCAGAATTTCGCTCGCGCACGGCTCCGTGCGCGCACAGTGCGCGCACATGCGCGCGTATAGATATTTATATGCTTTTAAATGCTATTTTCTCAGGAAATACTGAACAGATTGACACCAGACCTGCAAAAGACACTTCCCTGACCTGAGGACTACCTCTCTGCCAAATTTCACGTAATTCTGTTCAGCCGTTCGGGCTGTACCTTTGACTAAAGGTCCTATGGAAAAATACATGGGGAAAACGCGTTTTGGGACCCCCCTTTTTTCTCGGCCCCACCTTGACGAATCACCCTGAGACTTTCAGGATAGGAGCTGAGTGGAGCACCCCATTAGTTTAGAAAATTTCGCGAGGATTCGTCAACCGGCGCCAAAGTTATTCAAAATAGAATTTTCAGATTTCGTATGGAAACACGGTCCTAACTATAGCTATCTACTGGCGACCGCCAGTAGATAATATATATATATATATATATATATATATATATATATATATATATATATATATATATATATATATATCACGCTCCTGGGGTGTCCAAAATTCGAGCCGCACTCTACGTGCGTGTGCCTTCCCCAAAGCATTTCATCTGGTATGGGGAGAGCCGTTGATTCGATCCTTTAAAAGCATCTGATTGGCCTGACGCGTTTCACAATTAGCTTCTTCAGCGGCCGTCAGAAGGAGTGCATGAAAGTGACTCGTTACCTTTCCTTAAAGCGATATAGTGCGCCCTGGATGGGCAGGTCATATGACTCAACACATTGCATTTTGGGAAACTGAGTCTTTTATTCAGTCCTGTATGGATGCACCCCTAGATTTTTGCTCAGTACACAAGCTCTCACATGAGCCTCGAATGCGGCAGCTCCCCTCAATCCATCACGGACGTTACACCTTGGGGACGTTGTGACGGATTTAAAGAGGGGCATGGACATTGACGCCCATCTGAGGGCTTGAATTTGGCGGCAGGAACATGACGTGCAACGCGATCAAATTCGTCAGGGACTACATGGCCCAGCATTCCTCGCTCATGGCGATGAGCGGTCTATACAGACCGGGTTTTCTGGCATATCTATGACCCAGCATCCCTTGCTCAGAACGGCATGAGGGGCCCATCAAGGCCGGCCATTTGGCAATTTAAGGGGCAAGTCCACAAAGCACACCTTCAGAACGTCCTTGCCTCTGAGGAAGAAGGTTTCTACACTTCGAAACGCGTCAGGCTCTGGGACGTTGCTGAACTGCCTACGCGATTGATGTTCCATTTGCGCTTCTTGTACCAATAAAAGGGTGTTACCCACGAACAGCGTCAGAGTGCTTCCCACAACAGGGCAACCTAGAGCTTCGATATATATATATATATATATATATATACATAGATATATATATATATATATATATTCACTGAAAAAACAAAAGGTTTCAGGGGCGTTATAGTTAGCTGGACATTTCGCTCGTACAAAACCCTAGAAATTCCCCTGTTATAGTTAGTTCAGCTAACTATAACACGTGCCCCTGCAATGCACTGCTGATGACGTCACATATTACATCACTCATGACATGGTCAGTGACATCACTGATGACATCACTGATGACATCTCAAATGACATCATAGATGACATCACTGATGACATCATCCAGTAGGTATGTGTTTCTGTACAGTTTTAATATGTTTAATATATATAGGGAAAGGTCTGTTGAAGAATGAGTGGGTGTACAAGTGTGTGAATGTATGATTTTGTAGGTGCGTAACTGACTCTTTAAGTGAGTCATTAAATGTATCTTACTGCAGACTAGTGACTAAACTGTGTGAATGTCTGTATGTGTCTGTGTGTAGGTGTATACGTGGCTGCCTGGTTTTGTGAATAGCTATATGAGTGTCTATTTGGGTTATTGATTGGTTGTCTCAGTATCGGTATGGGTGCCTGAGTGTTTGTGTGGGTAGGGTGTGTGTGACTCTATGCATAGATGTGTGAGTGGGTGATTCTATGGGTGCATGGTTTTAAGAGTGCATCTGTGATGGACTGTATGGTTGGGTGAGTGTATGTATGGGTGTGTTAGGGATTGAATGTATATCTCAGTGGTACATGTGTGACTAACTACATATGTGAAAGGCAGTATATATGTGTGTAAGAGTATATAAGTGGGTATATGTGAGAGTGTGTGATTGTGAGAGTGGCTGTATGTATGAGTGTGTGCTTGTATTAATGATTCTATTAGAGCGTAAGAATGTGGTACTATTTTTATGAGTAAGTGAACTTGAGTGTGTTTAACTGCATAGGTGAGTAAATTGGACTGTATTTAATTACTTGCATGACTGACTAGGTGTGTCATTACCTCAATGGATGATTGGCGGTGTGTGAGTGTCTATCTAGGTGTATAAATGCATATGATAGTCTTGTACAGAGTGACTGTAAGTATGAGTGACTGTACAGGTGAGTGAGTGGAGGTGTATGTAGACCTAAGAGTTAATGAGTGGGTATGTAGTTATTGGTATTGGAGTATCTATGATTTTCAAAATGGCCGTCTGAAATTTTGAGTCGGTGTATCAAAGGTTATACTAGGGTGTGGGAAGATGCACTAATTTATCACATGGATGATGTCATCAGTGATGTCATGAGTGATGTCATTTGAGATGTCATCAGTGATGTCATCAGTGATGTCACTGACCATGTCATGAGTGATGTAATATGTGACGTCATCAGCAGTGCATTGCGGGGGCGCGAGTTATAGTTAGCTGAACTAACTATAACAGGGGAATTTCTAGGGTTTTGTACGAGGGAAATGTCCAGCTAACTATAACGCCCCTGAAACCTTCGGTTTTTTCAGTGAATTTCTAAGGTTTTTTAACTGCCAATTCCTATCTATAACGCCCCTGAAACCTATGGTTTTTTCAGTGAATTTCAAAGGTTTTTTAAATGCTAATTCCTATCTATAACTTATCTCTGAAGATATCATGAAAAGCATTCTTTTTTAAAAGGAGGGTGCACATTAGTTTTGTGGAAAAGCATCTTTGTTATTGGTTAAGAAAAAGCAGTTTCAACGTGGAGTACATATCAAAGGATAAAATTTGCTCAGATCAACCACACCTGCTACTTGCATTTGAAAGGCACTGTTCGAACTTAAAACAATCGTCAACTTTTAACCTGCACGTGTTGGTAAATATTCAAGAAAATGTTACAAAAAAATATCGTTAAGTTTTAAAAAATTGATGAACTTTTAACCTGCACGTGTTGTAGAATTTTCTAGAAAGTGTGTTGATAGAATACGTTGCACTTCTGACTTCTATGTGTTGTTCAATATTAAAAAAACGGTTCATATGGAAAATTAAAAAGAAACCAATAGAGAAGTTTTGAAACCTAAAAGAATCAAGGAACTATTCTAATTTATTCTTTACATGTATTTATGTGTGCAGTAACAAAATTATAGACACAACAGCACTAGGAAGAGGAAGAAGCAGGGAGTGGGGGGAGGGGTGGGAGATGGGCAGAATGGCACACATGCACAATTAAGTACAACACACATATAGACTAACAATGGCCAAAATGAAACACACCAACAAGCAGCACAAGTCACACAACCCACCAACATCACACCACTGAACGAGCATAGAAGTGAATACCACGCTGCATTCATACAGGATGTGTACAAAGGCCAGTCGTTGGTGTTGTGGGATGTCTGCAACCGTGGTCATCATGGATGAGATGCCCAGCATGTGGCACATGGTCGAGTTCACTGTGTGTTATGTTGCCAAACGGCTGCACCTCCCTCCCACGAGCCCCCACACTTTTGTACGGTGCGCTGTTGTATCTCGTGCACTCGTACAGCACACCATTGTAATGCCTATTTGCGCATGTCCTGCTACATTCCAACAACAACATCACAGTGCTGTTTGGAGGTGGTGCATGCCAGTTTACAACATCAACTGCTGTGGTTCTTGTAGCAGGCCACACCAGAACACAGAGACACACTTACCGCACTTCCTGTACATGGACATGTCCGAGACACCCCGTTCCCCTTGCCGGATAGGCACACCCCTGCACTGACCTGTGAACCCCAGACCAGCACACGCCAGTTGCGCATGCAGGAGGATGTGTGCGTAGCTACACATCCAGGCTCACTGCCAACGCTGAGGTGACAGCACACTGTGATGTTGCAGGGCTCGTGCCTATCATGCTAAGACAATGACCACAGGGATACACTTACTAAGATGTGGGTTTGGGGGGCATTGGCGGTCCTGGAGTTGTTGAGATGAGTCTTCTGTCCCTCATGGGTATCCCTGTATCATGCTCATTGACTCTATGGTACCTGTGGGTGTTCTGGTGTGGCTCTTGACTGTGTTCCCTTTCATGGTGCAGGTAGTTGTCCTGCTTAACACCAGCAGAATGCAGGTGTAAAATCCCTGGTGCTAATGTGTTTTATCGCTGGAATTTGTTTCGCATTGCAATTGGTGTGAAAGTTGTGATGGGATTTTTTTCGTGTGCAGAACAATATACGAACTGAGCAGTGTATCTCATCAAGATCCAGCACCTGACACACTATTCCCAATCAATATAAATACAATGAGATTTCTTAATAGATTTTGTGTGTACACTGTAACTGCAGCCAATACCTCAGTGCAATTCAATACAGGATTTTAGTATTTAGAATAAATCGGAAAGGTGCACCTTGTGTCTTTTTGCACAGAAACGGCTACTCTCCATTTCATTATCAGCACTTTAACGGAAGTAAAGTTGAGATAAATTTAACACACTATTCAGAAGTTAGTGCAAACTGCAGATATCATCAGTATTCCAGCAATAAGTCCCCCAAAATTTAACACCATGGTGGACTCCATCAAATAACAGTAATAAGAACAAGAAAGAGTCACACAGCAGTTAAGAGAACAACCAAAAATGGTATTAATTTTTTTTTCAAACTTTATTTTTTATAATCATAAATATATAAACGAAAAACTATTTTCAAACTTTATTTTTTTATTAACATATATATGAACAATAAACTAATAAACAAAATAGAACAACAATAATAAAAAACAACAAGGCGGAACACTACTGTGGGGACAATGGATGTCGACGACAGACCTGGAAAATAAGAAAGATTGTTAAAAAAACAACAACATTGTATTCTCAACAAAATACCACAAGAAACAAATCACAGATATATAAAATGCATACAGCTAACAAAATTTTATCAGTTTAACTTACAAAAACTGTAAATGTTGCAGCTTTAAAATATTTACCGAATCTGAAGAAAATGTTTTGCAGAAGGCACCACACAAACAACGTTTTTCTTCAGTGGTGAGGAAATGTTTTACTTTTTCCAAGGAGCAAACAAAGACCAATGCCACCTTCGTCACTCGCAAGATTTGCCAAAGAATTCTGTTACGAGGAGATCCTAACAAAAAATACTCGTGCGGCACAGCAAGTATGATGAAACACCTAAGGACCCTTCATCCAAACAATCTTGCATGAGAAGAGTGCAAACAGATGAGAAACACTCCTTTTCTGTATCTGTAAAAAAGAATCACAAATAAATGTATATTAATAACTTTCAAATTTATACTATTCCATTACTGTACAAACACATTTTATATTAAAACTGACTATGAAACTATAGCCCTGAACCACAAGTGTGACGATCATTAAAACACTACATGCATAGTGCATACTACTTTGAAGCAGTTCATGCCCTAAAGCCTACCTCACTAAAATCTATATGCTAACTGACTAAATGATTACAGTAGTATAAGGAGACACACTTGGTGACTCACAGGGTGTTTGCTAGAAGAGTATGAATACTAACTAGGAAATAGAAGGTGTGAAACACAACTGTGTAGGTGATTAGAGGACTGCATCCATACTGCATAGGCATTTAAAGCAGTCCATGTGCTAAGGCCTGGCTCACTGCATGACTACTTGGGTACTGACTGAATGATTATTGTACAGCAAGGAGAGTGCCTAGGTGAATTTATAAGTGCTAGGCTTTGCGCACAGAGAATAGATTAGTACTTGGTACTGAATGGGTCACTAGAGGAGTGCAGAGGCAGTGACAAGTGCTGGACTGTATGGATACTGACTAGGAAATTGAAAGTGTGAAAGACAAGTGTCTAGGTGGTTAGAAGACTGCATGCATAGTGCATAGGGGTTTGAAGCAGTCCATGTGCTAAGGCCTGGCTCAGTGTATGAATACTTAGGCACTGACTGAATGATTAGAGTACTGCAAAGATAGTGGATAAGGGTTTGGGTTTTAGCACAGTGAATGGATTAGTACATGGTGCTGAATGGGTCACCAGAGGACTGCAAAGAGAGTCACAGGGTATTTCCTGGAAGTGTATGGATACTGACTAGGGAATTGAAGGTGTGAAAGACAAATGTGTAGGTGATTAGAGGACTGCATACATAGAGGATAAGGGTTTGAAGCAGTCCATATACTAAGGCCTGGGTCACTGGATGAGTACTTGGGTACTGACTGAATGATTAGAGTACTGCAAGGAGAGTGCCTGGGTGAATTTATTAGGATGTGGCACTGTGAATGGATTAGTACATGATGCTGAATGGGTCACTAGAGGAGTGCAACGGCAGTGACAGGGTGTTTGCTGCAAGTGAACGGATACTGACTGGGTAATTGAAGGTGTGAAAGACAAGTGTGTAGGTGGTTAGAGGACTGCATGCATAGTGGATATGGGTTTGAGGTAGTCCATGTGCTAAGAACTGGCTCAGTGCATGAATACTTAGGCAGTGACTGAATCATTAGAGTACTGGAAAGAGAGTGTCTAGGTGAATTCATAAGTGTTTGAGTTTTGGCACAGTCAATGGATTAGTACATGCTGTTGAATGGGTCTCTAGAGGACTGCAAAGGAAGTGACAGGATGTTTCCTGGAAGTGTATGGATACTGACTAGGGAATTGAAGGTGTAAAAGACAAGTGTATAGTATGTCAGAACACTTTTATTTGAAGCAATCTATTTGGTACTTAGAAACTGACTAAATAATCAGACTACTTCTAGGACAGTGCTTAGGTAAAACTATGCCTGACTCATTTAATCAACACCTAAGCAAAGACTGGCTTCTAATGATACTAAAACTTGACAACCTGACTGGTTTTAAAACACTTATCTGTCAGCAAATACACAATATTACCAAATGCTTCTCTCACAATCCTTACCCAAATGCACACAGACTCACAGTGTGATTTTAGACAAGCAACACTATCCTAGGAGTTTACCAAAACTCATTCACTAGTCTGGAAGAGTTAATGGTACTGCACACAATCTACATATTTAAGTACAGCACATCAGTGTCAAAGCATGACTCATTTAATCAACATATAAGCAAAGACTGGATTCTAATGCTACTAAAACTTCTCAACATGACAGATTTTAAAACAGTTATCTGTCAGCAAATACATGATGTTACCAAATGATTCTCTCACAGTGATCCCAAATACACACTAACTCATAGTATGATTCTAGACAAGCACCACTATCCCTATGAGCTTACCAAAACTCATTCACTACAGTGCAAGCGGTAAGGGAACTGCACACAATCTACATATTTCACAACTGCAATTTACTGTCAATGCCTGACTCATATAATGAAAGCATAAGCCAAAACTGTCTTCTAATGCTACTAAAACTTGACAACATGACATGTTTTACAACACTTATCTGTCAGCAAATACACGATGTTACCGAACACTTCTCTCACAGTGGTTCCCAAATACACACAGACTCACAGTGTGATTCTAGACAAACAACACTATCCCTAGCAGCTTACCAAAACTCCTTCACTACAGTGGAAGTGGTAAGGGAACTGCACTCAATCTACATATTTCACGAATGCACTTTAGTGTCAATGCCTGACTCATTTAATCAACGCATAAGCAATGACTGGCTTCTAATGCTACTAAAACTTGACAACATGACAAGTTTTAAAACAGTTTTCTGTCACCAAATACACAATGTTACCAAATGCTTCTTTCACTGTGGTTCCCATATGCACAAAGACTCACAGTGTGATTCTAGACAAGCACCAGTATCCCTAGGAGTTTACCAAAACTCATTCACAACACTGGAAGTGATAAGGGAACTGCACACAATCTACATATTTCACAACTGCTCTTTAGTGTCAATGCCTGACTCATTTAATCAACACATAAGCAAAGATGGCTTCTAATGCTACTAAAACTTGACAACATGACAGGTTTTAAAACAGTGTTCTCTCAGCAAATACACGATGTTACCAAACGCTTCTCTCACAGTGGTTCCCAAATGCACAAAGACTCACAGTGTGATTCTAGACAAGCACCAGTATTCCTAGGAGTTTACCAAAACTCATTCACTACACTGGAAGTGATAAGGGAACTGCACACAATCTACATATTTCACGACTGCACTTTAGTGTCAATGCCTGACTCATTTAATCAACACATAAGCAAAGACTGGCTTCTAATGCTACTAAAACTTGACAACATGACTGGTTTTAAAACACTTATCTGTCAGCAAATACACAATATTACCAAATGCTTCTCTCACAGTGGTTCCCAAATGCACACAGACTCACTGTGTGAATTCTAGTCAAACAACACTATCCCTTGCACTATATGAAAACACATTTCTTCATCTAGAAGTAGTACTACATTTTAGTATAGAAACATAACATAACTCATTTCACAAATTCATAAACAATGACTGGTTTCTAATTCTACCAAAATATAAAAACTGCACAGTTATCTCTCTACAAACACATGAAAAACACAAATGCCAATCACAGAATGGTTTCTACATGCACACACATTGCAGAGAAAAAAAAGTACTCCCTAAGCTTTAGCAGGAAAAATACATTAGTCTGATTAAAATCAAAATAGTCTACATACATCCCCTCACAATTAAATAACTCATCTTTTGTAGATTAAGGAGTACATCAATCACTCACCATATTTTCTTTTACATAATCTCTGCACTGTGCACCTCTCAGCAAAAGCAAAGAATGGAAAAGTTTCCCTTTCATTTTCCACACATATACATGTAAACATCAAATCACAATCCTTCGCACATAAACTCAAAAGCAAACACACATTTCTATTGGTTAAACATTTCAACCCTTTACATCTGAAATACATTTCAACCCTTCCCCCAATCTGCCTTCTGCCTGTTGCCATAGAAACAGGTCATGGAACACTGCACTGAGCTCACAGGTCACAAGTTCAGCACACAATGTTCCTACACAAGTCAGGAAGTGTGCTTGACTTTTCAACACATCAGCTTATCATATATAATGTTCCTTACAATCTGTTTTTGTTAACCAATAACAATCTTACCTTTAAAAAACAGAAATATACACCCTACCTTTCAGTGTAGAAAGTTGTTATACAACCAATGATTTCTTGTCGTTTTTCAAAAAACGTTGCCGTGGATCCGCGCACTCACCGCGAGAGAATCCGTGCATCCAACGCGATAGGATGCGCGCACCGTGCGCGCATTTTGATGTTTTTTTTTTTAAAAAGGGGGGCCCCAGGGGGTCCTTCTGGGACCCCCTAAGCACCTCTAGAGGGTCAGAGAATTCCCACTCTGCCCCCTTTATATGTTTTACGCACTTATTCCCCTTGCTTCTTCAGCCTCGCTTCTACCGAGGCAGAAAATGGCCGCCAACAGTTCCTGCTTTCGAATGTAGCCAATTAGCATTCAGCGCGCGATCGGGAGGGTGCGCGCTCCGTTCGGGGAGGGTTCGCGTACGTTGCGGGTAGGGTCCGCGGATCCTCCGCGGCCATAGATATCACTAACTTTTTTACCCTAATTTTCTCAGGAACTTCTGAACAGATTCACACCAAATATGCAAAAGGCACGAGTCCGAACTGAGGACTACCTCTTTGCCAAATTTGGTGTCATTCCGTTCAGCGGTTCGGGCTGTAGCTGTGACAACAGATCCTATGGGAAATTGCATGGGGAAAATGCGTTTTGGGACCCCCTTTTTTCTCGTCCCCCGCTTGACAAATCACTACGAAACTTTCAGGGTAGGTGCGGAGCTGGCCAAAATTTTGGAGAATTTCGCGAAGATCCGTCAATCGGCGCCAAAGAAATTCCCAATAGAATGTTGCAGATTTCCTATGGAAAATAGGTCCTAACTATAACTATCTACTGGCGACCGCCAGTAGATAATATATACATATATATATATATATATATAAACACACACACATATGTATATATGTATATATATATATAATTATATATATATATATAATTATATATATATATATATATATATATATTAGAGGAATGCTTTATACAAGGTGACTCAAATCCATACTATTCATTATCTCTTTACTATGTCTACAGCTCACAATTATCTGTCATGATTGGGACAGCTGTTTCTATTCCATAAACATTTAAGGCATTCTTTGAGGGTAGTTTTTTTTAATTATAGGTAGTTGCTTAGGATATCATGTATAGTTTATTGTGTTGTCAAAAATGTCATGATCTAATCGTATGCCTGTTTTGTTAATTTAGATCTCCTTCCCTGCTGTTCCCGCCCTTTCCTTCCCTCAAAATTCTGTGCTCTTTTTAGCAAGCAGAATTGAGACGATCAAGAGGTGGATTAAATTGTTCATCGAACCAATCTTGAGGTATTCAACGGCTGACATGCTTGATGGGATTTAGGACAGCAGAGATTTAGAAAACCATAGTTGAAGGCAATAGATTGTTTCTAGCTATTTCTGCAGAAATATCAGAGAAAGAGAATAATAGAAAGACTCAGGGAAAAGAAAAAGGTAATGAGACAGATAGTGATTCATGAGATTATATTTTAGGATAAAAGTTGGCTGCACAAGCCCCGCCTTATGCAACACTCACTGATATTACTGAGAGAGGTGCCACAGCAAGCAGTATATTAGCTACTGCCCCTGTCAAAACCAGAGTAATGTCAATTGAGAGACCCCTTCAAGTATTAAAGATTACTCCATCACGAGCTGCCCAGCCACAGACTGTTCCTTCACCTGTGGTAAATCCACCTGTTATGCATGGTCCGGTGCAAGTGCTGCGACCAGTAATTGTGCAGACTGTTCCTGGACCAGTTGTAAATGCCCTAGTAAATGTTTACCTGACTTCAGAGACTCAAGGAGCAGTACGAGGTTTTCAGACTACAGTATTTATTCTGATTTCTCAGATTTCATAGCTTGTTATATGGAGACAACCTCAGCCACTCCAGGCATCAAGAGATGAGGTAAGGCTTGTTTTTACAACAACAGTAGCCTCCTGGGATAGAAATTTTTTGAAGATTACATTTTTTTATCATGGTTTGAAGAAGCACAGTGCAACAGGCTAGCCCAGAACCTGGAAAGGAGAGACCATTAGATATTTCCAAATTAAAAGGTGAATTGGAAGAAATCATTGAGGAATGCCTAGAATTAGAGAATTTGAACCACTATCATGAAAACGAATTGATTTACCTGTGTAAAGAAATTACAAGATGAGCAGTGAATACACATGATAAATTGACCAAATTGGCTCGGAAATAAAAGAGGTAGATCTTTCTAAAAGTTTTCCTTTACAGAAAAGTTGCAGGGTTCAATTATGTGATAAAGCATTAGAGACAATGTGTTCTTCAGGAAAGTAGTTGCACATTAAAGAATTTGTCAAATGTATTCGTAAATGGAGTGAAACTGAAAAATTAGAAAACAAATGTGCAAGAGAACATGATAAGGAAAACAGGGACCCAGAGTTGGTAAGGAAAAAGAATGCACATAATGAGCAGGGAATTTCTGTATATCTATTGAGAGAAATAGTGGGAGGAGTGTATGCCCATGTACCTTGAAGTAGAAGAGATCTTGCAGCTTTTACAAACAATTTCACAAAATTGAGAGGCAAACTTGTTTAGTCGTACACTCAAGTTGATGGATTTGTGAAAATGTCAGAAGTGTTTTGGAGTGATTTAAATACATTATTTGATACTGTAGTATCAAGTGATTTGTGGGCCAAGTGTAAGACTGCTGTATAATGGGCAAGTGAAGAACAAGAGAGAATAGCATGCACTAATGCACCATCTTCCTTAGTAATAGAAAATATGAAGCAGGGATTACCTTCCTGAAAGGCAGAGTGCCTCCAAAAGATCTTGATTTGGTTAGAAATGAATCGAACAACCCAAGAAACAAATTAATCAGTCCATGAATCCTATGGGTGGTTGTTGTAGGTGTTTCCTCAGCACAGTGGAAGAGAATACCCTAATGAGAAAGACATGGGGATTTCTGTATCTCAGCTTATCCTAGGATTGAGACCAGAGATCAGTTCACATATAGCATAAAGTGTAATCTGGTGGCAGAGTAAATCGTTTGATATGACCCTGAGGTATTCAAAATATTGCAGTGATGAGCAAGAAATTAAACAGAAGAAGATTAAGAAGAAATGTATTCTGTCACAGGCCACATTTGCACAGGTAGGTTTTCGGAATCTTTCTTCTGCAGGAAACCAAATAGGCATGCAAGGTTTATTGTTCGACATGCAGGTTTTCAGGGAAATCCTGGAGGTTTTGGTGTTTTCACAAGGTAGAGGCAGAGGAATTCCAATTGATTCAGGTCCAGGAACGGATGTTGCATTACTGAAGAAATTGACTCCTTGTGATGTTTTTAACAAGGTCGGGCATTGGAAGAGGGAGTGGAGATTTAATCCTGATAATGCTAACAGAAATGCAGAATATTCCAGTGCAACCAATGCAGGTGCCAATGCAAAAGCAAGTACCTATGATGCATGTCCAACAAGTTCAAATGGTCCAACAGAATATGGGAAACCCAAGATTTAATTTGAACCAGATCTCAAAAGTTAATAAAAATCCTTTTCTAAACGTGAATCAAAATACATTTCACCAATGTCCTAACACAATTTAGAATGCCTTACAGCAATTTCCTGTTTTCGATGATGGCTCAGGCTCTGATACGTCTCAGTGACAGTGCCTGTGGGGGGAGGAAGCCTGCATGCTTGGTGCAGTCTTAGAGGTAGACCTGAGTGATCCATTTGTAGACAGTGAGGTGAATGGCCACCCAGTATCTTTCCTTATAGATACAGGTGCTTCCAGGTCCACTGTCAAAACTGGGAAGTCCCAGAAACTACCCCTGTTGAGAAAGAATATCCAAGTAGCAGGAGTATCAAATAAACAGATTACCAATCCAGTTCCAGAGAAGGTTTCCATAAAAATGGGCTTGTTTAAAGAAAATCACCAATTTGTTGTTTGTGACACAAGCACAGTAGATCTATTAGGGAGAGATTTGTTGTGCAAATTGTACAATTTACTGCACACCAGATGTTGCAGAGTTTCAGATGCATGGTGATGATGTAGTATTTAAAATGGCTCAACAAAAGACAGTGCTACCACAGTGGCCATCTGGAACTCCTGACTTGCTCCCTGTACTGACAAATATCTTCTCACAGCCCCCTCCCATGTGAACAACAGCTCTTCACAAAGCATTGAGACGGTAACTCTTCAGTGGGACAAAACTGGTCCCCGCACCCAACTTGCAGTGTATCATAGTCAGCCTGACTTGTGACTTTTTCCCGATCCCCCTCTTTCAGATAGCCGCAAGTGGCGTTTTGTGCTTTTTGATGCTATTTCAACAGAAACTTAAAAAATGCATGACTTTATTTCTACTGATTGGATTTTTGTCATTTTAGTGTCATTTTATAGATTAAACTATTATTTATTGTTCTAAATTGGTTTGTAATTTTTCTTGTGTTATATTTTCACTGTATTACCCTTTCAGGGCTGCATATATAAATACATATTGCCTTCACGTTAAGCCTGACTGCTTTTGAGCCAACCTAACAGAGGATTAGGCACAGATTTATTTAGTGACGTTTGTGGTTCACCTTGAGAAAGATTTTTTTTTATATGAGTGGGAATTCCACACCTCTCAACTAATAATCCAATTCCCTACAATCATTGATTCCATATACACTGTGTTGAATTACTATGATTCATAGAACAAAAATAAAACATTTATAGCTGCTAAATCAAGCAGCTATAGTTAAGAAAATGCAACCTTAGAGATAAGTAGGACATTCATGTGTCCCTTGCCTCCTATTAGCTGATTCAAACTACAGGCAGGTAGATTGTAGGATATCCATTTTTTAAAACCAGTTATATTATTTTGGCCTAGAAATAAAGATGGATACTTTCTATTGTTATGTTATGTTATATAATTTTTATAAAGCGCACAGATGCCGCAGCCAAGAGGCGTCCCGGCGCTAAAAAACAAACATACATTGAGAAGACCAGATCAGCAGAGAGTTAGACTGTGGAGAATAGGAAGGTTTTCAATGCCTTCCTAAACAGGAGCAGATCGGGAATAGAACGGAGTGAGGTAGGCAGAGTGTTCCAGAGAGAGGCCGCCAACACTGCAAAAGACTGTCCGCCTATTCTTGTTCTTTTGTAGCGTGGGACAATGGCAAGATTTTGCCCTGATGACCGGAGAGCTCTGAAAGGGATATAATTAGAGATAGTCTGGGCAAGGATAGGAGGAGAGGCCAATTTAAGGATTTTAAAAGTCAGACAGAGAGCCTTAAACTTGATCCTTTGCCCTACTGGCAGCCAGTGGAGATCTTGGATAGTGCGTCGCGCTGAGCAAAATTTAGGGAGGCCAACCAACATCCTGGCTGCCGCATTTTGGACACGCTGGAGTGAATTCTTCCTCCAACCAACAAACCCACCTATATTTATACATACACTCACAATTAATTCACTCAGCAACTTGTACATACACTAACATGTGCAAGTACAAATGTGCATAGACACAAACACCCACACCCACACACACGCCCCCCACCCCCTCCCCCTCCCATTGTACCATTCAAGGTACATTGATAAATTAAGTTTTTCTACACTCTCCATCATTGGAAGTTAGGAAAATAGCCTCTTCAGCATAGAGTGCATTGGGGAGGTAAGATAGCCCCCTCTATCATATATTGCTTGTTAAGTACTTGCATATGTCATTCAACGTTCAATTGGAGGATTCAGTATATATAGAGCATGTGTAGGGTTTTTAAAGACACTTAATGGATCCATAGTCAAATTATTTGTTCTGCTTTAAAATGAAATGGGGTTTTTCTCGGGAGGGTGCTCATACTACCAGAATGTCTTTGGGCTCTTGTCTCCTGTCTCAAGGCGTCAGGCAGTTGACCACTGGCCCAGATGACAACTACGTTCATACAGTGCTGTGGTCAAGAATAGTGTGGGCCGAATTGATTCACCAGTGGACACCGGCTTGCAGCTCCCTCACCATTCTCAGCTCCTGCAACAAACCCAGAGGTGAAAGGCACAACAGAATCCAGTCCTGTCTTGCACCAAAAGCAGTCAAGCAACACTGTTGCACCCACCCAGCTGTGTTCCTGAGACTCAGCAGCTACACATGGACTCAGTCAAGTGAGTTCTCAATGTAGTGAAAGGATGTTTCCACGAGCAGTGCAGTGGAGCTATAAAGTATTGCAACTACTTAGGTGGTCATCTTCATTAGTGATAGGTTGCGGCTTCAGAACTTTGACAAGTTTGTGGTGGACCCTATGAGAAATGCCAGAAACAGGGAGGTGTATCTCACTCAATTTCTCACCAGATATATTTGTTACCACATTATACAAATACTGAGGTGACAATGATTAGAAAGCAACACTTTCTGTAATTCTTTACAGAAATAAATGATCTTGCAAAAAAACTCGACAACACATTTCATCACTTTGGAGATTGAAATGTCATTTTAAAAGAGACTTATGCACATCATCAAGGCTGTCAAAATTGAGCTTATGTACCTCACCAGGGGCCTCATGTAGGTAGCGAAATACCGGTCGGTAACGGCCGATTTTCGGTAAATATGCCGTTACCGACCGGTATTCAGACAAGTGAGATGTAGGAGTCCAAAAACCACTTTTCGGTAAATATGAGGCGGTAAATACCGATTCATAGTTACCGAATTCTAAAATACCGATTCATATTTACCGAATACATAATTAACGAATCGGTAAATATGAAGTGGTAAATATGAAGTGGTAAAAATTTAAAATGACATGTAGGAGCAGTCGGTAATTAAGAAATCCAGGAAAATCGGTAAATAAGAGTCGGTAATTAACACGGATGGAAAGCAGGTGGTAACCATCAACAATGCACATAAGCAATCCCAAAATGCAACAGCGTGGACAACATGGCCGCCATGTACGTCATTGCAAGGCGCCTACGTCTACAGGCAGCAGGACTGAGGGTGTGGCGACGGGAGGAACGCATCTACAGACAGCGCATCACACTATTCCAGCTGACTGATGCAGAGATACATGAGAGGTACAGGCTACACCCCGAAACCATCATGGACCTGATAAGGGACCTGCACCCACTCCTGGACCAGCCAACAAGAAGGGCGCACGCCATACCACCACATGTGCAGGTGCTCTGCAGCCTACATCTACTGGCATCCGGCAGTTATCAGGTGGTGACAGCTGCGGTGGGTGGTGTATCCCAGAGTTGCCTGTCCCGTTTCTTCAGGAAGTTCCTGGATGCCATGATGCAGAGAATGCACCACTACATAAGCTTCCCAAACACACAGGCTGCACTGCAGAAAACAAAAACAGACTTTTATCACATGGCACAGTTCCCCCATGTCATCGGCTGTATTGATGGTACACACATCCCAATCTGTCCACCAGCTGATACAGAGCACATCTACAGGAACAGGAAGTCCACCCACTCCATCAATGTGCAGGTGATCTGTGATGCAGGGAACATCATCACAGATATTGTTGCAAAGTTTCCTGGGAGCACCCACGACTCTTACATCTTCCAGAATAGTGGGATCTACACACGACTGAGTGCCGGCGAATTCGGAGAGGGATACCTGCTGGGTAAGTAACAGTGACGCCCCTTGAAACCTGCAAATCAGAGTGTATAGAGGCATGTAACTGATGGTTCCCTTTTACTCATCCAGGCGACAGTGCATATGCATGCCGGTCATTCATCCTCACTCCCTACCTACACCCAGCAACCCAGAGTGAGAGACGATACAACGTGGCCCACAAATCTACACGCAATGTGGTGGAGCGCACGTTTGGACTACTGAAGAGCAGGTTCCGCTGCCTCCACAAGAGCGGAGGCGCACGCCAGTACAAACCCATCACCTGCTGCAAGATAATTGCCACTTGTGCAATGCTGCACAACCTTGCCACGAAAAAAGGTACAGATGTGGAACTAACATATTTTGAGGACAACGAGGATGAGTCAGGCCAGCCAGAGGGCAGCGCAGCTAGAGTGCCAACTGCAGTCGATGGGAGAGAGAGACGGGCAGAGATCACATGCAACTATTTCTGAGTAAGTGAGGGGACACAGCGAGTTGTGAGAAGTCATGACGTAGTTTAATGTGGCACCACGCCATGAACACATGAACAGGCCAATCTGGCAATATGCCATCTATACAATGAGTATGTCCAGGGTTACGTCACCCAATGGCAAGTGGATAAGCAGGGCCACATCAATGTTTGCGCATACGCGCTGCAGTGGTGGATTGCACGGCCTGTGCATCCTCACTAGAGCCAACCCCAAGCCGCCTGCTGCTCCTGCGTGCTTCGGGGACGGGGGGTGTGATGCTGCTGCTGGTGTCGATGCTCTCCGCAGCATCCCCTGCAGCAGTTGTCGACGCCTGACTACTCAATAGCACCCCTAGTGCACTTGTCACCTGCACCATCCCCCGAGACAGGTCGCTGCAGCACTGTGTTAGGCCCTCCTGCATCGTCACAGAGCGCCGGCAAAGTAGGGAAGTCGCAGTTGCCAGACGGTTGAGTGCCCTGCTGGTAGTGTCCCTTCGCTGGCGTTCCCGGCGCCGTGCTTCGATGTCAGCATCTAATTTGCTGCACAACTGCTGGATTGACTGGGACATGTCCCGAATGCCCGCAGCCATGCCGCCAATGTTTGTGTCCATGTTGACTAAGCTTGTCTTCATCACCCGCATGTGCCTCTGGACTGACATAACTGCCTTTGATTGCAGGCGCTGTTGCTTCAACATTTGGCCCTCGAGCCCCAAGAAGACACCATGGCCGTCAGTGGGTGCTGGTGGACTCGCGACCTGCGGCGCCCTCTTGCTCCCGTCTGTGCTGCCTGTGAGGTGTGGGGCACAGTGGGATGGCTCCCTTCCTGGGGCCCGGTGCGGTCTTCTGGGCCCATGCTGTCGTCTGACGAGGTGTCTAAGGCTCGTAGCCTGGCTGCTGGACGCCTCCTCATTCTCACACCTGCAAGCGGAGATGTGGCCGGTGAATCGAACATGAGTGGCGATGCTGGCTCTGGTGGTGGTGATGCTGGCTCTCGGTGAGGTGATGCTGGCTCTGTGTGCGGCGAGGCTGGCTGCGTAGGTGGTGCGGCTGCAAGTGGGCCTGCTCCCTGGTCTGAACTCGTGCTGGCTAGAGGTGATTTTTGTGGCCGGTGTGCCGTCTCCCCTGCAGCATGCCCTGTACTGCATGATGTCACATCTGTGGACAGAAAAACAACATTGGCTCAGTGTCCCCGAAGGGCTGCATTGCAAGCGTCACAATAAATCATTTCACATTCCAATCTGTCCTCTGTCTCCTTGTGCCTCGAGTGCGTGACATGCCTTGTTGCCCTGTGACATTTACGTCATGGTTAGTGTTGCCCTGACTACATCTCCCGGAATGCATTGCCTGTCTGCACTGACACGTGTGGACTGCAGTGTGATTCTCGTTTCACAATGGGGGATGTGGGATAGGGGTAGGGGAGGCTACATTGCTGTGCTTTCGTCTTACCTTGGTGTGTTGCGGCTCTGGCAGAGCTGTCGGCGTCCCCAAGACCCACGACGCTCTCTTGCTCGAGTGTGGCCGCCACCAGCTCCTCCAGTTCGGTGAGGGCAGGTCCCCTGTTGGTTCCACCTCCGGTCCACCTCCGGTCTGGCTGGCCTCCTTCTGGATGTCGCCCATCTTCCTCTTGGTCACAATCCTCAGGTCATACCAGCGCTTTTTGAGGACCTCAATGTCCCTGTGGGTCACTCCCACAGCATTGACCTGCGCCTGGATGGCCAGCCATATGTTGCGCTTTTCGGCCTCAGGCACTTGCAGGGATTGCCTCCCAAACAGCTTCTGGTGCTGCTTCACCACCTCCTCCACCAGCACCTGGAGTTCCTTGGGGCTGAATTTGAGCTTCCTCCTCCTTTCCCCTCCGTCTTTCTGTGTTCTCTGGCTGGACATGCTGTTCGTTTCCCGCTCGCACATGCAACTGCTCCCTGCCTCTCCTCTGCACTCCAGGCCTCTCCAGGGTCGGCTAATTATGTACACCTGCCTGGGTGTGGCCACTTCGGCTAATTGTGTACACCTGCCTGGGTGTGGGCAGTTCCTGGTTGGGTGGGCTGTCGTTGCACAGGATTAGCTGTTTCGTCAAGTCATGTGATGTTATTTACCGAATCCGTACGTACCGATTCGGTATTTTCCGAATCGGTAGATACCACCTCGGTATTTTCCGATTCGGTAGATACCACCTCGGTATTTTCCGAATCGGTAATTATCACCTCGGTATTTACCGAATCGGTGAATTCCGAATCGTATTTACCGAATGTTACCGAATCGGTAACTGTTACCGAATTTTTACCTACATGTAACTTACCGATTCTAATTTACCGATTCGGTACGGCTCGGTATTTAAGAACCGGTAAAATTTATTTACCTACATGAGGCCCCTGGTGTGTAGTGAACCTCAAGAGAACTGTCTTGCAGTGGGTAGAGATAGCGAGCCAATATGGGAAGAGACAGAGGCTCACCATGCACTGGGCATAGTATGCTTACTTTTGTGTTAAGTACCAATGTAGCACGTGAAACACTAGATGGTATATTCAGTTTCTGTTTAGTCATGTGCTTTAGTATTACAAAGGTCATATAAGGTCCTATATAACATTGTAACAGTTTTGGCACCAATGCAAACTAGGGGTTGAGTACAAATTGCATGACTTATTAGTAAAACATCTGATATTACCTATCTGGACTACCCAGTGCACAACTGTCATTAGTGCACCAAAACAGGCCTAATTGCCCGGCAAATATATTATTTCCCAATCATTTACACCTATTAGTATATAGGTTAATAAAGGACTAACAAACAATGTCCAAATCTTATTTGTTATATGATGTGTACAACTGTGTACCTCCAGGATGTATACATATTATGTTTCACAGTATACTGCTGGTTAACTTCAAGAAAATATGATTGAGATAAAGTAAAACATATTGAAGGAAATTACTATCTTCTGCGTGGTATCACCACAGAACTCTGCATACTTTATCTCTAATATCCAGTGTTAAAGTGCCCATGCTCTCCCTTTCAACATGATGAAATGGGCATAGCTTTAATTGGCATATTTATCTTACGTATAAGACCCTAGAATATGATACCCAAAGTGTACCCACTGCCTGTAAGCTGAATTACACCAGTGGGCTTCAGCACCGATTGTGCCACCCATTGCAGTGACCATACACACATGACTGCAGGACTGCCATGTGCAGCCTGACTGTGCAGGTTTTAACTATAAATTTGATCTGTCAAAATAATCCATTTTGACAGGATGACACCCTCCTTTTAAAAATTAGTTAGGTGCCCCTAAGTAGGCCTTACTGGTCACAAGGCAGGGTTCATGGAATTGAAAAGTAGGACATGTGAAAGTAAAATATTAGACATGTCTTTATATTGAAAAGGCCCTTCTAGCTATTTTGACTGTAGCAGGGTTGGCTGCTTCATACAAAAGCTTTTTAAGGCAGTATTACATGTGATAATGTTATCTCCAGGTAGGAATCCCCTACAAATGTCATTCTTGGACTTTTTGAAATATCTTTGACAAGGCCAATACATTTGTGAAGTTTTAGTAATCCATTTTGCAGAAAGGGTACATTTAGAAAGTTACATTTCCCTTCCTAAATATTCTTTATGCCTATTTGAATAAGCCCTGATTTCACCCTAATAGCTCATTTGATGAGGTGTGAACTTGCTCCCAGAGTTTAGACAAAGGCCGTGGGTGTCGGGAGATTTTCTGTTCTTCTGGCGGGATAACCATTTGGGAAGTGCCAAGGAACTTATTTAACTTCAAAGAGGCCTACCCTATCACATGTACATGTTAGCTGACACCTGGTCAAGGCCCTTTCTTTGTCACTCAGTGGGGAAGGCTTTAATCTCAGTATGTGAGGAGCTGGACCAGAACTTGTTTAGAGTGACCACAGAGGTCATTTCCCCAGCTAGACATCAGGGGTGGGCACACAGGCTCTAAGCCAGGGGAGAAGGATTTAACCATAGTAGCTTTAGGCAGAGAATGGCACTATAGGATTGTTTGCAGTAGGGATACAGTAAATACTGCAAAAGTGGGTGGGCCACATCTGGGAACTTTTATCCCATTGGTTATGGAGCGGTTTGAAGTTTCCCCCACCCACAGGTTTGTGACAGGAATGAAAGTGGCATCTGCAGTAACCCCTCATTTTAGGTTCCTGTGGGTGAGCAGAAGAGGACTAGTCCTGCTGTCCGTGACCTGAGAAGACCCTAAAAGTTTGGACCTGCTCTCCCTCTTGTACCTAGGACAAAGAAGTTGACTCCAAAGGCCTGTCCAAACTCCAGTGGACACCAACAAGGTGCAAGAGGCTTTTCCTGCAACTGCTCAGCTGACCAGTTCCAACTAGCCCTGCCCTGGATGCTCTGCTGGCCTCCTCTTGGGTGAGTCTCAGCCCCTGAGTGCTGTCCCAAGGTCCTGGACCCTAGGCTGGTGTCAAAGTGTACACCTCCTCACACAGGGTAATAACGGGGTTGCCCCTCGTCCCCAAAATCATATAGCCCCAACTGCATGGGTTGAACATTTTACAAATCTATATGCTGAAAGCACTTGCACAGTGGCTGCTGGAGCAGAGTATACTGATTTGACGTGCCCTCCCAATGGAACATCTCTTTGACTTATCTGATAATAATAAGGCACTAGACGCTCTAGCTAGAGGTAGAGCCCCAGGCCAAATGGCATCCCTAAAGACACATTCCTGCAAGATAGACCCAACTGGACAAGCTACATCTTAAAGTTGGTGAATGCCATTGCCGGTGATGCCCCTGTTCCTGATCTTGGAGGGCCGCCAAAGTAATCTGTATCTATAATCGATGGCATACAAAAAGTCTTCGTACGTTTACTTTTGGATAAAATTCAGATTTACATTTCCAACAATAATATCCTTTTCCCTTTCAAAGCTGCATTTCGGAACAGAACTAGCACCTTGGGGTTTTTCGTTTTTTATTGTTGTATTGGAAGTGTGCGGGAATTGGAAAGGGTTCTATGTATGTGGCTTTTGTGGATCTAAAGTCAGCTTTTGACCTAATTTCACGTAAAAAACTATGGGGTATCCTTTTGGCTATGGGCATGCCACCGGTCCTGGTAGATCTTGTGATAATCCTCCATGAAGCAAATTTTGCGCCAAGTTAAATGGAGTACCGAGAGTGCTTACATATAGATATGGGTGTTTGTCAGGGTTGTTTTTTAGCCCCTACGTTATTTTCACTATTTCTCAACTACATTGTTAATTTTTGTTCTATAGTGCGTCTGATGCCCCTGTAATGGCAGGTATCAAAACGCCATTATTATTGTTTGCAGGTGATACCTTGTTAATTTCTAAGGTGCCAGGAGGCTTGCAGCGCTTGCTGCTTCTTTTCAAGTACTTCTGCAAGGCTCAGGGCCTCGACATTAACACCTCAGAAACAAAATACTTTTTTGTTTATCCAACCTAGAAGTTATAGGGGAAGAGTAATGTTGGAAGGTATGCCACTTGAGTGCACACATGTTTTTACCTACCTATGTGTTACTTTGACGTCCAATATGTTATGGAAATCCCAAATGGATACTGCGTCCTTGAAGTTCAGGCAGATTAGTGGGGTTATTCTGAAGGATCGTAGCTGCTCCCACACCAAAAAAATAGGCTTAGCCTTTCACACCTACAAATGCTAAGGCTTTGGGCTCTGCCATGTTTGGTTCAGCATTATGGTGATTTACTAATTCTGCAGCACTAACCACTGCTGAGAATAGGTTCTAACTCGCCTCCCTGCTAGCACATCATTAAAACCATTAATTCTAGATCAGGCAGAAAAGACATCGCTCCTAAAGTAATATTGCGCCCACTCTTATATTGGAGGAGGTTGTGGTCCACCCCCGAAATAGAACACTATGCACCGACTTTGAGAGAAGTAATGGTAGTAGATTAGCTTCACAAGATAATTTGGCTCTGACAGATTAAAGCACTGCCAATTCCCATACACTTGAGGTGGCTCTGTGATAATCCATCCTCTAAACAAATTTCATCCCCTGATGTAGTCAAGTCAAACTATTGGCTGTGGATCTTTCAAAGTGAGGCATGTTCAATCCAGAGTATGTCATTGACAGAAAAGTTTAATGACTTCAAATGTTACAGCTTCCTGGAACCATACTGGGATACTATTACAGCACCATTGAACAGCAAACTGGACTTCCAATTCAGGGTTGATACATTGTCCTTGAGAGCTTTCACAAGTTCATGGGCTGCTGGTAGGGGCACCTTACGTTCTGTTTGTAAAGCATAATAAGAAACTGTTGCCAATGTCTTTTTTGTCTGCCCCAGCTATGTGTCTTCTCAGCTGAAATGGCACAAACCACTCTGTAAAACGTGTTGCCTTAGTTGCTATGTTTTTGGGATGGATTTGGATGTTAAGGTCAAAGGTGCTCCCAAAAAATGAAACCCCGGCCCATTGAATATCGCAAAGAGCCTCTTAGTGGCATATAGTCCAATACAGAGATACACAGGTGAGGTTTTGCACTTTGACAAATTTGTTTTGCTGCTAACACAAAATATATAGCTGAACCCTACACAGCTAAACAAAGTGTAGCTGTAAACTGTAATGCCCATGCTCTCATTTATTGGCTACCATGTGGTAGGCCAACAATGTATTATCCATTTGTGATGATAGTGTACTAATTGTTGTTATGCTTTGCCAACTGAAAATCATGATAGACATACTATATCAGAAATAGGTCTGAGTATGTAAACTGCAATGGAACTCATCTTAATTGTGAATTGTTTTATAACTGTTCCATAGCTTTTTATCACTATGATAATGACCTGACTTGTATATGCATTTAGATGGTATGATGATTAGGCTGATGTTTATGAGCAGTGCAAGATGGCCAAGGCAAATCTATGTATATACAATACAATTAGCCCATACCTATTGTGATCAAAGCTGGTCCGCTCATGTATTTACTGTATTACATCGACTCTGGTTTGTAATACATGTTTTTGCCTTGTAGAAATGCTTTTATGGTTTTAACCGAAATAGAGCTAAATTAAATGAAATGTACTCGTTCTAACCCTTCCTGCACGATGGGATTTCGAAGCTTTTTGGCTTCCAAGACCTCCAAAAAGATAGGGAACAACCTGCAAAGTCAGTCAAACAAATAAGCCCTGCTACTATAACAAAGACTCAGGTTGCTCTTGCTCACAGTTTTTCCATACCAGCAAATCTAATCCACCAGGACCTTCCTGAGAACGTATCTACCCTTGTGGAGCACACTTCACTACAGCTTGCACCGCTAGTTGAATTTGAGCTCCAAAAAATTGGCCAAATCAAAAGGTAGAAATCTTCATTGAGAAAAGGTGTGAAAAGCATCTGGCTGGTGAGGGACCTTATCTTGGCGCAAAATTCAAATTGCTCCCACTTTGAGCTTTCCTACCAAGTGTCAAAGGCTTCATCGAGACCTTGTCCCGCAGCTATTTGATGGCATGGAGCCCACTTCGGCCACAGCCTTCAGCCTTGCTCCACTGAGGATTTTTGACTTCCATTTCAGAGACTAAGTCCAAAGATAAAACTTCCGACTGGTTATAACTTGGTTTCTGCATCTGCCCCAACCTCCATCACAGTAGGCCTTAATTAGTGACTAGTCACTGGACAGTTGGCGCATAATGCATTTTGGTCCTATTTTCACATTAAGGGCCACATGCATCAAACTAAAAACCGGTCGCAAATGGGAGGATTCGCAGAATCTGCCCCTTTGCGACCAGTATTTTTGCATTTGGGATGCATCATCCCAAATGCAGAAATCGCAATTTAAGTAATCGCAAATTTGCGATTATTTAAATTGCGATTGCATTTAAGGAATCACAAATTGCGATGCCTCAAATGCAATGCATGATGATATTTAAAATAGCGATTTCGCTATTAGGGGACGCTAATTATCGTCAAATGAAACTTGATGGTAATTAGGGAAAACTTTGAAAAATGCACTAAAGTGCATTATTCAAAGTTCAAGGTCTCACATCCACATGCCCTTTGGGCATGTGTGTGCGCAACATGGGTTTAATTAGCAATTTCAGGGGTGCCACAGTGTGTCATCTTGGTACCCTTAAAATTGCATGCGCAATTTGCGAGTACCTATTGGGTACTCACAAATTGCGCATGCAATTCCTATTCATTTCTATGGGCCTCTAGGAATAGGAAGCAATCCCTAATTGCGACTCGCAATTTGCGAATCGCAATTAAGAAATTTGTAGGAATCGCTAATTTATTTGAGATTCCTACATGCTTAGCCAATAGCGAATCTGTAATTGCAATTCCTTAAAAATCGCAATTAAGAATTCGCTATTGGCTATTTTGGTGCATGTGGGGGTAAAACTTTAAAATCCAGAACCCTGGTTTCCCTTATTAGATGTTTATTGTTTTGGTGTCATTTAATTTTTCTAAGTTGGTTTGGGATTTTTCTTGTGTTCTGTTTTGATTTGACTACCTCTAAGTTACGCCTGTCTGCTCTGTGCCCCCATGGCTACCATGGTTTGAGATCAGATTGATTAAGTTACTTTAGGGTTCATCCTGGCAACAGTTGTGGTTATTACTTGAGCTGGGTACTCCCCCCTGAATTTATACCCCGATTTCTTACACACAGATTCTCTTTACACACGTTGAATGTCATCAATTGATATATTACCGAGCAATAACATGTAAGGTATTTCCTTCAAATTGGTTTAATGCAGCTATTTAACTTAAATATGACATAAATTAAAAGTTAAAGTATCTATTTGGCTTCAAGCAGAAACTCTACAAAATCTTCCAAACAATCAAAAGTGCTCACCCTGCAGTGCACAGTACCAGGGAAAAAGGAAATCATGTAATGTGTTGTTAATGTACTGTTTGAGCTTGTTATTTGAGCTTTTGTGCTGCAGCTATTAATTCAGCATAGGGACGCTTTAAAACTGCTGAGAAACATTATAGAATGTCACAAAGCTATGTTTAGAGAACATAGATGGGAAGATTAGAAATTGCTAAAGGCATATGGACTGCAAGGGAACGGGTAAACTTTACCCGTATGTCCAAATGTCTACTCAGTTTGTGAGTATTCAGTTTTATATTGTGCCTTTGATGTAGTAGCTTAATTCACCTCCATGCTAGGTGCTCAATGGAGCAACATGTCAAGGAGTAGATCTGTGTCTGAAGTGGGAGAAATGAACTGTTGTGTTTGATTAGAGGCAGTAATGGACAATTGTAAATTCCATTTATATATGTATTCCCTAATGTGTAGGTTAATACTTCAACCCACACAAATATGTATTACATTTTCCGAAAAGCCTAGCCGCTAAGGCAGAGGAGCATCGTCCCATTGCTCTCGGAGCAGCAGAAAGGAAAAATAAAATGATATTAACCTCGTTATTATCATTTTATTTTTCACTACGCTGGTGGGCTAGTGGCACAGGTAGAGGAGTGTTTTGCACAGTCCAAGTGCACGACTGCTTGGCCGGCCGTCTTCGCCTGCCCAAAGAGTCATGCACACTTTGCATGTGTCTCACCAGGCTGCATTACACAGCCTGGTGGGAAGCATGCTAAGGCTCCCTGCCCCCGTCTGTGCGCTAAACCACAGTGCTCAGACCAATCACAACGCTGCATTGCAACTGCAGATGGCAGCGTCAGAAGGGACCAAAGCTGAGGAAAGACCGCCCACCACCCCTGTTCCCTGCCAGCTGTTACTGAAGCCTAACCCATGTTCATGACAGGGAAAAAAACCATCACAAATAAGGTAACAAAACATGTGTCTACACATCCACATATCTAAATAACAATATATATCGAATCCTGGTATCTATATGCCCAACAGAGTGGGGAATGCATCTAAAGGGTAGCTAAAAATCCATGGCTGTTGGAGAGCCAATGGAATCAAGCATGCTAGTGTGCCACTTTTTAAGTTCAGAAGTCATGTTTTAGTATATTGTCCCCAGACCTCTGCTGACCTCTTTAGTTACCTACACAGGTGCGTTCTGATGTTTTCAGGGAGATGTCAGCTAAGCTCAGAGTAATGGAATGGAGATTCATAAAAGGAAGTGACTGACACAGATTAGGCCGAAAACCCAGAGATCTCAGGATCTGTTTTCCTGGAAAGTGATTAGTGAAACATGTTTTCATACACTGTGCTATATACAAAGACTTTTGAAACAGGTTCTGCAACAGAGATTACGGCTTCCGTAGAAAAAAAAAGAGTTAAAATATTCTGTAATTCTTGGAGAAACACCAGAAGCCAATAATGCCTTTACAGAATCACAGCATGAGCTTTAATAATCCTACATTCCTGAAGAGACAGTAGAAACTGCATGACTTGAGACACTCCAGTGGCTCCCATGGCAGTTGGCATTATGATTAAAACCTACTGTACTTTTTGCAAAGCCTTCAGCAAAGCAACCAAGTCAATGTCAGAGTTCACTAAACTGAATTCCTCCGGAGAGTCTGGAATAGATGATTTTTCTCACTCACCCGTTCTTCCACTCTATAGCCAAGGATTGTCTTTAGTTACCAGTGAACGAGTCTTTGGGGTAAACTTTAAAGGAATAGGAGAATAACAGCTGGTTCTAAATGGAGGAGGGAGTTTGCTTGTTTTTGGACCTAAATCAAAGGAACGCAACTTAAACCTAAGCAATATTTGTGAATTAGAAAACTACGACGAGAGACCTTTCAGTAAACTATCTCCTTGATACAAGTATGTTCAGTGATGGCTCCTCCGCTAAGGCGGAGGAGCGTTCCTCCACTGCTAATTCAAGTGCACGAAAAATAAATAAATGATAATAACATGACATTATTATAAGTACATTTTTCTATGTGGAACTCAGGGCCAGGTGGTGGCATGGCTGGGCACAGTGATGCCAAGAAGTGGTTTGCACTCCTCTAAGTGAGCATGATGGTTTGGCAAGCCCTCTTGGGCCTGCCAAACCATAATGGTCACATGGCATATTCTCCATTGGACTGTGTTGCACAGCCCTGTGGAGAACATGCTTTTCCTCCCCAGGCACTGCCTGAGTATCCAAACAGGACGCACAGACCAATCACAACGCTGCTCCTGTAGCGTTGTGATTGGCTGGGAGAGTCCGGAAGCCTGAGTGCTTCTGGTGCTTCTTGCAGATCGTGAGGAAGATAACGGAGGAGAGATATGTGGTGGGCAGTGGCGAAGGAAAAAGTAATTTACTTCTTTTTATTATTATTTTTTTGTAATCCTTTCCCCCGACTCACCACCCCTGATCCGAGGCAGCCGTCACTGAGTGTGCTCCTCAGCTGACTTTATCTTATCTAATAGAATACTGAATTTGAGCAAGCTCAGAAGTCAGTGACACCTCTTTTTATGTTTATAATATGCATATAATTACTATGAACTATGAATCCTTACAATGTAAATAATCTCACTGAATGCCTAATATACTGTTCTTCAAAAAGGCTTCATGGCAACTTTTAAAAGAAGTAAAAGAGTCTAAAGGTTTTAGTGCAATGCAATAAGCTATCCCTCCTTAGCGTGAAGAAATCTCAAAATATAGTTTAAATATAGTTTTTTGTCTTGAGAAATGATTCATAAACATTTGCTAATGTATCACCCCCATCAAAATCTCTGGGAAAGGTTCTGTCAACCCTTCAATCGCAGCTGCCTCCAAAGAACAAAGTAACAAAGAATGTTTGAAAGTCCACGATAGATTTTCACAACAGGAATATTGAACTGGAAGTAATGAAAGCACTAACTTCCTTTCATCAACATGGTGAGTGCACCTAATTGCTTAAATTATCTACTTCAAAGTTTTGTAGCACATCAGTGTCAAAATATTTACGAATAACAATATGCTTAACAATTAGCAATCGTCTCCTTAAAAGTTACTGGGAAAAGAAGTTGAATGAATCTCACATATGGAATTAATGAAAATAACTTCAACATTTCTCCTATTGTTCCTATTATTCTGCCTGAGAGCCCGGGTTATGATAGTCAGTCTTTACCAATGATTTAGTATCTTCTGTCGACAAACCGCTTACCACGCCATCAACATTGCTCATCTAGAAACTTAAAGAGTCAGGAAAGAATGACCATAAAATATAAAGAAATAATAGAAATGTAAATGCTGCAATCACGACATATGGTGTAACTTGTGTGACTCTATATATGTATAATGCTGAAATGCACAGTCAATAAAACGGCATGATCATGTGACCTATATCAGCCCCTGTAACAGTGACATCCTAACCCATTTCTTTGCAACCCCCCCTTGCCCCTCTTAGTATATTGCTCCACTGTTCGAGTTTAAAATTCTCCCTAAGTAAAAAGATTTTTTTTAAAAAGTTTATTGCTGCTTTTCAATACAGCATTTGCACAGAACAATAAGAATAAAGGAGGAAATATGAGACCAGAAAAAGAGGCAAATGACGCAAAAGTAATTTCTTCAAGAGTTCTGCTCGTCGGGGGATCACACACATGAAAACGACATTGAGGATGTAAGAGCAGAGAACATCAGCAAGATGCAGATGAATCAGAGCGGGGCAATGCACTATAAGGATTCAAACAACAGCAGAGTGGGTAGACTGGCAGGGTTCATCAGAGGGAAACATCCTTTACCATGCAGTCTCATGGCTTTACCACGCATATGCTTTTACCACGCATGGCTTCACCACTCCTAATGATAATTACATACAAGCATTGGCACTTACAATGAAGTGTATTTTTAATAGGAAAATATTACAAATTATATTTCATTTAGTAATATTTTAATATTATTGAAAAAAACATGTAAATTAAGTTTTAAGAGGGGGATGTGAGGCATATTGGGGTATTGCAGAGGAAAGTGAATAAATACTAAAGTTTCAACTAGGATACCTAAATATTAAATATGTAATCTAATTTCAAATTAATTCTTTTTTTTAAATAGTTAAGGCAAAATGTAATTAAAAACATACAGAATAGGTTTTAGGAGTGGGACGTAAGGAGATTGGGGTAATCGATGCGGAAGTGTATCAATTCTCAGGTATCAACTAAGATACCCAATTATAAAAAATGCAATCTAACTTAAATCAATTAATATATATTTAAAAAAAATTAAGGCACCTTCATTCAAGTTTTTAAAAAAGTTTTAGGAGTGGGATATAAGAGATATAGGAGTAATGTGTAGGGAAGTGTATCAACAGAAAATGTTTTACAGAAAAATGTAAGTACAACAATCACATATTTAAAATGTTTAAAGTAAATATTATAGACACCACCATTTATTTTAAATAAAATGTTGATTTTAATAAATTTAAAAAAATATCGATATACCAATTGAAAATATACATTATTTATTAAAAGTATAAAACATTTCAACAAGTAATACACATTTTATTATTATTTTGGTAACAATTCCCAACAGTTTTCAATCAACTTCAATGGGAAAAATTGCACTTTTTTACTTTTTCTTCTTGACATAAATGGTTTGGCGTCTGTTTGTACAGTGGGATGAGTAGCTTCAGTCAAGATCAGAAGCAAGGAGGACCTGTGGTCAGGTAAGACCAATCTAATTTCCTTTTTTCGAATACAGGTCCTAATCTATGCCGCCCCCCCCTCCCAGACTCCACACTGGCATCCCTTAGGGGGCATCCTACATGCCATAGCTTGATTAATACAGTGTCTTAATAAATGTGATCACACCAACCTCACCCTGATGAACTCATTTGGCTCCCATTTCTAGTCTGTGATATCTTCAATACTAGCTGCAACATTTACAATTGTCTCAAAGTCAGCACCCCAAATTGTCTTGCAGACAAGCTCACGAGCTCTGATGGTTCTTTGCATACTTGCAGTTAGGACACCATCAGACTGCAGACTAAGAAGTGTAAAAAAGAAAAACAGGCCTTTTTTCATCTATGCACAGGATCTGAAACAATACCCCCCTTATCCGTCTGGACCACCCCAATGGTGCCTAACTTTAAGGAACTTTACATCAAAGTGGGCCCTCCTTGGACACAGTAGGCACTCTAAGGTATCAAACAACTCATTAAATTAAGCCAGACTTATATGTTGAAATCAATGGAAAATGTTGCAGTCTGCAGTTTTAGCAAAGCTTCCACTTTGTTGCCTTTAAAACTCCTGTGCCTTCCCAGGCACACATGGAGACTGCTCCACAACACAGCTTTATGCCCCCTGGAGAGACGTGCCATCAACTCTCAGGAAGGAGAACAATGACAGATTGCAAGCCAGGGAAGTGTCCCTTCCTTCTTCAGGAAGCAACTTGGGTGTTATCCCCAAAAAGTGTAAGACCAGGGTGGGAGGGCTGACCCATTTTTGAGTTAGACAGGCTGACATGGGAACCAGAGAGGGGACCAGCACAGAGAGACAGCACTGAAGAAGACTGCACCTGCTCACCTAGTGGATATCGGACAGAGTGATTGTGCCTGCTGCGTCCTGCTCAGGGGGAAGCTGTCTACAAAGCCCAGTCAAGCCGAGAGAACTCCAAAGGCCAGTTGACTGGCCTCCTGTTCGCACATAGGGACACAACAGCTGAAGAAACCTGCTGGGGCATGTTGGTAGCCCAATATCTTTAAGCCACTACCACCACCACTGTGCAGCACTGAGGACCAAGACCCAAAGCCCCGAGTTGCATTCGAGTTTACTGAGCCAGGAGTGCGGTCAGAGAGTTGCTGGGACCCATAGAAGGAGAATTATCAATCCAGGAAGGATTGTCCTGTGACCCCGACAATGGGCGACTGGTAGTCCAGTGGCGACTGAACTTTGGCCAGACTGTAGAGGACTTCATGGGACATCAACACTGCAACCAAGACCCCCTCACCATCTTTGTGGACTGAGGAATCCCTGCAGGAAGACTCCTGTTGACAGCAACACATCCACAGTATCCTCAGAGCATCTTCCGCATCCTTCATAACTTGCATCAGAACTTCTCCTTTGGATTTCATTGCAACATGGATAAAGTGCCTGGAACTGCTAAAGAACTGCTTTCCCTGTGAATGTAACTGTTCTTGAGAACCTTGCTGGTCCCCCTGATTAGCTCCCTTCTGAAGATGTTTGCTTCAAGTGTTTGTACCCAACCGTATTGACACTTACCCAAGTTTTCTTTTAAAAGGTTTTATAAGGGGCTTATTATGCGTCTGGTGGTCAATGGACTGCCAGACTCGTGGGGGTACGGTGCTGGCAGTCTTCCGACCACCCGATTACGACCTGGGCGTCAGTGCACCGGAAGCCATCCATAATCCACAATGACGGTGGAGCCAACCCGGCTCCGCCGTCGGGATGATGATGGCAATTTTCAACAGCAGTTCCATGTCTGCCTTTCTCACATGGAACTGCTGTTGGAAAGTGTTTTTTGGGAGCCCCTAGAAAGGCCCCTATCCCTCCGCAGCCTCCACACTGGGGCCCTGTTCCTTTTGGTGACTGTGATACAGCGTTGAATTTTAAATCCTCCCTTCGTCACACATCAAATATCACACTAGCACACTCACTCAATACATTCATTGCTGGGGCCCATAACACCAACACTCACTTCCCTGATCCGTTCACACGGGAGAGATATATTGTCCAAACGCTGACATTAAAGGAATACCTTTTCAACTAAAGAACCCAATTTACCTGAACATACATTAAGTACCTTTATTAAACTCAGAACCTCGAGATATTCCCTCCATTTAATCGATGAATAAGTTAGTTGATTTTGGATGCAAAAGAGGGGTATAAAGTATACCCAGATCAGTGGAACCCTCTATTGACCAGCACCTAAGCTGCTATCCCTTCTATATTTATGTCCCTATGTAGTTACTAGGGGTAAGTGTGCACACCGGATCGCACCCACTGATACAATGCAAGTCCAAACGGACCTATTAATTACAAAACATAAGCACAGGTGCACCACACATCGAGAAAACGGGAAGGACAATAATATAATTCATTCCCCACGTCATGATTATTCAAAAAAGTTCATTTTTATTCAGAGATTTATAATAGTTGTCTCATTTTAAAACACAAAATTGTGAGAACAGTCTGTTCTTGACAATACAGCCGACGCGTTTCGTCCTTGAGGTGGACTTCTTCAGGGCTGTTTGAACATAAACACACAAATATACATAAGAATATACATAAAACTGCATATAAAAAACTCATATATACAACCCAAACCATTATGTGCTACAAACTACTGGAGTGTCATTTTTTGTAAGAATCTGTAAATTTTCTTACATCAATATCAACTTATTACCGGCTACATAGCTTATTCCTGAAATCCTAAGTGTTTTCATTCCATGTGGTTCCTCTTATCTACTTCCAACATATACAGCGCTGTTTTGTTGTTCTTAACAATAATTGATATCAAAATTTTAAAACAAATCAAACACAAAAATTGATATGTAAACCTAACTAGGGGGTAAGAAAAGAGAGTCATGTTCAACATAACCCCAGGTGAGAAAGAGAGGATAGAGGCAGAAAAAGTAACAGAACTTGAAATATACTGTTTATAGTTATGTAACAGAAACTCAATTACATTTGTATGGTCTCAGGCATTGCCACACCTAGGCTACGGGTCATAAACAGCACCAAAGCCAAACGATGAAAGTAGGAATAACGTATTCATAAGAGCTTCATCTTTTTTGAGAGAAACGTGAGCGTTTAATAATACCCACCATGTAATAAGGTGCACGAATTATTCAATTCTATTCTGCATGGATAGACACAGTGCCAGACCAGAAATACCCGTGGCAAGATTCCCCGGTTTCTTATATATGCTGAGATTATCTACAAGTCTAAAGGTAACAAGGGTAATCAGCATTTAGACACATTAAGTAAGGATGCCGCACTGTATTATTTAAATACCAGCCCTCAGATCATATACTTACATTAGTGTGTAGTATTCTTGAAAAAACCACCATAAGTTTTAAAAGAATGACCAGGTCACATCATTTCCAGTGTATTCAAGTATATTCTTGTTGTATGAAAGGATAAACATCTTCACAGTCTATAAAAGAAGATAAGTGCTTTATAAAACAGATCCTGCGGTAATATGACATAAACATCAAGCTGTACCAGTACATCACCACCTACTGATTCTTCATATGAACCATCTCATAACCGCTAGTACCCAAACAAGTACAACCTCCACTGCGGTGAGTGGGAGTCTAAGTAGTGAGCCACCGAAGCGTCTGGCTTGTGTTTTACATTATAGACCCCCCATTGGGGAAAAGAAAGGGAGAGCACGGGTACTGTGCTTTAAGTATCATGTATTTAAACTAACATGGCAATCCATAGCATGTAACGTGAATAAAGATAGTGTGTACCAAGTTACTAACTAATATACCTCTTACTTCCAAGGTGGCGCTGGGATTGAGAAGTAGTGCAACTCCTAGCCCCTTTTATCTGGCTTACAGAGTAAAAGTATAAAATCTTTTCAGCCAATGACCCGTTGTGTCGAGCATCAAGCAGTCCCTCACGTCAGGCATATTTCAGCCTACAAAAGGTGTCATATTCCTGTTTGTTACATACACTCCATAGTGCACACACAAGAAAGTCAAGCTGGGGGGGCAAGTCCCAAACCCTCTATTACTACACCTAGGAACTTTAGCTAAGTACTGTTTCGAAGGCTTGTCCCATAGTGAAACCTACCAGTATCCGGCTGTGACGAGCTCCCGATAGAACCGTAAATAACGGCTGGCGGGCAGCAGGCAAGGTAGAAAGCAAGCGAGTAGCCAATCGGATTCCTATGTTTAAATATACGCAGTAATTAACGACTATGGATTACACCTGTGATAAATCATGGTCAGCACCCTGCACGTACCCAAATCAAATGTGAGAGGCGTTCTCCAACATAGCGGCCATTTTTAAACGGTGTATTAACGCGGTAATACTATTGTAAATGGTATATCGATTAGCCTAACTGTAGTATCAAAGATTGTAATGTGGGCAAAAAGCCATTTATATTTCTATTATTAGCTTTCTACTTTAAAAAGGTGCAGCTTAAAAACCCGGTCGCTATCCACGGGCAGGATGGCATTTATGGTCGCCATTTTAGAACAGGCAGGACCGAGCCAGAACGATCGTATTTCTAATTCATGCCGATTAAGGCTGCTAGCCAACGCACATTATATAACGACAATCAATATAATTTGCGGACAGTTTTTACTCTTAAAGACAGTAAATAAACATTATAAAACGTGCTAAATCCATATGTGTAAATATATGTGGTCCTTAGTCGATTTCGAGCATGTGTGCCATATTTATACTGATGACAACCAAATGGCAAGAAGGACATCCTAAATATCAATAATATTACTAATATATTCACGTTACATGCTATGGATTGCCATGTTAGTTTAAATACATGATACTTAAAGCACAGTACCCGTGCTCTCCCTTTCTTTTCCCCAATGGGGGGTCTATAATGTAAAACACAAGCCAGACGCTTCGGTGGCTCACTACTTAGACTCCCACTCACCGCAGTGGAGGTTGTACTTGTTTGGGTACTAGCGGTTATGAGATGGTTCATATGAAGAATCAGTAGGTGGTGATGTACTGGTACAGCTTGATGTTTATGTCATATTACCGCAGGATCTGTTTTATAAAGCACTTATCTTCTGTTATAGACTGTGAAGATTTTTATCGTTTCATACAACAAGAATATACTTGAATACACTGGAAATGATGTGACCTGGTCATTCTTTTAAAACTTATGGTGTTTTTTTCAAGAATACTACACTCTAATGTAAGTATATGATCTGAGGGCTGGTATTTAAATAATACAGTGTGGCATCCTTACTTAATGTGTCTAAATGCTGATTACCCTTGTTACCTTTTGACTTGTAGATAATCTCAGCATATAAAAGAAACCGGGGAATCTTGCCACGGGTATTTCTGGTCTGGCACTGTGTCTATCCATGCAGAATAGAATTGAATAATTTGTGCACCTTATTACATGGTGGGTATTATTAAACGCTCACGTTTCTCTCAAAAAAGATGAAGCTCTTATGAATACGATATTCCTACTTTCATCGTTTGGCTTTGGTGCTGTTTATGATCCGTAGCCTAGGTGTGGCAATGCCTAAGACCATACAAATGTAATTGAGTTTCTGTTACATAACTATAAACAGTATATTTCAAGTTCTGTTACTTTTTCTGCCTCTATCCTCTCTTTCTTACCTGGGGTTATGTTGAACATGACTCTCTTTTCTTACCCCCTAGTTAGGTTTACATATCAATTTTTGTGTTTGATTTGTTTTAAAATTTTGATATCAATTATTGTTAAGAACAACAATACAGCGCTGTATATGTTGGAAGTAGATAAGAGGAACCACATGGAATGAAAACACTTAGGATTTCAGGAATAAGCTATGTAGCCGGTAATAAGTTGATATTGATGTAAGAAAATTTACAGATTCTTACAAAAAATGACACTCCAGTAGTTTGTAGCACATAATGGTTTGGGATGTATATATGTGTTTTTTATATGTAGTTTTATGTATATTCTTATGTATATTTGTGTGTTTATGTTCAAACAGCCCTGAAGAAGTCCGCCTCAAGGACGAAACGTGTCGGCTGTATTGTCAAGAACAGACTTTACTCACAATTTTGTGTTTTAAAATGAGACAACTATTATAAATCTCTGAATAAAAATGAACTTTTTTGAATAATCATGACGTGGGGAATGAATTATATTATTGTCCTTCCCGTTTTCTCGATGTGTGGTGCACCTGTGCTTATGTTTTGTAGTTGATTTTGGATATTTGGTGATACAATACTTTAATCTACATTCAATCCTATTCTAATTTTTCTAAATAAATCACCCGACACATTTGTTCGTTAGAATTATAACTTCGTTTATCTAATCAATTTCAAATTCAATAAGTCATAAACCAAATCACTGAACATCATATTTACCTAATCTGGCTATTAGACATTCTCTAAGTCAATCAAGTTGTGGTAAAGTCTTTAAATCATCAAAGTCAGGCAGCAATTCAGTCTTTCAAAGATTCAGGATAACAGCTGTCCAGCAGTGTCACCGTCCTCTCCGTCAGCATAACGTCAGGAAAAGGAAAATTCGCTCAAAAGAAGGAATTCCTAATTCGCTTTGTCTACCCACTTTTATAATGAAACTAACGTCAAAATGTAACAAAAATCAGTCTTAAGCGGTCCTGATTGGCTGGTTTGGGGTCATTCGGTAAAGTTCTCACATAGTCCATTAGGTTAAGTCATCACACTTGCTGGTTCCGGTTTTAAAGACAGTCCTTTGTTTCTTGAATTTAGCGATTCTCCCAGTGTGTCCTTGGTGGGTACATCTTGCCTGGGGTCAGGGCGAGGCCACTGTTGCTGGCGGTGGCGCAGGCGCACTTCACCCGAAACATCGTGAAACTGTAGTAGTGGCGTCGTGTGTTGTCAGTCAGCCATCTTTTCGTAGGCCCAAATGGTCAACTTTAAGCAAAACAAACACAAAACGTAATTAAAACATTGAAATGGCTAATAAAATATTAAACCCTCACTAATTCCCCTATGTGTAAGTAATTATCTAGCATGATAGCAACATTTAAAGCGTTTATATTCACCCAGTTATGTCATCTGGTGCAACTTACAATTACGTCACAAAAGCAACATATTATCATGCAATATTCTAATTTTCTACCATTAGTATGCGTACATATATTAGTATACAGTCAATTTAGTTATGCAAACTCAAATCCCACGTGTAATTCTTCCGTTAATATAATTGGTGAGTTATCACTTCAAACAAATTAATAGTATTACAATTAATAGATTATTCGGATTAATATAAACATGCAGAAATGGGGGGCGTATCCAAAATTTTGCACTACCCGCTCCAGCAATCCCCCCTTTGGTGATTATATCACCACACCATAAAAATGTTGTATCCCTTTTACGGAATTTCAAAGTGATTTCTTGTTTTTATTCATAATTCAGTTTCCCCTGTCTCTTCTCTTTTTGCTGATTTAAACATACTCTCCTTAATTTCCTCCAATTCTATCTCATCAAATTCTCTCTCTTGTTTTACGTCTTTTCTCCTTAAATTTTCTCTTTTTGACTTTTTCTGGTTTTTATTCTTTCTACAACAAATACATCCTAATCTTATCATTAATACTATAAAGATCACACATGTTAATGGAAATAATTTCTTACCTAAAAAGGTACTACCTAAATTTACTAAGAAATGTTTAATAGCTGATATCTTCCTTCCAATCTTTTCCCATACACCTTCTACCTCCAGTGGTACAATTTCGTTATGCAATTCTGTAATATTTTTAATATAAATTTTCAAATCTTTACTTTCATAAGTAATGTAAGTACAACAATGTTGAACTTTCAGCATTCCACAGACTCTACTCTCTTTTTCCAATAATATATCAAGGGCAAGTCGATTTTGCATTACCATAGCACGCATGGCAACCATTTCAGTGTTCACCAATAAAAATCCTCCAGCGGTGCTTGTTGACAAGCGATCCACTACTGTTGAAAGTCTTCTAATTTTATTTGCATTCAGAGATATTCCCACTGCCGGTATCAATGCTCCAAAGATATCACCTACAATTTCTGCCCAAGATTCTCTCTTACTATGTACTAAATTACTACCTAAATTATGTACACCATCTTCTCCTCTCTCCATGGGCAAAATCTTTGGAAAAACCAGGCCTACATAACATGTGCCATACCAATGGTCTGGCAAACGATAATATGCCGTTTCCACAAATGAAATATAGTCCAGGTAAAACTGGATCTTTTCCACCTTTAAATCCCCATCCACCCATGATTCGGTATGTATCATGTCACTCGCTATTCCCTACACAATAATTATCATATGCAGTTTGATTCCTTCTGATGCACAATTTTCCTTTCTGAGGCCAATCTAAAGCCATAGTTGGACTTGTTTCCCCTTTCAAGTGTTTTTCCATCTCTACATCCCAAACTGTTTTCTCCACTTTTCCTTCTGAAGCCTTTATTTGCATTTTCAGTCTCCTTTCTTAAACCAGGTTTTACCTTATTTAACTTGTTAATTGACTCTACTTGTGAAAATATAGTATCTACATCTGAAAAATAATATTCTAATTTTTCTGTCTGATAAAATAAACTAGCTATTACACTACATGTTATTCCGTAAGTTACTGGAAGATGATGATAAGTCACTCCCTCCGATACAGAAGCAGGTAACTGCATACAGACGTAGCAGTCCCTTACATCCATTGTTTTTATATATTCCTACAACAATTTCGAAAACACATTATTAGAAAAATTAGTTAGAGACCTGTCTTTATGTAAATAGTTTTTATCTATTCTAGTCAGAACTACCTTTTGAATCTTCCCTATATTAGTTATGTTTTCAATATGTCCTTCTAAGGTATCTATAGTAACTTTAAATGAGATCAGAAGAGCAAGTATACTCCATAGAAGCATTAATAATCCTGTACAACAACAACAAATTTTACACCATCTCTTCAAAAAATGTACATCTATCTTTTCTACTATCTATGTTTGCCATCTTTGCTAAAATGGACTGTGTCTTTTGACTTAGCCTCTTCTACTTCACAACTAGTTTTCTAACCCAAGGCTCTAAGCACCTACTTGGTTCTACCAGTTTTTGTCTTTTTCGGTATTTTATTGTCTTTCCCTCAGTTGTTTTCTTGTTTCATTCAGTTTGGCATTTCATCATTCTTCACTTTTCCTTCATGATCGGTATACAGAATGTCCTGAACATCCGCTTCTTCTCCAATATCGGACAGGATAACTCTCAGGAATTCCGATTCTTCGTCTTCCTCAACCACTTCTGGTACAACCACCTCTGGATTTCCTTGGCTATCTGCCTCTTACTTTACTTCAGGCAGGGCCACATATGTCCATTCTGGTGATTTATACTTTTGGTTAGGTTTTCTGGTTCTTTTGCTCTCTTTAATTTCAGTAGTTACTTCGTCTTTTGATTTCACCTGACTTGTCACTTCATTCACCTGTTCAGCTCATCATCTTTTGCTGCTCTTTTCAATCTACTTCCCTTATCATTCTTTTCAGTTCTCCAAGCTCTCTTTCTTAGAACTCGACCTTCAGGTATTTCATCTTCTCTTTCTTCTGACTCTGTTTCAACTTGCGTTTTACTCTCAACAGTTTCTTTTTCCACCACTTCTTTAGTTTTCCCTACTTCTGTCCCTCCTCGAATCTCCGTCACGCAATCTTCCTGCTGACTACTTGTCCCTGTTTCTAACTGGATGTTGGAGTTCCCTACACCTCCTCGGGGGTCTTCTGCAATATTCTTTCCCTCTCTCTCTGTATCTGGCACCTGTCCATCTAAATGTGTTGTTTCAGGCGGAATTGCTCTCAATCTTTCATCTGGCACTTCCTTCTCATGAATTTCTTTTATTGTCTCTTCACTGTCTTTTTCTTTGGTTTTCTCTTGTTTTTCCTTTGAACACTTCGCTCCTTGCCCAGTCTCTGAGTCTGTACTGGTATCAGAAATCTGTAACCTTCTTCTCAGGGAAATACTTCTTGGAACATGTGTTAGACTTTGTTCTGCTTCCCCTCTTTCAGGGTTTTCTTTTGTTTTTGGTTCTTCTTCATCTGACTCAGTACTGGATTCTGATTCATCAAAATACTCCTTCTCCTTGCCGTCTACTGGATTTGGAATTCTCAATGTATGGCTTGCATGAATCCAGTTTTTCAATCCAGCACACTTTACAGCTGTTGTTGTGGTCAAGATGACCACAACAACAATGTTTTCCCCACATTGGGACCAAACAGTTTCTTCTTCTGTGTACTTTTATTCTCACCCAGTCCCCTGGGCTTAGATCATGGGCTGGCTTCTTTTCAAGGGTGGTGGCATCCGCTCCAACCTGATGAAACACAGAATGAACTGCGTCAACCAGGCTTTTACAGTATTCCAACACCATGTCATCAGTTATAGTCAGCAGCTTGTTGACTGGTATAAACACGTGCCGCATGGCTCGTCCCATGATGATTTCATTGGGGCTTAACCCTGTAGTTCTATCTGGAATTGATCTAATGGTCATGAGTACTAGAGGCAAGACATCAGGCCATTTCATACCTGTGGCTAAACACATTTTTCCTATCCTGTTTTTGATAGTATCATTCATCTGTTCCACCACACCAGAAGTCTCTGGTCGGTAGGCACAATGTAGTTTTTGTTGTACATTCAATGCTTCACAAATTAAATTCATGATCTCATTATGAAAATGTCCTCCTCGGTCTGATTCAATTGTCACTGGGAACCCAAATCTAGGGATGAATTCCCTCAAAAGTAATTTTGCCATTGTCATTGCATCATCTGGAAAACAGACAGACCATAACCAAAACATACCTCAGTCTGTTACAGGGAGGCATCTCAATGAAATCCACTTGCATTCTGGTAAAAGGTCCTCCTTCTCGACCTATCGTTCCTAGACTCACTACTGTCTTTCTTCCTGGATTGTATTGCTGACATATTAGGCATCTCTGACAAAGACTTTCTGCTACAAGTCTAAATGTTGCATTATACCAGGTTTGTTTAAATGACCTGACCATAGCATCTCTCCCTATGTGTCCCTGACCATGATACATCTGTGCCATGGCAGACATCATGCTATCAGGCATGACTGGTCTTCCATCTCGATAGACCCACACCTGATCTTTCTTTCTGGGTGCACATCCTGCTTTTACCCACTGCTTCATTTCCTCTTCTCCTGCTTCTTCCTGCAATTGTCTTACTTCTTCCCATGTTCCCACAGTGTTAGTAAACATCAAAGAGCAAGAAATCACCTCTCTTTCCTCAGCCCGATTAATGGAATTCTGATTTTTTGCACAGTATTGTGCCATGTCATTCGCATATTTGTTGCCAGTGGCGATATAATCACCACTTTGACTATGGGCAGCACACTTCACAACAGCCATTTGCTTAGGCAACTGTATCGCCTCAAGCAATTTTCCAACCACTTCAGCATTCTTAATGGGAATTCCACTTGATGTCAAAAAGCCTCTCTGCAGCCATATTTGACCGAAGTCATGTACGACTCCGAATCCATACTGGCTGTCTGTCATCACAGTCACTCTCACACTCTTTCCAATCTTACACGCTCTAGTCAAAGCGACAAGTTCAGCTACTTGTGCCGATTTTACTCCTTTCAGATATGATGCTTCCATCACTGCTGCAACCGCATAGGCTGCACTTAACACTCCATTATCTGTCCTCAAACAAGACCCATCCACAAACAGAACAAAATCACTTTCTGGTAAGGGTACATCTTTTATGTCAGGTCGAGGTTTTGTACAGAAATCAAGTACATCCAGACAGTCGTGATCTGCTTCATCTAGGACTTCTACATTCTCAGCATCAGGCAGTAATGTTGAAGGATTCACATTCAGACATCTCACAAGACTTACATTTGTGGCACCTAGTATAACTTTCTCATACTTAGTCAGCCGACTATGTGTCATATACTTAGTGCGACTCCTTGTTAAAAGGATTGCCACATCATGAGGTACGAATACTTTCACAGGATATCCCATCACAATTCCCTCACTCTGTTCCAAACTTTGGCATGTAGCACTGCTTTCATACACCCAGGTAAGACTACAGCTACTGGGTCCAACATTGATGAAAAATATGCAATTGGTCTCACAGAGAGCGCACATCCATTTCTCTCACTGCAATACAACTCAAACTCCTTTTCATAGTCAGGCATACCTAATGCAGGTGCTTCACACAACCCATCTCTCAATCTTTTGAATGCTGCCAATTCTTCTTTGTTCAAATCAATGGGATCTTTCACATCACTTCTTGTCAGTCGTATCAAAGGTTTTGCAATCAAGGAAAAATTGCTAATCCATTGACGACAATATCCAACCATTCCCAGAAACATTCTCACTTCTCTTTGGGTCATGGGTGCCCTCATTCTTTTTATGATCTTGATTCTATCTATCGTTATTTTTCTCAGTCTTTTTTCAATGTGATGTCCTAAATATTTTACTTCTTTCTTGCAAAATTGTAATTTTGATGGTGACACTCTAAGTCCTCCATCCGCCAAATGATTCAGCAAGGCTATTGTGTCAAGTTCACAAGCCTCACGGGTTTTTGACGCCACAAGAAGGTCGTCGATATACTGGACTAATACTGAATTTTCGGGCATTTCTAGATTTTCCAAAGACTTCTTTAATAGCTGAATAAATATTGAGGGGTTTTCTGTATACCCCTGAGGAATTCGGCACCAAGCCAAAATACGCTCGCCGAAACTAAATGCAAAAATTTGCTGACTGTCATGGTGCAATGGGATGGAAAAGAAAGCATGGCATAGATCAATTACTGTATACCATTCTGCGTCATGGGGAATCTGATATAGAATCACTGATGGATTTGGTACAATGGGGCAACATGACTCAACAATTTCGTTTATCTTTCTCAGATCTTGTACTATCCTGAACTTCCCACTAGGCTTTTCCAGTCCCATTATTGGTGAATTACATGGGCTACTCATTATTTCTCTCAAAATACCTTGTTTTATCATTTTTTCAATCACAGGAGTCACTCCTTCAATTATTTCAGGTGTCAATTTATATTGAGGGACATTTGGATAACTTACTCCTTCTTTTACTGTTATTTTTACTGTATCTACATTTCTCATTAATCCCACATCTTCTCCTGTGAAATCCCAAACTTCTGCCTTAACAGATTGTTTTAATTCTTTAGGTAATTCATCAGGGTTAAATACAGCAAAGGTTTCAATAACCTTATTTTCCCTGTTTGTCATTGTCATTTTATACAGCACATCTTCATCCGGAGTTTCAAATGCTATCCCATCCGGGGTACAAAATATAGTGCAGTTCATTTTGCACAACAAATCTCTACCTAACAAATTCACAGGACTGGTATCGCACACTACAAAGCGGTGCATTTCAAAATATTTCCCTATGCTAACCTTCAATGGAATTGTAAGGTAAGTTTTAATCTGCATGTTGGATACACCAACTACTTGGATCGTTTCATCCGAGAGAGGAAGATTCTTAACATCAGCTGATCTGACAGTTGATCGAGTAGCACCAGTATCAACTAGGAAAGTAATGCTTTCATCATTAATCTTTCCATCTACAAATGGGCCTGACTGGTCTACTTCTAGAGTTGCGCCAAGTACGCACTCTTCTTCCTCCCTTCGGCACCGTCAATAACTTTCTTCTGAATCACTCTCATTGCGTTGCAGCCAATACTTTGAAGCAGCGCTAGCACGCGGCGGTTTATTTACCTGCTCTCCGTTGTAGAATCCCGTTTCATTACTATACCTCTGGGAATTTTTGCTCTGTGGAAAAGGCGGTTTTTGCACCTGATTCTGTTGGGTAACAACCTGCTGCTGTCGCTGCGGTTGACCACTCACCTCATTCTGCACCTGTGGATTCAATAATGCATTTTCATTGTTAATACTTGGGGGAAATTTACACTCACATTTGCAATGCCCTATCTTAACGCAATTATTACACGGAAATTTCCTCTTAGCTTCCTCTATATTTCCTTTACCTTTCCCAGGACTGAATTTTTGTCTTGATCCTGTATTATTCGCTTGTTCTGCTAATTGTGCTTCCTGTCTCTCTGCTCCCTTTACTTGTGCCCACATAGCCTTTTCTTTCAATTTTCGCTGTTTTGCTTCAATTTTATCACTAAAATATTTAGCATGTCTCAGTACTTCGTCTATTTTCTTATTCTGCCAGTCTACAGTATGCTGTTTGATCATCTCACTAATTTCTGGACGAAGACCATATACAAACCTGTATACAAAATGACTTAAATCCTTTTCACTCAGATTTTCATCTCCACTAAACTGTTTAAAGGCCAAGATCAGCCTCTCATAATATGCATGTACTGACTCTTTGCTTTCCTGATGCGTTCTGTCAATTTTTACCCAATCTGTCTCTTTATGTGGAACCTTATTCTTCAGAAAGGCAATAACCTGTTCATATTTCTTCATTACCTCGGGGTCTGGAGCCCCTGTTTTTGGATCTCTTGGGTATTCCTGTGTTGGCCAATCTATCATTATTTTACACTCTGTCCATAGATCTGCTGGTACTATTATGTCAAACAGGCTGTTTAAATCAATCCATAATACTTTGGACAATTTCACAAATCTCTCTACCTGTCTATACCACTCGATGGGTTTTTCACGTAGTCGAGGGAAGTCATTTGTGAATGACAAAATATCTTGCCTAGTCCATGGGACATGTACATTTCCTCCTCCTGGAATTTCTCTCATAGGGCATTCTGTTACTACCTTCTCTTTTTCTCTAACAGGAAAAGCTGAAAAGGTTTTATCTGAAGCTTCATCTCGTTTTCGATACCATCTACTTTTCCATTTATCCACATCTCCCCATTTTCTCAACAAAATAATTATTTCCTTAATCTGACTCATTCGTCCTGTGGTGTTCATATTTTCAATGTCCTTTTCAGTGAAATCCATCCGATATGGTTTCTGTAGGGCTTTTACCTTTTCAATATCTATCCCCATTTCATTTGCTACTTCTTCTAATCTTTCATGGAGACTTTTTGCTCTCCAAGTTATGCTTTTACACAGAAAAACCAACTCCTCATCCTGGTAGGTTTTTAACTTCTCTGTAGGGATAGTTCCTACAATTAACTCTTCCAGTACCATTCGTAGTTTGGCCACATCTATTGACTGAGATTCTTTGTCTTTCTTTTGCAAGCTTCTCAACCATTCACTTAATTCCTCTGTAGATGGTCCTACTGACTTCTCTACATTACCTTGTCCAGAATCCTTTTGTGTTTCTAATATTGACTCCACTGTTGTTATATGTCTTTCTGCACAATTCTGGCCTACAAACGGATTATCTGAAACATTCGGTTCAATCATACTTATTGTCTCTCTCCATGGATTGTCATTTCGACTCGCTTTTGGCTATTCAACCTGTATATTGCTTTTATAAGGGACCGTTAAACAATGTTCGCCATCTTTTTGTTTATCGAAAATAGGCATTACTGGACCTATCGTTACTGGAACTGTTACAGCTTCCATATTTTTGGTTAATTCTCTTATTTTCTCTGTTAATTCTAAGGTTGTTTTTGCTAGTTCCGCTGAAGTTTCACCATTTATTTTACTTCCGGACTTCCTTTCTACCTCTCTAATGGAATTGTTTTTCCCAAATCCTGGAACTCTGGTTCCGATTTTATGATTCGTAAAGTTTCTTTCATTGGGGCGCTAGGTGTTAATATTTATGGTTCTGGCCGATATGGTGGTGGATTTTTATAGAACATGTCATCAAGAACCATATCCTCTGATTTATTCACTCCATACCCTCTCGATTCCACATTATGTCTCTTTTCTGCACATTTTCTTCCTTCATTTTCTCCTGCAGTTCTTACAGGAAACAAACCCTCAGTCATACTCGCATTCCGCCACCTTCTCATTCGATCATCATGATTCTCATGTCCATATGACCTACCAAACATGTATCTATACCTTCCGCCACTTCTCTGTCTTTCTCGGTCATGCATCTCATCTTCCCATTCTGTCAATGCTTCAAATTGTGTCGGTCTAGGTCTTGGTTCTAAATTCATCATTTTCTCTCTTAAATTTCTCAAAACTGCCAAATTAAATGAACCATGTTCTGGAAAAGCCAAAACTCCGTCTTTCTCAGTATACTTCACCCAATTGTCTAACCAAATACAGGTGTGATATCCATATTTCGCAACCATAAGGATGCGGGGGTTTTCGGTGGAGGAAGTAATTGTCCTTCCCTAGTTACAATCGGTTTGTCCTTTTTAAACCACTTTTTAATTCTACCGAACCAGGACTTCTTTTCCTTTTCAGGTGGACCGTAATACATCTTTTCTGTCTTTTCGTGTATCTCTAGTTTCTCTTCTTGACCGTACCGCTTTTCTGTCCAATTGTAGCGCGACTCACATTAACGCACCAATCCGGAACGTCTACGTCACTCTGTAATTTTCCAATCCCAGCGCGACTCACACTAACGCATCAATCCGGAGTGTCTACGTCACCTTGTGATTCTCTACTCCTAGCGCGGCGTACACTAACGCACCAATCCGGAGCGTTCTACGTTTCTGACTGACTGGCCAATCCCAGCGCGGTCGTTCTGACATCAGCAACCGCTCCTGCTCCTATCTACCCCTCCTTTACAAAATTCACTTGGTAAGTTTTGTTTCAAATTTACAATTCTGTTAGTAACAACACACAAACACCACCATTGTCCGCTTCGCTAACCAAGAAATAGCAATAGACCTTTCTCACAAGTATTCCGTCTTTCCCGAGAGCAGCGCTTACCTCTGCCCTACTACGGAATCGTTACTTTCGTTGAAAAAGTAGCACATCCCTCTACCTTACCCTTCTAACAAGCATTAGCTAACCGTTTCGACAGATTTAAGACACTTATTTAGAGACCCAATGCTCCTGAGAAATAAAACTAGAGTTTCACAATTAACACGAATGCCTTCACATTCACTCACTTTCACACAAGAAAATGTAGTACCTTCACACAGAATCCTGTCTTTCCCGAGAACAGCGAACAGTCTGTCCTACTACAGAATTATGACATACGTTGATAAAGTAGCACTTCCCTCTACTTTACCCTTCTAACAAGCTTAGGGAGCACATATTACCTTTCTAGGGATAAGCGTTATCAGAATGCCATTTGGACTCCTGGTACCTAAGACCAAAACTTCACAGGTGACCTTCGCTACTATACGCTTCTTTCATACAGGAGATATTTCTAATGGTAACACGCAACGATGTCACCGGATCGAACCCAGACAATGCGTCATGCAACTTCACTCGTTACACGTTTCCGCTGTGTACCTACAGGGCAACAACAATTCCGTCTTTCCCGAGAACAGCGCTTACCTCTGCTCTACTACGGAACCGTTACAAACTTCCGACTTCCTACATCCCAGAAGCCGTGAAAACAACATAGAACTCGACGCGACTCAACATAGAGTATTAATACATAAACCAATATCAATCAATAACCAATAATCAATAAGCAATTTACAAGCTATATTCACCAAACCAAAACAATAACAACCATCATTCTGCTACCAGAAAAACTGATGCAGCATGGAATTTTAAATCCTCCCTTCATCACAGATCAAATATCACACTAGCACACTCACTCAATACATTCATTGGAGGGGACCATAACACCAACACTCACTTCCCTGATCCTTTACACGGGAGAGATATATTGTCCAAACGCTGAAATGAAAGGAATACCTTTTCAACTAAAGAACCCAATTTACCTGAACATACATTAAGTACCTTTATTGAACTCAGAACCTTGAGATATTCCCTCCATTTAATCGATGAATCAGTTAGTTGATTTTGGATATTTGGTGATACAATACTTTAATCTACATTCAATCTTATTCTAATTTTTCTAAATAAATCACCCGACACATTTGTTCGTTAGAATTATAACTTCGTTTATCTAATCAATTTCAATTTCAATAAGTCATAAACCAAATCACTGAACATCATATTTACCTAATCTGGCTATTAGACGTCCTCTAAGTCAATCAAGTCGTGGTAAAGTCTTTCAATCATCAAAGTCAGGCAGCAATTCAGTCTTTCAAAGATTCAGGATAACAGCTGTCCAGCAGTGTCACCGTCCTCTGTCAGCATAACGTCAGGAAAAGGAAAATTCGCTCAAAAAAAGGAATTCCTAATTTGCTTTGTCTACCCGCTTTTATAATGAAACTAACGTCAAAATGTAACAAAAATCAGTTTTAGGCGGTCCTGATTGGCTGGTTTGGGGTCATTCGATAAAGTTCTCACATAGTCCGTTAGGTTAAGTCATCACACTTGCTGGTTCCGGTTTTAAAGACAGTCCTTTGTTTCGGGAATTTGGCGTTTCTCCCAGTGTGTCCTTGGTGGGTACATCTTGCCTGGGGTCAGGCCGAGGCCACTGTTGCTGGCGGTGGCGCAGGCGCATTTCACCCAAAACCTCGTGTAACTGTAGTAGTCGCGTCGTGTGTCTCAGTCAGCCATCTTTTCGTAGGCCCAAATGGTCAACTTTAAGCAAAACAAACACAAAACGTAATTAAAACATTGAAATGGCTAATAAAATGTTAAACCCTCACTAATTCCCCTATGTGTAAGTAATTATCTAGCATGATAGCAACATTTAAAGTGTTTATATTCACCCAGTGATGTCATCTGGTGCAACTTACAATTACATCACAAAAGCAACATATTATCATGCAATATTCTAATTTTCTATCATCAGTATGCGTACATATATTAGTATACAGTTAATCCCACGTGTAATTCTTTCGTTAATATAATTGTTGAATTATCACTTCAAACAGATTAATAGTATTACAATTAATAGATTATTCGGATTAATATAAACTTGCAGAAATGGGGGAGTATACAAAATTTTGTACTACCCGCTCCAGCAACTGCCTACTCAAATGTTCTTAAAGAACTGTAAAATGTAAACTAAATTAACCGATGAACATCTATATATTGCCCTCATAGCCCTTAGATCTGCATTTGATCTTGTTCCAAGTTCTCTCCTTTGGGGAGCACTTCGGTCCTTGAGAGTTCCATTTTCCCTTCTCAACATTATTGTGAGGGAAATTACACCCAAGTCAGATGGGGCAGTAATGGTGAATTGTCTGAAGCATTCCTGTCAGAAGTGGGGTCAGACAAGGGTGTGTTCTGGCCCTTACACTCTTTAAATTATATATAAAGGATGTAATTTACCATCTAAATTGTTGCATCAATGATTCTCTCAAGTTAAATTATCTGTTCAGGTGCTATTGTTTGCTGATTATACCAATCTGACCCCCCCCACCAGACACTCAAGGGCTTGGAAAACATATTAGCCTCCTTTCAATCGTATAGTACACATATCGGCTTGGAAATCAACACCTCTAAGTCAAAGATAATGATCTTTAACCCTCATAAACGTCATAAGGGGGAAATAGACTGGGAGATAAGGTGGTAGATAGCTTTGCTGGTTCCATTTATCTAGGAATTAAGCCTAATGATAGACTTTGTTGTCGGCCTCATCTAGAGAAGAGTAAGGCCACTCTCACCCATAGGGCAGCTGCTATCCTGAAATTCTTTAAGGTGGCTCCATCCAGGGCCATATCCCCAGCTGTTGAGGGCCATCAGGCCAAATGCCAAAGTGAAGCACTTTATGGGTCTGAAATATGGGAGCACTCATCTGTAACCATCTTGCCATTCAAGAAAACAACTTCAGTAGATCATTGAGTAATCTCCCCTAGAGCGCTCCCTTATTTCTGGACATTCCCCTCAAACGTATTGAGTTTTGTTCTGCCCTGCGGCCTCTTTTATTTTTAGGTAGGCTATGGGCTACTGAGGAATTGCACGTATGTAGGGAAGCCTTAAAGAAGATTCTGTGTTTGGCTTGGACCACCAATCTTCCATGGTTCTAACAAATGTACCAATGGTATTGGAAATTGGGCCTAGATAATCTATGGGATAACTCCATAAAGCTGCATTTTGGGAATATATCCATCTTGTCCCGCACAAACGCATTTCTCTGGGCTCCTTTACTAATAGGTTCATCCTTCATAAATGATTTTCTAGGTATGAAGCATATGTAGATTCTATTCAACCCCGTTAGCTAGGTCCCTGCTCATGACGTTGTGTTTTGGAGTCCTTAAAATCAGTATGCATATAGCTAAGTGGGATAATAGCTCAGATAATGCGGTCTCATGCGATCTGTGCACTAATAATCCTGTTGAAAACTGTTATACCTTGATTCCTTGTGATGCATCTTCTCCCTGGTTACCCATTCCCAGCTGCTCAGCCAACATGAATGTGATGTGTATGTGAAATGTTAGAATGCCTGATGAGAGTGTGGAATGTTGGTGTGCCTGGTGGATTTGAGAGAGTGACAGCTGAAAAGTGTGGACTGAGCAGCAAGGATGCTGCTCCTGGTCGGCTTCCTTTACTTCTTGACTTCCTACCCTTACATCCTGTGACTACTATCCTGCAACTATCCTGTAACCAGCTAATAAACGTCTTATCTACAATACACCTCATGGCTACGTTTGGAGTTCCTTGGATTCATCTTTGTAACATTGGCAACGATCTGGAGAAAAACCCAGCGTATTCCTAAGGATTAAGTCTACCTAAGGTGAATGCACTTCAACTATAAAGCTGGAAATTACTAAGAAAATTTGAGGTAAAATCTGAAGGAAAAGAACCCCCCTGCTAAGCCCACCAGAGTCCTCTACCATCTGGACAGCCTGCCAGGGCATTTCACTTTCCTTACATTTATGGATGCTTTCATCAAAGGAAAGGAAAAGCTTTAAACAGTGTGCTTCAATGTTTTACAACCTTCAGAAATATGATCAAGTGGTCTGAAGTCAATCTACAAACCATCCACTCTGAAACCTGCTGCCATCTAACTGTCTTTGGAAGATATCTTTTACCTTTATTCTTGCAGTGACATGCAGCGACCGTCATGACTGGCTTTAACCGATCATGTGCATTCAAATTACATTCATTTGCTGCTTCAACCCACCGCCACCCCTGAGTCATCAAAAATCAACACACTCGTATTCTGGTACTTTTATTTAATTGTGGAGGCCGGGTGCTGGTGTTGTTTACGTTTGCTGTGAGTACTTTCTCAATTTTTACTTTTTGCGCATCGCCTCTGTGTCTGTCTTTCTCCTGACAGTTTAACTGCTTTCACATATTCAAAAGACACCTCAAGCACGCACAGAGACCGCGCACACTTACCTTTCTCCTGCTGCGTTGAATGACTTTCCTCCACCCCACTCTGACGTCTGGGAAATGTTCTTGTTACTGTGAGGCGTATTTCGTGCATGGTGATGCCGGGAGCCATTCGGCACGCCATCACCAGTGCGTGCCGCCATTTTTTGTTTTACGCGCTCCATCTAGTCAGATGCAACTTCCTGCTCAGTACACTCCAGGCCAACCACCTGTGTTTATCGTTGCATGTCTACAAAGTTAACTTGACCACAGGGTTCACGTTTCATCGAGACATGCTCCAGTTTTTCCATCAAGTTTTATGGCGTTTTCTTCATGGCCTGCATACTCCTGTGTCCTTATGCTGTGCTCTTGTGGTGGCATTCTGTTATTGGACAGCGCTTTGCTATCAGTGTGAATTCCTGGCATTGGAAGGGTGGAATCAAGACAGCGCAGCCCCATCTAAAGACCTACTGAAATGGCGCAACAATCTTTTGGGCAATCTCTCATCTATTTCAACGATTGGACCATGTGGTTGTCAATTGCGTATGGTTGTTGAAGTGAACCATTCATTTGTTTCTGGTCTAGGACTGAGGAACTATGTAATGTTATTTTCCATCCTTGGTGATGCTTGGATTTTATTTAATGTCCCATGTTGCCATCTGTCAATAAGTTACTGAGTGGAATGTGTTTTACCTGTGATGTGTGCAAAAGTTCTGTTTTACTCAGGGTGTGCAAAGAGTCGGTGTCAAGATGAATATTCATAGTGCTAGTTCGTTGTTATGTTCTATAACCGCTGTTTATATTCTCCTGTCGTTTGAAGAGTGTATTACAGAGTTGTTTTTTTCTTGATGATGCACATCATGTTTTGTGTGTAATGGGTTGTGTACCCTCTACTAGGGTTGTGTACCCAGTCATTAGTTTTGTTTCACAGATTTGTCCTTACTATCTTCTTAATGATGCACATCGTGTTTTGTGTGCAATGGGTTGTGTATCCCCTACAAGGGCTGTGTACTCAGTTATTAGTTTTGTTTCACAGAGCTGTCCTTACTTTCTTCTTGATGATGCACATCGTGTTTTGTGTGCAAAGGGTCCCCTATACGATTGTTTGAAATGTGCTAAGGCTCGTGTACCCTATACTATTGTTTGCAGTGTACGAAAAGGTTGTGTACCTTGTATATTAATTTGGAGTGTGTGAAGTCTTGTTCTTCCTATACAGTTGATGTGCATGGGATCGTGTACCCTATACTTTTGTCTCACCTAGGAATTTGTTCAGGGGTCGTGTACCTCATACTATTTACTTTACCTATGGTTGAGCTTATTCATTGCAGTGTGTGTACATGAAATTTCTTTCTCAGGTAAGTGTGGTGCGTAGAAGAGGGAGAGTGTGAAGGATTTACACCACTCTGGTGTCCTCCATTCTTCTATCCCTGCACAACATTAGAATGATATTGTTTCCTTGTGAAAGTGTGGTGTACAGAAGGTTGTGAGTGGTGAGGGATTTACCTCTCTTTGATGTCCTTTATTCTCCCAGCCCTGTATGTGTAATATTACCACTGCTTTTGGTTTTTTCTAGAATGTGTGGTGTGTAGAAGGGGGTGAGTGGTTAGGGATTTACACTTCCTTGGTGTCCTCCACCCTCCCAGTCCTGCTCAATGTTACCACGGTGGAATTTCTATTTTCAGTTAATATTGTTGGGAAGTGGATAATCCTCCCATTTTCTGTTCTTTTATTTTTGCAGTAATCATTTGTGTATTGCATATTTCTTGTTTGTTTTTCCTTCATGAAGTACTTCCATCTTCATGATCTTAAATTAGTTATCTCCATTTGTACTTTGCATTTTTCCCTCGTATTATATTTTTTTTGTGCAATGTTGTAATCTTATTTATATATTGTTTCCCAAGGGAACGGGATGTGTTATACCTTGATTCCTTGTGATGCATCTTCTCTCTGGTTACCCATTCCCAGCTGCTCAGCCAGTATGAATGTGATGTGTATGTGGAATGTTAGAATCCTTGATGAGAGTGTGGAATGTTGGTGTGCCTGGTGGACTTGAGAGAGTGACAGCTGGAAAGAGTGGGCTGAGCAGCAAGGATGCTGCTCCTGGTGGGCTTCCTTTACTTATTGACTTCCTACCCTTACATCCTGTAACAACGATCCTGCAACTATCCTGTAACCAGCTAATAAACGTCTTATCTACAATATGCCTCATGGCTACGTTTGGAGTTCCTTGGATTCATCTTTGTAACAAAAACATTGAACATGTCTATGATTCTGTCCAATGTATATAAAACCTAGATGTAAATGGCTTATAACTGCATGTCTTACTTGGCTTTCCCACCATCACTGTGATTATTTTTAACTAATACTACACCTCTTGTTGACTTTGGCCTGAGCATATTTATTGAACATTGTATATTTAATTAGTACGCTGAATGGAAAATAGTTTTTATTCATTTTAGCTCATGATGGGGTCTTTGAATTGATGTTTTATAAAAAGCATATGTAATATTTTTTTCAAATTTACATATTAGTTTAGATATTTTGAATGCATTTTCTGATAGCTTTTATTGTAAGTTATTTGTACCATTTGTGTTATATACAGTTTATTGTATTACTTCTGATCCATTGTCACACACTTTTGGGGGTACTTTTGATGACAGCAGGTTTATAGGTTCTACAAGTAGATTTTTAGCATAGTCCGATGGCATAGTGGACCATTTTTTAGGTTTTTGTCACTGGTCTGTGCTTGATACAAATTCTACACTGGGCTTCTTTTTCTTTCTTGTACCCCCTAGGCTATGATGCACAGTGTTGATAGTATGAGAATGAATTGAGTGATATTGCGCATTTCATTTATGAACATCTTTTTAAGGTTATTAACCGAAATAAAGTACTTTGAGAGAGACCTCTCAACTGTGTGTATCAGTTTCATGTAATGGAGCCGGTGTGGCAAAGCCTCTCTCCCAAGGTCGTTTACAAAAATTATCCCTAATGTTGTTTAGTAATAACACTTGTTAGTGCAGCGATTTGAAGCTTCAATGGCTGTTTTTAGCATTAGCACCCATTTAATATTGTAAATACTGCTCTATATTGCACGAGTCTACAGAAATATTCTAAAGGTGTTGAAAAATACCAGCTTCTGATGAAGTGCAAACATTCTGACTGTGTTGCGAGATATCAGATTAAGATACATTACATTCATTTAGTTTTAAAACCTTTTCGACATGCAGCCCGCGCTGCAAACTCAAGATCCTATTGCGGTATCATTTTACAGTGCAGCCCGGAAGTGTTGTATTGCGAGCTCAATCTAACGATAATGTGCCTCTTGGCATTCAGGCAGGTGGATTGGGAACGAACTGAAATTACTTTTAGATAGATCTGTTGCAATAAAAGCTACTGTAAAATGTGGCACTGCAAATTCAAATCTCCCATTATCTCCCCTCACTGAACTTAAAAAACAACATTATGGACATTTAATTTGAAACCATATTAAAATGACATGATGCCCTAACTCAATGTAATAAAACTACGATAAACTTGCGAAAAAAGACATCGTCATCATCATTGATGCAGATGTTTAATGTACTTTTCAAATGCCTGTGGACGATGATATATGACATATTTTTAATATGATGTTTTTCCTCTAAATTCCCGTGGAATATTAATTATATTTACAAACATTCCTAGAAAGTTAACAAACATAGGGGCATATTATCAAGACAGGCGATAAAATTATCGCCGCTTTAGGGGCAGAAAACCAGCTAAAACGGCGATAATGGGCTTGATAATATGCTCTATGGAATTCCAATTGAAGCCCATGTTAGATGTGAAGGACGTCTAACATGGGCTTCAATTGGAATTCCATTGAGCATATTATCAAGCCCATTATCGCCGTTTTAGCGGCAGTTTTCTGCCGCTAAAGCGGCAATAATTTTATCGCCTGTCTTGATAATATGCCCCAATGATACAGGCGGTTCAATTGGACCTAAAACCCTTCTTTCCAGTCCCAATTGGTGCATAGGTTTTGGTCTTGAATATTGTGTAATTTGACTGCTTTTCAAATTAATATTAATATTTTAAATCAATTAATTGTGACTGGGGATTCTGAGAAAGGAGATGGCTGTGGGTTTTCTTAGCTCCTGAGAAGGTCCTCTTTCCTCTGCCTTTTCAGGTAGCCCTGAGTGTGAAGAAAGTTCTACCACTGCTTGCTCTCTTGAGAGTCATGGAGCAGACCCACAAGACTTGATTGCAGCTTTTCAGAGGAGGAGGCACTGATGTCTTGGGCTTTTCTTGATCTACAAGCAGAGTTGCGTTGCCAGGCGTGAAAGAGTCTGGATAGTGGTAAGCCCTGCCTGACCGACCTCCAGGTGACTAACAGGAGTCATAGAGAACAGAATCCAAGTTGTGTGACTGGGTCGCCCAGGCTCTATTGTCCTAGAGAGGAATAGCGGTGAACCCAAGGTCTTGCTGGAGGGTACCCTGGTGGACCACTAGTGGACTGGGAGTGAGCCAGAAGACTGTCACATATCTCTGAGAGTTGGCGATGCCCTGCTCCTATGACATTGAGAGTGGAGCGACAATACAGTTGTGTCACTGTTGAAACCTTATCCTACCCAGTGTGTTTCTTTGGCCACCTGCCCTGCGCAGTTTAGATTGGAGGAGGCTTCTATGGTTGGCCCACCTTATTATTGCGGAAAATGTAATCTCATAACTACAATTTAAACAAAGCCAGGAAGAGAATTAAAGTTAACTTATTTGTCTACCTTGGTGCATCTCAGAAAGCTGGCAGAATCGGGTCAGTGTTGAAACTAGAGAGCATGTGTGTTGAAATGGAGGTGAGCAAAGCCTGGTATACTCCATAACCACCATTCACTGAATTGTCACTGCAATGAAAAGTTCGAAAGAGAAAGTGGAAAGTTTGGCCGGCAGTGCATCAGCTGCGGAGCATTCTTGGGAGAAGACAGCAGGAGTTGGAGGGATGGTTAGTTCAGACTGAGCGAGTTGAAAGAGTTCCAGACCTTCACAGTGAATGTAATGAAGGCAATAATGGAACTTGATAATAATAAGCAGATGTCTACTATCTGAGGAGAGGGACTTGTCTGCATGCACTGGTGGTCCCTACAGAAGTTACCTCTGAGTTATTGCAATATCCTCTCTCTGCAATGGTGGCTGAATGGATTGATATGTTGCATACAGAGGTCAACACTCTAGAAAGCCTTTCATCGTACCTCCCAGAGAAGAGTGGTGAATGTAACACTGGTGGCAATGATGTTGGTTGTAAGTTCCATGTAATGGAGTGATAAAATTCTATGAGAAGCAAACCATAAGAAAGAAGCATTGCTAGAGGATCACCAAATTCTGCTCTTCGCAGACTTGGAGACGGCTACAACAGCAAGACAAAGAAACGTTGGTAACAGAAAACAAGAGATAATGACGAGCAACTTGTACTGTCCATGGGTCATTTATAAAAAAATTGAGTTATTCTGTAGCTCAAGTTGCTAAAATCAGTGTAGGCCTTAGTAAGAGATGATTTCATTTTTTAGGGCCCATTTGGGAGAGCCTAGAGCGTGGAATGAGTTAACCTTCCTGCTTAGAGCGATCCCATAGATGATCCTCTTGTGGGAGTGGGGGGATTAATATCCTAAATTTGGGAAAAGTGTTGCTTTTTGAATTCTCGCTCAATTTTCTCTCTTCCTATTTCAATTGAATACAGCTGACATGAAGAGCTTGGGTGGGATTGATGTGTTGTTCTACCCAATAAACATATATCATCCATAAGTTAATTAAATAAGTGCTGTGTTATGTCACCTATGATATGATCACCAAGGAGCAAGCTGGGGAGTTTCAAGCCGCACATTGTCTGCAGACTGCACTTCCTTGACCAATCACTACTCCAGAGCAAATTGTCTACTTTGAATGTGTGAATTTTTAAATTATTTGAGATATGAATAAATTATAAGAAATAATTGTCCCCTCAAGCTAAAACTCTGCAACTACTATTAAAATATGTTTTACCCCGTGTTGTGCTGTTAGACGCTAAATTATTTCAGGAAAGCCCCACAAAAGTGCTTAATCATGTACTTCACAGAGGGACACCACTGCAAATGTGTTTATCATAAATCAAATGTCCATAGTGTGCAATGACTAATCTGCCGTTTCGTTCAGAACGGAACTTACATTTTTATAGAATGTGTAGGCTCTGTTAATGTTAAACGAGTGAGCACATTAGCTGGATTCCATGAGGCTCCTTGTGCTTGGCTTGTAAATACAATTACTTTTCCGTCAATGTATTTTGGTTATCTTGTTTGGCTTTAGTGCATATGTCGGTTTAATCACAATTTTGTAAAAACTACAAAATCTTACCAAAAGGAGAGCAAAACGATTTTGGTCTAAGGGAGTTCTGCATATCTGTACGTGAAAATATTACCAGTGTGAAATATACATTAATAGTCCTGCTATTTAATAGATTGAAAAGATGTTTTTTCCATACATGGTCAATGTGAGAAGTTGGCCTGGTATATGCTGTTTACTAATTATAGTGGGCACCTTGCACCAGTCCAAACAACCCCTTATTGATGATAGGTTAAAGACAACCTTTATTGAAAGCTATCCTAGTGGTAGCTATGGAGAGCAGCCTTCAGGCTAAGTCTTGAAGGAATGTAAAGCAGCTTGTTTTACCAGTCTATAATCTCTTGAATGGCTAAATGAAAAAGGCAACCACACCAGGTATATATATAAAATATGTGTATTCATTTCTAAACACACCCTACTAGTCTCTTTATGAGGCTAGAGGTACTAACACATGTTACACTTCAAATATTACAGTAAAATAGCACAAATACACGTCAGGCCCTAGGGGCGAGCCAAACCATATATTAAATAGTGGTATAAGAACCACGACTTAACTAGACACAAGGCCTAGAGCCTGTAGAATCTCTGGGACCCCAAGGAACCACCCAAGGTAGTGACACAGGGGACCCACGGGGGCCGTGTGCAGAGTGAGAACACAGCAGCAAGCTCCCGTTAGCTTCCATGGGGAAAGTCGCGGTTAGATTGCTAAAGATTAGGGACACTTAGAGATGTGCTAGGAACAAACCCTTTTGGACTTAGGAAGTTCAAGGGTCAACACCCACGGGAGCACCGGAGTACTCGAGTTACCTCACCCAGGGAAGCCGGGTGCATATGTGTTAAATGGTGTTGGGTCGCATTGTCGTTTTCAATGGGAGCAGGCGAAGAAGTGCTCCTGCCGGGAAGGTGCGAAGTGTCCGAAGAGATCCAAGCCTGGATCGAAGTCGAGAAGAACCTGAAAGCAGAGGGGACAGAGTCTGGGTCACTAGCTAGTGACCAGGGACACGATAGGCGAATGCCCACTGATGTCGGGTGATTTGAGGTGAAAAAGGTGAAGCTTGACTCTTCGGCCACGAGGACAAGGAGCTGGATTCGAGCTGTCCCACGAAGGATGTCGAGTGCTGCAGTGTCGGTGCCCGGATTGGACACAACAAGCCTTGGCAAAAGCAAACCCACGCAGAAAGGAGAAAAATGCTTTGGTCTGCGCATTTTTCTCCTTTCTGCAAGACCTGAGGGACTCACAACATGGTGGGGAGTCAGGGCATGTCTGAAGCAACCAGGGAAGCCCAAGGAAAATCAACGTTGCCTTCACAAGGACCCGCCAGTCGATGGACCAGGGATCGCAAAGAAGCCTCAAGCAGAAATGCAAGAAGCGGGCTCTCGGAACACTCGTGGAGTGTAGGCCCACAATCTTTGGTGCAAATGGCGCTCGGGGCTTGGGCTACAATTAACCCAAAGCATGACTTCGAGAGACATCGGGAAGTCAATGCACTTGCAAATGTGCACTGTGACCAGGAGTTCCGGTTCCACGTTACTCACAAGGGCTGTGGGTCTCAGCTTTGCTGGGGACTCTGGACAGCCTCTGAGAAGTCTAGAAATCCTCTTCCTGGGCTGCAGATACTTCGGAGTCCGGCGGGAGCTTCAGAGATGCTGACCAGCAATTGCTTTGTTGGTGCCTGCCAAGCAGGGGAGTCACTCCTTAACCCCAAGAGAGATTTCTTCAGTCCTCTAGTCGTTAGTAGAGCATCAAAGTTCCATGATTCAGTTGAAGAGTTTCGTCCAGGGATATCTAAAGTCCTGTTGCCAGGGGTTCCTTACTTATACCTAAGAAAGGGGTTGGACTAACTCAGGGGACCCACCTATGGGAGGGTTCGGAAAGTTCCGCGCCAGAGCAGGGACTGGAAGCCCCTGAACCGGTTTGAGCTGGACTATGCACAGGGACACCAAATGTGCCCCCAGTGCAGGACTTGAAAGCACTCTGAGAGTGCTCCCACCCAGCCCCGGTACACATCAGCCTGTCTGGGAGGTGGTTACACCTCCCTGTGACAGGAAACCTATTGTCCAGGCCTCCCCTGCTGGAGTTTCTGTCAGCAGCAGGAGGCCAGACCCGTGTCTGTGGCTGCAGCATCCATTTTGTGATGCCAGGGATCTTTTAAGTTGGTAGTGGGTATACCGCTTCTGTCATGTCTCTCCCTCTAGAAAGGTGGGATCATACTTCCACAACAGTTACTGGTGTGGGGGTTTGATTCCAAAGTGTTTGACACTAAACACAATATGGTTCCGTGCAGCCAGTCCAAAGTTAGCATTTACCGTTTGGTTATAATGCACTTAAGAGTATATGGTCAGGCTGCACTACTGACAACCCCGGAGGATAGATTCCGAAGGCTGCAGAGGGGTTAAGCTCATGCCTGGGCACCCTCTCACTTATAACCAAGCACCCTGCCTTCAGGATTGATAAGGCCTGCCATAGGGGTGACTGATAGGTTTCTATGTGCAGTGATAGGTGAGATACAGTGAACCTATATCTCTGTAAGGCGTGCATGCACCACCTTACCCAGGCTGCAGTATCAGACCTGTGGTGTCATTTTGGAGGGCTTTCCAGGGGTGGCATAATACATGGGGTAGCTATGCCCTCGGTACATAGTATACCATATACTAGGGACTCACAAGGGTACCCCAGAATCCAATCTGGAGTGTACCTAAAGTACATGGAATCCATTTATAAGAGAAAGCAGATAGGCTTTGAACCTGAATAGCAGGTTCCCAGCCAAACTAAGTCAAAAACCATCAAAACACCAGGAAAAAAGTGGGGGCAACCATGTAGTCAGATTCCACCTTCCTACAGTCAATAGGAGATAGAAGACATTTTTCCACAAGAAACACATTTTTTCCAGGAGAAAAACATTCCTTAATTGACAAGATCAGGCATGAAAGTTGCACACAAATTGTAAAAATGTGGGCGTGGCCAAGATGGCGTCCTGGTAGGATGCTTACACGGAGCTCTCCACTCCCACTGGGCCCTAAATAGCAACTGTAGTGGTGCAAGAGTGCCGATAGCGGTGACAAACATCTTGGAAGCGGTGCTGCACTACATCGGAGGTGAAGCGGTAAAGTCCACGCTCTGGAGCCAGCCATCTCCTGACGTCAAGGTCACCCTGCGGAGTCGCAGATTGCTCGGCGGGGGCCGTGGTGTTTCCACAGTGCACACGGTGACTGGCACCCTTTGGCGGTCCCAGCGAGTCCTGGGGGACCTCTGCTGCGCGCTGTCCCTGCAACATCCACCCTGGTGGAGCAAGAAGCTGATCCTGCCTGACGCCACCGGGAAGACATCGGACCACAACACCAACGGGAGGTGCCGGAGGCAATGCCACCGGCAGGCCTCCCTCCTGATGACCCGTGGGGAAGGGGTTGCCTCGGCTGTGACCAGCACAGAACCCTGCCACTGGCGACGGTGTTTCTCCAGCTTCTGGCGGACCTGTGGGGGAGCCCCTAGGGGCTGGCCGGGCGGCTCTCTGAATCCGTAGGTGCACGCCTCTGGACGGCATAGGCGACAACGTGTGACCCAGAGGTGAGCAGGCAATTTTCGGCAGTCCCAGCGCATCCTAGGGGACCGCCACCGCACCTCATTTCAATGGCATCCCCCAGCGAAACAGTTGCGGACCCTACCTGGTGCCGCAATGGTAGAATCAGGCTGCGGCATTCACGTGGGTCCCCGGTGCCACTGGGACTAGGCCTCACCCCTGTGGTTCAGAGGGGTGTGGAGCTACAATGAACATGGCCTGCAAGGCACTGAGCTGCTACCCCGCTGCCTTCCATCACCTACTACCTGTGGATCCTACCAAGGAGCCCTTTGATGCCGGTTCGGCAGCTCTCCCTGCCTGCGACAATGTACTATAGACCAGAGGAAGTGGTAAAAGCATGTCGTGGTGGGCCTAGGGGTCAGGCCTCAATCTCAGCGTACCTTCAATGTTGAGCGCACACGGCAGAGGCCCTAGGTTGAGCGCCTCTACATTCAGACCTGGGCAGGGGCTCCTCGAACTCACTCTTGCTACGTGCAGCACCCCCTGTCAACGGAGAGCCCAACGCAGCGGACCTGGCTAGGATTCAATGGGGCCCGAACGGAGGGCTCCAATTGTAGGGTCAACTCTGCGATCAACTCTGGGCCCGCTACCTCTTGTGAGCACAGGCATCACCCTGCGGAATCAGCAGCGGGCCCTCCCAGGTACCACCACTGCGCTTGCACTCTTTGGGGCCTCACTTGCTACCACTTGCGCCTCTTGGTGGCAGAAGAGCTTTGTCTGCTGACACCTTGGCCGGAGGGGTGACACCTCTGTGACACCTCTGAGCCAGAGAAACTACATAGGCCACGGGTGTCTATTCGGCCCGCTGTGCGTTGCGGGCCCTGCCGCCTGATCTTGCTTTCCAGCAATACCGCAGGAACTCTTGCCCCAGCGGAACCAGTACCTCTTGCCCTCGCTTCGTCCCTGGGTCCCGTGGACGTGTTCAACATGGCTGCTCCCAAGGGCCAGAAAGGCAGGACTGTCAAAGAGATCCTGCTCAAATCTTCTCAGCTGTCCGAAAGCCAGGTGGGCCCGGGGTGAGTGAACAACAGTGAGGAAAGCGAAGGTCCAGAGGCCCCGGTCAGCAGAGTGTTCCTAGAGTACCTCTTTTCCTCCCTATGAGATGACCTAGCCACGATGAAACGTGACATTCAGGCAGATCTTTGGGATGTCCGCCATGACGTTGCCTCCCTGGGTGAACGAGTCCACATGCTGGAGGAACATGACATTGGGAGGGACGAAGAAATTGAAAATCTCCAACAAGACATCCTCCGACTGCAGGAGCAGAATCTGGATCTGCAGGCCCACACTGAAGACTTGGAGAACAGGTCCCGGCAGAACAATATCCGCATCCGCGGCATGGCGCACGATGATGGCAATATCGAGGCCCTTGTGGAGGGCCTTTTGCACTGTATCTTGGGAAAACCCTTGGAGTTCCCGGTCAAGCTGGACCGCACTCACAAGGTGGGCCCTCAATGAGAGGCATCTGCACCTCGGGCCGACATCCTGACCTGCGTCCGTGACTACCAGCTCGAAGAGAGGATCCTCTGTGAGTTTCGATGAAACCCGGACTTCACGTATCAGGGACAGAAACCTATGCATTCCAGGACCTGGCTTCCTCTATGCTTCCCAAACGCAAGTCCTTCCGACCAATCTCCATCTCCGAGAAGCTAGTATAAAATATTCGTGGGGCCACCCGTTTAGACTGATTTTCGTCTATAAAAGAGAGCTAAGGCAAATCTGTTCAACCTCTGTGGCTTATAAACTCCTGGGCATTGATGAATCCCCCCGGACCAACCTAGTCAGAACTCATGCACTCGCAGGCGCCTAAGCGGCCATGGATGGACCACCATCAAACCCCCGAGCCCAGTGTCTCGTCCCGACCCGGACACTATGGCCAAAGAACGACAGGCAGTGCTGTCATCTCTCACTGGGGCATCCTTGGAATGAGAGAGGATTTCTGCCAACTACATTTTGGTGCACTATCCGTATTTGTTTGCCCCTAGAGGAGGATGTTGATAAGACTCACATGGGCTTTCTCTGGTGGGAGCGGGGAGTTTTGGGCCACAAATACCTCTTTTTCCCTTTACCAAGAGCAGGACGCTCTGTACACTGACTTAGATTCACGCATTGCTTTTTGGTTTTGTTTGTTATGGGGCTTTCTTTTTCTCATTGTTGGGGCCTCCTCCCCCTTGTTATGCCTCTCCAAATGCACACTCACGGCTAAAACCCATGCATGGTATTGGCACCGTACTTAGGATATACCGCAAATAGGGCGTCTGTGACTCGATTAGCTCTTGCAAACTCCCAACTCATACCTTTCTCCTTCTTTTACTCGCTATACAGATGAGTGTCAAGTTCCTTACACTCAACGTAAAAGGGCTCAACAACCCAGCTAAGCACCAAGCCATCCTGTCTTACTTAAAAAAACTCTGGGGCTAAATATTTGTTTGTTACAAGAGACCCACCTGCTGGCCAGCGATACTTACAGGATACGTTCTAAGGCCTTCCCACAACAGTACTTCTCCTCCCTCCCTACTAAGAAGGCCGGAGTGGCCATCCTGGTTGCACGCACATTCCTGGGGCGTTAGGGGCTACGGTATGGTAGATCAAGGGGAGACATCTGGCACACTCAATGAGCATAGGGGGACACACAGTAATGCTGGCCACCATATACGCTCCCAATGAAAGGCAGGAGACCTTCTTGCTTCTTGCTCCACAACACCGGACCAGCATACCTCAACAGACGACTCACCTTCTACACCCCAAACTGACAGCTCCGCTCGGCTGACCTCGCACTCGCCACCATCCCCCACATACGTATAGCGTCCACCGGCGGCAGATCGTTCTCCCACCTCGCTGCCAAGACCTGGAACACTCTCCCCATCCTCCCATGGCAGACCCAGGACCTACTAACCTTCAGGAGGCTTCTCAAGTCCTGGCTATTCGAGCAGTAGCAGCACCCCTTCCCCCCAGTGCCTTGAGACCCTCACAGGTGAGTGGTGCACTTTACAAATGTATTGATTGATTGATTGAAGGCAATAGGAAACTTGACCTCTACATCAGATCGCCAAGTCCTTATAGGGGGTGGCCTGAATATAGTGTTCGATGGCCAGCTTGATCACTCCGCACAGAGGCAGGGACAGATGGGGGATCTCTCCGATAAACATCGCCAGTGGCTGCATGATCTGGGGCTGGTAGACCTGTGGCGGCACCTTCACCTTCGCTCTTCTGATTACACTTTTTACTCTCATGCCTGGGGGACTTTTGCACAACTTGATCACCTCCTAGCGACTCGCTTTCTCCTCCCAACAGCACAGGACTCAACGATTGCACCCCAGGCACTTTTGGTCCATGCAGCCCTCACAGCGACTCTGCAGTTTCCCCCACTTTCAGACCATCGTATTCCTGGAAACTTAGGGACTTACTCCTCCATCACCCCAACATTGTGACAAGCCTCACAAAAACACTGGAACACTTCTTATCTTTAAATGATACACAAGACTCCTCCATCATCTCCCTTTGGGAAACCCTCAAGTTAGTGGCCAGGGGCGACCTCATAGCAACGTCAGCTGCTGATAACAAGGCACACAAAGCGAAGAGGGATGAGCTCTCCACACAGGTACTCAATCTAGAAGGGATCCACAAACGGACGGGGGCACCTCGCATATAGAGAAAACTGAAAGCGGCCAGGGTGCAGTTAGCCAGCCTTGATCTCGATAGGGCAGAACACGCCGCACTCCACTTGAAGCACACATTTTATGTCGGGGGGACAAATGTGGACGGCTATTAGCCCATAAGCTACGCAAGCAGAGACAGGTGGCAACAGTCCCACTCATCCTGACTGACATGGGCATCGAGCACACACGTGGTGAGGCGGTAGCAAACGCGTTTCGTGATTTTTACAAAAAATCTGTACACTGCACAGTCCTAGCCTGAACAGAATCCCTCCGGGTGTTGCCAGGGCATAACCCACTCTAAGGTAACTGCTGATCAGGGGGTGACCCTAGACAGCCCCATTAGAATAGAAGAAGTCATCTCGGCCATAGCTCGACTTAAACTTCTTAAATGCCACGGCCCAGATGGATTCACCGCACTTTTCAATAAAACTTTCTGCTCCCTTATAGCTCCGATACTGACATGACTTTTTAATGCCATAGATGATACTACGGAGTCACCGCGCAAAATGCTTTTAGTGTCAATGGCAGTACTGACTAAACTTGGCAAAGACAACAGATTCTGCACCCCCTATAGGCCGATATCTCTCTTGAATATCGATTTCAAGATTGTCGCTGGCATCCTTGTGGCCCGGCTGGGACCTATGATGCTGGGATTGATAGACCCTGATCAGGCTAGATTCGTGGTGACAAGACAGTGCAGCAATAATACTAGGCAGTTGTTACACTTGTTGGATAAATCCCACCGGCAGCAAGAGGAGGGGTCCATTGACGCGAGGAAGGCGTTTGATAGAGTCCACTGGCCCTTCTTAGAGACCATCCTGAAAAGGTTTGGGCTTGGGTGTCGTTTCCGACAATGGGATTTTAGTGGCTACCGCCGCCCCTCTGCCACTGTCCGGGTAAACAGCTTTACCTCTGACCCCTTTCCTATCTCCAGGGGTACGCACCAGGGCTGCCCACTCTCCCCATTGCTAATTGCCCTTTACATGGATCCGATCGCCCAATGGGTTTGGGAAAATCCATGGATCCAGGGGATTTTTTGGGGGAGGGAGCACCATACTATCAGCCTTTATGCCAATGAAGTTGTCGCCACCTGGAGTCCCCACATACCTCAGTTCCGGCGTTACCTTGCCAAACTGGAGGAGTTCGCAGCAGCCTCCGGATTTAGAGTCAATGTGACCAAGTCCCAGGCATTGGGCTTCTCCTTGAAGTGGACCACCACCACGGTTCTAGCCCATGCATGCCCTACCCCATGGGATCAAAAGACCATGCCATACTTGGGTATCACCCTGTTCTCCTCCACTGCCGAGATGACATCTCTGAACTATTCTCGCTGCTATGCCAGACCAGGCAGGAGCTCAGGCGATGGCGGCCGTTTAATCTCTCATGGCTGGGTAGAGTTGCAGCCCTTAAAATGAGCATAGCCCCCAAAGTCTTATACCTTTTCCAGACTCTCCCGGTCGAGCCACCTCGGGGGGTTTTAAAACAACTACAGTCCAAGTTTGTCAACTATGTCTGGGCAGATAAGAGACCGCAAATCAATAGGGCTCTGAGCCTAAGACCCTATGGAAAGGGGGGATTGGGGATGCCCGATCTCGATCGCTATTATAAAGCTACCGAGATACGCTCTCTTTTAGAATTGGCTCAGCCAGATTCTGAGAAGTGCTGGCTCTTCATGGAGCGTGCACTAGTGAAAAAGGCTCTCTGGAAGATCCCCTTCCTTTGCAAGGTTTCCAGGCCCTCTGGGCTGTATGGCTCCCCGGTGGTTCGCGCCACGCTAAACGCTCAGGATGCTACCACTAACCCCAACAGCCTGACAACTTTCCCATCACCCATCACCCCTATTACCGAAAACCCGGACTTCTCCCCAGGTCTTGATTGGAACAATTTCAGCCTTCGGGACCTAGCAGGACACAGGTCATTAGGGTGTTCCTTCGACAAGGAGGGCCCTCGACCCTTTGAGGACTTTAAAACTGACTATGATGTACCCGAAACAGAACGCTTCCACTTCTTCCAAATATGACACTGGGCTATGCAACCCCAAACCCGCCCCGGTGCGGAGAGGCCCCTCACTCAGTACAAACGCTGGCTACTCTCAAAATACTCTACAAAGTGACTTATCACTGAACTCTACCATATCCTGCGTCCCCCAGAACCAGCGGTCAAGTCAGCGGGCCAAAGATGGTGGGAGGCTGAGCTGGGCCGGATCTTGACCCCTTAACCTCTTCTGTGCCCATGACGAGATAGTCTCGTCATGGAGCACAGTCGCGCTGTGCCCATGACGAGACTATCTCGTCATGAAACCCACCCACTATGGGAAGCGCTAGGCACAGGAGGGGGAAAAGGCCTGGCACCCAAGGGGTTAAGAATGGTCAGTCGTCTACTATAGAGCCCGACACACAGCACGTAATACATCTAGCATCGAGACAGCTACTAAGATCATGACATATTGGTATCTCACTCCCTCCCGACTCCATAAATTTGACCCAGATCGCTCCCCTACTTGCTGGAGGGGCTGTGACGCTGAAGGTACACTCCTGCATCACCTGTGGGAATGTCTGATTCTGTCCACTTACTGGACGCAAGTGCTGGACGAGATAGACATTCACTTTGACACTACGGACTTACACTTCCCTGCCTATGTGTTCCTGGGAGTGTCTGACAGACTTACCTTTTCCCTCAAGTCCCGCAAAGGTAAACAATTAGGTATAGCCTTAGGGGCGGCACTACAGAACATTCTATCATATTGGGACACATATAGGATACCAAGCTTGCAGGGATGGTTGCATCGTTTGTGGTTTGTTCTTGGCATGGAATGCATTTCTTCTACGCTTCAGGGGGACGGGGCCTCCTTTGCTGATGTTTGGCAGCCATTTGTTACCTTGTTGGGCATTGAATTTCAAGAACTGTCCTGTCCTAGATATTTACGACTTTTGCGTCTTCCCGAACTGCACCAATGCGCGAGTAAAGCATTCTGGCCCTGTGCAATGGAATGTGGGGTTTGCTCTTCCCTTTTTCTTCTGTTGCCAGGCTATTCTTTTGGGGGAGGAAGTGGGAGGGGGAGGGAGGCGGGAGGAGGGAGGGGGTTTGTTTTGGGGTTATTCTGATGCTCTGCGAAGCAACATGTTGGCTGCCAGCCTGTGACATGGGCCTTATCTCTTGCTGCATCTTGTTTGTTAATAATTCAATAAAAAGATTTCAAACTAAATTGTAAAAATGTGTTCATAGTAGGACTGCACTGCGTACCATTTTCTTGAACATGTCAGATCCACTTACAATGATTACAGATTTGATAGGAGTCTGAGGAAAATAATTCCCTTAAAAACAATTGGGGCTCAGACATAATTCAGCAGAATAGGAAACTATGTAAATAAAGGTTTATATCTCTTGACATGATCGATTAGAATGAGGGCCGTTACCAAAAAAGAAAGAAAAAAAACATGGATTGATGGCATTGCTGGGATGAATGCACCATTAAGGCAAACAACAACCAAAAATGCCCATGTGTCTTCTTGTAAGTTCAGCAAGGTGAGCTTTGAGATCAAAACATACAAGCAGGAGCTGTCAAAGTTCCCAAATGAGATTCTTTGATGCACATTTGGCAGACATAGTTTAGGATTGCTCCTGCTAATATATGTTCCGCTCAGATCTAGGCCCTTTTTTTAGGTCGAGCCTAGGCAGCGCATGTGCTGTTTCTTCGAGACATGCTGTATTCACTCTGTGGGCTTATAAGCTGCCCATTGCATTTTTATTAGAACCTTTGATTATCGTTCAAAAATGCTTGCTTGCTAGTGGTTAATCCTTCCTCTTTGTCCTTCCTTTTTCTGTTTCAATGTGAGAGAATTTCCCCCAAACCCTTCCCAATGCACTGTTTCTTGCTATAGCGAACCTTGGTCACCTGATCTTCACCAACCTAACCTTGCAGCATAGTTAAGGGCAAGGCTTGGGCAACTTCTGTTTCAGTTTCTCTAATGTTTGTTTATATAATGTGAACTCAAGCAACCAAAGTTGTTAGAGCACTTTATATAAGCGCTAGTTATATTACATAAAGTCAGATTCATTTTTCGGGGCATTTTTATATAGCATGAACTTGACGGACCCAAAGGTATGGAATCGCTTTACAAAAGCGCCAGTCCCATTATAGAAGGTCAGGTTACTTTTTGGTTTTGGGTGCATGGGGATTAAGTGATACTGACACCGCCCCTGTTTGTTCATTTTTTCCCCTCTATGTGACAAATGGGAGCAACATTTGACCCTCCCACCTCCTCCCATATTGTTGCATGTCCACCCGCTGCCTCTTCCTGTCATCCTACTCCTCCTTTCAGACCTCGAATTTCAAAGCACATTCACAGCTTCTCCCCAGGGACTGTAAGGCATTTTTATCATGTAATGTGAACTCGAGAGACCTGAATGTGTTGAAGGGCTTACATTACACAATGTCAGATTTATTTTGGGGGGCATTTTTATAGAGCTCAAACTCGACTGACCCAAAGGTATTGAAGTGTTTTATAAAAGCACCAGTTACATTACAGGCTAATTTTTTTGTTTTTAGGTGAGCGGCGATTACATGATGCCGACGCCACCCCTGTTTCTTCATTTGTATCCCTCTACCTGACAAATGGGAGCATTATGCATCCCTCCTAGGTTCGGGCATGCCTGCTCCGCTGCCTTTTCCTGTCGTCCTCCTCCTCTCAGATCTCTAATTTCAAAGCACATACACAGCAGTTTGCCAGGGGCTGTGAGACACTTTTTATTATATAATGTGAACTCAAGTGACCTGAAGGTGTTGGAACACTTTACATGAGAACTAGTTACATTACACAAGGTAACATACATTTTTTGTTGTTAGGTGCACAGAGATTAAGTAATGCCATCCCTGTTAATTCACTATTTCTCCCTCTACCTGACAAATGAAAGCATTTTATTGTTGTTGCTATGCCCAGTGCGCCTATACCCAGGGGGCTGTGACAGAGGTGGGGCCGAAAGCTTGATGGTAAAAGGATGCTGCGAGCAGTGATTTCAATGGAAAACTCTGGAGAAGGGTGAATGGTGAATAGAGGCCTGGGTGAGGAGGGATGTGACTTTTCCATCATTGGGAAGTACTTCACTTCTTTTTTTATAGGTTGTTCAATACTCTAGTGATGAGTTGCGCACAGAATGTTAGAGTGTTGTTGACTTTCATGGAGGCATTTACTGTGTGTTAAAAATTATTGGAATGTGCCCCTAAATGTTTCCTGAGGACGCATGTATTCCTGAATCACACTGCATGACACAGTGTGTAGAAAGCCAGTATAATGTGCTGCATGGCTAAACACTAATAAGGTCCCAAAGGAGAGACCTATTGGCTAAGACAATTCTTGTTTAAAGTCTGATACAACAGGAGAACTGGGATTTGCCTCAGAGGGTTTATGAGGGTTACTTTCCCATCCCTGTGAACTTTGTAGATATTCTCGGGACCATCTGCAAACCCCTATTTTTAGAATGGATTGGACTGTACCAGGACACTCAAGAAGACAAGGACTCTGACAGCTTGTGTATCAATATTTATGTTTCATAAGTAATTTTATGCATGCACCCATTCAAATACAAATGTCTAAAGCATGCACCAACAACCCCCAAACAATACAGACACACAACCGACATCCATAATCAGACATTCCTCCACATTCCACAAAAATGAACAATTCAGTTAAATTTTCTTTAATCCAGCAAAGGTTAATTTAGTGACTTTAGTGATTCCCCCGGCAGGGATTGTGGCTTTTGCCTGACCAGGGTTTCCACCCCACAAAACCAACAAACCATATTCTCACACCTTCTAAAGCAACAGCCACAATCCTTGTCAGGGTGAACCACAATAGTCACTAAATTAACCTGTGTGAAATTCCGTTGCAATTTAGAAAAATAGAGAAAAATGTAATACATAAAATGAGAATAAAATGATATAAATCCAATCCAATCAGTAGAAGTGTAGATGTGCGATTTCAAAGATATAGCCAAGTATAGCACCTAAAAACACAAAGTGCAACTCACAGTCATATGATCATGATAGACCAGTACAAATTCAAAAGTTCAGACCGAACGTGATGGAGCGCCAGCCGGATACAAGGTCCAGGTTAATTATGCTGAAAAAGTTTCCTCCTCAATGTTCGGCGTTAAAAGTTTACTTTGCTGTGGAGGAGGCCGCGAGGAACAGGAAAGCATTGTGGATGCTCGTCAATATGGTGCAAAGAGCAGGCCTTGCGTAATGGGCGTTTGTTGCTATAGCACGAAGATCGAGTTCGACATCGTGGATGGTCATTCCTGGAGCTTCACATTGGTGGTAACTGCAGGCTGTTGTTACTATAGCATGATGTAGTGCACATCTCAAATTGTGGGTCATCACTGGCAAGAGTCAAGTTCACCTGAGCTTCATGCTGGTGGTTGTCGCTGGAGACAATATCTCGGTGCTAACAGGCCCGTTCACAGTTGCAAAATGCCCAAACTTTTCCCCCGCTTTAAGAGGAGTACACTCTGATGCCAACCAAGGGTCTATGAACTGGGGAGGCACCTCTTGGGACTCACTGTAGCTGAGGCCAGCAAGACTTAGGCAGGTCCATTTACAGATCCAGGCATGTCTAGTTGCAGCTGGTCAGCTGGACAGTTGCAGAGAGGCCCCAGAAGCTTGTTGTGTCCCTGCAACTCAAAACAGGAGGTAAGCCAACTGACTATTGAACTCACTCTGGTAGTCCTTGGTTCAAGGAGATGGTCCTCTCTTCTTCAAGCAGCAAGGACATAATCAAAGAAGCAGGGCAGTCCTCTGAATACATAGGCAGGCTTCAAGAAGCAAATCAGTCCTCTGAAGAACAAGGCATGCCTCAAGCAGCAGGACAGTCCTCTCATAAGAACAGGGTAGTCTAATAAGAAATAAGGCAAACCTCAAGCAGCAGGGCAGTCCTCTGAGAAACAAGGCAGTCCTACTGAAGTCTTCCACAGATCTAGGAGTGTACTGAAGAGTGGCTCTGGAGGTCCAGTGTTTATAATTGGTGCCAGAATTTGAAGTGGGGAAAATTCTAGCCCACCCTCACATCTGGTTTTGTAAATGCCCTTCCTTTCCCAGGCCAGGCTCCTAGAGGTCTAGGGTGACAAAAAACTGATGTCAAGTTCTTTGTGAATGTGCTAGATGGTGTCCTTTCAAAAGTAAGTGGCACAGGGAACAGCTCTGCCCCTCCAATCCTGCCAGGATGGCCCATCTTATCAACACCTAGCCCCCCATGTCTCTTTGTCTGGGAGGAATACACGCAGCCAAGTGCCAACTAAACCCAGTCATGTGACCCCAGACACAGACTGCATGCACCAAATGTTAGGACAAGAAAATGTGAATTTTGTAAAAGTGGCATTTTCAGAACTGTGATTTATAATCTGATGATCTCTAACGCAGATGCCACCCTTCTAGGTATGGTGTTCCTGTGGATTTTAGCTATATTCGCCATATGAGGTATCAGGGATAGCTGTGCCCTTTCCATATGTGGGATCCAACTGTATCATTTTACTCGGGACACTCAAGACACTCGGGACACTAAGGAGAACACTGTGGGGTAAGACATTTGTGCCGGCACGGTGATTCCAAAAATATGTGGAAAATGTGGCTTTTATGGCAAAATTTTATGTTTGCAGGGGATTCTGGGTAGGGAAATGTTGGGGGATCCATGCAAGCAATACATCGTTGGACTCCCCAGGGTGTCTAGTTTTCAGAAATGTGTGGGTTTGGTAGGTTTACTTAGATGACGGCGAGCCAGGGGCCAAAAAACCAGGTGCCCCCCAAAACCAGGTAGTTTTGTTATAGGTAAGTTTGAGGTCTCCACACTACGATTTGGGCCGTTTCCTATTGCAGCAACTATGCCTACCCACACAAGTGAGGTACTATTTTTATTGGGAGACCTTGGGGAACGCTGGGTGGTAGGAGCCACACAGATTCCAGAACTTTCGACCACAGAAATGTGAGGAAAATGTGGGGTTTTTTGACAAATTGTGAGGTTTGCAAGCGATTCTGTGTAACAAAATCTGGTGAGAGCCAGACAAGTAACCCCATCCCAGATTCCCCTGGGTGTCTAGTTTTAAAAAATGTATAGGTTTGCTAGGTTTCCCTAGGTGCCGGAATAGCTAGGTTTCAAAATCTGCAGCTAGGCACTTTGCAAAAAAGGGTCCATTTTCACTGTGAAAATGTGGTGTGTCCAAGTTGTGTTTTGGGCCGTTTCCTATTGCGGGCACTTGGCCTACTCACACAAGTGAGGTCCAATTTTTCTCGGAAGACTTTGGGGAATGCGTGGTGGGTGGAATTTTGGGTATCCACGCAGATTCCAGATCTTTCCACCACAGAAATGTGAGGAAAATGTGGTTTTATTTTTTCAAATTTTGAGGTTTGCAAGGGATTCTGGGTAACAGAACCTGGTGCGAGCCAGATAAGTCATCCCATTCTGGATTCCCCTGGGTGTCTAGTTTTAAAAAAATTATAGGTTTGCTAGATTTCCCTAGGTGCCGGCAGAGCTAGGGTTCAAAATCTACAGCTAGGCACTTTGCAAAAAAGGGCCTGTTTTCACCTCGAAAATGTGGTGTGTCCACGTTGCGTTTTGGGCCATTTCCTGTCGTGGGCACTAGGCCTACCCACACAAGTGAGGTACCATTTTTCTCGGAAGACTTTGGGAAAGGAGGGTTGGGTTGAATTTTGTGGATCCACGCAGATTCCAGAACTTTCCACCACAGAAATGTGAGGAAAATATGTTTTCTGGACATATTTTTAGGTTTGCAAGGGATTCTGGGTAACAGAAGCTGGTGAGAGCCAGTCAAGTCACCCCATCATGGATTCCCCTGGGTGTCTATTTTTCCATAAATATATAGGTTTGCTAGGTTTCCCTAGGTGCCGGCAGAGCTAGGTTTCAAAATCTACAGCTAGGCACTTTGCAAAATAGTGTCAGTTTTCACTGTAAAATGTGGTGTATCCACGTTGTGTTTTGGGCAGCTTCCTGTCGTGGGCACTTGGCCTACCCACACAAGTGAGGTACAATTTTTCTCAGAAGACTTTGGGAAAGGAGGGTTGGGTTGAATTTTGTGGATCCACGCAGATTCCAGAACTTTCCACCACAGAAATGTGAGGAAAATATGTTTTCTGGACATATTTTTAGGTTTGCAAGGGATTCTGGGTAACAGAAGCTGGTGAGAGCCAGTCAAGTCACCCCATCATGGATTCCCCTGGGTGTCTAGTTTTAAAAAATGTATAGGTTTGCTAGGTTTCCCTAGGTGCCGGTAGAGCTAGGTTTCAAAATCTACAGCTAGGCACTTTGCAAAAAGGGTCCGTTTTCACTGTGAAAATCTGGTGTGTCCAAGTTGTGTTTTGGGCCGTTTCCTATCGCAGGCACTTGGCCTACCCATGAAAGTGAGGTGCCATTTTTCTCGGAAGACTTTGGGGAATGCGTGGTGGGTGGAATTTTGGGAATCCACGCAGATTCCAGATCTTTCCATCACAGAAATGTGAGGAAAATGTGGTTTTATTTTTTCAAATTTTGAGGTTTGCAAGGGATTCTGGGTAACAGAACCTGGTGCGAGCCAGATAAGTCATCCCATTCTGGATTCCCCTGGGTGTCTAGTTTTAAAAAATGTATAGGTTTGCTAGGTTTCCTTAGGTGCCGGCAGAGCTAGGGTTCAAAATCTACAGCTAGGCACTTTGCAAAAAAGGGTCTGGTTTCACCTTGAAAATGTGGTGTGTCCACGTTGCGTTTTGGGCCGTTTCCTGTCGTGGGCACTAGGTCTACCCACACAAGTGAGGTACCATTTTTCTCTGAAGACTTTGGGAAAGGAGGGTTGGGTTGAATTTTGTGGATCCACGCAGATTCCAGAACTTTCCACCACAGAAATGTGAGGAAAATATGTTTTCTGGACATATTTTAAGGTTTGCAAGGGATTCTGGGTAACAGAAGCTGGTGAGAGCCAGTCAAGTCACCCCATCATGGATTCCCCTGGGTGTCTATTTTTCCATAAATATATAGGTTTGCTAGGTTTCCCTAGGTGCCGGCAGAGCTAGGTTTCAAAATCTACAGCTAGGCACTTTGCAAAATAGTGTCAGTTTTCACTGTAAAATGTGGTGTGTCCACGTTGTGTTTTGGGCAGCTTCCTGTCGTGGGCACTTGGCCTACCCACACAAGTGAGGTACCATTTTTCTTGAAAGACTTTGGGGAACGCAGGGTGGGTGAAATTTTGTGGATCCATGCAGATTCCAGAACTTTCCACCACAGAAATGTGAGGAAAATGTCGTTTTTTGACACAGAGTAAATTACACAGAAAAGAGACAGCGTGCAATGCTGTTTTGCATGCATCTAGCGCCCATGCAAGTTCGGTTATCAATAATATCCCCTTTGGTGAAATGACTCGCATTAGGAGAAACTGTAGTACAGAGGAGGTCTTCTTATCTAATGTCAAGACAACAAGGAGAAGATTTGAAAAAAGAGGATATAATGACAAGGTACTAGATAAGGCAGAAGAGAGAATTCTTTGTACAAACAGAGATTCCACATTACTTGACAGGTCTACTGTGCGAGAGAATCGTAAAAATGAAAACAGAATGAGGTTCATCACACAATATACCACCCATAGCAATGGCATTTTTAATGCTTTACGTAAAAACTGGCATCTCCTTTCCTCGATCACGGGATTAAAGTATTGCACTACCAACATGCCTGCCATCACATACAGAAGAGGGACCTCTTTGAGAAAACAGCTTTGCCCTAGTTATGTTGTGACTCCTCCAAACAATAGAAATTGGATACCAAAAAAACCTAATGGTTTTTTTACATGTGGTTTCTGCAATATTTGCAGTAGTGGAAGAAATAGAACAAAGTCTTTTTCCTACAATAGCCCACGGATTTATTACATCAACCATTTCATTAATTGCAATACCACCCATGTGGTATACATTCTGGGATGTGAATGTAATACCATATATGTGGGGAGTACTACAAGATGTTTAAAAAGTCATATAAAAGAGAATAGGAGAGCCCTACTGAACAGGGGCACTAGATACCCTATTACTGAACATTATAACACCAAACACAATGGCAGCAACACCTTTTGGTTCCATGGCATTGATCATGTACCCATAGGTAAGAGGGGTTCAAATCGGGAATTGGCACTTAGACAGTTAGAGTCAAAGTGGATTTGTCGCTTACGTGCCACTACGCTAGGACATAACTCTGACTCTGAGATGCATTATTTCCTTTAGGATGTACCTTGTTTAGTTGCCTGCATAACACTAGGCTGGGATACTATTTTGAACATGAAAACATATCACATTTGATCTCTTTGATATCATCTCCTCTCTAAACATGGCATATATTTTTATGATACGTTCTTATGTATCTTGCCTTTGTCACAATTATCGGGTCGATCACTTATTTATTATATTTTTTGGGATCTTTATTACCACGTTGCTTTAAGTTTTCAGTGACCCAATTGTGAGTGATGTTTGTGTTGGAATTATACCGGAGGCATGTGTTTACACCGTTTCAGGATAGGAGTTTCCTGTGACTAATCCCAAGTGGTTTTTGCATCTACCGAGTATGACAATTCAACTCGGAAAATGCCTAGATGTGGTACCGCATGTGGACCGATTATTATTCTTGTATCTATTTGTACTTTTAACCTTTGGATTAATAAGCTGTTATATTTTGGGGTTGCACGGTTAATTCTTTCATATTGGCGTGCACTCTCAAGTAGGTGGGATAAGATTATGATGGGCCGTATTACCGTTCCATCATGGCGACTTTCTTCTCCCGTCCTCTCTCTTTGATTATAGAATCGCGAGACACGGGATTTCGTGTTGACTGTCAGATGACCGATACTTCCGGTGTTTTTATATTTTAAATTGAATTTAGCGCGACACGGACAAATTGGTCGCTTGTTACTATTATCCCCCTGGATTGTCGGGGTTATGGGACTTCCAAGGCATGAATTTCTCTCCTTGCTTGAAAAAATCGCTCGCAGTATTGGTAACTATTACGGACACTTATCCTTAACTTGCAGCATATTGAAGTACATACTAGTTTGAGTCCCTTTACATATACCAAAAAGATATAAGCGGTACCATCTGTATATAGTATAGCTCTCATATATATTTTTTGGTATCGTTTGGTTTCTCTCTTAGGACTCGGGTTTCTTTTATCGCTTGTTTTGTGCCTCTTGCACCCTTAACAATAAGACATGGTTAACTATGTTTGGATGATTAGAAGGTGGTTCGTTTCAAAATTTATGTTGCATTATTTCAGTGTACTAGGATTTTATTATTTTTTAAACATCTGAGGTGATATAAGCACATCACTAGTTATTGTCATATTTATTTTTAGATTACTGGAACCCTTTCTGACCGCGCTCTTACTATGGAGCCAATACTAAATATAAACTCACAAGGCCCGATTCACAGAACTAACTTAAGACAAAATCCTAAACTTACTACCATTTTGGTATTCACAGAAGGCACTTACTCATTTTGGTATTCACAAAAGGCACTTACTCATTTCGGTATTCACAGAAGTTAGGAGTCCTAACTTTAGAACTCCTAAATGCCTTCTGTGAATACCGAAAGTCTTAAAATTAGGATTTTTCTCAGTTTAGTAGTAGTATAGTTAGAACTCATAACTTTAAGACTCTTAAATGCCTTCTGTGACTACCGAAAGTCTTAAAATTAGGATTTTTCTCAATTTAGTAGTAGTAAAGTTAGGACTCCTAACTTTAGGACTCCTAAATGCCTTCTGTGAATACCGAAAGCCCTAAAATTAGGATTTTTCTCAGTTTAGTAGTAGTATAGTTAGGACTCCAAACTTTAGGACTCCTAAATGCCTTCTGTGAATACCAAAAGTCTTAAAATTAGGCTTTTTCTCAATTTAGTAGTAGTAAAGATAGGACTCCTAACTTTAGGACTCCTAAATGCCTTCTGTGAATACCGAAAGCCTTAAAATTAGGGTTTTTATCAGTTTGGGAGAAGTATAGTTAGGACTCCAAACTTTAGGACTCCTAACCTGAGAAAAATCCTAATTTTAAGACTTTTGGTATTCACAGAAGGCATTTAGGAGTCCTAAAGTTAGGACTCCTAACTTCTGTGAATACCGAAGTGAGTAAGTGTCTTCTGTGAATACCAAAATGAGTAAGTGCCTTCTGTGAATACGAAAATGGTAGTAAGTTTAGGATTTTGTCTTAAGTTAGTTCTGTGAATCGGGCCCACAAGCTTTGATGTTTGAGGTAATTTTACCTTAAGACGACCAATACTAAAACTGTGGGTAAGTCTTTTTCTTCTTGATTATTAATCATTGATTGCGTGGACTGATAATATTTTTCTTAAATACATGATCCTGGTTCATCCTTTGGTTCATGCTACTCTTTTTGTTTTTGATAATTAAATTATGTATCGACCGTGTCAAATAATTTACGATCACCTTCAAATATAAATATAAACACTATTGAATTTAGATGATGTCCTTCGCGAATTGTGGCTTTTGATATTTTCTATTTCATTTTCTATTTGCCTTGTGAGAGGTCCTAATCAGCTTTTGAGTGTCCTGTATATATAGGACTTGAATTTTTCTGATTTAAAGAATTATTAAGTACTGTTTTTAATATATTTATATATATATATTTCTCATCAGATCATTGATTTTGGAAATTTCCTATGCATGTGGGATTGTGTCACATTGCATTTCGCTTCTGTTTGACATAAAGAATTGAATTTTGGTGAGTGCCGGGTTATATTTATGATTACCCAATTCCTTTTCTTGCACCACCACCCTCTTCTCCCTTCCGTCTTGGCTGTAACCCTTATGAATTGGGTGTATGAATGCTGTTGTCGACTCGCTCCTATCATAACAAAAATGGATTGACCTTGCCCTAAATCCGATATCATAAAGTTTTATAGTTACACATATTGATTAGGATTAGAAATGTATCTGGATAGGCACACGTAATATTGTTTGGAGTATTATTGTAATATATCTGTGTGTCCTCTCTAGATAGGTGATATATATGTTTTGTCCTTAATGTTTTATCCATATATCGTTTTGGATATTATATGTGTGTGTTATTATTTCTAAATGGCTTTTATGTGTTTTGATTCCTGTATCTGTAGTGCTATATATATTTTTTGTACATATGTTTGTAATGTGTTTGTGTGTATTTAGTTATATATTTTTGTGGTTTACATGTCATAAATGTTATTTATATGTTGTCCTGTCACCTGTTTTCAGTAGGCCTGGGCTAAATTTCTGTTCCGCTCGCGGAAATTGCGATAATTTGACATTTTTGCGCTCCGCGGAGAGCGCGAAAATGTCAACATTTCTGCATTCCGCAGCTTAGTGATAATTTGGTTCTTGCTCGCGCTGTAAAATAATACATTCTCGCACGCGCGCGTTCGCCTTACCTGAATCCCCGCGTTCGCCGACAAGTTTTCCCGATCCGGTCATGTTCTCCACAAGATGTTGGATTGTTGGTAGCCATTTGCGCTGTCTCGCGACATATCGCGCCCGCAGTAATGTCATTGGTCGCGCGATCACGTCTTTCTTCTCGCGATCATGCACCGCGAGAAGAGTGAAAACAAGATGGCCGCGCCCGCAAGCAACCGCATGGGTAAGTTGGCGAGCCGCGACCATGCAGAAAATACAGCGAACGGGCGGGAAAAAAACGTCCGCATCTTCGCGATATTTCCGCATGTTTGCGAAGATTTGTAACATTTTCGCAATAATTTGCGAAAGTCACTTTCGCAAATTCCGCCCACCCCTAGTTTTCAGCCTTGAAGAAGTTCTTGTGTGGAACGGAATGCGTTGGCTGAGTCCTTTAAAGAAAATAAAAGGGAATACTAAAGATACCTGTTTGGATCTGGACTTTTTTTGACTGCTGCACCTTCCTCTTTTGTTATCTCCTTCTTCATCTGACCTTCAGTGGAGTTGTTCTACGGCGCACTTCGGAACATTTGTGCACAGGAACGGAATATTAACCTTGAGACTTTGGGATTTAAAGTGATTAACTAGTAGTCAGTCGTAGTTTCTTCTTTCATAATATGTTGTGGTCACTAGGCCTACCCGCACAAGTGAAGTACCATTTTTCTCAGAAGACTTCGGGGAACGCGTGGTGGGTGGAATTTTGTGGATCCATGTAGATTCCAGAACTTTCCACCACAGAAATGTGTTTTTTGGACATATTTTTAGGTTTGCAAGGGATTCTGGGTAACAGAATCTGGAGCGAGCCAGTCAAGTCACCCCATCCTGGATTTCCCTGGGTGTCTAGTTTAAAAAAATTTATAGGTTTGCTAGGTTTTCCTAGGTGTCGGCAGAGCTAGGGTTCAAAATCTACAGCTAGTCACTTTGCAAAAAAAGGGTCAGTTTTCACTGTAAAAATAAAGTGCGTCCACATTGCTTTTTTAGCCATTTCCTGTCCCGGCCACTAGGCCTACCCACACAAGTGAGGTACCATTTTTATTGAGAGGTTTAGGGTAACACAGAATTATAGAGCAACTGTTATTACCTATTGACTTTCGATGCATTTCTGCCTTCCAAATGAAAGCCAATGTGTAAAAAATAAGTCATTTTGAAAAATGACCTATAATTCTCATGCTAGTATGGGTACTCACAATTTCGGAAATGTGCAAATATCTACTGTTTATAAACTCTATATTTTGTTCCAATTTCAGAAATACATAGGTGTCTTTCATACCGATTTTTCCATGTATATTTTTTCCCAAATTAATTGCTATATACCAGTTAAATAATAAAAAACATTGCAAGACGCTGCTCAGTTATTGGCTCTGGGTTCGTCGGGTTCTTGATAAACCTACAAGTCCTTTATATCCCCATAACGAGAAAGGTCGAGCGAATGTAACGAGAAATGGCTTTCAAACAGCTGTCATATTTAGAAGAAGTTACAGGTGAAAACGTTGACACAAATGGCTGTTTTTTTCAACTAATTTTCAACTTTTCCTATATTCAACTGTTAGTTTTTATGAAGAAACCTTAAAGGATCTACACAAATGAACCCTTGCTTAATTTAGAATGTTGTTTACTTTTCTAAAATGTATAGCTTTACAGGATCCATTATTGCTTTCATACCCATTCTACCATTAACTGGAAGGAACGTGAAAGCATAAAAAATTGCAAAAATAGGCTATGTCCCAAAAAAATGCCGAAACTATGTGAAACATTTTGGTTTTCTGACAAATGTCTGCTTGTCCCTGAAAGCTGGGAAGATGGTGATTTCTTCACCACAACCCCTTTGTTGATACCATGTGCAGGGAAAAAAACAGACGCTTTCATCTGTAGCCCTTTTTTCCAATTATTCCCTCCCCAAAAAACATTTAGCTGTATTTTGGCTAATTTCTGGGTCCCCTCCAGGGAAATCCACAAACCCTGGGTACCTTTAGAATCCCGATGATGTTGGAAGAAAAGGACGCAAATTTGTCGTGGATACCTTAAGTGGTCAAAAAGTTACAGGGGCCTAAGCACAAACTTTTCCAAAATGCCAAAAAAAGGCTTAGCACAGGGGGGAAAAGGCCTAGCAGTGAAGGGGTTAAGATATTCAGTAGGGGATCCGGAACTCCCATTCTTTCTAGAACTTCCCATACCTTGCCTCTGGGGACCATATCGAAAGCGGCTCAAAGATCAACAAAGGCAATGTACAGGATGCCCTATTGATTATTACTTCCCTCCATTAGATACAAGTGAAACGGAAGATTTGATTTATGGTGCTCACTTGGGGTCTGAAGCCTGCCTGCCACTCAGGAATGATACTCTCCTCACAGATCCAATTCTGGAGCTGAGCGAGCACCTGTTTGCAGAAAATGTTTGGGAGAGAATCTATGAGGCTGATAGGCCTGTAGTTCACTGGGAATGTACAGTACCCCTTCTTAAAAATGGTTAGTATTTCAGCTAGTTTCCATAAATATGGTATTGCCATGCCTGAGAGGATGCTATTTGAAAGCAGATTAATATATGGGCCCCAGATTTCCAGGTCTTCTCAGTACAGGGTATCCTATCAGGCCCTAGGGCACGTCCAGGAGCACAGGAGTTATTTGCCTTTATAGTCTCATCAAGTGAGAATTGCAAGATAGGGCACTACTAGTTGATAATGTACCTTTATAGTTTGTGATTTTGTATTTGCCCGAGTACAGTTGGCTAAAATTAGCTACTCACTCTTCTGGTTGGATACAAAACTACAGCATTAGTTTATTCCCATTTGATGCCACCATTGCGGTTTTCCAAAACTCTTTGGTATTCTTTTTAACGAGGGCTTCATGCAGGTTTGATCATAATGAGTCTCCCCACTCCCTCTTTAAATTCAGAATCACTTTCCTATGGTGCGCTGTCAATTTGGTAATCTCTGCTTGTGATCTGGATTTAAAAGCAGCAAGGAGTTCACTTTTGGCCACTCAGCAAACATTATTATACCAGGACTCCTGTTTTGTGAGCAGATTCTTTTTCTTTCTTGGCTTACTCAAGACATCTGTTATTTTCCCCCCTAGCATATCGTGGGTTCATACCATTACTTTATTTCTCAGATCGCTAGGAAGCTTTAACAGATGTTCATAGTCTGCCATAACAGTTCTCTTAATTATATCAAGGGCTTTTGACTACCCATTCCCACCTAATAGATCTAAGATTATTTGAGGGCTCGAGTTCTCTAAAATTACAGTTGCCCCTATTCCCCTAGTGGAAGGATGTTTTAATACAAAGTGTCAATCTAAGGGTGTTGTGGTCACTATCATCTCGATTGATCACTTCCATAACCTTAATGGGGGGCCAAAGATCAACTTGAGCCAGAAAATAATCTATTCTGCTACAGTAGCCTGGTCTATTGAAAGTGGATTTACTCTGGCGATCCAAGGAGGATCTACCATTAGTGGCTCTAAGATCATGATTAACTTTAGTGCCATCAACTGGCTTGCTTTTGGGGACCATCTTACTTTGGGATGTTCTAAGGTCGGTATATCCCACTGATTATCCAATTCACAAGTTAGATCATGTGGGACAGCAGCTAACGGTTCAAATGTGGAGTTAAGGTCACCTGCCACCAAGGTAAAATCCTTAGGCCCGTGTTTTGAGAGTTGCTACTCCAGTAGGTGGATGGTAGTGGTTTCTTCATTTCTTCTCTCTACTCTGTTATATACATTATATAGTTTTAGAGGAAGGCCTTGAAGAAAACAGAAGTCTAAGGCTAAGATGTCTTTCAAATCCCATGGCAGAATGCTAATGCCACAGCAAAGCGTAGTTTTAACCCAGATGCCCAGCCCCCCTGAGCAATCCCTTAGCAATCTTAGTGCCTTCAACACCAAAAGAATGTATACCCTTTTCTGTGGAAGAGAGTAATTCCTGGAATAGGCATATGTCGAAGTTGTCAATGAATTTACCCCACTCAGTGTCGGGTAATAGTTTGGTTATTCCTGCTACATTCCACTAGCAAACCTTACCAGTACATCTGATGTTACTTCAGCCCCCAGCAGTGTGGAATTGCTGTTGGTGTTTCTCTCAATGGAGATAGTGTAGATTTTTAGTACCGTCTGCCCTTTCTGCCAGTTGATGCGATTGCTAGAAGGCCTTAGCTACATCTCCCTAGCCTTAGGTGCTTCCTCTCCCTGGAGGCGATATGCCAGCACTTTTTCTACCCCTGTTTCTTCATCAGTATTCAGGGTACACGGATAATAGGCTCTAGTCACTGGAGATTCTTACTGGCACCACCAGTCTCTCCACCTACCACCTCATCTGACCCAGGACAACAAGTTCTCTGGGGAACCCTACTAGCTCCATCAATCTCTTTGCCTGTCCCCTTATCTGATTTTGTACAGAGTGGTTTCAAGTGATCTGACGGGACACCAAATTTGAGTTGAATGGTGGTATGGGCATTGGAGATTGTATGAGCTTCAGTTGCCATGAGACCTTCCACTATGTCATAGCTTATAACAGAAAGCTGAATTACATCCTGTAGGCCAACTGATGTTGAGAACCTTTCTACATTTAGAATGTCATCCTGATAATCGAGTAGCAATGTCTGACTTCTCGGAACCAGTAGGTGACTTTGTTTGTCAAGGACTCCTTATCTTCCTTTGCCCCAAAAGGCAACCTAGGAACATGAGTAAGAAAGATATCTGCCCTGCCACCACCCCCCCAGGACCCCGCTTCTCATCCACCAGGATGTATCGAGGGCTAGCACATAGCTCCTGTCTCTTTGTCCACTGCTCCTTAGCTATAACCCGGGGCTCCTCACGCCATTTCCCACCAATCAATCCCTGTGCTGGCATCCATTCCCCACTGGTTCTATGGTGACTGTGCAACACAGTTTGGTCAGTGCGGGCGGGGCACCTAAGTTTGGGACTTGGCAGCACATGTCCAATGGACTAGGTGGATTATTAGTTTTTCAACAAGACATCTTGGACTTGCCCACCCATCTCTCCCCCACCCCACCACTACACATATGGTTTATAGTGCACCCCTCATCGCAGCTTCTCACCATTGCAAGGAGTATTTTAACCTGCTCTTCATCAAGCTCCATAGCATTGTAACAATCTCATTGATCGTACAGTCATTCCCTGTGGGTGCGCTACTCTCTGTTCCTATGTTGTCCATGCTCAAAACCGAATATCTATTGCTACAATCAGTCCTCTGAGACTCCTGGGTAACACAAAGGCTTTCACAGCAAAAACGGTGTAGCGAGCCCTCGTTGTCCTCATTCTGCTCATTCTCCTCGGGCATTGACACATGAGATTTAGACTACGGCTTTTCGAACATTTTATGGAGTCTCTTTGCCGGTAAACCAGGAGGGACCACTGGGCTTCGGTTTGTTTGCTCAGAGTTCAAAGAAATATTGTCTGAGCACTCTGTTAAAAGTGAGTCAATTCTGTCTATTACATTAGTATCCACTTTCTTCATTGGGATTTTTTTCCCCTTCGGTGCCTCAGGCACCCCCTCTGTGGCATTATGTTTTCCCATCCCTCCAAGCCAATAAAAAGAAGAAGAAGAAGCCAAGCAAGGGACCGAGTCACCTTGAGGTCACAGTACCTGGCCATTGGCTTTGCTTCCTCTTGTTAGTCGATCGTCTTGTGGCAGGGCCAAGGGGGTGGCCATGCCCTGCCTCTTCCTGTCGACGAAGGGCCTGCCCTTGACCCGGGCGCAGTCCGTGCACGTCCCGCGCTGCGCGATGTAAGTAGCGCTTTTGAGCGCGGTAGTGGGTCCTCCCTCCTGGAAGAGTGGTGACTTGTGGGAGAGTGGTGACTTGTGCGACTTGGAGTCCCCCCCAGCAGACCTACGGACCAGCACGGGGAACAGCAGCAAAGAAAATGGCATCCCGTGCCACGGGATGTCAGCAGCGCATTTGAACGCGGAAGTGCCTCCTCCCTCCTGGAAGAGTGGTGACTTGTCTGGCTTGGAGTCCTCTCAGCAGACCCACGGACCAGCACGGGCAGCAGCAGCAAAGAAAACAGCTCCCAATCACAATGTATAACTTATTAAATGCAATAAGGTAACACAAAGTTATTAAATGGGAGATATAGGAAAAACGATTTTAGGAGTTTCTCACTGCCATGACATTAATATCTTAGATAATTTTAAATACAATGCACCCTTCCCTGTGGGCTGTTTATTGCCTACCCCAGGGTTAACTTATACATCTTAAAAAGGAAGGTTCAGGCCTGGCAAAAGGTTTACTTTGCCAGGTCGAAATGGCAGTTTAAACCTGCACTTCAGGCTGCAATTGCAGGCCTCTGACATGGTTTAAAAGTCTTCATTAGATGATGGCATGATGATTGCTGCAGACCCACTAGTAGCATTTAATTTACAGACCCTAGGTACCAGTAGTACCATATACTAGGGACATGCAAGTGAATAAACTATGCCAATTGGGTGTAAGCCAAATTTACCATGTTTAAAGGAGAGAGCACACGTGCCTTAGCACTGGTTAGCATTGGTAAAGTGCACACAGGGTTAAAAGCCAAAACAAATGGGTCCAGAAAACAGGAGGGATTTTGGCAAAAAGTTTGAGGGTGACCCTGCAGGGAAGACCAAGTCCAACACAGTCCTTCTTTTTTATTTTGTTTGTACCATCTTGTCTCTTTATGGTTGATGTAGTGCTGTGCTTCTAAATGATAGAACAGAGTTGTTGTCCCAAATCAATATCTGAAAAACTGTACCTCACACTGTTCTTGATTTCATAGTTTGAATATAACTTGTCATGCATTACACAGCTCCCAGCTATGCACAGTGATGATAGTCCACACCCCTGGCCTATCCTCAAGTCACCATCAAGAAGCAGAGTCTGGGGACTAGGTGAAAATGTATCTAATTTTGGACGTTTGGGCGGTCCCTTTGCCCCTACCCCCACATGGGTCTGGGGGTTAGAGGAAACTCCCACTGTCTCTTTAACAACCATTTGAATTATTTTCAGGATATGGGGAACAAGCCCTGCATCCTGTAACAGTAGCCTCAGCAGAGATTCTTGAGTTGCTGTCAACCAATTAAGGGCCCGATGTAGGTAAAACCGAAATACCGAGTCCTTAATAGCGAATTTTACTTATTCGCTATTAAGGACTCGCAAAATTGAATGTAGGTAGGAATCGCTAAAATATTAGCAATTCCTTAACAATCCTTAATAACGAGTCCCAAATTGAGATTAGCTAATAAGGAATACCTACTCATTCATTCCTATGGGCTAGGAGACCCATAGGAATGAATGGGAAGATATTCACTATTAGCTATTCGGTATTAAAGAATGGCAAATAGCTGGCGGTATTTCAAGGGTGCAATCAACTAAGACCTATAGAGGGAAAAGAAGACACCAAGTCGCCCTTCCCTCAAACAATATCAATACACAAAAGGACTGGGTCTCGGAAGGTATCAAAACAATAATTCAATATAAGCTAAGGTTTAGATACATACTTCTTTTGTACCATATACGCCTCTCTTTTTTAGTATGAGGTAGTCACCACCAGCTTTACGCCTTCAATTTTTAAAAACAAGAAACTACAATTTATCTTACAAATGGCAGTCCCCACTTTGTATCTCCCCTGTCCAAAAAACAGGAGGAGTCAGTCAGGTAAACTCTTGAACACAAAATTGTGGAAAAATATGTGAAAAACGAGATGACACCTCACGTGTGCACCACCAATCGAGCTTGCTGGTTGGTACTCACCATCTATGCCCACTTTTATCATCATTGGCTGTCATCTCGCTTATAAAAAATTATATATAAAGTGTCCAAAAACAAACAAAATGTGGTGTTAAATAGTGAATCAATCACATCCCACGATGCGACCAAAGGGAATGTAAAATTGAAGAAGGATGCACTTTTCACAAGACCAACTTTATTATTCCTTCTCTGTGCACCTCATTCAAATTAAAAAGGTTGCTTGTCATGCATACCATTGTACTGTGCCAACATGTTTCATCGCCACAATGATTTTAGGCAATTTCTTCAGGGCAAACAAGGTCGCCTGGCACCAGTGATGGACACTTCAAAAACTTTTTCCGGGGACTGCCAAAAGTAAAAACAGACACACAAGCCTCATTCATATAATCCAATTCTCTGCAAATGGTAGTTTTAAAAAAAATAAACTCTGACAGGGATGTGTAATTTACCCTTACTGAGCCACACTTCCTCGTACCAGCTCGTTTTTATAGGTCACACATTGGGCTCCATATATGAATCCTCACAATTGGATTCGCATTCAGCTGTAATGCAAATCTAGGAATGACAAAACATATAATTAATCGCGAAATGCCCCTGACACTTATGTTCCTTCATATATCGGACCATCATAAAAAAATTTGCGGAGGGAAACAGGGTCACAACATATCCCTTAAATGTATGTCATAGTTAACAAAATACTCTCCTAATTCGATATTTTGAACCTTCCCACAAATTCACACACTTTCACACGTGTTCCACTCTTCTTATCAGACTGTTTCCATATTCAAAAATGCCCCGCTTAAAGCAATTACAGGAGCGCAAGTACCACTACTTAACATCTTTCATAAAATTCCGATGTTCATAAGAAAATCATTTCATCTGCACGTCTCTGCTTAATGAACGTACTTTTTGAAGTGTCCATCACTGGTGCCAGGCGACCTTGTTTGCCCTGAAGAAATTGCCTAAAATCGTTGTGGCGATGAAACATGTTGGCACAGTACAATGGTATGCATGACAAGCAACCTTTTTAATTTGAATGAGGTGCACAGAGAAGGAATAATAAAGTTGGTCTTGTGAAAAGTGCATCCTTCTTCAATTTTACATTCACTTTGGTCGCATCGTGGGATGTGTTTGATTCACTATTTAACACCACATTTTGTTTGTTTTTGGACACGTTATATATAATTTTTTATAAGTGAGATGACAGCCAATGATGATAAAAGTGGGCATAGCTGGTGAGTACCAACCACCAAGCTCGATTGGTGGTGCGCACGTGAGGTGTCATCTCGATTTTCACATATTTTTTCACAATTTTGGGTTCGAGAGTTTACCTGACTGACTCCTCCTGTATTTTGGACAAGGGAGATACAAAGTGGGGACTGCCATTTGTAAAAGAAATTTGTAGTTTCTTGTTTTAAAAAATTGAAGGCGTAAAGCTGGTGGTGACTACCTCATACTAAAAAGGAGAGGCGTATATGGTACAAAAGAAGTATGTATCTACACCTTAGCTTATATTGAATTATTGTTTTGATACCTTCAGAGACCCAGTCGTTTTGCGTATTGATGCTATTTCAAGGGTGCCAGGGTGTCAAAAGGACACCCTGTTGCATCCCTGAAATGTGCATGTGTGCACATGTGGCACACATACATGCCCTATTCATAGCTGGTCATTTCTGCAGCACACAGTCAAAAAGTCATGTTTGTTGATTTCCATTGATGTTGTTCTTGCTGTTCTCAAAGAAAACATTCTAACACAGATGCAGAAATGTTGCTTTTTCCCAGGCCCTTTCACCAACTTTATTCATTTACAATAGTTTACTCTTTTTCTTGTAAATAGTTTGTCCTGTCATCTGCAGATGACATTAGCATATAGTGGACAGAAACAATATTATTGTACTGGCATAGTGCTTAGCTGCTAAGGCAATATGATGTTTCATAGAATAGTACAATGATTTGCTAAAAATGTAATTCTTTTGCTCACACCATTGTGATTTTGAAGAATTTAACGATGTCCTTTGCAAGAAAACTGTAGATCGTCCCTTAGTTATGACTTCCCGATGGTACTAGGGGTGCTGTCTATTTATTAATTGATTTTACTGCTTAGTTGGGACTGAGACTTCTGCTGATGTGTGCACTTTATTTGGTATGTCGTATTTATTTAACCCCTTCTGTGCCCATGACGAGCTGGACTCGTCATGGAGCACAGTCGCGCTGTGCCCATGACGAGTCCAGCTCGTCATGGCACCCTCCCACGGGGGAAGCGCTGGCGCTCCCCCCGTGAGTGGTCGATCTTTTTTTTTTTACTGGGAAGGCAGGGGAAGACCTTCCCCTGCCTTCCCCCGCCCCCGCATCATTGGAGGTTTCCCCTTTGCTCTCCGAGGCGCAGGAAGCCATTTGCTTCCTGCGCGTCGGAGAGTAAAGGTGAGTTTTGGGGCAGGGGAGGGGGGATTTTTGCATCGGTGGGTTTGTGTTAGGGTGGGGGCACTATGGAAGGCCCAGGCATGCCAGAGACTTGGCTTCGTTCGTGTGTGCCTGTTGTTGCTTCCCTGTGAAATGGATTCAAATTTGAAAAACGCTCGTCTTTCTAGTTGCTTCCCTGTGAAATGGATCCAAAAATGCCGAGAAATGCCCTTCTTTTTAATTTTTCAAATCCAAAGTGCAGCAGCATGTAGAGAAATAGAATTTCTTATATGAGAATTAAATACCTAACTAATAGCAAGATAGAGGGGTTGCAAAGTGGCCAGATTGTTTTTTTTTACATCCAAATACACCAGTATCACTTTACAGAGTTTGCCAGTGAAGTGCTACTTTCATTTTCTCGTCTTTCTTTGAAGAGCATTGTTGTTTCCAGGTTGGGAGAGTGTACCATTCCTGGAGGTACTACAATACCTGGTTGATGGGTGGATTGGAAAACACAATGTGTACCATGGCTCTGTGTTTATGGATGTGGTCTTTTTATACCATACTGCTTACGTTTTGTAAGGATATAAGCAATGGACAGTGAAACGGTTCCCTTCAGGGCCCTCTAGTCATGTCCATAACTTTTCAGGTGAAACCACTCGCTGATATTTGAATAGTTAGTGAGAGATCGTTTAGGTAACCATGTTGTTTCTGCTTACATTTCACATGCTTGCATGCCCTATGAGTGGTTGCTTTTTAAAAAAAAAAATTTACGCAGCATATTACTCTTTTCAAGTGCATAATTTGAATTGAGCCACATCCAAGTGTTTATAACGGGCACAATTAGGTTATAGCTGAAGGCAGTGCGAGTTTCTCTCAGTGGGCAAGTATGGTGTTCAATGGGGATGTGGCACTATGGCCAGAGCTGTGGAATTTGGAACTGGGGAACCGGGTTCCGCATTCATGACCAGTCCACCACACCACTGTACTGAGGGAGCACATTCCCATGCTAGACCGTAGAAGGCCCCACTAGACCTTAGAAGGCTTGATGTCTTAGCACAAGCAGGTGTACCCTAGTGGTGTCAATTCTGGGTTAACCTTGAAGGCCTGTCCACCACAATCCATAATGAAGTTCATCTCCAGTCTTGCGGGCAGGCCTACGAAGCAGCACACCCTAGAGCAACAGTGATCCAGTCGCTGTGACTGTCACTGAGGTCACATGAACCTTGAGCAGGTTAGGGCCATGCGAACGGTGTGACCTCACTGGGTACCTATTTCGGTGGGGTGTTTGCATTGTGCTGAGGGGATTACCAGGTAATTATTCACGCAGCTCTCTGATGGATGTCACATGAGGTAAAATACTGCAATAAATGGCAGAAACTCTGAAAACAAGAGCAAACGTTATGTTACATGAGGCAATGGTGGTAATTGTGCATGTATCAAAAGCAAACAAAATACAAGAGGTAGCAAACAATACGTTACAAGAGGAAAAGTGATATGTGTGCAAGTTACAAAAGAGTACAAAGTACAAGTAGAGGTATAAAAGTGCAATAAATGGCAGACACTCAAAACACAGGAACACACTGGGAAGGCACTTCTACGGGCATGGAGAACAGAATTTCCTATAATGTAAAGACTTCCTTCAGACAATAGAGAGAGTGTGAATTAAGTTTGGAAGTGTCTTTGCAGGAGGAGAACTTTGAGGTCAGTTTTGAAGGACTGGGAAGAGGGAGGGGGTGGTCTGGAGCTGAGGCTGAGTTCCAGATTCTCGCCGCGTTGCTTGTAAAGGATTGGGCCATTGATCTTTCCTTCTTGAAAGTGGGAGGTTCAAGTAATAAATTTTGCGCAGTACGTGATGGTCTAGAGCATTATATGCATATGTGACAATAAAGTTTTTTTCTCCTTTTTATTCTAGTCTAAAGCTTTTGATTCCTGATTCCAGTTTCGACAGTGGTTGTTCTGCAGTTTTGTGTAGTTGCATTGTTTTGGTAAGAATTTTTTTTTGTTGTATTTACTCCAAATGAGTAATATTGTAATGTCTGAATTAATTTTTTTGTAAGTGATGTCATAATGGCAGCATATTTAGTTAGTGGTTTGAGCATGACATTCTTTGCAATGTGTTTTGCATAGTCTTATGTGTAATTGCTTTTCTCTTTCTTTTTTAGTGGGATATTGTTGATCCATACTCTGTCTGTACAGAGTAGGTGGTGGTGAGTAGTTTAGCTGCCTCTGGCAAGTGAGTGGTATTGTTTTGGAGTATATAGGAGTTTTTGATAAAGGTGCTTTTTGTTGATTACTTATTTTACAAAGTATTTGTTGTTGTTGACTTGTTTGACAAGTTACCTTTATTAGTAAGCAATATGGCTAGCCGTAGAATGACTGCTCAACAGGTGGTTGGTATGCTTCTTGAATCTTCCTCTGAGCATGATTATGAGACTGACAGTGCGTCTGAGGGAGAGGAGGGAGGGGAAGATTCTGGCAGTGAGTTTTCTCTCAACATGGAATCATCAGATGATGAAGGTACTCTCAGTGCAGATGAAGGTACTCTTGGTGTGGATGAAGCAACTCTCAGTGCGGATGAAGTGCCTGTCTTAGAGGAGGAAACTGCTGTGCCGATGGTGCAAGAGGCATCTGGATTGCAGTCTGAGGCTGCTAGGCTTCCTACTGGAAGTGCTGGACTTTGGGTTGATCCAAACATGGTGCAGCCGGTGTTTCCTGCTTTTAGCGGTGATGCAGGGTGTACAGTGGATTGTGAACACTTTTTGCCTATACAGTTTTTCAGTTGTTCATGGATGATGTATTTTTGGGTGAGATTGTTGAGCAGACGAATTTGTATGCTGAACAGTTTTTGAGGGACAACAGCGACAAACTTAGGCCCCAGTCTAGAGCTACCCGGTGGACTCCCACATATCTGGAAGAGATTAAGAAGTTTTTGGGTTTGACTTTATTGATGGGTGTGGTAAGGAAGCCAACCTTGTCTTCATATTGGTCTACTAGCCCCTTGTTGGCAACTGCCATATTTCCTGCAGTTATGACTCGTAATCGGTATTTACTTTTGCTACGTATGCTGCATTTTGTTGATAATTCTATGGCGTTGCCACGAGATCACCTTGACTGTGACCGTCTTTTTAAGATTCGGCCCGTTCTTGATCACTATGTAGATCGATTTTCTGAGATCTATACTCCAGGGAAAGAAATATCTATTGATGAGTCTTTGGTCTTGTTCAAGGGCCGTTTGGTTTTTAGGCAGTACATCCCTAGCAAGAGGGCACACTATGGAATTAAGCTGTATATGTTTTCTGAGAGTAGGACAGGATATGTTTTTAATTTTCGTGTGTACACTGGTAGAGATTCTATTATTGACCCCCCAGGTTGTCCGTCCACTTTTGGAGTTTCAGAGAAAATTGTGTGGGATCTTGCTAGAAGACTGTTTAACAGAGGCCACCATTTGTACCTTGATAACTTCTATACTGCTGTGCAATTATTTAAGGAATTGTATAAAGTGGACACTTTTGCATGTGGCACAATCCGCTCTAACCGTAATAGTTATCCGAAAGAGCTTGTTTGCAAAAAACTTCAGAGGGGGCAGTGCAGTTCCTTGCGTAGTGATGAACTACTAGCTGTAAAATTTGTGGACAGGAGGGATGTGTACATGCTGACTACCATCCATGATGAGAGCACTTCACCTGTGGCTGTTTGGGGTCAGGTTGCTGAAGTGCGCAAACCTGTGTGCATTCTAGACTACAATAAGCACATGGGTGGTGTTGACAGAGTAGATCAGAGGTTGGAACCTTACTCTGCTATTCGGAAGGCTTATGTTTGGTATAAGAAGTTGGCCATCCATTTCTTCGAATTAGCAAATTTCAATGCTTTTATTGTGTTCAAGGAGTGTTCTCCTGCTTCAAACTTGACATTTCTTCAGTTTCAGCACTCTGTGATAGCTAGCCTTGTTGTTGTGGAACATGCAAGTGTTCCTAGATTTGGAGTGGTGGAGGATGTGGTTCGCCACTTTCCTGATTTCATCCCTCCCACACGGGTAAAAGATTTTCCCATTAGGAGATGCAGAGTCTGTTGGCGAAGAGGTACGCAGAAGGAGATTCGTTTGTACTGCCCCGAATGTCCTTCTAAACCTGGGCTGAATGTCCCTGCTTGTTTTAGAGCGTACCACACGCAAAAGAATTTTTGGGAGCATTCATGAGTGGTAAAGTGAACTGCCTGGTCTGTATTCTTTGAAAAATTGGATTCTGTTTCAAGGTTGGCGTTAGTGCAATGTATTTAGTTTCTGATTTTGTGTTTGTAGATTTGTATCGATTTGCGATTTGTTTGTGTTTTTATTTTTGTCTAAAAAAAATCCTAAATGTGTTGGCGGTGTGTGTGAACTGGCACTTGGTTGGCGGTGTGCGTGGAATGGTGCTTGGCTGGCGGTGTGTGAGTAGTGACTTGCTGCTGGTCACTACACACACTGCTAGCTGATTGCCACTCCACGCAATCCATCAGCTTGTGTAGTTGCTGTGTCAGGAATGTGGGCGTGTGAAAGTGATGGGCCCTTGAATGGCGCTGTGTGCTGGTGTGAGTTTTGTTATGTGATGGGCCCGCAGCTGGCGGTGTGAATGGTTTTGTATGTCTCACACGTATGAAAGGTGTATGAATGGCCTGTAAAGAGGTTGGTGCCTTGTCGAGTCAATGGTTCAGTTTCTCGCCCTTTCAATTATTAACAGTGCATTTCATTTTTGTGAAATCACTTGCTAATACAATTGTATATACTGAACCATCACTCACCCTCGTGCCAAATCCAACCAGTATGTGTGTGCGTTTGAGGAATAGATGGCTGTGCAGTAATATTTGCCTTTCTGAAGCAGGGTGTACCTTGTCCCTTTTGTGAATTTTATAATGTGTTGTTTTTGTGCCTGGTGGTGCGAATGGTCTTGTGTGTATCACGTATGAAAGGTGTGTGAAAGGCCTGTAAAGCGGTTGGTGCCTTGCCGTGGCTTTACAGCTCACGAGCTGCGAGTCATTGGTTCAGTTTTGTCTCCATTTAATTATTGACAGTGCATTTCATTTTTGTGAAATCTCTTGTTAATATAATTTAATATACTGAACCATCACTCGCCCTCGTGCCAAATCCAACCAGTATGTGTGTGCGTTTGAGGAATAGATGGCTGTGCAGGAATCTTTGTCTTTTTAGTTTCTCTGCCAAGGTGTATGTTCCATGTAAGAATAACCCACCAACTGTAGATATTGTCGTAAACCCACGGGAGTTCATGGTGATGTCTCTCTTGTGAATTCCAAAAAGTTATTTTATCCACAATGTCCTGCAAACCTCAAAATGTCTGTCACATTTTCCTTGCAATATTGTGCCGAAATTCTCACGCTGTAGAAACAAACAATGTCAAAACAATCTGGTTTTGCAAGGGGGTCAACTGTCTTTTTGGCCTGTGCTCGGCGGCCATCTAGGGAAACCTACCAAACCCATACATTTCTGAAAACTAGACACCCGGGGGCTTCCAGGGAGGTATGGCTTGCGTGGATCCCCCAACGTTTCCTTACCCAGAATCCCAGAATCCCCTGGTTTCCCTAGATGGCCGCAGAGCACCGTGCCAAAAACTCAGGTGACCGCCCTTGTAAAACCAGGTGGTTTTGAGATAGGCAAATTTGAAGTCACCTCACTACATTTTGGGCCCTTGCCTGTCGCGGGAACTTGGGCCTCCCACACAAGTGAGGCACCATTTTTACCGGGAGACCCAGGGGAACGCTGGGAGGTGGGATATTTGAGTGAGCCCGGTGATGCCACAACTTTCCACACAAAAATGTGTGAAAAAAGTGATTTTTTCAGCTAAAATTGAGGTTTGCAGGGGATTCTGGGTAAGGAAACGTTGGGGGATCCACGCAAGCCATACCTCCCTGGAAGCCCCCGGGTGTCTAGTTTTCAGAAATGTATGGGTTTGGTAGGTTTCCCTAGATGGCCGCTGAGCACCGGGCAAAAAACCCAAGTGACCCCCTTGCAAAACCAGGTGGTTTTGAGATTGGCAATTTTGACATTACCTCACTACGTTTTGCGCCATTTCCTGTCGCGGGCACTAGGCCGACCCACACAAGTGAGGTACCGTTTTTCTCGTAAGACTTTGGGGAATGCGGGGTGGGTGAAAATTTGTGGATTCACGCAGATTCCGGAACTTTCCACCACAGAAATGTGGGGAAAATTTGTTTTTCTTGACAATTTTTTAGGTTTGCAAGGGATTCTGGGTAACAGACCCTGGTGGGAGGCAGTCAAGTCACCCCATCCTGGATTCCCCTGGGTGTCTAGTTTTCAAAAATGTATAGGGTTGCTAGGTTTCCCAAGGTGCCCGCAGAGCTAGGGTTCAAAAACTACAGCTAGTCATTTTGCCAAAATAGGGTCATTTTTCACTGCGAAATTGAGGTGTGACCACGATGTGTTTTGCTACGTTTCCTGTCGCGGGCACTAGGCCGTACCACACAAGTGAGATACCGTTTTTCTCGTAAGACTTTGGGGAACGTGGGGTGGGTGGAATTTTGTGGATCCACGCAGATTCCGGAACTTTCCACCACAGAAATGTGGGGAAAATGTGTTTTTTTTGACAATTATTTAGGTTTGCAAGGGATTCTGGGTAACAGACCCTGGTGGGAGGCAGTCAAGTCACCCCCTCCTTGATTCCCCTGGGTGTCTAGTTTTAAAAAATGTATAGGTTTGCTAGGTTTCCCAAGGTGCCCGCAGAGCTAGGGTTAAAAAACTACAGCTAGTCATTTTTCTAAAAAAGGGTCATTTTTCACTGCGAAATTGAGGTGTGACCACGTAGCGTTTTGCGCCGCTTCCAGTCGCGGGCACTAGGCTGACCCACACAAGTGAGGTACCGTTTTTCTCTGAAGATTTGCATTAATGACCTCTGTATGGCAGGTTTTGAATTCTTGTAGTACATTTTTTTTTAATTTTTGCTCCCAATCTAGAACTTAATATCTAGACTGTCCTTACTTAATTTACCCTATTTTTTGAATGATGTACTGTAAGGTGCCTTATGTCAGGGACACATTCCCACATGTAATTGAGATTTAACACCATCTCTGATTCAGCTATTCATGTGCTTGCCGTTGAAGGAATGTGTGGGTGTAAGATTGTATGTGTTCCCCTGTTCCCACAGGTCTGTGAACCCATATTACAACATGGGAAAAATAATTATCCTTTATAAGGCATACAACATTTCTTCTAACCATTATTTTCGAAAGTCAGACCTGTTTGTTGATCATGTCACTTTATTAATATGAGTATATTTTCTTTTGACTTAATTTTGATCAAGTTCATGCTGAGAATCCCAAGAGTTGTCAGAGTGAAGTACTGGGTTTTTAGAACCCAGCGGTGCAGGGGACACACCCTAAGACTTTGAGTTCTTCCTGTTTCAAACCCACAGAAACACAGAGTCTTCTAGGTGAAGTCAAAGATCGATTTATTGGCTGCAGACCAATTACAGGTGTCCGAGAAGTACAACACAATGTATGTTCTCAGGAGACTGCTTAAACTTACAGAAACGGGCTTCTCCTTAAATACAAAATATCATGCTTCAGGCACACATTCCTTGTTTTACGATATGGTCATTCACATGTATCCATTACAAACGAAAAGGCAGAGTCATGATGACCATCCCACATTCCAGTTAAGCCAGCCCACAATTATTTACCCAGCGAGGCTCAGATCCCACATCAGATATCAACAGGCCCCAATAAACACGGGCATCTTCTGTTTGTAAAACAAGCCATAAAGCAGGAAGAGTCAGGTGTGAAAGAGATTAGCCGGAGACTTGTGTGGGATGAAAAGGCTTTATGGGGTGTCAAACCCTGATGCTAATCACAGGTGGCGTAGGACGGGCAGCTCGTGGGACCGGACTGACCTGGGGCAGCGGAGGCAAGCTGCACAGGTCACAGAGAAGTCAAAGAAAGGCACATGTGTTCTAAAGGCCCGCACTTGTTCGTAATGTGTAGCCTATGTGAGGGCAACCATAAGATGGCCACCGCTCCAAGATGGAACCCACGAAGTCAATGTGTAACATCGTATACATAATGCATTTATCGATGAAATGTTATACAAAGCACTTGTACATACCGCATTGACCATTCGCGGTTCGCTAATACCGGGATAGACAGGGGTAGGGCCCTGCCTCCTACGCGGTCCCAAATTTTAAAGTACCACAGACCCTCCTTTTGCCCTTACATAGGCAATACCTATACTCATATCAATCCGAGTCTAGGTCAATATTCATGAAGTCATGGAGATGTTGCTGTAGCATCATCCTATTACTTACCTCGTCCCTCGATACAGGTTTCCTTACACATAATGTAGCACAGAGGCCACATATCGCAGGAGCACACTGTATACACAGACAGAACAGGAAAAGAATGGCTAAGATCATTCCAATGACCATCAGAATCTTCCAACCCCAGGCAGATATCAGTTCCCAGAACCACCCCATCAGTGACCAATCTCCTTTATCCATGTGTATAGATTCCGATATTTTATGCAGTTTGGAGATGGCTTGATAAACTGTTGGAGCGTTATCTGGTATGAAAATGCAACAGCTAGATTAGATAACCTTACATACCCCACCACGGTCTGCAAGGATGACGTCTAGAACCATACGGTTCTGCTAAGTCATGAGGCGATCCGCTTGGAGCTCAGCTGTCAAATTACCAAGGGCACCAGCCGTAACATTAACAGTGGATTCAACCACACGAGTCAGTTGTCTCAGGTTCCTACTATTGACCATAGGTCCCCAAAACGGCAGGAAACCCAAAAAGAAGTCTCCCGCTTCCTGACCGGCAGTATCCTCCTTACTAATCACGCCTCTCACAACTCTGGTCTTGTGATAATCAGAGGCAGCAGTAAATGTTGGCGGTAGCAAGTTTGCAATATAACATGTGCCCGAGAAATCAGGGGGCAACCATGTATATGCTCGGTCATTGCAGACAAAATATGTACCCTTGGCAGCCAAAAACGCAGGGGAAACTGTGATGGAAAAGTGTACGTTTCAGTACAGTCACTTCGCCCCAGTTGAGCTCTTGGATTCTGACCATTACCTTGTAAACAGAATCGACCTATGTGGGGTACGACCCAAATTGGGGACGAGATTTTCCACTGCCTTTCACCCAGACTAATGCTATACCCTGTCGCGTTCCACCCTACATAAGCTCTCAACTCATCCTTGGGAATAGATGAGTATGCGTCGATATCTCTGCTCATATCGGCAACTCCTTTCATTAAGGACTTATTGTTTGTGCTAGGTCTGATGGAACGCGGTTGTCGCGGGTAGTAGGCATCTAATGCAAAAAGAAACATGGTCTGGAATGCCCATGACGATCCATTGTAACTAAACGGCAGCACTAGATAAGGAATACCCTTGTTAATGGTATGTGGCATTAACCCACACACCCAGCAATTGGTTGTATTCATGACTAGTTGGTGCTGGTGCAGGAGTTGAATGAATGAATTGTTTACAAACTCGGAACGTCTAGCTTGTTCGTGTTCAGGCAGAGGGTGAAAAGAGTGCAAAGAGACAGTAGGAGGAGGTATAGGCTTTTCAGTGGGTGCAAAGGGCTTTTGAGAGGAGAAGAATACAAATCCTACAGTAAACACTATCATACTACATAGTATAAACAGACATAAAAATACAAAACGTTTGCTCTTCATTATTTTTTTCATATTTTCGTTTTAAAGTTCGTTTCCTCAGCGAGTCTCTCCATCTTGAAAAACTCCATCCTCTAATCGTGCCGCTCGCGGCGGGTGAGTATCTTCTGCTAAGGAGTACGCCTGTCAGTCCAGGGAACACCCTAGACCAACCAAAACTGTTGACCTAACGTCTTCGGCCTGTACCCCAAAGTCTTGGCACCGCGACCCTGCGGCTGAACCCGGATGGTGGTTCGAAAAACAAAAATCAAGAAAGTCCTTCAGATGGGAGAGCTATAATATCAAAAAAAATAGTAAGGGAAGGGAATCTTTATTTGTCCATAGGCCTTGGTCTCAAGTTGTAGCGGAAACGGCCAGGTACTGTCTGGTCTTGAAACAAGAGTTCAGGCTCTGTGGTGTCCAATCGAATTGACGGTGGCACAGCTTCTTGCAAAATATCGTCACTTTCTTGTGCTGAAGCTGTGCCTCTCACGCGTGCATCACTAAATGGTACAAAACGAGGTACAGTGTCTGTTTCAATCAGCGATACCCTCCTGGACCCACTGGTCATATGGTAGAGGCAAAGGGATCCGCTTACAGTGGGCGCCGTGAATCCAATTCTTCTTCCCTTTTACTCGAACCGCTGATCTTGTCAACAGAAGTACGAGGTGAGGGCCAATCCAACGGGGCTCATCGTTGCTCTTTCGCTGGAAGTTCTTTACGAGAACCCACGTGCCAGGGTCGATAGGGTATCCTGGAGCTTCAGAGGCCTGGGGGAGAGTATCATGCACCTGTTAGTGTAAAACACGCAATTTCGCCGTCAATTCATACAGATAGTCAAGCAGTACTGGATGTTCGATTTCGCTGAATTTTGTCGGTCTTGGCACACCCCATACATTGGCCGGGCAGCAAAAAATAATCTCATATGGGCTAAGTCCCACTCGTGAGTGCACGGTCATTCTGGTGGATAGGAGTGCTAGAGGCAGAGCGTCAGGCCATTTAAGACCGGAGCTCGCCTGGATTTTGGCCAGCTTGAGCTTTAGAGTGCCATTGTAGCACTCTACTAATCCAGCTGATTGGGGGTGATTTGCAGCGTGAAACTTTTGCTTTATCCCTAACCCCTCACACACATTCTTCATCACTTGACCCACAAATTCACTCCCATTATCACTCCACACCATTCTTGGCATTCCAAACCTAGGGAAAAATTCTTTCACAAGGGCTTTGGCTGTGGACAAAGCAGTGTTGTCTTTTAGGGGATATGCTTCTATCCATTTTGAAAAAGCGCAAACAACAACCAGTACATATTTCAAGTTGTTGCACCTTTCCATGTGGATAAAATCTAGCTGCAAAACCTCAAATGGATATGATGGAGGCGCAAAATGACCAGCTGGAGTCGGGGTTCCTCTACCAGGGTTGTATTTCAAACATACCATACAATTCTTGACCACATTCTCTGCACACTTGGGAATTCCAATATTCTGCCATACTGGAGCCAACAACTTACAGATTCCTTTCACACTGATATGTGCCATTCCATGTGCCATAGTAACCACTGGAAACACATATGCATCAGGTAGCAACCATCGCCGGTGTTCTGACAAATCAATCCAACAACCATTCTCATCCAATTTACCCTTACTTTCTCTCCACTTGCTCAACTCTTTCTCTGTGGCTTCAGCTTGAAGGGACTTCACACTCTCTATCGTGTCTTCACACATTCCAACATTACCAACCCATCTTGCAGGGCCTGCAACATACATTCGAGTCTTCACATCTTTTGCTGTTTCTTTCGTGATTTCGTCAGCAAATGCATTACCACGACCAACATCATCAGTGACTTTCTTGTGCGCACTGCATTTCATAATCGCAACTTGCAACGGTAGGGTCAGTGACTCAAGGAGATCATTCACCAACTTGCCATTCTGAATTTTAGCTCCATGCGAAGTCAGGAACCCACGTTCTTTCCACAATTGCCCAAAACTATGCGCCACGCCAAAGGCGTACTGACTATCAGTATATATGTTCACTTTCATTCCCTCAGACAACACGCATGCTCTTGTAAGGGCAAATAATTCTGCTGCTTGAGCCGAATTATGTGGCACACGTGCAGTTTCAACAATCGTGTGCAAAGTCGTGATAGCATATGAAGCAGTCGTATCACCATTCGGGAGCTTGAAACACGAACCATCCACCCATAAGGTACCATCACACTCAGTTAGGGGAGTATCTTTAAGATCTATTCTCCCTTTCGTCTCTTCTTCTGTTCTGAACAGACAATCATGTTGCTCAATCTCATCTAGGTCTGCTGGAATCGGCAATAATGTAGCTGGATTCAACGTGTTGCATCTCTTTATGTGTATATGATTTGCCAACAGTGTCAATTCATATCCTGACAATCGCGCACTAGTTAAGTGCTGTGTCTTGGTCCTGTTTAACAATGTGTCCACAGCATGTGGAACCATTACAATCAATGTGTTATCCATCACTAGTCCAGCGGACTGTCGAATAGACATAGCTGCTGCGGCTGTAGCTCTCAGACAACTTGGCAATGCCCTCGCTACCGGGTCCAAGGTGACGAAAAATATGCGCATGGACGTGGTCTGTCGCCAAAAGGCTGTGTTAACACTGATAATGCGCAACCATATTTTTCATGAACATACAATGTAAAAGGCTTGCTGTAGTCAGGGGTACCCAACACAGGAGCTGAACATAATGCATTACGCAATTCCCAAAAACTTTTCTGACACTCCTCAGACCATGGAATAGGATTCGGTGTGTCTTTACATGTTAATGCTAACAAAGGTTTTGCCAGCAAAGAGAAATTCGGTATCCAATGCCTACAGTAGGAAGTAATGCCCAAGTAGGCACGCACTTCTCTCTGTGTTCTTGGCACACTTAATTGTGCAATGGCTCGAATTCTTTCTGGGGTCAGTTTCCTTCCCTCTTTCGATAAGAGATGACCTAAGTAGGTCACTTCTTGTCGACAATATTGCATTTTTGAGAGAGACACTTTTTGATGAAAGGCAGACAAATGACGCAACAATGACAATGTAGCTTCTTTGCAAATCTTTTCAGTATCCGCGGCGATTAGTAAATCGTCAACGTACTGAATAAGGATAGCGCCACTAGGTAAAACAAGTGCATCAAGCTGCGCTTTTAAAGCCTGACTGTATATTGATGGACTTTCACAGTAGCCCTGTGGAGCGCGTTTAAAGCGGAAGCTTCGACCTCCTAAACTAAAGCCAAAAATGTCCCTACTCTCCTCTGCAATTGGGATGCTAAAGAAAGCATTCTTTAAATCGATCACTGAGAACCATGCAGCGGAAGCTGGAATCATAGTTAACAAGGCAGTTATATCAGGGACAACTGGAAACTGTGGCACAACAATCTTATTAACCTCTCTAAGATCAATCACAAATCTGTAAACAGGTGGCTGTGAAGGGTCCGTTCGTTTTAAGACAGGTAAAACAGGACTATTGCAAATGTTGCCTTTTGTTTCTTCAATTACACCCTTTTTAATCAAATCGCTGACAATTGCTAACAACGCTTTCTGACCTTCATTGGAGATCTTGTACTGGGGAATGCGTGGCAATCTGACATTGGCTTTTAAAGTGACCACGTATGGCGGTATTTCCAAGGGACCCACATCATTGGGACCAGTAGCTCAAAGGACATCCGGAAGGGATGACAATTCAGGTGGCATTGCATTCTTAGACAAATACATCGGGGAAATCACTTTCTTACCTAATGTAAGTTGTACTCCTGAAGGAGAACAATATAGCGTTGCATGCAATCTTTTTAACAAATCTAATCCTAGCAGATTTTCACCACAATCTGTCTTTAGGATGAGGGGTGCTTTTAGCTCACAAGGTCCAACAGAAAGGGGCATAGGACTAGAAATCGGGTTCCTAACTGGGGCGCAAGAAAAACCTACTGAAACATTCATTTCGCCTGACAAAGGCGCGCCAGGGAGTTTTGAATGCATGATTGAACTCTTTGCAGCACCAGTGTCCAGCAGAAAGGGCTCTGTTATACCCGCTGTAGTCACCTTAACATACGGTCCACTCTGATCCACTGGTACTGAAACAACTCCCTCTCTCTGTCTATGGCTGTCCTAGTAATCATTACCTTCCACATTGTCGTCTTCTGCATAATAATCATTATTATAGTACTGCGCTGTATTACCAGTCGCGTTGGCTTGCTGATCAAAGCTGTTTATCGTATTTTGAGGCGGAAGAGGACGCGTGTTCTGGGGAGCATTTCCACGCCCTCTACCTCTAGGAGCTTGCTGACCACCTCTACCTCTTGCGCCATACGCATTATTAGTACGCTGCATTAATTTAGGGCAACTATATTTAAAATGACCTTCCTCTCTGCAATATGAACATTGATTGGGACCTACAGGGATACGTGGTTGATAATACCCATTCATTTGCTGGTTATTCTGAAACTGTTGGGGTTGCTGATAGATACCTTGAGTTTGCCTATAATTATTCTGTCCTCCACGTGGCGGATAAGCCTGCTGTAAAAGGACCTTCGTTTTCAGTTCTTTTGTTTTCTTGTCTGTTCTATCCTTCTCATCTTTATCTCTATTTTCATAATACTGTGCAGTAGCCAGTATTTGCGCTGAAGAGGAAACAGCCCAAGAACATTCTGAATCTTTTAACTTCTTACACAACTCGGGAAGTAGATTCTGCACAAATGTATCCACAAAAAACCGTTGGCCACCTTCAGTACTCATGTCTTGACCACTGTGGTCGTTAAACGTTTCTTCAAACCTTGTAAAGAAATCGGACACTGTCTCATCTTTCTTCTGCTTGCATGCAGATAGTTTATCCCAATTTACGCGCATCGCGGGCATTATAGTTTTCATGTATGTAATAATTCTACCAGGGAGTTCTGCTGCAAGGGGCTCAGGTTTTGCACCACCAACTTGTCTAGTGTCTGCGGCAACGATATTAGCCCATGTGCCCCCTAGTTCTGCTGCATGATCCGTATTACGAATGGATCCCCATAAAGGCTGTGGAACAACATTCCCGAACAACATATCTATGTCAGCTAGATTCATGACACGCGATTCTGCAGTTTGTGATAACTCCTTATAATATCCTGCAGGGTTTTTACGGGGGTCAGGCAATGTCTGCTTAAGTGCTAACACCTCAGAACGCTTCCATGGGACATGTACCCAAACACGCTGAAAATGAGCTGGAGCAGCAGCAATACCTCGAGCGGCATCAGCCGCAACGGCTTCCTTCCATACCGGAGGGACTTCTCTCATAGGGTATTGTCGCACTTTTCCTGTTTTCCCCACAGGGAATTCCTGTTCGAACAATGATTGCTGACAATCGCCATTCCTGAAGGACAGTAAAGTCGCAACCGCTTTATCTACATCGGGACCCACAATTATACCTGTTCCAAAATCAAATCGCACGCGACACAATTCCTGCGGGATTGTGTTTGAACCATGATCCTCCAATTCCTCCCAGAGGCATTCACACATTTTCTCAAACACATACCTCTGTTTTGGGGCATCCCATTGGTGAAAAACGTTAACAACTGATTCCACCTCATAGAGTGAAGGGAAAACAATCCACCTACGTGCCATATGATCTAATACCTCTTTCTCTTCAGGATTAGGCAGCTGACTACGCAACTGCTTACGTTGTAAACCAGGGGTCATACTAGATGACCCAAAGAGAGGCGACATTAAACTAGTAACCACATTAGCTAGTCGTTGTCATGCTGAAGGAGAAGTTGAGGCGAAAACGGGGGGATAGACAGAGGGAAGAAAAGAGGATGCAGATACAGGTACCTGGGTAGTGTAAGAAAGAGCGCCAGGGGAGGCAGCTGATGTGCAAGGCAAAGTCGCAGGAAGCGCGGGGGCGACAGGTAACAAAACTGGCGGCCCTTGAGAGGGCTGTACTGTAGGGATAGGAGCCGGCTGAGGAGGAGCTGGCGGCTGTGGGAAGGCTTGCGGCACACTAACTGGAGGCTGCACATTTACAAGCTGTGGAGGCGCTGTGGCATTTTGTGCATACGGGGGTGGCGAACTTAGCAAATGGGACATTAGGGAATCTTTCTCATTCTCTTTTGTTTCATGTTGCACAAGGGGTGACAAAACAGGGTAACATTTATCGATCCCTAGTTTGCGCTGTCTATGTAACTGCTCATTCATTTGTTCCTCCTCGTTATCTTTAAATTGCACAGCTGCTTGCATCATTGAAATACCTCTTTCTCTCTTATTCCTTTTCGCTAGCTTAATTTCCTTCTGTTTGGCTTCCTTTCGCCATAGGCGGAAAGAATCAAACATCGCCGGCCGGGCTTTCTTTTTAAACAATTTAACTTCCAAATTATCTAAGATATCTGTATCGAAACTACCATTTTGGGGCCATTTTAAAACACCGTCCTTTCTGGTGTATCGGATCCATACTTCATTATATGCAATGGGGCCCACGCCATGTTTTACATAAAGCTCATAAGTTGGAGTTCCAATTGGAGGAACCGGACATGAATCCTCTAACTGGAAATCCCTTCCACAACCCAAACAAAACAATCTTCCAAATACACTAGAACCAGGCATCTTCGCTCACTAGTCTAGTTTCAAACTTCAAAGTATTATGGAATACGATAGTCTCGTGAATACACGAGTCCTCTGGCTTTGGCACTTGCAAGTTCCAAATCAAAATGATCCCGAAGGATACCAAATTCCCGAAGGATACCAAACAAACTGGGAGACGCTCCACTTATACTTAACTGAATATCGATGATCGATGGCGTCACCAGAAGACTCTCTCGATTGTTTCGCTCTACCAAATCATCAAGGGTCCAAAACAGGGCGATTAATCAGGGCAGCAGTCCTTCGTAGCCGTCGGGACGCGGAGAACTTCGCAGAAAAGACTTTCGGACCACGTCGACATGCAGGGGTCGATGAAGTGGTGGCCTTCCTCCGGAATTTCCACACGAAGCTCCTCACGAACCTCTGGCTTAGACCGGTACCGCTGAAATCGCCCCGAGTTGGGCGCCAACTGAATACTGGGTTTTTAGAACCCAGCGGTGCAGGGGACACACCGTAAGACTTCGAGTTCTTCCTGTTTCAGACCCACAGAAACACAGAGTCTTCTAGGTGAAGTCAAAGATCGATTTATTGGCTGCAGACCAATTACAGGTGTCCGAGAAGTACAACACAATGTATGTTCTCAGGAGACTGCTTAAACTTACAGAAACGGGCTTCTCCTTAAATACAAAATATCATGCTTTAGGCACACATTCCTTGTTTTACGATATGGTCATTCACATGTATCCATTACAAACGAAAAGGCAGAGTCATGATGACCATCCCACATTCCAGTTAAGCCAGCCCACAATTATTTACCCAGCGAGGCTCAGATCCCACATCAGATATCAACAGGCCCCAATAAACACGGGAATCTCCTGTTTGTAAAAAAAGCCATAACACAGGAAGAGTCAGGTGTGAAAGAGATTAGCCGGAGGCTTGTGTGGGATGGAAAGGCTTTATGGGGTGTCAAACCCTGATGCTAATCACAGGTGGCGTAGGACGGGCAGCTCGTGGGACCGGACTGACCTGGGGCAGCGGAGCCAAGCTGCACAGGTCACAGAGAAGTCAAAGGAAGGCACATGTGTTCTAAAGGCCCGTACTTGTTCGTAATGTGTAGCCTATGTGAGGGCAACCATAAGATGGCCACCGCTCCAAGATGGAACCCACGAATTCAATGTGTAACATCGTATACATAGTGCATTTATCGATTAAATGTTCTACAAAGCACTTGTACATACCGCATTGACCATACGCGGTTCGCTAGTACCGGGATAGACAGGGGTAGGGCCCTGCCTCCTACGCGGTCCCAAATTTTAAAGTACCACAAGAGAGGAACCCCCAAAATGTCTCATACAGCTAGTCAGCTAAGCAAGTTATGGCCAAGGGACTGCTCATATATAAGGGAGGCACCCCCTATCGGTGGGTTAGCTGAAGATGTGGTAGCCGAGGAAGGGGAGGCATATGAGGTACCCGGCAAAGACCTTCTTAGTGTCAATATTATACCCACAAGCATAACAGGTACTGAGCTGATAGGATAACCCCCTATGGAAGGGTTTGAGTTTGCAACCTGGAATGTGAATGGGTTAATAAATAAGGCTGGGAATATTGACTGGGTTAACACTATATCTAGTTGCATCATATGTTCACAGGAAACCTGGTGAATAAACCCTGCACACATAGAAGGATATTCCTCATATTGTTTAGCAGCCATCAGGTCATAAGCAGGCCAAGCAAAAGGGGGTTTACAGACACTTATATCTAACACAATTCCCGTCATGGTCAAAAAAGCTACATCAGTGGGACCCCACACACAGATATTATGGCTAAGTAAAAAGGGAAGGAAAGACCTGATACTAGTAAATCTTTATAACTATGTCTTTGATTCAACACATACCAACGTGGTAACAGCCCTTGACCAGGCCCTTGAAATATTTTTAGCCCCAATTAGCACCGACTGCGTTCTGTTATGGACAGGAGACTTTAATATACAGGCATGTGAAATGCCTAATAACCAGGTATGCAGTCTCACATACATGGATGGTAAGGGAGATGATCATTTCCACCATAATGAGTAAGTAGAAGCCCTAAACTGGATGACCTCAAAATAATTTCCATCTTCTTAGGGGGGCTGTGGACCCAAAGGGGATCTACTTCCAACATCCAAAAGGAGAAATACGTATTCTATCATCGATCATATACTAGTGTCTGCCCCGGCTACATGCAGGTGTGTCAACCCTAGTGTTGCTCTCTCTGTATTTTGTAACCACAATCTATTCACCCTATCCTTTTTATTCTGGGGCTCAAGGAGTAAAGTATATGACTTAGCTAACCATATTAACCCCTTTAGGACAAATGGTATTAGAATAAAGTGGACAGGTGTTGACCCAAGCCTGATATTGCAGCAAACAATAATGGCCAACCAGTGAGAAATAGCTTACTATCTTCAGGACGAGATTTATCCAAATACAGTAATTATAAACTTCCACTGTATTATAATATCTATTAAATCACTTCTAACCAGGCAGATTGGTACACCAGGCATCAATAAAAAGGGATGGTTTGACGGCACTTGCACCAAAGCACAACAGGTGTTAAATTATGCACTGTCTAAAACACCGCGAGATATACTGGTTATTAAATCCCTAAGACAAGAGTATAAATTAGCCTTAGCTGACCGGAAAAAGAAATTACAGGAAGAAGCATAGAAAAATCTGATTATCTCAGCAGAAACTAGGAATAATAAACTCTTCTGGGATATAGTAAATGCACCATTCCGAAAGAATGATGAGATCCCAGAGTTTTGCTCCGTTATCCCCGCAGATAATTTGGTGACACATTTCACTAGGATTTTTAGTAATAATGGAGAGACGCGAGGGGGACGTGACCTGGATTCCTATGGAGGGAAGCCTCACGCCTTGAACATTACTTATGAAGAAGTTCTCCAGGCCATCCAGGAGAGTGCTGGGGACGGGCACCAGGCCCTGATGGTGTCCCAGTTGTTGTTTTTAAATCTGCACCTAAATTATAGGGACCTATTTTAAGAAGAGTTTTTAACTCAGCTGTAACTGACACAATACCTCAGACATGGGGCAAATCCATCATTGTCCCGATATACAAGAAAGGGGACAAAACTGATCCTAAAAACCATCGCCCCATTTCACTCCTAGATACTGCTTTAAAAGTTATGAGCAGGGTTCCACTAAAGAGACTAGAGGAATGGGTCCAGGAGTACTCTTTCCTAAACCCTGTGCAGTATGGGCTTTGGAAATGTTTGGGCCAATTGAACAATGCATTATTTTTAAGCTGCTTATCGGCAAGTATACTGGGGCAAAGACAGGTACCATGTATTTATGCTTTGCCGACCTGAGTTGTGCATTCAATGTAGTTGACCATAATTTACTCCGGCAAACTCTGACTTCCATGGGAACCCCTAGGGAGATTGTTGGCTTCCTTTCTCGCCTATATGAGAACTTAACTAGTCAAGTTCGCTTTGGTCCGCAGAGCGAATGCTCATCTAAATTTAAAGTAGGGCGTGGTATACGGCAAGGATGCCAGTTAGCACCAATCCTATTCTCCATTTTCATTAACGGGGTTGATAACCACTTGCAACAAATACAGACTGATGCTCCGAGGGTGGCTGGTAGCCCAATCCCTGTATTGTTATATGCAGATGACGCTATACTATCGGCACGGACCCCGTTAGGTCTCCAAAGATTGATGAATGGTTTTTCAGATGTTATGAAATGAAGGAGAATGGTAATTAACAAATCGAAGAAATTCACTATGATTTGCGGGGCAAAACAGAAATCTTTAAAACCTTTTTTATTGACAGTACCCCAATACATACAGTTAACTTCTTTTACTATCTTGGTATTTTATTTTCAGGAAATGGTACACGGACCCAACATATTTTAAATACGAGAGCAGAAATGAGTAGGGCCAACCAAGGGATTTTTAAATTTGCTTCCAAACTAGGAAACCGACCAATTAAGGAAATGGTAACCATTTATAAAGCTAAAGGAGTAAGCACCACCCTTTATGGGGCAGGCCTTTGGGGTTACACTAATAGTACGGCCCTGCAAACAAAAAAAAACTGTTTTACAAAACGCCTGCTGTATTTACCACCATCTGAATCAAATATCTTGGTACATCATTAGGTGGGGCTTCAATTTTTAGTGGACACCTTAATGGTTGGGCCATTGGTATTATGGGCATCAATTTGGAGACGGGAAGAGACAGCTTTTACCAGATCAATTATTTTAGATTGTTCAAATTTGGATGATGTTCTAAAAATTCTGTGGTTATCCTATATTAATGCCACATTAGGGAACTTGTTTAATATATCTGTATGGTCGGACCCTATAAAAATATTGTCCTTTACTAAGAAAGAGATCAAAGACTATTTCCTGTTAAAAAGGCGGGATCTCAGAGCAAAATCGGAGCTAAATAAACCGACCATGGCCTAATAATTATCTGTCACATGTGACCTAGGTACAGCACCATTTTGTGTTACTGAGAATGAGATGTGGTATTGCTCATTATTTTGTTGCATTCCCTTAAATGAAATCACACACCCCAGATTTGGTACAATGTCCGTATGACAATAAGAGCAAACAAAGCACATTGCACTTTCTATCATTCGTTTACTTTTATTGTAATTTTACATGTTTTTATCTTAAGCCCCTGTTTGTTGCCCACAATATTAGGTGCCCTAAAATAGCTTGGAATTTTTTGTGTCATTAGAGGATCCATTAACATGTTATAATGTTGCCCTGTTCGTCCTCAAATTGATTAATGCAAGGGAAAGCATTTTGCTACAATCTAGCAATGAATTGCTCTTAATAATTGGTATCGTAAACTATGTGCTATTTTACCTAAATGTATTTTATTGCATGTACATTTATGGCTGTTTTATCTTTTAATATCCGAATAAAGATTTTGGGAATTTGGAGTACATTTTCATAATTTCAGCTATTGAAGTATGCACACTACATATGAACATTATTTATTAGTCGATGGGACATTTGACTAATATGAGACAAATGTGGTTGTTATCAATTTCTCTTCTATTTCTATTGTCTTTTTCATGTTCATTTGACTAAATACAACACCTCCACTCACTAGGGATATTGAGTGTGTTGATACATTAATATAGTGATTTAACCTGTCCTGATGAATCTGCTATGAATCATACCATGAAGTGAATCATGCCACCATTCATATTATAAGTTTTTTCCATTTTTAACATACTGTTGGCACTGAAATAGTAAATGAGCTATAAATTCTATACTATACACACCTTTTAATATAATTCACCATTTTACATCTTCGTCTCCTTTTTAGATTATTCCTACATCACACTATTAGATTTATGGCAGTTAGGGCCATTAGTGTTGGATCGACGCACCACTGATACTTTCGGCCCTGATAGGAATCTTTTGAAGGGAAGGTTAAGAACACTTCCTCACTCTCTTCCCTCCTCTTTCCTACTAATTTGTGTGAAGGAAAACACCAATGATTAGGAAGCATTTTCAGTGGCGGGTGGTGACCCTCAACACTGGTGATGCATTGAGGGGACCAAGAGCCAAACCCAGTAAGGGCCAAAAATATATATTTTTATATAAAAATGTACTTACCTGTGTTCCACTGTTCTCTATCTTTTATTCTTTCTTCTTCATTCTCAATGCCATGGCACCTTGTGGAGTCTCAGGCAACCCTCTTCTGCAAATCCCAATGCCGGTCTCATGCTGCAGATGAGCAGCATGAGAGCAGCATGAGAGCTTATCTCAGAGAGGGGGGGCTGTAGGGCTGTTTAAAGAGGTCCAGCAAACGTGCCCTATCAGATCATTAATATCAAAAGTGGATGGTGTTCCTCTAGTGGTGGAGCCTAAGCAGTAGATGTGTACCATCCACCAACGGAAGATTGTGGTGGTAGAGGGGTACTAGAAGTACTAGAAGTGGGCGGGAATCGCAGGGGATCCCGCTATTGCGGAACTAGGGTCCTCACACACCCAGCAAGCTAGGTGTCATGCTTCATCATCTGGACCTGCTCCTCGTTGGATCGGTGCTGCAATACCCAACGGGCACCCGTGAAGAGGCTCTTTATCGGATATCTTTTGTTCCTTTGCCATTTGATGAAGTGGGGGTGTGTGGCCCGTGAGTGTGTAGATACAGTGAAGTGCAGTGAGTGCGTTTTACTCAGCCACCCATCCATTCACTCATCCATCCATCCATGCATTTACCCTTTCAGTCATTCATACATCCTTTCACTCACTCATTCATACATACTTTCACTTATATGTCTGTCCATTCACCCTCCCTTTCACTCCTCGATCGATTCTTTCACTCATCCTTCCATCCACCCACCCTCTTGTTCACACATACATCCATTCTGTCACTTATCCATCATTCCATTCACCCCTTTCACTCATCTATCCTTTCTCTCATCTATCCATTCTTTCACACATATATCCATCTGTCATTTCTCTCATCCATCATCCACCCTTTTACTTCATTGATCCATCTATCCTCCCTTTCACTGATAGCTTCCATCCATCCATCCATCCATCCATCCATCCATCCATCATTTTACTCATTCATCCAGCCACTCTTTCATCAACTTATCCACCCACCATCCCCTTCACTCAACCAGCCATTCTTTCTCTCATTCATCCAACCTTTCATTTATCCATCTACCCATCCATCATTTCGCTCACCCATTTATCCACCCGTTCACCAGCATCCATCCATCCATCCTATCACTCACTCACCGTTGTCCGCCAAGTTTCAGACCAAAGAGCTCCATCAAGAACTTCATCCATGCTGTAGCTGCTAATGTTGGGGGTTCATGATGCTCCAGCATCCATCCTTCTACTCATCCATCCTTTTGCTCATCCATCTATCTATCCTTTTTACTTCATCCATCCACCTGTTACTCCATCCATACATACATACATCTATCCACCCATCCACCCATCCTTTCACTCAGCCATCCATATTTTCACTCACTCATGCATCCATACTTTCATCATCAATTCACCCTTTCACTCATCCATCAATCCACCCTTTCACTCATCCATCAATCCACCCTTTCATACATCCATCCAACCTCCCTTTCATTGATCCATCCATTCTTTCCTTTATGCAACCATCCACCCTTTTATCCATGCATCCATTTATCCTCTCTTTCAGTCATCCATCTATTATTTTAATCGTTCATCCTTACATTCATCCTTTCACTCATTCATCCATCCATCTACCTAGCCACCCTTTCACTCACTCACCCATCCATCCCCGATTTCACTCACACACCCATCCATCCATACTTTCACTCACTCACGCACACACACCCACCCTTTCAAGCTATTTATGAGCTGTTGTCTGCTGAGTTGCTGATAAATGTTGCATATCAAGAACTTCTCCCGCACTGTAGCTGCTAAAGGGGGTGGTTCACAATGCCCCTGGACTAGAGTGGTCTGTAAAGTTGGATTTATTTGTAACCGTTCCTGGTGTCAAGCTTGCACTAGCTGGAGGACTCTTGGGATGGTGCTAGAGATTTTATCCTTTGAGGGTGCCATAAGGTCTGGTATGTGGTCAGCTCCTGTGACTCATTCTTAGGAGTTTCCAGGGCTTGAACTATCCCTCAGCCTTACATCTGGAAGCAGAGCACACTTGCTTCAGGCCATCATTGCAAAAGCATCATTCAATTTGATGGCTACAGGGATGGATGCCTTAAAAATGGAAGTTACCTTTGCTTTCATGTCAATTTCATTCATTTTACCAAATTGTGGCATTTACATAGAGCTCCATACACCATGAAGAAGGTGCAAAGCTATCTGATATAAATGGGTTTCATGTGCACCATTGTAAAATGCATGGCTCCACAGGATGTTGGTTGCAGATTAGTCTCTGTGGGATAAGTTGGATGCGGTGGGTGAAGTTTGGAAATATCTTTGAAACATGATGCAGCTGTGTTTCTGCTCTCAAGCATGAATTGTTGCAGAGAAGGTGACAATAGATGCCTTCGTGTATGTAGCGACTTATTATCTTGTGGGTGATATGTATCATAAAGTAGAATTTCCCTTTGATTTGTATCAGGGGGTCTACAAGTAATGTACTGAATGGGTCTACTCCGGAACAACATTCCCTCTAATTTTTTTCCTCTGTGTGCCGCAGTGTAAGGTCTCTGTACGTTACAGTCAAGGCTATGTGCACCAAGAATTCAACCACGCATGCAAGCGTAGCTACAAATATCAGTGGAAAGTACCACTCCACACTTGTTTACAAAAAAGAAAACGCGGTGCATTTCCACGTTTACAGTTCCATCTAATAGTATCTTGAGACAGGTTTGCACTGTAGATACACATGCCATGACATGAAGTGGTTACACAAGGACATAGGCTAGGGTTTAGAAAATAACAGAATGTCAAAGTTTGTACCTTTATAATATTTAATTGAAAATTCTCATTTAGAGCACTGTTCAAAAGGTGGGGGATTGTTGGGAGCCCAAAAACGATCATACACACACAGTAAGTTCCACAAATTCAATAACATATGTACAGTTTAATGCACAATCTATGCACAGATGATCTCTCTGCTGGTGTAGTTTGTGAAAAACGTGAAATGTTGACAAACATGAACTCTGGCAGTGGGGCAAATCAGATAGGTCAAGTGCCATTACTATATGTGTGACATATTTGCTCTTCTTGTACGTCCTTCCCATTTTTCCAGTGATGATAAATGTTATCAAGGTCAACTTTCCCATTCAGGATGTCAGTCTTTGTCCTTACCAGCATATTCAAATGCTTTGCCTCTAGTCTATTTCTTAATTTACTCTTGATAGTGTTCCTGAGGTTGAATCCTTGTTCACAATCTGCAGTAAATACTTGAAATGTTGCACAGAGATCGACAAGCTAAGACACCACACTGTACTGGACGGCATTGCATATAGTGAAATTCACCACGTTTTTAATGGTGGTAAACTACGCAGCCTTTATATGCTCTGCCTCCACATACTCATATCATCTGTACTGCCATACAACATCATCTGGTGTTTCACAATTGCCCAGGAGTAAGACAGTCTTATACTTTTCAACAAGTTTTAAAATGCAAAACAACCAGGACACTTATTTTTGTGCCTTCTCCACATGCTAGAGAATCCTGACCATTACACGGACTAGAGTACAATTAATACAGGGCCAAGATATTTTAACATTGTTGAGGTAAGTGTGTATTGAGTATTGCCAAAACAGATGCATTTATAACCATATGTTCTGGACAGTGATTGTCAGTCACAGACACTAAAATCTATTACTGCTCAATTTATAAAGCAAACCACACAAACAATAAAACAAATGGAACGTGTTCTTGTTTTAGGTAGGAGGAAAAGTCTGCATGAACCAAGAAGAGATTTTCTGTGGGTCACCCACCTCTAACATTTTCTAGTTTGGACATGTAAGGAAAACAGGAGGTATCCTGTAGTTTCCAAGGACAGATATACTTTCACTTTGTCCATCGTCTTTATTTCTACCAATAGGCTGTAGATGCCACTTGATTAATACTTTAGCAGCGGAATAAGTACAAGTAAGACAAGTAAACAGAAACAGAAAGGTCATTTTACAAATGAACACAGATAACTTCATTTGTAGTTGTATTGAAATATCAGGACTGGACCTTTGCAGGGTCTTAAACATGAATGAGTATCCAGCATTTTATTTACAAAGGTGAGAACCGCAATGTTGTTTACAGAATTAAGACAGCCACATCGAGTAGGGCCTGTGCACTGAAGGACAAAGAGTGCGTAAGCTGATCTTTATCTTAGGTCATCACCAGGATGATTAACAACAGAAGCCCTCACACCTGGTGTCCTCTCTTAAATCCAAAGAAATGTCCAAAGTACTGAGGTCAAAACAAGTTGTGCCCTTAGACGCCGAACAATGCAGAATCCAGAAAGCCATGTTTCCTGTACAAATGTCTTCGCCGCTGAAGAAGTCTTGACACTAGAGGCCGAAAGAGCTTGTGCATAAGAACTGCTCAGCATTAAAAAATATATTTATCAGCAAAGCGAGCATCATGTCGCTAGACACCGCTGCTGCTTGTGAAGCCTTGCAGCTGCCACCCCATCTCTGAAACTAACGTGCAAGTGGCATGTGCAGAAGCCCCTTGCTACACAACTTGTGACCCTCTGCATTCTTCACAGACTGCCATGGAAGAGGAATACTGCCCTTCTGCTCATGACCTCCTCTTCCACAGTGGTCTGATCCTTCTCCCAAAATCTCTTTCACTGCTCCCTGTGCACCATAAATAAAAATGTTAGGGGCACATTTAGAAGACCCCTTAATGGATTCTGATGCATTCCTAGATTTACAAAGTTTCCTAAATGTGGGAATGTGTCAGATTCTAAAGCCTCCCCAGGGAGGTAACAAATTGATGCAATGAGGAGAAATACCATTATTCCTCCTTATTTTTTGCTCTTTCGGTGTGTGTTGCATTGTGCACCATGCTGCAAGGGTGTCTGAGTTGGCACTAGGCACCCAATTGTGCGCCAGTGCAGAGGAAATGCATTGTACTTACATATTGATGTAAGTACAATGCATTCCTGCACTTTCCAAATGACGCAGCTCGGTGCAGCAAGATGGCTTGCAGCGCCGCGCTGCCTCCTTTTCTGCTAAATATGCCCCTAAATTTGATCCAACACCGTTTTTGTTTTTAAAGCAGAGGCATGAAATGGTATCTCGTGTGATGAGGATGAGAGATGTGTATGAGTGCTTCACAACTGACACTGCATGTTCGGGGTAGGTTCAAAGAGCTTGTGCGCACACCTTACAGGAACAATGCTGAGGAGTAACAAAAGCCCCATCCCTGGAAACTGCTAAATTGTCAGTAAGAAGAACATTGAGGTTTCTAAGGCACAACAGAAGGCTAGCCCATGGACACCGTTGAGCAACAAGAAACTACTATATAACATTCAGCTAGGAGTGACAGAAGCCCAGTCGGGGATGCACTGTCACGGAACCAGAGACTATTACAGGGAATCCACCCAGGAGCGCTGAAAAGGAGAAACCCCTTAAGCCATAGTTAGACAGTCAAAGAATACCATATTTTGTACACAAAGAAGAAGAACATATCTGGACAGGTACTTTTTACCGTACTTACCATGCTCCCTCTCTTTGCCACCTTGGATTCCATTCTCCCTTGTGTCTGTGTTCTCTCAGTCCCCTCTCCTGAATGAACTCCTTCCTTTGAGTTTCTTGCAGGTCCTAATTTGTCTTCCCCAACCATCCCTTTCTCTCTTTCACTCATTTGAATTCAAAACCCCTTATTTTCTCTTATAGACACTGGGTTCTTGCTCTACATTCTCATTGAGTAATCGCATAACATTTAGTTACTGCCACCCTTAGTTAAAGCGGTACACATAGGAGCATATTTACTTGAATTGTGGAGCATGATAGTGCTGCAAGTTACCTTGCTGCGCTGCCCTGTGTCACAGGGAAAGGGCAGGGATGCACACTATTTATCCAATGCACTGCACCCCTGTCCTTTTCCCCTGTGCTGGTGCTGTTTCAGCAGCCTAGCACCAACGCAGGCACCTTTGCACCTTGGTGCAAGGGTGCCTGCGCTACAGGTTGGATTTTGTTTGCACCTTAATGCAAAAAATCAATCCTTAGATGTGTTTTCCATTTTCTATGTGTACTGCAAAATGCAGCACACATAGAAAGAGGAAAAAATGAGGAGAAATAAACATATATCTCCTTGGTACGGCTCACCTGGGGAGGTATAAGATTTTGACGCATTTCCCTGTTTACAAGGCCTTGTAAATATGGAAAGGAGTCAAAAACCATGGGTGTTGCTTTGGAACACCCATCGCAATGCCCATGGAATGCCTCCCTTGTTCAAACAACTAGAGTTTATCATGTGGCTATTAAAAAGGCTCAAAAGACATGTTACCAGAACAGAAGAAAAATAAATGCCGCAACTAACTCCCCACACGAGGTGTTTTGTGCCCTGAAAACTCATTTAGAACTGGCATCATCTGGCCCCATTTTAGGGGCTTCATCTGAACCGTGTAAAGATTTGGCCTACATTTTTCAAAGGTAAATGCAGACCCTTTATGATCCATTTCAATCTGCTCTTCCAGCCGACACCAGGGGCTCCAATTAATTTGTATCCTCCATCAAACCATTAAAACTGCCCACCTTCCCTCCTCTGACACTAGATAGCCTCTCAGATCTATTGAGCGAAATCAAGCCAGGCTCTCCTAACGATCCAGTTCCCCCATGTATTCTAGCCATGAGAGCTGAGGTAATTGGTCACACTTTACTCGAAATATCCAATTTTTTCTCTGACCTCAGGTATTGTTCCAATGGCATGGAAACACGCGATGGACAAAGCACTTCTGAAAAAAAAACTTGATCCAAGTGTTCAAGCAAGCATTCACCCTATATCCCTATTATTCGGTCCTAGTAAAATACTTGAGAGAAAAATAAACTCTGTGGTATCAGAATTCTTAAAAAGTGCGACATCCTACATGCCGCTTAGACTAGATTTCAGCCACATTATGGCACGGAAACTGCTCTCCTGGAGATTTTTGAAGAAGCCAAAGGGCTTCTTGATCAGGGGTTTCAGCAGTGATCATTCTCTGAGACCTCAGAGCAGTATTTAACACCGCAAACCATAACATACTAGTAGATAAAATGCAGAATGGGGAAATTGCTGGACCAGCCCGGGCCTGGCTTAAGTCGTTCCTGACAGACAGGTCCTTTTCAATTTGTTGAGGGGGAATGTACTTCTCATAGCCTTCCTCTTAAATGTGGAGTTCCAAAGTGCTCCTCGTTGAGCGCTACTCTTTTTTATCTTTATATGCGAACTCTCTCTAGTATCATGCTCTCTTTTGGGATTTCACTAAAAGCATATGCGGACGATATGCAACTGATCTTTTTCCTAACTAAGAACCATGGTCCAGTCTCATCATTGTAGGAAGCGTGCTCTGTATATACTATTCCAAGAGTAGGTAGAGGTAAAAGTAGATAGCACCTTACTCTGTACTGTGGGCGAGCAGTAAGGCTTTATCAGAGGGTAGTGTTAAGCCTTTGTTGTACACACTCAATCAACAAATGATGTCACACACTCAATGACTGAACTCAGACCAATTTTGTTTGTTTACAAATATTAAGTTATTTTATTTCTAGAACCAAGCCAAGCCTTTCACAGGTAAGGGAAATAACTGCTTTTCAAAATTGTATGCATTGTTTTACAATTGAATGCAAGTTCAAATGCAATTGATTGAAATACAGGTAAGTGAAAAATGTCGAAATAACATTTCAGATTACTTTTTAAGTTACTTTTTCTACTGAGTGTGATATGCCTAGATATCACACTGGGACATTCCTAGAGAAAAGGTAAGTGAAATCAGTTTTGCACAGTTAGAGTTTTTCAGGTTTTTCATACAAATCAACAGCACACTTAGAACATTTTTCAAGGATAAACAGTCAATGTATTCCTATGGAGAGAAATGAAGTTATCGGTTAACAGATAAGTACTTGGTCTTTGGGGTTGAGTTTCTGGGTTTAGAACAAGGGTTCCCCCAGGGTCAAGGATGCACTCTCAAAGCACCCTCTGTGACACTGGGGCGGCCGGGTGCAGAGTGCTGAGGCCCAAGGTTATCCAATGGGGAATAGTGTCAAGTACCTTGATTGAATTCCACAGGAGTCGAAGATGGTCCCAACACCCCTCCACCAGTAACCCCACCAATGAAAATATTTCACTGTTATGGTCAACAATGGGGGGTAAAGGGGACAGATAGAGAGACTGCCTTCTTCACGGAGGTATCAGAAGTTCTTCTGCTTCTCCATCAATTCTGTCTGAGGAAGATTTTCTGCATCTGTATAAGAAAAGAATAATCATACATACATTCTACATGCTTAGAGAACATTCACTTTAACATAATCCTCCATAGTTCTATTTACCCCTAAAACTAAAGGCTTTTGCTTCTCTCTAGTGGGTGTTTAAATTCTTTTGGTAAGTTGAAGTAGTAGAATAATCTTCTTAAACTTCTTGCAATTTTATTTATCTTAGTAACTGTATTAGAATTTATTCTTACATCCTAGTGGTTACTTAGCGTCCTTTTATTTGTAAATTCTGTAGATTTCTTTTCTCTTGAAGACTAGAGAACTTGGATTAAAGTCTTTTATATCTTCTTGTACAGTGGTGGTAATTCTCTTAACTGGTTATTAAATTGCTCTACAAATTGAATAGTATGGTACCTTTTCTTCTTGCTGAATCCTCCGATTATTGTCAAGTTTACCGGCAAGGAACTACTGTCACTTATCTCATAGTTCACCTTACAACGGATATTTCCTGGCTTGGAATTCAGCTAATCTTCGTAATTCGTAGTCTTTAAATAATTTCGTAGCGCATACGTTTTTTTACTGGAACACTGAAAGGGAAGTCTTTTTCTCAGAAACTGCTCAAGGAACTAGAAACTATTAGTGGTTCTACAAAATACCAAAAATTCTCCTGAGGGAAATTGAGCGGTCATGAGATGCTTCACTTGCCTCACAGGTTCAGTTGAAGTGCACCGTTCCAACTTGGAACGTGCGCAATTCGATTCTTGGTTGGTCTCGAGTCTCCAAACACTAGACCGCTGACCTTGCCCTCAATAACGGAACATCGATTCCTGTCTTCTGACAATTCAGTAATCTTAGAAAACATTTTAACATCAGTTTAGAAGCACACTGAACCTTTTTCCAATGTGGGTATTTTGCAGCCTTCTTAAAACTATTGCTTCTTACATGTTTTACCTTGCCTAAGTTGGAATTGACCACAGCGATCTTGACAGATAGGGATCCTCCGGTTGGTGGCTGCTCACGAGCAGGCCACGGGGTTGTGGGAGCAAAGCTCCTGGTGGTAGGCTCAGGGCAAAGAGGATCCGAGTTAGCACCCAAAGTACACCTGCAGCGGTGCAGGGGACGGTTGGATGCAGGGTGCTGTTTTGGGGTCGGGTGCCCTGTTGGTTTCAATAAGGATTCTCTGGTTTTGACAAAGACTGCAGGCTCGGGGACGAAGATCTTCTGGAGGTGACCACCGGGTGAAGAGATAAGTTGGGATGCCTGGGGATGCTGGGACACCGTCGGTTGTGCCACCCAAGGCCGTGGGACGTTGGTTGCAGGGGTGTCTTTAGGCGTTGGGTTTTCTTACCAGCTCCAGTTGCAGTCGGGGGGACCCTACAGAAAGAGACTACAGGCGTTGCAGAGAAGGTCGAGGCAGATCAGAGATCACCAGGTCACCAGATATCAGGTCAGGATCACCTGGGAGACCTCCTTGTGGTATTGGGATACTCGAACTCGGGCCAGGGGCATCGGGTGCAGAGTGGTGCAGACTCGCAGAATTGGCCAGAGCTCAGGGGAGACAAAGTCTTTGGGGTGAAAGGCAGGGTAGGTACTTTGGGTTCTTGAGGCTGCTGGCTGCAGGACACCTGGGATTTGGCTTCCGCATGTTCAAGGTGGGGACAGAACGGTTGGGCTGGGACCAAGTCAGTGGGCATCCTCCTCTTTTTAGCTTTGGCATGGTGTATTTGGTCCTTCTTCTTGTTTTCTTTCTCAGTCGGTTCTTGACTGAGGAGGCAAGGTTCAGGGGTGCCCGAAAATCCTAGATTTAGGGGCATTACAGGTAAATAAAGGTTGGGACAAATGCGCCCCTTCCTCGGGGTGGGTACACCCCCTATTATGCCAACCTCCGGTGGAAGGGCGGCATATGCCTCACTCTGATTGGCTGTGTCTCCCCATATGCAAGATGGCTGGGACTTAGAGTTTTGATTAACTTCCCCTCCCCCACCTTAGGGGTGGGGTTGGCAAAGATGGGCACACCTCTCTCCTCACTTGGCTTTTCCATTGATTCTCCCACCCAAAGTTGGGGTCAGAACTGGTGCGCGCCAGTTGCTGGAAGCAGCAAAAGGCCTGGAGAAGATCACAAAGGTGGCAAGCCTTTGAAGCTTCTCCTTCATGGACTCTGCCCATCCTGGGGGAGGATATATATAGAAAAAGGGGCGACCCGGTGTCCTTCAGAACCTGTCCCCTGTATATAAATCCTGAACCACCCTGTATATACTGCACAAATTGTTTTTTCACTTGAGCACATATGTCACTTGAGCACCATATACAGCAGCTTTTTGTATCTATGAAAAATGAACATATTTGAATTAATTAATTCGGATAAAATGCAAAGTGGATATGCATTCAATGTGTTTTTGTGATTATTTCCGATCAATGTGTACATATGTATAGGCGTTGGCGATATCCATGTCTGAATAGTTTGGTTTTGCGACACTTTGTGCGTATATGAAATAACTCTTTAGCACCCTACAGAACCAGTTATTTTGATAAACATCCTGGGGGAGGAGGCTTGGCACCTCATCCCAGGATATGCATTTCTTCCAGACCCCCGAGAACAGCAGACTCTCGACCCAGGGGTCCAGAGACATGTCTGATGGTGGCAGTGGGTGAGCAGCCACTCAGCCTGGACACTAGTGTTAGGTCATTTTTCAGGGGTCATCTCTAGGATGTCCTCTGTGTGCATTTTAATTAAATCCCACACTGGCATCAGTGTGGGTTTAATGTGCTGAGAAGTTTGATACCAAACTTCTCAGTTTTTAGTAAAGCCATTATGATACTGTGGAGTTCGTAATGACACACTCCCTGCACCATATACTTTTAATGGCATTACTGCACTTGTCTAAGAATTGGCTTAGACACTGTAGGGGTATAGGGCTCATGCACCTGTACCCTCACCACTGGTATGGTGCACCCAGCTAGAGCGGTGGCTGATCTATGCCAGGGCAGTGGGTAGTAGGCATGGCAAACAGGGATGTGTGCCATGTCAACTCTTCACTTTCTTCTGGACCAAAACACGCAGCCTGCAAAGGCAGTGTGTGTGTGTAAAGGTACAGGGCCTCTAAGGGTGGCACAATAAGTGCTGCAGCCTTTAGAGGTCTTCCCTACCTGTGGTTCCATTTATAGGGGATGACCTGTGGCCAGAGAGTGCCAATTGGGTTTTGTTATCAATGCAGTTTTAGGGAAAGAACATAGGCCCAGGGTACCTGTTTGGCAGGATCCCAGGGCACACTCATTCAATACACATCAGCAGTTTAGCAAAAAGTGGGGGAACCATGCAAAAAGAGGGCACTTTCTTACACATCCCCTACCCCAAATAAAAGAGGATGAGACTAACCTTTCCCTAGAGAGTCTTCATTGTCTAAGAGGAAGAACCTGGAAAGTCCATCTGCATTGGCATGGGCAGTCCCAGGTCTGTGTTCCACTATAAATCCCATTCCCTGTAGGGAGATGAACCACCTCAACAGTTTAGGATTTTCACCTTTTATCTGCATTAGTCATTTGAGAGGTCTGTGGTCCACAGCAAATGCCTCCCTCTCAATGGCACTCCAACGCTACTCCCTGGGAGAAGACTTCTGCTTATAAAAGCAACAGGTTGGTTTTGGCCTTCATCATTGGCCTGGGATAGGACCGCTCCTATCCCTAGCTCAGAGGCATCAGTCTGCATTATTAACTTCTTGGTATAGTCTGGAGCTTTGAGAATTGGTGCTGAGCACATTGCCTCTTTAAGGGTGTCAAAAGCCTTTTGACAGCTAATTGTCCAGTTTATCTTTTTAGGCATCTTCTTGGATGTACGTTCTGTGACAGGAGTCACATGGACCCATATCACTTCATAAACCTCCTGTAGTACCCAATCAAGCTAAGGAATGCCCTGATTTGGGTCTGGGTTGTTGGAGCTGCCCTTCCAGGATGGCCTTGTTCTCGGGCTGTAAGGGTTGCACCTGGCCTCCACCAACAAGGCAGCCCAAGTGTACCACTGTTGCCTGCCCTATCTGGCATTTGGATGCCTTGATAGTGAGGCCTGCAGTTTGCAGGGCTTTTAAAACCTTCCCAATGTGGATCAGATGATCCTGCCAGGTGGAGCTAAAGACAGCAATATCATCTAGATATGCTGCACTAAAGGCTTCCAATCCAGCAAGGAATTGATTCATCCACCTTTGGAAGGTGGCAGGGACCTTCTTTAAATGAAACGGCATAACAGGAAACTGATAATATGTTGTGATAGGATGCTGGTAGAGATCAGCTAGAATACTGTGATGTCAGCAAAATATTTGAAGACCGTCTTGGTAAGATCACCAATTTTCAACACTCTATTAGAGTTAAGGATAATGCCATCCCAGTCAAACATAGATTATGCAATGTTCCCTTAAGCATTAGAGGTGATCTGTCCAAGCATTTACAAACATTGTGCGATCAAGGTATTATTGAAAAAGTTAAATCTACCCTTTGGCTTTCTCCCATTGTTTTGGCCTTGAAAAGGTCTGGGGATTTGAGGTTGTGTGTTGACTTGAGGAGCCTCAATGAAGCCATCTGGGTCGATGGTTTTCCCCTTCCACGTATTGAGGATCTCATCGCTAAAGTAGGGTCATCTTCATGGTTTAGTAAGCTGGACCTTAAAGGCGCTTAGCACCAAGTCGCATTACATCCTCAGTCTCCACACCTTACAGCTTTTGTTTCCCCCGATGGTGTCTTTCAGTTTTGCCGTCTTCCCTTTGGTCTGGCCTCTGCGGCTGCTGTTTTCCAGAGACTCATGACTGAAATGTTTAATCATAACCCTCAAGTAGTGGTCTTCCAAGACGACATTCTTCTTTTCACAAAAACTGAAACTGAGCATGATTCAGTGATTGATCAAGTCTTCAGTGTGTTAGAAAGCAGAGGAGTGACGCTACAGAAAAGCAAATGCACCTTCAAAGTAAAAGAGATTAAATACTTAGGCCATATCATCTCAGATCATGGTATAAAACCTAAACCAGGCTTGGTCAAGAGTATTGTTTAGGCGCCCGCTCCTCAGAACAAGGAGCAACTCATGTCCTTCCTTGGTTTTTGTGAGTTCTATGCAAAGTTTATGAAGGATTTTGCCAAAACCACTGAATGTTTCAGAACACTACTAAAGAAAGGGGCTGCTTTCAAGTGGTCAGAAGAGTGTGATAAAGGTTTTCAATTAATCAAAGATCATATTGTCAAAGCTCCAGCTCTACAAGCCTTTGTCTAAGGTAGGCAAACTGTTGTCACAGTTGATGCTTCTGAGTATGGTCTAGGAGCTGTGCTGTCGCAACATTTTGAGGGAAAGGAGCACACGGTGGGATTTGCCTCCAGGACTCTTCGTCCTGTTGAACGTAAGTACTCCGTTATTGAAAAAGAGCTCCTAGCTTGTGTCTGGAGTATCGAGAAATTCAAGCCATATTTGTGGGATAAATCTTTTCTTCTGAAGACCGACCATTGACCTTTGGTTGACATTCTGTCTGGGAAAAATATTAAACGCACCACTGCTCGCTTGGCCAGGTTGTCTACCAAACTATTTGAGTACACTTTCAGTGTAGAATATATTTCTGGGGGAAGGAATAGCAGAGCCGATTGCCTTTCCAGGCTTCCCATTTCCAATACTGATGAGGAAGACTGGGAGACTGAAGTAGAAGAGTGTTTGGTGACAAATGTTAATCAGGAGTTCTTATCTTTTGTAGAAGATGACTGGATAATTTAAAATGATAGGGATGTTGTGCTCAGGGAAGTTGCTTTAATTATCAAAAAAGGTTGGCCAAAAAGAAATGTCTTTCTTCTGATCTTCAGATGTTCTAGAAGGTTACTAATGAGCTTACAGTTGAGAGTGAAAAAGGCGACAAACTGGTACCTCCCCTGTGCTACAGAGAGAACATTATTTTAGCCGCTCATTCAGGTCACCTTGGTGCTACCATTACCATAAGAAAAGTCAGGTCTCATTTTTGGTGGCCTAGGATGGACACCTAGGTTGATGAGTTGGTTAAACAATGTGCACGATACAATGCCAGTGACAAAGTTCTTGTCTTAGAGTGTATTGTTGAATCCTATGTACCTCCTCCTGGTAGAGCCTGGCAGAAGTTAGGCATGGATTTTTTTGGAGCTTTTCATGTTCTTCCTGCCAATTCTAAATATTTTTGGGTTCTTATTGATCACCTGTCCAGGTGGGTTGAGGTTGAACCCATTAGTGTACCCAATTCCAAGAGTGTCATTGACTGTTTGAATAGGATTTTCCTCGGGGAAGGTTATCCAGAGTAAAATTTTTACAGGCAAAGGTGTCCAATTCATCTCGCATGAGATGAATTCCTTTCTAAGAGTTTGTGGTATTAAACACACCATAACCCCTCTTTATCACCCGCAGAGCAAAGGCAAAACTGGGAGATTTAACAGAGTTGTTGTGGAGTGTGTTCAAGCATCTTTCAGATCCAAGTGTTGTGTTTTTCAAGCTGTGAAGTATCTAGTTTGCTCAACGGTACATCGCCTCATGTTGCCACCAATTTTAGTCCATTTGAACTTATGAGATGGAGAAAAGCTTCTTCACAGGTCTATCCCTTTTGGATGGTAAAATCTTTCCATCATGGTGGTGAGGTGATATGAGGAGCATGTGGGAATCCGCCAACAAAAAATAATCTGAGACGTGTTAAAAACATTGAGCCTACTGTCCAAATAGAAATCCACAATATTTGTGTGGGAGATTGGGTTAGACTAAAAAACCCCGTCTCAGTAAGAAAAGGTCTTTCTAAATTTATAGATTCTCAGCAGGTTGTAGATATTCGCAAGAATGCTGTGAAATTGGCTAATGGAAATTGGTGGAGCACCTCAAGTGTTGCTAAGGACTAGGGGTGGGCAGAATTTGCTAAATTAACTTTCGCAAATTATCGTGAAAATGCTAAAAATCTCCGCAAACACGCCTGAAATATCACGAAGACGCGGAAGTTTTTTTCCCGCCTGTTCGCGTTATTTTTTTGCATGATCGCGGGTCGCCAATTTACCCATGCGGTTGCTCACGGGCGCGGCCATCTTGTTTTCACGTGTCCCGCCCTCTTGCGATGCTTACTTCCTGTTCTGAGTCGCGCAATGCATGTTCACGCCCGTTCGCGGTAGATATTTCCTGTTCGCGACCGCTTTTACTTGATCGCATTGCTTTTCACTTGCTCTGGGAGAAAATATTGCGCGAACTTGCGCACGTGGTCGCAATGGGCGCGGCCATCTTGTTTTTCACTCTATTGCATGGTTCTGGGGCCTGATTTGCAATCCTCTCCAAATCTTTTCAATCCTTTGTTTCAACCCACTTTTTTTTTATCTTTCTTCTTTATTATTTCTCTTACTATTTTCCAGCTTCTATATTTTTGGTTTTTGTCTCCTTTTTTTTGTTTTTTAGCTACTTTTTCTCTTTCTATTGCCTGCTATTATTTATTTCCTTTACTTCTTTAATTTTATTACCTTTTCTTACCCCAGAACCATGTCTAAGGGTAGGGCTGGTCGCCGTCGCAGCCAGAGCCAAGACCGCCTTCCTTGCAGAAGGCGGCGCCCACAAGGGGTGCAGGCACAGGCCTTATTTGGGGAGGTGGAGTTGGCTGCACTAATTTTCTTTGTGCAGCGCCACCTCCCCTCAACCCTGGCAGCAGGTGGCAGGCCTGGGTCCGGGTACGGCCTCCGGGAGCATCGGCAGCATTGGGGGAAGGTGCGCCGGGCTGTGTCGTGCTTATCTGGGGTCCGGTGCACCCAGGCGCAGCTGACGCACCGGTGGTCCGACATCCTGGACCGTGAGCAGGACCTGCTGGACCTGCTAGGAGTGAAGGTCCCGGGGCTTGGTGAGTACCTATTTAATTATTACTACTTTGTGTCTGTTCTTCTGCTCTGTGTTATATATTGCGAATATCTTTTTTTTCTTCCAGCCAGCTAGAATGTTGCTGCTTACATTCCAGGTTGATTACGTTTAAAAGTCTTCTGTGATTTTTTATGACACAGGTGCTCTTCTGCGCTACTACTAATCTTACTTGTTTGCAACTTTGCGTTTACGCTCGCTTAGCGTGATTCTGTACGAGTTTATTTTAGAGAAATTAAGTTACGTAATGCTACAGTGACTATAGTCCACTCCTTACTTTGTCCTGTCACTAATAGATAGGGGCGGATTGATATTTAGGTTTAGGTACTTTGTAAGCATGACTTTCGAATTTGGTAGTGGTATGCATGATGCCCCCTCAGTTACGTGACGTGCTGCTAGTACGGCAGTCTTTATTAGAACCTTTTCTAGTTTGTTCAATGAGTGGTGGTAATTGGCTTAGCACTAGCAGAACATCAGCATCAATCAATCAACCCAAAATTTGGTGTGTACAAAAAATGTAGTCATGTGTCCTCCATTTGACCATATGCATTGTTGAGGAATAAAAGAAGTGGAAATGCATACTTAATGTACAATTGGCATGCCTGGAATAGGTGGGCTAGGTTGGGTGGTACGTCGTACTTAGGCTTAGATGTAACTTAGTATTCTGGAATCAGAATGGAAGACTGGATCACTGTTGATAAATAGTAACTTAAGTAGTCGATCCGCGAATCCCCCAATACTACTTGTTGACCAGATGAGATCGGTCAATTTAGTTATTGCAATTGTTGTTTACATAAGTGTTTTTTGACCGTTGTTGAAAAATATTGTATTTGTTTGACACCATCCATCAATGTTTGTCTCTTTCTTATATCTTTCCTGGTCATCAGCACCCAGGGGCAGACAGACAGGGAGTTGGGGTTCGGCGGGACCACAGTCCGAACAGCACCAGGAGGACACCAATGAGGGCTCCTCTGCTGGCCCCAGTAAGTCTTCTTGTTTTTAATAATATTTCTTATTCCATAACTTTTACTGCACCATATTTTTCACAAACTATTGTTTCAGTTTCCAAATGCTATTTTTTTACCAACAATTATCCTTCGATCTGTACGGTTTCAAAAACCTTATCCCTGCCTCTGCTATGATGACTCTCAGTACTACTACTAATACTATCAGTCTGTCTGTACTGTAGTAGCTAGTCTTGCCCAGTTGGCCAGTGCCACTCTTTATGTGAAAGGTTGTAATATAAAACTCATATTCACCAGTAGCTCTAGCCAATGAGTCCAATCCTTTGGGTCATCATCATCATAAAATACTTTATTTCGGTTCTTTTACAAACCATAAAAGTGTGTATACAATATACAATACTTTGTCACAAAAGAAAAAACCATACATTTCACCAAGTGCCAGTGCAAAGGAGGAAATACATTGATGTTAAAAAAGGACAGAGTTTCACGATTTAAACATTACTGTTTCTCAGTCTGACAGATAGTTTTTAAAAACTCCTTGGTTTGGAGGATACTGTCACTGTGCAAAAGCTGCAAATACAAAAGTGCCGGCCTGATTTGTTTAAAACCAAGTTTTTTTAAAAGAGTTACTAAGTATCGTTTGCGTGGAAATTCATAAAATTTACATAAAAAAATAAAATGCAGCATATCCTGCGGAGACTTTCTGTCGCAGCCGCAAGGTGCTGCTAATTTATTAAAAATATCAGTCTTAGGTCTAATAAGCAGGTGATGGAACAGATTAAACCTGAATCTGGTCAGTAAGAATTTTTCATGTGTGGTCAGTGAACCTGCCAGGTATGGTTCAAGAGCCTCAGTAGTCTTTAGCATAACAAACTTCCTCACACTATGTTTCTGAAGCTCCACTTCTTCTCTCAGGGTCCTCCTATCCATCAAGAAGGCCTGTTTAACGAACTCCAGATCTCCCTTTGAAATTAGGCATGGATTGGCAAAAGTTCAGATCGTCCAAGTTTTGCAAAGTTTGACTTTAAATAGTTTAGCCAAGGGGAACACATTGCCTTGTCCAGGCCCATAAAGTCGTTCACAATTAAATGTGTTAGGGGTATGTCCTCATTTAGCCATAATTTGAGCCAGCAGGTCAGGGGACGTAGAGAAAGCAGATCACATAAATATTGCGTCCCCAGTTCCTTATGTACAACAAGGTTAGACGTACCAATGGGGACACATAATAGGCGCTTCATGAATGAATTTTCCACGATCTGTAATTGCTCCCCGCCAACATACCCCCAGATTTCGCTGCCATAAGATGCAGTTGCCACGGACTTAGCATTATACAATTTCAGCATGGCACAAATGGGTTTTTCCCCAGTTTGGCAGCAAGGTTGAAAATAGATGCATTAACCCTCACCATTTCTCCTTTCTTTTTTACAAGATGAGGTTCCCAATTTAATTTTGTGTCAAAAAGAACTCCTAGATAGGAGAAAGTTTTAGATAAGGGAATTACTTCTTCACCAATCTTAAATGAGAAGCACCTTTTTGGTTGCTGACCAACTTGTAGAACAAACGATTTTGTATTATTTACCAGAAGGTCTCTGTCCGTCATAAACAAATTAAAAACATTTAACAAGGATTGAAGCCCCTTCTCTGTTATTGAAATTAAAACCGCATCATCTGCATAAAGAAGTATTGGAATTCCACGCCTGCCTACTCTTGGGCAGTCAGCACAAACATCCTGTAACACACCATCTAACTCATTAATATAAAAGTTAAAAAGAAAGGGGGCCAGAATACAGCCCTGCCGGACACCCTTTCCAATGCTAAAGTTATTTGTTACTCTCAGATCTTGGGAGTATCTCACGTTGGCTCTGGTATTACAATGTAAATCAACCAGAAAATCAACCAAACCGCTATCTACCCCCTTCGACCTCATGGACTGCCACAGCTTTCCCCTGTTTACACAGTCGAAAGCGGAGGACAAGTCCATAAAGGCGAGATGGATGGTGCCTTTTTGTATTACGGTGTATTTGCTTAATATCAAAAAGAGGTTGAGGCATTGGGTTATTGTCGAGCGGCCTTTACAAAAACCATACTGCGAGGGGGACATAATATTCTTTTCCTCAACCCAATCTGTAAGTCTTTGCAGTACAATTCTTCCTACAATCTTGACCATAGAGTCTATCAGTGAAATGGGTCGGTAACAGTATGGGCTACCCTTGTCCCCCTTCTTAAAAACCGGGACAATTGTAGAAACACCCCACGATTGTGGACATCCTTCTTTCACGGCAGCATTGAAGACAGACTCTAAAATGGCTGCCCAAAAATTAGGTTCAGACTTAAATAAGTCAGGGGGAATCCCATCAGGCCCAGGGGCTTTCCCACCTGTGAGCCCCAAAATGCCCTCAAAAACTTCACCTCTGTTAAAAACAATTTGTTCACCAGTATCAATACAGGCAGAAGTCGTAATCGCATCCACTGTACAACAATATAACTTCTTAAAATGCGCTTCCCAATCCTCCTTGGATATATGGCTTTCTAGGCCGTCTCCCGGCTCCTGGGCCAGGAACGGTTTCCTCACCAAGGCCCAAAATCTAGTACTACTCCGAAGGGTGGCAGGATCTAGAATCTCTGACCACGCCTCTTCCCTAAGGAATTCCTTATGTCTAGCAATAATATTTTTAAAGGTCTTTCGACACAACTGAACATCAGCTTTAATCCTAGGTTTTGACGCCAGTGCTGCTCTTAGATTTCTGGCGGCTTTTGAGCAGTCGTGATTAAACCACCTAGGTCCTTTAAGACCTGACTTCTTTACAGGTGCTGATAATAGCTGAGACACCTTATCCGCTAGACATTGGAAAGCATTTAAGACAGTATTTGGGAGTGCACCCTCTTGTGTACAAACCATGATTTCATCTGCACATGTAACTTTAATTTCATTATACAGCAGATCGGGGGTAACCGTGGACAATCTCAACCGGCGTCTGCCGTCTGTGGTATTCACCCTGCCAATAGAGGAGTCTTCTCTTTCTTTAGCTATCAGTGGACCCCTCATGAAAACAGTGAGAGGGTTATGGTCACTGAATTCATTAGCTTCAATGGAGAAGGATCCCACAAAAGACTGCATTACTGATGTTAACAGAACAAAGTCTATAAAGGTTCCCCTCCCATTCCCCTTAAATGTCGGGGTATCAAAGCACTTGGTAGGGGCCATCAAAGCCATCGTAGTTGTTAGGTCCAACTCATTAAGCATGTCATTTAAATGTTCCCCCTCAGTTGTATGCTCAAAATGGAAATCCTCACAACGTGAGCAATTAAGTTCTGTAATCATTTTAAAGAGGGGATCTCCACAGGGATGCACATTAAAATCCCCCATCACCATGAGGTTGTGAATGCAATCCTTCATAGAGTTACTAATAAAGGTGTTCAGTGTTACTATCTGGCTGGAAACAGTACTTAAATTAATAGCATTATAGAAATTGACCAGGCCAGCCCTACAGTTATCCCCTGTTAAAACTAACCCAATAATACCAGTATGGTTTGTTGTGATTCTCCGCACCTTACAGCAAAGTGCTATAGAAATAAACACAACCATTCCCCCTTTGGGTCTGCCCCTAGTGGTCGCTACTGCAGGGACATAATAAGCCTTATACCCTTCCAGAAAATGATTGCAGTCAGTTGACCAGGTTTCTTGCAAACAGATAATTTGATACTTCTTAATGTACCCAATCCAGTTGCAGTCCACCATTTTTATGCCTAAACTCGCAATATTCCAGGAGATTACGTTATTTGAGTTTGTTACTGCCAAGGTACTCTCCATACATCCCAGGTCCTCTGATCTTCGAGTTACCTGCCCAGCAGATACCTCATGTCAGTCACATGACTCTAATCCTGAGAGAGCATCAAATCTATTATGTGTTGCAATATTGATACCATTCCCACTCTGGCTACCAACATTGTACAAATAAGCTCCATTGGGGGTCAATGGCTGTAAAGATATACATGATCTAAGAGGCCCAGGGGTCGGTGGATTTTTAATCTGTTGGGAGTAAAAGTACCCCAGAGGGCGTATGCAAATGCTATTAGGAGTATGAACCATTGATGCTGCTCTTAGTAAAACCGTGGCAACATGTTGAGGATGCCTGAAGTTAACAATAATACAGTCACCATTTGTTAACTTACTTGATGGTCCGATCCAATTCACCCTTCTTGTTGTTATTATTTGGTCAGCAAATTTAACAGGAAGCCCACAATTTTTATTGAGCCAAGAGACCGTTCTATTCTTTAAAGAATCATGAGTTTCCTCATGGGCCTGATATGCATGGAACTCAATGGGAGGGACATTTGTAAGTACAGCCACATAAGGTGCACAGTCAGGTAGAAGATTGACATGGCGAGTTTTCTTTACATAACTGTGGACTGACATGCCCTCAAGAACTCCTGTAGCCCTTATGTTCTGCATAAATGGTGGGTTAGGATCAAGTGGGGCAGGCTCAGCAGCAGATGTAGACTGCCTAGTATTTTTTAAATTACCTCTGCCTGTTCCCAGACCCTCAACAGTTGGTTTATTATTCTCTACATTTGAGTTTCCTGGTGCTAAAGCCAAATGCGATGTTAGCAGCCCACCTAGTCTTTCCACTTCCAGAGCCATTATGTCTAATTTAGATAACAGGGGTTGCATCAGCTCAGTGATTTTTGCCTCTATTTTTTCTTCCAGAGAATGAATTAAAAGAGCAAATGGTTCCAAATCTATATTAATTCTGGTGCCACCCATACCACTACCATCTTCTGGGTCCTTTCGAGCTACCACACTACTTGGGGCTAGATTGCTCTTTCCTGCTCTAGGTTTACAATTCTTCCCCCCACGTTTAAATTGTACCTTCCTGCACAATCTTACTGGCCTAAGGGGGAGTGATAGGGGTGGTGTCTCTTCTTCTGACGAGTCAGGTACTGTTTCTGGGTGGTCTTCAGTCTGATCTGCATGTACCTGCGCCACAGTAATTGCGATAACCCCATTACCCCCTTCCTGTCTATCTGTAGCAGCTAGATCCACCAGAGGGGGAGGCAACTCTGCTGATAAGACAGAATCATTACCACGCCCTAGAGACGCTCTGCGGGTATCATTAATTTGATTAACCTTTTGTACAAGATAATTTTCCATGGAACCTGCCCCAATTACGGGTTTATTAGCCTTAACCTTAGCCATTTTGCCAAGCTTGACAGTAATCCTCAGCACGACACAAGTTACCGGCGAATAAAGAACAAGCTACTAACTTCTAGTGACAAACAAATTAAAACTCACACTTTAGTTAGTAAAACAGGTCCAAAAGGTCAGAGTACAGGGTCCATGGCCCAACCCAGCCTCTTCTGGCCTCTTCTGGCCCGCCCTTTGCCCGGGCTTAGCCCGGCTTGCTCCCGCGCGGGCAGTCAGGTAAGATTATGCGCCTCCTGGCGCTCCTTTGCCTTTGCCGTAGGCGGCTTCCAGCTGGGACTCGTAGCCCCCACAACCCTGGCTCCCCTCCGCACTGCGGCCGCACAGGTGGCAGGAAGTGCGGCAGCGGGAGAGAAGCGGGAAGAGTCGCAGATCTGCCCCGTCAGCAGGAGTAAGCAGGCGCAGGCGCTGGTGCTGGTGCTGGTACGAGAGCCAGTGCAGTCTCGCAGCTCTCACCAGCAGGAGCCTGGCCTCGACTCGGCAACACACTCGTCTATCAGGCCAATTTGAGTTAGACTCCGCGCATGGGTCTCGCCTTTCCAATTCCCTGCGCTGTGAGGTATGTCGGCGGCGATGCGTGCCTTAGGCTGATGTGGGTGGGTTTTGGGCCTCTCTCCGGGCGGTCGCTTCAATAATGGACGCCGTCCCCCTAATCTTAAGTGCTATGGTGGCGGTTCGCCAGGTTGGCGCCTTACCATCTTCTCCTCACGCTCACGCTCCTCACGCTCACCGCATCGGACGGCAACAGGCACACGCCTCAGTGGCAGTGGGGGCTCCATTTGCTGCGGGCAAGTGTTTCGAGTAACTGGCGGTTTCTCCCTCCTCCAGGCCCGATCGCGGGTCGACTCCGCCGGCTTGCGTGCACTACGTCAAGGCTCAACAGCGCACTATAGGCCGGTGCTCAGCTTTCTCTTTTACCCGCCAGGCCCCAGTTGCGAGTTGGTCCTTCTCAATGTCGGCAGAATCATACAGGGCCATGTAGCAGCAAAATGACAGGGCTAGAGGTATCCCACACTTGATCCGGCTTGTTACCAGCTCCAGTAACTCTTTTTGTGCATAGTTTTGTGCATAGCGTATTTCGTGGCGTCCAAGAGGTGCTCGCTTACAACGCGACCATCTCTCAGCGAGTTTATTTTAGAGAAATTAAGTTACGTAATGCTACAGTGACTCTAGTCCACTCCTTACTTTGTCCTGTCACTAATAGATAGGGGCGGATTGATACTTAGGTTTAGGTACTTTGTAAGTATAAGTTCCTAATTTGTTAGTGGTATGCATGATGCCCCCTCAGTTACGTGACGTGCTGCTAGTACGGCAGTCTTTATTAGAACCTTTTCTAGTTTGTTCAGTGAGTGGTGGTAATTGGCTTAGCACTAGCAGAACATCAGCATCAATCAATCAACCCAAAATTTGGTGTATACAAAAAATGTGTCCTCCATTTGACCATATGCATTGTTGAGGAATAAAAGAAGTGGAAATGCATACTTAATGTACAATTGGCATGCCTGGAATAGGTGGGCTAGGTTGGGTGGTACGTCGTACTTAGGCTTAGTTGTAACTTAGTATTCTGGAATCAGAATGGAAGACTGGATTACTGTTGATAAATAGTAACTTAAGTAGTCGATCCGCGAATCCCCCAATACTACTTGTTGACCAGATGAGATCGGTCAATTTAGTTATTGCAATTGTTGTTTACATAAGTGTTTTTTGACCGTTGTTGAAAAATATTGTATTTGTTTGACACCATCCATCAATGTTTGTCTCTTTCTTATATCTTACCTGTTCATCAGCACCCAGGGGCAGACAGAGAGGGAGTTGGGGTTCGGCGGGACCACAGTCCGAACAGCACCAGGAGGACACCAATGAGGGCTCCTCTGCTGGCCCCAGTACGTCTTCTTGTTTTTAATAATATTTCTTATTCCATAACTTTTACTGCACCATATTTTTCACGAACTATTGTTTCAGTTTCCAAATGCTATTTTTTTACCAACAATGATCCTTCGATCTGTACGGTTTCAAAAATCTTATCCCTGCCTCTGCTATGATGACTCTCAGTAATACTACTACTAATACTATCAGTCTGTCTGTACTGTAGTAGCTAGTCTTGCCCAGTTGGCCAGTGCCACTCTTTATGTGAAAGGTTGTAATATAAAACTCATATTCACCAGTAGCTCTAGCCATTGAGTCCAATCCTTTGGGTCGTCGTCTTGTACTACTTCTAGTCTTATTGATCTTGAGTCTTTGTTAATCTTGAGGCTTTGAATATTCACAGCAACAAAAGCCCAACCAGATTTATTACTATTTTGATATGATAGCCTATAGGACAGACTACTACTGTTGTAGGGATCTTGCACATACACAGACCTTTGCACAAGAAAATAGGATATTGGTGATGGTAGATTGGACCTTCCTCACACATCTCAATCAGAAATTCAGCACCCACCACAATTCCACTGCTCGACTATAGTACTGTCTTGTCATAACTATTAGGTCTCCGAACCCTCCCCCAAAGATACCCAACAAGTAGACAACCCAGAACATAACACACCCAACCTCTCAGTCGTGGAAGCAATGCACATGCACACCCTTACTTTAATTTGCTCACTCGTGTAAGTTAGTCCACACCACATACCACCAAGTCTATGTAAGTTCAAAATGTTTATTTTGAATTGAGAAGCTCTGTACATTGTTTTATTATAAAATGCAGCACCAACCGGAAAATCAATAACATTAAAACAATAAACATTGTTACACTTATACAGTTGGGAATTAAATCATGATAACTGAACAGTGGTGGAAGGCAGCACCACCATCCCCTAGGAATTTAGGGGCATATCAACAACAACAGGCGATAATTATCTCTAAGCGCACTGAGCGCTAGGATAATTATCACCGGCTAGCGTGAATTTTTATCGCTGAGATAGCGTGCTATTAGCAACGCTTATCTCAATAGCGATAAAAATCCTCACACTAACAGGCTAACGTGAGATTATCGCTGGAAACCCAGCGATAATCTCACGTTACCTTGTTGATAGGGACAGGCAAACTTAGCCATGATATCCTCCTTCCATAGGATATCATGGCTAAGTCAGAAAAATACCAGACGTAAAAAAGCAGCGTTAACCGCGGTTAGCGCTGCTTTTTTTGTCTCTAACAGGGTTAGCGACATTCTTGATAATAGGAGAAATGTCGCTTAGGGACATTTTTCCTATTATTTTACTCTGGAACGCCCCCTTTGCATCTCATTAGAGATGCAAGGGGAAGCGTAGAGTAAAAGGGTGCTAACATGCACATTTGCATGTTAGCACCCTGTTGTTGATAGGGCGCTAGTTTTATCTCTCCTTTTTTGGCTTTTAAAGCCAAAAAAGCAGAGATAAAGCCCTTGTTGATATGCCCCTTAGTTTATATAAATTTATAAATGAAGATGTGAGTGAAGGGACCCCTCACCTTAGGAGAACCTAGTACTGGTAGTTGTTGCATCATTCAGAAGCTCTGCAAAGCTTTGGTTCCTAGAAGGGAATCTTCCGTCTGTAATGCGAAAAATGAAATGGTGTGCGTTAGTATATTGCAACTTGCAAGCATTTCTCAGCAGTGCCAAAAAGTGTAGCATTTATGGATAAGCAATATGGACTAACAGTACACCAGTACTTCCTAAAAAAGTGGCTTGTTAATGTTTTTGTTGACCGCTTGTACGCAGCGCGTAGACTAGACAGTAGCAGTGTGAGGCAGGTCATGTGGGCTCAAAGGTGTCTTATACAAGAAGCTGCAAGGTAACGTCACATGTGCAAAAATAAAAGACACAAAGGTAAAATGGTAGCATGGCTCGGGCTAATTAAGCAAAGGCTACAATGACCATATATAACTATTAGTGTCTACTCTACTACTACCTGATTTGTACTAGTGATGCATGTTGGTATTAACTAATTTTTCAACCTTGCTACTGATCAATAGGCGGGAGGTGTATATGACGCCTAATAAATGTGTAATATTTTCTAGGCGCATTCCCGACCACCATTGCCGGGGCCAGCGAAGGCGACGCGGAGGGCGAGGATGCGGCAGTTGCTGCAGATAGCAACGGAGTGGTAGGGGGAGTGGCAGCACCAGTGGCGGGCGGTGGTAAGTTAGATTCATAATCCTTAACTTTTGTTGAACTTGAAAGTACACTCACTGCAAGGGTGTACTGTATGTATATGTATACTGTACTGTTGAGACTTAGGGCCCCATTAGGATGGCGGGCGTATTGCCCCCGCCGGGCCGGCGGTATTCACCGCCGACACCAGAGGGGCAAACCTCCCGCCATCCCTGTAGAAAAGAGTCAGAGCCCCCCCCCATATGTCGACCAGGCGGAAAATGGTTCAATATGGCGGTGGTGTCTCTCTGAACACACCGCCAGCCATATAATCTGCATTTTGGAATGACTTTGCGTGGCGGCATTGCCGTCCGCCACGGAAAGGCATGCAGACATTGCAGAGTATGCTTGGGGGCCCCCATGGATAATACCTACCTATGCTATGGTACCCCCCCTGCCTTTCAAAGCAAAACGTGACAGGCTCCGTGCGGGGCCCATCATGTTGTGCTTGGAAAAGCAGCACAACATGTATTGTTAGCATTGCTTTCGGCACCGCCAACCAGAATGTAAAAAAAACAGGATGCGCCCGCCACTGTGCCGGGCGCATCATCCTAATTAATTGTCCCCACGGGACCCCCACCCTTTTTAGCATGGCGGGCAGACAAAGTCCGCCCGCCATCCGATGTCGTAAGTAAGTATAAGTTGTTGGGGCCGTTTGAAGAGTGAACTAGAAGACTAGAATCCCTTTAATTTGCATAGGAGCGGGACTATTGAGTAACCAATGGCCTCATCTATCTGATTTCAACTTCGCTATAAAAGTTTTATGGAGAAGAGCACCTGGTGCACTGTTCAACTAAAAAGTGAAAGACGGGTGGAAGTAAGGACGGGCGAGATTTAAAATGTTATGTACTACTGTGCTTTATAGTGCTACTCTACCATGCCACTATGTGTATAAATAATTAACTTGTCTTACTGTTTTCTAAGAGTATATTTTACAATTGTCTTGTTTTTTTCTTTTTGATACACAGCTACTCCTAAACTAAACCGCAAGGAGTTGGCCGCCAAGGCACGGCGCCAGAAGCTGGAGGCAATCCAGCGGGAATACCGGCGGCTGGTGGTCTTAGCCGAGGAGGAGGAGGAGACTGCGGCAGCAATTCAAGCCTCCTCCAGTGCCCCGGGCCCCATCCACCGCCCTCCAGCGGTACGGCGCCACCATCTGGCGGCTGCCCGCCGCCACCATAGTGCCATCTCCGGTGCCCCCCCACTGTGGCTGCAACTGCCGCGCCCTAATACGCCGCGTCGCCCGTCTAGAGCACCAAATGCGTGTCCTCCTTGAGTCCCGCACCACACCTTAGTCCCTGTCATTAAGTTCTGCCCCTTTTTTAATTCTTGTTTGGGTGGGTGGAAACTTGTTTGGGCGTTGGGTTTGGGATTTTTTATTTACGGACTTTTTCTCCTATGGACAATTGGACATTGGTTGGGTTAGGGAGGGGGGTGGGTCAGCTTTTGTGGGTTTAGTGTCTTTTTGTTAGGGAAAATTAAATATATTTTTCTATGTTACATGCAATGTTGTTAATGTTTTGTTGGTGGGGTAACTGTTTTACATCACACTGTTTCTTTGCTGGTGCATGACCGCCCATAGCATTTGTTTGATTTAAATAATTAGCTGACTGTGTAAGACACAAACAGATAGGTGCGACACACCTCACTGATTGACTTGTCCTTCTAGTACTTTCAGTCTGTCCTCTAGTCTATGCATTCTTTATCTGGACTGGTGTGTGAAAATGAAATCATTGACAACATGTCCATTATTAATTCTGCCTTCCCCAAACTTCTCTCTTACCTGTGCTTGATGTTTATGTCCAACTGTGGCACAGCAATGGCTGCATGGTGAAGATGGTTTCCTTTTTCTAACATGCCATGATTGGGGTGGTGGTGGTGGTAGTATAGTAGTAGTAGTAGACACTGGCAGGGCGGCAGCATTTGCAAAAAAAGAAAATGAGACAGTCAATCGCCTTTGAGAGACTATTAGAGGAGTAGTAGAATGAAGTACAGTACAGAACTTACAGAGCAACAATAATATGCTCAAATATTAGACAACAAAACATAATGGTGGTTGGGATAGCCTACTAGACAGAGTTACAAACTATAGTTGTGTCGAGTCACTTGACTAGGCCTACAGCCTAACAGTTAGTGCTGTATATGAGGAATGACAACAAACAAATCCAATCAATGCCGGCAATTCATGCTGAGGTATATGTTCCTTTGTTAAATAAAATAACTTAAAATATCCTACTCATGGGTGGGCAAGCAGAAGAAGATCATCGCTCTGCCTTGAAATTGAAGTACTGTTGCTTTCGCCACATCCGCCCCAGCAAGTGTGTGATTAAGTATTGGTGTACATTTAATTTAGTCACACCTCGACAATAAGTCACACAGCCTGGGGGAAGAGGGTTAGGGTTTGTTGAATGGATGGGAAGGGGGTTTTTGGGAAAGGTTTGACATAGAAAAACAGTATGCATGGACAAACAAACGACAATCATTGAAGACTACCATATCCATATGTTAATGGAGAAAAAGGAAATGCATGCATGATGATGAGAGTAGGCCTGGGCGGCAAATTCCATTCCGTTCGCGGAATTTGCGGAATTTGGGTAATTTCGCGTTCTGCGGAGAACGCGAAATTGCCCAAAATTCTGCTTTCCCCGACTTCGCAAAATTTTTGCTTGTTCGCGTTCTCAAAATGCGTGTTCGCGAGATATTTCTCCCCGAGCACGCAAACCGCAATTGTGAACAGGAAAAAAGCATCGCGAACAAGCAGTTCCGCGTGTTCGCGGAATTTCTGCGTGTTCGCGGAGATTTTTTACCGTTTCGCGGAGATTTACGTAACGCGATTACGCAAATTACGCCCACCCCTAGATGAGAGACCCGGATTACATACACTTCTAGTTCTTGTTCTGTTGTTCCGGCCTTAATACTTTTACAGATAGCAAATAGAAATTTTAAATATTGGTAGGGAAGAATCGTAAACAGAGAGCAAACCTAATGATGATAATAACAACTCCAAGAACACACTGTTGTAAAGATTGTATACAAAATATTAATCAAATTATTTAAAAGAAGCTAAAAGTGGATACTGTTACTGTGTTATCCTGGTAAAAAATGTGGACTGGATTTACATCTCAGCATTCCTCTTGGTCCTCCTCTCGTCCATCAATCTTGGGTGTGTCCCCTCGCCACTCGCCCCTGCCCGGCTGGAAACAAAAATATCGATTTATTGGTAAGGTAAGTGTGCATTGTAATGTTTTCCAAAGTATAGGGCAAGGCCTGGCCTGTAATTGTAGATGGAAAACCAAAGGGGATTTTGAGAAACAAAGTTGAAACAAATGCACAAGTTATAGTGTAGTGCAACAAGAACACTTTCCGAGGTGGCATGTATGCATCATCTCTACTCTAGTCTGTTTCCAGCATTGACCTTCAACAATAACAGGAGAGAGCAGGCTCACAGTGCTTAGCAGTAGCACATCTTACGTTAAGACTTTAGAGTACTTTTTTTTTTAAAGAGTTGGACAAAGGCAAAGCACATTATCCATTCCAAACATAGCATTTTACAGTTTAAGTTAGTAAATCAATGCACCGCAGTCATCCCACCGCTACACTCTATTCCACTTCTACAGACATTTGGGTCTTCTGTGGTTGTTGTTGACGTGTTTACCTTTAGGCTTTTAAGTTTATGCTACTCATGAAACGTCCTCCTGACTTCATCATCATCTCCGATACTTTTACTGACTGACTGTGAAGATCGGCGTGCAGTAGAAGTAAAATTGTTATTACACAACAAGAGTAGAAATAATATTGACTTGAGTCAGTCTTTAGTGTGTACAGAAAGATAGATTACTAGTACACTTTGACTTCACTTTGTGCACAACAAACAAACAATGAAAACACAAAGACCAATCACTCAGAGTCAGGTGTCCAATGCATGCCATTAATTGTCATTACCTGTTCCTTCTCATCTTAAGTTAACGGGCCGTCTATTTCGCCATCATCATGATGGGCGGTGCTGTTGTGTCATCATACTCATTGCGCAGATATAGTGAGTCCCCTTCCTGTATTGAATTAAAAGCAATTTCTTATTTGCAAGAAGGGGAAAATTGAATTCACCTTGAGTTAAGTTTAGTGTGTTCTGGAGAAAGTTGATTAGTGGCAGTGCACAATTACATAAATTCATGCACAACAAACACAACAAAATCATTCAGTCTGCGACTCTGCGTCCAATGCATGGCATCCATCATTACCTGTTCCATCTTATTTTCAGTTAATGGCCAGTCTCTCTCGGCTCTTAAAAGGAGGATAGCTATAGTAGTCATCTGATTCATGCTCCACTTCTTTTGGCAGGGCTAGGAAAGTTTGATTGTTTTCTTGTAGTATTTTACCATCATCCAATCATCATTCATGAGGGCAATGGATTTGGGTGGGAGATTCAGTATGATGGAGCGGAGGAGCTGGATTCGGAGGACTGTACTGTCAAATTGCAGACACCTGAAAATTGTATATTAAATAAGAAGAGTAGAAGACGGTGGTAATGGATTTGTTGTGATTCACAAGTTTGTAACCGAAACGACAGACACACAAATAACGGTGGGAAAAAAGGGAGGAAGACAGTAAGTGCAAGCCTAATTGTCAGGGAAGTATAGCTCGTCCTCAAACTCTGGGGGGTCAGCCAGTAGTAGGTAATCATCATGTGACACACCACTTCCGTCACCTGAGCCGCTGTCCTCATCTTCCTCCATTGCTTCATGTATTGTGTAATTCGGTGGTATGAAGTGCTGATTCATTTTGATCATTGTTAACCTCTCCACGTTTTTGGGCGAGAGACTGGACCTTCTCAATGTTACAATGGAACCAGCAGCACTGAAAACACGTTCGGAAGAGACACTTGCGACAGGGCAAGCCAGATATCTTATCGCCAGCCTGCTGAGCTGTGGCCATTCAGACATTTTCCTATACCAATACTGCAATGGGTTTTGATCAATGTACACCTCTGTTGGGTCGTCCAGATAGGCCTGGACCATCCGCTCAATGTTCAGGGTTGCTGCTGGTAAGCTTTTGTGCTGTTTTTTCTGTGCATCAGCACTCTGCTTATTAATGCCTAACTTCACATACCAATCGTGTAATGATTGTACTCGGCCTAATGATCCAGTTATTGTTTCTGTTGTCGATAGTGATGGTGAGTGTTGTGATCCAAACGCACTGCCCTCAGCCGACGAAGTTGCACTTGATCCTGCATGGCCTGCTTCAGTACTTCTTGTGAGTTGATCTTGCGGACTTTTAATTAGCAGCCGTTCGTTTTCCAACTTACTGGCTGCTTCAACTATACAACTTTTGTAGCGGGCAACATCAATCTCGGAAAAAGCAAAGAATGTCTTCAGTCTAAATTTTGTATGTGGATCCAGAATTGTGCCACAAATGTAATGTTCTTGTGACAAAATTTTATTTTGTATCCTTACATTTTCAGCTAAGCGCTGGGAAAGCTCTCCACCAATTAATGGGCTTGCTTTTTGTCCTCTACACCTTTGTATGATTCAGACACATTATTCAGCTGATGCTCTAGCATTTGCAATAATGGGATAGCTTGGCCCATTGTACAGTCCTCCTTGCTGACTTCACGTGTGAAGACCTCAAAAGGACACAGCATCTCAGTCAGGCATTTAATTAGGCTCCATTGATCCATCTCAAGGTTCATGCCTTTAACAGTAGCATCCCTGCTTCTGTTCCAGACATATTCATGGAGTGACCTGTACTGCTCATACAGACGATCAAGCATGTAATACGTTGAGTTCCAACGTGTTGCCACCTCCTGGATGAGTGCCTTGACTGGCATCCTATGTTCACGTTGAATGATCCTCAGCTGCTTCCGAGCTTTAAAAGAATGGCCGAAATGAGTGCATATTCTTCGGCAAATGGCCAGTAAATTGCTGACTTTGGGTTCTGTTTTCAGAAAGTCTTGAACTATAATGTTTATGCAGTGCGCCAAACACGGAACCCTGAAATAGGAACCAAGTTCCATGGCCTTAAGTACATTACTGCCATTGTCTGTGGCAACAAAACCAATACCAAGCCCTCTTGGCCACAGCCATTCCAAAACCTTGCTGCGAAACTTGTGTAAAATGTTTTCAGCCGTATGAGATTTCTCCATGGCGAACATGGCTACAGTTGCATGTTTCCGAGTACCTTCAAAAATCGCAGCTGTGTCAACAGCACCTCGTGCAGATAGCTTATCTCTAACCCCCACAAAAGAGATCCAGTGTGCAGTGATGCACATGTAATCTGTGGCTTGGCAACTGGTCCACATGTCTGTTGTCAGGTGGATATTGTGCACAGCACTCTGCTGCAAAGCTTGTCCAACCAATTCCAGCACATCATGATGTAGTGCCGGAACAGCAATTCTTGCAAAATAGGACCGGCTGGGAACCTTCCATTTAGGGCAGATGGCAGACACAAATTCAAGGAAACCCACCCCTTCCACAAATGAAAAAGGAAGAAGGTTCAGCGCTAACATTTTAGCCAGCTTCGCATTGTCCAATCGTGCCATTGGGTGGTTGCGTTGGAACTGCCCCTCCAACCTAAACATGCTCTCAATGGTAGGCTGGATTACTTTCCTTTGTGGTGCTGTTTTCATTAACCCACTAAGGCTCAACGACACAGATTGTCTCATTGCGGTACTTGGTCGCCTTGGTTTCTCACTCTCAGCCTGACTCAGATTATGGCTCTTACTGCGGTGCCACTCTGATGTTACTGAGGAGGATGTGGGCGTTCCCACTGCACTACTGGGGACAGAGCTAGAAATTCCTCCCTCTTCTTCACCTGCCACCGCAATAATATCGCTCCCTGATTCCTCCTGACCAACTTCAATGGGTTGAGTTTTTCTACCTTCTTTTAACTTAAGTAGGTGATCCTCCCACACGATAGTGTGGTGTATTCTGAGATGACTTGCTTGTCCTCCGGTACCATAGTTTGTACCAAGCTTACCACGCCGAACACCTTGCCGACAAATTGAGCATATAGCAACGTTCTCCTCCTTGGCGCTAACAGAAAAGAAGTCCCAAATTGGGGAGGAGAACTTTCTGGCACTGCTGGATGTGCCACTTTCAATACCAGGTGAACTGGAGAGTGTGCTTGAAATATGACCCTGTGCACCTAGACTGTGACTTTTACTACCACTACCTACTTAGATGTTTGAGCTGGATGTAGGTCCCTGCCAGGCCTTGGAAAATATGGCAGCTGGAGGTAGTGGTGGTGTAACCTGTGTTGGTGATATCCGTGCTACATCCCGCTCAGTAGCAGCCTTTCTGGATAGGGTGAGAATGTTGGTCTCCAATCCCTTTGGGGCGGGAGTAATGTGCGTGATGACTGGCTCGTCTTCATCAACATCATCATCACCCCCCTCTTCTACATCTACCTCCATAACTCTAAGTTTTTCTGGGACCTTCCTTTTCAGAAGCATTGTCTTGTGGCGTATATCACTCTCAGACTGAGCTGGTGGGAGCCAAGTGGCATCACGATCATCAGAAGCGGGGCTTGAAGAAGAAGATGATGGACTAAGCCTCCTTTTCCTTGCTGGTGGTCTGGAAGACAATAGATCTTCTGAAACAGTGGTTTGACTTTGCTCCACTTTGTCTGCAGGAAGCTCGATTTCCTGAAATGCCCCTACGTCAGGAGCAACAACTACTATGGGGGGCTGATGCGGCCGCTGCTGTTCTTGTTGCGGCCGCTGCTGTTCTTGTTGCGGCTGCTGCTGTTCTTGTTGCGGTCGCTGCTGTTCTTGTTGCGGCCGCTGCTGTTCTTGTTGTGGCCGCTGCTGTTCTTGTTACGGCAGCTGCTGTTCTTGTTGCGGCTGCTGCTGTTCTTGTTGCGGCTGCTGCTGTTCTTGTTGCGGCTGCTGCTGTTCTTGTTGTGGCTGCACACTGATCTGCTGAGTTTGCGCCTGCGTTGAACTTGATTGTGTACTACTTTGCGGTAATGACATTTCTTCAACATCGCTGCTCGTTAGTAGACTGGCTACCTCTGCGACACTAAAGCCCTTGGGCCTAGGTTGGTGGGGTTGGACCGCTGTGCTGCTCCCAGCTTGGTTCCCGGACAACGCTGCTGCAGGCGTAACATTTTTGGTGCCAAAAAAAACATTGGCCGGCACACCACCAGTTGTGGTTAATGGCACTTCCTTTTTCTGTTCCTTCTTCTCACCGGCAACTTTCTTGGTAATGGACCTGGTACCTTTCTTTGGGGCCACCTTCTTCAGATGTCAGGCAGGATGCAGATGCACAACAAGTTCTGGTCACACGTGGACGTGATGTGCAGCAGGACGTCTGTCTGGCTGGCAGTACAACGGGTAGCTGGGTGATGATGACACCTCCTCCTCTGTCTTTTGTGCACCTAAAAGCAAATAAGCCAGGAGAAGAACATCAGTGAAATGTTGCATTTGTTGTTGTGGTTCAGTTACTGTACTAGTGCAAACATAATATAGTCTAGCCATTTATGACTTTTTTTTAACTAGGGCTATGTTATACTACTGTGTACAGTCACACACTACACTCTCAGGAAGGATAGGAAAGTTAATAATAACCACCAAAATAAAAACGTAATGGAAGTGGGGTGCACCCTATTTGCCATTACATTTTTTGAGCATCTCAGCATCCATGGAGCTGCTGCTGGCAAAGGAGGTGGATAGATGGAAGCAGTAAGCCAAATAGCCAATAGGAAAACCATGCAGGCCTATGGCAAAAGCAGGACACTAATAACTCCCAGTCCAAACAAAAAAAAAAGGCCACCACCCACATGGACACTCACAAATCACAAACAAGCCGGGGGCCTGGGAAACACCAGGAGCTGACAAAAGGCCTATAAAAGCCAGGTAAAGGATGCATGCTAAAGCACACTGCTCTGCCTTTTTAATGCAACAAAATGGAAATACGAACATTCAAATGCCCCAAAAAGGTCTGCAGTGTGCATTCATTGCACACCAACACACCAGACACATACAACAAAGGCATGTCTTTAAGACAACCAACATCAGAAAGGCCACCCCAAAAAAACACACTTCCCCAACTCAATCCAATTCCATCCATGCCCTAAATGATGTCTAAAAATTCAACAGACCACACAGAAAACACTTGATTAATAAAGCTGTGGCTACCTGCTCTGATCCTAGTGGATGAAAGCAGACCTGTTGGCAGACAAGGCCAAGCAAGCTTGCAGGCCTAGGCTTCAAAATGGCCACCAGCCACATGGCCAGGCCCAACAACATCAGAAAGGCCACCCCCAAAAAAGACACTTCCCCAACTCAATCCAATGCCATCCATGCCCTAAATGATGTCTAAATTCAACAGACCACACAGAAAACACTTGATTAATAAAGCTGTGGCTACCTGCTCTGATCCTAGTGGATGAAAGCAGACCTGTTGGCAGACAAGGCCAAGCAAGCTTGCAGGCCTAGGCTTCAAAATGGCCACCAGCCACATGGCCAGGCCCAACAACATCAGAAAGGCCACCCCAAAAAAACACACTTCCCCAACTCAATCCAATGCCATCCATGCCCTAAATGATGTCTAAATTCAACAGACCACACAGAAAACACTTGATTAATAAAGCTGTGGCTGCCTGCTCTGATCCTAGTGGATGAAAGCAGGCCTGTTGGCAGACAAGGCCAGGCAAGCTTGCAGGCCTAGGCTTCAAAATGGCCACCAGCCACATGGCCAGGCCCAACAACATCAGAAAGTCCACCCCCAAAAAAAACACTTCCCCAACTCAATCCAATGCCATCCATGCCCTAAATGATGTCTAAATTCAACAGACCACACAGAAAACACTTGATTAATAAAGCTGTGGCTACCTGCTCTGATCCTAGTGGATGAAAGCAGGCCTGTTGGCAGACAAGGCCAGGCAAGCTTGCAGGCCTAGGCTTCAAAATGGCCACCAGCCACATGGCCAGGCCCAACAACATCAGAAAGCCCACCCCAAAAAACACACTTCCCCAACTCAATCCAATGCCATCCATGCCCCAAATGATGTCTAAATTCAACAGACCACACAGAAAACACTTAATTAATAAAGCTGTGGCTACCTGCTCTGATCCTAGTGGATGAAAAAGCAGGCCTGTTGGCAGACAAGGTCAGGCAAGCTTGCAGGCCTAGGCTTCAAAATGGCCACCAGCCACATGGCCAGGCCCAACAACATCAGAAAGGCCACCCCAAAAAAACACACTTCCCCAACTCAATCCAATGCCATCCATGCCCTAAATGATGTCTAAATTCAACAGACCACACAGAAAACACTTGATTAATAAAGTTGTGGCTACCTGCTCTGATCCTAGTGGATGAAAGCAGGTCTGTTGCCAGACAAGGCCAGGCAAGCTTGCAGGCCTAGGCTACAAAATGGCCACCAGCCACATGGCCAGGCCCAACAACATCAGAAATGCCACCCCAAAAAAACACACTTCCCCAACTCAATCCAATGCCATCCATGCCCTAAATGATGTCTAAATTCAACGGACCACACAGAAAACACTTGATTAACCCCTTCTATGCTGCGCAGATTCCGCCGCTGTGCTGACGGAATCTTGCGCGGGCGTGGTCATGACGGAACGGTTCCGTCATGAGCACAGCTCAACCGTGGCTCATGACGGAACCGTTCCGTCATGAGCACCGAAGGGGTTAATAAAGCTGTGGCTACCTGCTCTGATCCTAGTGGATGAAAGCAGGCCTGTTGGCAGACAAGGCCAGGCAAGCTTGCAGGCCTAGGCTTCAAAATGGCCACCAGCCACATGGCCAGGCCCAACAACATCAGAAAGCCCACCCCAAAAAACACACTTCCTCAACTCAATCCAATGCCATCCATGCCCTAAATTATGTCTAAATTCAACAGACCACACAGAAAACACTTAATTAATAAAGCTGTGGCTACCTGCTCTGATCCTAGTGGATGAAAAAGCAGGCCTGTTGGCAGACAAGGCCAGGCAAGCTTGCAGGCCTAGGCTTCAAAATGGCCACCAGCCACATGGCCAGGCCCAACAACATCAGAAAGCCCACCCCAAAAAAACACACTTCCCCAACTATATCCAATGCCATCCATGCCCTAAATGATGTCTAAATTCAACAGACCACACAGAAAACACTTGATTAATAAAGCTGTGGCTACCTGCTCTGATCCTAGTGGATGAAAGCTGGCCTGTTGGCGGACAAGGCCAGGCAAGCTTGCAGGCCTAGGCTTCAAAATGGCCACCAGCCACATGGCCAGGCCCAACAACATCAGAAAGCCCACCCCAAAAAAACACACTTCCCCAACTCAATCCAATGCCATCCATGCCCTAAATGATGTCTAAATTCAACAGACCACACAGAAAACACTTTATTAATAAAGCTGTGGCTACCTGCTCTGATCCTAGTGGATGAAAGCAGGCCTGTTGGCAGACAAGGCCAGGCAAGCTTGCAGCCCTAGGCTTCAAAATGGCCACCAGCCACATGGCCAGGCCCAACAACATCAGAAAGCCCACCCCAAAAAAACACACTTCCCCAACTCAATCCAATGCCATCCATGCCCTAAATGATGTCTAAATTCAACAGACCACACAGAAAACACTTGATTAATAAAGCTGTGGCTACCTGCTCTGATCCTAGTGGATGAAAGCAGGCCTGTTGGCAGACAAGGCCAGGCAAGCTTGCAGGCCTAGGCTTCAAAATGGCCACCAGCCATATGGCCAGGCCCAACAACATCAGAAAGCCCACCCCAAAAAACACACTTCCCCAACTCAATCCAATGCCATCCATGCCCTAAATGATGTCTAAATTCAAAAGACCACACAGAAAACACTTGATTAATAAAGCTGTGGCTACCTGCTCTGATCCTAGTGGATGAAAGCAGGCCTGTTGGCAGACAAGGCCAGGCAAGCTTGCAGACCTAGGCTTCAAAATGGCCACCAGCCACATGGCCAGGCCCAACAACATCAGAAAGGCCACCTCAAAAAACACACTTCCTCAACTCAATCCAATGCCATCCATGCCCTAAATTATGTCTAAATTCAACAGACCACACAGAAAACACTTAATTAATAAAGCTGTGGCTACCTGCTCTGATCCTAGTGGATGAAAAAGCAGGCCTGTTGGCAGACAAGGCCAGGCAAGCTTGCAGGCCTAGGCTTCAAAATGGCCACCAGCCACATGGCCAGGCCCAACAACATCAGAAAGGCCACCCCAAAAAAACACACTTCCCCAACTATATCCAATGCCATCCATGCCCTAAATGATGTCTAAATTCAACAGACCACACAGAAAACACTTGATTAATAAAGCTGTGGCTACCTGCTCTGATCCTAGTGGATGAAAGCTGGCCTGTTGGCAGACAAGGCCAGGCAAGCTTGCAGTCCTAGGCTTCAAAATGGCCACCAGCCACATGGCCAGGCCCAACAACATCAGAAAGCCCACCCCGAAAAACCACACTTCCCCAACTCAATCCAATGCCATCCATGCCCTAAATGATGTCTAAGATCAACAGACCACACAGAAAACACTTTATTAATAAAGATGTGGCTACCTGCTCTGATCCTAGTGGATGAAAGCAGGCCTGTTGGCGGACAAGGCCAGGCAAACATGCAGGCCTAGGCTTCAAAATGGCCACCAGCCACATGGCCAGGCCCAACAACATCAGAAAGCCCACCCCAAAAAACACACTTCCTCAACTCAATCCAATGCCATCCATGCCCTAAATTATGTCTAAATTCAACAGACCACACAGAAAACACTTAATTAATAAAGCTGTGGCTACCTGCTCTGATCCTAGTGGATGAAAAAGCAGGCCTGTTGGCAGACAAGGCCAGGCAAGCTTGCAGGCCTAGGCTTCAAAATGGCCACCAGCCACATGGCCAGGCCCAACAACATCAGAAAGGCCACCCCAAAAAAGCACACTTCCCCAACTATATCCAATGCCATCCATGCCCTAAATGATGTCTAAATTCAACAGACCACACAGAAAACACTTGATTAATAAAGCTGTGGCTACCTGCTCTGATCCTAGTGGATGAAAGCTGGCCTGTTGGCGGACAAGGCCAGGCAAGCTTGCAGGCCTAGGCTTCAAAATGGCCACCAGCCACATGGCCAGGCCCAACAACATCAGAAAGCCCACCCCAAAATAACACACTTCCCCAACTCAATCCAATGCCATCCATGCCCTAAATGATGTCTAAATTCAACAGACCACACAGAAAACACTTGATTAATAAAGCTGTGGCTACCTGCTCTGATCCTAGTGGATGAAAGCAGGCCTGTTGGCAGACAAGGCCAGGCAAGCTTGCAGGCCTAGGCTTCAAAATGGCCACCAGCCATATGGCCAGGCCCAACAACATCAGAAAGCCCACCCCAAAAAACACACTTCCCCAACTCAATCCAATGCCATCCATGCCCTAAATGATGTCTAAATTCAAAAGACCACACAGAAAACACTTGATTAATAAAGCTGTGGCTACCTGCTCTGATCCTAGTGGATGAAAGCAGGCCTGTTGGCAGACAAGGCCAGGCAAGCTTGCAGACCTAGGCTTCAAAATGGCCACCAGCCACATGGCCAGGCCCAACAACATCAGAAAGGCCACCCCAAAAAAAAAACACACTTCCCCAACTCAATCCAATGCCATCCATGCCCTAAATGATGTCTAAATTCAACAGACCACACAGAAAACACTTTATTAATAAAGCTGTGGCTACCTGCTCTGATCCTAGTGGATGAAAGCAGGCCTGTTGGCAGACAAGGCCAGGCAAGCATGCAGGCATAGGCTTCAAAATGGCCACGAGCCACATGGCCAGGCCCAACAACATCAGAAAGCCCACCCCAAAAAACACACTTCCTCAACTCAATCCAATGCCATCCATGCCCTAAATGATGTCTAAATTCAACAGACCACACAGAAAACACTTAATTAATAAAGCTGTGGCTACCTGCTCTGATCCTAGTGGATGAAAAAGCAGGCCTGTTGGCAGACAAGGCCAGATAAGCTTGCAGGCCTAGGCTTCAAAAGGGCCACCAGCCACATGGCCAGGCCAACCAACATCAGAAAGGCCACCCCAAAAAAACACACTTCCCCAACTATATCCAATGCCATCCATGCCCTAAATGATGTCTAAATTCAACAGACCACACAGAAAACACTTGATTAATAAAGCTGTGGCTACCTGCTCTGATCCTAGTCGATGAAAGCTGGCCTGTTGGCAGACAAGGCCAGGCAAGCTTGCAGGCCTAGGCTTCAAAATGGCCACCAGCCACATGGCCAGGCCCAACAACATCAGAAAGCCCACCCCGAAAAAACACACTTTCCCAACTCAATCCAATGCCATCCATGCCCTAAATGATGTCTAAGATCAACAGACCACACAGAAAACACTTTATTAATAAAGCTGTGGCTACCTGCTCTGATCCTAGTGGATGAAAGCAGGCCTGTTGGCGGACAAGGCCAGGCAAGCATGCAGGCCTAGGCTTCAAAATGGCCACCAGCCACATGGCCAGGCCCAACAACATCAGAAAGCCCACCCCAAAAAACACACTTCCTCAACTCAATCCAATGCCATCCATGCCCTAAATTATGTCTAAATTCAACAGACCACACAGAAAACACTTAATTAATAAAGCTGTGGCTACCTGCTCTGATCCTAGTGGATGAAAAATCAGGCATGTTGGCAGACAAGGCCAGGCAAGCTTGCAGGCCTAGGCTTCAAAATGGCCACCAGCCACATGGCCAGGCCCAACAACATCAGAAAGGCCACCCCAAAAAAGCACACTTCCCCAACTATATCCAATGCCATCCATGCCCTAAATGATGTCTAAATTCAACAGACCACAAAGAAAACACTTGATTAATAAAGCTGTGGCTACCTGCTCTGATCCTAGTGGATGAAAGCTGGCCTGTTGGCAGACAAGGCCAGGCAAGCTTGCAGGCCTAGGCTTCAAAATGGCCACCAGCCACATGGCCAGGCCCAACAACATCAGAAAGCCCACCCCGAAAAAACACACTTCCCCAACTCAATCCAATGCCATCCATGCCCTAAATGATGTCTAAATTCAACAGACCTTACAGAAAACACTTTATTAATAAAGCTGTGGCTACCTGCTCTGATCCTAGTGGATGAAAGCAGGCCTGTTGGCAGACAAGGCCAGGCAAGCTTGCAGCCCCAGGCTTCAAAATGGCCACCAGCCACATGGCCAGGCCCAACAACATCAGAAAGCCCACCCCAAAAAAACACACTTCCCCAACTCAATCCAATGCCATCCATGCCCTAAATGATGTCTAAACTCAACAGACCACACAGAAAACTCTTGATTAATAAAGCTGTGGCTACCTGCTCTGATCCTAGTGGATGAAAGCAGGCCTGTTGGCAGACAAGGCCAGGCAAGCTTGCAGGCCTAGGCTTCAAAATGGCCACCAGCCACATGGCCAGGCCCAACAATATCAGAAAGCCCACCCCAAAAAACACACTTCCCCAACTCAATCCAATGCCATCCATGCCCTAAATGATGTCTAAATTCAACAGACCACACAGAAAACACTTAATTAATAAAGCTGTGGCTACCTGCTCTGATCCTAGTGGATGAAAAATCAGGCCTGTTGGCAGACAAGGCCAGGCAAGCTTGCAGGCCTAGGCTTCAAATTGGCCACCAGCCACATGGCTAGGCCCAACAACATCAGAAAGGCCACCCCAAAAAAAAACACTTCCCCAACTATATCCAATGCCATCCATGCCCTAAATGATGTCTAAATTCAACAGACCACACAGAAAACACTTGGTTAATAAAGCTGTGGCTACCTGCTCTGATCCTAGTGGATGAAAGCAGGCCTGTTAGCAGACAAGGCCAGGCAAGCTTGCAGGCCTAGGCTTCAAAATGGCCACCAGCCACATGGCCAGGCCCAACAACATCAGAAAGCCCACCCCAAAAAAACACACTTCCCCAACTCAATCCAATGCCATCCATGCCCTAAATGATGTCTAAATTCAACGGACCACACAGAAAACACTTGATTAATAAAGCTGTGGCTACCTGCTCTGATCCTAGTGGATGAAAGCAGGCCTGTTGGCAGACAAGGCCAGGCAAGCTTGCAGGCCTAGGCTTCAAAATGGCCACCAGCCACATGGCCAGGCCCAACAACATCAGAAAGCCCACCCCAAAAAACACACTTCCTCAACTCAATCCAATGCCATCCATGCCCTAAATTATGTCTAAATTCAACAGACCACACAGAAAACACTTAATTAATAAAGCTGTGGCTACCTGCTCTGATCCTAGTGGATGAAAAAGCAGGCCTGTTGGCAGACAAGGCCAGGCAAGCTTGCAGGCCTAGGCTTCAAAATGGCCACCAGCCACATGGCCAGGCCCAACAACATCAGAAAGCCCAACCCAAAAAAACACACTTCCCCAACTATATCCAATGCCATCCATGCCCTAAATGATGTCTAAATTCAACAGACCACACAGAAAACACTTGATTAATAAAGCTGTGGCTACCTGCTCTGATCCTAGTGGATGAAAGCTGGCCTGTTGGCGGACAAGGCCAGGCAAGCTTGCAGGCCTAGGCTTCAAAATGGCCACCAGCCACATGGCCAGGCCCAACAACATCAGAAAGCCCACCCCAAAAAAACACACTTCCCCAACTCAATCCAATGCCATCCATGCCCTAAATGATGTCTAAATTCAACAGACCACACAGAAAACACTTTATTAATAAAGCTGTGGCTACCTGCTCTGATCCTAGTGGATGAAAGCAGGCCTGTTGGCAGACAAGGCCAGGCAAGCTTGCAGCCCTAGGCTTCAAAATGGCCACCAGCCACATGGCCAGGCCCAACAACATCAGAAAGCCCACCCCAAAAAAACACACTTCCCCAACTCAATCCAATGCCATCCATGCCCTAAATGATGTCTAAATTCAACAGACCACACAGAAAACACTTGATTAATAAAGCTGTGGCTACCTGCTCTGATCCTAGTGGATGAAAGCAGGCCTGTTGGCAGACAAGGCCAGGCAAGCTTGCAGGCCTAGGCTTCAAAATGGCCACCAGCCATATGGCCAGGCCCAACAACATCAGAAAGCCCACCCCAAAAAACACACTTCCCCAACTCAATCCAATGCCATCCATGCCCTAAATGATGTCTAAATTCAAAAGACCACACAGAAAACACTTGATTAATAAAGCTGTGGCTACCTGCTCTGATCCTAGTGGATGAAAGCAGGCCTGTTGGCAGACAAGGCCAGGCAAGCTTGCAGACCTAGGCTTCAAAATGGCCACCAGCCACATGGCCAGGCCCAACAACATCAGAAAGGCCACCTCAAAAAACACACTTCCTCAACTCAATCCAATGCGATCCATGCCCTAAATTATGTCTAAATTCAACAGACCACACAGAAAACACTTAATTAATAAAGCTGTGGCTACCTGCTCTGATCCTAGTGGATGAAAAAGCAGGCCTGTTGGCAGACAAGGCCAGGCAAGCTTGCAGGCCTAGGCTTCAAAATGGCCACCAGCCACATGGCCAGGCCAAACAACATCAGAAAGGCCACCCCAAAAAAACACACTTCCCCAACTATATCCAATGCCATCCATGCCCTAAATGATGTCTAAATTCAACAGACCACACAGAAAACACTTGATTAATAAAGCTGTGGCTACCTGCTCTGATCCTAGTGGATGAAAGCTGGCCTGTTGGCAGACAAGGCCAGGCAAGCTTGCAGTCCTAGGCTTCAAAATGGCCACCAGCCACATGGCCAGGCCCAACAACATCAGAAAGCCCACCCCGAAAAACCACACTTCCCCAACTCAATCCAATGCCATCCATGCCCTAAATGATGTCTAAGATCAACAGACCACACAGAAAACACTTTATTAATAAAGCTGTGGCTACCTGCTCTGATCCTAGTGGATGAAAGCAGGCCTGTTGGCGGACAAGGCCAGGCAAGCATGCAGGCCTAGGCTTCAAAATGGCCACCAGCCACATGGCCAGGCCCAACAACATCAGAAAGCCCACCCCAAAAAACACACTTCCTCAACTCAATCCAATGCCATCCATGCCCTAAATTATGTCTAAATTCAACAGACCACACAGAAAACACTTAATTAATAAAGCTGTGGCTACCTGCTCTGATCCTAGTGGATGAAAAAGCAGGCCTGTTGGCAGACAAGGCCAGGCAAGCTTGCAGGCCTAGGCTTCAAAATGGCCACCAGCCACATGGCCAGGCCCAACAACATCAGAAAGGCCACCCCAAAAAAGCACACTTCCCCAACTATATCCAATGCCATCCATGCCCTAAATGATGTCTAAATTCAACAGACCACACAGAAAACACTTGATTAATAAAGCTGTGGCTACCTGCTCTGATCCTAGTGGATGAAAGCTGGCCTGTTGGCGGACAAGGCCAGGCAAGCTTGCAGGCCTAGGCTTCAAAATGGCCACCAGCCACATGGCCAGGCCCAACAACATCAGAAAGCCCACCCCAAAATAACACACTTCCCCAACTCAATCCAATGCCATCCATGCCCTAAATGATGTCTAAATTCAACAGACCACACAGAAAACACTTTATTAATAAAGCTGTGGCTACCTGCTCTGATCCTAGTGAATGAAAGCAGGCCTGTTGGCAGACAAGGCCAGGCAAGCTTGCAGCCCTAGGCTTCAAAATGGCCACCAGCCACATGGCCAGGCCCAACAACATCAGAAAGCCCACCCCAAAAAAACACACTTCCCCAACTCAATCCAATGCCATCCATGCCCTAAATGATGTCTAAATTCAACAGACCACACAGAAAACACTTGATTAATAAAGCTGTGGCTACCTGCTCTGATCCTAGTGGATGAAAGCAGGCCTGTTGGCAGACAAGGCCAGGCAAGCTTGCAGGCCTAGGCTTCAAAATGGCCACCAGCCATATGGCCAGGCCCAACAACATCAGAAAGCCCACCCCAAAAAACACACTTCCCCAACTCAATCCAATGCCATCCATGCCCTAAATGATGTCTAAATTCAAAAGACCACACAGAAAACACTTGATTAATAAAGCTGTGGCTACCTGCTCTGATCCTAGTGGATGAAAGCAGGCCTGTTGGCAGACAAGGCCAGGCAAGCTTGCAGACCTAGGCTTCAAAATGGCCACCAGCCACATGGCCAGGCCCAACAACATCAGAAAGGCCACCCCCAAAAAAAAACACACTTCCCCAACTCAATCCAATGCCATCCATGCCCTAAATGATGTCTAAATTCAACAGACCACACAGAAAACACTTTATTAATAAAGCTGTGGCTACCTGCTCTGATCCTAGTGGATGAAAGCAGGCCTGTTGGCAGACAAGGCCAGGCAAGCATGCAGGCATAGGCTTCAAAATGGCCACGAGCCACATGGCCAGGCCCAACAACATCAGAAAGCCCACCCCAAAAAACACACTTCCTCAACTCAATCCAATGCCATCCATGCCCTAAATTATGTCTAAATTCAACAGACCACACAGAAAACACTTAATTAATAAAGCTGTGGCTACCTGCTCTGATCCTAGTGGATGAAAAAGCAGGCCTGTTGGCAGACAAGGCCAGATAAGCTTGCAGGCCTAGGCTTCAAAATGGCCACCAGCCACATGGCCAGGCCAAACAACATCAGAAAGGCCACCCCAAAAAAACACACTTCCCCAACTATATCCAATGCCATCCATGCCCTAAATGATGTCTAAATTCAACAGACCACACAGAAAACACTTGATTAATAAAGCTGTGGCTACCTGCTCTGATCCTAGTGGATGAAAGCTGGCCTGTTGGCAGACATGGCCAGGCAAGCTTGCAGGCCTAGGCTTCAAAATGGCCACCAGCCACATGGCCAGGCCCAACAACATCAGAAAGCCCACCCCGAAAAAACACACTTTCCCAACTCAATCCAATGCCATCCATGCCCTAAATGATGTCTAAGATCAACAGACCACACAGAAAACACTTTATTAATAAAGCTGTGGCTACCTGCTCTGATCCTAGTGGATGAAAGCAGGCCTGTTGGCGGACAAGGCCAGGCAAGCATGCAGGCCTAGGCTTCAAAATGGCCACCAGCCACATGGCCAGGCCCAACAACATCAGAAAGCCCACCCCAAAAAACACACTTCCTCAACTCAATCCAATGCCATCCATGCCCTAAATTACGTCTAAATTCAACAGACCACACAGAAAACACTTAATTAATGAAGCTGTGGCTACCTGCTCTGATCCTAGTGGATGAAAAATCAGGCCTGTTGGCAGACAAGGCCAGGCAAGCTTGCAGGCCTAGGCTTCAAAATGGCCACCAGCCACATGGCCAGGCCCAACAACATCAGAAAGGCCACCCCCAAAAAAGCACACTTCCCCAACTATATCCAATGCCATCCATGCCCTAAATGATGTCTAAATTCAACAGACCACAAAGAAAACACTTGATTAATAAAGCTGTGGCTACCTGCTCTGATCCTAGTGGATGAAAGCTGGCCTGTTGGCAGACAAGGCCAGGCAAGCTTGCAGGCCTAGGCTTCAAAATGGCCACCAGCCACATGGCCAGGCCCAACAACATCAGAAAGCCCACCCCGAAAAAACACACTTCCCCAACTCAATCCAATGCCATCCATGCCCTAAATGATGTCTAAATTCAACAGACCTTACAGAAAACACTTTATTAATAAAGCTGTGGCTACCTGCTCTGATCCTAGTGGATGAAAGCAGGCCTGTTGGCAGACAAGGCCAGGCAAGCTTGCAGCCCCAGGCTTCAAAATGGCCACCAGCCACATGGCCAGGCCCAACAACATCAGAAAGCCCACCCCAAAAAAACACACTTCCCCAACTCAATCCAATGCCATCCATGCCCTAAATGATGTCTAAATTCAACAGACCACACAGAAAACTCTTGATTAATAAAGCTGTGGCTACCTGCTCTGATCCTAGTGGATGAAAGCAGGCCTGTTGGCAGACAAGGCCAGGCAAGCTTGCAGGCCTAGGCTTCAAAATGGCCACCAGCCACATGGCCAGGCCCAACAACATCAGAAAGCCCACCCCAAAAAACACACTTCCCCAACTCAATCCAATGCCATCCATGCCCTAAATGATGTCTAAATTCAACAGACCACACAGAAAACACTTAATTAATAAAGCTGTGGCTACCTGCTCTGATCCTAGTGGATGAAAAATCAGGCCTGTTGGCAGACAAGGCCAGGCAAGCTTGCAGGCCTAGGCTTCAAATTGGCCACCAGCCACATGGCTAGGCCCAACAACATCAGAAAGGCCACCCCAAAAAAAAACACTTCCCCAACTATATCCAATGCCATCCATGCCCTAAATGATGTCTAAATTCAACAGACCACACAGAAAACACTTGGTTAATAAAGCTGTGGCTACCTGCTCTGATCCTAGTGGATGAAAGCAGGCCTGTTAGCAGACAAGGCCAGGCAAGCTTGCAGGCCTAGGCTTCAAAATGGCCACCAGCCACATGGCCAGGCCCAACAACATCAGAAAGCCCACCCCAAAAAAACACACTTCCCCAACTCAATCCAATGCCATCCATGCCCTAAATGATGTCTAAATTCAACAGCCTACACAGAAAACACTTGATTAATAAAGCTGTGGCTACCTGCTCTGATCCTAGTGGATGAAAGCAGGCCTGTTGGCAGACAAGGCCAGGCAAGCTTGCAGGCCTAGGCTTCAAAATGGCCACCAGCCACATGGCCAGGCCCAACAACATCAGAAAGCCCACCCCGAAAAAACACACTTTCCCAACTCAATCCAATGCCATCCATGCCCTAAATGATGTCTAAGATCAACAGACCACACAGAAAACACTTTATTAATAAAGCTGTGGCTACCTGCTCTGATCCTAGTGGATGAAAGCAGGCCTGTTGGCGGACAAGGCCAGGCAAGCATGCAGGCCTAGGCTTCAAAATGGCCACCAGCCACATGGCCAGGCCCAACAACATCAGAAAGCCCACCCCAAAAAACACACTTCCTCAACTCAATCCAATGCCATCCATGCCCTAAATTACGTCTAAATTCAACAGACCACACAGAAAACACTTAATTAATAAAGCTGTGGCTACCTGCTCTGATCCTAGTGGATGAAAAATCAGGCCTGTTGGCAGACAAGGCCAGGCAAGCTTGCAAGCCTAGGCTTCAAAATGGCCACCAGCCACATGGCCAGGCCCAACAACATCAGAAAGGCCACCCCAAAAAAGCACACTTCCCCAACTATATCCAATGCCATCCATGCCCTAAATGATGTCTAAATTCAACAGACCACAAAGAAAACACTTGATTAATAAAGCTGTGGCTACCTGCTCTGATCCTAGTGGATGAAAGCTGGCCTGTTGGCAGACAAGGCCAGGCAAGCTTGCAGGCCTAGGCTTCAAAATGGCCACCAGCCACATGGCCAGGCCCAACAACATCAGAAAGCCCACCCCGAAAAAACACACTTCCCCAACTCAATCCAATGCCATCCATGCCCTAAATGATGTCTAAATTCAACAGACCTTACAGAAAACACTTTATTAATAAAGCTGTGGCTACCTGCTCTGATCCTAGTGGATGAAAGCAGGCCTGTTGGCAGACAAGGCCAGGCAAGCTTGCAGCCCCAGGCTTCAAAATGGCCACCAGCCACATGGCCAGGCCCAACAACATCAGAAAGCCCACCCCAAAAAAACACACTTCCCCAACTCAATCCAATGCCATCCATGCCCTAAATGATGTCTAAATTCAACAGACCACACAGAAAACTCTTGATTAATAAAGCTGTGGCTACCTGCTCTGATCCTAGTGGATGAAAGCAGGCCTGTTGGCAGACAAGGCCAGGCAAGCTTGCAGGCCTAGGCTTCAAAATGGCCACCAGCCACATGGCCAGGCCCAACAACATCAGAAAGCCCACCCCAAAAAACACACTTCCCCAACTCAATCCAATGCCATCCATGCCCTAAATGATGTCTAAATTCAACAGACCACACAGAAAACACTTAATTAATAAAGCTGTGGCTACCTGCTCTGATCCTAGTGGATGAAAAATCAGGCCTGTTGGCAGACAAGGCCAGGCAAGCTTGCAGGCCTAGGCTTCAAATTGGCCACCAGCCACATGGCTAGGCCCAACAACATCAGAAAGGCCACCCCAAAAAAAAACACTTCCCCAACTATATCCAATGCCATCCATGCCCTAAATGATGTCTAAATTCAACAGACCACACAGAAAACACTTGGTTAATAAAGCTGTGGCTACCTGCTCTGATCCTAGTGGATGAAAGCAGGCCTGTTAGCAGACAAGGCCAGGCAAGCTTGCAGGCCTAGGCTTCAAAATGGCCACCAGCCACATGGCCAGGCCCAACAACATCAGAAAGCCCACCCCAAAAAAACACACTTCCCCAACTCAATCCAATGCCATCCATGCCCTAAATGATGTCTAAATTCAACAGCCTACACAGAAAACACTTGATTAATAAAGCTGTGGCTACCTGCTCTGATCCTAGTGGATGAAAGCAGGCCTGTTGGCAGACAAGGCCAGGCAAGCTTGCAGCCCTAGGCTTCAAAATGGCCACCAGCCACATGGCCAGGCCCAACAACATCAGAAAGCCCACCCCAAAAAAACACACTTCCCCAACTCAATCCAATGCCATCCATGCCCTAAATGATGTCTAAATTCAACAGACCACACAGAAAACACTTGATTAATAAAGCTGTGGCTACCTGCTCTGATCCTAGTGGATGAAAGCAGGCCTGTTGGCAGACAAGGCCAGGCAAGCTTGCAGGCCTAGGCTTCAAAATGGCCACCAGCCATATGGCCAGGCCCAACAACATCAGAAAGCCCACCCCAAAAAACACACTTCCCCAACTCAATCCAATGCCATCCATGCCCTAAATGATGTCTAAATTCAAAAGACCACACAGAAAACACTTGATTAATAAAGCTGTGGCTACCTGCTCTGATCCTAGTGGATGAAAGCAGGCCTGTTGGCAGACAAGGCCAGGCAAGCTTGCAGACCTAGGCTTCAAAATGGCCACCAGCCACATGGCCAGGCCCAACAACATCAGAAAGGCCACCTCAAAAAACACACTTCCTCAACTCAATCCAATGCCATCCATGCCCTAAATTATGTCTAAATTCAACAGACCACACAGAAAACACTTAATTAATAAAGCTGTGGCTACCTGCTCTGATCCTAGTGGATGAAAAAGCAGGCCTGTTGGCAGACAAGGCCAGGCAAGCTTGCAGGCCTAGGCTTCAAAATGGCCACCAGCCACATGGCCAGGCCCAACAACATCAGAAAGGCCACCCCAAAAAAACACACTTCCCCAACTATATCCAATGCCATCCATGCCCTAAATGATGTCTAAATTCAACAGACCACACAGAAAACACTTGATTAATAAAGCTGTGGCTACCTGCTCTGATCCTAGTGGATGAAAGCTGGCCTGTTGGCAGACAAGGCCAGGCAAGCTTGCAGTCCTAGGCTTCAAAATGGCCACCAGCCACATGGCCAGGCCCAACAACATCAGAAAGCCCACCCCGAAAAACCACACTTCCCCAACTCAATCCAATGCCATCCATGCCCTAAATGATGTCTAAGATCAACAGACCACACAGAAAACACTTTATTAATAAAGCTGTGGCTACCTGCTCTGATCCTAGTGGATGAAAGCAGGCCTGTTGGCGGACAAGGCCAGGCAAACATGCAGGCCTAGGCTTCAAAATGGCCACCAGCCACATGGCCAGGCCCAACAACATCAGAAAGCCCACCCCAAAAAACACACTTCCTCAACTCAATCCAATGCCATCCATGCCCTAAATTATGTCTAAATTCAACAGACCACACAGAAAACACTTAATTAATAAAGCTGTGGCTACCTGCTCTGATCCTAGTGGATGAAAAAGCAGGCCTGTTGGCAGACAAGGCCAGGCAAGCTTGCAGGCCTAGGCTTCAAAATGGCCACCAGCCACATGGCCAGGCCCAACAACATCAGAAAGGCCACCCCAAAAAAGCACACTTCCCCAACTATATCCAATGCCATCCATGCCCTAAATGATGTCTAAATTCAACAGACCACACAGAAAACACTTGATTAATAAAGCTGTGGCTACCTGCTCTGATCCTAGTGGATGAAAGCTGGCCTGTTGGCGGACAAGGCCAGGCAAGCTTGCAGGCCTAGGCTTCAAAATGGCCACCAGCCACATGGCCAGGCCCAACAACATCAGAAAGCCCACCCCAAAATAACACACTTCCCCAACTCAATCCAATGCCATCCATGCCCTAAATGATGTCTAAATTCAACAGACCACACAGAAAACACTTTATTAATAAAGCTGTGGCTACCTGCTCTGATCCTAGTGGATGAAAGCAGGCCTGTTGGCAGACAAGGCCAGGCAAGCTTGCAGCCCTAGGCTTCAAAATGGCCACCAGCCACATGGCCAGGCCCAACAACATCAGAAAGCCCACCCCAAAAAAACACACTTCCCCAACTCAATCCAATGCCATCCATGCCCTAAATGATGTCTAAATTCAACAGACCACACAGAAAACACTTGATTAATAAAGCTGTGGCTACCTGCTCTGATCCTAGTGGATGAAAGCAGGCCTGTTGGCAGACAAGGCCAGGCAAGCTTGCAGGCCTAGGCTTCAAAATGGCCACCAGCCATATGGCCAGGCCCAACAACATCAGAAAGCCCACCCCAAAAAACACACTTCCCCAACTCAATCCAATGCCATCCATGCCCTAAATGATGTCTAAATTCAAAAGACCACACAGAAAACACTTGATTAATAAAGCTGTGGCTACCTGCTCTGATCCTAGTGGATGAAAGCAGGCCTGTTGGCAGACAAGGCCAGGCAAGCTTGCAGACCTAGGCTTCAAAATGGCCACCAGCCACATGGCCAGGCCCAACAACATCAGAAAGGCCACCCCAAAAAAAAAACACACTTCCCCAACTCAATCCAATGCCATCCATGCCCTAAATGATGTCTAAATTCAACAGACCACACAGAAAACACTTTATTAATAAAGCTGTGGCTACCTGCTCTGATCCTAGTGGATGAAAGCAGGCCTGTTGGCAGACAAGGCCAGGCAAGCATGCAGGCATAGGCTTCAAAATGGCCACGAGCCACATGGCCAGGCCCAACAACATCAGAAAGCCCACCCCAAAAAACACACTTCCTCAACTCAATCCAATGCCATCCATGCCCTAAATGATGTCTAAATTCAACAGACCACACAGAAAACACTTAATTAATAAAGCTGTGGCTACCTGCTCTGATCCTAGTGGATGAAAAAGCAGGCCTGTTGGCAGACAAGGCCAGATAAGCTTGCAGGCCTAGGCTTCAAAAGGGCCACCAGCCACATGGCCAGGCCAAACAACATCAGAAAGGCCACCCCAAAAAAACACACTTCCCCAACTATATCCAATGCCATCCATGCCCTAAATGATGTCTAAATTCAACAGACCACACAGAAAACACTTGATTAATAAAGCTGTGGCTACCTGCTCTGATCCTAGTGGATGAAAGCTGGCCTGTTGGCAGACAAGGCCAGGCAAGCTTGCAGGCCTAGGCTTCAAAATGGCCACCAGCCACATGGCCAGGCCCAACAACATCAGAAAGCCCACCCCGAAAAAACACACTTTCCCAACTCAATCCAATGCCATCCATGCCCTAAATGATGTCTAAGATCAACAGACCACACAGAAAACACTTTATTAATAAAGCTGTGGCTACCTGCTCTGATCCTAGTGGATGAAAGCAGGCCTGTTGGCGGACAAGGCCAGGCAAGCATGCAGGCCTAGGCTTCAAAATGGCCACCAGCCACATGGCCAGGCCCAACAACATCAGAAAGCCCACCCCAAAAAACACACTTCCTCAACTCAATCCAATGCCATCCATGCCCTAAATTATGTCTAAATTCAACAGACCACACAGAAAACACTTAATTAATAAAGCTGTGGCTACCTGCTCTGATCCTAGTGGATGAAAAATCAGGCATGTTGGCAGACAAGGCCAGGCAAGCTTGCAGGCCTAGGCTTCAAAATGGCCACCAGCCACATGGCCAGGCCCAACAACATCAGAAAGGCCACCCCAAAAAAGCACACTTCCCCAACTATATCCAATGCCATCCATGCCCTAAATGATGTCTAAATTCAACAGACCACAAAGAAAACACTTGATTAATAAAGCTGTGGCTACCTGCTCTGATCCTAGTGGATGAAAGCTGGCCTGTTGGCAGACAAGGCCAGGCAAGCTTGCAGGCCTAGGCTTCAAAATGGCCACCAGCCACATGGCCAGGCCCAACAACATCAGAAAGCCCACCCCGAAAAAACACACTTCCCCAACTCAATCCAATGCCATCCATGCCCTAAATGATGTCTAAATTCAACAGACCTTACAGAAAACACTTTATTAATAAAGCTGTGGCTACCTGCTCTGATCCTAGTGGATGAAAGCAGGCCTGTTGGCAGACAAGGCCAGGCAAGCTTGCAGCCCCAGGCTTCAAAATGGCCACCAGCCACATGGCCAGGCCCAACAACATCAGAAAGCCCACCCCAAAAAAACACACTTCCCCAACTCAATCCAATGCCATCCATGCCCTAAATGATGTCTAAACTCAACAGACCACACAGAAAACTCTTGATTAATAAAGCTGTGGCTACCTGCTCTGATCCTAGTGGATGAAAGCAGGCCTGTTGGCAGACAAGGCCAGGCAAGCTTGCAGGCCTAGGCTTCAAAATGGCCACCAGCCACATGGCCAGGCCCAACAACATCAGAAAGCCCACCCCAAAAAACACACTTCCCCAACTCAATCCAATGCCATCCATGCCCTAAATGATGTCTAAATTCAACAGACCACACAGAAAACACTTAATTAATAAAGCTGTGGCTACCTGCTCTGATCCTAGTGGATGAAAAATCAGGCCTGTTGGCAGACAAGGCCAGGCAAGCTTGCAGGCCTAGGCTTCAAATTGGCCACCAGCCACATGGCTAGGCCCAACAACATCAGAAAGGCCACCCCAAAAAAAAACACTTCCCCAACTATATCCAATGCCATCCATGCCCTAAATGATGTCTAAATTCAACAGACCACACAGAAAACACTTGGTTAATAAAGCTGTGGCTACCTGCTCTGATCCTAGTGGATGAAAGCAGGCCTGTTAGCAGACAAGGCCAGGCAAGCTTGCAGGCCTAGGCTTCAAAATGGCCACCAGCCACATGGCCAGGCCCAACAACATCAGAAAGCCCACCCCAAAAAAACACACTTCCCCAACTCAATCCAATGCCATCCATGCCCTAAATGATGTCTAAATTCAACGGACCACACAGAAAACACTTGATTAATAAAGCTGTGGCTACCTGCTCTGATCCTAGTGGATGAAAGCAGGCCTGTTGGCAGACAAGGCCAGGCAAGCTTGCAGGCCTAGGCTTCAAAATGGCCACCAGCCACATGGCCAGGCCCAACAACATCAGAAAGCCCACCCCAAAAAACACACTTCCTCAACTCAATCCAATGCCATCCATGCCCTAAATTATGTCTAAATTCAACAGACCACACAGAAAACACTTAATTAATAAAGCTGTGGCTACCTGCTCTGATCCTAGTGGATGAAAAAGCAGGCCTGTTGGCAGACAAGGCCAGGCAAGCTTGCAGGCCTAGGCTTCAAAATGGCCACCAGCCACATGGCCAGGCCCAACAACATCAGAAAGCCCAACCCAAAAAAACACACTTCCCCAACTATATCCAATGCCATCCATGCCCTAAATGATGTCTAAATTCAACAGACCACACAGAAAACACTTGATTAATAAAGCTGTGGCTACCTGCTCTGATCCTAGTGGATGAAAGCTGGCCTGTTGGCGGACAAGGCCAGGCAAGCTTGCAGGCCTAGGCTTCAAAATGGCCACCAGCCACATGGCCAGGCCCAACAACATCAGAAAGCCCACCCCAAAAAAACACACTTCCCCAACTCAATCCAATGCCATCCATGCCCTAAATGATGTCTAAATTCAACAGACCACACAGAAAACACTTTATTAATAAAGCTGTGGCTACCTGCTCTGATCCTAGTGGATGAAAGCAGGCCTGTTGGCAGACAAGGCCAGGCAAGCTTGCAGCCCTAGGCTTCAAAATGGCCACCAGCCACATGGCCAGGCCCAACAACATCAGAAAGCCCACCCCAAAAAAACACACTTCCCCAACTCAATCCAATGCCATCCATGCCCTAAATGATGTCTAAATTCAACAGACCACACAGAAAACACTTGATTAATAAAGCTGTGGCTACCTGCTCTGATCCTAGTGGATGAAAGCAGGCCTGTTGGCAGACAAGGCCAGGCAAGCTTGCAGGCCTAGGCTTCAAAATGGCCACCAGCCATATGGCCAGGCCCAACAACATCAGAAAGCCCACCCCAAAAAACACACTTCCCCAACTCAATCCAATGCCATCCATGCCCTAAATGATGTCTAAATTCAAAAGACCACACAGAAAACACTTGATTAATAAAGCTGTGGCTACCTGCTCTGATCCTAGTGGATGAAAGCAGGCCTGTTGGCAGACAAGGCCAGGCAAGCTTGCAGACCTAGGCTTCAAAATGGCCACCAGCCACATGGCCAGGCCCAACAACATCAGAAAGGCCACCTCAAAAAACACACTTCCTCAACTCAATCCAATGCGATCCATGCCCTAAATTATGTCTAAATTCAACAGACCACACAGAAAACACTTAATTAATAAAGCTGTGGCTACCTGCTCTGATCCTAGTGGATGAAAAAGCAGGCCTGTTGGCAGACAAGGCCAGGCAAGCTTGCAGGCCTAGGCTTCAAAATGGCCACCAGCCACATGGCCAGGCCAAACAACATCAGAAAGGCCACCCCAAAAAAACACACTTCCCCAACTATATCCAATGCCATCCATGCCCTAAATGATGTCTAAATTCAACAGACCACACAGAAAACACTTGATTAATAAAGCTGTGGCTACCTGCTCTGATCCTAGTGGATGAAAGCTGGCCTGTTGGCAGACAAGGCCAGGCAAGCTTGCAGTCCTAGGCTTCAAAATGGCCACCAGCCACATGGCCAGGCCCAACAACATCAGAAAGCCCACCCCGAAAAACCACACTTCCCCAACTCAATCCAATGCCATCCATGCCCTAAATGATGTCTAAGATCAACAGACCACACAGAAAACACTTTATTAATAAAGCTGTGGCTACCTGCTCTGATCCTAGTGGATGAAAGCAGGCCTGTTGGCGGACAAGGCCAGGCAAGCATGCAGGCCTAGGCTTCAAAATGGCCACCAGCCACATGGCCAGGCCCAACAACATCAGAAAGCCCACCCCAAAAAACACACTTCCTCAACTCAATCCAATGCCATCCATGCCCTAAATTATGTCTAAATTCAACAGACCACACAGAAAACACTTAATTAATAAAGCTGTGGCTACCTGCTCTGATCCTAGTGGATGAAAAAGCAGGCCTGTTGGCAGACAAGGCCAGGCAAGCTTGCAGGCCTAGGCTTCAAAATGGCCACCAGCCACATGGCCAGGCCCAACAACATCAGAAAGGCCACCCCAAAAAAGCACACTTCCCCAACTATATCCAATGCCATCCATGCCCTAAATGATGTCTAAATTCAACAGACCACACAGAAAACACTTGATTAATAAAGCTGTGGCTACCTGCTCTGATCCTAGTGGATGAAAGCTGGCCTGTTGGCGGACAAGGCCAGGCAAGCTTGCAGGCCTAGGCTTCAAAATGGCCACCAGCCACATGGCCAGGCCCAACAACATCAGAAAGCCCACCCCAAAATAACACACTTCCCCAACTCAATCCAATGCCATCCATGCCCTAAATGATGTCTAAATTCAACAGACCACACAGAAAACACTTTATTAATAAAGCTGTGGCTACCTGCTCTGATCCTAGTGAATGAAAGCAGGCCTGTTGGCAGACAAGGCCAGGCAAGCTTGCAGCCCTAGGCTTCAAAATGGCCACCAGCCACATGGCCAGGCCCAACAACATCAGAAAGCCCACCCCAAAAAAACACACTTCCCCAACTCAATCCAATGCCATCCATGCCCTAAATGATGTCTAAATTCAACAGACCACACAGAAAACACTTGATTAATAAAGCTGTGGCTACCTGCTCTGATCCTAGTGGATGAAAGCAGGCCTGTTGGCAGACAAGGCCAGGCAAGCTTGCAGGCCTAGGCTTCAAAATGGCCACCAGCCATATGGCCAGGCCCAACAACATCAGAAAGCCCACCCCAAAAAACACACTTCCCCAACTCAATCCAATGCCATCCATGCCCTAAATGATGTCTAAATTCAAAAGACCACACAGAAAACACTTGATTAATAAAGCTGTGGCTACCTGCTCTGATCCTAGTGGATGAAAGCAGGCCTGTTGGCAGACAAGGCCAGGCAAGCTTGCAGACCTAGGCTTCAAAATGGCCACCAGCCACATGGCCAGGCCCAACAACATCAGAAAGGCCACCCCCAAAAAAAAACACACTTCCCCAACTCAATCCAATGCCATCCATGCCCTAAATGATGTCTAAATTCAACAGACCACACAGAAAAAACTTTATTAATAAAGCTGTGGCTACCTGCTCTGATCCTAGTGGATGAAAGCAGGCCTGTTGGCAGACAAGGCCAGGCAAGCATGCAGGCATAGGCTTCAAAATGGCCACGAGCCACATGGCCAGGCCCAACAACATCAGAAAGCCCACCCCAAAAAACACACTTCCTCAACTCAATCCAATGCCATCCATGCCCTAAATTATGTCTAAATTCAACAGACCACACAGAAAACACTTAATTAATAAAGCTGTGGCTACCTGCTCTGATCCTAGTGGATGAAAAAGCAGGCCTGTTGGCAGACAAGGCCAGATAAGCTTGCAGGCCTAGGCTTCAAAATGGCCACCAGCCACATGGCCAGGCCAAACAACATCAGAAAGGCCACCCCAAAAAAACACACTTCCCCAACTATATCCAATGCCATCCATGCCCTAAATGATGTCTAAATTCAACAGACCACACAGAAAACACTTGATTAATAAAGCTGTGGCTACCTGCTCTGATCCTAGTGGATGAAAGCTGGCCTGTTGGCAGACATGGCCAGGCAAGCTTGCAGGCCTAGGCTTCAAAATGGCCACCAGCCACATGGCCAGGCCCAACAACATCAGAAAGCCCACCCCGAAAAAACACACTTTCCCAACTCAATCCAATGCCATCCATGCCCTAAATGATGTCTAAGATCAACAGACCACACAGAAAACACTTTATTAATAAAGCTGTGGCTACCTGCTCTGATCCTAGTGGATGAAAGCAGGCCTGTTGGCGGACAAGGCCAGGCAAGCATGCAGGCCTAGGCTTCAAAATGGCCACCAGCCACATGGCCAGGCCCAACAACATCAGAAAGCCCACCCCAAAAAACACACTTCCTCAACTCAATCCAATGCCATCCATGCCCTAAATTACGTCTAAATTCAACAGACCACACAGAAAACACTTAATTAATAAAGCTGTGGCTACCTGCTCTGATCCTAGTGGATGAAAAATCAGGCCTCTTGGCAGACAAGGCCAGGCAAGCTTGCAGGCCTAGGCTTCAAAATGGCCACCAGCCACATGGCCAGGCCCAACAACATCAGAAAGGCCACCCCAAAAAAGCACACTTCCCCAACTATATCCAATGCCATCCATGCCCTAAATGATGTCTAAATTCAACAGACCACAAAGAAAACACTTGATTAATAAAGCTGTGGCTACCTGCTCTGATCCTAGTGGATGAAAGCTGGCCTGTTGGCAGACAAGGCCAGGCAAGCTTGCAGGCCTAGGCTTCAAAATGGCCACCAGCCACATGGCCAGGCCCAACAACATCAGAAAGCCCACCCCGAAAAAACACACTTCCCCAACTCAATCCAATGCCATCCATGCCCTAAATGATGTCTAAATTCAACAGACCTTACAGAAAACACTTTATTAATAAAGCTGTGGCTACCTGCTCTGATCCTAGTGGATGAAAGCAGGCCTGTTGGCAGACAAGGCCAGGCAAGCTTGCAGCCCCAGGCTTCAAAATGGCCACCAGCCACATGGCCAGGCCCAACAACATCAGAAAGCCCACCCCAAAAAAACACACTTCCCCAACTCAATCCAATGCCATCCATGCCCTAAATGATGTCTAAATTCAACAGACCACACAGAAAACTCTTGATTAATAAAGCTGTGGCTACCTGCTCTGATCCTAGTGGATGAAAGCAGGCCTGTTGGCAGACAAGGCCAGGCAAGCTTGCAGGCCTAGGCTTCAAAATGGCCACCAGCCACATGGCCAGGCCCAACAACATCAGAAAGCCCACCCCAAAAAACACACTTCCCCAACTCAATCCAATGCCATCCATGCCCTAAATGATGTCTAAATTCAACAGACCACACAGAAAACACTTAATTAATAAAGCTGTGGCTACCTGCTCTGATCCTAGTGGATGAAAAATCAGGCCTGTTGGCAGACAAGGCCAGGCAAGCTTGCAGGCCTAGGCTTCAAATTGGCCACCAGCCACATGGCTAGGCCCAACAACATCAGAAAGGCCACCCCAAAAAAAAACACTTCCCCAACTATATCCAATGCCATCCATGCCCTAAATGATGTCTAAATTCAACAGACCACACAGAAAACACTTGGTTAATAAAGCTGTGGCTACCTGCTCTGATCCTAGTGGATGAAAGCAGGCCTGTTAGCAGACAAGGCCAGGCAAGCTTGCAGGCCTAGGCTTCAAAATGGCCACCAGCCACATGGCCAGGCCCAACAACATCAGAAAGCCCACCCCAAAAAAACACACTTCCCCAACTCAATCCAATGCCATCCATGCCCTAAATGATGTCTAAATTCAACAGCCTACACAGAAAACACTTGATTAATAAAGCTGTGGCTACCTGCTCTGATCCTAGTGGATGAAAGCAGGCCTGTTGGCAGACAAGGCCAGGCAAGCTTGCAGGCCTAGGCTTCAAAATGGCCACCAGCCACATGGCCAGGCCCAACAACATCAGAAAGCCCACCCCGAAAAAACACACTTTCCCAACTCAATCCAATGCCATCCATGCCCTAAATGATGTCTAAGATCAACAGACCACACAGAAAACACTTTATTAATAAAGCTGTGGCTACCTGCTCTGATCCTAGTGGATGAAAGCAGGCCTGTTGGCGGACAAGGCCAGGCAAGCATGCAGGCCTAGGCTTCAAAATGGCCACCAGCCACATGGCCAGGCCCAACAACATCAGAAAGCCCACCCCAAAAAACACACTTCCTCAACTCAATCCAATGCCATCCATGCCCTAAATTACGTCTAAATTCAACAGACCACACAGAAAACACTTAATTAATAAAGCTGTGGCTACCTGCTCTGATCCTAGTGGATGAAAAATCAGGCCTGTTGGCAGACAAGGCCAGGCAAGCTTGCAGGCCTAGGCTTCAAAATGGCCACCAGCCACATGGCCAGGCCCAACAACATCAGAAAGGCCACCCCAAAAAAGCACACTTCCCCAACTATATCCAATGCCATCCATGCCCTAAATGATGTCTAAATTCAACAGACCACAAAGAAAACACTTGATTAATAAAGCTGTGGCTACCTGCTCTGATCCTAGTGGATGAAAGCTGGCCTGTTGGCAGACAAGGCCAGGCAAGCTTGCAGGCCTAGGCTTCAAAATGGCCACCAGCCACATGGCCAGGCCCAACAACATCAGAAAGCCCACCCCGAAAAAACACACTTCCCCAACTCAATCCAATGCCATCCATGCCCTAAATGATGTCTAAATTCAACAGACCTTACAGAAAACACTTTATTAATAAAGCTGTGGCTACCTGCTCTGATCCTAGTGGATGAAAGCAGGCCTGTTGGCAGACAAGGCCAGGCAAGCTTGCAGCCCCAGGCTTCAAAATGGCCACCAGCCACATGGCCAGGCCCAACAACATCAGAAAGCCCACCCCAAAAAAACACACTTCCCCAACTCAATCCAATGCCATCCATGCCCTAAATGATGTCTAAATTCAACAGACCACACAGAAAACTCTTGATTAATAAAGCTGTGGCTACCTGCTCTGATCCTAGTGGATGAAAGCATGCCTGTTGGCAGACAAGGGCAGGCAAGCTTGCAGGCCTAGGCTTCAAAATGGCCACCAGCCACATGGCCAGGCCCAACAACATCAGAAAGCCCACCCCAAAAAACACACTTCCCCAACTCAATCCAATGCCATCCATGCCCTAAATGATGTCTAAATTCAACAGACCACACAGAAAACACTTAATTAATAAAGCTGTGGCTACCTGCTCTGATCCTAGTGGATGAAAAATCAGGCCTGTTGGCAGACAAGGCCAGGCAAGCTTGCAGGCCTAGGCTTCAAATTGGCCACCAGCCACATGGCTAGGCCCAACAACATCAGAAAGGCCACCCCAAAAAAAAAACACTTCCCCAACTATATCCAATGCCATCCATGCCCTAAATGATGTCTAAATTCAACAGACCACACAGAAAACACTTGGTTAATAAAGCTGTGGCTACCTGCTCTGATCCTAGTGGATGAAAGCAGGCCTGTTAGCAGACAAGGCCAGGCAAGCTTGCAGGCCTAGGCTTCAAAATGGCCACCAGCCACATGGCCAGGCCCAACAACATCAGAAAGCCCACCCCAAAAAAACACACTTCCCCAACTCAATCCAATGCCATCCATGCCCTAAATGATGTCTAAATTCAACAGCCTACACAGAAAACACTTGATTAATAAAGCTGTGGCTACCTGCTCTGATCCTAGTGGATGAAAGCAGGCCTGTTGGCAGACAAGGCCAGGCAAGCTTGCAGGCCTAGGCTTCAAAATGGCCACCAGCCACATGGCCAGGCCCAACAACACCAGAAAGCCCACCCCAAAAAACACACTTCCCCAACTCAATCCAATGCCATCCATGCCCTAAATGATGTCTAAATTCAACAGACCACACAGAAAACTCTTGATTAATAAAGCTGTGGCTACCTGCTCTGATCCTAGTGGATGAAAGCAGGCCTGTTGGCAGACAAGGCCAGGCAAGCTTGCAGGCCTAGGCTTCAAAATGGCCACCAGCCACATGGCCAGGCCCAACAACATCAGAAAGCCCACCCCAAAAAACACACTTCCCCAACTCAATCCAATGCCATCCATGCCCTAAATGATGTCTAAATTCAACAGACCACACAGAAAACACTTAATTAATAAAGCTGTGGCTACCTGCTCTGATCCTAGTGGATGAAAAATCAGGCCTGTTGGCAGACAAGGCCAGGCAAGCTTGCAGGCCTAGGCTTCAAAATGGCCACCAGCCACATGGCCAGGCCCAACAACATCAGAAAGCCCACCCCAAAAAAACACACTTCCCCAACTCAATCCAATGCCATCCATGCCCTAAATGATGTCTAAATTCAACAGACCACACAGAAAACACTTGATTAATAAAGCTGTGGCTACCTGCTCTGATCCTAGTGGATGAAAGCAGGCCTGTTAGCAGACAAGGCCAGGCAAGCTTGCAGGCCTAGGCTTCAAAATGGCCACCAGCCACATGGCCAGGCCCAACAACATCAGAAAGCCCACCCCAAAAAAACACACTTCCCCAACTCAATCCAATGCCATCCATGCCCTAAATGATGTCTAAATTCAACAGCCTACACAGAAAACACTTGATTAATAAAGCTGTGGCTACCTGCTCTGATCCTAGTGGATGAAAGCAGGCCTGTTGGCAGACAAGGCCAGGCAAGCTTGCAGGCCTAGGCTTCAAAATGGCCACCAGCCACATGGCCAGGCCCAACAACACCAGAAAGCCCACCCCAAAAAACACACTTCCCCAACTCAATCCAATGCCATCCATGCCCTAAATGATGTCTAAATTCAACAGACCACACAGAAAACACTTAATTAATAAAGCTGTGGCTACCTGCTCTGATCCTAGTGGATGAAAAAGCAGGCCTGTTGGCAGACAAGGCCAGGCAAGCTTGCAGGCCTAGGCTTCAAATTGGCCACCAGCCACATGGCCAGGCCCAACAACATCAGAAAGGCCACCCCAAAAAAAAACACTTCCCCAACTATATCCAATGCCATCCATGCCCTAAATGATGTCTAAATTCAACAGACCACACAGAAAACACTTGGTTAATAAAGCTGTGGCTACCTGCTCTGATCCTAGTGGATGAAAGCAGGCCTGTTAGCAGACAAGGCCAGGCAAGCTTGCAGGCCTAGGCTTCAAAATGGCCACCAGCCACATGGCCAGGCCCAACAACATCAGAAAGCCCACCCCAAAAAAACACACTTCCCCAACTCAATCCAATGCCATCCATGCCCTAAATGATGCTTGAAAATTAAATACATTCAAAAAACACCAAAGGAACAGTTGCTTCATCATGCACACACCCATGAGGCCATGCCCATGACGAGCTCGGCCCGACTACTGACTACTACTACCCACAACATTTAAAAAAAAAAGGAATGATGATAGTTAGCAAAAATACATTGTAGTTACAACAACTGCAATGCCCACAATCAAACAGACACAACAACCACTTACTTGTAAAATATCCTATTAAAAAAATCCTCAAATCCAATTGCAATGATGCAGCAGACAAAAAGAGTGATCTTTCCAGCTCAAAATCCAAAGGCAGAATGAGCAGGAAATGCACAAAGCACTGGGAGGAGCCTGCTGGACAGGAACAGGAAGTTGGAGATTCTGTGTCACTTCCTCCCTCTCCCCACCTTTTTAAAAAAGGACTCCTTGCACAAAAAAGGACAGCCAAATGTCAATCTGAGGAGTTGTTTTCATCCAAAATCATCATTTGCAGAAGGTTTCATGCTGCTAGAGCTGATATTCTTCTCCAAATTGAAAATGTTACATGTTCGAGTTCTCGAGCTTCACATTACTTCCGCCGGATGTCGATGGCGTGTCGAAAATGACATGATCGCATTCTCTCGCTCCTTGTCGCGTTGGATATGATGTGTTCGGGGTCTCTTTCTCCTTTTCGCGTTCGATTAGACGTGCCCGCGTCCTCATGCTCTCGCTCGCGGTGTAGAATGACGTGTTCGAGATCTCAATCTTCTCATACTCGCGCGGTGCATGATCGCGAGAAGAATGATGTTTTGTTCGCGCGACAAATGACGTGATCGCGCGACAATGCGAGCGCCAACTGTTGCGAGACAGCGCAAAATGGCTACCAACAATCCAATATCTCGTGGAGAACGCGACCGGGTCGGGAAAACTTGTCAGCGAACGCGGGAATTCAGGTAAGGCGATCGCGCGCACGCAAAAATGTATTTTTTTACAGCGCGAGCAAGAAACAAATTATCGCTAAGCTGCGGATTGTGGAAAATTTTGACATTTTCGCGCTTTCCGTGGAACGCGAAAATGCCAAATTATCACAATTTCCGTGAACGGAACGGAATTTTGGCCCAGGCCTATTAAGGACCCTTGTTCTTCTCCCAGAAATGTGAAGTCTGACAATAATGTTTTGGGGGGGGGGAATGGCGTCATGAAGAGTACCAGGGTTCTTGCCAGGCCAAGTAGATTACGAGATTATGTATAAATTTATGTATGAGGTTAAATGTGTTTTACTTATATTGACCTTTAGTTTAATTTCTCCTCTTTCTTTCTGAATCCTCTTTTCCTTTTCCGTTGTTTTAGTTTCTTTTTGTTAAAAGGGGGGAGGTGTGTTGATATGATGCTGGTAGAGATCAGCTAGAATACTGTGATGTCATCTGGAGTGTTGGTGAGCATCTTATCCTGAGTGTTCCCTGAGTGGCAGTTACAGCTTGTGTCTTGACTCTGCCAGCTGGGACGGCTCTCCATTAGGCCTGGGCGGTAAATTCCGTTCCGGTCGCGGAATTTGCGGAATTTCGCGTTCCACGGAGAACGCGGAATTGCCCAAAATTCTGCTTTCCGCGACCTCGCGATATTTTTTCTTGTTCGCGTTCTCAAAATGCGTGTTCGCGAGATATTTCTCCCCGAGCACGCAAACAGCAACTGTGAAGATGAAAAAAGCATCGCGAACAAGCAATTCCGCGTGTTCGCGGAATTTCTGCATGTTCGCGGAGATTTTTTACCGTTTCGCGGAGATTTGCGTAACGCGATGACGCAAATTCCGCCCACCCCTACTCTCCATACCCTGCAATAAATATTTCTTGTGGAAAACTACTACAGCGTCAGCTACACTTCATTTCATAATGCCCATGAGGTGTGGAGAATGCTGTCTTTTCTTTTGCTCCTGGTGCCCTGCCAATCTGCCAATACCCTGCAGTTAAGTCAAAGGTACTTAGAAATTTGGCTGCACCTAATTTATCTATCAATTCATCAGCTCTTGGGATGTAGTGAGCATCTGTCTTGGTGACAAAGTTGAGCCCTCTATAGTCCACACAGAGTCTCATTTCTCTCTTTCCACCATGTGGATGTGGTTTGAGGACTAGAACACTGGGGTGGCCCAGGGGGTCTCACAGGGTTCAATAACCCCTAGCTCCAGTATCTTGCTGACTTCAGCTCTGATGCTCTCCTTAACTTGTTCAGACTGATGATAGATTTTGTTTTTGACAGGTACACTGTCCCCAGTGTCCACAACATGGGTACACCAGTTTGTCTGAACAGGGGTTAGAAAAAGAGCTTAGCATACTGCTGCAAGACTTGCTTGCAGTCAGTCCGCTGTTGGACAGTGAGGGTGTCTGAAAAAACAACTCCATCCACCGACCCATCTTTGGGGCTATATGAGAGGAGGTCAGGGAGAGGTTCACTTTCTGTCTCCTGATCCTCATCAGTCCCCATCAGAATGGTGACGTCAGCCCTGTCATGAAAAAACCTAATTTTATACAAACAAGGGAACCCGAAAAATGGCTAAGGACCACGGGTATCAATTATATATGTAGAAAACAATGGTCCTGAGCAAACACTAAATTTTACATAAAATTAAATATAGACCACAATGGGTTACTATACCCATCCGATGTCCAGCCGGACAGGGGATTTTTTATTCATCAGATACTCAAGGATATGGTCAAGGATAATGAAAACACTACATTTATCGTGGGGCACAATCCTGCACCCTACAACATTGGGAACGTGCGGGGAAAAAAAGGGAATAACAATGCAGACAGTTTAGGACAAACAACAGTTACAGGCAAAGACTGAGAGCTGTAGCAACTTGCAGGCATAAATGGAGTTGTAGCAAGTTTGACAAAATAGAGACCACAACGAGTAAGCACAATGGATATTTGTGGGGTGCAGGATTGTGCCCCACGATAAATGTAGTGTTTTCATTATCCTTGACCATATCCTTGAGTATCTGATGAATAAAAAATCCCCTGTCCGGCTGGACATCGGATGTGTATAGTAACCCATTGTGGTCTATATTTAATTTTATGTAAAATTTAGTGTTTGCTCAGGACCATTGTTTTCTACATATGAAAAAACCTAAGGCGGTTCACATGGATCACCCTTTTGGGTGTCCTGCTTGTCCCCTGATCAACCAAGTAGGTGGCCTCACTTTTCTTTTTCTAAGATGGGATAAGGGCCACTCCATTTGTCCTGGAGAGCCCTTGGTGCCACTGGCACCAAGACCCACACCTTTTGCCCAGATTGAAATTCTACCAGTGCAGCTTTTTGGTCATACCAGTGCTTCTGGAGTTCCTGGCTAGTCTCAAAATTTTTGGGTGCTTTTTCCATGTATTCTGCCATTCCGGACCTTAGGCTTAGTACATAGTCGACAATGTCTTGTTTAGCTTCTTGGAGAGGTATCTCCCAACCCTCTTTTACAAGACAGAGTGGGCCCCTAACAGGATCGCCAAACAGAAGTTCAAAGGGGAAAAACCCTACTCCCTTTTGAGGCACCTCTATGTAGGCAAAAAGCAAGCATGGTAAGAGGACATCCCATCTCCTTTTGAGTTTTTCAGGGAGCCTCATAACAATACCTTTCAATGTCTTGTTAAACCTGTAAACAAGACCAATGGTTTGTGGGTGATAGACTGTGGTAAAGTTGTACTGCACTCCACACTATTTCCAGATATGTTTTAGGTAATCAAACATGAAGTTTGCCCCGCTGTCTGCAACCATCTCCTTAGGAAACCCTACCCTGGTGAAGACACCAACGAGGGCCTTGGCAACTGCAGGAGCTGTTGTAGTCCTAATGGGAATTGCCTCAAGATACCTAGTGGCATGATCCACTACCACCAGTATACATTTGTTTCCTGATGCTGTAGGAGGTTCAACTGGACCCACTATGTGCACACCTACCCTTTCAAAGGGAACCCCAACCACTGGTAGTGGAATCAAGGGGGCCTTTGGGTGTTCACTTGTTTGCCACTGGCTTGACAGATGATGCCGGAGCTGACAAACTCCTTTACCTTCTGAGATATCTGGGGCCAGTAAAACTGGCTAACTAGCCTTTCTCAGGTTTTGGTTTCGCCCAGAGGTCAATCTAGGGGGATGTCATGACCTAAAGTTAGTAGGAACTCCCTGTACTTCTGAGGCACTATCACTCTCCTATTGGCTCGAGGGTTGGGGTCTCTGGCCACGGTGCAGAGTAGTCCCTCCTCCTAATAGACTCTGTGGGTACCACTGACATTTCCCTTTTCCTGTGCAGCAGCTTGTTGCCTCAGGCTTTCAAGAGTTGGACAGTCCTGCTGTCCAAGGCACAGTTCTTCCCTAGAGGGTCCCCCTGGGCCTAAGAGTTTAACCTGGTAAGGGTCAAGCTCCATGGCCTCAGTTTCCTCTGGGGCTTCAAAGTCCTCTCCTGAGTCCTGATCATTTTGCTGTACAGAAGCTAGTTTCCCAATCTTCTTACTTTATCTATTGAAACATTGGGCCATTCTTTCAGGCTCCGCCACTTCTTTTTTACCCTGCTTTTGGCTATATGCTCTAGTCTTTACACATACAATCTCAGTGATGTCCAGCATTGCTCCATGGGTTTTTAATTCTACCTCAGCCCATGCTGAGGTTTCCAGGTCAATAACAAGCAGAGAGGCAGCTGGAAGCTTTGGAGAGATCACTACCTGTTTTGGGCCAGACCCCCCCTCCCCATTCTAATGTCAACATTGCCATTGCATGTTTGGTAGAAATACTAATGGCCACACAGCTAAAGTGGCAAACTCAACTTCACCCTCAGTGTCTAGAACTGCTTCAGTGTGCAGCCCGGTTTGCTCTAGGCACACTGTTGATCCCATCTGTAGACTGCCTACACCAGGAGTAGCTCTAGGAGGACTAGGGGGCTTCTTGTTAGGACAAGTAGCATCTCCAGTTAAGTGTCCCGACTTCTTACAGTTGTGACACCAGGCTTTTAGGGGATCAAAGTACTTTACCTTGTACCTATTATTAGACTGGGAATAGTTTGGGGACCAACCCCCCTGTGCAGGTTTTTCACAATCTTTTGGAGACTCAGGCGTTTTATCTTGGGGATTCTTACCACCTTTCCCCTGGGGAGGTTTTGTGACCCCTTTCTTTTGGTCACCCCCAGTGGCTGTTTTTGTCACCTTTGTCTTGACCCAGTGGTGTGCATTCTTTCCCAATTCTTGGGGAGAAATTAGACCTAGGTCTACCAAATGCTGATGTAACTTTTTGTTAGTGCAATTACTTAAAATGTGTTCTTTCATAAACAAATTGTAAAGTCCATTGAATTCATGCACATTATATCCAGTTAACCAACCATCTAGTGTCTTAACTGAGTAGTCAATGAAGTAAATCCAGGACTGGTTTGTGGTTTTGTGAGCCCCCCATCAATCCAATTCTATATTCCTCAGTTGTGAGACCAAAGCCCTCAATCAGAGTACTCTTCATGAGGTCATAAGACCCAGCATCTGCCTCTGTAAGTTTCAGGAGTCTGTCCCTGCAGTTACCAGTACACAGTTCCCAAAGTAATGCCCCCCAGTGTGGCTTCTTCACTTTTCTCAATTCACAGGCCCTCTCAAAGTCTGTGAGCTATTTTGTGACATCATCACCCTCTTCATATTTAGGGACAATCCCTTTGGGAATTTTAGGATCATAAGATTGCTCTTTATCCTTATTTAGTAAATTGCTGCCACCATTGATGGGAGCTAAGCCCATCTTTGCTCTCTCTTTCTCTAAGCCAGAAGTCTGGTCTCTAGATCCAATATTTTGGTCAACCTTACTAAAAGGCTGTTCTCCTCATTGATATTCTAAATAACAAGAGCAACCCTTATGTCCTTGTGAACCGGGTAGGTACGAAGCACAAAACAATATTCACAAGGAACTCATTTGAGAGTAATGATTCATAATTTGCGACTTCAAATGTCTCTCTGAATAAATCACAACCCTGTTTCTGAAATATGACTTTTCTTTACAAAAACATACCAAATCAATTATAAATCAACATTCATAATAAGCCCACACAAAACCTATTTCCTTTTTAATTATACCTAACCTCAGCCGAGGTAGGTGTTGTTTAATCTAAGGTTCGTTTATATCACAGACTTTTTATCAAACATGTATATATACACAATTTAAATTGCTCTTAACATTTATAGTGATGTGTGACCCCAAGTGAAAAACCATAACCTATTACAATACTAATATGTGACAAGGTGAGAGAACAATTATTAAAAGGTTATTGGAAATTTATACAAGGACAGACTAGTTACAATTACAAATGATTTGGTCAGAACTGTCTATGTTGTTGTCGACGGCGTTTCGACCCACTCTAGATACCGGGTCTCTTCAGGACTGTATTTCTGGGGACAATAAAAGGCACAGCTATGTCCATGTAGGATCCAGTATGTAGCGGTAAGTAGAAGGAATGAATATCTTCCAACTCCAATTCACTATCTCAGAATATATCTGATTAGTAATGTATCGGAATTTTCCAGTATAGATTCACTGAGAATAGTTCATTTATGCAGTGGATTTTTAGTCTCATTCGCCTGTCCTCTCGAGTAAGTAGGAGGAGATATTTTATGTATGTTCCGTTTCTTCCGTGAGTAGTCACTCAAAGACGTCACCCATTTAATGCAGACGCCCGTCTCACAGTCGAGATGTCACTGTTATGGATACAGTCCCTGGGACTTCCTATTTCCGGGTAACCGATCGGTATCCTGCGTGCTATATCCATAACAGTGACATCTTGAAGCTCACAAAGGAGGCATGCATTTGAAGCTTCCCCTTCGTGGACCCTGCCCATCCTGGGGAAAGAGGCTTGGCACCTCGTCCCAGGATGTGCATTGTTTCAGACCCCCCCAGAGCAACACGCTTTTGACCCAGGGGTCCAGAAACATGTCTGGTGGTGGCAGCTGGTGAGCAGGCACTCAGCCTGGACACTAGTGTTAGGTCATTTTTCAGGGGGCATCTCTAACATGCCCTCTGTGTGCATTTTTTATTAAATCCCACACTAGCATCAGTGTGGGTTTAACGTGCTGAGAAGCTTGATACCAAACTTCCCAGTTTTCAGTTAAGCCATTATGTTACTGTGGAGTTCGTAATGACAAACTCCCAGCACCCTATACTCTTAATGGCATTAATGCACTTACAATGTCTAAGAATTGCCTTAGACACTGTAGGGGTGCAGGGCTCATGCAAATGTACCCTCCCCACTGGTGTAGTGCACCCAGCTAGAGGAGCGGCTGATCTATGCCAGGGCAGTGGGTTGTAGGCATGGCACACAGGGTTGTGTGCCATGCCGACTCTTCACTTCGTTCTGCACCAAAATACGCAGTGTGTGTAAAGGTACATTGCCTCTAAGAGTGGCACTATAAGTGCTGCAGCCCTTAGATGCCTTTCCTGGCCACAGTGCCCTTGGTACCTGTGGTATCATTTACAAGGGGCTGACCTGTGGCCAGACAGTGCCAATTGGGTTTTATTTTCAATGCAGTTTTAGGGAAAAAACATAGGCCCTGGCTACCTGTTTGGCAGGAGCCCAGGGCACACGCAGTCAAAGTACATCAGCAGTTTAGCAAAAAGTGGGGCAACCGTGCAAAATGAGGGAACTTTCTTGCAATCACCATTAGGCCCTTGCCTAGAGAATGTTGCTGAGTAGAAGAAGAGGTCATGTCTTCAACTGAATGGAGACAAAACAGAGTAGATGTTTCTGGGCAACAACCCTATGTCTCCATGGCCCTAGTCTGGCCAAGTAGTTTGGGCTCTCCTTCAACCCCAAAATCATCAATAAAAAGCCTTGTAATGCATCTGGACAAGTGGCTCAGTCTTGAGTGCCAGCCTGTAAAACCTACGGCCAAGTGCTACAACTTGTTAAGGATGCTGCAGAAGATTCTTCCTCTTCTCCCGGCGACTGCAAAAAGAATGACTGTCCAGGCCCTTCTTCTCTCTTGCTTGAACTATGTCAACTTGCTTTACTTAGGAGAACCTGAAGCTACCATAAAGGAGCTGCAGATGGGGCAGAACACCGCTGCTCGGTTACTACACAACATTCCTAGATATCAATCCACCTGACTATCATTACTCCTTCTTCATTGGCTTCCTGTTCTTGAGAGTATAAAATATAAGTCCCTCTGCATTGCCCATACATAGGGCGCTTCAAGACAGAGGACCATCAATCTCTCGGTTGTTGATTTCTCCTTACATACCTGGGAGAACATTGGGGTCTTCAAACGATTGTCTAGCCAAGATCCCTACCTTAAAAAAGCTAAAATACGGACGGTGGGCGTTCTCAAATATTGTGGCTAAGATGTGGAGCAGCCTTACCCTTGCTCTTCGAGCAGATGAGAATGGATTTTTGTTCTGGGAACAACTGAAAACGTGGCTCTTCCAGTAGGGGTCACAGTCTACTTCTTTTGTTCTCGGTGCCGCAGGGATGCCTACGGGTTGCTATGCGCAATATAATGCTCATTGAATAGAATAGAATGATTATGAAGAAAAGAAAAATGTAAATACATCCCACTGCTGTTAGCACTTAAAAACTCGGAGTATGGCAGGAAAACAATTCACACCTCTGAAAAAGTCATAACCAGCCGAATGTTTTACGCATATGGGTAAAATAACAAAATAATTGTAAAAAACTGTGGAAACAAATAATGCAATCTGAACCAGGACGTGAACATGAATGGTGCCTTTGCCTCAACTAAATTAAAGAGCCATAAATTGGTCAATCCCATCCAATGTGTTACAATTTTATTCTTTATTGGAACACAGTGGGTGGCATTGATGACGAGTATTTGTGTTGGCATTATGAACCCTCCTTGGCATTAGTAAGTGTTTGCAAGATGAATGATTGCACAGCGGTGTGCATTTCTTTCGCAGACTGCACTATTTAAGCTCCCAGCCAGAGTCACTTCCAGGTCACATCAAAAGTAATCTTCTCAGCAGAGGCACACATTTGTCATTAACTTACAGTGTTATTGGCACCAAACACTTGAATTGCAAAGTCTCTAATGGCCGATCATTGAAAACGCTCCTAACAAAGTGCCTAAGAGCGGGCGCAGGACCACAAGATAATGGAGGATGCAATCATTATTTCCTAGAACGAACTAAGAGCACCATCTCTGGGGAGAGGAGCCGTCGTTCAATCAAGCCCTAGAAACCAATTAGGACCACTCTTCATAAATCAATGCGCCCTTCTCCAGATGAGTGACGCTTGAAGGAAATTGGTAAATAGGCATGTTTTCAATCAAAAACATTTACATACGCTGCGGGGTACCTTTAGAAATGTTTGCACAATTCAGTAGGAAATCAAGAAAAGAACACCAGTGTTTGCCTGACACAAATGTCGTCAGCTCCATGCTTTTGGATAAACCGTGCTAGCACCGTATAAAACACGTGTGCACTGGGACCTGGTCTGTGGGCGGTACTGTCAACATTCTCAATCATATAAGATGTGTCTGTAGAGCCTTAGGGGTGATAAATGAGATTGATGTTATGGACAATCTGCCATTCTTGCTGATATTCCCAGGTATTAAGTTTAGGGTTACAGGCGTGAATGGGGATGTCTTGCCAGGGGCCTCAGCGAGGTATTAAATACAAAATGCAGTGATCACTCTAAAACCAGTGTGGTTTTGAATATCCACATATGATTTGTAACATGTTTCATATTCGGGATATGTAAGGAACACCACTCCGAAAAAAGGACTGGAGAAAGTGTCATTCCAGGGCAGGAAATTGAAGGGGACACTGCTATATTTTGTGAGGGCATTGGGCTAAGTGTTGGAAACAGAACTGTACAGAAAAAAAATGTTTTTCATGTAAATGCTGAAACACTACAAATTTACAGAAGCAGAAGCAGGGGCGGCTGGTGACTTTTGAAAAAGATAGGGGGGTAAAAGTTGTGCGTGAGTTACCTGCAGCGAGAGAGACTGACCGCCAAAAGAGGGGTTCAGGGAATTTCCCCACGAGAACATTTTGAGAAAAAGAGTGGCCAAATGGTGCATTTTCAAGCAAATTTGAAAAAGCAAGTTGGTTAATAAATCAATAAAAAGATTTCATATAATAATGACATTGGTAGCTGCTTATCCAGTATAACCACAGAACTTCATAACAGACTTTGCGATAACACCTCTGAATGTGCTAGTGAAGTATCTTACATCTGATGCTGCGATGGCAGCAGTGCCTCGTTAAGACTCACTAAGGGGCATATTATCAAGAAACAGAGTTAAAATTATCGATGCTTTAGTGGCAGAAAACTGCAGCTGAAGCGGCGATAATGGGCTTGATAATATGCCCTTGAGAATTCCCATAAAAGCCCATGTTTTGGTGACAATATGGGCTTCTATTGGACTTCTCAAGTGCATATTATCAAGCCCATTATCGCCTTTTTAGCGGCAGATTTCTGCCGCTAAAGCGGCGATAATTTTAACTCCATGCTTGATAATATGCCCCTAAGTGTCAGTGGTGGTTGGTGAAGTCTGGGAGTGGTGAGCTAAGAGGGGGCACGACATTGTTATGGAAGTCCATGGCAATTTACTGTGCATTTGTAATCTAAATAGTTTCTGCAGTGTGTCTGAGTCACGACCAGCAATGCGTGCCTTACTGCCTAGTAGGAAGAAAAACAAAAGTCACTTTTCATGTCAGGGTGTAAGATGGCACTGGAGTGCTTTACATGAGCACCAGTTACGTTACACAAAGACACATTCATTTATTTTTAGGCACGAGGAGATTTAGATTGTGATTTGCCCAGGATCACAGGAGGTTGAGCGGACGCCGAGACTCAAGCCTGGTTCCTCTGCTTGTAATTTATAAATAGTCACAAACACAATTCATTATTAGCAGCACCCTTAAAAATAAACAGCACAAGCCTACAGCCACATATTCGAACACTGGCGACGGCGGCATTGATATACCATAGAAACACAGAAAATCAACAAAACGGAGCTTACCTTTTGTTTTACTCTGTGGCCCGCCGCTTCTGTGACTAGGAAGGTGCTTGTAATTTCGGCCAGCCCGGGACATGTCCAGTGGCGAGGGGACTCATGAAGTGATGGAAGGAGGGGTCTTGCCTGCAGCGCTCCCTCATGTGCAAAACCGTTAATGGTGGCAATATGCACGAAGTGAAGTGAGAAGAGAGGCAAGAGTAAAAATGGCCAATCAAAGTGTGGAGTTTGGCGGCCGCTAGGCCCACATACTTGCATAAAGGATTGCACGGACACAGATAGTTAGGGTAGATAACTGGCCTCGAGCACGTGCGCTCAGCCCCTTTTATTGTAAGGGTCACCTGACTGGTGACGCCTGTGGTGGGTGGGTGTACAGTGTATGTACATCATCGGGGAAACACTAGAATGTATCCAGCCAGATACTACATCCCTCCCAAACTTTAATAAAGGTCAAAACAATGAAGTCCAGACCTGTGGGAGAGAATATACTTTGAAAACAAACATAACAATAATAACGACTTCTACGTAGTCTCTTTCGCTGCTGCTCATCCGCCAACAACGGTATCCTTGCAGCCGGGGCCACTAGTTCTCCTTGGCACGATGTCGGGGTACCCTGGGGATGTAACCTCTTTTTGGACGCATAGCGTGGAAGTGTGCTCTACAGTCTCTCTCATTCTGTTCCACATTCAGTGAAAGTGCAGATGGAATGATGGTGGATCAGTTATGTGTTACTTTCCACTGTGCAGTCCTGGTTGAAGTATTTTCTCCAGCTGCTGAATATCTCCAACAGCATTTACAGTTGCAGGATTTCCCTCTCACGGATACCCCTCTCTCGTGGGTGTCCCCTCTCACCTGGACTGGTGGACTTCCGCCTTGTCCCTCCAACCACGTTGGAGGGATCGCTACGGGTCACCGCTATGTGTCTCAAGCTCCACCTGAAAGGGTGTTGTTGGCACTTGTTTCTTTGCATGCAACCTTTGTCTTCCCAGGATTTCCAGAGCGAGCTTCAACAGTCCATCTCTCGTGTTGGGACCCGCTGCCACCTGTGTACCAGAGACCTCTGCCCCTTGGATTTCCACGGTCCTGTGTCCGTTCCATCCCAGACGTGGTTGTTACCAATGGACTGGCCTGCTCACCTCTGTCGTCACCAGGTGATCTAAGGATTCGCACGTGGATGTGTACTCCCAGTAATGCTGATGTTCTCCAGGTACTGTGTTTGGATGTTCATGCACCTTCGCACTTTTTTTTCTTTGGGTGTTTCCCTTCTGATGTGTGAGTTGACCAGTCACGCACACCTCTTTCCTCTTCTTTCTTCCTTCGCCATGGCGTCTTGTCACTCAAGATCTGTCTTCTCTTCCTTCCTTCGCGAAGCAGTCCGGTCTTCTCTCATGCCTGTTCGCCCTAATCAGGCTTCTCCGTGTAGTGTGCACTCCCACGTTTCCCCCTGGTCTTGTCCAAACACTAGGACACTGTCTTCACTTCGCTCTGTGACTGGACCTGTCGACGCGACCTTCTTGCATTCGATTATTTCTGACTTCTAGTTCATATTGTTAGACTTCTCTTCTGTCACTTCTTGGTCCTCTTCGTGAACCTCTCCTGGGGTCCTCTTCATGAACATCTCCTCGGTCGTTCTCTTCACGGATGTCTTCTCTGTTCTTTTTGTCGGACGTCTTTGTCAGATCTCCTCCTTCTCTCTGACCTCTAGTAGGTCGGCGTCATCCTTGTGACCAAACTGGCAGGTCGGCTTCTTCCTCCTTGTGACCATCTGGCAGGTCGGCTTCTTCCTCCTTGCGACCAAACTGGCAGGCTGGCTTCTTCCTCCTTGCGACCAACTGGCAGGTCGGCTTCTTCCTCCTTTTGCAGGTCTTCGTGCTTGTGGTGGTCTGTGCAACCACTACTCCGTCTCCGCAGTCGCTTTGCTTCGGCGCGCTCCTGACTGCGCCATTCATTTGCTTCATTGGGTGCACTTGCTGTGCACTTCCTTCGGTTCCTTCTGAGACGTGCTGCTTTGGGTGGTTGTCTTGTAGTCTTGCCTCTGCGGTGATCACCTGTGGCCACTAGGCATCACCGCACTCTCCGTCTTCGGCCCTGGCAGTCTCTGTTCAGCTGTGAGTTTCCTTTCACTCTTCCGCTTGATATACCCTGGCGTCTCCAGTTTCCTTTGCCAAAGGGGGGCTTGCTTACTTCTTTCCACAACGAAATGACAATGTCTTAGGGGTCTGCCTGTCCCTTCAGTCAAATCCTGTTCGCTGTCCTCATTATCTGCTTTGGCTGGCTACAGTTGCCCTTGTGCTGTGTTCTTGTACTCCTGGCGCGTTCCTGCACTTTGTCTCATCCTCCTCAACGCTGTGTAGTGGCTTGGCACGACTCAGACATGGTCCTCACTGTGTGGTGACAATGGGTTGCAGTCTTCCTTGTGGTATTATATATAATACAGTTCCTTCGTTTATCTCATCGGTGTAGTACCGCTAATCGGCTACACAATGGCAGTGTATTCTCATTTCTTTTTTTTCGTCCTCGGCAGCTTCTCACACGCTGCAGGCTTCGTGTGCTTTCACTTTCGGACAGACTGTGAACCGGGCTCATTCAGGCCTTCCCCCGGACTCCTGAGGGTCTTGCATTCATTACCCCATGAGCGGGCACATCCTGAGACGGCCTTGCTGCAGCAGGACCCCCTCTGCCTTTGCGGTGAGTCTTTTATTATTTTCGTTTCCCCGGGCCGTGCAGGGGGCACAATGCACATTCAGTGCTTGGGGAGGGAGACCTCTTTTCATTCCACCTAAGCGGCTAACGTCTCGGCCGCACACAGTTTTCCTCTTCTGCTCCGCCCCTCGCCACAGGCCCTCTTTTGTCTCGGGCTGCACAGGGGCTACACCTCTTCCTTTTAGAGCGGTTTGGGTCCCCACCTGACACTGTCCTCTCGCCAGCCATCCTCTTCACTGTTGCCAGACTCTGGGTACCATTTGGGAAGGCCTTGACACGCGCAGCACTCCTCCATAGGCCTTGCGCGCTCGCTGGCATTCTGGCTCCCTCTTCCCCTGATAAGGGCCACAGGCCGCGCCACATAGCCGCTTTTGCATTTCAGCCACTCTGTTCACTTTCGGCCGCATACCTGGATCTTGCTGTCGCTACCTTTCACCCCTCGCACCCGGCTCGCTCATTCACGGGGTGTGTGCTGGGGCTGGAGCCACCGCCAGTGACTCTCCACTCTCTATTACTGCACCTGTGCGGGCTCACCTCATGCCCCGTGGGCTTTCGCATTGCTCATATGCGGGGTGGACTCCCACTCCAATTCTTGGTCAGGAACGCGGCAGGTCGATGGCACCAGTCACGCCACGGCTTCGCTGCTGCTCCCACTTTCGCCCACACATACAGCAGTCGCCCCTTCTTCGTCCACTTCATTCGCCGCGTTGGGGCATGGGCTGGAGCCAGGGATGGCTAGCCCTGTATCAGACACCAGTCACTCTTGCTCGCAGGGGGTGGAGGAGTGGGTAGCTACTCCACTCTTTGTTCTCCTTGCAGCAGGCTCAGCCTGGCTGACCATCTCTTCAACGCGGGTGGGCTCCGCTTGGCTCCTCCACTCCCCCGGGCTCTTCACACGCCCACAGACTGTCAGGGCGTACAGCGCTTCTTTGCAAGGGGGGCGCATTTCACGCAGGCACTTCAGGAGCGGGGTGGGCACCCGAACATCTTGCACCCCTGGGACTCTTCACATGCCGTGCAGGCAATTAGGCATTTCTCGCCTACTCACAGGGGGTGCCCTTCGCACGGGCAGCTCTCTCCCCCTTTTCACAGCTTCTGGGCTGCCGCACGCACGGGCACAGCCCCCTCATCGCCAATGTAGAGTTTGACGGGCGCTAGGCCTACATACTCGCATAAAGGATTGCATGGACACAGATAGTTAGGGAGGATAACTGGCCTCAAGCACGTGCGCTCGGACCCTTTTATTGTCAGGGTCACCTGACTGGTGATGCCTGTGGTGGGTGGGTGTACAGTGTATGTACATCATCAGGGAAACACTAGAATGTATCCAGCCGGATACTACACACAGCATGGCTTCATGATAAAGCCATACGGTGATTGGCCATGTTACAGCGCTGGCCTGATTACGATGTGTGGCAAAGGGAAAATAATGATTGCCAAACTGCACATGGTGGTAATGTCACTACGGTTAAACCAACCATTGCTGGCGTCACTACCCCTGCCCCTTTAATCACAATTTCTATTTTAATTAGTTACATGTTTTAGAACTCCAAGCCCCCATTGCATTTATTCACATTGAAGCTTTTCAGTTTTCACACTCACGCGAACATGAACATATTAACTTTCATTTAATGCGCACACTCCTTTAGTTGAAAAAAATATGTAGAACAATAAATTGAATAAAAAACGTAACTGTAATAAAACCTACCTTAACCTTTAATTTGCAGGACGATTTGGAGGGGTTGTCTAGAGGTGCGTTTTGGCTGCACTTGCTCCTCTTGTTGAATTCAGAAGGCCCGGATCGTTACTCTCTAATCTGTGGTAGCTCAAATGGCAGAGCTGCTCAGGCCGGCACTTCAGTTCAAGGCTGACAGTCAGAGAGCTTGGAAGGCCCGGGCAGCAAAATGCTCAGTTCAGGGGGAGCCATCAGTAAAATCCTGCTGCTTGGTTCTTTTCTCTTCGATTTCAAACAACACACACACAACAGTAAAAGCACAGTACACGCTGCTGCAACGTGGTTGTTCCTTAGGCCCCAGCCTGCCAATTAAAATGAGCAACAGCAGTGTCAGAGGCCAGTGACACGCCCAGTCTTTCGTTATCTCCAAATACCTACCCCGCCCCTGCCCATTTACTTGAATGGCACTGCGCCAGACACGCCCCGGGCCATTGCGAAGACTGCCCAAATGAGTTTCTGCATCTCGCAATGAACAATCGCCACTCCCACCACTTTTGACGTTACATTTCAAGATTATGCTTGCAGGTCGAGCAAGACCTCGCCCTGGCCCCTGACAAAGTGCAGGATTGTCCGGTCACAGGCCATTCGTTCGGACCCTCACCCCGCCTTCAGGAAAACAATGAATGAATCAAATAAAATGGTAAAATGCTAACTTAAATTTTATTTTAAGCTGCCCAGTGTTATTTATCTTTCATCCTCTTCTTTCTCCTACAAGGTGGGAGGGCAGCGCCCATTTCGACCATTAATACCAGCCGCCCCTGAGCAGGAGCACACGTGAAAATCTGATATCTACGCACATCTCTGCACTATGGAGACAGTAGGTGGAAAGCTATGACGTGCAGATGTCTGGCTTTTCTGAATCTTTTGTGAAAAGAGCAAATCTTTTTCGAGTTCTATGATGTCGCCCAATCAGTGTGCACAGTGGGTTGAGTTTCCATAGCTTGGATGCCATTACGTGATAAGGCCGGAATAACCATTGTTTACGTTGGAATACATTTCAAAGAAATAATAGTCTAAAATATGAAGATGCAGTACATGTTCTCTGTTTATTCATTTTTGCTTTACCACACTAATACAGTACTAAATTCGGAGTCGGGATGTCCTTACACTGACCACGTAATGCAGTGAGCTGTGTTTTCTGAGCACCATGCAAATTAGTATTTTGCTATTCAGTTCGATCTCTCTGACATATCAGCATGGTCATACTTGAGGCTTTTTGTTGTGATCTGGCACACTATTGAGACCATTTGAGGAGATGCCATATGGCATTTTGGCATTCCCTGGCCTTCATGCGACACTAGCCACAAATAAAATACATATGTCTATGATTTGTAAGCTGATTAATTCCAGGTTCCACTGGATTTCCAAGGTTATCTATATTTTGAAACTTCCACTCTGAGTCATCCCCCTGATTATTCTTGTGTACTGAGCCTCTTAGAATAGTTTTTTAGCTGTACACTAAATCACTTATAAATTTGGCCCAACTGTTGTGGTCGAGGCCTTTTTACTCCTGATGTCCCGGGCCCAACCTACTATTGATCCTGGGCATTGGGGACAAGTACTCCTTGTGCATTCGACTCTCAGTGGTAGCTGTGGATGAGCAGTGAAAGGCTCCATGGGGGGAGTGTAGAGAAGGGTAAGTGAACACCATTTATAACTCAAAGTGCACACAGTACAAACAATAAATCAATGTCCAGTCCGATGCTTACTTTTATAGGAAAAAGAAGCTTTTTAATTCTAACTCTACACATTCAAAGGAATAACAACTTTCATGAGTGATAACACAATCCCCTTGAGGTCAGGGCTCTAAAGGTGTCAGCCACATGCCTGTCCCACCCTCCTTCTCCTAACATGGTTGGGGTTATTTCCCATTCACTGGTGGCAGAATCCATGCTTACTAGTAGGCCATACTCAAGAGCTCGGGTCCCCTTTGACTCTTAGGAATTTAGTCAAAAGTGTCTATGGTGCCATAGCACCCTCAGAAGCAAATCCCCTGGGGCCCACATGACCGGTTCAAGTCTTACCCGCTTCTACAGCATGGAAGCCTTCAGTGTTGCAGTGGTTGACCTAAGCACGGGCACTTGCAAGTTCCGATCCTGCGGACAGAAGTTGTGCTACTTGTGGGACATGCAGCAGCATCCGGCAGGCACAGGCTCACTCTTTTGAGCAGCACGGCTGACTCTCCACAGAGATTGAAGCCGTGTTCAGCTTATCTCGTAGGAACTTTCTCCTTAGCAGAATGTGGGGAGGAATAAGATTCTTAGCTCGTGTCTGGAACCCAGCAGGGGAGTGAGGTCCTCCCTGGCATCCTCCTGGCCCTCAATGGTCAGTCCGGGCAGAGCTTGTTGTGAGGCTAGACACACTGGTCACAGTCTCACTCCAGTACTGAACGACAGCCCAAAGTCTTTGATGATTTGGTTCCGGGAGGCCCGCCTGGCACACAGGGTTGCTGTGGTACCTTAGATCACAAGATAGGCTCCTGTGGTGCACTCGCCCACACCACAGTAGCCTGTCCTAGCATATGGGGTCACTGCTAAGATATTCACTAATCTTGGCATGCTGGTCACACAATTACTTCAATGGTGGCTCCCTCTGGCATACAGGGTGATATTAACTAGCCTGTACGGGCTTGGTGTCCTCTGTACAGTGTTCAATGCTCAGTTCAGTCCACGGTGACCCTTTCTTGGCATACTGGTGTTGCCGAACACAATCTTGCACAAATGCTACACCACGATCGGTGCACACCCAAAACTTCACACCTCATACAGGGAGTACTCATAATAGGACTCCCAAATGGACCTTGCTCCCTAAAATCCTCTCCTCTTCCTCAGAGGACACACTGTTTTTGGCAAGTGGACAGGCACTGGTGTCCCAGGCTCCAGTGCAGGTGGTCTTGGTTTTCCTGCTTGATGTCCCTTCACTAAGCAGGAAGCCTAGCAGCCTTTGTCTCCCAGTCCTGTTCACATGCACATGTCTTGCAGAGCTTCCACACCTTACATTTCATTAACTATGCAGAATACTTTCTGCCCCAGCAACCTCTTTGCAGTGAGCTCTTCTGAAGGGCACTGATTTGATATGAATGTATAGCTCATTGAAATTCTCCTGCTACCAAGGCAGTGCACTGCCAAGAAAAAGTATGTGGCACCCTAGCTACATTTATCATCACTGCAGACTATGAGTTGGAATCTCTGCTAGGATGTGTGTACAGAGTTTGGAATCTCAATCCTTTTAACTTTATCCTACTTATCTTTGCATATGCACTATTTATCATCACCATAATTCTTCGTATATCGTATAGTGAATAATAAACTTTTACGAATGCAAGTCTGAGTGCATGCACTGGGGCGGTTGAACATAAATGGCTACATATTCCAGCATGGTCTCTGACAGGTCTGTTGAAGGTCAACATACTGGCCATTCACAGAATATAGCACATTAGAGGACCTATGAGACCCCCTATCTAATCTGTCTTATGGCAAACTAAATGGCTAGAACCACAAAACTGGTGGGCCAAGAGAGGACTAGCAGATGTGCCTAAGTCCTGGCATGCATCACCCATGCTGCTGATGTTTGTGCACAACCATCAGTTTTTGCAGATGCTCCCAGAACATACAGAGCTCAATCACTTACTCTCTAGTTTGGCCTCGAAAAGGTACGATATTTCATATACAGGCATGCATGAACTGTTCCATATATATAACATGTGAAGTAACGGAGGACAGCCACTGTTTCCATGAGCGACCGGTAAATTATATACCAAACTGTGTGTCGACAAAAGAAAACACTTTGTATGGCAGCCCAGCCCTCAGACAAATAAACTAGAACAGCTGATGTTTACGTTTTGTTTACCGTCAGAAAAATATTAGATATTTTTAAGGAACATTTTATTCTACATGCATTTCTTAAACATACTGAATGCTCGCAAATTTTTTTTCATATGGCATTCCTTAGGGTCAAGATATATGTCAAAATCTTACAAAATAGAAAACTGAGCTAATACTCAAGCTATGCAAATTATAGAGATTCATGTTTCAACTGAGGAGGAATCCTTTGGGTCGTACAGACTGTAATATAGACAGAGTCTTCCCTTTAGGAAATCTCGGATCACTGACACACTATTGTGATAAAGAACATCGTTGACAAAAATATTGTGGAAAAAATATCATTTACCACAATATCTTGGTCCTCTACTTAAAATGCTAAGTACAAAAATATCAATTATTAATTAACTTCTCACACTATGCCCCTACAAACCTAGGGGCACAGCCCTAATATAAATACATATAGCACAATTTACATAATTAATACCCAACTGAATATTTGTCAAATAATAATTCATTGTTAATTAATTATAACTTCAATACATCAATCAATAAAAACTTTATTCAAATGCATATGGCATCCATAAAAGTATAACACACTGTATAGGAAATAATAAAACATGCCGATTGTAAAACACGCTACTGCAACAAAGATTAAAGTTTATAATACAGTCAGAAATATCACAGTATTGTATTGTTGGTATTATTTCTAAAGTGCAACGATCACTCCATGGGAATATCTTGGGGCTGTACAGAAAAAGACGTGAGTCACAGGAGGGTGCTGCAGTCACAGTTGCTGGAGAGTTAAATAAGAGAGAGGCAGAGAGAGTCCGAAGCTTCAAAAATCCAGGTTTTCAAAACTTTCCTGAAACAAGGTTCTGATTAGATGAAACAGAGATAGCTGGGGAGTATACTCCCACCCTTAGTTTTATATCTGAACTGTGTGGTTTTTAAAAGATTAGCTGAGGAGGACCTAAGAGGGCATGTAGTGACATAGGGTGTAAATCTAGATGTTAGATATTTAGGCCTTGAAGTCCTGAAAGCTCTCAAAGTGTTGACAAGTATCTTAAATAGCACTCTTTTATGGATAGGTAGTCAATGCAGTGATTTTACACCTGCAGAAGCTGAGGACCGACGTGGCAATTTCAGCACCAGGCGAGCTGCTGCATGTTGAACAGTGTGGAGCTTTTTGAAGATTGCCTTGTTGGCACCAGCATAAAGGCTATTGCACTAGTCTAATCTGGAGGTGATTAGGGCTGCTGTAACAGTTTTTCTTGCTGTAACTGGGAGGAGGTCAAAAAAGGTTTTCAGAGATTTAGGGCCATATGTAGGTGGCCTAACATTTACCACTTCATAAATACCGAATTTTACCGATTCGGTATTTATGATGTGGTAAATGCTATGTAGGTAATCCATCGGTAATATTTACCGATTCGGAATGGGTCGGTATTTTAGAATCGGTATTTACCGATTCGCCGAGTCCGGGCCTAAGAACCCCAATCCCTCTATCCCCTTTCCAGATTCCGCTACCCCCTCATCAATGTATCAGCCAGATTCCGCTACCCCCTCATCAATGTATCAGCCACCTTTGCTCACTCACTTTCCCCCTCTGGATCTCGCCACTCTGGACTCCCTGGCACGGAAAGTTCATTCCGGATCCCCAGAAGAGCCAGCTCCTCCAGACATAATAATGGCAGCCTCGTAGGTCACTCTACCCATTATTAGGGAGGTCTTAAATGCCTCCATCTCTTCCGGCACGGTTCCCACCATATGGAAACAGGCGATGGTTAGAGCCCTATTGAAGAAGCCTACCCCACCCAGACGGGCTTTAGACCAAAGCATGGGACCGAGACCGCCCTCCTCATGGTCACAGAGGAAGCCAGGAAAATCCTTGATCATGGAGGATCAGTGGCAGTGATCCTCCTTGATCTAAGCGCGGCCTTTGATACGGTCAGCCATGTTACCCTGATGGAACGCCTATCCCAAGCCGGGATTAAGGATAAAGCCTGGTCGTGGTTCCAGTCCTTCTTAGAGAATAGGTCTTTCCGCGTCTTTGAAGGCGAATCAGTGTCCACCAGGAGACCTCTGAATTGTAGAGTCCCCCAGGGCTCCTCTTTGAGTCCTGCTCTCTTCAACCTGTACATGAGGCCACTGGCTGATGTCGTCCGCCCATTCGGTATAAAGATCATTTCCTATGCGGACGACACGCAGCTGGTGGTCTCCATGACGCAGGCTGCCAATCCATCTGCTTGTGGTGGACTTAGAGAGTGTTTAGAGGCAGTAAAGACCTGGATGTCCCTGTCCTGCTTAAAATTGAATGGGAACAAAACCGAGCTCATGCTCCTAGGTTCTTCACATCTCAGCCTCCCCACCTCCCTGTGGCCGCCTAGTTTAGGACCTCCCCCAACTCCTAAAAATAGTATCAAGAGTCTTGGAGTCTGGCTGGACAGATCTTTGTCTTTTAACATACAATCTACGAAACTTTCAGCTACTTGTTTTGGCATTATGAGGATGCTAAAGAAAATCCTCCCTCTCCTCCCCCTGGAAGCCAAACAAGTGGCCGCACAAGGTCTTATCCAGTCACGCCTTGATTTTAATAACGTATTATATCTTGGTGCCCCTGAAGCCACTCTGAGAAGGCTGCAGACAGTTCAGAACTGCGCAGCACGCATTCTACTAGACCTCCCCCGTAGACAGTCAGTGAGGTCAGGTCTGCTCTCCCCTCACTGGTTACCGGTGCGTCAGAGAGTAATGTTTAAAGCTATGTGTATAGCTCACCAGGCCTTCTGGAACGCCGGCCCCAGGACTACTCAAGACCTAATCTCTCATTATACGCCCAGAAGAAGCTTACGTTCTAGTCAGACCTTCCTCGCGATGGCCCCCAGAATTAAAAGAACTAGATCCGGAGGCAGATGATTCTCCTACAACACAGCTAGGGCTTGGAATGCCCTGCCACCGCATCTAAGAGCCATCCCCAAGCTGACGGCCTTCCGCAAACAGCTGAAAACCTTTTTATTCCACTCAGTCTAGTTTCTCTCCCCTCCTACTTCTGGATCCACTGGTTGGATTACTGGTATTCTCAGCGCTTGGACGCCTCCGGGCAGCAATTTGCGCTCTACAAATGTACTTCCAATTCCAATTCCAATTCCAACTGGCTTCCCATTGATTCCTATGGGCCAGGAGGCCCATAGGAATCAATGGGAAGCCAGTTACCATTACCGAATCGGTAAATACCGATTCGGTAATGGGGGGAGCACAATCAAGGGTGGCAGGGTGTCACAGTGACACCCTGTTGCACCCCTGATTCCTGCAGGTGTGCACATGTGGCACACATACATGCCCTCTGCCACATTGCACACTTCTAAGTGCAAAAAAATGCATTTTCAAAGCCATTCGTCATTTACCACCAACTTTTAGTTGGTGGTAAATAACGAATCCACACAACACCCACACACTCCCCCTACATCTCATTTCAGGATTCGGTATTTACCGAATCGGTAAAATTACCGATTCGGTAATTTTACCGATTCGGTAAATTACCGAATCCTGAAATGTGCCCCCTACATACCAGAAGCCTGAATACCGGTCGGTAACGGGATTTTTACCAAAAATCGGCCGTTACCGACCGGTATTGGGCTTCCTACATATGGCCCTTAATCAGCTGAAAACACTTCCCAGCCACTGATAACACTTGTGGACGGAAAGCTAAAGTTGAGTAAAAATGTACCCCAAGATGGTTAACTACCTCCACCTTGTGTTGAGTGGAGGGGGTATTAGGCGGCCACCAGAGACTGGGGGTGAAATTATTAGCTTTGCCTAGGAATATGATTTCTGTCTTTTGTGAATTACACTTCAAGTGGTCCCACTTCATCCAGTGTATGACCTCCGTGAGACAATGTTGGAAGTACTCCTCAAGTACTCCTCAATATTGCCAGGGTGTTTGTCTAATGCTAACATGAGCTTTGTCCCTAATTTGTTGACACATTTGCACGGATCTTCATCCGTGGGACCCTGAGGTTACCAGCGGATTATAATATTTATTTCCTGACTGGCCCACCTTCTTTTCTCCATTACAATACTCACCCACTATGGATTCACACCAGGGTTTGAGTTTTAACGATGATGCAGTTACGGATATTTTAGACAGGACACCAGCCCTACTAGGGGCCGATGGCAACGCGGCGACAGGCTCACAGTCAGATGATTGGACTGCATTAGTCCACCTGAAAAGGGAGTGGCTTAAGATAACTTTACATGGGGCACTCATGACAGAATACCTGCGGGCCAATATAACACCCTCAGGCCTTATTGTCAATAACTTCCCTAGATTATTTCTAGATGACGCCGCCTTTAAGAAGGAATGGTCCCTAGTGGCATGGAAATGCACTAGGGACTGGCTAGTCTTAATAATCAATACCGCGAGAAGATTGGCTGATGCCATCCTCGTGAGGATCCAAATCGCTGAAGGAGCTTTGAAAACATCCATTCAGATCACGGCGTTCAAAACAAAACTTGCAGAGATCAATGCTGAGATCGCTGAGAATAAAGACTACCTATTGAAACAGAAAATAACGAAATTACAAAAGGATATACAAAAGTTCGATAAGGAGAAAGTATATCCATACCTCAAAGCTGATTACACCTCAGAAAAAACAAGCTACTCCTCTGATGACACCTCAGATAGGAGAGACTCCAGTGACAGCAACTCCAGCACTAACAGTTGGGGCAGCAATAATTCTAGGAGGAATCAGCGTACTAATAGGTTTTACAATGGGCCACCATCTTATGGTCCCCCTATCTTCCAGGGTCCACCATCACCACCACCCTTCTGGCAGTTTCCTCAATATCAACATTGCCCTCCTCAGTTCTTTAATGGCAACAACCAACCTTTTTTAGGCAGACTGGGGCAGAGGAAGAGGGCGCAACAGAAGAGGCGCACAAAAACAGGTCCATTGGCAAGAGCCACCGACCAGCGGCATGAACACCAGGAGCAGAACGAAGGACAAGAGGAACTAGTAGTGAATCTCTCACACCGGATCCTTACTGCCCCTGAGAAATCACTACTACAAAAGGGCTTGGGCTTTGTCCCTACCCCCAGGGTGGACCGGTTTAGGGATCATTGTGAGGTCCATAATCTGTTTCGTAAAATACGACTGAAATCCTTTTTTCAGGACCAACCTCACATGGAAGAGAGCGACTCAGGATTGAGAAACCCATCGACATTCACTCCACATAATAACATGGTGCCTGTGGAGGTCCTTACATTTGAAAAAGCAGTCATTAAAGAGCTGAACTTGCCACACAGGGAAACACCTTTTCACAACCTTACTAAACAAGAAACCCTGTTACTCAAGAACCTCTCAGATGACACTTCTATCACCATCAAACAGGCAGACAAAGGTGGAGCCATTGTTATCCAGTCCACCACTGACTATGAGACAGAATGCAGACGCCAACTCTGTAATGAGAGATATTACACTCCTATCACGTCAGACCCGACTCCACGACTCAAAACCATCATTACCACTTTGGTTCATGAGGCTGAATCCAACAGTTGGATTACCCACAAAGAAGCAGAGTTCTTGATAACTCGAGAACCGAGGGTTCCGTTCTTCTATACCCTACCAAAAATTCATAAGGGCACTACTCCGGTCCCGGGTCGACCAATCGTCTCTGGCATTGGCTCACTCCTCGAGCCTCTGTCTAAATTTTGTGATCATTTTTTGCAACCCTTGGTACGAGACACCCCGTCATTCATAAAAGACACCACTGATGTCCTTAAGATAATTGACCATTTCACTGACACAGGCAATGTTGACTATCTAGTCACCTTGGATGTAGAGGCCCTCTACACTAATATTCCTCAGAGGGCCACTTTGGCAGTTATCGAGTCAGCACTGCGGGTACTTAATTGGTCATCACCCACGCCCATAACCTTCATTGTTGATTGTGCTACCCTGGCTTTGACTGAGAATTTCTTTGAATTCAACAGACAACTCTATCATCAAAGCCAGGGTACTTCGATGGGGAGCACCTTTGCTCCTAGTGTAGCGTGTCTCTACATGGCAGCTTTTGAAGAAAACGTGATCTTTAACATCTCGAATCCTTTCCGTAGCAACATTACACTCTGGAAACGATTCATCGACGACATACTGATCTTTTGGCATGGTACACGCTCTGATTGTGCAGAATTCACTAAATGGATCAATGAACAAAATGAATACCTCAGATTTTCGCACACAATATCAGAACATTCAGTACCATTCCTGGACCTGAACATCACACTTCTAGATGGTACTCTTAGCACAACATTATATAAAAAACCAACCGATTGCAATAGTCTACTGCGCTATGATAGCCATCATCCCAAAACATTGAGGGACAATCTACCATTTGGTCAGTTCCTACGCATTAGACGTAATTGCTCAAGGGTGGCAGACTATAACACAGAGGCTGGAGTTTTCTCATCCAATCTGAAGGCTAGGGGTTACCCCGAAAGACAGGTCCGTAACTCCATGAAAAGAGCTAGAAATAACCCACGAGAGGCACTCCTTGAGTCCCGAACGAAATCTGAAACTGACATACTTACCTGTGTCACCTCTTTCACGCCTGATTCTACTAGAATCAAGAAAATTATTCTGAGAAACTGGAGTATTCTAGAGACAGGTAGCTTGAACATACCCAAACCAAGGTTTGCATACAAGAGAACACAAAACATCAAGGACCTTCTGGTCCACACAAGACCTAAATCGATCATGACCAACACACAACGCACTATGTGGGATTTACCAACAGTAAAAGGTCACTTCCCTTGTGGTTCATGTGTGGCCTGTAATTTGACCACCACCACCAAGGACATCACTTTCAAAAATGACTTCCACTGGGTTTTGACCAGACACACTAATTGTAACACAAAGAATTGTGTTTACATGATTACATGCCCCTGTGACCTACATTACATAGGTATGACTACTCGCACGATTAAGACTAGGATTACGGAGCATAGAAGCAACATATGCTGTCAGAGAGTGACAACTAGACTCTACACACATTTCAAGGAAATGCAACACCATGCTGATTCAATGAGCTGGTTAGTCTTAGAGGCTCATCCGCAGATCACTAAAAATGCATTGTTCAGGCTTGAGCAGAGGTGGGTCCTCAGATTATCCACACACCTGACAGGCCTTAACGACGACATCCCATGGGGTGCACTCACTGGATGAGATTCTCCTGCCCACAGTTCTTCTACCTGAGTTTGATCCCCCACTGAGATATGACTTATCTCCTAGACCCAGCTACACCCTGGGGTCTGTGCCCTTTACTACATCATCTGACATTTTTTAATGACCTTCTCATTAGGACCCTGTATACCGCATGGGCTCCCCCTGGCACCCTGATGTATACTGTCCCTTTGGTTCTTAAATTTTTTTTAAAAATTTTTTTTACTTTACATTTACATCCAACCTTCATTGTACCCACGCTACTAATTTTGTTACTAACCCAGCGTACCTTACGCTGGCGATACTACTCTTTCCCGGTCTTAGATGGCCGCCGCGGCTGCAGCGGCCGCTTCTGACCTGCTGATAGGCACTGCTGGTCACATGACGTCCTCCACGTCACCAGTAAGCATCCACCTTAGTTCCTGCCCCGTTCCATCATGGCAGCCCCGGCTTTACTAACTCCACCATTGGGGTCTCACGCTAGTGGTCACATGACGCGATACACGTCATCCTTACGCAGCATATCAGGCTCGTACTCAGACCCACCAATAACCATCCCAGGGCCGGCGGTAGGGGTAAGTTTAGGAGCACAGGCGCCTTTCGACGCGGTGAGTAATACTTGTATCCTCTTCCGTGGTCCGGACCCTCATTGAGGTGAGTTTTCATCACGGAGCGGTTTTGGCACCTACTCCATTGTTGTAACTTCATGGGCGCCACCGTCCGTGACCTGGCCCGCCTGCAACGAGGGGTGGCGGCACTTGTCACTGACACCAGGTTGACAGCGTGGGTGTGTGGCGGCACAACCCCCCTTTTTGTTCCTGGCCTCCGTGCCGACTGCCCCTTGCTTTGCTGGGTCACCATGGCTGCACACCTTACCGCCCGTGCGAGTTTACGATGAGGCGATGGGCCGCCCTGACTGTCCTTGGTCTCCCTCACCAACGTGGGCGCCATGGTTTGATCCTCCAGACTCCTTCCAGTTCTGTTACCGGTACTGTGGCGATTTTACATTTATGTTAATCCTTTTTCTCACCCTTCCGACAACAATCCTTAGGACCCACATTGGAGTCCTCTATACCCGCCGGTCTCTGCTGCAAGATTGGCTTGATAGCAGTATTGGTGAGTTTTTTGCCTGCACTGCCTTGATTGGATATTTTATAGTTATTCCGTTTATTGCACATATTGCTTTCATCACATTTTGTGAATAATTTTATACCTTCCACCTGGGTGACTGCCACTTCCCTGCACCCGTGTGTATTCCCATTTGACACTTAGAGCCTCCCATTGACGACAGTCTCATCATGTGAGTGCATTTCAATGTGTTGTTTTTTGTTGTTTATTGTCACGTTGTTGTCTTTTATCTTCCCTTGCAGGTTACCTTGTTGCACCTGCTAGGTATGTAGATCAGTCACTTACCTTGTTTGTAGATAGTTCTTATTTTCTGATCCTGAGGAAGTGCTCTGACCATTTTGGCTATCAAAGCACGAAACATGTCGATCTTCTTGAGAGTAGGGTAAGCATAACTAGCTACATAATCACTAGTGTCTATACCCACCTCAACTTCCATTGTTTTTAATTAGGCTGTTTACCACTTTAATAAAATTTACGTGTGGACTAACAGTACCTATTTTATACATTCATTTACATCTACACTTCCTAGGGCCCCTTACCCCCACGGCACCCTTCGGCAGGAACAAAAGATCCCCGCTAAAGAGCCCCAATATTGGGAGCCCGTCAGGAATTGCAGTGCCGACCTGACGAGGGGCACGCTCAAATGATGAAGCATGACACCTAGCTTGCTGGGTGTGTGAGAGCCCTAGTTCTAATAAGGGTTTCCCCCCTTTCCCCCCCCCTTCTACTTTCTTGACCTGCATTACTCGTGACCAGGCCTTATTCCCCTGACACGTGACAATACATCCCTGTGTATCCTTCCCTTTCCCCCCCTTTCCTCTCTTTTTCGACTAGAGGAACTGTGTACTCTTTTGCATTAGTAGTTGACGGGGTATGTACACTGGACCTCATTAAACCTACCCCTTTGTCCCTGATTTGTTGAAACATGAGCTGGGTATCATCAGCATATGAGGTGGTTTTGATATTAAATGATGATATCAGTTCTATGAGGGGTGCCATGTAGATGTTAAACAACACTGTACTTAATATAGAATCCTGAGGAACTCCTGCACGCAGTGGTTTGACGGCTGACTGATAGTCACCAAGCGTGATTATTTGATGACGGCCTGTCAAGAATGACTTAAGCCAATCCAGAGCCAGATGGGAAATGCTGCGTGCTTTAAGGTGATGTAACAAGATCTCATGAGAAATGGTATCAAAAGCAGCTGACAAATCTAACAGCATCAATACTGCATGTTTTCCTTCATCAAGAGCAAATTTGAGGGTTTCCGAAGTTTGTAGGAGTGCCGATTCTGTAGAGTGTAGTGGCCTAATGTCTGATTGAGTCAGAGACAACTTGTTAGAGGTTTCGAAGAAAGTCCCGTGCTATTTTGTTTATTTTGGCAATTTTTTATTGCGGCAATCTATATATGATAAGGCTAAGCCAACAACAAAGCGTAATGGAGGGGATTATTTTTTCTTTGTTCAACCTGATTTCTACCATTACAGGGTAGAGAGACGATGGCGCCTATGCCAGATGATCAATCCAGTTCTGGGGGGGAGCAAGCATTTTTGTTATATCCGGCTTGCCTGGAGGTTCTCAAGGGAGATAATACTCAGTTCTTCACTTCCGAGGTTAAGGTTAAAGAACATCTGCAGATATGGGATTCAAGATCTCAGATTGATTAATTTAGCATTTGATTTTAGCCAGCCTTTATTACGTATTCTGTTTCTTTCTGTTTCATATTCACTCTTTTTTTTCCGAAAGAGGTTTTTTTTCTGCCCTAGCTGCCATGAAATAAGACATACTGATCAGGGAGCGGCAACCATCGCAACAGACTGAGCCAGTCTGGATGCCTCTCAACAGGGGATGGGGTGTCCACAAAAGAAATATGTCAGATTAGATTATTTTTTGGTTTCGTCACCTTTGATCACGACCGTAGAAATATAGAAATTACCGAAATTATTATCTGATCATAATCCTTTAGTTATGGATTTAGCATTTCAAATTGAGGACTGCTCACAGAGGATGTATGTCGTTACAACGCACACTTTTACAACGCATGCACTTACAACGCATTTTTTACAACGCAAAATCCATTACAACGCATTCCATTACAACGCATGACACTACAACGCATTTTTAAAAACTACCATTACAACGCATTTCCATTACAACGCATACTACCTTTACAACGCATACCATTACAACGCATAATATTAAATTGCATTTAAGGTAAGTATTAGATAGTATAGGGGTAAAAATTACTTTTCTAACTCCAGGGGGTGCAACAGTAGGGTAAGTGTTGGATAGTATAGGGGTAAAAATTACTATTCTAACTCCAGTGGGTGCAACAGTAGGGAAAGTGTTGGATAGTATAGGGGTTAAAATTACTATTCTAACTCCAGGGGGTGCAACAGTAGGGTAAGTGTTGGATAGTATAGGGGTAAAAATTACTATTCTAACTCCAGGGGGTGCAACAGTAGGGTAAGTGTTGGATAGTATAGTGGTAAAAATTACTATTCTAACTCCAGGGGGTGCAACAGTAGGGTAAGTGTTGGATAGTATAGGGGTAAAAATTACTATTCTAACTCCAGGGGGTGCAACAGTAGGGTAAGTGTTGGATAGTATAGGGGTAAAAATTACTATTCTAACTCCAGGGGGTGCAACAGTAGGGTAAGTGTTGGATAGTATAGGGGTAAAAATTACTATTCTAACTCCAGGGGGTGCAACAGTAGGGTAAGTGTTGGATAGTATAGGGGTAAAAATTACTATTCTAACTCCAGGGGGTGCAACAGTAGGGTAAGTGTTGGATAGTATAGGGGTAAAAATTACTATTCTAACTCCAGGGGGTGCAACAGTAGGGTAAGTGTTGGATAGCATAGGGGTAAAAATTACTATTCTAACTCCAGGGGGTGCAACAGTAGAGTAAGTGTTGGATAGTATAGGGGTAAAAATTACTATTCTAACTCCAGGGGGTGCAACAGTAGGGTAAGTGTTGGATAGTATAGGGGTAAAAATTACTATTCTAACTTCAGGGGGTGCAACAGTAGGGTAAGTGTTGGATAGTATAGGGGTAAAAATTACTATTCTAACTCCAGGGGGTGCAACAGTAGGGTAAGTGTTGGATAGTGTAGTGTAATATTATGCGTTGTAATGGTATGCGTTGTAATGGTAGTTTTTAAAAATGCGTTGTAGTGTCATGCGTTGTAATGTCATGCGTTGTAATGGATTTTGCGTTGTAAAAAATGCATTGTAAGTGTAGTGCGTTGTAAAAGTTGCGTTGTAAAGGTTGTTCCCCCTCATTTGATAGAACGTCACTAACTAATGAGCAATATCTGAAACATATTAAACAGTGGGTGACTAAGCAAAGAGGTATCAGGAATAACATAACTGAAATCAAGGGAAAAGACGGCATACTCCATACAGAAATAAAAGACATTATTAAGGTTTTCGAAAAATTCTATCAAGATTTGTATCGACAAAATAGTCTTTATTCTTTGTTGCCCAATGAAACCAAAACAGTTCTAGGAAGTCAGCGTATGCTTAGTGAAGAAATTAAACAAGAGATGGACAAAGAGATCACGATAGAAGAGGTATTATCAGCCTTACATTCCATGGCTCCAGGAAAAGCGGCACGTCCAGATAAAATTTCCTTAGAACTATATAAAGCAATTCAAGTGGAAATAGCTCCGCTACTCTTGAACCTGTTTCTTGGAATACAGTACAATGGGGTTCCTCCTGAATCCTGTCAGGGAGCAGATATTGAGGTCTTTTAAAAAAAAGGGAAACCCTATGACAACCCTGCATCTTATAGACCTATATCTCTCATGAATGTAGACACTGAACTGTACTCAAAAGTTCACGCGACTCGGTTAGGGGGATCATAGCTCATCTAGTCTCACCATGGCAACATGGCTTTATACCGACAAGAGGCACAACAGATCATATCAGATGTGCTATAGCCCTGTTTGATATAACTGAGACAACTGGTGAGAAGATGTCTATGATCCTCCTAGATTCAAAGAAGGCATTTGACCGTGTCTCATGGCAATATCTTTGGTCTACTATGGTACAGAGAGGGTTTGGGCCTGGTTCTGTAACAGCTATACAGGCAATGTATCATAGGCCATATGCGAGACTAAATATAATGGGTCAAGAATCAAGCTGCATTGACACTGCAGCTTGATATTATTATTATTATTATTATTCTTCTTATTATTATTATTATTAATTAATTCTTTTTTCCTTTACTCCAATTTTAGGAAGAGCCACGTCTTAAGTTGTTTCCTGAATGAGAGGTGGTTGATTGTGGATCTCAGCTGTAGAGGGAGTGAGTTCCACTGTATAGAGGCATTGGAAGAGAACCTGCGTCCCCCCGGTCATACCCTTCGAATCTTTGGCACCTTGGCTAGAAACAGACTGGCCGATCTTAGATTTCGCAGAGGGTGGTGAAAGGAGAAGAGAGTGGAATAGATTTTTGGGTCTGTTTTCCAGAGGGTCATGTGTGTGATACAGAGTGCCTTAAACGTTATTCGTTCTGAGACGGGGAGCCAGTGCAGATTCCTTATTGCTGGTTTGGCTGATTGTTTTCTGGAGATGTTGTGTAATAGTCTGGCTGCGCAGTTTTGTACTACCTGAAGTTTACTAATTAGGGAGTTTGGGGTGCCCAGGTAAAGTGCGTTGCAGTAGTCCAATCGAGGGAGTATAAGTGCTTGGACCATGGTTCTGTGTGCGGTATCTGGGAGAAGAGGTAGTATTTTCCTCAGTTGTCTTAGGATGCCAAAACAGGTGGCTGCTACTTGTACCGCTTGATGATCAAGTTTAAGTGACTTGTCCAGCCAGATTCCTAGGCTCTTTATACTATCCTTGGGTTCGGGAGTGGGTCCCAGGCAGGCTGGCCATTTTAGATCTAAGGGGCCATTTGCTGTGTTACTGAGGATCATTAGTTCGGTCTTATCCCTGTTGAGCTTTAAATATGACTTGTCCATCCAGACAAGCTTCAAGGTCGATTTTGCTACCATCTGGGTGGTTGAAGGCTACCACCAATTGGGTGTCATCGGCGTATGTAACTATCTAGGCTCCATATGGGAGGACCATATCGGCTAGGGGTCTCAGGTACACATTGAACAATGTGGGGCTCAGTGAGGACCCCTGTGGAACCCCACAGGTGAGGGGAATCTTCCTTGAGGTGTGGGAGCCTTCAAAAACTTGGAACGTTCTGTCCGTTAGAAAGAACTTGATCCAGTTGAGTGCTTTGCCTGTCACTCCTACCTCATTGAGTCTGTCAAGTAGAGTGCCATGATTTACCGTGTCGAAATGCGGCACTCAGGTCGAGTAGGATGAGTGCCACATTACCGCCCGAGTCGAGGATTTTTCTTGATTCCTCAGTTACTGTTATTAGTGCTGTCTCTGTACCGTGGTTGGGATGGAACACTGTCTGGGAGGAGTGTAAAATCTTGTGGACTTCCAGGTAGTTGGTGAGGGAAGTGTTGACATGTTTTTCTAAAGTTTTGCTGACCAGGGGGAGTAGTGATACCGGGTGGTAGTTGTTCCAGGTTTCTTGATTTAGGTTAGGTTTTTTTAGGATAGCTTTGACCATGGCGTGTTTCCAGCTCGGTGGTACTATTGCGGTGTTTAGGGAAGTGTTGAGGAGTTCCAAGAGTGAGGTGAGTATTGTCTCCTTTACCTTGTGTAGCAGGTGCGCTGGTGCTGGGTCACATGGGGAGTCTGATTTGACTTTCGTGAAAAGTGTGGACAGGGTGGTTATGTCCAGATTTTGGAGGTCGCTCAGTAGGTTTGCCCCCTCTGTCCGACTTTCCCCTATTGTACTGGGATTGTCCATCTGCTGCGATGTAGGGAAGGCATTGTATATATTAAGAATTTTAGTGCTAAAAAACTCTGCTAATTCCCTACATCATTGGGGGGCTGATTCTGAGGGTATCTCTGGCAGGGGGCAGTTAGAAAGTTTTTTTGCAATTCTGGCAATTTTCCTGGGTGCGTTGGCTGCCTGGTTGATTTTTTCTTCGTAGTAGTGAGCTTGGGCTTGCTTAATTGCTGCTTGATATGATTTTATGGCCTCCTTATATTTGTGTTTTTTTTCTACGGTGTAATCCCTCCTCCATGCCCTCTCCAGTCTTTTGCATTTCTGTTTAGTCTCTCTTAGTTTCGGGGTGTACCATGAGAGTCTCTTTTCATTGGGTTTCTTCGAACTCCATTTGAATGGAATGGTGGTGTCGAGGGATGTTGTTATCCACTCATTGACTTTATCGTATCCTATTATGGGGTCGGGATGGATTGTGGGGTTAGTGGCCTTGAGGGAGTTGGCCCAGGTTTCTGGATCTAACTTTGCCCAGGGTCGGTCCCAATTCTTAGGGGGATGGTTGTTGGGGGGGTCCCGGGTAACTTCCAGATGATAGGTATTAGGAAATGGTCTGACCAGGGTACTGGGGAGGGGTTGTTTATTGAAATACTGCCTGAGTTTGAAAAAACTGGATCTAGTATGTGGCCTTTGTTGTGTGTCGGGCTTACGACTCTTTGCTTAAGTTGTAATGCCTGCATATTGAGTATGAGGTTGTGTGCCTCAACACTCTTGGGGTCCTCCAGATGTATATTTAGATCACCAAGGACGCTGAAGTTGGCGGCTGTGTTTGCTCTCATTGCTATTTTGTCAGTTAGGGAATCTATAAACGTTCCGCATGGACCGGGGGGGGCTTTATATTGGGATCCATGATAGGGAGCATGTGGGATTGAATGTGAGTGTGAAGCCCATGCTCTCAGAGTCTTGAAAGATATCCGTCTCAATGCGTCCTTTTACGTGGGTTTTGAGGATGATGGCAATTCCCCCCGCTTTACGGGGTACCCTGTCTTTCCTTAATATAAAGTATCCTGGGGGGAGTGCTTGTACCACATCTGGGTCTGCATCTTTGTGCAGCCAGGTTTCAGTCAGAAACAGTTCTTCTGGCTGTTGTTCAGTGAGTAAGATGTTCATTTCAGTGTGGTGTTTTGGCAAGGACCTACAGTTCCGCAGAAGTCGTTTTCGTTCTGAATGGGTCTCTCTGTTAGCCGGGCGCTGCCCTGAATAGTGCAGTTTGAACGGGCAGTAGTTGCAGTTTGTTCTATTCGAGCTAAGCTTCATGTGGTTTTTGCATTTCTCCTCAACCGGTTTAAAAGGAGATTTTAGGTGGTGCTCTGAGTATGAAAGATGCTTTACTTTTGGTCATGGGGTTCTGGCCCTGGTCCCTGATGGTCGCGGACGGGCGCAGACGGGCTTGCATTAGGCACGCCAGCGGCGCACCCGCTGCGCATCCGCGCTGCCATGCGATTCTTATGGGTAATGGCTCCGCCCCCTGACCTCTGCAAGAGGGACAAGACAGGGTTGCCCTTGCTCTCCGATAATATTCGCCCTATATATCGATATTTTTATACAGCAAATCCTTCAAGACCATATAATCACACCAGTCAGCTGCAACGGCTAGGGATCAAAGATAAAGGCCTATGCCGACGTTCTTGCGGTGGTAACCACTGATCCAGAAAAAGCAATCATTCAAATTCAGAAATTAGCCAGCGATTATGGATGTAAATCCGTCTACTGAATACAGGGATTTTTTGTAACTCTAAAACTCCCTGTAATGATCCTCGAAGGCAAGATGAGGTAATCTATCTTGGAATCAAAATTAGCAGTAACATAGACTCCATCTGGAAAATAAATATGTTACCTGACATAAATAAGATTAGTACGGAGCTACGGTTTCTAGATAGACTTCATCTTTCACTTATAGGATGATGTATTATACTCAAAATGGTTTTGCTCCCTGAGGTTCTATTTATGTTTAGGTCCATTCCTTTAGAAATTGAAGATTTTTATTTTTTTTAAACTGCATGGTATTTTTAGCAATTTTGTTTGGAAATATTCAAAAATTCGACGATCCCTTATATTTTTACATTACCACAAAATCGAGGTGGATGGTCCGCTCCTAATCTCAGATATTATTACTTTGCAACCTTTTTTTCAACAGATGGCTGTTGTGATTTCATCAGCCATTGGGTACAGACAACAGGATATAAACAGGGACCTTCCCTCGATATATGAGTTAGCTATTGGAAGGGCAGCGCATGGAGTACTCCTCCGACAGATAGAGGCCAGCTACTACAAAAAAAACAGATTCAAGGTGGTAATAGCCATTTGGAAAATTTGGAACAAAATGGTAGGGCCCACTCAAATACCGAAGTATAATAGATATATGCCTCTATGGCAATTTCCTCTATTCCCCATATCAATATATAATAAACTGGGTAGACAATGGGAGGAAAAAGGAATCCTGAAGATAGGAGATCTCTTCCTAATTGAACAGAGGCTCTTGTTCAGTGAGCTACAGCAAAGGTATGGTATAACAGCTGGAACGCATTTTAAATATAAACAGCTTATTATCTTGTCAAATCAAATCAATGAAGAGGAGATCTCCATGAATAGGATTCTTTTAATAGAGGCCATCTCTCAATCCCAGATAAAAATCAAAAGTATTTATAAAATATTGATAGACACACTCCCCGATGATCTGGAGTCAGTAGAAACGTAGGGGCATATCACCAAGGCCATGCGATAATTATCGCTCAGCGCTCTTTGCGCGAGGATAATTATCGCCGGCCAGCTCTGAATTTTATCGCGGAGATAGCGTGCTATCAGCAACGCTTATCTCCAAAGCGATAAAATTCAGAGCGCAAGCTGCCAATTATGCGATTATCGCTGGAAATACAGCGATATTTGCACAAGGTTTGGCGAAAGCTTGCTGATAGGGCAAGGCATACTTAGCCATGATATCCACCTTACATAGGATATCATCGCTAAGTCAGTCTTGAAGCAGGCATAAGGAAAGTAGCGATAACAGAGATTATCGCTACTTTGCTTGTCGCTCTGCAGGTTAGCGTGCCCATTGATAATTGGGAAATGTCGCTTAGCAACATTTCTCCAGTTATGTAAGGGCAGGAACGCCCACTTTGCATCTCATTAGAGATGCAAAGATGCACGTTCGGGGAAAGGGCGATAATGCAAGGATTCATGCGATAGCGTGACCTTGCTGATTAGGCGATTAAATTATCACAGCTTTCCGTCCAAAAACGGACGCTAAAGCGGCGATAATTTTATCTCCGGGGCTTGATGATATGCCCCTAAGTGGGCTACTAGAGTAGGAGATCCTGATGTTGATCTGTGCCAATCACTAGCATTAGCCAAGGGGACATTGCTCGCAGCCAACTTAGAAACCCAACTTTACACTATATACAATCTCTATTTCACTCCTGCAAAACTTAATCTGTGGGGAAAAAGAGAAGATGACAAATGTCCTCGATGTGATCATGGGCCAGCACACATAATTCACATGTTTTATGGTTGTGAGAAATTGGGACCCCTTAAAAATGAAATAGAGGAATTTTTATTCACAGCAACAGGGAATACAATCAATATAACCATTACATTAATGTTGTTAGGATGCGATGAGAAGGCACTATATGATTATCAGAAGAACAAGTTTGTTTTTATTTCAATAGCCGTGGCCCGACTGCTTATCGCCACATAATGGAAGGATGTGGATCCACCTCTGTATCATGCTTGGCTGGGTCGTTTGCTGCCCATATATCAACTTGAGAAGTCATTATACAATTGTAAAGGTCGTGATGCTAGCAGGAGAGGTAGGAACATCTGGGCTCCAATGAAGAAATGGATTATAAAACAAAGTGTAACTTATGGGGCCAGGTAGACTTTTTGGTTTTTAGGTCTCCTCTCTTGCTGTAGAAACTAATTGATTAGAGATTTTATACGTATTGTATATATTTATGAAATGCTGTTGATTCTGTGTTAATATATATATATAACAGCTATATTTGTAATTAAATCTGCTCATGAACAAATATTTTGTACTTTTTATACTCTCTCTCAAAAAAAAAAAAGAGGTTTCAAAGAAAGTTATTAGTTGACTGTTTACCAATTTTTCCAGTAATTTTACTGAGACAAGGTAATAGGGAGATACGCCGGATGTTAGAAAGAGTAGTGGGGTCCAATAGTTGCTTTTTTTGGAGGGTCTTAACTGCCACGATTTTCCAATCAGGAGTACGTCTTCTAGTGAAAGTGATGAAATAATTATACTGTTAATGAGTGGGTATACAGTGTCAATGATGGAATGGAGTATCTTTGGGGGACTGGGATTAAAAGGAGATCCTGACTTGCAAGAAAGGGTAGCTTGACGAGATTGTTCCATGCCAATCTTTTTAAGCAAATGTAAATAGTGTGCCTTGTTCTGGAGTTCAGATGCTAGTTCTGTGTTGGGGGAAGGTATCCCCCTAAAATCATTGTGAATGTTTAGAATTTTCGGTTAAAAAAAGTCCGCTACTTGGTTACAGAGAGTCTGTGAGTGTGGGATATATTGTTCGAGTGATTTAGGATGTGTGAAATATTTCACAATCTTGAAAGGTTTTTTGGTCAGAGTTGGGGTAGTATGCTTTCTTTTCTAGTCTAATTTGAAGATGATAGGCTTTTAAGGTTTGATTGAACTGGACGAGTTCTCGTGGTTTATAGTTTCTGCGCCATGGGCGTTCGAATTGTCTGCATTAAAGGTGCAGATATATCAGTTTTTAAGTGAACCATGGAGAAGAAACTTTTGTGCTGGTGTTTTTGTGCTGGTGTTTTTCCTAGTAGAATCTCCTATTAAATTGGGTTGAAGGTCTATTGCTTTATTATTGAGGTCAGGATTGGTTACCATTTTACTCCATTTCCGGACCATTTTGGGGGTGCCATAGGCACGACCCAATAAAGTATTGGTATACTTGTGTTTTATCCCAAATGGGATGAACCTGTGACCAGACCAAGGATTAGGCATGGGGCATTGATTTTTAAGGAACATTGTTTAGAGCAGATTCCATCCAGAGTATGTCCAGTGTTATGAGTGGAAGAATATATAAGCTGTTCTAGACTCATAGTGTCAAGGGTATCTAGGACATTTCTAGCCCCTGATTCGCTCTTTCATTCTAGATTTATATGTAATAAGTGTGGATTGCATGCCCGTACAGCAGATTTTTAAAAAGCCCCTCTGTGCAAAAAAACTTTATCATTAAATCTTTGAAGTAAAAATCTAAAAGCAGGCCCACACTGTCTAACATCATAAACATACCTTTTTAGAAGAGTCTCGCATATCTTACATAGAACTTACAAAAAATGTAAAGGGCAACATCGATTGACCCGGGACTTCATCACAGGGGCAAAGTCTTTCTTCGACATTCTTTGTGGAGCCTGAAGGGAAGCATAACAAATATTTAACAGTCTCTGATCTGTACGAAAACAGCAGAGGCCACAGGACATGACATGGGAGTTTCAAAAGTTTGCAGGTCCAATGAGGCCATGAAGTCAACAAAGGCAAAAACCAGCTGACAGAGTGCTATGGGTGAGCGTGCCATAACCACTGTGACATCCACATAAAGAAGAGTGGGTAACATCTTGCCTTTCATTTTTGGCACATCCAGGGTGATGGATGTTAATAAAGGAAATATGATATAAATAGAAGAGGAGTCCACACTCAACCCTGTCTGACTCCCCGATAAATGCTTATATCTCCCGAAAACTCCCCCTGTGTGCTAATGCAAACCAGAGACTTCATATCCTTATGCAGGTATGGGGGCAATAATAGATGCACCCCAGGTATTAGGTATTGATGAATGGGCAAGATTATTAAAAACACCAGTAAGGACAGCTGTCCCAATGTTGACAATGCTTTTTATAAAGTCAGTTGGGACACCATCTGGACCTAAGGCTTTCCCACTGACACATTGGTTGAGGGTGTTTTCTACTTCAGTAAGGGTTGATGGTGTTTCCTACTTTAGTAAGAGATGTGAGGAAGCAGAGTAGAATGCTGAGGTCAATAATAAAAGTGTCAGATGATAATGGTGCAGCATATATATTGCCACAGTGCTCCTCCAAGGTTTCACTTGTAATGTGGCATATGGTGGAGCTCACCAGCTGATTTTTACGTTTTAGCTCCGATACAACAGCGAAAATGGTTTACTGTTATTCGAGCAAGAAGCCTGTAACAATGATTCCCATTATGTCATTAATACCTCCTGCCACCGACAAACAGTGTCATGTTTATATTGTTTGTGTAAAAGAGTCACTATTGAGGAAGGCCATGTGCTGTGCACAATTCAAAACTGAGCATTCATTGTTAAACCACCTTGGTAAATTCAATATTGGATGTGAGGGCTTTGAGAGAGCTTTCCTAATGCCAGAGCATAAGGCAGTGAAAGCCCCCACCACTGGACAATCAGACACATCCTCGGATGAACAAAGCATCGCCAGCCCCAAGTTCTCCTTTATTTCTACATTAAGGAAGTAGACTGGGTCTGACATTCTCCACACCGGCCTTAAGTTGATGGCTGCAGATTACATGCTTCTTTGACTACCTTGAATATTTTCTTAGGGCAAAGCATTAACTCGATCCAAATAGGGTTATGATCAGTGTAGCTGGAAGGCACCTGTGTGCCAAGCACAAGTATGTCCACTAGTTTACGGGTAACAAAGACATAATATATTACGGAGGTGCTTTCTCTACTTCTAACGTAATGTGGGCACTCCACAACTAGTTGAGCCAACAGCATCCAATGCATTGACTAAGTCTAGCAGAGTAAGAAAGGAAATCAATTCCTCACTGCGCGGGTCTGAATAAAACTCTAAGAGCAGTGCAGCATTGCTTGCTGGAGATCTCAGAGCGAGTTTCACATTAACTCTCTACCCTAAACCTGTACAAACCCAGCAGCCTGAACCTAAAATATACCTAAAATATATATGTATTACACAATTTACATAATTAATATATTACACATAACTACTTAAAAATTAATAATGAATTATTAATTATTAAATAGTATAACTAAATTAAAGTCACACCCTAGCCTCATACAAACTCAACAATCTGCTACAACACAATAAATTACCATTTATAATTAAGTAAAAGATTCTAAACCACTTAAAATTACAAATGATATTTAAACAAATTCACAGCAATTTACAAACAATAGTACAACATAAAATTAAAATATAAACTAAAACATAATACAATAAATAAAAAACAATTTTGTTTGCAACTATATTACTGAAAGCAATATTAAAAACAAAGATTTTCTTAAAAACTACCTTGCTTACCTGAAAAAAACAAAATTCTTAACAGCAATAGTTTTTCATCATGATATTTTGGTATCACTATATTTTATTTACGATATTTCTTTCTCCCAATATTTACAACTCAATATTTTGTCGGAACGCTGAAAGCTCTTCCTCCAGTCACGCTTCTTACTGGCTAAAGAAGCAAACTCTTACATTACAGAGAACACGTATTCTCAGACCTCGGATCAATTTCCTGGGTACAAGAGTGTGTAGGAATGCTTTTCAAACAGCAGAGCAATGCCTCATATTACATAGCCAATACAAGTCTATGGTAATTTTGGAAAGCTCCCCGACATGTTGCACATATGATATAGGCCAAGACATATGGAAGCATAGCTATCACTCATGCTTTACTGATTTTACAGACTCCGGCATCTGACAACAAAGCTACCCTTAAGGTTACATTGATCTTATAGGATCAGTCTTCGGATAGCAGAGATTTTCATCAGGTTACATAGCGCTTACAGTTACAAGCCACTGACAACAACGCTATCTCTTAGGTAACAAAGCTCTTGCAGGCTAATGCCTCAGACAGAAAAAATGAACTACGCAGCAGGTTATGCATACCTCACAGGTTCATTCGTAAGACAGCTAAATTAAACCTAACATTGAATATGATTTAAAGACTTAGGCATCTTACATCAAAGGGATCTTTCAATTCACAGAAATGTTACAGACAGACATCTGACAACAAGTTTAGCCGTCATGTAAATGAGAAAATTACATTTACTGAATTAATAGCTACCTGTCAAATCTGCTAATGCAAAATGTTCTGGCCTTTTGGGAGTTAGATGTTTTCGTTTATAAAAGACAGTCCTAAAAAAATACATTCCCACACAAAAACTACAAAAAAGACCACATTTTTGTTCTATATATTTCTAATACCCCTTTGTATGTATGACTCTTATTGAGCAATACTATCTAGAATACCAGATTCGAAATCTGTTAATTCACTGCTATGACATCGCAACCATGGGAGACGTAATAAAAGAATGACTGGCTGTTCTGACTCTCAGAGAGCCTGTCAATGCAATGCTGGCTCTCTCCCCCAATGGAGAGTAGAGAGAACAGCTTTTAAAAGGGAAAGAAGAAACAGGGGCGCTGGCGGTGGGTTACAGAAGGCCAGGTTTTCTCAAATTTGGAACAGGGAGAAGAGGCCACGATATTTATGGCTCTCTCCTAACACCTCTGCCCCTGTTGAGCAGATCAAATCAAAATCCGGTATTTTTAAAGCACAAACTACTCACCCCTAAGGGTTTCAGGGTGCTGGGGGCTAACATGGAGATTAAGTGAGCTATTGCCCAAAATCACATGCTGCTGAGCTGAGCAGCCACCAGGGATCCAACCGTGAGCCCTGCACTCCCGAGTCAGCTGCCATAGCCACTGCGCCACACCTCTCCCTTGCTGCACCTCTCCCTTCAGCAGTTAAAAGCAAGGTCCAATAATTTTGGGGCCCATGCATAACATGAAATTTTAGATGGGTGAAAAGTGAATAACGTTTCATCTTGGTGTTCTGATCAACACAGTGGAAAATGTGTAATATTTTATTAGGCATAAGCAGCAGCCATTTTGGCTGAGTTGTTCATTTCCTTTCCTTCATAATTCTCCCATCCTCTGCTGCTCGTCTTTTCCTGCCTGTGCTATCTATTTTAGTTGACTTCCTGGCTCAGCTAAAAGTCAGCTGAGTCAGGTGTGCACAGGGCCTCGCGGTGATCTTGACGGCACAGGGTCGCCAGGGCTCGGTGCGCAGGCCTTCAGGCGCCTTTCTCCGCGTTGCGAGCTACGGCTCGGAGGGGCTGGTACTTGCGGTGCTTGGACCCGGTAGGCAGGTCCTGGCGGTGCTCGTGGTAGTCCCAGGTGGCAGATGTCGCGGTGTAGAGAAAGGGGGAGAGGCACACAGGTTCTCTGGGGATCAGTGTCACGGAATTACGTCCAGCTACTTCTCCTCTTCTGGGGGATAGGTTGCGCCCACTGTTCCTGGGGCGCAGATCAGGGGGCAAGTTCACAAGCAAGCCCTTGGAGATTGTTTAAAAGCGCAAGTTGAATCAAAGTCTTTTTCTGTAGTCTTTTCCTCTCCTTCCAGCAGACAGGCACCCACTGCAGGCCAGTCTCTCAGGCAGAGAGACAGTACTCCTCCTTCAGCTTCTCCAGGTCCTTCTCCTTCAGGCAGAGGTTCGTCGTTGCGTTACTTTTAGCTGAGAATTTGTAGCTGCCAGTACCTCTGTTGACTGTCCATCATTTGTTGCTGCTATAAGCATTTCCGCTCCCCCTCCCACTTTGCTGACCATGTAGTTTTTATCTGCCCTTGTTTATTGATAACTATTTCCAAAACTTGCTCTTCCTATTTCTGTTCATGTGCGTACACTGCAGAAAAACTGTATAAAAGCTCTGTGTTCTGTGCCTTCAGTGTACTACCTCCTCCAGCACTTGAGAGTGCTGTGTGGACGTGGTCCCACTCATGAGTGATTAATAAACGTGTTATTTATTCCCACTTAAGTGTTTATCTCTACTTTGTTGGTTTTTGAATCCGTGGACAAAAGGGTGACCCTGCACCAGTGTACCCCTAAAAAGGTATATTTCCACAATACCATAGACTGATGTCACTCAGAACCGCTCATTGAAAAAACATCCCCATTATTCACTGTCCCATCTTTAATTCTATATGTAATTGATTTAAGCCTACAATCCCTTTATAAACGCCAGCCTTCAATGTCCTTAACACATCTGAGTTGTCATGTCTCGAGCTCGATGTTATATGAAAATCACATAGCAGCTCAACAATAATAAATTATTATAAGTATTATTATTATACTTGTATTACAATGTCTACTGCCAGCAGCCAAGGTGAAAGGCAAGTCACAGCGCATAATTCAAACTGCATTTTAAACAGTGCAAACTAGAACTGATATTTGTATTTATGAAAAAAAATTGTAAAATGAACCATTATCAGCAGAAAGAAGATCTTTAGGGTAACATGATTATTTTTTCTACTCTGTGGTTTATCACAGGAAAGATAGAATCTGTGCATTTTTCTAAACATTTTGAGCTACAGCATTGTTTTAATCCAACATATATTAAACTGTTTCCAATATCTTTTTGCAGCACATTACTAACTGCTTTTTAATTGTATATAATTTTGCATTAAAGGTTCTATTTTGTTCTTTATGTCTGCAAATGTATTATCTCTTTCATGCAACAGAGCATAGTACCAAGCATTTAAGTGTTTGTGGGAAGGGTGATGGTGCGACCATGTGTCATAAGGAATACATTGAGTATCTGCTAAAATTAAAAGGATATTGCAGGTCACCTCAGAGATCCATGATCTTATTAAGGAACTTGGCCTTCGGCTCTATCCTCTATATGGCCACTGAACTTATTAGTGACTTACAATATCCTTATAATGCACTGCAGGAGGTACTTTATGCCATAAATAATCCATAGGATTCAACAATCCTTGTATGAAAGCACATCTATTATTTTCTTATTGCAGTTGAGTTGAAATGTCAAACCGCCTGCTGTCAGTGCCAACAGCGGAGGTGAAAGGTAGGTTACAGAGCATCATTACAGGTGCAGTTGAAACAATGAAATTTGCCTTTCTTTTATAGATTTTGTATGTCTAATATGAGCACTGATTCACAGAACGGAGATATATATGGCAACATGTTTATTTTATGCACACTATGTGCCATTACAAGAAAGCTAAAATCTCTTCATGTATAAACACATTCTGAGCTATGGTATTTTTAAAATGTAACATAAAATTCTCATATCTTTTAGAAAAAAATTGTAACTGCTATCTAGTGTGTTCAATTAAATAGTACAAATGTCAACAAAGATACTATCTCTTTAATATGAAATAGCAAGAAACCAAGGGTTTAAGCAGATTGTAGTGAGGGAGATGGTGTGCTTATCAGACATAATTCAGTGGGTGGCACTAGGCAAGCACAGGCTACTGGGCCACAGCCATAAGAGCCGTGGTCATCTGCCTTGGATGCTCCAGGTACCATCCTACAGTGACTCTGAAAACTTGGCCAAGTACAACATCTTTAGCACTTGACTCTCTGGAGTAATGAGGGCGATAAGTAACTGCCTTCTAATGGACATTAGTGAGGGGTTTAACAAGTTTAGCACCGAACAGCATAATATATTGATAGTGCAGCCAGTGATTATCTCTTTCAAAACACAAGTAATTTAATATACAATAAAACTCAATTCTACAAACTACAAAAAGTATCTGACATTCAGAGTCCCTGGTTCTGGTCTTCTACTTCATGGTATGGATGCTGCCTCTACCCTTCTCCACCTCCCTTTAATCTAAATACACCTTGGTGCAGGTGTGGGCACAGGTGCAGCACTCCCCTCTTTGGTCTGGTAGGCCTTAGCAGGCACTCAGTCTTTCAGTGGTTATTACAGCAACAGTTTGTGTCTGCAGTAGCGGCCTCACTTTGGTCTCCTGCACTTCAGTGCTGAATCTCCCACTTGGTAGGAAGATGCACTGTTCGCAGGTGCCCTGCTGCCCAGCTTTTTAAGAGTACTCACAGGCTGCCCAGCAGAGTCTTGAGGCAGCCACATATGTGGGGCTGTCTTCAGTCTGTCTGCCTCTTTTGGGCACACAGCGCCACCTGGGTATTGGACCCCACAGCTTATGATTGAGCCTCCTTCCTCTAGGACTATTTGGTGAGACAGGAATTCTGCAGATCTGTCCTTCCGAGGGTACTTGGCAGTTGAGTCTCTTCAAGGCTCTTCAGTTTAGCGGTGTCTTCATCTATTTGGGTGCACTACCTTTCAGCACCTCGGTCACCTGCACAGCCACACGGACACACAGTTTGCAAGTGCCTAGAGGCAGCAGCTTCACTTCTAGCAGCTACGTCCACTCAGGCACACGTTGGGCAAGTGTCAGGGTCAATCACAGCAAAGGACTGTATGGGTACTCTTGGGCAGTGCCACAGGCTTAACACAAGTCTCATGCTGCAAATCACTTGGTTCAACAATAGCTAGCTTAAAGCCAGTCATGGTTCCCAGAATCTTTGTTAGATGGATCAGCAGCACTGTATTCAACTGCTTATGCCCACACCAGTCGTCAGCACTTCCTGTAGGGTTGGCCCACCACTCTTCTTCTAGACCGAATTACCGAGGTGTTGCAGGAGACGCAAAATGCTCTTCCTCCTGTTCAGACTTCAGGTGATGTCCCCTAATGTCTTGTAAGCTGGCTGCCGGGCAGACATCAGCATTGGTTGTACAGTAATCCTCTGGGTACTCTACGGAATACCTGGTTCTCGGTCAGAAAGAACTGGGAACTGAAACAACAAATGGGTCAACAGTGTTAAACAGGAAAAGCAGACAGGAAAGGTGTATTCTCTGTCTGCACATCCAGAACTTTTTTGGATTGGCTCTTTCTACATGTGTCTTTCTCAGGTATTCCAGTGGGGGATTGTTAGAATCCGGGTTCTCTGGTTGGCACAGGTAGGTACTTATGACAAGCAGGGAACCTTTCCTCTAGTCAGGGTAAGGGGTTTCACTCCCAAAATGACCCCTGCTCACACTCTAGGTAGCTTGGCGCAAGCAGACAAGGCTTATCTCAGAGCGTTATAGGTTAAGCATTTGTGAACACATACAGTAACCAAGTGACAACACTACAAATGGACACCACACAGGTATTTATATTAAAAATAAGGATTCTTTATATAGGATTATCACAAGAACATTAAACAATTAAAAATACACAATACGGTTGCTTAGTTGGTAGAAGATTGCTTAGTTTCTCTTAAGTGCTTAAATGCGACACTTTAAGTCAATGTACCTTAGATGCGACACGCAGGGCAACGAAAGTGTTGCAGCGATGCAGATGCGTTGAAGTTCTTGGTGCAAAAGAAATAAAGACGGGATCTTCCAGATGCGTTACGCTTCTCCGATGTTGCGAGAAGTCTCAACTCGATGCGTCAGCTACAGCGGCGTCACCCTTGACGAGATGCGACAACAGCGGCCTTGGCAGCGGCACTCTTCTCCGACGTTGCGAGACGCTTCCGCTCGATGCGATGCTGCAGCGGCGACACCCCTTCTGCTAAGTGCGGCAACAGCGGCTCCGACGGCGGCACGCTTCTCCGTGGATGCGAGGTGCTTTTCTGGATGCGGTGCAATGCGACAACTACGATGGATGCGATGGCGACACACTTCCTCCTCAATGCGAGACTCTCCTCTCGATGCAGTGCAATGCGACAGCTACGATGGCTGCGATGGCAACACGCTTCTTCGGCGTTGCGAGACACTTCCGAATGATGCGAGACGCTTCCGCTCGATGCGATGCTGCAGCGGCGACACTCTCTGCGAGATGCAATGGCAACAGCTCCTTGCGACACGCAGTCCCTCAGAAGGCCCAACAACAGCAGCAGGCACTTCCAAAAGACTCTGGGGAGCTGGGGGTGAAGTCCACTGGTCCTGGGACTTCGTTCAGGGGGCAAGCTCAGTTTAAGCCCTTGGAGATGTTTGAGCACAAGTTGAAATAAAAGTCTTTGTAGTGTTTTCTCCTCTCCTTCAGCAGCAAGGCAACCACTGCAGGCCAATCCCCCAGGTCAGGGACAGTTACTCCTCCTACAGCTTTCCCAGTTCCTTCTCTTCTGGCAGAGGTTCTTCTTGTTTCAGCAGGATCTGATCTAATTGCTTGGGAGCAGGGTCCCAATACTTATACCCCTAATTCCTTTGTTCCTCTGGGGTAGTGGGGCCTTTGCCCAGTCCAAACCAGTTCTTGAGCACTCCGTTGACATGACTCTGCCTTTCTATTCAGGGTGCAGGGCAGAGACATCAGTCGCTCCGCAGGAGGTGGAGCCAGCATTGTGGTAGCACAGCACAAACCTATTCAGAGCCCAGGTGTACTCCTCCCACCCATCTGACTGCCAATCTTCCTATTCACCACCATGCTACCTAGCCCTGCCCCTCTGGGTTTCCCCAGCCCTGTCACTCACACAACCAGACAGGCAGATACGCATCATAGCAGAGGCGGGCTGAAATGGTCAGGTAAGCAAATACCAACTTTCTAAAAGTGGTATTTGCAAACACAGAATATTAAAATAAACTTTACGAAAAGATGTGTTTTATTATTCTGAGTTCAGGCATACTAAACTCGAATTTCTACCATGTTCCCTGGGTCTGTTAGGATCATAGAATGTAACAATTCTAGCAGCCCAGTCTGGCCTATGGGGAACAGGTAGCCTTACAATAGTGAAAAACGAAAATGGCTGTAATTCACTATTAGGACATCAGGGCTTGTCCTACCTTATGCTTACAATGCACCCTGCCCTTGGGCCTACCATAGGGGTGACTAATATGAAGTTAAGGGAAGGTTTAGGGACTGGGAAGTGGGTGCACTTACCCAGTCAGCGTGACAGTACCAGACTGCACGCAGGTTCTGCAATGGCAGACCTTAGTCACATTTTACCAGGCCGCTTCTGTGGGTGGCACAACCACTGCTGCAAGCCCACCAGCACCATTTGTATTTACAAGCCCTGGGCACTCCTGGTGCACTTTACAGGGGTCTGACAGTAAACCAAATAAGCTAATCATGGAATCCAACCAACATATACATTTTACATAGGGAGAGCATATGCACTTTAGCACTGAACAGCAGTGGTAAGGTGCCCAGAGTCATAGGATAGCCAACAACAGGTCATAATAAATACAGGAGGAAGGTAACAATTTCAGGGATGACCCTGCAAAAAGGGCCAAGTCCAACACGACCCCCTTCCAGCCAAAACACAGGGCAGACCAATCACCACCGTGATGGTCTTCCCTGCTTGGGGCGATAGAACAAGGACCTGGCCCACAACTGCAGGGGCAGACTCCAGTTCTACGCCAATCTAAACCTATTGGAAACCCTCTGTCCATACTCTCAGGGCCCACCAAGCCAATCCCTGGGGAACCCTTCTCCTCACCTGTGGACACCACCTGTGCAGTACCTAACCTTAACTGGCTCACAGGTGTGTCCCAACAGACAGACAGCAAAATGCTACAGTGGCCACTGACAGTAGTCAGGGATGAGACCCAGGCCGTATGCCTCTCAGGGCTCTCAAACCTCTGTGGTGCCAGGGAGCGGGGGGCAGTAGCCCCAGGTGCTTGCCAATCTTTGTCCATTCTCCCTCCTGTCAGGTCAGGTATGACATCCTGGCACTGACCCACCAGCCCCAGGCCTGTACCCGGCAGCTGGACCAAAGACTGGGGTGGCCTCTCCCACACCCGGTCCTCCTCCTTGGGGCTCTGTACCCTCCCACTTCGAGTGGTACCCCCTTACAGAATTGCCAGGGCATCTGTGGCAGGTATCCTGCGCAATTCGCCCACCAGTTCAGGGGTTCTATCCTGCAACTGGGCGTCCAGGTCAGGGGGGACACCCTGAACCTGGCCCTTCAACCTAGGGTCTAAACCCTTCAGTTGAGCGGGGGTTAGAGGCGAGGACTCCCTCCCTCTGCACCCCCTTTCAGATGGCTGTACCTTCCCACCTGGAGTGGTACACCAAGAAGACAGACTGGTAGGGACACTGATTACAGATGTCCCTCCCTCCAGGTCAGACAACACCTGAACCTGACTCTCCAACCTAGGGTCTAAACCCTCAGGCTGCACCGGGGTCAGAGGCGAGGACTCCCTCCCTCTGCACCCCCTTCCAGAGTACTGCACACTCCCAACCGGTGTGGTACCCCTAGAAGCAACATGGGTCAGGACACTGATTACAGTTGTCCCACCCTCCAGGTCAGACAACACCTGAACCTGGCTTCCCAACCCTGGGACCAACCCATGCGGTTGAATGCTCGACTGGTGCACCAGGACTTCCAGGGGAGCACGCATGCCCCCCTGAGGGTGACACATAACTCCTGTGTCGTGTGACAGGCTGCCTGGCGCAGATCTCCCAACCCCTGTCCATCTGACAGTGCGCGAAGATCCCCCAGGACAGAAGTGGTGTCACCATGGTCATCCACTGGTGACGCAGCCCTTCTGGCTGGCCCCTGACACACTGGTTCTTCCACTGGGGACTCCTTCCCCCTCTCACCCCTCACTCAGGACTTCTGCACCCTCCCAACTGGAGCGGTACTGCCAGATACCAGAACTGATGGAGGCCTGCTTACAGACACTCCCCGTTCACCAGACACTAGGGGGTCCCGCACAACGGGCATCCCCTCAGGACAGACTAGGCTTCCCACCTGGTGTTCCCTTAAAGAACTATCCAGGCTCTGAGACTGAGGTTGGGCACTACCGGGACATAACTCATTCTCACTCCTTCCCCTTAAGGACGTGAGGCCCTACACCCCTCTCGCTACTACAGGACCTAGTTGGGCTACTCTGGGCCACTTCCACCACACTGGGTTTGAAGATTCCTGAACCACTCATCTTGGGATCACTCCCCAATGCCTTTCCAGACCCTCTGGACTCCACCAAAAGGTCTGCCTCCAATATGAGCTCCCTGCGGTCAGAGAACTCACTCTCCCACAGGTGTTGGCATAGCTCTGGAAAACAGGGACTTACAATATGCTCTCCCATAATTGGATCACACAGCCCCCTAGCAGGGTTAACCAAACTATCCTTCACCTCACCATCCAGTGCCTCACACACGTACTCCACACCACTCTCCTGAGACTGGCAAGACAGTATCTGACTGCCTCTGTCACACAACCCACACTCTTCTGGGCGGTCTTCACACTCACTCATCAGGACTTCAATTTTGGGGGAACCCCTCTCCCTGCACCTCTCAGCTAGAGTCAGTAGAGTGTCCCTCCCACTACTAGGACCATGAACCCCTGCGCCAGTTACCCTATTCCCTTCAGGGATACTGCGCACTACTGGAGCTACCTCATGCCCTTGAACCTCCTGGTGTATGTTAACCCCCTCCTTCAAGTCAGGCGCCACATCTCTGGGTGTGTGTACTACTCTCTCAGCACTAGAAAATTCAATAGTGCTGCCACCATCTGAGCTGGATTCCTCCTCCCACTCAGCAAAGCTCAATCTCTGAGCTACACCCATTTCTTGTTGCTGGGCTGAGACACTCCTGGTCTCAAGCCTCTCGAGCTCTAAGTCAATCTCCCTCATGATCAACTCATGCTCCATTTGGATTCTTTTCTCTTCCATTTTCATTCTTCTCTCTTCTATTTCCAGCCTTTTCTGTTCTATTGCCAGTTGTCCCTTTAGTTTGGCCATCTCTCTTTCATGAGCTCTGGTTTCCTTCCTCTCTGCCAACGCCTCTGGAGATATACTTTTGCTAGCAACACTGCTACCTGCAGTGGAAGGGGTTCTCCTTCCTCTTGAACCTACTGGCTCATCCAGCTTCTCTTCTGCACTATCATCATCAGTAGCATTCCTTGCTTCTACCCAGGCCCTCAGCGCCTTGTAGTATTCTGCCTTGTTTTTACATCCAGTTGTAGAAACATTAAACTTCTTGCAAAAGAATTTCAGATGTGATAACTTGTACCTATCCAATTTCTCTTCTTCCCATTCCAATTCTGTCTTCACAGAGACTATGGATGCTGCTTTCTCCACCATGGTTAAGCTTGGCAGTGCTCAAAAATAGACAGTCCAAAAGAAATCTACCAACAAGTATTGGTTGCGTTTCAGGTCTGCACTCACTAAGTAATGTTCACCAATTACTGTACATGAGTCACAAATGCAAATACAGAATCCCACCGCTGACCACCTATCTTAGAATCCGGGTTCTCTGGTTGGCAGAGGTAGGTACTTGTGACAAGCAGGGAACCTTTCCTCTAGTTAGGGTAAGGGGTTACACTCCTAAAATAACCCCTGCTCACCCTCTAGGTAGCTTGGCGCAAGCAGACAAGGCTTATCTCAGAACGTTATAGGTTAAGCATTTGTGAACACATACAGTAACCAAGTGACAACACTACAAATGGACACCACACAGGTATTTATATTAAAAATAAGGATTCTTTGTATAGGATTATCACAAGACCATTAAACGATTAAAAATACACAATACGGTTGCTTAGTTGGTAGAAGATTGCTTAGTTTCTCTTAAGTTCTTAAATGCGACACTTTAAGTCAATGTACCTTAGATGCGACACGCAGGGCAACGAAAGTGTTGCAGCGATACAGATGCGTTGAAGTTTTTGGTGCAAAAGAAATAAAGACGGGATCTTCCAGATGCGTTACGCTTCTCCGATGTTGCGAGAAGGCTCGACTCGATGCGTCAGCTACAGCGGCATCACCCTTGACGAGATGCGACGACAGTGGACTTGGCAGCGGCACTCTTCTCCGACGTTGCGAGACGCTTCCGCTCGATGCGATGCTGCAGCGGCGACAACCCTTCTGCGAGGTGCGGCAACAGCGGCTCCGACGGCGGCACGCTTCTCCATGGATGCGAGGCGCCTTTCTGGATGCGGCGCAATGCGACAACTACGATGGCTGCGATGGCAACACGCTTCCTCCTCGATGCGAGACTCTCCTCTCGATGCGGTGCAATGCGACAACTACGATGGCGACACGCTTCTTCGGCGTTGCGAGACACTTCCGGATGATGTGAGACGCTTCCGCTCGATGCGATGCTGCAGCGGCGACTCTCTCTGCGAGATGCGACGGCAACAGCTCCGACGGTGGCACGCTTCTCTTCCTGGTGTCGCGCTTCCAGCTCCTTGTGACACGCAGTCCCTCAGAAGGCCCAACAACAGCAGCAGGCACTTCCAAAAGACTCTGGGGAGCTGGGGGTGAAGTCCACTGGTCCTGGGACTTTGTTCAGGGGGCAAGCTCAGTTCAAGCCCTTGGAGATCTTTAAGCACAAGTTGAAATAAAAGTCTTTGTAGTCTTTTCTCCTCTCCTTCAGCAGCAAGGCAACCACTGCAGGCCAATCCCCCAGGTCAGGGATAGTTACTCCTCCTACAGCTTTCCCAGTTCCTTCTCTTCTGGCAGGAGTTCTTCTTGTTTCAGCAGGATCTGATCTCATTTCCTGGGAGCAGGGTCCCAATACTTATACCCCTAATTCCTTTGTTCCTCTGGGGTAGAGGGGCCTTTGCCCAGTCCAAACCAGTTCTTGAGCACTCTGTTGACATGACTCTGCCTTTCTATTCAGGGTGCAGGGCAGAGACATCAGTCGCTCCGCAGGAGGTGGAGCCAGCATTGTGGTAGCAGAGCAAAACCCTATTCAGAGCCCAGGTGTACTCCTCCCACCCATCTGACTGCCAATCTTCCTATTCACCACCAGGCTACCTAGCCCTGCCCCTCTGGGTTACCCCAGCCCTGTCATTCACCCAACCAGACAGGCAGATACACATCATAGCAGAGGCGGGCTGAAATGGTCAGGCAAGCAAATACCAACTTTCTAAAGTGGTATTTGCAAACACAGAATATTAAAATAAACTTTACGAAAAATTTTATTATTCTGAGTTCAGGCATACTAAACTCGAATTTCTACCATGTTCCCTGGGTCTGTTAGGATCATAGAATGTGACAATTCTAGCAGCCCATTCTGGCCTATGGGGAACAGGTAGCCTTACAATAGTGAAAAACGAAAATGGCTGTAATTCACTATTAGGACATGCCACACACATCAGAGCTTGTCCTACCTTATGCTTACAATGCACCCTGCCCTAGGGCCTACCATAGGGGTGACTAATATGAAGTTAAGGGAAGGTGTAGGGACTGGGATGTGGGTGCACTTACCCAGTCAGCGTGACAGTACCAGACTGCACGTAGGTTCTGCAATGGCAGACCTTAGACACATTTTACCAGGTCGCTTCTGTGGGTGGCACAACCAGTGCTGCAAGCCCACCAGCAGCATTTGTATTTACAAGCCCTGGGCACTCCTGGTGCACTTTACTGGGCACTGACAGTAAACCAAATAAGCCAATCATGGAATCCAACCAACATATACATTTTACATAGGGAGAGCATATGCACTTTAGCACTGAACAGCAGTGGTAAGGTGCCCAGAGTCATAGGATAGCCAACAACAGGTCAGAATAAATACAGAAGGAAGGTAACAATTTCAGGGATGACCCTGCAAAAAGGGCCAAGTCCAACAGGGATACACTAGCCAGAATTGTTAACTTTGGCCCAAGTAGCTCCTCAACAAAATTAACAGGGAATTATAATCAGGACCTAAGTGATAAGGCATTAACACCCTCACTACTGTTAATGCCATGAAAAAGCTGAGCACGCATTTATCCACCTATAAGCAATGATAACTTGTTTTATATGGCGCTTCATTTAACTTTTTATTCAGTGGAATTATAATTTGTATTACATTACCCAAGAGTGGACACATTTTCGTGGACTTTGCACAAGATTAAAAAAATAAAGGACCTCCACTTCATAGAGCCTAAAATGGCCTTCCACCCGAAATCCCAACCCTACACCCACACAAACAAAATGTCATGTGCAATATAAAATGCTGGGTTTACTAATCCTTATGAGTGTTGTGCTGCAGGAAATGAGTTTCTCTTCGGGGGACACTAAAAGACAAGAGGCTTGGATCAGTGCCCACTAACCTGGTGCTTAGCCATCCAGTCCTTAGGATACAGAAATCTACCTAACCGAATCAAGTGAAAGTGTTCTACTAAAAGAGCAAGCAGTAGCATAGAACCTTCACAGTAGTCTCGCTAAGTCATCACTTTTTTTTAGTTCAAAAGAAAATTTTATTACGCAAAAGGAGAAGAAAAAAACTAGCAAATACAATAATAATAAAAGACTAATCACAATATAGTATTACCATTTTTGGTACATACAGATAATATTGAAGGTAATTCAATTAAATATATATGCCAAAAGAAAAAGAGCAATTGGAGTTGTGGTACAAATAAATGGTGAACAATAAAAACTACAGTCTGTACAAACCGGTGCAGTATAGAGTGAAATGGAATTAAACCACATAATATATAAATGAAGGACGTCAACTTTTCGTTGGAAGGGGGTCTTAGACAGAGATCGTTGAGCGCTAGCGTCAATAAACAATGTAACAGGTGACCATAGATCTAAACGTTTTGATGCTAAGTATATAGGATACGTAAATGTTGTATCTAATCTGTGATTATAACAGACCGCATACCACCATGCATGATATGACAGTTTGGTAAAATCTTTCCAATTCTTAGTTATTTGCTGAAAGGCAACTGCTATCAATAAATATATTATCCTTATATTACAATCACAACCTTTCCAAATAGGAGATAGACTTCCCAGAAAGACATGGGAGACAGAAAATGAGTAGCAGGAGCCCAAAATCAGAATAATCTGAGACCATACGTCTGTCCAAAAACTTTGAACTGGTGTACATGTAAAGAGCAAATGATAGAGATCAGCATGCAGTGAGGAACAAGTCCAGCAAATGTCTGGGAGCGCAGCATGACTCGCATGAAGAGTGGAAGGGGAAAGCAGGAGTCTATTATAAATAAAAAAGAGTGTCTGTGTGGTATTCGCAGCTCTAGAGGATCTTCTAATTTTAAGCCAAATTTTATCCCAAAACTCCACGGGCCATTCGGATTCCAAATCCCTCTCCCAGGAGAGTTCTATCTAAGTTTTTTCTCGCGAAATAGGTGAACTATGCAAAAATTTATATAGAGTAGAAGCCTTAGAATTATTATTATTTATTTATTTTTTTTTTTTTTTGGAAAACCTTTATTGACAGTTCAATAGAGAACAAGTATGGGCCTACAACCCCCCGGGGCCGGCCGCTAAGCAATCAGAGCAAAAACAGGCAAGTGTAAACACAGGCAGCACATCGGGGAGCAGAATCGGGATGCTAATACTGTGAACAGCGTAGGTAGGGCACCAGAAGAAAAAGGTTTTCGTTTTATAATGAAACGAGGCAGAAGGATCAGGTGCCAGACAATTTTCAAACAGCAATTACAGGTATGCAGAGTAATAGACGTAAGCGATTTACAGCAATCTATTAGGTCAATGGCGCAAACACAAGAACATCAGGATGAGGAAGAATATCATAAGCAGTTGCGCCTGCAGTCCCCCGCCAGAACTCCCGGAGAGCACCCCGGAAATTGTGGTACACATGGAGCGGCAACGAGTCATAGCAAAGGAGGTGTATCACGCTGATCCCAGAAAAAAAAAACCAAAAAGAATCAGAGAAGAAAAAGGAGGCCATGGAAAAAGTGATAAAAGACGAAAGAATCCCCTCCCCCAACCCCCCACCCTGCACCTCTGCAGATGAGTACGGCCCCCCCCCCAGCAGTGTGCCTGTCGCCCTGGAACCAGACCCGAAATATAGGAGAATAGGGAAAAAGAAGTAGGAAAAGAACCCCACCAGACGGGGGGGTAGAGAAAGTATTAATAAACTGGAGGAGGGCCTTCAAAACATACCCCCGGCTTCTCCCTCCCGCACGGTAAGTTTCCCCCAAAGTGAACAATAAACAGCACAAAAGCGATCTTCTCAAAGAAAGATGGGGAGCATTATGCACCTATTATGCTGTTAGCTATGCCAGGAGAGCACGCAACCCCTGAGCCCGCCCGTCCACTAGATGACCACCCCTGAAGGATCAGCCCTATCCCTGACCACTCTTTGGAATTCTGCCCATGCCCACCCCTCGACCCAGCACCATATCCGACGTTCCAAGGTAGAGGATTGTCCAAAAACGTCCGAGAAGCGACGCACACAGGTGGGGTGGAAGTCTCTGAGCATCAACACAGTCCGCAGCGTGGAGAAACAGGCTTCCCAGTGCTGCCCCAGGATATGCACTGCACTCAAGGTCCAGGAAGGCAGAAGCAGCCAAAGCAGACAATAGTTGCTGGAGTTGTCCCTGGGTCGCAGGAAGGCACGTACGGGACGAGGCTACTACATCCCACTCAGGTCCAATGCCTCCGGGACAGATCAGGCCCTCAGCTGGATGTACACACTGTAGCATACTGGCCTGAGTGTCCAGCTGTGCACTAACCTCAGGGGTGGCCGCCAAAGTGTCCTCCTGTGCGCAGTGTGGGTAGTCCCTGTGTACGTGCGGACAGGCGGGCCGCCATTGCCCCAACGCCGACGCCACACCGTCGAGCTTACTCCCCAAGACCCCGACACCATGAATCAAGGAGGAGTGAAGAGCACCAAGGGCCTCGAGGAGGTCGCCGTACCCCAGCACAGCTCTCTGCGATCGCGCCGCCACACTCCCAAAAGTCGCACTCTCACAAGTCCGCTGCGACCCAGCGGACAGGATGGTAGGCTTCATCGCAACAAGATGGCCGCCAAGTATGCCCGACCCTCACCGGGGCCGGGACCCTGGGACAAGCGTCTCGACGGCCACGTCGCTGGTGACCGGGTTCCGGGGGCAGGCGAAAAGTTATCCGTTGCGTGGTCACGGGCAACAGTCGTCCCCACTACGGACCCGCTCCCGTAAAAATCCGGGGGCGGCCCGCAATGATCAGGGCAGGATACGGGCGGCGGCCGGGCGGCTTACCATCAAAGGCAGGGGCAGCCACCGGAGGATCTGAGAATTGCACCCACGGGCATGCACTCAGTCCGCTACACTTGACAGTAGAAACGACCACGACGAAATGTAGGCCGAGTTTGGCACCGCTCCGGTGGACCGCCTCCGCCCAGTCACAACAGGCCGCTGTTGTTGAACTGCCACCCGGCCACGGCGTCCACTTGAGGTCCCGGCTCCAGGGCCGCACAGGCCGCAAAGTTCAAATGCACGTTTCTCCGGCGATACCGCAGCCAGAAACCTCGGAGTCACACAGTCGGGTGCCACTCTCCTTCAGAAACACGACCGCGTAGCACAGGTTGAGGATCTCGTGCAGGATATCCGTGCGGGATGCGGAGGTTCACGGAGCCGGGAGTCTACGCTGCCGTCCCGGTCGCCATCTTGGCTCCTCCTCAGCCTTAGAATTATTAATTAGAAGTAAACGTAGTCTGTCCAAAGGAGCAGGCTGAAGAGAAGTGGAATTGTGAGGGGCCGTGTAATGGACGCAGGCGTTTTGAATGGCTTGTGTTAAGAGGGAGTATTTAGATTGAAAAGATGCAGGTAAGTTAAAGGAAGTACTAATGTAGGAAAAGGGTACAATTTCATCTTGGATATATAATTGACTTACCCAAATCAGACCTCGATGTCTCCAAGATTTCCAATACAGAGTTTTATTATTAATTAATATGTGAACATTATGCCAAATAGTGGAGTCAAGGAATGAATTCCAATCATTAGAGTCCGGGGAGGAGATCAACGATATAATTTTGAGGTATTTTTAATTATAGAGGTTGATAAAGACTGTGGTTTACGCGTAAAAGACAGGTATTCTTTGAATGAGTATGGAGAAATGAAGGAATGTTCAAGTGTGGCCCAAAGAGGACAATCTATAAGAGACTCAGAGAGCCATCTCGAGGCTTGATGCAATAAAAACGATTTATGATAAATGACAAAATCAGGAAAGTTCACTCCCCCCTCCGATTTTGGACGAATCAGTTTTGATACAGACATCCGTGATTTCTTATTACTCCACAGTAAGGAAGACAAGATGGAATTAAATTTCTTAAAATATTTTAAAGGAATAACAACCACAATATTAGAAATTGTATATAGGATTATGGGAGAGAGCATCATTTTTATAGTATCCAGGCGATCCCACCAAGATAAGTACAAAGGATTCCATTTTGTTGTTAAGGATGACAATTTTTGTGTACAATTGTCCATGCATCGTGAAATTGTTCCTGAAATGGAAGGAGTAAAGTGAAGGCCCAAATACTTAATGAACTGGGAGCTCCAGGCGAAACCTGAATCAGTAAAGTCAGCCTTGAAAGTGTATTTTGTTAGGGGTAAGATTTCACATTTATCTTTATTCAATTTATACCCAGAGACAGATGCAAAAGAATCAACCTCTGCCAAAAAGGCAGGAAGGGAAGAATGAGGTTGGGAAAGAAACAAGAGAACATCATCAGCGTAAGCCGCCATCTTAACTTTGGCCTCTTTAAAAGTGAAACCATGAATATTATCATTTTGGCGAATTCTTAACAAAAAGGGTTCTAAAGCCAGATTAAAAAGGAATGGAGAGAGTGGACAACCCTGTCGGACACCTCTACCAAGTTGAAAATAGGGAGATATAACGCCATTTGCCGCTCTTGGATTGGAATATAAAATAAATATCGAAGTAATAAGTTTTGGGCCAAAGCCAAACCATTTAAGTGTATGAAAGAGATAAGGCCATTCGACACGATCAAATGCCTTCTCTGCATCAAGGGCTATTGCTGCTAAGGAGTGTGAGATATGTGAGGTTTTGGAAAGTAAATCAAAATATAAACGAGTGTTATCAGTAATAAATCGCCCCTTAACAAAACCAGATTGTTCTTTCCCAAGTAGAGCAGGCAAATAAGAATCCAAACGTGAAGCAAGGGATTTTGAGAAAATTTTGTAATCTACATTGACTAGAGAAATGGGTCTGTAATTTTTACAAAATTGTGGATCCCTACCATCTTTAGGTATAAGGCATATAAGGGCATCTGAGAAGGAACCAGATGATTCACCTGATTGCAAAAAACTATTTATAAGAGTGTGTAATTTGGGAATTAGTAAATGTGTGAAGTGTTTAAAGAATTCAACCGTAAAACCATCCGGGCCTGGGGCCTTATCCTTTTTAAGCGTTTGTAAAGCCATAAGAAGCTCTTTTTGAATAAGGTCAAATTCTAAAAGTGAGAGATCTGGGTGCGGTGCTGAAGGGAGCTGAATCTTAGATAAGAATTGGGAAATTGAATGATCAGAATGAGGGGTTTCAGACATATATAAAGTTTGGTAAAATTGAAGAAATTCATTCAGGATATCCTCATCTTTGAATTTCAACGCATTATTATTATTATTATATTTGGGTTTATAAAGCGCACAGATACCCGGGGGTTTCCCGGCGCTGACAGAGAAAAAGAAGCAGGGAGACGAGATGGAAGAGGGATTTAAGCAGAGAAAAGCCAGGTTTTTAGGCCCTTCCTGAATTTCAGGTAGCAAGTTTCAAAGCGCAAAGAAATGGGGAGTGTGTTCCAGAGTGATGGCGCCAGATAGGAAAAAGAGCGACCACCAACTCTGGTGCGTTTGAAACGTGGCACGGAAAAGGTGCCAAGAGAGGAGGATCTGAGGGTACGCACAGGACAGTACGGTTGAACCAGAGTGGAGAGGTAGGGGGGGGAGATGCCTGTTTTAATCCGGTGCATGTAACAGAGAGCTTTGAACTTTGCTCTTGACTCGATGCGCAGCCAGTGAAGGCTGCGCAGGGAAACAGCAGCAGAGGCAGTTCTGGGCAAATTGCAGAGCAGGCGAGCTGCCATGTTTTGCACCACCTGCAATTTACGTGTTACTTCCTTGTTAGCCCCAAGGAGGAGCACGTTACCGTAGTCTAACCTGGAGGTTACTAAAGCCTGGACCACAGTTCTTAGGGTATCTGGCGGCAGCATCCATGCTATTTTTCTCAGCCATCGCATGATATTAGTACAGGTGGCTGAGACTTTCACAGCATGCTGCTTCATGGACAATTGATTGTCAAATGTAACTCCCAGGTTACGAGCCTTGGTGGATGGAACCGGCAGGGGACCCATTTGCAGAGGCCAATACTTAGGGCCCCAGAGAGAGGTGTCAGGACCGAATAGAAGAAGTTCGGTTTTGTCGCCGTTTAGTTTTAATTTATTGGTCTGCATCCAGTTGGCAATATTGATGAGCCCAGATCGGAGAGATGAAGTAGGGGCGTGTTTATTAGAAGAAAGAGAGAAAATAATTTGGGTGTCGTCCGCATATGAAAATATAGAGAGACCAGATTGTTCTGCCAGAGAGGCGAGAGGACTGACGTAAATATTGAAAAAAAGGGGGCTCAAGATAGAGCCCTGGGGTACACCGTGAGGGGACGGGAGAACGGTGGAGACAGAAGTGGGGGAAAAGACCTGAAAAGTGCGTGCGGACAGAAAACTAGCAATCCAGGCTAAAGCCATGCCATGGATACCAGCGGCCTTTAGGGTGGAGAGGAGGATGTCATGAGAGACGGTGTCGAATGCAGCGCTTAAATCCAACAGGATAAGCGCCACCGTCTCTCCTCTGTCCACCTGTTGTCTAATAGCCTCTGTGACACCTAAGAGGGTGGATTCAGTGGAGAATCCAGCCCTAAAACCAGACTGGGATGGGTGTAGGAATTTGGTGACCTCAATGTGAGAGGAGAGGCAGAGGTTAATGTGTTTTTCTAAAACCTTGGACAGACAAGGGAGTAGAGATATGGGTCGGAAATTGGAAGGATTATTGGGATCGGCGTTGTTTTTTTTGAGAAGGGGAACCACCATGGCGTGTTTCCAAACTGCAGGAACGGTGGCTTCCGACAAAGATGCGTTCAGGAGGGCTAAGATGGGTAAAAGAGCGGGAATGTCAAGGGTGCTTAAAATTTGAGGAGGCATGGCATCAAGTGGGGAGCCAGATTTGATTTTAGCCATGAGTTTAAAGAAGAGTTCCAGAGAGATCGAATCCCATTTGTCAATAGAAGTGTGAGGAACAAGGGTAGTAGTATCCTGAGAGATGGTGTTGTCAGGATCTGCACTGGGAGGGTTGTCTAATGCTCGTGGGGAGGCATCAAAACCGGCATAGATACGGTCTATTTTTTCCGTAAAAAATTCGGCAAGAGTGTTACATTGGACTGTGTCCAAACAGGGGGCTTTTGGCGAGTTTGATTGTCCAGAAAGTTCTTGGACTGCTCTAAAAAGAGCTTTAGGGCGGTTTTGAGCTGATAGAATAAAGGTGTTTACTAATACTATCCATAATAGATTCTATGTTAAGTTTATTGTGTTTAACCTTCAAATAATTGGCTAGTAGTTTCCCAGCTTTGTTCTGGCCACCATAACATTTTACACTAGACTTCAGTAAGTAGTTAGAAGCACTATTAGTTGTGTCCTTATTGAAGTCAAATTTAGCGGTAATAAGTTCAGACAAACAAGCTTTCTATTTGGAGGAATAATAAGAGTGCTCTAGTCTCTTTATTTTAGCAAGAAGAGCGTCTGTAATTGCTCTTGTTTTTTTGCGCCTACTTGAAACATATCTAATAACAAAGTCTCTGGCTGTGGCCTTAAAGGCATCCCAAATCACATGAAAAGGCAAGGTATCTGAGTGGTTTAACAAGAAGTATTCTTAAAAAAACTAAACAAAGGAGGACGTGAATACTGGATCAAGGAGTAGTGCATTATTAAAGCGCCACTTTCGGGGTAGATTGGGTTTCTGTAAGATGTCTAATTGAATAGTAACAGGAGCGTGATCAGATATTAGAATGGATCCAATATCTGCTGCCATTAGTGATTGAGATATATTATGAGATATAAAAAAGTAGTCTAATCTTGACTGAGTATGATACACTGGAGAGTAGCAAGTATATTCTCTTAATGTGGGATTGCAAAGTCTCCAAGCATCTATAAGTTTATGTTGCTTGATTGTTTGTGAAAAAAGTTTGTGAGACTTGTGAGGAACGTAGGAGATCAGCGAATTTCGATCTAAAAAAGGGTCAAGAACTTCATTACTGTCTCCTGCAAGGATAAAATTATCATCAAAACCTTGTGTAATTTGCTGGGCTAGGGAAGACCAAAAGGAGGGGTCTCCAGTGGTGGGTGCGTAAATATTCAACAAAGAGACTAAAGCAGTGCCTACCTTCAATTTAATAAATAACCATCTACCTTCTTTATCTGCAGACTGCGATAACACTTTAATATTAAGTGACTTACGAAGGAGAGTAATAACACCATTACGTTTGCCATCTCCTGGGGAGAAAAAGACTTCCCCTACCCAACCTTTCTTTAACTTTATAGATTCTTCGGCAGTTAAATGAGACTCCTGTAGACATGCCACATCTGCCCCCAATTTGGCTAAATGAGTCAAAACTCTCTGTCTTTTGATAGGTGAGTGTAAACCTCTGATGTTCCAAGAAACAAGTTTTAAAGACATAGATTAAAACTGCATGTAAATATTGAACACCAATCATAACATATCGCTGAACATGTCAAACTGTTCCAAATAACAGACCATATACATGTAACTTGAAGTAAATTAAAGGAGAATGAAAAAGGAAAAAAAAAGAAATAATAGGTGAAGTGAGTCAACACTAGATGAAATAGACAGGAACAGCGGAAAGAAAAAAGAAATATTAAGGTTAAAAGATATCGAAACAAAGGTGTTAGAGTAAAGGATAAAGAAGGAGGCAGTAATGCGATAACAAAAATAAGAAAAAGGAAGAAAAAAATTATGACTAGAGACTTACAAAAAATCGAAGACATACGAAGGGTGGAGGAGTGTGAGGCCACACAGAACAATGACGTGTCCGGACTCCATACGGGAAGGCAGGAAGGAGAACAGAACTGACCTATGATGTAACAGAATGGAAGTGTGACACGGAGACACAGCCTGTAAGGAGATAAGGGAGACAAGTTAAATAATCGAAACGTATGTATAGAAAGAACCATTGTTACCTTATATCAACACACAAGCAAACTATCAAGAAATGCAAAAACGGTTGACTATAGTAGAAGCATTGGAGAATCTGGAATGTCTATTTGGTACGTGGTAAAGAAGTATCCATCGATTCAGTGTGATAAGAATAATGGATGCTCTTCAGTTTTATTGGGTCCTCATAGGTGTTAGTCTTGTTATTGATGTTCACCTTAAAAAGGCAGGGATGAAAGAGACCATATCGTGCTCCTATTGAACGAAGCTGCGGTCTCAGAGCCAGAAACTCCCTACGTCGATATGCAGTTGATTTAGCATAATCCTGAGAAAAGAATAAGGAATTACCAGACCAAGTTATACGATTCATTGCCCGAGACGCAGATAAAATCTTGAGCAAGTCAGTGTATTCCAGGAAATATAGGATTACTCCTCTCGGCTTTTTTACTGTAGAAGAAGACGCTAGAATTGATGCTGGACCCAGCCGATGAGCTCTCTGATTGTTAAGAAGAGTACCTTCCGGTAAATTAAGGACTTTTGGGATAAAGGATTTGAAGAAGGCAATTGGGTCCATACCCTCCAAGCCCTCAGGCAGTCCATAAATGCGAAGATTATTTCTTCTATTCCTGTTTTCCAAACTTTCAATCTGCTTGTGTAGTGATGACACCTGAGAGCATAAGGAATCAATTTTAGATGTAGAAGAGTTAAGAGAAACCATGTTCTGCTCCAGTGTGGTAACCCGTTCCTCCACATTCGACCATTTGTCACTAAGAAGTTGTAGCTTAGAGTTGATTTCTTCAACAAATGGCTCGAATTTATTCTAATAGCATGTCCATAGTGACTGAACCAGACTGTTTAGGAGGAGAGGTAGGGTCTTTCTTTAGCCGTTTGCTTGACGCTTTAGTCCCACCGGAGGATGAGGTATTACCAGATATCGCCGCACCTTTGGGCGACACATTTGTTGGGTCATCCATGGAAAGGCAACTGTAGCGGGAGCTAGTGCGTATTAAGAATCTACGTGTGGAAAATTGTGGCTGAGAGAAGACCTTTGTTAATCGTCCCATGAAATAAAACACAATTAAAATGTAGGAACCGACAGGAATAAAATGTCAGCTTCACAACAACTTGTGGTTTCTCAGGATACGTATAAATATATATGCGAAGAAATACAGATCAAATGTAGCAAGAAACAATAAACATGTCTCAAATGACATCGCAAAAACACTGAAGTAAGCATATGACATATGATGTTATATGGCAATTGAGGAAGGTTAGCAAGAAATGCATAAGGCCTACTTTATCACATACAAGGAGGCATATGTAGAACCTTCAACTAGCTTAGGATATTACACATATGAAAAAGGAAGGTCATTCTGCACAATGCCAAGCTAAATACAGCAAAATGAAAGAGGCAGCTGTAGAGTGTAAACACATTTTGTGAGGAAAAACAAAGCGTGTATGAGGATTTTAACAGTGAGGAAGATGCCAGTAAAAAGTCACAAAATGGCAGTCACAAAGGCCAAAACAGCAAAGCCACACCACATCTCTAGAACAGAGCAAGGCAAGGTTGAGATTCTCCCCTAGTCCTACATCAAAGGGAGAAATAATAATCTCCCTGATTTAGAAGTTGCAGCAGTGGGAGGGATAAACGATACTGGCAATGTGCTGAGAGAAGTCCGTCAGCAAGAATCCAACAAAATGGCAGTCGTCTACTCAGCAGAGCCGCTCCGAGTTGCATGTACAAAAAAAACCAATAATAATTGCCTGCGCATCGCCAACCATCTCAAGTAGCCGCTCCCATAATGCCTCAAGGTTTCCGACGTCTAAAGCTTCATTTCCGTGCCTCTCCGTGTGGTAAATAGCGCGTCGGGGCTGCCTCTGCTTCCGTCGGCCCGGGAGATCTACGAATGAGCCGCCATTGTCTTCGGGCGCTAGCCACGCCCCCCAGTCATCACTTTATAACCATCTTTGCTTTTGACTGCTCAAGTTTTAACCAACTATGTTGTAACAAATAGCTTTTGATTGATCGCCTAATTTTGAAGCTGGACACAACGTGACAGGTGCTGTTCCTTCCTGCTGATATTGCACAAATGCTTGAAAATACCACCTCTCCTGAAGGTCTTTGCAGTCGCGTCGTGCACTTACTAATGATAAAATATAGAAAAGAGTTCATTGTTGTATCACTCCACTTCAATCTCTTTTCAGAAACCGGTGCATCACCCAGCAGTCAATAAAGTAATAAAAATGAAGCCTCAAAAATAAATATGGCAGAAAAAATAGGGAACTCGCTGGTGGTTCAGTGCATTGATGCTGAAACAATGTTCAGAATAGGGGTGCTGCTGTCAATGTTACATCAATCAATCAATCAATCATAGCATTTGTAAAGCGCACTACTTACCCGTGAGGGTCTCAAGGCGCTGGGGGGTGGGGAATGCTGCTACTGCTCGAAGAACCAGGTAGAGGAGGAGGGGCGAACTCACAGAGCGGCAACAACGAGGCAACAGAGGCACGGACAGAGGCACGGACGCACAGGTGGAGCGGCCTAACCTGCAAGCAGGGTTACTGAATAAATGCAAGCATTACACAAAGACCAAGTGTAGCAAATAAGCAAGGCCCATTTAGCAAAACGGTGGTGGAGCAGTACGAGTCCATTGATGCATTTGGGTTTGAACTGTCCTGAATATGTACTAAAGAATGCTGTGGTAATGTACTGCTGTAGGAAAGTGGATTATTAGTAGTGATAAGAAGAATTAGGGCCTCAAACAAAGTAAAAGGGTCTCAATAAATCAATCCCTTGCTCAACCGTTGGTAGCTGGCATAGAACAATCAGGCTTAACTTAAGAGACAGGTGTGTAAATCATTTAAAAACACCAATACATTAAATAAGTAAGACACAATACTCAGTAAAAAGCCAACATCAATTTATAAGAATAGGTTGTATTTTAATGAACAAATGGACACCAAATCGACAAAAATCCAAAGTAGGGAACACTAGATATACATTTTTAAAGATTAAAAGTGAAACTATCACTTACAAGTAAATAGCGATCAAAAGATTAAAAAAAGGTCATGCTGAACTGGTAAAAAGTCAAGAGTTCTTTATACTTACTTCCAGAAGTGTTTCTTGATTCAGGAAAGTGTGGTCCCCAGTACCAGCAAAGGGTTCAGATGCACTGGGTGCCTCTCGGGGTCTGGGACTGCAACTCCCACAGTACACCTGGTCAGCTTATGGAGCTTTTTTACAAAAGTTGCTACAAATGTATCTGAGATCTGCTCTCTCCCCAGCAGCTCCACTGTGCCTTGCCTCACCGATGACTCCGTGTTCACCTCCCCTGCCTGGGGTCCGAGGCCGCTGCATTTAACTCCTTGCGGTGCCCGCCCCAGCCTGCCAGCTCGTTCCAGTCGAGTGTGTGTCCCTCACTGTGTCCTGCTCAGTTTTCTGCCCTTAATGCAGTAACTGTGCCACTTTCTTGTTTTTTGCTGTTGTCACTCATTTTGTTTGTTTTATTGTTTTTACTGTTGACTCTGTGCCTCGCGTTGCCCGGATCTCTTCCCTGCCGCTGATGCCCCGGTGGCCCCTCCATCCTGCTCACACCCATTCCAGCCTTCCAGCTGCTCGTCCCTCCCCCCTCCCCTACTGTGTGGTCACACTGCTGCCCCACGTAAAAGCTAGCCCCTCTGCGCCCATCCACGACCCGACCGCGACAGCACCAGGGACCCTGGATCTCCAACCACTCACCAATACGATGCAACCACCCTCCTCGCACTCAACCCTAGAAGGAATAACAACTGCGTGCAGTCCATGCCGAACAAGACCAACGGCCAGAACTCCTGCCACCACTGCTGCCAGACCTTCACCAACACCCCGGCAAGTAACACCACCGATGCCCTAAGATGCATACTCCTCAATGTGCGCTCCATACACAGACACACCGTGGAGACCTTGAACATCCTGGACTCTCACCCGATGTCACCTTCTTCACGGAAACCTGGACCAACGTCATCACCATCTCCATCCCGGACGGATAAAAGATCCAGAGGAAGAACCGGCCCAACCACCCGGGAGAAGGACTCGCCATCATGCACAAAAACTCCCATCGCCTCACCACCTCCAGCCAAAAACCTTCTCCCCCCGCCGAACACCTCCACTTCCAGGTACAGACCAGCACCAACTCTGCACTCTGTGGCACCCTCACCTACAGACCCCTGGCCCCCCTTTTTCTGACACCATCACTAACCTCATCATACCCCACGCCATTGCCACCAAGGACTACATACTCATCGGAGACCTAAACTTCCACCTCGACAACCCCAGCGACCGGAACTCCGCCACCCTCCTCACAACCTTGCCAACATCGTATTAAAACAACTCATCACCACACCGACCCACAAGGCAGGACACACCCTTGACCCCATCTTCGCCGGAGGAAATAGCACCCAGCTCAGTCACACCACGCAACCCCCATGGACGGACCACCACTGCGTACACTTTCTCATCGACAAACCCAAGCCAGCCATACCCGCTCCACTCCCCACAAAGTAACTGGAGCAAAGTCACCGAGGAACAACTCAACTCCACCCTCAACCTCAACACCCCCACCGCTGTAACCAACGCCAACCTCACAGCAAGGGAACTCCACACCTGGATCGCCAACTGCGCAGACAAACGCTGTCCGATATTCAACCCCGACAGACCCCGCCCCAGGAAAGCTGCCTGGTTCCCCACCGAACTCTAAGAAGCCAGGCGCACCTGCATGCGCCTGGAGAAGAACTGGAGAAACAGGAATACGCCGGTAAAATACACCACCTACAAAAACACCATGACGGAATACCACCAACTCAACAGAACCACCAAAAGGACCTTCATCCACAACAGAATACTTGTCCACTCCAGGAACTCCAAGGAACTCTTCAGCGTCATCCAGGAATTCACCCAGCCCACAGCAAAGCCACAGACATCATTCCCTCCTAGGACCTCTGCAACAAGCTCAGATCATACTTCCCCCTGAAGATCAAAAACCTCTACAACAACTTCAACAACCTCACACCGGACTCCGCAGTCACCCGCCCTCCGGTAATCCCAACAAGCCCACTATCACCTCCTGGACCCCGGTCATGACCGGAGAGACTGCATCAACCATGAAAGGCATCCACTCAGGGGCGCACACTGACCCCTGCTCACCTCACATCTACCACAGAGCCGCCATCGCACCCAACACCACCTTCGAGGCTGGCACCTCCCCCGACGTCTGGAAACACGCAGGAGTCCCTGCTCAAGAAGCCCTCAGCAGACCCAACGGACCTCATGAACTACCGGCCCATCTCGCACCTCCCCTTCGCGGCGAAAGTCACTGAGAAGACTGTCAACACAGAACTAACACGGTTCATCGAAGATAATACCATCCTCGACCCTTCTCAATACGGATTCCACAGCAACCCCAGCACCGAGACCACCCTACTTGCCGCCACAGATGACATCTGCACCGTCCTCGACCAAGGCCACACCACAGCTCTGATTCTACTAGACCTGTCTGCAGCATTCAACACAGTCTCCCACCACACTCTCGCAACCAGACTACATGACACCGGCATACGAGGAACCACCCTCGACTGAATCCAATCGTTTCTCAGTAACAGAAGCCAGAGGTTAAGACTACCACCCTTCCTCTCTGAACCCATGGAAATCAACTGCGGAGTCCCACAGGTATCATCGCTCAACCCAACCCTCGTCAACATCTACATGGCCCCCCTCACCACCATCGTCCAACAGCATGGCCTCAGCATAATATCCTATGCCGATGATACCCAGTTCATTCTCTCCCTCACACAGGACCCCACCACCACCAGTCTCAACTTCCAGAAAGAAATGCAACACGTCCCAGCCTGGATAAGCAACAGCTGCCTAAAACTCAACTCAGAAAATACTGAAGTCCTCATGCTCTGAACCACCCCATCAGCATGGAACAACACTTGGTGGAGCACCGCCCTCGGCAGCCACTGATCCCCACAGACCACGCCAGAAACCTCAGCATCGTACTCAACGCCTCCCTTTCCATGAACCGACAGGTCAACACCGTTGCCTCCAGCTGCTTCAACACCCCCTGCATCCTCTGCAAGACCTTCAAATGGATCCCCCAAGTCAAGGAAGACAGTCACCCACGCACTCGTCACCAGCAGTTTGGACTATGGTAACGCCGTCTACAGCGGCATAAACAAGTCCCTACTCCGCAAGCTCCAGACTATAGAGAACACAATCGCCAGACTTGTCCTTGGCATCCCTCAACACGAGCGCATCAGCCAACACTAACGGAAGCTCCACTGGCTCCCCATTGAGAAGAGAGTCACCTTCAAGATACTCACCCAAGCCTACAAATGCCTACACAATACCGGAACCCAATACCTCAACGATAGAATCATACTCCACGTACCCAAAAGGAACCTCCAATCTGCCAATCTTGTCCTCGCCGAAACCCCATACATCCACAGAGCCAAAGCAGGGGGAAGATCCTTCTCCTACATTGCAGCTAAGACCTAGAACGAGCTCCTGATCGACATCAGATGTGCCTCCACCCTTCACACCTTCAGGAAGACCCTCAAGACCTGGCTCTTCGGCTGAAATAGAAATGCTGGCCCCCCTCCCCAGCGCCTTGAGACCCTCATGGGTGTGTAGCACGCTTACAATTCCCTGATTGATTGATTGATTGAATGTATCCAAATTTCTGGAACACTTTTCCTGAAGTTCCTCTTTGAGGGTTCAAAGGGTCCACAACTCCGATACAGGGATATAGAATCTCTGAGATGGTCCCTGGGATGTTGGGACTACAATTTCCATAATGCACCTGGCCACCTCCTTAAAAGTCCACCAGACACACTCAAGGAAGGAGTCTTCTTGATGGAGATGATGCAGGTGAGCTCAGTTAACCTGTAGTTTGAAGGAGGTCCACTCCTTCATTCTTCTTGAAGAAAGGAAAAGTCCTTAGGGTTGTAGTTCCAAGTGTGTAGAAGGTGTAGTCCTTCAGAGTGCAATCCTTTGAGGTGCAGGCCAGGTTTCCAGCATGGCAGTCCTTCTCCTTGTAGTTTCAGGCAGCAGATATGAGTTACTTTGAAGCTCCTCCTTATTTATTTAGTGTTCCTGGGCAGCCCTGACCAATGTGGTGCAAGGTGTCAGCAAGGCATATCACTGCTCCCTCCAAAGTGTGGCATATTTTTGCCCCAGAAAAAAACATTCTTCCAAAATACAACATGGAGAAAGTCTCTCATTGGAGGTTAGATGAGACTGAACCAAACCATTGGAGTGGCTAAGATTCTCTAAGACTCCCCTCCCCTTCTAGCCCTGTCACTAAACTAATTACAGGGACTCCTGTGTGGCTGGGGTTGCAGGATATGGGGGTGAGCCTGTATTGTTTCAAAGTGGTATTCTCCCTTTTGAAGACCAGTTTTTTCAACCCACCCCCCTTTCTGCCTGTAGCTTCTGCAGGTCTCCTCCCACAGGAAATCCATTGTCTCTCTTGCAGAAAAGAAAGCTCAATTACTTCCTTTCTGTGACACTTATTATAAATCTAACAGTACAAGTTGTTGGATTCATCATCGCTATCATTTTAGGTCCTTGAAGTATATTTTGAGCTCCTTCTTATCAATATATTTACACTTAAATAAAACATCCCAATGTTAGCCAATTGAGGTAATTATCTTTCCTTCATTAGGGCATATAAAGCATCTTTTATAACATCCCTGCTTACAGTTACAAGGCACCCTATCCCTGGGGCACCTATGGGATAGCATGGGGGTGGCATATATGTAAAAATAAGGTAGATTACTACGATGGAAGTATGTTGAATTCAAATTTGCATATAATTACATTTTAAAGCAGCCTGCAAGGCTTTTAAAATGACAGCAAGCAACACTGCAGTGAACACTCTAGTACAGGACATTTTCTGGGACTCTAAACCTCCCTGCCTTATTCCTCCTTGCCTTACAGCTATAGATTCACAGGGGTCTGTCATTGCCAATTATAATTATACCTAACCATGTACTTTTAATCTGAGCACAGTCTGGTTTGCAGAGCCCCGATCGCAATCAGAGTCAGAAAACCAGCACCTGGTAGTCAAAATGAGGGCAAAAAGTGGGGGGACACAGAAAACAGGTCCTGATTCCTCACAACTGGCAATTACAGAGATCACACTTTCTGATTAAATGGCCTCTTGAAATGCCAACTAAATTTGCACCGGACATGTAGTTTTCGTGCTAAACCTGTATGGCTTAGAAACTTCAAAGTGTAGAAATCCTATTTCTATGAATTTTCACCATTTGAGCATCACACAGGTGAAGTGTTTTTTGTTTTGATGTTTGTTTTCATTACATTTCAGAATTACAAAAAAAGCACTGTGCCTCATTTGTAATTTGCTAAAAGCTGATACATTTTCAAATAGCGGTAAAGTTAATTTACAGGTATCGAAATGTAGATGTGTGCAAGAATGCATTTGTTATCCCAACACCTTTCCTTTCAAACTGTACCCCAGCAAATTTGTGATTTGTTTCACATTACAAAATGTCCTTACTTTGCAACCACTAAAATGAAAAATAAACACTAATCTTTGTATTAAAAAAGACATTGGCTGACACATGTTTTCTGCCTTTGAACTCAGAGTAAATGCACCAAGATAAACATAAGCATTTACAAAGACCTGATTCTCCTTCTCACCTCCTACTAAAAATTGTGAGGGTGCTGTAGTGCCCCCCTCCCCCACCCCAGACCTGTACTTCCAGTGCCCCTGGTTCAGGAAACAATAATGCACTGTGAGCGTGTTGACACTGTAAAGCCCAAAGACTTTGATCGATAAACACCATTGCTGTACCTACACACTGTTGTTGTTTTTGATAATGTGACATCTATCTCATTTGTAATGTTATATCTAGCACTCAATGTACATCACCCTTCACTGCACCCCTGCATTTTTTTACAGTTTGTTCTGTGCTCATGTTACTGCCAACTCTGTAAGAGCTCATAAACCAAATTTAAAATAATAAATAAGACACTTTTTACTATCAAGATAGGCTTCTGGTGCCCTTAATTTATGTGTTTTCGATGTTAATACAGTGATTCTATACTAAGATATACAATTCTGAAAGAATTTCCACGTAGAACACTGTCTGTTTAGCGAACTAGTGCACTGGCATTATATTCAATGGATATAGGAATTTTCTGCAGTTCGTCCAGGGGGCCAATGTGATTTCTCTTATTATTGTATAATTTTTAGGTGTAGAGTTAGTCAAGATCTTTCGATTTTACTAAAATTGTATGTATATTTTGCTTCTTTAAAGGTGCTTTCAGCCACCTCTGTTCATCTATTGGTCTGTTGTTTTGTTGTTAATATTTTGCTTTCACCCACTACAGCATAAGCATGAGGCAATAGGTCAGTCTTCTTTAGCGACTGCTGAACTTCACTTCGTGTGACTGTATTTTGGTCTTTCACAGTGAGCACATTCACAAACAAGGTAGTTCCCTTCAGTGTCAGTGGTTTTGTGTTTAGTTTAAAACTACTTTAGTGTTACCTTTGTGTTTAGAGCCTGGGGTGATATCAGGATGCTTTCTATCAGATTTTAGGACAGGGCACATTCCACACTTTATCAGTTTCTGTCTCCAGCCAAAGCCATTGTAAATTCCTTCTGAAAAATTCTTTATCTAAATGCTGGTATTTCACAGCATAACAGATGGCGTCCATTTGCAACTGTTCAGTATTAAGTAATTCTCTTTTTACTACTCATGCAGTACACAAACAAAGAGCTTCAGTATTATACATGTAAATCCATAAGCAGACAATTCCTCAAAATGCATTTATTCTGTTCTCAATTTCACCAATGGTCCGTGAATAAACTTTGCTCCCAAAGAAAATAAGCCTTTATTGCAGCAACACTTTTTTATTCATTTCCTTCTTTGCTTTTCTTTCTTTCCTTCTTCCTTCTTTCTTTCTTTCTTCTTTCTTTTGTCTTCTTTTCCTTCTTCCTTCCTTCCTTAATTGCTTCCATCCTTCCTCCCTTCTTTCTTGCTTTCTTTCTTTCCTTCCATCTTTCCTTCTTTTTTCAATTCTATTTTCTTTCTTGTTTTCATTCCATCCTTCTTTCATTTTCCTCTTGTTTTCTTTTCTCTTCTCCGCTTTCTTTCCTCCCCTCTTTCTTTCCTTCTTTCTTTCTTTCCCTCCTTCTTCCTTTCTTCTTCTCTCTCTTTTTTTCTTTCCTTCTTTCCTTCCTTCCTTCTTATTTCCTTATTTCATTCTATCTTGCTTTCTCGCTTTCTTTCATTCCATCTTTTTTCCTTCTTGTTGTCTATCTTTCTTGCCTTCTTTCTTGCTTTCTCTTTGATTTCCTTGTGTCTCAAAGGCAAGAGGCTGAGTGACATTGGCAGAAAGATTAGCTAATTTAAGTCTGCGTCCTTTCTCTTTTCTTTCTCTCCTTCTTTCTTTCCATCTTTCTTTCATTCCTTCCATCCTTCTTTGTTTTCATCTTTCCTTCCTTCCATTCCTTCCTTCCATTTCTTTCTTTCTTTCTTTCTTTCTTTCTTTCTTTCTTTCTTTCTTTCTTTCTTTCTTTCTTTCTTTCTTTCTTTCTTTCTTTCTTTCTTTCTCTCTTTCTTTCTTTCTTTCTTTCTTTCTTTCTTTCTTTCTTTCTTTCTTTCTTTTTCCCATCCTTCTTTCTGTCTTTCTATCCTCTGTTTCAATTTTTTTGTTTCTTCCCTGCTTCTCTTCTTGCATTCTTTATTACCTTTTTTCTTGCTGTCTTGCTTGTCTTCTTTCATTCTTTGCTCTTTTCTCAAACACAAAAGACTGGCTGTCAATAGCAGAAGGATTGGCTTTTTTAGGTCTATGTTAGCCAAGAACGTTTGATTTTACTAAACTCATTTGTATGACATATTTACTTGTAAGAGTTTTCAGTTTTCAGCCACACTTCACCCATCTGTCTGTGGTTGTGTCATTCAATTTTTCTCAAACACAGTCAAGCATGGATCAAAGGGCAATGTATCGCCCACTTTAGCTATTGGCTGACTTCACTATGATTTACAGCATGCTGCCCTTTCACAACAAGCATGCCCACACACAAAGTAGTTCTTTTCATTGACGTGGAGTCCTATTGTAATGTGTGCTTTTTTAAGACAAAAACCCCTTTTTATCTTTAGGCAATTTTTTTTGTTTGGTGAACACACGGCATCTTCCCAAACAATACATTTTGTCAAGAGCAATGACAAAACAAGAATTGCCAAAAGGCTGGCAGACAACGCCAGACCGATTGGCTTTTCCAATTCTTGCTTTTTACATTCTGTTTTTTACTTGCAGAGTACTTAAAAAGTTTGACTTGTTGCACCTTTTTAAAAAAAAATCATACATAACTGCTATGGGGTGATGTCCCAATGCTGAAAGTATTTGTGTAAATGTACATCGCTACAAAAGTATTTTGGTAAATGAGAGCTACTTAATGTTGCCTTTAATGAGTTAGCATTTCAAACCTTGTGGTCTCACGCTCCAACCTTTTAAAGGTGTTATAAAATATTTAATAATCTATTTTGAATTTAGAAAGTAAAGTAACGAGAAATGTTATAACAAGAATTGTTACATTATTTTCTAAATTCAAAATAGGTTATTAAATATTTCATAATTAAATAATAAATATGTTCTATTTTTATATATATATTTTCTTAGCATGTATTTATATTTATTTATATTTTTAACTATTTTAAATAATTTAGTTTAGTTTAACATTATTTCCTATGGGGTTTTATTTAAGTCTCTACCTCCATTATTTTCAATGGGAGGGTATAGTGATACAAGTTGTTGGCTATGTGTAGTGCAGGAATTACTACAAAAGTGTAAATTACTACAAAAGTGCAGTTTGGTAATACCGGAAAGTAGTAAACTAACTAAAAAAATGTAAACTTACTCAAAAGTGTAATGCAACCGTGCAGCACTGATCTCTACATTCCATTATGTTAATGTTAAATTCAATATGGCTGCCTAATCAACAAGGCAGAAATTAAAATCGTGCAAAAACCTGTCATTACGGCTAGATATATCCAGAATGCTATTTAGAGCACAATTTTTAATAAAAGGTAATTGTTCATGGGAGACCAAATGCCTCAGTGTAATAGAATAAGTCACCTGAGCAATTAAATAGCACCTTGTGATTGTGTCTCAGTGTATTTTAAGTATTAGTGCACACATACGTCTAACCATTGTGGAGACATTGGCAAGGGAAGTGTGGCACCTGACAGTTTTATTTAGAATGCTTCACTTTTAGTCCGGATTGCGACAGAACGTATTCAATCCATTCTTAAATAAATAGGTGAGTTAAAACCTAACAGAAGGTGTTTACCTGACTGGTTAACATCACAAATTAGTTCATGTTCTTATTCTTTTTAAAGGCCTGTATCTTTAGTTCCCAGATTTATTTATTTATTTATGTGTGCATTTCTTTGTCTGTATTTTTTGAGAGACTAGCTTTTCCACTTCTCTATACTTGTAACTACTTCACTGTTTAGGTATCGAGGCACAGTGAAGAGGGAGGGAGGAACACATTTGAGGCATTGCAGGAGGCATGGCTGGCCAAGGCTGTAGCTTAATGTTCTGGAGGTCAGAATGTCTTGTTTCCCCATGGTTGAATATAGCAGTGATGTCTTGGTGGTGAATCCTAATACAACTCCCAATATTATACTATAAACACTATAGATCAGTGCACAGGACAAGAAAAGGCCCATAAAAATGTTGGCACAAGAGATGAATGTGTGCCCGGCTACTTCAGGGATGATCAAATGTTGTCCGCCTGAATTCCGCATAGGTATTATAAGCAATTAAAATATTTGTACACACAATTACGCAAAAAGGTGTCACTGTGTAATTCTTTAGCAACATTTAGGGACCCATGTAGAGGGTTTGTATTACCTCATATGGAAAGTGAATTATTGCATTTACATGCAAATTTAACAGCGAGGCTACTGTGATATGTCTCTCAGAACTACATTGGACCAAGGAATTTTCAGTACTTAGCAACTGGACCATTATCAGATGCCAGTGGTAAGTGTGCTGGAAAGGCTTATTGACATGTAGAAATGGCCTAATCATTGTACTATTGTTTCCCATGGACTCCCTCTCGATGATCATTATCTATTGTACTGAAATTGACAAATTTATACTACCACAAGCCATAAACGTAATCTGCAATGCAGTACTTTGGTTTTTAAGACTTCATTGACTGGAAAGCACTGGAGAGGAAAATAAATAAAAATTCCATGTATTGTTCAGAAGGTTCGCATTTCCAATCAACGATTAAATAAATAACCCCAGCATTCCATCAATGGATGTTTATGTGGGCAATGATATTACTTATTGACCAATTTATTAATTTAGTGAATGTTGGGAGGAGAATGTCTCCTGCATGGTGCATGTTAGACCTGGCATCTTTTGGTGTGTTTCCCCAATCTTTTTGCTTTCTGACCTCCTGGTTTTGACTCTGCTTTTTCTGGTTTAGTGTCTCTGCACACTTTTTCACTGCTGTCCAGTGCTAAGTGCAAGTGCTCCTATTGTAAATTGGGTTATGGATTGGTGTTTCCCTGATTGGCATATTTGATTTACTGGTAAGTCGCTAGTAAAGTGCACTGAGACTGCCAGGGCCTGTAAATCTAATGCTGCCAGTGGGCATGCAACAATGATTGTGCCACCCACCTAAGCAGTCTTTCAAAGGGTTCTCTGACCTGCCACTGCAGTGTCTGCATGCAGTTTTTACTGCCATGTCGACTGGACAAGTGCACCCACTTGCCAAGCCTGACCCTTCCCTTTTATTACATACGAGTCTCCCCTAAGGGAGGCCCAAGGTACCCCTATGAGCAGGGTGCTGTGTATGTGAAAGGTTTGTGTGACATGTCCTGAAAATGAACTACAGTGTAATTCATTTTTCACTGTTGAAAGGCTATCTGTCCCATAGGATAGATTGGAGAATACTTGGTAACATTTTATGAGGATATCTTCCAAGTGGGACAAGATGAAGCAATTGAGTTTAGTATGCCTGAACTAAGAATGTAGAAATGCATCTGTTAATAAAGATGATTTTTATGGTCTGTGTTTGAAAATACCACTTTTAGAAAGTAGGTATTTTCTTGCTTAGCCATCCTGTGTGCCTCTGCTGGGTTGTGGATTGACCGTCTGTCTTTGGAGAGACAGGGGCTAGGGATATGCATTCTCTTCAGCTAGCCACTGGGGGGGTTGAGGTATATCCTGACTTTCCTGGATGAGTTAGTGCTGGGCTGAATAGAGTACTGGGAGGTGATTTCCTCGCACCTGAATTGGCCTAGTTTGCTATGGACAATGCTGTCTCCACCACCTGCCGGGAAGCTGGGCCAGAGAAGACCAGAGAGGACCAAACTGGTTTGGACTGAGCACATACACTCTCTGCCCAAGAGAACAAAGAGAAACTGAGTATAAATATTGGGGCCCAGACCCAAAAACATTAGAACTCGCTTGCATCAAGCACCTGCCAAGAAAAAGAGCTGGAAGAACTGCCAGGAGAAGTATTGCCCCTTTGCTGTGCTGATGCTTTGTTGGGTTAGCCTGCAGTTGCTGCTTCTGCCTTGGGCAGTGAAAGGCCTGGACTGAACTTTCTCCTCTTGTCGCTGAGTATCTCCAAGGGTTTAAAATAAACCTTGCCTCTTGTTCATGAAGTCTCAGGGACAGCAAAGACTTCACTTACCTCTGGGTACCGCCTCTGGGACCGTGGGTTTGAGATGCCACAGAGGGAGAAAGCAGCTGACACCATCAGCGACACTGCATCAGGCTCCGTGTGCTGAAGGCACCACAGAGGGCACTACCACGCTTCACAATGCAACCCTGGTCTCACTGACGGCGACGACCCCTACTGCCACTGAGCCGTGACCTGTGGGTACCGCACTCTACACTGTCTTACTTCACTCAGGCACCCTTGTCTCATCGACAACGATATCACTGTCCGCTGACCTTGTGTCGGGAATCACAGGAGGTTTCCTCCTCACACTTCCTCCGTAGCTACTATTCTCTCATTACAAACTCAAAGAGTAGCTAATCCCTTTAGTTGGACTGCTAGCTGGCACCGTAGAAATTCTAACATGGCCGCCAACATCCTAACACTGCAACAGCATATCGCTGTTTAGCAGTCTAGTCTTTCAAAGAATTACAGTTAGTGAGGTGTGCTCCAACATTCTACTGCGCACTTCACTGAAGATTCTTCTGGAGCAGCACCTGTTTCTTCGCGTCGTGAAAGTTAGTCAGGGTAGTGACTGAATTCTCGGGGTTAGTTTTGTCGGTCACTACAGAATAGGTTAGTGTCTAAATCTAAGATTTAACTTCAGTATTCACTAAGGGCCCGATTCACAGAACTAACTTAAGACAAAATCCTAAACTTACTACCATTTTGGTATTCACCGAAGGCACTTACTCATTTTGGTATTCACAGAAGGCACTTACTCATTTCGGTATTCACAGAAGTTAGGAGTCCTAACTTTAGGACTCCTAAATGCCTTCTGTGAATACCGAAAGTCTTAAAATTAGGATTTTTCTCAGTTTAGTAGTAGTATAGTTAGGACTCCTAACTTTAGGACTCCTAAATGCCTTCTGTGAATACCGAAAGTCTTAAAATTAGCATTTTTCTCAATTTAGTAGTCCTAAGTCTAAACTCTGTAGCCAAACTGGCGGCCTTTAGGTCTAACCAGAAGGCTTCTTCCCAATCACGTTTGGCTTCTAGGAGTGCCTTTTTATACTCCTTCCTGGCATTTTTCACCAGAAGACAATCCTGTTCCTTAACAGCAGCTATCAAAGTGCTCTTTTTACTCCTACACTCAGAGTTGTACCACGTCCCTGGCGCCTTAAGAGGCTTATGTTTAGAGGGACGAGACGGTAACAAGAAAAAAGAACCCATCGTCCCTACTGTTTCAACGTAAATACTGTCAATAATGGGAGGCCCTTCCGTGACACTACATGCTGCCTTTAATTCTACTATTTTAGTCAGCAAGGATACTTTGATGGCATTCAGTTTTTGGTCATTACAAACAATTTTCGGTCATTTCAAGTGCCTCTAGCAATTGGAAGGAACAACTTCCTTAGAAAGCATGGTTCGACCTGTAGCATGATTATGAGAGATAGAAGACCAGGGGTTCGTCATAGACAGACACAGGGAATTGTGATCACTATCAATGGATGGGACAATAACCAAATCGACGGTATATTGCCACAATCTACGATCAACTAAAATATAATCGATACGAGAGGGGCAAGTTGCTCTATTGAAAGTATTTGTGCCAAAAGAGTCAGACGGCAATCTGCCGTTTGCAGCTCTAAGACCAAATTCGAATGAGAGAGCATTCAATTGAATAGCCAACTGGGAAGACTTCTTGATTGGCAGCATGGACAATGACGGAATACCCCACCTGGCGTCATCAGCCTCTATGTCGAGCAGGTCCTCTGCAGCTAAAGGTTCGAATGTGCAGTTCATATCTCCTGTGACCAGAATTAGGGATTCCGGAGGGCAGGAGGTGATTTCCTCACTCAAGGCTGTGACAATTATCGACTTAGCACCACCCTTCGTACCTCTTACATAAACATTAAAAAGCTCAACGGTGGGGCCACCTTTAACCCCTTTAAATGTTAGCCGCATTAAGTCTAATGATGTACACAAATGATGTTTTACCCTACAATTAAGATTGATACTTATCCAAATTATGAGGCCCCCTGACGGCCTCCCACGTCCATTGGAAGTTGCTGGTAAAAAAAAAAAAATGAAACCTGATTTATACAGTGGCTGTAGGCTCCAGGTTTCTCGGAAGATGCATATGTCTTGATTATCAATAAAGCTATTCCAGTCTGGTAACGATAGCTTATTGCGTAAACCCGCAATGTTCCACGAAATTATCTTAAGACTGGTAATAGAAACTATGGAAGCAACATCGACGGGAGTAGACATTTCACATGATGTAGAGTTGCTTGATTCACCAAGACTATTGCCAGTGGAGCTGAGGGGAGATATAATTTTATTTGAGAATTGAGCAGGTAAATCAACAATGTTAAGATTAGGCTTGTTGACAAAAAGTAACTGCGGTTCGATAGGGATAGGCGACCCGGAAGTTTGTCAATCATTAGAGTCAAGGTTAGATTGGCCCTCTCTCAATATTTCTGACATGTGACCTCTCGTTGCTAAGGGTTCTGCACAAGGGTAGCGCCTAAATTGAATGGGAGAGGTACCTGGGGAAGAAGTTCTAAACTCTAGTGCCAAAAGTCCCTCAGCCACAAAGTGGCTGGCCAGGGTAAGTTCAATAAAATCAGATAGATTATCTTCAGATCTATGCCTTTGTGCCCTGACAATATCACTCCTAATTAAGGATCGGCACCCCCTAACATGGCGAACCCAGTGTGTAACTTTATTTATCAAAGAGCCCTCATCTTCTCTCCCCGCTAGGACAGGGACACGGACCATAAAGACAGTGGGCTGCCTGGCAACACTAGGGGGAGATACTTTGGGGGGACTCAGCCACTTACTTTTTTGGGGCCGATATCAACACTGCTGGGGCCCTGACGCTGTCTGTTCTCCCCCGCCGCCGTTGCTCGTTGCTTTGCACGGCCGCCGTGGGGGGAGACTACAGCTCCCAGCCTGCATAGCGACATCCTGCACCGCCCACTTCCCACCTGAGCGCGCCCGGAGGCGCATAAACACCAGCTGCTCCCTCGGTGGAGCAGGGGACTCAGCCACTTACTTTTTTGGGGCCGATATCAACACTGCTGGGGCCCTGACGCTGTCTGTTCTCCCCCGCCGCCGTTGCTCGTTGCTTCGCACGGCCGCCGTTGGGGGAGACTACAGCTCCCAGCCTGCATAGCGACATCCTGCACCGCCCACTTCCCGCCTGAGCGCGCCCGGAGGCGCATAAACAGCAGCTGCTTCCTCCGCGTCGCGGAAGCGCGTGGGCAGCGCCGGGCGAAGCCCGGGCAAAGGGCGGGCCGTCTGTGGCTGTCAGGGGCCAGAAGAGGCCGGGCCGAGCTACCCCCCTAACACGCAGTCACTGACGTTTATTAGCTGCTCAGGAGCTAAGGTACTGTGTCCCGGCGAAGGAAAATACATGTATTCCCCTGGGGGCTTGTGACATTGTTATCTACCCACTACTCAGCCTTCGCCACATATTGTGTGTTGCCATTATCTGGTGTCCATCTCTCTGGGTGTTGGGCTCCCATTATGGGTAAAAGGAAAGCTGCAGAGGGAGGTCTGATGGGCAGTAGTAAAAAGGGTAAAAAAGCAAAGAAAACCACTCATGTTGCCATGGATTGTGTTTTGACTAGAATTGAGGAGATTGTCAATGAATGTGAGGATTCATTGGGCAGTGGGCAGGCGGGGAGTAAGATAATTAATACCGCACCAAATCATAAGAATACAATTCCATCTATGTTTTCTAGCCAGCGTTTGAACAAACAACAATGTATTCTCTCTGCCCTTGATCCTCAAGTTACTCCTGCACAGGCTACGGACACTGTAAATGATATAGAAGCTGGCCCAGCCATCCTCGATTGTGCCCTCCAATCTATCCCATGTTCTAATAGGTTCGCCCCCCTAGACTCTGATCCACCCCATCCCACTAATTCTGCTGAAGAGCCTACTGTGGACCTTGTGAGCCCTATTGGGTCTGATGTTGATACTCTGGTGGTGCTACTAGATAGAATCAAGAGATTAGAGGAGTTGGTGGTGGACCTTAATAAGAGGGTGGAGAGCCTTGTTGCAAGTCAAGCACCCCCCCCCGATACTCCCTGCTTTCTCATCACTTTCTGGGGTTGCCCCTCCTATGAAGAAGTCTGTTCCATCCAAGCTAATCCCCGCAAAAATCAATGTTGAACCTCTACATGGGGGGGCTCATAGTGAGGATAATAACACCAGAATAAATGGTCCTGCTAAGTCATATGCAGACATTGCAAGACGCCCCGAGCCAGCAGAGACCCCAATTACAAATTCTCCCAACAGGCGCCCCTCTAGTTCTCTCCTGCCTCTTAGATGGAGTAATAACAATCTACCACCTCATACGCCAGTTAACTCGCCCATGTCTCATCTTGTCCAGGCTAAGTCCTCTGTTTTCATGACCTATGTACCAAAATTACCATCACAATGCGGTTCTGAAAACAGTGATTCATTACATAATAAAGCTATCCACTGGCTGAGACATGTTAGAGGATGTAGATCGATTATTAGAGAGGACATAACATGGGTAAGAAGGTTATCACAGGCGGATGCTACTACTGATTCTGTAGAGATTGCACTTGGAGATCCCGCTCTAGCAGAAAACTTATTACTACTTGAGTTTAGGTCATCACCCCCCACTAACTCTTCAATTCAGATTCGCAGGTTTCCTGCTTGGACCTACTTGAGGGAGGGAGAGGACTCTGGTCTTCGACAGGTGGACTGACTATTTAATTCTCGAATAAGGTCCCCCTCACATCTACATGTATTTCATGCTAAGGAAGGGCCAGCTCTGAACATCACCTCTCCTCCCAACATGTCTTCAAATGGTCTGGGCGAAATTGTCGAGACCATGGTACCTGATGAAGGATGTCAAAAATAGCAGGGTGGTAGATGTGGGGACTCCTTCAATGTTCACTCCCCAGGGAGTCATCAAGTTTTTATCGTGGAACATTGCGGGGTTAAATAGGAATCTTATAGATCTTGCCTCTTCCAGGAAACTTGGAGCCTAGTCCCCCTCCATAGATCAGGGTTCACTACCTTTTCCATCACCGCAATTAGGTCCATACGAGGACGACCCTCGGGGGGTCTTTTAATCTGGGTCAATATCAGCTTGAACTGGGCAGTTAAGAGCCATATAAGCACATCTTCTGACCTCCTGCACATATCCATCAATGGGGATGACCATCAATCTCCCCTTGAAATATTTAATATCTATGCCAGAGGGACCCCCGGTGCACAAGTAAGCTCTACTGTATCAGCTCTTGAGTCTGAACTCACAGCCATTATCACTCAGGCGGATGTCATCGTTGCTGGGGATCTCAATTGTACTTTTGAGCCCCTGAGCAGCGATGACATCCTGGGCATTGGAGATGTTGATTCTAAGCAAGGTATACCCCAACTCACTCTCCCGCCAATAAAGAATTGGACGAAGAGAGCTGTGCAACTCAATGCTTTAACCCTGGAGTTTAATCTGAGGGCGACAAATGGGCGAACTCGTTCAGATAGTTGGGGAGCCCCTACCTTCACAAGAACTGGTGCCCCCTCGCGCATTGACTACATCTTGTTGGACACCGAGTTGTGGCCGGATCTTATCGACATGGAAGTTATCCCCCGGTGTGAGAGCGACCACAACCCGCTGTCCATGCAACTCAGGCGCAGGCCGGTCACTACTTCTATTGAGCCCTCAAATAAGCAGAGGCCTGGGGCAAGGGAGGTTGTCCCGACTAACTGTAATAGGTGCCTCAAGTGGTCTAGGGTAGTCAAGCGAGAGATGGACCTGAGCAAAATCAAAAGGATAGTGTTAGAAGGTACAGTAGCACTGGACACGCCCATGGGTTGCTTGACACAGGCCCTTTCTTCTAAAGACTTTTTAGAAGCATATCAACAGACCGTGGCAAGGGCGGGGAACTTCTTCGAGTTGCACGAAAAGGGGGTCCATAAGTTACCCCAACCCAAAGACAGAGAACCCTTGGTTTTCATCTGACTGCAGGGAAAAGAGACAGATCTTATCTCAAGCTATAAAATCCAAGGAACAGCCATCCATCGCCAATGCCCGGAAAATCTATTATAAAGCTATAAGGAAGGCGAAGCGACTGTGGGATGAAACCCACTGGCAGGATTTAAAGGCTGCAGCCTTATTGAAAGATTCAACCCCCTTCTGGAATCTTATCAACACCAGTGATAGGGAAGGGGCGGACCCAATCCCGAACCACATTACGGGGAGTCAATGGCATCTACATTTCTCTGATCTCTACTCACACAGGGGAAGTGTGGTTTTAGAAGAGCAGACCCCGGTGGCAGAGTATCCTGTATCCTTGGAGACAGAGGCCCAGTTTGGGCTAGCAGAGGTCCTCTCTGCGATCAATATGATCGCTCCGGGGAAGGCTGCTGGACCTGACGGTCTCCCTGGCGACCTTTTGCTCCATGAAAAAGATCTTTGGGCAAAGTTCATTCTCCAGACTCTAAATAAACTAGCCTCTGGATACCCAGTCCCGGATTCATGGAAAGGGGCGGAGGTGGTGGCCATCTATAAGAAAGGGGACAGGGAGGACCCTGCCAACTACAGACCGATTAGTTTAATCGACGTGATACAAAACGTTGTTGGCAGAGTCCTCCTGACCAGGATCAAGGCTTGGGTAGATGAGGAGGGTATTTTGAGTCATTTTCAAGCAGGATTTAGGGAGGGAGTAGGAACTATTGACCAGGTCTTCAGATTCTGTACAATACACTGGAAATCTGTTATTATTGAAAAAGGCAGCCTTTATTTGGCGTTTATTGATTTAAAAACAGCCTTTGACCTGGTCCCACGATCAAAACTGTGGCAGGTGCTGTGTGATCTGGGCATCCCTCCTCTAATCCTGGACCTCCTCAAACGCCTTCATGAAGGCAATTTTGCTAAAGTTAGGTGGGGACTTCAGGGACAGCTCACAGAGAGGATAGCCGTTGAGAAAGGGGTCCGCCAGGGTTGTGTGTTAGCCCCGACCCTGTTCTCTCTCTTCATAAATGGGGTGGCAGACCATTTGAGAGACGACATGGCCGATGCCCCAACCCTGTGCGGTTAAAAAACACCCACCCTGCTCTTTGCTGATGACACTCTGTTGATTTCAAAAAGCCCTTTGGGCTTACAAAGACTGTTGTCCCATTTCTCCCAGTTTTTTGACATTAGGGGCTTGAAAATAAATACAACAAAAACCAAGCTGATGACGCTGTCACCCTCAAAAAGCTTTAGGAATAACATCAATTTAAACAACACTACACTAGAGCTAGTGGAGGCTTTTGATTACCTAGGAGTGAGGGTCAATAATAAGCTTAAATGGGCTCCCCACTTGTCCAAAATGCTCCTTGTCCACAAAAGAGCCTCAGGGGAAATAGCGAAACATCAGAGGCTCTCTTATAGCAGGCCAATAGCTGCGGCAGTGAAGGTCTATGAGGGGAAGGCCATGTCAGCGTCCCTCTATGGGGCGGAATTGTGGGGATTCGAAAATCTAACAGAGCTGCTTAAATCCGAGAATAAGTTCTTTAAGGACATAGTCTCGCTTCCTCTGTCTACCCCGCTAGTTCCGCTCCGCAGTGATCTGGGTAGACATAACATCAGCAATGTGGCTAGGCTGTGCCCTATATTATATTGGACAAGGCTTAGAAGGTCCCCTGAACTCCATCACTATGCTTCTGCCCTGGACGAGCTGTTAAAACTTGGAGCAGAGCACAAGATTCCTTGGGTACGGAATCTGAAAAAACAGCTGCAGATGATAGGCCTGAAAGAGGCTTGGGAGAGTCAGTTACCCCCACCCAAATCAACGATAAAAAAGATCTATTGGGAGTGGGTCACGACCGATACTCTAAGAAATCAGAGGGGTGTCCTAACTGGGAATTTTTTAGATGTGAAACCCGCTCCCAGCATGGAGCCCCTTATGGACCTGATTGAATCACCTGGAGATAGGTCACTATACCTAAAAATAAGATATGGCACCCTCCCATTTCATGAGTTTCAATCTGGTTGGAGTAAGGTAACTGAGACGCCCAAAGGCTGCCCAGGCTGTGCTTCGCCCACAGAGTCAAGTGGCCCTTTTATGTTTGCTTGTCAGGCGTATAGGCAGCCAAGATCAAGATGGCTGAAACCGGTTTGCAATAATCTGGGCACTAGGTCGTCCAGGATGGCGCTGCGTATCCTGACCTATGAAACATCAGTCCCCAGTGTCATCTGTGGGACTGCCAATACCTGGGTTGGGCCTGGAAGATAAGACGTAAGCTCCTTAAGGTGCATCAACCACAAGTGTAATCATCCACCTTCCTGACCCTGTACGAACCCTATTGCTTATCCACACCATGCAATGGGGAGTGGGAAAATGTTGTAAATTTATATATACATATATATATATATATTTTTTTTTTTTACTGTTTTATCTGTACAAAGAATGAAGCCATTGTTGTAGTGGGTTTCAAATTGTTTTTATATACTGTACTACACTTTTATGATATATTTTTATATCGAATAAAGTTACTACAACAACAACTTTGGGAAAGGATGGAAGGGAGTATCGGTCAGAAATTTTTGGCGGCCTAGGGGTATTCACTAAACTAGGGATTGAACATGGTTTCTTAATCATAGTGGGAGGACGAGATACAGCTTTAGTAATCTGCCTTGTGTCTTTTATATCATAGATAGATGTAACAAAGGGTGGAGACTGTTCGCTAGTAGAATTTATGGGTAGATGGTAAGGATATGCTGATGGTGGCAAGGTGGAAGGCCCACCCAAATTATGATGAACAGAATTCAAATTGGGTTTTTTAACAATGAACAACAGTTCTTGAATTATTAACTTGAGTTCACCTATTTCTTCCCTAAGGGAGGTAATAGTTTGCATCACATTAAGTGTTTCCCTTCCATCAATAATAGGGGGCTTCCCCACCTCCCCCCTAGAGGCAGAAATGTGTGATTCTAAGTTGCTAGCTAGGTCAGTCTCGTCAGGTGCAACAAGGGTTTCAGACAAAAGAGCATATCGATTGGTACAAACTAAAATGTGTGGTTCAAGAGGTACAGAATTGCTACCTATATTGCCAAGGGGAGGGGACGTCAAACATATCTCGTTTACAAGTGTAGCGTCCTCTCTAAATGACAGATTACGAGATGACCTTTTGTTAAACATAGGTGGAATAGTCACAGAGCGAGGCATGCAGTTATTCACTGGCGAGGATTTATTTATAATGTTGGGAACAGGAGGTTTGGCAGTATCAAGGATCAGTTCGCACTCGTCAACCAATGTTTCAATGCGATCCATTGTAGAAGTGAGCAATACCTTCTTGGCAGTTCTTTTTGCCTTTTTCCTTTTAGCTGCCCCACCAACAGTGTTAGAAATCCCACCAGTGGTGTCTGTCAGTTTCCTTTTACCCATTTTGGGCAAATGGGAGAAAGGTGGCTTATCAGAACTCGTGGCTAAGAAACAGTAATTTCCACAAGGCTTAGGAGGAACTAGGTCTCAAAATCAAAAAGATAAATCCACTCATATAGTGGTACAGTACCTTTTGCTAGGCCATCGGCCGCTATGTGACGGGAACAAATACTCTCGTTTCGGACTCCGCAGAGAGTGGGCCCACCCTGCCTGCACCTGACGGCCTCAAACGGCCCGCCCTTTGCCCGGGCTTTGCCCGGCGCACTCCCGCGCGCGTCCCACGTGGCGGGATGCGGGATTGCAGATATTGCCCTTGGCCACGTGGGGCGTGGACAGCGGTTGCAGGCACTGCCCCTCGGGCTCCTGGGGCTTGTGGTCCACATCAGCTCAGCCCCCGGTAAATGTTGCGCTGCGTCCCCCGCGGAGCGGGAGGCGCGAGGTTCATTTGAAGGTCCCGGTGTGGAAGGGGCGGGACGGCGGATGCAGGCACTGCCCCTCTCGGGCTCCTGGGGCTCCTGGGGCTTGTGGTCCGCGTCAGCTCAGCCCCCGGTAAATGTTGCGCTGCGTCTCCCACGGAGCGGGAGGTGCGAGGTTCAATTGAAGGTCCCGGTGTGGAAGGGGCGGGACGGCGGTTGCAGGCACTGCCCCTCGGGCTCCTGGGGCTTGTGGTCCGCGTCAGCTCAGCCCCCGGTAAATGTTGCGCTGCTATCAATCAGGGGCCAAAGGGTGTCAGGCAGAGGCAAACAGCAGGATTCAGTCCAGGTGCCACTGGTCAGTTGCAGGGAAATGCTGATGGTGGCTTGTTGGGTCACAGTAGCTCGTTTCTCTCTATTTCACTACACCTTTCCCTCCTGCCAGAGCAAAGGACTCTGTTTCACACACTGCACCTTTTTTTCAGCATCTATTTAAAATGAGACACCTAGAAATGCTGGCGTAACTCCATTGGTTACAACTCTACACCTGCTGCTCAGCATTTCCCTCGGATTAGTATGAAGTGATAGCTATCACCAAACCATATGAACCGATTTATGTTCCACATGAATTACTGAATAATGAACCAATGCTGTCCTGCAGTTGTAACAATTGACGGGATCTATAAATGAAAAATCACCCTTTAAATCACACATAACAAAATACCATGGAGTTGCCAAGAACATGACCAACTATATTTGTCCACTCAATTGTCATGAGTATAGAACCTCCCACTCCACGTTTAATTGAGCTAACTAAGCGTATGTCTGGAATGACAAAAACAATAGAATAACAATGGTCGCGTAACCTCGAATAAGAAAACAAGTATCTTACTAATGTTCAAATCTATCCGAAATCGAAATTCTCCGAGTCTCTCGACTTCCATCACTCATATAAATAGTTCTTTCCATGAAGGTTCCTATACAGTTCTGACCGGACTTACACACCCGATGGTCACACACGCTGTATAAACCATCTGCACGAAAAATCGAAAATGGACCACTGCGCGTCAGCGCATATATCCAAAGAATGGAAACTGCCATTTTTGAACTGTGAATTGTAGTCAATCCAAATCGAACCATCCATGTTCTCTTATTTGTGTTGCTCTCGTTTCAATGGAAGAATGGAGGGTTCATATGCATGACGATGGATCCTACACAAAACTAATCTCAAAGAGAAAACTAATCCACCTGCGACTCGGCTGCGACTAAAAATCAAAAACAAAATCCTACACGTTCAAAAAAATGGTAACCACCATCTTGAAATGTGAACTGAACTACTAGCACAATTATATCCATATCCAAGAGACATAATGCACTGTTTACGTGTCTGCTGACACTAATGCCAGTCCGCACCGACGCGGTTGGCCAGAACTGTTGGATTGTTGTTTTCAGCACCGGTATTGTGTGTGTGGCACAAATACTTGGTTTTATCAAAGTTGGACGAACCCAAAGATGTTGGTACGATCACTGTCAGACAGTGCTAGGGAACCCACTAGGTAAGTTAAAAGACCCCTCACACACCAACCTGGTTGGTGTCATGCTTCATCATTGGGGTCCCAACCGGGTGGCCGAATGCCCCCCAGTTGTGCTACAACGCCTGACTACAGCGGAGCTGGTGTGGTGCAAGAGTGTGATGTAGTGAAGGTTTAAAAATATCTCTGAGAGTCCTTGCCGTGGGAAGTTTATTGTTGGCGGCTCAGGATATACTAAAATAAAGGTATGTGATGCAACTACGAAAGAAATTATTTTCTAATAATTGTTAGTGTTGTAGGTCTACATGTTTCAGCCCTCATCGAGATGTAAGGGGCTTTCGTCAGGACCAGTGAGTGGCAAAGTGAAAGGTGCCACGTGATGGGTGGAAAAATTAAAAAGGTTGATTACCTACACACTCGCTAAGGTGTGTGGACCAGGTGTCTGCGAACTTGCGGACACCGCAGCAGAAAAAGACCTACACACTCGCTAAGGTGTGTGAACCAGGTGTCTGCGAACTTGCGGACACCGTAGCGGAAAAAGACACTATGGCTGAGTGAGATCGCTGCTCAGGATACGGGAGGAGTGCGCACCTCAAGCCAAAATTTTTGGTCGTAGAGCTGCACCCGCCCGGCAACTACTGGGGTCTCCCGTGGTCCCGGATGGGACTACAACACTAACAACTATTAGAAAATAATTTCTTTCGTAGTTGCATCACTTACCTTTATTTTAGTATATCCTGAGCCGCCAACAATAAACTTCCCACGGCAAGGACTCTCAGAGATATTTTTAGACCTTCGCTACATCACACTCTTGCACCACACCAGCTCCGCTGTAGTCAGGCGTTGTAGCACAACCGGGAGGCATTCGGCCACCCGGTTGGGACCCCAATGATGAAGCATGACACCAACCAGGTTGGTGTGTGAGGGTGCTTTTAACTTACCTAGTGGGTTCCCTAGCACTGTCTGACAGTGATCGTACCAACATCTTTGGGTTTGTCCAACTTTGATAAAACTGATATATGTACAGGTGATACGGATGCACCCACGCTTCCCTAGCTCTCTCGTTGTTCTCTACATGGCACAAATACTTTACATATTGCCTCTTAAGGCATTGTGTTACTGTGTGTGTGTTGCACAAATACGTTACACATCGCCTCTTAAGTTAAGCCTGTCTGCTCTGTGCCAAGCTACAGGTTAACTTAAAGTGTGTATCTAACCTACACCCTGACTAGGGTGGTGGTCCCTGCTTGGACAGGGTGAAAACCCCTGCCAGCTAACGACCCCATTTCTAACGATAGCGATGGCAACATACTACGTTTTGTGAATCCACAGTTGTGACCACAGCCATCTGTGTCACTTCAGTAGAAAACTACTGGCCCATTCATGTACAGTTCTGCTTCTATGAGCTAACCCAGATTCTAGTGCTTACTGAATGTGTTAGTAGCCTGCCACATCGTTTGTATGAGTGAGCTAGAGAAATTGATGCTAGTGGATCCATTTTGTTATGTTATGTTCACAGACAGTGTAAAAGTATTGCTGACTCTTCTGAACCTGGAAGATGGAGGAAAGAGACCTGGAAAGTGGGGATAGGGGACCAAGGAGAGAGGAGACCTTTGTTGAGAGGAGTTGAGGCTTAGTCTTTCTATAGCACTGCATCCGTGTATCCGACTGCATATCATAGACCTCTGCAGCCCCTGCGATGCAGGGGTGGTTGGGCCAAACACTTATATGGTCCCCAACCATTCAGGGGACCATCATTAAGCCAAAGACCATTACATTTGTGAGAGATATGGGAGATTTAAGGGCCCCTCTTCATAAACTGCAGGGGCGCACCATCATATTGTGAAATGCCACTGGGTGCATCAGGCTGCAGGCCCCCCTATTGTGAGGTGCATCACACTACGCAAAGGATGTGTCTGGATAGCAATCTAGAGAGGACACTTGAAAGAAGAACCACTCTAAACCAGTTCTGAATGTGGGGACAGGCCGTTCACATTGTCCGTATCCCTGTAGAGGGCCACAGGGCAAGCAGGAGTTACTGGGTCCAACCATGAAGGTTGTGGCCTTTTACTCTAGCTGTAGCTAACTCAAGTATTATCACTTTCAGCACTCAACTCTCATAGGAAGGTAAGTGGAGCAGTACAATGGTCTTTAAGGTAGAAGTAGGTGTGAGACATAAAGTGTTCTTTAAATACCCCTCACACATCAAAAGGGAACGCTATGTGTTAATTAAATGTATAATGTGCCTATTATGCTCAATTGATGTGGCGACAAAGTAATATATTTATCTCCTCTTGCTATCTAGTAGTCCGAGGCCTCATGAGCCTTCAGAGAAGCGCAGGGGACCCTGTGCTATATAGCACTATATGTGAGGATACTACATCACCCGAACGTCCCCTCCGTGCATCTTGTACTACCTGAGGAAGGCGGAAGTTGAAACGTTGTAGTGGAAATATATTTTTGTTCTTTGGTGAATCTATCTGTTTGAGTCACTTCTTTCTTGGATATATATATATATATATATATATATATATATATATATCTATCTATATATATATTACCTACTGGCGGTCGCCAGTAGGTAGTTATAGTTAGGACCACGTTTCCATAGGAAATCCGCAACATTCTATTTTGAATAACTTTGGCGCCGGTTGACGAATCCTCGCGAATTTTTCAAAATAGGTGGGGCGCTACGCTCCGCTCCTACCCTGAAAGTCTCAGGGTGATTCGTCAAGCGGGGGCTGAGATAAAAGGGGGGTCCCAAAACGCGTTTTTCCCATGCATTTTTCCATAGGACCTTTAGACAGGGCTACAGCCCGAACGGCTGAACAGAATTACTAGAAATTTGGCAGAGAGGTAGTCCTCAGGTCAAGGAAGTGCCTTTTGTAGGTTTGGTGTAAATCTGTTCAGTAGATTCTGAGAAAATAGCCTTTAAATCAATATATATATCTAAGCCAGCTTACGGTGCGCTTACGGTACGCTTACCGTACGCGTACGGTGGCGTGCGCGAGCACGATTCTGATTGGCTGTTACATCTAAGTAAACATTCGAATCGGTCGAAACCAGGAAGCGGCGGCCGCCATTTTCTCTCTCGCACTCTGAGGGAGGGGCCATAAACAAAGGCAAAAAACATATAAAGGGGCTGTTTAGACAGCGCCCATGCACATAGCCATGTTAGTTGAGTCCTCAAAGATCCCCCAAGGCCAAAAACGGTAAATTTTTATTTTTTGCAAATTTCGCCGATTACGCTTACCGTACGCGTACGGTGCGCTTACGCTAAAAATTTTAATAAAAAAAAAAAACACTCTCTGTGCATGGCATATTATTGTCATCACTTACAAATTAAATTTAACAGATTACCTATCACAAGGAAGCGCATAATATGTCCTCCATGTGCGCACGGTGCGTAACGTGGGCACGCGGTGCGCGTAGCGCACTGCATGCCCACCTTGCGTGTACGGCACTAACTGCGTAAAGTGGGCACGCGGTGCGCGAAGCGCACCGCGTGCTCACTGTGCGCGCACGGTGCACGAAGCGCACCGTGCGCGCACGGAACGAACTGCGTTAAGTGGGCGTGCACGCCACGAATGGCGTAAAGTAACTTAGCATTTAAAAAAACGTACAAATTCACTGAAAAAACCATAGGTTTCACACACGTTATAGTTAGGAAGTAGCATTTAAAAAACCTTGCTAATTCAATGAAAAAACCATGAGTTTCACACATGTTATAGTTAGCTGGAAATTTTACTGATAAAAAACCAATGAAATTCCCCCGCTATAGTTACTGTAGGCAACTATAACTCACGCGACCGTAATCCTCTGCTGATGACATATGTGTCTTTATGAAAAAAAAAAATGTGTAAAATATGTATAGCTAAAATTTAATGGAAGAAGACATGGGCAAATAAGTGTCTAAATACAGTATTAGCATCAGCAGAGGATTACGGTCGCGTGAGTTATAGTTGCCTACAGTAACTATAACGGGGGAATTTCATTGGTTTTTTATCAGTAAAATTTCCAGCTAACTATAACATGTGTGAAACCTATGGTTTTTTCATCGAATTGTATATATATATATATATATATATATATAATTTTTAAATGATTCTAAACCTGACCAGTGCTCGAATTGTGTCTTAAATATAAAAAGCGTGATTGTACTCTATGACTTTATAAAATATAAAACAACTTTGTGTTATTTTGTCAGGCTAGCATGACTCATATTATCTCCTTCTACCTGTCTCTTTAATTTAATATTACAGTCAGTTTCTATGACAACACTCTTGCTAAGAACAAGGGACCGGCGAACTAAAAGGTTAAAGTGTAACCTTTCACAAATGTTTTGAATTTGTAAGTTGCTTAAAATAGCATATGTTTCTACCTGTACATTTGGTTTAAATCACTCACCCAGAGCATTTTGACACAGAGTACTATCTAGTCACCCCATGAATTAAATCAATTATGCATTCTTTAAGTCACAATCACTTCAACGCCATATACAGTCATGACTTATAGTACACTAATTTTGTGTAAGATCATGATTTTAGCCTGGAATAAATATTATTCGGGAAACAATGCTGCTTTAATATACTTCGTACAGTTACCATTTTGTACATTTTTCGTTTATTTAATTTCATGTGATTTAGTTTCATTTTGACAAAAAAGTTCATCCATATTTCTTCAACTCCATCTTCGCATTATTTTTACTCCTCCTCCGTTTCTCACTTCCCTACTCCCCCTCCATGGTGACTCTACTATATGGTAATTATACTAAAAAAGCGGGGCAGACCTAGATTGAAAATTAACTAGGAATCAACACCTCTCTTCTGTTAGTTACAGGCACGTTCTTCCCCTGCCTCAATTAGGTGTTTGTGTGCTAGAATGTGGGGGATGAGAACAGCCTAATAAGGTATTGTAAAGATGTCTGCAGAGAGTAATGATGCCATTACTTCTTAGCCAACTGGCTCACATGAGAGCCCAAGACCAGTGCTCAATTTTGACAATGGTTGCAGGTTATTGGCACCAGCACTCTGTTTTGAACCTTGTTTATTTTTGATCATCAGATCCCCAGCAAGAGAGTGAAAGTAAATGGAGAAAGAAGGAAGAAGAGAAATATAGTGGAACAGAGGCAAAGGGGAAAAACAAACATGACATGGAGCCTACATAAGTGAAATAAAAAGACAGAAAATGTAAAGGTGGTGGTGGATGAAAGAGTTATCAACTAGAATCAAAACTAGGCAGCCATGATCAGGGGCAGCTGGTGGCCTTAGAAAGTGGTGGGGTGAGCAAAGTGCCCCACTGCTTCCCAAAAACGTAAATTAAACAACCCCTCCCTCCTAAAGTAAAAAACAACCAATCCCCCCCTCCAAAAGCCCCAAAAAAACAACCACGCCACCCAAACCACCTTCAAAAAGTAACCACTAACTTAATCACTACACTTACATGCATTACACATTTCTAAGAAATGAAATACACTACAATTGTACTTACCCACAGGCTCCACGTCCTCCTTGGTATTCTTCTGCAGTCTAATTCATGAAGAATGATCCCCTAACCAATCCAGATGCTGCTCTCATGCTGCTAACCAGAATGAGAGAAGCACCTGGGTTGGGTGGAGGAGACTGGCTGGATGCTGCTTCAGGCCCTGTAGGCCTGTGCTTCAAATCATCAGAGTTTCAAGCTTCAAGCTTCAGAGCTTCAAAGTGAGCATGTCACTTTGGCCAGCTCAAGACAGCCGGTCAAAGTGACATCCACACTTTGGAGCGTCCAGTCAAGCCACTGCTCCAGTCGTCTGCTGTCATTTGGCAGCGGAGGACTTGCCCCCATTTCTTCTGGCTCTCGGGCAGGTTGGCGGCTGTGGTGCTCCATAGTGAAAAATAATATGACAATGAAATCTTTTAATTGTGGCTCGTAGTGGGCGGGGGCGATGATACCCTGCCTTAATGAAGAAACCGCCTCTGGCTATGATATTCAGATAACCTGGCATTTTTCAGTGGCGTGTTCGTAAGCTAAACTTTGGGGCCCTGCAATCGGCAGTCTGCCTAGAGAAAGACCAGTGTTCCCGTAGATCAATTTGACCACTAGTTGAAAAGCTATCATCTTTTCTTGTTTGATCACTTTAAAAAAACAGACTTCATACCAAATTAGTAGCATTGGTTTTTGAAGCTGTAGGCGTAAACTCACTACAAAGTACAATAGATTAGACGAGATACTCGAAATCCATGTTGTTTTCTCATTCCTCATACTAGTGATTTGAAAATTAAGATTTTGCCTTGAAAGTTTTACAAGTTCAATATGCTTTACAAGCTCTGCAAATATTTAGAATTGTTTGAAAAAGATTGCAGCAATGGAAACGTTTAATTTGATTCTGCATGGATCTCTTTCCTGAAAGACCTACCACAAGTAAAACTGTGCAACATTCACAGAACTTGACAATGTTGCAAAAGTTTCAAATAATCTTTACAAAATGTAGAGATCTTCATGTACGCCTTTTTTAAACTAGCAATGTGTGTCATGGAAAAAAGAAACATAACAGTGGCAAGCACTAAGAGGCAGTCATAGGCAGGGGTTGTAGCATGAAGGTGTTTTCTGCTGCAGAGCTGAGTGCCTGTTTTATACTACCGCATCTCATAAAGGGCATTTATTTAACCTGATATCACTCTTAGTAAGTGCTATTTTTAATACAGTACAGCTCGGAAACAGTGGGCAAGGTTTTCATCTTTCTTTGTGGGAGCTGTGCTGTCTGAAAATCAAGCACTAACTCAGGGAAATATTAGATTAAATGAATTTACTTTATTCACTGCAGGCGCATAAAACAATTGCTCGGCTCTGCACCGGAAAAGCTAATCTTGATAGAGCCCTTGCAACTCGCTATTGGAAGGGGAGACCTTGGCACGCCTCTTCCTAATAGCAACTTGCAAACCCTATTTTGTGAGTTGGTAGGTTACCAACTTGCAAAAAAAGGGTTAGTACATTGCACAAGCTGTTTTAGCAGTCACAAAAGGACCGATTCTCAATTTACAACTGATAAGAAAAGTTGTACATGTGCCCAAAGAGCTCTTGCAGTAAATTCAATAGTTTGCCATTATATTTCTCTCAAACAATTACTAGAATGACCCTTTCTGGCAAAAAATTGATTGCATATTAAAATACTGACTGAACCTGTTTTACAATAATTTTCCTATCATCACTATTTCAATTTGTGGAATACACCTGAGGTCATCTTTGAAGTGTCAAGAACAAATTCATATGCATGCTCATTCCCAAAGGGTGCACTGAAATTTGCACCAAGTGCACCTTCCTTTTTAGGTCTGGCATCAGTCAAGAACTTTTCTTTTTAAATCTTCAAAAATACTTATATACATATAGCGGGCACATTTACAAGGAGCTTGCAACGCCATTGCTCAATATTTTTGATGCTCTGGTGGTGCTTTCTTTGCTTCATATTTACAAGGCGACACATTTGGCCTATTGGGTCAGTAGGCTTGCATCATAAAATACCTGCACTAGAACAGGATGTGCCACACAGTTTATAAATATTCAGGGCACGCGTTACATCGTAAAATCTCACTTACAACTGACTCAGTCATATTCACAGGTTTTGCAATGTGTGACGCATAATTTACATACGTCTCCCTAATCCTAGAATGCCTCAAAATTCCAATGCCTCTATAACCCAGGTGCAGGAAATGACGCAGTGGCTGTGTCATAGGAATCTTTCCAGCTGAAGTCACTTAATCCTGTGATCAGTAATAAAATAACATCCCCTCAACTATAAGTAGGCCTACACATGTAACAATCATGTTGTAGCACCCCTTGGCCAACCTGGGTCTGTGGCACCCCTATGATATCATCATCCACCGCAGCTAGGCAATGAGAGGTTGTATATTCCATGTAAGGGACAAGTCTGGATTGCCACATCCAAAGAGCCCTCGGGTAAGGAGTAAGACATGTGAGAGTATGTGGATAGAGTCAACTATGCTGAGAGGGGTAAGGAGGGGAATTCCCGTTGTGACACTGACACGCGCTGTGAGTTTCCACTCCCAGGGCTTATACGACACCCCTGACTCATGGCTTTGACTGTTTCCACCTACAAATACTAAGGACTTCTATTGACTGATTGCTCGTATAGTGTATGCTTGTGCCCGCTATAATTAAGCACAAATCCTTTCATACTTTAACGCCACCACCTCTACCCATTAGGTTGGATTGGCGTATGTACCTAAGGCTCTCAGGCCAGGACAGATGTGGTATAAGACCTGACTGTTGCAGGTGAGTTTTGTAGAACTAAGTAATTACCGAGTGCATGGTCACACTAGTTCTGCTGCACAATCACGTACAATGTACATATAATTGTCTCTTTCTCTGTGCGAGAATGTGGTCCAACTATGTTGTACCTTATCATATGATTTTGACTGCGTGATTTGTTGTCTGTTGTTTCATCACAGGTTTTGCGGGTGAATCTGATAAACGGCCGGATCACTGGTTTAGTATTATACACCAACGCTTCTGTTTTTTTCTTTTTCACCAAGTTCATACACGTTTAACAGTAGCTAGTAAGAAACCCTGATCAAGGCCGAGACACTCATACAGGGCAATAGGCTGAAACATGTTGATCACTTGCCAGTGTAACTGCCTCTAATGTCGGCAGTTACACCACACACTGTTTTTAATCCTAACACCAGGTAACAATAATAAAGTATGTTCGGCTAACCTTGTAGCTTGTTTTATATCACCAGTTTTTGAGCACTGCACTCCCTGCACCACACATCACGCTCTCTGTGGGTTATATGAACATCATCTTTAAAACATCTCTAAGCTCCTCCCTCACAGCTAGGGGGTTGTATCTCGTGTCACAAACCTAGCATTCCTATGATGAAGCATGACACCTCTGGTGTGTGAGGGAAACCATCCTTAACCCCTTCAATGCGCACGACGGCCAGGAACCGTCGTGCGCAACGGAGTTTGTGTGCGCATGACGGCTCCCGGCCGTCATGGCGCACGGCACCGGAAATCCCTCTGGTGCAGGCACCAGAGGGATTTCTTTTTCTCCCCTGTAGCCTTGGGAGCTGGGGAAGAGCTTCCCCAGCTCCCGAGACCCCCCGTTTCTGTGAAATGACAATCAGCGCGCACGTCGTGCTGACGTCATTTCACAGAAACCGAAACTGAAATGAGCCTTTAACCATTGGTACTCCTCCCCAGTGGATCCCTGCTTGGGGATCGCCCCAGGAGGGTGATCCCCAAGCAGGGATCCACCACTAGACACCTGGTAGGGGGGAGCAGCTCCTTGGGTAAGGGCCTTTGCTCCCCCAAAACATATGGCCATATTCAGTCTTTCTGCCCCCCCTGGGGGGCAGATGAAGCCCACTGGACGGCAGGGATTTTTTTTGTGTGCAATTTCAATGAGGGTGGGGGCTACCCAAAATGGGCATGCCAATGCCCCCACCACCCACCACAACTATATCCTTTCTGCCCCCTCTGGAGGGGCAGAAACCTCCATCCGCCCCCCGGGGGTGGAAAGCCCACTAGACACCAGGGATTTCTTGGGGGGTAATTTCAATTGGGTGGGGGCTTCCCAAAATGGACAACCAATGCCCCCACACCCCTGCCACAATTACAGTCTTTCTGCAACCACTGGGGGGCAGATGGGGCAGTAGCCCTGAATCTGGTCCCCTGGGGGGCAGTAAGCCCCCTAGACGCCTGGGATTTTTTGGGGCAATTCTAATTAGGATGGAGGCTGCCCAAAATGGGCATGCCAATGCCCCCACCCCCGGCCACAATTATAGCCTTTCTGCCCCCCCGGACGGCAAATGGGGGAAGTAGCCCCCAATGTGCCCCGCCCCCGGTGGGCATAAAGCCCACTAGAAGCCAGGTATTTTTTGGGGGGCAATTTGAATTAGGGTGGGGGCTGCCCAAAACGGGCAAGCCATTTCCCCCACCCCCTCCCCGGCAACAATTACAGTCTTGAGGCAATTTTGATGTTGGCTCAATACGTTTTAGGGTACTTGGGCTTCCCACACGAGTGAGGCACCATTTTTATCGGGAGACCTAGGGGAATGCTGGATGGTAGGAAATTTGTGTCGGCCCAGTGATGCCACAACTTTCCCACACAAAAATGTGTGGAAATTTGGATTTTTTAAGCTACATTTGGGGTTTGCAGGGGATTCTGGGTAAGAAAAATTTGGGGACTCCACGCAAGCCATACCTCCCTGTAATCCCCCGGGTGTCTAGTTTTCTGAAATATGTGGGTTTGCTATGTTTCCCTACTGGCCGCCGAGCTAGGGTCCAAAAACTACAAGTGCGGTACCATTTTTCTCTGAAGACTTTGGGGAACACTTGGTGGGGGAAATTTTGTGGATCCACACAGATTACAGAACTTTCAACCACAGAAATGTGAGGAAAATGAGGTTTTTTTTAAACAATTATTTAGGTTTGTAAGGGATTCTGGGTAACAGAACCTCCTGAGAGCCAGTCAACTCACCATAGGTTTTCTAGGTTTCCCCAGGTACTGGCAGAGCTAGGTTAAAAAAACTACAGCTAGGCACTATGCAAAAAAAGGTTCATTTTTCAAAATGAAAATGTGGTGTGTCCACCTTGCGTTTTGGGCTGTTTCCTGTAGCGGGCACTAGGCCTACCCACACAAGTGAGGTACCATTTTTCTCAGAAAACTTTTAGGAACTTGGGATGGTTGGAATTTTGTGGATCCACGCAGATTCCAGAACTTTCCACCACAGAAATGTGAGGAAAAGCATTTTTAACAAAACATTGTTTAGGTTTGCAAGGGATTATGGGTAACACAACCTGGTGAGAGCCAAAAAGTCACCCCAACCTGGATCTCCCTGGGTGTCTAGTTCTAAAAAATGTATAGGTGTGCTAGGTTTCCCTAGGTGCCGGCAGAGCTAGGGTTCAAAATCTACAGCTAGGCACTTATCAAAAAAAGGGTCATTTTTCACTGTGAAAATGTTGTGTGTCCACCTTGAGTTTTGGGCAGTTTCCAGTCGCGGGGACAGCCCTACCCACACTAGTTAGGTACTATTTTTCTCAGAAGACTTTGGGGAACGCAGGGTAGGTGAAACTTTGTGAATCCACGTAGCTTCCAGAACTTCCCACCACAGAAATGTGAGGAAAATGTGGTTTGTTTTACAATTGATTAGGTTTGCAAGAGATTCTGGGTAACAGAACCTGGTGAGAGCCAGTCAAGTTACCACATCCTAGATTCCCCTGGGTGTCTAGTTTTCAAAAATATATAGGTTTGCTAGCTTTCCCTAGGTTCCAGAAAAGCTAGGGTTAGAAAACTACAGCTAGGCACTTTGCAAAAAAAGGGTCATTTTTCACTGTTACAATGTGGTGTGTCCACCTTGCGTTTTTGGCCATTTCCTGTCGCTGGCGCTAGGCTTACCCACACAAGTGAGGTACCATTTTTCTCGGAAGACTGTAGGGAAAGCAGGGTGGGTGAAATTTTGTGAATCCACGTAGATTCCAGAACTTTCAACCAAAGTAATCTGAGGAAAATGTGTGTTTTTTGGACAATTGTTTAGCATTGCAAGGGATTCTGAGTAACAGAACCTGGTGAGAGCCAGTCCCCTCACCCCATTCTGGATTCCCCTGGGTGTCGAGTTTTCAGAAAGGTATAGGATTGCTAGGTTTCCCTAGGTGCTGGTAGAGCTAGGGTTTAAAATCTACAGCTAGGCACTCTGCAAAAAAAGGGTAATTTTTCACTGTGAAAATGTGGTGTGTCCACCTTGCGTTTGCGGCAGTTTCCTGTCGCTGTCACTAGGCCTACCCACACTAGTGAGGTACCATTTTTCTCAGAAGACTTTGGGGAATGCGGTGTAGGTGGAACTTTGTGAATCCACGCAGATTCCAGAGCTTTCCACCACAGAAATGTGAGAAAAATGTGTTTTGTTGAAAATCTTTTAGGTTTGCAAGGCATTCTGGGTAACAGAAGCCGGTGAGAGACAGTCTAGTCTCCCCATCCTGGATTCCCCTGGGGGTCTAGTTTTAAAAAATGTGTAGGTTTGCTAGTTTTCCCAAGGTGCTGGCAGAGCTAGGGTTCAAAAACTACAGATAGCCACTTTGCAAAAAAAGGGTCATTTTTCGCTTTGAAAATGTGGTGTGTCCACCTTGCGTTTTGGGCCGTTCCTGTTGTGGGCACTAGGCCTACTCAAACTAGTGATGTACCATTTTTCTCAGAAGACTTTGGGGAATGCGGTGTAGGTGGAACTTTGTGAATCCACGTAGCTTCCAGAACTTCCCACCACAGAAATGTGAGGAAAATGTGTTTTTTTGACTATTTGTTAGGTTTGCAAGGGATTCTGGGTAACAGAACCTGGTGAGAGCCAGTCAAGTCACCTCATCCTCGATTCCCCTGGGTGTCTAGTTTTCAAAAATGTATATGTTTGCTAGATTTCCCTAGGTTCCAGCAATGCTAGGGTTTAAAAACTACAGCTAGGCACTTTGCAAATAAAGGCTCAATTTTCACTTTGAAAATGTGGTGTGTCCACGTAGGGTTTTGGGACGTTTTCTGTTGTGCGCACTGGGCCTACCTACACAATTGAGGTACCATTTTCTTGGAATACTTTGGGGAACGCAGGGTGGGTGGAACTTTGTGGATCGATGCAGATTCCAGAGCGTTCCCCCTCAGAAATGTGAGGAAAATGTGTTTTTTTGACTATTTTTTAGGTTTGCAAGGGATTCTGGGTAACAGAACCTGGTGAGAGGAAGTCAAGTCACCCCATCCTCGATTTCCCTGGGTATCTAGTTTAAAAAAATGTATTGGTTTGCTAGGTTTCCCTAGGTTCCGGCAAAGCTAGTGTTCAAAAACTGCAGCTAGGCACTTTGCTAAAAAAGGGTAATATTTCACTGTTAAAATGTGGTGAGTCCACCTTACGTTTTGGGCCATTTCCTGTCTGGGGCACTAGGCTTACCCACATGTGTTTTTTTGACAATGATTTAGGTTTGCAAGGGATTCTGGGTACCAGAACCTGCTGAGAGTCAGTCAACTCACCCCAGCCTGGGTTCCCTGCGTGTCTAGTTTTTAAAATTGTATAGGTTTGCTTGTTTTCCCTAGGTGCTGGCAGAGATAGGGTTAAAAAACAACAGCTAGTCACTTTGCAAAAAAATCATCATTTTTCACTGTGAAAATGTTGTGTGTCCAACTTGCGTTGTGTGCCGTTTCCTCTCGAGGGCACTAGGCATACCCACACTAGTGAGGTACCATTTTTCTCAGAAGACTTTGGGGAACGCGGGGTATTTGGAACTTTGTGAATCCACGCAGATTCCAGAATATTCCAACACAGAAATGTGAGGTTAATGTGTTTTGTTGAAAATCTTTTAGGTTTGCAAGGGATTCTGGGTAACAGAACCTGGAGAGAGACAGTCAAGTCACCCCATCCTGAATTCCCCTGGGTGTCTAGCTTTCAAAAATGTATAGGTTTGCTAGTTTTCCCTAGGTGCTGGCAGAGCTAGGCTTCAAAAACTAAAGCTAGGCACTTTGCAAAAAAAGGGTCATTTTTCTCTGTGAAAATGTGGTGTGTCCTCCTTGCGTTGTGGCCCGTTTCTTGTCGCGGGAACTAGGCCTACCCACACAAGTGAGGTACCATTTTTACCGGAAGACTTTGGGGAACACGGGGTGGGTGGAATTTTGTGGATCCACGCAGATTCCAGAACTTTCCACCACAGAAATATGAGGAATATTTGTTTTGTTTTCAAATGTTTGGGTTTGCAAGGGATTTTGGGTAACAGAACCTGGTGAGAGCCAGTCAAGTCACCCCATTCTGGATTCCCCTGGGTGTCTAGTTTTCAGAAAGATATAGGTTTGCTAGGTTTCCCTAGGAGCCGGCAGAGCTAGGGTTAAAAACCTACAGCTAGGCACTTTGCAAAAATAGGGTCATTTTTCACTGTGAAAATGTGGTATGTCCACCTTGCGTTTTGTGCCGTTTCCTGTCGCGGGCACTAGACCTACCCAAACAAGTGAGGTATCATTTTCCTCAGAAGACTTTGGGGAATGCAGGGTATGTGGAATTTTGTGGATCCACGCAGATTCCAGAACTTCCCACCACAGAAATGTGAGGAAAATGTGGGGTTTTTTACAATTGATTAGGTTTGCAAGAGATTCTGGGTAACAGTACCTGGTAAGAGCCAGTCAAGTCATCGCATCCTAGATTCCCATGGGTGTCTAGGTTTAAAAAATGTATAGGTTTGCTAGGTTTCCCTAGGTGCCAGCAGAGCTTGGGTTCAAAATCTACAGCTAGGCACTTTGCAAAAAAAGGGTCATTTTTCACTGTGAAAATGTGGTGTGTCCACCTTGTGTTTTGGGCAATTTCCTGTCACGGGCACTAGGCCTACACACACAGGTGAGGTACCATCTTTCTCTTAAGACTTTTGAGAAAGCCAGGTGGGTGGAATTTTGTGGATCCACGCAGATTCCAGAACTTTCCACCACAGAAATGTGAGAAAAATTTGATTTTTGACAATTTTTTAGGTTTGCAAGGGATGCTGGGTAACAGAACCTGGTGAGAGCCAGTCAAGTCACCCCATACTCGATTTCCCTGGGTGTCTAGTTTTAAAAATATATAGGTTTGCTAGCTTTCCCTAGGTTCCGGCAAAACTAGGGTTCAAAAACTAGAGCTAGGCACTTTGCAAAAAAAGGGTCATTTTTCACTGTTACAATGTGGTGTGTCCACCTTGCGTTTTGGGCAATTTCCTGTCGCGGGCACTAGGCTTACCCACACAAGTGAGGTACCATTTTTCTCGGGAGACTGTGGGGAACGCGGGGTGGGTGAAATTTTGAGGATCCACGTAGATTCCAGATCTTTCAACCGCAGAAATCTGAGGAAAATGTGTTTTTTTTGGACAATTGTTTGGGATTGCAAGGGATTCTGGGTAACAAAACCTGGTGAGAGCCAGTCACATCACCCCATTCTGGATTCCCCTGGGTGTCGAGTTCTCAGAAAGGTATAGGATTGCTAGGTTTCCCTAGGTGCCGGTAGAGCAAGGGTTTAATATCTACAGCTAGGGACTTTGCAAAAAAAGGGTCATTTTTCACTGTAAAAATGTGGTGTGATCACCTTGTGTTTTGGGCCGTTTCCTGTCGCGGGCACAGGCCTACCCACACTAGTAAGGTACCATTTTTCTCAGAAGACCTTGGAGGAACGAAGGTTAGGTGGATCTTTGTGGATCCACGTAGATTCCAGAACTTTCCACCACAGAAATGTGAGGAAAATGTGTTTTGTTGAAAATCTTTTAGGTTTGCAAGGCATTCTGGGTAACAGAACCTGTTGAGAGACAGTCAAGTCTCCCCATCCTGGATTCCCCTGGGGGTCTAGGTTCAACAAATGTATAGGTTTGCTAGTTTTCCCAAGGTGCTGGCTGGGCTAGGGTTCAAAAACTACAGATAGGCACTTTGCAAAAAAGGGTCACTTTTCACCGTGAAAATGTGGTGTGTCCACCTTGCGTTTTGGGCCGTTTCCTGTTGTGGGCACTAGGCCTACCCACACTAGTGAGGTACCATTTTTCTCAGAAGTCTTTGGGGAACGCAGGGTAGTTGGAACTTTGTGAATCCACGTAGCTTCCAGAACTTCCCACCACAGAAATGTGAGGAAAATGTGTTTTTTTAACTATTTTTTAGGTTTGCAAGGGATTCTGGGTAACAGAACCTGGTGAGAGCCAGTCAAGTCACCCAATCCTCGATTCCCCTGGGTGTCTAGTTTTCAAAAATGTATAGGTTGCTAGATTTCCCTAGGTTCCAGCAATGCAGGGTTCAAAAACTACAGCTAGGCACATTGCAAAAAAGGATCAATTTTCACTTTGAAAATGTGGTGTGTCCATGTAGGGTTTTGGGCCGTTTCCTGTCGTGCGCACTGGGCCTACCTACACAATTGAGGTACTATTTTCTTGGAATACTTTGGGGAACGCGGGGTGGGTGGAACTTTGTGGATCAATGCCGATTCCAGAGCGTTACCCCACAGAAATGTGATGAAAATTTGTTTTTTTTACTAATTTTTAGGTTTGCAAGGGATTCTGGGTAACAGAACCTGGTGAGAGGAAGACAAGTCACCCCATCCTCGATTTCTCTGGGTGTCTAGTTTTCAAAAATGTATTCGTTTGCTAGCTTTCCCTAGGTTCCGGCAAAGCTAGGGTTCAAAAACGGCAGCTAGGCACTTTGCAAAAAAAAGGTAATTTTTCACTGTTAAAATGTGGTGTGTCCAACTTACGTTTTGGGCCATTTCCTGTCAGGGGCACTAGGCTTACCCACACAAGTGAGGTACCATTTTTCTCGGAAGACTATGGGGAACGCGAGGTGGGTTAAATTTTGTGGATCCACGCAGATTCCACAACTTTTAACTGCAGAAATCGGCGGAAAATTTGTTTTTTTGACAATTGTTTAGGTTTGCAAGGGATTCTGGGTAACAGAACCTGCTGAGAGTCAGTCAAATCACCCCATCCTGGGTTCCCTGTTTGTCTAGTTTTTAAAATTGTATAGGTTTGCTAGGTTTCCCTAGGTGCCGGCAGAGCTAGGGTTCAAAAACTACAGCTAGGCACTTTGCATAAAAAGGGTAATTTTTCACTGTGAAAATGTGGTGTGTCCACCTTGCGTTTTGGGCCATTTCCTGTCGCGAGCACAAGGCCTCCCCACACAAGTGAGGTGCCATTTTTCTCAGATGACTTTGGGGAATGTGGGGTGGGTGAAATTTTGTGGATCCACGCCAATTCCAAAACTTTCCACGACAGAAAAGTGAGGAAAATTTGTTTTTTTTGGACAATTGTTTAGGATTGCAAGGGATTCTGGGTAACAGCACCTGGTGAGAGCCAGTCAAGTCACCCCATCCTGGATTCCCCTGGGTGTCTAGTTTTAAAAAAGGTATAGGTTTGCTCGGTTTCCCTAGGTGCCGGTAGAGCTAGGGTTTAAAATCTACAGCTAGGCACTTTGCAAAAAAAGGGGCATTTTTCACTGTGAAAATGTGGTGTGTCCACCTTGCGTTTTGGGCCGTTTCCTGTTGTGGGCACAAGGCCTACCCACACTAGTGAGGTACCATTTGTCTCAGAAGACTTTGGGGAACGCGGGGTAGGTGGAACTTTGCGGATACACACAGATTCCAGAACTTTTCACCACAGAAATGTGAGGAAAATGTGCTTTGTTGAAAATCTTTTAGGTTTGCAAAGGATTCTGGGTAACAGAACCTGGTGAGAGACAGTCAAGTCACCCCATCCAGGATTCACCTGGGGGACTAGTTTTTAAAAATATATAGGTTTGCTAGTTTTCCCTAGGTGCTCGCAGAGCTAGGTTCAAAATCTACAGCTAGGCACTTTGCAAAATAAGCGTCATTTTTCACTGTGAAAATGTTGTGTGTCCAACTTGCGTTGTGGGCCGTTTCCTGTCGTGGGCACTAGGCCTACCCACACTCGTGAGGGGCCATTTTTCTCAGCTGATTTTGGGGAACGCGGGGTAGGTGGAACTTTGTGGATACACACAGATTCCAGAACTTTCCACCACAGAAATGTGAGGAAAATGTGTTTTGTTGAAAATCTTTTAGGTTTGCAAGGCATTCTGGGTAACAGAAGCTGGTAAGAGACAGTCAAGTCTCCCCATCCTGGATTCCCCTGGGGGTCTAGGTTCAACAAATGTATAGGTTTGCTAGTTTTCCCAAGGTGCTGGCAGGGCTAGGGTTAAAAAACTACAGATAGGCACTTTGCAAAAAAAGGGTCACTTTTCACTGTGAAAATGTGGTGTGTCCACCTTGCGTTTTGGGCCGTTTCCTGTTGTGGGCACTAGGTCTACCCATACTAGTGAGGTACCATTTTTCTCAGAAGTCTTTGGGGAACGCAGGGTTGGTGGAACTTTGTGAATCCACGTAGCTTCCAGAACTTCCCACCACAGAAATGTGAGGAAAATGTGTTTTTTTAACTATTTTTTAGGTTTGCAAGGGATTCTGGGTAACAGAAGCTGGTGAGAGCCAGTCAAGTCACCCCATCCTCGATTCCCCTGAGTGTCTAGTTTTAAAAAATGTATAGGTTGCTAGATTTCCCTAGGTTCCAGCAATGCTAGGGTTCAAAAACTACAGCTAGGCACATTGCAAAAAAAGGATCAATTTTCACTTTGAAAATGTGGTGTGTCCACGTAGGGTTTTGGGCCGTTTCCTGTCGTGCGCACTGGGCCTACCTACACAATTGAGGTACTATTTTCTTGGAATACTTTGGGGAATGCGGGGTGGGTGGAACTTTGTGGATCAACGCAGATTCCAGAGCGTTACCCCACAGAAATTTGATGAAAATTCGGTTTTTTTACTAATTTTTAGGTTTGCAAGGGATTCTGGGTAACAGAACCTGGTGAGAGGAAGACACGTCACCCCATCCTCAATTTCTCTGGGTGTCTAGTATTTAAAAATGTATTGGTTTGCTAACTTTCCCTAGGTTCCGGCAAAGCTAGTGTTCAAAAACTGCAGCTAGGCACTTTGCAAAAAAAAGGTAATTTTTCACTGTTAAAATGTGGTGTGTCCAACTTACGTTTTGGGCCATTTCCTGTCAGGGGCACTAGGCTTACCCACACAAGTGAGGTACCATTTTTCACGGAAGACTTTGGGGAACGCGAGGTGGGTTAAATTTTGTGGATCCACGTAGATTCCACAACTTTTAACTGCAGAAATCTGCGGAAAATTTGTTTTTTTGACAATTGTTTAGGTTTGCAAGGGATTCTGGGTAACAGAACCTGCTGAGAGTCAGTCAAATCACCCCATCCTGGGTTCCCTGTTTGTCTAGTTTTTAAAATTGTATAGGTTTGCTAGGTTTCCCTAGGTGCCGGCAGAGCTAGGGTTCAAAAACTACAGCTAGGCACTTTGCATAAAAAGAGTAATTTTTCACTGTGAAAATGTGGTGTGTCCACCTTGCGTTTTGGGCCATTTCCTGTCGCGGGCACAAGGCCTCCCCACACAAGTGAGGTGCCATTTTTCTCAGATGACTTTGGGGAATGTGGGGTGGGTGGAATTTTGTGGATCCACGCAAATTCCAAAACTTTCCACGACAGAAAAGTGAGGAAAATTTGTTTTTTTTGGACAATTGTTTAGGATTGCAAGGGATTCTGGGTAACAGCACCTGGTGAGAGCCAGTCAAGTCACCCCATCCTGGATTCCCCTGGGTGTCTAGTTTTAAAAAAGGTATAGGTTTGCTCGGTTTCCCTAGGTGCCGGTAGAGCTAGGGTTTAAAATCTACAGCTAGGCACTTTGCAAAAAAAGGGGCATTTTTCACTGTGAAAATGTGGTGTGTCCACCTTGCGTTTTGGGCCGTTTCCTGTTGTGGGCACAAGGCCTACCCACACTAGTGAGGTACCATTTGTCTCAGAAGACTTTGGGGAACGCGGGGTAGGTGGAACTTTGCGGATACACACAGATTCCAGAACTTTTCACCACAGAAATGTGAGGAAAATGTGCTTTGTTGAAAATCTTTTAGGTTTGCAAAGGATTCTGGGTAACAGAACCTGGTGAGAGACAGTCAAGTCACCCCATCCAGGATTCACCTGGGGGACTAGTTTTTAAAAATATATAGGTTTGCTAGTTTTCCCTAGGTGCTCGCAGAGCTAGGGTTCAAAATCTACAGCTAGGCACTTTGCAAAATAAGCGTCATTTTTCACTGTGAAAATGTTGTGTGTCCAACTTGCGTTGTGGGCCGTTTCCTGTCGTGGGCACTAGGCCTACCCACACTCGTGAGGGGCCATTTTTCTCAGCAGATTTTGGGGAACGCGGGGTAGGTGGAACTTTGTGGATACACACAGATTCCAGAACTTTCCACCACAGAAATGTGAGGAAAATGTGTTTTGTTGAAAATCTTTTAGGTTTGCAAGGCATTCTGGGTAACAGAACCTGGTGAGAGACAGTCAAGTCTCCCCATCCTGGATTCCCCTGGGGGTCTAGGTTCAACAAACGTATAGGTTTGCTAGTTTTCCCAAGGTGCTGGCAGGGCTAGGGTTAAAAAACTACAGATAGGCACTTTGCAAAAAAAGGGTCACTTTTCACTGTGAAAATGTGGTGTGTCCACCTTGCGTTTTGGGCCGTTTCCTGTTGTTAGCACTAGGTCTACCCATGCTAGTGAGGTACCATTTTTCTCAGAAGTCTTTGGGGAACGCAGGGTTGGTGGAACTTTGTGAATCCACGTAGCTTCCAGAACTTCCCACCACAGAAATGTGAGGAAAATGTGTTTTTTTAACTATTTTTTAGGTTTGCAAGGGATTCTGGGTAACAGAAGCTGGTGAGAGCCAGTCAAGTCACCCCATCCTCGATTCCCCTGAGTGTCTAGTTTTAAAAAATGTATAGGTTGCTAGATTTCCCTAGGTTCCAGCAATGCTAGGGTTCAAAAACTACAGCTAGGCACATTGCAAAAAAAGGATCAATTTTCACTTTGAAAATGTGGTGTGTCCACGTAGGGTTTTGGGCCGTTTTCCTGTCGTGCGCACTGGGCCTACCTACACAATTGAGGTACTATTTTCTTGGAATACTTTGGGGAATGCGGGGTGGGTGGAACTTTGTGGATCAACGCAGATTCCAGAGCGTTACCCCACAGAAATTTGATGAAAATTCGTTTTTTTTACTAATTTTTAGGTTTGCAAGGGATTCTGGGTAACAGAACCTGGTGAGAGGAAGACAAGTCACCCCATCCTCAATTTCTCTGGGTGTCTAGTATTCAAAAATGTATTGGTTTGCTAACTTTCCCTAGGTTCCGGCAAAGCTAGTGTTCAAAAACTGCAGCTAGGCACTTTGCAAAAAAAAGGTAATTTTTCACTGTTAAAATGTGGTGTGTCCAACTTACGTTTTGGGCCATTTCCTGTCAGGGGCACTAGGCTTACCCACACAAGTGAGGTACCATTTTTCTCGCAAGACTTTGGGGAACGCGAGGTGGGTTAAATTTTGTGGATCCACGTAGATTCCACAACTTTTAACTGCAGAAATCTGCGGAAAATTTGTTTTTTTGACAATTGTTTAGGTTTGCAAGGGATTCTGGGTAACAGAACCTGCTATGAGTCAGTCAAATCACCCCATCCTGGGTTCCCTGTTTGTCTAGTTTTTAAAATTGTATAGGTTTGCTAGGTTTCTCTAGGTGCCAGCAGAGCTAGGGTTAAAAAACTACAGCTAGGCACTTTGCATTAAATAGGTAATTTTTCACTGTGAAAATGTGGTGTGTCCACCTTGCGTTTTGGCCCGTTTCCTGTCACGGGCACAAGGCCTCCCCACACAAGTGAGGTGCCATTTTTCTCAGATGACTTTGGGGAATGTGGGGTGGGTGGAATTTTGTGGATCCACGCAAATTCCAAAACTTTCCACGACAGAAAAGTGAGGAAAATTTGTTTTTTTTGGACAATTGTTTAGGATTGCAAGGGATTCTGGGTAACAGAACCTGGTGAGAGCCAGTCAAGTCACCCCATCCTGGATTCCCCTGGGTGTCTAGTTTTAAAAAACATATAGGTTTGCTCGGTTTCCCTAGGTGCCGGTAGAGCTAGGGATTAAAATCTACAGCTAGGCACTTTGCAAAAAAAGGGGCATTTTTCACTGTGAAAATGTGGTGTGTCCACCTTGCGTTTTGGGCCGTTTCCTGTTGTGGGCACAAGGACTACCCACACTAGTGAGGTACCATTTGTCTCAGAAGACTTTGGGGAACGCAGGGTAGGTGGAACTTTGCAGATACACACAGATTCCAGAACTTTCCACCACAGAAATGTGAGGAAAATGTGCTTTGTTGAAAATCTTTTAGGTTTGCAAAGGATTCTGGGTAACAGAACCTGGTGAGAGACAGTCAAGTCACCCCAACCAGGATTCACCTGGGGGACTAGTTTTTAAAAATATATAGGTTTGCTAGTTTCCCTAGGTGCTCGCAGAGCTAGGGTTCAAAATCTACAGCTAGGCACTTTGCAAAATAAGCGTCATTTTTCACTGTGAAAATGTTGCGTGTCCAACTTGCGTTGTGGGCCGTTTCCTGTCGTGGGCACTAGGCCTACCCACACTCGTGAGGGGCCATTTTTCTCAGCAGATTTTGGGGAACGCGGGGTAGGTGGAAGTTTGTGGATACACACAGATTCCAGAACTTTCCACCACAGAAATGTGAGGAAAATGTGTTTTTTTGACAATTTTTCTTGTTTGCAAGGGATTCTGGGTAACAGAACCTGGTGAGAGACAGTCAAGTCACCCCATCCTGGATTCCCCTGGGGGTCTAGATTTCAAAAATGTATAGGTTTGCTAGGTTTCCCTTGGTGCTGGCAGAGCTAGGGTTCAAAAACTACAGCTATGCACTTTGCAAAAAAAGCGTAATTTTTCACTGTGAAAATGTGGTGTGTCCAACTTGCGTTGTGGGCCGTTTCCTGTCACGGGAACTAGGCCTACCCACACGAGTGAGGTACCATTTTTCCCTGAAAACTTTGGGGAACGCAGGGTGGGTGGAATGTTGTGGATCCACTCAGATTCCAGAACTTTCCACCACAGAAATGTGAGGAAAATGTGCTTTTTACAATTGTTTGGGTCTGCAAGGGATTGGGTAACAGAACCTGGTGAGAGCCAGTCAAGTCACCACATTCTGGATTCCCCTGGATGTCTAGTTTTTAGAAAGGTATAGGTTTGCTAGGTTTCCTGTAAAGACGACGAATTATCTCCAAGATGCTTTTCACACTAAGGGCCTCATGTAGGTAGCCAAATACCGGTCGGTAACGGCCGATTTTCGGTAATTATACCGTTACCGACCGGTATTTTGGCTATTGGTATGTAGGGGGACAAGTTTTGGTTTCGGAATTTACCGAATCGGTAAAATTACCGATTCGGTAATAATACCGAATCGGTAATGTTACCGAATCGGTAACTTTTCCGAATCGGTAATTTTACCGATTTGGTAAATTCCGAAACCAAAATCGAGATGTAGGGGGAGTGTGTGGGTGTGTTTAAGAGTCGGTATTTACCACCAACTTATAGTTGGTGGTAAATAATTAATGTATGTGGTTAAGCATTTTTACGCGCGTAGCAGTGTGCAATGTGGCATACATACATGCCCTTAGGGCATGTATGTGTGCCACATGTGCACACATGGCCGAATCAGGGGTGCAACAGGGTGTCAATGTGACACCCTGCCACCCTTGCATGTTCTCCACAATTACCGAATCGGTATTTACCGATTCGGTAATGAGGCATACCTTCCCCTCAATGGGAAAGTATGCCTCATTACCGAATCGGTAAATACCGATTCGGTAATTACCGAATTGTAACGAATCGGTAAAAATTACCGACTCATTACCTACATACGAGTTACCACTTCTTAAATACCGATTCGGTACGGCTCGGTATTTAAGAAGTGGTAACTGGTATGCTACCTACATGAGGCCCTAAGTGTTTATTGTACAATACAGAGAGTTGTCCCAGCCAGCACAGTTAAAGCACAGAGTCCAACTGCCCCCCGAGAGAACCCTCATAACAGAATAAACCTAGGCATTCTACATGACATCATAGCATTCTCACATCATGCCAACATCACATCACCACACCTCCCCCCTTTTTAACAAAATAAACTATAACAACATAATAATACAATAAAATGTATAAAGAAGGAAATAAAGAAAGAAGAGCAAAAAAACTAAAACCATAAGCATTGCACAGTATAATTTATACATAATATTGTAGTCTACTTGGTTTAACATGAATTCTGGTGCTCTTTCTAATACCACTGTCTTTCCTTAAAATGTCTTTCTCATTTTTTTCCTTTTTGTTAAAATAAGAAGGATCCTTAGCTACTCGAGAGGCATTCCACCAATTTCCGTTAGCTAACTTAACAGCATTTTTCCTAACCTCCACCACCTGCTGAGAATCAAGAAACTTTGAAAGGCCTTTTCTAACCGAAACTGGATTTTTTACTCTAACCCAATCCCCAATGCAAATACTGTGGTTTTCTTTCCCACTAGCAGGTTGAACTTTCTTACAGATTTCTGATGATTTTTTATTAGCAGAGTCCCACATGCTCCTCAAATCATAATTACGATGACAAGATTCCAGCATCCAAAGAGGATAAACTTGCGAAGGAGCTTTTCTCCCTCTCATTAGTTCAAATGGACTAAAATTGGTGACCACATGGGGTGACGTGCGATATGACCAAACAAGATCATTCACTGCTTTTAAAATGCAAGGGCCCGATTCACAGAATTAACTTAAGACAAAATCCTAAACTTACTACTTTTGGTATTCACAGAATGCACTTACTACTTTTGGTATTCACAGAATGCACTTACTACTTTTGGTATTCACAGAATGGATTTATGACTACTAACATTACGTCCGCACTCGGGCCGGAAATTCCGGGCCGGAGGCGGGGCTTCCAGCCCGGAGGCGGGGCTTCCGGCCCAGAGAATCAAGAGTGCCCTCTAAAACTAGAACTTTGTCACTAGTATTGCACCGCACACACTGTTTAACCAACTCATCAATTAGAGAGTCCATCCTTGGCCACCAAAAATCAGACCTCACTTTTCTTTTAGTAATAGTTGCTCCCAGATGACCCGCAAGAGCAGCGAAAATAATTTTATCTCGGTAGCACGAGGGAGGTACAAATTTGTCACTTCTAACAACTTTTCCACCTTCGAGAGAAAGTTCACTGTTGACTTTCCAGAACATTTGAAGATCTGGAGAAAGAAGTTTCTCTCTTGGCCAACCTCTCTTGATCAATGAAACAACCTCGCTGAGTACAACATCTTTATTAACTTCAGTGACCCAGTCTTCTTCTGCAAATGAGAGGATGTCCTGATTGACACATGCTACAAAACATTCCTCTACATCATTTTCCCAATCTTGCTAATCTGTATCATGAATAGGAAGCCTAGATAAACAATCCGCTCTGCTATTTCTCCCTCCAGGAATATACTCTACCGTAAATGTATATTCTAGCAATTTGGTCGACAACCTGGCCAATCTAGCAGTAGTGCGTTTGATGTTCTTCCCTGACAAGATATCTACTAATGGTCGATGATCAGTTCTAAGGACAAAAGATCTGCCCCACAAATACGACTTGAACTTCTCAACACTCCAAGCACAAGCTAACAGTTCTTTTTCGATGACCGAATACTTTCGCTCAACAGGACGAAGAGTCCTGGATGCAAACCCTACTGTGTTCTCTTTCCCTTCAGCAGATTGCGAGAGCACAGCACCCAGACCATACTTGCACGCATCAACTGTGATGATAGTTTTCCCACCTTCCACAAAAGACTGCAAGGCAGGTGCACTAACAATGTGACTCTTAATGAATTGAAAACCTTTTTCGCATTCTTCTGACCATACAAATGTCGCTCCATTTTTAAGTAGATTTCTAAAACACTCTGTAGTTTTAGCAAAATCTTTCATGTATTTTGCATAAAACGCACAGAGTCCAAGAAAAGACATACGTTGTTCCTTGTTTTGAGGAGCTGGAGCCTCTACAATGCTTTTGATTAGACCAGGTCTGGGTTTTATACCTCGTTCTGATATTACATGACCTAGATATTCAATCTCATTCACTTTAAAGGAACATTTACTTTTCTGCAAGGTCACCCCTCGACTTTCTAATACACTAAAAACATGATTAAGAACCACATCATGTTCGGCTTCACTTTTAGTAAATACAAGAATGTCATCTTGGAATACTACAACATTGGGATTATGTCTATACATCTCAGTCATTAGTCTCTGAAAGACCGCAGAGGCTAGCCCAAAAGGAAGTCGACAAAACTGGAAAACACCATCAGGAGTGACAAAAGCAGTGAGGTGTCGAGACTGAGGATGAAGTTCGACTTGATGATACGCAGCTTTGAGGTCCAATTTGGTAAACCATGAAGACGACCCAACTTTCGCAATCAGGTCCTCAATGCGTGGAAGAGGAAAACCATCAACCCAGATGGCCTCATTAAGACTTCTCAAGTCGACACACATCCTCAAGTCCCCAGACCTTTTCTTTGCTAAAACAATAGGAGAAAGCCAAAGGGTAGACTCAAATTTTTCAATTATGCCTTGCTCACACAAATTTTGCAGGTGTTTAGAAAGATCCTCTCTGATACTCAATGGAACATTGCGTAACCTGTGTTTGACAGGTCTAAAATTCTCTTTAAGCTTTATAAAGTGTTGAAAATTAGTAATTCTTCCAAGACATTGCTGAACTTGTGTTCCCAATCATTGAGTGACTGTGTGCTAGAAAGCGAGTAGGTATGTTTAGTGGGATGAATTTGACTCTGATCAAACTGCTTGTCAATAAAAACAGGGTTCTCCAAACCAGGCTTGATGGTTAATCCGAATTCTGCTTGATGGACGAGACCAAGAACATTTATCCCTCTCTTAGCAACATATACTTTCCCATTGATGGTTTCACCCAACACCCCAATAGTGGCCCAGAAGTATCCTAACAACTCAATTCTACTACCCTCAAAAGCTACTGTGAGAACATCTGGTGGCAATAGACTTTTCTGATACCAGAACTTTTGATACTTTTCTTGCGCCACAATAGTGATGCGAGCCCCTGTGTCCACTAGAAGCCGAATTTGACTCTTTTCAATCGTAACCAAAACTTCAGGATCAGGAATGTCTAGTTGCCTCTCTTCATTACAATTCTTAACCACTGCAACATATTCTTGACTGATAACATCGTCATCATAAACAGTGTCCTCTTCGTTAATTACACATCTGACATTTCTTCTCCTACTACTCATACAGACTTTAGCAAAATGACCCATTTTTCCACACTGCCCACACTGTTGATTGATGGCTGGACAATTCTTAAAAGAAGAAACATGTAAAGAAGAACCACATTTATAGCAATATATCCTCGAACTATATTGCCTATCTTGCATGAAAGATCTTCCACCCCTAAACATGCCCGGTCTCCTAATATTGCCACGAAAAACATTACCCCTAAAAGCATTGTCATGCATAGGAATAGGAATAGGAGTTTTGATAGAACTAGCACCGGGATGCTTGGTGGAAACAGCACCTGAAATGGAAGAGTAAGCTAGAGCAGTTTCAAGCTGTTTAGCGTCATCCATCGAACTTTCAATACTCTTCGCAATATCCACTGCTTTGTCTAGAGTAGGATCTTTACATGTTAGTAGCCTTTCTTGTATCTTTTTACAATATCAACGTGCGACCAGTTGATCTCTCACTAGTTGGGAAGTAAAGTTCTCAAATTCACATTTAGAAGCCAAAACTTTTAAAGCTGTAATAAAAGTATCTATACTTTCTTCAGGTTTCTGTTTTCTTGTAAAAAACCTATATCTATGCACAACAATATTCTTTGTTTTAGTAAAATATTTGTCCAATTGCGCTACTGCTGTTTGAAAATCGTCAGGATCTTCACCTTCAGGTGGATCGTAGGGAGGTAGATGATCAAATACATTTTGTCCTTCAACCCCTAGATGGTAATATATTAGGTTCTTTTTCCTTTCAGGCCTGTATCTCTGACCATCAATCGCACCTAGATATGCCTTGAACGATCTAAACCATAACTTCCATTCCAAAGGAGGATCTCCAGGTTCTTGTAGAAAAGGCGCTGGTGCAGTAACACTTTGCATGCTGACAACTAAAAGAAAACTGGTGGACGAAAATGATTAGAAAGAAGAGCTTGAAAATTAGAAGAAGTATAGAAAAGTAAAAAAAAAATGTCTGAAAATTCACCACCTCTGAAAGAAAGCAGAAAATGAGAAAGTTAAACTTTGTTGAACACAGAAGAAAAACAAAGCTATCATTTCCCAAAGGTAGCAGTGAACACAGATGTTGAAGATAATTATGAACAAAAAACAAAAAAATTGTTTAATTTAGCCACTTGATGGCAGCGTTGCTTTGCGTTTAAGTGATGGACTCAGCTTGAATAGTGACGAAATGTATTTCCAAAAATAAATGATCCTGAAAGAGGCACACTTTCAAGAAATCGTGTAGGATAATAAAAAAAAAACTGTGCACATCAGCAAGTATTCTCGTTTTTTTTTGTTTATAATAAAGTTTTGTTCTTTCTGCTAGACACTACGTCGTGTGTATATTCTCCATAGTATGAAAATGACCGATCTAAAATGGTCTCCGTAAAGCATAATCTTACACGCTGATGCACTGACGAAGCTTCACACACTGCCCGTAGAACCCAATCACTGTTACGTGTTGTTCTGAATCCTCAGCACACGTAAATAATATAAATCTTATAGTCTGCAGTGTGTATAAGAACATAAGTACACAGAGAACAGAAACCATGAATCAAATACACAATCTTCTTCGTGTCTTCTTTATTAAGAAGTGTTCAAGCGAAACATCAAAGTCACAGCCAGTCACAGCCAACACGTGTTTCGTCGTTCTTATACACACTGCAGACTATAAGATTTATATTATTTACGTGTGCTGAGGATTCAGAATTTAAGTTATGTCAAGCTTTTGCTTACCCTTGTAGAGTGTGTTGTTTCTCTACACCTCTACCACCGTCATATAATTGATTTATAAAAACCTATGTGTACTTTCTCTGAGGCGCCATTATACCTATGACACATACCACAGACCTACAAAGATTCACTGTTACGTGTTGACCTTAATCGCTAGGCTTCGAATGAGATTCCTCGACGTCATCAAATGGAGGAGATGGCCAAAGAGTGAACACCTCTAGTTCCCAACAAAGACAGTTGCGAGGTCGACAGGAGAAAGTAATGAAGGTAGGTGGGATAATTCCTTTAACCACGCATTATTTAAACTCGTGTTGGATATTACAATATTTGCTCAATTTTCTTTAACGCGGTGATTCCTATCCACGTGAGCTGAAAAGTCTCATAAACTTGGAATGGTGTAATCTTTTATGGGCAAGGCTCTCTGTACAATCCAACAACCGAGATGAGATTATAAAAAAAAATGTACTCACGGTTGAATGGCTAGAATGCTAGCAGGCAAGACTCTTTGAAATTGAACGTAGACAGGTGGCAGATACAACAAGTCAAAATCCCGTCCTCTGTCGCCACTGTAAAGACGACGAATTATCTTCAAGATGCTTTTCACACTAAGTGTTTATTGTACAGCACAGTTACAGCACAGAGTCCAACTGCCCCCTTGATTTCCCTGGGTGTCTAGTTTTCAAAAATGTATAGGTTTGCTAGGTTTCCCTAGGTTCCGGCAAAGCTAGGGTTAAAAAATTACAGCTAGGCACTTTGCAAAAAAAGGGTCATTTTTCACTGTTAAAATGTGGTGTGTCCACCTTGCGATTTGGGCCATTTCCTGTCGCGGGCACTCGGCTTACCCACACAAGTGAGGTAACATTTTTCTCGGAAGACTTTTGGGAACGTGGGGTGCGTGAAATGTTGTGGATCCACATAGATTCCAGAACTTTCAACCACAGAAATCTGAGGAAAATGTGGTATTTTTGGACAATTGTTTAGGATTGCAAGGGATTCTGGGTAACAGAACCTGGTGAGAGCCAGTAACGTCACCCCTTTCTGGATTCCCCTGGGTGTCAAGTTTTCAGAAAGGTATAGGATTGCTAGATTAACCTAGGTGCCGGTAGAGCTAAGGTTTAAAATCTACAGCTAGGTACTTTGTAAAAAAAGGGTCATTTTTTACTGTGAAAATGTGGTGTGTCCACCTTGCGTTTTGGGCCGTTTCCTGTTGCGGGCACTGGGCCTCCCCAAACTAGTGAGGTACCATTTTTCTCAGAAGACTTTGGGGAACGCGGGGTTGGTGGAACTTTGTGGATCCACGCAGATTCAAGAAATATACACCACAGAAATGTGAGGAAAATTTGTTTTGTTGAAAATCTTTTAGGTTGGCAAGGGATTCTGGGTAACAGAACCTGGTGAGAGACAGACAAGTCATCCCATCCTGGATTCCCCTGAGGGTCTAGTTTTAAAAAATGTATAGGTTTGCTAGTTTTCTGTAGGTGCTGGCAGAGCTAGGGTTTAAACACAACAGCTAGGCACTTTGCAAAAAAGGGTCATTTTTCACAGTGAAAATGTGGTGTGTCCACCTTGCGTTTTGGGCCGTTTCCTGTCATGGGCACAAGGTCTACCCACACAAGTGAGTTACCATTTTTACCGGGAGACCTTGGGGAGCGCGAGGTGGGTGGAACTTTGTGGATCCACGCAGATTCCAGAACTTTCCACCACAGAAATGTGAGGAAAATGTGTTTTTTTGACAATTTTTATTCTTTGCAAAATATTTTGGGTAACAGAACCTGGTGAGAGGGAGTCAAGTCACCCCATCCTCGATTTCCCTGGGTGTATAGTTTTAAAAAATGTATAGGTTTGCTTGGTTTCCCTAGGTTCCGGCAAAGCTAGGGTTCAAAATCTACAGCTAGGCACTTTGCAAAACAAGGGTCATTTTTCACTGTGAAAATGTGGTGTGTCCACCTTGCGTTTTCGGCCGTTTCCTGTCGTGCGCAGTGGGCCTCCCTACACAATTGAGGTACCATTTTCTTGTAATACTTTGGGGAACGTGGGGTGGGTGGAACTTTGTGGATCGACGCAGATTCCAGAGCGTTCCCGAACAGAAATATGAGGAAAATGTGTATTTTTGACTACTTTTTAGGTTTGCAAAGGATTCTGGGTAACAGAACCTGATGAGAGCCAGTGAAGTCACCCCATCCTGGATTCCCCTGGGGGTGTAGTTTTAAAAAATGTATAGGTTTCCTAGGTTTCCGTAGGTGCTGGCAGAACTAGGGTTTAAACACAACAGCTAGGCACTTTGCAAAAAAGGGTCATTTTTCACAGTGAAAATGTGGTGTGTCCACCTTGCGTTTTGGGCCGTTTCCTGTCATGGGCACAAGGTCTACCCACACAAGTGAGTTACCATTTTTACCGGGAGACCTTGGGGAGCGCGAGGTGGGTGGAACTTTGTGGATCCACGCAGATTCCAGAACTTTCCACCACAGAAATGTGAGGAAAATGTGTTTTTTTGACAATTTTTATTCTTTGCAAAATATTTTGGGTAACAGAACCTGGTGAGAGGGAGTCAAGTCACCCCATCCTCGATTTCCCTGGGTGTATAGTTTTCAAAAATGTATAGGTTTGCTTGGTTTCCCTAGGTTCCGGCAAAGCTAGGGTTCAAAAACTGCAGCTAGGCACTTTGCAAAAAAAGGGCAATTTTTCACTGTTAAAATGTGGTGTGTCCACCTTACATTTTGGGCCATTTCCTGTCAGGGGCACTAGGGTTACCCACACAAGTGAGGTACCATTTTTCTCGGAAGACATTGGGGAACGCGGGGTGGGTTAAATTTTGTGGATCCACGTAGATTCCAGAACTTTCAACTGCAGAAATCTGAGGAAAATGTGTTTTTTTGACAATTATTTAGGTTTGCAAGGGATTCTGGGTAACAGAACCTGCTGAGAGTCAGTCAAGTCACCCCATCCTGGGTTCCCTGGGTTTCTAGTTTTTAAAATTGTATAGGTGTGCTAGGTTTCCCTAGGTGCCGGCAGAGCTAGGGTTCAAAAACTACAGTTAGGCACTTTGCATAAAAAGGGTAATTTTTCACTGTGAAAATCTGGTGTGTCCACCTTGCATTTTGGGCCGTTTCCTGTCGCGGGCACTAGGCCTCCCCACACAAGTGAGGTACCATTTTTCTCAGATGACTTTGGGGAATGTGGGGTGGGTGGAATTTTGTGGATCCACGCAAATTCCAGAACTTTCCACGACAGAAAAATGAGGAAAATGTGTTTCTTTTGGACGATTGTTTAGGATTGCAAGGGATTCTGGGTAACAGAACCTGGTGAGAGCCAGTCAAGTCACCCCATCCTGGATTCCCCTGGGTGTCTAGTTTTAAAAACGTTTAGGTTTGCTAGGTTTCCCTAGGTGCCGGTAGAGCTAGGGTTTAAAATCTAGATTTTCCTGGGTGTCTAGTTTTCAAAAATGTTTAGGTTTGCTAGATTTCCCTAGGTTCCGGCAAAGCTAGGGTTCAAGAACTACAGCTAGGCACTTTGCAAAAAAAGGGTCATTTTTCACTTTTAAAATGTGGTGTGTCTACCTGGCGTTTTGGGCCATTTCCTGTCGCGGGCACTAGGCTTACCCACACAAGTGAGGTATACTTTTTCTCGGAAGACTTTGGGGAATGCGGGGTGGGTGAAATTTTGTGGATCCAAGCAGATTCCAGAATTTTCAACCGCAGAAATCTAAGAAAAATTAGTTTTTTTGACAAATATTTAGGTTTGCAAGGGATTCTGGGTAACAGAACCTGCTGGTAGCCAGTCAAGTCACCCCATCCTGGATTCCCTGGGTGTCTAGTTTTTAAAAATGTATAGGTTTGCTAGGTTTCTCTAGGTGCCGGTAGAGCTAGGGTTTAAAATCTACAGCTAGGCACTCATGCAAAAAAAGGGTAATTTTTCACTGTGAAAATGTGGTGTGCCCACCTTGCGTTTTGGGCCGTTTCCTGTCGCGGGCACTTGGCCACCCCACACAAGTGAGGTACCATTTTTCTCAGAGGACTTTGGGGAACACAGGGTGTGTGGGATTTTGTGGATCCACTCAAATTCCAGAACTTTCCACTACAGAAATGTGAGGAAAATATGGTTATTTTGGACAATTGTTTAGGATTGCAAGGGATTCTGGGTAACAGAACCTGGTGAGAGCCAGCCAAGTCACCCCATCCTGGATTCCCCTGGGTGTCTAGTTTATAAAAACGTATAGGTTTGCTAGGTTTCCCTGGGTCCCGGCAGAGCTAGGGTTCAAATACTACAGCTAGGCACTTTGAAAAAAAAGGGTCATTTTTCACTGTGAAAATGTGGTGTGTCTACCTTGCGTTTTGGGCCATTTCCTGTCGCGGGGACTAGGCCTACCCACACAAGTTAGGTATCATTTTCATCAGGAGACTGAGGGTAACACATAATTGTAGAGCAAATGTTATTACCTATTGACTTTCGATGCATTTCTGCCTTCCAAATGAAAAACTGTGTAAAAAAGAGGTCATTTTGAAAAATGACCTATAATTCTCATGCTAGTATAGGTACTCCCAATTTCGGAAATGTGCAATTATCTACTGTTTCTAAACTCTATATTTTGTTCCCATTTCATAAATACATAGGTGTCTTTTATACCCATTTTTTCATGTATACATTTTCAGAAAACAATTGCAATATACCTGGTTCATAATAAAAAACATTGCAAGACGCTGCTCAGTGATTGGCTCTGGGTTCGTTGGGTTCTTGAAGAACCTACAAGTCATATATATCCCCACAACCAGAAAGGTCTAGCAAATGTAACAGTATATTGCTTTCATCAACTGTCATAATTAGAAGAAGTTACAGGTGAAAATGTTGACACAAATGGCTGTTTTTTTAAAGAAATTTTCATTTTTTTCCTATATTTACCTGTTAATTTCTATGAAGAAACCTTGATGGATCTACACAAATGACCCCCTGCTGAATTCAGAATTTTGCCTACTTTCCTAAAAATTAATAGCTTTTCAGGATCCATTATTGCTTTCATACCCATTTCAACCATTAACTGGAAGGAGGTTGAAAGCAGAAAAAATTTCAAAAATAGACTATGGCCCAGAAAAATGGCAAAACTGTGTAAAAAAAATGTTTTCTGACAAATGTCTGCTTGTCCCTGAAACCTAGGAAGATGGTGATTTCAGAACCACAACCCCTTATTTGATACCATTTGCAGGGAAAACACCAAACGTTTTCATCTGGAGCCCTTTTTTCCATAAAAAAACAAAAACAATTGCTGCATTTTAGATAATTTATGGGTCCCCTCCAGGGGAATCCACAAACCCTGGGTAGTTTTAGAATCCCCAGTATGCTGGAATAAAAGGACGCAAATTTGGCGTGGATACCTTATGCGGTCAAAAAGTTACAGGGGCCTAAGCGCGAACTACCCCAAATAGCCAAAAAAAGGCTTAGCGGGGGGGAAGGCCTAGCAGCGAAGAGGTCCGGACCCGAGGGCTCTTTGTGTGCTTGCTTTATAGGTGTGGGAAGTTTGCCCTCCCTTATTCCCTAAATCTCCTCAAGTCCCCGTGTGACTTTAGGATTGCTCCATATAGGAATGGGTTTCTGTTAAAAATGGGGTTTCTGGTTGGCTAGGGTATGCACCTAAGCCAGGCATAAACCACCACTCTAGTCAGGGTAAGAGAGTTACACACACAAGATAACCACTGCTCACCCCTTGGTAGCTTGGCAGAGCAGTCACACTTATTCCTGAAGCAATGTGTAAAGCGTTTGCGCAATACACATGCACACCAGTGGCACACCATAAAAAGAGACTCCACATAAGGTTATATAAAAATATCCTTTGTATTGTACACAAAACTGATTAGACATAGTCACAAAAATCACTGGGCCACTAGGCACTTTTTATGATGTTACATGGACCATAAACTTCATTTTGTCATAGGGCAATTATCATAACATCATAGATAGTGCCCTAGAGCCATACATGTACATTGCATAGGTCATAAATCACTTCGTAAGCATAGGCAAAAATGCATGAGATCACATCACATAAGGCAATACTTGCTTTGTTATCATCACTTTGTAAACATAAGCTAAAATGCATGAAAACACATGATAAAAGGTAGTACATGCTTTGTTATCAACACAGGCCCTTAAAGCTGGGCATTGTAATAATGCTGTAGGTGAGTTACCTGCCAGTTAAAACCGGATTGACCTTCACAACGCAGGCCTGGATTGTGGTTAGGAGCAACTCGGTTTGTTCCCGGGCTGCAATTGTGCGCTACCATTAACCGTGTAGTGGCTGAAAAAGGCAGTTTCTTTAGATCACTACGTCTGCTGCTTGCGCTCCCGCAGCACCGCAAGGGCTTGGTGATGCTAGGTAGAGAAGGAAGAGCACTCACCTGGCTCCCCAGCCAGGAACAGCAGATTCCTGAAGTTGGTACCCCTGCTGCATAGAGCAATAGGCACAAGAGGTTTCCCTTCATCGGAGCCTGGCGGCAAAGCTCCTGGCGGCAAAGCTCCTGGCGGCAAAGCTCCTGGCTTTGTGTCCTTGCTGCTCATGGGGTTCAACGCAGCATCCTACTGGGTGGGGCTGCGGGAAGCCGCAGCTTTTCTCGGCAGCCTCTGGAAAGTTGTTAGGTAACGCATAGTGCCCCAGGGGCGTTTGTGGAGCAGCCGCACAGCAACTTGTCAGGTTCTAGAAGGTTTTCCTGCACCGCAGGATGGTCTTGGCCCCGGACTCAGGCCCAAGAAAGTGTATGGGTTGGCACCCCCGGCAGACTGCTTCCTCCCACACAAACGCCAAGCAGAGCCCTCCGAACTCTCAGGCAGTAGGACATACAGCACAGTGGGAGAACAGAGCCCATGGTGCTCGGCTAAAGTAAAGCATACAGAGCTCCAGGGAAGAGTGCTTTGAGAACAGAGCACGCGGAGCTCTGTGAAAGTAAAGCCCACAGAGCCTTTGCTGAGCAAAGCACATAGAGCTCTCTGAAAGCAGAGCACACAGGGCACTTGGAGAGCAAACCACACAGAGCTCTGTGAAAGTAAAGCACACAGAGCGCTTGCAGGGCAAAATACATGCAAACTTTGAAGTCCCTGAATTTCCTAGAATACAATGCCAGCACACACCGGCCCTTGGAGATTTTTTTCTCAAGCAGGATATCACAGCAGGGAAAAAAGAGTCAGTCCTTTTCCTCCACCACAGACAGAAGCAGCAAATATAGACTAGCCCACATCTCACAATGAAAAGACCGCGTTCCTCACACAGTCCTTCTGCTTTTCTTCGTGGCAGGGTCCTCTTGTTCCTTGAAGTAATCTTAGGTCCTTTGGTTTTGGGTGTAATTGTCAAATCCCAAATTGTCATTGTTCTCTTTGCTGTAAGCGTCTCTGAACCCAGCCTAAACCAGTCCTGTCTTCCCTGGTGCAGCATGACTACAGGGGGCGGAGACAGCATTGTGAAAAGGAGACACAGCCTATTCAGGTGCAAGTGAAACTCCTCCCACCACTCTAAATGCAGGTCAGGTCTATGCAGCCCAGGGATGAGTCGCCCAGACAGGACACACCTAAACCCCTCCCCCCAGTGACTGTCTAGAGTGAATGCACATCCCTCATTCTGTCACTCAAACACCAGTCGCTGAATACACAACCAGGCAGGGCACAAAGAGTCACATGTCAACAGATATGCCTACTTCTAAAAGTGGCATTTCTAAAGTAGTAATCGCTTTCACCAATAACCAGGACTTAATACTACTATTCCAAACATACCAAACATGGTCACTCTACCCCTTTCATATAAGAAATTATCACTGAAGCACATATCAGGGAATTCGCAATGCAAACCTTTGAGAGGGCAGCCTCACAGCATTGAGAATCCAAATAGGCTGTTTGTCACTACCAGGACATGCCACACAGTTCTATCGTTTACCTACACTACACCCTGCCCATAGGGCTATCTATGGCCTACCTGAGGGGCGAAGTTTATCCAGTAAAAGGGGAGTTTTAGACATGGCAAATACTTTAAGTGCCACGTCACTGCAGCAGTAAACTGTGTGCGCAGGCCCTGCAGCGGCAGAGGCCTGAGACAGGTTTGAAAGGCTACTTCGGTGGGTGGCACAAGCAGCTCTGCAAGCCCACTGGTAGCATTTAATTTACAGACCCTGGGTTTCTGGGATACCACTGTAAAAGGGACTTACAGGTAAATTAAATATGTCAAACAGGTGTAGACGAATCTTACCAAGTTTACAAGAGAGAGTACATGAACGTTAGCACTGATCAGCTGTGGTAAAGTGCCTAGAGTCATAAAACCAACAAAAACAGGCCCTAAAAAATACAGGAGTATGGCAAAAAGTTTGGGGATAACCCTGCAAAAAGGGCAGTTCCAACGGTCTCGAAGTCCAGCCAAGCGTAATCCAAACCACAACTGGTAAGTACAAACATAAGGTAGGTAGCACATGAATTGCCACTTTACATGACAACATATACTTGTATCCACTCACGTTCACGCATCACTCAATATGTCACACATACTTAGGCATCTTTGTACAGATAAGTAGACTATGGCCACTGTAACGAAATGCAAAGCCATACTTCACTCTTGAATGCTGTACATCCAGGACCAATGCAATAGAGTTCAAGGCGACTTTTCCACCATTTCACACTCTTTTGAATTAGTCCCAACACATATTAGACCAGTTGCGTCATTCAGAACCGAAGCAACGCCTCTGTTTTGTGATGCATTGCTGATGTTGAGCTTGTCATAATCACAAATTCAGCCATATGGCACTTTGGGTGCTGATCCGCTGCACCATCCTTCCCGTCAGAATTTCCGATGCACCTTAGGAGTTTGCGACATGGTGCACTACACCATAAATATGGCACATCCCCATCTCTATTTTCTGTCATAGTGCAGCACAGGGTTTTCTGACGCATGGCTGCCTTGACGCAGCGAAGCATCAGTTCTTGTAAATGAGGCCCTTATAGAGTCCTTCAGTAAGCTCTATTCTTCCACTGGTCTGGTATAGTGTCATTCACATTGTGTTTCCTCACACTACAGCAGAAATCATGGGGTAGTAGGTCAGCCTACTTCATCTTGTGGTTGGCTTCATTGTGAGTGAGGGTATTTTGCTCTTGTGCCTGTGCACGTCCACCATATAAAGTTCCCTTCAGCGACAGCGAGATGAGTGTGCCAATGTGTGATTCATTCTCGCAGTAGACAGCATGCAATGGATGCACAAGGAATGATTCTGCTAAGCCTTTCCTTTGAGTGACTGCACTAAGATGCTTTGCGCTGTTTTAAACAGGACTGGAGTACCCCAGGCTGATCGTTTCCTCGCCTACTTGTCCCCTCTCTTCCCTGACAGACGTTTGCCTGTGGTGTTTACAGCAGCCACTAGACAGAGATTGATTGATGTTGAAACTGGGAGCAAGCAGCTGGTGACTTGGTAATTATGCTTTGATCTCCTAACTTTAAAATCACTCTGGGAATATTCATTCACCCATTCAAGCCTAACCGCATTTGCAGCAGTACTTCCAAAAGACACAGGGGAGCAAGCCTGCTCTAAGGAAGCAACCTAAACATTGCACCTCCGAGTTTATAATGTTCATGAACTGCAGGTGACAGTGTTTAGTTTGCCTGCAAATAAACTTTATTTTGTGTTAGGAAGCAGTTAATTAATGCTGGTGTGAACATTTCTTATATTAATCATGAATTTGATTGTATGATGTCCTAACAATTGTAGTGCAGAAACTAATTTGCATGCCAATAATGATGCCTTGACAGCTAAGCAGCATGATTAGTGCGTAGAATGTATTCCTACTGCAAACTGAAACTGCGAGTAGACGCGTGTTTTCGACTAAAATTGGGTTGTTAGCTCTGAAACTGGTTTAGCAGCATCTGTGATGCCATCATGCCCTATTTATTACATATAGAAAAGGCTCCAGCCATCATTATAAGATGGACACATGGGGCATGTTTATTAAAGTTTTGTGGATCCTTTTCGCCCCGCAAGGCAACTCAAGATGAACCTAGATGAGATTTACCAAGACACACAAGGCCATCTTTCTGTGCCCTGCGGTGCTTAGTGAATCTGGAGTAATGACAGGGAGCGCAAGTCACTATCTTGTGTAACTCTGCCACAGGGAGGCGTCTCATGGATGGAGCGTGGGTATTTCCAGGATTCCACCCATGGATTTTGTCACATTCCCAGATTTGTGTCAAAATGCTATCCCTAACCAGGGGAGGCGTAACGAATAGAAGCATCTTCATTTTTCCCCATTTTTTCCATTCTGCTACAAACCTAGAAAGAGGATAAAAAGCCTCAAGGGATTTTCTTGAGCAGGAAGGTGCTCCCCACCTGCACAAAAATAATCTTGCGGAGCGAGGCACCAAATAGTGCGCCTGGGCACAGAGAAAACAGGAATGAGCCATATAATGTTAAACATGGCACTTTTCTGCTATCTCTCTGTTACGCAATGCAGCGCAGCACGGTGTCTTGCTGCACTGCATTGAATGACATTTTGATAAATATACCCTATTCTTTATTCAACACCAACAGGATTGTATAACATCATAATCCTTCAAAGTTTTTAACTGGCAACTTGTGAAATCTGTAATTTATGGGTAAACAGACCTAATGGCATTTTCTAGTACGTGATTGTCAAACTACTCTGCCCTCTGGCAAATGACAGTGCACAACAACAAGAATTACTCAGAACTAAGCCTCTCCCATAAACATGTGGAGTGTCTATGGGATCAACAGACTTTCCAGGAAATCCTCAAGATCTTGCACTAATGTTGTACATTGTTATTTTCTTTTTCGTTTAAAGAAGATTTAATTAAATGATTCCAGCAAGAAGTACATCATATTAAACATGTCCAGTATTTAAATCAAAATGTTTAACAAAATTGTGTGTGAGAATATGTAATACAGCCTAAGAATTAATAAACAGAAAGGTAATGCACCGTGGAACTATTTGACCAATAAAAGGATCTATACAAAAGAGTACCTTAATAATATTGCAATTTATATTTTGTGTTTTGTGGGAAGGAGAAAGGGGAAAGTGGAAAGAAAAAAGAAAAGAGAAAGAGGAAGAGAGAGAAAAAGATGGTAAAATAAATAATAGAGTTATATAACCATACGGATATCAGTTATTATTGTGGTTGTCAAATAAATAGACCCAGTATGTTGGATTACAGAACTATAAACATTAAAAGAAAAGTTCATGGTGGCTGAAATACAGTATTACTGTCCTGGATTCGAGTGGAGTTGCTAGATAAGTATGTAGTACCAAAAAAGTATCCTTCTGAAGAGGTTGTTGCATGGAAGTGGCAGATGCTCTATTGAGTCAATGATGATGACAGAGTAAATTCCACCATCCAGTAAAATTAATCTTAGTAGCATCGTTCCAATTGGAGAACATGATTTGAAAAGCAATGGCAAAAAGTAAAACCACAAATTGGCCCAGTTTGCGTACACCAATCCATATATGAGACGAGCTTCCCCAAAAAATAGATTTAGGTCAAAAGGAAAAGAAATGGAACATATTCATAAACTTTTTCTACATATCTTTATCCAGAATGATTTAATGGTTGGGCAGTAAAAAAAACTTATGCATATATGTGCGAGTGGTGTTTTTTAGGCTTATAACATGCATTCTACATGCTTGGGTTGTATTTACAGAGAGAGGTTGGTCCTAAAAACAACATATGGTTGAAATAATAAACATTTGGTGCAGTGCTAGCAATACAGGTGTGGTGGTGTTTTGACCAAATTGAGTTCTAGATTTGTGAAGATAATGAATGTTGTAGTTCTGATTCCCATGATAATTCTATTTTAGATTTGGTATGATTTGGAAGTGCGTAGTAGAGATATGTTTGTAAATAATAGGCTTTGATAGGTGAGGGAAAGTTTATTTGATCCAGAGGCAAAGTGGGTATGAGAGAAGGCTCATGTGAAAGGGTCGATATGTGTTGCGTAAGAATTCTTTTTAATGAGCAGTATTTGAAAGCAGAAGCAGCGGAGAAGCAAAATTTGCTTTGAAAATAGGAGGAGGAGAGGAGCTGTACACCCCGCAAAAGCTGTTTAACCTGAGTCATTCCTTTAGCTAGCCAGTCTCTCCAAAGAATTTTACAATTAGGCAGTTTGATATGTTTATTATGCCAAATTGAAGAGTCTAGGAATACCTGCAATGATGACAGAGAATGATGAAGGACCAAAAATATTATTGATATAGACTGTTTTATGGTGGGAGACACAAATCATCTTGGAGGGTATGGAAAGCGACCCAGAGACTGAAAAGGAAAAGGTGAAATCAAAGAATCTTTCAATTTTCGCCAGACAGTTGAGGGTGTATCTGTGATGGTGTGCAGATGGGTTAGAACTTGTTTTATTACTCAAAATTAAGGAATCTAACCCTTCCCAGTTCCTTAAGTTTACATAAGGAAACCAATGATATGCGTGCCTTCCGACCATTCCATAAACATTTTCCCAGTGAACTATTAAGGGATTTGAAGAACTTCAAATAAGTTTCACTAGCAACACAAATAAATAAAAATTAATAACAAACAGCATCATCATTTTGACCGCGTCTTATCTAACCCACCAAGATACGTACAATGGGGACCACTCCTCTAATTTGAAGAATCCTTTAATAAGCATCGTCCAAATTAATCTGGCTTGTTTTTGTGATTGAGGAGGAATAGTTGATCCCTAAACATTTAATGTAGTTAGAATTCAATTTAAAACCATTATCCCTGAACATTTCTTTTAAACAAAATGTAATTAATGGAAGGACCGCAGATTTAGTAAAGTTTAGTTTGTATCCAGACAAGTTTGAATAATTGGTTAAGAGATCTGTAAAGGTAGATTTGAACGTTTGTGGATCTTAAACAAATAAGACCATATTATCTGCCTAGGCAGTAAATGTGACTACAGTGTCTTTGTATGTAAAACCATGAAACGAAGAAGAATGGTGTAAAGTATGAAGAAAAGGTTCCAAAGACAAAATAAAAAGCAACAGTGATAGTGGACATCCTTGTCAGGCACTCTATAAAAGGGGAAAGTAAGAGGATTGAATGCTGTTTACAAATATTGAGATTGTTGGGGAGGAGTAGATCAAACTAATATATTTTAAAATACCAGGTCCAAACCATACCATTTGAGTGCATGCCTCATACAATGCCAGTGTACCCGGTCAAATGCCTTTTCTGCATCTAGTGTAATAGAGTCAATAGAGGTAGGAGAATGTCAAGGAAAGCTCTAGAGTTGTCTGCCATATATCTATCCTTTACGACATTGTTATTTGTTAACTAAGTCAGCCAGATACCAACTGAGGCCTGATTTAGAGTTCAGAGGCAGAATGGGTATGCATTAAATGGGAGAAACTGGACCCAGAGGTCTTTGTTATAACTATCAAATCAAATCAAACCAAGAACATTTATATCACGCACAAATCACTTATAAAAGTTTCATGGCGCTTGCAGACAGCTCTGAAGGGAAAACGAACTTGAGATTAATTTCCAAAAGGCCAGGTCTTCAGCTTTTTGTGGAAACTGCTATGGTCTGGCATACTGCGAAGATAATAAGGCATTTTGTTCCAAGATAATGGGGCCAAAGAGGAAAACGCCCGGCCCCCTTGCCTAGCAGTATGTATTCTAAGGGGGGTCAGCAGAGCCGAATCACTGGAGCGCAGTGTCCTAGAGGGTAGATACCATCGTAACTTTGACAGCCAATTCCATACATATGTTTATGGGTTAGACATAGTGTGTTAAAGAGGGTTCGTTTTTTCACTGGGAGCCAGTGAAGAGTATTTAAACATATTGCCAATGGGAATCTGTATGGGCGATCAAGGACTAACCTAGCAGCCGCGTTCTGAAGAGTCTTAAGTCTGTTTATGAGGTCTACATTTATTGACATCAACAAAGCATTGCCGTAATCCATTCTGTTAATGATCAGTCCTTGTATTAGGGGTCTTCGTGCCTCTGCGGGAAGCCATTTAAAAACCTTACGTAGGCTACTCATAACACCGAAACAGGTGCCGATAACATGATTTACATGACCCCTCATGGATAGACAGTTGTCCATGTAAAATCCTAGATTTTGGACCACGTTCTTGTGGGCAGGACACGGGCCGAGCCTTGACGGCCACCAATCATGCGTCCAATGGTCAATTGCTTTGCCGAAGAGCATGATCTCGGACTAGCCCCCGTTTAGCTGGAGATGGTTAAATGTCATCCATTTATCAACATGGGTCAAGCAGTCTTTAAGACGTTGCTTAGTCTCGCTAGGGTCAGGACCTAAAGTGACCAGAATCTGCGTATCGTCTGCGTAAGATATGACATCAAAGCCATATAGTCTGATCACTGCAGCTAAAGGGGTAATGTAAAGATTGAAAAGGGTAGGGCTCAAAATAGAACCCTGTGGGACACCCATCTTTACTGGTCTCTCACAGGAGGTAATATTTCCCATCTGGACAGTGGTTCTGCGCTCTGCCAGGTAGCTACTGAACTATTTCAGAGCCTTCCCCCTGACACCAACCTCCCAGAGTCGTTGTTCATGAATCTTATGGGAGATGGTGTCAAAGGCAGCCGACAGATCGAGCAAAATGAGGATAACTGACTGATGTTTATCTTGAGCAAGTCTAATATTGTCAGTGACCTCGATCAGCGCAGTTTCCGTGCTGTGTGCTGCTCTGAAGCCGGATTGAGAGGAATCTAAAAGTCCATGGCTTTCAAGATGGTTCACCAGCTGTTTATTCACAAGAGACTCCAGCAGTTACCCAAAATAGGGCAGTAGGGAGATGGGTCGGTAGTTTAGGAGTACCTTAGGGTTGGCCGATGGCTTCTTTAAAATTGGCCTGATTCTAGCTGTCGTCCAACATGAGGGAAAGTCCGATTCTGCAAAGGACTTGTTGAATCAGTCCATCTAAAACTGTAGGTGCCATGATAGAGAAAAATTTTGAAGGGAAAGGGTCAGCAGGAGAGCCTGATTTTATTTTTGTCATGGCCGCGATGACAGACTTATGGTCACATTCCATAAATTCATTTTAAAAACCGGGAGGGTCGGGTAAGGGGCAAGAGAGTTCTTCACTGCAGGTACGGTCAGGAGTAGAAGGGAAGGTCCGATGAATGTTCATAATTTTTTCCTCAAAGAATTTGGATAGGGAGTCCACTGACTCTTACTATTGTTAATTGTTTTATTAACAATGTATTAGCTGCACATTGAAGAAATCAAAAGAAAATAATATTTTCAATATAGCTACTCCAAAATAAACATGTAATATAAAAATACATAATGAGTACCAAATGTAATGTGGGCCTGTATTGTCATCTTGGGGTTCTGGTATCATTTACAAACTACTTGTTCATCAGCCTTGTGGTTTTTGATACCACCAGACCCCCTTGATGGCAATTTTAGACCCTCCTACACAACTCACCCCGAAAGGGTAGCCTGACTTTGGAAGCAGGAGCATCTGAGGCCAAGTCTGAGTAATGACTAGGTGAAGAGTCAAGTCCTGAGTTTCTTGTTTAATTCCAGAACTGAGGAAGGGGCACTGAAGTGCAGGGGCAGGTTGGTACAGGCTTTGGGGGCTAGGTAGGAGAAGGCCCAACTGCTGCATCTGGTTCTGTGCAAAGTGTCCTGTAGGTTTCTTAAAGTTGATGCAATTGTGGAGGTAGGTGGGGCCAGTGTTGTGCAAGGCTTTGTATGTGGGTCTGAGGAGTTTAAAGAATGGCCATTAGTGGACTAGGAGCCACAAGATGTATGCACACACACATGCCCATATGCACACATGCATACACATGCACACACGTGGTTGCTTTCAGTCAACCATCCTTAGCATTGGTCTGTTCAAGTGTCATCTACATTTTGCTACCACACACCACTTCATATATCATGGTGCAATGGGTCAGCCCACTTCATCCATTGGCTGCGAGTGATTACATTTTGTCTGATCACATATGCATAGCTGACGGAAAAGGAGTCACTTCTGTGCCAGGACTGGTCTCCCTGAAAAGGAGCTTCAGGTCCATCTTCAGCCCTAAATAGGCAGGTGGCATTAAATTAAAAGCTGTCAGCCAGGGTCATGTGTGTGTGAGGAATCAAAAGGGGTTCATGCGGCAGCTGATGACTGGAGTTGGCTTCCGGCTATTCTATCTGGAAAAAATTCAGCAAAGACTGATTGATGTTGGGGTACTTCATTCAATGCACCAACATCAGTCAGAATTTGTCGGGGTACTTCATTCAATGCACCAACAGCAGTCAGAATTTGCTCTTGGAATACAAATGGCTTTAATACTCTTGTAGAAGATGTAAATGTTGTAAGTTTTTTAAATTTGTTTGATATGTTACTTCTGCAAGAAACGTGGAATTTGGCCAGCACGCCGCTGATCGGCTATTACGAATATTTGAATGCAGCGTGTAGGGAAGCTGCATATGGTCGACCAAGTGGGGGACTTTCAATATGTGTTGCTTTAAATCTTAATGTTGAACACTATGAAATAGACCTTCAAGTCAAATGGATTAAATGTGTTAAATTAATAGCCAGTCAATCGTTGATCATTTTAAATGTTTATTTAAGTTCGAAAAAAAAGGTGCGATCACCTCAACTTATTGAGTTATGGGAGATGGTGAAAGTGCTATATTATGGTCATAGGGATGCTCAGATGATCATCTCGGGAGATTTTAATACTTATCTTTTATCGTATAAAAACCGGGAAACCCACTCAGATCTTTTATCCCAATGGTCTAATTGTGAATTTATTAAATACAATTTAACGATGTTGTATGATAGGGAGCATTTTCCAACATTCAATAAAGCCGACTGTCTTTCCATAATTGACTATACGATATTGTCAGATAAACTCGCAGAACAAGTTCAAAGCTATGAGGTTGTGCCAAGGATTGAGAGCGACCATAATCCGCAAGTTATTACGATCAATTTACCCTTCGAGTATTTACCAGAGACTAAAATATTAAGAACGGCCTCGGCCACTTTTAATTTAAAAAGGTTAATATGGAATGAGAAAACAGAGAAAGATATTATTGACTTTCTCTCTCTTCTAATCCTTAATGCGCGGGTCGAATACTCTGACGGAACCTCGATGATTGCCCTTTGGCCCACCTTATGTGAATCCCTATTGAATAAATTCCCCAATAGGGGACGACCTGGGGGTGGAATTGTGAATCCTAGGAACCCAGGTTGATTTTCCCATCGTTTATTATATCTGAAATGGTCTCTTAATAAATCAATAAGATCAGTATATAGAAAAGCAAAGGGATCTTGCTACTTCATAACATCGCTTAAAATCAGAAATTTAAAGAGGGGTTACAAGAATGAAATCTGGAGGGCTAAACAATTGTATTATGAAGAGTCATGGGCTAAACTCCACTACGCATGTAAATCTAAGGATCTGAGAATGTTTTGGAGCATAATTAATAATTTAGAAAATGGAAATTTTAGAAATACAAGTGCCAATATGGATGAATTAAGCTGGATACATTTTTTTAATAATAAATTAACTTCCTGAAGCCAACTGATAGAGGAGTTTGAATGTCTTGACTACAAATGTAAATTGGAGCCAGTTGAAGGGTGTGACCCTTTTGGTGTAAGGGACACACCAGGCTCTACGAATATTAAGTTATGGTCGGTAGACAAAGTTAAAAAAGTTTTACTTAAAATTAGATCAAATGGAGCCCCTGGCCCTAATGGAATGCCGACCGCTATTTTTAAAGTCAAAATTGAGTATTGGCCAGAGTTATTAACGGTCCTCTTCAATGAAATTCGTAAGACAGGCTGTATTCTGGATTCATGGAGGGGAAGTATAATACAGCCGATCTACAAAAGTGGGCCCCAGGAGAATCCTGCAAATTGTTGTTTAATTACCCTCACAGACGTAGATGCTAAAATATTCGCAAGTTGTCTGTTAGAGGAGTTGGAGTCTTGGGCGGAAAAAGAAGAATTGATTCCAATCTTTCAGACAGGATTTAGGAAGGGAGAATCGACTCTTACCAATTTGATTTTATTGTCTTTACTAGGAGAAAGAGCCAGATGTAGGAAACAAAAATTGTACATTTGTTTTATTGACTTAAAAGCCGGGTTTGATTCTGTACCCAGAAATATTCTTTGGAAAAAGCTAATGAATTGGGGTATATCAGAAACTCTTTTAAAAATGATTAAATTATTGTACTCAAATACCTGGGTGAAGGTCAAAATCGGCAATGGTAGTCATACTACCCGCCGCCTTGAGACAAATCTTGGGTTAAAACAAGGATGTGTGCTCGCTCCTTGTCTTTTTAATTTATTTATGTCTGATCTCCCAACCCATTTTAATGACGTAAATTCACATTCCCCTTCTGTAATGGGTAAAGAAATTAAATACTTACAGTATGCTGATGATACTATTTTACTTAGCCAAACTATGATAGGACTAAAAAGATTAATACATTCTTTTAATACATATGTAACCCAAAATGGGTTAACAATCAATATAAAAAAAACAAAAATTATGTTATTAGGAAAAGGCAAACTTGGGGTAAAGGACTTGAGTATTAATGGTTTGTCTGTGGACTGTGTAAAAACTTATAAATATTTGGGAATTACATTTGATGATCGACTATCATTCAGACAGCACTTCAATAACTTAGAGGCTAAAGGCTCCTCACTTGCCTTTGCACTTCGAAAATTAAGAGATAAATTAGTATGCCCCAATTATGACCATCTACTTAAAGTCATGAAAGCAAAACTTATTCCCTCCCTGGACTATGGGTCTATTATTTTTAAGGGTAGAGACGTGAAAATATTGGAGGCCATAGTTGCAAGGACATATAAATCAGTCTTTAGGATTCCTAGGCAGATTTCATGTGCCAATTTAAGACTGGAATTTGGCTTACGGAAACAGCTCTTGGTGCGTAAAGCATCATTTGTAAAAACACTATTGGCATTATCTCGAGCCAAGGAGGGCACGCTGGCCAATATGTGTTGGAGCGAGATTTCGACCAGTGAATACTCTAGAAGCTGGCAGGATTATTTAGCTGAGTGTCTCCTAAAATTTGAATGTCCCAAATTGGAAGACGAAACAAGGAGTAAAGTGGATTATAAAAAAATAATTTATTCAACCGTCGCCTTGATGTCAGAATTGTCGTATAAATATGAGCTGAGAAAAAAAAAACACTTTTGGTCTATTGCCAATTGTTTCGACAAAATGATGGCCCAACCTTATTTACTTTTTCATCACCAAAAACCCTTAATTAAGAAGAAATTTATGTTACTAAGGTTTGGAATTTATCCAACCAAAGATGGAACCCCTAAATGGGAGTCCAAATGGGCATCAAATATTTGTCGGCTGTGTGGGCAGTATGACGAAACCTTGCTGCATATGGTAACACTATGCCCAAAAATGATGAAGGAATGGAAAATAATTTTAAAACCTATTTTTAAAGAAATGGGACTTAGGACTTGTAGATCGGCATTAATATTTTGCCTAAGTGGTGTCAACGTCTATATTATACACCAATTTGTAAATTTTTTACTTACAGTGGAAAAGAAATTATGTAAGGTTGACACCCAAAGTATATGTTGAATTTGTTAAGGCTGTGAAAGGATGATGTTGCTGTTTTTAAGGTGATGATGAATTATCTTTATGGCACTTTTTAATTGTTTGCTTTTATAGTACTACTTTTAGATAATGTACTAACTGTTTGTTTTTAGAGTACCACTTTTAGATAAATGTTCCATTTATATTGTTTATTATTTTTATCAAATGGCACACGTGCACTTTATCCCTGAAAACTGCCACGTCCTGTAAACTATTTTAAAAATGAAATAATAATGTTGAATTATCCCGAACTGGAAAAAGTTAATTGATTGTGGTCAACTTTATGTATTGTATCCTGGAATGTTCAATTAGGTAATGTGTTTGGTTTGTATTTATTTTTGTCCTTTCTTGTAATGGTTTTAATTAATCAACAAATAAATAAATATTCGGTTTGGTCTCCCTGAGTTACTTGGTCACTCTTTTATTTTTATGTTTGTCAATTTTTTTTCACATGTTTGCAAATAAAAGGCACTTATGCCAAGGCCAGTCTTATTGGCCTTGCCAATGCTTACTTTGCAAGGTTGCCTTGAATAGCACCCAGCTGCTGCAGATGAAGATGCACTCCAGGTATGGACAGGAATGTCTGTTGTTTGCACGATGGACCCAGAACTCCACTCTTCATAAACTGATAGTGGGATGAAGAAGGTGGGGTTCGCTAAAAGGGAAGTGGCCAATGAGGCATAATTGGGAATCCATTCACCCTCTCCAAATGTGGCATTGCCTATATAATTAAGCGTGTGGCTTAAAACATGTAAACTAAAATCCTGTGCTTCATGCAGCATGCCACTTGAACAGTACTGGTGCCTCAGTATTAATGTTCTGTTATTGTAATCAGTCACACAACAATGGACATAGCTTTAATACAAGACAACTCTATTGGCTTTGCCAATGCTTGTTAGCAGTATCAAAATAAATAAGTAACAACGATGATTTTTCTGTGAATGATTACAATAGAACATTTTTCAATTCTGAGAATGAGTATGAATTAAACAAGTAGTAAAATCTGTGGACAGAGTAGTGGTCTTCATAGTGTTGCATTCATTCCTGGGTTCTCTCTCACACCACTCTCCTCTGAATTCTCTCACTCTGTTACAAACGTATGCCCTTTGTCTTCCCACATATCTCTGGAATCGTCCATCTGCCTGTCTATATACCATCTTTATCCTCTGCAGCATATCTTTCACTTTCTCCTTCCACAACTACACTGTCTTTCATTTCCTCCATTACACCATTTTTCGCTGTATTTGTTTTCCATTTGTTGCTATCTATATTTCAACAGGATCCACCTTCTTCGTATATTATCCCACAATTAAAATTGGTAATGTTACCATTGTTCTGTTTGCTCTAAAGAAAGGCCAAGGATTGGATATGCACATAGCCTGGCCCACTGACAAGCAGTGTGAGAAACATGCACTGCCATCACCGTAAACTCAGCAGCTTTCAATTGTGTACCTGCAGAAACGCCCACAGCTTCAACCTGAAGTTACCCAAACACCTAAAGTGACTGTGTATGCCTACACAAGCCATGCTGAAACTCCAAAAAATGGACAGTCACTCTGACTGCCAAAAGGGACAGGGTAGTTTACAACTCAAACACAAAGAAAATTCCCTTTGTGCACTCAAAACTAGTGGGACCTCACCTATGCTTATATGGACCAAATGAAAATGCACTAAATGATAATAAATTCAATGTACAAATTCAACAGTGTATATATATAATATCTGTCACACTTTACGTCCTCAAACTTTATTTCCATTTATTTTCATAAAACACATTCTTAATAATATACATGTATAACATCACATCTTTGAGTTAAAAAGTACTTAAATGGGCCATTATTCTCTAATACATTTAATATTCCTAAAATTCATACCCACACAAATTTACAAATGAATTAAAAGTAAACATTAAAATAAAAAGATAATCTATCGACGCAGCATTTAGGTGGAAATCAAGATGGTTCACACCACCTTCTTCAGGACTAAATTTAAATATCACAGTAATATTCTAGGAGTCAGAGAGATAAAAAATTACTATACGTCATTTGAAAAAAATAAAACATTGTGCATTCAAACATCAGCTTAATCTATAACTTAGTGCAATCCATTTGCCCTTACAGCAAAGGCCAACTTTTGTTTCTTTGTATAAAAACCCGCCCCGTTATACAGACTACTCAATTAGTCAAAATATTTCTATTATGTATCTATATTCCCATAAGGCCAACCCCTCCAACTATTCTTATACTCGGTGTGCCTTCTAGAGTTAAACAACTCAATCTATTTGGATGTGTCTACCTCTTTAGGTCTTCAACACCTCCCATGTTACTCCATAAGGGCAGGGCTTAAAAATGTCCTGGATGTGTTCTCAGGAAGATCTTTCTTTTGTGAATATTTTTCTAATGTTAAGAAGGAATAGCTATAATATAAAAATATCTTCTCTCTTCCTCTTGCCCTTTTACCTTTTTTCCATCACTAGAATGTACTGATAGCGGTCCAAAGGTACTAAAATCACTCCATTACTAAACCACCGGTTTGAGGGTGCTCAAACGGGAATTTTGTTTGTGTTTGAGTTATGCACTTGATGAAAAAAAAACTACAAAACACACCTGGAAAAAAAGAAATAATCTTCAGAAATTCACAATGAAGTAAAACATAGGAATTGTAAACAGGGATTGCATTGCTAACATGGTTTACCTCAACAGTGTCTACAGTCAGTCTTAAGAAATTGTTCAATTTTTTTGACTGTTCATGTTAGGTCATGAATATAGGGCCCAATCGGAACCTATTTCAAAATCTTTTTTAATTTCTGCTGGGTCTGACATACAGCAGGACCTGGCCGACTTAAAGTCCTAGATGATGGCCAATTTGTTGACATTTTTTGGTGTATGTATGTCTGCATGTTTGTGTCTGTTTGTTAGGCCATGTTGGTCTTCAACATTACTGGGAGAGATATTGGGTGTCATTGAAGCCATGAATATTTTTGATGATTTTGGGTAGAGGATATTTATGAATTTGGTGATTTGATGAGGGGGCAATTGAGGTCTGGTAATTGAACATAAACATAAAATATTAATGTTTGTTTTTGAAGTGGAGTTTCTCTTTGTGGTGAAATGAAGCAGGAGCAACCAGTTTTTTTTTAGGGAGGGGTGGCTATTCTGAATATGGAGTTATATCCGTGTAGATGGGCAGGGACATTGTGCTCACTGATCTTTTTTGTGATAAGTCAATATACAAGTCTCTTTGTAAATTCTTTTTGGTGACTATTATCTGATTGCCTATGAACATGTGTCGGAGTTTCCAGTTCATAAGCGAACCCAACTTCGAATAAGTGTATTTGGAGAACAACGACCCAAAAGTTGTTTTTTTTTACCTATGCATACGATTGAACAACCCCACATCCGTCCATACGAAGCTTACTACGTGTATCATTGAATATACAAGATACCAATTTCTGCTGGAGAAAAATATTATGTTGCTAAAAATTCATATACTTTTTTACCTTTACAATGCAAAAATTCACCGGCATAAAATATGGGTTGAAGAGACTTTGAGCAGCAGGCAACAACTCGGTTGACAGGGCCTGGAACGAACACGTCACGTCTCCATGAATGTCAAATCACCTTGTGAAAAAAGCCTAGCGACTTCACCTGGTACTATCCCCTTCATCTCTCATACTTGATTTACTGACAAAAAATGAAAAAAAAATCCGGTGTTAATATACATTTTACTGATGGAACAGAAACTCAGAGACCTTGAAAAACTTCACCCAGGGTCCACGCTGGAATCTATGACTTTTCACGGAGCGCCAAACATTATCTCATCCTGTGATCACAGAACGAGGACACACTTCGCCTAGCATGAGGGGGATGTTAGTTGCTAAAAGACACCTTGACCAGAAGAAGCCCTACGGTCTCGGATAAATGACATGACATGAAACATTTTATGCAGGATTGCAGTTTGTAAAACTCAGTCAGAGCAAATTCAATCATTAGGATCATGTGCACAGAACACCTCGAACCTCCAAATGCAAATTATTTTTCTTGAGTAACTTCTAAGATCAAACTGCAAAACACATGCTCATGCGGCATGAAAGCCATGCGAAATTAAAAACGAGCAACAAAAATTTTCCGGGACAAAAGCCGAAACTCACTGTAATTGCTGTATCCTGTATCTTGTATCGTGTCTCATAAAGCTCCATAGGACAAGTAGAAACCTAATCCTGCTAAACTGCTACGAGCCAGGTTGCGAATTGCCAGTTAAGGGTAACTGGATTAATGAGAAATATGTCTTAGCAGCAATATCTGTCTTATTTCTTTTAACTGTTTATGTATTATGTTTTGTGTGCAATGCAGCCATACTTTGCATTGTTGGCCGAAAATACATTAATTTCACTAGTGGAAGTTAATTTACATACATACGATTTACATTCTAAATAGGAACCTACTAATCCAAATATTTGGGCTAATTTATTGAAGAATTTTCAAGATTACACTCTGTTTACTGCAAACAGATCTCTCCACTATAATGATCTTAATTTTGGTCCTGGAAGATGAAGTAATGAAATGGATGGGATGATAAGGCTATGGATTGATAGATGGATGGATGCTGGACCATTGTATGCATGTATAATTGGTATTGAGGAGATGGAGGCACCATCAGTAGATGTTCTGCGAAGGAAATAGCATTCAGGATGAAATAAGGGTGTGTGTGTGAATTGTTGTAATAGTAATTGCATTTATATAGCTCTTACTACCCCTGATGAGGCGTTAAAGAAGTAGTATCAGGCACGGATCGGGGATGGTAGGGCAGGGATGATGGGGGAGGGAGGCGGTTAATAAAAAATGTAATTAAACATACCTCCTCACTGCATCCTCCTTGCCACATCCTCATCTTCGCGTCTCTGCTCCTCGCCCGGAAACACAGAACAGGAAGCACCTAGGATCCCCTGAGCCAATCATAACACTGCAATGCAGCGTTGTGATTGGTCTCAGTGCCATGGTACGTAACTCAGACAGGGACTAGGAGTCTTGGGCATGTTCTTCACCCAGGCTGTATTGCAGCCTGGGTGGAGAACATGCTAAGTGCACATGAAAGTTTGAACGGCTTCAGATGGCCAGCCAAACATCCATGCGCACTTAGGGAGTGAAAACCACCCCTCCCCTCCCCTGTGCTGTCAACAGAGCAGCCCCACCCCACATTGCAAAGCCGCCATGCCCACCACAGGGAAAAATAAAATGATAATAACATTGTGTTGGGGAGTCCTACACTGTGAACATTGGGGGCAGACCATCCTTTGTGCCCAGAGGTGCTTGCCAAAATTCACCTGTGGGCTTCCACAGTGCGGGATCCTACACTGCAGATATTGGTGGCAGACCACAAAAAAACGCCACAGGGAGCAACGTGGCACAGAGCCACAGAGAGCCACTATGTCATAGTTTGCACCCAGAGGTGCTTGCTGAATTTTACCCGCAAGCTCACGCAGAGTGGGAGTCCTACACTGTGACCTTAGGGGCAGACCACAAGCCCCAGGGAGCAATGCTGCAGGGAGCCACAGAAAGCCGCCACCATCATCGGCCAGAGGCGGTTGCTAAAATTCACCCGTGGGCTCCCGCAGCGCGGTACGCACATGGGACACATTTGGGCACGTGTCCGGGCCAAGATCGGGCCCGTCTTTGCCCGTCATCGACCAGAGGAGGCCGGGCTGGGCCCACTCTCCCTCATGTTAAGACTACACAACTGCCTCACATAATCTTGTTTTTTGGACCTATTGGCTATCCCATTGTTGTTTTAAATTGTTATTTTTTCAAGCATGCAGAAACACAAGGCAGGTGATCCTGTGAAAAGTGAAACATGCTAAAAATCCACAGAGGCCAGGGAAGCCAGATCTGAGCCAACTGTATCAGACTCGATTACATTGGCTGATATTGACATTCTAATAGAGGAAGTGGAGTTGCTTTTGACCACAGGTGAGAACAAAGGGAAGGGTAAAGCACCAAATGTCCAAGACATGTTTAAAATGTCCAAAGCTCCCTATCCCCCTTTGTCGAGACCCCTGCGACAAGTGCAGTAATGTTTGCCCACCTGTGACCTATAGAGCAAGTTCCACCTCATTTCAGTGAATCATGTTGCCCTGTAATGGCCGGCACGGCCCTGTATCCTTTATATCCTAAAATAAATATTGCCCCCAATGTGCCTTGTTATAATCGCTTCGATCCATTACATTCAATTGGCCCAACTAGTCTTGCACATAAAGTTCCTGTACCCGAAAGTAATGCAGTTCAGCCCAAAAAAACAGTGCTAAAAGCCCATGGGGGAACAGTCAGTATTGAATCACCAGACTGCCAATTGGACCATCTTAAAAGTTTAACCTTTTCCTTGTCCTTTCAGGTTACCAGCCTGTTAGCTAAAACCTGCTACTGTTGACAGAACCCTATATGCAAAAAAGGTACTTATGAGCCTCCTTTGAAAGACTAACAAGGTACCATCCCAAATTTGGCAACCAGTGGGGATTCACTCTTGGCTACGAGTACAGTGAACACTAAAAATTGTAATAAAACACATTTAGACAAAGTGAATATTCTAAAAGACCGTTAAACAAATATAAACATTTTAATTTTTCTGTGGGCTCTCACATTTCCTACACACAGCACATGCAAACCCATTCGAATTATCTGGCCATCAAGACAGTGCCTGCAGATATATAGTTGGTTTGGGGGAATCGCTACAGTGATAGGAGCCTATACTCAGTAGATAACACTGAAACACTTGCTTCTTTTTCACCAAGAATGCACCCTACAAAAAGGCTACTTCAACTCTTCACAAGTCTTTGGTTACTTCGACAGGACAATCAATTTATACGGTCCAGTTTCCAAAACTGAAATCAGAATCCTTTGCGGACACAGAAGCCTTAATCAATAAAGTGATACATTGGATTAGGGTATAGCGAACCTGGGACTCAGTGATTAGATTGGACATAGTGCATGCACAAAGGTGTTAATACAATCTATCCCCAATGATTACAAACAAGTTGCCTTGTGCTCAAACTATATGACTGAAAATCTTATAAACTCTGAATTGCGTACTTGCCATTTTACTGAGGTCAAACTGCTGGGAATAAGGTTGAAAGCATCTTCCCGTCTAGGGTGATAACAAGAGGGCCCCTTAAGAATCTGTCTAATCCCCCTCCTTGCGATACCACAACCTCTTTGCCTGTTGTTATATCTAATCTGGAGGAAATTGACTGACTCAATTGAATCCTTGCTTGTTCAACAAGAACATATTCAGTAAAGTACCTAATATAAATCCTAAGGTGATAAGAAGTGGCAATTGTTTTCTATCTACGGACAAGGATGGGTTTAGTCTGGCTGATGTCAATATGAATAACACCCTTTGATAAATTGTTGCGCTATAAAAAATGCATCTGCCCAGTCACCTATGGTTGTCATAGATAATATCCAAGAATTGGACTACTTTGCGCAATAAGACAGATAAAAATGAGAATGCACATTGAGATAAGACAACGGGTTCATATGATCAAATTGGACCTATGCCCAGCAGGATTAACTGTCCAATTCCAAGTATCAGGCTATTACCATGGAATGTACCTGGACTAGGCTCAAAGTTGATTGATCCTAATTTGGTGTCTCTTATTGAAGAACACGACATTTGAATGTTCCAAGAAACCGGGTCCATAGAAAAAGTGTTTATTGACAGGAACTTACCTTATCTCTAACGCCGCCACCGCCAGGAGTCACACGAAGGAGAAGGTTGTGCCGCCACCGCCAGGAGTCATCGCCAGCCATTTGCAGCGTCGCCGCAACAACGGGACTACGAATCCCGGCAGCACCAGTGGCGGCGCACATCACGCACGCACGAACAGCGCCAGGAGGCGCATTTAAACAGCGTCAAGGCCGGCGGAGCGGGGGGAACTTACCTTATCTTTAACGCCGCCACCTCCAGGAGTCACACGAAGCAGAAGGTTGTGCCGCCACCGCCAGGAGTCATCGCCAGCCATTCGCAGCGTCGCCGCAACAACGGGACTACGAATCCCGGCAGCACCAGCGGCGGCGCACATCACGCACGCACGAACAGCGCCAGGAGGCGCATTTAAACAGCGTCAAGGCCGGCGGAGCGGGGGGAACTTACCTTATCTTTAACGCCGCCACCGCCAGGAGTCACACGAAGCAGAAGATTGTGCCGCCACCGCCAGGAGTCATCGCCAGCCATTTGCAGCGTCGCCGCAAAAACGGGACTACGAATCCCGGCAGCACCAGCGGCGGCGCACATCACGCACGCACGAACAGCACCAGGATGCGCATTTAAACAGCGACAAGGCCCGCTACGCGGGACGCGTGCGGGCGTATGCCGGGCTGAGCCCGGGCAAAGGGCCGGCCGTCTGTAGCCGTCCGTGGCAGACCGTGGCTGGGCTGGGCCACTCCCTTTGGCATCTACTACAGGTAACCTGATTTATGTTAATGCCATTCTAATTCTATGAAAGTGGTGCTTCATATATTGTGAACTTACGTAAATTATAAAGGATGGGCAAAACTACACCAATGGCTACCCGTTCCAGCGCAAGAACTAAAGCTCAACCAAAAACCCCTTTACCAAGCCTGACAGCAATAGACAGGATGCTACAAAAAACTATAGGGGTAGTTGTCAATGCGATTGAGAGCACTGAGAGGCGGTTGTCACTACTCCCTAGTCTGTGTTTGCAAACTCAACAAAACCAAGACTCTGAAGTACATCCGAACATTACTCTGAGCATGGCGTATTTGCAAGAATCAATTCTTATGGCTTCATATGCGGATTTTCCTGTCAAAGACTGTAACTGTGTTATTATGTCGCAAACTAAACCTCCCGACGAGTTTATGAGTCGGGAAAATAGGCTATCTCTTACTCCCAATTTAGGGTTAAATGAGGAGTTTCCGATTATTATTAATGTGACAGATAATTTGGAGGAGCCAATTAATTGTGTAAATAATGACATTAACACAGTAGGATCAACACACAATGCGATCCCCCTACAAGGATTACAAGGAAAATGTTTAAAAACAAAAGCTGTACAGAACAGGAATTCACGTAAGAGAGGGAAATTAAAAGGTAATCATAAGAAATCTGTACCAATTTCCCTAAAAGAAAAAGGGGAGAAAAGTAAGCCACAAAGTAGTATTGAAACCCTTAGCTATGATGATAAACCCACTATACAAGAAGGAATTACATTGACAGATTTGGTAGACTTTACGATAAAAATCGAGCAGTTAATGAAGTCTTTTGTACTGCCAATAGTAGGAAGATTAAAAGTACTTGCTGAAAAAATTGAGGGTTTAGAAAAGCAGGGAGTAGGTAATTCAGAAACACTGGAATATTTGAGCTCACTAATTAGACCTATAGCTGCATCCATTGTTAACAAACCAGATGACGTTGCTATCAGTGGTTCAAACCCATCAGAACCCACAGTTTTAGCGGCAAGGTGTGATAAGGGTTGTGTACCTCATACCTCACCTATGGGGACACATTTTTTAAACCATAGGGATTCTGGATGTAAAGGAACTGAGAGAGAGAAAGGTAAGGGACCCATAGGGAAGGAGGAAATGACAGACTTGAATGTGATCAATCGAAATAAGGCTGTAAACACCTATGATAAGGCCAAAAAAATACATATCGATCTCCCCCCCCCAGTCAATTCCTTACACAGTAGTGCTGGCAGGGGTACCAGAGTTGAGCAATGGAAAGGAAGAAAATTATCAAGAACTTAAGAACAAGGTAATGCATTGGCTGAATTACAACAGACCTTTACCTGGGCAAACACGTGTGGAAATTCTAAATGTTAGGAGAATACATTGGATTGGTCACAGGCAGAAAGATTTACCAGGAGATTGTATTATTGTAAATCTAAGAGATAGAAGCGCGGTGAGTTTTATATGTCATTGGGAACCTAATTATGATACAGGCAGAATTCAAACAGTAGATTTGACCTATTTTTATCCATTAATGAATCTAAGGAGAGCTAATACGTGGTATCACGGGGAGCATAGGTTTAGCCATAGAGGCAATGTCAGTCCAAATTTTGATATCCCATTAGTAAATAGATTTCATATCTTGCAAGGGTTAGAAGAAATTGACTGACTTAAGGGGGACCATAGACCCACTGATCTGATCTCCAGTGAATGGACGGAGCTTGAGGACCGAGGGTTGCAAAGTACCACCACAGACACAGAGATAGTTATGGTGGTTGATATTAGAAAGAGGCAAGGCCTCGTGTGTCAGCAGAGCCCACAAACTGAGGTACCTTATGGGGAAATAACATATTCAAATAGTAATAATGACCTAGTGGTCGATCAGACTAGTGGGGAGGTGTGGTCTTTTCTGAGTTGGAATATTGCAGGGTTGAGATCTAAATTGGGTAATGAAAATTGGGAAAAATTGCTAAGTAATTATGATGTGATAAGCCTCTAGGAAACCTGGACAATTGAACCTGTACATATCAATGGATTTAAAACCTATTTCTCCCCAGCAGTAAGCTCACCTTATGGTAGGGCCAAAGGAGGTTTGTGTACCTACGTTTCAAATCTGTTAGCAAGTATCAAAATTGAGTTTTTAATAATATATATTATCACATTATAAGGATCACAATTAATAAAGGTTTTTTTTAGTGTTGGTTAATTTTTATAATATTATCCAAGGAGAAGACTCAGATGATGTCTTTAGATTATTAGGAAGTAACATCACTTCCGCTATAGGGAGGAGGTCCAAGGACACTTGTATTATTTGGGTTGGATATTTTAACTGCCCAATATGCAGAAAGGCAGAGAGTGGGATATGTGGGGTAAAATTAGATAGAGACATTGGCCTTAGTCATTTTGAACATTCCAGACGGGGGGATTATTTAAATGAACTTATGTTTGAGAATGATATGGACTTTGTAAACAGGTTGACTAGTCCAGAAGTCCCCTTTTTACCAACGTTTAATGGCAGAGGGGCAAACACAACTATTGATTACGCCATAATGACTTCTAGTCACAGGGATATGATACAGGATTATAGTATTCTGGATTGCCCGCTTAGCGACCACTTCCCTCTAAGTTTTAAATTAAGTTTGAGATCTAAAAAATATCGTGGTAGGGCCAAATCTAAAGTTATAATAGACAATATTACTATGGCCCGTAAAAATGGATATGCTTTAAAGTGGACAAAAATTTCCCCAGTTGACTTCCAGGAGAAATTAATCAAAAGTATGTTACCCCAATTTTATGTATGTACAGATGAGAATGCCAATTACTGATATCATTAACAATTTGTTGATGATTATTGCTCAAACAAGAAAGTTATTATGGGTCGGTGCTAGAGGTGGGAATACAAAGCAGAAGGGGTGGTTTGACTCTGAGTGCACAAAGGCATACTCAAGTCTAAAGCAAGCCCTACATGCTACGGAGAAAGACATTGGCCTAATTAGAAACTGTAGGAATGTCTATAAGCAAACCCTTAAAAACAGGAAAAATGCTTTAAAGATTGAAGCATGGGATGCTTTATGTGACGCTTCGTTAAGTAAAGACTGCTCTATTCTGGAAAGTTGTTAATGCCCCTTTTTTAAATTATAGTAATATAGACCCACTAGATGTGGCAATTACAGAGAGTGAGTGGGCTGAACACTTTGCAAAGTTGGATTCCAATGCACAAGATGAGAGGGAATGTGCTAATGAGAATACGCAAATGGGAGCATGTACTCACACTAGTAGCACACTTGTACCCGAAATAACAGTAACAGAAGTGCAAAACTGTATTGATGCCTGCCTGGCGGGGAAAGCACCCGGCCCTGATGGGGTCCCTGTTGATTTATTTAAAAACAACAGGGAATTATGGGCCCCAATTCTCACACGTCTTTTTAATGCTACTTTAGACAAAGGTCTCCTCCCATCGTGGTGTGAATCCCTGAAAGTCCCTATTTTTAAAAAGGGCGACCGAGAAAACTGTCAGTGTTACTGCCCAATATCACTCCTGGATTCTACGATTAAAATCCTAGGAAGAGTAATTTTAAATAGATTACATGTATGGGCAGATGAAGCTAAAATTTTAAGTGACCTACAGTATGGTTTTAGGAAAGGGCTTGGAACAATTGAACAGTGTTTGAACTTGCATATTTTAACTGAAAAATATACTAAAGCTAAAGAGGGACGAATGTTTTTAATTTTTGTTGATCTTATCTCTGCATTCGACTCTGTAAAACATAGTAAACTCTGGCTAGTTATGAGTAACATGGGAGACGACCAATTAGTTATTAATTTTCTTAGAGATCTCTATGCAGGAGCCTCGGCCAGAGTCAGAGATGGAAAAAATGGTGAATGTACTAGATCCTTTGCAATTAAAAGGGGTGTACGTCAGGGCTGTGTCCTGGCACTGTTCCTTTTTACACTCTATATTAACAATGTGGAAAAAACATTGATAGCTGAGTGTAGGGATGTGCCGATGGTGGGAAAAAGATCAATCCCAATTCTGCTATACGCAGACGACGCGGTCCTGATGGCTAGAACACCGCAGGCCATGCAAAGACTAGTTACCTCCTTTTCTGATTTTATGAATCAGCTTGATTTAAGTATAAATTGCTCTAAGACATTTACCATGCACTGTGGGTCGGGTGCACAGAGAAAGAAAAAAGTAATTCATATTGGATCTACCCCAGTAGAGGATATTTTAACATTTCCCTATTTAGGGGTTTTAATTGATAGTACAGGCCTATGGAACAATACAATTAAGACTAGGAAATTGTTGTACTGTAAATCCATTATGGCATTGAAAGATTTTAGTCGTAAAATAGGGAGGAAGCCAATTAAAGATATGTTGACTGTATATAAAGCGACTTGCGTAGCTATTGTTACTTATGGGGCAGGCCTGTGGGGGCATGCAAATGTTAGTACTCTACAAGTGGTCGAAAATAATTTTATGAAATATCTCTTAGCAGTCCCACAGAGTGTCTCAACATATGTTTGCCATGTAGAACTTGGGGAGCCATACTTGGAAGATACAATAAAAACTGCACCAGTTCTACTATGGCATAGAATATGGACTGCGGATGAGTCTGGTCTAAACCGAATGATTATGGAAAATGCGATGGGTTTAGAGAAGTGTGGAACAATTAGATGGCTGAACTACATTAAGCATTTTTTCACGCTATTAGGCATGGGGAATTACTATGCAGAACCATCTACCCTATGCAATATATCTAGGAAATGTCTAAAAGAAAGATGTATGACCTACTTGCATGAGACTAGAACTAGAAATGAGATCAAGAAAACCACGGTGGCAGCTCACGAGCAAATCGTTCTTTGCAAGTATTTACAGCTGTATCTTAAGTTATTGATGAGTGACTATGAAAGGTTTTTGTTAATACGGTTCAGATTTAATTTATTATTTAGATCACTCAGCTTTCCAGCTATGAATGACTGGTCAAAATTTTTTATCAAATGTCCCTGTGATGATTTATCAGTCCAATCTGATATGCATATACTTTTCTTCTGTAAGTTTTATATAAGACCCAGACGAATGTATGTTGTTCCTTTGCTAAAGATCATGGAAATTAATCGTTGTCGCCCTGCCTTTTTATCTGTACAGAAATTGGATAGTATTTTAACAGTTGTATTTATTTCCTCATTTCTTAAAAATGTTTTTAAACTGCGAAAATCAATTGTGATCTGAACTTATGTGGATTTTTCTCTGTGTGGTGTCAATGACAGTAACTCTATTTTTGTAATTTTATCTTTTGTACTTTTATGGTTATTTTGTTATAATAACCGAATAAAGTTTACTTGACTTGACAGGTTTACCACCTATAGTGTAGAAGCAAAGCATGCACAGCGATTTGAAAGAGCAACTGGGGGTCCTATGATCCTAATTAGAAATGGACATAGAGTGCCCTGACATAATGGGGGTTATTGCGATTTTTGCAACAGGTCTCCATCTGGCTCTTATAAACATCTTTTAGATCGTCATGGGCAACTAACAAATCACCTACTCTATCTCTTCTGCAAGAGGCCTTGACACCATACAAACACAAAAATCATAGTGACAGGGGACTTTAATACTTCCTGTGAACCCTCTATTTATTTAAATATGATTACTGCAGAGGAAGAAGAAATTTGGAACATCATTGATGGGACAACCAAGGAAAATCTTCTCCAGCCTTGCTCTCAAATTAGCCTCTTTAACAGCTAGTATGTGACTCAGAACACGAAATGGACATACCATCTCCAACCCTGATAGAGCAGCAACTTTTAAGAGAGGAACGTGTATTAGTGTTATAGATTAGTTCCTTAACGATGTGAGACTATGGTCACTCTTGATCGACATGAAAGTGGGAACACAATCTGATAGTGACCACAATTTTCTGAAATTAACACTCATGGGAGAATCCCTGAAGCAAGATGTTAAGATTCGCAATACTATAGTTTCTGCCCCCTCTGTAACCAATAACTGCCACTTTGTCACATGGCCCAATGTTATGTCAAATCTAAAACTATACACACAAATTTACCACCTATATGTTGTACATCTAGTGAAATTTGAGGGACTAAATGAAATCGAAATTCCTATTTATATTTACATAACAAGATGTTTAGGGAGTTGCAAAATGCTTTTTATAAGGACGTACTTAATGTAAAACCTAACTCTGCCAAGGAGACAAAGTGGTTTGATCAAGCATGTAAATATACCAAGAGTTCACTAAGACTGGCTTTCTTTTTTGTGTTTGAAAGCTTTATTGAAGAATTTGTTAATACATAAAGATATCAGCATACATAGAAGTCATACATAAATCGAATATAAAACCTTAATACTGCTAATATCAATGCTAGAGAAAACCAAAAAGCCTTTTATGAGGATTTTAAAGCTAAAGGGGGAGAACAGAAGGGAAGAGAAAGGAAGGGAAAGGAGGTGGGAGGGATAAAGAACTAGTATTACAAACCATAAACTGTTAAATAATTACGGCATACAATCAAGTTATATAAGTGAACGATACAAAATAATCAGTATAAGCAAGAAATAGAACTGGATAAACCTATAAGAGATCGATCAAGATATGCGGTGAGGGGTACCAAAAGAGATCAACATTACGTAGAGGTTTGCAAGTGGAGGCAAAGGAAACATCCAGTCTGTGAAAATGACATAAAGAAATGTTTGTTAGAGATTTCCAGTTAGAGGCGATGTGTTGGAAGGCAAGAGCAAGTGTCAGGTCAAAAAGACCATGTAAGGGTACGGACAAATTTAAAGATTCAGAAAGACTACCCCAAAAGAGAAGAGTGATTGAGAAAGGAGTAGAAAGAGTGAAGATGCGAGAAAGGCATGACCAAACTTTCTCCCAAAAAGTAGATACGACAGGGCACTAAAAGAACAAATGAAGAAGGTCAGCATTAGAAGTAAAACAAGTCCAACACTTGGAGTCAGAAGAGGATGAGAAACGAGACAAGGAAAGAGGAGAAAGATAAAGTCTATGATACAGATAAAATAAGGATTGAGTAAGAGAAGCAGAACGAGAGATTTTTAAAGATCTGGACCAAAGTTTATCCCAAAGAGCAACAGACCAAGTACAACCAAAATCTGCTTCCCAAGAGAGCTCCACTTTAGTTTTGGGACGTTTTGGATTAGGAGATACGAAAAATTTATAGATAAGAGATGCTTTAGGAAGAGTAGTAAGAATATTAAGAAGAGGAGATGGAGAAATTAATGGTGACAAAGAAGGGAGAGAATAGTAGCAGTCAAAGATTATTGCCATGAGGGTTGTAAATTTCTGCAAAAAAGACCGAGGACAATGAAATAAAAGTTGAAATTGGGGAAAAGAACAAGGCACAGCACCATCAAAGAGTTGGTTGACCCACATTACACACCTCACCCTCCAAGATTTCCAAAAGATGGGTCTATTATTTAAAAGGATACGTGAATTATACCAAATAGGGGTATTTAAAAAGGATGTACATGTAATGATAGAAGGAAGAACCAAAGATCTTAAAAGAGAAGAAGTGTGTTTGAATAAGGGAAACAAAGAATAGGAATTCCTGACAGAAAAACGCACCACTTCGGCGAAGGAGAAAGGTAATAGTAATGAGTGTTCAATGAGGAGCCAAAGAGGAGTGAAAGGGGAAAGAGTTGATGAGATCCATCTCGAGGCTTGTCGTAAAGAAAAGGACCTATGATAAAGACGGAAGTCCGGAAAGTTAACTCCACCGTTAGATTTGGGTTTACGAAGAGTTGCAAGAGAAATTCTGGATTTTTTATTCTTCCAGAGAAATTGCGAAAGGAGAGAGTCGATACGTTTAAAGTAAAATGCAGGAATATGAACCGGTAATGGAGAAGGTATAAATTAGAATAGGAGCTATCATCATTTTAATTGAATCTAATCGACCCCACCAGGAGAGAAAAAGAGGATTCCAAGTTGAGAACAACTGGTCAATCCTAGAGACAACTGCAGACATATTTAATTTAACTGAAGAAGAAATAGAGTTAGAGAACCAAACACCAAGATATTTAATCTTCGAACTATTCCAAGCAAAACCGGTAAAGGAAAAAAAATGAGGGAGACAGGATGTGGTGAGAGGGAGAATTTCAGTCTTATCTGAGTTAATCTTATATCCTGATACCAAGGAAAAAGATTTGAATTCAGATAATAAGGGGGGTACAGATGTTTCTGGCTCAGAAATAAACAATCAAATATCGTCTGCATAGGCCGAAAGCTTCAATTGATTATTACCGTATGGAAAACCAGAAATAGAAATATTATTACGAATGGAAGATAAAAAAGGTTCAAGAGTCAAGACAAAGAGAAGTGGGGAAAGCGGACAACCTTGGCGAACCCCCCTCCGGAGAGTAAAAGGTGAAGAAAGTTGACCGTTCAACAGCACCGAGGCCTTGGGAGCAGAGTATAGTAGAGAGATAAGAGATATAAATTTGGGGCCAAAGCCATGCCAACGTAGTGAAGCAAACAAAAAAGACCAATCGACCCTGTCAAAGGCCTTTTCCGCATCAACAGAAATAGCAGCAAGAGGGGTTGAAAGTGAGGAAGCTTTATTTAGGACATTAAGAAATAGGCGAGAATTATCCGACGTGAGTCTACCTTTAACGAAGCCACATTGTTCTTTGCCAATGAGAGAAGGCATGAGGGGATCTAAACGCATCGCAAGTAATTTGGCAAAAATGTTATAGTCTACATTAACTAAAGAGATCGGACGGTAATTTTTACATAGCTGATGATCACGACCCTCTTTTGGGATAAGACAGATGGTAGCATCCTGAAAAGTACCCTCTGCCTTACCAGATGAATAAAATGATTGAAAAAGAATCAAGAGTTTGGGCAGTAAAAGATCTGAAAAATGCAAATAAAATTCCACAGGAAAGCCATCAGGGCCTGGGGTTTTACCTTTAGTAAGAGAGGTCAAGGCTTCAAAAAGTTCATGCAATGAGAGGTCAAGTTCAAGGTCTGGAAAGTTAAGATGAGGGTTGGACGGTTTAGGAAGTTTCTCAAAATAATCCTGATTAAGAGAAGGAGTAGGAGGGCATTCTGGGGTGTAGAGTTGCTGATAAAATAATTGAAATTGGTCAAGAATATCCTCATCTTTATGGAGAAGAACATTGTCAGAAGAATAGATGTAGTCAATAAGGGTGCGTTCTTTACGGGATTTACGATAATTAGCTAAGAGTTTTCCTGACTTATTGCGGCCTCCATAATAACGGGCACTACTACGAAGAAGAATCGAAGAGGCATTATCTGTAGTTAATTTATTGAACTCCAGTTTTGCTCGTAAGAGATCTGGTGACATAAATTTATCTGAAGAGGTATAAAACTGGGGCTCCAAAAATTTAATATGTGCCAGAAAGGTTTTCCGATTTTGAAGATATTGGTTTTTTTTCCGAGAGACAAAATCAATGATGAATCCCCTAGCGGTGGCCTTAAAGGAGTCCCAGAGAATATAAGGAGAGATACTAGGGTCGCAGTTAAAAAGAAAGAATTCTGCAGCAAAAGAATGAAAAGAAGAGGAGAAATTAGGATCGGTAAGAAGCACGCTATTAAAGCGCCAACGAGAGGGCTTGGGGCGTGGTGGGAGCAGATCAAGAACTGTTACAATAGGGGCATGGTCCGATATGACAATGGGTTCAATGGAAGAAGACAACAAGTTCTGAGATAAAGGTTTAGAAAGAAAGATATAGTCGAGACGAGAAAAAGATGAGTGAGGAGGAGAGAAAAAAGAGTAGTCCAAAGTGTCAGGGTGTGAAAGACGCCAGGAGTCAATGAGGTGTGATTGCGAAATGGTGCTAAGAAATTGTTTGTGAGATTTGTGTGGTGCGAAGCGAAGCGAACTGTGAATTTACGGTCAAGAAATGGGTCAACAATCTGGTTACAATCTCCTCCTAAAATAAATGAATCATCTTTATATTGGATACATTTCTTTGTAATTAAAGGCCAGAAAGAGCATTCCGGTTGCACAGGTCCATAAACATTGAAGATAGTTAACGGAATAGAGTTAAGTAATAATTTGGCTAAAATCCATCGTCCTTCAGTGTCCTTTTCTTGAGACAGAACCGTACACTTTAGTTTTTTGTGACATAGGATAGCAACTCCATTCTTTTTATTGTTGGAAGGCGAGAATAAGACTGTACCCACCCAACTCCTTTTTAACTTAAGAGATTAAATATCATTAAGGTGGGTTTCTTGCAAAAGAACTATATCCGGGTTAGAAGAGGCTAAATGGGAAAGAACTCTCTGCCGCTTAATAGGATTAATGAAACCTTTTACATTCCAAGAAACAACTTTGAATTTACAAATAACATAAAATCAAGTAGGATAGAAAGAAGCAAAAAAGATGTATGTACAAAAATAAGCCGAAAAAGAAAAAAGTATGAAGAATATAGAAAAGAGTAGAGAGATAGGGGAGAAATGGAAATGAAGGAAAAATGAAGTTGACCAACAAGTAAAGGGAAAGAAAAGGAAAAAGGAAAAAGGAAAAAAGGAGGAAATTGCAAGAAGAGACAGTACATATCCCAAAAGGATGACTGACGTAAACATACCTGAGGGGAATACAAGAGAGGACGACGGGGAAATGGCGACACTCAACGAGACAGGCCTCCCAAAAGGGAAGTCCAGACCGGATCGCACCAGGACAAAGGACTTGAACGAAGAACCAAATGGGGAAGAAACCAATCCATCTAGATAAATAAATAAATAGCATTTGAGATCATAGAAATATACAAAGAGAAACCAAGGATAAATTGTTAAAGAACAACAAACAATTAGAAGAAATGAGGGTAATGGAGAATTGAGATGCGTAAAAAGATCAAGGAAGAGCAAAAAGAATACATTTATTATTAAACAAAGGGAAGAAATGAATTATAGTTACAATAAAAATTGGAGAGGAATGAATTCGCAATGTAATATTTAAAGTCAACATATGGAAACAAAGATAAAAAACATAATTAGAAAAACCTGTAAAGGAAGACAAAGTTAAACACATTCAGGAACCCTGCAAAAGAAGAAAAAGATAAACAATCAGCCACAGGACGAGGAGGAAGTTTCCATAGCAGAATTAGAACGAATATGAATAAAGTTTTTAAGTTCAGCAGGATCTTGAAAAGTCCATGTCTGATTTTGGTGAGTAACTTTGAAAGTACATGGGTGAAATAAACCATATCTAGCACCAAGAGATCGTAGAGGAGCACGTAGAGACAAAAATTCCTTCCGTCGAGAAGCAGTAGCATTCGAAACATCCTGAGAGGGAACACTCTCTGACCCAACCAGGAGACCTGACAGTTATATCTAGCTGCTGAGAGAACAGAAAGAAGATCCGTGAATTTCAAAAAAAGAATAATGACTCCTCTTGGCTTGGTTGATGTGGATGAACGAGCGGCAAGTCTATGAGCTCTCTGGATATTAAGAGAGGTGGTGGACGGCGTATCCAAAAGCTTTGGAAGAAAGGAGGAGAAGAAGAGCACAGGATCGTCCCCCTCCAGAGACTCCAGCAAACCATAAATACGAAGATTATTCCTCCTATTTCTGTTTTCCAATTCCTCAGTATGTTGCTGAAGCGCCAAAACAGACTTTTCCAGAGAGGAAACTCGTTGAGATGTAGATTGAAGATCCGAAATCTGCCGCTCCACAGATGTCACTCTATTATCCATGGACGACCATTTCTCTTCAAGAAACTGCATTTTATTGTTGGTTTCTTCTACAAATGGGCGTAAAGCACGAATTTCCTCCAAAAGCATCTCCATAGAAATGGGAGAGGACGATTTATCTGGGGAGGAAGAATCTTGCTTAAGGCGCTTAGTAGACGTAGATGGAGGTGAAGATTTATTCGAAAGCGCCTGCGTTGAGGAGGAGCGAGGAAGAGACACTCCTGCCATTTGGCCTGCCTTGGAGGGGGAGTCCGTTGGTGAGGGAAGTGAAGAGGGTGTCACAGGAGTGTTACCCGAAGGAATAAAGACAAATTTCGGATTGCGTAATTTGCCCATAGAAAACTAGGACTTGCAATCGTGGAATAGGTGAGGAAACTGTAGGATGAAGGAGCCTAGTTTATGAAGGAGTCCACTCACATGCAATGTAAAAGCAATGTCAATAGGAGAGCAAGAGGAATGGTTAGAAAGACAATTCAGGGACGGTCAAAGCAGTTCATGCGCCAAAAAAAAAGAAAGGGCAAAGTTTTATCGTGAAGGAGATTAATGAACGGTAAAATGCCCAAAACTGGAACCAGATTAAATATCCACAAAAGGGCAAGTTAGCGAGGGTCTTCACCCAAAAATATGACCGCAATGTTGGCGCCAAGTGCGTTAACGAATATCCAAGTCAAATGTGCGACGAAGTGCAGCAAAAGAAAAATGTAGACTCACATTATAAAAACAACAGGGAGAAAATTAGCTCATTTCTGTGGTATGGAAAAAACAAAAGTAACAAGGCATCAATAAAGACAGTCCAGTATCCAAAGTGTTTGAAAAGACATCAGTGTACACAGCTAGTATCCAGGATTGGTGAAAAACGGTCTCCAGAGGATAAAAAAACATCCAAGAGGTCAATTTAGAATAAAGGTAGATGAAGAGCGTCGTGCGCTAAACAAAATGGCGGCCGCACTGAGAGGAGAACGAGCGCAGTGAAAAAAAAGGCATTTCTGCACCGAAATGAAAAAAAACAGCGCTCACCAGAAGCGCGCCACGTTCCCACAGCAGAATCTGACCTCAGGAGGACTTGAAACGTGCGGAAGTCGGGACCGGCATGAAGAAAACAGTCCGGTGCGCCGGAGGTCCCTAATCAGGCGCCATGACCACGCCCCCCTAAGACTGGCTTTCTTATATAGCGATCGAACTAAAATTAGTAAAGCCAGATGCACTTATAAGACAGTATTAAACAAGGAAAAAAGAAACTGGGATAAAAAAACTCTGGCAAGATCTGTTAACTACTAGCTGAACAAATGATATTGGTTCTTTTTTGGTGCTTAGTAACTAAAACTGATTGCGGGAAAACTTATCACTATAACATATCACCTGATCAATGGGTGGCGCCTTTTACTTCTTTCTACAACATAGAAGATCACATGACCCATGGACTAATAGCAGCACGGATACCCTTAAAAAGTTGGACCTCAAAATTTCTGTAGAAACTACTACCCCTGTTGCCTTTTGCCTTGAAGATACAAATGGAGCTATTGACTCCTTAATGTCTGCTAAGGCACCAGATAATATCCCTGGAGATTTACATAAAACAGAGCCCAAAATATAGGCAATCGATCTAAACTTAATATCAAATGCAATAGCGGCAGGGGGCAAATTGAAAGATTCTTGGCGTGGTGCCAATCAGCCTAATTTATAATCCTCCAAAAATCTGTACAAAACATATTTTAGAGAAACTCCAAGATTGGGTGGACTCAAATAAAATTGTGTCCTCTTTCCAGGCAGGTTTTAGGCCGAAGGTAAGTACAATTGATCAGATTTTTAGGTTCACAATTTTATATTGGAAATATGTTTTTTTACAAAATCAAAAGCTCTACATGACATTTGTTGATTTGACTTAAGAGCTGCATTCGATCTTATCCCACGCTCAAACTTGTGGCAAGTTTTCATACACATGGGGGCCCCAAGTAACCTTATCAGACTTATAAGTAAGTTACATGAGAAAAATTACTCTCAAGTTCAATGGGGCCCCAAGGGAGAACTGAATGATCGCATTCCCATTGAATATGTTGTGCGACAGGGGTGTGTTCTTGCGCCAAAGCTGTTTTCCTTATATATGAATGATGTAGGTGCTTTGGAAAACAGCAGAAATTATTCCCCTGCCCTGAGCTACAGAAAGGGATCGATTCTTTTATTTGTTGATGACTTGTTGATGACTCCCTTCTCATTTCCAAGACACCTTTGGAGCTCCAAATTTTAATCAATACATTTTTATGTTCTTGTAAATCTAGGGATCTGGGGCTAGGTGTGAATAAAACCAAATATATGGTGCTTGGTAAGGGCATGAGGAAACATTCTAATGTCCATGTCAGTATTGAGCTTTTAGAAAGAGTACATGACTTTGAGTATTTAGGGGTTAGACTAATGGAGAATTGCAAGTGGACTAGTAAATTGAACAAGAGTACTATAGTAATTAAGCATAGATCTAATGCTATCATTAAATTTTATAAGCAAATAACATTGCATGCAGTTTCACCAGCCTTGGAAATCTACCATGTAAAGGCCCAAGATGCGGCGCTCTATGGCGCTGAGATGTGGGGCTGTGCTGACCTTCATTTGTTAATTACAGCAGAAAACAATTTCATTAGGAGGCTGCTTTCTGTTCCACCTAGCTCACCCCGTCTTTGTAACACACCCGAGTTAGGAGGTCACAAGGACTGATCATATATTTATTAAAAGTTCCAGGAGCCAGGACTCTCCCTTGGGTCAAAGGTGTTTGTATTTGGTTGGGGAAACTGGGTTTACAAAACCCCTGGGAGGAACCAACTGTAATTCGTAAAGCAGACCTCAGCATCCTGAAGGCACGCCATTGGGCTTACATTAATGCTAACTATAACTAATAGCTTAAACGGCCATTTGACCAATTTGTTTTTAGATTCTAAACATTTTCCAGCTTTTGAACAATTTTTAGATGTAATACTTTCTCCTCTAATTAAGAGTTTGTACCTGCGCTTTCGCCATGGGACACTCCCTCTAAGATTCTTTACCCGAAAATGGCTCTTGGATGGGGATAGTATTTCTTGCCCAGCATGTGGCCTGAGTGACGAGAATAAGATACATATAATGTTTTTCTGCTCGAAGTACAATACTTCACGTTGCAAATGGATTCGTCCAATCTGCCGAGACATTGGAATATCTAGACATCTGGTAGCATTTAGAATTTTAACAAGCATTTGCAATGCAATAGGTCTCGCATTTACAAGAGTTTGAGCTATTGTCATTGTAAATGACAATGCCTTTTATTTATGTTTTGAAACCCTGCAAGTGGTGCGTAAACACGCACTTTGTACTTATAGTCCTTGCGTACGAGAAGCAAGGTTGGCAGTTAAAGAGGCGCGGTTACTGCCAGCCTTGCTTCTCATAAGCAATGACTAAAAGTTCAAAGTGTGTGCTCACGCACCGCTTCCATGTTTTCAAAACACATTCATAAAAGGCATTGTCATTTATAATGTCAATAGCTCAAACTCTAGCAAATGCGAGACCTATTGTATTGCAAATGCTTGTTTTCTCGTATGGGTAAGAACACCAAACCATTTTTAAGATCTCTGGAAACACGCTTTTTAAGCTCGAAATATTCCAAATATGTTCACAGGAGAGATCAGTAACAACTAATTTGAATATAGCATTTGTGGTTTCGATTTGCCCTTCATTTATAATCATTCATTTGAATGTAGCATTTGTGGATTTCACTTGCCCTCCATTTATCATCACTCATTTGTGTATAGCATTTTTGTATTTCATTTGCCCTACATTTATAATCGCGTAATTTGCATACAGCGTGTTTGCATTTAATTTGTCCTTCATTAATTTTTCAATACAAAGATCTGAAATAAAATAGGTGATTCTATACATGCACCTGAACAGAACGCGCTCATTTACAGGTATTTTTCGTATGTGAATGTTCACAAGAGGGGCCAGGCACACCATTCTCCGGGGGTACAAATGTCCTAACGTGCCATGACGACTAGCTTTCAACTAGCCACGACCGAACAGCTGGCCCAGTGATAGAAATTCAGAATATATTTTATTATTTTTTGACTCCTACAATGTCGCCCATGGCGCCATTTGTAGCATTAGGTTTATTTTCCTCTGCGCACCACCTGTACCTACTTTGACAGTCTCTGTTATACAATGCCAGGTTTTAAAGCTCTATTTTACCCTGAAGTGTCTTTCTATTTATACATTTATCATTTTTTGCTTTTGCTCCATTCTGGGTTTTTCAACGGGAAATAGTATATTTTACAGTCCTTTCTTTATAGCGGCTCCTTTTGGAGGAGTTTGAACACCATAACTAATCAATATATTTAACTCGATTATTGAAAAACGGCTCATAAAAAAATATGGACAAAATGGAGTTAATAATAAAACATGCACAATGACCATCAGTTAGATATCAGATGATCATATAGCAGCTAAAATAGATGGACATAATTTTACAAGATAAAATATTTAATACATGAATGCAATTAAAAAAGCAGAGAATTACAGGGTCGAATGGTAGATTTTAAAAAGAGAGCTACTGAGGCGCAGACTTCAAATAGATGGACATAATTTTACAAGATAAAATATTTCATACATGAATGCAATTAAAAAAGCAGAGAATTACAGGGTCGAATGGTAGATTTTAAAAAGAGAGCTACTGAGGTGCAGACTTCAGTTGTGGAAAGCATTTGTAAGAAGCATAAAGCAGGTGTACATCCAATAAAGCAACATTTCTTCAATAAACGCAATAAAAACGACTGGTAAAAGTCATGACATTTCCAAACAAGCAAAACAGAAAGCAGCTCCGGGCTGGGGAGGAGACCTGGGAGGGCGAGGGCTGCCCGCGCATGCGCGGTACCTGTCACTTTCGCGTGCAGCCGGTGCAGACAGCGCCTGTCCGCCAGAGAGAGAGTGTGGGAGCTGAAGTCCCGGGTCCCAGGAGGGGGCCCGGGTGAAGAGCGGCAGATAGCAGTGCGGGGCTCCCATGCCTAAGGAGAGAGCCCCGCGTCGTGCTGGCAGTAGTGGAGCTGGAGTGCTCCGGAAGCCGCCGTTCAGGAGGATTCCCCCCGCAGACCGGGTGAGTGGGGGATTCTCCATTTGTCCAGTGGTTGTGCCGATGAAGGCACAGTGTCAATGTTTGTTTCCTGAGCGGACCCGCCGTTGCGGGCCGCTCCAACGAAAGAGCGAGTTTAAAAAACAAAAAACACAAGCAAAAGTGAAACTGCATGCTGGCTTGCAAGGGAAGGGGGACAGGAGACGTGCACGCCGCGTGCCTGTAAGCGCGTACACAGGCTCCAATCCGCCAAAAGCCTGCGCGTGCCCATCTCCTGTCCCACTTCCGAGGCAAGTCAGCAACAATAGATCTCGCTGGCGACAGCAGCGCTTCGCGCTGCATTCGCCAGGCGAGACCTAAAAAGTGACACTACTCCAAAAATAGTATTTGCAGTAAGCAGGTGCTTACAGTTTGGTGTAATTGGAATACAATTTTAAGGGAGGCCATATAACACCTGTGTCCATTTCTAAGTAGCTTTCTCCTCACTAAATCATCTCTATTTTTTTAAATTATATAGGCTATTTATTAATACTAATATTTTTTAAACTGTGAGATGTTACTGGGCAACCTGTGATTGTAATGTTTTTGCTTTCTCACACACGATCGCAGATTGCAATTTTTGTTATATTCCATGTGGAGTTATTTACACTTATCTAGCCCGTACTGTTCCGGTCAGAACCTTGTTTTAAGAACTCCTATTTTGCTGCTACGGAAGTAATATTATGCTATGAAATTGAAGATGTGCTTTGTATTGATTTTATAATTTTTACTTACATTTTCCTCCTGAGTTTTGATGACATACGTATGAATGGTTATGTATATTTGTAGCTTTCATGTCTCACTTTTCTGTGTTTTATTATGTGTGTTTACTTTGATGGTTATTGGTAACCGAATAAAGCACTATTATAACTTTACTTTAAGTGTACTTTATTTCGGCATTTTGTCATAAAGGTTCCACAACAAACATACACATTACAGCATGTATGTCTCAAATACAATAAAAAATTAATTTATCTCAGCTCTAATACAACCAATAAAACTGGCCAACGAAGTTATACGAAATTGGTCATAAGTAAATTGAACAGTGGAACGATGAAATACTTGCGAAGTGACACATTACATTTTTTCCATATAAACCACCACTCCTTAGGAGCTGCCCAACGATTTTACATAACGTGGCCATAAATAAAATGTACAGAGGAACATTAAAATACTTGCAGCATAATACATTAAATTTGTCCATATAGACCACCACTCCTCAAATGTTAGGCGTCACATAAACTATTAGAAAACATTATTTAATGTCACAGTCACCCTCTGGCCCTGCTCCATTTGGCCCAAAAACATGGCCACTGTGCATGCAAACAGGTGCCTGGCTTCAGATTTCAAAATTCTCAGCTCATCCCTATGCTTATTAGTTCTCAACTGTTTGAAAATTGGGCTCAGCCAGTTTTTTCTAAGCATTGCATACAGTGGGAAGTCAAACATAACATGGGCTAACCTTTCTTGGTGAGTTTTACATCCAGGGTAGGTTCGTGTGGGTGCTGGACCGCTATGCCATTATCCAGTTAAGTCATATAGGGGGAGGGTGCCAAACTTAAATTGAATATGTAATTTCCTGTCCCTTGGGAGTTCTATAAGACCTAAGTAGCCCTCCAGGGATCGATCCAGTTTGTGAGCCATAAAATCTAAAGTAAGCTTTGCCCATGCCCCACTGCGCAATTCACCCTGGATTACCCACACTCAGTAAAATTCCTTTACTTTGCTTTTCCGGGGGAGCAGGGAGGGGTCGTTGACTTCCCAGATATCACCCTACCCGATGGTCATACGCACGTTCTGGACACCTCTTAGCCAGCTAACTTTGTTAGAGGTATCTCTGCGACGTACATCCTCTAGAGCGTGGCGTATGACATTAGTTAGAGGTTGACTTAACCCTTAACCAGAACAACAGAGGACAAACTTTGCTTTAGTGGCAATGGTATGCCTGCCTGTGTCCAGCATAAGGGAATGCAGAGGGGTACTCTGGAACAGCTTTCCTAGGCTCCTAAGGAGTTTATGTTCTGAGCTAATAAGCTCCTCCCACTGCTCCAGGGCCCATAGTTCTAACTCATGCATCACAGAGCTCACCACTTTGGAATCATACACATGCAAGGCTGGCACAACCGGCTTAGTGAAAGATGAGCGGTGCTCCTTACCCAAAACCCCAATTAACAGCTTGTATTTCAAAATCATCCTTGATATATTGGATTTCTACAGCAGGCTTTCTGACAGCTTTAGGCCTAGGCATTCAAAATCACTGCCTCTCTCAAGCTGCATTCTTCCAAGAGAGGGCCAGCTCTTATAGGATTTATGGGGGTTCAGGGCCATAAACTTAGTTTTGCTTATATTTTTTACTAATTCTTTGGCATCACAAATTTCTTCAAAGTGGTTAATAGGCCGCTTTAGCCTTCTCGGTGTTTTAGACATCAACAATGTGTCATCCGCAAAGAGGAGTGTTACTACTCCCCCATCCCCCCGCTCTAGCATAGGAGCATCAGTCAGGTTCATTGCTAAGAATTGCACAAAGATATTAATAAATAAAGAGAAAAGCGTTGGTGTCAGTACAGAACCTTGGCGTACACCCCTGTTAACAGGGATTGGATGGGAAAGTTGCCCTTGTGAGACCCAGCGTACCCTAGCAATTTTTTCTCTTGCAGATGGGTCACCAGTGTTACAATTTCTTGTGGCATGCCTATGTTATTAAGCGTTTGCCACAGTTTCTGCCTGGTATCTAGGTCAAATGCCATCTTGAGGCTTATAAAGGGGACACCCAAACTGCTCTTACCAAGGGTCAATGCTTTCCAGCAAAGTAAAAGAAAGAGAATACCTGGTCAACAGCCCTATTTTCTCTCTCAAGCAGGTCTTATATGGGGTTAGGATTTCATTTACTTTAACCCATTGCTGTATCTTATGCATGGGGCCATGCTAAAAACCTTCTGAATCGAGTCAATTAATCTGATTGGCCTGTAATTAAAAGGCCGGGCCTTATTGCTTTACCATGACCCAAAGAAAGAAGTCACCAGGTATACCTTCAGGTCCTAGGGCTTTTGACTGGAATATTGTAACAATTGAGGTCATTATGTCATTCAAAGTGAAGAGAACATCATTAGTTTGAAAGTGCCTCCCAGGTTGTTCTACCAAAGCATTTGGGACTTTTTGATCAGTATAAAGGGTAGAAAAGTGTGCGTGCCAATCAGAAGCAGAGATATGATTATCCGGTTCAGGGACTATTGACTGGTTGCCCCACACCACTAGAAACTAGAACTTTTTACTATCCCTAGCTTGGCATGCGCCCTAAAGGGACTGTCACCTAGCTTCCTCCCAATCCCTCTTTGCTTTCCAAAGTTCTGACCTATATACTTTCCTAGCATTTCTAGTTCCCTAATGGTCCCTTGATTTAACTGCTTTTATGAGTTAGGACCTGGAGTGTCTACAAGCCCTGTTATACCATGTTTGTATACTCTTGTTAGTAAGCCTTGAACTCTTTGTGTGTATTGCCATGGTGAAATGGAGACCTAAGTGCTTGATAAAGTAGCTGTGGGCATTCATTACTTCCATCCTCCCTTCCTGGGTTTCCATTAACCCCTTCGCCGCGGCACGAATTTTGCCGCGGTGCTAGGGGGGTTCGGGGTGTTAGCGGCGCCGCCATGCTTGTGACGGAACCACTCCGTCATGAGCCACGGGCGCGCTATGCTCATGATGGAGTGGTTCCGTCACGACTCCGCCCTCTTGCATTGTTCGCCCGCACAGGCGGGGAATCAGTGCCGCGTGGGCGGAGCGGCCGCCAACGGCCGCAGCATGACGGAACCACTCCGTCATGAGCAAACGGCGCCCGTGGCTCATGACGGAGTGGTTCCGTCATGAGCAGGCAAGGGGTTAATGCTGCAACCTCTGCTGTGTTGACTTTTATTTTTTGTTTTTGAAACACATCCCGTTCTGCATTTAAAAAACAACAATTGCTTTATTTAAAAGCAATCACAGACCTGGTGGTCTGCTGAGCCCAGCAGGCCACCATCCCTGTGATTTTTGTGATTCCTATGGGGTCACAAATTGTGGCCAACATCATTATTATTCATGAGGTAGGTCATTTGCTATCCCATAGGAATCTCTAAAAGTGTTCCACACACTTTTATGCACTCCGTTTTGTGATTTCTTAATTGCAAATCACAAAGATTCGCAATAAGGAAATTGCAAAACGGTTTCTTTATGCATGTGCCCCTTGGTCTGGTGCCAACATGTTTTAAGTAAGGATGGAATGAAATGTGGGCAAAGACAGGACGCTGGTCAAGTAACAAGGAAAAAGGCAAAGTAGAAGGAAAAATAAAAGAAGTAACAGACTAATAAAATACCAGATTTTCCAGAATATAGATAATGCCAAAATGAAGACTCAGAGGCAAGTGCTGTGAGGAAGACAAAATTAAAATGTGAGTAGGACTTGTGTAAGTTAATTTCCAAACAGATCATAGAACTGAGAAAATGTGATTGTATGAACTGGAGTGTTGCACATCCAAATAAACTCCGTAGAGGTATGTTTTAGTGTTTGTTTAAATAAAAGACTTGCACTGGTCAGTCACACAACACAGTCATTTTACTTTGTTGGCATTAGATGGATTGTAGGCACCTATATCTCATTCTTGATGAATATGGCACTATGTGTTGATGAAGAGGAATACGTTCTAGAATTCATTTCGTGTTGGGCGACTGACTTGCCAGGCCGCCTTGTTGAAAAAGTCTCTCCTCCCTACAGAGAAAACCACTTGCCCTATCTAGAAATCCCCACTTGCCCATAAGGATCTCTGTGATCACCTGCCAGTGCAGTGGATGCACTTTGATCCCTACTAGATGCTGGCCTGGCTGACATGTTTTCTTCTGCCTACTGGTATTGTCTTTGGTTTTTCTGCAACAATTTTGCAAATTCCCGATTTGTTGATGAAACATGAAAAATGTCCATGGATGACCGGGACTTTTCTCAAAAGGTTTATGTATACATTAAACAGCATAGATTTAAAAAATTGCTCTTTGCGGAATTTGGTAATTTATTGTGATTACATTTGAAGAGGTGTGACACATCTTGACCAAATTTTTGCGATTTGAAAAGGAATGAGACAGACCAAATCAGATCTTCCCAATTACATGCAGGTCCAAGGGTATGGATGAGCAGAAGATGTTAAATTGTATAAAAAGCCATAGATTAGTCCAGACAAATAAGGAGCCAGGTGTTATCTATTATGCTGTTGGAATCATCCAATATGTTTGATTGATGCTGTTTTGGTGCATGTTAGAAATGGGATCTCTGGTTTGCTAAGGCTTGCGCTAAAGCCAGGCAGAGAACACCACTCTAGTCAAGGCAAGGGAGTTACATGCCAAAGATAACCCCTGCTCTCCCCCTTGGTAGCTTGGCACAAGCAGTCAGGCATATCCCGGAGGCCATGTGTAAAGCGTTTGCGCAGGCACACAGCAACAACATACCAGGCACACCACAAAAGGGACTCCACACAAGGTTATATCAAAAATAGCCTTTGTATTCTCATAACACATTAGAATAGTAAACACATAATATACATTGTGCCACCTGGCACTAGGTAATATCTACAAGGGATTATGTACACCTGACAGGGCCAACTAGACCACTGTCAGAACCATCAAAAAGTGAACTTAGTAAAAGTAGGACATCACATAAATGTAGAACACAGCCAGTAATCACTGGTAGACACTGTACTCAGCATCATCCTGTAACATAAACCACATTATACACAGCATCACATTTAGGCGTGAATTACATTCTGCGCCAGCCTCACCAGCATAAACACATTACGCAATCATCTCATAAGTCTAAACGCATTAGACCCTAACCTCCTAAGCATAACTCACATTAGGGGTAAAACTCACTAGCATATACCACAGTATGCAAGTAACCTCATACATAAACCACAGTTAGAGTCATAAAACAGGGTGCGTAAATCATAGTACATGAATCACATTTCCTAGCACCACATAACTCACATGAGGGCCTGGCGCCCTACAAAATCCCACAGTCCCCCTGGCCAACTGGCCTTCTCAAAGGGGCTCGAATGCCCTATGTCCCAAATGTCCGGGCTGCTGCCAAGGCAGCGGAATTCACAAGTGTGCCTTTGCGCTGGGGCATAGGAGTGCATCTCACTCCCATCTCTCTCTTTAAAAATGCCCCCAAAGAACTGTTGGCCTAAAAGCTGCAGTTGGCACTAATTTCTGCACAGCTGTGATGCAAACAAGGCCTGGCATCACTGTGCCTTCTGGGCCCCCACTGGGCCTCCCTCTAAATACAATTCTCCCCCCAACGTTGGAGTGGCCTGCAACGGCGGGACCACTCAGGCACTGACAATATGCCTCGAAATGCACCACCTCACTGGGGCCCTCAGGGATTATCACTTTCATAACATTGCCCCCTTGGTGCAGCTGCCCTCTGCAAGCGGGGCAGCTGGGATAATCAAATGGAAGGGGCCCTACTGGGGCGCTTTTAACAAAAGGTCACGGGAGCCCCACTCGGATCCGCAACTCCCGCCTCACATGCGGCTTCCGGGCTAGACGCGGCCGGCCCTGCCTCCAGTCAGGCAGTTTGTCTGACTTCCGGGCCGGCTGTCCTGCTTTCCCGGGTCGTGGCAGTGATTTTCAATAGACAGCTAATCATGCGGGGTGGGCACCTGCGATAAAAATAGCATCAAGCGGGGTGGGCTCACGTTCTCCCAACAATTCCTCAATGCCTCAATACCTATAAGATATCCATAAAGCGGGATAGGCTCCCGATCTCCTGGGCAATAATGCGGGGGAATCCCTACGCCGGGGATTCCTTCCTCCACGGGCAGCTCAGCGCTGCGGAGCCCTCGTGCTCCTTCTCTGGGGGAAAATTCAAATAAAGCATAGCGCTCACAAGGCAGTAGATGTAGCAAAGTCCTGGAGGTCCTTAGGAATCAAGGGGGCAATGCTGGGCCCAGGGAGGCAGCCCTCCTGACAGGTCCTCCTGGGCCCCAGAAGAAGCACACCCTCCAGGTTTTGAAACAGGTACAGAACAACTTCATGGGGTCACAGCCTCTACATTCATACCCAGATTTCCTTTGTCTGTAGAGCAGGGCATGGGGGAACCTGATGCAACTGGTTCAGAGGGGATTTGGAGCACTTTGTTTTGCAAGATCCTCTTCCCCTTTGTCAGGTGGGGGCTAGGTGATCAGACACACCACAGGGGATGGAGCCAGCATTGTACAGGGCAGGTACCATCCTATTCAAAGTCAGAGGATTACCCCTCCCACTACTCCAAGCCCAGATGTCCTATTCAGCCCAGCGCTGACTCACCATGCCCCACCTGGAGCCACACACACCCCCCAGCACCTGTCACTCACAAGCCAGACACGAAATTCACATTAGGCAGGCAGACACATAGCACACAGAATTGCCCACTTCTATAAGTGGCATTTGCCCACCAGTCATCATAAATCTGCGCACACCATTGCGCAGCATTTATTCTCACAATTTCAAACATATTAAACTCGACCCGGCTGCTCCTCTCATACCCGGAATTACCATGGACACACTTATCCCCAATGCATTCCTATGGGAGACCAGGCCAACTTCACCAAATGTGCACAAAGAGCGCACGCACTTTACACTGGACCACAGTGCTAAAGTGCCCAGAGGCCTAAAACCACCAACATCATGTCAGAACTTAAGGCAAAAAGTTTAGGGGTGAACCTGCCAAAAAGGGCCAAGTCCAACAGTGCAGCAGCCGTTTCATTAACCTGACTGACAAGAGGAAAAATGATGATCATAGGCATATGACTTTGCCCAGTCATAAGATGCTTGTAAGTGGTGTGTACTTACAGAGCTGATCGTGGTCTACCTATGTCTTTTTAGTAGTGATGTGATTTGTCGTGGGTTTCGTTATTCTGGGAAGATACATCGCTGGAAGGATGCAGGGGTAAGTTGACACTCTACTTGTTTAAGAGGTGGTAAAAGATTTATGAGAGGCACTATGAGAATAATGTCTTCGCCATACAAGAAAATCAATCACTTAAGAAGGATCATGCGATTAACAGTCAAAGGTTCTAGCAGCACCAGAGCACTGGTGTCAATAATATCTACTGTGAGGCGAAGATGAACTACCACAACCAGGAAGATTGACTCATAGCCGGGATTGGGGAACTCCTGTTTGGAAAGGTTGCAGAATGATGTGGTGTTTAAACAGCTCTACAGCAGAGCAGCACCTTTTCAAAAGAACTTGCGAAAAATACACATTTAAAATGGACCGATAGATGCTTAGCTCTGAGTGATTACGTGAAAGGTTTTTTTTCAGGGAAGGTGAGATGATGCTAAATACCAATTTATATCTTTGCAGGAGTTGTTTGTTGCTTTCTTATTTTGCTTTTCCACGAGTTAGTCAGTTACGGTATATAGTGAAGTGATGACACTAAATAGGCAGCGCAGACTCAGACTAAGCAAAGAGGTTTGCTGTTACACGACTCGTATATTGACAAGCATATAGTCACACAAAAGATGCATAGAATACAGAGGGGCAGATTTACAAGCCCCTTGCGCCTGTTTTACGCCGCCGTTGCGTCACTTATGTGACGCAGCGGCGGTGCAAAACCAGCGCCATGCTGCGGGGTATTTACAAAGTGACGCATCTGGGAGATGCGTCACGTTGTAAAGCCCTGCTCCAGAAGCAGGCGTTCTGGCGCAGGGGGGGGGGGCGTTCCGGCGCAGGGACGCCTCCTAAAAGTGGCTGAGTGAAATCTACAAGATTTCACTCAGTCACTTTTAAGGCCATGCTGCGTCAAAACCCTGCGCCTGCTTGAAGCAGGCGTAAGGATTGACGCAGCATGTTAGGGATAGGGCACCCCCGAGCCTTGCTGGAGCTGCGTCGCGCTTGCGACGCAACTCCAGGAATGCACCGCCTTTCCGACAGGGGATGCGTCCCGCATCTGCCCATCCGAGTGCCACGGTGCGCCGCATTATAAATACGGCGCATCAGTGGTGGCGCACGGGTGGGCAGATGCGTCGCAACTCTTCTGGCGCATCTCTGCTGATTAGCAGAGATGCGCCAGAAGTCATAAATCTGCCCCAGACTTTATATAAATGGTGGAGCAGCAGTCAGTAAGACAATATAACTTTTTTCGGCACAGATCCATAAACGATAAAATCATACTGTACAAATAAAAATACATTAAACTCAAATGATAAAATCACACAAAGGTACATAAAACACCGTCATAACATTAGAAGTGTAAAACATTTGAAGTCGTATAATTTTACAGCTGGGAACGATTTTCACAACGGGATATCCGAGCTTCGGGCAATAGTTAAAGGACATTAAAATGAGCGCAGTAGTTCATACATATACTAAAACTGACAAGCCTTTTTATCTCATGGATTTTCTAATTTTGAGAGCTCGACAGACTAAACTTATGATAGCAGAGCAACACAGTTGGGACGCTAAAAGCAAGAGGTCATGCAAGAAATGGTGTGGGAGCTGGAACCAAATGAACGCAGTACAGGTCGTAAAAAAAGCAGCCTTGGTTGAGTATCACAAAAAAAAAATGTTCAAGTGTTTGTTTGGCAATACCGTCACAAGGACAAGGTGGCAGGCTGTGAAATCATGGACCCTGCTGAGAGTGGGCCATCAAAAAGTGTACGATGACTAATCTGAAACGTGTTGGATAAAACCTGTGCTAAAAATTGGTAACCCAGAGAAGATAGCGGTCGACTCCTTCCTCTTGCTTGAGAGCTAAATAACGAGCTAATGTAGATAAAGAATTACATTTAGAAAGTCTCTCTTGAGTTCTGTGCTGGAAAAACAAAGGGCCTCATTTAGTATATTTTGAAACAGGGCAGCGAAGCAAGCCTTTCCTGCTGCGCTGCCATGTGGCAAAATAAAAGGGCAGGAATGTGCCGTATCTAGAAGATACGGCTCATTCCTATCCTCCCCTGCGCTTGCGCACAACCAGCAGCCGTGCGCCAATGCAGACACCCTTGCGTCAGGCTGCAAAGGTGCCTGCGTTGCAGGGGTGATTGTTTTTGTGCAGGAAGGAACACCTGCACAAAAACAATAATTGATGGTGTTTTCCTCTTTCTATTCATGCTGCACAATGCAGCATGAATAGAAAGAGGAAATATTCAAGGAGAAATAAAAGTATTTCTCCTTGTTGCGTCGCTGCTATGCCTTCCCTGGGGAGGCATAGGATTGTGACGCCTTCCCACCTTTACAAAACATTGTAAATCTGGGAATTTGTCAGGTTCCATGAATGTTGCATAGGAACACCCACAGAAACACCCATGGAAGGGCCTTTCACGCAGAGTAATGTGTGAAACTGGCCCATATTTACAAGGCCATGAAAAGTCATGCAGGGTGACTTTACGTGGCCTTGTAAATATTGGAAAGCCCATTGCACTGGTGGGGCATCAAACAAAGTGATGCACTGAGGGTGCAATGGGCTTGTAAATGAGGCCCAAAGACTAGTTTTTTGCGCTGCCAGTAATTTCATTCGGAGAAAAAGAGATGGGACAGTCCAAGATCTAGAAAGGACTTTTTACCATGAAAATAACTAAGCAATAGAGGCCAAGTGTTCTAGCTTTGTCTATCCTCAATTATCTTTACAGAAAAGGAGGTAAATGGGGAGCTCCAGATTTTAAGCCACAAAGCAGGTTGGTGACTTAGACTATAGGCCTTATTCCAAGTACAGAGGTCCTCAGGACCATCATACTCATGATGGCGGTTCGACCACTGCCACACTGTGGGTCTGCCCACAGCATTCTGAGTGTGGCGGTCAGACAACCATGAGACCACCAGCACTGCTGGGAACAAGTATCCCGCTGGGCCGGCGGTCTGAAACCAGCCTGCATATGCTGGCAGTGCCGCTGCCGGAAGCATCGCTCATATTATGAGTGCCTTTTCACCGCCTTTTAATGTTGAGTAGATTCCACCAGGAAAAGAGTGGTGGAGAGGCAACTAAGAGGGGTCTGACAAGGCCCGCTGACAGAACTGGGCATGGGTTTGCTTGCGGGGGGCACATGTTATGCCCCCTATAATTTCACCCCATTCATGCACGGTGTGGCATGCATGCCACACTATGCGGGGACATGCTGAGACGCTGTCACTAACAGGTTAAAATGCCCACAAGGGATTTTGTTTAAAATGAGGTATCCTATTATTAGTTAAGGAGTTTCTTTTGAGAGTGAGTCTACTCAGAACAGACACCACAATGTCAATCGACTGGACCAAGGCATAAATAAATATGTAAAAAAAGCACAAAAACAGGGATATCTTGTATGAAATATACAAAAAATGTTTTATATGTGTAAATCAAGTTAAAAAAGGAGTACAGATGAACAATAAATTCAGCAATGAATCATGAAGGAAGAAATCTTGAATTTATCCTACACTTCATGAAAAGACATCTATTCCAATAGAAAAAACAACGACATATCTCCTGATGAGAATAATAATCAATTGAATATGCTGAAAATTGTGGAAATAGATGATGAAGTCGACGTTTCGGTCTTGAATGGCGTCAGTCCGTCAGACCATCTTCAGGACAATACTTATTGCATATAAAGAATGACCCTTTACTTGTTGAACTCAACACGAGTAATGACTTTCGTGGAGATGACGTTCTCACCACTTATATACATATAGCGGAGTTGTCTCGGATCAAGAAATCAGGATCAATTCGAATTGATGGTAACACTTTCAGAGAGGAGCTGGTGTCTCTCAACTCACGATTTCTTAACTGTGTCTCAAAAATTAATTACATAGCGTCTTGAAAAGCCAGCATCAATCCACGGCAGCAAACGAAAAGCGGGCTGCATGTTAGGCTCGCCGTTGAGCCCAACAGCCCACTGTCATGAGACCACCACCGCACCAGCCACCATGGTTTACACTCGTAACAGGGGGACTGTCAAACTCGTATTAAGGCCCTACATTTTCAAGGTAAGGGATGCCAGATGCCAAATGGGTAAGGAAACTGGCAGTGCTCCTAGGTTTTGCAAGGAGCGCACACAAATATTTGTTTTCTATTACTTGAAATGTACCTGGCGATGTGTATCACCAAACACCTGCCCTGCTGGTGCCCTGGGATATGCATTTGTATCTAAACAAAGTAATTCGTTTTTTAATGGGTTTATGACCCAATTTCTTTGAAAACTGGAAAATTGCCTCTATTGCCCCCTGAAGCCTGCCAGCTCTTTGAATTAAAAGTTTATTCCAGCTCAGATCACATGACAACAGTAGCCCAAGATAATTAATGTTCTGGACTTTAATAATGGGAATCCCTGCAATATTGTGGGGATGGGAGAGTCTTTTTAAGATCTCAGATTATGGTATAAGACTTTGTGTGATTAATTTTCAAGTCGAGCTCCCCCATGTAGTCATTACAAATTTCTAATAACAGATGAAGGGTGTTCGCAGTTCAGTCTATGAGAACTGAGTCGTCCATGTAAAGAAGCAAGGGATGACGCATTTCCCAATTCATGGTAGATCTTTACCTTTGAACACCAATTCGCCCGTTAGGGTGTTAATATAAAAAAGAAATAAAAAATTGGCTAAAATACAGCCCTGTCTAACGCCCTTGTTTGAAAAGAAAAAAGGGGTACAATTTCCATTTGTGTCCAATCGAAAGCGAGCCTTCGTCCACTGGTGCAGTCTTTTCAAAAGGTCAATCAGGGCTGGGTTAATCCCAGCTTTCCCCATCATTAGCCATTGTTTTTCACTATCTACCAGGTTGAAAGCGCTCGAAAGGTCTATAATTGCCATATTGAGTGCTCCGCCCTTTGCTTGTACATATATACTAGGCCTGGGCAAAAATTTTGTTCTGTTCGCGAAAATTGCGATAATTTGATATTTTCGCGTTCCGCGGAGAGTGCGAAAATGTCAAAATTTCCGCTTTCCGCAGCTTGGCGATAATTTGTTTCTTGCTCGCGCTGTAAAATAATACATTCTCGCGCGCGCGCGATAGCCTTACCTGAATCCTTGCGTTCGCCGACAAGTTTTCTTGATCCGGTCGCGTTCTCCATGAGATGTTGGATTGTGTTTATCCATTTGCGCTGTCTCGCGACAGTTCGCGCCCGCAGTGACGTCATGCGTCACGCGATCACGTCTTTCTTCTCGCGATCATGCACCGTGAGACAACTCAAAACAAGATGGCCGCGCCCGCGAGCAACCACATGGGTAAGTTGGCGACCCGCAACCATGCAGAAAATCTCGCGAACATGCGGGAAAAAAAATTCCGCATCTTCGCGATATTTCCACTTGTTTGCGATAATTTTACACATTTTCGCGATAATTTGCGAAAGTGGATTTCGCAAATTCCGCCCACCCCTAATATTTACCAGAAATCATAAGGAGGTTCAATGCTTCTTTCATAGTACTGATTCCAGGATGAAACCAAAATTAGTACTCTATAAAAATACTTGTTGTCACTGACCCATTCCTCAAGTAGGTGAAGGATTACCCTCCCTAGGATCTTAACAGAGGAATCCAGGAGGGAAATCAGTCTGTAACAGGAAGACAGGTACCTGTTACCATTTTTGAAAATTGGAACTATGATTGAATCCTTCCAAGAATTGGGTATATGACTTTTCATTATATTACGAAAAACATTGGTTAAGAGAGGGGCCCAAAAGGAAGGGTTTTGCCTAAAAACATCAATGGTTACTCCATCTGGCCCTGGTGTCTATCCCGGGTAAGATTAAAGCATGGATTACATTACCACATTAGTGTCTATGGCATAACTTAGGGCTAAAAGTAACCCTGGGCAAAGCACTACGCTACGCTCGCGTAGTTTGCGAAGTTTGCGCTACTTCGCACTACGCGAATTGCACGTAGCACAGTGCAAACACGCGTAGCGTAGCGTAGTGCAGCGGTCATTTTTTGATTGCTCGTGGTCCTCAACATCAAGTTGCCGATCGCGAGCGTGGAAAATAAACCTCCTGCTGAGATTCTCAATGCGGGGAGGTCAGGTTTCTCATTGCTAGTGGTCACGTATGCTCGCGACTGCTCGCGATGAGAAACTATCAGTCCGCGTTGAGAAAGCTGCTGCTTGAGTTAAATTCTACTTGAGTGGCAGAAAACTACAGCTCGCACTGTGCAAGATGCTGTTTTCAATAATTGCACAGTGCCGGATGCTTGTACGCACTGTGCAATCATTGAAAATGGCATCTTGCACAGTGCGAACAGGGTATTACGCAGTTCGCGAAGTGCTACGTGTAGCTCGCGTAGTGCGAAGTGCACTTTGCGTAGCTACCGTAGCGCTACTTCGCGAACTACTCCCAGGTCTCCTTTAGACAGAGAAAGGGCCTCTTGCATAACTTGAGGCAGACAATCACTGTTGAATATTTTGGAGAAGTGGATGTCCCACTTGTCAGCTGAAATATTACATTCAATCTGGTGTAATTTGTTATCATTAAAGTAAGCCCTGTTAATAACTTCCCAGAAAGCCCTTGTGTCTCTAAATGACGTTGCTGATAGTAAGTCATCCCAAGCCTGATTCCTGACCTCCTGTTTCCTAGATTCCACAATTGCTTTATATGAGGATCTAAAAGTCTGACTTGAGCCGTAACACTTAGAGATGCTTTAAGAGCCTCTCTGAGTTGTTTTAGGGCAGCAGTACATTTGGGGCAAAACCATTTGAAAGGGCGGGGTACCTTTGGTTTCTACCGGACAACAAACTAGCCAGGGGCATGCTCACAGATGCCCTGAAAGCTCTTCATCATGTCAACAGTGTTAGCACCTTCCGTCGGACATATCATAATGTCCGGATAGCTCAGGCAAATTAGGTTTTCCAAAAATTTGCTCTGGTCAATCTTGTCCAATTTAAAATGGAGACATTTGGGGCAAAACCATTTGAAAGGGCGGGGTACCTTTGGTTTCTACTGGACAACAAACTAGCCAGGGGCATGCTCACAGATGCCCTGAAAGCTCTTCATCATGTCAACAGTGTTAGCACCTTCCGTCGGACATATCATAATGTCCGGATAGCTCAGGCAAATTAGGTTTTCCAAAAATTTGCTCTGGTCAATCTTGTCCAATTTAAAATGGAGACTCTTATTTTTAGAAAACTTTAAGTCATTAGGGCAATTGCACCCTTGGAATTTTATAAGCGGACATGAGAGACCAATAAAGATGGGCCTATGATCACTGAAAATCGAAGGAACAGTGTTAGAACTAAGTATATGAGGAGATATATGGGAGAAAGCTAAATTAAACCAATAATAGAACCTCCACTTTTGCAAATTGCATTTGGTATAATAACTTATGCTAGCTGCATTCATTTAGAACCTGTTTTAATCTAGTGTTGGCCTAACCTGTAACTAGGCCTCTTTAACATTTCATGAAGGTGTCCTATCTGTGTTCTCGTTATCTTAAAACGGGTTTGTTGTTCACTATATTAGACTAGTAGACCATTGATCTTTTCATTAACTTTGGCCTCGGATATGAAACTGAGACAGTTGACCGGATTGTGTTACATTCAAGGTTATTCACATGATTGTATCTTTGTTGGAAGCTGGGAAAATAGGGAGTCTACTTGCTCCCCGAGAACACTGTCTTTTGATTGGTTTGTTCTGTGGAAGATGATAAGGAGAAGCTTCTGGAAAACTTCTTTCATGATTTGATTGTGTGATTTTCAGAATAGTAGATCAGAACCCTATCCTAACTTTGCTGAGAGAAGACCTCTTCTCAACTCTGCTGATTTCTCCTGCTCAGAGGTTTAAGCTTCATGCTTGAATACTCAGATTATTTCCTCTGAACCTTAAATCTGTTTCATCTGATGCCGGCACCTTCCTTGTGGAATTTCCTAATGCTACTTCCATTATTTGTTTAATTTAGATTAGGAATATTCCTTTATTGGACCTGTATGGGTTATATTTTGATTGCTGTATGTTCTGTTTTGCATATTTTTTGTTATCATACATTAGTTCAGACAGCAGGCAACATTTAAATATGCATGCTTTTACTTTATTTTTCTTTCAATTTGCTAACTAATTTGATTTGTAACTTGAACTAAATTTGTTAATAAAGCCCTTGAGGATTTAACACCATACTCTGTCATTTTTGTGGAGCCATATTGGTTTCACAGTACTTGCAATGTATTTCTGATGTTAGCACATTGTTTACACTTCAAATCGACAATCAAAGTTCCATAAGACCTGTGACCTTACCAAGAGAATAAGACTTAAGGAACCCCTCTGTATCAAAGGTGTTAAACGCTTGTGTGGATGGATAGACAAAGGAATGGATGAAAATAATACACATATAAAACATCCATCCTGGAGACCAACCGACAGACATGCATGCACCCAAGAACACAGAAAGATATACAGATATACAATAACTTGTATAAACAGACTAACAGACAAGCAACCATACACACATAGTCGAATAGACACAGAGGCATTAATGCACACAAGCCAAACAACATATAGGTATAATACCCCCAGACATAAAGACATACAAGTACCCATGCACAGAGTGACAGAAATATTTTTTACATTTATTCTATTTTTCAATATTTAATAAGTGTTCATGCAGCCAAGGGCCTATTGGCGCTGATATCCTTCTCAGTGAGGTAACAGTAGCAAAAACAAAAAGGGAGGTACACATAGAAGTGTCACAAGGTTTAGAAAAATAGGAATGTTTTCAGTGAATTCCTGAAGGCAATCATAGATGCAGTGAAGCGAAAGGGTCAGGTTGTTGCATAATGATGGAGCCAGAAATTGAAAGGATCTGCCATCACTGAGAGATTCCTTTTTTTAAATTCTGGGTGTGATGAGTAGCAATCCAGATACAGGAAGTAAACAGTACGCTTCCGTTTTTTCATGGACATACCAAGCCTTGTGTAAAAAAAAACATTTGAATGGGAATCTTCACTCCACTTTGAGGCAAAGAAGAGATTGGAGGGCCTGGCTAGCATAACTGAACACACCAAGGTTGCATGCCAGTCTAACCACAAAGTTTTGAAATCACTACAAAGACTGAAGCAGATATGGTGGCTGACCAAAAAGGAGGCTGTTACCATGCCATAGTTCAGTCTAGAATGTATGCAGCTGGTGACAAGAATACCATGAGAAGGTTGAAACACAAAGGATAAGATCTTCCTTAACAGTCAGAGAAGATTGCAACAGGAGCTCACCACTAAGTTCACCTGTTTTCAAGTTGTTGAGCTAAGACACCTAGCAAATGGGGATTTGACCTTGGAAACAGGCTAAGGGGCCAAACAAACGTAGAGAGACCAAAGGAAAGGGCCCAATGGTCTGTATTGTTTCCAATCAGAAAAAGTTAATTTTTATTGTAATATAGATTAAGAAATATCCTAGAACATATATATCTCAGGTAATTGAATAAGTGAAATGCAATGTCAGGGGGCCTTGAATGAAGCCTGATGATTAGTTAGGTGTCAGGGTAAGATATGACTCAAGATGTATGATGTCATAAAAATCAAAGAATGTCTCACTATTGATGTTGAACACCTAGGTCGAAAGGGAGGACCTATGAGGAACTCCATAAGTGAGTTTTATGAGGATCTCAAAAAAGAGATCTGAAATACAGACACTTATCTATATAGGCCAACCGACACACTGTACACAAATCATTATTCATACACAGGAAAGCATAATCATACATGCAGACTTAGAGGCACATTCACACACAAAGACATCCAGGCACACGTTAGTGATGAGGTAAACAAACTGAAAAAGGAATGGATGTTTAGGCAGAGGCAGCATAGTTTGTGTGGAAGTGAAGCAGGACTCGCGCCCAAGTAATCTACAACCCTTTAAGCAGATGAAACCAAACCAGAGATGAAAAAATCAATGGAGTTTAAAGGCATATTGAATCCTTACTATTTCCTTGAAAAAAAGTTACAGATACTGGTGATTAACTTCTTCAATATCCTTATGTATCGAATAGACATTGGCAGCTCACCATAAAGAGAGGATCTGCCTTCATGTAAGAAACTGGGTTATTGGTTGAGGAGTGCGGAAGCTCCACTCAGGCAACAACCACAAGTGTGTCAGGCTAAACCACAAAAGTCACTAAATTAACCTGTGCTTAATGCTCTAGTGGATTGGAATGAAGCAGTTAGGCTTTACTTAGAGGAAATGTGACACGACCTCCTGCTCCTGTGAGGTGTCCGCTGGCCCCAGGGAGACTGAGCTGTGATCGGCAGTGACCTACAGTGTGGCTGGGTGAAGTGGCCTGGCTGAGGTCTATGGCCGAAGAGAAGAGCCAGCAGCTTGACAAGATCATCACTGCAGCAGCTGTGGCAATGCAGAGGTGAGAGTGGGCACAAAGCTGCAGAACTGGGAGACTGAGACTTGGCACATACAGGGAGATCCAAAGACCCGGGAGCTGAGGCCGCAAGGCCTGCAGAAAGACAAGAACTACTACCAGTAGGGAGTTGGACTGTGCTGCAGGGTACATGCCCCGTGAAGGGGGGCCCTTCCTCCTCGCCCACTCTTCTAGTTACTTTGCACCTGTGCTCCAGGAGGGCGGGGACGGATTGCTGAGCTGCTGCTGGCCGGGTTGAGGCCGAACTTTCTGCGCTGAAACTGTAGTGGGGCAGCGCCTCCCTCAGAACACACTGTGGCTGTTGGGCTGCCATCTCTGAACATCTGGTTGTGGGCCCTTCTGATCCTGTTTAGTGGCAACACTGGTGTTGATCAGTTCACCCCTCCCTCAGTCGATTGTGAATGGAGTGGGCTACCTCCCTGGACACTGCCACACTGACCACATCGCTAACTGTGGTGAATCTGAAGTGGATGCAGCGGTTGTTGTCCCCTCTGTGCATGTGGTGCTAGGTAATAAGCCCAGTTCATGGCCACCTCAATCTGATGCTGCCACCTGCCTAACTACTGCATTCACACATAGCCTGAATGAGGGAGAGCGTTGGGAGTACTGAGGAGACATACACATGGGACAATGCATGTGGGGATGACACCTCTGCTTTGAATTGCAAATATCCATGAGTAACTACCTGTGCCAACCTGGATGCATTGTGTCACAAACTACCTGACAAGATGGAAAAACTACACGCCAAACAGTCTAAAATCTCCTTTGGGGGCAAGCGCAACACGCAGCCAGGGGAATCAGCCCAAGATGCTGAGGTACAGGCTACACAAACAGAGGAGACACGGACTACGAGATGATGATATCCGGGCACTCCTCCTGGATGTAAAAACCAGATTGAAGGCAATCAACTCGAAACTGGACCTTCTTACTGCCCGCATGGACCAGGTCAAAGAGCGTGTTGACACACACGACACTCAAATAAATCACTTGCAATCCAGGGTGTCAGAAGCAGATGACATGCTAGCCGAGGACAGACAGGTGTTGGAGGTCATAAGTGTCAAGAATGAGGACCTGGATTCACGTTCCAGATGGAACAATCTCCGTATTGTTGGGGTCATGGAATCCATTGCTATTTCCAGGATGGATGACTACATGGAATCCCTAACACGCAAGCTCTTCGTGCCTGATTTATCTGCAGTTTTCATAGTAGAAAGGGCTCACCGTTCGCTTGGTCTGAGGCCCCCACCGGGGGCCCCAGCCTGCCCCATCAAAGCCCGACTGCTAAACTATCGAGACCGGGTCATGGTTCTGAGACAAGCAAGAGAGTGGGAGGGGTGATCAGGCACCAGGGAAATGTCCTTTCCTTTTACCCAGAATTCACCCTCACAGTGCGTGCAACGAGATGGGAGTTTTTGCCAGCCAAACGCACACTGCAGCAGCACAAAGTGCCTTATGCCCTTCTCTATCTAGCCAAGCTGCAAATTTCACATGACGGGAAGATGCACTTCTTCGCTGATCCAAAGGCAGCAGTGAGATTTGCTAAACAGCTCAGCAAAACCAGGCGATCCCTGTCCAAATATCCTTGACCATCGGAGGACGGACAAACCAGTGAATATGACTAACTATCAGTGGGTCACTGCCACAGGATTACCTTTCCTAATAGATCCCAAGTTTGAATATGCTGTTAGCTCAGGTTCCTTCCCAATTGTTCTGGATGCCCAGGAGTTGCCAGACACTCGCCACAATGGTGGCCTATACTTCTTAGATCCCCCTGTACAACTGCTCGGCCATCTTGGTCCACATGACAGGGTTGTCTGCCTGGCAAACCCATGTCCCCTTGGGATGATTCCCGAAAGTTCTATTTGTTGGTTCTGAATGGGAGCGGCATGGGGTGGGAGGATATGTTATATCAACCTGTTTTGGGAGTTGGAGTATGTGGGTGGGATCATGTTGAAGGTTTTTTGTTAGATCCAGAGGGGATATCTTGGTTATTGAGGGGCGGGGGCAGATTTTCTTCAGGGTGGGGTAATGTGGGACTATTTTTTCAGTTCTAGACTTTGCACAGTCCCTTTTGGTTTTCTACTCATTAGGCACAAGGGTGCCTTACACAAACTAACACATTGCGCACACTACAGACATCATGACTGCAGCACTTGTTCCCTGACGCTATGGCCAATGTCACATACTTAACGTGGAACATATGAGGACTAAACGGCCACCGTAAATCCCGCTTAGTGCATGCCTATCTCACCCGCCACAGGGTCGATGTATGCTTTCTACAATAGAAACACTTGACCACCAAAACTACGTCTAGATTCCGTGCTCGGTGGGGTGACAAGACTTACTCCTCAGTGAACTCAAACTATGGCAGAAGTGCCTCGATACTACTTAGAAAAGGGCTACCATGGCACACTACTCGCTCTCTAACTGACAAGGATGGAAGATATGTTATCCTGATATGTACGCTATAAAACAGCCCTTGATCATATGGCCATCTATGGCCCCAACACTGACGATCCAGGCTTTTTTCTGAGAGTCCGGAGGCAGGTAGCAGACTGGTCTGCGGGCAGTGATGTAGGGGTGAGGATTTCAATGTGGCATTGGAGGGGACCTTGAATCGCTCTGGTTCTAGGCAACATCACCTGCAGGCAGCTCACACAATCAATGCACTCATTTCAGACAACCTACTCCTAGATGTCTAGTGCCACACCCATTGTGACACACTTGAAGGCACATGCTTCTCTTCTTATCACAATTCCTAGTTACCCATAGACTTCTGGCTCGTGTCTAAACATGTCCTCACTTGGACTACGTCATTTATACATCTTCCACGCACCCTCTCTGACCACATGCCGGTGCAGCTGGTGGTCCAGATCCTGCTGACTCTCCATCACGCATTCTCATGGTGCTTGCCTCCACACGCATTGCCTGATGCGGCTTTCAAAGAAGAGATCCGTCTAGCAGTTATTGATTATTTTGCGCTCAATTCTGGGTCAATTTGATCGCCCTCCACTCTGCGGGAGGAATTAAAAGTGGTAATAAGGGGGATTTTAGTCCTGGGGGTCTCTAGTTGGCTGAGGTAGGTGCCTTAGGCCAAATAGGGACCCTTGCTTCTAAGTCAGGGAAAGGAAGGACACCTTCTAAGATAGCCCCTGCTCACCCCCTCGGTAGCTTGGCACAAGCAGCCAGGCTTATCTCCAAGGCAAATGTGTAAAGTATTTGAACACACGCTCTCAGTAACCCAATGATAACACCACAAATGGACTCCACACATATGTTTATATAAAAAGATATACGATGAGACCACACGATAAAAATCCAACATATGCATATTTGTAATATTTCACCTGGCCGGTTATTAGGCCAGCAAGCACTTGTAGGTTCTTCCACTCTTAATGAGCAATTCATGATGCTCTAATGCAGTCCTAATGCAATGCTATGCAGTTCGTAATGCCAGAATCAGGCACTTCGACATGTAAAAATAATGCAGTTCGTTATGCAACAATGAGGCAGTTCGTATTGCCAAAATAATGCAGTTCGTAATGAAACAATCAGACAGTTTGTTATGTAAAAATAATGCAATGCGTAATGCAACAATCAGGTAGTTCTAAATGCAAAAATAATGCAATGCATAATGCAACAATCGAGCAGTTCGCAATGCCAAAATAATGTACTCTGGCACCGATTGCGGTGCTCAGGACAGTCTCTATGCCACTCTGAGGGATAAAAAAGGTAGATTTCCCGTATATAGGGTGTATCGGACCTATATTATGTTAGCATGATGCATCTATACGTACACTCCCTGTTTGATATATATGCTTTTGCTTGGAGGAAACTCGTTTATTTCCTCCCTGTATATCTATTGCTAAAAGAGTAGGCCAAGAACCATAGAGACGCCATCTTCTGAACATATGCTCGAGCACAGGCCGTGATCATGTGTTGATCACGTACAGTTGTCAGGCCCCAGTTCTTCTGAGTTACTGGTAGCAGCTGAAGGTAAGCTGTTTACTCGACTGTTTTAAGACTCAAGGTCGCATCTGGCTTTGGGGGTGATAAGTGCATTCCTGAAGGCGCCGTGTCTACACTCCCAGGCACCAAGACGAAAGAGAGTCACCCCTCCTGACCTCATCAGTAATAGATAGTCAAGCCTTTGTACTGGTCTGATGTGTGCCATATATGGTCCTTTTCTGGAGCTCGAGGGCCAACTGGTGTTTTTCTTTTCACAGTGATTGTATGTGTTGAACCGAAAAGTATATACCCTCATGTTTGAATACGAGCCAACAGTCTTCTCGGCGCACCTGATGGGTGAGGTTCGGAGAGACTCCTCTATAGAGTATTTTGTTTAATAAATGATTGAACCTTCTTCCCTGCCAACTGACTGATGATTTGGTAATGGTATTAGGACTATTGGTAGGTATAGTCCTTTAGTTTATTTTTATGGTACATCAGTTGGCGACTCTGGTGGGACTCCGTGACTGGGTCGTCCTCCCCGTAAATGGGTGGTAAGGACAAGGGGTAATTCTGGTCGAGCGGGTGGACGGAAAAAGGAACCATTTTTGGTATGAACTTACTCCGCTCTCACAATCAGAGTATCCCCAGCTGCTAGTGACCCTTCACCGGAGTCCTACGGGCGTAACCCAGGAGCGGACCATGTTGATCTTCAGGAGTTGGCAGTGGAGAACACGCAATTGTACCTGTGTGCACCAGGTGAGTGGAATTGTTTTGATGTTCTTGGCATGCACTGTTGAGCAGTGCTTTTGAAGCAGTTAACTGTGTAAGTATTTGGTGGTCAGTGTACCACGGATAATTTTGGGGATCTGATGGGGCAGCATTGTGGTGGCTGCACGTATAGATGCTCCACGGACCTTTTGTGAATAATAGAGATGCCGATCGGACGCCCGGTGTGGCACATGTGGTGCACGCCCGGCCGTACTGCTCTCGGAAAAGCCTGTGGCTGTACCTGGGTAGCCTTGGGAACACATCTAAAGCGGTGCTAATGAAGCGGGCTAAGTCAGAATAGTCCCAAGAGTGAACCAGGAAGGCTGCGGGATGGTCTGTAGGTCGGTCTGTGGCTATACCTGTCTGACGGTCTCTGGGTAGTCTTTGGACTGCTTGATTTTGGTATCTGCCGGTCTTGGAATCTGAATTTGATTGATTCTCCACGAACAGGAGTCGACAGGCTCTGTTCTTTGTTTGAAAAGACGTCATTTTGAATATCTTTGTATGTACATATATATTATTGTCTTGTGTATGTTTGAATAAGCGTGAAGTTGTATGTTTTGTGAATGTTTGAATATGGCCATGTTTGGAAGTTTATTTTTATGATCGAATGAGGAACGCGTGACGTTAATAACTATGCCGTGTTTTAGCAAATTGAGTTGTTTGGGATGTTGTTGCTGCCCTAATGATACGCGTTTGGCTGAAAGTCAACCTGTCCCGCCTGAGGGCAGCCCAAGTCATGATATGTATGTAAAGCATGGTATTACACCTCTCTTGTTTAATACACTATGGCATAAATATTCTAAAGATAATGTGGAATTACAATGGCCCTTATCCGGGTCTTTTGACGAAAAAAAGATACATTTTCTGCAGGATCGATTATTTTCTAAACGTAGTCGACAGTCAATGTTTGACTCCCTAAGCCTGTGGCAGAAGGAAGCAAAGCGTAGATGTATGTGGGAGGAGAAAGTATGTAGGATGAAAGGAAATCAGACGATTACGCAGAAAGCTATAGCTTATGATGAAGCACGAACTGAACAAGGGATTGATTGTGCAGACAGACAATTTAGATTGCAAGTGGATAAGACCTATGTGGCTAGGACTGAAGCGGAAGATGAGATGGAGGATTTATTGGATACTCGTCCGTCTCCACCTTATCCTCCGCAGCGTATATATCCCGTTGTTCCCCCGACTCTAGTACAGGTCCCTTCAGCTTCCGCCCCTGTTGTTTCCTCTTCCATTGCCTCTCTGTGAACGTCCTCTGTTTTGTCTCCCTCAGTGTCTGAGACGGCTACTTTATGGCCTGTTACACTGCCGTCTTCCGTTATGTCCACAGCTGTTTTGTCTCCCCCCACCCCTGTGTGGGCTTCCCTTTCTGTGAGCACGACCCCATCTCCAGCTGTTTCGACTCCATTTCGTGCTCCGGGGGATTTTGACGCACAGAAGTTGTTTACCCGTTCAGCTGAAGGACAGAATGAGAAACAGATGATTGAGAATCAGTCATCCCAGTGGATGCGACAGCCTATTTACACTATAACTGATATATGGAACACGCTTCGAGACTATGAGCCTGTTATGCAGCAACATGCCTTGAAACACATGGCTGCACGTATTATTACTCTCTGGGAACAGTGTTTTCCAGGAGGGATGGCCCTCCAAGTGATGTATGACATCCGGGACAGGGCTCATAAGTCTGAACTTAGCCCAGATGAAATGTAAAGAAATGTGGAGGTTTTATTAAATTTTCGAGAACGGATGCATCAAAAGTGTCCCTTGAGGGACAGTCAGCATCCTATGCGAGAAGTTCATCCTATCTTTCATCCTTAAATATTGGAACTAAAGGATGACCAGGGCGTGGTGACTAGACCTCGTGTAGAGGCCCCAGTGCAGGAGCAATGGGTTTACACCCCCTGGTAGAGGAGTGAAGTCCTATTGCTAAAGTCACAATTACCCGACCCCCGTAAGAATCCCACGGCTTATTATAAAGAACTCACAGAAGCGGCCTCTTCGGCCGTCGTGACCTTAGCTGACATAGAGCTATTTTCGCATTGTTAGTTCCCGTTGACGTATGGCGTCAGGTGCATGATCAGGACCATGCTCAAGAATTAGGCGGAACATGGGAGCAGATAAAAGATTGGGACAAGGATCATAAGCCTGGAGATAAGCCGAAACCTGAATTGTTGGCATTACCTGGCCGTATTATTACTTACATGCATTCCTTAATTCCGCCTCGTAAGGTGGATTGGGACAAATTGACCACATGTAAACAGAAGAAAGATGAAAGCGTTTCTGATTGTTTCACTAGATTTGAGGGCGTATTCATTGATTTTAGTGGACAGGATTTATCGTTGGAAGGCGGCATACGATTATTTGTTAATCGTTTTGTGACCAATTTGTTACCAGAAGTCTCTGCACGGCTACAAGCCGCTGAAAGTACCTGGACCACTTCCACACCTTCGGTGATATTGGGCATGGCCCAATATTACAAACATAGAGAAAATGAGAGTAAGGATAAGACGGAAAAGAGAACGAAGGATCTTAAAACACGGGTGTTGTTGTAACAAGTTGTTCAAGGACGAGGCAGAGAGGCGGTAGAGGGTTCGTTCCGAGGGGGGCAGAAACTGAACGAGGCAGAGGGCCGGCTGTCGTTTTGGGAATATATCAGTGTGCTTATTGTAAGGAGGAAGGGCATTGGCGATCTCAGTGTCCGTTGTTGCCAGCCCAGAATGGGGCTATGAGAAGTAGAGGAAGAGATCGGGGAACTGCGGATCGCAGTGATATGCGACGAGAAGAGGCGACGCAAGTTGGACAAGAAACAAATTATTTTGAAAATCCAAGAGGTAGGCAGTATTATAATGAGGAGTGTGCAATGGACGCGACCGAAGGGTATGCTTATACATTGGATAGCCATGGACAGAGTGAGGGCCAGGTGTCAGTACCCGTTGATCAGCAAGGACCTTATGTAGAGGCGCATTTGATGGGGTCATCTGAAAAGTTTTTAGTTGATACGGGTGCAATGAATAGTTCTATTTCTCGTTCCCTGGGCCCAGGGGCTGCTCGGTCCGGGCACAATAATGTTTCGGTAGGATTCTTGGGAATTCCGGTGGTGAGCCCCATCTCCAAACCTATTCCTTTTACAATTGGTCCTGTTACAATAGACTCCCCGTTTCTTTTGACTTCCCATTGTGGCGAAAATTTGTTGGGCTTGGATTTGTTGAAGAAATTACATGCTAAGATTCATTGTTCACCTGATGGTGTTTACTTGACTATTAATTCCCTTGGGAAGCATACTTTGCAGTGTTTCACTAAAAATGAACTCCTCCCTCCTGAGTTTACTGCTATTCCAGCTACGTTGTGGGCCACTGGTGACACAGATGTAGGATTATTAAAGATTCTGCCCGTTTCTATTACTTTGAAGCAAAATGCTCGGCTTCCTCGTTTACCTCAGTACAAAATTTCTCCGGCAGGCGAGAAGGCTTTGCTCTCCATCATACAAGATTTGGTGAAAAAGGGGTGTGGTGGAAGAGACAGCTGCTAATGTGTGCAACAGCCCCATTTTGCTGATCTTAAAGAAAGCCCCTGTTGGAAGCGATCCTGACTATGCTGATACCTATCGTTTTGTTATTGATTTGCATGAAATTAATAAAATAGTGGTGCCCCAATACCCTGTGGTTTCAGACATCACTACTATTCTCACTATGATTCCTCCTACTGCTAAATATTTCTCTGTGATTGATTTAAAAAATGCTTTCTTTAGCATTCCGATTCATCCTGATAGCCGCCATATTTTTGGCTTCTCATTGTCTGGTCGCAGCTTCCGGTTCTGCCGCGCTCCCCAGGGGTACACAGAGAGTCCTAGTATCTATAGTCAAGCTCTGAAAACATTGTTGGATGATTTGGTCTTGCCCCCTGGTAATGTGCTTTTGCAATACGTAGACGATTTGTTTGTGGCCTCTGATACCGAGGAAGGTTGTAAGAAGGCCACTGTACAATTATTGTCTCATTTGGCTGCTAATGGCAATAAAGTATCCTTTTCTAAATTTTAATATTGTCGACAGGAGGTGACCTAGCTCGGTCATCTACTGTCAAAGGAGGGGAGGAGACTAACCCCTAAGCGTGTGACTACCATTTTTAATATGTCTGTACCTCGTACTCAGCGTGATGTTCGTGCATTTCTCGGCATAACTTCTTACTGTCGCCAATGGATCCCTAATTTTTCCCTTCTTACTAAACCTCTTCTGTATTTAACCACTAAAGATGTGCATGAACCTTTACCCTGGACTGATGCTTGTCAAGATGCTTTTGACTCTTTGAAATCTGCGCTTGGTGGATGGTTGCTCGCTTTCTGTGTTAACACAAGGATTTGGTGGTAAGCAGAGACCTTGTGCCTATTTCTCGACGGTGTTGGATAATGTCGCCAGAGCACTCCCTAGCTGTTTAAGAGCCAGTGCTGCGATTGCGGTGGCTATTCGACAGTCGGAAGGGCTCGTTCTGAACACTGACCTCACAGTGATGGTACCGCACGCTGTGGATACATTATTGAACAAAACAAAGACCCAGCACCTTACGAGTGCGCGTCTTACCGGATACAAATTGACTTTGTTTGCTCCACATATTACGATTAAACGATGTGCCACTCTGAACCCTGCTATGTTACTACCCCTCCCTTCGAATGAAAAGAACAATGATGTTCATGATTGTATATTTCGGACTGAGGAAGAAACGAAGGGATGAGTAGACCTGACAGACACTCCCCTATCTGACCCTCATGGGGAGTTGTACGTCGATGGCTCTTGTTTCAAGTTACCAGATGGCACGACAACTGCTGCATATGCGATAACTACTCTTTACACTATAGTTGAGGCTTCTTGAGTACCCTATCAGTTAGCACAGGCGCTGAATTAGTGGCATTGTTTCGGGCCTGTGAGTTAAGTGAAGGACTAATAGAGTAAATATTTACACCGACAGCCAGTACGCCTTCGGCGTGGCTCATAGTTTTGGCCGACTTTGGGCAGAAAGAGGTTTTCTTACTTCTCATGGTCAGCGAATACAGCATGGCCCATTGATTTTGCGATTACTGACAGCATTAACGTTACCAGAAATAGTGGCTGTAGTCAAATGTACTTCACACGAGGCAGTGGATGATGCAGTGGGGCAGGGTAATGCCTTTGCCGATCAAGTAGCTAAGGAAACTGCGAAATCCAAATTGACCTCAATGTTTGTGACTAGCTCTGCTAGGTGGGTGGCTGAAACAGAGATGTTTGATAACTTCATGGAGAGTGTCCAAGAAATACAGAAAGAAGCTACCCCTATTGAACTGGCTCACTGGAAAGAGCGAATTGGGAGACTAGATGCAGATGGTTGTTGGATTGATCTGACAGAAAAGCAGCGGTGGCTGTTGCCTAATGCATTAGTGAATGCGGTGGTGACAATGGCACATGGTTCAGCTCATATTGGGGTGAAAGGTATTTGTGCATTATTAGATCCTGTATGGTACAATCCCAATATTTCTAGGACTGCTGCTCATTTGGTACAATATTGCATGGTTTGTTTACAACATAATCCAGGGGGCAGGGAGCCTGTTCTGAGTAGAATCTTTGCACCACCATCTTTGCCTTTTGAGGTGCTTTAAATGGATTATATCCAGCTGCAGCGTTTTAACAATTTGAAGTATGTCTTGGTCGTGGCATGCGCTTTCAGTAAATGGGTGGAAGCCTACCCGACAAAAGAAAACACTGCTTTGGCAACGGCAAAGGGGTTGGTAAAGGAGTATTTCCCTCGCTACGGATTGCCTGGTGTGATCTGGAGTGACAACGGAAGACATTTTAATGCAGAACTCATCACGCATATGTGTAATGGAGTACAGATTAAACAGAAATTCCATGCAGCTCGACACCCCCAGTCCGCTGGGTTGGTCGAGAAGTATAATGGGATATTAAAGCTCAAATTAGCTAAAATTCATGAAAGTACTGGATTGAGGTGGCCTGATGCTCTGCCGCTGGCATTAATGTCAATACGAGTCACCCCACATTCTCGTTCTGGTTTGTCTCCATATGAGGTCATTTTTGGGCACCCTGCTAATGTTTGGGGCATCCTGAGACCCAGAACATTTCGTGATATAGAGTATCCTATGTTGACAGACTATTTGTATGCTTTGACTAAAGATCTTTGTTCCACTCATCAACAGGTCTCAGCAGTTTTGCAACCCCTGCCGGAAGGTCCTGGACATCGCTTGGAACCAGGACAGTGGGTTCTGGTCCGTAACTATCAGCGAAAATCCAGTTTGGATCCTTGTTTGTCTGAACCATTTCAAGTCTTGTTGGCCACACAGACGGCGGTAAAAGTGAACGGCAAGCGACACTGGATTCATGTGTCACATCTGAAAAAACTACCCCTCCCGCTTCCATATGATCAGCGAATCCAGGACGGGGTTCTGACTCAGGAAAGTGAGCGAGTTCCTCGATTCATCCCTTTTTCTGACGCCCAGGTAATTGGAGAAGGGCAAGGATAAGGTGCACCGGGCTCGGAAGGGGCTCTGTCAACAGCACAATTGATCGGATTCGTCTTCCTCTGTTTTGTTCCCTGATCAAGAAGTGCCTGGCCATACTCGATTCAACCTGCGGCCCAGAAAACAACACGGTACACCAGGTGAACATGGTAGGAGATAGGGAGAGACTTGAGTGATAGGGTACAGACCTGTGCTATGAATGTCTGTTAGATACGCTTCTTCTGTACTGAGCGAGACACTGGACTGAACATGCTGAGAGCCTTGAACATTTGTTTGCTCTGTTCAGAAAGAAAGACTGAATTTCATATTCAAAGGGGCCCAGGTTGTGTTTTCTTCAAGGGTTGTGTGAGAACATAACTCCAATGTGAGAAGTTTGTTTTGGTATTATCTTTGATGAACGATAGGAGCCTGCCAGTGAAGCTCTAAACGGACACAGGAAAGAAGCACCCTCTGGCAGGTTGGACTGCATTGCCCTAGTTTATTGTCGGACTTTTAGTTAGCATGTATCCCTTTGCTCGTTTTGTTCCTGAAGAGGAACGTCCTTTTGTACCACGCTATTTTCCTACATATATGCCTGTTTTTTCTAGTTGGACCAATCGTGTTAAAATTGCATTTATAGCTACTATTGCAATATTGCTAACTATATTACTGGGAGTATTCATATATTTCGAATTTCGCCACCCTATGCATACTGTTTTAGGAACAACTACCCCACCTCCGGAACATGTGTTTCATACTTTAGCCCCTCATAAGGAAAGGCATCGTCAGACCTATGTGAAAAACGCATTAATTGAAATGCTTCCTCAAGCACACAGTGCCACCAATACTACAAATTGTTGGGTTTGTGGTCTTTTACCATCTGTTATGCACAAGCAGGCTTGGTTCAAATTGCTTTCTATGATGTATATGCATTACACTGTGGACGCTCGAAGATTTTCAGAGAGAGATTATGAAATGATTTTAGCATATATTGAGGTTCATCAAGGGTTCAACCCCGATGGGAATAATGGAGATGGAACCTTAGATCCGAATGCCTGTATGAATATGTCTATAACGCACGCAAATTCCACTTGGTTGAAAAATGAAATTTTGGGTTTTGTTGAATTCAATTTCACTCAATATTATCGATACTTTCAGGACCGTAATGTTACTGAAGATAGGGCTATTCCAGTACCTGTATTAAACAGTACCTCTACATTTTGTGTTCAAGGAGCAGGGTACATATCAGTAGGAGAAAGCCGATGTAAATACACTTATCAGTTGCGTACCTTTAGCAGCCCTCCGTTGTTAACCCCTCCTAATGTATATTTTGTCTGTGGAGAAAGTGCCTATACTTGGCTTCCACGAGGTTGGACTGGACGCTGCTACCTGTCCTTCCTGTACCCTCCAGTCTATATTGCCCCTTCTAATTATCACAAGGATCACCGACTAGATAAACGTAGCGTGCTTATTAGGACAAATAAAAGAGTGATAGATACAACTGATATAGATCAGACCGATACTCCACTGCAGTATTTCACCGACATTATGAAGGGAGTGTTACCCTTTTGGGGGCCTATGATTACTAGACAAGAAGTACGACGTTTGTCTAGAGTAGTTGAATGGGTAATTAACACTACTGCAGGAATACTGACCAATATAACAGTAGAGCTACAGGCGACCAGACTACTTTCGCTTCAAAACCGTATGGTTTTGGACGTTATCTTGGCAGATCGAGGAGGAGCATGCCGTGTGATCGGCAGCTCTTGCTGTGTTTATATTCCTGACTCCGCCCCCTCCGTTCATTTGGCTCTACAGAAGCTATATCGTTTAGCTTCCAAGATACATGTAGAAACTGGTACGTGGTCTCTCTCTGGTTGGTTCTGGGGTTTGCTGTCTACTTGGGGATGGAAAATTTTGATGGTGCTGGCATGTATAGCCAGTATCATATTCACGTGTTGTGTATGTGTACAATGTGGACCTGCATGTTGCTCTTATTGCGTGACAAAACTCACTTCCTCTGTGTCTGGTCCATCCCCAACAGCGGTAAAAACTCAGCTAGTTCACCAGGAGCTCAAAGACCTAATGCAGATTGATGAGTGAATATTTGAAGATTGAACTGTTTTAGTTAGCTACATCATGCTAAAAGGGCCGTTCTGAGGGATAAAAAAAGGTAGATTTCCCGTATATAAGGAGTATCTGACCTATATTATGTTAGCATGATGCATCTATACGTACACTCCCTGTTTGATATGTATGCTTTTGCTTGGAGGAAACTCGTTTATTTCCTCCCTGTATATCCATTGCTAAAAGAGTAGGCCGAGAACCATACAGATGCCATCTTCTGAACATATGCTCGAGCACGGGCTGTGATCACGCGTTGATCACGTGCAGTTGTCAGGACCCAGTTCATCTGAGTTACTAGTAGCAGCTGAAGGTAGGCTGTTTACTCGACTGTTTTAAGACTCAAGGTCGCATCTGGCTTTGGGGGTGGTAAGTGCATTCCTGGAGGCGCCGTGTCTACACTCCCAGGCACCAAGAGGAATGGGAGTCACCCCTCCTGACCTCATCAGTAATAGATAGTCAAGCCTTTGTACTGGTCTGATGTGTGCCATATATGGTCCTTTTCTGGAGCTCGAGGGCCAACTGGTGTTTTTCTTTTCACAGTGATTGTATGTGTTGCACCGAAAAGTATATAACCTCATGTTTGAATACGAGCCAACAGTGTTCTCGGCGCACCTGATGGGTGAGGTTTGGAGAGGCTCCTCTATAGAGTATTTTGTTTAATAAACGATTGAACCTTCTTCACTGCCAACTGACTGATGATTTGGTAATGGTATTGGGACTATTGGTAGGTATAGTCCTTTAGTTTATTTTTATGGTACATCAACTCTTACTGACTCGCGTTCAGCTACTGCCAAATTATGTCCCTAACAAGGTTTAGGATGGAAAACAAAGTGTAGCTCCACACTCCAGCATGGCACCGCAACTCCTTGGCACGTATGGGCCGCAATACTGACTTCAGCGGAGGCTCGCTCTGCAAAGTGAGGGAAGACCGAGAGGAGCACTACTACTTTTTCCTCCCCTAGCATAGGAGCATCATTTGGGTTAATTGTTAAGAAATGCACAAAGTTGTTAATACATAAAGAGAAAAGGCTCGCTGCCAGCACGCAACCTTGGCCCCAGCGTACCATAGCAGAATTTTCTATGTGCAGATAGGTCACCAGCATTACAATTTCTTGTGGCATGCTTATGTCGTTAAGAGTTTGCCACAGTTTCTGCCTGGGAACTAGGTCAAATGCTGTCTTGAGGTCTAGAAGGGTGATATACAAACTGCTCTTACCAATGGCCACTGTTTTCCAGCAAAGTAAAAGTAAGCGAAACACCTGGTCGACAGACCCTATTTTCTCTCTGAAGCCCGCTTGATATGGGGTTAGGAACTCATTTTCTTTAACCCATGACAGTATCTTATACAAGGGTGCCTGCTAAAGACCTTCTGAATCAAGTCAAGTAAACTGATTGGTCTGTAATTACAAGGCTGGGCCTTTTCGCCTTTCTTAAACAGTGGCACTCCTTCTGCTCCCTTCCATGATCCTGGGATTGGAGCGCCATCAGCCATGGTATTAAATAGCACATGCATATATTGTGACCAACCAGGGATGTACCGAAGAAAGAAGTCACCATTTATACCTTCGGTCCCGGGGCTTTTGACTGAACTATTGAACTAATTGAGGTGATTATGTCATTCAAAGTGAAAAGAACACCATTAGTTTGAAAGTGCCTCCCAAGTTGTTCTACCAAAGCGTTTGGAACTTCTTGGTCAGTATAAAGGGTAGAAAAGTATGCATGCCAATCAGAAGCAAAGATATGATTATCCGGTTAAGGGGCTCCTGACTGTTTGCCCCACACCACCAGAGACTTCTCCCTTCTTTAACGAAATAAAAGTCTTAATATATTATAAAATCTCTATACATGTTTGGAAAACGTGACAACCTTCCAGAACCCGTACAAGACCCTTCAAAAACATTTGAGGTAAATGCATCCTTGCTATCATTAAAATTGCCATCTGTAACTTCCACATTTTGTAGATGTGACTCTTGAACAGTTGAAGGACACAAACTCTCACTGTTAACTAACTTCTCATTTCCGGTACCAACCTGCATAGGAAACTCTGATGACTCACTTGTGATGGTGCCATCTCTGTTGGGTTCAAAAGTGCCTGAATGATCATAGGTGGTAAAACCTTCATTTTCATTTAAACCTACATCAAACCAAATATTACTTTGTTCAGAACATGCGTTATCATTGTATGCGCGCACCATAAGATCTCTTTGCCCACATTTGAGTTTGATGACGTCGCTTTTGTTTCTCGACCCCAATTTAGGCAAGCGAACGGAACCACTAGAGACTTCCACCACTTCACTAGGTTGGTAGTATTTGGATTCTCCTTTCTGCTTAACAAAAGGCTTTTTGACAATAACCCAATCTCCCTTGCAGATGTCCTTGACAATGGCTCTGTGGATCTTGTCGTGGTATTCTTTTGACTTTAGTTGTTGCTCCAGAATACTATCTCTCACTTTAAGCATAGAGTCATCCAATTTAGTCACCTCCTTACTACGTTCTTGATGAATGGAAAACTTTGGAGTGATGGCCGTGTTACAATGCCTGCCTCTCATAAGAAAAAAAGGGGGAATACCCTGTTGCACTGTTGACAGTGATGTTGTACATATCAACTCTTTCTTGAGTAAAATCAATTACTGGAAAACCAGCGGAAAGTGCCATCTGAATACCATCTTTAAGGAATCGGTTAACTCTCTCCACTTGTCCATTGGATTTGGGTGACTAACAAGGAGTTTTCTCCTGGCGGATTCCATTCCTCCTTAAAAATGAGATCATTACTTCGGAGGTAAGCTGTTTTCCATTGTCCGAAACTAATACATGCGGAAAACCTTCCAGATAAAAACGTGACTCCAAAAATTCTATTACACATTTGGAGTCTATGGTTGACACAAATTTGAAATATATCAATTTACTATAACAGTCACACAATACAATTAGAAACCTTGAATTATATTCTAAAGCATTAAACGGACCGGCAAAATCTATGGCAACTTTGCTCCAAGATATACTGGGTATGTCAACTAACTGCATTTCTTGCACTCTACGCTTCCAATGTTTATCTGACTTCAAACATATTGAACAATTATCCACAAATGCATTGACACATGAGTCCAAACCTGGCCACCAATAATATTGCTTCAACAACTTCTTGGTCATGGTTGACCCTAAATGGGTATTGTGAGCTAATTCAACTAGGCGTTTTCTTAGTTTGGTAGGTGGGACCAAAAGATCCCCTCTTAAAACAAAAACTTTCTCAATGCTTAATTCATCTGCAACTTGCACATATGTTTTTAAATAAGCATATACATTCCTGACTGGCGGCCACTTACTCAATATGTAGGCTTTTACTTTGCTTAAAACGGGGTCTTCCTCTAATAGGTTCAACCATTCAGATTCTTCGCAGACCTGTGCTGACTGGTTAAAACTATTTACATACGACACTACACATTCGGTGTCTTCTTCCATTTTGGGTTCACAACTGTTTAAAGGGAGGCGTGATAGAAAGTCAGCTCTTATATTATTTTTACCAGCAATGTGTTTGATAGTAAAATTGTATTCTTGAAGTTTCGATAACAACCTGACTAACCTTGCAGACACTTTGCCATTACCCCTACCACATCCATACATTAAGAAAGTCAAAGGTTTATGATCGGTGATCAACTCAAAACTTTTTCCACATAAGTACATTTTGAGCTTCTCAACAGCCCACACACAGGCTAGTGCTTCCCTCTCTATAGTGCTGTAGTTAATCTCTGCATCAAGTAAACGTCTAGAAATGAAAGCAATGGTATGTACATTACCTGCTACCTTTTGAGTGAAAACAGCACCTATGCCCACTGAACTTGCATCCACAGTGATGACATTGGTACCATCAGGGTCATACGGTTTCAAGGTAGGGGCTCTCACAATGGCGTTCTTGATCTCTGTGAAAGCAAGATCTTGATCTTCAGCCCAAACATATTTTTCTCCTTTGCGCAGTAACACACGCAATGGCTCAACTATTTCTGAGTAGTTTTCTACGAAACATGAGTAATATTCACTGATCCCCAAAAATGATCTTAGGGTATCCTTATCAGCAGGTTTAGGGGCATCCGTAATGGCTCTGACTAAGTTGAGTTTAGGTGTTATACCATTACCGCTCAAAATATGGCCCAAGTATTCTATTTCACTTTGAAGGAACTTACACTTGTCTTTAGCGACTGTCATGCCTCTCTCGTTCAATTTGTTAAGTACAACATCTAAAATGTCATTGTGCTCTTCAATAGAACCAGCATGAATAAGGATGTCGTCCTGAAACTTCTGAACGCCCAAAACTCCTTTAAATATACATTCCATCAATTTTTGAAAAACACTGGCTGATGAAGCCAACCCGAAGGGGAGTCTTACAAACCTATATGCCCCCAACGGAGTAATGAATGTGGTTAAATCTTTAGATTCCTGTGATAGTTGGACTTGGTGATATGCCGATTTGAGATCTATAAGCGAAAAATATCTTGAACCCTTAGTGGCCGCTAGAATTTCCTGGATTTTGGGTAAAGGAAAACAGTCAACCAAGATATTTTTGTTTAATGATCTCAAATCTGCGCATAGGCGTACCTCGCCATTTTAAAAAAAAAATCAAAACTATAGCAGAAACCCACTCTGCTGAATTGGTCTGTTCAATAACACCTTCATCGACCAACTTGTTGAGAAGATTTTGCAAATCAGCTTTCACAGACAAAGAGATGGATCTTACCTTATCCTTAACCGGTATAGCATTTTTCTTCAACTTTATAGCATGTTTAAACCCTTTGACACATCCAATTCTGTCTTCAAAAAGAGTCTCATATTTACTTAGTATAGATTCCACTTTGTCTAAAGATGACAATAAATCAAAAGTAGAGACTGCATGAACAAAATTTTCATCTAAAACAATGGGATCAATTGCGCCTGGTTTAAGAATTATGCCCAGACGTGCTAAATCTTTCCATCCTACAATGTCTCTGCCCCGCTCTGCAACATAAACTTTTGTAGTAATGGATCTTCCTTTTATGTTCAAATTATCTTGAAAATAACCCAACATATTTTTGTCAAAATCCCCAAATGCCTTAGGATTGACATCGGAAGCAAGTAAATCAGTATTTGGCCAATGCTTTTCATACTTCTTATCAGAAATAATGGTAATTGGCGAAACTGAGTCCGCCATAATATTTATTTCGACATTGCCGATGTGCGCAATACCAAGTGGACCTTTTATGGAATCACAAGGGTCATCTACTGTCAACAAAATATTAGAGCACATGTCTTCTTCAAAATCATCTACGGTACTAACTTTGACTTTCTGGAATCTTTGCGGTTTGAAATTGTTGCAAACATCAGCGAAATGTCCTACCTTAAAGCATTTAGTGCATTTCCTCCCCTGTGCAGGACAACCTGGAAAGTCCGCCTTATAATTCCTTGAACCACATCTAAAACAAATAAAAACATTTGAATCTGCACTTTTACCGATTTTTCCTCTTTTGTCACTATTAATTACATGTTTCTTATGCTCTTGAACATAGTATACATCAGTCTTTAAGTTCTTATCAGAAGAGAGTTCCTTTGTGCTTTCAAGAGACCGCTCAATACCTTTAGCTATGTCTATAGTTTCCTGTAGAGAAGGGTTTCTGCAAGCTAAAAGCCTCTCCTGGATTTTTTTTATAAAAAGCGATAAAAAACAAACTGGTCTCTAATGTATACATCAACCATGTCATTAAATTCACACTTGGTAGCCAAAACATGTAAACAAGCAATGTATTCTTCAATTCTCTCATTTTCCAATTGTTTGCGCATTGCGAAACGATGTCTGCCTATCATTATGTTGGGTTCCTCTACGAATTGTTTTTCTAACCGTTTGATTGCTTCCTGGTATTCATCCATAGGTATAAACTGACCAGGAAGTATCTCGTACTCCGGCAAACTGTCAAAAATCTCTTGGCCTGCAGCGCCTAATAACCCAAATAAAATGTCCTTTTTCCTTTCGGGTTCATACTTTTTTCCATCTATCGCGACCAAGTAGTTCTCGAATGCCCTTAACCAGTTTTTCCATTTCATAACTGGCTTTCCTGGGTCAGTTAAAAATGCTGCAGGCGCATTTATGTTGGAATTACTAGACATAGTTGTGCTAACCAACTCTTCTTCTTTCTTAATAGTGAAAGCTATTTTGGCTGTATAAGAGGTATTGCAGAATTTATCTGTTGAATATGCACCTTTTAACCACCTTCAAAATATCAAATTTGAATAAAAGAATACGCTATTGTTTTCAGAATTAAACTTATTTTTTTGGGAAGTCTGTCAAAATGTATGAAAAATGATGAATTCATTAAATAATCCCATAAGATTTGAATGCATAATGAATTCTCACGTTGAATAACAAAATAAAAACGATTATAATTGAAATTACCTTGTTTTTGAAGACAAGCGAAAATTTTCGGAACGTAGACAGAAACTGCCCGAGAAAAACGCTATCAGCACTTACTAGAAGATGGTTGTCAATCAAAATGGCGTCGCGTAGCGTCAAATGTGCGTGCATACGTGGATGTTGAAAGAGACGTCATCACAAAGTCAGTTACAGCTGCAACTGACGTTGAGAACAAACAGTTACAGCTGACCAGGATTTCGCCATTGGCAGAACTCTAACGGTTAACGAATTCCACACTGACTAAGAAATATGAAGGAAAACACGCAACAAAATAGTTCACCATTAGTAATTAACGGACAAGCATGTAGAAGAATTACGTAGTAACTTGCCTGGATATAATTCTTCAAAGAGCTTGATTCTCTGCGAAAACTTGCGAGTCAGCTGATATCAGCGTAGTGCGAAAATCATTACAGTCCGACATTGAAGAAAGAAAAAAAAATACGTCGAAGAATTAGCAAACAATTAATCAGAGTTAGACAAATTAATTATTAACTTGCCTGAATAATTGTTATAGAAGTCCTCGCGAAATTGTCACATTCGAACTTCAGCCTAAGCGGGCCTTTTCATCAAATTTTCATCCCGTACCTCGTTGCCATTTGAAGTGTCGTGGTTGTCCGGAATCATAACATACAAAGGTATGCTTTTAAACATGTATTTATTTATTCATATAGAGGCCCACAGTCAGCTGACAATAGGGGTGACTGCAAGGCAACAGCTGGTGGAGGAATGTCAACGTCGACAGTGACGCGAGATAAGTAGGGGGTGTGTATTCTAAATGACATGGTACAGACACTGACCAATAGGAATACAACGGTGAACAAGCATGAGTATGGAAGATTGCTAGAGATAGCATATACACCTAATAGGCAGACTGAGCTCGATATATAAGGTATACAACACCCTCCTCCCTACAGAGAATACTGCTTGCCCTATCTAGAGATTCGCACCTGCCCATAAGGATCACTGTTGATGCACTTGGATCCCTATTAGATGCTGGCCTGGCTGCCATGTTTTCTTCTGCCTGCTGGTACTGTCTTGGGTTTTTCTGCAACAATCTCGCAAATCACCAGTTTGTTGATGAAACACAATAAATATCCCTGGTTGACTGTGAGTTTTCTCAAAAGGTTCATGTATACATTAAACAGCATAGATTTAAGAAATTGTTAATTGTGGGATTTAGTAGTTTATTGTGGTCAGTTGTGATCCATCTTGACCAATTGGTTGCGATTTGAAAGGAATGAGACAGACCAAATCAGATCTTCTCAATTACATGCAGGTCCAAGGGTATGAATGAGCAGATAATGTTAAACTGTATAAACAGCCATAAATTAGTCCAGACGGATGAGGAGGCAGGTGTTATCCATTATGCTGTTGGAATGATCCAACATGTTTGATTGATGCTGTTTTTGTGCAGCAGCTGTTTCATAAACCTGACTGACAAGAGGAAAAATGGTGATCATAGGCATATGTCTTTGTCCAGTCATACGATGCTTGTAAGTGGTGTCTACTTACAGAGCTGATCGTGGTCTGCCTATGTCTTTTTAGTAGTGATGTGATTTGTCCTGTGTTTAGTGATTCTGGGAAGATACATTGCTGGAAGGATGCGCGTGTAAGTTGACACTCTGCTTGTTTAAGAGTTGGTAAAAGATTTATGAGAGGCATAATGAGAATAATGTCTTCGCCATACAAGAAAATTAATCACTTAAGAAGGATCATGTAATTAACAGTCAAAGGTTCTAGCAGCAGCAAAGCACTGGTGCCAATATTATCTACTGTGAGGCGAAGATGAACTACCACAGCCATGAAGATGGACTCATAGATGGGGTTGGGGAACTCCCGTTTGGAAAGGTTGCAGAATGGTGTGGTGTTTAAAAAGCTCAACAGCAGAACAGCACCTTTTTAAAGCAACTTGCGAAAAAGACACATTTAAAATGGACCGATAGATGCTTAGCTCTGAGTTATTAAGTGAAAGGTTTTTTTTAGTGAAGGTCAGATGATGCTAAATACCAAATCTGGGCAGGAGTTGTTTGTTGCTTTCTTATTTTGCTTTTCCACGAGTTAGTCAGTTACGGTATATAGGGGCATATCAGCAAGGCGAGGCGATAGAATTATCGCCGCTTTTGCAGCCGTTTTTGGCCGAAAAGCGGCGATAATTTTATCGCCTAATTAGCAAGCTCACGCTAACGCGTGAAAACTTGCGTTAGCGTAGGAATTCCTAAAGCCCAGCTTTGCATCTCTAATGAGATGCAAAGTGGGCGTTCCTGACCTGACATGACAGGAGAAATGTCGCTAAGCGACATTTCTCCTATCATCAAGCCCCACGCTATGAAGCATAGCGGCAAGAAAAGTAGCGATAACCCCTGTTATCGCTACTTTCCTTACGCCTGCTTCAGGACTGACTTAGCCATGATATCCTATGGAAGGTGGGTATCATGGCTAAGTTTGTGAGTCCCTATCATCAAGCTAACGCCACATTGCGTGAGATTATCGCTGGGTTATCAGCGATAATCTCACATTAGGCAGTTAGCGTGAGGTTTTTTATCGCTTTTGAGGTAAGCGTTGCTAATAGCACGCTATCTCAGCGATAAAAATCCACGCTAGCTGGCGATAATTATCCTAGCGCTAAGTGCGCTTAGCGATAATTATCCCCGGTTGTTGCTGATATGCTCCCTAGTGCGGTGCTGACACTAGATAGGCAGCGCAGACTCAGACTAAGCAAAGAGGCTTGCTGTAACACATGACTCGTATATTGACAAGCATATAGTCACACAAAAGATGCTTTGTATTCAGACGTTATATAAATGGTGGGGAAGCAGTTAGTCACTCCATATAACTTTGGGGCATATTATCAAGCCATGCGATAAAATTATCGCCGCTTTAGCGGCAGAAAACTGCCACTAAAACGGCGATAATGGACTTGATAATATGCTCTATGGAATTCCAATTGAAGCCCATGTTGGACGTCCTTTACATCTAACATGGGCTTCAATTGGAATTCCATAGAGCATATTATCAAGCCCATTATCGCCGTTTTAGCGGCAGTTTTCTGCCGCTAAAGCGGCGATAATTTTATCGCCTGGCTTGATAATATGCCCCCAAATTCGGAACAGAGCCATAAAAGATAAAATCCTACCATACAAATAAAGCTACATTAAAACTAAAATTATAAAATCACACAATTACATAAAGGACACCATAATAACTTTAGAAATATAAAATTTTTGAGGTTATATAATTTTACAGCTGAGAACGATTTTCACAACGGCATATCCAAGCTTCAGACAATAGTTAAAGGACATTAAAATGAGTGCAGTAGTTCACACATATACAAAAACTGACAAGCCTTTTTAGCTCAATGATTTTCTAATTCTGAGAGCTTGACATACACAACTTATGATAGCAGAGCAACACAGTTCGCACTCTAAAAGTAAGAGGTGATGCAAGGACATGGTGTGGGTGCCAGAACCAAATGAACGCAGAACAGGACTTTAAAAAAAGCATTCTGGGTTGAGTACCACAAAAAAAAAAAGTTCAAGTGTTTGTTTGACAATACCATCGCTAGGACAAGGAGAAAGGCTATGAAACCATGGACCCACCTGAGAGTGGTCTATCAAAAAGTGTACGATAAATAATCTGAAACGTGTTGGACAAAATTGTATTCAGAATTGCTAACCTAGAGAAGATAGCGTTCGACTCATTCCTTCTGCTTGAGATCAAATTAATGAGCTATTGTAGATAAAGAATGACATTTAGAAAGTCTCTCTGTGCCGGAAAAACAAAGGGCCTCATTTACTATATTTTGACGCATGGCAGCTCAGCGCAGCAAGCCTTCCTGCTGCGCTGCCATATGTCAAAATAAAAGGGTAGGAATGCGCCGGGGCATTCCTGTCCTCCCTTGCGACAGTGCACAACCAGCAGCTATGCGCCAATGCAGACAACCTTGCGTCATGTTGCTAGGGTGCCTGTGTTGCTGGAATTACTGTTTTTGTGGAGGAAGGGTCACCTTCCTGCACAAAAACAATAACTGATGGCATTTTCATCTTTCTATGCATGCTTCACAATGCAACATGCATAGAAAGAGGAAAAAAGAGGATAAATAAAAGTATTTCTCCTCATTGCATCACTCCTATGCCTTCCCTGGGGAGGCAAAGGATTGTGACGCATTCCCAGCTTTACAAAATTTTGTGATGTGCCAGGTTCCATGGATGTCATGTAGGAACACCCATGGAAGGCCCGTTTCACGCAGAGTAATGCGTGAAAGGGGGCCATATTTTAAAGGCAATGAAAAGTCACGCAGGGTGACTTAACGTAGCCTTGAAAATATGGGCAAGCCCATTGCACTGCCTGTCCGTCAAACAAAGTGATGCACCAGCGGCCCAATGGGCTTGTAAATGAGGCCCAAAGATTTTTCCTCGCTTTTTGCGCTGCCAGTAATTACATTGGGAGAGTAAAAGAGATGGGACAGTCCAATATTTATAAAGAACTTTTTAACGTAAAGTGACCAAGCAATAGAGGCAGCGTGTTCTAGCTTTGTACAATCGTCATTTATCTTTTTAGAAAACGAGGTAAACAGTAGCCTCAGATTTTAAGCCCCAAAAGCAGAAGGGTGACAAAGACTATGGACCTTATTATGAGAACAGAGGTCCTCAGGACCGCCACACTCGTGGTGGCATTTCGATCACCACCACACTGAGGCTCTGCCCACAGTATTCTGAGTGTGGCGGTCTGACCACCATGGACTGCCGGCTCTGCGGGGGTCAAATGTCCCGCTGGGCCGGCGGTCTAAAACTGGCCTGAATATGCTGGCAGTGCTGCTGCCGGCACCGCCGCTCATATTAAAAGTGCCTTTTCATGTCAGTGAGCCCACCATGAAAAGAGTAGTGGAGAGGCAACTAAGGGGGCCCTAAAAGGGACCACTGACGGATCTGGGCCTGAGGCTGCATGTGGGGGGGCACATGTTGTGCCTCTTGTAATTTCACCCCCATTCCTGCACAGTGCGGAATGCATGTCACACCATGCAGGAATTTGGTGAGACACTGTCACAGCAGTAGGCTACATGTTAGGCTCTCCTATGAGCCTAACAGCTTACCACCATGAGACAGCCACAGCACTACCACCCACCATGGATACACTCATAATCTGCTGGGCGAATGCACTACAGGCTTGGCGGGCCTCCTGTCGGCGGGGCGGTGCCAGATCAACAGGAAGACTGTCAAACTTGTAATAAGGCCCTACATCTTCAAGGTAAGGGAGGCCAGATTCCAGATGGGTAAGGAAACTGTCAGTAGGGTTTGCAAGGAGCCTGCACAAATATTTGTTTTCTATTACTTGAAGTGTACCTGGCAATGTGTATCACAAAAACACCTGCCCTGTAGTTACCCTGAGATAGGCATTTGGATCTATACAAAGTAATTAGCTCTTTAATTGGTTTTGACCCAATTTCTTTGAAAACTGGAAAAATGCCTCTATGGCCCTCTCAAGCTTGCCAGCTCTGTGAATTAAAACTTAGGTCACATGACAACAGTACCCCAAGACAATTGAAGTTCTAGACTTTAATAATGGGAATCCCTGCAATATTGTAGAGACAGGTGAGAGTCTTTTTGGGACGGCAGATCATGGTATAAGACTTTGTGTGATTAATTTTCAAGTTGAGCTCCCCCATGAAGTCATTAAAAATTTCTAAGAACAGCTGAAGGGTGTTCACATTTCGGGCGATTAGAACTGTGTCGTCCATGTAAAGAAGCACGGGGATGACGCAGTTCCCAACTCATGGTAGATCATAACCTCTTCACACCAATTTGCTCTCTAGGCGTTAAAATAAAAAAGAAATAAAAAGGGGCTAAAATACAGCCCTGTCTTACACTCTTGCTTGAAAGAAAATTGGGGTACAATCTCCATTCGTGTTATATCGAACCAGGGCCTTCAAATCCTGGAGCAGTATTTTCAAAAGGTCAATCAAGGCTGGGTTAATCCCAGCTTTCTCCATCATTAGCCAGATTTTTTCCCTTTCTACCAGGTCGAAAGCGCTCAAATGGTCCATAAATGTCATATGGAGCGCTCTGCCCTTGGCTTGCAAATATTTTCCAGAAATCATAAGAAGGCTCAATCCTTGTTCCACAGTACAGACTCCTGGATGAAGCCCAAATTAGTTCTCCATAAAAAAAAACTTGTTGTCACTGGCCGATTCCTCAAGTAGGTGAAGGACTACCCTGCCTATGATCTTAACAGATGAATACAGGAGGGGAATCTGTAAGAGAAAGTCAGGTTCCTGTTACCAATTTTGAAAATTGGAACTATGATTGAGTCCTTCCAAGAATTGGATATCTGCCCTTTCACTACACTATGAAAAACATCGGTTAAGAGAGGGGTCCAAAAAGAAGGGTTTTGTCTAAAAACATCATTGGGTACCCGATCTGGACCTGGTGCTTATCCTGGGGAAGAGTTAATGTCTATTGTGTAACTTAGGGCTGAAACTTCGTCTTTAAACAGAGAAAGGGTCTCTTGCATTACTTGAGGCAAACAATCATTGCTGAATATTTTGGAGAAGTGGATGACCCACTCATCAGCTGAACTATGTCATTCAATCTACAGTAATTTGTTATCATTAAAGTAAAGCCTATTAATACCTTTCCAGAAAGCCATTGTGTCTCTAAATGCTGATGCTGATTGTAAATCATTCTTAGCCTGATTCCTGACCTCCTGTTTCCTAGATCTCACAATTGTTTTACACGAAGATCTAAAAAGTCTGACTTGAGCCATATTACGTGGATACACTTTCAGAGCCCCTTGTTTCAAATGGACAACAAACTGGCCAGGGGTATGTTCACAGATGCCCTGAAAGCTCTTCATCACTTCAACAGTGTTAACGCCTTCTGTCAGACAGATCATAATGTACAGATAGCTCGAGGAAATTAGGTTTTCCAAAAATGAGCTGTGGTCAATCTTGTCCCATTTAAGATGGATACTCATAAAAGTCATAAGGGCAATTTCTCCCTTGGAATTTCAAAAGGAAACATGAGAGAACCATAAAGATGGGATTATGATCACTTAAGATTGAAGGAATGGTGTTAGAATTAAGAATATGAGGAGATATATGGGGAGAAACAAAAATGTAATCGATTATTGAACCTCTACTTCTGCCGGTAAATGTGGGACGGGGGACCCATTTCCTTCGAAAAATCTCAACTACAGGCTAATTTAAAGTTTATGATACATTGGTACAAGATATCCCCATACAAAGTGTGTAAGAAGTGGGTCAAATTGCTTGCTTCCTATAGAACAAATGGTGGAGTTAAAGTCAGCCATCCAAAGAATAGCCTTCCTGTTCAGATAGCTCATAAGATAATCTGATCCAAATTGCATCCAAATCCTTAATTAAATCGATAGGGTGATTAACAAAATAATTAAAACATATACTTATCAAAGGAACATCCAAAAAACCTAGCATTGCAAGATGCAATATTTAAGAACAGGGTGAACAGCATAACTTTTCCACTTTCATTTCTTAAAGAGACAAGGAACCCCCCTTAGCTCTGCTTGAGGCAGAAGGTACAGCCGGTAGACAAACAATTGAAATCATTCTATATAAAAATCCTCCTGGAACCAGGTCTCCTGGCAACACACAATGTTGATATCCTTGATAAACTCCAACTAATCAGCATAGTCTGGTTTATTCTAAATGCCGGCAATATTCCATGACATGAAGCAGAGTGTATCCGCAGACGATGCGCTTTCCATATGTAGTAATAGACCAGGGGGATGTTCTAAAGAGGGAGCTCAGCTTGTCGTCAAGTGCAGGGTCATCAAAATCATAGATTCAGCCAGTCAGTCAACCTCAGTCTATTCCTCTAGAACTACAATGCGGTTAGAGTGATTAAATACAGGGGCAGATGTAGAACTACCACATCCTAAAAGCCTCTGTGACAATGAAGACAACATGGGGGGACGGTAGAAGTAACCCAGGGGAAATGCTCAAATTGAACCTGAGCCTTTGGGATGATGAGTAATCCTATGCAGTGGTGGCTCGCCGAGGGAGTACTGAGGGCGGTGAGTTGGGGCGGGGATGTAGTAGAGTCTGAGATACGATGGACAGGAGTAAGGTAAGTAATTAAATAGCAGCGCGCAAGGTAAATTGTTTTATTTATTTAATGACTCACCTTACTCTTGTCTGTGGTATGTTGGACTCTACTACCCCCCACCCTGCCCCTTCCCTGCCCCACAACCCCGCAGCACTCTCTCGGCGAGCCTCCACTGATCCTATGAGGAAGTTGCCCTGCCATGTGAAAATTTGGAAAGTGTATTACAAAACACTCCCCTCTGACAGTCTTCTGAGAATCCCATACCCACCGACCCTTCTGATTATAATCATATCAGAAAGGAGTGTCGGCGAGCCAGAATTTGTGTTGCACCAGTGAACAACCTTATTCTTCATACTGTACCAGTTCTTCTGCCCACCTGTCTGCTCTGGTGCGCTGATCAAAATCAAGGTGGAGAGAGAGGAAACAACTATAGCCAGTTCACTTCCCCTAGGAATACATGTCTGTATCAATGGGAACTAGCTACCAGGTAGAAGCTCCTAGTGTATGTTTGTTAAGGGACAACACACTTGTGAATCAAGAAGACTCTCATTCACCAACCTAGTTGGTGACATGCTTCATCATCGGGTCCCACCGAAGGCACCTAGTGCACCTTGGGTGTGCTTCAACGCCTGGATACAGCCGAGCAGGTTTTGTGCAGTGAGTGTGCAGTGAAAGTTAGAGGAGTGTGAGTTAAAAGCTGTCCAGAGGGTCCCAGGTTACTCAAAAAGACTATTTAAATGTTTGGGCCCTGGGCAGTGGTTAAAAGAGAGGTGAATATCAGTGGAGGTCTTTAGTGGCTCCGATATCCTTTGTGGTCAACATGTTTCAGCCAGACTCTCAATATTGGGCTGGCTTTCTTCAGGACCTTATGTGAGTGAATTTTAAAAGGTGGTCTAAAGACATAGTATATTAAAGACCATCTATGGTGCGCACACGCTAAGGTGCGTTCTGTGTTAGAGGATAGTTTCTTCTAGCAGCGCATTTCCTGTTAAGGGAGGAAAACCGACAGACAAACATACAAACAAGTACACTTAAAAAAGCTTCATATGGCACATTGTATCATGTGAATCAGGAGCATGGTGTCCGTGCTCTATGCGGGTAAATTGCGTAGTGAGGATGGAGTGTGGCGTTTTAGTGCACAGTGTTTTTTAAAAGAAACAAGCAGAACCGCCTTGTATATATGCGTTATCATGTGGTAATCAATTTACGGTATGCGTGGTACATATGATTGTAAAAATTGCAAAATTACTCCCCTGCGCCTTTTCCGAGCGGGCTTGCGCCCAAATGCATCCTGCACAAGATGTGCCCACACCCCGGTGGACTTTTTCCATATTGTTTGGGCGAGCCCCCGGTTGGAGCAATTCTGGGGATCTATTGAGTACTTGCAGAGGTGTTGGGTTGGGAGGTTCCGCACGACCCACGTTACTCACTGCTGGGAATCACGGATGGGCTGGATGGGTCCAGGAATGATAAGTTCTTCTTTAATACAGCCTTGGTCGTGGCCAAGCGAGACATAGCGGCGGCTTGGATAAGTCCCGAGCCACCTGATCCGGGGGGGTGGATTGGTGCGCGACCCAGGAGAAAGCCCTGTACATGTCCAAGGGGTGCAGCAAGAAGTACCGTAGAGTATGGGGGAGGTGGTTGGGTAATGTTGAGGGTTTTGGGTAACCTGCCTTTGTATTTTGCCTGTGTAGGACTTTTGGGGGTCGTGATTGGGGGTTGCATTGATCATGGGAACGTAATTCTTTTAATGACTTCTGTGTACTTGTTCATTTGTTCTATGTGTTTAAAACCAATAAAACTTGATTATCAAAATAATTGCAATGACGGTAACTCTTCCTCAGAGATTCTCTGGAAAATGCCCCATGAGGTCCGTGTAGGGGCCGACCTATTGTCACTCACTGTGTGATAAGGGAGAAAAGACCCAGAGAACGTTTTAAACTTACGAGCCCGGTAGTCGGGAACCCCCCAGCAACGATCCCACTTACTTCATCAAGATCAGGGACCCGTCTCCGTACCTATTGTGGCCGCATCAGAACTAGGCCTGGGCAAAAATTTCGTTCCGTTCGCGGAAATTGCGATAATTTGACATTTTTGCGTTCCGCGGAGAGCACGAAAATGTCAAAAATTCCGGTTTCCGCAGCTTGGCGATAATTTGTTTCTTGCTCGCGCTGTAAAATGATACATTCTCGCGCGCGCGCGATTGCCTTACCTGAATCCCTGCGTTCGCCGACAAGTTTTCTTGATCCGGTCGCGTTCTCCATGAGATGTTGTATTGTTTTTAGCCATTTGCGCTGTCTCGCGACAGTTCGCGCCCGCAGTGACGTCATGCGTCGCGCGATCACGTCTTTCTTCTCGCGATCATGCACCGCAAGAACAACTCAAAACAAGATGGCCGCGCCCGCAAGCAACCACATGGGTAAGTTGGCGACCCGCAACCATGCAGAAAATCTCGCGAACATGCCGGAAAAAAACTTCCGCATCTTCGCGATATTTCTGCTTGTTTGCGATAATTTTAAACATTCTCGCGATAATTTGCGAAGGTTAATTCCGCAAATTCCGCCCACCCCTAATCAGAACTCCAGCATTGTGGCATTCGATGTCAGCAAGAATAATAACATTTGGTGTACAATCTGGATAAAGTTGCATGTGATCCGTACACTTTAGCCTTGAGTCTGAGCCTCCTTAAGCTGGGGCTAGTACTGAAGAATGGTTCCCAATGGGCAGATCCGGCAAAGCACGTAATATAAAAGTGGTGAGGGCTGCAGAACTACAACTCAATGGCTAGTCAGAAATTTCAGTTTGATGGCAACCAGACTCATATGAAGACGTACCCATTTTTATTTGAGCAGGAGATGGATGGGAGCACAAGACAGGGTTGAAGAGGATGGCTGGAATCTGGTTGTGTAAACTGACTTTGGGTCATTAGCACTTTAGCCCCCAAAGACTTAAGATGAGAAGAGAACTTTTTCTGAAACTCCAGCATAAGAGACTGCAAAGCAGCTTAATTAAGTGCCCCCCTTTCAAAATGCTATATATATATATATATATATGTTCCATATGAGTTTAACTGTTAATCTGTGTGCATTTTATGAATCAACAGTTCTAAATGGCTGTATCTTCCTTTTAATGAGAGTGTGGTGTATATATAGTTACTGTTAGATTTGGGAGTCTGTAGTTGGCAGAGGTAGGTACCTTTGACAAATACGGACCCCAAAATCTAACTTTGGTGGCAGCGGTGGGATTGGGCTTTCTGAGGGACTGCGTGTTGCAAGGAGCTGGAAGCGCGACTCACAAAGAAGAAGCGTGCCGCTGCTGCAGCCGCTATCATCGCATCACTGAACAAGGGTGTCGCCGTTGTAGCTGTCGCATCGCATTGCAGAAGCATCTCGCATCACCCGGGAAGAGAGTCGCCGCCGCAGCCCTTGTCATCACATCACTAAGCAACGGTGTCGCCGCTGCAGCTGTTGAATCGCCTCGCCGAAGCATTTTGCATCACCGGAGAAGCGTGTCGCAGGGCCTGTTGCGGCTCAGAAGAATCGTTTGGTCGCCGCATGGCTGTCGGGCGTGCACGCATCGTGTCGCATCAAGAAGAAGATGCCATCTTTGTTTCATTGAACCAGATCTTCATCGCATCACGGCGTTGCGGGCCACATTGCCACGGAAGCTCAGTAAGAACCCGACGCATCACCATTCCTGTGTGTAACGAACCGATGCATCACCTTCCCTGTCAAACTTTCTGTATAGTGTTACGCATCCAATGGTATATTGAACTCAAAGTGTCGCATTTTAACATCTAAAGAGAACTAAGCTAATTCTACCATTTTAAGTACAGTATTGTGAATTTTTGTCATTTATGGTCTTGTGTTAAGTCTATATAAAGACTACTTATTTTTAATATACAACTTGTGTGGGGTCCATCTGTAGTGTTGTCACTTGATTACTCTATGTATTCACAAATGTTTTACACAATGCCTCTGAGATAAGCCTGTCTGCTCGTGGCAAGCTACCAAGGGGGTGAGCAGGGGTTATTTTAGGAGTGTACCCCCTTACCCTGACTATATGCAAGGGTCCCTATTTGTCAAAGGTACCTACCTCTGCCAACTAGAGATCTAACAGTTACGAAGTATAAAGCCTTGGACTGAGAGTGTATCGCGGCGTGCTCGCTGCCTTTTCATGAGTTCTGCCTTGAGACACACCACAATCCTTGTTTATGTTCAAGCGTTTCCAAGTTATAGGTGTTCATACTTGGCTTGTGGATGCTTCAGCCGGTAGGCAGATTTGCCAGTTGTAGGGTCAGTACACTCTGCAGCTCCTGCTGAACGGCGGCTATCTGTCATGGATGAAGACTGCTGTGAATAATTTTTATCTATTTCATCCAAGCCTCCTTGACTCCTTCTTACCACATTTGGTGATCAAGGGTCCTTTGCCCACTGACTGATGCACTCACCTTCAAGTTTCTGACTTTCTTCGGAGTTTCTTTGGCTAATCTTTCTTCATTGACCGCCTCCTGTGCACTCCTCCTTCACAAGTAGAACAACAAGGGTGCTTGAGGTGTGCACCTCTAATCACACGCTGATTGGCCAAAAAGAAACCCAAGCGTTTCGTAAACGTTTTGGTTTGCAGCAAGGCTGCAGGAGGCATGTCTCTCTTCGTGCACATCGATTGGCCCCAGCGAGACTGGGGCACACACTGTGTCTGCTTCCTGAGATCTCCCCCATCATGGGAATGTAATTCTTTTAATGACTTCTGTGTACTTGTTCATTTGTTCTATGTGTTTAAAACCAATAAAACTTGATTATCAAAATAATTGCAATGACGGTAACTCTTCCTCAGAGATTCTCTGGAAAATGCCCCATGAGGTCCGTGTAGGGGCCGACCTATTGTCACTCACTGTGTGATAAGGGAGAAAAGACACAGAGAACGTTTTAAACTTACGAGCCCGGTAGTCGGGAACCCCCAGCAACGATCCCACTTACTTCATCAAGATCAGGGACCTGTCTCCGTACCTATTGTGGCCGCATCAGAACTCCAGCATTGTGGCATTCGATGTCAGCAAGAATAATAACATTTGGTGTACAATCTGGATAAAGTTACATGTGATCCATACACTTTAGCCTTGAGTCTGAGCCTCCTTAAGCTGGGGCTAGTACTGAAGAATGGTTCCCAATGGGCAGATCCGGCAAAGCACGGAATATAAAAGTGGTGAGGGCTGCAGAACTACTACTCAATGGCTAGTCAGAAATTTCAGTTTGATGGCATCTTTGCAGCGCAGCTGACTTTTCATCATCAGATAAGCTCAAGCCTGATTTCTGAGATTGTCCGTCATAGCCTGTGTGCAACTTCTGTGTCAGTTTTAACCATTAATTACTTCAGAACATAGGTCTTTATTCAAACAAAAGGTCAAAGTGCACCTGGAAACAGTGTCTGGATCTATACAGGTACTTTTAAAAATAATTTTATCAAGTGTGTGTGGTTTGACATTTCACACTGGGCTTAAATTAAACTAACTGATCCCATGGCTGCATCGCATCAAACTATATAGCCCCCACCATTTTTGTCTTCACCTGGCAAACCTGACATAAACTGGGTGCATTGGCTCCATCTATTTAGAGAACCACCTAGTTGCTATTGATGCGAGTGTTATTCCCTGGAACATAAATTAGCACTTTTATATGGTAATTTAGTGCTTGCCGCTCAACACATTTTTGATAACCTTCTGCCTGCAGCATGACCCTGTGGCCAATCTGTGGATAATCCTTGGAATGTTTACTTGGAAGCTATTGAAAGATTGTGAAAACAATTCAGTGAGGAACCAAGCATCATTTTAGAGAGACATAATTTTGTTGAAAGGAAAAAACTTGTGTATGAGGAGATTTAGGAATATGTATCATTTCTTAGAATTTTATCTGCCACATTTGATTTTGGATCAAATGTTGACATATATATTCGTGATCAATTTATTTTCAACTGCGCCTCGGGAAAGTTTCAAGAACGTCTTCTTAGCCGTCGCAATCCAATGCTGTATGAAGTACTAGATCTGGCTAAAAGTATTGAAAGGTCACTCATTTCATCAAAAGTACTAAACTCTGCCCCATTAGTCAGCTCAGTCTCTGGTACTTCTTCAAACATTGAAAATGACACTTTGTGTGCAGTCCACAACAAGGGTAGAGTCAATACACAAAGAATGTATATAAGAAGTTTCAGTCATATTGCTACTGATGCGGCTCAAAGAATCATATTAGCAACCAGCCGCGGTCCATGCAGGTAACAGCCCTGGGCCTTGGGGTCAGGTAAGGGGGGATTCCGAGGCACGATGATGAGGGAAAATTAAATAAATAATTAATTTTCCCTTGGCATTGTCCCTCAGAATCCCCCGTTACATGGCCCCACCGCTGTTACCTGCACGGACCGCGGCTGTTAGCAACTATCCTGCTTGTCCAGGTCTGGGTAAATGATGCACAGCTTGTAAAAAAGTAGGTCATTTTCAGGCATATTGCACAAGCAGCAGGAGTTCTCTAAGGATTAACAATATAGACACAGAACTTGGCAGATGCACTGAGTCAATCAGCAGCATGGTTTTAACTATTGACTGCAACTTGGTTTCCATAACTGTGAAGGGTCCTAATTGTGAAATTCGAATCGATACATTTTCTTTGCAGGTCATGGGGGACCCTGGTTCACCCATCCCCATCTTCCGTGACACAACATTTTTTTAATTATTTAGTAGTAAGGCATGTTGCACACCTGATGTCAATCCATTAGCATTTGGAGAAAAAACAGTTGATATGTTAGGCTTTTTCAAAGCAAATGTGCAATGTCTAGGTAGAGCAATATACACCAAGGTTTACGTTGCCATCAAGGGTAAAAATATTGTTGGGTGGCAGGATTTATCCAAGATGGGCTTATACCTCATACGTGGTTCAGACAATTCCATCAGAGTAAGAGAATTCCCAGTTATAACCGTGAGTAATGTTGAGGAATCATCATTGAATGTAATTTTATATAAGCACAAAGATCAAAAGTTGGGACTGTCAAGAGGTTTGTCCATCAGATCAAACTTAAACTGAATGCAAAACCTTTGGTTCACAAAATTAGTCCAGGTCCCCTATCTGTCAGAGAGGAACTGAAACAACTCCTTAAGAACGTGTGTACTCAAGGCATGATAGAACCTATAGAATCTTCTTAGTGGATCACCCCTATTGTAGTTGCACGCAAAAAAATCAGGTGAGATCCACCTATGTGCCTACTTGAGGTCCCTTAATGTCAACATTTTGACTGATTGTCATTCTCTACCGAGAATACAAGAAATGCTGGCTAATCTAGGGGGTGCTAAATGGATTTCAGTTTTAGACTTAAGGTCTGCGTACCACCAAATTGCCTTGGATCCTAAGTCTCAAGAACCAACAGCTTTTCTCACACCCTTTGGTGCTTACTAGTACTTTAGACTCCCTTTTGGGTTGGCATCAGCTGCCATCGCATTTCAGAAGCTCATGGATGTCTTATTCGGTGACATGCAGGTGTGCAAGCTTACCAGGATGACATCTTGATCTTTCCCAATTCTTTGCAGGAACACAATGTCATCTTGGTAAGAGTACTCTCTACACTCACACACAAAGGCATGACTGTCAGAAGTGAAAAGTGCAAATTGACTAAGCAAGAATTGGAGTATTTAGGGTTCACCATTTTTGGGTCTGAAATTAAACCCAAATTATCTTTAATTAGAGCTATCAAGGGCACTAACCCCCGCCACACACACACACACAGACTGTGATGCACTTCGTTCATTTCTAGGACTCACACAATATTAGGGGAGATTTGTTTCAGGTTATGCTCACGCAGTTGAGCCACTCAGGATCTTACTCAGGAAATGACAAAAATGTGATTGGTCTAATGAAATGCAAATAGCATTTGTGAAAGTCAAGGATTTAATTGTGCAAGCTCCTGCTTTATCAACATTTAGAGTGGGTTGGGATTCTATAATCACAGTTGATGTGAGTACTCAAGGGTTTGGTGCACTCCTGAGTCAAAAGGTGATTAGTAAAGACTTGCTTTTGCCTCCAAATCATTAAGAAAGTTTGAAAGGCAATAGAGCATGATAGAATGTAAGACTCTAGCGTGTATCTGGGCTGTGCAGAAGTTCAAAATATATGTGTGGGCTAGGTGGTTTAAGCTTCACACAGATAACAAACCTTTAGTTTCTAAATTCACAGGAGGTGTCCACAACATTTAAACCAGATTGACCGGACTAGTTTCTAAATTACATGAATATAATTTTACTATTACTCATGTATCGAACGGAGGGATTTTAGAGCAGATTGTCTCTCCCACATGCCTATATCTAACTTTGAGGATGAACACGGTACTTACTAATGATACTGAATGTGTTGCAAGTATTGATGACATTCTTGCTTTGCAAGAAGAGGATGCCATCTTTTCTGCTGAGGATTGGAAGAGGGTGTATCAGGAAGATGAAGTACTGAAACAAGTAAGTATATACATTACCAGTGGTTGGCCTCTCATTCAATGCTTACACAATGACTTGAAAACTTATGCACAAGTGGCCAGTGAAATTTCTATGACTGATGATTTAATCATGAGGGGTGATATGCATATTACCCATACAAAAATGCATCCCATTATCATTGCCGAGGCACATAAGGGGCATTTTGGTACAACCAAGACTAGCATGCACATCAAAGAGCACTATTGGTGGCCTTCTCTTGAAAACCTGGTGAACTGTCTGGAATGTCTAGTTTCAGATAAACACTGGAAAATGAACAAGGGTGTTCTTCACCCTCTCCCACTTCCCCTTGGAACAAGTTGGGTCTTGACTTCTTACGACCTTATGAGCAACCTACCAGGTTATATGAAGTCTGTTATCCTGTTGGTAGATTATTTTTCCAAAATGTTTTATTTTTCTTTCGTTAACTCAGCCTCTTCTGATTCACCCATCAATTTTCTTGAACAAGTGTTTTCCATAGTAGGTTCTGCTGGGTTCTTTGTTACTAACAACTGGACACATTTCTTATCTGATCAGATGCAGCAATTTCTGGTTAAACGTGACGCAAGCACTTGAAAGTAGCTCTTTGTTCACCATCGTCCAATGGCTTGGTTGAAAGATCGAATCCAGTAATTAAAGAAGGTATACAAAGAGCAATTTCCGCAGGTTTGAATGTCAGATCATTTCTCAAGGAGAAAGTCTGGGAATTAAATTCTTCTCCGCATTGCACCACAGGGATTACCCTGTTCTTTATGCTAAGAAGAAGGAAACCTCATTCTGAGTTTTTTCCCAATTGGTTAAAAGACAAGTTAGGAGTCAAAGAACCAGGTGTTGATGCAGCTGTTAGAGAAAAAGTGTTACCAAGGGTTTAGATGAAAACATTTAAAATGTCTGCAGACTAGCATGTTCCTGGAGATAACATCAAGGGTCTTAATATTGGAGATTTTGTGTTAATCAAAAAACCTGTATTGGTAAGGAAAGGAGATTCTGTGTTCTCTTCTCATATTAGAGTCCTTAAGGTTGGTGATGGATCAATGTTGCTTGAAAACAAAGGATGGTGGAATATTCGGGACATGGTCAGAGTATCTCATCAACAAGCTCAGGTAGTCAATCAAAAGTAAAATTATGGGTCCTGTCTCTGACTGGACAAATTGGATCAAAATCACCTCTGAGGATGTTGATAATGCAGGTAATGCTCTTGCAAGGGCTATAACTCCTCGCACCTATTCTGATGTTTCTATAACCAGATCTTGTGATGTTAGAAGACCCAATAGGTTCAAATATTTTGTAATGTATTCACACTTAGTTTTCCATGTTGTTTATACTCTTGTTCTGTTTTGGGGGGAAGGTGATTTGGTATACATATATATATATATATGCACAAGGTATGCAGCGCAGACTGGGTGTGTCTCACGGCATGTTCATTGCTCTTCCATGAATTCCACCTCGAAACACACCACAATCCTTATTTATGTTCAAGAGTTGCCAAGTTGTATTTGTTTGTACTTGGCCCGTGGATGCATCAGCCAGTAGGCAGGATGCCGGTTGTAGAGTCAGTTGACTATGTGGCTCCTGCTGACCGGCGTCCATCTGTCGTGGGCGAAGTCTGCTGTGAATAAATCTTTTCTATTTCATCGAAGACTCCTTGACTCCTTCCTACCACAGAGAGCACCTCGTATATTAAGCTGAATTATAACAAGCATATTTACCATGAAAGAAAATGTATGTCTTCTTACAAATTGCTTTTGGTATCATTACTTATGCTAGCTGTATTAATTTAGAACCTGTTTAAATCTAGTGTTGGCCTAACCTTTAACTAGGCCTCAGTGAAGATATTACATTTCATGAAGTGTTACAGTGTCTTGTTTTTCTCTTATTGTAGGTGTCTTATCTGTGTTCTCATTAGCTTAATATAGGTTTGTTGTTCCCTGTATTAGACTAGCATACCATTGATCTTTTCATTAACTTTGGCCTCGGATATGGAAACTGAGACAATGGACCCGGTGGACCGGACCATGTTACATTCAAGGTCGTTCACATGATTGCATCTTTGATGGAAGTTGGGAAAATAGGGAGTCTACTTGCTCTCCGAGAACACTGTCTTTTGTGTGTTGTTTTTTTCAGTGGTAGATAAGGAGAAGCTTCTGGAAACTTCTTTCATGATTTAATTGTGTGCTTTTCAGAATAGTAGATCAGAACCTTATCCTGACTTTGCTGAGAGAAGACCTCTTCTCAACTCTGCTGATTTCCCCTGCTCAGAGGTTTAAGCTTCATGCTTGAATTCTCAGATTATTTCCTTCGAACCTTAGATCGGTTTCATCTGATGTTGGAACCTTCCTCATGGAATTTCCCCTTACTACTTCCAATATTTCTTTTATTTAGATTAGGTATATTCCTGTATAGTTTATATTTGAATTGCTGGATGTTGTCCTGTTTTGTATATTCTTTTTGATCATACAGCAGAAACATTAAGTTCAGACAGCAGAAACATTTAAATATGTATGCTTTTACTATATTTTTCTATCAACTTGGCTGATTAATTTTATTTGAAACATAAACTACATTTGTTAAAACAACCCTTCAGGATTTTTTATATATTTTTCTTATACCACTTTTCAAAATTCGACTGATGTTGATTCATACTAATGCATTTTTTTACCACTGACAGTGAGATTAAGAATACATTTTATTTAGGAATTGGTACATTTTTTTTCTTACTTTTTGGTGTGGGGTAGAATTCAGTCACATTGACTATGTACCCTTGTGTGTGCTGGCTGTGGGTTGGATATAGCTCAATCTCTCCGAGCATGAGGAAATAGTCCGATCCCTCCTGGCCCTTACACAGTGTTCAGTTTTTTGCCTTTTACATTGCACCGTGTGACCGCTTTGTCACTTCTGTTTAGTTAAATTTTTGTCATTAAAGAGAGGTTTACACTCTGGATGCTCAATGACCCGCCCACATTCATTTACAGCGGCAAGTACTGGCACCTGTGAGCCGAGCCACAAGGAGAACATTGAGAGTAGTGGAAGGCACTTTCAAGGTACGAGACTTGTAGTATCACCAAGTTCTTTTTTTAATATATCGGATGGTCTCATTAGTTGGTGGCCGCTATTACATAATACTTGCATGAACCTTTTTGGTTATTTATTTCCACCATTTTCCCTTTGTACACAGCATATTGGGTGAGGGCCAGCAGATAATTGTACAGTGACGGCCAAAGGCTCTTTCTTAGAGGTAGTCCTGCAGCTCCTCTTTGGTTCTGAAATACGCCTAGATTCATTGCTAGCAGCGAGTGCTACCTCCCGTGAGCCAAGCCATGAGGACAGCACTGGTAACAGGGAAAGGCACTTCCAAAATACGAGACCGGCAGTATCCACGAGTCGTTTTGTTAATATATCAGACGGCCTCATTAGTTGTGGACTACTAGTACATATTACTTGCATGAACCTCTTTGGTTATACATTTTTCCCACCATTTCCCCTTTGTACACAGAAGGGCATGTGAAGGCCGGCAGATTATTGGCTTTTTCTTAGAGGCAGACGTGCGGCACCTCTTTGGTTTAGAAGTACTATGCGCACCTTCTCAGGTGTGCTCTCTGTTTGATGGATTTTTCCCACAGTTCCCCATGCGGTGGGAGCTTTATTTGGCAATGACGGATGTTAGTACTTATACTGCTGGCTGTGGGTACGTCATAATCTTGAATACTCCGCCACTAGAAACCGGGCACTTCTTTATCTAGAGTACCCTCAAAATTGAATGACTTCTTTTACATTTGCTTTCCTTATGTGCGACCGAGGACCCTTACACAGTCTATCGAGATGAAAGAGATACACTACGTCACTTGGTCCACGCAAGCTTGGGGGCTTGATTGGATCCATAGTAGCGTATCTTTCTGCACTTTTCGGGTGAGCGGATCAATAGACTTAAGAATCAATTAAATTAAAGCCTAGTATGGAGATTCATTGGTGATTTTTTCTATAGATTTATTCTATTGTTTTTTTCTATTGATTTTATCTTATTAACTTCTTCTATTCATAGTCGAACAGGCAAACATTTTTATGGGTGCACTGTAGTTTTGTGATTACATTTTAAAAACACTTTTTGGGTGACAACCAGGGAAGATTTTTTTTAAATGTGTAAAAAGATGTATTGTATATTTTTGTATATTTTTCTAGCTTTGTCTTTTCCTTTTACACTCGTCCTGAAGAGGCCCAAATGTAAGGGCCGAAACGCATCGACCCTTTAGAATGGAGGAGTCTGATTAATCATTATAGAGTAAATATTGGATTGGGATACACACGACGGACACTTGAGGGTTTTCTGTGTTACCTCATGTGTGTATCAGTATTGGACTACCTACTATTTGGACTACTATTCACTATTGTATATTGCAGCCACCTATATTATGAAAGTGATTTGGTGTAGAAGAACACCATATTTTTGTTCTTTAAATGTGCATTATATATGTTGTGATGTTGTGTCAATGTTTTGAATGTTTGTTCATCTGTTAAATAATATTCGATATTTGGAATTTGTTGTGCTCGTGACTTTAGAATCATACAAGCAAATGTTGTTTGGGATAGATACATCCAGCAATAGAGATCAATTTATGGTTTCTCTGTTTTGAGTGATTCTTAAACTTGTTGCAACCCATCACTGTGTTTATGTATGATTCACCCCATGCCCAGGTGTTTGGGGTCAATAGGGCAAACCCCTAGATCTTTGGACCACATACTCTAGCTCAGCAGGATGGTAGCTATCATACTAGATTCACATTGAAGATATATGTGCTTTGTAAGAGTTGCATTTACTCTACTCTGCTCTTTGATGTACTGTGTATTGGAACACTGTGTTGTGGATCTGTGTATGACTCTTTTGGGGGATTCTTTTCACAAATTGTACCACTTGTTAAAATCAGAAAACGACAATAAATCAAATTAATGTAAAAAACATGCACACGATTGTTCAAGGTGCACATACCCAAAGCGGTGTGTGTGAGAATGGTGACAGTGAATTTCATGTAATGTATTCGTGTGGTGGTGGATGTCATCAACATTCACCCAGACCATCCACATCACAGGCTATTCCAGACAAGCATTGGCAATGCCAATATGATTAGCTTATAAATGAAAGTGCTTTTTGTGTCATTGATGGGGACAGGCACTCTATAAGTCATCTTACATGCACTCTGTTGCTCATCTTTGCACCCATGCATCCTTTCGCCTATCCACTGACTCATTCTTGTATTCACTCTCTGACACACCTGCAATATAACACACACAAGCTCAACAACCTTTATGACATAAATGAAAAGAATACAAGTAGAAAAAAGAAAACCACCTCCGATTTAAACATGACAGGCATATGTTTGTAAAAACAAAACTCAACATAAGAGTGAGTGTCCCGTCTTGCAGAGGTGTTGTAAATAGTCAAGTCAGACTCCATGGGAATTATGAAATCCAAGGTGTGTCCACTGATCTGCTTATGTTCGCAGGGATAAAATTAAGGAGTAAACAAGGAATTACCGGGGAAATCAACCCAGAATGACTGACTTCCCAGAATTATCTCATTTCTAAGGGGCCACTTAGAATCTCACTTTTAAAGGCCTGGATTTTACCCATCCTTGAGGAGTGGGTAAAACCCAGAACATGGGTAACTGGTGGCAGGAGGGGGTAGCCGGGGAGAAAATCTGGAACTTTTAAGAACCACTCGTAATGAATGTCTGGAGTGTTATAACTCTGACTTTTTTGCTTCTCACGCTCATCAAAAGCTAGGATCCACAACAATTGCACTCTTATTAACATGCACTCTTTAGTTGAAAATGCAGTCGAGTTCACAGACTTTATTGAATCTTGGTTGATAGATGTTGCCTTTGTGATGGAGATGTGGGCAGACACATCGTCAAGTCTTGATCTTTTAATGGCAAGACCAGTTGGATTTCATTTGATCAGACACAACCGCATTGACAAAAGGGGTGGTGGGTTAGCGATAATTTATCGTAACCAGTTTATAGTAGCATTTGTCTCACTTAAGGGAGTTCCAGATTGTGAAGCGGCTGCTTTTAAAATATAATTAACCAACCAGTGCACCTTCATTGTGGTACTCATCTATTGTCTCCATGGCACGAGGTCCCCTTTCATAAGCAATATTAGTCAATTACTTGATATTATTGCAGATTCACCTGATTGTTCCATAATGAGTGATTTTAACTTTTATCTGGTGAATTAAGCAGATGAAGATTCGGTCAACCTTTGTGACATGTTGGCTAGTATCAGTCTTGCCTAAGTGTTAAAAGGACCCACTCACTCAGCTGGTCAACTTCTAGATGCCATTTTCTCAGAGAATCCACATTTATCTTTCTTGTCATCTATCCCACTAGTATGGTCTGACTACACAGCAGCTATGTTCCAGTTAAATCAGATCACCAAGGTTCCAACTAACCAAGTCCACATCTCTCGTAAGACTCATCGAGCTTGGCACAAAATTAAACTCTGATAAACTAAATCTCTCACTAGCAGAATCAATACCAGAAATGAGATTGGATCTTAACAATATTGCCCTTATTTTAAATCAATGGATTAACAATACAATCAATCATCATGGCCCAATTAAACCACACAAAAATCACAGAGAATCTCAGTCAGAACCCTGGTTTGATGACTCACTTAGAATACATAAACAAATCCAGGAAAGGAAATGGCTCCAACAACTACGATCCGCGAGACAGAGATCAATATCAAAAGACCAACTCAGTCTATAAAGGCATGATTGTGAAAGCCAAATCACACTTTTTAACAGCAAAAATTCAGCTCCTCAGTCAACTCTTCTAAAGAAATGTTCATGGTAATAAGACAATTTACAAAAGCTCCTGTTCCTAAAAATAATTTCGTTGATCAAATCTTTTGCGATGAACTAGGCATATTTTTTAGATCTAAGGTTGAGACCATCTATAGTGCACTTTCATCTAATGTGTCTTTCTCCTCTTTGTCTGAAGAGCAGGTGAGTCAGAGTGAACAGGAAATGATAACCTTGATAAAAAAGTTACCAGCTCGGATGGATGCCTGGTGGATAATAACATTTTAACATCTTTTTCCACCCTATCCACCACAATAGCCTTTGCCCCCCTACATTTTTACACTTTGCACCAGAGACAGCATCTAAGTTTCCCACTGTTATTTTTAATAGGATGTTCAAGACAGGCATTTTCCCCAAGGAATGGAAGAAAGCATCCATACTCCCCCTCCTAATAAAAAACACATTAGACACTAAGGATCCCAACAATTATCTCCTTTTCTCGCTCCTCACCTTTCTGGCTAAGGTGATATAGAAGGCTATAAACATCAAATTGTCTGAATTCATTAGAAGTGGATGATACCCAGTTTGGCTTTAGAAGCCAACATAGTACTGAATCAGCCCTTATCACAGCCTCTGAAGAACTTTGACAGACCTTAGGTGCAGGTGTGAATGTTGCCTTGGTCTTATTGGACGCCTCAGCAGCATTTGGCAAAGTAAATCACAGTCTTCTTGCAGACCGTCTGTCTCCCCTAGGCATTAAAGACATGGCCTCCAGCTCTTAAGGTCCTTTCTTTCTGACCGAGAGCAGTTGGTTGCCTTGGATAAGTTCTCCCCAACTTTATCCTTGCCTTGTGGGGTTTCGCAGGGTTTATCCTTGAACCCTAGGCTTTTTAGCATATATGTGACCCCCCTGGCAAAGCTGATCAAATTGTTTGGCTTTTCAGTAGTGTCCTACACCGGCGATACCCAGATTGTGGTGTCTGTGGCCAGTAACCCAGAATACTGTGTGACCAAGTTCCATGATTGTATGATACAGATTGGAAATTGGATATCCCAAAACTACTTCAAATTGAACTAAAAAAAACAAAGGTATTACTTTTCAGAAAAGGCTCATCTTTCTGTTCTCCTAGATGGTGGCCTCAAGAATTCGGCACAAAGCTTATTCCTGTCCCTAAAGAAAAACATCTAGGAGTGGTCTTTAATAGTAACCTCCCTTTTGAGGGACACATCAACACTAGTGCATCAGGATCTTTTACTTGATCAAAATGCTGAGGAAAATTTGACAATTCATTTTGACAGATCTAAGGAAAGGCATAGTCTCCACTCAAATTCCCTCAAGAAAAGACTACTTTAATGCACTCTTCATTAACATCAAAAAAAGAGACTTACAAAAAATGTAAATAAATTGAAACGCGGTGACCCAACTTCTTTCAGAAATTCCCAAATTGTCATTCTGTTTCCCACGTTCTTGCACAGCTTAACTGGTTGACTGTAAAGAAAATAATTAAATTCAAGGCATTCTGTATCGCCTTTAAAGCACTTTTTGGGATGAGAACAAAATATCTCAGACAGCACTTTTAAATGCTACCTGCCCAACAAACTTCTCAGGTCATCCTCAGCTTGAAACTTAGTGTTCCCAAATTTAAAAAATCTAAATGGGGTGGCAGGAGCTTCATCTCCTGCATCCCTAAACTGTGGAATTCAATGCCTTTTCATCTTAAAGAAACAACTGAGCAGCTCTCCTTTTGGAAAGCACTTAAAACCTGACTCTTTAACAAAATTATATGATTATCTCTGACTTTTCGAAGGATTAGAATCTATTTCTCAGAGCTTAGCTCCTACACACCTCAGGGTAGTAGCACGCTCTATAAATTAAATTTTCATTTAATTTAATTTCAACTTTGATCCTCTTGCACCAAAACACTACTTACAATGGTCACCATAAAAGACCCACACACCTCCATTCAAGCATGTACATAGAGTAGTGTGCTGACCACATGCAAACATGCTTCGGCACATCAAGAGTATGAATCGCTACATAAAAAATACTACAAAACAACACAGCTCAGTCCTTTTTGAGTCATAACATTGGTGAAGATACAATTTGGTGCCTAGTCAGAGCACACAAAGCCATTTTGCATTTCAGCACATCTTTCTTCCAAATTTGTACTACTCAGAAGCAGTTAAAGACTGGTGAGCACATCTTTCTTCCAAATTTGTACTGTTCAGAAGCTGTTGAAGACTGGCGAGGAGGGCAACCGAGGAGTGGAGGTCTCTTAGTAAGTTACTAAGTGAAGTAGAATACTGCCTCAGTTCCTGTGTTCATTAATAGATTTATACATGTTCAGCCATTAGACAGGAGTGGAGGGGTGTGGTAGAGGAAACAAAAATGAGTTGTATAGTCTTAGGACGGTGATGGAGTTCATCTAGAGGTAAATTAGCAGGACCTGGAGAATACTGGGTGAAGAGGGGTCCTTTACTTGGTAATGTGTAAGGTCAGAGAGAATCACTGGTGGGTACATGCCTAGTGATGATGACAAGTAGATAGAAAGGCGCAGGGGTATAGTTACTGAGCCCAAGCACACTGTGGCAAGGCTAAGTGGGGTAGTTGGTGGGTAGAAAGGAGGTCAGATGTTTAGGTTTGTGGAGGAGAACACTGTTCCAGGATTGCTGCATTAGGTGGTGAGGGATAAATAGCAAAGTGAGATGGGTATTGGGCAGATGGTACAAGCAAAGTAACAAGTGTGGAGCGGTGGGAAGGGAAGCTATTTGCTTTCAGAAGTGCTGTTGGTGGGTATGGGGCACATCCGATGGGTAACTGTACTCTAGCTGTGTAAGTATCCCATTGGTGGGTAGGGGCACTCTTGGCGGGGGATTGTGCTGTTGGTGTATAGTAGCCCATTGGTTGGTAGGGGAACCCTCTAAGGGGAAAGTGCTTCGGGTTGGGTTTTGGCCATCTCAGTAAAAATGCCTTCGTAATGGATAGTGGTGCTCTCAGAAGGTAGATGTTCAGGTGGTGGGCACGTACCATGCTTGTGAGTAAGGAAAGGTGGTACCGGATAGCTGTTAAGAGGGGTAGTGGCCCCTCTGTGGTTTGGTTATCTCTCTGGGACATTATACTCACCACCTTCAGGATGAAGTCTGTTGGCAGGAGATGCTTCCACCACACACAGGTGGGGGTGGGTCTACCATTGTCCATTTTCGGTAGAACTGTGGTGGCTTTGACAGGACTATGCTGTTCCATCTTCGCCACTCTGGCAACACAAACAGATCAACAAGACAGAATACAATGGCCAGAACAAAGCACCTACTCAGTCTGAAAGCATGGGCACCCTATTCATTAGTGCTGTGATGCCAGCTCTAGCCTGCTGCCATGCTGTGCTGCCAGGTAAACACACAAGAACGTAGGTGTTCAAAGAGATATCAACCCTCTAAGCCAAAACTGAATGCAGCAGCTTTATGAGGAGCCAGGCCCAGGAAGGAGAAGCTGCTGTTACCGTGTGCAGGGCAAGAATAACATAAACACCAATGCACTACAAGATAATGATCCACAGTGTAATCGTCACCTTCATGAATCCCCACTCGAGCAAATAAGCATTGGTAATGCATCTGTTTTGCCTATGGAATAAAAAAGAGCTGTTTTCATCAATCATCGTCCGGCAGAAGGAAAGAGTTCCCTGACAGATAACATGGGAGTAGAGAGGATGTGGCAAAGCACCTGAGCTGCTGACTCAAGCGCTGGGGATTGCAATACGAGTCTCAGCACCGTGCAACAGCCTGTGATTCTATGCAAATCACTTATTCTCTCAGGGTGATAAATTGTTATATAAATATGCTGCAAGAGAAAACGATAAATCTGTAGGAAAATATAGTTCCACCAAAGATGTTAACAATATTTTGGTGGCAGAAAAGTGATAAGAGAAGCAGTTGAGGAACAGGCATTGGTAAATGCAAGAAAAATGCTAGAACATTGGAAATGGACGAAAGGAAAGGGGCACACCCAGGAACCAATGAGATGCCAGGAAAGAAAGGAGGTGGGAGGTAAGTCCTTTTTAAGTTTATATTAAAAACAATAGATTGCAGGCGAAGCCTAAAAATAAACTTTCAACCACAATTTTCATTCTGAGCTCTCCCTTACTGCCAGTGAATTATTCAAAGTTTTGTTTGCCTCATAAATGATAGTTTTTATTTTCTATGTTCCTTTCATACAGTATCCCCACCAACCCTCTCTCTTTGCATTGCATGACCCAAAGTGCAAACATAAATATGCGAATTACTGGTTTAAAAGGACAACCGTAACAATAATGTTAAGCTCAGACCAGCCGGATGTCTCTGTACGTTTGGTTCTAAACCAAAAAATAAGAGTACAACAAGTACTCTTTTTTTGGAGCAAGCACATAAATTCTGCCCAATCAAATCCTGTACTTCTGACTCTCAACATATGGGGGGCTCAACTCCCCTCTCTTCATGATTCTCACATAATATTTTCGTAACAGCTGCATTGTCAAACCAGACCATAAAAAGGATTATTCCTGCATCAGGAACGTGTGAAAATGGATTAGCTCTGTCAGTGTAGATAGATAGCTATACAAGGATACTCGTTGTGCACCAGATGTACCAGGAATATCACTTGGTCCTCTTTGATGAACTTGGCTCCTGTCTGCAGGGACCTGAAAGAGATGTTGGATATCATCCAGTCATCAACTGTCATTCTCCTCCTTCGCCAAGCAAAGATGTTCCTGGCACAACTCACCAGGTCCTAGATGATTGTGTTATGGTTTTGAAGAACTAGTTGTGCTATTTCATCACACTTATTTGGTCCTGCAGATGTCTGCTCATGCTCCCCAAGTAGGTGTTGATGGAGTTCATGGTCCTCTCCGAGTTATCTGATCTATAGAATACATCCCTTTATCTATTAAGGAGCCCTGTAAGTGTGATGGCGAGGAGAAAAAAGGAGTTGCACCTTTACGGGGGATTCTCCTTAGGTGTGTGCGGGGTTATTAGTGGCAGTCGGTAAGTCCTGCATAGCTGAGGCCTACATCCACAAAATCAGCTCTTTCTCCAAAGAACTTGCAAAACAGAAAATTGCCAGAAGTAGACTGATGACTAGCAGTGACAGCAATATTATTGTGTTATTATTCTATGGTCAACAATCTCTTTGCCGTCTGTGATGAATGTGACACCTGCATTAATTAGCAATTTGTTCCCTGAATTATATATTATCCTCTACTCATTGATGGAGCATCACCGTCTGTCTCATTGTCACCAGTTGCTGAGAAAGAGAGCAATGCATTTATAAGTCAATTACTTCTTATATGATGTTAATAGGGACTGATTCAAAGTGAGATACATAGCATGGAGTAACTTTGGTAGTAAATAAAACACATTGACTCCTGCTAATTGGAAATTACATCACAGTTATTATCTACATAGTGCTTGCAGTTGACTCAAGAACATCAGATAGTAACATATTTTACCTGCCAACATACACAGTTATTGTATATGTGAATGGGCATCGAGTTGTCAGCTGCTGTCCAGAACTGCATCCACTAGACTGGTGGGATATTTATGGAGCAGCTGCCAATTGGAAAATTGAGTATTATGTGAGCCATGGGCATGATGGGACTGTTCATAAGTGTCATTTTTGTTTTGACTCCTAACCATCATCCTAAACCTAAGACAGGTTTCCAGATTGCTCATGTTAAGTAGCAATGCAGGCGGTGGCATAGATCTATGTATGTTCTGGGCCCACAGACATCCCAGACTGATTATTGACATACAGCTCTTTTTCTGCTTGCAGAGATTCCCCTAATACTATGCGATGATTGGGCAATAGTTTTGTGATCAGCGGATGTTGGGTGACTGCAGACATTAAGATATACACACGGGCACTTGTTATCATTACATGATTAATCAGATGTTGAGGTAGGAACTTGTCCATCGATTTTTGTAGTGTACGTCAACAATGGTGAGTCCTGGCGGGTTCTTATTTCTGCAATGGGGTGAATGGGAGGTTTCAATTGAAAATCATGGAATAGTTGTACCAATAATGTCGTGTGACAGGCAGGTGAACAACACATAATATACAAATACAGATAATGGCTGGTTGATGGTTACGGTCACAGATACTCACCAGATGTTAACATTTCATGATGTAATATTAAAATACGGTTGGTCACATAAGAAGTACTAAATTAGACACAGTGTTTTAGAAATCGTGGAATGATATGACACCCACAGACTGCAGACTGATTCCAGACTCAGGTGTTGAAGATATCTGTTCTGTTAATGTCAAGGGTATCTATTGCAAGTGAACACTTTTGACATAAGAGATGTTCACACACTCACAACATACATAGTTCTGATATGCATTGCATTAGCTTGTCTGAAAGCAAGTACAATTGTTTTTCATAGTTGGTTAGGAAGATGAAACTGTGACATACAGTGACATTTACTTCTTCATGAAGAAACACGTTTGCCAGGCTATGCCATTTGTCTAATTTCAGTGTCCAAACCACAGGGTATCACAGGTAAGCTTCAGCAGGGGAGGTGCTTGCTTGTGGCTGTACCTGCAGTACTTGTAATAGAGATAGAATACATACAATCTGTGAATGCATGCAGGTTTGTTTTATATCAGCCACCCTATTGAGGCACAATCTGTGATTCACAGACTGAAATTCATGCGATTGGACCTAGTATATCTCTAGTTTGTACTTAGGATAGACGTTGGTTTGGCAATTTCCTGGCTTGAAGATAGAGACTACAAGTTATGTTTAGACTGAGGCAAATGTTATGCCTAAAACACTCAGGAAAATGTACAGATTGTCGATAATGTTTGCAGATGGAGGACTGATATACACAGATAAAGCCTTGCAGGAGACAATTTTCCTACATTAGACTCTTGTTGATATTTCATGCAGATTTTAATTCAAAGTATACTTTCTCATTTAGATTTCACAGGAGAGGGCATAAGTCAACTGGGAGATGACTGGAAAGGATGTTAATGAGGAGGACATGGATCATATGAGAAGGTTTTTAAAGACAATTTAAAACAATGTGTTCACACCTCTGTGCCAATATTTCTATGCAGGCAAAGGCAATAGTCAATAATATTGGTAAAGCATCAGCAATATTCTTATGGCCCAAACCCAACATGCTGATAGCAGCAGACCTTTTGCTCCCAGAGCTCAGCCCAATAAAAGCCTACATTTTTATGTGGTGAATTTTCCAACTTAAGCCTTCAATACAAAAGGGCACAAAATTATGTCATGCATGCAAAATAGAGCAAATGAGTGCAGCACAAGCTCCTAAAGGGAATATTTATGATGCCATACGATCTAGAGAAATGATGGGCCATCCTTTGTTGATTTTGAAAGAAAGCCTTGCAACAGACCATTTTTGAAAGATGTAGAGCAAACAACTAAGAAGCGAAAATAGCATAAATGTTTCCTTGACACGTCAGATGATGATTCGGATACAGTGATTTATTCTACCGATTCTGGTTCACAATAACAGAATGAGCCTGACCTTAATAGATTTGAGCCCAATATTAACAAGTTAAAATAGAAAATATGTCACATTTTCCAAAGGAATAGAAGGGCACCCAGATAGAGTTTGAAATTTTTGATATTGCTGGGGATTTATTGTTTGATGCAGCCTTATTATGTTACCCTCTTTATTTAGACTGGTCCTCCATTTTACATATAGAAGCTATATTGGAGCTGGATAAGACTCCCACTGGATAAGATTGTCAGAAATAAGATGCAGTTAGAAAGTAGCCATTCCTGATCAAGTCCACTGTACCTCAGTGATAGACCTTTTTGTCGAAGACCAACAAGGATATAAAAAAGGGAACGAACAGAGCCTGGTCAGCCTGTCAGGATAGACACAAAGGGTCTAGTCACAAATGTTTCTGAGTTGATGAGGTAAGCCAAAGACCAGACATTAATGAATGACTCAAATGATTTGTTTAATTGGATCCAAATATTAATATGCTCTATTGATGATGACATTTTGCCTATTTATTAAGTGCCACAAAGATGTGCTCAATAAGTTAGATTCAAAACTTACTGAGTTGGCTTCCTCTGAGCAAGGTCCAGCAGTGAAAGACCTCTTCTTTGGTGACAATTTCATTGAGGAGGTTTCCAAATATGTGATTATGCTTAGGTCTATCGATAAGGCTCAGAGTTCATTAAGAAACATTTTTTTGCCAAAGGATTTTCTCAAGGACTGACAGAAGAGGGGGCTGTTTTGACAGTCGTATACAATTTAATCACAGGCTCCAGTCCACAAATTACAGAGGACAGCGTGATTTCTTTATCAAAGGCCAATTGTTGGAATGTGGATTATTACTAGGAATAAGTAGGGACTTCTTCACAATAAGCCTTGGTAGCTGGCAACGAACAGGCTGGGTTCACTTAGGAGACAGGGTTGTAAAGCGTCTAAAAACATCAATAAATTAAAAGTTCAGACACAACACACAATAAAATTCCAACACCAAGTTACACCAATTGGTTATATTTTTATCTTTAAAATAACACCAAAACATAAAAAATCTGATGTATGGAGCCAAATATATGAATTTTTAAAGAATAAACACTTTCTAGTGTTTAAAAACCAAAGGTTCCAACTTGGGACATCTGGGCACACTTGACTAAGACAAAGTCAAAGTTTGAGGCCGGTCACAATGGAGCGTGGGTCAGATAAGTGGGATGCCTCGGTCAAAATTTTTCATTTGCACTTAGAAACTTTTTCAGAGCTTTTTGTCTTGACGTCGAGCAAGCCTGGGTTTTGGCTTACAGAAAATAAAGTTCTATAACTTCTTTTCTGCGATAGTTATGATAAACCTACCAGCGACAAGTTGTTGGATGTATTATAACTATCATTTTGATACTCTGAAATATCTTTTGAACTCCTTTCCTTCAATAGTTGTACTTTAATAAAGCATCCCCGTGTTGTGCAACAATGGGAAAAATGTAATTGCAGCCTTTCCCTCACCAGGGCATATAAAACATCTTTTATAATGTCCTCTCTTATAGGTACAAGACACCATACTCCTGGGGCACCTAGGGGTGACTTGTATGTAAAAATAAGGTCGTTTGAGACTTTGAAGGTACCTTTAGTTCTCATGTCGAATTTGCATATAATTTTATTTTAAAAGCAGCCTGCAAGGCAGAGCTGACTTTAAAATGACAGAAGGCACAACAGGAGTGCACACTTAAGTGCATTAAATTAACTGGGCCTCTAAACCTACATGCTCTACCGTATACTATGGACTTGCAGTTAGGTTGTTTGTATCAATTGTAACTATACCTCATTCCATGTACTTTTATTCAGAACACAGGTCCTGGGTCTGGTTAGCAGAGCCCAGTGCACAGTCAGGGTCAGTCAGCCAGCTACTAGTAGTCGAAATGGGAGCATAAAGTGGGGGGGGACAAAGCAATCAAGTCCTGTTTTCTCACACAACCCCTTTACTCCTTCCAACAGCCGAGGAGACTCCACCCAACCCTGGAAGAGTTGCTCTGGTCTGTCAGGTGAGAAATAAAGTAAAGAAACCAGGTTGTACAATTACAGGTCCTACTCTGCCTTACAGCCTCTTGTCAAGGTCACTTCCTCTTGGTAGCTGCGCCATCTCTGAAGTAACAGGACCCAGTTTAAATTGAAACTTCATCACAGCTGTTTCCTTTCCTTACTCCCTTTTTAGGTTGGGCAGTGAGGTGCGCACCTCCTCTACCCCTAATCTCTCTAGGGCAACACCTAGCTTACCCACATAGGTCACCCAACAATTGAGCAACCTCACCAAGACCAACAGGGTCAGGGGCCTAACTTACTTTTAGCTATGGGGTCTGCCTCCCCATGCCAAGTACAGCAGTGCTGCCATGAGGGCCAGCACCCAGCAGAGGCTAATGACAGCTGTGAGAATCCAACACCACACCCTAAGCTCTCCACTAACTGGTTGCTGAGCTGCTTTAGGGACAACTGTGGGTTCCTGCAATGTCTCTTGCTGGTTAGAGTGGGGGGCTACCACATCTTGTGGCAGACACCATTCTTCCACTCTCCCTCCTGTCATTGCAGAGGCATCACCCTGCTATTTGACAGCTGCCTGACAGCTCAGGAATTCCTTGTGGTGATGTGAAGCCTCACCAGTGCCAATTTAGGATTTCCCCCTCCCTTACTGGAACAGAAGACCAATGGCTCACTGGTACTCCCTTTAAGAGTGGACTACCTTTCCTCTTCTTTCTCCCTTTTGTTTTGGGACCCAAGTTTACCTAACTGTAGGGACTGGCTCGCTAGGATCTTTGAGATGGTGGATGCCCTTGGTGACTGCCCCACTTGGAATCAGATCAACCTCTGGGAAGTCATTGCTCAGGAGAATATTTAAGCAGAGGGCTGCAGTGACTACCAACTTATTCCAGCTAAGGGTACCCTCCCATTCTAGGGGCACAATGCCTACAGGTTTGGTTGTGACCTCACCTGGGGTTACCCTTACTCTTCTTGTCTGTCTTGGCACATACATGTTTGGGGACACCAACCTGTCACACACGATAGTGTGACTGGCTCATGTGTCTCGCAGGCCAGTGGCAGGGATCCCATTCACCTGAATGGAGTGGAAGTGCCTACTCCCACCCTCAGATATCACCAGCTTACCATCTGGACGTGTCTCCCAACAAAATGCTAGAAGGCCTCCTCATCTCAAGAGTCCTCCTCCTGTACAGTCCAGTTCTAAACACCTTCTTGGAACACGCGTGGCACCCCTGAAGTGGACTACTTGCTGGCAGTAAAAACACACCCTGTTGTCCAAGTACTTTTTCAGTTCTGACTTCCCTTGCCTCTGCTTGTCAAAGTTAGGGTGGGATCTTCCCTCCTCCTTTTTAGGTTTCTGGTGTACTGAAAGAGCCTCTGTGGTAGGCTTACTACCTCCCTCCTTACGTTGTTGTGGGCCTAACCCCCCTAATTGGAGACTCACCCCTGGTGCTGATTAAAAATCCAGGTTCTCACCTACTCATCAGATGTCTCCCCAGTTCCCTAAGACCATACATCTTAGAGCCCACTAGATACTGACATAACGTCTCGTACACATAATGAGTGAGGGTGTGCTCTTTAAGAATTAAATTACATTATATAGCCCTATATAATTACTCACCTGGTTACCTTGAATCCAGCTCTCTAGTCCCTTCACTGAGATGTCTACAAAGTCTACCCAGGACTGTTTGTTTACTTTATGGCTGTCCCCGAACTTCACCCTGCACTGCACTGGGATGACTAGACATTTCCTCATGTATGAGTAGAATACTATCTCATCTCCCTGTAGGGTCAGGAGCCTATCACTCCCAGCAATTGGGATCAATTCTCACAGAAGTGAACCCCAGTCTTTAGAGTGGGCCTTCTCATCTCAAGGACGCTTTCAAATGCAAGTCAGCCATATATCTATGCCATCCCATCCTACATACTAAGGCACTATTCCCTTGGGAAGCCTGGGATCAAACCCACCACCCCTGGACATCACAGTATCATCATCATTTTTGCTGACACAATTTCTTCTTGCTGCCTCCCTTACCCACTTCTTCTTTTCTAGTTCTAGCTTCTCCTTCTCTAAAGCTATGGATGCTAACTGAGACTCCAGCTGTTTCTCTGCATGAGACAGCTCTAGTTCCTGTGAGTGGGAGCCTCCTTCCCTTCCACTGACTGGCAGTATGAACATAGTACTAGATGAAATGGACAGGTTGTCATACTTCTCCACCTCTGGGAGGTCACTGTAGAAATGACCCTCCCCTTCACTGTCAGGAGCTGTCTGCCCCTAGGCCTTAAGGCACCTAATCAACTCTGCCTTTCTAATGTTATTGGTATTAGATAGCCCCCTTGGGCCTGCACTGTATCCTAAGCTCAGCCACTGTGAGTTTAGGAAGGTTAGCCAAGTCTATTTCCATGGTATCCCTAGTGCTGGGTCACACAAATCAGAGATAGAACAATCTCGATTTTTTTTTTAAATGGATAAGAAACAGTTTTGTCCAAATTTCAAACAATTCATAAAACAATTTTTGTATTATGTCAATCTACTGGATTCTAAAGATCTTAACTTAATTACTGTATGGTGTAATTTAAACACAGGTACGTATTCGCTGACCACCAAATGTTGGAATGTGGATTATTAAGTGCATTAAATCTACTGGTTCTCTAAAACTACATGCCCAACCATATACTAGGGACTTGCAGGTAGCTCGTAAGTATCAGTTGTAATTATACCTATTTACCACGTACTTTTGATCAGAGCACAGGCCTTAGGGTCTAGTTAGCAGAGCCCAGAACACAGTCAGAATCAGAAAGCAGGCATCGAGTAGTCAAAACGGAGGCAAAAAAAGGGGGAGGCACGGCAAACAGGTCCTATTTTCTCACACCAATGTTCTACTTTCAAAGACAGAGAGGTGGCATAGGACATTAGAGATGTCCGTCCAGCTATCTAAGTGACAAAAATAAGGGGGCAGGGGGAATAGCTTTGGTGTTGCAGACATATACGTCTACATCACTCTACTGGACGCTACTCCACTATATGTTATTCCACTCTGCAGAATTTTATTGTAAGTCACTCCACTCTACTCTTTTTTACTGTCTGCCACTCCACTCTACAACACTCCACTGTAAGCTATTCCACTGTATGCCACTCCTCTGCATGCTACCTCACTCTAAGCCACTCCAGTGTTTGGAACTCAACTCTATGCCCCTTAATTTTACTCTATTTGATTGGACCCCACTCTAATGTACGGTCCTCCACTGTATGCTATCACACTCTACCCCACGCCACTGTTTTCCACTCCAGTGTACACCGCTCCGTTAAACGCCACTCGACTGTACACTACTCCACTATACACTATTACATGTTATTCCACTCCACTGTACAACACTCCGTTCTATGCAAGTCCACTCTAAGATATTACACTGTATGCAACTCCACTCTATGCCTCTTCAGTGTATGCCACTTCACTGTATGCCACTCCAGTGTACGCTGTTCAACTTTACAGCATTCCACTGCATGCTGCTCCACTCTATGCTATTCCATTGTATGCCACTCCACTGTATGCTATTCCACTCTACGCCACTGCAGTGTATGCTACTCCACTCTACCCTACTACTTTCTACGCTATTCCATTGGACACCATTCCACTGTATGCTATAACACTCTACCCCTTCGCAGTGTATGCCACTCCATTCTACACCACTTCACTGTATGCCACTACACTGTACGTTAGTCCAGAAAATGCTATTCTAGTTTATGCCATTCTACTGTACACCACTCCACTCTATAGTATTCCACTGTATGCCACTTCACTATGCAATACTCCAGTGTATGCCCCTCCAGTGTACACCACTCCAATATACGCCACTCCATTCTACGCTAGTGTATTGGACGCCACTCCACTCTACGCCACTCCACTGTACACAACTCCATTCTACACCAGTTCACTGTACGCCACTGCACTCTGCACTAATATTCTCTACTCTAGTCCACTCTATACATGCTATTCTACTAAACTCCACTGCACTGTACTCCACTCCAGGCTATTCTGCTGTATGCCACTCCATTCTTCGTTATTACACTTTCCGCAAGTTTAATTTTTGTCCCGCTAATGTATGCTATCCCACTCTACCCCACTCCACTGTATGCCACACCAGTATATGCTATTACACTCTATCCCACCCCACAATACACCACTCCATTTTAAACTACTTCGTTGCATGCCACTCCACTGTACACTACACGATATTCCACTTTACGCCACTCCACTGTATGCCAGTCCAGTCTATGCTATTCCACTTTATGGCACTCCACTCTATGCTACTGCACTCCAGTGTACTCTCCTCCACCCTATCTAACTCCACTCTACAAAGCTCTACCACACTCTATGCCACTCTATTAGACTCTACTCCACTCTATTACTGGGCACTCCACACTCCACTGCCCAAATTGCATTCTATGCCAGTACACTCTATTAATCAACACTTGGCTCCACTCTATAACAGTTTCCAACACTGTATGACACAGAACTCCACTCTACTGTATGAGACGCCACTCCAATTTATCACAGTTTCCCCAACTCTACACTATGCCACTTCAATGCATGCTGCCTCACTCTACGCCAATCCACTGTACCCTACTCCACTCTACATCACTCCACTGTACACCACTTCACTTTATGCTGTTCCACTCTATGCCACTACTCTCCTCTACACTCCACTGTACAGTATTCAACTGTATTCTATCCCACTCTATGTAACTGCTGTTTACGCAACTCCATTCTATGCCATTCCCTTATATAACACTGTCCTCCACTCTACATAGCTGCACTCTATAAAAGGCTACCACACTTCGATGCACTCTGCAGCATTGTAATCTATTCTATGCCTGTACTCTCCACTGCCCAACTGTATACACCCCTCTAAGCCTGAACACTCCAATGTACAACACTCTGTTCCATTGTATGGCACTTTTCTATATAACATATTACTCCACTCCCCTCTACTGTACGAGACCCCACTCCAATTTATATTAGTTTACTACCGATGCTACACCAGCCCACTCCACTCCATGCCATTCTACTCTGCGACACACAGATACACTCTATTGTACTTTACTTCACACTACGTTACACCACTCCCCTCAACTACACTCTAATGTATGAAACTTTAACTCACTCTACTCTACTATACAACAATCCACTTTACGCAAGTCCATTATTTCACATACAACTGCACTCTATGAAACTCCACTCTACTACACTGTATGGCACTCTCTGACACTTTACTCCTGCCTATACCCCTTTACTCCAATGTATAATGCTGTACTATACTGTATGCCACTATACAATACTCTACTCCACTCTACTCTACAATACTTTAGTTCACTATTTGACACTGTATATAACTCTTTATTTATTTATTTATAAGGTTTTATATAGCACGAACATGACCACCGAGGGTATCAGAGCGCTTTACAATTTATGCAGCAAGATGGGTACAGGCAAGCAAACACAATCAACAAAGTGAAAAGTGCACAGTCTTAAAATGTCCAACATTCTCGTGAGTCAAGCAACTGGGCCACAAATTAATTGCCATGGCCCCAGAATCCAATGGGGAAGCCAGACTGAGGCAGAAATTTCTTCATTAAGAGCCCTTTGACTTCGGGTTTTGAAGAGGACAGTGGAAAGGTTCACCCTGACTTCGGGGGGAAGGGAGTTCCAGATTCCTGGAGCCATACCTGAGAAGGCTTGGTTATAGGTATTTTTTCTTGAATTTTTGTGGCTTGAGTAATAGGGTGCAGGCGCTTCTGGAGGCTTTAGAACCACATGAGAACTCCAGTTTCTGAGCGAGGTACAGCGGGGTCTTGCAATGGATGGCTTTGTGTGCCATGCATCCAGGTTTTTAACTGTATGCAAGCTTCATATGGAAGCCAATTCTGGGTCAGCATGTCTGGAGAGATGTGGTTGTATTTTTTAATGCCAGTTACGAGCCTAGCAGCAGAATTGAGGGCCACCGTAAGAGGAACCGTTTTTGCTCTGGGCAAGCCGCAAAGAGTTGCACTGCCATAGTCCAGCTTTGCGATCACTGATGTTTGCACTGCCACCTTTAGGTCATGAGCAGGGAGAAAGGGTTTGAGCTTTCTTAGGATGCAGAGTTGGAAGTTCGCTCCTTTGGTGAGGGAACTGATGTGTTTTTGCATGTTCAGACTTTTGACTAGTATAATACCAAGCGAGGATGCTGAGTCCACGAGGTGAGGTTTGTAGTTAAGCGCCATAAGCTTATTCAGCCATTGCTCCATGACCGGAGATTGTTTGTGAGGTGAGATTAGGAGGAATTCAATTTTTAGAGCATTTAGTTTCTGGTGGTTATGTGTCAGCCAACTTTGTGTCTCCAGCAGGACCAAGATGAGGACTGAAAGTCCTCAGGGGGAGGCGATCTTCAAGTATAGTTGAGAATCTTCTGCATACATGTGATAGTGAATGCTGGATGATTTCGAAAAATTTTTTAGAGGCTCCATGAACAAGTTAAAGAGTGTGGGAGATAGTGCTGAACCTTGGGGAACCCCTAGCGTAACCAGTGCAGGATGGGACAGGGGTTGGTTTACCTTGAAGCTTTGGGATCTGTTCAGGAGGGACAAAGAGAACTAGTTAAGTACAGGCCCAGACAGCCTCATCCTGTGTTCCAGGAGGTCAATTAGGTTATCGTGTTTGACAGTATCGAATGCTGATGAACGGTCAAGAAGGATCAGTAGGCACGCCTCATTATGGTCCAACATTCTTAGCGCATCATCAACAATGTGCATTAGCGCTGACTCAGTGCTATGGCCCGGGCAGAAACCAGATTGGCATTGGTCCAGGAGTTGGAAATGGTCAATGTGGTTACAGAGTTGGTTGAGCACACATTTCTCCAGAAGCTTTGCCAAGGTGGGGATGTTGGAGATTGGGCGAAAGTTACGAAGGTCCGTGGGATCAGCAGTTGGTTTCTTTAGAATCGGGGTAACTTGACTCGATTTCTAGGCAATCCAGAATAGCACCTTGCTGAAGTGATGCATTGACAATCGTAGTCCACAAAGTTAGTAAGGAGGATTTAACTTCCGGGAAAAGGTTCGATGGCAGAGGGTCGTTGTAGTGATTGGAAGGTTTTAAAGTCGACAGCATTTTGCGTATGGTTCATTCATTCACGTTTTGGAACAGACTCTAGGATGCATTGATTTGGGGAGGTAGGGCTGCACAGGGTCCATGATATCTGAGCCTGGTGGACGGAGGAAGATCAGTGGACTGATCGTAAGGTGGTCACAGGCAGAGCGTAATTCAGTTTCAATCTCAATAGTCTTATCTGTGAAGAAATCTGCAAATTATTCACAATTCGGCAATGTTCCTTGACCCAGTGACGAGGAGTTAGGATGACTATTAGATTGGGACTTGATGAGTTCGAACAGTTATTTTAGGACGTTTTTTCGCTTGGTCTAGTTGAGTTCTGAAAAAGATGACCTTCGAGCATCTTATGCGTTTATTATATTCTTTTAAGCTGTAGTGGTGCAACCGAGTCTAGTACATTGAGTGGTTGTAGTGGGTCGTAAGGTCGTGGACATCCAACATGTTCAGTGGGGGGGGGGGGCAGGATGCTATCAGAGAGTACAGTCAGATCTTGCGAATTGATGTTCCGTAGACATCCTTTCAACTGTTTTGGGTTCTTAGGCTGTGCTTTACTTGCTCTTACCGATTCCAGGATGAAGAAGGTGATGCAATAGTGGTCTGTCCAATCGCATGGGAGGATTGAATCCAGGAGGATAGAGTTAGGCTTACCAATGACAAGATCTAAGGTAGCTCCTTTAATATGAGTGGGGCTGTCACAGATTTGGATAAGGTTGAGGTCAAACATGAAGGATTTAAGGCTATTGACTACCACATCGTTTACATCGTTCCAGTGGAGGTTGAAATCTCTCAGGAAGATCTGAGTGCGATGGTAATCTGTATTGGCCGAGATAATGTCCATGATGTGTTCTGAGAAGGGAAGGTTTTCCCGAGAGGGGTGGTAAAACGTGTGCAGTTTGCATGAGTGATTGTTGCCACCAGTCACTTCAATGCATATGTATTCACAGGACGGCAGGAGGTCGGGCTGCAGTACTTTCACTGTTAGATTGCTACATTGTAAACATGTGATGCCACCACCTTGTCCACTGGATCTGTCCAACCTAATGATATCATAGTTGGGGGGCATTAAAAAGTCCAGGATGGGGGAAGCTGAGTCATTTAGCCAGGTTTCCATCAACATTACAAGGTCAAGATCCTGGGCAAGGATGAGGTCAGCAATTTCCGCAGCGTGTTTAACAGCTGATCTACAGTTTAGGAACACACATTTGAGTCTTATGTTGGTGCCCGTTGATGCCGGTAGAGTAGAGGTGACTCACGTGAGGTTGTTCTCATTTAAAGTTCTGGTGTTTGGCCTAGGTTCCCTGAAGGTATCAGTGGGGATGGATTCAATCTGTTGCAGGTTTGATATGGTGGGGGGATGTGCTGGATCATAAGAAAGTACTAGAGAATGAATATCCACATCAGACAGGGAGGCTCTACATCTTGAGGGGCAAGAAGGGTCGTTAGGGAGTGGAGCAGAGGCCCACCTGTGGTGTGTGTGGGTGACGTGAGAAGGTGACCGCCGAGTATAAGGGGGAAAAGGGAGCCAGGTACACCCACTATCTGGGAACGAGCGGCGATAGTGATTGTTCATGATGGAGCAACTTAGTCTGGAGTTAGCAGACAAAGCCTCAGTGATATGTAATAGACTAGGAATCTCTGCCTTAAGTTGTTGTAGGCAGAGTGCTATCTCGCGAAGTTGGCCTACCAGTGAGGTGTGTGGATGGGTTTGAGAGGCTAGGTCCAGGGGACCCTGGAGCGGTAAAGAGCTAGTGAGGGCGGGAAAAGTGGGGCAGGTGTCAAATGAATGTGCCCTGAGGAAAGGGATTCTGGGAAATGGAGCTGCGAGCTCGGTAGGATGGGTAGGATAGGGGAGGAGGGTACTGACAGATAGAGACCCCTGGAGGCCTGTGGGAGCCTTTTGGGATTGTGTGTTGGGCTGGGAGAAGTGATCCTGGGAAGAATCAGGGCAGTGCTGTGAGTAGTGGAGCTAAGGGAGTTAGAGCTCACTAACAGTGAAGGGGAGAGCAGTTGGATTAGCATGAGGACTGTGCTGTCGCGGCCCGTTCATAACGTGCATTGAAGAGGAATTGTTGTTATGAGTTAGGGTAGATAGAAGGGGACCCTTCGGAGCAGATGTGGCTTCAGAGGATGGTGGTGCAGAGGTAGGAGATAAACTTTGCGAGGACCGGGGGACCGCCGAGGGCCCAACCCTTCCGAGGGGGGTGGAATTAGTTAGCCACTGTATTCATGATGGTGGGGAAAAATTCGTCAAAAACCACTAGATTGCGATCTGAGACTTTATATGCCATTGCACCCCATTTTAATACATTCTACTCTGACACATTAATCCACCCTACTCCACTGTATACCACTCAACTCTATGCCATAATGCTCTATAACACTGTATGCCAGTCCATTCTAAAACACACTACATCACTGTACTTTACAGTACAGCACTCCACTCTACAAAAATCAACTAGAGTGTATGCCATTCTACTCTACTGTAGTCTACATCACTTTCCAATATTGTACAACACCTCACTACACTCTAGTGTACACCACAGTACTCCAATTTATGGCACTTTACTCAACTGTACTGCGCCACTGTACTCTACTGCACTCCACGCCATTATAGCTGAGAGGAGCCCCTCTACGTGAGTGTCTGATGCTGAATATTCAAAATGTGTGACCAAAGATGAGAAGCCCCCACGCGCAATTGCGGCTGTACAATTAAGGTGACATTCATGGGTATTAAAGTCACCCAGGATTATTACCTCATAATAGGAGTGGAGGTATAAGAACTTTATTGTTGGTAAATTAAAAACCCTTACAATATAAAAGCACTAGCATCATTTTCTAAAAAGGATACATTAGTTAAAATTATTGGAACGACGATTAACTTTTTGGTTGAAACTCTACTTAGCTTCTTAGCTGCTGTTATAAGTCTTGCAGACTAAGTTTGAATCAGCAATTTGTTAATGACCAACAAGCCATTGATATGTCCAATGATGGTGTTTCGCACAGCAATAATGGGACAGGGTTAGCTGCCCCGATAACTTCCAACTGGCTTAATACTTTAATAACAAATTTTGTTAGCCCGATATTCAGCTTTGTGTTGTCCGGTTTGAAGGCTGCCATTATGGCTTGGCGACAAGATCGGATTCCAAGTCTTATCCATTCTTCTCACAGTAATGAACGTCTAAAAGTGAGCATTGTTGGGCATAGACAAACTATATGTTCCATCCCCTCAGTGTGGTTGCCGTACAACCTGCATTGGATTTGACTTTCTTTCCGGCGCCATTCTGGAAGATTTTTCAAAAAAGGCCATTCACCCAACCTCAGCACCAGGAACTTTCGTTTCAAATAAAGTGCTGAAGTGCTTGATAAATGAAGAGATTCAACTCCTGGATTAAAGTTAGTGATTACTGCCCAGGCATGTTTCCTTTTTGACAGTATTGCCCTATCTGAGTGAAAGAACCACAACCTGGCACTCTTCTTGATAGCTAGCTTTAATGCTGACTGGGGGGCATTTGTTCCCCAAAATTCCTTAATACCAAGTAATTGTAGACTATGATCCAGGTGGAGCCGATATGTGTGACTGGCATGACTTTTCTGAATTTCCTGCCAAAGTCTGGCCTCCAGTGAGTCTTACCGGGCTTGACGCAGTCTCTTGCAAAACTTTATAAATGCCCCAGCCTCTACGCCATGATGGTCAAGTAAGCCAAAATCGAGGCGGACTTGTGCTGGTGATGCTGAATTTGGCAGATGGAATGCACATTTAAAGAGTTTAGTTGTCAGTTTGTTAAAAGAATATTTGTGGTTCACTTCATAATCACTTGGCTGTATGTCAGAGAGTTAGATATTTTTGCCTTCATCACTTTTAACAATGGGATTAAGCTGGGACCTAGTAGTTTTAGTTCATAATAGGAGTGTTTCCCCAGCCCATAATGTTCAAGCAGCCCCTCCAGGGCTACTAGTAAATGATCTGACTCCAGTCTTCTGGTAAAGGAATTATAAAAAATAACGACTAACAGAGTGGAATGATTCTTAAATGTCAGCCCACTCTCTACCAATCTACTTTTACAGGTTAATTCAAGTGAGACCAATAAAAGAAGACCCCCCGTTCTCTTCCCACTGTTGAGAAAGTTGCACACTTAAAGAATGAGATAAAACCATCCAGAAAAAAACTATTTGTGGTGTTCCAGATTTCCTGTAGGGAAATTATATGACACGATAAGAGGAGGCTCTGCCATATTGTGTCATCTATTTTTGACCTTTTGACAAGAGTATCTTCATACAGGGGGGGCAGGGGTATCAGATGCTGAAGCTGGCTTAGGTGAGTGGGCAGACACTGGCTTGGGAGGTGAAGCACATAAAACTGAGAAGTTAAAGACCGAATCCATGGGCCTAGAGCCCTGCGCCTTTGCCTCGGCTGATGTTAGTCAATAATTTTCATCAAGACGCTGTGCACTTAACAACGTTTCAAATCCGTTTGCCGTGGAAAGACAGGACCTATGTTTCTACTCTGGGCAGGTCTGACTGGTCTGGGAGGGAGCTGCCAAAGATGATTCAAGGATGGCTGGTCAAAAGGATAGAAGTACTGAAGGGGGAGAATCCAGATTGATGTTTAAGAGCTACACCTAAGATGACAGCCAACAAGAGCTTTGGATTGTACAGGATCTTTAACATTAACTGTGACACAGTCCCCCTCCATGTTTTTCCTAATCCTATGGCCAACCCAGCCCACTCTTCTGGCCATAATAATATCGGGAGATATGTTTTGACCATTAACCACGCTATTATTACACTAATGAGTACCTTTATGTATAAGGTCCACAGTGGATTCCCTCGTGCTTCGAAAAAGTGGGGGGACTCCCACTAGGACTATGGCCAAGGGTGATGATTCTGGAGGCAGATCTTAAATGCTCTGGCTTTCAGCTTTTGAAGTGAAAGGTTGATGCAAGGTAGATGTGTCAATTTGCCCCCCCCCCACCCGGGTACTTGCAACCCTTGTGTTTGTGCCGCCTGTACTGTAGGAATCGGGTTACTAAGTTCTCAAATGTTCCTAGGCCCATGGGACACCCCCCTCTCCCAGTGGGACAGAGTTTTGTGTTTGCTGTGTTACATGATTCAGGCTACCAGGCACAGCAAGAAGTATCCCTGTGTCAGACAGACACGCAGAGGCTTGCCTAACATAACAAGACATCCCTGCCCCCTCTGTCTCTGTCCCATTGGGAGGATAGGGTGTCATTGGAAAGAGAATATTAAGCCTCACCTCTATGCCTTCAGCTTTTGTCTTATAGGTGTTAGAAGTTCTTTAGTCATTTGTTCTAACCTGGAAAAAAAGGTGTCTAGCAATTGTTCATGACTAGTGCTAGGGTTGGCTGGTAATATAAGCTTAACCAGTGATGTCTTCCAAAGGTCTCTTTTACAACCAGTGCTCTTGGTGGGGCGGCTATCCAGGACTGAGTCATCTCCTGCCATCAACATAACCGGCTCAACATTAGGAACCACCGTAGATTGAAACGTACGCACAGGCACATGCAGAAAAAAGTCAGGGCTTGGAGTAGCCCCTACAGTCCCTCAATTCTCTACTGTGTTTAGATCCTGGATGAGTATCCCAGGCTCCAGAGAAAGCCTTCTTTCAGTTAAGACTATGTCCTTTGTTATGACATTGGCTGCCCTAGTAAGGAGGGAGTCAATAGTCGCTACTGTGTTGCCCCTGTAGCTCCCCCCTTACCCCTAGCAGCTGTTTTCCTTTTGACCAAAGTTCATGGGTCACAGATCCTTTGGGGATAAGGAACCTTGGTGAGGCAAAAGGAACAAAATACACGCTTCACTTGGCTGATGAGTTGTAATAAATTGTCAACAAAACCTGAGGGGGCCGATTAATATACAAATGAAAAAGTCAACTATAGGGAAAGATTTAAACTACCTTTACTCTTTGTAGTGCGCCCAGTATTCCAGAATTCCAAATAAAAGCCATTGGACCTTGCCCAGCCCAGCCTCTACAAGCCGTGGATGGGAGCAGATGGGCCCGCTCTTGGCCCGGCCTTCGTCTGGGCACGTGCCAGGACACATCCCGCACTGTGGGATCACCCAAACAAATTTGGAAGCGTCTGCAAGTGCTACTGATGCCGGGGTATGTGGTCCTGCCCCTCGGCTTCCAGGGATGCGAGTTTCCTGCGCAGCGGGAGCCAGCAACCAAATTTTAAAGCACCTCCGGGCGTGAGTGATGCCGGGGCATGTGGTCCTGCCCCTCTGCTTCCTGCTATGCGAGTCTCCCACACAGTGGGAGCCTGCAATCAAATTTGAAAGTGCCTCCGGGTACGAGGTTGCCGTGGCGTGTGTACTGCCCCTCTGCTTCCTGCGATGCGAGTCTCCCACGCCATTATAGTCTATGACATGCCAGTCCACTCTATGATGCTTTACTCCACTCTACATTACCCCACTCCAGTGTACTCCACTTCACTCTACTCTGCTTTACTACACTTTATCCCACTATATGCCACTGTACTATACTCCGCTCCACACCACTTTACTGCCCAACACTCTATTCCACCCTATGCAACTCCACTCTACAACCCTGTACTACATTTTATGCTACTCTATGGCGCTCATTTCTCATTTATTGATAGTTTGAGACATCAGTCTCATCATCAAAAATACATAAGCAAAAACATTAAAACATTTTAAAAACATTAGAAACCATTTAAACATCAACAAATAATTGTAAAATCACACACAATACAGTTAAGATCGCATGAGATCAGAGTTATGCAGAGATCATTTAGGAAATGGCTGCTTGTAATGGGTCTAGTGTTTTGGCTCTAATAGCCCCAGGCTATATACAGGAATTTAGAAACAGCCACAACCATGATTAAGGTATCGCTTTTGCATTTTCTATGAAGTTCAACTTACATTTGTGAGCTAAGGGACCTGCACAAAGGAACTATCCATTTGTTTCTGGGATTGACATAGAGAGGGCAAAAAAACAACCAAGGGCCATATGTAGGTAGCTAAATACCGGTCGCTAACTGCCGAAATTCGGTAAATATCCTGTTACCGACCGGTATTTAGGCATTTGAGATGTAGGAGGCATGATTTAAGGATTCGGTAATTTACCGAATCGGTAATGGATCGGTAAAATACCGAATCAGTAAAATACAGATTCGGTAAATTACCGAATCCTTAAATCATATGTAGGGAGCACTCAAGTGAGTGTTTTATTGTATTCAGAATTCGGTATTTACCACCAAATACAGGTTGGTGATAAATATCGAATACCTTTCAAAAATCTATTTTTTGCTGTTTTGACAGTGCCATGTGGCAGACATACATGCCCCTAGGGCATGTATGTGCGCCACATGTGCACACATGCACGATTCAGGGGTGTAACAGGGTGTCAATGTGACACCCTGCCACCCATGAATATGCTTCCCCTATTACCGAATCGGTATTTACCGATTCGGTAATAATAAATGGCTTCCTATTAATTCCTATGGGCCTCCAGGCCCATAGGAATGAATGGGAAGGGATGCATTATTACCGATTCGGTAAATACCTATTCATAAATACCGAATATTACCGAATCGGTAATAATTACCGAATGTTTACCTACATACCATTTACCGATTCATAAATACCGAATCTGTAAAATTCGGTATTTATGAATCGGTAAATAGTATGTTACCTACATATGGCCCTAAGTGTCTTGAACAGTTTTACATAAAAAACTGTGATCAGATCCCTGTTTCCACTTCCTCCAGTTAGTAGTGAAAGCTGATACTGGGAGGGTCCAATGCCTAAATTGGAGAAAGATGGACAGGCACGCACTGGATGGATAAAATCCAAGAATTCCACCACCTTGGTTACGGATTTGTGGAAAAGTAAAGTACTTATTAGGCAGCATAGAGTGGATGAATGGTCCCTACTGCTTTTAACTTTCTCCTGGACCAGTTTTTTATCTTTAAGGTGTCTCTTTGATTAATGGACTGGGACTCACTTCAAATTTTCTCTAGTCCCAGCTCAGTCTAGGCATTTTTAACCAATCCCAGCCATGTAACTTTCCTCGCACCATTAGCCATAATGACTTCCTGCAAGCCCTCGCTAATATGGCACAGTTCATGGGTCTTCCAAATGCAAACTCAGAACAATAAAGGTCACAATGCTGTCTGTACTGATATCTCATTGATCCCCAAGTCAAGGTGAAGAGGGACCTATGGTGTGCCTTTCCCTAACCCCAAGAGCCCCCCCCAAAAGTTATTTTCTTCTTGTATTGCAATGGCCTCATAATTCTGCCCCATATAGTATGGCCCTCCTAGCTTGTGCCTTGTAAATTTCAATTGCTGGGGGGGGACAGGAGACCAAGCTGCTTTTCTGGCAGTTCGATGTTTCACAATTATGGTGCTTTTGGTGATCTGTGGGTTCCAAGATAGTACACACCCCTGACGCATACCTTGGTTGAATGAAAAAGCCTTGGTTAATTCTCCCTTCACACCGCATCTTACTTTTGAAAAGTTCCCCTTGTGGAGCGACTGAATCAAGGGTAGGAGATCCAGTGGGTGGGTCCCCATCCTCCAAAGTACCTCCCATAATCTCACTCTAGGCTCAAGGTCGAACACGGAGGTCTATAAATGCCACTTAAAGGTCGCCCTTGGTCAGGTCCTCTGTCTTCCACTTTACTAAGAGAAAGTGAAAGGCCTGATCAACCGCACAGCTCTTATGCCTGATCCCTGCTTGTAGTCCTGAAAGAATGTGATTTTCCTCACACCAATACAACAACTGCCCTAGCACCAGTTTGCAGAATTCTTTTTTGCAGGTTTTATTTTATTTATTTTTTATTTACTTGAGTTTTATATAGCGCTGGCTAGACCCGGAGGTATCAGAGCACTTTACATAAGGACACAGCGAGTTACAAGTTACAAAAGTTTCACAGTAGTTACATAATGGATAAATAAACAATACAGGAGTAAATTAGCAAACACGAAAGTCAGGATAAGAAAGATCAGGGACAGCAGGTAATCCACAAGAAGGAGACAGCAGCGAATAAGAAAACTAGACAGATGTCCATGATCCGGCTGTGTAGGTGAAGGCCATAGCGGTGTGCCAGAGCTAATCTCCCCTATAGCTGTCGTGCAGCTACACCGGGAAGCAGCAATGCATGCGTTTAGGGCTCCGCCAGAGAAGAGTGAGGATCAGGAGGGGAATCAGAAGGCTAGAAACCAAAGATGGGTGGTAGGTGCTGGCGAGGATGGCAAGGTAGGAGGAGTGTGGTTTTGGCAGCCATCTTAGAGTCAGGCACGTCGAGGCTATTAGTCTCCATTGTTCCGTGGCTAGTTCTAGTTGCCACCAGTTCTAAAGTTGGTTAAAAAGCACAGTGCCGAAAATCCTGGAAGAAACATCAGGACCCTGGTCTCACAGACACAACTGGAGGGGTTGCAGACGGTTGTCAATCAGGCTGATAGTGTGGTAGTTGGAGGGAATACTGGAATCCCCCCTTTTAAAGATGGGTACAATCTTTGCTCCCTTCTATGATGGAGGGATCACCCCTTCTTCATGATGGAATTGGGGACTATCTTAATATAGAGGACTCACCACCCAGGGTCTGACTTAACACATCTGCGGGATTTTACCAAGACCTGGAGCTTTCCCAGGCTTGAATGAGAACACGACTTGTTCAGTTTCCTCCATGTTGAAAACTACATGGAGTAAAAATTGTGGCTTTATGTCATGATGACCCCTACGCACAGGGCCATGCTCAGGGGCATAGGTGGAAGACAGAAGTAGCACGTGCAGGTAAGAGCGGTAAGGCAGGGTAAGGGGGATTCAACAGACAACGACGAGGGCAAATTATTTATTTATTTAATTTTCCCTTGTTGTAATCTGTTGAATCCCCCCACCTCTCATTCATGCATTTGCTGCTCCTGGTGGAAAAGTACAAACTCCCAAAAATGGTGACCCAGTTGCAGAGTAGACAAGATGTTTCAGCTGGACTACCTGACCTTCCATTACTTTTCCTAACCAAGGCTCAGAATTTCTACAGGTCATCAGCTATAGCGGCCTCCAGTAGTTCAGACCAGATGCAGTCTTTCCCAGCTCCTTTTGTTTCTTTTAGGCCTGGTAAATGGTTGTTTCCACTTGTAGCCTGATTATAGCTCCTTTTTGTAGATTGGATTTTCCTTTTTGCACTGGCAATTGAACCATCCATTTGTCTGCGATGTGTTTGGGCGCTCCCTTGACTCCTTGGTGAGGAGATTCCTCAACTTGGTGAATACCGTATTGTGCTCCGCTAGTATCACATTATTTTTGCCCCAATTAGCAAATAAATTTCCCATATGAATGGTCCGGATTGAGTATTAGGTTCTGATTCCCAACTGGTGCAGAGCCCACTGCTTCCCATTTCACATTCCTCTTGTTGTTAGTGACCACAAGCTGCGGGCTACATGCTAAGTGGCTACCAGGCAGTGGAGGGTCATTGATTTTTTTACAATTTAATACCAAGGGGTTATAATCGCTCCCCTCTCACTTTACCACCATCATGTCGCCCATCTTACTCCATTGCCTTACGTCAAGAAAATGTAATCGATTGTACTAGTGTATGGGCCTCGTCTAAATGTTGGTGCAAGCCGTTTGTTGAAAGGGGTTCGCCCATTGAATGACCAAATTCCATGCAATAAGGTAAGATCCACCTGGGGCGCCGCTCTAGAGAGGTGCCTTCTAGTGGGGCGAACAAGGTCCAGGATACCCCACATAGAATTTTCCTCCCTAGATAGTTCACAAGCCTGGTCAGCTCAAATGTCAAGTTGAAGTACCCTACTAAAAGCATTTGATTAGTGCTAGAATCGCCACTTAGCACACGCAATAGTTGCAGCGTTTTCGATTCCTTTTTGCAACTACTTTTCCAATTATAGTTATTGATTATCATGAGGGCCTGAGAGTTGGGGCGGGAAAGGATTATCCTGTGGACGCCAGGGGATTCCATGTGAAGGGGTGTGACAGCACAGGGTATGGTGGAACGGACCAATGCTAGTAATTCAATAGAAGGGTGCCCAGCACAAAATTTAATAACTGGGACTCTATAGCTTTTGTAGCCACACCTGATCACTTGGTCAAATACCCATGTCTCATGAAATAAACATATGTCATGGCCATCAACAAAAGTACCTTAGTCAGGATTCCCTAACTTGCTCTTACATCATGCAATGTACCAACCTGGTAATAGATTCTGCGTAGGTGGGGAGGAAGAGTGCTGAAAGGTGGTGTCAGTAGCACCCATCAAGGGGAGTTCCCCAGTGCTAGCAAATAATGGCATGTTATCTGTGCCTGGATTATTTCCTGGGGCACCATTTGGAGAATCTTGCTCAGGGTCAAGGAGCAAGGGGATATTTCCCTCTGCAGTAAGACTGTCACTTGTGCTATCGGAGCCCGTCATTCCAAAGCTATTGTGTCTTCTCTGGTCGATATGGCATCAGTTAATCTCTGCCAGCGTGGATGGAAATGCAGTTATGGCAGCCTTCCCCCTTGGCCAACTTTGATGGACAGCTAGTGCAGGCTGTGGGACAAACCCAGACCTATCGTTAAGAAGGCGATAAAAAAGCCCAGTGGCAGGAAAGAGATATTGGGTCCAGCTCGATTTTGGTGTTTGCAACAATTAAGGAAGTTGTAGACAATGGAAGGGACCCTGGAGTTAGCAACACAATCACCACTAAACGATTTGGACAAGGGCCCCACCCAGTCCACTTTCCTAGCCATCAATATATACTGGGCATCAGAAGGAGAGAAGCCAGCATGGGTGCACTGTCAATTTAGGACGTGTGGGCAGAGTTACTAAGATTTTACCCATTTTTGCATCACAAAAGTATTGCAAATTGGCGCAAAATCTTTTTTTACCAATTCACTTTCCAGTGCTAAACATGTTTAGCGCTGGAAATAATGGGAAAGTAATGCAAAGCAGCGCATAGAGCTGCTTTTCATTACTTAGCACCAAGGGGACGTACCAAGGGTGGAGAATGGGCGTTCCCGTACAACCACCCAAGATTTCTCATCCTAAACTCAATTTATTAAGCAAAGTAAACAGGGTTTAGCATGAGAAAACTGTGCCCTTTTAAAGTAGGTGCAAGGAAGGAGAAATGCTTTGATTTCTCCTTCCTTTTCCGCCTTTCCAAGTGTGCTGCACAGTACAGCACACATACAATGTCGGAAAAGGCTTCATGTTAGTCTAAGCATAGTCTTTTGTACTGGAATGGTTCCCTACCAGTACAAAACCTATGCTAGACTCAAAGAGACACCCTTGCATCATGGCGCAAAGGTGTCTGCATGGTGCACAGCAGCTGATTTCAGTACTGGCACAAGGGAGAGGGGAGGAGTGTGCCTTATTTTAGAAATTGGGCGCTGTTCTCCTCTCTCCTTTTCACGCAGAGCAGAATTTGCAGCTGCTGCAGTGCACTATGTGAAAAAATGGTAAATCTCCCCCTTTGTGTTATTAACTGGAAAAAAGATTCCACAGCCCCATTTGCTAGACAGGGTACATTGGTCAGTATTGCAACACAGGGGCATGCATATGGGGGCAGATTCAATGTGGCTCCCCTCACACCCAGCCATCACTCTTCTTTGGCCCAGTTGTTGTCTTCGTTGAGGAGCATTCCCTTCACACTGGTTTGCCAACAGGGCAGCTATCCCTGGTAGCCATGTGTCAGAGGCTACATCTGGAGCATGCACCTGCACTGCATCACCCAAAGGGGGCATGAGAGAGGGGGATACCATTGTAGCAGGAGGCATTGCGTGAGTTTCAGGCGTTACAAACTTGGGAATCACTGCATCCTTCAAGTACCTGATTTTGGACTCGATCACCTGCAGACGCTGGTAGATGGGCTCTAGTTTTTCCAACACTAGTGATATGAGGTTATCGCACAAGTCCTGTGACTTCCTGAACGAAAACAATCGTCCCCACAACACCCAGGCACCCTTGCACCATGATGCAAGGGTGCCTCCATTAAAGCATGACTGTCAATTGTGCCCCATCATAGGGGAGAGCACAGGGATTCATCATATGGTTGTAAATATCAGGCACCCCAGTGCCTTGAAAGTAATGTAGACTCTGCGCCGCATTACCCAAGTGTAGAAGTACATACAGTGTCTCAACATTGTAAATCCAAAAACACACCATAAGAGCTATTTGAATGCCTCTCTACCACTGTGTCACTGTTGTATTTAGTATTGCAGTGCTTTTCCACTTAAATGTATCAGATAAAAATTTTGGGAAATGCTGCATATACAAATCTGCACATCAATCTATACCCAACGATATAGCTTACTAATTCTTCTGAGTACTTGCAAGGAGTGTGTGACAGGTTGCATATATAATTCCCCACATGGTTCTAAAAGGCTACATATTGCTCAGTAAAACTTGAAAATACATGGATTTGTGGTTGAATACATCAATACTCCCTGGATGATTAAATGAGTGCATAGGTAGTGCCTATGTGATTCCCTGAGGATACAAGTAGTGCCTAGATGATTCCCTGACTATAGCATAACTCCATGGCTCATTCCATTTCTGCATACTTACTGCCTGCGTGTTTGCATGAATATACCATTAGTATCTGGCAGTTCGGATGAGTGCATGAGTAGTGCCTAAATCATTAGTCAAGTGTGTGACTAATGCTTCAATAATTCAATACATGCATAGATACTGGCGGGATGATTAAATGAGTGCAACTTGAGTGCCTGGACGATTTCAGGAGTGCATACATAGTATATTGGTGATTTATAGAGTGCATGGATGGTGCATACATGATTGCTTTAAGTCCATGCATGGCACCTAGACTATTGGATGACTTCATAAATAGTGTTTCAGCGATTGGATGCTGCCTATTTGTTTTTGGTTGAGTGAACAGGTAGTGCCTAAATGTTTTGCTAACTACATGGGTAATGCCTGGATAATTGCATAAGTGCATCAGTAGTGCTTGGCTAATTAGATGAGTGCATGATTCGTGTCTGAGTGACTGCATGATTCCATTGTTAAAGCTTGAGAGATAGGATGAAGTTAAGTGTACAGTTGGGGTGATTGTATTAGTGAAAGACTATTGCCTCAGTGATTAAATAACTGCATAGGTACTAAATGGGTGATAGGTTTACTACAATGGTACTCTCTATGTAATTAGATGACTGCATGAGTAGTGCCTGAGTGTTTTGTCAGTGCACACGTTAGCCTCAGTATTTCAATGAGTGCTTAGGTTGTAAGTGGGTGTTTTGAGAGCTACATAGGTTCTGCGCAAATGTTATATTAATTGCATAGTTACAGCCTTGTTAAATGCATAAGTAAATAGTTAGTAACTAGGTAATTAGATGAATGTATAGGTAGTGCCTGCATAGTTCAATGACTACATAATTTCTGCCTACCCGATTGGAAGAGTACATGTGTAGTGTCTGGGTAATTGAACAACTCTATGGATAGTGAATCACTGATTTGATGGCAGCCTGACTAGTGGCTGTGTCATTCCATGAGTGCCTGAATACTGCCTGACTGACTGTGAAAGTGCCTTCATTGTTGTTAGATACATAACAGTTGTCACTATATTCCTGACTCATTGGTTATCTCCTTCTGTCAGTATCAAACTACCTGTTTTACTGCACATAAGCTTTTCTTCTGAGCTATGTGTGAGTGAAGTCAGGTATTACACTTGATATATAATTGCATACATGGCTCACTAGAAACATACATTGCTGTGTTACTAAGTGTGCACATGCATCAGTATGTTTCTAAAATGGAAAACAACATTTTGAAATCTTTCAAAGCACAAAACCTTTTGCAAATGGCATACCTACATAATTTCTCAATTCATTCTTCTGCTTCTAAAACATATATAGAGCATATCTCAAACAAAAGTTACACTGAAAATGAAACTATCACAAGAACTCTGGAGGCATTCTGCACTATTAATTCTCCTCAATTTTAAACAAACCATGTTTAAAGAAAAATTACTACCTTCACCATATACATGACATTTTCATCAGCCTTACTGAACATAGATCACCATGTAAACATATATGCTATTTCTTAATAGATGTACACATTCAAGCCATCTTTCCAAAAATATATACCTCTCTGTATCATTAAGTAAACTCAAAAGTCCCACCGTTTATATAGCTATGTGCAAGCGCAAAAAAATTTCTCATCCATTCAAGCATATGCATATGCAAAGCAGTCATATAAGTTAAAAGCCACATTAACAAACACTTCCTAACACATACCTAATAAGTATTACTTCTTTCTAATTCATATACAGGTGGACAACATGTCCTCATCTTTTATTTCTCACTACACTATTCCCGTTTCATAATGTTACTAAAAGTACTACAACTCCCAGAATGCAAATAACAGATGTATCTATTCTACTCATGATTTTTAGACATTTACAACATAGTTAGTTCCTCATTGCAACTTTCCACAAGACTATACTGTTATTTTTCAGTAAAATACACAATGTAATAACGAGGCACTAATTCATTTTTCTCTTACTTCCCAAAAAATTCACCAATAACCTCTTAAAAACACACCCTCTAATAGATACAGTTCATCTCATGTATTTCTTCACATCACTATGATACTCTTTTTTATAAAACTCCCATATACATCTTTATTTCTAAAGGATTAAAAAGTTTATATTGATGTTTTAGCTCTGGATGCATTTGGCACTGTTAGGATTTGTAAAAACTAAGCACATGAATGGTACACCACGCTCATACAAAGCAACTCTAAAATGTCAACCTCTTCAACTTTACATTCTATCATCATGAGAAAGGCAGCAAATGAAATCATGTCTTTAATTTTAGACTACTGCATCTCCACTTGTGAATGGTTAGCATCTGTTAACCCTTTTTTTCTCTTTCAATCCTTTATCTAGCTTTATTTTTCTCAAATTTAAATACTACACAACAGTTCATTAAATAGTCCTGAGTTGGAAATTAAAACTTGTCATTACTTAAATTGTGTCATCCCTCCTCAACTTAAAAAAAAATCCTATGTCTCTTCAACACCCTTCCCCTCAATACACACCTAGCTCAGTGTACCTAGCAACCCAGTGAAACCAGTAGGCCACAAGTTCACAGCACATTCTAGAAGGAACATGCTGCTTCTAAATAAGATACAGCAGGTGTGCTTTACTCCACAGATTCAAAAGCAATACCATGTTTGTATTACATTTAGTTTTTAAAGCAACAGCCAATAATAAGACTTTTTGATAAGGCATCCAACACACATTAATTTTCATGCTGACAGCATCCAATGAAATATATATATATATATATATTTTTTTTAAAAACACCTCAATTTGAACTGCTTTTCCTTTGGAAAACTACCTCATTTAGCTCCAGTCTTCTCCTGATTACTATTGCTCCTTCACTTCAAATTCTTAGAGTAGGGATTGTGGGCCACAGTTATATCTATGGGACTAAAAAGACTGCAAAAAGAAAGGTATTGACAGAGACTTGGGTTTGTCAAATGTGCAGATTACTTAGTTTGACCAGAGAGGGTTAAAGTTTCATCAGTTGCAGGTTTTGGTTAAATCCATTGTGGAGTCCCAAGTTCCTCACCTCATGATTGTGCACTAGGGTGGCAATAACCTAGGCAAATTGACTGGGGTAGGACTGGAAATCCTAAGGAAGAAACCTTTGCAGAAATTATGTCGCTTTTCCCTCACACCGTATTGGTGTACTCTAATATATGCCAAAGACAAAAATGGAAGTGGTCAAATCAATTCTGTCCGCAGATTGACAAAGCCAGGAAACATGTTAATAGAACTGTTTTTGCATTCCTCAGAGACCATCGCACAGGCAGTAGCTATAACAACAATCTACGTTTTGACATGCATGGAATTTGTAGAAATGATGAGTAAACTTTACAGATGAAGGCAACAGGGTGTTTCTAAGAAACGTGAAACTCTGCATCCGGTCTCATGTATAGCAGCCATAGACACACAACCAACACAATGGCTCTTATCAGAGCCATCCAAGTACCCAAAATATTGTGAAGGATTTTTCCAAGGGGGTTTTTTGTCCTTAAGTTTTTGAGGATATTTGCAATGACGTTGCAATCCCCGCTGACACGTCATGAAAATGGAGAACAAAAGCAGACATTCAATGACCACCAACACATCCAAAAATAATGTGTGTAAAAATCCTTTGTGAACATTGCCCTACACATATTACTATAGACATACTTCTCTTAAAACATATTTAAACTCATATTTTTCTTCTAAGCTTCTTTAAAAACCATCTTTCAGACCTATTTTTCGTTTTCACGGTTATTCGGGACATCACGTGACATCGTTAACCGCGACGATCGTGCCTTTTCCATAAAGGGAAAACACATATATCCACACATACTACAGTATTTTACACTCTAGGAGTTTCTTACACTTCAAACTCATGTTTTTCTAGTGTATTTCTAGAACAGCCAGCTCTGAAATATAATTTCCATTTTCGCTGTGAGGCCGGAGATAGTGATGACATTGGTCATCACGAGCCCCACGGTCACATCGCAAAAGCAGAAAGCAGAAGCAGTAATTTAATAGCCACCACCACATTAAAAAATTATAACTATATCATTAATTCGAACCATCACAGTAAGTAACTCACTATATAAAAAACTCTATCAAAACATTTATAAAAATTCTCAGTAGCTTTATAACAATGTGTATGAAAGATTCACTGATATTTTTTTTATATTTCCACCAATATTCGTGACCACATTGATACCGCGATGTCCCCGCAATGGTACATGGAGGGCCGTGCTGGCAGTCACTTAATTGTTGTGAATATCATGCGTGAATAAAAATAACAAGTTTGGACACATAACTTGTGTCCCTAACACCGCCATTTCTCAAACATTGGGTCAGAGCACCTCTACTCTGACGCTTTATGTTAGGTTTTTGAGAAATTTTCTGCCCCGGGAACCATTCCAGTGCAATGAAATGGTGGCTAAAAATTTCTGTTTAGGTTGCGTCCAGCCAATCAGAGCATTCCCGTTGGCGCATGCATTCATCATTCATCATGAAACCTTTGCGGAATATCAGTGGCCATAGATATCACTATCATTTTTGGCTTAAACTTCTCAAAAACTACTGAATGGATTTACAACAAATAAGCAAAAGACACTTCCTTGAACCATCATCTACCTCCCTGTCAAATTTGATGTAAGTTCGTTCAGCAGTTCAGGCTGTAGGTGTGGCTAATGTTTCCTATGGGAATTAACATTACAAACACAACCTTATTTTGCACCCCAAATTCTCAGTCCCCACTGCACGGATCACCTCCAAACTTTCCATGACAACCAGAACCTACCTTGACACTTTTTTAGGAATATGTCATAAAGATTGGTCAAATGACGCCAAAGTTATAGGGAAGTCAAAAAATGTTTTTCCTATGGAAGCTAGGTCCTTACTATAACTACCTACTGGCGACTGCCTGTAGGTATTATATGTATGTGTGTGTGTGTATATATATATATATATATATATATATATATATATTCACTGAAAAAACCATAGGTTTCAGGGGTGTTATAGTTAGCTGGACTTTTCACTTGTACAAAACCATTGAAATTCCCCCGTTATAGTTATTTCAGCTAACTATAACTCGGGCGCCCGCAATGCACTGCTGATGACGTCACATATTACATCACTCATGACATGGTCAGTGACATCACTCATGACATCACTGATGACATCTCAAATGACATCACTGATGACATCACTGATGACATCATCCAGTGAATGTGTGTTTTTCTGAAAATTAAATATGTTTTATATATGTATATCTCAAGGTCGATGGAAGAATAAATGGGTATATAAGTGTCTAAATGGATGATTTGTTTTTGAAAAATTGATTGTGTAACTGACTGATTAAGTGTATCATAGTGAATACATGGCTTAGTGAGTAATGTTTAAATATGTAAATATCTGTATCAGTCTCTCACTTTGTGTATAAGTGGCTGCATGGGTTGGTGAGTAGCTACATGGGTGTCTATATAGGTTATTAGTTGGTTTTTTGAGTATCAGTCTGAGTGTCTGCATGGTTCGGTGGGGGGTATTACGTAGTGCATAGGTGCATGAATGAGTGACTCACTGTTTGTATGTGTTGAACACAGCATGTGTGCAGGACTGTATGGGTGGATGAGTGTGTGTATGGGTGTGTTAGTGAGTGAATGACTGTCTCAGTAGTGTCTTTATGAGTAACTACATATGTTTTAAACTAGTATATGTGACTATTGGTGTATATATGTGAGTATATGTGAGAGTGAGAGATTGAAAGAGTTCCTCTATGAATAAGTATGTGTTTCTATAAGTGATTGTTTAAAAGACTAAATATGTGTAAGTTTCCGTAGAAGTAAGTATGGTGGTGTGTGTATAACTGTATATGCAAGTAAATGTATGTTTGATTCTTTATTAGCATGAGTGACTATGTGTGTGAGTAACTCTATGGATGAGTGGCATTCTGTAACAGGATGTATAGGTGTATGAGTACATATGATGAGTGAGTACATGTATGAGTGACTGTATAGGACTGTTGGTGAATGAGTGGATGTGTATGTGGATCTTAGAATTACTGAAGAGGTTGTTGTAACTGGTATTGGTATGTCCATTGTTTTGAAAATTTTAGTCTCTATTTTTGAATGTGTGTATCAAAGGTTATATTAGGGTGAGAGGAGGTCTGCCACTCTATCACAAGGATGATGTCATCAGTGATGTCATCAGTGATGTCATTTGAGATGTCATCAGTGATGTCATGAGTGATGTCACTGACCATGTCATGAGTGATGTAATATGTGACGTCATCAGCAGTGCATTGCGGGCGCCCGAGTTATAGTTAGCTGAACTAACTATAACGGGGGAATTTCAATGGTTTTGTACAAGTGAAAAGTCCAGCTAACTATAACACCCCTGAAACCTATGGTTTTTTCAGTGAATTTCTGAGGTTTTTTAAATGCTAATTCCTAACTATAACGTGCCTGAAACCTATGGTTTTTTCTGTGAATTTCAAAGGTTTTTTAAATGCTAATTTCTAACTATGCCTACAGAGATAGGACATGTGAAGAAAGAAGAAAAAATGCACAGAAAGAAACAAAAGAAGTGCAGAAAGAAGCAACAGAAGTCCTCAAATACGAAGATAAGTGCAGGAAGAAGGATAACGTGCAGAAAGAACAAAAAGAAGAGCAGAAAGAAGCCTTGTTGCAAAATCATCCTGTACCCTCAACTTTTTCAGACGGATACTGGTGGTAACTGAGCCTGACTAACCAGTCCTAGAGCCAGTGCTATGTTAAAAGACACTTAGAATACAGTGAAAACACCTACATACACTAGGGAACATTATGCGTTGGGGTCCCCCTGTGATTAGCATGACCTCCTCTGTAAGCCCCTAGTATATAAGAGGGCATGGGGATTAAAACTACCTCTTAAAACAGGCCACAGGGCGTTTTTGCACACATTAACTCAGGCCCCGTCCCCTCCCTTCACCACTGTGTAAACACGCCCTGTGTCCATTTTTAGTTGGGAGATTAAGTTCATTTGAATCCTGAGGGTCCCTGGGGTCCAACTAGCCCACTAGGTGCCTCCAGTAAGTGCCACAGAGCTGCGTTGCAGAGAGGTGTAAAAAGTGGCACGGCCTGGACCACCTCTCTGCAATGCAGCTCAGTGGCGCTTACTGGAAGCACTTGGTGGGCTAGTTAGCCCCCAGGGGCCCTCAGTATTGAAGGGAAATTATATCCCCAATTTAAAACGTGCCATAGTGCGTGTTTGCACACGTCACCTCAGGCCCCGTCCCCTCCCTTCACCACTGTGTAAACGCGCCCTGTGGCTGTTCTAAGTTGAGAGATTAAGTCCCCTTGAATCCTAAGGGTCCCTAGGGTCAAACTAGACCACTAGGTACCTCCAGTAAGCGCCACAGAGCTGCGTTGCAGAGAGGTGTAAAAAGGGGCTTGGCCTCAGAACACCTGGCTGCAGCGCAGCTCCCTGGCGCATACTGGAGATACCTGTTGGGGGCGCGTTTGCAGAGTGCTGCACGGAGGGGGCATGGCCTCCTGCACGATGCCAGTCTTTTATTTATTTTAGTTTTTTAAGAAGGGGGGCTGTTTGGTTCCCCTTCTTATTCTAATTTATTGGCCCTGATGACCTCATCCCCCAGGGCCAGTCTCCTAATTATATTTTTTTGACCCCAATCCCCAGGGCCGGCCACTGTTTTTTAATATTTTTAAAAAATATATATTTATAGACACACCTAGGACATGCTGGACAAACCGTACGTACCTATCACCATGACGATTTGCGTGATATTCATTAAAAGGCGACTATGCATGCAATGAATCCACGTGGAATGTATTTACACCACTAGTGAAGCTCTGACATGTCTGATGCCCTACCGTGCCTAATCCCGGTAGACACCCTTGTCGTTTATTTATACAAACTTGGGTAGCTATTGACGGGCACATTTAATACACATGCACACCAAGCCATTCAAAGGGGATTCGACAAAAATTCGACCAAAACTATGCAAGAAACCCCCCTCACGGTTAATAAAACACACATCCACTGCCGGATGTGTAATACTTTTTATTTTACTCTCTGGAAAGGGGACGAACATCACTTGAGAGTCACAGCGCGCTCCTGACAGAGCCCAATGCTGTGTTACACCCACCATTGCCTGCCGTGTGCCACACACCTCTGTGTTGTATTCCACTAGCTAGTGCATATGCTATGACACTCTCTAGCCCGTGTGCACTGTAACACCACCCCGTGAATATGTCATGCCACACTTGTCTTCGCACGGGTTATATTGCCCCATCTAACGTGCCTTTCTCAATGCCTATGTTATAACGCACAGTGCTATGCCATACATATTACAATCTGGGATCCATATCTTTGTCACAGTGCATATGCAACCTTACACTCCCCAGCACATATTTTATATTACAACTTTAGAGACTAGTTAGGTTACACAACACTGCCTTGTGCATATTACACTCCAAGGCGCATATCGCATAGCACGCGCTAGTGCCTGTGCTATCTCGCGCTCTCCAATGAATCTGTCATTGCGCACAATGTATTGCATATTATATTTCACGCCCGGTTCATCTTATATCACACTTTTTGGTGCATAGTTTATACCATACACTATATCTAGTTTTCATTTTCAATCGTGCTCTCAGGACTATGTTCTATATAACACTGTGTTCACCTACCCTTTTCACGGGCATTACATTTTGCGATAGGGGGTGGAGGGTCAGGGGGTGTTTCTGCCAAGTGAGCCCGGAGTTACAGTCACAAACGTCCTCTTCTTCCTGAATAAAAGTGAGATTATGCTGCATACTTGTTCATATTTTAAGTAGTTCGCACAGACACAATGTTTTAAAAACAATAAAGTTCCTAATACCCGCCTTCTCTGAACAGTTAGCTTGCTGCCCCAACACCCTTCCTCCCTATCCTCTGTTGTGTGAATCCATGGACTAGCCTCCTCCCTCCTGCCATGCATGGTCTGATGTGCTGCCACTGCCCTCAGTATGATGCACCAGTCCACTCCTCCTGCCCTCCATTGCCCAATTCTATGCCCCATCATTGACCTCCTGCTTAAACTCTGTGCTTAGCTTGCTGCCCCTATTCTCCTTCCCCCTGCCCTCCGATGTCTTTGTGCATGCCCCTGCTCCATCCTTTTTGCCCACCATGTCCCATGGACCTGCCACTCCTATCTACTCTGAGTGTTCTGTTGAGCTGCCACTCCCCTCCCACCTGCCTAGCATTGTCAGATGACTGTAACCTGTCCCTGTCACCTCCACCCTGCCTGTCCACATGCCATGCCCCTATCCTCTTCCTCCTGTCCTACATGGTCCATTGTACTGCCACATCCTTCTGCCCTCCCTGGTCTGTTGTGCTGCAGCTGCTCCTCCTGCCTGCCCCGTGTGGTCTGTTGTGAGGTCCCTTCCCCTGAACTTTCTTGTCTGTGCACAGGTCCTGACCCTCCCTTCTATCCTCCATCGTCCTTTGTGCATGCCCCTCCACCCTCCTTCTTGCCCATCATAGCCATTGTGCTGCCACTAACCCTCCCACTTGCCATGCATGGTCTTCTGTGCTGCCATGGCCCCTCCCACCTTCCCTGTGTGGTCAGTTAGCTGCCCCTGACCCCCTCCCACCTTCCCTCCATGGTCTGTGTGTATGCCATCACAGTCTCACTGTTGCTCTTCATGGTGTGTCTTGCTTCTAGTGCCCATCCTGCCTGACCTCCATGGCTATCTTGCTGCTCCTGCCCTGCCCCCTTGCCCCCAGCCCTACTCCCTCCCTCCTGGCTTGTCTGTTCCATTGTAATGCCCCTGATCCGTCCCTCCTGCCCTTTATGGTCTGTTATGCTGCAGCTTTCTCTCCTGTCTGTCCATTATGGTCAGCTAGCTACCATTGCCTCTTGCCCCTCTGTTCTCTGTTGTCCATGTGCATAGTCCTGTCCCCTCCCTCTTGCTTTCTATGGATTGTTGTGCTGCACTCCCGTGTGGTGTATTGTGCTGCTGCAAACCCTGATGCCTGCCCTGCAGGGTCAGTTTGGTGCACCTCTCCATGTCCCTCCTGTCCTCTGTTATCCAAGTCCATGTCCCTATCCCATTTCCTTCCATGATCCAATGTACCATACTTGCGAACATTTTGAACTTGGTAAGAGGGAGATTTTGAAAAAAAACTGGGGTATTGATTTTCCCCTTTGAGTTACATTGAAAAAGAGGATATTGTAGACAGGAGACAGATCAAATAAAGCCCATTTGAGCTTAAAAACATTGGACGTTTCCTGGCTGAATCGGGTCTGTTGGCATGTATGGTTGTACTACCATTGCCTCTTCCTTCTGCCCACAATGGTCTATTACATTGCCACAGGCTTGAAGGAGGGTAGATTTTGTATCACAGGGGGCCCCTGGCCCGTTCTGTCCACACCTGAAGTATGAGACCCTTGTCCTTGCCCTGCCAGCTGCATTTGTAGGCCGTATTAAATTGACCAGCGGGTCCTGTGTTGCTATATAATTATCCTGAGACATCCTTACCACTCAGCCAGTATAAAACCCCTGTGTAGGCCCTTCTGTTCAATATGTAGGCCTCTTTGTTAAATTGACCATAGCTCTGCAATTTTAGTGTATAGCAGTCTGAAGGCAGGTCTGCGAGGCCTTCTGCTCCAAACCAGTAGCCCCCACCCTACCCGAGTGCTCCGTGCTCGGTATCAAAGTTCAACATCCCCCTGAAGCTGTCGAAATACAGTAGGCTGCATCCTGGACTGGTACTTGCTTCCTGGGCAGGTTTCCCGCTTTTAAGGAAGTGGCAACCGCAGAGCGTCAAGTTAGGAGAACTGAGGAGATTTTATACATGAATATATTGAATTCCCGTACAATACCCATTATTTTCTGCTTGCTCTATGGAACTTACGATAAGCGATTGGCCTGAGAGACTGACCTTTTCACCCAGTCCATTGTCAGCATTAAGTGGGTAAATGACGAAATGTCTGGTAAAATCTGCAGACGAAGCTTTTGGGTAGCATACGTAGGTAGATGTAGCGTGCAAAGGAGCCCACAAAATGATATAAAAAGGGAGCACCCACAGATATCGACGGACTACCTCGCCGTCTGTATGTAGGTTAACAGGCAGTGCAGGTTTTCCCCAAGAGCGGGGAGCTCTTGTCTTCCTTTGCTTAAAATGTCTTGCTCTGCTTTGCTTGAAGTATCTTATTCTATTTTACCTATATGAAATGTCATGTTATGTTTAACCATTGTTCTCTTTACTTTTGCATTTAAAAGATTTTGTATTGTAATTGCAGGAATGCTTGCTCTAAGAGTAAACGTGAGTGTTCCTAGGTAACATTTTCCTTGGTGTAACTTGTTTCTCATGATGCATTTATAGATGTGTTTTCTCTCTCTCTCTGTCAGTACATTAATTGAGATACAGAGAATATCATGACAGCTGTATGATTATCTGGATTCTGTATTTTGTACTTTATGTCTCTATTCTGCGGTTTCTTTGAAGTTGCATCTTCTCATTAAACTGCCATTGTATTCTGCCTCCAATTCCATGTCTCATATGTCTGTTTTCTTCATTTTTGGAGCAAGCGTTCCTAGGCACCCCGGCTCAAATTAAGGTGCCCCTTTTGTCCCTGACTCACTCTCCTGCTCAGTTCTGTGGTGGCTCCCGGGGATCTGGGGACCGCCCCTAGCTTCCTTGACCCGTAATAGATCTTGCCTCCAACAGCCTCTCTTGCAAGTCCTGTATTGTTGGTTTGTTGCCCCTGCCCCCCTTTCCACTGCCCTCCATAGTCTGTTGTGCTTCCACGGCCCTTCCTGCCTGCTCAGTGTGGTTAAATTGTTGCCTTTGCACCCTCCTACCTGCCTTCAATTTTCAGAGTCCGTGCCCCTGGCCTCTGCCTCTCAACAGTATCCTAATGAACAACTAGATTGCTAACATTCTATATTTATCACAAAAGTGTGGAACGCCTGACATCATCTTGATGTAATCAAAACTGTAATACCTAGAGCATTTCCTTTAGAAATTACATATATGAGAGGGTCTTATTGGCATCAAAATTATGGTTAGTGCTCTAAAAGGCTAAAATAAGGACATATTTTCTGAGTTTTCAAATAGCGACAAAGCACTTTTAAATTATTTGTTATCTTTATGTTTTTTTATCCAGTTGACCACTTGATTAAATGTTGCACTTAGGGGAGATGATGTGGTGTTACTTCCAGAACTGCAGACTTTGCAACTGGGGAACCAGGTTGAAGTTTCTGCTTCAGCTCGACATTCTGTGATTCTGGTCAAATCACTTAGTTTCCCCATGTCTACAACCAAAATGAATGTGTTCTTGTGTGATGTAACCAATGCTCATGTAAAGCACTCCAATACCTGACAAGTCTGCACTATATAACACTGCAAAAACACAAAATAATAAGTGTTTTGCACACTTCTGTCATTGGGCTATATTTGGGCTACATCTGGGTGATTTTGGGCTACATTTGGGCTCTTTTGTCTCCGGTGGCCATCTTGGGAGATTTATTTGTTATGAAGTTTCCTAATTTCCTCATGTACTGCAGTCTCCTCAGTAGGAAATGCTTTCAGTTTTTTACTTTGATTCCATCATGAAGGTATTCAGATATGTCACACATTTGCCATAAATTCTGAATGTTAGCACTCTAGTTGCTCATTAGATCATTGTAGTAAAACTACTGCACCATGGAAGTCTGCTCCTGGTATTAAAAGTGCATGTTTCAGTCTGCATGTCAGAATTTTTTTAATGAAATAGAAGAGGATTTGAGAAGTCACTCAAAATGTGCCCTCATTTTCTTTCTTCAGCATTAATCATAATTTCTATGGCAAAATGAACCTCCTCATTGTGTTCCTTTTTAAATTAAATGTTTTAAGTGTTACCAGTTTATTCCAATCAAGATGGCTTCAGGTGTGCCATACTTTTGTCATAATGAAGACAGTAAGCGTTCTAGTTGTTTTTAAGAACATTCTGGGACATTCTGTCATTGGGCTATACTTGGGCTACATCTGGGTGATATTTGGGCTACATTTGGGCTCTTTTGTCTCTGGTGGCCATCTTGGGAGACTTATTTGTTATGAAGTTTCCTAATTTCCTCATTTACTGCAGTCTCCTCAGTAGGAAATACTTTCAGTTTTTTACTTTGATTCCATCAAGAAGGCATTCAGATGTGTCACACATTTGCCATAAATTCAGAATGTTAGCACTCTTTTTGCTCATTAGATCACTGTAGTAAAGCTACTGCTCACCAGGGAAAACTGCTGCTGGTATTGAAAGTGCATGTTTCAGTCTGCATGTCAGAATTTTTTAATGAAATAGAAGAGGATTTGAGAAGTCACTCAAAATGTGCCCTAATTTTTCTTTCTGCAGCACTAATCATACTTTTTATTGAAAAATGAACCCCCTCATTTTGTTCCTTTTTAAATTAAATGTTTTAAGAGTTACCACTTTAATCCAAGCAAGATGGCTTCAGGTGTGCCATACGTTTATCATAAGTAGGACTGTTAGCGCTCTAGTAGTTCTTTGGAACACTCTGGGAAGCTGCAGTAGAACACAAAGGAATCAACTGACAGTCTCTGCCCTTGTTGGATGTACATGTTTTACTGAGAATGTCAGACTTCATTCTCACATGACTGAGAAAGATAATGTGAATTTACAGAAAATAAGCTCTCAGTTTAGCCTATAGATCACCTTCCAAACCTCTGTGGTAAAAGCATGAGAAAATATTTTTCTCTCAATCATGATATCCCAGCAGAAGGCTTTTTCACATGGTGAAATCACCTTAGAACATACCACAATTCCTAAAATGAGTATGGTACCATCAACAAATGATTTATAATGTAACTAAAGTCTTAAAACCTTCTATTAACTGCAATGCTTTTTAATGAGGTGCTATCATGTATATTGGTCCCAAGATGGCTGCCAACACTTCTTGGATGAAGTGCTGACAGCCAATCAGATCTCAGGATGAGATGTGTGGTTAGGCTCCGCCCACATATATATATGCTTTTAAATGCTATTTTCTCAGGATCTACTGAACAGATTTACACCAAACCTACAAAAGGCACTTCCTTGACCTAGGGACTACCTCTCTGCCAAATTTCTAGTAATTCTGTTCAGCCGTTCGGGCTGTAGCTCTGTCTAAAGGTCCTATGGAAAAATGCATGGGAAAAACGCGTTTTGGGACCCCCCTTTTATCTCAGCCCCCGCTTGACGAATCCCCCCGAGACTTTCAGGGTAGGAGCGGAGCGTAGCGCCCCACCTATTTTGAGAAATTCGCGAGGATTCATCGACCGGCGCCAAAGTTATTCAAAATAGAATGTTGCGGATTTCCTATGGAAACGTGGTCCTAACTATAACTATCTACTGGCGACCGCCAGTAGATAATATATATATATATATATATATATATATATATATATATAGATATATATATATAGATACATATATATATATATATATATCTATATATACCAGCTCAGGCTTCCACTCCAACCAGAAAGAAGGTACCGCATTCTTGGGTGAAGAATTTCATCCACATTTATTAATCACAGAACGGCGGGACGCGTTTCGGCTTGCGCCTTCCTCTGCCACACATTGTTACCGGCATCAAGCGCCTTTTTATCATACTTTCACACTTGCGCAAATGCATTTAAACATAGACATGAAAAGCAGCATACAAAGTTAATTCCTTCAACTGACATTGAGCGCCATTTTGGAGTGGGTTTCCCAACTCTTTTGACTTTACATCATTAATCACCGTACATTTCATTGAAGTCATTTAAAAAAATAATAGCCCTGAATATGGAAATTATATCTTACCAATCATATAACATATTGGCAACATCTATAATATTAATTTTTAATCAAATCGACCGTGTCAAGATCAAATTATTTATATTTTAAATTTTAAGCTATTCGGCTCTGAATGAGCTAGCAGAATTCATGCCACAAATTATTAGACCTCTGATTAAGCTCTGGATGAGCATTTCAATGCTCTATAGTATTATGTAAATCAAAATTAAAATTGATTAGTGACCAATACAAATTTAACTCAAATCCATTAATTCCAACACTCTTTGTCCGTTGTGTAAGGTGGGAAATTCACCAGACCCAGACACGCAACAATAGATATATTCATATGCTAAAAAATATAGCAGAGGCATTGTAAAGGATATGTACTTTTCACACACAAACATGATATTAGTGGTTTGTCCTCAAAACATATTCAATACTAAAATTGAAGGGGGGATTCTCAACCCACATGAATGGCCAACTCTTCTTCCGTATTAAGACCTCCTGGAGCCCTTGTTTGCAGATCGATAATATATCTCGATTCTAACCTGCGTAAACGAACTTCTCTATTCCCTCCTCTTTCATTGGGTGGAATGTGATCAATTCAGAAGAATTGTAAGAGATTTCTATTGCTGGAGTGCAGTTCGGCAAAATGTCTTGCAATTGGGTATGCAGGATGTTTTTTCTCGATAGCTCGGTCATGCTCAAGAATGCGTCTTTTTGTGGGATGTATTGTGCTTCCTATATATAACAGGTTGCACTGACAGGAAAGACAGTATACACAAAAAGGGGTATTGCAAGTGAGAAACTTATTAATTTTTCTCACTTTGTTTGAGCCTGGTACTTTAAAAGGCATTATCTTGCTGCTAGATTTACACGCCTTACATCTTGTGCAAGGGTAGAAGCCAGTTAGAGCACTCAGACGTGGATTCTTTTGGTTACTATCTAAATGGCTCTGGATTAAGTTGTCCCTTAGTGATCTACTTCTCCTATATATGATTTTAGGATAATTGGACAGGTTCTTTCCTATTACTGAGTCTGTTTTTAAAATGTGCCAACTACGCTTTATAATTCTAGAGATGTTTTGGGTCTCATCAGTAAAGGTCATAATTAGTCTAAATTCCGGGTTATCTGAATTTTCTGACTTTGGTCTCCTGTCCCTTAGTAGTAACTTCCTACTAATTCTCTCAACCCTTTTTAAGGCTGATTGTATCATATCATCTGAGTATCCTCTCTTCCTGAATCTCTGTGAGGCTTCTAAAGCTGATGTTTCAAAATCCACTTATCTGGTACAGTTCCTTTTTAATCTTAAAAATTCCCCATAGGGTATACTTTTAATTAGAAGTGCCGGGTGACTGCTACTAGCCTCCAAAATCAAATTTCCTGCCGTCGGTGTACGATAGAGGGAAGTACAGATGGTACCTTCTGCTATAAATACCTTCAAATCAAGGAAGTTCACTTCTGTGGCACTTATATTCCCACTGAAGTGAAGATTCACATCATTATTGTTCAAGGTAGCAATATATTCTTCTGCCTCCTCTTTTGAGCCTTTCTATAAAATAAATAAGTCATCTATATAGCGGTGCCACCCTACTATACAGGAAACCCATTTCTGATGATCATCAGCCCAGGCCACCTGCTTCTCCCATCAGCCCACGAATACATTTGCGTAGCTAGGGGCGAAGCAGGTTCCCATGGCTTTACCTTTCAATTGTATATACAACTGTTGCTGGATAAGAAACATTTTATTACAGAGGCAAAATCTTTCAAATTCAACTAGCATTTGATTATTTTCAGCCAGATGTAAAGATCTACCCTTTAGAAAATATTCAACTGCCTGAATGCCCTGAGTATGGTCTATACTTGTGTATAGACTGGTTATGCCCAGGACTATCAACAACATGTCCGGTTCCCAATTGATATCCAAAAGTATTCTAATGAAATCTGTAGAGTCTCGGACATGAGATGACACACAAGGGGGTCTTCACAAGGGGTGCAAGAAAAACATCCAGAAATTGAGATAAATGCTCAGTCAAGCTCCCAATAGATGAAATAATTGGGTGACCAGACGGTTTGCTTGCATGTTGATGAATTTTTGGCAGATGGTAAAATATTGGTAAGATTGGATATTCACAATTCAAAAAACGTGTTTCCTCGTTGTCAAGCATCCTGCGAGTAGACCACTTTAATATCAGTGCTTGATAATTATTAATGCTTACAGTATATCTTTCCTTCGTAATTTTCGCATAGTTCTTTATGTCTGATAATTGTTGTAGAGCTTCCATAGCATAGTACTCTCTGGTCAACAGGACAATGTTGCCCCCCTTGTCTGATGGTTTGCATATGTTGCTTGCATCTTCCTGGATTCTCCTGATCGCCTTCCTTTGCTCCTCTGAGAAATTAGATTTTAAACAATTAGTTCTCGTCCATTTTGTTTTTTTGTCCTTAATTGTTGCAATTCAAATGTCACTGCTTCTTCAAAGGCATCGATTGTATCAAATGAAACATTGGGGATAAATGTAGATTTTGATTTAAGCCTCGATTTCAATCTCTTTTGATTGATCCCAAAACTCTCAATATTGGCTATCTCCTGTGTTTCTGAGATAGGTGCATCATCAGCCAATATCCATAGAAGGTTTAAGTCATCGCTGGTTAATTCATCTGTCTTTGGTTCGATCCTTTCTGATGATTCCATTAGTGGTATCTTTGATGACCCACGTAACTTAAAAAAATTGAACAATTTTAACTTCACTTAAGTGATATTTAATTTGCTGGAATCCCCCTCTACCGACAGACCCGTTTCGGCAATCTGACTTCTTCAATGTCAATGACAACAAGTTAGAAACACTACATTTGAAATACTCCTGAGGCGGAAAGCCGGGAGAACTCTGGCCGATTATTTTAAAACTGTGATTTTACTCTGTGTTTTTTAAAAAGTACTTTGCACTTACCTGAGCTCCTCTGACCTAGTTGCAGCTAGTTGCAGTTGGGATAGCACTAGCTCAGCTGATTCGAGCGTTGTTGGAGGTGGAGAATCGCGCTGCGGCCTTCGCGCGCTTGACCCCCCAGACACGCCCATTCTCGAGGCCACGCCCATTCCGGGGCGACGCCCACTTCCCTTGACCTTTTATAATCGCAGCGTAACTCTAACGCGCCAACATTTGAAATACTCCTGAGGCGGAAAGCCGGGAGAACTCTGGCCGATTATTTTAAAACTGTGATTTTACTCTGTGTTTTTTAAAAAGTACTTTGCACTTACCTGAGCTCCTCTGACCTAGTTGCAGCTAGTTGCAGTTGGGATAGCACTAGCTCAGCTGATTCGAGCGTTGTTGGAGGTGGAGAATCGCGCTGCGGCCTTCGCGCGCTTGACCCCCCAGACACGCCCATTCTCGAGGCCACGCCCATTCCGGGGCGACGCCCACTTCCCTTGACCTTTTATAATCGCAGCGTAACTCTAACGCGCCAACATTTGAAATACTCCTGAGGCCGAAAGCCGGGAGAACTCTGGCCGATTATTTTAAAACTGTGATTTTACTCTGTGTTTTTTAAAAAGTACTTTGCACTTACCTGAGCTCCTCTGACCTAGTTGCAGCTAGTTGCAGTTGGGATAGCACTAGCTCAGCTGATTCGAGCGTTGTTGGAGGTGGAGAATCGCGCTGCGGCCTTCGCACGCTTGACCCCCCAGACACGCCCATTCTCGAGGCCACGCCCATTCCGGGGCGACGCCCACTTCCCTTGACCTTTTATAATCGCAGCGTAACTCTAACGCGCCAACATTTGAAATACTCCTGAGGCGGAAAGCCGGGAGAACTCTGGCCGATTATTTTAAAACTGTGATTTTACTCTGTGTTTTTTAAAAAGTACTTTGCACTTACCTGAGCTCCTCTGACCTAGTTGCAGCTAGTTGCAGTTGGGATAGCACTAGCTCAGCTGATTCGAGCGTTGTTGGAGGTGGAGAATCGCGCTGCGGCCTTCGCGCGCTTGACCCCCCAGACACGGCCATTCTCGAGGCCACGCCCATTCCGGGGCGACGCCCACTTCCCTTGACCTTTTATAATCGCAGCGTAACTCTAACGCGCCAACATTTGAAATACTCCTGAGGCGGAAAGCCGGGAGAACTCTGGCCGATTATTTTAAAACTGTGATTTTACTCTGTGTTTTTTAAAAAGTACTTTGCACTTACCTGAGCTCCTCTGACCTAGTTGCAGCTAGTTGCAGTTGGGATAGCACTAGCTCAGCTGATTCGAGCGTTGTTGGAGGTGGAGAATCGCGCTGCGGCCTTCGCGCGCTTGACCCCCCAGACACGCCCATTCTCGAGGCCACGCCCATTCCGGGGCGACGCCCACTTCCCTTGACCTTTTATAATCGCAGCGTAACTCTAACGCGCCAACATTTGAAATACTCCTGAGGCGGAAAGCCGGGAGAACTCTGGCCGATTATTTTAAAACTGTGATTTTACTCTGTGTTTTTTAAAAAGTACTTTGCACTTACCTGAGCTCCTCTGACCTAGTTGCAGCTAGTTGCAGTTGGGATAGCACTAGCTCAGCTGATTCGAGCGTTGTTGGAGGTGGAGAATCGCGCTGCGGCCTTCGCGCGCTTGACCCCCCAGACACGCCCATTCTCGAGGCCACGCCCATTCCGGGGCGACGCCCACTTCCCTTGACCTTTTATAATCGCAGCGTAACTCTAACGCGCCAACATTTGAAATACTCCTGAGGCGGAAAGCCGGGAGAACTCTGGCCGATTATTTTAAAACTGTGATTTTACTCTGTGTTTTTTAAAAAGTACTTTGCACTTACCTGAGCTCCTCTGACCTAGTTGCAGCTAGTTGCAGTTGGGATAGCACTAGCTCAGCTGATTCGAGCGTTGTTGGAGGTGGAGAATCGCGCTGCGGCCTTCGCGCGCTTGACCCCCCAGACACGCCCATTCTCGAGGCCACGCCCATTCCGGGGCGACGCCCACTTCCCTTGACCTTTTATAATCGCAGCGTAACTCTAACGCGCCAACATTTGAAATACTCCTGAGGCCGAAAGCCGGGAGAACTCTGGCCGATTATTTTAAAACTGTGATTTTACTCTGTGTTTTTTAAAAAGTACTTTGCACTTACCTGAGCTCCTCTGACCTAGTTGCAGCTAGTTGCAGTTGGGATAGCACTAGCTCAGCTGATTCGAGCGTTGTTGGAGGTGGAGAATCGCGCTGCGGCCTTCGCGCGCTTGACCCCCCAGACACGCCCATTCTCGAGGCCACGCCCATTCCGGGGCGACGCCCACTTCCCTTGACCTTTTATAATCGCAGCGTAACTCTAACGCGCCAACATTTGAAATACTCCTGAGGCGGAAAGCCGGGAGAACTCTGGCCGATTATTTTAAAACTGTGATTTTACTCTGTGTTTTTTTTTAAAAGTACTTTGCACTTACCTGAGCTCCTCTGACCTAGTTGCAGCTAGTTGCAGTTGGGATAGCACTAGCTCAGCTGATTCAAGCGTTGTTGGAGGTGGAGAATCGCGCTGCGGCCTTCGCGCGCTTGACCCCCCAGACACGCCCATTCTCGAGGCCACGCCTCCCGCCCCTATATCAATGCGCCTTCCCCGGTCGCGCAGCGGGCGAGCGCAGCGGGCGCGCCGTCATCGCGCCGAAGTCGCGCCTAAGTCCAGCCCATCTGCGCCCGTCTGCGATCGTACTCGGTCCAGGGCCTTACCCCATGCCCCTCGGGACAATCACATACGGTGGAGTAAGCAGGAATTACTTGCCTTACGCCGTAATGTGAATGTTTCTTGCAAGCATAAACTCCGAGCAGAAGACAACATAGGCTGCGAACACTGCCACTTCTCCTATGATCTTGGTAGGAATACGAACAGTAAGGACTACATCATGCACTGCGGACTGCTTAATGTACGCTCATTAAGGAAACACAAGTTAGATCTATATGACTTACTCACTGAAAAGAACTGGGACCTTGTATTCCTAACAGAAACGTGGTTAGACAATGAGTCTACATCTGATGCCCTTGAGGCACTTCCAGTAGGATATACAATACACAGACAGGACAGACCCATAGGCAGAGGAGGGGGCATTGCAATTGTAACTCGAGAAAGCTTACAATGCCAATTGGACAGTTCTCCCACCCTGGATTGTGAGGCAGGGAGTTTCACTATTAAAGTGACTAATAGCCATACGATAAAGGGCATGCTAATCTACAGACCCCCAGGCCCTATAGCCAAGTTTGAGGAAAGTCTGGTTGAAGGCATTATGGAGACTGCTTTACGCAATGATAAATTCTTGGTACTCGGAGACCTTAACTTACACCTCAATAACCCCTTAGATCGCGCCAGTAAGAATTTCAGTCAGGCTTTAGGTGCCCTCCAACTGAATCAAATGTTAGTGGTCCGACACATCAGTTGGGTCACCTGCTGGATCCCATATTTGTAAACTGGGGGGAAATAGAAGCTAAAACCCCTATTCCCATCCCCTGGTCGGATCACTATCTAGTCCCTTTCGCCATTCGTATTCCTGGAAGCACACCCCCGCAGCCAACATTATTGTATCATCTTAGGCGGAATTGGGCTACTTTCTCCCAGCCTAAATTCTGCGAGGCACTGACTAAGGGGGGGAGCCCGGGGGGGGAGGACGCCGACACAGCTAACACTAATCTTTGCAATCGCATCTCTGAGGCACTGGACTTTACAGCTCCTCTTCAAAAAGCCAAATCCAGGGGTCGTGTTCAAAAAACTGCCCCATGGTTCAACGTGGAATTAAGAACCATGAAAACCACACTGAAAAGAGCCGAAAGACATTGGCGCAGGACTTTCTCCAAAGAATCTAGAGCCACCTACTTGACTAACAGACGACTTTACCATGGTCAAATCAGGAAATCCAAAGCAGCATACTATGCGTCTAGAATCAGTGAAGCTGGTAACTCAACGAAAGAGCTGTTTTCACTCTACAAAACTCTTTCGAGCGGAAAATCAATCAATGCCCCAGTTGATTGTTCCCCCGAATCATGCAATAAAATTGCAGATTTCTTTTCAGAAAAAATAGCCAAAATCTATTCAGCGTTCCCAACGCAGCCTATAACTGGGACAGAATTTGTCGATAGCCCCAGGGAATGGGGAGATAGACACAGACTGACCCACTTTTTCGTCCCGCCCCTAGAAGATTTCCTAATAATTTGTAGATCTGTGAGGTCGGGTTCTCCACGGGACCCTACCACACCTAAACGTCTAGCGGATAGTCTGGTGGTATTAGAACCCTACATCAGACATCTACTAGACGTGTCTTTTAGTACCATGACAGTACCTAAAGACTGGAAAAAGGCGGTGGTCCTACCTTTAAGGAAGAAACCTACCATTAGTTTTGAGAAACTTGAGAACCTGCGGCCAATTTCTCTCCTACCATACTTAGCCAAAGTAGCCGAAAAAACGGTCAATCTACAACTGATGGATTTTGTTGAAAAAGCCACATTATTACACGATACTCAATTCGGTTTTCGTCCCCGTCACTCTACAGAATCTGCATTACTGACGGCGGTGGAATCCCTACGTCAGGGGGCGGATGAGGGTCACACCATGGCCCTCATCCTACTGGACCTGAGTGCAGCATTTGACACTGTTGCTCATGCCAACTTGCTACAGTGTTTGAATAACGGAGGAATATCTGAGGCTGCACTTCAATGGATCCAATCGTTCCTGACTGGGAGAAGCTTCCAAGTCCGCCTGGGTGATCACTACTCTAGAGACATAGGTTTGGGACAGGGCGTTCCCCAGGGATCGTCCCTGAGCCCAACTTTATTTAATCTTTATGTCTCTCCAGTGGCTTCAATTGCCACGAGTCATGGATTGGAAATCGTGTCATATGCCGATGACACACAGTTGGTTATCTCCCTCTCTCGAGCGCCCGGACTTGCTATGGACAGTTTCAGAGCTTGCATGCAAGATCTTGCAACCTGGATGTCCACTAATTGCCTGAAATTAAATGGCAACAAGACCGAGGTACTCGTGGTGGGGGGGAGTCCTTCCGCCTGGTCGTCGGCATGGTGGCCCCCAGGCTTAGGGCAGGCACCTATGCCCCGTCAGGAAGTTAAAAACCTGGGCGTATGGCTCGATGCTGACCTGTCTTTTGGACCCCAAATAAACCGAGTGGCGGGTGTCTGCTTTAGCGTTCTAAAAATCTTACGCAAGGTCCTTGCTCTCCTTCCTATGTCCGCCCGGAGAACGCTGGTACATGCCCTCGTGACATCGCGCCTAGACTATGGCAACCTTTTGTACTTAGGAGCCACCTGTAAGGCAATAAACCGCCTCCAGGTATTACAGAACGCGGCAGCCCGCCTCATCCTTAAAACTCCTAATAGATCGGATTCGAAAGCTGCCCTTCACACTCTCCACTGGCTGCCAGTGAGAAGCAGAGTGGAATTTAAAGCCCTCTGTACCTGCCATCGCATTCTTGCTCGGAAAGCTCCTAGACCACTCCTGAACCTTGTTATCAAGTATGTACCTACTCGCGCTCTGCGCTCTTCTCATGGAGGTCTACTTGTGGTCCCTAGGGTCAGAAAGGCTCGTATGGGTGGACGCTCTTTTCGCCATTTGGCAGCGAAGCGCTGGAACGCCCTGCCTCTTAACCTCCGCCTAGACCCCTCGGAATCCAGCTTCCGGAAGAATTTAAAAACTCACCTTTTTTCAAAATAGTCGTGCCTACTCCTCACTACTGCTCTGAGTCTCTCAGCTGTAGCGCGGGGACACGCTTCTAGCGTAACCAAGCGCTTTATAAACCTCCCTAATAATAATAATAAAAGTGTCAGAGTGTGACGGGAGTTAAAAATAGTGAAATAAAAGACGGCTTAAATTATAAGCAAGTCAAAAAAAAATGTTCCTATGGAAGCTAGGTCCTTACCATAATTACCTACTGGTGACTGCCTGAAGGTATTATATAAATAAATTAAATCGGCCAAATTTGCACAGGGGTCGCGATTCCGGCTGAGAAGAAAAGAAAATGAAGCGCTTCGTTATTCTTAAGCCCCTGGGTGGGCCAGGTCCCGGGGGCATGCCTATTCAATTAGCGGGGGCACCCGCAGCCCCGGGGACCACCACCTCCCCGGGGCTTAGTTTATAAAGAAAATGTTGGGCCCTGGTTGTCCTTGTGGAACCCCCTGAGCAGGCCTAGGGGTCAGGGTGTTTGTACCCGGCCCCCTTTTCTTGTTTTTCACCTTTTTATTTGCTCTTGTCTTGTGATTTGGTTACCGAGTCACAAGATGGCTGCCAACACTTCCTGGTTTGGAGTGTTGGCAGCCAATCAGAGTGAAGTTCATGCCGGGCAGGGTTCGTGAACCCTCCTCGGTGCTCAGATATCAAAACGTTTCCTTTTCTCAGTTCTCAGAAACTAGGGAACAGATTTACAATGAACCAAGACTTACCTTTGTCATTTGAGATGTCATCAGTGATGTCACTGACCATATCATGAGTGATGTAATATGTGACATAATCAGCAGTGCATAGCGGGGGGGGCGCAAGTTATAGTTAGCTGTACTAACTATAACGGCCACATTTCTGTGGTTTTGTACAAGTGAAATGTACAACTAACTATAGCGTCCCTGAAACCTGTGTTTTTTTCAGAGAATTTCTTTAAGGTTTTTTAAATGGTAATTTCTAACTATAACGTCCCTGAAACCTGTGTTTTTTGTTCAGGGAATATATATATATATATATATATATATATATATATATATATATATATATATATATATATATATATATATATATATATATATATATATATATATATATATATATATACAAGGGCTCTCGTGCCCGAAACGCGTCATTTTGTTGAGAAGTAACGGTCGAATAAAACATCTTGCCTGAAGATTTACGTGGTCCGTCTCTCCTTCTTCGCTGCCAGGAGGTTGTGGGAGCTCTTGTATACTGAAAATATATATATATATATATATATATATATTAACTACTGGCGGTCGCCAGTAGATAGTTATAGTTAGGACCGTGTTTCCATAGGAAATCTCAAAATTCTATTTTGAATAACTTTGGCGCCGGTTGACGAATCCTCGCGAAATTTTCAAAACTAATGGGGCGCTCCGTTTAGCTCCTACCCTGAAAGTCTCGGGGTGATTCGTCAAGTGGGGGCCGAGAAAAAAGGGGGTCACAAAACGCGTTTTCCCCATGCATTTTTCCATAGGACCTTTAGACGCAGCTACAGCCCGAACGTCTGAACAGAATTACTTGAAATTTGGCAGAGAGGTAGCCATAAGGTCAAGGAAGTGCCTTTTGCAGGTCTGGTGTAAATCTGTTCAGTATTTCCTGAGAAAATAGCATTTAAAAGCATATTAATATCTATACGCGCGCAGGATGCGCGCACTGTGCAAGCCCTGTGCGCGCACCCTGCCGTGCGCGAGCGTAATTTTGATTGGTTGTTAGATGTCAGTAAACATTCGAATCAGTCGAAATCAGGAAGTGTCGGCCGCCATTTTGTCTGTCGCACTGAAAAGGAAAGGTGGAGAACGTGAATAGGGGGCAGAGTAGGGAGTTCTTGACCCCCAAGCCATTGTCAGGGGGTCACAGTAGGACCACGAAGGGCAAAAAAAATGATTTTAATTTTCTTAAAAAACATACGAGGTGCGCGCACTCTGCGCGCACCCAAAAAAAAACATTAAAAAAAATTGAAATAAAAATCAAGTTTAAGTGTTTAGATATTAGGTGGCTCTAAAAAGAGCCCTTGTGTTCATTGAGTGTTTTTCGGTACCTACAAGTAAGTACCGATGCAGAGTCTAAAGTTCAAGAGGAAGACTCTGTTCCCTTCATCATTGAAATGTACACCGTCTCCTCTATAAATGTCTTGCATGTTGTAACGCAAGTTGTTGTGGTATATAGAACCCATACCATAGTCTCTGAGGAAAGCAGAAACAGACTTATTGACGTGGTTTCTTGCTTTGTCAATCTGCGGACAAAATTGGTTGGACCAGTTCCACTTTTGCCTTTGGCATATATTAGAATATACAAAGGCAGTTTGTGGAAAAAGTGACATCAATTGCAGAAAGGTGTCCTTAATAAGCATTTCCAGACCTACCCCAGTTAAAGTGCCTAGGTCATTTCCACCACAGTGCACAATAATAAGGTTAGGCTGTGGGAGATGTAGAAAGGTTTTCACCAAAGGCATTTATTGGTGCCACTTTAATCCTCTCTGACCAATCCATTTAATGTCTACATTTGGCAAAGCAAGGTCTTTTACAATACCTCTTTTTTCTGCAAATGTTTCACTCCAGAAGACATAGCTATGACCTACAATCCACACTGTGAACATCTTTCAAGGAGAACAGGATGCACTCAGGAGGTGTCTTTCAGTAGAATGGCAATATGAAAAGAAAGACAGTTAAAAAATGGAGGCATACATACTTTTTTTTAATAAAAAGAACTCATTGGCTGATTCAAACCATTTTACAGTTAAAACTTGGCTGTATGTTTACATTTTTAAAAGCATGTTTTGGATTGGTACAGAAAAATGTGTTCCCACTGAACATTACTTTGGATTTGCTGTTAGGTTTGAAAAGTCAAGCACTTTTGCTCTTTGGATTTGAAACATTGTGTGCTGAACTTCTGACCTCTCTTCTCACATCAGTGTTCCATGACCTGTTGCTATGGTAGCAGGCAGAAGTCATGTTGGGGGAAGGGATGATTTGGAAAGGGGTTGAAAGTTGCAACCAATAGAAATGTGTGATTCCATTTGAAAAAATGTGGGAAGGACTGTGATTTTACATTAACATGTATATGTGTGAAAAAAGAGAGGGAAACATTGCCATTTACTGGTTGTGGTGAGAGGAGAGAGGTGTACAGCTCTGAGGTTCTGGCTCTGATAATCTGCTATTTGAGTGCCACATTTCTTTCTCAACTAACTAATTTTAAAGGTGAGTTATGAGTTTGAGAGGGGATGTATGTGGTGATTTTTGATATAAATATTAGAACTGTCATTCTTCTTTTAAAGTTGTGTTTTACATTTTGTGTTTTAGGAGATATTTAACTGTCTTGAACTTGTAAGATATTATGGAGTATGTCTTCACTGTAAGTTAAGGTGTACTGGTGTCACTGAGGAATACTGTTTTGTGCCGAGAATCACATCATGAGTCTGTCTGCACACAGGATTTGTTGTCAGAGATTTAATTTGTGTTGCTCTTGTTCTGTTAGCCTTGCACTCACAGAAAAGGGGCAGTTTGTTTTCTTAAAGTGTGATGGTTAGCATTCAGCAGAAATCAGTTACTCACAAATGAGAGGCAAATGCAAACACATTTGAAAATAGCATGGTACATTTTCCTACCACTTTAAAAGTTGTGTTTTACATTTTATGTTAAGGAAGATATTTAAGTGCCTTGAACATGTTAGATATTATGGAGTATGTCTTCACTATAAGTTAAGGTGTACTGGTATCACCCAGGAATACTGTTTTCTGCCTAGAATCACACCATGAGACAGTGTGCACACAGGAATTGTTGTCAGAGATTTATTTTGTGTTCCTGTTGTTCTGTAAAACTTACACTTTCAGGAAAGGGCCTGGTATCACCCAGGAATACTGTTTTGTGCCTAGAATCACACCATGAGACAGTGTGCATGCAGGAATTGTTGTCAGAGATTTAATTTGTGTTGCTGTTGTTCTGTAAAACTTGCACTCACAGGAAAAGGGCAGCTTGTTTTCTTCAACTGTGATGGTTAGCACTCAGCAGAAATCACTATCTCACAAATGAGAGGCAAATGCTAACACATTTGAAAACCACAGGGTAGATTTTCCTTCCACTCCTGCAATGGGTGAGGTAGTTCCTACATGTTCATAACTGCAATTAACCTTTACCAAACATGTACTCTTACACACATATCTGCAGTCTTCATGCAGTTGAAAAAGTCTCCATGCAGATCTCTCTTGCAACTGACAATACACAGTCTCCAGAAATACACTCTTTGCACACATGCAGCAGCTTCTCCTACACTCCCATGCATAATACTCAGGTCTGTGTTGTGTTTCAGATAGCAGTGTATAATGCAAACACATTGAACGTCACCAAGGCTCATTTCCTTTGCTGTAGTCTAATCAGTCACCTTGTAACACATGGTCACCAATTAACCTTTATCAAACATGTACTCTTACACACATTTCTGCAGTCTTCATGCAGTTGAAAAAGTCTCCATGCAGATCTCTCTTGCAACTGACAATACACAGTCTCCAGAAACACACTCTTTGCACACATGCAGCAGCTTCTCCTACACTCCCATGCATAATACTCAGCTGTGTGTTGTGTTTCAGATAGCAGTGTGTAATGCAAACACATTCAACGTCATCAAGGCACATTTCCTTTGGTGTAGTCTAATCAGTCACCCTGTAACACATGGTCATGGTCTCAAGAAGCTGTTAGGACATGTGCTCTTTTTGGCTTGTCTAAAATATAAGGGAAATGTGTGAGGCTGTCACGGTAATTATCACTTGCTCCATCCACAGTACTAAATGTGATTTCAAATTGCCAAAGGAAATATCGTTTTCTGTCTAGAATCACACCATGAGTCTGTGTGCACACAGGAATTGTTGTCAGAGATTTAATACGTGTTGCTCTTGTTCTGTAAGACTTGCACTCGTAGGAAAGGGGCAGCTTGTTTTCTTGAACTGTGATGGTTAGCATTCAGCACAAATCACTATCAGAAAAATGAGAGGCAAATGGTAACACATTTCAAATTAACTAGGGAGATTTTCCATCAAATCTTGTAATGGGTGAGGTAGTTCCTACATGTACAAAACTCCAATTAACCTTTACCAAACATGTACTCTTACACACATATCTGCAGTCTTCATGCAGTTGAAAAAGTGTCCATGCAGATCTCTCTTGCAACTGACAATACACAGTCTCCAGAAACACACTCTTTGCACACATGCAGCAGCTTCTCCTACACTCCCATGCATAATACTCAGCTCGGTGTTGTGTTTCAGATAGCAGTGTGTAATGCAAACACATTCAACGTCATCAAGGCACATTTCCTTTGCTGTAGTCTAATCAGTCACCTTGTAACACATGGTCATGGTCTCAAGAAGCTGTTAGGACATGTGCTCTTTTTGGCTTGTCTAAAATATAAGGGAAATGTGTCAGGCTGTCACAGTAATTATCACTTGCTCCATCCACAGTACTGCATGTGCTTTCAAATTGCCAACGGAAATATCGTTTTCTGCCTAGAATCACACCATGAGTCTGTGTGCACACAGGAATTGTTGTCAGAGATTTAATTTGTGTTGCTCTTGTTCTGTAAGACTTGCACTCGTAGGAAAGGGGCAGCTTGTTTTCTTCAACTGTGATGGTTAGCACTCAGCAGAAATCACTATCTCACAAATGAGAGGCAAATGCTAACACATTTGAAAACCACAGGGTAGATTTACCATCAAATCTTGCAATGGCGGAGGTAGTTCCTACATGTTCAAAACTCAAATTAACCCTTACCACACATTTACTCTTATACGCATGTCTGAACTCTTCATGCAGTTGTGCAAGTTTCCATGCAGATCTCTCTTGCAACTGACAATACACAGTCTCCAGAAACACACTTTTTGCACACACGCAGCAGCTTCTCCTACACTCCTGTGCGTACTACTCAGCTGTATGTGGTGTTTGAGATAGCAGTGTGTAACGCAAACAGATTCAATGTCACTAAGGCTCATTTCCTTTTCTCTAGTCTAATCACTCACCCTGTAACACATGGTCATGGTCTCAGATAGGTGTAAGGACATGTGCTCTTTTCTGCTTCTCTAAAATATAAGAAAAATGTGTCAGGCTGTCACAGTAATTATCATTTGCTCCTCAACAGTAGTAAATGTGCTTTCAAATTGCCAATCAAATATCGTTTTGTGCCTAGAATCATATCATGAGTCTGTGTGCACACAGGAATTGTTGTCAGAAATTTAATTCATGTTTCTCTTGTTTTGTAAGACTTGGACTCGTAGGAAAGGATCAGCTCATGTGATAGGATTTGAAAAGTTGAAAAAAAATTACAATTACATAAAGGTATTTTTTTTAGTTTTTTGCAGGTATTGCTGAGCAACAGTGAAAAAATATAAAGATGCCTATAAAGTCAAGAAAGAGAAAAGAAAAGAAACAACAACTATATTTGAAGACAACTGGTAAAAAAAAATAGGAGGAGAAGCTTGTGTTAAGTTAGTTAAGTTTATTATGCATAGTTAATTAAAACCAGTGCAAACATTTTACAAAACACATTTTTTTAAATTTTTTTAAATAGCATAAAATTTGTTCATTATAATCTTCCAAATAAAGCACAGGGTAATTGTCCAGCAACATTTTTTCCCTGATGCAGGGCAGCATGTTCCTTGACGTTCTTATGACCTCCTACTTGTTCTCTGTGTAGTTGGTCTCTGGTTATAGTAAATTTGACAGTCTGTGCTCGGTCATTGCAAGGAACTTAACAAATCTGCAGTTCAGTTTCGTATTTGCAGGGTTCACACAGGCAAGGACTGCTTGCCCTCTAGTTCTAGTCCCTAACTGCTTGAACTGGTCCTTTAGGAGGTGTTGACGAGCTGGCCGAAGCTCTTCACAGAGGCAAGTCAGGTGGAGGATATCGCCCTTTTCTTGATTGCAGAGCGGGCAGGCTTCTTGGCCTTTGCTCCTGAGCCATGGTGGAAGATGCTCTCTACTCGGCAAAACCCCTAATCTCATTTTCAGGAACCGCAGTTTTGTGGCCTTGGGATAGCCCTGACTAAAGTATGGTTGTGGTGTCAGGGTTTTATATGAGTTTAGGGTCATCCATGCGTGGCTTCTTTTTGTAAATGCAGCCTTATCCTCTAGTAAGGAGAGAGACTTTACGTTTTTCCAAACCAATTTTTTAAAAGTGTTGTGCCCAAGTTGCATATCCCAAATCGTAGTTTGTTTGGTGACCCTCAGGGCTGCCTTCAAGTAAGATCTTGCTTGAGATTTATCCCTGCTTTGGATGTCTTGCCATAGCAGCGAATTTAAGGTATTAGCCATGGCCAAGCGAAGTTTGTGGCAGCAGATGATGTAGGCTCCCTGTCTGGCAAGGTCTTGTTTTAGCAAACCAAACTCCATTCTTATTTGGGCTGGCGAGGTGTAGTGCGGGAGTGAGAACATTATTCTATAGGCTTTTGTTTGAATTATGTCCAAGTTCTTAGAATCTCTGCCTCGTAGTGCCTCACTGCCATAGCAAATGGAAGGAACTAATTTAGCCTGGATGACCTTCAAGTAAGGAGTCAAAATTGGCCCCATCAGATGATTGGCTACATTTTTTAATGAAATGGCTATGCAGATCCCTCTCCTTTTTATTTCTTGTTTATGCAGTACAAATGTGCCATCTTTGTCAAAGATGTCTCCAAGATATTTATACTCAGACACATGCTCTATTTTTTGGTCGCCAAGTGCCCATGGCTTCTGGTATTTATTCTTGATGTTGATTGACATAGTTCGGGTCTTACTCAAGTTTATTTTTAGATTGTTATCCGTTGCATAACTATGCATTTGAATCAGAAGCTGCTGAAGGCCTATATGAGTGTGACTGAGTAATACGACGTCATCCGCGTACAAAAGGTTGCTCAGAGCTTTTCCTCCCAGCCTCGGGGAGTGGGAGTTGCATGTATTGAGTAGACTTGGGAGGTCAGCCATATACAGGTTGAACAATATTGGGGCAAGCACACACCCTTGTTTGAGGCCTTTTGTGGTGCGAACCTTAGATGACAGGTGTGTGCCGCCTCCTAGCTTCACTTGTACCCAGGTGTCAGAGTGGAGGAGCTTCAGCATGATGAGTGTCGGCTATGGTATGCCCCATTGCGCCAATTTCCCCCAAAGTCTGCCTCTCTCGATGTTATCAAATGCTGCACTGAAGTTGATGTAGCACAGGTGTAGCGGAAGTTTTTTGATTTTTGCAGCATCTATAATCAGGGAGATAGCCAGAATGTTAGTTGATGTTCCTGTTTTTTTCCTAAAACCAGTCGGATTCAGTGGAATGATCTGGTTAGCTTCCGCCCATTGCACAATCTCTTCTAGGATTATTCCCGCGAAGTATTTTGCCTCATTATCAAGGAGGGCTACTAGGCGATAGTTGTTGGGGTCCGTTTTATTACCTTTTTTGTATATGGGGACGATTGTCGACCCTCTCCAGGATTCTGGGATTCTATTTAGTAGTCTGGCTTCCGAGAATATTGGTTGCAGAATGGTTGCCCATTCTGTGTTTTTTTCCTTGAATAGGGCTGGCGGGATGCCGTTGGGTCCTGGTGTGCCTTCTTTCCTGCCCTTACAAATCTGCTTTTATATTGCAGCTATTTGCTGAGCGGCTGAGAGCTCCAAGTAGTTTTTGATTTGGCCTTGCTCTCTCTTGATCGGAGGACCCAGCGTTAGTGTAGTGGAGTCTGCCTCGGTGTTATTAACATTTTGTGCTCCTGTATATTCCAGTTGGTCGTTAAAGTGGCTGTAGAGGTAGTTGATCCATGTCTCTTCCATGATATGCGATCCTAGATCTTTGTGTTGTGGGCGCAAGATCCTGTTCATTGATTGCCAGAAGCGGGCGCTATTGCTGCTTTTAGTATCAAATAGTAATTTTGCCCATGTCTCGTTTTCAGCGTCTTTTTTTATGGTCCATTTTATGCGCTTGAGCTCAGCCCTTTGTTTTCTCAGCTCTATTCGAAGATGTGCATTGTTGGGAGTTGATCCTAGATTCCGTAGGGTCAAGATGACTTTTCTTTTGTGTGACCTTATTTGAGCTCTCGGACCTATTTTTAAATTACTTTTGCTATCTTCTTTAAGGAAGTTACTTTTTGAGGTGTTCTTAGTTGCCAGTTCTTTTAGGAGAAATCCTGTGTATTGCTCCCAGTGGGAGATGTGCCGAGCTGCATCTGATTTATATGTGTTGTACATAAGGAGTGCAGTTTCCGCCAAGATGGTTAAGTTAGTTGGCATCCATTTGATCCTTTTCAGATTGATCGAATAGATTTCCCCTAGCATATTGTCAGGCTTAATTGCAGTATCCATCTTAGATGTCAGATGGCATTCCTGGGGACGGTGGTCACTTTCACCCTTGTCCCCCATTCTGAACCCCCGGATATATGGAAATAATGCCAAACTGGCAAAAGTGTAATCCAGGATGGAGCTGGAGGTTTGTGAGTAGAAAGTTTCTACTGGGGGAGAATCAGTCGGAAATCTTCCATTTAAGGCCCGAAGATTTTGATGTTCTTGATCTTTAAGTACGGCGTTATTTTGATTTTTTCTCCTACTTTGCGAGGAGCTTTGTGGTGGAATGGTATAGATTTTGTAGAGGGCTAAAGCCTCTTCTTCTGCTGATGAACCAAGTAAGTTTTGGTTGAAGTCCCCTGACAAGAGGAAGAGAGGCTTATCCATCTGAGTGACATACTCCATCAGTTGGTTACAGATTATGTTAGAGTCTTTGGCTCTGTGTTGACAAGGCATATCTCCTCTTCTTTATTGGCTAACTGTATTTTTATCTTCACAGTTAGCGTAGTGGATGTGGATGAGTCCATAAGCACTGCCGAAGGTATTGTTGTAGTGGATATGTATGTAGCCAAGCCTCCAGATTGATGACCGAATCTGTTAGTTCTGATCGCTGCTGTAGAATAACAGGTATAGCCCATGATATGTTGTATGGTTGTGAGCCAGGTTTCTTGCAGCATTATTATGTCAAATGAAGAGATGTATTTGCGAAAATCCAGGTCGTCCATTTTTGAGTTTAGGCCATTTATGTTCCAAGAACATATGCCTATGGTTGGTAACCTTCCCTTTTTCTCGTTGCTGGTTTGTTGATAGCCTCAGATCTCTTCGGAACAAGTGAAGATCGTGCGAGATAGTATTTCTCTTGTTAGTGCTTGATTCGAATACGATACTCCCCTTGCACAAGCTACTGTACGTCCCCGTGGGCTATATGTATGTTTTTTTGGCGGACTTCCTCGCGGGGGCTTAGAGACGGTAAGAGTCCGAGGCTGGTAATCCTTTGATGCTGTGCCCCGCCAGCTCATTCTGAGAGCCGGTTCGGATCCGGCTGTCTCCTTCGGCCTGTCATTTAATTGTTGCCAGGGGCTAACCACTCTTGTTTTGGGCGAGCTTCCCAAAGCGCCTCTGAGGACGCTGTGAGTATTTGCCTGATGTGGCTCTGGTTCCGGTCTTATCCTCCTCTGAAGTGGTGAGGGGTACGCTGGTCTTTGTAAAGGGACTAGCTTGATGCCCCAAATCTTAAATTGCTCTGCTTCTGCTGCAATTGAATCAGCGACTTTGCTTGAGCACCAGGTAGTCTTGGTCGCCTCTGGGAAATTTGAGTTTGTGGCGGGTAAAAATTCAACCGAGATCAAGTCCTTAGTGCTTATGCCCCCCAGATTGGGGATGCATTCCATGAGTTTAAGGATATTGCCGCGATTTAGTGTGTCGTGCTGCCCTTGTGACGTATATTCTGGGTAGAAAACCAAGGTCTCTGTTGATTGTTTTTTGTTTAATTACTCCAGGCAAGCTGGTAAACCATGGCCTAGAAGCTCTTTGTGAGATGCCAGGTTAGTGCCTTTGCCTGGGATATTGGCCATGAGTGATATTACTTTGGTTGGAGTTGTTTGATTTGGTATTATTCCTGTTGCAGATGTCCAGGTTGTTTGTGAGAGCTCTGGTTGAATTGAAGTGAAGTGGGTGGACATGATTGATGTAGCTTTCCTTTGGGCTTCGTGGTTTAAACGTGACGTTGAGCCCGTTTGTCTTTCTCTGCCACCCTCTTCGGAGTTTAGTCTGAGTGGTTGCTTTCTTGCCGTTATTGTTGGTGTGTGTTGGTTGATTGTCGCCACAAGTGTTTCCCTCTGGAAAGGAGGTTCCTTGTTTGGCGATATTAATTCTCCCGCTTGATCGACGGAGAGCCTTGTTTCGTTGTTCTTGGCGCCGCTTGGCTGTGCGCGCTGTTTGATGAGTGCTGTCACATCTCTATGAGCATCCATTTGTTCCGTTTGCTCTCTTGCCGATGGACCTTGTGCTTCTGTTTGTTCCGTTTGGTCACTCGCCGTTGGACCTTGGGGCCTTTGCCCCTGTTGCTTAGGCCGGCTATCATTTACTTTTATCTGCTGTCGAGTAGGGTCGATGGACGTGTGGACTACCCCTTCTGTAGTAAGGGCATTGTTTGTGCTGGCTGAAGATTTATCCTTTGTGCCATGGAAGATAGGAAAGTAGTTTGTCGTAAATGATTCGGAGGTTTGCTTGCGCCCTTTTCTTTTTGGTTGCCGCCTTTGTCTTGCGTTAAGTTTTGGGGATTGGGCCAGTCCCCTCTGAGGTATCTCCTCGTTTGCGGGAGCAGGATGTTCAGTTGACTCTGATCCAGAAGCTTTGCACCTGGAGACTCCCTCTTCAGATTTAATTAGGCCCATTTACTGTGTTGTGTTCCCTCTGTGTAGGTTCCTCAGGTCTCCTGTGAGATCAGTTAACATTGAGGGTAGTGTAGCTAGTTTATCGACAGCTTGGCTACAATTGCAGCTCAGGTAGGTGCTGGTTTGTGCTCTCTTGATCAAGTTGTTCAAATTGCCCAGCTTATCGTCGATGCCGGCTGTAAAAACTGCCAGTGTGTTAAGAAGAGTGAGTTGTAGATCCATTTTATCTGATTGATATTGCAAGGCATCTACAGCTAGCTGGATTGTGTTTAGCAATAAGCCCCAGGTTCCTTTATTCTGTTCTTGTACCTGCTCTGTCTCCTTAGAGGTGTTACCAAAATTGTTGGTATTTTGGGCTGCTACAGATGGATCAAGGACTTGGGGGTCTTTGTGGTCTGGTATGTAGGTTGCTAGTATCTCTTCACATTCTTGTGTGTTAAAATGAGGCCCTGTTACCTTGCCTGCCACCTCCTGACTGGAGTTGTGGGGACTTGCTGTCACCATACCGGAGGGGCTTGTCGCAAGACCGTAGGTTTCCCGGTCTGTATGAGAAGAAGCACATCTAGCCCTTAAGTGTGACTTAATTGGTGTGCTTTGGCTGTAGCTCATAGTTTGTGTGCCTGACGCCAGGCTGGGAACTCTTTCCTCGGGAGCAGCTGATGACAATGTCTGTATAGCAGCCTCTGAGACCCTTGCTGTTGAGCACCTGTCTGTACCATCCAATGGTTTTGGTACCAAAGTGAGTTTTACATTGGCTATGTACTCCTCTAGGGGGGGTAGCATGACATCTTCCTGGCTGCGTGTGACCTTGTCATCTGGGTCCTCTGGATAGACGGATGGAAGTTCCTGCTTGAGAGTTGAATTGTGTAACATATCTCTTGCACTTGAAGTCTCCAAAAGATTGGAGTGGTTCGTATACTTTGAGATGCTGCAATGATGCCGGGCTGTCGTTAGATTTCCTGGGATCAAGGGGCTTGCCATCTCAAGCTTTGGTGGTGACGAACGCGTTGGTTTTAGCACCGAGGGGAGCAGTGGGGTTTGCAAGCCGTGCAAATGCCTTTTGCTGGAGAAGATGGCAGAGCCGGCATCCTTTAGAAATTCGAACTTTGTATATATTTTTGGTTGGTGGAGCTTTTTTGCGGTATGTGGATCATTTGTAAAGGCATCTGGGAGCAAGGGCGTTGATAATTCCTGTTCTGTTTTGGTGTTAGTTCCCCCCGTTGTCAGCTCCGTCAGCTCCACCTGCTCTATTAAAGAAGGATTTAATTCTGTGCAGGTGGATGAGTTTGGGCTCGTTTTCTTTTTGTTATATCCCTTTCCTTTCCTTGTCCTTACCTTTGGTTTTACATTTGGTTTGGACTTGGGCTTAGGCTCGGGCTCAGGAGGCCCCCTGGCCTTCCCCGACCTCATGGTGCTGGTGAGCGTATAGCACTTTCCTCTCCCCCTCCTGGCTCTCTGGCTGATTAGTTCACTGGTACTCTAGCTGAGGGGGGTTGAGGGGGGGTGAGCGGTGCCAGAGGAGGTGCGGATGGTTAAAACATTTTTGAAACCCCCCTCCTGATCCAAAGGCTTGCGCCTTACTGACTGCTGGGAGCCTGAGGCTACCAGAATACGTAGTTTCACCTCCTTGTCACTAGCAGACTGACAGTGGTGGTGATGGTGACGATGGTAGAGCGGTGAGGTGATGTGCTGCTAGCAAGCTGATTATCCAGGATCCGGGATGGGAGCTCAGAGGAGTGCCGCCGGCAGGATGGTAAACGGCTCCTCCTCTTCTTCCTCTTCTTCCTTGCCCCTCGCTCCTCACTCCTCTCCTCCTGCTCCTCACTACTCGCTGGACGCCTACTTGCGGGGTTCGGTCGGTGGGTGGGGCAAGAGGGCTGTGAGCAAGCTGTAATTATGCCTCTGAAACCACCATTTGAAGCCCCTTTGCTGCCTCGCGACCTCTTCACACTCTTAGCCCCCACCGCTGAGTGAGGACCGAAGACCAGAAAGACTAAGAGGACCAAAAGGACAAGAAGGAAAGCCGGCACCCTGTCCTAACCAGCGAGACAGGATCAGCGTTGATCAGGCGCTGAGTGCCACGGCTTTGGTGCTGTCAGTGCTGTCAGGAAAAGGGCGAAGGGAAACGGTGGTGTCAGCAAGCAAAGCAAAGCAAAGCTCCTGTTTTACATTACATTACACTCACCGAGTCTGGCGCCATCGGTCGTAGAGGTCGTAGAGGTAGGTCATGGAGGCTCAGCTCGAGGGTAGAGGGTAGAGGATCGCAGTTCCAAGGGTGCTTCAGAAGGAGCAATGTTTCAGCATCTCCCCTGCCTCTCCTGCCACCCCCCTCAGCCCGCCTCTGCCTGTGCCTGTGTTGCAATGCCGGTATTGTGATTTTCAGAAATCTCGGAGGAGGCTCGGGCTCAGCATTGGAAGGGCTCAGGCTCCGCTCCGCTCCGCTCAATCTCAGTGAGCGCTGGCGTCTCTCCTCTCCCGCTGCTCCAGCCTGCTCCAGCCTGCTCCCGCTCCTCCTGCCTCTCGCCTCCTCTCTCGCTTGCTCGCCTTGCTCGCCTGCTCGACTCTCTCGACTCTCGATAGGTTGAACCTGGAACGCTCGCCTGCTCGACTCTCTCTCAAACACAAACAGGAGAAACAATAATTGCTTGTGTTGGAAAACAGAAAAAGTCTTCTGGTAAGCAAACTAAAGAGTTTTTAAAAAATATCTTCCAAAAAAAAAATGATCGAAAGATAAATTCAAACAGTGTTTCAAGTACAAAACAACAACAGAGTTGACAGCAAAAACAAAATGCTAATGTAGACTCAGAAATAAGAAAGAGTGACTTAACACGGAAAATAGATTTTAAAAACATTTGTCGAAAAATGTTTCAGAGAAGAGTGATGTTAAATTTGCTAAAGGATGTGAAAAAATATAAGAAGAAAACCAAATTTTATAAGAAAAAGAAATTAATTGAAAGTATTGTTACCAAGGCATTAGAAATAAAAAAAAAAACTATTCATTTTAATTTTGAACAGGATGCGTAGATTAGATAAATTAGTCAATGTAATGAAGTCACAAAGCAAAAGGAAAAGAGAAGTAAAAAAAAATAACTTTTGTAAAGTGTTCTTAGGAGAATGGAAGCATAGTTCAAGTACTGAACCATTTTTTAATGAAGAGAGTTATCTTCAAAGTAATAGTTTGTTGCATGCAGTTGACACCAATGGTAGAGCATATGAAGTTAAGGATGGTTGTGTAATGGAAAAGGAGAAAATGGTTCCAAGAAATGAGGAAGAAGTGATGGCTGATGAGGTTATGGGGAGACGTCCTAAAGCCCCAGTGTACACTTGGAATTGTAGTAGTATTTGTACTGTGCGTCAGGAATCTATTGATAAATTACGTGACTTTCTAAGAGAATATAGTAAAAAGAGTGTTAAACAGAAAATTAAGGTGCTTCAAAGACTAGATCCATGCAGAGTGAGAGAGAATACTGGTTTGCAAGGACATTCTCTGGCTTGTCTATCTAGGAAAGTGTGTCAAAGTGTTTTTCACCATTTTAGGATGCTGGCTGTTCATCATACTGAAATGAGAAAGTTTGTGAGAACATTGTATTTTGCTAAAAGTCCAGCACTAAAGTTAAATGAGTTGAATAATGCTCTGTTCCGTGGATCTGTATCATATGTAGTGAAGGTTACTGATGAGATTCAGTTTTGTTACTTTGGTCCAGAACAAGAAAGTGCAGAAAATGACACAGTTATTGATGAAAATGTGGAAGAGAATGTAGAACTTACTGTTAGTAAAAATTTTGAAGATGAAATGACAAAATTTACTATCATCTCTAATGAAAGACCAAATATTACTTGTATTTGTTGCCGGAGAAGCCATTATAAAATTCAAACAAGGAATGTTGATCTGTATAAAAAAAGTGAAAATGAAGATAATTATAAGTGGAAAGATTTTGCAACATATATATTTCTGGAAAATTGTTTTGAATTGGGTGAAGATCAGCGTATTTGTAAATATTGTTATAACAAGTTAGAAGAAAATAGAATGCCAGCAAGAGCTGTACATAATAAATTAGAATTGGTTGATATTCCTCCAGAACTCATTCAATGTGTCCATCCGTTTCAGACCATAGTGCGTATGGAGCCAAAAACAGGTAAATTACCTCCTTCGGATTTACAAAGAGGTTTAAAAGGAAGAGTTGTCTATTTGCCATTGGATTTGAAAAAAAATATGGAAACAATTGATGCAGATACTTTGGAAACTGAACCATTAGTTATTCTGGTTAATGGTGTGCCTTCCATGAATAAGAAAATTTGGCAGGAGCTGGTGGATGTACGAAAAGTACAAAGAGCAAATTTGTATTTGAAAAAAAATAATAAATGGTATGAAGCCATTTATATGGATGAAGATGAAGAAGAAATTTTAGAAGACACAGGAATACCAACTGGGCAAATTGAAAAAAAGTCAAAAGAAGAAGAAATTATGAACATTTCAGCATACATCCTCTTCATTCTAAAGAAGTTATGGGAAACGCTATTGATCTGTTTCAGATGAAGAAAGCAAAAGGAACTCCTGTGAGTGTATGGGAGGAGAGCTTGGAAGCTCGTTGTTTTCCCCAACTGTTTCCTACAGGAGAAAGTGGACGATATGATGAACGTCCAGTACAGATTCCTGCTTCGGAGTATCGGACTACAAGATTATATGCAGAAGATCCCAGATTTCGTCAAAGTATTCCTTATTTGTTCCATCTTTTACTTGAAAGTGACTTGTCTGCACTATCTTATGCAGTAAATCACATTTTGAAAACTGGAGTACATCTACATAATGTGTCAGCAAAGGACTTTCTCAACATAGTACAACAGCGAGATGATCATTTGGAATCTCAATTGATCAATTTGATGGCTTGTCAGCGTGGAACTAATGATTATTGGTACCGACACCATGGAGAATTGAAGTGTATGTTACGGAATTTAGGAACTCCTACATGGTTCCTTACCCTGAGCTGTGCGGAGTACGCTTGGGATGATTTACTGGATTTTCTGCGAGAGGCAAATTCAAACATTAAAAACATACAATACAAGACAGCAGGAGAATTGTGCTCATTGGATCCGGTTAATGTTTGCAGATATTTTAATCATAGATTTGAGGCTATGATGTCCTTCATCTGCAATAAAAAAAATCTACCTCTTGGAGAAGTTGTGGATTTCTTTTGGAGAAAAGAGTACCAAGCAAGAGGTGCTCCTCATATTCATATGCTGTTGTGGATCAAGGATGCCCCAAAATTTGGAACAGATGCTGATGAAGCAGTTTTATCTTTCATTGAAAGATATGCAACATGTGCTATACCTAAAAGCACAGAAGAGAAAAACTTAAAAGAGAAAGTTTTACGTTTCCAAAGTCATCGATGTGGAAAATACTGTCGATGAAAGTACAAGAGTAAAGATAAATTCTACACAAAATGTCGATTTGGATTTCCACGACCTGTTCTTTCAAAAGGAAGAGTAAACAGTTTTATGTCAGCTGTGCGACATACTATTACAAGAAAATCGCCTAAGAATACCTACAACCTAAGAAGAAAAGAAGAGTCAAAATATATAAATGACTACAGTCCAGTCATTTTATCCATGTGGAATGCTAACATGGATATACAGTATGTGCCTGACAATTCTATTGCTGTTGCTCGGTATGTCACATCTTACATCACTAAAGCTGAGAAAACGGAATTGAAGGAAATGTGGGAAGAGATTTCTCACGAGAAGACTGTCAGTAAGAAGCTATACAGTTTCAGTTTAAAGATGTTATCGCATCGAGAAATTGGATCCTATGAATGCTCAGATAGGTTATCATCTGCAAGTCTGTACTCCAAATCCAGAAGAATAATGTGGGTAAGTTTAGGCCGTGCAGGAATGCGAAGTCGGGTACTGAAATCTATTCGAGAAATTGAATATTTAGCAGAGTTCAAACCAGAAAGTACAGACATTTTAAGAACAAACATGTTGGATACATATAACCCACAAAGAAGTCATCACCTTGAGGACATGTGTCTTTATGAAGTGCTGCAGAACTTCATTTTTAAACGGAATGCCACAGAAGATATCAACAATGGAAAATATAAAGTCAGTGGTGAGGAAGGATGTTTGGTGAAGCAAACAAAAGGAAGTTTGATAAATCACAGGAAGCTGAGTTGCGACACTCCTGACAAAAAGGAATTTTAATACTTGGCACTTTTGCAGCTGTTTAAACCATGGCGTTCAGAGGACGAACTACTTGGAGAATTCCAGAGTTATGAAGATTCCTTCAATGCTAGCAAAGACAGCATAGAATGCAGTACTTTCACAACTTATGTTCAAATGTTAAATGAAGAAATTGAACAAGAAGCAACAATTGCAGCTGAAGTAGCTAGAGACAATTCTCAAGACAGTCAAAATTCTGGGACATTCAGTCAAGATCCTCTAGGACAACCAATCGTAGAAAATGAAGCAGCAAGAGCCATGAATGAAGTGGAAACAGCTATGAATCAAGCTCAGGAAGATTTAGTAGACTTAACATATTTGGAGCAGCAACTGAATGAAGAACAAAAACAAATTTATGAAGAAGTCAGGAAAAAAATTGATCACGGATTACTACATGAAAATAAAGAGTGCTCATGCATACCTTTTGAACCAATGAGAATATATGTAAGTGGACAAGCAGGAACTGGAAAAAGTTTCTTAATTAATGTAATTAGAAGCTACCTACAGAAGAAAATGGATTCCATTTTGTCTTGTGTTGTTACTGCTCCAACTGGGTTAACAGCGTATAACATAAAAGGAGTTACCTTACATCGTTTGCTAATGTTACCAGTAGAGCATGAGAACAAAATACAGTACCACAAACTAGCAGGAGAAGCATGCTTGGAAGTTTCAAGAGTATTGAAGAAATTGAAAGTACTCATTATTGATGAGGTAAGCATGGTATCAAACTTAATGCTTGCGTTTGTGCATTTAAGAATGCAGCAAATTCTGAAGACAGAGTATGACGTGTTATTTGGAGGAAAACACGTCATAGTTTTTGGGGATCTTTTGCAACTTACTCCAGTTAAAGGACAATCGGTATTCCATACACTTACACATGAAGACACGAAAAAGTCGTTAGGAAGTATAGGCAATGTAAATATTTGGACATATTTTGAGTATAAGAAACTCATTACCAATATGAGGCACGCCAATGATGAGGACTATGCAAGTATTCTGAAAGAAATAAGAATTGGACTACTCGCAGAACATTGCAGAAAAGTATTACAGAGTCGATTGCTGACTAATTTGTTTACAACAGAAGAAATAGTTCCAGAGAAAATATACAAGAAAATTGCTGAAAAAAATACTGTAATCTGCTTAATGCCAACACTACATGAATGCTCTGTATTCAATCAAGAACTTTTGAAATTGGAAAATGAAGAGATCATTAAACTGGAAGCTGTGGATAAAATTCAACATGAACGAATAACTATTATATTGACAGGCAAATTGGCTACTAAATTGGATTCTCTGGAGAGAAACATTTCAAAAACAGCTGGTTTGTAAAAGAATCTTTATGTGTGTATGAACTGTAGAGTAATTTTAAGACGTAATTTGGATGTAGAAAAAGGTTTAGTGAATGGAGCTATGGGTAAAGTTGTTGGTTTTGTAAAGTACCAGAAAAAAGATGGAATTGAATTCTTAAAAATAAAATTGATCAGATTGAAGAGGTTAAACTCATTAGTCGTTGTTAAGTTCGTTTTTTGCTAGAGAAAGACTTATATGTACGTAGGAAGCAGTTTCCGATTTCTCTAGCATATGCTATAACTATTCACATGTCTCAAGGATTAACTGTTGATAGTGCTTTTGTAAACATTGGATCTACTGTGTTCTAAAAAGGTATGGCATATGTTGCTTTCTCACGCGTGAAAAAATTATCTGGTTTATTCATGATAGACTTAGATGACTCAAAAGTAAGTGCTGATGCAAACTGTGTAAAGGAGTATAATAGATTAAGAAGAAGCTATGCTCCTCATTTAGGTCAGTACCCTGTGTTTGAAAAACGTGTTGTTTGTCGGAAAAGGAGATTTGAGAATATCTGTAATGAGGATGACAGAAGAGAAAACAAAAAGACAGTGATGTGACTGCAAGCAAAAAGAAAAAGGACAGTGTGGAAGAGGTTGTTGGTTGTCATTTTGAAAATAGCTCTGGTGTCAGCTGCTACGCAAATGTAGTGCTGAATGTTGTATTTTATCTTGAAAGTTTGCAAGAGCAGATAATACTAAATCATGAAAAAAAAAACTGTTCTTTGCTGAGTCTCCTTTATGAGAAGCTGAGTAATGATAAAAATAAAATAGAAAGTGCTTCTGATGTTAGAAATCTTTTAGATGTATGTTCTGGATGTGCACAGTTTACACAAAATGTCCAGCAAGATGCACAGGAATTCTTGATGTATATCCTGATGGTACTGGAAGATGAAGTAGTAGAAGTAGAACATTTATTTGGTGTCTCTTATAAATGGGAACATTGTTGTGATAACTGTATGAACACAAGCAGTAGTAATGTTGATTCTGAAAGGTTCATATATTTACCATTACCAGAAAGTAAAACAGTGACTTTTAGTAAATTAGTTAAAGATGCTAATCACAACATGGAATGTTCTAAATGTAAATCTGAAATGTTGTCAATGTTATTTTTAAGGAAATATGGTCAGTATGTAATGTTAATGGTACAACGTTGTAGAGCTGATGGAACAAAATTGGAAACTTTACTAAAGAAGTTTGTTGGTAATCAATTATCTATATCTGGAAAAACTTTTGTAGCAGTTGCAATAATTTTTCATGACGGTCCTTCTATAACTTCTGGTCATTACACAGTTTATCTTAAATGTGAAAAAGGATGGACACTGTGTAATGATTCTCAATTGATTTTCAAGCAACGTTTGCCTTATGATTTACCCAATTGTTACTTAATTTTTCTGAAACCCAAATTTTAAATACTAATATCAGCATCGGAAGAAAGCATTATTTAAATTTAAAAGGATTGAAATTGGATATTTCACTCAAAAAGGATTTTAAACTTACCATTTGGCCTCAAGGAAAGGTAAAACAAACAATTGTGGACTTCTTTGACAGATATTATTTTGGAAAATGTTCTTTTGCAACAAGGTTTACAGATGTTATTTCTTGAAAATTGTTAATGTACTTAACCCCTTCAACGCGCATGACGGAGTGGTTCCGTCATGCACGTCGGTTGCGCTGTGCGCATGACGGAACCGCTCCGTCATGGCCCCGCCCGCGCACAGAACCTTCAGCGTGGCGTGGAAATCCGCGCCGCGCTGAAGGGGTTAAAAGGGGTTAAAAGGTATTTTTGACATTTCTATTAAGGTATGTTTTAGTGAGGATACATTTGGGGCTTTTTTAAACAATCTTTCAGATTGTTTTTTTTTTTGCCCGCTGTTAAATGATGAATACAATTGATTTCACTATTTTCAGTGAAAATCAAAACATTCTGAAAACAGCAAAAAAAGGGCAAAAAATTGCTTTGCTAAATATGAAAAAACATGTACTGTTTAATACAATGTATTGTTGAATATTAATACTTTTTTACTTTTTTTCAGAACTAGAAAGAAAATTTAGAAAATGTATTTCAGTTTCCTTGCAAATAAAAAAAAACATTTATTTCTAAATAAGTTACTTTGATGGTCAGGTAAGTTTAACATATCTGTATGTGTCACTGCTTTCGTTTCATGCTTCCTTTTCTTCACCTCTCCTTACTCTGCTTTTCTCATTTCTCTTCTCACTCTCTCTTCCTGCTTTACTACTCTTTTGTAACTCCCTCACTCCTTCTCTACTACTCCCCTACCTTTACTACCTCCATCACTAATTTTTCATCCATGTTTCTTTCTCTGTATCCATATGTCTTAGTCTTTTTAACTGCCTTACTCCTTCTCAGTTGTTTGCTTTCTGTCTCTGTATCTGTCACTCTCTGGTTGTCTGTTTTACCCTTAATTTCCTTAACATCTCTGAGGCAGATTTACAAGCCACCTGCGCCACCACTACGTCACTTTTCTTGACGTACTAGTGGCGCAGGGTGCTCCTCCATATTTACAAGGAGAGGATATGCCACTCTTTGTGTCTTTTCCTCTCCTTGTAAATACAGCCAATTCAAACGCAGCACTAAAATGAGCTATTATCTTTTTTGGTTTAGGGTACCTATACGTAAGTACTGATGCAGAGTTTAAAGTTTAATAGGAAGACTCTCTTCCCTTCATCTGTGAAATGTACACCATCTCTTTTTTAATTACTTTGCCACTCCCCTCTCTTTGTCAGGGAGTCCCTGAAGGTTTACTAAAGTTAAAAAAAATGATTTTTTTTTTTAAAAAAAACCTCATTGGGTGTGCGCAGGGTGCGCGCACCCCCCAAAAAATAATGACAAATAGATTAAAAAAAACAAGTTTTTGTGTTTTGATTTTAGGTGGCTCTAAAAAGAGCCCTTGAGTTAATGTAGGGACAGAGGAAGAGAAAAACGAAAAAAAAAAAATAACAAAACTATGGCCTAGTGCAAGGGTGCTCCTCAAATTTTCTCTGAATGAGATCAACACTGCTCTCACCCATAGTAATAAGAGTAGCACAATCCATGCAACGTGTACTCATCCTCCCAAAACAAGGACGAATATCCAGAGGTGTGTAAGAAGGTGAAGGCACCATCGCAGAAGAAGTGCTCGGCTGAGCTGCCGAAGATGTGCTCGGCTGAGCTGCTGCAGATGTCATCGGCTGAGCAGGTGGAGGGTTTGCTCCAGAAGCTTGATGAAAAGTCACAGGATGCATTTTCTCAACGTGCCTCATCATAGTGTGAATACTAAAAGAGTACTTCTTATTAGCATTCCCACGCGACAAGATGCGGTGACAAAGTATGCAGGTGACCTTTGGTGCATTCACCTTCTTTTGTCCCTCAGGAAAAGTGAAAAACCGCCATATAAAGGAGTCTTTCTGCTTCCTCTGCCTCTGTCTCTCAAGAGTGTCCTGCTCACTCTGAGAAGGTGGCTGGTGCTCTGCCATTGTCTCACAAAAACAGAGTAGCTCCTTCTCCAAGGGAATCAGAACTAATAATGAGGGGAGTGGGTGTAGTTTTGGAAGAATCTGGAACTGAAAGTACTTTGAACCAATGAAAAGTGATGTTTCTTGATCACATGACTTGCCATGAGGGGATTGGGTGTGGTGTTGAAACAATGTGAAACTGAAAGTAATGAAAACCAATTACAAGTGTTGTTTTATTACTCACATAACCCGAGGTGCGCGCACCGTGCAATTACGCATGCGCGAACGTGCGCATGCGCATAAGTATTATGCGCGTACGTAACGCGCATACGCAGCACACGCGCATGCGCGAACGTCAGCGCGCGTACTCTACGCATATACGCGAGTGTAGCGCGTGGAGCACGTACGACGCACGCATGCGTTCGTACGCATGCGTACTGGGTGCGCGCTGCGAGCGCGTACTAAAACGTACGTATGCGTACGTATATAACGTACGCATGCGTACACAAAAAACGTACGCATGCGTACTAGGTGCGCGCTACGAGCGCGCACTAAAACGTATGTATGCGTATACGTAGATAACGTACGCCTGCATACATGAAAAACATACGCAAACGTACTAGGTTCGCGCTCAGTACGCGCACCCTAAAAATTTAGAGAAAAAAAAAGAAATAAAGTGGACAGAAGTTAATAGAAGATATTAACTTTGCTGTTCAACTTTATCCAAATTCAAAGTAAAAAAAAAATGACCCACACAAAATTAATGGATACAGATAATTTATAAATGTATACATAGGGAAATTTTTGTAAAAGAAATATATAAAATATATATTAAAAAATTCTAAAATTAGCATTTAAAAAACCTTGCAAATTCACTGAAAAAACCATAGGTTTCACACACGTTATAGTTAGGAAATAGCATTTAAAAAACCTTACAAATTCATTGAAAAAACCATAGGTTTCACACATGTTATAGTTAGCTGGACATTTTACTCATAAAAAACCAATGAAATTCCCCCGTTATAGTTAGTTCAGCTAATTATAACTCGCGCGCCCGCAATCCACTACTAATAACATCACATATTGCATCACTCATGACATGGTCAGTGACATCACTGATGACATCACTGATGACATCTCAAATGACATCACTGATGACATCACTGATGACATCATCCATTGAGTATCTGTTTCTTAACAATTTTAATATGTTTAATATATATAGGGAAAGGCCTGTTGAAGAATGAGTGGGTGTACAAGTGTGTAAATGGATGATTTTCTGTGGTGCATAACATGATTCTATAAGTGAGTCATTAAATGTATATTACTGCAGACTAGTGACTAAACTGTGTAAATGTGTGTATGTGTCTGTGTGTTGGTGTATAAGTGGCTGCATGGTTTGAGAACAGCTATATGAGTGTCTATATGGGTAATTGATTGGTTGTCTGAGTATCTGTATGGGTTCGTGAGTGTTTGTGTGGGTAGGGTGTGTGTCACTCTATGCATAGATGTGTGAGTGGGTGATTCTATGGGTGCATGGTTTTAAGAGTGCATCTGTGATGGACTGTATGGTTGAGTGAGTGTATGTATGGGTGTGTTAGGGATTGAATGTATACCTCAGTAGTACATTTGTGACTAACTACATATGTGAAAGGCAGTATATGTGCGTGTAAGAGTATATTAGTGAGTAGATATGAGAGTGTGTGATTGTGAAAGTGACTGTATGGATGAGTGTGTGCTTGTATCAATGATTCTATAAGAGTGTAAGAATGTGATACTATTTTTATGAGTAAGTGAACTTGAGTGTGTTTTACTGCATAGGTGAGAAAATGGGAGTGTGATTATTTGCATGACTGAGTAGGTGTAAGAGTAGCTCTATGGATACTTGTTAGTGTGTGAGTGTCTATATAAGTGTTTAAATGTATATGATAGTTTTGTACAGAGTGACTGTAAGTATGAGTGACTGTACAGGTGAGCGAGTGGAGGTATATGAAGACCTAAGAGTTAATAAGTGGGTATGTAATGATTGGTATTGCAGTATATATGGTTTTGAGAATGGAACTCTTACATTTTTTGTTGGTGTATCAAAGGTTATATTAGGGTGTGAGAAGATGTGGTAATTTTTTACATGGATGATGTCATCAGTGATGTCATGAGTGATGTCATGAGTGATGTCACTGACCATGTCATGAGTGATGTAATATGTGATGTTATCAGTAGTGGATTGCGGGCGCGCGAGTTATAGTTAGCTGAACTAACTATAACGGGGGAATTTCATTGGTTTTTTATGAGTAAAATGTCCAGCTAACTATAACATTTGTGAAACCTATGGTTTTTTCAGTGAATTTGTAAGGTTTTTTAAATGCTATTTCCTAACTATAACGTGTATGAAACCTATGGTTTTTTCAGTGAATATTTATATATATATATATATATATATATATATATATATATGGAACAGAAACTTCTCTCAGGCTTCACCCCGAGTCCCAGGGTTCGTCGCAGCAAAGGAAAGCACGGCACCACAGAGAGTTCACCTTAAGTATTTATTCAATCAAAATCTTCAAGGACACGCAAAAAAGGACGGTCGACGCGTTTCGGCACTCAGCCTTCAACTGGACCATAGAGTCCTAATGTCCAGAATGTCTCTTTTAAAGCGACATTTTCAAATTAAGTAGTAAAAACTGAAGACATACTAGACATGCATCGCAAAGTCAATCGAAATATATAAATTACAAGTAAATAAAATTATAAATCAATTTAGAATCACAGTAGTTCAAGCCACCATGGTGGTTATTTGTTGAAATGAATAAAGTTTTACAAAATTCATTACAATTAATCTCAAGGAGTTGTAAATTGATGAATGACAATCAAGGTAAAGTACCATTGGAGGTAGACGTTTACATCAAGTATGTAAATTCATGAATAAAGTACGCATTGTTGTCAAAGTTCATTACGTTCCCAATCTTGAATCAAGAAGAGATTATACTGAATTAATTTAAGATAAGTTTCATATGCCAACAAAAAGTAGATGGTTTTGGAAGAGATGCAATGAGAATAATGGACAACTGACAATTATTGATCAAGCGTGGAAATATGTACAAGTGCAAAAAGGCAAAAAAGACCAAAGAGAGACTGAAAAATGCCCCACATGAATTTTCAGTTTGAGAGCCATTAAAGGTGCACATATAACTCAGCATCCAAGTTATGTCCCAATGGGTTTTCAGTACCCATTAGTAGTATCATTCTTGACTCTGCTCTTCTCAAGGCAAGCATGCGATTTCCACCCCTTTCCTTCAACTTGACAATTTTGATGCCAGAATATTTAAGCTGACTGTTATCACCCGAGTGGAAGTCATAGAAATGTTTTGCCATAGGGTATGTAAAGTCCTTATTCTTGATCGCACGCAGATGCTGTAGGATGCGAAGTTTGAGTTTATTAATCGTGCTACCTATATAATATTTCTGGCAAGGGCATTCCAGTCGGTAGACTACGTATTTTGATTCACAAGTGATATGGTCTTTGATCATTTCATGATGGCCATTCTGTAGTTGATAAGAAGTGATGTTCTTGCCATGTTCACATGCCTTGCATTTTGGGCATTTCCAAAATCCAGGTGTGGTTAACCAGGACTTGGTGATTGGTAATTTAACTTCAAAGTGGCTTTGTGTTAGTATATCTCCCAAAGAGGCTGTCTTCCGATAGGTAATTCTGGGTGTAGGAGGCAAGATTTTCTTTAAGGTTTCATCAAGCAGTAATACTCCCCAATGTTTAGAGATCATTTTTTGTAGTGCATTGCTTTGATTGTTAAAATCAATAATGAGTCTCGTGATATTAGCAGTATCATCTTTGTGCCGACCCACTTGGAGTAATTCTGCTCTATTTTTGTTCTGGACTCTATTTACTGCTGTTTGAATCACTTCCAGGGGGTAACCACGTTGTAAGAAACGTTGACTCATCTCCTCAATTTGTAGATTGAAGTCTGACATCTCTGAGCAATTTCTTCTGGCTCTCAACATTTCCCCATAGGGGATACTCCATTTCAGATTTGCTGGATGCCCACTGTTAGCATGAAGTATGCTATTACTGGCCGTAGGTTTTCTATGCATTTTGGTGCAAAATCTGCCGTTAAGTATATATACTTCGACATCCAAGAATATGATGTTGGAAGTGCTGATGGTAAAAGTAAAAGTCAATTGATATCTGTTGGTGTTGAGAGAATCCAGAAAATTCCTAAGGAGCTCAGAGTAACCTTCCCAGATGATGAACAGGTCATCAATATATCTTGACCAAAATTTGATGTTCTTTGCGTGATCGTCTTTTAGGACCTCAGTTTCCCATGTTGCCATCAGAAGATTGGCAGATGTTGGGGCAAAAGATGTACCCATCGCGGTCCCTTGTTTTTGTAAGAACACTTCACCTCTGAACAAGAAGACATTATGTGTCAAACAATAAGTCAACATTTCAATCAACATTGCAGAGTGTTCCAAAAAGCAAATTGCTCTGGTATTGAGGAATTCTTTTACTGCTGTGATTCCATCAATATGACGAATGGAAGTGTAAAGTGAAGAAACATCAATAGTGGCCATGATGTAATTTTCTTTCCACTGTAGTTGATCAATTTTTTGCAGAAAATCCATTGTATCCCTTAAGTATGATGGGAGAGCTGTAACATAATTCATTAAAAAGATATCAATGAAACGAGATGTGGATTCCAACAAAGAGCCGATGGAGCTGACAATGGGTCTTCCTGGTGGGTTGATTATAGATTTGTGAATCTTTGGTAAGAAATAAATTGTTGCCGTGATGGGATGATTAGTTTTAAGATATAAGTATTCTTCCAAATCAATGAGTTCTCTCTCTTTCCAAGTCTTGAGTTTCAAATGATATTCATCTGTCCAGTCTTTAGTTGGATTCTTATTGAGCCTTTCATAGTGATCCTTGTTATCAAGTTGTCTGGCAGCTTCTGTAATGTAATCCTCACAGTTCTGAATTACTATGTTACCGCCTTTGTCAGAGGCTTTGATAATGATGTTGTGATCATTACGTAATTCTTTTAAAGCATTGTGTTCTTCAAAAGTGAGGTTCCATTTTTTGCTCTTCTTCTTGTGTTTGGTAATAACTTTACCCTGTTTGATGGATGACATAGGACAATTGGTGGACATTTTATTGATCTCCTCAACCATGATTTCTTGGAAGAGATCAATTTTGTTACCAGGAGGGAATTGTGGACAAAACGTCGATCGATTTTTTGAACCACTGTCACCTCCTCTGTTAGTCTCAATGCCTATGTCCTGACAATATTCTAAATCAGACATAGAAGAGTGATCGCTGGTACCAGCTTGTGTGGATGATTCGGTTTGTAATAAGGTGGCTGTTCTTAATGCTGGAATATCTTTGATGCTCAAGGTTTGAATAGTAGAGCTTGGTAAAGATGCAGAAGATAATTCTGAAGGTTTCTCTTCAAAATATTTGTTAAGTTTGATTTTACGGCAAAATTTGTACAAATCAATCCGTATGTTAGCTAAGTCCATCTCTTTGTTAGGACAGAAGGATAAACCTTTGTTTAGCAGTGAGGTTTGTGCTTTAGTGAGGATTTTGTTGGAAAGATTGACAATTAAATTGAGATCTTGTGGTTTTAATTTTGTTTTGTTCTTCCTCTTCCTCTTTTGGGTCTGGCCACCTCTCCTGGTTCTCCGTTTCGGGGTTGCTGGCGTCCCCTCCCCCGTGATGGTCCTTGGCCGCGTCCCCTCTGTCGCGTTGTCATTTGCATGAGGCGCATTTCCCCGGAAAAATCCAGGCCAGAGGTGGGTTGATCCTCATCCGCTGAGCTTAATTCTGAGCTCTCTTCTGAGACAGGAATTTCTTGTCCACTGATTTTATCCATTACTACACGATTTCTAAGTGTGTCAAATTTTCTGGCGAAAGTATAAATTCGGCCATGAGTGTAGTCAAGTCTGTCCCTATTAAATTTGTTAGCTTTGCGTTTTTCCACATCATCTTCGTGTTTATTGATTTTCTTTTCCATTAAATCAATTAATTTAGTAGTGTCCTCATCTGTGGGGATTAGATTTAATTCGCTCTCCAATTCTTTGATGGTTATAGCAAGAGTTGCAAGTTTTCTTTCAGCGTGGGTAATCAGTGTGGTCATTAATCTGAACGAGCATTCATTGGTGTCAGTTTGCCATTGTTTAATTAGATCAGCATCCAAGTCGTTTAATGTGGGCATAATAAGAATCCTCAGCCCTCTGGGAATCCTTTTAAATTCAATATACTTCTCTAACGTTGTTTTCTCCCACCATTTATTTATTTCTTGGATGCGAGCAGTTTGTAATTCTTTCAGAATATGAGAGAGAGTTCTCTTGTTTTTATCTCCACTAGATGCACCATCCGCAGTTTTAAGGGAAGAACTGGAGTCGTCGTTAAGAAGATCGCATGCTCTCTGTGCACGATTTTTTACTCTTTCCGCCATGGTGGATTCTGGGTACTGTGGTTCTAAAGATTGAGCGATGCAAATGAGGTGATTCTTGAAATGCGTATTGTCCAATGATTAGTCTTATACAACGGTGTCTCTGTTACTTGACCAATGATTCGTTATTGGTCAATTCCGGGAATATGCTCGTAATTCGCCGTAAAGAGTAAGATTGCAGGAAAAAGTGTGACGAGGCTCTGAGTGTAACAATTTCACAAAAGCAGTTCCTCCGTACTTGGACAATATTAGGAAAGCGAGGGGTTACCGAAGGTGTCGGGTACAAGGCGGGGGCAGCTCGGAAACCGCGCCGCAGTCTCTAGGCGCCACCCACCATTGCCCCGTAGCCTCACTCACCCGAAGCTCTCCCGTTGTCCCTCCGTGAACGAATTCCTGTCGCGGAGTTTCCAAACAATGATGAACAGCAATCCACGGTCAGAAACAGCCGGCGAACTTTGAATTTCTCCTTCCGGTATCAAGAGGCTGCTTGAATCACCATGCCGTTTCACTTCCCGGGTGCACGTAGAGCGCAGACAGCCATCGCTCAATATGGAACAGAAACTTCTCTCAGGCTTCACCCCGAGTCCCAGGGTTCGTCGCAGCAAAGGAAAGCACGGCACCACAGAGAGTTCACCTTAAGTATTTATTCAATCAAAATCTTCAAGGACACGCAAAAAAGGACGGTCGACGCGTTTCGGCACTCAGCCTTCAACTGGACCATAGAGTCCTAATGTCCAGAATGTCTCTTTTAAAGCGACATTTTCAAATTAAGTAGTAAAAACTGAAGACATACTAGACATGCATCGCAAAGTCAATAGAAATATATAAATTACAAGTAAATAAAATTATAAATCAATTTAGAATCACAGTAGTTCAAGCCACCATGGTGGTTATTTGTTGAAATGAATAAAGTTTTACAAAATTCATTACAATTAATCTCAAGGAGTTGTAAATTGATGAATGACAATCATTCATCAATATCATATATATATATTTTACCCACTGGCAGTTGCCTGTAGGTGGTTATAGTTACAACCTAGTTTCCATAGCAAAAGCATTTTTTGTTTTGCCAATAACTTTGGTACCGATTGACAATTCTTCACAAAATTTTCAAAACTAATGATGCTCATTTCAGCTTCTATCTTGAAAGTTTGGGGTGATCCGTCAAGCAGGCGCCGAGAACCAGGGGGCGCTTAAAAGCACATTTTCCCCATAGTAATTCCCGTAGGACATTTAGACACGGCTAGAACCCGAACGCAATTACACCAAATTAGGCAGGAAGGTAGATGTTGGTTCAAGGAAGTGCCTTTTTGTGATTTGGTGTAAATCTGTTCAGTAATTGCTGAGAAATGTAGACATTCCCAGTTGTGTATACATATATATATATATATATATATATTGAACTGAGCCACAAAATCACAAAAAAAGTAAAAAATGAAAAGGTGGCAGGGCAGAAACAGCCTGAACCCCGAGGCCTCTTGTGGGGGTCCATAGGGCAAAAAAGCATTTAAAAGCAATAAATTGCAGGAATCATGCTGGATCCGTGACTCCTGATGAAATAAAAAAAATTGAAGCACCGTCTCCCGCTCTTCTTTAACCATCCACCTTTGTGGCACATATATATATATATATATATATATATATATATATATATATATATATATATATATATATATATATATATATATATATATATCCCACATTGTTGGCTCGTTTTCGTCAGAGAGAATGGCGCTCTCCCCAGTGCGTTATCCTACGGTCGAGCCCAGACCGTTGCAAAATGTCCAAAATCTCTTTAACCAAAGAGAAAGTAGGGTCGCACTCCGCAAAGTATGAGAGATTAAAGTGTGCAATAAATCCATAAACAAAGCGACGCGTTTCGGTCTTGCCACAAGACCTTGCTCACGATACTGTGGCCTGGTTCACGTGTACAATTAATAACAGTTTTTTGAAAAAAACAAAAGCATTTCCTGTCATGTGACTTTCGTATGCATTGTGGGATTTGTAGTTATCATCCCCCTTTAACATAAACTTTCAGCATTTATCAACATGTTATAATCATCAATGATGTTCATATGAAATTTCATTCCGCATCAAATATATGCCGCAAACCAATGATGCCACGATCAATATTTACAGTAAATAATTTTTTTTTTTTTAATTCATATGTGAAGTGCCCAATGGCTTGTAATTGTAAAGTGATGAAGGCATGATTTTTAACCTCTTGTTATACCATTGTTACTCAACAATAATACCCCTCCAGTGGGGTGTGACCTTCAAATATTGTAATCATACCTCTGTTTGTTGATCTATTAACATATAGGCACCTCTATTTAACCGGGTTAGCAAACAGGTAAACTAGGATATGGTAGGAGTTAATCCAATAAGTAGACAATACATGTACCATTGCATGTTCCACAAATTAAAAGCTATCGAAAAAAAAACCCCACACAGGTCTCCAAAGTCATTCCAAAATTTCTTATCATCAAAAATCAATGTCATACAGTTCAGAGGTGGCTGTATAATTCCTCACTTTGGTTCAGTCCATGAGGAGTCAGTGTCCTGAACTTAATAATGAAACGAGATTCCTTTTGTCGTAATGTTTTTTCTCTATTTCCACCTCTGATGGTCAATGGTATGGTTTCAATTCCGTAAAATTTTAGGAGTTTCCAATTGTTCGTGTGTGATTGGTTCATGTGTTTTGCCACTGCGTTGGATACGTCCTTGTTTGTCACTGCTCGTGTGTGTTCCAAAATTTGTTTTTTTAGTTCACAAGTGGTGCTGCCTACGTATTTCATTTTACACGGGCACTCAATAATGTAGATTGTAAATTCACTTTTGCATGATATGAGCTGCTTTATTTGCCATTTGGAACCGTTCGCTAGACTTACTTCTTTGGTGGGTCTAGCAATTTCACACACTTTGCATTTTTGACATTTTATGAAGCCTGTTGTTTTTAGCCAATGAGTATCCTTTTTGGATTGATAATGACTGTTAACCAATCGATCTTTGAGGTTGCGAGCTCTGCGATATGTGATCATGGGGTGATTACCCACAAGTTCTTTTACTGTTTCATCCATTTGCAAGATTTTCCAATTTTTCCTTAATATGCCACTGATTTGTTGGGCATCATTCGTGAAGTCTGAAATCATTCTGATAGGTTCCTTGCCCAATGTCAACTCTTGCTTAGGTTTCAAACAGTCTGCACGTGGTTTCCCATCTGCTCGTTTCCAACATCTTTTGATCAATGTTTTGTCATACTTTCTCAGCTCAAATCTCTTTGCTGTCATACGACTCTGATTTTTCCATTCTTCGTATTCAGTACATATTCTACGCAATCTCAAAAATTCCCCGTAGGGTATACTGGCAATCAGTGAAGGTTGATGGAAGCTGGTTGCTTCTAACGTCGCATTTGTTGCTGTAGTTTTGCGGTGTACAGTAGTTTGAATTTGGCCATTTTTTATATAGATATCAGTATCTAGAAAAGTTACTCTCTCCTTGTTGATCTCAAAGGTAAATTTTAGTTTGGCCGTACTTGAATTCAGGATTTGAAAATATTCCGCAAATTCTGCTTTGCTTCCATCCCAAATGATCAATAAATCGTCTATAAAACGATTCCACATGACGATTTTGTTGACATGTTTATCATTTTGTGGGTGCCAGGCTACTTCTTTCTCCCACCAGCCCATTACTAGGCAGGCATAGCTTGGGCTGAAGGAAAAACCCATCGCCGTACCCATGTTCTGGCGATAGATATCCTCCCCAAAAACAAAAATGTTTTGCGTCAAGCATATTGAAATCATTTCCAATAACATGATGTTATGATCATTGTAATGAATATTTCTCTCTTTCAAAAAAAATTCACACGCTTTTAAACCCATTTCGTTTTCAATGTTCGTGTAAAGGGCTGTAACATCCATAGTAATGAGATGGTAGCTGTCTTGCCAGTGGGTGTTTTGTAGGTTGATTAAAAGATTTGTTGTATCCTTGATGTAAGAATTTAGATTGCGGACAAATGGAGCTAAGAAAAAATCAATATAATTGGCTAAAGGTTCCAACAAGGTTCCCTTTGTTGACAGAATTGGCCTCCCAGGTGGTTTTTTGGAGTCCTTGTGTAGTTTTGGAAGGAAATAAATTGTTGCTATTATGGGGAATTGAACAGTTAGATATTTAACTTCGGCTTCATCCAGTAATTTTTTCCGGGCCCAAGATAAAATCTTTTGATCCAAATTTCTTTTGATTTCGGCTGTTGGATTACGCTTCAGTTTCTCATAATATTCAGTGTCTTTTAATTGGCGATGTGCTTCCATTGCATAAGCATTGCGATCCCAGATCACTATGTTGCCGCCTTTGTCAGCGATTTTTATTTCAATTTGGTTGTCTTGCGCTAACATTTAAGCGCTTCCCTTTCGGATTTTGATAAATTGTCTCTGTATTTTGAGGTCTTCATTTTATGAAAGTCCTGTACAACTGCTTCCTGAAACAGGTCCACTTTGTTTCCCGGAGCCAATTGGGGATAGTATTTAGATTTTGGTTTCTTCTTACTTAAACCTGCTCCTAACTGGGTACAAGCTTCCTGTAATGAGATGGTCTCATCCTCATTTTCCACATTGAGGTTCAATAAGGTCACGTAGCTTTCGGAGTCTTTTGCTGCTAGAGTAGACACTGTTCTTTCCATTTCTGGCTCTTTTGTATTCCATGTGTTCAGATTTTCCTGAAAGATTTTTGCCAATTTGATTTTTCTGATATATTTATAAAAATCGATCCTTAATTGTGAGATGTCAGTTGATTGTGTGGGGCAAAAATTTATGCCACGTTTTAGAAGGGAGATCTCTGCGTCCGTCATTTGTCTTTGAGATAAGTTCACTACTTGCAATTCATCTGCAGGGATTGATATATTTAATAATTCTTTCTCTGTCTCATGCTCCTTGTTTGGGCCCCTATCTTTTCTGTTGTTTCGCTTGCTTCTCTTGCTTCTTCTCTTTGGTTTCTGGGTTTCCAAATTCCGCCTCTTCCTCTGCCTCTGTAACTTTGCTGGGTTGTACGATTTTGCTCCCATTGCCTCTGTTGAAGTACGAGGCGCATATCCCCTAAAAAAGACAATTTTGACGGATCCACTGGTACTTCTACTTCCACATCGCTTGCCTCCGTTGATGTTAATGAGGACATACTACTTGTAGCACCCATTCCATCTGAAGATCTGTTTAGTTGTTTAAAAAAATCACATTTTCTGGCAAAAGTAAATATGTGTCCATCTGAATAATCATTTTTGTCACGGATGAATTTGGTCTGTTTCCGTTTCCTAATCGTTTCTTCATGTCTTTCAATTTGGCTTTCCAGTTCCACTTTGAATTGCAACAACTCGGGCGTGAGCTTCAAGGTTTGTAATTCCTTTTCCATGTCACATAATTGTTCCTTGATTTTTATCAAACTGATTTCAAGGTGTTTGATCAAGATGTTCATTAAGCCAAGTGAAGCATTCAAAATAAATTCGCCCCATTCATTTAGTAATTCATTTGTTGAGTCTTGATTACTGGGCATTAAAAGAATCCTTAAGCCTCGTGGCACCCTTCGAACTTCCATGTATTTTTTTAAAGAAATTAGTTCCCAAGACTTATTAATTTCCTTCCTGCTAAGCTTTTCCCATGCTCGTAACTTGCTTTTATTGTCCGTTTTGCTCGTTGTTTTGGTTTGAGTTTCAGTTGATGTATCAATGTCAGCTTCGAACATTGTATCCATTAGTTCATTCCTCTTTGCTTCCCGTTTTTCCATGATCACTGGATTTAATTGCTGTTAATTCGACTTTGTCATGAGTCGCTGGGCTGTTTGACTGTTGCCAATCAGTGTGCTGTTTGTTCAATTCCTCTGTCACCAATGAATTACGTCCACGGCTGTTTTGCCGTTTTATGATGTTTTTTTGGTATGCAAAAGAGTATACTGGTAAGAAATGTATCCTTGTTTTATCCGCTCGTTTCAATTGAAACCCACAGTGCGGTGCTTTTTACAGGATGTCTCTCCCAGAACTCTTGGGTAGCCAGCCTTTACGTCTTCATGCGTTAAGATTTCAAAAACCCGATCCTTACACAAACATACACGCCGCCGGGACATACACGCTTACCTCGACCCTCCGGTTGTAGATATGCGCGTTTTCCCTTCCAGCAGCTTTCGATGCGTGTAATCGGTAATCCCGCTGGCGAGCACCCGTCTCCGACTTGCAATTAATCCCACGTTGTTGGCTCGTTTTCGTCAGAGAGAATGGCGCTCTCCCCAGTGCGTTATCCTACGGTCGAGCCCAGACCGTTGCAAAATGTCCAAAATCTCTTTAACCAAAGAGAAAGTAGGGTCGCACTCCGCAAAGTATGAGAGATATTTTTATTTTAGCCCAATTAAAGTGTGCAATAAATCCATAAACAAAGCGACGCGTTTCGGTCTTGCCACAAGACCTTGCTCACGATACTGTGGCCTGGTTCACGTGTACAATTAATAACAGTTTTTTGAAAAAAACAAAAGCATTTCCTGTCATGTGACTTTCGTATGCATTGTGGGATTTGTAGTTATCATCCCCCTTTAACATAAACTTTCAGCATTTATCAACATGTTATAATCATCAATGATGTTCATATGAAATTTCATTCCGCATCAAATATATGCCGCAAACCAATGATGCCACGATCAATATTTACAGTAAATAAAAAAAAAAATTAAATTCATATGTGAAGTGCCCAATGGCTTGTAATTGTAAAGTGATGAAGGCATGATTTTTAACCTCCTGTTATACCATTGTTACTCAACAATAATACCCCTCCAGTGGGGTGTGACCTTCAAATATTGTAATCATACCTCTGTTTGTTGATCTATTAACATATAGGCACCTCTAAATAGAGGTGCCTATATGTTAATAGATCAACAAACAGAGGTATGCCTTCATCACTTTACAATTACAAGCCATTGGGCACTTCACATATGAATTTAAATATTTTTTTTTTATTTACTGTAAATATTGATCGTGGCATCAATAGTTCAATATATATATATATATATATATATATATATGTATACACAACTGGGAATGTCTACATTTCTCAGCAATTACTGAACAGATTTACACCAAATCACAAAAAGGCACTTCCTTGAACCAACATCTACCTTCCTGCCTAATTTGGTGTAATTGCGTTCGGGTTCTAGCCGTGTCTAAATGTCCCACGGTAATTACTATGGGGAAAATGTGCGACCCTACTTTCTCTTTAGTTAAAGATATTTTGGACATTTTGCAACGGTCTGGGCTCGACCGTAGGATAACGCACTGGGGAGAGCGCCATTCTCTCTGACGAAAACGAGCCAACAACGTGGGATTAATTGCAAGTCGGAGACGGGTGCTCGCCAGCGGGATTACCGATTACACGCATCGAACCTGCTGGAAGGGAAAACGCGCATATCTACAACCGGAGGGTCGAGGTAAGCGTGTATGTCCCGGCGGCGTGTATGTTTGTGTAAGGATCGGGTTTTTGAAATCTTAACGCATGAAGACGTAAAGGCTGGCTACCCAAGAGTTCTGGGAGAGACACCCTGTAAAAAGCACCGCACTGTGGGTTTCAATTGAAACGAGCGGATAAAACAAGGTTACATTTCTTACCAGTATACTCTTTCGCATACCAAAAAAAACATCATAAAACGGCAAAACAGCCGTGGACGTAATTCATTGGTGACAGAGGAATTGAACAAACAGCACACTGATTGGCAACAGTCAAACAGCCCAGCGACTCATGACAAAGTCGAATTAACAGCAATTAAATCCAGTGATCATGGAAAAACGGGAAGCAAAGAGGAATGAACTAATGGATACAATGTTCGAAGCTGACATTGATACATCAACTGAAACTCAAACCAAAACAACGAGCAAAACGGACAATAAAAGCAAGTTACGAGCATGGGAAAAGCTTAGCAGGAAGGAAATTAATAAGTCTTGGGAACTAATTTCTTTAAAAAAATACATGGAAGTTCGAAGGGTGCCACGAGGCTTAAGGATTCTTTTAATGCCCAGTAATCAAGACTCAACAAATGAATTACTAAATGAATGGGGCGAATTTATTTTGAATGCTTCACTTGGCTTAATGAACATCTTGATCAAACACCTTGAAATCAGTTTGATAAAAATCAAGGAACAATTATGTGACATGGAAAAGGAATTACAAACCTTGAAGCTCACGCCCGAGTTGTTGCAGTTCAAAGTGGAACTGGAAAGCCAAATTGAAAGACATGAAGAAACGATTAGGAAACGGAAACAGACCAAATTCATCCGTGACAAAAATGATTATTCAGATGGACACATATTTACTTTTGCCAGAAAATTTGATTTTTTTAAACAACTAAACAGATCTTCAGATGGAATGGGTGCTACAAGTAGTTTGTCCTCATTAACATCAACGGAGGCAAGCGATGTGGAAGTAGAAGTACCAGTGGATCCTTCAAAATTGTCTTTTTTAGGGGATATGCGCCTCGTACTTCAACAGAGGCAATGGGAGCAAAATCGTACAACCCAGCAAAGTTACAGAGGCAGAGGAAGAGGCCGAATTTGGAAACCCAGAAACCAAAGAGAAGAAGCAAGAGAAGCAAGCGAAACAACAGAAAAGATAGGGGCCCAAACAAGGAGCATGAGACAGAGAAAGAATTATTAAATATATCAATCCCTGCAGATGAATTGCAAGTAGTGAACTTATCTCAAAGACAAATGACGGACGCAGAGATCTCCCTTCTAAAACGTGGCATAAATTTTTGCCCCACACAATCAACTGACATCTCACAATTAAGGATCGATTTTTATAAATATATCAGAAAAATCAAATTGGCAAAAATCTTTCAGGAAAATCTGAACACATGGAATACAAAAGAGCCAGAAATGGAAAGAACAGTGTCTACTCTAGCAGCAAAAGACTCCGAAAGCTACGTGACCTTATTGAACCTCAATGTGGAAAATGAGGATGAGATCATCTCATTACAGGAAGCTTGTACCCAGTTAGGAGCAGGTTTAAGTAAGAAGAAACCAAAATCTAAATACTATCCCCAATTGGCTCCGGGAAACAAAGTGGACCTGTTTCAGGAAGCAGTTGTACAGGACTTTCATAAAATGAAGACCTCAAAATACAGAGACAATTTATCAAAATCCGAAAGGGAAGCGCTTAAATGTTTAGCGCAAGACAACCAAATTGAAATAAAAATCGCTGACAAAGGCGGCAACATAGTGATCTGGGATCGCAATGCTTATGCAATGGAAGCACATCGCCAATTAAAAGACACTGAATATTATGAGAAACTGAAGCGTAATCCAACAGCCGAAATCAAAAGAAATTTGGATCAAAAGATTTTATCTTGGGCCCGGAAAAAATTACTGGATGAAGCCGAAGTTAAATATCTAACTGTTCAATTCCCCATAATAGCAACAATTTATTTCCTTCCAAAACTACACAAGGACTCCAAAAAACCACCTGGGAGGCCAATTCTGTCAACAAAGGGAACCTTGTTGGAACCTTTAGCCAATTATATTGATTTTTTCTTAGCTCCATTTGTCCGCAATCTAAATTCTTACATCAAGGATACAACAAATCTTTTAATCAACCTACAAAACACCCACTGGCAAGATAGCTACCATCTTATTACTATGGATGTTACAGCCCTTTACACGAGCATTGAAAACGAAATGGGTTTAAAAGCGTGTGAATTTTTTTTGAAAGAGAGAAATATTCATTACAATGATCATAACATCATGTTATTGGAAATGATTTCAATATGCTTGACGCAAAACATTTTTGTTTTTGGGGAGGAAATCTATCGCCAGAACATGGGTACGGCGATGGGTTTTTCCTTCAGCCCAAGCTATGCCTGCCTAGTAATGGGCTGGTGGGAGAAAGAAGTAGCCTGGCACCCACAAAATGATAAACATGTCAACAAAATCGTCATGTGGAATCGTTTTATAGACGATTTATTGATCATTTTGGGATGGAAGCAAAGCAGAATTTGCGGAATATTTTCAAATCCTGAATTCAAGTACGGCCAAACTAAAATTTACCTTTGAGATCAACAAGGAGAGAGTAACTTTTCTAGATACTGATATCTATATAAAAAATGGCCAAATTCAAACTACTGTACACCGCAAAACTACAGCAACAAATGCGACGTTAGAAGCAACCAGCTTCCATCAACCTTCACTGATTGCCAGTATACCCTACGGGGAATTTTTGAGATTGCGTAGAATATGTACTGAATACGGAGAATGGAAAAATCAGAGTCGTATGACAGCAAAGAGATTTGAGCTGAGAAAGTATGACAAAACATTGATCAAAAGATGTTGGAAACGAGCAGATGGGAAACCACGTGCAGACTGTTTGAAACCTAAGCAAGAGTTGACATTGGGCAAGGAACCTATCAGAATGATTTCAGACTTCACGAATGATGCCCATCAAATCAGTGGCATATTAAGGAAAAATTGGAAAATCTTGCAAATGGATGAAACAGTAAAAGAACTTGTGGGTAATCACCCCATGATCACATATCGCAGAGCTCGCAACCTCAAAGATCGATTGGTTAACAGTCATTATCAATCCAAAAAGGATACTCATTGGCTAAAAACAACAGGCTTCATAAAATGTCAAAAATGCAAAGTGTGTGAAATTGCTAGACCCACCAAAGAAGTAAATCTAGCGAACGGTTCCAAATGGCAAATAAAGCAGCTCATATCATGCAAAAGTGAATTTACAATCTACATTATTGAGTGCCCGTGTAAAATGAAATACGTAGGCAGCACCACTTGTGAACTAAAAAAACGAATTTTGGAACACACACGAGCAGTGACAAACAAGGACGTATCCAACGCAGTGGCAAAACACATGAACCAATCACACACGAACAATTGGAAACTCCTAAAATTTTACGGAATTGAAACCATACCATTGACCATCAGAGGTGGAAATAGAGAAAAAACATTACGACAAAAGGAATCTCGTTTCATTATTAAGTTCAGGACACTGACTCCTCATGGACTGAACCAAAGTGAGGAATTATACAGCCACCTCTGAACTGTATGACATTGATTTTTGATGATAAGAAATTTTGGAATGACTTTGGAGACCTGTGTGGGGGGGTTTTTTCGATAGCTTTTAATTTGTGGAACATGCAATGGTACATGTATTGTCTACTTATTGGATTAACTCCTACCATATCCTAGTTTACCTGTTTGCTAACCCGGTTAAATAGAGGTGCCTATATGTTAATAGATCAACAAACAGAGGTATGATTACAATATTTGAAGGTCACACCCCACTGGAGGGGTATTATTGTTGAGTAACAATGGTATAACAAGAGGTTAAAAATCATGCCTTCATCACTTTACAATTACAAGCCATTGGGCACTTCACATATGAATTTAAATTTTTTTTTTATTTACTGTAAATATTGATCGTGGCATCATTGGTTTGCGGCATATATTTGATGCGGAATGAAATTTCATATGAACATCATTGATGATTATAACATGTTGATAAATGCTGAAAGTTTATGTTAAAGGGGGATGATAACTACAAATCCCACAATCCATACGAAAGTCACATGACAGGAAATGCTTTTGTTTTTTTCAAAAAACTGTTATTAATTGTACACGTGAACCAGGCCACAGTATCGTGAGCAAGGTCTTGTGGCAAGACCGAAACGCGTCGCTTTGTTTATGGATTTATTGCACACTTTAATTGGGCTAAAATAAAAATATCTCTCATACTTTGCCGAGTGCGACCCTACTTTCTCTTTGGTTAAAGAGATTTTGGACATATATATATATATATACACATACATACATAAATACATAGGCCGCACTCTGTTACAGGTGAGTTACAAACCATTTTATTAAGGACACAGCCAGCTTCCCTTTCCTTCATAGTTTCCCCCGGCCTGACATGTTTCAGGGAATCCTTTCCCTTTCTTCAGAGGCCAACATGAGCGAACTGAAATACGTGTGGGTGCACTGTCCCCTGCACGCTTTTCAAATTAGAATTGGCCTCCGATGTGCCCATTAATTTATTCTAATTATACACTGTGGTTCTGGCCGTGGAGGCGATGCACCACCAATTAAAAACATGGACTGTGTGAGAGGAAAGCTTTCCCTTTGTGACCGGCGGAGCAGGTTTTCGAATTGTGAGACAGCCAGAATCTCTTTCGGATGCCTAATGGAGGGCTACCTTGGTCCCTGAAATTGCACATGACCACTGAACCCACTGGAGGGAGAAAAGGTGCATAAAGGAACTGCAGGTCCCAGCATGCAATGGTAAAGTGAATAAATTAATGGGCACACCGGAGGCCAATTCTAATTTGAAAAGCAAGCAGGGGACAGTGCAGCCGCATGTAATTCAGTCCTCTCATGTGGGCCTCTGAAGAAAGGGAAAGGATTCCCTGAAACGCGTCAAGCCGGGGGACACTACGAAGGAAAGGGAAGCTGGCTGTGTCCTTAATAAAATGGTTTGTAACTTACCTTAACTGAGTGCGGCCTCATCTCTGGGTAAACTGATGAAGGTATTTATACACAGCGGTTCCGACCGTGGAGGCAACGCACCACAATTAAAAAACATGTACTGTGCGAGGGGAAAACTTTCCCTTTGTGATCGGCGGAGCAGGTTTTTGAATTGTGAGACAGCCAGAATCTTTTTCGGATGCCTTATGGAGGGCTACATTGGTGGCTGAAATTGCACATGAGCACTGAACCCACTGGAGGGAGAAAAGGTGCATAAAGGAACTGCAGGTCTCAGCATGCAATGGTAAAGTGAATAAATTAATGGGCACACCGGAGGCCAATTCTAATTTGAAAAGCGTGCAGGGGACAGTGCAGCCGCACGTAATTCAGTCCGCTCATGTGGGCCTCTGAACAAAGGGAAAGGATTCCCTGAAACGCGTCAGGCCGGGGGACACTATGAAGGAAAGGGAAGCTGGCTGTGTCCTTAATAAAAATGGTTTGTAACTCACCTGTAACAGAATCCTGCCTCATCTCTGGGCAAACTGATGAAGGTATTTATACATGGCGGTTCCGGCCATGGAGGCGACGCACCACCAATTAAAAAACATGGACTGTGCGAGGGGAAAGCTTTCCCTTTGTCACAGGTGGAGCAGGTTTTTGAATTGTGAGACAGCCAGAATATTTTTCAGATGCCTAATGGAGGGCTACATTGGTCACTGAAATTGCACATGAGCACTGAACCCACTGGAGGGAGAAAAGGTGCATAAAGGAACTGCAGGTCTCAGCATGCAATGGTAAAGTGAATAAATTAATGGGCACACCGGAGGCCAATTCTAATTTGAAAAGCGTGCAGGGGACAGTGCAGCCGCACGTAATTCAGTCCGCTCATGTGGGCCTCTGAACAAAGGGAAAGGATTCCCTGAAACGCGTCAGGCCGGGAGACGCTATGAAGGACTACATTGGTCCCTGAAATTGCACATGAGCACTGAACGCACTGGAGGGAGAAAAGGTGCATAAATTAACTGCCGGTCCCAGCATGCAATGGTAAAGTGAATAAATTAATGGGCACAACGGAGGCCAATTCACCTGTAACGGAGTGCGGCCTCATCTCTGAGCAAACTGATGAAGATATATATCTTTATCTATATCTATATCTATATCTATATCTATATCTATATCTATATCTATATCTATATCTATATATATATTCACTGAAAAAACCATAGGTTTCACACATGTTATAGTTAGCTGGGCATTTCACCCGTACAAAACCATTGAAATTCCCCCGTTATAGTTAGTTCAGCTTACTTTAACTCCTGCGACCGCAATCCACTGCTGATGACGTCACATATTACATCACTCATGACATGGTCAGTGACATCACTCATGACATCACTGATGACATCTCAAATGACATCACTGATGACATCACTGATGACATCATCCTTGTGTAAGAGTGGCAGACCTCCTCTTATTCTAATATAAACTTTGATACACACATTGAAAAATACAAACTAAAGTTTTGAAAACTATAGAGATACCAATACCAGTTAGAACAACCTATTCAGTAATTCCAAAATCTACATACGCATTCACTCATTCATCAATACTTCTATATAGTCACTCATACATGTACTCAGTCATCATATGTACTCATACACCTATACATCCTGTTACACACCTACACTCATACATAGAGTTACTCGCACACATACTCACACATGCAAATAAACATCCATTTACTTGCATATACAGCACTACTCTTACTTCTACAGAAACGTACACATACTTACTCTCTTAAACAATCACTTATAGAAACACATACTTATTTATATAGGAACTCTTCCAATCTCTCACTCTCATATATCCACACTTATATACATCAATACTCACATATACTAGTTTAAAACATATGGACTTACTCATAAAGACACTATTGAGACAGTCATTCACTCTCTTACTCACCCATACACACACTCATCCACCCATACTGTCCTGCTCACATACTGTCTTCAAAACACATACAAACAGTGAGTCACTCATTCATGCATCTATACGCTAAGTAACATCCCCCGCTGAACCATACAGACACTCATACTGATACTCTAAAAACGAACTAATAACCCATATACACACTCATGTAGCTACTCACCAACCCATGCAGCCACTTATACACCAAGTGAGACACTGATACAGATATTTAAATATTTAAACATTACTCACTAATACTTGTATTCACTAAGATACTGTTAATAAGTCAGTTATACAATTAATTTTACAAAATTTAGACACTTATTTACCCATTTATTCTTCCATTAACCTTTAGATATACATATATAAAAAATATTTATTTTTCAGAAAGACACATATTCACTGGATGATGTCATCAAAGATGTCATCAGTGATGTAATTTGAGATGTCATCAGTGATGTCATGAGTGATGTCACTGGCCATGTCATGAGTGATCTAATATGTGATGTCATCAGCAGTGGATTGCGGTCGCGCGAGATATAGTTAGCTGAACTAACTATAACGGGGGAATTTCAATGGTTTTGTACGAGTGAAATGTCCAGCTAATTATAATATGTGTGAAACCTATGGTTTTTTCAGTGAATTTGCAAGGTTTTTTAAATGCTAATTCCTAACTATAACGTGTGTGAAACCTATGGTTTTTTCAGTGAATTTGCAAGGTTTTTGAAATGCTAATTCCTAACTATAACGTGTGTGAAACCTATGGTTTTTTCAGTAAATTTGCAAGGTTTTTTAAATGCTAATTCCTAACTATAACGTGTGTGAAACCTATGGTTTTTTAAGTGAATTTGCAAGGTTTTTTAAATGCTAATTTCGAACTATAACGTGTGTGAAACCTACGTTTTTTTAGTGAATTTGTAAGGTTTTTTAAATGCTAATTTATGTATGTATTATTATATTTTTTATATATTTATTTTACGATAAACTACCTATGTATATAGTTATAGATTGACTGTTTCCTGTAATATGGAATGGCTCAGCTCTTTTTTTTTAATTTGGATAAAGTTGAACAGCATAGTTAATATCTTCTATAAACTTATAAACAGTTTAAAATGTTTTTTTGGTTTTTTTAAGGGTTTGTCACGGTGCGCGCACCGTGCGCACACCGGGCAATATTTATTTTTTTGGGACCTTAGGGGTCTTTCATGGTCCCCCTGAGAAGGCCTAGGGGGTCAGGGACTCTCTACCCTGCCCCCTTTTCACGTTCTCCACTTGTGTTTTTAGCTCTCTTCTGCCTCTAAAACTCAATATGGCGGCTGGGGGGTGCGCGCACCGTGCACGCACCCCGTGATTTTTTGAAAAAAAATAAAATGTTTTTTTCACCCTTCGGGGTCCTTCAGGTACTCCCTGACAAAGGCTAGGGGGTCAGGAACTCTCTACCCTGCCCCCTTTTCACGTTCTCCACCTTTCTTTTTCACTGTCACACACAAAATGGCGTCCAACACTTCCTGATTTCGACCGATTGGAATGTTGACTGACATATAACCACCAATCAGAATTACGCTCGCGGACATTTGGTGCGCGCACCGTGCACGCACGGTGCGCGCACGGTGCGCGCATATAGATATTTATGTACTTTTAACTGCAATTTTCTCAGGAGCTACTGAACAGATTGACACCATATATGCAAAAGGCACATGCCTGACCTGAGGACTACCTCTTTGCCAAATTTCAAGTAATTCTGTTCAGCCGTTCGGGCTGTACCTTCGACTAGAGGACCTATGGGAAAATGCATGGGGAAAACGTGTTTTGGGACCCCCCTTTTTTCTCAGCCACCGCTTGACGAATCACCCCGAGACTTTCAGGGTTGGAGCTGAGCGGAGCGCCCCATTAGTTTTGAAAATTTCACAAAGATAAGTCAACCGGCGCCAAAGTTATTCAAAATAGAATTTTCAGATTTCCTATGGGAACTCGGTCCTAACTATAACTATCTACTGGCGACCGCCAGTAGATAATATATATATATATATAAAAACACATACACATACATCGGCATAACCACTAGGAAAAATTTCATCTAAATCTGTAAAAATACTTGTTCCAAGTTGTATGCAGGTCCAACAATGAATAAGTCACCAGGGTTAAAAAATGTCTAAGTTATTCAGATGGGATCTACATCAGGACAATAAAAGGCAGGAACCTGAAAAGAGGTATGAGAGCTGTCAGGAATATTACTTGATAAGTAAAAAAAAGAGTTTTCCAGCCATATGAATATCCAAATACTTACTTGACTGACAGGTAAGGGTGGTGCTAAATATTATGTACCCAAAAAAAGGGGGTCAACATGACCTAAGGTTTAAGGGAACATTGATCAAATCAAGATCTAAGGGTACCTGGGGCGCCACACCAAGGAGGAGACAGCCACGTTTTGAATGACTAGGACAAAATATATATCCCCAAACCACATGTGGAATAAAATGAGAAGCTGGAATATTTGCTTCAGGATCACAATTCTTCTGATTTATACCAGGGAGAGTGTCACCCCTAAAATCAAGTGAACTAGGCAGCATGCAGTTCAAAAAAGGAGCTCAGCTGTGTATACCCACAACAAACAGCCTATAATAAAACAGTTGTGAATGCAGCAAAGCATGTTTGCCACAATCAATAGGATCAGGCTAGACTCAATGCATAAATAAGCACCTAGTGCAAAACAGTGTGGTTCTATAAACTTGCAGGACACATGAGTTATAGTTTCAAAGCTTAGGTACCAATTCACAAAGGTAAACTTAGACAGAAATTACTACTAATAGTAAAATCGCCAGTAGTAACTTATCTTTGTGAATCTTTGTGAATACTAAAATGTGGTAAACTTTGATTTACGTCTAAGTTCACTACTTGAGTTTACTTCTTTTTGGTATTCACAAAGTTAAGTTGCTACTTGTAACTTTACTACTAGCAAACTTACTAGTAGTAAAGTTACTAGTAGTAAAGTTACTACTAGTAACACTACTAAAAGTAAAGTTACTGGTAGTAACTTATCATTGTGAACACAAAAATTAGTAAACTTAGACTTAAGTCAAAGTTTACCTGTGTGAATCTGGCCAATAGTGTGCGATCAATAATCAATGACGATTGAAGATCACGTTTCAACAACTGTGGTGAATCATGCAAAACGCATATTTATCTCTTCTCTTAGTAAACAAATGTAAATGAGGCATACTGTTGCAGCCAATTAATTTTAAATAAGCTCACTGTGGGTACAAAAAGGACGTGTTTAGGATACTGCTCAGAATCATGCATCTGCAAGGAGCCTCGTATCAAGAAACACTAATTCTATGTTGGCCAAACAATGCAGAAAGCAAAGTCCAGAACTTTACAACAACGATGTTGGATCAACTACAGTACCGGTGAAGCACCACTTATGGAGCATTATTTAGCGAAAGGACATTTTACTGAAGATGTTTCCTAGCAAATTATCAAAGTACTCTGCTCAAATCCATTTGGTTGAAATTTGCTGCAAAACTCCTCAACCAGGAATGTAAATGGATTGAATGTAATAAGCCATGGATGATGGACTTAATTCTCTTGATGAATGGATTCAACTTACAACAAATTTGATCACATGATTGTATATGCTGACTGCCGTTCAATGTGACTTATCACGATATTTGATGTAGGGTGCTATTGATCTCACAGTGACACCTTTGGTACATCTTTGACCTGTTGACTGTCGATACATGTTCCTGACATACATTCCAAATGTTTATAATTCTACTCTGCATCAGAAATGGAAAGTGGTGTGTTATCATATTTCATTCTATTTCACATTATATACAAATACAATGTTTTATGGCAAACATGGCTGCATTCTTGCACTTTACCTCAGCGGATGGGACAAATTTTTCTCACGCTTTTAATTATATTAACCTTTCCCAAATGTTTTCATCTATTTGGTATCTATTCATGACAACTGCCATTATGAGTCCAGATATGTCCAACCTTTTATCATCCCGGATGCATCTACTGTAACAGGGTTTGACACTCATGTGTTTTGTGTTTTAGGACTTGACCTCTCCAGGGCACCTTTACAAAGGGAAGAGACAATCGCTGCCTCTTCTCATAACAGGCCATGTGGTGAATGCACGAGAATGCCCACCTTTAAAGGAGAGTGTTTTTTGGTACAAGGCTCTGTTATATGGCCCTTTGGGACATTGTTAACATTGCTAAGTTAGCATGAGTTTTGTTGCCATGATGCTGCTTTTGCCCATGTTACTACATAGCTTTGTTTTTGCAAGACTCTGTTGGTGCCTTTCACATGAGAATGGACTGCTTTTCATATTCTCTGCTAAGTTCCTGGAGTTTAGTCTGAACACGATGTGTAAGGTCGATAAACAATGCACCTTGTTATTCTGTTCTGGTCAGTCCCTAGCACCTAGGCATAACATGCTAAATGCAGCTGCAATGCTGGAGACTCGTGCTTTGATATACCAGGGTTGCATGTTGCTTTAACACACTTGGAGAAAGCCTTTCCATGGAGAAGAGCTATTCTGTTCCTATGATGTAAACCTTACATCCAGGCTTCTGCTGTCAAAGCCCAGAGATCTTCTTTTATATAAATAAACTTCTTCAAGTCAAGGGGAGGGTGGTTAGGTCTTATAGTTCTTTTTCCGCAGTCTTTATATAATAACTTCCCCCTTTGTACTCTATGGAATTGTAACAATGCTAATTGCTTTGAGTTTATGCATTTTGCTGCTGGTAGTGGCTCGTATACTGTATTGTAGAGCACGATAGTTAAAAAAAACATTTTGATCTATTACAGTGACTCTGCCACTTCTTATTGCGGACTAGTATGAGTCAGCGAGCAAAAGGGTATGTCTTGCTACCGCGCTTCCTGAAAGAGTCGGGAGTGTTGTGTTCTGGGATGTCAAATTATTTGTAGCTTAGTGATTTTCAGAGGAGAACGAATGAGACACTATAGCTAGTCGGTTTTGGGATTTTGGGTACTAAGGTGAAAGGTTAGTACACACCTACACACCAAGGTCCTATTTTCTGCGCATAGTTCTGTGTAGGTGCAGAATCCCCGCAACAGATCCTTACAAATACATAAATGTCCGTGCAGGACATCTACAGTGAGCTTTTTGAAATTATGTGGACAGAACCTGAGGTAATGAGAATGCCTCATTTACATCCATTCACTGGGAGACAAGATAACCATGTGATTTGTATTATTCACCACAGTTGTTTGAAACAAGTGATCTTTAATCATCACTGATGAACTGGAATTTATAACTAATCGCTCCGAATGGAACACTGCTTCTCTAAATGTGCATCGAACTACTCATGTTTCTTGGAATACAGTGTTGCTCTTTTTTTCTTACGATTTTCTCAGGTGGAGCTTTCTCCTCGCAAGAAACCTCTCTCCAACTTTTTACTTTGAGATGAGGTTTAAGGGCCCATGACCCTACACAGACGTGTAAACTTCTGAAATAATCATTGGAAGTTCCCATCAACTGCTGCCAACTGCTAGATCACTGCCAGAAATGCAGGTTCTCCACTGACATTACTCAGAATTAGTGAGGAGACTGTCTAAAAATTACCAATCAATCTCATCCCTAAATCTCGATCAGGTACAGATTTATGCCATTTTGTACTATAAATACTCACACATCCTATGCACAGAAGTTTTACACTCTTCTACAGGCAGTATCATCCCAATACTAGTTATTTTCTTGAGTGTGCCATCCAAAATTACTCAAGGACCTGGAAACATTTATGTCCCAAAGTAGAACACCAAAATAATATGTTTTCAAGATCATCCTCTAGAAAACAAACCAAAAAAAGGTTTTTCGAGACCCCTGGCGCTAAGGACATATTCAATGTGCCAACCCGAGACAGAAAACATGTTGGACTAGAACCACACCACAATCCACTGAGCAATATTTGAGAGAGATGTGTTTCAGGTGATGATCAATTCTCTGAGAAGTCAAAAGGATAGTTAGTGGAAACCAAACCCTCTTTTATTAAGGAATAACTCACTCATGAATACTTGGAAACAATGGATATATTTTAAAGATGTATTTTGAAATCAATCCTATCCTGGTGTACAACTCTGTCAGATGACAGATTGAATTGGGCCTCTTACATCTCCAATTCTCGTAGCGAGAGTCCCCCCTCACTTCCGGTGGCTTAGAGATAGGCGCCATTTTGTTCTGGATGCGCTCTAGTCTCTAGCCCACCAGCACTATTTTAATGGACGCTGCGCGTTCGCGCGTGCTTGAGGGCTGACACTCATTGTAACCCACGATTTTATCTAGTGTTTTAGCGGGCTCTCCCGCGTTTTTGTGAACAATCTGCGATTCTATGATTGTATTTGGCTGCTGCTGCGTAATTTGCACATTTTAAAAATATTTTTTTGATCCGATCGTTTTTATCGGTTATGTGATGCTCCTGCTGCTATTTTTTAAACTTGCTGTATGTTGAATTGTACAAACCCGTATTTGCGTCATTTTGCACACTCTGTCAGATGACAGATTGAATTGGGCCTCTTACATCTCCAATTCTCGTAGCGAGAGTCCCCCCTCACTTCCGGTGGCTTAGAGATAGGCGCCAATTTGTTCTGGATGCGCTCTAGTCTCTAGCCCACCAGCACTATTTTAATGGACGCTGCGCGTTCGCGCGTGCTTGAGGGCTGACACTCATTGTAACCCACGATTTTATCTAGTGTTTTAGCGGGCTCTCCCGCGTTTTTGTGAACAATCTGCGATTCTATGATTGTCTTTGGCTGCTGCTGCGTAATTTGCACATTTTAAAAATATTTTTTTGATCCGATCGTTTTTATCGGTTATGTGATGCTCCTGCTGCTATTTTTTAAACTTGCTGTATGTTGAATTGTACAAACCCGTATTTGCGTCATTTTGCACACTCTGTCAGATGACAGATTGAATTGGGCCTCTTACATCTCCAATTCTCGTAGCGAGAGTCCCCCCTCACTTCCGGTGGCTTAGAGATAGGCGCCATTTTGTTCTGGATGCGCTCTAGTCTCTAGCCCACCAGCACTATTTTAATGGACGCTGCGCGTTCGCGCGTGCTTGAGGGCTGACACTCATTGTAACCCACGATTTTATCTAGTGTTTTAGCGGGCTCTCCCGCGTTTTTGTGAACAATCTGCGATTCTATGATTGTCTTTGGCTGCTGCTGCGTAATTTGCACATTTTAAAAATATTTTTTTGATCCGATCGTTTTTATCGGTTATGTGATGCTCCTGCTGCTATTTTTTAAACTTGCTGTATGTTGAATTGTACAAACCCGTATTTGCGTCATTTTGCACACTCTGTCAGATGACAGATTGAATTGGGCCTCTTACATCTCCAATTCTCGTAGCGAGAGTCCCCCCTCACTTCCGGTGGCTTAGAGATAGGCGCCATTTTGTTCTGGATGCGCTCTAGTCTCTAGCCCACCAGCACTATTTTAATGGACGCTGCGCGTTCGCGCAGCGGGCGCGCCGCTGGCGCGCCGAAGGCGCGCCTAAGGCAAGCCCGTCTGCGCCCGTCAGCGGCACGTCGGGGGCCGGGGCCAGTTACGCTGCCCGTTTTGGTCCCTATGATTCGCGCCGCAGTCCATACTCTAGTGAGCAGCTTCTTCAGTTGCGTGGTCTCCGCTGTGATCATCGGATTTTTCCTGATCTCCAAGGGGTACGTGACTTTGTATGTTCTGCCTGTGGCTTTCGGCTGCAGCTGGGTCCTACTGTGGTGACTTCTACACTTAATGATGATTTTGTCTTCTCGGCGGCGTTGCTTAACGTCCGCTCTTTGAAAAAGCATCACACGGATGTATTTGATCTTTTGGACGACAAGTCACTGGACTTTCTTTTTGTAACAGAGACTTGGCTTGACAATTCCTCTGACCCGATTATATCCCTGGCTGTCCCGTCAGGTTACAAAATCTCTAGGCTAGACCGGATAACCGGGCGGGGTGGGGGGCTGGCTGTCATCTTTAAAGAGAAGTGGGAGCTGCACAAGGGTTCCCTCAGTTCGTGGGGTGGCTGTGAAGCACTTGATTTTACTATCCGTTGCTCTGCCCACTTCTTTCTGGGCGGCTCTCTGATCTATCGCCCTCCAGGGGCGGCACACACATTTCTTCACGCATGTGCGGAGGCGATTTCTTCGAGAGCCTTGCAGTTTTCTCACTATCTGCTTTTAGGTGATTTTAACATTCATTTCGACCTGAAAAATGCAAGGGATACATGTGAGATTATGGATATTTGCCAGTCGGCTCTCCTCTCACAATGGGTGGATCAGCCGACCCACCTGGGAGGTCATACTCTTGATCCTATCTTTTCTAATTTCCCCCTTTCCATCAAAACCCCGCTCCCGGTTTCCTGGTCTGACCATCACCTAATTGGCTTCTCGTGGGTCGTTTCTTCTCCTAGTACTAGATCTGCCGTTGGCCACAAACCAGCGTGTAAAAAGGTTGATCCTATTCTCTATGCTGAGACGCTGGAGGCCCATAGGCCATCAATGCCTCATGAACTGGATAAGTCTTTAGCGGCCTTCTCCAACTGGCTCCAAGACTCCCTGGCGTTAATCGCCACGCCAACCTCGGCCAGACAAACTAGGGTTTCACCTTCTAAACCTTGGTTTACGGAGGACCTCTACCTGCTGAAGCAGGGATGTAAGAAATTGGAACGGTCTTGGCGTGTCGGGAACTACTGTCCAGTCGCTAAGGCTAATCTCAGACAGGGTCAGAAAATTTACTACAAAGCCATCGTCTTGGCAAAAAAGGCCTTCTTCTCCAGCCGGATTGTTCAGGCTCAGAATAATGCCAAGGAGATTTTTTCTATCGTCCAGAGTTTTATGTCCCCTGTGGCGCAGAGTAGTGTTCTTCCGGTGACAGTTGACTGGTGCGAATTACTCTCCACTTTTTTCCGGGATAAGATTTTAAAGATACAGAGTAGCTTCTCTATCCCTGTTGTGTTAGATGGACCCATGGCCCCTCTGGATTCACCGCCCACTGCTCCCGGCGCCCTGCCTCTTGAGCATTCCCTTTCGAATTTTTCACCGGTGGACTTGTCCTGCACCTTAAGAATTTTGCAGGGCCTTAAGTCCGGCTCGCCGGATGACCCGTGCCCAGCAAGACTCCTGGCATCTGTTGCTGAGACAGTGAATGGGGAGGTTAATCACATCATTAACCTATCCCTTCAGCTGGCTAGGGTCCCGTCCGGTTGGAAGCAGGCTAAAGTTCTCCCCTTGCTAAAGAAGCCTAATCTTGACCCCTCGACGCCCGGGAACTACAGGCCTATCTCTCTTTTCTCCCTAGCCTTTCAAAGGTATGTGAGAAGATTGTGAGCAGACAGTTATCGGATTTTGTTGAGGGAGCGGGTCTTCTTCACCCAGCCCAATCTGGCTTCCGTTCCTCGTTTAGCACGGAAGGTGCTCTGGTAGAAGTCTCAGAGGCCATTCGGGAGTGTCTGGACGCCGGTGGGAAGGCAGCCCTTGTGCTGCTTGACCTGTCGGCGGCCTTTGACACTGTCCCCCACATATTGCTCCTACAAAGACTGTCTGAGATCGGGGTGTCCAACCTTGCTTGGGACTGGATTCAGTCTTTCTTGGAGGGCCGGCTCCAACAAGTCTGGTTACCTCCTTGTGTTTCGTCACCTCTACAAGTGAGCACGGGGGTCCCTCAGGGCTCCTCCCTTAGCCCCCTTTTGTTCAACATCTACCTCACTCCCTTGGTGGCTCTAGCAGAGAGGTTGGGAGCTAAGGTTATTGCTTACGCTGACGACACCCAACTTCTGTTCACGTGGGAGAAGCAGGGGGTCTCGGTAGACTTTGTACAGAGGTGTCTTTCCTCGGTTTTCAAGTGGCTGGCAGTTGCCCAGTTAAAGTGTAATGAGGACAAATCCGAGGTTTTATTGTTCGGCGACTTCCCCCTCGGATTCAGAGAGTCGCTCTGGCCTCCAGGGTTCCCTCTGCCCGCCTCTACGAGTCAGACGGTTAAGAACTTAGGGGTTTATTTTGATTGTAACCTCTCCTTCGCTAGTCAGGTTAAACGTCTGACCGGCTGTTGTTTCGGCCTCCTCAGAATCCTGAGAAGATTTCTTCCGCTGCTTCCGCAGGCTGCCAAGGAAGCGGTGGTTCGGGCTCTGATTTTATCCAGACTTGATTATGCCAACGCTCTTTATGCTGGGATCCCTGCCTACTCTCTTAACAAGCTTCAGGTGACCCAGAATGCGGCGGTCCGCCTGTTGGGGGGTTTGGCGCCCAGGCAGAGCGTGAAGGAGTACCGCCGTTCCCTTCATTGGCTACCGGTCGGGGCTCGTGTAGTATTCAAAGCCCTCACTATGGCCCATCGTGCTCTACATGGTCAAGGCCCCGGTTACCTGCAGAGACGTTTTTCATTTTATGTGCCGGGGAGAGCCTTACGCTCCGCTTCATTAAGGCTGATGAAGATACCTAGATTTCAGCGTCATAGGCATGGCGGCTCCTCCTTGGTTGTGTTCGCTGGGCGCGCCTGGAATGCGCTTCCTCTTTCGCTTCGCTGTTCTGATGACCTTGGAGTTTTTAAGAAACTTTTGAAAACACATCTCTTTGCGTAAGGTCTGGTTATGATGTTGTCTCCTCTTGGGCCGCGCCGGGACACTCCTCGGAGTAGCCGCGCGCGTTATAAATGCAGATAACATAACATAACATAACAAGGCATAACTTGAAATGCAGAATGTCAGCTGCAACGTTTTCCAAAAGCATCAACATCAACTATTATTCCGAAATATTTACTGTCGAACTTTATAACATTCCCAACCTCATCTTTTTTATTCATCTTTTTTATTCACTAGACTAATCTTAGCAGCATAAATAAGAAAGCTTAATTTGAATTTCAGAGATGGTTCACAGCTGCAAACCTATTTAAACAATAAGACTGTATGTGCAATATAATACCAGAGGCTGCTATTCTCATATGGAGCCGGCAGCCTGGCTTAAAAGAGCAGAAAGTAAAGGCTGAATTCCTTCCCATTAACCTTCAGTCAGAGTATTATTTTAAAACAGCACAGTCAGCTTGGAATAAATACTGTAAAGTAGACTTTATTATCACAGTGAAAGGAAACATTACCTAAATCAAATAAGCATGCCACATTAATCACACTCTTTCACTTTAAAAAGAAAAACAAATAGCCAAGCTAAAAAGGAATACCTAAATGAGAAAAAAACATAACTATCATAATAGGTTATTGACTCAGCTGAATTTTCCTTTTTGTCATAATTAACAGGTGCAATGTTATTTGCATGCATTGTTTTCAAGATGAATAAAATCCTATATAGAATGGCATACATTTCTAGGTCTACCGATAGTTATAAATGGTCTATTGAGTTACATGGTGCATTAAAGTAAAAGAAAATAAATACAAAAAGACAATTGTTTTTGGGTGACATGTTCTGTACATATTTTAAATAATCAAAAGCATTGGTACAGTTGAGGCAAATTTGGCCACTCTTGAATTTGGTTGAGTATGGGCCTGCACATTTTTTTTTTCAATGAAACCCTAAACAGATATTGGGGTAATAGTTGGCACGTTTATCCCTACCTTTTTTGGTCTAGCCTGGAAATAGCCTTAGATGTCTCACGAGCCTCATGTTTTCAGAAAATTGATAAAAATATAAACATTCGTACACACACACATAGAGGGACTTTGTGTCAGCTCTCTTCATTCGTTGATCTGATCAACCGCCATTTACATTTTCTTCGACCCACCACAGTATACAACAAAGGAAATGGGCCATCTCACTTCAGCATTTAGCTGTCTTGCACTGTGAGTGGCAGCATTTTGCATGATCACATGGGCACAGCGTTTGGAAAAGAGATGCCCTCCAGCACTGGTCTGACTGCAGTATTTCTTCATATGTAAAATTGAACCGGAAGCATCGCCTTTTACATATAGATCCTGTTAGTTGCATGTGCAGAACAGTTGTTGACCTCATCTAATAGAAGTCAGGCAGTTACACTCAGGAACTTACTGTCCAATGGAACAAGGAAGTTCTTTTTTGTTTAGTGACCTTTGAACTGGGAATCAGCCCCACTCTCTGCTGCTTCATTTGTTTCTGTGCCACCTTTCTAGACACTTGAGTGGTTTGAAAGCTCACCATGGCATCCCTGTTGCAGGAACTCCGAGCTGCACAACACAGCTACATCATACTGAGCCCGCCCATTAAAGTTGTTTTTCTTTTTTCTCCGGGTGACATTTGAAACTGATCTTATCAGTAAAGTGTTGTTTCTAGAAGAGCACCAAACACCAAAGTCATTTATCATTTCGAGATGTAAGGGCTGCAACTAGGACAGCCGAATGCTCCTTTGAATTTATTTCAGTGTTTCTTTGTGTGTGGATAGTAACAGTGGTTTATTTTAAGCGTTGGCTTATTTTCGCGAGTATATGAAGTTCATCTTGGGTGTGGCTAGTGAATAAGTTTGCAAAGCTTATGATTAGAATGTGAACCCGTCTTCCTTTCCCCTTTAGTGTTTTGGTCCAAGTACTGCAAACCATAATGATAAATAAATGTGTGCTGTTCAAGAATGTCATAGTGATTATGGCTCATATGCGTTCGTTGTTTCTCCCCAATGAGGAAAACTTTTACTTCCTCCTCAAAAATGTTGCAAAAATATGTATCCATAGCAATGAAGCTGACCATTCAAATTATGCATCTTGGGAAGCAGAGCACCACAATATCTGTTTGAGAAAGAGAGAAATGTATTAGATTCTTGAGGGGTTCAAAGGCTTGCTCAGGGAGGCAATGATTTAGGAGAAGTCCAGCATTAAAAGATTCCCAAGAGCACAGATAGGGACAATAAGCAGGAATATTTTAAAGTCTATTTATGATTGGAAACTTACTGGAAACATTTAAATTGCTACGCTGCTTTTCAGTGGCACCCCATTGTCGAGCCGAATAAATGGTATTTAAAATGCTCTTTGGAGAAATTCAACACATTAATTCACACTGCAACAACTGAAAAAACGGAGAGTGCTACAATGGCAGGCATTTGTGAATGTGGACATTAGGTTGGACAGAAACAGTAATTTAGATAAATGAGAGCGCCATAATGATGCACAATGGTAATGCTATTGGGTAAAGCACAGGTTAGCTTTGCTATTTTGCATGCTGCTTGCCAACCACAATAGGGCATTAGTACTGATAGCTTAGGAAATATGTACAACGGGGTCTAAGACGTATGAGTAAAATTTAGTTGTTGCCAAATTTAAGAAGTGGCATATTTTTTTTTAAACAAATTCTCTCTTTACTTTTTTTTCTTTTTTTATTGCATATAGGGTGTGTGAATGTTCGTCTTTTGACATGTTTAGCCCCCTACTTTTTGCCTGAAACATGATATGGCCAGGTCCCCTTTGCGAGAGCTCCTTCCCTTAAACTGTACCACGATTGGCACAACGTCAGATCCCCCTGTAAGTCGCCTAGGGCATGGGGAGTGAAGAGTGTCACCTAGGGAACCCTCAACAAGGCCATGCTAACTGCCACTGCAGCATGCATACCTTGGTGCAGACAAAAACAACAAAGTCGACATGGCACATTACCTGTGTACCAAGTCAAAGCAGCACTATCCAAGTAATAGGTAAGGTAAGGTAAATCACCCCTTTAGCAGGCCTTACAAACCCTATTGCAGGGTGCACTATATCTCAGGTGTGGGCATATGTGCATGAACATATATACCCAGGGCTTTAAGTGGGATGAAAAAACTGGTACATCTCTCAAAGGGGCGTGGCGAGTGTAGGTCACCTTTTCTACCCAGAACCCACTCTTTCTACGATTTCTTTTAAATGACAGAAGTCTTCCTTAGCTGTGCAGGTCAGGCAGCCCACCCTAGTGGTGTGGCTGGCCTTCTGTGGTCACCTGCAACACCTGCCTACCTAATTTCCCACCTGTCTGGGACCAAATGTGCCTGGGGCAGGCGAAAGGGTTTAGGTAGAGGTGTAACACAGGGCCCTACATCCCCTGCGGTGCGGGGGGGGCCCTAGCTGCAGGGGTCCCCCTTGGCACAGTACTTCTGCCTGTGTGCTCCAGAATAAATCCGTAGGGGGGCCCCTCCGTGAATATTGCAGGGAGGCCCCTTGAACTTTTGTTACGCCACTGGCTTTAGGAGGTAGCCCTTATGCATATCAGAAGTGGTGTAGCCTTCGAAGCTCACCACCTCGATGTGCCACTTCATTAGCTATCCTGAGAGGGAGGAGGTTTGACCTTCTTCCTACTCAGACCTTTGTTTCTAACTCTTGGGAGTGTTCACACTGCTTGGCAAGAGTTCAGAATACTCTCTTGGTGGCAGCAAGTGCAGACTGCCAGGCAAAGCACAGGGAAGCTGGGGCAACAAAGTGGGCAACCTCTCAGGTAACCACTTGGGTGCATGCCACCTCACCCTTGGCACAAGATTCATATCAGGGATGAGAAGGCATGTTGTTTGATTCCAAACACGACATATTTAGGTGATACCCTATGGAGATGCAAACCTCGAGTTTACCTGGGTGCCAGACCCTGTTCTCCCATGGACAGTCTATCAATTATAGTGTCCTTTAATTGTATAGGCCACCATAGGGACATATAAGCTTGCACTTACATGTCTGCACCTTTAATATAATGCACCCTGCCTCCTGGGCTTTAGGATACCTTCCTTCGGGGTGACTGACATATATCAAAAGCAGTGCATTGACTTTGCCACGCATGGTGAGGGCAAAGTTGAAATGGAGCAGTTGTCCCTGTTCCTGCAGTCAGCAATGGCAGGCATGCTGTCAGCAGTTTACTTGGGTCACAAATAGTGCTGCAAGCCCTGGGGATCCCTTTACCACCCACGCCCTGGGTACCACTGGTACCATATACTAGGGACTTATAAGGGATGTAAAGTCCTTGTCAATTGCGGGTGACAGTTTACATGTAACAGTTTTAGGGAGAGAGCACTGGCACTGGTGCAGCAGGCTTCAGTGCACTTTCGGACACATAACCATCAGCTTTAGAGCAAATAGTGGGGGGAGGGGTGACCATATAAAAAGGGCACTTTCCTACACAGTGGTAAATGGTTGCTTGTCAAGGGAACTATAAAGACATGTGTTGCTTTTGAGTGGAAATGTAGCAGCATTTGTTGACATAGCTTATCAACCAACAAACAAACCATTGCACAACATATACAAAGCAACATGCCAACACAATTAAAACATAACATGGCACAACCAACAAGAACATCACAAAACACCATAATTTACAAATAACTCTGCCCAAAGACACAGCAGCACAAAAAGCAACAAAACATGTCATCACCAATATAAACTACCACATAAAAATATGCATAAATATTTATGTCACTTATTGCCACCTTCAGAAACCTCCTTTCATAATACGAGGGATCTGGGCTTTGTGGTGGCAGCAGAAGACGCCGATCTTGAGTAACAGGCCCAAGCCTTGGCTGAGTGGGCCACTGTGGCAACCACAGCCAGTGGCCCCCTCACGTTAACTGAGCCAGTGCAGACCACCCAATTGCAGATGCCCTTCAGTGCATGGGTTCATCAGGTAGAGTATGGGTACTGTCTCTACCCCGGTGATTGGATGAGGCCAGTGCATACAATGGCTGCATGTTCTTCATTAGCCACAAAACTTCATTAACATATTGCATAGACCCGTTGGATAGGTAAATGACCGTAGCGCTAGGTAGGAAAGGAACCGGTTCACCAGAGACGTTAGAACAAGTGTACATGCTGACCACAACTCAGTATGCCCACTCGGAACTGCTAAAAAACGTCTTTGAGTATTTTCCTCCTCCTGCTTGGGGATTGTCATTTTGTTATGCCTACTTCTTACGTCACAAATCTGTTTTTAAACTTTCAAATCGCTTTTTGTCATGTATAATGTTTATCTTCAGGGAAAGTTGTTGGAACATGTAGAGCAACAATGGCAAATGTGAGCACTCCACAGTGTTAGCAAAACTTGTGGAAAGTGCTTACTTCGTAAAGCAGTTGTTCCTTCATGTTTGATATCAGGGATCAACAAATCTGTGCTCCGCAAGCTCCAGACCATACAGAAAACCGCAGCCAGACTCGTCCTCACATCCCTCGACACAAACACATCACCCGACACCTGCAAGATCTCCACTGGCGTCCCGTCGAGATGAGCGTAACCTTCAAGATACACACCCACGCCTACAAATCCCTCCACAACACTGGACCCCAATATCTCAATGAAAGAAGCTTGTTCCATGTACCCAAGAGAAACCTCCGATCTGCCGTCCTCGACCTCACTGAAACCCCGTGAATCCGCAGAGCCAGAAAGGGTGGATAACCTTCTCCTACATTGCAGCAAAGACCTAGAACGAGCTCCTGATCAACATCAGACACACCCCCACTCTTCAAATCTGCAGGAAGACCCTCAAGACCTGGCTCTTTGATTGACCGGAGCTGCACCCCCCAGCACCTTGAGACCCCTGCGGGTGAGTAGCGCGCTTCACAATTCTCTGATTGATTGATTGATATGAGTGGTGAATCGGAAGTGACAGTACTATAAAGTGAATCACATGGCATGGAGGTAGCTAAAGAAAAGGAGAAGGTTTTGCAATGGAGGATGACAGGACGAGATTGTTTGGAGGAGGTGCTAGTGTTCAAGAAAGGTTGAAAACAAGCACAATGAAGGTAAAACACTATTTGGAAAACACTTTGAAACTACAACTTGTTCTTGTGATCATCCATGCAGATGGGTGTTTTAAATTTCTTTCAGGAAATCTGAATGCTTTCTTTGCCTTTGCTTGTTTTCTTTGCCCACATTATTTTAAGGTAACTGAATTACCGCAGGGCACAAGTTGGAGGGCATTGGATGGTCGGAGAGTGTGTGCTAGCTATTGTACAGCTTGAATTTCTTTCCCTGCCGGGTCTATAGGTGGGGGCTTGATTGGATTTTCCAGGCAGATACTAGGGCTTCAGATCCTCTGTTGCGCATAGCTACAAATAACAGATTGTTCCTATTGAACTTGCAGCCATGGGTGTACCCAGCTTTAGGAAGACGTAATGTCAGTGGCCAGGCTAAAGAAACAGTTCTATAAAGAGAACCAGGTAAGGGATGGGATAACTGAAAAGAAGACGCAACTTCATAAAGGGGGGGATAAAGGATGTGAAGTCATAGTCACAGATGAGTAGAGGTGGCAGCACCACTCAAGTAAAGAAGTGGAAAGTGGTGGAGAAAGCTGCATCAATGTTGGGTTTAGGAGAGGTAGAGGGCACTAGGGACAACTTGTACAAAACGGAGGTAGATGTATGAAGAGATGGTGGAGAAACCTGGGTTAGATAAATCGGGTTCCAAGATGCTCAGCCCTGAGACATAGCATTTTGTGGAATACCAGCATGATGGCAGAGTAAGAAGGAATCTTTAAAATAGAAAATACCAATAAAAGGGGAGAGAAGGGGGACTTGAGCTTGGGACAGATGTTCGGGGAGGGGCATGAGCCTATGACAAAGGCTGGGAGCATGGGTACCATTATGAGAGCTCAGGAATAGGGCATCATGAAGGAGAGAACTGTATTGGGTAGAGGATGGGAGAATCATCATAGGGCAGATGCTAGGGAATAGAACAGTCTGAGAGTGTGGGAACCATCATGAATGCAGAGACTGAGTATCACGAAGGCCTTAACAGACTTTTCCGTCTCCTTTTTTCCTTCCCTTGACCCTTGCACTTACCTTCAACCTTCTGCATGTCTCCTCTCTCTGAGAATAGCTTGCACTACGATTGCATGCCTTAAACTCTTTTCTTGTATGTCTGCAATTGCCTACACCTCATTTCAAGAATCACAACCTCTCCTCTTTTGAAATCATATCCCTTCTATCTAGCAATTCCTAATCTCCTCCACCCTACCTATTCATCCCATCAACCATTTACATGAACCCAGTGATAATCACACCTAATTCCTATTCATTTTATCTACCACAAAGAAACTAGATGAAAGACATGGAATGATTTTCTTGAGAGCAGAAGATTAATCCAAACAACGAACGATAAGAGATACCACTGGATTAAGCGCTGAGCACCGGGCAAGTGTGCTACTCACTTTAAAGCACTTCAGTGCCTCGGGGACAGTGAGCATTATATAAATGCAATTGCAATACAAATGTGTTTACCTGAAGCACAGCCTTACTTACAACCAAAGGCATAAAACAGTACCAGTGAAAAATGTTTTGTGATCCATTCCCAAATGTTCTGCATATCATTGCCACCATTTTCAAAACAGGCTATACAGGAGGTATGCTATCAGTTTTTGAAAGGGTGGTAGAATCAAGAGAAAATTCCAGGGCAACAGGTAAAGAACAATGTGCAATCTTGCAGTTTTATGTGCGGTAATGCTTTGTACCTATTTACTATTTTGCTTTACATAAATCGCTCATGTTCTCCAGAGAAAAGATAGTTGGAGATATCTTCAACACTTGTCAGGGTCTCCCAAAAAACATATTAATTTAGCTTTCCTAACATTAGCCTATTTGAAAGAAGTGTCAAAGCCATTCTTAATGACCAATGAACTATCTTGTGACTTAAGAGCAGTATATTAATTTGCTCTGATGTTACTTTATGGACTTGCTCTTCCGTGTCAATTATTCTAACATTCTCTCCATTCTTTCAATTTAATAGCTCCTTGTTTGGAAATTCTAATACAATCCTCTCAAGGTAGTGATGATAAATTGAAAAGCTTCCAATCGTAGCAGATAAGTACATTAAGCGAATTAATCTAATATGGTGTACCTACATTCATAGGAGTGCTTAGGGAGAGCCTTGTGTGTTACCAGCTGGGCTAACAGGTTCATTAGCAATCAGTATTACTAGCGAGAAGCGATTGGTACTGCTTTAGAAAGTCGTATCCAAAAATATTTAAACAAACATATTTGGTTAAATGATATTGCAGAAATCCATACCAAGAGACTTATCACCCCAAGCGTGTAATGCTATCGAGCCAATGTTATTATAAACTTCTCTACATCCATATTTTGCCAGAAATTGTCTAGTAACGAATCACAATCCATCATCCTTAAGCTACGAAATTTGAGCAAACAGCTCTTTGGTGCAGATTCATCTGAGAGTTGTGCAACACAGTGAAGTAGTCAAAGTTAGAATGTTTTGTTGCGCAATTGGAAAAACCAGCGGAAAGCCATATTACCTCCTCATAAGTCTTCCCCGCCACCAAAGTTACGTAGTGAGCTTTAGCTCCACACCAGAACCCTCCAAAGCAAATTAGCAACCAATGTCTCCCATCCCTCCCCAACATGGCTGACCACCGTCACCCTTGACCCAGTATAAGGGGAGGGTCAACCCACATCACTTCCTGTTTTTGTTGTTCTGCGCTGCAGACTCTCCAAGAGTGCATTTCTGGTAAGTGGGGGTGAGGTCCTGCCTAGCTGGTCCCACGGACTTAGGGAGGAGGCCCTGCATGAGCGGGCTCAATTACTGGGTGCCCCCCACACCTTGGGGCAAGCGACTGGCATGTACTGCACTAGAGGACTCTGGCAGTATGGGGCACTGCTGTACGATTTCATCCCTGCAGTAGCAGGCTCTGACGGTATGGGTCTCTGCTGTTTTTCATCAGCCAAGCACTAGCGGGCTCTGACGATATGGGGCTCGGCCATGTTATGCAGCCCTGCACTTGCAGGCTCACCTCGACTCGCGTCTCTGCTACGGAAGAGGTCACGAGCAGGCGGTAGTGTTGCGGACCGGCACGCCTCTTCCTGGTCTGTTTGTTTCTGCATTTTCACCTACGAACCGGCTCTCTGATGGGATGTAGGGTGCAAAACACTCTCCAATGCGTCTCTTATCCCGATGCTGCAGTAGGGTGACTGGAGGTTCTTTTCGACCTCAGGTCTTTCTGCCAGTCTTGCCTCCAGTGGGGCGGTGCCTCACAAGGCCGGCTCCCCGCTTGGTTTAGGGTTGCCTGGCAACGTGCTCTGGCAGCTGTTTTGTGGTCTGCATTGGTTTTTTATGACATCCTACATGGTATTTAAGAGGCAATTGGAGTGAGCCCTCTTACATGCTGCTTGAGTAGCGCTTGGGTAAACACTCTCCTCTTCTTTTTTTCTTGGTCTTTGTTTACCTCACCATGGATTGTGGTGAAGATCCTCCGATGGACGTTAGGCCCAGCTATCAGCCAACTGCTAAATTCCTGTCAATCCAGGCTATCCAATCTATGATTCAGGCCAATGTAGCTGCGGCCTTCAAGGAGTGCGATGGACCCTCTTCCCCCAAACGCCAGCAACTGGATCCTCCCTTCTGCGTTGAGGGTGAGGAGGGGGATCACAGGAGAAGATATTTGAGGTGCCAAGAATAGAAGGAGTTCCTACAGCACATCAAGGACAATATGGCATGTCCTGTACCTCCAGTAGAGGAGCAGGTGGACGACATCTTTGTGCAGTACCAGAAAAGGGTGCTTGAGTCCTTACTAGGCCTGGGCGCTAAATTCTGTTCCACTCGCGTAATTTGCATAATTTGGGTAATTTTGCGTTCTGCAGAGAAAGCGGAATTGCCAAAAATTCCACGATCCGCTGCTTTGCAGAATTTCCTAACATCCTTCAGTCAAGAGGGTGATTGGCAATGAATGGCAGGGTGAGGACAAGCAGGCTTTCCCATGCTAACTCTCCAAGCGCTACGCCATTCAAGGTTTTGCTAAAGATTTTCCATCTTCCCTTAAGGTTGACTCCCTGCGAGCAGGACTGGCCTCTCATGGGTCCATCATTTTGGAGGATGCCTCTCCCCTGGATCCTGTCGATAAGAGAGACAAGGTGGCAGTTAAGCGTTCCTATGCGGCCACCAACTTCTCCATTAGGGCTTCCGCCTATTTGCCTTATAGTGTCCAGTCCCTTTTGAAGGACTTACAATCTATGGCTGAACTGTTGGAGCCGGGGGCTGACGTCCTGGCTGTTATCAGATATCTCCTTCGATACCTTGGGGGCCATGCCCACATCAGGAGGAGTGGCTATCCAGGCTCAACGTCATGTGTGGCTGCATCATAGGAAGGTGGAAGCTGCCCGGAAGGCCCTGCTTATGAAGATCCCTTTTTCAGGGACCAAATTGTTTGGTTCCCTTCCTGGAGGATATGGTGAAAAGGTCTTCTGAGGACAGGAAGCTGTTCACAATGTTTTGTCCTTCTCATGGCCGATTCTTTGGTCCCAAGAAGGCATTTGCTCTGACTTCTACTCCTGGGGGGGGCATGCCCTTTCAAGGACGGGGTTGTGGCCTGGGCACCCCGTTCTCCACCAAATCCCAGTCTCGCAGGCTGATTCTACCCCTGCATCCAAATCCTGACTATGTTCGGGTTCCGGCTGTCAGGGCTCTGGTAGGGGGGCATCTGTTGACTTTCATCAAGACCTGGGAGGGCTCAGTCTTTCATCAGTGGGCTCTGCAGATTGTGTGAGAAGGCTACTCGAAAGAGTGTCCCTCCCTCTGGACGCTTTCATTCACACACCCCTGCCTTCAGCCACTCCATAAAGGGAGGCACAGTTGGTGGGCATTCAGGATCTTCTCGAGAAGGGGACGATTTGTCCACTTCTGGCCTGTCAGAGGAGTCTTGGAGTTTACTCCATCCTGTTCCTGGTGAGAAAGCGTTCTGGGGACTTCTGTCCAGTGTTGGATTTAAAGAGGGTGAATTCCTTTATCCGCATGTTAAATTTAAGATGGTCTCTTTGCAGGAAATTGTTTCATTACTGGTTCTGGGGGAAGTGGTGGCTTCCTTGGATCTGCTGGATACCTACCTCCATGTGCCTATCCACCCTTCATCTCAGTGATATCTTCGGTGTTGTGTGGGGGACAAGCACTTACAATTCTAGGTACTCCCCTTTCGTTTGTCTTCTGCCCCAAGGGTCTTCACAAAGGTGTTGGCCCCCTTGGTCGGGATCCTCCACAGGGAAGGGATGCTGGTATTACCACACCTTGATGACTGGATGATTTCTGCCTCTTCTTTCTCTAAGGAGACTGTTCAAGTCCAGAGGGTCTGCGAGATCCCGGACCATCGTGGGTTCCTGATAACCACAAGAAGTCCCATCTGGATCCTCCTCAGGACTTGGTGTTCATCCGGGGTCACCTGGACATGGTCAAGGGATGGTCTTTTTACCTGCAGAGCAAAGGGCAACCTTGAGGAGGGACCTGGGTTGTCTCCTGGCCTCGGATTGTGTCCCTGTCCATCAGTGGTTGAGGGTGCAGGGGTTGATGTCTGCAACTATCAATGAGCTTCCCTGGGCTTGTCTTCATCTTTACTCATTGGTGAATCATCTCTTGTTCCAGTGGGCTCCTTGTTACGCGGATTACGTCCTGCCGGTGGTAGTGTCTCCTCAGATCATTCGAATCTGGGGTGGTGGTTGGTGGAGTCCAATCTCTCCAAGGGTCTTCCTTTTCTGGTGTCCCCTTCCTGGGTGGTTATGACCGATACCAGCCTGAGGGGCTGGGGTGAAATTGGAGTCCCGGTCTTTGAATGGTCCGTGGGTTCGCCTGCAGGCGGTTTGCTCATCTAACTTCTGGGAAATGAAGGCCTTTTGTTTGGCTTGTCTGGAGTTTGCCTCAACCCTTTGTGGGCACCATGTTCTAGTCTGGACGGGCAACCAGGTGGTGATGGGCTACCTCAATCACCAGGGGGGTTGCAGAGTTCGCTCCTTTTGGCACCTTGCACAGGTGATTCTGTGCAGGGCAGAGGTGATGGTGTTGTCACTCAGGGCTGTTTATCTCCTGTGGAAGGAGAACTGTGTGGCAGATCACCTGAGCAGGGTCTTTCCTCCTATGACTTTCATCTCCCTGATGGTGGCAGTGTTCCATCTGTTGAAGGAATGGTTTGGGTGCTCGACGTGGATCTTTTTGCAGACAAGTTCAATGCTCACCTGCCTTGATTCTGCACACTCCTCCCTTTCATGGGGGTGTGGTGGCTGGATGCAATGTTGTTCCAGTGGCCGGGCTCCCTAATGTACGCCTTTCCTCTGATACCTTTGATTGTGTGAGTTCTGTGCAAGATTCACTAGGACAAGGTGTTTGTTCTGTTGGTGATACCCGGCTGTGTTCACTGCCCTTGGTTTCCTCTGCTGAGGGATATGGTCGACCAGGAGTACTGGGTGATCCTGGATCTTCCATACCCATTGCGGTGCCCTCCACTTCCAGTGAGGGTTCTGCTTCGGCTTCATCTTCAGGCCTGGCTCTTGAAAAGGCTGAACCTGTTGTCTCGGGGTTGCTCCCTGGAGGTGGTGGAGTTGTTTCAGGGCTCCTGTTGCCCGGCTACGCTTTTGTTTTATTCTCGCCATTGGTGGACTTTTTTTCGAAGGGATTAGACTCTGTATCTGTGTATCCGATGAGGGTGCTAAATTTCCTTTCTGATCGCTTTGCCTTGGTTCTGGCCCCTTCTCCTCTTTGGGGTCAGTGGGCGTCCTTACAGGCGTTCCATAGTCCTCTGTTGGAGGGTTTCAATCCTTTGGTGGTCAGGTTGCTTCGGAGTTGTTTCCTGCAATGTCCTAGGGCAATTTGCCTTCCGCCATCCTGGGTTCTGCCATTGGTGTTGTGGGCTTTTTAGGAGGATCCGTTTGAGCTCCTGGGGTCCGTAGACATCAAGTTCCTAATCATGAAGTTGATATTTTTGGTGACCATCATTTCCGCTGGTTGGACTTGGGACCTGGGGTCCTTTCTGCGCTCTCCTCCATTCTTGTGGGTCCTGTAGGACCGTATTTTGTTGAGTCCGGATCCTACGCTTCTGCCCAAGGTCCCCTCAGTTATCAACTATTCCTGAGAGATTGTGTTGCCTACTTTCCCTCCGGTCGTTGGGTCTGTGGTGGATTCTCCTCTCTCACTGTTGGACGTCCGATGGGCAGTGTTGCTGAATTAGGAACGGTCTACGTCTTTTTGCTGCTGTAACAACTTGTTTGTCACTTTTGGTCCTGTCCGGTTTGGTCATAAACTGTTTCTCTCCACCCTGAGTAGGTGGATAAAGCAGACTAACTTGCTGGCCTATGGCGCACAGGGTTCTGAGGTGTCTGCCTAAGTGCAGGGTCGGTCTATAAGGGGTCTTTCTGTCTCCTGGGCCTCGTTCAAGGGGTTCTCTACTGAGGATATCTGTAGGGCCACTACCTGGTCCTACCCGCACATGTTCATGGATCACTACCAGGTGGTGTTGAGTGGTCCTTATGGGGGGCTTTGCTGAGGCCAATCTCAGGGCTGGTTCTTCCGGCTCTTGTTGATCACAACTTCTATGCTTCTTCTTGGTTGTTGCCCAACTGTCTTATTTTTTTGATTAAACCTCCTGTTTCGCATTATCCCATTGTCTGTGGCTTCCTGTGAGTTTCCATAAAGCCGCTGGGCTTTAATATGTGCTCACTAAGTCACTCTGGTGGCGAGGAAGACTTATTAGAAGGTAATGCCCTGGTTACTTACTGGTAATATTCCATACTCATAGGGGCATATTATCAATAGACAGCGATAAATATCGCAAAGCGCACTTAGCGCTTTTTTATTTATCGCAGTCTATCGCTGTAATTTATCACCCGGTTAGCGCGTTATTAACAACGCGTATCACTGAGGCGATAAAAATTCCAGCAATAGCGGCTTTATCGAAGGGATATCAATGGAAATCCAGCGCAATTACTACATAGATGGGAAAACATTGTTAATAGTCCAAGGTGCACTTAGCCTTATGATCCACCCGTCATAGGATTACTAGGGTAAGTCAGCATTTTATCAGATGATAGTTTTTGGCAATAAAACGCGGTTTTCGCCAAAAACTAACATCTGATAAAATGCTGTGGGCTGCATTGTAAATATCGCGATGTGCACTTAGCGATATCTTACATGTCTTTCTGTGTGAGGTACGCCCAGTGACACCCACTTTGCATCTCATTAGAGATGCAAAGCGTGACGTCGGTAAAACGGCTGCTAACATGTGCTAATGCATGTTAGCACCGCCTTGTAAATAGGGTAAAAAGATTATAACCGCTTTTTTGGCTTTTAACGCCCAAAAAGCGGAGACAAGGCCCTTGATAACATGCCCCTGAGTATTGTCTTCCTCCCCACATGAGTTCTCATTCCTCCCTCCCTGTCTGGCTATCGGCTTCATGTGATTTTTGGGGCTTGGTAGTTCTACAGTGGGGTAGGTCGAACCTCCCCTTATACTGGGTCAAGGATGATGGCGGTCGGCCATGTTGGGGAGGGACGGGAGGCATGGGATGCTAATTTGCTTTGGAGGGTTCTGGTGTGAAGCTAAAGCTCACTACATAACTCATGTGGGGAGGGAGACAATACTCGGAGTAATGAAGATTACCGGTAAGTAACCAGGGCATCTACAAAGTTTGCGCGAATGTCCAAACAGGCTGCCTAGCACCAAGCTCATGATGGATATCTTCTGTCTGCAACTTGGCAGACAAAGGTTCTAGATTATCGCAGAAAGGAGGGAAGGTGAGTGTATGAAAGGATGGATGGTGAATGAGTGAAAGGATAGATGCAAAGAAGGACGAGTAAAGGAATGAGTGAGTGAAAGGGACACTAGTTGGATGGATAGATGAAAGGGTGGACAGATGGATGAGTGAAAGAGAAAATGGATAGATGGATGTGCGAGTAAAATTACGGGTGAGCAAGTGAAAAGTTTGTTGGATAGATGCATGGACGAATGAGTGGAAGGATGGATGCAAGGAAGGATGTCTGAAAGAGCTGTATGGATGGATGAGTGAAAAGGATAATGGATTGATGAAGGAGTGGATGGATGATTGAAGGGTGGATGGATGAGTGAAACGATGCAAAACTGAGGGAAAGGGCAGATGGATGAGTGAAAGGGAATATGGATGGAAGTATGGAGTGAAAGGATGGATGGATCAATGGAAGGATGGTTTGAAGGGTGGGTGGATGAGTGAAAGGATGGATAGCTGAGCGCAAGGGTGGCTGGATGAGTAAAAGCAAGGATGGATTTTTTATTTAGAGAGTTTTATATAGCGCTGGCAAGACCCATGGGTATCAGAGAGCTTTAAAACATTTACACAGGAATTTTAAAAAAACAGACAGACAGCCATAAGTGAGGGTGAATAACAGAGGTGAGAGTTACTGGATTTTAGGCTGCTAAGAAGTGTTATGATTTACTGTCCAGAGGGATAAGGTGCCGAGGGAGGAGGAGATCCTTTAGGTTTCTCTTAAAAGTCATGAAGGAGTACTTAGTACTGAGATCTGCTGGTACGGAGTTCCAGATTTTGGGGACATTGCCCGAGTAGGAGTGAGCCAAGGATTTTTGTTTATGTTTCTTCTGGGGTATGAGAAGTAGGTTGTTAGAGCTTCTCATGTTTCGTGCCTGGCCTGCCTTGGTGAGTTTGGCTGCTAGGTATGTTGGTTTACCAGTGTGAAGAACTTTGTGGGTGAGACAAGCAGTTTTGAACTGGCAGCGGGCATCAATTGGGAGCCACTAAAGATCTTTCACGGCAGGGGAGATGTGTTCGTGCCTTTTGGCTCCAGTGACCATCCTTGCTGCTGCATGTAGAGTTGTTCTCAGGGGGGCTAAGTGGGATTTTGCTGTGCTTGTGAGGGTGGTGTTCCCATAGTTTAGTCTGGACTGAACCAAGGCTTGCATTGAGATCATTTGGAGGGAGGAAGGGCTTGGTTTTGTTAAGTAGTTTTAATTTGTAGAAGTCACTCTTTGTGGTAGTCTTTATGTGTGAGCTCATGTTCAGGTTTGGGTCCAGTATGATTCCCAGAGATTTGGCAGAACCAGCCAGGAATAGATTGCATTTAGAGAGCTGATGAGCGTTACACACTCTTGGACCTGAGGGGTCTGTTCGTCATTTGACAGGAGAAGAATTTCCATCTTTTTGTGGTTGAGAGTTAGCCAATTTTGGAATTTTGTTAGAGTATCATTTAGACAGCATATGTCCTCTGGAGAGGATATCTCCAGATACTGCTGGATGTCGTCTGCATAGAGGTGGAAGGGGATATTTGTTTGTTTGAATATGGTAGTGATGGGATCCATGTAGATATTAAAGAGAGTAGGTGAGAGAACTACTTGATGGGTGTAAGGAGTGAAAGAATGGATAGATGAGCAAAAGTGTTGATAGATGACTAAAAAGATGGATGGATAGATAAGTGAAAGGATGGAAGACTGAGTGAAAGGATGGATAGGTTTGAAATTAGATGGATAGGTTGAAATATAGATGGATGGACAAAAGGACAAAATGCTGGCAGTGTAAATGGTGGATGGAAGACTGAATGGATGACAGAATGTAAAGGTGAAATGGTGATTATCAGTGGGTGGATGAAAGGATAAAAAGATGAATGGATAGATGTTTGGATGGAAGATACCAGCAAGCTCTTCTGAGGAGGGCTGCGATGATTTACTTGCATGGTGGCATAAGAGCTTTAGTTCAAAGTGGGGGGTTTGTAATTTTCTGGCTACTCCCTTGCCCTTGCATCATAATGCAAAGGAGTGTGCTTGATTTCGAAAATAGGTTTTATATTGGTAATGTTTTGTGCTGGAGAGTAACAATTGAACACTGTGCCAGTTCGCATCAGTTTTGGTGACTTTGTACAGGTGTAAAGTATTGAAAAATTTCCCATATGTGTCACTTCATTTTGTTCTTTAAGGGCCGTCCTTTTTCCTTTCCATTTCATTCTCTTGAAATCTGTACACAGCTATAGAGATTCATCAGGTTAGGCAAGCCCTGAGACCAAAACAACAGGAATGGATGCAGGGGTAAACAAACTGATTATTTTTTTATAGTTGCTTGCCATTAGAACCTGACAGCCTTAGGGCTGTTCAGTCTTGGGAGGGTGACAGCCAGGCTTTGTGTATTCTCTCTAGACAGCCACACACAAAGGGACCTTAGGTGTGTCTTGATGAGCCATCATTAGCAATGGTAGGGAGGAGCTGGGCACAGCCTCGCGGAATAGGCTGTGTCCAGTGAACCTATCAAGGGCTGCATACCCCCCTGTAGTGAGCCTGGAGTCTGGGCAGGAAGGGAGGACCTCGGTGCACTTCATAAATTTCTTTAAAGTCTCCCTGAATTTAAATGCACAACTGGGTATGAGCACTGTACCTCTGACACCATAACTTCAGCACACCTGTGAAGACTCTACCAGGAAGCAAAACTGCTGTGATGCTGAAAGGACTACCACTCTGCTGAATGGGTGCTTTGCTGTAATCTTGCCTTGCTGAGCTACCATGCTGCCTGCTGTCCTCCTGCCTGTGTGAGAAGGACTGGACCTACATCACCTGAACACCGAGTGATGCCAAGAGCTTGCTGGTCTGCCACCTGTTCTGAGTCTCAGGAACATCAAAAACTTCAAATTGTTCTGCTACAACATCTGGACTTTGCAAGCGGCAAGTATTGCCCTGCCAAGTGGTGCCAACCCAGTCCTGGGTCCTTGTAAGTGGGTATAAAATGCTGCTTCAACCACAATCCATGCATCCTCATCAGGACCGGTGCAACTTTGCCTTTGCATGAGTCAAAACCAGCACATCGTCTTTCTTGTGTGGAACAGACCCGGTGCATCACACTCAGAACCAGCAAGTCACACTCAGAACCGTACCGATGCATCGCTTCAGCTACACTGCACATCTTTGTCGAAGATGACGCATTCCAGATCAAGGTACTTTGGTTTAGCTGGCCCTGTATTCGGGCCGTGCTCCATCGTCGTCGGCCTGAACTTTTGACTTAGCCCTGGTCCAACGAAACCAGATATCTGACTGATTGTAAGCCCAATTTTACCTTTATTCTTTAAAGATTCATATTTCAACTTCTATGTGTTAGATTGTTGTTGTTTTGGTCTTGTTTATTTTATACAATTATTCCTTATTGTTCTAACCTGATGTGGAGTCTTTTTTGTGGTGCTTCCACTGTGTTATTGTTTGAAGTGTCGCACACATACTTTATCCATTTTCTCTTAAGTTAAGCGTGACTCCTCTGTGCCAAGCTACAAGAGGGTGAATACAGGATAATTTTGGGTGTATTGTGGCATACCCTGACTAGGATTGTGGCTCCTGCATGGACAGAGTGCATCCCTCTGCAAACCAGAAATCCAATTTCTGACATTTCAGAATTGATGCAATATGACATGTCAACAAAGAGAGAAGAAACAGATAATACCCCAAGAGATCAAACACGTGGCAGCTGATATGGGTAAGTGACTGGTGATTGCAGTCAGATGAAGTTTAGTAGAATGAGGATGAAAAGTAAAATAGTGAAGAGAATTCAATGTGGCAGATGCATTAATGAGTCAGCTGATGTTTTTTTAAAATCTGGTGCCGACCAATTTGCATAAGGCCCTGGAGTGATTTAATCATTGCAGGTTTGGAGTAGAAGCATCACCAAGGCATTTCAACAGTTTGCCCACATCCCTCACACAACAACACCTTAATCAAATAAAGGTGGACAAGTAAGTTACAGTTCAGAGTTAATGCATGTCTATCTAGATCATTTCAGTAGTACTGATTGATGGGATATTTCCTTATGAGATGAGGTTTAAAAGTGAGAGCTGGTGTTACCAGTTGAACCACTGGTATGAAGTTCATATTGTTGCACTGTATCCGAAAAATTATTGCATACTCTTTGTGCACTGCTAATCCCTGTTTTTAGTTGCAATGCGCTCTCGCTGTTCATTGTCTGTGGCCATGTGAGTGTGCATACATGTGTTTGCAGCAACATATTTTAAGGGATATTGGCCTATATATCCTATAGAATTGTTATGGATGATTTGATAGGATAGTCATGCTGTATTGAACATCAATGGGTAGCCAGGATTGGAGTGGTATAATGGCTCCATCTGTAGGAATAGATAAATATGCTTTAGGATTGGTTTACCGAAGTTAGCGTTTGTGGTGCCATTTTGTGTAAGGGCGCCATTTTGTATCATGATCAAAACTAATCCTTTGCCATTTCTGAGAAATGGCTTTCTCTAGGTTATGTTTCTTCGGAGCTGAGTTTTGCTACACTAATGAATGCACTGTTCTTATTAGCGCATACCTTTCCTCTAGATGTAGGCCTTCTCCCACTTGTCTAGTGGTGGGTACCGGTAGAGTGACCTTGAATAATAGATAATGTGTGCCTGGCCTCAGATTCGAAACTTACTCCTTTGTAATTTACTGTCCAGCTGCATCTCCCTCGAAAATTCCATGGTGGTCGTGCTTTCATTGGTTTCGAAGTGTACATAATGTATCGTTATGCTTGCTGAGGTCAGTCCCTCTGCAGCACTCCTAGCGACTGGGCAGACAGGGATCCGCTCTTAGTGTACTTTGAATAAACTGTTATTGGTTTGTATTCTCTACTGTCTGACTGACTCCTCATTTAGTTGGAAGGCAGAGAGGCAGTCGTGAGTGACCCGGGTGACCCTAATCGGGCCACTTCCTTCACATCGGCTGTCACGGATGAGGAAGGCACCTGCAGTATTTGCTACCATTGGCTGCCAGTGTGGCTTTCGGTAAGGAAATTGTGCACATTGTCATTTATGAGTATTGTCAACATCTGTAGTACTGGGCAGATGTCAGTCATGTGGGTGTATTGATTAATCATATGCAGTAGGTGTCTCTGAAATTACGGGGTCTCACAGCGTACCGTATGACCAAATTGCCATATCTGACTCATTCTCTCTTAGAATTTTGCCTATGCCGCCAAGCCCCTTCAATGAAGAGAGCCCCCTTAGAAGTGTAGTTAGTGATTCTGCATTTATGGGAATAAAAGAGATTTGCAGATATGTAGCTATAGTGCACATCCTTTGTTAACGTATTTGTGGGTGTGGCGTTCCAACAAGTCAGTTAACAGTGAATCTTGGTAATTCAAGAAAATTGACTTACTGCAGGAAATTAAATAAATTATATATGATGTTTTTACTATTGGAATATTATTGCAACTTCACATCTCTCAACTGTCCTATTTCACAAGGTTTTACAATTTGGCACTCAATTGATTAAGCAGCAAAAATGTGACTTTTATCCTGTCGAATTACATGTCATTAAGACAACAATTTGCAAACCTGCAGCAGTTATATTCCGGAGCAGCTATCAATAAACCTTCATCATTCTCTTCTGTATTGTGAAAAGTAAGATTCATTATTCCTTTGTGACACTCTCTTTTTGTCGTCTGACTCAATTTGATTTTTTTCAGAAATTGACATTTCTCCACAAAATGTACACAGTCATTATATTGCAATGAATCACAGACATAAATGCGTGTTGAATAAATGCAGGCAACTCAAAATATCTTCGAACAGCTCCGAGGTTCATTTTCTGAATTAATACACGTTGCTAGTTTGGTTAATGAAGGCACTTGATAGCATCTGATTTGATCAGTTACACCACTTGTGTAGAGGCATGGGAGTGTTTTAGTGCATTTTAAACATTATTTTAAGTGTCTCTCTCGTCGCTTTCACGTGGCCTGGGACTTGTGGGGCTTTGAAAATAGAATGCATAAGTCTACAGTAACTCACACAAACGTTCATGAAAGCAAGCGTAGAACGTGGTATTCTTGTAAAATCATAATATATAGGCTCACTAAAAAAGGGTGAAGTTTTCTTAGAAAGACTGCTACTTGTCTGTAATACTCTTCCAAGAATCCCCGTCCTCCTGTCGCTCCGGATATTGTGTTAGAGGCAGGTTACACAGTGCAATTATTTGCAGAGTTTGACTGACAGCTGCATAGAGCTGAGGTACATGAAGTGGAAGATACCATTCCAGCATGAAGCAATTTCGCAGAGTGGTAAAAGTGAACAATAAAAACAAACAGAAAAATAGCCGTTGGCTTTGAATGGGAATCCCAGAATTGTTTACAGAATCTACGACTCCAAAAGAAGTTCTTGGACTTTTGCTGGGAAGTGCAAAAGACAGACTCCATTGGCCCGTGGTTGGCAGAAGTGTAAATGGGTGAAATAACAGATTATTGGATTAGGACATGGCTCTGTGTAACAGTAGTGTTCTCCATCTTCTGGTTCCAATTAACACAATTAAATGTATAGCCTTCTACTAGAAGACACCAACCACTTTCCTGAAAATCAATCTGGAGAAGGAAGAGAACTGATTAAAATGTCAAGCCAATATGGCCAAAGGGCTTGCCTACAGCATACACAAAGGACCCTAATAGCAGCCTACCGTCACACCAGAATGCTTGGAGCGATCACAGGGATAGGAAAGAACTTTCTAGAACCAAATGTGAGGTGAGACTAGGTGTTCCCTGATACACAAATGTTGGCCCCTTCACTCACTGCTATGAGTGGTAGCAGTGAGTGAAGGCAGGGTTGAGTGAGTGTTTTAAAATAGCCTTTTAATCCTTTGTTCCAAATGTATTATTCTGGGATCTAGGGCTAGGTTAAAATAGAACAGTGTGATGCTTTTAGGAATTAATATTCCCTGGCATCTGATAGGTTGACATGTTTCAGCCTTTATATAGCCTATAAAGGGTCAGGGTCTTTCCTCAGGACCTCGGTTTAACCCTCCTTTTCGCAATCGCTAATTTTCTGTGTGCAATTAAATAGTGAAAAACATGCACGTAACCATACTGACCATATTTATAGAACTTTTTCCTTGTATGATTGCAACTGAAAAGAGAAAGAGTGGGGGACGGATTAGGCATCAGTGTGAGCTTATGCCTTTTTGGAGCACCCCCAGTAGTGAGATTATTTAATAGGCTATAAGTATTTAGGTGAAAACCGTGTGTTTGCCTTAAAATAGGTGTTACCACATATAGAAACTCAGCATAATTAAAATTTAAAATAGCACTAAAGAAAATACATGTAGAAGGAAAAGCAGACTAGACCTATTACCAGTGGCGGCTGGTGACATTTGAAAGTGGTGAGGCGAATCAGCACCAGCAGGTGTCAGGGCTAATGGGAAAAGCCCCATATCCCTGTACCCCGTGTCTCTACATTTCACTGGTACACAGATCAATATTTAAGCAAGCACAGGTTTTTAACAAGAAATGGATCAGGAAAAATGGCACACACAAGCCAATATCCCCATCTCAATACATTCTCAACCTTCCTACCAGACGTAAGAGACACAAGGTCCTTGCTATGTGGCATCCAAATCCGGCAATAACTGAACACAAAAGCTAACACAACAAAGCAGGTGTTACCTGCAAACTGCAATCCAATGCTCAAAAGTGAAAATTATTAAAGATATTCCAGCAGATTCAGCCAACACGTAATTGTGAAAGGGAGCTGGTCCAAATTATTTCTGTTGCCTTATGTACACAGTGCATCCACTGCTGCCCCTCCCCCCCAAGCTGAAGTGAGTTGGGCAAGGTCACACAAAGGGAAGAGGAGAAAATTAGACTACAATAATGGTGTCTTGATCTGAAAGCAACAACCGGACCTATAGACCGCCTTCCCAGCTTTGCTGAGTGGCTTCAAAAACATAAATGAAAAGAAAATGTGCGAACTGCAACCTTTCCCAGCAACATCAAACGTACCCTCCTATGTGTCGTGTCTAAAGGACAACATGAGGCTTCCTCCGTTGTAAATACTAATGCAAAAGACTCAGAAAACATATTTCCGGTGCTTGGTTCCCGTCACCATAAAAAGCAATCAAGTAGAAAAAAGATCAGCGTTCAACATAAGAAACAAAAAAAACTTCTTGATGTGCCCGATTGCCTGTCCGTCTAAAGCTCACGGTAGGTAGAGCATATTCATATTTCCAGGAAGAACGGCGACTCTGTTGTCCCCGCAGTCGAAGCGGGCTGTTTATTCAGCATTACACATATGAAACCATCACTTGTGCCCCTTTCCAGTCCCATTCTATTCTAAGCACATTCTCCTTTCAACTCTGTCTGGGTGTGTGGGGAGGCCCTAGGGTGCCAAGGACCGGCCCAGTGAGTCAACCGTTTTTCTCTTTTCTTCCCGCTCAGTCAGAGCTGGGCAATCCCCACCCCCACCTCCCCGGACTGTGGGCACATAATCTCCTACCTGACAGTTCCTCGTTCTCCATCTCGTCCACCATATCCTCGTCCTCTTCCCCCAAGGGCCCACGCATGCTTCCGGCACAGTTGAGAAGTCTCCCCCCCAGGAGCTCCGTTGTATTTCTGTCCGAAGCTTCCCAACATTAACCCTTGGTGTGCCGGCCGGCGATGCACGAGCTGCGTAGACGCTGCACAGCCCACTCCCCAAGCTTCCATTGCCCAATCAGGAGGCGCAAACATTAAGCGAGTGCTTCAGCAGTGTTACCACCCACTTCCCTTCATCCCTGTAGTAGGCCAGCCCTGCCCCTTACCATGGAGTTCAATGGCGTTCTGCTGAAAACGCCTGGGCCACAGCATAAGCGCCCCATTCAAAAGTAAATCATTGCCGATTCCCCCGGCCACTCCCATCATGCTTTCATCACCCTCCTGGTGTGTGCCTCGAGGGCGAGCAATAGCCATCGCCCCCGGCCAGCACATGCGCAGGAGGACTGTCTCTGACCGCACCGGCACCCCTTCCTTAAAAAAAAAAAAGACACTAGAATTGACATAGCACAAAGCAAGCAGGTACTGAGCGCTTAATTTAAAGCTGCTCCACATGATGTGTTCACCCTGTGTCTCTGCATGTTGGGGAATGTCTGTTGGTTCTCTCTTTTTTAAATGCCTCGTGTATCCTTGTCATGTGATCCTTGTCATGTGATCTTTGGTCACATGATTGGGACCGGAAAGGAAATGAAAGAAATACTTTTTTGCTTGCATTAAAGAACTCTGGTGTTTGTGTGAGCCTCAAAACACCTCCACCGGTATGTGGTCAGAACAATAAACTGCCTCATTGCCAGAAGTTGTGTGCGGGCGTGCTGGTTTTTGTCAAAGTACTGATACATTTTATTGCATGTGCATGAACATGGCTCCTCCCTTTCAATTTATCAGGAGCAAAGGATTAGGGAACCTTGAGTTCAAAATCGATATTTAAGTTAAAAGACCTTTAGGCACATGCATGAAAGCCAAAACCGGTCGCAAACGGGCAGATTCTCAGAATCTGCCCCTTTGCGACCGGTATTTTTGCATTTGGGATGCATCATCCCAAATGCAAAAATCGCAATTTAAGGAATCTCAAAATAGCGATTCCTTAAATTGCGATTGCATTTAAGGAATCTCAAATTGAGATTCCTTAAATGCAATGCATTAAAGTGTAAAAAATAGCGATTTCGCTATTAGCGGGAGCAAATTACCATGAAGCTGGACTTCATGGTAATTTGCTAAAACTTAGAAAAAAGCAATTTTTTGTTTTTTTCTAAGTTTCATATTGCACACACACATGCCCTTAGAGCATGTGTGTATGCAACATTTGTGCAGAGTTCACATACATGGGTGCGATATGGTGTCATTTTGACACCCTTGCACCATAGAAATTGCGGGAGCAATTTGCGAGTACCTACTGGTACTCGCAAATTGCTCCCGCAATCTCCAATTCATTCCTATGGGCATGGAGGCCCATAGGAATGAATGGGAAGACATTCCTTAATTGCGAGTCGCAATTTGCGAGTCGCAATTAAAGAATTTGTGGAAATCGCTATTTCTTTAGCGATTCCTACATGCATAGGGTTTTGCTATTCCTTAATTGCGATTCCTTAATAATCGCAATTAAGGAATCGCAAAACCCTATGTTGATGCATGTGCCAGCTTGTTTGTAAAGTAAATGGGAAGTCAAAACTATCCATGATTGTACCCTATGTGCATAATGATCCTACTCCATTTTCAAGTGGTATTTCCGCTGTGCAAATAGGGGGATGCCAATATTTGTGGTGTCTTGAATCCGAACTATCACTATTCCTCATTCCTGACTTATTTACAAAAAATATGTGAGATCATTTAGAGAATAATACCCCATGGAACATCATCATTAAATCCTCTGGTATGACTAGATAGTTTCTAAATCCATCTTTGTTCCTTTTCAAAAAGGATTTTTTTTAAAAACAATTGTCCCTGCGATTATCTGTTCTAAAACTATCCATCTCGTATCATTTGGGGTATGACTGGTTGTTATGAAGTGTTCCGCCATCTTGGTGGTACTGCATCTGCATCGTATTGTGCTCCTATGTTCCACGATACATGTGTTTACTTTTTGTGTTGTCATTCCTATGTATTTGAGATTACATGGGCATATTATGAAGTAGATCACTTGTTTAGTGTTGCAATTAGTATGTTTTCTCAACTCCCAGATGGTATTTAGTCCCTGGTCTATAGTTTTTGTTGTTGATGTCAGTGGCAAACGCTGCATTGCCCAGAGGGGTAATGTCCTGTGATTGGTGGGAGCCCCAGCATTGTGCGCATTGTCTGTCCTGGTGTTTGTTGTTGTCCAGGTCTTGTGTGTACCACACTGTCACGTATGCTTCGTGCTCTCTTGTGAGAGAATGGGGGCTGATCCCATTGTCTGCCTCCTATATTCAGAGTTCTCCAATTACTTTGAATTATTTTCTTAATTTTGTTAGATGATATGTTACATGTAGTGACGCATACCAAGGGGGGTTCTGTTTTGTTGCGTGTTGCACCTTCCAAAAGTGCCTCTCTGTTTTTGTTTCTAGCTCTTTTTTTATTTCTCTATCAGTTGTTCAGGGTAGTTCCTGGCTTTCAGCTTGTTTGTCAATAGTTCTGCTTGATTTTTTAATTATTTTGTTTGGCTACAGTTGCGTCATAGGCGGAGAAACTGGCCGCTAGGGAGATTCTCTCACAGAGGGCTTGGATGAAAACTATCAAATCTCAAAAGATAGTTTCTTGCTGTGGGTTTATGGTACATGTCTGTATGTAGCCTTCCCTCTTCATGGAAGATCGAGACATCAAGAAATGTGAGACTCTTTTTATCTATGGAATGAGTGAATTTGAGGTTTCTGTCTTGTTCATTTAACCAATCAATAAAGGTTAGGGCTGTGCTCCTGTCTTCCTTCCATTGAATGAAGATGTCGTCTATATATCTCTTCCACATGGAGATGTGTTTGTGATAAGAATTTGTCTCATGAAAGATACATTCTGTTTCTAGGTTGAAGACATAAAGCCCTCCTATGCTTGGAGCAAAGGTGCTCCCCATCGATGCTCCGTTTGTTTGAAGGTACAGTGTTCCCTCGAATTAAAAAAAGTTCCTAGTCAGAGCTAGATTTGCACATTCTAAGATGAATTATTTTGGTTTGTTAAATTGCCAGTCTTCTTTGTGTAAGGTTTGTCTTAATACCTCCAGAGTCTCATCCTGTGAGAGACTCGTATAGAGGCTTTCCACATCCAAGCTCAATAGCAGGTGTGTGTGAGCATTGGACTTGTAATCTCGAATTTGTGTCAACAAATCTTTTGTGTCTTTTATGTATGTTTTTGTTTTTTGTAGAATATGTTTGAAATAAAAATTGTAGATTTGGGACAAGGGCTCTAACAATGAGCCAATACCTGACACGATTGGTCGTCCTGGTGGGGGCTTTTTGGGTATTTTTGGGAGGGTGTAAAAGTAGGGAGTTCTAGGGTTGGTGTTTCGCAGGAAATATCCCTCTGACTTTGTTATCCAACTTTCACTTTCTGCCTCCACTACCAAGTTTGCAATTTTTAGTTTCAAAAATGGTGTCAGATCTGTGGATAGGATCTTGTAGTTGTGTCTGTCATTTAACAACCTAAGCATTCAATTTTGTATGCTTCAGTATTCTGGATGACATTGCCCTTTGTCGGTGGGTTTTATTATTATGGTAGTGTCGCTCTGTTGTTCAGTCAAAGCCATCCTTTCCTGTCTGGTCAGGTTCTGACATGTCTTAATGTTCTTTGTATCTAAATCCTCAACCTCTGAGTATACTGCTCTTTCAAAAGCTAATACTTCAACTGGTGCGGTGTGTGACAGTGAATATTAAGTGGATTTGTTGCCTAGTTCTGTATTCGAGTGTTCCCCAGTGGGTCCTTGTTCATTAAAAAGAGCTCTCAGGCATAGCTTGCGAAAGAAGCCTGCAAGTTTGCAGTGCAAGTGTAATTTGTCAAACCCAGGGGTGGGTACAAACCCTAATCCCTTGTTTAGCACTTGCTTCTGGATGGTTGTCAGTGTTTTATCGGATAAGTTAGTGACTAGGATTGAGTGACTGGGGATTCCGGCCAGTGGCGGAGATTTAGCCATGGCCAAAATCTCCACCTCTGGGCCGGAAGCTCCGCCTCTGGCCCAGAAGCCCCGCCTCCAGGCCGGAAGCCCCGCCTCTGGGTCGGAAGCTCCGCCTCCGGGCCGGAATTTCCGTCCCGAGGGCGGACGTAAAGTTAGTAGTCGTAAATCCATTCTGTGAATACCAAAAGTAGTAAGTGCATTCTGTGAATACCAAAAGCAGTAAGTGCATTTTGTGAATACCAAAATAGTAGTAAGTTTAGGATTTTGTCTTAAGTTAGTTCTGTGAATCGGGCCCTCTGTCATTATCACCCCATGTAGTATCACTCATTATATTTGTTTTTCTTTTTCGTAAGTGCCTCCCAGTCATTAGTCTGGGTGATTGTCCGTACCACGTTTATGTCTGTCAGTAGTGATGGTCCCGCAAGAATTTGGTTTACATTCTCATCTGTAAATGCTAACCCAAGATGTTCTGCAATGCTTAATCCTGTGCTGTTTATGTCTATGGTCCATTTAATGTATAGTCCTTCTGTTTAGTCAATTGTTGATACTATCTATGACAAATTCTTGGCCACTGAAAGTTACAGTTGTTTCCAAGGTTCAAAGGTTGGACAGTGTCCCTCATATCTCCTACAGCTGTACGCTGCTCATAATCTTTATACACCGAACAGGAGTGAGAAGCATATGGTAAGGGAATACCCTCGGCTTACCTATTTTACTATGCAATAAACACAAGGAGAGGGGAGACCCAGTTATTTGTGAGAGTGTCTGTCGTGCCTGTATCTGAGACAAGTGAGCGTAATGCACCCAGGTACATCGGTGCTTGCTTCACAATTTCTCAGACAGTCTCTGAGATGGTATGAAAAATGAAACTATTTATACATATCTGTATATTTATTTATATATATGTGTATATATTAATTATATATATAAATATATATATATATATTTATTTATATATATTTAATATAACCTACTGGTGGTCGCTAGTTATGATAGGAGAAGCGTTTTTTCTTTTGCCAATATCTTTGGCGCTGTTCGACGAATCTTCACGAAATTATCAAAACTAATGTCCTGCTCAGGTCAGCTCATGTCTTGAAAGTTTAGGGGTGATTCGTCAAGCAGGGGCAGAGAGAAAAAAGGGGGGATCCCAAAACGCGTTTTCTCCATTTTAATTTCCATAAGAAACTTTAGACAAAGCTACAGCCCGAACTGCTGAACAGAATTACACCAAATTTGGCAAAAAGTTAGCTCTTAGTTCAGAAAGCGTTCTTTTTTTCAAATGGTGTAAATTCATTCAGTAGTTCCTGAGACAAAACATTCAGCTGGATTCACGTACGGTACACAAATTCCGGCGAAAGAATAAAATCAAATGAAGCGTGGTCTCCCGCGTTTTGTTGTATAAGCCCCTGGGTGGGCCAGGTCCCGGGGGCAATGTTGTTAATATATGCAGGGGCCACACAGGCCCCACAACCCCAGGGGCTGTCACCTCCCCGGGGCTTTTTAAATATTATGCGGGTCATGCAGCCCCCCCTGCAGCCCCAGGGACTGCCACCTCCCCGGAGATTCTTTTAAAAAACTGCATGGGGGCCTCCTGCCCTCCACGCTGCCAAGGGGACCGCCACCTCCCCGGGGCATTCCTTATTATGGGGCAGGAGGGCCTCGCGGGCTCCCCCAAGCCCTGAGAACCACCACCTCCCCGGGGCTTTAATTCAATTAAAAAGTGTGGGGTGCTCCTGCCCCTCCCGACACTGCCCGGGGAACACCACCTCCCCAAAGTAATTTTAAATTAAGGGTGGGGGTCTGTTGCAGACCCCCGGCCTCGGGGACCACCACCTCCCTGGGGCTTTAATTCAATTAAAAAGTGTGGGGTGCTCCTGCCCCTCCCGACACTGCCCGGGGAACACCACCTCCCCAAAGTAATTTTAAATTAAGGGTGGGGTCTTTTGCAGACCCCCGGCCTCGGGGACCACCACCTCCCTGGGGCTATGTTTACATTGGGAGGGGGGCTACATGGTCCCCCTTCTGGAGCCCTCCAAGGCCCTGGTGACTGCCACCCCCCAGAGCCGGCTCCAGCACTGTCCCGGAGTGCCCACGCCCAGGACACTGCAGTTTGCTATGACAGGGCTGTCATAGCGAACTCTGCTCCGCTTTATGGAAGCAAAAGCAGGAAAACTGCTCTCGCTTCCATGAAGTGAAGGAAGATTGCTTTTGGGCAAAGGGAGCTGCATGTTAGCAGCTCCCTTTGCCCAAAAGCAATGCCGGCTCCCACATGACGTGGGGAGCTTGCAGGGACCGCGGGGGCATTGGGGCTCTCCCTGCGGTCCTCAACGTTGACGCCAGGCCCCGGGGAATGGGATCCCTGGGGCCAAAAGTGGCCCAGGGAAGGGGGGCCACACGGCCTCCTCCTGTGTATGTATTTAAAAAAAACTAAATAAACGAGGCAATGCCCTGGGGGATGGGATCCCTGGGGCCAATAATGGCCTCTGGAGGGGGCTGCGTGGCCCCCTCCTTTAAAATTATTACTTAAAAAAAAATGAATTGTGGCCATGCCCGGGGGGATGGGGTCCCCAGGGCCGAAATCAGCCTCTGGAGGGAACCGCAAGGCCCCCTACACATTTAAAAAAAAAAAAAAAAAATGTTGCTGGCCCTGGGGGATGGGGTCCCCAAGGTCCACAAAATATTGAGAGAAGGGGGGCCACACAGCCCCCAATCTAACAAAACACAAAGCAAAAAAAAGCTGGCATCTCACTGGAGGCCCCGCCCCCTCTGTAAATGCACCTCCTGGGGCATTCTGGGTTTTGAGATTAAGGGCCAGATGAATCAAAGGGTTTCACCCATTATGTGTCAATGGGAAAATGTGTTCATATATATGGCCCTAAGTCCCCTAGACCCTTAAGAGTCCGAAGGGGCCAACTAGCCCACCAGGTACCTCCAGTAATCCCCACACAGTGAGATTGCTGAGAGGTGGTCCGAGGCCATGCTCTTTTTTACACCACTCAGCAAACGCGCCTCTTGGAGCACTGCTGGTGGGGCGATGAGGTCCTCTGGTGTACTGAGGACCTCAGGACTAAAGTGGACTTCATCTCCCGAGCAGCAGTGCACCAGGAGGCGCGTTTGCAGAGTGGTGTGAAAAGGAGGCATGGTCTCGGACCACTGTCAGCAATCAGTTTGTGTGGGGCTCACCAGAGATAACAGGAGGGCTAGTTGGCTCCCAGGGACCCTCAGGAGGCAAGGGGACTTCATTCCCCAACCAAGAGCGCACCAGGAGGTGCATTTGCAGAGTGGTGGATAAAGGGTGTGTGGCCTGTGTTCATGTCTCAGCAATCCCACCATCTGGGGATTACTGGAGGTGTCAGGTAGGCTAGTTGGTCTCTAAGGACCCCCAGCATCGAAGGGGACTTTAATCTCCTGCCAAAAGCGTGCCAGAGAGCATGTTTGCGGAATGGTGTGCAAAAGGGGCGTGGCCTGGTATGGGAACATGCCAATGCGGCGGTGTGGAACAAGTACGGAGGTAATAGGAGGGGTAGTTGACCCCCACGGTTGTCCTTGGGGGCCAACTACCCCTCCTATTACCTCCAGTAAGTCCCACACAGTGGTATTGCTAAGAGGTCTTCAGAGGCCACACACCCCTTTCTCAACCACTCTGCAAACATGCCACCTGGCACACTACGGGTTGGGGGATGAAGTTCACTTTACTCCTGAGGGACTTTGGGGACCAAGAAACCCTCCTGGTAAGTCCAATGCAGCAGAATTCCTGAGCACTGGTCAGAGGCCCAGCCTCCTTTCTGCACCACTCTGCAAATGCGACTACTACGTTATAGTTATAAGTTAGCATTTAAAAAACCTTAAAAATTCAGTGCAAAAAACACAGGTTTCAGGGACATTATAGTTAGTTGGACATTTCATTCATACGAAACCAGAGAAGGTGGACCATTATAGTTTGTTGAGCTAACTATAACTTGTAACCCCCAATGCCCTGCTGATGATGTCACATATTACATCACTCATGACATGGTCAGTGACTTCACTGATGACATCACTGATGACATTTTAAATGACATCACTGATGACATCATCTGCCTAATATTTGATGCACCTCCTCACACCCTAATATAATCTTAAAATGCGTGGGGGGACTCCTGCCCCCCAACCCTGCCCCGGGGACCACCACCTCCCCGGGGCATTGTTGTTTTAGGGTGGGGGCATCACAGACCCCCCAAGCCCTGGGGACCACCACCTCCCCGGGGCTACTTTCTCAAACTGTGTGGGGGGCTCAAGCCTGGGGACCACCAGCTCCCCGAGGCACACTTAATTTAAATGCACGGCCCCCATCCTGGAGCCCCCGATGGCACTGGGGACCGCCACTCCACAGGACCAGCTCCAGCAATGTCCCGGGGTGCCCACCCTCAGGACATTGCCTTTTGCTCTACCAGGGCGATAGCACAGCTCCCGCCCTGCCATAGAAAACACTGCTTTGCTTCTAGGAAGCGAGAGCAGGAAACCTTCTCTCGCTTTCAAGAAGCAAAACCAAATTGCCGTTGGACAAGGGGAGCTGCATGTTAGCAGCTCCTTTTGCCCAAAGGCAAAGCGGGCTCCCCGCCCGGGGAGCCGGCTGGGACCATGGGGGAACTGGGGCTCCCCTCACGGTCCCCCATGTATGGCCAGGTCACAGGAGATGAGGTCTCCGGGGCCAATAGTGGCCCAGGGAAGGGGGGCCACGCGGTCCCTCTCCCTTATATATATTTTTTAAAATGGCTGGCCAGGGCCAGCGGGATGGGGTCCCTGGGGCAAATAGTGGCCCAGCCATGCGGCCCCCCTCCCTTTTACATCTTCTATTTTATTTTTTAAAAAGTTCTCCAGGCCCCAGGGGATGGGGTCCCCGGGGTCATAATTTACCGCAGGAGGGGGGGTCACATGGCCCCTCTTCATAATAAAAAAAAAATGTGGCAGGCACCGGGGATGGGGTCCCCAGGGCGAATACAGAATAATGTAAGTGGTGCATTTTTTTTCTTTGTATTTTTGAGTCGCAGCCCCAAAGTGGCTCTCAGCGACGCACCCCCGTTTAACGTAGTGTTGGATTCGCAAATTCATCTCAAATAAATAATTTAGTAGTATTTAAGTGTTGTATTTGTAAGTTGTTTTAAAGATGCACTGTGATTGAAGTTAATGACAAGCTTACAATAGATAGCGTTGTTAAAAATATATAAAATGTAACATTAATAGTAAAACCTGAAAAGTGTATTATGTTGAGGTACATTGAATTTTTGCATTTGCATATTTGTGACGGATTCGCGAATCCTTAAATTTTTTTTTAAAAAGTATGTATGTTTAAATAAGAATAAGATTAACTATTGTGTTCTAGGATGGCTGTAAAAAGAGCCTTTGTTTTCATTATGCGCTTGTTGCAGCTACATGTAAGTGCTGATGGCCAGCTTTAGGTTGTTGAGAAGGACTCTGTTTCCATGATCTTTGAAGTGTACTCCATCACTTCTGTAGATGTCATCCATATCAAAATGTATATTGTTGTTATATATGGAGCCCATCCCATGGTCTCTGAGGTAAGCAGAAACAGCTTTATTGATATTCTTCCTAGCTTTCTCAGGACAGAATTGTTTTGACCACTTCCATTTCTGTCTTTGGCATATATTAGAGTATACAAAGACAGTTTGGGGGAAAAGCAACATCAACTGTGCAAAAGTGAGCATTTCTAGTCCTACCCCACTCAATGTGCCTAGGTCATTGCCACCACGGTGCACAATCATGATGTCAGGGGGTTGGAGATTCAAAAAGGTTTTAACCAAAGGCATCAATTGGTGCCACTTTAATCCTCTCTGTGCACTCCATTTAATATCCACATTTTGCTTGGTCTTTGTCAATACCTCTGCATTCAGCATAACTTTTGCACCAGAAAACATAGCTGTGCCCATAAATCCATACTGTAAGCATGTTGAAGGGATGTCTGGAAGTATTGAAAAGATGTCTGTAGTTGAGGTAGTCAGTTGGTAGAATGAGAGGTATCTAATATAGTGGACAAGATGCTGTTTTTTAAAAAGTAGAGAATTGATTGGCTCTTTAAGAACATTGTACACTGAAAAACTGGGGTGCATGTTACTTCTTTAAAAAGCTTGTTTGTTATTGGTTAGTAAAAAATGTTTGAAAGGTATAGTAGATAGGATAAGGTCATATTTTGCAAAAGTCAACCACAGCTACTGTTTGCAATTGTAACCTTGTGTGCTGAACTTGAAAAATTATGAACTTGTGACCTGTTAGTTCAGTTGAATGTTCCATGAACTGTTACTATGGAAACTGGCATTAAGCAGAATGGGGAAAGGGTTTAAACTTAACTGTGGACTTAAAATGTGAAATTGTAATTTATATATGTTATATATTATTAAAGTATAATTTCCCTAGTCAGTACTATCTTTAGAAGTGCTCTTAAAAAGTAGTGGTATTTTTATTTATAATATATTTTTTAACTCCTTTTTGGATTTGCGGCTCTATCGCGTTGGTGCACAGTGAAGTCGCGACTCCCAAAAAATTCCAGAACCAGTTTGTTCACTGTTAGAAGTCAGTTGGTAAGGGTTAATATGTGTAACAATAAAAATGTGTTTTACAATTTGAAATTATGTAGGAAGCAATGCGATTTGTTACTTACATTTATTTGTGTGGAGAAAGAGAGGAAAAGTTTGCGATTACTGGTTTTACCTTGTTGGGAGTGGTGCATTACATTGATTGTGTGCATAAGAAAATCTTTTATGAGTTTGTGATATTTCATAGTCGACAAATCAATTTGGAAAGTGAGTTATACATTTGTGAGGTGTATTATTTATTAGCTTTATTTTTAATCTTAAAAAATTATTCAAGAACTGTGATGTTTGAAATATATTAAATGTAGCGATGTGTATTATAGTTTGATTTATGATAGTTAAATGTTGTTTGAAATATATTCTGTATAGTAATATGGGTATATTGGAAGATGGCTTAGGGATTATAGTAGTTTATTTTAGTGTGTGGATATATACATTTGTAGTATATCGCATAATTTTGGGTGTCGCTTTCAAATTGGAAGTGCAGTCTGTCAAGTTTTAAGGTGTGCATGAACTTGTGTCTGAAGTATGTCTCTACTTGTATATGTATTTTCATATGTCATACATTTGAAGGTGCATGATGCATAACAAAGAGGTGTTATTGCTTGTTATGTGGTAGGCTCAAGGCTGTGAGTAGTAGCAGAATGGTGAAGATGCAGCATAATAGTGTAGTTTAAAAGATGTTGACATAAGGCATTAGTGATTAGACTTCTTTTTTAAAGTCTCTAGAGAGGTACAGTTGAAATATGTCACATCATTTTTGATGTTTGCGCTTGAAATTGGAAGTTTGTTCTGTGAATTTGTAAGGTGTGAATAGTATTATGGTACATACATGCTTTAGGAATATGGTGAGACTTTTAGCAAAGACATGTGAAGGGTTCTTGCTTTGTATTTGGGTAGGTGTAACATTGTATGGTAAAGCAGCAGCACAAAAGTGAGGTTTGAGATATGCCTGTAGAGATATTATTTATTAGAATAAATTGTATGATGTGTGGAAAGGTATAATTCATATATACCACATACTTTTCAATGTCTGTTTCCAATTTGAAGTGTAGTCTGTCAGGTTTTGATCTGTGGATGGTGTTGTGACTGAGATATGTCTCTACTTGCACATGTGTTATGCGTTTGAAGATGATAGATGTATAAAACACAGGTATACATTTATCTGTATATTACTTTTATATATGATGCTGCTAGCAAAAGGTACAGACATATTCATGCATGCTTTTAGGAAGATGGTGAGGCTTACAACAGAGACTTGTGAAGGGTTGCTAGTTTATATTTGTGTAGGTCCAACAGCATAATTAGTTGCATAATGGTGAAGCTGCAATTCAAAACTGTGGTTTAGAAGATGTTGGCAGATGAATTAGTGATTAAGGTATTTTGTATGAGTCTGTTGAAAGGTATGGTTGAAATATATCACATTATTTTAGGTGTATATTTGAAATAAATGAGAAGTGCAGCTTCTTAAGTTTAAAGATCTGCATGGTTTTGTGACTGTGGTATGTCTGTACTTACAGATGTATTTTCATATGTGTTATGCATATGAAGATGATGGATTTATAAAATAGAGGTATAGATATATTTGTATGTTTCTTTTACATTTGATGATTGTTAGGTATGGGATTCCTGGTTGGCTAGGGCTTGCACCTAAGCCAGGCAGAAACCACCACTCTAGTACGGGCAAGGGAGTCACATGCTGAAGATAACCCCAGCTCACCCCCTTGGTAGCTTGGCATGAGCAGTTAGGCTTATGCCAGAGGCAATGTGTAAAGTGTTTGTGCAGCACACACACAGCAGCAACACACTAGGCACCCCACAAAAGGAACTCCACACAAGGTTATATATAAGAATAGCCTTTGTATTATCATAAAAACATTAGAATAGTAATCACACAATATACACTGTGCCAACTGGCACTATGCAATATTTTCAGGGGATTATATACACAGGACAGGGCCACTTGGGCCACTGTCAGAATCATCACAAGCACAAATATTAAATGTAGAACACAACCAGTAATTACTGGCAAAACACTGTACTCATCATTATATCCTTCAACATAAATCATGTTATGCAATCAGTATCATATCAGGCATAAAATACATTATGCGCCAACCTCATAAACCGAAACACACTAGGTAATAATATCCTCACCATCATAAACACATTATGCAATAACCTCATAAGCATAAACGCAGTATGCAATAATCTCACAAGCCTAAACATCAGATTAGGGAATAATCTCCAAAACATAAACACATTAGAGGCATAAATCAAGGTGCATAAATCATAGATTAGAGGCATAAATCACAGTAGAGAATAACCTCGCAAGCACAAACCACGGAGGCATAAACACATTTCCTGGGCACCACTTAAATCACATTAGGGTCATGTTGCCCTATTAACCTAACACTGTCCCCCTGGCTAACTGGCCTTCTCAGAGGGCTCAAATGCCCTATGTCCATAATGTCAAGGCATGCTGCCAATGCAACAGAATCCAAAAGTGAGCAATTGCGCTGGCCTAAACGTTGATGCTCAATGCTCAACACTATTATCGTGTGATTACGGCAACAATTGAGTTGGATGCTGTTATGTGACATCGCCGTCTTTCTTTAAAAGATGATTCAGGCACAAGCTGTTCTTCAGCAAGGTTTTTCTTCTAATTTGTTTTTCTTCTCTCTTCTCTCTTTTCTCATTTACTCTTTCTTTATTAGTGACACTGGCATTGTTGCTCAAAGCGTTAAAGCGCAGTGTGGCACAAGGAGTGCCAGCAAAAAGAATACACAAGCTCATATTCCAGGTCCTGAGGAAAACCCTAAAATAATACATTTGGTTTGAAATGTGTAGACCTTTCTCTTGTGTCCAAACAAGTTTTGTCAAAAAATATATAAGTATCAGGTCCTTAGCAATTTATAATAATCAAGGAAATTTCATTTTTCATGACCTGAATACCTAAACTGTTTGCCCAAAATTCCCCCTGGGTTTGTGTTACTTTTCAAATTGACAACTGTGCCATACTTTTTTCAACCTTTCCCTTGGGTTTCTTTATCTTTTCTTCTTTTTCCTTTTTATTGCTGTGGACTTTGAGCTCACTCAAATTCAAAAAAAGCCTTTGAATCAGTGAATGTTTTGTTATGTCTTTGTCATAAATGTGAAATATATGTTTTATGGTTGTATTAGTTTGTGGTTTGCGAAAAGAATAACATGGACAATACTCATGAAAATAATAACAGGAACTAGAGAGTCCTTTTGAAAAATACTGAACTTTATTAAAAAAATAAAAATAAAAATATTTATTAACTTTTTCAATCACTATGAGTGTGAATGTTTTCGAATGAGATGGTGAATAGTTATCAGTACTGGGAATGGTTTTGTTGTATTGCTTATAGTTTGGTCCAGCCTTACTGATTAAGGGCCAGAACCCTTTATTGATTTGCACTAATTGCTGTGCAGTTGTGCAGAAAAATTTGGGCACTAGCACTCACTGGGCCCTCTGGGTCCCCACTGGGACTTTATCAACATCTATGCCAATTGCTGCAGTTGCCTGCTACGGTGGAGCAACTGAGGAACAAAAGGGGGCACTGGCACCCGCTCTGGGGCCCTCAACACAAAAATGCACCAACGTTGCAGCTGCTCACTGTCAGGCAGGGCAGATGTGATGATAATTAAAAAGGGAAATAAGCATTGGCAGTCTCTGTGCCTCATGAGCACCACTCTGGGACTCTGTCAAGCAAATGGCCCCCAAAGGAAATCAGGCTGGCTCTTCAGGTGCTTCCTTTTGGCAGGGGGGGGCACTCACAATTAAGTACAGGGAAGCCCTCTCCCTGGGGCTGTCATGGCACTCTGGGGAGGCTCGCCTCTCTTCTGGGGCCGCCTCTCGGCAGATGCTGGGCTCTCCTCCTCTCACGGCTGCATGCGACATAAAATAAAAAAAGCCCCCACTTCCATTACAGAGCCGCCGCTTACTGGGACTCTGTCGGGACTCTGCATGGTTCCTGGGAGCTGGTGGCATGCATCAAGACAGCCCCCACTCCTCGAGGGCTCTCTCTTCATCTCAGGCGCTGCACGCAGGGCTTCCCTCAGCTCACAGGAGCCCCGCACGCTGTCAAGCTCATCCTGGGCTGTTCCTCCGGCCGGCCATGCAGCGATTGGCGAACCCGGCGGCCTCTTCCTGTTTTGAGCCCTGCCCAGTGTCAGGCAAGGCCGCCTGGCTTCCTGGTCAGGCCGGCGTCTCAGTTTCTCAGCCGAAATGTGGGGTGGGCACCCGCTTGAAAAATAAAAACATAAAGCGGGGTGGACACCTGCTCAAAAGGAACCATAATGCGGGGTAAGCACCTGCTATTTTAAATATACATAAAGTGGGGTAGGCTCCCCATCGGCTGGGCAAAACGCAGGGTGGGTACCCGCTTCACAACGCAGCACGGGGGATTCCCTATGACAGGGATTCCCTCTGTAACACCACAGGGGGGCGGAGCCAGCATTGTACAGGGAAGGCACAATCCTATTCAGGGTCAGGGGACTACTCCTCCACTACTCCAAATGTAGATGTCCTATTCAGCCTAGTGCTGACTCACCCTGCCCCTACTGGAGCCACACACAACTCTCTGCCTCTGTCACTCAAAAGCCAGAAATGCAATTCATATCAGGCAGGCAGACACATAGCACACAGAAATGCAAATTCTAAAAGTGGCATTTCTAAAATAGTTATAATAAATCTGCGCACACCATTGCTCAGCATTTATTATTACCATTCCAAATATACTAAAATTAACCACACTGCTCCTCTCATATCAGGAATTACCACTGGAACACTTATCAGGGAATCCCCAATGCATTCCAATGGGAGGGCAGCCTCACAGTAGTGAGAAACCAAAATGGCTGCTTTTCACTACCAGGACACGTCACACACTTAAGGTACATGTCCTACCTTTTTAACTACAACGCACCCTACCCATAGGGCTAGCGAGGGCCTACCTTAGGGGTGACTGACATGCAGCAAAAGGGGGGTCATAGACACGGCACACACTTTAGGTGTCACGTCACAGCGGCATTAACACTGGGCGTACAGGCCTTGCAATGGGAGAGGACTGAGATAGGTTTGCAAGGCTCCTTTGGTGGGTGGCACAATCAGCACTGCAAGCCCACCAGTAGCATTTAATTTATCCGCCCTGGGTATATGAGATACAACTTTACAAGGGACTGACAGGTAAATTAAATAGGCCAAACTGGTGTATGCCAATCTTACCAAATGTATCACAGAGAGCACACGCACTTTACACTGGACAGCAGTGCTAAAGTGCCCACAGGCCTAAAACCACCAACACCAAGTCAGAGAAAATGCTAGGAGAAAGGCAAAAGTTTAGGGATGACCCTGCAAAAAGTGCCAAGTCCAACAATGATACTAGGAAAAGATAGAGATATATGCATACATGTTTTTAGAAATATGGGGAGACTTTCATCAAAGATACGTGAATGGTTATTTTGCTGTTAGCTATGCTCAGTATCTGATTAGTACTAGAATAGTTTAAGATATGTTGGGAGAGAAATTATTGATTATGGTACTTTAAAAGAGTCTGTGTAAAAGTTCACTTGAAAATTTGCCACATAAATATAGGTATGTTTGAAATGTCGTAGGCAAGGACCTTGCATTTTTCAACTTTCTACTTCTGCCACTCGCTTTGGAGGAGACATCTGGCCACAGCTGAAGGTGTGACTCTGTGACGGGGGTGAAATCGCCGACGGGACTGCGAGGACCAGGGTGCTTTGCTGGACTGCTGGATTACTGGTCGCCGCACCTGAGTCCTCTTCCCGCCTCCACCTTCATTACACGCCCATTTAAGGCACGCCTAGTCATGCGCAGCGGGACGCACGCGGGACGTAGTCCGGGGCGAAGCCCGGGCAAAGGGCGGGCCCGTTTAAGCCCGTTGTAGCCCGGGGAAGACCGGACCAGGCCACCCCTCTGTTAACTATCATCTGGCACATATTTCTCATTCTACTCGTGGAGGTCCGTAAGTACTTGTTGCAACCAAGACTGTGCATAATAATATGGCTGTTTCCCATATTAGAAGCAGGGCTGCACCCAAAAGTGGAAGCCTAACAGGAACCCTTGATAGCTTCATTACTAGAGCAAATTCTGTAATCGACCAGGGGATAGCGCTAATGGAGCGAAGAGTCTCTCAAGATCTAGCCTTTTGTGGAAATATGGATTTTTCTGATCAGTTATGTCCCCTATCTTGGACCCCAACGGTTTCATGTATGAATCACAAGTACATGTATGTTCCCTCCAGTTCCAGTTATGAAGACGCAAACACATGTGCGTCCACCGTCAACATGTCCTCTGTCAGATCCGCCATGAATAGGCCGGATATTCCATTCCTAAGTATGAAAGGCCACCGGCTTTATATGGTTCACTTATGCCATTTTACAGTCCAGGCAAGTAGGCCCTGATTCTGTCATCGAACTCTTCTTGCTTTCTGCCTCTGAAAGCTCCAGTCTGAGCCTGCATCTGTGACCATGAACTTTGTCTCATTCTCTGCGCGGCTCACGAAGCCTGACATCAGCCTGCTCTCTGCCAAAAACTGTATTTCACCTTCGGAAATTATCTGCTCCGCTCCCTGCCCAATGCATTCCTGTCTAGTAGTTTAAGTAAACATTCTTCCAGCTACCGAGCAAAGGCCCGGCTTCTCTGTCTTTATGCAAGTAATTCATAGCCCTATTGCTATGGAAGTTTTCCGCCCTCGCATCTAGTGTAGACATTTGGACGCTTGTACACGCACTAACAGTCAGTATAGTCAGTATAGAATAAGATTCTACTCGAAGAGACCTCTCTTTTGGATAACATAGTTCTTTAAACATAGGATGTTAGATATGATTTGGGATTAGGTTGACTTGACCCTCCAGACTTCTGTCGCCACATGTAGAGCTAAATGTCAAGTCCCCTTCACCTAATAAGAAACGGTTGGGCACCAGAGGGTCGGAGGGAGCAAGTTTAGAGACCGCACAGGATTGATTCCCCCATAGAAGTACATATAACACAACAGAAATCCTGGGGTCTAAAGGTAAAGGGAAATAGGTGGTATGTGGGGTGAGGAGAGAAAGCCTAATGTACGTAGTGAAAATGGAGGAAGCTCCAATACCAAGGTCATGTAATCACCGAGGGTGGAACCCCATCACATGGGATTTTCATCCCAAAGAAAATCTCAAAATCTCCCAGGGCAGGCAGCGCCCTTATGTGAGATATGAGTCCTTTGTGCTATGATTGATATGCACCAAACAATGGAATAAGTCAAAAATGAGCCTAAAGTGAGTGGGGATTGCAGTGCTAGTAGTAGTGAAAAAAGTAGGTGTATTAAAACTAGTGACGGGACGGCCAGAGGACTTCTGTTAGACAATGCCGTCCCGATGTTAGATTAAAAAGAAGTGGGGGCAACACTAATCTAGTCTGATCAATGAAGCAACGTGAAAGAATGTGGTCGACATGTTTCAGCCATAACGCCTGACTAGGCTAGGCTTTCATCAGGACCTAGAAGCTACTGCAGGGAGAAAAACGTGACAAAGGATATGGTATGCACCCTCAACTTGATTGTAGAGTGCAAGTGCACCTCCACAAATGTACTCTAACCAGCCTTTTTTAGGGTTTGGCCGAGGACGATCCAGGGGAAGGAGACGGAACCAAGTCCAATGGCAGGACCAACAACAAGGGAATCTACCATTGAACTCGAGGAACACTCCAGTCGCTCCGAGCACGAGCGCGACCTAGTTATTAATTTATCTAGTAGAATCCTCACAGCTGACGAGAACTCTCTTCTTAATAAAGGTCTTGGCTTTGTTCCGTCCTTCAAAGGAGACATGTTCTCCATCCACCAGGAACTTGCCCAATTCTTTAGGAAAATTTGTTTGAATTTCTTCTTCAGAGCAGAATCCCTCAGCTCGCCGAGCGATCATGACTTGAACACGGGCTTACGAATTAAATCCTCTTTTAATCCTTTGCCAAGCCAAATTCCTCCACAGGTTCTCACCTTCGAGAAAGCAGTGACCTCTCAAGTATCTTCCTTCAGCGGCTCCACTAATCGCCAATATCAGAACCTCACCAAGTCAGAACGCCTGGCATTAAACTCCCTCACTTCTGATGATACCATAATTATCAAACCAGCAGACAAGGGTGGCGCCACTGTCTTGATGGACACCACTGCCTACCGTTCTGAATGTTTAAGACAGTTGGGTAACACCAATTTCTATCAACCCCTTGCCGAAGATCCCACCACCCGTCTACTTCAGACGATCCGGATCTTAGTCAATGAAGCCAGTGCCAACGGCTGGATCACTTCTAATGAAGCACAATACCTGGTTAATTCCACTGCCACTATACCGTACTTCTACATTTTACCCAAGGTACACAAGAAGGTGCACCCTCCCCCTGGCCGCCCTATCATCTCAGGGCTGGGGTCCTTACTGGAACCCCTGTCGGCTTTTACTGACCATTTCCTTCGTCCCTTAGTGTCGAAGATGCCTACCTACCTCAAGGACACCAAGGATATTCTCATCCTCCTTACGGATTTGTCCTTTGATTGCACTACTGACTTTCTTGTATCATTTGATGTGGAGTCGCTATACACTTGTATCCCGCAGGATGAAACTCTATCTGTCATTGAATCTCTCCTGCTTGCAGATCCTCCTGACTCCATTACTCCAGTCTCTTTCATCATGTCATGTGCCAGACTTGCAATGAAAGAGAACTTCTTCCAATTCGAGGACCAGCTATTCTTGCAAGTATCAGGTACATCAATGGGGAGCATTTTTGCTCCCAGCCTGGCGAACCTGTACGTTCATGTTTTTGAAGAACAACATGTCCTCAATACTACCAACCCATATAGGGATCACATCACGATTTGGAAGAGGTACATAGATGATGTGTTTGTGCTGTGGCAGGGATCCCTGTCCTCCCTCTTGGCCTTCAAAGACTGGCTCAACAACTGTGACCCCTTTTTGAAATTCACTTGCGAGTACTCCAAGACTCACTTACCCTTTCTCGACATCCTCATCACCCCATCGGAAGGGCATTTGGGCACTGAGCTATACAGAAAGCCCATGGCGGTGAACGCTCTTTTAAAGTATGACAGCTTTCACCCACGAGCTCTGCGTGACAATCTGCCCTTCGGCCAATTCCTGCGCCTTAAACGGAATTGTTCCTCTAGCGACAAATACAAGGAACACGCGAACAATCTCTCTAAGCAATTGCAGGCTAGAGACTACCCTAAACATCTCATTCGGAGGGCTTCTAAACGAGCTGCTAACAACAACCGAGAGGCTCTGTTAGAACCCAAGACTCCTAAAGCATCCGAAAACAGACTCACGTGTGTCCACACCTATTGCCAATTTTCCAATAAACTTAAGAAAATCATTCTTTCCAATTGGAAGATTCTTAATATAGGTGAGGTTGGGCTACCCCAACCCCTTTTTGCGTTTAAACGCAGCAGCAATATCAGGGACCAATTGGTACATACCCGCCCACGCATTAATCAGAGATGCACCCAACCTACCTTGTGGGGTCTCCCTCCAGTTGTGGGCCATTACCCTTGCGGTTCTTGTGCTGCATGCAGCCTTACCTCTGTGACCAAGGAGATTGACATTGGCACTGGCCGACCCTGGATTTTGAGGAGCCATACGAACTGCAACAGCTCCCATCTGATCTATTTGATCACCTGCCCTTGCGAGTTGAGATACATCGGCATGACCACCCGCCGTATTAAAACCCGTATTCTGGAACACAAGAGCACGATACGGTGTGGCCGCACCTCCACCAAACTTACTAACCACTTTTTGGAGGTTAAACATGCCCCTGATGACTTACATTGGACCGTCATTGACAAACCCCACATACCACCACACCTTACAGACAGCTCCGCTTTCCTTTTTAAACGAGAGCAGAGGTGGGTGTATAAACTACAAACACATGTTCGGGGACTTAATGACGATATCCCTTGGCTATCGTTATAAACGCACTTAGCCTGTCCTTTTGACCTTGTTTCATACTTCTGAGTGGGACACTCGTGATCCAGCCCACATCATATCCTTGCTTTCTTCCCCCCGCATCCACTGGCGTTTACACCTTTGGCCGTGATTTTTGTTCCATAACCGTCTGCCCCACAGCCCGTGGCCTCCCTGGGACATTACACACAAGCTTTTTTTGGTGTTCTTTACTTCCGCCCGTATTCCCCAAGATGACTCGCACCTTTTAGAGCAACACGTGCCTTGAGAGCCGTCATTCTATACCTGACGGCGGCTTCCGCATTCCTCAAGCGCACCGCGTCATCTCCCTGACTCCCCAGGTGTATCGAGTCAGCGATATTTTGACAGCGTCATTCCTGCCCTGTCATTTCCATCAACAGCCAGTTGCGTGTGACAGCGTTTTGTATTGGCTCCCACTCCAGCATGTGTACTACACCTGCCACGCCATTGGCCCCTTCCACCGGCAGTTTTTTCATTTCTTCCGCCTCCGTCCAATCACACGGGACCTCCGGCTGCAGGCTCATTCCAGCCTGGTTCCCCGACGGACAGGTAGGCTCCTACGCTGTCGGTGTTTGCGTTCATTCAAAGGCGCTTATCTTTTAGCATGGTATTTCCTCGCCTCAATCTTGGTCTGCCTCTGTACGGATCTGCATTATCCGTGATCACTCTGACTATCTGCCCTTTTGCAGCCTTGTTTTAATTGTCACAATGATCTCACCGAGCTCATTTTGTGTGCAGACTCTCCCCCGGGCAGTTCTCCCTAGTTTTCAGCTGTTTTTCCCACCTCTTTGACACTTGCTCAATTTTTGTAAGTCCCTTCACCAGTCCTTACATCTCCATTCCAGAGCGGTGTTCCTTCCTGAGCGGTTGCCAGGTGGAGGTCCTCTTACCACCCAGTTTGATCGGGTGAGTTGGACCATGCTTCAAGTCTATATTTATACATTTTTCCTATTTATCATGACTGAGCATATTGGTTCTATTTCCACACTGTCTCCTCTTTATCTGTTATCTAGGTGCTGTATGTTTCGCTGAAGAGACTTGCACTCTACAATCAAGTTGAGGGTGCATACCATATCCTTTGTCACGTTTTTCTCCCTGCAGTAGCTTCTAGGTCCTGATGAAAGCCTAGCCTAGTCAGGCGTTATGGCTGAAACATGTCGACCACATTCTTTCACGTTGCTTCATTGATCAGACTAGATTAGTGTTGCCCCCACTTCTTTTTAATCTAACATCGGGACGGCATTGTCTAACAGAAGTCCTCTGGCCGTCCCGTCACTAGTTTTAATACACCTACTTTTTTCACTACTACTAGCACTGCAATCCCCACTCACTTTAGGCTCATTTTTGACTTATTCCATTGTTTGGTGCATATCAATCATAGCACAAAGGACTCATATCTCACATAAGGGCGCTGCCTGCCCTGGGAGATTTTGAGATTTTCTTTGGGATGAAAATCCCATGTGATGGGGTTCCACCCTCGGTGATTACATGACCTTGGTATTGGAGCTTCCTCCATTTTCACTACGTACATTAGGCTTTCTCTCCTCACCCCACATACCACCTATTTCCCTTTACCTTTAGACCCCAGGATTTCTGTTGTGTTATAAGTCCCCTTCACCCCCTAGTTGCACGTCAATCACACGTCATGCTGCTGCGCGCGCATATCTGTCAAGTATTTCTGCTGACATTGCGAAATTCTTTCATGTAACCGCCCTCTTATGACATCACATCTGATGACGTTCTTTCATCACTCCCAGTTACGCCTACTTCAGCTACGTATGTGAAATGTTATCTTTGCTATCAATTGTTACGCCTCTTGTATTTGCTTCACTGTAATGCCTATTGTATAAAAGTAATTGATTGTCAATAATGTATGTACTTCACTTCCTGAACCTTCGTGGTGATGGAACTTGGAGCAACCGATTATAATCGACCACTGGAATAAAGCCCATTCCGAACCTCTAATACCACGGATTCTGCCTCTTATTTACTGAGCTATTTTATTATGTTTCTGTATCAAATTAAGTCCCGGTAATTAAATTATTTACCACATGAATGGCGCCCGAACAGGGACACTTTCTCATCTCACGCGCCGGCGGTGCGTTGCAGGCCCGGTCTCCTGCCACAGCTGGACGGACAATAACGCGTACCAGCAGGATTTCCTGTATCTCCCTCCGGTTAAGCGGGGGCGACTGAGGCTGCGATCAACACCCAGACGAGGCGGTGAGAAGTGCGAAGTATCCCGACCAGAGCCTAGCTGAGAGAGCAAGATCCGAGGTATACAGAGGCCCACCAGTTTCCAAAGTCCCAAGTCGAGTCCAGTGTCCGAAGTGTTCGAGTCGAGTCCAGTCTGGTTCAAGTTCAGTTCAGTTTCCGAGGCCTTCCGTTTCCGAGCTACCCGGTGAGTACCATTACTGGGGAGGCGTTCTGGCGTGCACATAAGTTGTGCCGGTCCAGACGGGTTTGGGTACACAAATCCGGTCTGCACTGTTCCAGCAGTGTATCTGTACTGTTTAGCAGTATATCTAGTATATCAAATATATAAATTCAGAATGATTCAGTTAATGTCGAGTATTATGTTAGTGATTAAGTTTTCCTTAGACCGTCATCATCGTTGCTCAGTTAAACGTTAAATGTTAAATGTTTTCTGCATATTGTGGTATGAATGACTGTTCCTTATTGTGTTTAATGTATTAAGTTTGTTCAAAATCAAGTATCAGATCAGTTTTCAATATGCCGCTCTTTTCGAAATTAAGACAGATCACAACTAGAAAAGGGGTACTCGAAGAAGCCGTTCCTATTCCTCCTAGGGACACTCCAGGGTACTTCATGTATCATAAACATGGCTTAGACGCTATATAATTTCTTGATTTATGGGTAGACTACACCAAGGAATTACCAGAAAGTCAGAGGTGGCCCGCAGCGGGGACCTGGGATGCAGAGTGCATCGTGAAAGTAGAGGAAGAGTTATGGAAAAAGAAAGCTAGACAATCACAGAAAGACGCCATTGAATTATGGCGTAAAGAATCGTATAGACGTACAGAAAAAGCACGTAGACAGGAAGAGAAGAGTAAAGAGAATTCAAATGAAGTCCGAGAAAATCTATTAATTGAAGAAGGTGCACGAGTGAAATCAGAACAAGTAGACAGACAAAGACATGCCCTTATGAAGGGTATGTATCCCCTTCTGGCCGAAGGATTACCTAAGGCTACTCCAGAGATACCAAAAGACTTGCCAACCCCATTATTTCCAATAAAGGTACATCCTAAGGGGCATCCTAGAACCGCAGAAGATGTTTTTCTTTCCTCATATTTAGATGACGCAGCTCCCGAGTATGCTAATCCCGCCCCACATAGACCGCCTGCCAGGGAGGTTCAACGCCAAGATCCAGTACCCGTATCCCTACAGCAACAAGTTCTGACACAAGTTCCGGCAAGCACATCTGTTTCTGCATCTGTTCCTACAGCTACTTCTATAGCTGTATCCACACCTATAGTTGCTGTATCACGTTCAACGAATCCTTTCACACCCGATACCCCAGACGGGGCTACCGGAGGTGCTACCAATATTTTTTCTACGCCACCCAGAATAAATAAACTTACTTTTCAAGAATCTGCACATTCACGTACCCCCAAACTCATAAATGCCCGTACGCTTAAGGAACTTCTTATAGATTGTAGATATGATCCTGTGCCCGGAAAAGAGGACGAAATGACCCTGGCATCATTACGTATCAGACGAGCCGCGGTGTATTTAGGGAAGTTACCAGGAATGACTGCGCATCTAGATAATATATACCATTTTGTCCAAACAGGGCGAGATTCTGAATGTATTAACAGAGCTATGGAATACCAGAAAGTGGAAATACAGGGGGAACTGTTACGTTTCCTTATAAATTGTGTGATCCGAAATCAAGACCGACCGGGGGTAGACCCGGAAGCAATGCAAATTCTTACCAGATGGAGCCAGAATATATCAGAAGGGAGACATGATAAGCAAAACTGTATAATAGCCATGTGCCGAAAGATCCGTAAAGAAATAGAACGCCTACACGAAGAAAGATTAGCGGTAGACCAGTTCGAACAAAGCGAGGAAGAAGGATCAGGACTGCCCACAGGACAGTCAGAAACTATAGCCTATGTAGGTAGAGGAAGATCTTGTAATAGTACTAGATGTCTTACTGATCCGATACGTCCGATATGTCTAGAAAATAACAGGAATTTTCAAACACCAATAATAAATATAAGGTCTAACGAGCATTCATTCCAAGCAGCTGACAAATTACTCCGAGAACGAAGGGGTTATCATTTTCTCGATTCTACGGATGAACAAGAATTAGCCAGGTCAGCTGTCCATTGGGTTGACAGTCCCGGGAAGTATAGTGATGATACAGTAGCACACACATTTTTGAATCTCACCCCAGATGAACAGCGTTTAGCTGGGATTTATATGATTCAACAACTTCTTATACTATATAAAAGCCAACATTCAGATCCTGGTCCCTTACCTGATATATTGACTGAATTACTCACGAATAGATGGAGAGGTTCAGGTACTAAGCTAATTAAAGAAATACTAGAATCAAGAAAACAGTACATTCTTTTTGTATGCCCAGAACATGTCTCATTGCCCATCAAGGAAAGAACCACGTATTACATGGACAGACAGAATCCCTTACGAGAAGTGCACCCAATAAAAGGCGAGGACAATGAGTTTAAACGCGTATTTGTATATACACCCATATCGAAAATAGAATTGTTAGAAATGAAGAAAGTGGTACCCAGTCATGACAAAGACCCAGCGGGTTTTCACCGAGAAATTAAAGACATGTTACTCATGGGAGAGTATACCTATCCCGACATTATGACCATATTAAAGGTATTGATGCCTGCTGGCATTTATGAAAAACTCAAGGAAAAAGAGTGGGAGGTGGGAGACCAAAAGATAGACTGGACAGCATTAGAAAATGAAGAAAAGGCCCGAGGTCCAGGTTCGGGGCTTGGGGACAAAACTAAAGCACTACCAGGTTTACTAGTACAGGTACTGCCACGCTTATTAACTACGAAAAAGGAAGACTGGGGTGCAATTTCAGCCTGTAAACAAAAGCAAGATGAAGACACTAGTGATTTCTATGCACGATTTGAAAAATGTTTCGGTATAAATAGTGGCATAAAAGCAAGTAGCGAATCATACCCACATCTGTTTGTGACAAAATTAGTTGAAAATTCCTTGCCCCAAGTGAAGAATAGAGTATTAAAATTCGAGAGTACCTGGCAAGGTAACACTCCATCACAAATGTTACAAATGTTACAGTATCATCACAATAGAATTAGAGAGGAACAAGATCATGAACAAAGACGCATGAAAGACACGAAAATGAAAATGCTAGTCTCCCAGACAGTTCCAGCTGAAGGACATAAAAAGGGTACGACACATTCCGGTGATTCAGCAGGACCTGTAAAAGGGACATGCAACTATTGTAAACAACCAGGTCATTATGTACACGATTGTCCAGTCCTGAAGCGTAATATCGCCACAGGTATTACAAAAGAAAGACCACGGCCACTTAGACAGGATCAGAATGAACAAGGAGCCTTGCAGCATGCACAGTGCATGCCAGCTCCACAACAGTCTATACAGTTTGTGCCAGCTGCACCTGCGCTGCCTGTTGCTGCCACGCAAACCACGACACGACAACTGTACCAGACCGCACAGTATGACTATCCTGATTATCAACGATACGCATGAACAAGCCTAGAGAGGGAAGTAGACTTACCCCTTATCGAGATCCCTGTAGATCAAGAAGGACCTTATGTACATAATGAATTATTAGGCCAAGACAGAAAATTTTTACTCGATACAGGGGCAAGTCGAACAACTATAAAACGTAGTGAAGTTCCAGGGGTACCCCTCTCAGGCTCGCAGAATATTTCCCTTGGTTTTTCAGGAAAACCTATTGTTAATGAAGTGTCACAGCCTCTTCCACTTACGATAGGACCTTTGACCCGAACTACAGATTTATTGCTTACTAAATCATGTCCAGAAAACCTGTTAGGAATAAAAACATTGAAAGCTCTAGGAGCTATAATATGTTGTTCTCCGGAAGGAGTAAGATTGTTTTTACGTGATTTTAAAGGTCATTATGTGTCTAGAGACATGGATCCCCGATTGCAGACTTTACCTACACATCTATGGGCACAAGGCCCTACTGATGTTGGTTGCATGAATATTACACCATATCGAGTTACACTAAAGGCAGGAGTGGTACTACCACGAATGCGACAATACAAGTTACCACCAGATGCTGTAGTGGCTTTACTACAAATCATTGACGAGCTCATTGCCCAAGGAGTGGTTGTAGAAACAGACTCCAATGTATGTAATTCACCGATAATTCCGATTCTCAAACGAACAGATCCGAAGGCCCCGCCAGTATATCGATTGGTTATTGATCTGCGCGAATTAAACAAATGCATTGTGCCACAATTCCCTGTGGTCCCAGATATCTCATCATTACTGACAGCTATTGATTCCGAAGCAACATTCTTTACTGTAATTGATCTCAAGAATGCTTTTTTCAGCGTCCCAATAGATCCGGAAAGCCAATATTTGTTCGGATTTAGTTTAAATGGACGTAGCTTTAAATTCTCACGCGCACCTCAAGGATTTACAGAAAGCCCCAGCATCTATAGCCAAGCACTGAAACGAGAACTCGACAGTATCCACATGCCAGTTAACACTGCTATGCTTCAATATGTCGATGATCTGCTGATCACCGCTAGAAGCGAACCCGAATGTGAGAAAGCATCACTGACAGTTTTACAATTTCTAGCCGAAAAGGGGCACAAGGTGTCCCCTTCTAAGCTGCAATTCTGTGTCCAGCGAGTTGTTTATCTTGGACACTCGCTGTCCAAGGAGGGAAGGCAGCTTACACCCGACCGCATTCAGTTAATAGCTAACATGCCAATACCCAAGACACAAAAGGAGGTACGGGCTTTCATAGGCCTCACTTCATATTGTAGGCAGTGGATCCCTCAGTATGCATTTCTAGCAAAACCACTCATTCAATTGACAACACAGGAGGCAGCCACATCGACTGTTCTCCCTTGGACTCAGGAACATACACAAGCTTTTGAAAGCTTAAAGAAAGCTTTATGTCAAGCACCTGTTTTAGCAACGCCATGTTACAGTAAACATTTTACACTCTTTGTTACAGAACGCGAAGGTACTGCCTTGTCAGTACTCACTCAGGAACAAGCAGGAGCACACAAACCATGTGCTTATTTTTCTAGTACATTAGATCCCGTAGCTCAGGCTCTGCCTGCGTGTCTGAAATCAGTGGCAGCGACAGCTTTAGCAATCAGACAAAGCGATGCCATAGTGTTAGGACATCCATTGACAGTTCAAGTACCACATGCAGTAGAGGTTCTTGTGAATAGAACGCAAACACAACACTTGACTATAGCGCGACTCACTGGGTACGAACTGACATTGTTTCAGCCACATATAGAAATCAGACGTTGTAACACATTGAATCCTGCCACACTTTTACCTGTGATTGGAACAGACCCACTAGCACATGACTGTATTGAAGTTATTACAATCACGACGAAACCCAGACAAGACTTAACCGATGTCCCATTGTCAGACCCAGACCTGACGTTGTATGTAGATGGTTCATGTATGAGAACTAGTACAGGAGAGTTAGTGGCCGCTTACGCAGTCACAACAGATACTGAAATCATTGAAACAAATTGCATAAATACCTTGTCAGCTCAAGCCGCAGAGCTCATCGCTCTGACACAAGCCTGTATTCAAGCCACAAATAAAAAAGTCAACATATACACTGATTCACGTTATGCATTCGGAGTTGTACATGACTTCGGCGTGCTGTGGCGAGAGAGAGGTTATTTAACTTCTCACGGTGCCCACATTCAGCACGGACCCCTCATTCATGCTTTATTAGATGCAATACATCTACCCACTGCAATATCAATTATGAAATGTAAGGCTCATACGAAAGTTACTGATATCATTTCTCAAGGCAATGATCTAGCCGACAGAACAGCTAAACAGACCGCTCAAACTCAAACATCCGACATGACAAAGACAATAGTCCCGACGCCAACACATTGTATGACAGTTAAAGATCCTACTCTTGACGTAATTGACATACAGACACATGCTACACCAGATGAAATTAAGAAATGGACTGAATTAGGAGGGATCCAAACGGACCAAGGATGGATGATGAAGGAAAAGTCTGTGTGGTTCCTTCCTGATTCAATGGTCCAAGTTATAATTAACACTGTACATAGTCCAGCACATCTAGGAGAAAAAGCTATGCTAGATAGCATTCAACACATTTGGTTCAATAAACATTTACGAGCAGCAGCCAAACAAAAAGTTCGTACCTGTATGATCTGTTGCCAGTTCAACCCAGGAAAAAGCGTTCCCGTAGAACAGGGTGGATTTCATCCTCCTGATCATCCTTTTGAAGTCCTCCAGATGGATTATATCCAGATGGAACGATGTAGAGGATTCAAATATGTTCTCGTAGTTGTGTGTGCTCTTTCCCGTTGGACGGAGGCATACCCGGTTTCAGATTACACTGCCCCGACTACTGCCAAACAGTTGGTTCGAGAATTCTTCCCACGATACGGTTTACCACGTGTTGTTCACTCAGATAACGGCCAGCCGTTCTCATCCGAATTAATGAAACACGTTTCACTTTTGTTAGGCTATCAGTGGAAGTTCCACTGTGTCCGACACCCCGAAGCAGCAGGTCTCGTAGAAAGACATAATCAGACTCTGAAAATAAGATTATCCAAAATATGCAGAGAGAAAGGTGTCGACTGGGTAGTAGCATTACCAGTTGCACTCTTTTACACAAGAATGGTAGCACACTCTCGAACAGGGCTATCCCCGTATGAAGTGATCTTCGGCAGACCACCAAATATGTGGGGGACGCCCATACCACGCAAAATAACTGATGTTGACTGTAATATGCTGACAGATTACTTGGCTTCCTTGATGTCTGCAATACAATCTTGTCGTTCACAGGTAGCTGCAGCTTTTCCTGACAACACTGAGGTGAAACCCCATGACGTAGTTCCGGGAGACTTGGTCCTCGTGAGGAACTTTGATCGAAAGACTCAGCTGGAACCTAGGTGGAGATCGCCTCAGTTGGTGTTGCTCACCACAAGGACAGCCGTGAAGATCGAGGGCAGGAAAGGCTGGATTCATTCAAGTCATATCAAGAAATTTCATGGACCACAATCAGAAGTGAATACCACACCTTGTGTGTCTTCACCCATTGACTCAAAACTTCCTTTTGTGGAAAAAAGTGATTCCGAACATTATAAATTAAAGCTCAGGCCCAATCAGTCGAGCAATTTGATTGTTTAAGTCCTCTCCAAGGTGAAGCGGTTGAATTGTCTCTGACATGTATCCCTTGGACCTGAATAGAGAAAGCACCCGAAAAATGTTGAAACGACAGGCGTACTGTAAATCACTGCGTAGTCATTGCATAGTGACGTTATTAATTTTGTTTTTCTCAAGTCTTTTAATAATTACTGCAAGTATATTGTTGCACATATATTATCCTATTTCTAGACATGTTTACAATGTTACTGCTGAACATTCTTTTAGTGAATTACCTCCGCTTGAGTTGTCTTATAGATTTGCGCTGCGCAATAACACGTTTATTAGTATGTTACATCATTCCCATCAGGTTAGCAATGCTACAAATTGTTGGATATGTGGCCGACTCCCTCCCTATCAGAATTATAAAGGAATTCTACCTCTCTTTCCATACCCATTCACACACAACGGCTCCTGTGGAGCATGGTTTAGTTTAATTAATTCTCTAGATTCGAATTCTGCAGTTTATCAAGATAACTGGGTATGGGGAAATTTGAACTTAGTTTTGCTTAAAGTCTGCCACCCTAACAAGGAGGGACTTCCCCAGAGAACAGGAACTGATCTAGAAAATGAAGTGTATGGATTAGGTAATTTTACGCTTAATCTTATGATCCTAAATGTCGAATCAGAAGCTACTCCAATTTTGCCCGCTATGTCAATATTTCCAGTAAAAGGTGAATTATGTATAAGAAAGAATGGTTCCATACACATGGGCCATAGTACATGCACCACTGTAGTAGAATTTAGTGATCAAGGCAAGTCTACATTTAGAGCTTCTCGCCATTCCTATTTCATATGTGGTCAGACGGCATATGTACGTTTACCTCTAGATTGGGATGGTACTTGCTATATTGGATTCCTTTTGCCACCTGTTTTTCTAGCTCCTCCTGATTATCACAGAAACACTCATTTAGTATATAATAGAGTAAGGAGAGATCTCCCGATAGTCGATTACACTGAAACAGCATGGGAAAAATACACAGATTTCAATAAAGGTCTCTTTCCCTATATAGGTACCGTTACTAATAGTAAGCTGATACGTAGATTAACTAGAACCCTTGAAGCAGTAGTGAATGAAACTATTTCCGCTTTAGGCAATTTAACAGAAGAGCAGTCTGCTATGCGGATTGTTGTGCTTCAAAATCGTCTTGTCCTTGACGTCATCCTGGCCGATAGGGGCGGAGCTTGTAGGGTCATCGGATCAAGCTGTTGCATTTTCATACCAGAAAATTCGCCATCTGTATATAAAGCCATAACTCGCCTTCATAAGATTGTAAGCCAGATACACCAGAACCCAGGCACCTGGACTTGGTCCGGTTGGTTTTGGAGTGTATTATCTACCTTTGGATGGAAGGTCCTATCCTTCTTAGGTATTGGCTTTCTCATACTATTCAGTTGCTGTCTATGTCTACAATGTGGACCAGCGATCTGTGGTCTGTGTGCCACATCGTGTATTCCACCACCAGGATCTCATCCATCGCGGAAGAAGAAAGAAGAACAAATGATGCTATATGAACAGATCAATGGATTGATGAAGATTGATATCTCTTAACGGGCAAGTAGGGGACAAGGAGGGAATGTGGAAATATGGATTTTTCTGATCAGTTATGTCCCCTATCTTGGACCCCAACGGTTTCATGTATGAATCACAAGTACATGTATGTTCCCTCCAGTTCCAGTTATGAAGACGCAAACACATGTGCGTCCACCGTCAACATGTCCTCTGTCAGATCCGCCATGAATAGGCCGGATATTCCATTCCTAAGTATGAAAGGCCACCGGCTTTATATGGTTCACTTATGCCATTTTACAGTCCAGGCAAGTAGGCCCTGATTCTGTCATCGAACTCTTCTTGCTTTCTGCCTCTGAAAGCTCCAGTCTGAGCCTGCATCTGTGACCATGAACTTTGTCTCATTCTCTGCGCGGCTCACGAAGCCTGACATCAGCCTGCTCTCTGCCAAAAACTGTATTTCACCTTCGGAAATTATCTGCTCCGCTCCCTGCCCAATGCATTCCTGTCTAGTAGTTTAAGTAAACATTCTTCCAGCTACCGAGCAAAGGCCCGGCTTCTCTGTCTTTATGCAAGTAATTCATAGCCCTATTGCTATGGAAGTTTTCCGCCCTCGCATCTAGTGTAGACATTTGGACGCTTGTACACGCACTAACAGTCAGTATAGTCAGTATAGAATAAGATTCTACTCGAAGAGACCTCTCTTTTGGATAACATAGTTCTTTAAACATAGGATGTTAGATATGATTTGGGATTAGGTTGACTTGACCCTCCAGACTTCTGTCGCCACATGTAGAGCTAAATGTCAAGTCCCCTTCACCCCCTAGTTGCACGTCAATCACACGTCATGCTGCTGCGCGCGCATATCTGTCAAGTATTTCTGCTGACATTGCGAAATTCTTTCATGTAACCGCCCTCTTATGACATCACATCTGATGACGTTCTTTCATCACTCCCAGTTACGCCTACTTCAGCTACGTATTTGAAATGTTATCTTTGCTATCAATTGTTACGCCTCTTGTATTTGCTTCACTGTAATGCCTATTGTATAAAAGTAATTGATTGTCAATAATGTATGTACTTCACTTCCTGAACCTTCGTGGTGATGGAACTTGGAGCAACCGATTATAATCGACCACTGGAATAAAGCCCATTCCGAACCTCTAATACCACGGATTCTGCCTCTTATTTACTGAGCTATTTTATTATGTTTCTGTATCAAATTAAGTCCCGGTAATTAAATTATTTACCACACTTTGCTAAAATGTCCTCTATGGGTCATATTGCCAGCGCGCGCACACCGGATCCCATCAGACGGGAAACTATAGTTAATGTTCTTCCAACTGTTGACAATGTACACACTAGACAGGATCTGGCTCAGTCTTTCCAACCTGAGCAAGTCCTAGATTCCACCATATCATCAACTATGGCAAGCTCCCCTGAGAGACTAAACTTGCGCCAGCTGCGAGGCAAACATGAGGGGGTGATGCCAAAAAGGAAGAGGAATGTGGCTTCTGGGACAGGGGGCAGAAAAGCTAAACTCGCTAAGGTCATAATGGCAGTGACATAATAATTAAACCAACAGGAAAAGAACCCTCTTAGGTGGTCTCAGTCCACGCCCCACTAATACCAACTGAAACCACTTTAGGAGCACCTCCACAAGCCCTAGCCACCAGAAGTAGTGATACTGTGTCGGAGACACATGCTACTGTGAGTGCCCTATTAAGTGCCATTATCAAGCCCCTGGAAATGAGATTGACTCGTATTGAGCAGCAGCTCCTGCGGATTGAACATGCGACACTGGATATACAATGCAGAATGAAGTTAGATATGTTAAACCCAGGTACTGCTGATCCTGAAACTAGACAGGGGGAGAATGATACAGCCAAATCTAATAATCCTTTACTCCCCCCACCAACAGCACCAACTGCAAAGCAGCCTATAACCGGAGTTACATGCCCTATTTCCCAGAGGGAGGATACCCCCCCACATATTAGCTCGGGCGGCCAGACTCAGACTCTGGGGGACTCCATCAAAGAACGCAGAATTAATTTGCCACCAGAATGCAGTCCCTATTTGGCAATTTTGGCTGGAGTCCCCGAGCTACCAAGCTCAAGCATAGAATCATTTTCGTCCCTTAAAAACAAAGTTATAGATTCGCTCAATAAAAACCGACCACTTCCCCCTCACATCACTAGCAAAATATTGATTGTACGTAGAGTACCGTGGGTGGGACATAGGACAAAAACTATTATGGGTGATTGCATATTGGTTAACTTCAACGATCCGCGAACTGTCGAATATATTTGCAATTGGAGACATTACAATCAGGGAGCGAAGATACAATCATACCTACTGTCCTATTTTTACCCCCCAATCTGCCAGAATAATTTCGATAGTGGCTGGACCCTGGTAGAGCATAGAGGAGGGGAAAGGACTGTCAGGGCTCCCCATGATCAATTGTCGTTAACTGGCAAAATACCAACCCAAAACAGATTTAGCTGTCTGGATCTGGTTGATTGACCCGACCAGACACTGGGAGGAACTCAAGTGTTTAATAACAGTAGGGGCAAGGCTATCTGTGAGAAAGAGTGCCCGTTAATTAAGGATAGTACCACAAGCACTAACTTTCAGCGCTGTACCCCCGCTGCAGAAATCCCTTTTGAGACTGATGAGGTTCTATCTGTCGGCAGTCTCCCAGATGCCTTACCGGTCACCCAGCAGTTACTATGTGGAGAAAGTACCACAAGAAGGAGTGACTGTAATTCCATGGTAATCAATATCACTAAACCTTTGGTAATTGTGTCCTGGAATGTGGCGGGTCTACATAGTAAACTATCTTGTCCTGACTGGGGTACTTTTATAGATGGGATGGATATATGTTTATTTCAAGAGACGTGGGATAGGGAAGAGGAAAGGAGAGTTGGATTTGCGGGCTTTCATATACCGGCACGATGGGGGATGAAGGGACGACCGTCTGGGGGCCTCACTATATGGGTGGAAACTCACTTGGGCTGTACGGTTGAGTCTGTGACCACCCATTCGGATGACCTACAGTGTGTGGTCTTGAAATGGCCTAATTGTTTTAAGCTTGCTATCGTGAATGTCTATTCGAGACCTGTAAGCGTAGCCAGCGAATCTACTACAGTTGAAGAGCTGACAAACTTTTTGTATTCCATTCCAACGGATACTTTTCGATTAATAGCGGGAGATCTGAACTGTCACTATGAACCCTTGCAGGGGATGGGTGATGGTGCTCTTGCGACTGAGGATGACTATTGGTCTATACCTCCAACCCAATCTCCACACCCCAGGTCATGGTCTTCCCTAGCGATCCAGATAACGGCCCTAACACTAAGTCATTCTATTAGGGCCTGTAATGGACGTACCCGTTCTGACGTACCTTCGAGGTGCACATATAACAAAAAGGGTCATGAATCACGCATAGACTACATTATGGTTGGGACAAGGTTGTGGTCTAAGGTTATTGATTTTGAGGTTATTGCAAGGGATGACAGTGACCACAATGCATTGAGGTTGGAGTTGGTTTTCCCCTGCCCCACGAGCGAAGGAACAAGGACACCAGGACGATCTCGGAGACAGGGCAGTCTTAACTAACGATCGGCGCAGGGTCAAGTGGGACAAGGTTGTGGCGTCCCGCGAGGAACTCGCAAATTTATACAATCTAATTCTTCCTTTCTTCATCGAAGTAGATGCCTTAAATTTCCAACAACCTCTTCTAGACTTTAATAGCAAACTGCAGGCTCTGCATACGAATATAGTTAGCACCCTACTTGCTGTTTTCAATCCACTGGTGACTAAGAGGAAGAAAAGGACCCCTGTCTCCTCTTGGTTTAATGCTGCATGTCACCTGGCAAAAAAAGAGTTGACTCTGTAGCGATAAGCCCCTCATCTCTGCCAAGAAAACACAATATAAAGCAATGATGAAGCATGCTAAACAAGAGTGGGACTACGATAAATGGACTGATTTATCCTGTGCCCTAGAACAGAAAGATGCTCGCAGATTCTGGGCTATAATTAACACAGGATGCGGTGACTCAAAACCCGCAACTGAACCAAATATTGAGGCAAGTGTTTGGGAAGACCATTTTAAGGCCTTGTACGCAGTCGAATCCAACATGGACATGAAGCCGGTTCTCAAAGCATTTAAAGATTCCCATGACATTATAGAATTTACGCCGGAGGAAGTAGTTAACGCCATCTCTAAAATTGCAACAGGAAAGGCACCGGGTCTAGATAAATTGCCGGGAGATCTCTTTAAACATCAACCGGGGATCTGGGGCCCATACCTGTGCATTATATTTACTGCAGTCTTGAGAGGAATGGAGGTCCCTTGCACCTGGCTGGGAGCGGAAATGGTTCCCATCTTCAAGAAGGGTTCTCCTCTGTTACCTGCTAATTATAGGCCTATCAGCCTCATAGATGTCCTGCAAAAAATGTTTGCGCGGCTCATCCTTGACCGACTGCAGGACTGGATGGAGGAGCACGCCGTACTGAGTCAATATCAGGCTGGGTTTAGGAGGAACACCTCTACCATGGACCAAATCTTTCGCCTGTTATTACTATTCTGTAAAACGGCAAAGATTGAGGGTGGCCGCCTCTACATAGTATTCGTGGACCTCCGCTCCGCCTTTGACATGGTGCCTCGGGGAACACTCTGGACTGTGCTCCTCAGCTTGGGTGTTCCACTACCACTCCTGAAAATGCTGATGAAGCTGCATGAGGGGAATTTCGCTCGGGTTAGATGTGGGAGGAACGGGGCACTGTCATCAAAGTTTCCCATTGACAGAGGGGTTAGGCAGGGGTGCATATTGGCACCTACCCTGTTCTGCCTTTATGTCAATGGCGTAATTTCCCATCTTGACAGTGCCCCTAACAATGATGCACCAAGTCTGGCAGGTAGCAGGGTGCCGGCGATCATGTTCGCTGATGACACCCTGCTACTCTCCAAGTCACCAATGGGAATTCAGCGTGTGTTGGATAGTTTTGAGGATTTTTGTAGAAGTCGTGGCCTTGAAATAAATGTTAATAAGACAAAGTATATGGTCTTTAATCCTTCTTTCTCCACTCGGCCGAATCCTAAACTAGACACAGTGAGACTGGAAAGGGTAAAAACTTTTGAGTACCTGGGGGTAACCCTAAGCGAAAGTCTCTCATGGGCCCCCCAACAAGTAAAAACGCAAATGAAACTAACCCAGTATGTAGGGGGTTTTCTCAGGCTGTCCAACACGTCTACATACAAACCTATAAAACCACCGATGGAGATTTATAAGAGCCAGGCGAGGGCCGCAATTTTGTATGGCGGGGAATTATGGGGGCATTTAACTGGGAATGAATTTCTCAAAATAGAAAATAAGTTTATTAGGCAGCTACTGTCACTCCCACAAAGCACCCCGCTGCATCCATTAAGGATGGACCTGGGCCTGAGGTCTATTGAAGATGAACTAGCTTTGAAACCTCTCAGGTATTGGCACAGGTTGTGGACTACGCCAGAACTATTGCACTATAGGGCAGAGCTAAAGGAAATACTGAGTAGTAGTGGTGCAGCAAAAATCCCTTGGTTCAGGTTTTTAAAATTCCAATTTACCAGACTTGGTTTGCCTGATATGTGGTATGACCCAGAAAGGAGCTGCCAGGCAATGCCACGGAAGCTGCTTACCAAGATTTATGCGGCTGAGCAACTTATTAGTGTACAGTCTGCTCCCAATATTGGAGTCTTAACTAAATCATTTTTAAGTTTTAAGGATTTCTATCAATTTGAGAATTTTATGGATATTATCTATCCTATTGTATCAAGGAAATTATATCTCCAATGGAGATATGGCACTTTACCCCTGAGAGTTTTTACCAGTAACTGGTCACACACCCCTATCAAAACCTGTCCTGGATGCAGTTATGACAAAGAGGACGAGCTCCATGTATTGTTTTTTTGTCCTGCATACACCAAAGCAAGGAAGTATTGGTTAGTACCTCTCTGTAAAAATCTGGGTTTTCGACAGTGTAGCTATGCTTTTAGAATTTTAAAGTCAGATACATCAAAATACATAGCATTTGCAGTTTCTCAATTTTTACTAGCAATGTGGAACAAGAGAAGGGGTCTGATTAACATTCAATGAAAATGCTACGATATGTTATAATACAATGTATGGTGATGTTTATGCATATGTTTATTTTTGTATTCTTTTTAAGGCAAATTGCCGAAATAAAGATGTCTTTGATGATGATGAAATGTTAAGTGTACTCTGTCATGTTTTAAGGCCTTTATGGTATTGTGAGTGTGGTTATGTTTCTACTTGCACATTCTAATATATGTTATGCTTTTGGCAATAGGTATACATAGAAGAATGCATGCTTTTAGAAATATGGTTAGAGTTATGTTAGGGACATGTGATAGGTTGCTGATTTATGATTGGTTAGGCCCAATATTCGTAGAATGGTGAAGCTGTAGAACAAAAGTGAGTTTTAAGACATGTTGGCAGAAAGGGATTACTAATTAGGCTACTTTCTATAAATCTGGGGAAAGGTACACTTGAAAGACACTGCAGAAATGTAGGTGTGTCTTTCAAATGTAAAGTTGTCTATTTCTTTTATTTAAGATGATGATTTCAAAAGGTAGACATATATGCATGTATAGTTTCAGGAATATGGTGAGATTTATAACAGACTCATGTCTAGGTTCGATGCTTTATTTGGAGACGCCCAACACCCTGAGTAGTTAGAGAATTGTGAAGCTGCAGTACAAAGTGTACACCATTTCACTTTTGTGCTGCAATTGTAATATTCTACTAGTACTCAGGATGTTTGCACTCCTCCAATCAATCAGGCACTACCACAGTACTACTCCAATCACCGAGACAGTACAAATGCATTTATAAAATCAACCAGGCACTTCCTATGTACTCCTGTAATCTCCCAGATATTACCCCGGCAATCATGGAATCACCAGGCATTACCTATGTACTCCTCTAATCCCAGAGACAGTACTCCTACAATCATGCAATCACCATTGGGTTAGCTATACACTGCTTTAATCACCCAGGCACTACCTTTACACTCCTCCAATCACTGAGGCACTACCACAGTACTACAGCAATCACCCAGGCAGTACCAATGCAGTACCAATGCAGTTATAAAATCACCCAGGCACTTCCTATGTACTCCTGTAGTCCCCCAGATATTACCCCTGAACGTATGCAATCACCAAGGCATTACCTATGTACTCCTTTAATCCCCCAGACATTACATTTGCACTCATACAATCACCAATGCATTAACTATACACTGGTTCAATCACCCAGGCACTACCATTGCAGTCCTCTAATCACCCTGTCAGGATCTATGCACTCCTTCAATATCTTAGCCTGTACTCATGCACTTATAAAATCACCGAGGCACTACATTTACACTCCTCCAATCACTGAGGCACTAACACAATAGTACTCAAATTACTTAGCCAGTACCCATGCACTTATAAAATCACTCAGGCACTACCTATGCACTTATGCAATCACCCGGGCACTACCCTAGCCCTCCTCCAATCACCCAGGTAGTACCTTTGTTCTCATGCAATTATCTAGGCACTTCCCCTGCACTCCTTCAATCACCCAGCCACTACCCATGCATTTATATAATTATCCAGGCACTACCTTTGGACTCTTCCAATAACGCTGGCACTATCCCTGTAATTATGTAACCACTCAGCCAGTGCCCATGCATTTCTAAAATCACCTCGGTTCCTACCTTTACACACATCCAATCACTCAGGCAATACCACAATACTGCTGCATTTGCCCAGGCAGTACCGATGCACTTATAAAATCACCCAGGCACTTCCTATGTGCTTCTGTAATCCCCCAGACATCACCTCTGCATTCATGCAGTCACTCAGGCATGACCTATGCACTCCTCTAATCCTACAGACATTACCCTTGCACTCATGCAATCACTAATGCAATAGCTATAAACCGATTCAATCACCCAGGTACTACCCTTGCACTCCTCCAATCACCCTGCCAGGAACTATGCACTCCTCCAATCACTTAGCCAGTACCCATGCACTTATAAAATCACCAAGGCACTACCTTTGAACTCCTTCAATCACTGAGGCACTACCACAACAGTACTCTAATCACCTAGGCAGTACTGATGCACTTATAAAATCACCCAGGCACCTTCTATGTACTTCTGTAATCCCCCAGATATTACCCCTCAACTCATGCAATTACCCAGACATTACCTATGTACTCCTCTAATCCCCGAGACATTAGTCCTGCAATCATGCAATCACCAATGTTTTAGCTATACACTGGTTTAATCACTCAGGCACTACCCTTGCACTCCTCCAATCACCCTGTCAGGATCTATGCACTCCTCAAATCACATAGCCAGTGCCCATGCACTTATAAAATCACTCAGGCACTACGTATTCCTCCATTCACCAAGGCACCACTGTTGTTTTTGGACAATCACACAGGCACTACCCCTGCAGTCAAGCATTCACTCATACACTATCCCTGCACTCATGCAATTACCCAGGCATTATCCCTGCACTCATGCAACAACCTAGACATTATCCCTGCACTCATGCAATAAGACAGGCATTACCAAAGCACTCCTTCAATCATCCAGCCACTACACATTCACTTATGTAATGACCCAGGCAGAACCTTTGAACTCATGCAATCACCCCGGTACTATCTATGCATTGTTCCAGTAAGTCATGCATTCTTCGATGTACCAAGGCAGCATCTGTGCCTTGCTCTAATCACTCTGGCATTATCTTTGCACTCATGTATTCACCCAGGTACTACCTTTGCAGTTCTTCAATCACTCAGACAGTACACATACGCTCCTCCAATCACCCAGGCACTACCCATGCAGTCATGCAAACACCCAAGCATTACCCATGCACTTCTTTTATCACTCAGGTAGTACTCATGCAGTCCTCTAATTTCATAGACATTATCCCTGCACTCATATAATCACTCAGGCACTATCCATGAAGGTATCCATGCGCTCCGTCATGACGTGTGCACTCATTTCATTAATTGATGCACTCATTCAATCACTCAGGCAGTACTTATACACTAATGTAATCAGCAGTTACTATTCATCCTTTTCTGCAATTACCCAACTAGTATTGTTGCACTCATCAAACACCTAGGCACTACTGTTATACTTGTTCATTCATGTAGGCACTACTTTTAAACTACTCTATGCATTCAGGGTCTATTTATGCCCGTATCCATGCACACAATCTCTATGTCTGCATTATGCATTCAGTTAATGAGTATCCAATGTCTCCTTCAATTATACAAATATTACCCTTGCACTCATACAATCATCCAGGCACTACCCATGGAGTCATGTAATCACTGAGATACACCCATCATATATCTTAGCTGTAAGTCTTAACCTATTGCAGAAACCATTTATACATATTTATATACCTTTTGGTAGCAATATCATATATTAAAGTAATATATAAATGAATGAATGTATACTTGTGTTTTATATGTCTAGCATCTTCAGGTGCATAATATGTATCACAATACATGTGCAAGTAGAGATATACCTTAGTTACAAAACCATGCAGACCTTAAAACCTGACAGCTTGCTGTTCAGATTTGTAGCAGATTATGTGTTATACTTGAAGTGTAGCTTTCCACAGACTGATATAAAGTAGCGTTATAATTGATTCTTCTCTTAATATGCCCTAAACCTCACTTTTGTGCTGGGCCTAGTGAAAGATATAGTAGCAATCTTTCATATGCCTCTGGTGTAGGTCTCACAATCTTCTTAAAAACATGCATGCATATGTCTGTACCTTTTGTTAGTAGTATCATATATCAAAGAAATATACAAATAGATGTATACTTGTGTTTTATATGTGTAGTATGTTCAGATATATAAGACATATTACAATACATGTGCAAGTTCATGCATATCTTAATCAGAAGACCATGAAGATGTAAAACGTTGAGAGACGTGCACTTCATATTTCAAAGAGACACTTAGATTTATTTAGTGCACTTCAAGTGAACTTTTCCAGAGATTCTTACAAAGTATCATAATCACTCATTTGCCACTCATCATATGTTAAATATTAGTTTTCTGGTTCTGCTGCTTTACTATTTTACTAGTAGTTAGGTAATGAACATAGTAAAAATAAATAACTAAGAATCAAGAGAAGTGCAGACAGAAGCAATAGAGGTGCAGAAGGAGGCAAGAGAAGTACACAAACAGGCAAAAGAAGTGCAGAAAGATCCAAGAGCAGTGCAGAAAGAAGCAACCAAGGTGCAGAAGGAGGCAAGAGGGGTGCAGAAGGAGTGATGAGAGGTATAGCAATTTGCAGGAGAGGTTTAGAAAGAAGCAACAGAGGTGCAGAAGGAGACAAGACAACTGCAGAAAGAGGCAAGACAGTTGCTGAAATATGCAAGAGAGGTGCATAACAAATAAACAGCGGTGCAGAAAATTCAAGAGAAGTGCAGAAAGAGGGAATAAGGATGTAGAAAGAGGTAAGAAGGGCAGAAAGAGTAACAGAAGTGCAGAAAGAAGCAATAGTGGAGTCAAAAGTAAGAGAGGTGCAGAAAGAGGAAAGTGGGGTAGAGAAAGAGGCAAGAGAAGTGCGTAAAGAAGGAAGAGAGGTACAGAAAGGGCCAAGAGAGGTACAGAACGAGGGAAGAAGGGTGCAGAAAGAGGCAACAGAGGTGTACAAAGAGGGAAGAAGGGTGTAGAAAGAGGCAACATGGGTACAGAAAGAAGCAAGAAAGGTACAGAAAGAAGCAAGAGAAGTACCCAAACAAGCAACAGAGGTGCCGAAAGAGGCAATACAGTTGCAGAAAGAGTCATGAGAGGTTCAGAAAGAGGGAAGGAGAATGTAAAAAGAGGCAAGAGCTGTGCATAAGAAGTATTAGAAGTGTACAAAGAAGCAAGAGAAGTGCAGAAAGAAGAGAGGTGCAGAAAGAGTGAAGTGAATTAGAGAAAGAGGCCAGAGAAGTACAGAAAGAAGGAACAGAGGTGCAGAAAGAGACAAGAGATGTAAAGAAAGAGGGTAGAGGGATGCAGAAAGAAGCAAGAGGTGTGCATAAAGAAGTAAGCGTAGTGTAGAAAGAAGCAACAGAGGTAGAGAAGGAGAAACATGAATGCTGAAAGAAGCAAGAGGAGTGTCAACATTTGTAAGAAAGATGAAAAAAGAAGCAAGACTAGTGCAGAAAGAATCAACAGAGGTGCAAAAAAACAGACAGGAGGGGTGTAGAAAAATGGAACAGGGGTGTAGAAAGAGACACGAGAGGTGGAGAAACAGGCAAGAGAACTGCAGAAAGAGGAACAGGGGTGCAGAAAGAGGCAAGAGAGGAGCAGAAAGAGGGTACAGAGGTGCAGTAAGAGGCAACATGGGTGTACAAATAAGGTAGAGGGGTGCAGAAAGAGGCAACAGAGGGGTATAGAAAGAATGAATAAAAGTGCAGAAAGAGAGAACAGGGGTGGAGAAAGAGGAAAGAGAGGTGTAGAAAGAGGGAAGAAGCATATAGAAAGGGGTAATAGTTAGGTATTGAGTATAGGCAAAAACAAAGCAGCAACCCTTCACATGTTTCTGCTGTAAGTTTCACCATCTTTCTGAAACTATGCATGTACGTTTTGCTACTGTACTATATATAAAAGAAGCATACAAATAAATGTATACTTCTGTTTTATATGTAAAACATCTTCAAATGTATGACACATATGAGAATACATGTGCAAATACAGACATACCTCAATCACACCTTCATGCAGGCCTTAAAAGTTCACTGCCTGCACTTTAGATTTGATTTGGGTAGCAGTAGAGAAATTATTTAATTGTGCTCTGTGATTCTGTTGTATAGGTTGTGATGTCTTCTAATTGTAGGAATTGTGCAGTGTCTGACATAGCTTTGGAATGCAATTAAAAATATTCCTATATTTATACATGAGAATATTTGTAGACAACAAAAAAAACAGTACTATTTAAGGCGATAGAAAAGCAGAAATTAGATGAAGTACAACAGGTGACAATGAAGAAAAAGTCTTCTGGTAAGAGAACTAAAGAATTTGTTAAAAGACTTTTAAAGAATGTAGTTAATTTCCAAAATGGGGAAAAGATAAAGAAAAGTAATACAACCAATCAGAAGTAAAAGAAAAAAGGACAAATTAATGGAAAATCAGGTTATGGGAAAGCAATCTATGTTGAAAGAAGGATGAAAGAATATAAAGACATTAGGAAGAGAATGTATAAAAATAGAGTACTACAAAATTTATTGAAAGATTGCAAAAAATATAAAAGAATATCAGCATTTTACAATAAAAAGCAACAGATTGAAAGTGTATTTGAAAATGCTTTTGAATTGAAAAGAAGATTGTTTATATTAGTATTGGAGAGAATGAACACATTAAATAAAACAATGCACTTTATGAGGGAGAAAAGTAAAAGAAATAGACTAGTTAATAGAACTAACTTTGCAAAAGAAATTCGGGTGAATGGAAGCACACTTCTAGTACTGAACCTTCTTTACTGAAGAAAGCTATTTTCAACTAAATACATTAGTTCAAGCAGTTGATACCAGTGGCCATTGTTGTTATGAGGTTAAAAATGGTTGTCCAATTGAAAAACAAAAGATGGTTCCTAGAAATGCGGAAGAAATAATAGCTGAAGAAGTTCAGGGGAGATGTACACAAGCTTCAGTGTGTAAGTGAGATTTTAGTAGTATTCATCAGGAATCTATTGATATATTACAACATTTCTTATGAGATTATGGTAAAAAAAGTGTTAAACAGTAGATTAAAATGATGCAAGGACTAGACTCTTGTAAAGTGCAAAAATATACTAACTTGCAGGGTCATTCTCTACCTTTTCTTTCTAGAAAAGTATGTCGAAGTACTTTTCATCATTTAAGAATGTTAGTAGTACATCACTCAGAAATGCGGAAGTTAGTAAGAAGATTTTACTATGTAAAAACTCCTGCATTATCTTTATGTAAAAGAAACACAGCTCTTTTTGCATGGTTCAGTATTGGATGTAAAAAAAGTTTCTGATGATATACAGTTTCATTTCTTTGGTCCTCAAGAGGAGTGTAGAGAAAGTGAGAGTTTGATAAGTGTTGGTGTTGAAGAAGAGGTGTAAGATAGTACTACTGAGAAGTTTGCAGACGTATTGTTGTCAACGTCCTCACTATAGAAGTCAAACTAGGAATGTTGATGTGTATTTAAAAAGTGACAAGGAAAACAATAATAAGTGGAAGCAATTTGGTGCTTATTTGTTGGTGGAAGGTCGTTTTGAGTTGGGTAGTGATCAACGTATTTGTAAATATTGTTACAACAAATTAGAACAGAACACAATGTCAGCTAATCTGTGCACTCGTTTCAGGCTATATTTCGTATGGAGCCTAAAACAGGTCAGCTGCCTCCAACAGATTTACAAAGAGGTTTAAAAGGAAGAGTTGGGTATTTACCTTTAGATTTTAAGAAAAATATTGAAACTGTTGGTGTAGAGAGAGAGGAAAGTGAACCTGTAGTTATTCTAGTTAATATTGTACCAACAAAGAGTTGGAAAATATGGCAAGAGTTAGTAGGTGTCACCAAACTTCAAAAGGCTACATTATATCTTGTACAGAACAATATTTATTATAAAAAAAAATTTTGTGGAAGAACAAAAATATCTTTAGACTATGAAAGAGAAATTTCAACTGGCTAAATAGAAAAAGTGGACAACTTGAGGAGTGAACAAATTGATGAACTTTATAGTGTACATCCTCTACATTCAAAAGAAGTAATAGGAAACACTATTGAATTATTTCAAATTAAGAAAGCAAAGGGAAATCCCATGAGTGTATAGGAAAAATGCTTAGAAGCTCATTGTTTTACTCAGCTCTTCCCCACTGGAAAAGGTGAACGATATGATGAACGACCAGTAGAGATTCCAGCTTCAGAATATCGTACAACAAGATTGTACTCAGAAGATCCAAGATTTCGACAGTGTGTTTTATATTTATTTCACCTTCTGTTTGAAAGTGACTTGTCTGGACTTTCATATGCAGTGGACAACATGTTAAAACAGGAGTTCATCTTACACATCTGTCTGCAAAGGAATTTTTGGACAAAGTTCAACAAAGAGATGATCATTTAGAATTTCAGTTAAATAATTTGAAGGTGTGTCAACATGGTACTAATGAGTATTGGTATCATCATCACGGAGAACTTAAATGTATGTTACGCAACTTAGGAACCCCTTCATGGTTTGTTACGTTTAGCTGTGCTGAATATTCATGTGACTCGCACCCCCGCAATGCAGTACTGATGACATCACATAGTACATCACTCATGACATGGTCAGTGACATCAATGATGATATCACTGATAAAATCATCCATGTGATAATTTGATGAACCTCCTCACACCCTAATATAACTTTTCATACACCTACTCTAAAATATAGACTACTATTTTCAAAACCATAGACACACCAATTCAAGTTAGTACATACCCACTCACTGATTCATGGCTCTGTACTCACATCTACTCACATATACAGTTACTCATACATGCAGTACCTCATCAATGCAGCCACTGATATGTGCACTCATATGCCAATAAAGAACCCTCACATACCACCACTCACCCATAATTACTCACCCATCTAGTCATTCACCCAAAGAATCAATCACACTGCCATTTACTCACCCATACAGTTAGACACACACCACCTCACTTATTCATACAGATAGTAACAAATACTTACTCTCATATACAATCACTCACAGAAACACACACTTATCCATATAGCCACTCTCATACTCACTCACTCACACAATCACTTATATACTCCAACACTCACATATACTGCCTGTCACATATGCAGCTACCTATCCATACACTCACTGAAAAAGCCATGCACACACTCACTCAACTATACCGTTCCTTGCAGATGCAATCATGAACACAAACATCCAGGGATTCACCCACTCATACATCCATGCAGGGAGTCACACAGGCCCTCAGCCACCCACACAGACACTCAGGCCCCCATACAGGTACTCAGAAAACTAATTAATAACCCATACAGACACTCATATACCTACTCACCAACCTATGCAGCCACTTACACTGCAACTGACTGACTGATACACACATTTTCAAAGATTATTCACTCACCCATATATTCACTAAGACGCATTTAATGAATCACTTATGCAATCAGTTACACACCCAACTAATAATCCATACAGACACTCATACACCCTCTCATTCTTCATTACACCTTGGTGTATACATATACAAAACATAGTTAAACTTTACAGAAACACACAAACAATGTATGATGTCATCAGTGATGTCATTTGAGATATCATGAGTAATGTCATGAGTGATGTCACTGACCATGTCATGAGTGATGTTATATGTGACGTCATGAGCAGTGCATTGCGGGGGTGTGAGTTATAGTTAGCTACACTAACTATAACAGCCAAATTTATCTGGTTTTGTATGAGTGAAATGTCCAACTAACTATAACGTCCCTGAAACCTATGTTTTTTTTCAGTGAATTGTAACGTTTTTTAATGCTAAATTCTAACTGTAATGTCCCTGAAACCTTTGGTTCCTTCAGTGAATATATATATATATATATATTACCTACTGGCGGTCGCCAGTAGGTAGTTATAGTTAGGACCCCTTTTCCATAGGAAATCCGCAACATTCTATTTTGAATAACTTTGGCGCCGGTCGATGAATCCTCGCGAATTTCTCAAAATAGGTGGGGCGCTACGCTCCGCTCCTACCCTGAAAGTCTCGGGGGGATACGTCAAGCGGGGGCTGAGATAAAAGGGGGGTCCCAAAACGCGTTTTTCCCATGCATTTTTCCATAGGACCTTTAGAACGAGCTACAGCCCGAACGGCTGAACAGAATTACTAGAAATTTGGCAGAGAGGTAGTCCCTATGTCAAGGAAGTGCCTTTTGTAGGTTTGGTGTAAATCTGTTCAGTAGATTCTGAGAAAATAGCCTTTAAATCAATATATATATCTGAGCCTGCTTACGGTACGCTTACCGTACGCTTACGGTAAGCTTACGGTACGCGTACGGTGGCGTGCGCGAGCGCGATTCTGATTGGCTGTTAGATCTTAGTAAACATTCGAATCGGCCAAAACCAGGAAGCGGCGGCCGCCATTTTGTGTGTTTCACTCAGAAAAAAAAGAGTGAAAACAAGAAAAGGGGGCAATGAGGAGAGTTACAGACCCCCTTACATTTGTGAGGGGGTCAAAGAAGGACTGAAAAGTACAAAGAAAACATTTATTGATTTTTAAAAAAATCACGGGGTACGCGTACGGTAAGCTTACGGTAAGCGTACGGTAGAAAAAAAAATAAAAAAATAAATGAAATTCAGATTTAAGTGTTTAGATATTAGGGGGCTCTAAAAAGAGCCGTTGTGTTTATGAAATGATTTTTTAGTGGTACCTACAAGTAAGTACCGATGCAGAGTCTAAGGTTCAAGAGGAAGACTCTGTTCCCTTCATCATTGAAGTGCACACCATCTCCTCTATAAATGTCTTGCATGTCATAACGCAAGTTGTTGTGGTAAATGGCACCCATACCATAGTCACGGAGGAAAGCAGAAACAGATTTGTTGACGTGCTTTCTTGCTTTGTCAATCTGCGGACAGAAATGATTGGACCAGTTCCATTTTTGCCTTTGGCATATGTTGGAAAACACAAAGGCAGTTTTAGGGAAAAGTGAAAACAGTTGTGCAAAGGTGTCCTTCATAAGCATTTCCAGACCTACCCCAGTCAAAGTGCCTAGGTCATTGCCACCACAGTGCACTATTATGAGGTCAGGGTGTTGGATTTGCATGAAGGATTTCACCAATGGCATCAATTGGTGCCACTTTAACCCTCTCTGACCAATCCATTTAATGTCTACATTTGGCAAAGCAAGGTCTCTCACCATATCTGTTTTCTCTGCAAACTTTTCACTCCAGAAGACATAGCTGTGCCCTACAATCCACACTGTGAACATCTTCAAAGGAGAACTGGATGCACTCAGGAGGTGTCTTTCAGTAGAATGGCAATATGAAAAGAAAGACAGTTTGGAAATGGAGGCATACATATTTTTTTCAAAACAAAAAGAACTGATTGGCTGTTTCATACCATTCTAGAATAAAAACTAGGCTGTATGTGTAAACTAATAGAAGCATGTTTTGTATTGGTACAAAAAAATGTGTTACCAAAGAACAGTACTATGGATTTGCTGTTAGGTTTGAAAAGTCAAGCACTCTTGCTCTGTGGAATTGAAACATTGTGTGGCGAACTTCTGACCTAACTCCACACAGCAGTGTTCCATGAGCTGTTGCTATGGTAGCAGGCAGAAGTCAAGTTGGGGGAAGGGGACTAGGCAGAAGTCAAGTTGGGGGCAGGGTACTTTTGGAAAAGGGTTGGTTTTCAACCAATAGAAATGTGTGATTACATTTGAAAAAAAAGGGGAAGCACTGAGATTTGAAACTTACATGTATATGTGTGGAAAAATAGAGGGAAAGTTTGCCATTATCTGGTTCTGCTGAGAGGAGAGAGGTGAACAGAACAGAGATCCTGGCTCTGATAATCTGCTGTTTGAGTGCCACATTTCTTTCACAACTAACTAATTTTAAAGGTGAGGTTAGAGTTTGAGAGGAGATGTATATGGTAAATTAAGAAATGAATAATAGAAATGGAAATTCTTTTTGTTGAAGTTGCGTTTATCATTTTCTGTTTTGGGAGAAATTTAAATGTGAGGAACATGTAAAATAATATGGTCTATGTTTTCACGATAAATTAAGGTGTACTGGAAAAAAAAAGAATAGTTTAAGGGTTTGAGGTTGGACTCAGTAATGCAAATACATTCAGCATCACTAAGGCTGGTTGCCCTTGCTGGAATGTAGGTGGCCACCCAGGTTACACATGGTGGTGGTCTGAAAAAGCAGTTTGGACATGTGCATTTAAAAAAATCAAAAAAGTGGTTTCATAATGTGTCAGTCTGTAAAAGTGATTTTCACTTGCCAAAAAAAAAGAGCAGTAAGTGTGCTTTCAAATTGGCAAAGAAATTTCGTTTTGGGACTAATGTGAAAACATGACTCTGTGTGGAAATAGGAATTACAGGCAGAGATTTATTGCGTTTTTTTCTGGTGATTTCACAGTTGCATTAGTAGGAAAAAGGGGGAGCGATTTTTGGGGGGAAGAAGCAGACTCTTAGCACACACCCATCTGCTTGCCATGTATAATCATGCACAGTATTTACAAGCGAGTGGGGTTTTCAGGTTTCAGTCTGTAATGCAAATACATTCAGCATCACTAAGGCTGGTTGCCCTTGCTGGAATGTAGGCAGCCACCCAGGTTACACATGGTGGTGGTCTGAAAAAGCAGTTTGGACATGTGCATTTAAAAAAATCAAAAAAGTGGTTTCATAATGTGTCAGTCTGTAAAAGTGATTTTCACTTGCCAAAAAAAAAGAGCAGTAAGTGTGCTTTCAAATTGGCAAAGAAATTTCGTTTTGGGACTAATGTGAAAACATGACTCTGTGTGGAAATAGGAATTACAGGCAGAGATTTATTGCGTTTTTTTCTGGTGATTTCACAGTTGCATTAGTAGGAAAAAGGGGGAGCGATTTTTTGGGGGAAGAAGCAGACTCTTAGCACACACCCATCTGCTTGCCATGTATAATCATGCACAGTATTTACAAGCGAGTGGGGTTTTCAGGTTTCAGTCTGTTAATGCAAATACATTCAGCATCACTAAGGCTGGTTGCCCTTGCTGGAATGTAGGCAGCCACCCAGGTAACACATGGTGGTGGTCTGAAAAAGCAGTTTGGACATGTGCATTTAAAAAAATCAAAAAAGTGGTTTCATAATGTGTCAGTCTGTAAAAGTGATTTTCACTTGCCAAAAAAAAAGAGCAGTAAGTGTGCATTTAAATTGGCAAAGAAATTTCGTTTTCGAACTAATGTGAAAACATGACTCTGTGTGGAAATAGGAATTACAGGCAGAGATTTATTGCGTTTTTTTCTGGTGATTTCACAGTTGCATTAGTAGGAAAAAGGGGGAGCGATTTTTTGGGGGAAGAAGCAGACTCTTAGCACACACCCAGCTGCTTGCCATGTATAATCATGCACAGTATTCACAAGCGAGTGGGGTTTGAGGCTTCAGTCAGTAATGCAAATACATTCAGCATCACTAAGGCTGGTTGCCCTTGCTGGAGTGTAATGTGATAATTGATTTTTAGTGTTTTTAAAAAAAAAAAAAAAAAAGTACGCGCACCGTACGCGTACGGTAAAAAAAAAAAAAAAAGTTTTTAAAAACATATGTAAAAAAAAGATGAAAGATAAGGTTGGCTCTTAAAAGAACCGTTGTGTTCATGCAGGGACAGAGGAAAGAAAGAATGGGAAAATTATTCAAAGCGACAAGTGTGCTGATCTATTTTGTTGTTCACTAGGGAAATACTGGTCTCCCTATGGCAAATTAGATCTTGACAAAAGGCGCATCGAATATCAACCCTCCGAAATCGAGGGTTCATTTCCAGAGGGCCAGCAAAAGGAGATGCTCCCCCCACAGATGAAGGGCTCACCTGACCTGCAGAAGAAGGAGTCAGCTCTGCAGATGATGGTCCAGGCTGAGCTGCTGTGGATGTACTTGCTTGTCTTTCTGAAGAGTTACCTCCAAAAAGATGACCATGTGTCCTTCTGTGTACATCCTTGAGGTGTCTCTTCATGGTATGATTCCCAAAGGAATACTTCCTGTCAGGATTACCTCTTGAAAGTACACGCTGACACAGCTTGCAAGTTACTAAGGGTGCATTCACCTTTTGCTGGCCTTCAGGAAAAGTAAAATAATCCCATACATAAGAGGGCTTTTGTTTCCTCGCTCTCTGCCTCAAAACAGTGCTGCTAGTGCTAGCCTCACTCTCAGAAGAGCTCTGCTGTTCTGCCATCGTATCACAAAGACAACCCAGCTCCTTCTCCTAAGGGATCACAAGCAGAAATGAGGGGAATGGGTGTGGTGTAGGAGAGTTCTAGAACTGAAAGTAGTTTCAACCAATCAAAAGTTGTGTTTCATGATCACATGACCTACCGTACGCTTACGGTGCGCTTACGGTACGCTTACGTCAAAAGTGCGCATGCGCGTAAAAAAGACACGCGCTTGCGCGCATGCGCATAACAGACACTACCCGACACTTCCGCGTAACGTGCGCGTGTAGCGTACGCGTGCACGCGTCCCACGCGGAGTACGCGCGGCTACGCAAATTGCGTAACTATACGCAAGCAGCGTAGAAAAATTACGGGCGTTGCGTAAACCGTACGCTTACCGTAAGCTTACGGTACGCGTACTAAAAAAATAATGAAAAAAAATAAAAAAAGTACTGCAAATAAATTTTACATGTTTATTTTAAAAAATATATTAAAAAAAACATATTAAAGAATTTTAAAAATGTAACCATAGTCTTTATAAAACGTAAGAAAAATAAAATAAAAATATGTTAAAAAAAATAGAAGAAAAAAAAAACAATTAGCATTTAAAAAACCTTGCAAATTCACTGAAAAAACCATGGGTTTCACACACGTTATAGTTAGGAATTAGCATTTAAAAAACCTTAGAAATTCAGTGAAAAAACCATAGGTTTCACACACGTTATAGTTAGGAATTAGCATTTAAAAAACCTTAGAAATTCAGTGAAAAAACCATAGGTTTCACACATGTTATAGTTAGCTGGACATTGTACTCGTAAAAAACCAATGAAATTCCCCCGTTATAGTTAGTTCAGCTAACTATAACTCGCGCGCCCGCAATGCACTGCTGATGACGTCACATATTACATCACTCATGACATGGTCAGTGACATCACTCATGACATCACTGATGACATCTCAAATGACATCACTGATGACATCACTGATGACATCATCCTTGTGATAGAGTGGCAGACCTCCTCTTCCCCTAATATAACCTTTGATACACGCATTCAAAAATAGAGACTAAAATTTTCAAAACAATGGACATACCAATAACAGTTACAACAACCTCTTCAGTAATTCTAAGATCCACATACACATCCACTCATTCACCAACAGTCCTATACAGTCACTCATACATGTACTCACTTATCATATGTACTCATACACCTATACATCCTGTTACACAATGCCACTCATCCATAGAGCTACTCACACACATAGTCACTCATGCTAATAAAGAATCAAACATACATTTACTTGCATATACAGTTATACACACACCACCACACTTACTTCTACGGAAACTTACACATACTTAGTCTTTTAAACAATCACTTATAGAAATACATACTTATTCATAAAGGAACTCTTTCAATCTCTCACTCTCACATATACTCACATATATAAACCAATAGTCACATATACTAGTTTTAAACATATGTAGTTACTCATAAAGACACTATTGAGACAGTCATTCACTCACTAACACACCCATACACACACTCATCCACCCATGCAGTCCTGCACACATGCTCTGTTCAACACATACAAACAGTGAGTCACTCATTCATGCACCTATGCACTACGTCATACCCCCCCACCGAACCATGCAGACACTCAGACTAATACTCAAAAAACCAACTAATAACCTATATAGACACCCATGTAGCTACTCACCAACACATGCAGCCACTTATACACAAAGTGAAAAAATGATACAGATATTTACATATTTAAATATTACTCACTAAGCCATGTATTCACTATGATACACTTAATGAGTCAGTTACACAATCAATTTTTCAAAAAGAAATCATCCATTTAGACAGTAATATACCCATTTATTCTTCTATCAACCTTGAGATATACATATATAAAACATATTTAATTTTCAGAAAAACACACATTCACTGGATGATGTCATCAGTGATGTCATCAGTGATGTCATTTGAGATGTCATCAGTGATGTCATGAGTGATGTCACTGACCATGTCATGAGTGATGTAATATGTGACGTCATCAGCAGTGCATTGCGGGCGCGCGAGTTATAGTTAGCTGAACTAACTATAACGGGGGAATTTCATTGGTTTTTTACGAGTAAAATGTCCAGCTAACTATAACATGTGTGAAACCTATGGTTTTTTCACTGAATTTCTAAGGTTTTTTAAATGCTAATTCCTAACTATAACGTGTGTGAAACCTATGGTTTTTTCACTGAATATATATATATATATTCACAGAAAAAACCATAGGTTTCAGGCACGTTATAGTTAGGAATTAGCATTTAAAAAAACCTCAGAAATTCACTGAAAAAACCATAGGTTTCAGGGGTGTTATAGTTAGCTGGACTTTTCACTTGTACAAAACCATTGAAATTCCCCCGTTATAGTTAGTTCAACTAACTATAACTCGCACGCCCGCAATGCACTGCTGATGACGTCACATATTACATCACTCATGAAATGGTCAGTGACATCACTCATGACATCACTGATGACATCTCAAATGACATCACTGATGACATCACTGATGACATCATCCAGTGAATGTGTGTTTTTCTGAAAATTAAATATGTTTTATATATGTATATCTCAAGGTCGATGGAAGAATAAATGGGTATATAAGTGTCTAAATGGATGATTTGTTTTTGAAAAATTGATTGTGTAACTGACTGATTAAGTGTATCATAGGGAATACATGGCTTAGTGAGTAATGTTTAAATATGTAAATATCTGTATCAGTCTCTCAATTTGTGTATAAGTGGCTGCCTGGGTTGGTGAGTAGCTACATGGGTGTCTATGTAGGTTATTAGTTGGTTTTTTGAGTATCAGTCTGAGTGTCTGCATGGTTCGGTGGGGGGTATTACGTAGTGCATAGTTGCATGAATGAGTGACTCACTGTTTGTATGTGTTGAAGACAGCATGTGTGCAGGACTGTATGGGTGGATGAGTGTGTGTATGGGTGTGTTAGTGAGTGAATGACTGTCTCAATAGTGTCTTTATGAGTAACTACATATGTTTTAAACTAGTATATGTGACTATTGGTGTATATAAGTGAGTATATGTGAAAGTGAGAGATTGAAAGAGTTCCTGTATGAATAAGTATGTGTTTCTATGAATGATTGTTTAAAAGACTAAGTATGTGTAAGTTTCCGTAGAAGTAAGTGTGGTGGTGTGTGCATAACGATATATGCAAGTAAATGTGTAAATGAGTACATATGATGAGTGAGTACATGTATGAGTGACTGTATAGGACTGTTGGTGAATGAGTGGATATGTATGTGGATCTTAGAATTACTGAAGAGGTTGTTGTAACTGGTATTGGTATGTCCATTGTTTTGAAAATTGTAGTCTCTATTTTTGAATGTGTGTATCAAAGGTTATATTAGGGTGAGAGGAGGTCTGCCACTCTATCACATGGAAGATGTCATCAGTGATGTCATCAGTGATGTCATTTGAGATGTCATCATTGATGTCATGAGTGATGTCACTGACCATGTCATGAGTGATGTAATATGTGACGTCATCAGCAGTGCATTGCGGGCGTGCAAGTTATAGTTAGCTGAACTAACTATAACGGGGGAATTTCAATGGTTTTGTACAAGTGAAAAGTCCAGATAACTATAACACCCCTGAAACCTATGGTTTTTTCTGTGAATGTCTGAGGTTTTTTTAAATGCTAATTCCTAACTATAACGTGCCTGAAACCTATGGTTTTTCTGTGAATTTCAAAGGTTTTTTAAATGCTAATTTCTAACTACGCCTACAGAGATAGGACATGTGAAGAAATAAGAATAAGTTTAAGAAAAAATGCACAGAAAGAAAAAAAAGAAGTGCAGAAAGAAGCAACAGAAGTCCTCAAAGATGAAGAAAAGTGCAGGAAGAAGGATAACGTGCAGAAAGAACAAAAAGAAGAGCAGAAAGAAGCCTTGTTGCAAAATCATCCTGTACCCTCAACTTTTTCAGACGGATACTGGTGGTAACTGAGTCTGACTAACCAGTCCTAGAGCCAGTGCTATGTTAAAAGACACTTAGAATACAGTGAAAACACCTACATACACTAGGGAACATTATGCGTTGGGGTCCCCCTGTGATTAGCATGTCCTCCTCTGTAAGCCCCTAGTATACAATAGGGCAGGGGGATTAAAACTACCTCTTAAAACAGGATACAGGGCGTTTTTGCACACGTTAACTCAGGCCCCGTCCCCTCCCTTCACCACTGTGTAAACACGCAATGTGTCCGTTTTTAGTTGGGAGATTAAGTTAAGAATCCTGAAGGTCCCTAGGGTCCAACTAGCCCACTAGGTACCTCCAGTAAGTGCCACAGAGCTGCGTTGCAGAGAGGTGTAAAAAGTGGCACGGCCTGGACCACCTCTCTGCAATGCAGCTCAGTGGCGCTTACTGGAAGCACTTGGTGGGCTAGTTAGCCCCCAGGGGCTCTCAGTATGGAAGCGAAATTATATCCCCAATTTAAAACGTGCCATAGTGCCTGTTTGCACACGTCACCTCAGGCCCGTCCCCTCCCTTCACCACTGTGTAAACGCGCCCTGTGGCTGTTCTAAGTTGAGAGATTAAGTCCCCTTGAATCCTAAGGGTCCCTAGAGTCAAACTAGACCACTAGGTACCTCCAGTAAGCGCCACAGAGCTGCGTTGCAGAGAGGTGTAAAAAGGGGCTTGGCCTCAGAACACCTGTCTGCAGCGCAGCTCCCTGGCGCATACTGGAGATGCCTGTTGGGCTAGTTGGCCCTCAGGGAACCTCAGTATTAAAGAGGAATTAATTCCCCAACTTACAACTCGCCAGGGGGCGCGTTTGCAGAGTGCTGCAAGGAGGGGGCGTCGCCTCCGGCACGATGCCAGTCTTTTATTTATTTTAATTTTTTAAGAAGGGGGGCTGTGTGGTTCCCCTTCTTATTCTAATGTATTGGCCCTGATGACCCCATCCCCCAGGGCCTGTCTCCAAATTATATTTTTTTACCCCAATCCCCAGGGCCGGCCACTGTTTTTTATTATTTTAAAAAAATATATATTTATAGACACACCTAGGACATGCTGGACAAACCGTACGTACCTATCACCATGACGATTTGCGTGATATTCATTAAAAGGCGACTATGCATACAATGAATCCACGTGGAATGTATTTACACCACTAGTGAAGCTCTGACATGTCTGATGCCCTACCGTGCCTAATCCCGGTAGACACCCTTGTTGTTTATTTATACAAACATGGGTAGCTATTGACGGGCACATTTAATACACATGCACACCAAGCCATTCAAAGGGGATTAGACAAAAATTCGACCAAAACTATGCAAGAAACCCCCCTCACGATTAATAAAACACACATCCACTGCCGGATGTGTAATACTTTTTATTTTACTCTCTGGAAAGGGGACGAACATCACTTGAGAGTCACAGCGCGCTCTTGGCAGAGCCCAATGCTGTGTTACACCCACCATTGCCTGCTGAGTGCCACACACCTCTGTGTTGTATTCCACTAGCTAGTGCATATGCTATGACACTCTCTAGCCCATGTGCACTGTAACACCACCCCATGAATATGTCATGCCACACTTGTCTTCGCACAGGTTATATTGCCCCATCTAACGTGCCTTCCTCGATGCCTATGTTATAACGCACAGTGCTATGCCATACATATTACAATATGGGATCCATATCTTTGTCACAGTGCATATGCAACGTTACACTCCCCAGCACATATTTTATATTACAACTTTAGAGACTAGTTAGGTTACACAACACTGCCCTGTGCATATTACACTCCAAGGCGCATATCGCATAGCACCCGCTAGTGCCTGTGCTATCTCGCGCTCTCCAATGAATCTGTCATTGCGCACAATGTATTGCATATTATATTTCACGCCCGGTTCATCTTATATCACACTTATTGGTGCATAGTTTATACCATACACTAGATCTAGTTTTCATTTTCAATCGTGCTCTCAGGACTATGTTCTATATAACACTGTGTTCACCTACCCTTTTCACGGGCATTACATTTTGCGATAGGGGGTGGAGGGTCAGGGGGTGTTTCTGCCAAGTGAGCCCGGAGTCACAGTCACAAACGTCCTCTTCTTCCTGAATAAAAGTGAGATTATGCTGTATACTTGTTTATATTTTAAGTAGTTCACACAGACACACGTTTTAGAAACAATAAAGTTCCTAATACCCGCCTTCTCTGAACAGTTAGCTTGCTGCCCCATCCCCCTCCTCCCTATCCTCTGTTGTGTGAATCCATGGACTAGCCTCCTCCCTCCTGCAATGCATGGTCTGATGTGCTGCCACTCCCCTCAATTTAGTATGATGTACCAGTCCACTCCTCCTGCCCTCCATTGCCCAATTCTATGTCCCATCATTGACCTCCTGCTTAAACTCTGTGCTTAGCTTGCTGCCCTTATTCTCCTTCCCCCTGCCCTCCAATGTCTTTGTGCACGCCCCTGCTCCATCCTTTTTGCCCACCATGTTCCATGGACCTGCCACTCCTATCTACTCTGAGCGTTCTGTTGAGCTTCCACTCCCCTCCCACCTGCCTAGCATTGTAAGATGACTCTAACCTGTCCCTGCCACCTCCACCCTGCCTGTCCACATGACAAGACAAGACAAGACAATTCTTTATTGTTTGATTAATTAAAATCTTACAATATTTCCAATACCAAGACATATTTAGTAAATATATTACATTTAAATATAAAAAGAACTATTATAACCTAAAATTTTACTTTAACAAATTTTTCATAAAAACATTTTTTGTTTTTTCTATTTTATACTCCCAGTTTTATAGATGCAATCTTTAGGAACTTTACAAAGGCAACGTTCATGACTATATCGTTCGAATGAAGACAGACTTTAAATGCCTGTCCACATGTCCTTGTTCCACGCATGTTAAAATGAGGTTTCAGTAACGTGCATCTTTCATTTCGGAGTCCTGGACAAATACATAAAAGGTGGACAATATTCTCTTCTCCACTTTTACAAAGTCTGCACAATGTACCGCTACTAGCTTTTTTCCACGGAGGGACATGACTAAGGCCAGGTAAAATTCCAAATCTTGCTCTCATAAGGCATTGTTTACTTTTTTCAGACCAAGGTGTCTCCAAGTATTCTTGTACTTTCTTCTTTTCGTATCCGTTTATTACTGACCATGAATGTTTTCTTTTTGCTAGTGTATCTTTATCCTGTATAAGTGAAAGGTAATTAGTTGTTCGATTTACTAATTTTTTAAAGGATCCATTGCTTATCGTGTTGTTCCAGATAGGCATTAGTGCAAACTCTTCTAATGCATCGTTGAGATATTTCCTTACGACTGATTTGGTATTCTTATTGATTTCTTGCCAAAGTAACTGAGATATATGATTATCATGGTCATTCTTGATCCTGTACCACGTTTTAATAAATTGGCCTTTTCTTGCAATAACTTGGTTAGTTAACCCGAACTCCAGTCTAATTTGTGCTGGGGAAGCGTTATTCGGGAGATAGAAGAGGGATTTATATGTTTTTGAAAGAACCTTATTTAACAGTTCTGCATCCGTCCCCATTAATGCCTCACTACCATATGTTATTGTTGGGAGCAATTTAGCCCCTATAATTTTCAAAAGCGGCCCATATGTCAGAGTTCCAAGCGATTTCTGTGCTATCTTGAATGCTGCAGTTAGCGAGTTAGCTTTCCTTTGTATGTCAATTTTTTGTGATTGATAGTTTCCATTTTGGTCAAATAGTACACCCAGATACTTGTACACTTCTATTTGTTCCAGTTGGGTGCTTTCCATATACCTTTTATTTTTTGTCTCAGTTTTGTATTCCTAGTGACCACCATGATTTTTGTTTTGGATTCATTTATTACCATTCCATTTTCTTGTGCATACAAAACTGTTCTGTCAATTAAACGCCGAAGACCTATTTTGGTATGGCTTAGAAGAATGGCGTCATCTGCATACATTAGGTCAGTTATCAGCTTGTCCCCTAGCTTCGGAGGATGTGCATTGAGTTCATCTAGGTATCCTGCTAAATCTCCTAAAAATAGATTAAAAAGTAGGGGAGCCAACACACATCCCTGCTTTAACCCATTTGTTGCGGGAATTTCCTTAGTTAGTGATCTGCCATCCCCCATCCTTACTTTTACCCAGGTTTTATTGTGTAACAATTGAATAAGTCTTAACAGTTCAAATGGAATGTTTCTTTCAATAAGTTTTTTCCACAATAAATTCCTTTGCACACAGTCGAAAGCAGATTTAAAATCTACAAAGCACAGATAGAGGGGCATTTTTTCTCTCAGAGATTTTTCAATTAGTAGTGCTAACGCCATAATGTTTGTCATTGTTCCAAGTCCCTTAATAAAGCCAGTTTGATTCAATGGCAAGATCTTATTTTCTGCTACCCATTCATTTAGTCTAGTTAATAATATTCCTGCGAAAAGTTTGGCATCTGTATCTTGTAGTGTGATGAGTCTATAGTTCTCCGCAAGGGCCCAGTTGCCTTTCTTAAATATAGGGGAAATTAGAGATCCTCGCCAAGACTCAGGGATGTTACCAGTTTCTATAATTTTGTTGAATACCTTTTCCAAAAAGCTCGACCAAAAGACTGGGTTTTCTTTGAAAAGGGCAAATGGTATCCCATTGGGGCCAGGTGCCCCATCTTTCTTCTTCTTTATTAGTTTTACTAATTCTTCTTTCGAAATTATAAATTGTTCTTGTATCACATCCCATACTATAGAGCTCTCCATTACATTCTCAGTCATTTTAGCAGCTCCCTTAATATTTAGATGTTTTTCAAGAAAAGTAACCCATTCTTTCTCTGTTAGTGTTGATGAGACTACCAATTTGCTCGGCCGTACTAATTTGTTTATAATATTCCAAAATTCTCTTGCGTTTGCTTGTTTACTTGCATGAAATAATTTGGACCACATTTCTTGTTTTGCTTGGTATTTCTCGTTCCATATTAGCTTTTTCAAGGATTGATTTAAAGATTTAAGATTGTTCAAAATTTCATCATTTGTTGCTGTGGTTTTTATTTGTCTTCGAATCTTATTTCGATCTCGTTTTAATTTTGCTATTGTATACGGAAGATTCATATACGAGTCCTTTCCTTCTTCTTTCCATTTTGCGATCCTTTTATTGTAGTTAACCTGGGTTTGGGGTTTCACTATTTTCTTAGTGAATTCCACCCACTGTTCAATTGGAGTTTCTGTTGTATTTTCAGTAAAGCAGGTCTTAATAATGTTCTCAACTTTTTCATTCATACTGTCTTTATTCAATTTATTCCAAATTAGTTTTTTATAATTGATAGTTCCAATATACCCCGGCACAGTATGATACGGTTGGTTAATATTGTGCCTAATATTAGTATTTATTATCTGCTGACAGTGATCACTATCTCCAACTTTAAGTAATCGACATGAATTTATGTTTTGAAATAAATTGAGTGATACCATTGTATAATCAATCCTAGTGCTTGCATTGTGTGCAATATAAGTATGTGCAGGGGGTATATCCTCTTTAAATCGGCCATTAAGGACTCGCAATCCCAATGCTTCTATATCCTTGATGAATGTTCTACCGATTTGATTTCGTGCTTGGCTAAATGTGACTCCTTGATAGTCCTGCTGTGGGATTGACCACTGAAGGTCTTGTAATTGAGAGACATCATCTCTATTAAACGGTATTAACAAGTTAAGATTAAAATCACCAGTCATCACATAGTCCACCAATGGATTTTCTAGGATTAATTCCAGTAGTATGGTATTAAGGGTTGCACATATGGTTGCTCTACTTGTTTTTGTTGGATGGATATATACATTGATCATAATCAATGACATATCCTTTTGATCTGAGTTTTTATATTTTAGTTTAACTATGAGTATGTTTTTACTATGTGTAGTGAGTTGCTCGTGTTCAGCTTTTATAGAACTAGAAATAAAAGTTGCTAACCCTCCACTCGGGCGTCCATACCTATGAGTTTTACTTGCATTTTCAAAGTATCCAACATAATTCTCTGATACAAAGGGGTTAGTTTCCCAGGTTTCCTGAAGGAATAGAATGTGACACGGTGATGGAATGGACCTTATTTGTGCATTGGTAATCTTTGCCCCTACTCCGTTAATATTCCATGAACACATTCTCAACTCTGTTACTTTAGTTGAGGGGATTGGAATATTATTCCTTCATTGTTCTGTATTACTATGCAAGGCCTGTGTAATCCATTTTTCGTTTATTCGTATGGATGATTCTATTATGGAAGGTGATGATGCCTCTCTTGATGTACTTGTGGATCTCCCCCGGGCATTCCTCAATACTGTTCCTTTTTTAATGGTATTTTTTTCTATTTGGAGCAGTTTTGATTCACTAATAAGTGGAGTAGGATAAACTTTCGGCTCCTGCTTTTTGATAATTATTCCCCAGGCCTTGAATGTTGAAAACTCTTTTAATATTTTCTCTGATATTGTCATTGATTTTAATGTGACCAGAGTCAGTTCTTTGGTACTGTTCTCGTCGGCAATAAATTCAATGGAAATAATTAGGCCTGGGCGACAATTTCGTTCCGTTCGTGGAAATTGCGATAATTTGACATTTTCGCGTTCCGCGGAGAGCGCGAAAATGCCAAAAATTCCGGTTTCCGCAGCTTGGCGATAATTTGTTGCTTGCTCGCGCTGTAAAATAATACATTCTCGCGCGCGCGCGATCGCCTTACCTGAATCCCTGCGTTCGCCGACAAGTTTTCTTGATCCGGTCGCGTTCTCCATGAGATGTTGTATTGTTTTTAGCCATTTGCGCTATCTCGCGACAGTTCGCGCCCGCAGTGACGTCATGCGTCGCGCGATCACGTCTTTCTTCTCGCGATCATGCACCGCGAGACAACTCAAAACAAGATGGCCGCGCCCACAAGCAACCACATGGGTAAGTTGGCGACCCGCAACCATGCAGAAAATCTCGCGAACATGCCGGAAAAAAACTTCCGCATCTTCGCGATATTTCCGCTTGTTTGCGATAATTTTAAACATTTTCGCGATAATTTGCGAAAGTTAATTTCGCAAATTCCGCCCACCCCTAGAAATAATATCATCGTTCTTGATGTTGACTAAAGCTGGCGTTGATTTAAATAATCTAAGGATATTCCCTCTGTTCAATGTGTCATATCTACCTCTAGATTCGTATTCAGGTTTAAATATAAGTTGTATTTTCTCAGCTGCCAGTAGTTTTTCTTTATCAGTTTCTTCCATTATATAATTTGTTCTATTTCTGAATAGTTTTTCTCCTTTCCGTTTTTCAATTATCAGGTGGTCCCAGTATGGTAATTTGGTTTTGGGCTCTATTGTTCTTTCTATATTCAGACTTGCTACCTCATTCCTCTTGCTTTTCAAACATGCTTCTATATTCTCATTGTGATACTGATGTTGTTGATCACGTGGATTTATAGTTGTTGTTATTGGCATATCGTTGTCCTCTTGGATTCCATCTTCTTCCTTTATTGGTTCTGTAATTAGCGGTGATTTAATTGTAGTCATTTGTTTCTTTTTCATCACTTCTTGTCCTTTTATGGTTGTTTGTTTCAGTAATGATTCTTTTACAAATAATGGAAATACTTTTTTTGGTTCATTTTTCGTTGTTAGAGTAGTTCTATCTTCCATTGCTTTTTCTTGTTGTAATTCATTGTTTTTTAATGTACCATCCATTCTTGTTGACTCCTCATATTTATTATTATTAGACTTTTGATTTTTTCTTGATTTGCGTAGTTTTTTCTTTTGTCGTTTTGACATAATATAACCGTTTAGGTCTTGCTCTTTGCAGTCATAGTCTGGCTTGATTTCTGTGTTAGTTATTTCCTCTTGTGAGGTGTCCATTTGTAGAATTTCTTTTGACATATCTCTTTCATCATGTAAGTTTTCTTTTTTCTGGGGGATCCTCAATGTTTTCATCTCTTCCTTATCCACTTTTAACATACAGTTCTTTTCTTCCTTTTTTTCTATTTCCGTATCTTCCCCTTCAAATTTCCTTATATTCACTTCCTGGGTATTTTCACTTTTTATAGCCTTTTTTGTATCTTCTATTATGGTATGCAAAACATCAGGTATTGCTAAAAGCTTATCCATAAGGGGAGTACAAATACATTCAATGACATTTTTTTGTTGTTCTTTCTGGACTCTAGTTATCAAATTATTTAGTTGTGCAAGTTTGTTGTCTATCCCTGTGACTGCATTTGCCATCATTGTTAATAAGTCTATCTGAATATCCATCTTGTTTGATTGATATTTTAATGCTTCTAGAGTTAGTGTCGATGTTTGATAGAATATGTCCCAATTTATTCCAACATCCGGGATTACTTTCTCTTTCAGATCACTATCACTATCATTTGACCTAATGTTTTTTTGTTCCGTTCTTAGTGTGTAATCCAATGTATGGTTGGTATTTACTTTTGTGTATACATTATCAGTTATTTTATTAGTTGATCTGATCTTAATTTCTTCAACTATTAACTGAGGTTTTTTTTTAATTTCCACATTTGCTTCTATCGGTATTACTAGTCGCCTTGATCCCATCGTGCCACTTTTAATCTCCTGTATATCCAATATTTCCAAATCATCTAATCCAATTGGTTTTTCATTTTTTATATCAGGATGGATGGGTATATTTAGGATATCCTGGTCCGAAATTTGAAATTCCAGCTCCTTCCTTTGCAGGTTGCAATCTCCGTTTTGAGGAGTACTTTGGATGATTTGCCTACTATATTTTTCCGTACTTATCGGCTTTATTGGAGTCTGTAGTTTATCGTTTTCCGTATCCTTATCCATAGTGATAAGAGCACCAGCAGGGTCTTTCATAAATTCAAACTTATTAGGGATTTTTCCAGATTTTGCGAACATTCTGGCTATTGGGGAAATTAAAGTTTGATTTGCACCCTCCATCTTCACTTTTACCTTTGGCTGTTGTATTTTCTTAGTACGTCTGACCGTTGTTCCCGTTATTCTCACTCTGCCAGAACGCATATTTCCTTATTTTCTTCCTATAGAGAGCTTTGATTTTGGCGAAGGTGGTATGCACAGATTCCCTTCCCCAATGTGCAATAAACTGGGTGGTATATATATTCTCCTCTGTTTACCGCTCAGATTATACACCACTCGCCACTTCTCATTCAGCCTTCAGCCTTCAGCCTACCTGGTTTAATTGCCCTGTAATAGTTGACAGCTGCCTTCCAGGAGGGAAAGCAGAGACAAGGACAGAATGAAGAAACCGAACACTACCTCCGAACACTGTAGCAATTGTAGCACAGGACCTCAAATAATTGTTGGTGATAGAGGGCACCCTTTGCTATCTCCGCCTAGTTCACCTGGATCAGGTTATACAGGTTATCTATGCTGTACATAAGAACTTTCAATGTTATTCCAAAACCTTGCTCCCTCAGTACACAGTATACTGTTCACCGTTCTCAGTTCGCAAATTCTCAGTCAGTCGTTCATGCACAGTTCGCAAAACACAGTCATCTACAATTGTACTCACTGAATTCACTGAACTGCTGTGAAGAGGAGAGCACCGAGAGTGGAGGAGCGGATGAGAGCACCAGTCGAGCACCAAACGAGCACCAATTGAGCACAAGGTGAAAGGGGAGATGGCTCGACTCCCTGGCTCCCTGGCTCTGTTATCTCAATACTGGCTCTGTTATCTCAATACATGCTCCCCTTACAGCTGCTTACAGCTGCTTTTTTTTTTCCGTTGCGTCAAATTCCAGTCGCCTTTTGTAAATCTTCTGGCGTCCTCCTGGACACCCTGGAACCAGGAACCAGACAAACCGGAGAAACCGGAGAAACCCCCAGCAACCTCGTCTGCCGCAGAACCACCTTTTCCACCAAATGCGTGAGGCTCGGTGCGGTGGGGTGGGAGCAGCGGCGGTGGCGGTGACAGCCAGTCCTCCAGGCGCTCAGCTCGGCACAGGGCACAGGGCACAGGAAACAGGGGCAGAGGCCGCAGCAGGCCGCAACACCCCCGCCACCAGCAACAGCAGCTGCTCACCCAGCCTCGGGGCCGGGGGCGCGTCCAACGTCCACGTCCAACCTGACCGACCGACCAGGTCCGAGTGTCGAATCCTCGCTCAAAGCGCTCCGTTAGCTCCCTCTAGCGACCAGTTGCCGTTTGTCAGTACCAGTAAGCAAGTACGACAAAGAAGTAACTTGCTCTCTATGACTACCTGTCCACATGCCATGCCCCTATCCTCTTCCTCCTGTCCTACATGGTCCATTGTACTGCCACACCCTTCTGCCCTCCATGGTCTGTTGTGCTGCAACTGCTCCTCCTGCCTGCCCCGTGCGGTCTGTTGTGAGGCCCCTTCCCCTGAACTTTCTTGTCTGTGCACAGGTCCTGACCCTCCCTTCTATCCTCCATCGTCCTTTGTGCATGCCCCTGCACCCTCCTTCTTGCCCATCATAGCCATTGTGCTGCCACTAACCCTCCCACTTGCCATGCATGGTCTTCTGTGCTTACATTGCCCCTCCCACCTTCCCTGTGTGGTTAGTTAGCTGCCCCTGACCCCCTCCCACCTTCCCTCCATGGTCTGAGTGTATGCCATCACAGTCTCACTGTTGCTCTTCATGGTGTGTCTTGCTTCTAGTGCCCATCCTGCCTGACCTCCATGGCTATCTGGCTGCTCCTGCCCTGCCCCCTTGCCCCAGCCCTCTGTTTACATGTGCAGACCCCTACTCCCTCCCTCCTGGCTTGTTTGTTCCATTGTAATGCCCCTGATCCGTCCCTCCTGCCCTTTATGGTCTGTTATGCTGCAGCTTTCTCTCCTGTCTGTCCATTATGGTCAGCTAGCTACCATTGCCTCTTGCCCCTCTGTTCTCTGTTGTCCATGTGCATGGTCCTGTCCCCTCCCTCTTGCTTTCTATGGATTGTTGTGCTGCACTCCCGTCCCGCATGCCCTGTGTGGTGTATTGTGCTGCTGCAAACCCTGATGCCTGCCCTGCAGGGTCAGTTTGGTGCACCTCTCCATGTCCCTCCTGTCCTCTGTTATCTAAGTCCATGTCCCTACCCCATTTTCTTCCATGATCCAATGTACCATACTTGCAAACATTTTGAACTTGGTAAGAGGGAGATTTTGAAAAAAAACTGGGGTATTGATTTTCCCCTTTGAGTTACATTGAAAAAGAGGAGATTGTAGACAGGAGACAGATCAAATAAAGCCCATTTGAGCTTAAAAACATTGGACGTTTCCTGGCTGAATCGGGTCTGTTGGCATGTATGGTTGTACTACCATTGCCTCTTCCTTCTGCCCACAATGGTCTATTACATTGCCACAGCCTCTCTTGCAAGTCCTGTATTGTTGGTTTGTTGCCCCTGCCCCCCTTTCCACTGCCCTCCATAGTCTGTTGTGCTGCCACGGCCCTTCGTGCCTGCTCAGTGTGGTTAAATTATTGCCTTTGCACCCTCCTACCTGCCTTCAATTTTCAGAGTCCGTGCCCCTGGCCTCTGCCTCTCAACAGTATCCTAATGAACAACTAGATTGCTAACATTCTATATTTATTACAAAAGTGTGGAACGCCTGACGTCATCTTGATGTAATCAAAACTGTAATACCTAGAGCATTTCCTTTAGAATTTACATATATGAGAGGGTCTTATTGGCATCAAAATTATGGTTAGTGCTCTAAAAGACTAAAATAAGGACATATTTTCTGAGTTTTCAAATAGCGACAAAGCACTTTTAAATTATTTGTTATCTTTATGATTTTTTTTTCCAGTTGACCACTTGATTAAATGTTGCACTTAGGGGAGAGGATGTGGTGTTACTTCCAGAACCGCAGACTTTGCAACTGGGGAACCAGGTTGGAGTTTCTGCTTCAGCTCGACATTCTGTGATTCTGGTCAAATCACTTAGTCTCCCCATGTCTACAACCAAAATGAATTTGTTCTTGTGTGATGTAACCAATGCTCATGTAAAGCACTCCAATACCTGACAAGTCTGCACTATATAACACTGCAAAAACACAAAATAATAAGTGTTTTGCACACTTCTGTCATTGGGCTATATTTGGGCTACATCTGGGTGATTTTGGGCTCTATTTGGGCTCTTTTGTCTCCGGTGGCCATCCTGGGAGATTTATTTGTTATGAAGTTTCCTAATTTCCTCATGTACTGCAGTCTCCTCAGTAGGAAATGCTTTCAGTTTTTTAATTTGATTCCATCATGAAGGTATTCAGATATGTCACACATTTGCCATAAATTCTGAATGTTAGCACTCTAGTTGATCATTAGATCACTGTAGTAAAACTACTGTTCACCATGGAAGTCTGCTCCTGGTATTAAAAGTGCATGTTTCAGTCTGCATGTCAGAATTTTTTAATGAAATAGAAGAGGATTTGAGAAGTCACTCAAAATGTGCCCTCATTTTCTTTCTTCAGCATTAATCATAATTTCTATGGCAAAATGAACCCCCTCATTGTGTTCCTTTTTAAATTAAATGTTTTAAGTGTTACCAGTTTATTCAAATCAAGATGGCTTCAGGTGTGCCATACTTTTGTCATAATGAAGACAGTAAGCGCTCTAGTTGTTTTTAAGAACACTCTGGGACATTCTGTCATTGGGCTATACTTGGGCTACATCTGGGTGATATTTGGGCTACATTTGGGCTCTTTTGTCTCTGGTGGCCATCTTGGGAGACTTATTTGTTATGAAGTTTCCTAATTTCCTCATTTACTGCAGTCTCCTCAGTAGGAAATACTTTCAGTTTTTTACTTTGATTCCAAAGGCATTCAGATGTGTCACACATTTGCCATAAATTCAGAATGTTAGCACTCTTTTGCTCATTAGATCACTGTAGTAAAGCTACTGCTCACCAGGGAAAACTGCTGCTGGTATTGAAAGTGCATGTTTCAGTCTGCATGTCAGAATTTTTTAATGAAAACTATAACTATCTACTGGATATGGCGGTCGCCAGTAGATAGTTATAGTTAGGACCGTGTTTCCATAGGAAATCCGCAACATTCTATTTGGAATAACTTTGGCGCCGGTTGACGAATCCTCGCAAAATTTTCAAAATAGGTGGGGCGCTCCGCTCCGCTCCTACCCTGATAGTCTCGGGGTGATTCGTCAAGCGGGGGCCGAGAAAAAAGGGGGGTCCCAAAACGCGTTTTCCCCATGCATTTTTCCATAGGACCTTTAGTCGAAAATACAGTCCGAACGGCTGAACAGAATTACTTGAAATTTAGCAGAGAGGTAGTCCTCAGGTCAGGGAAGTGCCTTTTGCAGGTCTGGTGTCAATCTGTTCTGTAGTTCCTGAGAAAATCAAAAGTAAAATCATATATATATGTGGGCGGAGCCTAACCACACATCTCATCCTGAGATCTGATTGGCTGTCAGCACTTCATCCAAGAAGTGTTGGCAGCCATCTTGGGACCAATATACATGATAGCACCTCATTAAAAAGCATTGCAGTTAATAGAAGGTTTTAAGACTTTAGTTACATTATAAATCATTTGTTGATGGTACCATACTCATTTTAGGAATTGTGGTATGTTCTAAGGTGATTTCACCATGTGAAAAAGCCTTCTGCTGGGATATCATGATTGAGAGAAAAATATTTTCTCATGCTTTTCCCACAGAGGTTTGGAAGGTGATCTATAAGCTAAACTGAGAGCTTATTTTCTGTAAATTCACATTATCTTTCTCAGTCATGTGAGAATGAATTCTGACATTCTCAGTAAAACATCTACATCGAACAAGGGTAGAGACTGTCAGTTGATTCCTTTGTGTTCTACTGCAGCTTCCCAGAGTGTTCCAAAGAACAACTAGAGCGTTAACAGTCCTACTTATGATAAACGTATGGCACACCTGAAGCCATCTTGCTTGGATTAAAGTGGTAACTCTTAAAACATTTAATTTAAAAAGGAACAAAATGAGGGGGTTCATTTTTCCATAAAAAGTATGATTAGTGCTGCAGAAAGAAAAATTAGGGCACATTTTGAGTGACTTCTCAAATCCTCTTCTATTTCATTAAAAAATTCTGACATGCAGACTGAAACATGCACTTTCAATACCAGCAGCAGTTTTCCCTGGTGAGCAGCAGCTTTACTACAGTGATCTAATGAGCAAAAAGAGTGCTAACATTCTGAATTTATGGCAAATGTGTGACACATCTGAATGCCTTCTTGATGGAATCAAAGTAAAAAACTGAAAGTATTTCCTACTGAGGAGACTGCAGTAAATGAGGAAACTTCATAACAAATAAGTCTCCCAAGATGGCCCCCAGAGACAAAAGAGCCCAAATGTAGCCCAAAATCACCCAGATGTAGCCCAAATATAGCCCAATGACAGAAGTGTGCAAAACACTTATTATTTTGTGTTTTTGCAGTGTTATATAGTGCAGACTTGTCAGGTATTGGAGTGCTTTACATGAGCATTGGTTACATCACACAAGAACAAATTCATTTTGGTTGTAGACATGGGGAGACTAAGTGATTTGACCAGAATCACAGAATGTCGAGCTGAAGCAGAAACTCCAACCTGGTTCCCCAGTTGCAAAGTCTGCGGTTCTGGAAGTAACACCACATCCTCTCCCCTAAGTGCAACATTTAATCAAGTGGTCAACTGGAAAAAAAAATCATAAAGATAACAAATAATTTAAAAGTGCTTTGTCGCTATTTGAAAACTCAGAAAATATGTCCTTATTTTAGTCTTTTAGAGCACTAACCATAATTTTGATGCCAATAAGACCCTCTCATATATGTAAATTCTAAAGGAAATGCTCTAGGTATTACAGTTTTGATTACATCAAGATGACGTCAGGCGTTCCACACTTTTGTAATAAATATAGAATGTTAGCAATCTAGTTGTTCATTAGGATACTGTTGAGAGGCAGAGGCCAGGGGCACGGACTCTGAAAATTGAAGGCAGGTAGGAGGGTGCAAAGGCAATAATTTAACCACACTGAGCAGGCACGAAGGGCCGTGGCAGCACAACAGACTATGGAGGGCAGTGGAAAGGGGGGCAGGGGCAACAAACCAACAATACAGGACTTGCAAGAGAGGCTGTGGCAATGTAATAGACCATTGTGGGCAGAAGGAAGAGGCAATGGTAGTACAACCATACATGCCAACAGACCCGATTCAGCCAGGAAACGTCCAATGTTTTTAAGCTCAAATGGGCTTTATTTGATCTGTCTCCTGTCTACAATCTCCTCTTTTTCAATGTAACTCAAAGGGGACAGGAGGAAGAGGATAGGGGCATGGCATGTGGACAGGCAGGGTGGAGGTGGCAGGGACAGGTTACAGTCATCTGACAATGCTAGACAGGTGGGAGGGGAGTGGCAGCTCAACAGAACTCTCAGAGTAGATAGGAGTGGCAGGTCCATGGAACATGGTGGGCAAAAAGGATGGAGCAGGGGCATACACAAAGACATCAGAGGGCAGGGGGAAGGAGAATAGGGGCAGCAACCTAAGCACATAGTTTAAGCAGGAGGTCAATGATGGGGCATAGAATTGGGCAATGGAGGGCAGGAGGAGTGGACTGGTACATCATACTAAATTGAGGGCAGTGGCAGCACATCAGACCATGCATGGCAGGAGGGAGGAGGCTAGTCCATGGATTCACACAACAGAGGATAGGGAGGAGGGGGATGGGGCAGCAAGCTAACTGTTCAGAGAAGGCGGGTATTAGGAACTTTATTGTTTTTAAAACGTGTGTCTGTGCGAACTACTTAAAATATGAACAAGTATGCAGCATAATCTCACTTTTATTCAGGAAGAAGAGGACGTTTGTGACTGTGACTCCGGGCTCACTTGGCAGAAACACCCCCTGACCCTCCACCCCCTATCGCAAAATGTAATGCCCGTGAAAAGGGTAGGTGAACACAGTGTTATATAGAACATAGTCCTGAGAGCACGATTGAAAATGAAAACTAGATATAGTGTATGGTATAAACTATGCACCAAAAAGTGTGATATAAGATGAACCGGGCGTGAAATATAATATGCAATACATTGTGTGCAATGACAGATTCATTGGAGAGCGCGAGATAGCACAGGCACTAGCGCGTGCTATGCGATATGCGCCTTGGAGTGTAATATGCACAGGGCAGTGTTGTGTAACCTAACTAGTCTCTAAAGTTGTAATATAAAATATGTGCTGGGGAGTGTAACGTTGCATATGCACTGTGACAAAGATATGGATCCCAGATTGTAATATGTATGGCATAGCACTGTGCGTTATAACATAGGCATCGAGGAAGGCACATTAGATGGGGCAATATAACCCGTGCGAAGACAATTGTGGCATGACATATTCACGGGGTGGTGTTACAGTGCACATGGGCTAGAGAGTGTCATAGCATATGCACTAGCTAGTGGAATACAACACAGAGGTGTGTGGCACTCAGCAGGCAATGGTGGGTGTAACACAGCATTGGGCTCTGCCAGGAGCGCGCTGTGACTCTCAAGTGATGTTCGTCCCCTTTCCAGAGAGTAAAATAAAAAGTATTACACATCCGGCAGTGGATGTGTGTTTTATTAACCGTGAGGGGGGTTTCTTGCATAGTTTTGGTCGAATTTTTGTCGAATCCCCTTTGAATGGCTTGGTGTGCATGTGTATTAAATGTGCCCGTCAATAGCTACCCATGTTTGTATAAATAAATGACAAGGGTGTCTACCGGGATTAGGCACGGTAGGGCATCAGACATGTCAGAGCTTCACTAGTGGTGTAAATACATTCCACGTGGATTCATTGTATGCATAGTCGCCTTTTAATGAATATCACACAAATCGTCATGGTGATAGGTATGTACGGTTTGTCCAGCATGTCCTAGGTGTGTCTATAAATATATATTTTTTTAAAAACAGTGGCCGACCCTGGGGATTGGGGTCAAAAAAATATAATTAGGAGACAGGCCCTGGGGGATGGGGTCATCAGGTCCAATAAATTAGAATAAGAAGGGGAACCACACAGCCCCCCTTCTTAAAAAATTAAAATAAATAAAAGACTGGCATCGTGCCGGAGGCCACGCCCCCTCCTTGCAGCACTCTGCAAACGTGCCCCCTGGCGAGTTGTAAGTTGGGGAAGTAATTCCTCTTCAATACTGAGGGTCCCTGAGGGCCAACTAGCCCAACAGGCATCTCCAGTATGCACCAGGGAGCTGCGCTGCAGACAGGTGTTCTGAGGCCAAGCTCCTTTTTACACCTCTCTGCAACGCAGCTCTGTGGCGCTTACTGGAGGTACCTAGTGGTCTAGTTTGACCCTAGGGACCCTTAGGATTCAAGGGGACTTAATCTCTCAACTCAGAACAGCCACAGGGCGCGTTTACACAGTGGTGAAGGGAGGGGACGGGGCCTGAGGTGATGTGTGCAAACACGCACTATGGCACGTTTTAAATTAGGGATATAATTTTCCTTCAATACTGAGGGCCCCTGGGGGCTAACTAGCCCACCAAGTGCTTCCAGTAAGCGCCACTGAGCTGCATTGCAGAGAGGTGGTCCAGGCCGTGCCACTTTTTACACCTCTCTGCAACGCAGCTTTGTGGCACTTACTGGAGGTACCTAGTGGGCTAGTTGGACCCTAGGGACCCTCAGGATTCAAATGAACTTAATCTCCCAACTAAAAACGGACACAGGGCGTGTTTACACAGTGGTGAAGGGAGGGGACGGGGCCTGAGTTAACGTGTGCAAAAACGCCATGTGGCCTGTTTTAAGAGGTAGTTTTAATCCCCCTGCCCTATTATATACTAGGGCCTTACAGAGGAGGTCATGCTAATCACAGTGGGACCCCAACGCATAATGTTCCCTAGTGTATGTAGGTGTTTTCACTGTATTCTAAGTGTCTTTTAACATAGCACTGGCTCTAGGACTGGTTAGTCAGACTCAGTTACCACCAGTATCCGTCTGAAAAAGTTGAGGGTACAGGATGATTTTGCAACAAGGCTTCTTTCTGCTCTTCTTTTTGTTCTTTCTGCACGTTATCCTTCTTCCTGCACTTTTCTTCGTCTTTGAGGACTTCTGTTGCTTTTTTCTGCACTTCTTTTTTTTCTTTCTGTGCATTTTTTCTTCTTTCTTCACATGTCCTATCTCTGTAGGCATAGTTAGAAATTAGCATTTAAAAAACCTTTGAAATTCACAGAAAAAACCATAGGTTTCAGGCACGTTATAGTTAGGAATTAGCATTTAAAAAACCTCAGAAATTCACTGAAAAAACCATAGGTTTTAGGGGTGTTATAGTTAGCTGGACTTTTCACTTGTACAAAACCATTGAAATTCCCCCGTTATAGTTAGTTCAGCTAACTATAACTCGCGCGCCCGCAATGCACTGCTGATGACGTCACATATTACATCACTCATGACATGGTCAGTGACATCACTCATGACATCACTGATGACATCTCAAATGACATCACTGATGACATCATCATTGTGATGGAGTGGCAGACCTCCTCTCACCCTAATATAACCTTTGATACACACATTCAAAAATAGAGACTAAACTTTTCAAAACAATGGACATACCAATACCAGTTACAAAAACCTCTTCAGTAATTCTAAGATCCACATACACATCCACTCATTCACCAACACTCCTATACAGTCACTCATACATGTATTCACTCATCATATATACTCGTACACCTATACATCCTGTTACACAATGCCACTCATCCATAGAGTTACTCACACACATAGTCACTCATGCTAATAAAGAATCAAACATACATTTATTTGCATATACAGTTATACACACACCACCACACTTACTTCTACGGAAACTTACACATACTTAGTCTTTTAAACAATCACTTATAGAAACACATACTTATTCATACAGGAACTCTTTCAATCTCTCACTCTAACATATACTCACTTATATACACCAATAGTCACATATACTAGTTTAAAACATATGTAGTTACTCATAAAGACACTATTGAGACAGTCATTTACTCACTAACTCACCCATACACACACTCATCCACCCATACAGTCCTGCACACATGCTGTCTTCAACACATACAAAGAGTGAGTCACTCATTCATGCACCTATGCACTACATAATACCCCCCACCGAACCATGCAGACACTCAGACTGATACTCAAAAAACCAACTAATAACCTATATAGACACCCATGTAGCACTCACCAACCCATGCAGCCACTTATACACAAAGTGAGAGACTGATACAGATATTTACATATTTAAACATTACTCACTAAGCCATGTATTCACTATGATACACAATCAATTTTTCAAAAACAAATCATCCATTTAGACACTTATATACCCATTTAATCTTCCATCGACCTTGAGATATACATATATAAAACATATTTAATTTTCAGAAAAACACACATTCACTGGATGATGTCATCAGTGATGTCATTTGAGATGTCATCAGTGATGTCATGAGTGATGTCACTGACCATGTCATGAGTGATGTAATATGTGACGTCATCAGCAGTGCATTGCGGGCGACCCTCACCCAGATACTGAACATGAAATCAGTGTCTCCAAAGGTCAGTTGACTAACCTCATGTTTGGGCTACAGGGTCAGCACAAGCCCCAGAGACTTTGCTGCCTCTGACCAGCTGACCTGCTGCAACTGTGCCTGCCTGAACGCTGCTACTGACCTCTGCCTGGAGTGACTCCTGAGTCTTTATAGGTGCCCCTCAGGTTCTGAACCCTTGGCTGGCATCAGAGTATGTTCCTCCTTGCCCAACTGTGGGTTTCACCATGCCCTATGTAGCATGACACAAGTCCATGCAGGACCTCGCATTGTAGACCTCTCAGCTCTTGTTTAAAGCCAATGTACTGCCATGAAATGCCACACATCAAGCACATAAGGTACAACTCTGAGCGGGACTAACCTGGGCCCTGTATCAGGCCAGTGGTTTCTCGCATTAGGTCTGAACTTGTGACTTTGCTCCGGTTCAATGTCACCAACTAACCACAGTTGGCGCTTTGAGTCGCCAAGGGCAAATTTTACCTAAAACTTTGAACTTACATATCTCTGGTTCTACTTGTGGTTGTTGCCTAAGTGAGGCTTCCAACCCCCTCAACCAATAACCTGATGTCTTACAGTGTGTTTTTTCCTTTTTTTGTTCCTTACTTTTTTCCCAAATACTTGATGGTTAAAAGATTCTTGTTAACGAATTAATGGTAGAAAAAATAAAAACAGAGGCTCTAGTTTTTTACTAAATTTAAAATTGGTATTCAATTAGTGGATGAGCTTTGTTTACTTTCTATATTTTAGAAACTTGAACTATCACCGTAATACCCCTCCTCCCTTAGATAGGTAGTTATTTTTACAGCGTGACATGCAAAAAAAAAGTTACTTCAAAACACTAGGAACTGTCAACGACTGGTAGTGGAAAGATAATAGTTAATCTGAATTTCACCGGTTAACACAGTTGATTGAAGAGTATATCCTGTAACTAGAATATTGGTCTCATGGTTCCCAAAAACAACAAACCAACAAATAATGACGCCATTCACCTGAAAACAAATATGTAGAGAAACGTGCATAAAGTGCAAAATCGCACAGTTTTTCAATATGTGAGTCATCTTGGTCATAACATACCAGCTGGGAGTCTGCACCGTATTTTAAAGCCATAAGTTATGTTATGTGCTTTAAGTTTTGAATATTTAGCTTGGTATGAGACCAGGGCCCTTTATACACACCTTTCAGCAGTGAAAAAAAAACATATAAAAGCGTCTCAGACGACTACTAACACTTTCTTTGAGAATCTCTTTGAGATCATAGTGTGGAAACATAAGGGGACAGAATCAGGCCAAAAGCAAACCTCTTACAGGAAAACTGTGGCAATTTGCTATTATCTTTCGGTCATGATTAGGCATTGACCTTTGTACTTCAATCCGTGTTTGATCTGACTTTAATGACCTGTGAGACACAGCCTTGCACTTTGCACAATGAACACGTAGAAGTTTATTCATTTTCCTATTTCTATAATAATGGTTTAGGGTTCAAGATTTGTCGATGGTCATGTCTGCCTTGATGGAATACGTACTACTTCACTTAAGACCACAATAAATTCTTTAGCATTAAGCATAATTAAATCATCAATGAAGCTTGCAGGTTATTTATCTTTTATGCAGCTGTCAGTCCCTCAAGGTGCTGTCATTGGACAATAAAATCAAAATCTAGGCAGCTCCTTTGAAGCTCCAGGCACCATTTCACATTCTCTATGATTGACAGATTTTTTCAAGTGCACAATGAGTGCATGGCATGTTTGAAATAGTGCAGGCCTAAATCAAGAAATTCTAGTGATTCTTGGAAAGGACCCGATATATGTGAATACAGAAAGAATATTTTCCGTTTTTAAAAGTTAATTGCCATTACGCTGATTGGGACTTTCTCAGTTAAACAGGCCCTGGAATCAGGTGTAGCAAAAGTGTGTAGGTGCAAACGAGCATCCATTTTACACAGTCCATGGGTTACAGATGGCTCAGTCACCCTAGTGCTACGAGCAAATAGATATTGCCCATAGTGCTTGTCTGAATATTTTCCAATATTACATCACCAGTCTTTTAAATACTTTTAAACATCACTTATGACTTTTTACATGTTTCTGTATTTTTGGTATTTCTGTTCCACTGACCCATCGAAAAGCACCAGAGCGCTTCTCAAAAATGGGGCAGTGGTATAATATGTGACAACTTGAAAAAATAATTACAGATACAGGTGGGAATGGTGTTGGTGGGGGACTCAGCGATTTTTTTAACTTAGGTGTGGGCTGATGGAATGTCAGAGTGAGTTGAAGACAGCCTTTCTCTCACTTGAATTGTATTGACTTGTTGCTAATTGCAGGAAGGAATCCAATGGCAGGTCGTAGGAAACCAAAGGAATGCTACGGAACAGTGTAGTCTCAGATTCTGAGCCCTTATTATGAATTTCCCACTGATCCCGTTTTGGGATTATGAAATTGTTGCAAAATCTGTATCTTTAAATTATTCTCCGTCAGCATTTTACCTGTGAAAAGCAAGCAGAATTTATCCAGGGGAAAGTGCAAAGAATGAAATTGGAAATCAGTGGGAAATCAGTGCGTAAACACCTATTCTCGTGTCATTTCTTATCCCAAGTATGAAAACCCACAATTGCATGGTAATATCACACCCAGTAATTCCCATACCCTGAAATATCAATATTTCTAGGTGAGGTATTAACACACTGATTTTCATGCAGCTCATGTAATGAACTCTCAAGTATGAACGTATGCTTCCACATACACACATTCCTTGCACAGCCAGACTGGCGGCTTGGAAGTTGACAATATTGGGGGCCTTCAGCTCCCCTTCCTTTCGTCCTTTTCCAGCCACCAAAAGTGATTAAGGGTCTGAGTCGTTGAAGTTTGTGTTGAGAGGCTGCATCCTTTTAAAATGCTCACTCCTCTGCCCTTTCTTTTCTCCAGAAAGAAGTCTTTCAAAGGAGGAGTGACTCCAAATCTGAGAACCCCACAATACAGGCCATGGGAGTGACTAGAGGTTCACACCTGAATGTCAGCCTCAATGATATTTATATCAAAACATTACCCCGGTTTTCCCAGCTCTACTCTTGATGTGCCATTTATCAGCACTTCCACCTCTCTGAGAGGTGCCAATGCCCCTTTACAGTGACCTTTCCTGAATCAAAGAGCACCCTTTGTAGTGTACTGAAGGTCCTGGCTCTTCTTTCTCAAGCACACAGGAATGCAGCAATCCAAAAATCTGTCTGGGGGTATTCTACTAACTCCTCATGCTCCTCCAGTCAGCCCTGGGTCTACCAAAATGGAACTCAGAGTCTCCCATGTATTGTACAATTCACAGGCACATCTACAGCCAGTACATGCATACAACACACTTGCACTGCACAGTGTTAGGTACTAACTTTATGTAGGCCAAGGGTTGGTTAGGCACACAGCAGCAGAACTTTACATGAGTGAGCCCGTAGGCCTCACTCCAGTAAACAGGTAAAAAGGCCTTTTCACTCTACTTATCACTACGTGTTATGCTACCAACACAGTGCTCGTGCTGCTTAGCTCCTGAAAAGGCAGTAGTCTATCACCACTGTGAGAGTAGAGATTTGGGCATCCCTCCCAGTACAACAAGACCACAATCCATGAGATGGGTTTATATCATGACTCACATGCATGATCTGTGTTTGTCCATGACAACAGAAAATAAGCACTAGGGATTCAGACATTGTTTCAGCTGGGCCTCTCAGGGCAGAGGATACATGTCCGTCACAATGCAAGGGACTTTTTCGTCCCAATTATCGCCATGTGCTGTCTGTCTAATTAGAACTGTGAGGACCATTCAACTTACAAATTGAGATGTAGCATAAATCTCCCTCTGGCAATAGAAAGCATTTTTCAATCCCAAGCTGAGAGCCGAGACAAAAATGTTCAACTCCTTCCTATTGCATTTCCGAGACTTCACTAAGTATAACTTCTCTTCTAATTAAATGTATCAATCAATCAATCAATCAATCAGTTAATTTGTAAAGCGCGCTACTTACCCGCAAGGGTTTCAAGGCTCTGGGGGGGTGGGGGTGCTGCTGCTACTGGTCGAAAAGCCAGGTCTTGAGTTGTCTCCTGAAGGTCAGTAGGTCTTCGGTTTGTCGTAGGTAGAGGGGGAGGGTGTTCCATGTGTTGGCGGCACGGTGAGAGAAGGCTCTGCCTCCGGAAGTGGTTCTACGGATGCGCGGAACCGTTGCCAGGGCATGGTCAGCGGAGCGGAGTGTCCTGTTGGGTACGTAGAAGGAGAGTCGGCTGTTGAGGTAGGCTGGGCCGGTTTTGTGGAGTGCCTTGTGTGCGTGGATCAGGAGCTTGAAGGAGATCCTTCTGTCGACAGGGAGCCAGTGTAGGTACCTCAGGTGGGGGGTGAGGTGGTCACGGCGCGGGACGTCGAGGATCAGGCGTGCAGAGGCGTTCTGGATTCTTTGTAGTCTGTTGATGAGCTTGGACGAGGCTCCGGCGTAGAGGGCATTTCCGTCATCGAGTCTGCTGCTGACTAGGGCCTGCGTGACTGTTTTCCTCGTGTTTGTCGGGATCCATCTGTAGATTTTGCGGAGCATGCGGAGGGTGTTGAAGCAGGTGGAGGAGACTGCGTTGACTTGTTTAGTCATGGTGAGTTTCGAGTCGAGGATGACTCCCAGGTTGCGTGCGTGGTCGGTAGGGGCTGGGGGGGTCCCCAGTGATGCAGGCCACCAGGAGTCATCCCATGCTGAGGGGTTGGGCCCAATAGTTAAAAATGTAAACTTCCTTCCCATGGCATATGTCTTGAAAATCACAATATAATACCTTATCATATTGTATTTATGAAAATATTCAATGGATAAATCAACTTCCTGTAGCATTTGTCAGATGTCACAAATTAATACCTGTTTTCTCTTGTATTTATCTGAGACTACATATTGTAAGACCTCTTCCTATAGTGTTTGTTATAGAGTTCACAATATAAAAGCCCATCTTCTTGTATTTGTCAGAGGGTTCACAAGGAAAGTACCCTTTCTATTAAAGTTGTTAAAAATTGTAATGTAAATCTGTGAAATTAAACAATTTTAAATAATTTTATGGTATCAAGAAAACTTTACTTAATAAACCCCAAACACACTAAGGGCCTGACTTCCAATCCACTTTATTACAAATGCTTTATATACAATGGCACATTCATATTGACATGAAATATAATCCTCCTCTGGCAATATCAAGCATTGATCAATCCCAAACGGAGTAAATGGAAGAAAATGTTAAATTCCTTCCCATTAAAGTTTCAGCCCGGGTCTGGTGACTTAGTGGACTAATGCATTTACTGCCGGGGAGATTGTATTTGACCTCCTGATCACAGGTTCAAATCCTGGCAGGGCCACTTAGCCTTCATCCTTCTGAGGTTGATAAAATGAGCACCGTTGGGTAATGATAAACATCTGTTATTCAGTGCCAAGCTACGCTTCTGGGTGGATGCATGCTTTACAAATGTACATTTTATTTAATGAGGAGGACTTGATATCCTTTGTGATGCAGCACCCTTCTGCTAAACTCTAAATCAGGCCCCAAATATTTTATATGATAACTAGTTCAATATAGTCCTACCTGCAAACTTATCTGGATCTAGTATTCACTTACCCCCTTTTATTTATTTTCCCTCTCTGAAAAGCTTGACTATTTTTGTTGTCAAGCACATTTCCAGAATGGCAAAATGGAAAGGTACTACTATAGATGTAATATTGGTGTAGGAGAAAGAATTTCTCCACGATATAAGTTGGATATTTTTTCTTGTGGTTAAAAGTAGTTATGCATGCAAATGCAATCATGAATAAAATGTCCATGTTCTGAATTTTACACTGGAAATTGTACAAATGAAACTCTGCCAATAAATCATTCTCTTGGGATTGCTTGAAAACCATAAAAGTCACAAGTGTTGTCTAAATGTATAAAGTAATGCAACAAATTTCCAACAGTTTCTTTTGCCTTTTGTGAATCAAGCATGAATGAGAAAATACCAATGCAGTTATAATGGCTTCAAAGGCCGGTACCCATCCAGGGGTATTGAAAAAATCTGTGGATGATAAAAATCCATGCTATTGCAAGTGGGAAACTGCAGGTCCACTAAGAAATTAGTAATTACTGGGAATGCAGTCAGATTTCCAAGTGTTTCCTAATTTTACCTCAGGATTTTTACACAGAGAAATTTCGATGTAAAAATAAACAGATTTGCAGAAACAATACAGATCACATAATTCTGATGGACGGTCTGTCTTCAGTAAAATCAATTTCATTGGCTGGACTTAAAAACATAAAAGATTTAATGGAATTGTTTGTCATTAGTTTCACAGTATGTACTGCTTTTTTCATAAGATGTTCGTGCAGTTAGAAAAGATCAATCTTTATTTGTGAAGTCCTCACATTAAAATTGAAGTTTTAAAAGTGCACATTTAAAAGTGCAAGCTATAAAACCGTGCCTTTAATATGAAAAGTGCTCCGGGGTTGAAACCGGCATGTGTGCCCCCTTTGTGCACCCCAGGGTCACTTTAGTTTTACAGAAAGGGCCACAGACACCTATGTGGCTTTTTCTGTAGTACAGACAGTGCTGGCACACACATAGTACCAGTACTATCACCAGAGGGTGTTCCATCATTCGCATGGGATCATGTACCCATGCAAACATGGGAATCCCTTTGCCTCTGAGCCTGCACCGTATTGTAGACTCTGGTGCAGAGGCAAAGAAGATGTCAGAAGGCGCTCTCTCAGTGCATCTCTTGATAGCAGCCCTCCAGAAGGGGAAAATGGGGTACCATGGACCCCCTCAGACATCTCCTTACATGCAGATGCAGTCACTCAATGCACCGGTCTGCAAGAGGATCTCTCACCCCTCCTAAAAGTGCAGGCGGATTTCCACCTACACAGTGAAACGTGGAGAGGCTACTTCAAATCGGCTCCATTTTTCACTTGAATGCACTGCCCCCAGGGTAGCAGGAGTTTGCAGCTGCCCTGGGGGCAGTTCATTCAGGGCCTCATTCACAACAATTTGACGCAGGGCAGTGCTGCATGTCACTTTGCTCAATGCCCTGCATCAAATAAACAGGGCATAAATGCGCAGTATCTATAAGATATGACACATTTCTGTTCTCTTACACTGTGCTGGCTCAAAAATGGCTGCGTAATGCCAGTGCAGGAACTCTTGCACAATGGAGCAAGCGTACCTGCATTCAAATCCGTTTGTTTTTTCACATACGTACCATTAGGCCACCTCTGGGGAGGCGCAGGGTTTTGACGCATTCCAAGATGTACGCTAATCTGTACATCTGTAAATGTGCCAAAAACCATGGGCGTTGAGTGGGAACACCCACTGCAACGCCCATGGCACACCTTCCTGAGGCAGTGTGAGGCTACGAGGTCATGCAGGGCGGTTTTCCGGGGCCTTGTAGATATGGGTCTGCACTGCGAGCCACCGTAATGTAAAAAATGTGGCAGCGCACTGGGCTTGTAAATAGGCACCCTAATTCTGACATCCTCATTAGAACCATACATTTTATTACTGAATCTTGCAAACAATCAACACTCTGTTTCCCTTATTTTTACGGACAAATGTAATGTCACATCATGTGGAAATTGCTTTCTGTTTCTATTTAAAAATATCACACTTATTTCTACCTTAAATTTTTTATTTAATCATTATTCATCTTCACAGTTGTCCATTATTGTTCTAAATGATTAATTAGCTAGTCATTGTCTATGTCTTTTCGGTTAATAGTTTGTGGTCTACGATCGATAATTATAGAGTGATAGATTATAGATTATTTGCTGAATGGTCATGGTTCCAGGTATCACATATACTAACTACTTAGCCAGAGCCAACATTTTTAAAAATACATGTTTTTTCCAGTACTTTCCTGAATTTTAATAAATTTACTTCACTGCACAGAGTGAGTGGAAGGACATTCCATGACTTTGCTGCTGCCACAAAAAAGACCATGTTTCCGCATCTACACGTACACGTTCCGGACACCTTTAGCAGGATGGAATTCACTGAGATGAGGGCTTTAGTGAGGACGTGAAGAATACATTTTTGTGTCAGAGATTACAGGGATTGTTTATGCACTACCCGGTGTACAGTAATCATTGCACAAAAAAGAGTCCTGCTTCTAGATGGAAGCCAGTGGAGCTAGTATAAAATGGGTGGAGTATGCCATGAAGAGATGATTAAATAGCCTTGATGTTACTTTCTGCACCAGTTGAGGTTGGTCCAGTAAAGTGTATGGGACTTCTAAAAAGATGCAGTTTGTATAATCCAGTGTGCTCTGGGTCGAGGCATTTATGATGGTAACACGAAAACAGGATTCATTTCGTTTTAAATGGAACTCATCAGTTTCTGTTGCCAATAACATATTTTGCGACATTGGTCAGTTGTGCTTTTGATGACGGGTTGGTATCAATTATTGAACCCATGATTTCAGGCCACAGATACAAGGACAGAGATGCCTCTTTTAATGACTTTGTAGCCATCTACCAGCTAACAGTGAAGAAGGATTTTAAGAACAAGGATTGATTCTTTGCATTGGCTGACACAATCTCCGAAACATGTCAAATCAGTGTTGTGTCATCTGCGTATATACAAAATGGTATTCCCAGACCTAAGATCACCATAGCAAATGGTAGCATGTATATTCATAATAGAATCAGTGATAATACTAAACCTTCTGGCACTTCACAACTGAGGTTTTTGTTGTGGCAGAGAAATGAAGAAACATGTTGGGGAATATTCTCAAGGACTTATCGCCGAGTGAAAGAATTATCGCCCCATTCTCAAGCTGGTGCAAACTGCCAATATCACCAGTTTTCCAGCAATAGCTTCTGCAAAAAACATCGCCACGGATGAGAGCCACAACTAACGCTAATGATATGCAGAGTAGGTGTTCCCGCGCAAAAACACACAAAAACATCACTTCGCGATATTCTCAATGACCAGCCAGACCTGCGATGCGACACAAAAACAGGCGATAAGGCGCGTTAGCGGCAGGGATTCAACACCTGCCTTTCACTGTTGTAAAGCAGGATGACTACCTGCAGTATGAAAGGGAGCCCAGCCCAGAACTACATCTGAAGACCAACACATGTCATGGAGCAACTGATCATGCAGCTCGGAGACCCAAGAGGGCCACAACACCCATTGCCATCCCCCTCATGCCCATCCAACCACCCCCTCCCACCTTCAACCGAGGCAGCACAGAACAGGACAGCAGACGTTTCGAAAACGGCATGGCCTCTCTGCCACACAATAGCAGAATGTGGGGCGAGGTGGGAACCAAGTATTTGTGAAGGAGGCAAGTCACCCATGAATAAGAATGCACACAATGCCAAGTGTGGCGGTGATGTGCTGGACAGACCGCAGTATGCAGAGCACAGACCTGTCCATGTGGATATATACTGCTGGTGTTTGTAGTGTTGTGGACAGTGGACGCAACCATGTTACCTCAGACAGTGGGGAAGACCTCCGTTATGTAACTGTGTCGTCCCCCCCTGTAAGCGTAAGCGGAGTGGGCTGGTCCAGCGTACACCAGTCCAACGTAGGAGTGTGAATAAATAGGCCGGGGCTCTGGGCGTGGTTCACTTCCGGGTTGGCCAACGAGTCTGCCAGGCTGGTGCCCCTCACCCTGCCATGAGGCCGCCGCCGTGACCGCAGGCCTCATCAGCCGATCGCTGGCATCTGCCACACAGGCCCCCAGCGAACCCAGCGGCACAGCACCGTGGAGTTATGTCTGTGCTGACTCCTGCCTTCGACCTACACTGCGGTCAGCAGGACTCACAATTAACATCGAGTCTTGATTTATTAATGGCAAAGTCCAGTAGGCAACAGACATTGCATCCAGTGCGGCCCGGCCGGACAAAGCATCGACACAGGCTGTGCACCCCCTGAGCACCACAGGTGCCACTAACTCTGTGTACCACAAGTCAACGCCACGTGGCTGTGGGCCCCTGCTGACCTTTGCCTCCGGCTTACACTGCGGTCAGCAGGGCTCACAATTCCGATCGAGTCACGATTGCAAATGATGCAGTCCAGTAGGCAACAGACATTGCTCTCAGTGCGGCCCGCCTGGACGACGCTACATCGCAGGCTGCGTACCCCCTGAGCGCCACAGGTGCCACTTACTCTGTGCATCACAATTCAACACCACGTGTCTGTGGGCCACTGCTGACCTCTGCCTCTGGCCTACACTGTGGTCAGCAGGGCTCACACACATCAGATCCATTCCTTACCATCACGGATGATGCATCATCGCAGGCTGCGCACCCGCTGAGTGCCACAGGTGCCACTAACTCTGTGCACCACAACTAATGGACCATTTATGATAGAGTTATGTGCTGTGGACTGCGGATGCAACAATGTCACCTCAGGGTATGTGGAAGACCTGGGATGATGATGATGAAGATGAGGCAGGTGTAACACACCCCACTGCAGCTGCAGCAGGAATATCCAGAAGGGACACAATCCTTGACAATTTCTTCACACGAGCACGCTCAGTTCTGATGCCCCTACCTCAGTGCACCACAAGTCATGGCCCCTTCTGATTGAATATTGGGTGACCTCTGTACTTGCTCCTGCTACCACTATGATGCTTCGCAGTTGTTTGTGTTATGTTGGTGTTTTCTGTTTCTGCTTTAATAGTGATCAATGTTCAAGTTGTTGCCAGCACCAACTACTCCCTGTGGGCTGGTTCACACTCACTCCACACCCATCCAGCACAGGCGTCACTGGATATGTGATCCTGGTAATAAAAATGGGCCGGGCGCACTTGCACGTAGCCAGTTCCACTATCTATCAAAGGGTGTCTATGTCGTCATTATGTATGAATGATGGCCCCGGGCCCTACCACATTACATTGTGCTGTGGACAGCGGATGCAACCATGTCACCTCAGGCAGTGGGTAAGAGCCTGGACATGTAGCTAAGTCGTCCCCCCTGTAAGAGACAATGTTACAATGTAGCATGCACCCGGAGGGCGTGCTCGCACAAACAGTGTAATGAAGGCACGCAAGACCGCTTGGGGTCCAGGATCATACATGCCAAGTGTTGTGTGTATATGTATTGCCGCAGCATGAACCAAATGCCAAGCTACATTAGTAGTGCCAGTTCAGCCAGGCATGTACCCTACATCTGTGTCCGCCCTATCCTTACATTAGGCCTACACTCACATGGCCCACCACCTTCAACGGCCAACATCACAGTATTGTTGTCAGGCTTGTCGACATGCGCAGACAGGCATGGCAATACTGTGCCGTAGGAGTTCAAGTGATGCAATCGCGCAGCACACATAAGTAAATGGGTTCAGGGGGAGGGAGGAGTAGCTGTGAGGCAACGTAACACACAGTGATGCCGCTCATATGCCACATGCAAGACATGTCAAAAATTAATCCCAAAGGCGCACTCATCCCACCCCACCCCCAACAAGCCACTTCACATTTCATGAATGCAAGCAGATTACAAACTTACACTAGGGATGAAATCTCCTTTGTCTGAACTATCAGGCGGAAGCACATCTGCACCTCCGACCTGGGAATTGCATGTGCCTGCAACCCCTAACAGATACTATTGCAGCTGATGCCGACTCCCATACTCCGCACAGCCCGACGAGAGACCAACGTATACACACCCCACACACAGGAGTACTTGCTCGAAGTAATCTTGAATGGAATGGCCTTCACACTTACTCCCACAAGATCCCAGATGTACAACCGGTGCACACTAAAACAACTCATTGATCCGAGATGTGGTATTTCATCCACAGAACTGGCGCAGGTCAGAACAGTGCAGCTTCAACAAGAGCCACTAATGCAATGTCCGAGCATCCCAGACACATGCACAACCCCTGTCACGTGGAACTGTACCGTGCACGAATGCTGCATTTACTGGGGGCACTGCCATTGGCAGTGCTGCGCATCAGTAATCGGCTAAGATTCTGCCTTGCCATGTCACCTGCGTCCAGCCTGTGTTGTATTGTCAATAGTGCATATTCGAGTGGTGCATGGATACCTGCCTATCCAACAGGAAGGTAGATCAACTGGATCTTGACATGTGTGTGCGCCCCCTGTTGGCACACAACCAGGAGTGTCACCGTGATACCCGTTTATGAGATGCCTTGCTACTTGGCATACATGCTGGCAGCTTGACCTGGGAGATTGCACAAATCCTCGTATGCAGTGACCTCATTGAACCGCTCCCCTATTGGGCTCTACTGCTAATTGGTGAAAGGGGGTGGACGCAGCACATCTGTCCGGGACTGCTAATGGATGGACTCGCCATCCTTTTTGATGAAGTCGACAATGACCTCATGTTGGAAATGATGGCCTGCAAAGCTGCAATCGCTCTCATGGACGAGTAACTACTTACCTGCAGCCGCAACTGATTTAAACCCATTGCACATGTCCTGAAACCTTGTTGCATCTTGGAGATCTGGTCACATATCCCACGATAACAGTGGACATGGCTGCATTTGCCTGGACATGAGTGGACAACAATGCGGGTTGATTCACACCTGTGAAAGGTGAGGCACTACCCGGGAGTGGACAGCGGCGCTTGGCAACGTTCCTCATTCTGACATACTTCTGCATTGGTCTCCATTTTGTGGCACTTATCTTGCAGCTACTGACACGCATATGCTAATAAAGTGTACGCATCTTCACTTGTATTCAACTGTGATGAGTGTTGGTTTGAATGACAATGTGTGTCTCACTTCCCATCTGGGTCACGGCCAGACATGTGCATTGATACCATTACTCAAGGAGTACCTTTTTGTTGAATCACTGTCCCTACATTCATCCATACTTACATACTGGATTGATCATAGCCATGACACATCTGTGTGAATTAGAATGTTTTATTCACATTCAGCTGTTGTGTTCGAGGTGGAGCAGGACAGGGCCATGCAAACCCCACTTCACATTGTTTTCCCTTGGAGGGCCAGCCAGAGTCCTTTAGGGATTGACAATTTCAGCGGAAGTGGAAGACTGCATTCAGTCCACAATGTGATTGCTGTGTCATTGGTAACCAGAAAAATATCGCAGTCCATGTCAAGGTCCAAGGTGAGTGTTGCTGAGTGTATCGGGGGACAGTGGAAGTTGTTATTCCAGGGCAAGATGCAGAGTGCGGAACCAAGCTGAAACTGGCTATGTGGCAGAGATGAATGCTGCCACTTCATTCTGCGGTACAAAAGGGGGTGGTGATGGACGGAGCATCAGAACCAATCAAACACTCACACCCAGTCAACAGATCCGGGTTTGATCCATCACCGTTCTTTAGCCCACTCTGCCACCCCAGTTCAGGCATGGCCATATGCAAATCAGTCTGACCCTGTGCCTCAAGGGAACAGTCCAGCCCGAACTTCCAAGCCATGTCTTCCCTGGACCGGAAACAAGCTTCCTAAGACCGGTTTCTGGCATTCCAGCCGTCTTCAGCCAGGCTTGCTTGAATCCAGTGGGAAATAGAGCAAGGGACTCACGTCTGAGCATACCCTGCCAACTTATGGCGAACAAAGCGGTACAAAAGGGGGTGGTGATAGACAGAGCATCAGAACCAATCAAACACTCTCACCCAGTCAACAGATCTGGGTTTGATCCATCACCGTTCTTTAGCCCACTCTGCCACCCCAGTTCAGACATGGCCATATGCAAATCAGTCTGACCCTGTGCCTCAAGGGAACAGTCCAGCCCGAACTTCCAAGCCATGTCTTCCCTGGACCGTAAACAAGCTTCCTAGGACCGGTTTCTGGCATTCCAGCCGTCTTCAGCCAGGCTTGCTTGAATCCAGTGGCAAAGTGAGCAAGGGACTCAACGTCTGAGCATACCCTGCCAACTTATGGCGAACAAAGCGGTACAAAAGGGGGTGGTGATGGACAGAGCATCAGAACCAATCAAACACTCTCACCCAGTCAACAGATCTGGGTTTGATCCATCACCGTTCTTTAGCCCACTCTGCCACCCCAGTTCAGACATGGCCATATGTAAATCAGTCTGACCCTGTGCCTCAAGGGAACAGTCCAGCCCGAACTGCCAAGCCATGTCTTCCCTGGACCGGAAACAAGCTTCCTAGGACCGGTTTCTGGCATTTCAGCCGTCTTCAGCCAGGCTTGCTTGAATCCAGTGGCAAAGTGAGCAAGGGACTCAACGTCTGAGCATACCCTGCCAACTTATGGCGAACAAAGCGGTACAAAAGGGGGTGGTGATGGACAGAGTGGGCTAAAGAACGGTGATGGATCAAACCCGGATCTGTTGACTGGGTGTGAGTGTTTGATTGGTTCTGATGCTCCGTCCATCACCACCCCCTTTTGTACCGCTTTGTTCGAGTGAAATAGAAACCAATTGCAACAGAACTCGTGCTAGTTAACAATGTTTATATTGTTTTGGTTATTAAATCATTAGGAAATAATGAAATTAATAGTAAAATTATTCACACATGAGGATTGAGCTTATTAACATGAAAAAGAACATAACTTCAGCAATTCTGCGTGTATCATGAAAACATCAGCAACAAACATAAATTATGAAAATTATTGTCACTGTTACAAATCCTGCCCAATGCATTTCGGGATTACCAAGAATCCCTTCTTCAGGGGCATCTGCAGAAAAAATAAGAGAAACAACAACATGTGTTGATACACTGTAAACTGATGAACTCAATGTAACAAAGCGGATGCAACATTCATTGCCAAAGTGGTAAAATCATTCCTGTGCATGTGTTGCTCAGACAATTATCTGCCCAAGTGAAAAGAAAAAAGAAAGTTCAATGCAAGAAAACCACTAACTAACCAAGTATATGAATCAAACAGGCAGAAAAAGTAATGAGCATGCTGGATAGAAAATAACTTTTGTCCCAAATCAGAATGAGCGAATAGGGTGACCTCAAGATGTTACTGTGTGCTGCGGGTGCAGCACTTACTTGTAAATCAAAGTCTTCAATAATGATGCTGATGGAAGATTATTCAACAACAACAAATGAAAGCCTTATATATCAACTGTGATTCTGTGAACATTGAAGAAAACTAAAATTATGATGTGACTACTACGATAGGGAAAGAAAAAACAACACTGTGTACCTATCATACTCACAGTGAATTGCAACCACGAGACCTTCAAGTGAAACATGTATCGTCATCAACAAAAACTGCCAAAGCAAACAAGGGCATTATGAAGACTCAAATTAGTTGACATACTCGCAAGAGAGAGAAACAAGTATCTCTTACATACCTGAATATGATAATCAGCCACTTGTGGTATATTTAATACCACGGTAGAGTTGAGAGCGAACAATTGTATGATGCCACTCGAACAAAGGTATGTATTAAAGACACATAAACCTACAAAAAAAAAGAGACAAACATCGCGCTGGTAAGTAGCGCGTTGGTAGACCTGCTTGCAAAACCTCTTTAATCCCAAATGCGTGCAAAAAATTAATTCCTACTTACCACTTCTGCTTAAAGAGGTGATTGACGTTGTTACCGATGAGAACACGGTCTCTGTGAAAATGTGATGGCAAGAAGCTAAGTTCCCTTTGGTGGTTAACAAACGTTGCTTGCTCCGTGTGACGCACAACCACGTTATGGAAAACACTCAACAAAGAAGAAGGACTAAATCGAAAACAAAGTGTGGGAGCCATCTTGAGTGAAGACTACAATTCATGCTCGAGGGTGCATTCTCCAATAAAAATAAAACTGACCTGTGTGTCTTATTCCTTTTAAAAACCTCTATAAAGCACTGGAGTAGGAAACTGAAAATAATGAACAACACTGTCACCAACACTACATGCCAATGCAATATTTTGATGAAATAACGGTACACTGCCATTCCATAGATGCCATATTTGAAATGAATGTATATGTCATTAGGACCCAACTCAAGCATAGCATCGCTGTTAGATAAATAACTGACCTATGGGAAGCAATTACTACTGACACAAAATCAAACACATCGACGCTGTTTGATGAGTGACCGACGTATGAGCAACCATTACTCCTGACGCGAATGAAAAAAAAGGAAAACAAACTTGAAAGACAAGTGCTGTTGAACAAAACAGAAGGCTCACTCAGACTCTATGAAAAGTGCAAAGAAAACAGTGAATAGTGCTTGCTAGATATGTGAAAATTAATCACTTCTTAAATAAACCGAGACTGTGACTAGAGTGAGTAGAATGTGAATTTTAAGCATGAAGCAAACTATTGTCTAAGAACAAACATGCTTACAATCTAGATGAATTACAGGAAACATTGCATTTCAAGTTTGTCATTAAGCCCCGCGGGCAGTAAGTGTGAAGATATTTAGTCCACCAAACCTCTCTCTGGGCTAGTGATTTAGTAGTGTCCATTCCGGGTTGTGGTGTAATTATTTCGAGTATCATGAATTTAAGCTGAGCAATGGAATGTTGATGTTGTAACCAGTGCGTCACAGATGTGACTTGAAACTTTTTGTACGAATAGAAATTTTATGTTCTGAAATTCTGATCTTAAGTTTACGTGATGTTTTACCAACATACAGTAATCCGCATGGGCATTTGATGGTATAAATTACATTGCTACTGTTGCAATTCCCATTGTATTTGAGTGAAACTGCTTTGCCTGAGTGGGGATGATTAATTATATTGCCTGATATTACATTGTGGCAATTGACACAATTGAAACATTTACGCATGCCGGTGAATTGTTGATTGACTGTGTGGGTTTGTTTCAATAAGTCCCTGATGTTTTTACTGCGTGTATACGCAAAGAGCGGTTCCTGAGAGAATATGCCATTGAAATCAGGTTCATGCTGTAAAAGTTCCCACCTAGATTTAATAATTTTTCTAATGTTCACCGAGGTAGTAGAAAATTTAGAGACAAAGACTTGGCGGTTTTGACTGGTTTTCAGTTGAGGGGAAAGTAATACTGTGCGTTCTTTTTTGCTTGTTTTTGACAAAGCTAACTCTAGCACTTGTTCCGGATATCCACGCTCCCTAAATTTGTCACACTGCTCAGACAAAGCTTTACCTAACTGTTGTTGATCTGATACTATCCTTTTAGTTCGTAACAACTGGCAATAAGGCAAATTTCGTAGCAGTGATGGCGAATGAAAACTGGAATACAGCAATAAATTGTTCCTGTCAGTAGGTTTAGAGCACATAGAAGTCACTAAAGAATGATTGGTTTTAGTTATTCTTCACTGATGTTGTGTGTGAACTTGATGCGAGCATTTTTAGCATTCAATTCATTAATGCATGTTTCCAATGATGGTTGTGAACTTTTCCAAATAAGAAAAATGTCATCAATGAATCTGACATAAAATGCCAGATTCATGCTTCACTGATTATCAGTGAAAATGTAATCATGCTCAAACTTAGACATGAACGTATTAGCATAGGCCGGAGCCCCGGAAAAACCCATGGAGGTACCGCTTATTTGTAGATAAAAATCTTCTTGCCACTGAAAGTAACTGTGCTGCAAACAGAATGTCAATAGTTCTAAGATGAACACTTTATCAACACCAATTTCTGGTAGTTGCAATAAGGCCCATTCACATGCCTCTATGCCTACTTTCAGCGGTATAGATGTATATAAAGATGTGACATCTATGGTACAAAGCAACCATGAGGGAGAGAATTGGTCAATGACATTGTTCAGAAGATTTAAGAAATGAGTAGTGTCCTTGACATAACTCCTCCATGTCTGGACAAATTTTTGTAAAAAATGGTCTATGAATTGACCTAGTGGAGTGAAGACAGCTGTGGTGGTGAGTGCTTCCTGCTGTGTGGTCTGTGCAGGGGGAGGGGGCTCCTGGATACAGCTGGGCTGCCCTGCTTCTAGGGGTGGGGTGCCAGAGCTGTCCATGAGCTGTTGGAGGGCGTCCGTGTCAATGTAGGGGAGGTCCTCTTCATCATCAGTGCTGTGTTGTTGGGTCTGCTCTGCAGGAGGTGTTGATTGTCCCTCTGCAATGTGAAGGGGAGCTGCATATTGACATTGTGTTCACATGTATGTTTATGCATTGTACAAGTTTACTAACAGACTGCATGACAATGTACATTGTGACTGTTTTTAAAGAGATGCCTATTTGATGCGGGACAGTTGACATTTCTACACCATCAGGGATGTGAGGTTGTACTTGTACATTGTCATCTCAAAGTTTCCTGCTATGCCAAAGGTGAATGGCCATTTTCTGCACAGAAGCGGCAGCAGTTTTGTCCTCTGTTCTGTTGTGAAAGTGTTGCAGTCTGACTTTGTACCACATTGTTGACAATGTTGAGGTGCTCAGATTATTATGTGTGTGTGCTGCATTGTGGGTGGGTTGCCCCTTCAGCTCTGATTTTGTGGGCCCTTATCCCTTTCAGACGGTGTGCCTTTGACTTCTGTGCTTATACAGTGCTGAGATGTTGCAGACTTAGGTAAATTGGGCTCTTGGTCGAAGTTGTGACTCTTGGGCATTGTTTGTCTGCAGATGTGCTATACTTAATTGTGCATGTGTGCCATTGTGCCCATCTCCCCCGTCCCCCCAGTCCCTGGTCGTTACTCACCCTGTCGCTGTTGGCTCAGGTCCTGTTTTGCAGTGTCCGGTCCACCAACTCCTGCCACTGACTCCCCAATGATGGTCCCAGGCTGGTCCTCCATGGGGCTTGTGGGGTTCTGGTTGTCCTCTGTGCTTTCTCCGGCTACCTCCATGGTGCTTCGCAGTTGTATGTGTTTTGTTTGGTTATTTTGCAGCCGTTTTTATAGTGATTTTTTCCAGCCTGACTTGTGGGACTTGCAGGCGTGGTGCTGATTATCTCTGTGTTTTTATCGCTGTTGGGCCCATTGCAGCTTTTTTCACGTTAGGGTATAGATTTTTATCGCCGTCCCGGCGATTGTATAGCGGACATTTGACGCATTATCGGGAATCTATCGCATGTTACCGCCGTGTTGTGAATAGGACGATAACACAGAGTTATTTTCCCGCGATAGATGGTGATATGAAAGATTGGGTTAACCTATTTTGCTGATGATTGTCGCACGTTCTTGAGAATATCCCCCATGTTGTTTTATAAAGCAGATATTGATATATACCTGGTCAGTCTGGGTACTAATGCGTTTGTTATGCTTGCCCACCATCTTACTACCCTCTTTAAGGCACCTCATTGTGCCTTAAACTCTTGAGCATGTTCTATTCTATCTTTTCTTGTTTATTTCTAATTTAATGGATCTTACTTTCTTCCTCCCCTTTTATAATTAATTCGACTTTTGAAGGTATGGCGTTAAACAGTCTCCTGAAGTTATTGTGTTTGAAGGGATTAATGGGTTTGTGCTGCTAGCATATACGCTATTTCTCCAGGATATGTTTTTTTACTTTTTCTTATGATCCACCTTGCGACCATGAAAAAGCTTACGCCGCAATATAGAGTAAGAAGAAAGATTATAATCGTATGCATCGCGATTCTCAAAGTCATATGTAAAAATCCGAAAAATCAGAAATATACTACTTTGGGCTAGTCTTAGTTTTAGAGTAAATATCTAACTTTTAGAGTAAATGTCTCATGTTTGCTGGTTTATCAAAGAATTTGAAAATATCTGGCATAGTTCTATAAATCTTTGACAATCAAAGATTTCACGAAGAACACCAATGAGCATGCTAAATGCACACCTGATACTCTTCTTGTGGAAATAATGTTCCAATGTACCTTTAAAAATGTAACTACTCCTTCGTTGCCCATAATGGGAATCAATTTGCATGTGTTTCCAGAGTGAGAAATAGCCTGAGTTATTTGCAGGGGCAGCTCCTCCATGTGGGTGGAGGAGTGTTGCCCCACTGCTTTCTCGCAGTGCGAGAAGCAGATACATAAAATGGTATTATAAATACCATTTTATGTTTCTGCTTCTCGCACTGAGAGAAAGCAGAAGGATTTGGTTAAGGGTGGGCGGTCCTGCTATAGGGCAGGGGAGGAGTGGCTTGCCCACTGTTGAGGGCGCTGACTGTTTGGTCGGCCCTCTGGGGCCAGCCAAACCAGTCATAAGCACTCTGCCTTCTCTCCATGTAGGCTGCATTCAGCCTACATGGATAAAAGTGCCTCCCCATAGATGCCTGGCTGGTTGGCGTCCCTACCAATCACAACCCTGCCATTGCAGCATTGTGATTGGCTTAGGAGAGGGGAGAGAGGCTTCCAGCTCCCTACATCTTGGAGAGGAGCAGACCCGACACAGGACTGGGTCGGCGAAGGTAAGTCAAACTTTTTTTTCCTTTATGTTTATTTTGAATTAAACCTCCCCCCCTCCCCGTGCGACCCCCTACCCGCGAGGTATGCTGGCCGAAACTGGTTATTTGAGTATCCACAAGTGTATGGCATTGTGAATGTTCAATTGGCTGTTTCATTTTATTAATTTATTTGAGGTATTTTCAAATAGAATGCCTTACCCAGGAAAAAATGTGCAGTTTACAAGTTCCAGTGATGAACATAACATACAGTAGTTCACACCCAAAAGATAAAATATACAGAAATGTGTCCAGGTCAAATGTTGGATTTTTAAGATGTATCCCTCAAAAGAATCAAAGGTCTGGAGACAGAGAGTTCAAGACTCTGGAAGTTGCATTAAAGAAGGCTTCATTTGGTGTCTGATGTTTTCAACATTTTTACCATGCAGTGTGTCTCTTTTTCAGTATTGTGCCGACTGTCAGAACGCTTTTGCCAGGTAATTAAGAAGTGTGCCTATTATATAATGTGTTGTACTGCGTGTACTGTAGCAGATAATTTGGAATCTTAGTCAAGTATGGAGATTCAATTGAACAAAGAGCATAAAAAAATAGAAATGCGTTTTTCACTTCTTCAATGGCACTTTATTCAGTTAACAGAAGGTGGCTCTTGTCTGTGTTTGCGTCACATGCTGAAAAGTTCTGAAGGCTTGGACAGAGATTGGAGCCATGATTTTCTGTAGAAGATCTATTTGATAGGAAGCTGATTCAGCACTCATGAAGACATAGGGGTCTATTAGGATGGCGGGCGGACACGGTGCTGGGACCAGCCGCCAGTGGTGCGGTGGTCCCGCACCGGCAATTAGAATGCCACCGCCACCGTGGCGGTGGCATCCCCTATCTACATCATTGTGGTGGGAGGTGCACACAGCAACGCCCACCACAATGCTGTGACTGCACATTGTGCATTTGCATGCACAACATGGCAGACACTGCACGGTGCCTGCCACGTTGTGCATGCAAATGCAGGGGGTACCATAGGTACCCCCCATGTGCACCCCCCACAACATCCTGGGGGCCTGCAATTGGCCCCCAACTGTGAAGACCGCATGCCTTTCCGTGGCGTCAATGCCAGTATGGAAAGGCTGCTTCCCGCCTGCATAGTAATATGGATGACGGTGTCTTGCAGACACCGCCACCATATCGACTCGTCGACCGGGCGAAAAAGTGGCGGACGGTCTTCCCATCCACCGCGGTACCCCCCGCCATCATAAATATGGCAGGGGGAAATGGGAAGCGGCGGGACAATAATGTTGGGCGGATCGCCACCGCCATGTAGGCGGTGGCTATCCGCCCGACAATATAATAGACCCCATAGTTTGGTAAAGATATAGGTGGGGGGCAAAATTCACAAACCGACTCAAAATTTCCAGAAAATTTTCCAAACTCAAATTATGCTTAATTACATGAAATACATATTCTTCATTTGGCACTGTATTTTGGTGCAAGATGCGTGCTTGTGTCAATTTTTGGTGTGAAGGCGCATTTTTGTGCTTGAAAATAGATATTACACAAAAACACAAGCGGTTCAAGCAACAGCTGATCACATGCTGGCCGTTCACGTTATTCAGAAGTGCATAATTAGGCAAACGTGGCGTGATAGCAGGATTTCAGGAACTTCGCATAACAAATGTAATGCATAATTCCCAAAATTATGGGAATTACACTTGAGTAATTGAAATTGTGCAAAGGCCTAGTGTCAGTATTTATTTTTTAAAGCTGAGAACATATTATTGAAATCTGGAGACTTCCTATTTTAGGGGATTGATGTCATCAACTAAGGTGAACCTCGGACAGCGGTCTTTATGTTGTTAATATGCAACTCCAGCCTAGACAGCAATACTACCAATGGCTCAATGGAGTAGTTAAACAAAATATTGGAAATAAATATATTCTTAACCAATCCATATTTTAGATGCCACAGGGGAAGATTTTGAGAAAGCAATTTCAAACAAAATAGGATCTACCTAAAGAAAAGGATGAATTATAAAAACTTTTCCTTGCAAAGTATCATGATACTCAAAGATATTGTCTTGATTGGGAGATGAATTACTGCCACGTAGCTAAAGGGACCACTATGTTGGTCGGACTGCATTTCTTAAGCAGTGTGTAAACTTGACCAGAATTGAGAGTGGAGCAGGATCATCTTCTTTTAGTGAAGCATGGACCATGTGTGAGTCTGATGGAGCTGCAAGAGTAGCTACTTCTTCAAGTAAATGAAATGCTGAAATGAGTTTGCTGTGATATAAACCTCTGTGCATTGAGTATGATGACCAATAACGCATTCACCATCTAATCCAGTTTCTGGACGCACTATTTCTTTTGTTCATTTTAAGTTTTATTACTTTTTATACTGTACTACATGTTATGAATGACCCAACAGCACTTAGAAATTTAACAAGCCACTAGTAAATGTATGCTTTTATCTCAGGCAAATTCCTGTTTTCTATGCTTTGGGAAGAGAGATCTATGACAGATTCTGTTCTAAAATTGCCTGTTTCTATTCATGACATCCTGAAGGAGCTTGTATTTTCTATTTAATGTTGTAGCAGGAACATTGCAGGATAATACTCTTTTGGGGGCATTGGAAAGGGATTTCCTAATATCAGTTTCATCATTGCAATCTTCAAACCTGTCCCAAAGGTTCTTGGTAGCCAAAGTCATTGCTGGTTCTCATACGAGTAAACAGTGAGGCTGAAGGGCGAAGGGGAGCACTGATAAATAAATGGGATGCCCACTTGCAATAGGCAAGGGAAGAGTGCCAGCAAAATACTTTGGACGGAAGAGTATACCCATCCAACCTGCAAGAACTGGCACTGTTTGAATGAGTTTGATCTTCTGCCTGAATTTAATTCCATTAATTTATTTCCTGCTGAAATGGGACAAAACAGATATGCAGCCACAAATACAAATTAGTCTTGGCCCCACTCCATGTGATGTATTGTAGTAGTAACAGCGAGGTCACACTCACTATGAACGGAAATAGAAAGAACCTCAGAAGCATTTCAGTTTTTTCATGGGCCCCTGTAGCACAGCGAGCTAAACACGCATTTCTAAGCATAAGCCTCCCACATACGACAGAAAAAAACATTTGAGATGGAAATACTGAGCCACCAGTAATTGCTAAGAGAGCATTCCATTCCATAATTTTTCAGCTCAATTGACATTACAGGCAAGGGGCAACTATATATGCCATTTTAAATCAGACTTTGCCAAATTTAATAGGTGCAGTTACATCTCTATTACTATGAATCATTCTGGAAATCATGGTGTACTGACTATCTTTTTTCTTTTTGCCATTCACTATTCATATATTTATGTTCTAATATTCAGTGTAAGCATTTTCATATCCATAATTTGAGCATGAAGAGAAAGATATTTACATATGCATTTTACAACTGAGCGCTTAGTGAACCCAAACTTGACAACTGAGTTGAGAATGAAGCAAACCACTTAGGGCCATCACAACACCTCTATGAAGTTTATAACTGCAACACTTTAACACTCGCTGATTAACAACTTACCCAGAAATAAATACTCAGTGTAAAAACTGGGTTTTTAGTTGAGGTGTTAAACCCCTAAGCAAGCAACATCCACAATTCTTGTCAGGGTGACCCACAAAAGTCATTAAATTAACTTGTGCTTAATCTTTTGGTAGCTTGGCACAAAAGTAGTCAAGCTTAACCTTACAGGGATCGACTCCCAACTGATCAATTGTGAGTCCTGCCACAAATCTCACCAGAATCTAATACCAGTTAGTCTGAGTGGTTGGCAGAGTTGGTCCTGAAGGCATTCTGGGGTGCCGGGAGAGCCCCAAATTGGTCGATCTCAAGGTTAACCTGTGGGACACTGTCCAGATTTAAGTTTGTCCAGTTGTCTGCTTGGTGGGCAATGCAGTCGTGGGGGAATGGTGAAGATAATCTGTTGCTCGATTCAGTTTCCAGAACACGAATAGGGAAACGAGAAGTGTCTTTTTGGTACTCGGCCCTTATAGATGCTGGGGATCGGGAGAACCTTGAGGTGGGTAAACTCTGGGGCAGTAACCTCGTAGGGGATGCGGAGCAAACATGGAAGCTTTGGTGCGATTCTTTTACTGTGTTGCAGGCAGTGGTGAAACCAGCTTCACTGATGAGGAATCATCTCTACACAGCATATAGGGTCTATTGGACTCCTGGGAAACTGTCAAAGGTAACCAGAAGGGTGTATCATTGTCCCAGATGTAAGCTCCCGGCTTCTGATGACCTGCACATTTTCTTGGACTGCCCCGAAATCGAGCTCTTTTGGAGGGAGATACGTGGTTTTCTTGAGGATGTGCTACTCCAGCAGATTGAGGGCAATCCAAGTCTAATCTTCTTTGGTCTCATGTCTAACTATCATGTTAATACTCTAGCAGTGAGATTTGTGTTTAATGTAATAATTATTGCAAGAAGGGAAATTTGTACAGCTTGGAAATCAGAAATCCCCCCCCTCGTTTGCAGACTCCTTAAAACAAATCATTTCTATTAGCCAATCAGACATGGCTTGTGATGAGTCTAGTATTTGCAAGACGTGGGCGGCGCTGGTGGCCTGGAGAGAGAGGTAAAATGGGTCCTATGATTATGCCAGAGGACTGTTGGCCCGGTCCTCCCCAGTAACCAATAGCTTTCTGGATGTGGCGAACGGGAATCGGACAAGGGTATAGTCTTATCTCTGGGACGACTCTTCTTCTTCCCCCACAGGCATTATGAAGGCTCGCTATCGAATTTGCCTGTTGGAGGATAGGGAGGAATTCCATCTAGAGTGTTCTTGGCGGCATGTATGAGGACTAATAAAAAGAAAAAAAAAAGCTTTACCTTACAGGCAATGCGCAAAGTATTTTTCAGCACTCAAAGAGTAATGAAGTGGAAACACAGCACAAGGAAAATCCCAAATCAGTTTAGAAAAATAGAGTACAATTTAATGAATAAAATGACACCAAAACAAATTAAATCCAATCAGTAGAGATGAGGTTATGCATTTGTAATTGTTTTCGTGCATAATAGTGCCTTAAGGAACCACAATCCTAGTCAGGGTAAGTGAGGTACACACTAAAAGATTACCTGTGCTCACCCACCGGTGGCTTGGCGCAGAGCAATCAGGCTAATCTAAAGAAGCAATGTGTAAAGTATTTGTGTGCACAGCCACAGACACAGACACACAGACACAGACACAGTAACACAGTAAAAACACCATAAAAAGGTTCCACACAGGGTTCAGAAGAATAGATTATTATTATCTGAACAAAACAAGACCACAACAACAAAAATCCAATAAGTACAAGTCAAGACATGAATTTTTAAAGAATACATGAAAATACCACTAAGAAGTAAATAGCACTTTGAGGTTAGTGTTGGCTGCCCCGGGGCAAATGCAAGAATTCAAGCCACCCGCAATGAAGCACAGGCAGGTTACAGGACCCATGCAGGGCCTGCCGAGCAAAGTACCTTAATCCTTGTCGCAGAACGAAATGCAGTAGTGGTGAGACGTCAGTTCTGTGGATGAAATACTGAATCCAGAAAGTGATGCACCAGGTTAATCCACGCTGGAGGCGAAGTGATGTTCTTCTCCATGCACTGGCAGCGATACATTGATCCCTGGAGTGGTGATTCAAGAGAAGCTACGGTGGTGCCTAGTGTAGTATGCCGGGTAAAGATAGAACAGCAGCAGTGATGCTTCGATCCCGATGTCATAACAGGAGATACATCGGTGTCCAATTGGGGAAGAGATGTCGAAGTGCAGGTTCTGGTAGATGCAGCACTTTAAATACATATCCAAGCGCACTGGACTTGACTGACACCACTTGACAGAGCAACAGTTACAGCAAGTATTGTACTACTGCTCTAATGAAGTTGAACGGTGAGGTCTTTGATATGCCTTGGATTTCAGCAACAGGAGCCAAGCCAACAAGACCTTGAAGGGCAAGAAGCAGAAGTACCTCCTACAGCACAGCAATAAGCAGGTAGGAGACCAGCACATCAAAGAAGTTAGCAAAGCTGCAGTCCCTCCTGTAGCACAGTAGCTCTTCTTCCTGGCAGAATACCCTTAGTTTCAGCAGTGTCCTCAGTACATGGTGTCAGAGGTCCAGAACCTATACCCCTTTTAGGCTTTGAAGTAGGGAAACTTAAAAGAAAGGCCTTTGTAGTGCACAATACCCTGCCTTTCCTTGTCTCAAGACTCACTACAGGGGGGTATGAAACTCTTTGTGTGGGGACATGATGCAGCTCTTTCAGGTAGAATTATCAGCTCCTTTCCCTCATCATGCTCATGCAGACCCATCAACATGCAGATGACCACTCAGGCTCACCTACCCTTCCTTCGTGTGTGGCTGTCTAGAGAGAATGCAGGAAGACAGCTGTCATCCCCCCATATGTGTATTCCAGAGAGTGGTATAAGGCACCATATGATTAAAGTAAAACAATACGAACTTTCTAAAAGTGGCCTTTTCATAACTGCAACCTTAAAACCAGGCTGATGAGGGGTGATACCCTGAAACTGGTTCCAAGATGCTCACTTTCCGGTCCAGGGAGGAGTTTGCTCGGCAACTCAGGCTGGACTGTTCCATGGGGAGCAGGGTCAAGACTGATTTTCAGATGGCTGGGTCCAAACTGGGGTGGCATTATGAGTACAAAAAAAAGAATAAAAAAGATTTGACCCAGATCTGTGACGGGAGGTGAATGTTTGACAATGTTCAGCATTCCATCCATCATCTTTTTGTGATGCTATAGTCACTCTAAGTGGAAGGGTATACCCAGACGTGGATCCCATGCTGGCTATGCCACTGGATTCAAGCTAGCCAGTCCCAGGATTCTTGCTTTTCGATCCAGGGAGGACCTGGCTTGGCAGTACTGGCTGAACTGTTTCCATGGAGAGCAAGGTCAAGACTGGGGTGGTATGGTTAGCAATACCATGATGAATTTGACCCAGGTCTGTGACTGGGGGTGAATGTTTGACAATGTGCAGCATTTTGTCCATCACCTTTTTGTGTTGCTACACTTAACTGCTGATCCTTTATGCCAAGAGGTAATAATTATTTGCTCTCCCACATGTTCCTGTCTCAACTGAAATGTTAAACACATAAACATACAACCTCTCAACTACAGAGCTCATTTACAATAAGAATAAGTTAATCTGGTCAGTATGATATTGACAGAGCACTGTTCCTCCTGCAGCAGTTCTGATCCAAACTGTCTTATGAATACGAGTTTCCATTAAGGCTTCTATATTGATTTTTTCAGGTATAGTCCCTATCTATTAATGTCATAAAATAGTTCCCTAAGTTGAAGACACTTGTGCTCTTATAATAAAGTACCATGCAAAAAGAGAAACAATCATGTTGAAATCTATCACAATAGCCAATCAGTCCCAGAACGCACCCTGGACTATTTCTGACTTTTCCAGACGCATATACATACATCTCAAGTCACCAGATAATGAAGTTTCTACAGCAGCATTTTACAGTCTGGTATAACGATGCAGCTGTTAGCAAGACCTGATAAAAATGTAGTGACAAAACCACTAGGCCAGGCTTTATTATTCCAACAAATGCTTTTTGCATTATTCTGCACATTAAAGCCAGACCTATTGGCTTTAGCAGTGTTTGTTTTTATCTCAATGAGACAGAGAATGAAAGTCCACATTATTTCCGGTGAGGTCTGACTCGAAGGCCCTGAGTTTAGGTGTTGTTTATCGTACCTGAAAAATAACGATACCACATAGTATGTTACTTATCTGGTGCGATAGATAACACCTATTACGAGTTGGTGGAAAATAAAATGCTGTTTTTGGTGTTTGCATGATACGGTAAATACAGTATGTTTTTCCCCCATTAAATCTCAGCAATTTCAGCAATAAATAACAAAGATTGAGGTATTTAACGCATCCGAAAATGATCAGATGTTTTACATACCTACCGACTCATAATTCTGAACGCATTGTATAGTGCTTCACTGTTTTTTCTTTTTTCCCTTTTTTAAAAAAATATGTATTTATTGTAATAAATTGGTAATTTTTGATAATTGTATATATAAGGGTCATGTTTGCTTCAGTTTCTTTTCTTATCTCTTCTTTCTTTTTTCATTTTTGTGATGACTGCTAATATCTTATTTGTTTACAAAGTGTAAATTTATTGTATGAGTTCTTGAACTATTGTTTGGATTAATTATTGATGATTCCAGAAAGCCGAGTTTCTCCACAATTAACTATCAATGGCATCTCGTTTCTTTGCATGCAACACTTCCGAAAGAGACTGAATCATGGCAGCGTCTTACAAAGATCAAATGTCATAAAAAGTATTCCGGAAGATAACATATTCCAATTCTGTAGAACATAATTTTAGAGAGTATTGATGTTTCATTTATTCACTTTTTCATTAGGATGAGTTCTCCAGGCTACTGCAGCATATCAGAGTGATGGAGGAGAGGGTCCCCTTCATTAAAGGATTCCTTTTCATTGTTCAGGCTAGTAAAGAACATGCAAGAGTATTGCTGTTTTTGACACATTGTACAGGGATGATAGGCAGACACGTGACATTTTTAGACTCAACATTTTCAATACATTTTCCCCAAAGGGCAACCAAAGCCCGTCTCTCTGGGAGGATTACGTAGAAGTGCAGTTTTAGGAGAAAATGACCTCTGATGTAATTGCATTCTCTACTTCACTGACCAAACGCCAAACTCTATAAAATATGGGCCTTATTTACAAGCCCCTTGTGCCACTTTTGCGTCATTTTTAACATAGAAAAAGAGACGTACGGGTGGCGCAAGGGGCTTGTAAATAAGCCCCCATATGCATTTTGTGTGGCGCAAATAATTTACCTAAGTCTTGTAGAAATGTCATAGATTTTCATAGCTTTGAAACCTGATACAAAAGGAAATTGTTCAACAGCTGTAACTAGTCCTAAATTTAATATTTTAAGCATACACCGTTAATATGAATTACCTATTTTTTTTCTAGACTACATAAACCTCAGAAGACAGAAGAAATAAAATAAATAGAATTACATCATAATTTACAACCGCTTACAAATAGCAATATTAACACAAAACAGGCAAAAGCTTTATCAATCAATCTATTGTGAGAATTTTTTAAAAGTTTGATCAATTTCGTTTAATTTTCTATGCTCAAATATTTAAAAATGAACTCTACATATTTGACTCTTTCCTGGCACAATTGTAGATGTGCTTTATTTTTTAATGTAGTTATTCCTAAACTATTAAACATTATAAAGTAATATTATTTAAAAGAGCATTTGCTTTTTAACGTTAGTGCAAACCAGAATAAGCATTGTCGAATGCTGATTAAAATAAGTTGATCAACTATCTCGTATTTGGTCAAATGCTAAATATGCTATTTCTTTAAACTGCTAGCAAACATACATTTGTTTTCACTTGCTCACAATATGAAGAAATGGCTAAATTGCGTTCAGAAGATTGCTTGCAGGTACTTGCTTGCAGGTACTTTGGTTCAGTAAATCTATCAATCAATCATTCAGGGTTTATATAGCGTGGCTACTCACCCGTGAGTGTCTCAAGACGGTGAGGAGGTGGGGGGGTGACTGCTGATCCATCTGGGTGAGGAGGTGTAGTGGATGAGTCAGATCTTGAGGTCTTTCCTTAATTTGGTCAATGACATGGATTACCTGAGGTGGAGGGGCAGGGTGTTCTAGGTCTTGGTGGCGAAGTAGGAGAAGAATCTTCCACCGGTTCTGGTCTTGTGGATCAGTGGGACGGAGGCCAGGGTGAGTTGGGTGGAGCAGAGTTGTCTGGCGGGTGTGTGGAAAGCAAGGGGGTGGTTTAGATTTTCTGGTCCTGTGTCATGGAGAGCCTTGTAGGCATGAGTGAGGAACTTAAAGGTAATTCTCTTGTTGAATGGGAGCCAACGGGGTTGTCAGAGGTGTTGTGTCATGTGGCTGAGGTGGGGGATGTCGAGGACCAGTCTGGCTGCGGCGTTTTGGAAGATCTGTAGTTTCCTGAGCTGTTTCTGGGCGATGCCAGCATTGAGTGTATTGCTGTAGTCAAGTCTGCTGGTAATGAGTGTGTGGGTGACCATTTTATCTGGATTTTGTGGGGATCCATCTGAATGTCTTTCGAAGCAGTCGGAGCATGTGGAAGCAGGATGAGGATACTGCATTGATTTGGCGGTTCATTGTGAGTGTGGAATCCAGTCTGATGCCAAGGCTGCATGCGTGGTCTGTATGGGTGGGAGGAGTTCCAAAAGCAGCGGGCCACCAGGAGTCATCCCAGGCTGATGGGGTGTATCCCAGGATGAGTACTTTGGTCTTTTCTGAGTTGAGCTTGAGGCAGCTGACTTTCATCCAGGTAGGAACGATCTTCACTCCATTGTGAAAGTTGATTCTGGCTGCTGTGGGTTTGTTGGTGAATTAGATGATCAGCTGGGTGTTGTCTGTGTGGGAAACAATGTTGAGTCCATGGCTTCTGACAATGGCTGCAAGGGGGCAATGTAGATGTTGAAGCGGGTTGGGCTCAGGGAGGAGCCCTGGGGCACTCCGCAGCTGCTCTCTGTAGGGTCTGAAAGGAACGGGGTAGTCTGACTTACTGTGTTCGGCTGGTCATGAAGGAGTGGATCCAGTCCAGTGCGTTGTCGTGGATGCAGGCGTCATGGAGTCTTGTGATGAGGATGCGGTGTCGAATGCGGCTGAGAGATCCTGAAGGATGAGGCGTGTGGTTTTGTTCCGGTTGAAATGGAGCAGATGTCATTGGTGGCACCAAGGATTCCTGTCTCAGTGCTGTGGTTTCTTCGGAAGCCAGATTGGGAGATGTCCAGGACGTGGTTCCCTTCGATGTGAGGAAATAAAAGTTATGAGACCTATGTGTCCCCTAAGTGCCCCCAACGCTTTATGTACACATGCATGTATCCCATGCATTTCCCCTCCATGACCTGTCTATCATGATGCTTATACTATAAACGTGGCCTGCCATCATCCAGTCTCCCATGAGAGAAACGACAAATCTGCATTGAGGCCTACACGTTTTGCATCATGTTTTCTTGCACTCGTGTCATTTTCATGAAAGCCCATTATTGTGGCTCAGCCAGAGCCGAAAAGAGGTTTCAGGCCTCAGACGCTCTGAGAGCTGCAGCTGCGAATCCTTGGCCTTGCACACTTGGGCCTCAGCCAAAGGGGCCCTGTCCGAGGTGCCGAGACAGTATTGAGCACGGTTATCTGCTTACTCCTACTGAACCACATTCCTGCCTGGAGAAGGAGGAATAAACATAACCCATCTGCAAAGGAGAGAGCCTAGCCTTTCTGTCTCTTTTTGTGTGATTGCAAAGCTCACGTCAGTGAAAAGCCCATAGCCCCCATGTAAGGCCTACGCAGTGAATGAAGAAATAGATGCCACATTGGCTCTTGGTGATGGGCAACCTATGTCACAAATCAGTCCCTGCTCCAGACTTTAGATATCAGATAATACAAGATGTGCTGGTCGTCCTGACACTGAAGGCCTCACTTCCAGACTCCCCGATTGCACAGCAGCCCTTCCCCACATTAGTTACACGTCATGCTCGAGTTGAGCACAAGTAAGGCAAAGTTCCAGTAAAGTTCCAGCTGATCACGCAACCCCCTCCAGGTATCCACCCACCTATGACATTCACCAATGATCATCACGTGGACGCCCACATGGACGCCCACCTTCACGCCTACTTACACGCCCACATGCTCTTATCTCATTCTCTCTTGCTCTGCCTGAAGCACTCCTGCTTACGTATAATATTGAAATGTATATATACTGTACTCTGTGAATAAAGTTTGAGAATATTTCAGGAGAACTAGCAGAAGACCCTTCCTGATCCCTCGTGGTGATGGAACTATTCTCCCTATAACTCGAGTTATTGGAATAAAGCCCTTTTGAACCTGATACCACAGACTCAGCCTCTTGCTTTATGCATGATCATATTGATATTATAGAAATTATGAGTGCGTAATACTTTATTTACGACAGATGAACTCTGAGAGTTGGGCGTTGATGATCTTCTCAATGACCTTGGCTGGGAAGGGAAGGAGGGAGATGGGTCTGAAGTTCTTGAGGTCTGTATGGTCGATGGACAGTTTCTTCAGCAGAGGGTTGATCTCGGTGTGTTTCCAGTTATCATGGAAGGTGACATTTTTTGATGTAGCAGTTGAAGGTGTATGGAAGCTGGGGAGCGACGGAGACGGCTCCTCTATGAAAGATGTGGTACAGGCAGGGATCCTATTAGGCTTCTGAGTGGATGCTCTTCATAGTCCTGAGTGTGTCGTCTGTGGTGAAGTCCAATTGAGCATAATCTGTTGGGGTGCAGCGAGGTTGCGTGCGGTGGTGGTGGGTGTAGTGGCAGGGTCTTGGGTGTCAAAGCTGCCATTGATCTTTTGGTGGAAGAAGGTGTCAAATTTGTTGCAAAGGTATTGAGAGGGTGGGACATCTGTGGTCTCTGACGATGGTGAAGCGTCAACTATATATTCATCTCCATCAAGGATTTCAGATTATGGTTCAATGTGAAATTGTAGAGAAAACACACTTGCTGGCCTTTTTTAAAAGGTGAGGGGTCCTGCCCGATGCCCCTCCCCAAGCCTATTTTGGCGCAGGGACCCCAACCCCTGGGGCCCGCACCATGTGTATGCATACATCACACAGTGGCAGTCATTACTGTGCAGTTATAGTTAGGTCAGAGTTTCCATAGGTAGATAGATTTTGGTTTTTCTTATAACTTTGGCTCTGTTTGATAAATCTGCATAAATCTTTAAAAAAAAATACAGTACATCCATGCCAGCTTCACCTTGGAAAGTTTGACATTAATCTATCAAGTGGGGGCCAACAAAACAGGAGGATCCTAAGTATATATTTCTCATGTTTTCCAATAGGAAATTTTGCTACTCTATACAGAAAAATGATAGAACGGAATTACACCAAATATGGAAAAATGTTAGCACTTAACTCAGAAATTCAGTGTATTCAGCCATTTTCCACCAACTTCCATTGAAATAGATGCTCAGGTTGGTCTTGAAGGGGTTGAAAAATTAGGTATATCTAGATTGTTGACCCTGTGGATGTCCCGCATTACCAAAAACTTTTAAAAATAGGGCCCTGTGATTGACCAAGAAAGCTTTTTCTCCTATCATCTTTTTGGGGGTGAACAGGACCGGTCTCAAGGTACCAAGTGATCTGATTGGCTAGCTGCAACTCAAAACAAAATAATGCGGACGAAGTCACATGAGAGCCGTATTTAGGGCTAGCATTCGTATGAACTATCATAGACTCGTTTACCTTGGCACAATCGTAATGTTGAACCACATTAGATGAATACATTATTGTAACAGTGTTATGGACAGCTACGACAATTTTTCGTTGGTTCAGTTGTGAAAATATGCAGAACATTTAATGAAAGTATAAAATTACAAGATGGCCGCGATAGTTGCAATAACATTTTACGTATTGATGTGATGAGTCCGTCTTTGAATATGCTGTATAGAATATTTAAACATGGTGGATCTCTAAGAGTACGAGCGTGAGCAAGCCGTAAAGGTGAAACTCGTCGTTTTGTTACTTGCCAAATAAATTAATTTGGCTGCATTCAACCTGGGTGTCCGAGTGTTTCTCGAGGATATATATATATATATGTAAAAATGTTAAGTTAAAAGCAAATTTTGCTTTCTCTCTCAATCAATCAGGGAATTCTGAAGTGGGCTACTCACCCGTGAGGGTCTCATGGCGCTGGTGGGGGCTGCAACTCCGGTCAGTCAAAGAGCCAGGTCTTGAGGTTCTTCCTGAAGATGTGCAGAGTAGGGGCGCGTCTGATGTTGCTTGGGAGCTTGTCCCAGGTCATTGCCACAATGTAGGAGAAGGCTCTTCCACCCGTTCTGGCTCTGCGGATCCGCGGGATTTTGGCGAGGGCGAGGTGGGCGGATCGGAGGTTTCTCTTGGGTGCGTGGAAGGAGATTCTTTCATTGAGATATTGGGGTCCGGTGTTGTGGAGGCATTTGTCGGCGTGAGTGAGTATCTTGAAGGTTACTCTCTTCTCGACGGGGAGCCAATGGAGGTCTCTCAGGTACTGGGTGATGTGTTTGTGTCGAGGGATGCCGAGGACGAGTCTGGCTGCAGTGTTCTGTATGGTCAGGAGCTTGTGGAGCAGGGATTTGCTGATTTCGGCACAGAGGGCGTTTCTGTACTCCAGTCTGCTGGTTATTAGTGTGTGGGTGACGATCTTTCTTGATTCAGTGGGGATCCATTTGAAGGATTTGCGAATGATTTGGAGGGTGTTGAAGTAGGTGGAGGCAACAGCGTTGATCTGTCGGGTCATAGTGAGGGATGAGTCGAGAATGATACTGAGGTTCTGGGTGTGGTCCATGGGGGTCTGGGGGCTGCCCAGGGCTGTGGGCCACTACATGTTGTCCCAGCAAGAGAGGGAGGGTCCGAAGACGAGGACTTCTGTCTTCTCCGAGTTAAGCTTCAGGCAGCTGCTGCTCATCCAGGATGCAACATACTTCATTCCTTCCTGGATGCTGAGTCTGGTGGTCAGGGGGTCCTTGGTGAGTGAGAGGATGAGCTAGGTGTCGTCATCATAGGATACTATGCTGAGTCCATGCTGTCTGATGATGGTGGCGAGGTGGGCCATGTAGACGTTGAAGAGCGTGAGGCTGAGGGACGATCCTTAGGGTGCTCCACAGTTGAGATCTGTGGGTTTGGAGAGGAAGGGGCGAAGTATGACTCTTTTGGTTCTGCTGGTGACGAAGGAGCGGATCCAGTTGAGGGTGGTTCCCTGAATACCAGCGTCATAGACTCTGGCGTTGAGAGTGCTGTGGGAGACGTGTTGAAGGCTGCTCGTTCCTCCCCTCCCCAACTTAATGGCGGCCGCTGCGGGGGAGTGCGAGTAAGACCTCTGACCCTCGGTCTCAGACCTACTCTGTCCCCAGCAGCTCCGCTCCACCTACTCTGCCGCAGAGCCTCCAGCCTCCTCCTGTGAGGTGTTCTAGGCCGCTGTCTGCTGGTTCCACCATGTGTGCCCTGTTACTGCCTCTCCCTGATTGCATCGCCTCGGTGGGTCAGCTGTACCCTTAATTCCCAGAACAGTTGTTAGTATTATTTTATTTGTTTTATTTGTATTGCACTGTTTGATTTGTTTTATTTACAGTTTTGGCATCTGTTATCTCTGATTTGTGTGCCAGCTCCACTTTTCTCTGCCTCCCCCTTCCTGCTGCTGCTGCCCTTGTGGCCCCACTCCCCTGTCCAGGCCCGTTTCCCGCCTCCCAGCTGCTCGTCCCTCCCCTCCCCTACTTAATGGCAGCTGCTGTATGGTCGTGCAGCGGACGAGCGCAGCTGGCACACCAAAGGCATGCCAAAGGCCAGCCCGTCTGTGCCCGTCCGTGACCTGACCGCGGCCAGTGTCAGGAACCCTGGATCTATGACCTTCCAGTGCTACAACTCCACTGCCCTCCTCGCACTCAACCCCGGAAGAAACAGCAACTGCCTGAGATCAAAGCCGAAGACCACCCACGGCCAGTTCTCCTGCCGACACTTCTGACTATCCTTCACCATCAACAGCCCCCCCACAACTGCTGAACCCACGTCGGACACCCACACCACCAAAGCCCTGACGTGCTTCCTCCTCAACATGCGCTCTCTACACAGACACGCCATAGAGATCTGTGACCTACTTGACACCCTCTCGCCAGACTTCACCTTCTTTACGGACCATGGACCAACACCACCTCCACCCCCAACATCGCCACCGCCATCCCCGATGGATACGAGATCCCAAGAAAGGACCGCCCCCACTGCCCAGGAGGAGGACTCCAGCACGAGCGACCCCCTCTCCAACACAGAGCACCTCCACTTCCACATCCAGACCAGCCTCAGAACCACGCTGCGCTGGACCCTCATCTACAGAGCCCCGGGCCTCACGCCTCTTCCACCACCACCATTGCTGACCTTGTCGCACCCCACGCCATCACCTCCACGGACTACATCCTTGTCGGTGACCTGAATTTCCACCTCGACAACTTCAGCGACCCGGACTCCACCACCCTCCTTGACAACCTCGCTAACCTCGGACTGAAGCAGCTCGTCATCACCCCCACCCACAGAGCCATACACACCCTTGACCCCATCTTCGCAAGAGGGACTAACAACCACTTCAGCCACACCACGCAGCCCCTCTGGACAGACCACCACTACATGCATTTCACTTTCAACACCACCACCGCACCCAAACCCCGTCCCACGCCCGCCACGAAGAAAATGGAGTAAAATCACAAAGGAACACCTCAACACCACCCTCCGCCACGAACCCCCCTCCGCCACGACCGACACCAATTCCGCAGCCAAAGAACTACACCACTGGATCTCCAGCTATGCAGACAAGCTCGTACCACTCCACCACCCCGTCAGAGAATGCCCCCTGAAAGCCACCTGGTTCACCACCGACCTCCAAGAAGCTAGGCGCTCCTGCAGATGCCTTGAGAAACTCTGGAGGAACAGGAAAACACCTACAGGAACGCCATGACTGAATACCGCCAGCGCAAAAGAGCCACCAAGCGGACGTTTATCAAGAACAAAATCCACACCAACACCAGCAACACAAAAGAACTCTACAATGTCATACAGCAGTTCACCAACGTCACACCATACCAGTACCTCTGCAACAAGCTCAGCTCCTACTTCCACATGAAAATCAAGGCCCTCTACGACAACTTCAGGAAACAGACCTCTGACACCACCCCCCCTCCACCACCAACAACCAGCCCACCATCACCACCTGGAAACCTACTACCACCGAAGACACCACCACGACCATGAAAAACACCCACTCAGGAGCCCCCATGGACCCTGCCTGCTGCACATCTACCACAGAGCTGCAGCCGCCATTGCACCTGAGCTACGACGCACCATCAATGCAGCCTTCAAAGCTAGCACTTTCCCAGACGACTGGAAATACACAGAAATCCAACCCCTCCTCAAGAAGCCCTCAGCAGACCCGATGGACCTCAAGAACTACCGACCCATCTCTCTCCTCCCCTTTGCGACAAAAGTCACTGAAAAGATTTTCAACGATCAACAAACGAAACTCATTGAAGAGAACTCCATACTCGACCTCTCCCAATCTGGATTCTTCAGCAATCAGAACACCGAGACCGCCCTACTCGCCGCTACAGACTACATAGCACCCTCCTCGACGAAGACCACACCACGGCCCTGATCCCACTCATTCAATCAATCAATCAATCAGGGGTTTGTAAAGCGTGCTGCTCAGCTGTGAGGGGCTCAAGGCGCTAGGGGGGTGCAGCTCCGAATCAGTCAAAGAGTCAGGTCGTGAGGCTCCTCCTGAAGGCGTGCAGGGTGGGGGAGCGCCTTATGTTGACTGGGAGCTCGTTCCAGGTTTTTGCTGCGATGTAGGAGAAGGCTCTTCTGCCCTGCTCTGGTTCTGCCGATGCGCGGGGTCTCTGCCAGGGTGAGGCCGGTGGAGCGGAGGTTTCTTCTGGATACGTGGAAGGAGACTCTCTCGTTGAGGTATTTGGATCCGATGTTGTGGAGCGATTTGTAGGCATGGGTGAGTAGCTTGAAGGTTACTCTCTTCTCGATGGGGAGCCAGTGGAGTTTTCATAGGTCCTGGGTCATGTGCTTGTGTCGTGGGGTTTTGTGGACAAGTCTGGCTGCGGTGTTCTGGATGGTTTGGAGCTTGTGTAGCAGGGCTCTGTTGATTCCGGCATAGAAGGCGTTTGCCGTAGTCCAGTCTGCTGGTTATGAGTGCATGGGTGACGGTCTTTCTGCATTCGGGGGGATCCACTTGAAGGTCTTGCGGAGGATGCAGAGGGAGTTGATGCAGGTGGAGGAGACAGCGTTGATCTGGAGGGTCATGCTGAGGGAGGAGTCTAGGATGATGCCGAGGTTTCGGGCATGGTCTGATGGAGTGGGTGGGTTTCTAAGGGCGGATGCCCACCAGGTGTTGTCCCAGGCAGTGGAGGAGGGTCAGAGGGCGAGGACCTCTGTCTTCTCCGAGTTGTGCTTCAGGCAGTTGTTGTTCATCCAGGCTGCAACGTCCTACATTCCTTCCTGGAAGCAGAGTCTGGTGTCTTCGGGATTCTTAGTGAGGGAGAGGATGAGCTGGGTGTCATCGGCCTAGGATACTATGCTGAGATCATGTTGTCTGACGATGGTGGCGAGGGGGGCCATGTAGATATTGAAGAGCATGGAGCTGAGTGAGGATCCTTGAGGTACTCCACAGTTGGTCTCTGTAGGCTTGGAGAGGAAAGGTGGGAGTCTGATCCTTTTGGTTCTGCCAGAAAGAAAGGAGCGGATCCAGTCGAGGGCGGTTCCATGTATACCGGCGTCATGGAGTCTGGCTGCTACGAAGTGAATGCCTTTCATGGGCGATGAGGTGTCTTCGGTGTTGACTGGGGTCCAGGAGGAAATGGTAGGCTGGCTGTCATTACTGGGGGGAGGAGTGGGTTTGGTGTCCGTAGTCTGTTCATTGAAGTTGTTGTAGAGGGATCTTATTTTCAGGGGAAGGTAGGAGTCAAGTTTGTTGCAGAGGTCCTGGGAGGGTGTGACGTTCGTGGCTTCACTGGGGGGGCTAGGTGAATTCCTGAATGATGCTGAAGAGTTCTTTGGAGTTGCTGGTGTTGACATGGATTTTGTTTCAGATGAAGGTCCTTTTGGTGGATCTGATGAGTTGGTGGTATTCTGTCATGGCGTTCTTGTAAATGGTGCGGTCCTCCGAAGTTTTGCTGTTTCTCCAGTTCTTCTTGAGATGTCTGCAGGTGCGTCTGGATTCTTGGAGGTCATCAGTGAAACAGTTGGCCTTCCTGGGGCACTGTCTGTTGGGGTTGCGGAGGGGGGCGAGCTGGTCTGCGCAGTTGGTGATCCATCTGTGAAGTTCTTTGGCTGCAGAGTTGCCATCGGTCAAGGTGGGAGGGCATTGCGGTTGAGGGTGGAGTTGAGGTGCTCCTCTGTGACCTTGCTCCAGTTCCTTCGCGCAGGGGGGTTCAGGTTTGGGGGTGGTGGGTTTGTCGATGTGGAAGTGTACACAGCGGTGGTCCATCCAGGGTGGTTGCATGGTGTGGCTGAAGTGGATGTTGTTACCTCCAGCAAAGAAGGGGTCGAGGGTGTGTCCTGTCTTGTGGGTAGGGGTGGTGAGGAGTTGTTTCAGTCCGAGGTCAGAGAGGTTGTCCAGGAGGGTGGCGGAGTTGGGGTCGCTGAGGTTGTCGAGGTGGAAGTTGAGGTCTTCAATGAGTATGTACTCCATGGAGATGATGGCGTGCAGAAGGAAGAGATAGTCTTCGCATAGCACATGTACAAACGGGCACTGGTTTCAATTACAATATTTAGGTGTTTTTCTACCTTCAATGAACACAATGTTGAGTAAACAATGGACAGTGTTAAAACTGTGCAGAGTGTTTAGGGCTCTGATTAAGATGATGAAAGCTATATTTCCCATGGGCCTGTGAAATATTTTCCATATTCAAAGGATCCCTATGGAGAGTGGGGCTTTATGCCATTGCATTTTCTGCAATAAAACCAATCAAACATATCCCAATGTTGTAGGCAAAGAGAGGCTACAACAGAACAATGCCAATTAAAAGCAGGTTACTCAACACAAGCTGCACAATTGGTTCATGCCATGCTAGTTTTTTTTAGTTTAAGACCTTTATTTCGACCACAACCGAGGCATTAAAGTGCAGTCAGAATACATCACAGTACAAAAAAGGAGATATCACATATCAATAATCACAATATCTTTCAATAAAAGTGTGAAATCAAATTTCCTAGTGAAAACATGCAATTCATAAAATATTAGCAGCACATCCTATGTACATTATGAAAAGAGAAACACCCCACCTAAAAAGCATACGTCAAAATGGGCAGGTGCAGATGCTACTTTGTTGCAAGGTAGGCGAATGATATAATCGCACAATTGCCTATATTTGAAAGCTACTCTAGACAGTTGTAAAAGCAGATAATAACTATATAAAAATAAATTAAAAGAGCAGGGAATTCCTTCTTTTGATGGCACATCTTACAAAATTACATTTAGACAAATTGTTGGGTTCAGGGCTCGGAGAAACTCCAATACTACCTGGCAAAAACCAAATACCCTGCATCCTAACAATAGATAGTAAATATATTTTGGAAAGGCCTTGATAAAATTTGCAAAAGAAAAGGAAATGTAATAAACTATGGCCTGAAGCTTCATCCCATGGGCATATCAGAATACTGAAGAATCATACTGGCCAAGGGAAAATTCAAATGCCATCTTATAAATCCCATGTGAAAGTACGTTAATAACATTCTGTTCCAAAAAGAATAAATCCACCCCAGGTATCGACTTGGAGCCATATCTGGGGTGTTATGTAGTGCTCCATAATCTTTGACAGTGGTTTTTGAGGACTCAATCGCAGTTCTAGGGACTTAACTTGAGCCACATCTTGCTTGGTCAAAGTTTCCGGACTATGGAAAACCTTCGCCTCCCCCAGCTCCTCAAACATGGTCTTTATAAAGTGAATCCAAGGGATATTCATCCCTCTATCACAGGCTAAGTAGTCTAGGACTATTTCTCTATTAAAGACTGCGTGAGTGTTAGTTCATATCGAGCACCACAGCAACAGTGGGGCAAACTTGATACAATCCTCTGCGTACTCCATCCCTAGCTCCTGTTGAGAAATGAAGGTGGAACAAGTAGGTGGGACACCCAAAACTCTCCACACTATTTTGCACCCCCTGAAGAGACTTGGGGTTACCATAGCCCCATAAACCTGCACCATACATCAGGATGGGGAGACATTTCCTCCTATATGCCTCCAGAAGAAGGACTACAGGTTTTTCACCACTGTGTCTGGCCGAGTTAAAAAACATACTCAACCAAACCATGCTATTTTGCCAGCTTCGAAGCAAAAAAATTATACTTAGTCAAAACCATGTTAACAGTGGTTAAATGCGTGCACTGAAAAACAATGACATGTCCTCCTGGCTATGAGCAAAGTCGTTTTCCTTTGTAAACACATTGTGACATGCTGCAACCTGTGGAGGAATGATCAGTGTTTTCCCAAGTCAAAGTTGTGTGGTAATAACATAGAATTTGACCTTTTCGATGCACTAATAAATGTGTGAACGTGGGTTTATTATTATACTGTCTCTAAATAATATGGTTTATTGGGCCATGGGTAGCTAAGGATAAAAGGCTTTGGGACTGTGTCTTTACCCTTTTGTAGCGTCTCTATTTGAGTAGTTACTGAAATACATTTTAAAAATGAACCCGTTTTTTGGAAGTTCCTCCAAGTGAAAGTCATGTTCTTTCATAAGCCCCTCTGCACCTGTGTGAATATGAGGCTGACAATGCACAGCAGAGCTGACGGGGCTTGGCCATGTACAGCCCATATGAATTTTCATGACCCAGTAACGTCACTGGCGTATCTCCTACTCCACCATGAGCGGTGATGGAACACAGCCTTGGGCATTTTCCTATCCTGCCCGGGCATTTAAATACTGCATGTCACTCAGTTGCTGATACTTCACCGTTTTCCATCTCTTCAAAGGGTGTGATGTGATCAGCAAGCCTTATGGCGATTTGAGAAAGGGTGGGTTAATAATAGGCCTGGTACGGAAGTGACCAAACAACGCTGCCACACTACGCAGAGTTCCTCAAGTGGTGGAATTCATTAGGTCTTGCGGACCCCACTGATTTTTAGCACTGGGTTTTTGTTCTGTGCTGGAAAATCAGTGTGTACAGCACCACGGCAGGGCAGGAGGGCTCTGCTTTTTCCTGTCGCTCAAGTAGATATTCTACTTGCGCTGCAGCTTCCGCAAAACGCACAGAAGATTTCTCAACGAGAGCAGCCGTGGCCATGCATAAAAGCCCGCATTGAGAAATCTTGCCAGGTACTGGTCTGAAGTAAGATTTTCCTTGCTCGCACTTGCCAACTTGATGTTAGTGAGCATGAGTGAGGAAAAAACTCCACTCTGCGGAGCGGAGTTTTTTGGAACCCTGCATGCTCCGCTGAGTGCAGAGTGTGGAAAACTCTGCAAACTCTGTGAACAGAGCAGAGTTCACCACCCAAGCTTAGTTATGATGTTTGTCACCGTACATCACAGAGCTTATGTATTCATTTTATTAAAAAAGTATGTGGTGCTTGAAATTCCCCATGCCACGCAGTGTCCCAGGAAGCAGGGGAATAGCTGAGACAGAGAAATTTAAGTGCCTGAAAAACATCATACAGTGTTCCTCTGTCTCTGAGATAAGAGTGTTTGACTGTAAGTGACCTTTAAACATGCCTAGGACACCAGAGACGAGCATTGCCGGAAAGACAAGTAAGTTGGAGCCTTTGAGCATCTATATTTATAAAATAAGTGAAAATCTTTTTTCTCTGCTCTCCTGTACCTTCTCTGTTTCTGTAAATGCTGGTGTCTCTCTAAGGCAGTGTGAGCAATCAGGACATGTTTGCAGTGTCCTCCCACATTTTGCCCACATTTTGCCCACTAGATGCTGGTTTTCTGACTCTGACTGTGCCCTGGACTCTGCTAACCAGACCCAGGGCCTGTGCTCTGTGTAAAATGTACATTTTAATTTGATATAATTAACATTGGCAATGACAGACCCCTGTAAGTCACTAATATACAATAGGGCAAGGGGGATTCAAACTACCTCTAGGTCCCTAGCAGCGGCGGTCGGTAGTAGGAGTAACTGCAGGGCGGTGACGTGGGGAGGGGGAGGGGCAGGGTGGGGGGTAGTAAACTATGGATTACGGAGGTTTACAGGTAAATTAACATATAAATTAATAAAACGAATTTCGTTGCATGCACTGCATCGCATTTGGGGATGCAGTGCACGCAACACAATTTGTTTTATTAATTTATATGTTAACTTACCTGTAAACCTCCGTAATCCATAGTTTACTACCCCCTCCCCACGTCACCGCCCTGCAGTTACTCCTACTACCCACCGCGGCTGGTCCCTAGTATATAGTAGGGCTGGGAGGTTTTGACGCCTAGTAGATTTCATGCACTGGAGTATGCACTACTGTGGTGCCTGCTGTTACTTTAAAGGCCCTCTCTGCCTTGCAGGCTGCTTTTAAATTGAAATGATATGCAAATTCTAGTCTGGATTAAAAGTAGGGCTCCCGGTTTTATGGTATTTATTTTTTTGCCATTTCCGTCTGTATTTATCCATATTTATTTTTGGGGCATTTTTTCTGTATTTATCCACATTTATTTTTGCCACAAGCAAAAGATGACGCTACAGCTAGTATTTTTCCACATTTATTTAAATTGACAATGCACACATGCGCTCGGTTGTTATTGGTCAACACTATACATTCATCTGAACACTTTGCCATTTGTAGAATGTCCCAAATATGCTTAAAAGTGCTATGACAAGCCATTTGTCTCAGAGCCTTGCAGTTTCTGTCATCCGCGGGGTGCCACATCATCTTCCCCACTGAACATCATACTACCCCACTGAGAGAAACTCACACTGCCTTCAGCTACAGCCCAATAGTGCCCCGCTATGAACACCTGCAAGAAATTCAATTCAAATTATGCACTAGACTACAGTAATATGCTACCTGAAACAAAAGTAACAACATACTGGAAAAAAGCAAACCCTCATAGGGAATACAACTTAACGCTTTTACACAAATTATTCAGAAATCAATGAGTTTTGCTTGAAAAGCAAACAACATGAAAAGAAAAGTAGCGCTTCACTGGCAAACTCTGTAAGGTGGCGCTAATGTGTTGAGTGTAAATAAAAACAGTCTGGCCACTTTGTGAACACTGTGTCTTGCTTTATTTAGTTATGTATTTATTGGTTGTATTTTCCGGGTGGGGGGCTAATAAAAATTTCTTCGAGGGGGAGGTGGGGGGGGTGTAATTCTTCAGTAAACTGTCATGTTTTTCTCCTGTCAGCTCGGGACACTTTTCTCTTGGTTCTGCTCAGCATACCAGGCTCGTTATTGCACACGGGAGAGTTTTGGGAGGGCGTGTATTTTAAAGTTCTTGCAAGTTTGCAGTCCTTATGGAAATTCGATCTCTCACTGGAACTGAATTGTTAATCCTGTTCGCGATCTCTCTCTTTGCTTCGACTTCTTGCCATCAGTGTCTGGCGGAGATGGTTCATGTGTTCCTGCTCAGCCTGTGTTTTGCATTAGATTGTGTGTGGTGTGCCCCCAGGGCGCCTCAGGCCCTCGTTATAAGGTTGGCAGGCTTTTGTTCACAAGTAATTGGTCTTTCAAAGACCTGTGAAGTACTAGGGTGCGGCTCTGTGTTTGCCCAGGAAGCTGTCTCAGCCCGCGCTGAAACATCTTAACCCTCTAAGGAGGGGGAGACACTAGATGGTTGGGGGTGTGATTTTTACTGCCGTCAATGAAGACCTCACTCGAGGGGGAAGCGGGGCTGGGGCATCAACAAAAGCATTGTTACTGTAGGCTGGTCTGCTGGAGCACGGCAGCTCCGCAAAATGTACTAGTATTTTCCCGTTTTTATATATAAATACAGATAAAGGAAAACTTGTTTTCCGTCTGTATTTATATGTAAAAATCCGTTTAAACGGAAAACCGGGAGCCCTAATTAAAAGGTGCTTCCGAAGTATTAATCTGCCTTATTTTTACATATAAGTCATCCCTAAGGTCTCCCCCTGGTACTTCAGGGATAGGGTGACTTGTGACCTTAAGCAGAGATTTTATAAAATATGTTTTATAAGCCCCGGTGAGAAAACAACTGGAAATTCTGCTTTTCCCCATTGTAATGAATGGCTCCATAGGCTAACATTGTTATATTTACTTCAACATATCAAATTATTAGTTGAGATAAATTCAACAGTTTGCCACTGTTATATTTATAATAACTATTACAGAAAATACGTTATTAAACGTTCTTGTCTGTGAGCCAAAATCCAGCTTTCCGGTGCCCTCTCCTTTCCCAGGCTGAGCCAGAGCTGCTTGATGAGGTGTGAAGTGTCCTGTCAGAGAAGACAATGGATTTCCTGTGGGTGGAGAACTTTGGCCACAGAAGCCAAAAGGCCGGAGGGGTTAGGGGAGCCAAACTATCTTCAAAGGGAGAATGACACTTTAGGGCAGTACAGGCTGACCCACACATCCTGCAACCCAGCCACACAGGAGCCTCAAAACGTAGATTAAGGAGAGGTGTGGAAGGGGAGTGTTAGTAAAACTTAGTAACACCAGTAGGCTCGCTTAGCCTGATCCAGCTCCTCTGGAGAGATTTCCTCCATGTTGGATTTTGGGAGAATGGTGCACATGGGACAAGAATTTGGCACACTTTGGAGGAAGTGGCCATACACCTGGGTGGCACCCTGCATCCCTGCATCCCATTGGTCAGGGATGCCCCCCTGCTTGACGCCCAGAAACCGTGAACAAATATTGGAGAGCTGCGTAGCTTCTCAGATCTGCTGCCTGAAGAGACAAGAAGGAGAAGAACTGCCCTGATGACTCCCTGGCCTGCACCACGAGGACAGCACTTACCAGGACTGTACCTGCTGCACACTGTGGGACTCAGCACCAGAAGGACTTTGCCTGACTCTGATAGTCTAAGGAGTGGACTCCCTGCAAGCTACAGGTTAACAGAGCCCACCTTCATCATCTCCACCAAGAATCCCCATGTTGGAGTGCATCCAGTAGACATTTAAGAATGTGGCCAGATGCATTATGGGAATTGTAGACCAGACGTCCCAAGGACCATCTGGGAGATTCCAGACTCTTGGATTTGTGGTTTAGACACTTTGGACTCTCAAGAGGAACTTCAGGAAGATTAGAGAAGTTCTGAGCAACTTTTGGAAAAAACTCCATAAGGTGAGTGACTCATCGTTGAGAGTCAAGCTGGCTACCTTGAACTGCGACTCAGCCTGGATTTGAGGTTGATCCTACTGAAAGCACTGGAGCTCCAGACTTCCAGGATTTGACCGGGGCCTCGCAGAAATTCAAGTCGGCCAAACCTCACCCAACCCGGCCTGGCAAAGTGCCTCGATTGACTGTCAAGGTAAAAAGCTCCAGAAAAACTGCAAGGCCTCCTGTGTAGTGTATCAGACCAGGGCTCCAACACGGTTGGCTTCAAACTTTGACTTTGTCCTGGTCAAGCGCGACTAGATGCCCCAAAGTAGTGCTATATGTTTTGAAGCACTAGAAAGAGTTTATTCTTTAAAAATTCATATCTCTGGTTTCCTACATTGGATTTTTGTCATTTTTGTGTCTATTTGATCATAAACATTTGATCTATTGTTATAAATTGGAGTTGGATTTTTATTGTGTTTTGTGTCTTAGTTATTTAATATATTGTATTGTATATCATAATGTAATGACACAGCTGTCTCCTAAGTTACACCTGCCTGCTCCTTGTCAGCTACCAAGGGCTGAGCAAGGGAGTCATTCATTGAGACCTTGACTATTCCTTTTATTGTGTTTGTGGCCTTATTACTAGTGGTAAGCCACTACTTATTATTATTAATAATCCACTTTCCAACAGACAGCAATGGGTTCAGTACTTTATTGTCATGACTAGAGGTTCTTGTTTTATTGTCTCCACCGATTAATTGCTACATGTCTTAAACCATATCAAACAGATTTAATCTGCAGGTCAAACTAAATAAACAGCACCAAAGCCCGTAAGTGTAGCTTTTTATTACTGGAAATTCTGGTTACTGGATATGTGAGGCTATGTGCTTTTCTTTGTTACTGGATGAGGAGTCAGTGATTGCAGGGGTTGGAAAAATGTGGGTGGCTATGTATACGAGTTGGTTGAATGTCAGTGTATAGCTTAATGTGCATAAGTGAATGTAAATGGATAGGTGAACAAAGGCAATGGGTGAGAGTGAGTGAAGTGTTGAATACAGGTGGGTGAGTAGGTGAAAGGAAGTAGATGGGTAATGAGACGCACTCCCACAGCACAAATAGCAGGTTTCTATTTGTGCTCACCACTATTTTCAATCAACAGCCGCCACTGTAGTGGGCCAAAAATATTTTCATTGATATGGTGTGTGTGCAAGCGTGCCTGCACACATGAGTGTATGTATGTGGGTATAATTATATAACGTTAATTCTTACAAAGTGGCCAAGAATAATAGCATTAATGAAATGCGTGCATGTCTTAGAGTTAAGGCTCTTCGATTTATTCAATATAAAGTTCACAGGACAGTCAAATCTTGCTATAAAAACTAAATTCTCTCAAGAGCTGCAGTGCTGCAGTCCCCATTGCTGCAGTGGTAGTTTGAGTCATGACGCAGCAACTGGGGAGAAGCTACAGAGATTATCTAATTTATTAGCACAGTAACTCATCTTGTAATGACTCTTCTGGGTCTGCTGAAAAGGCTTACACACAGCATTTTCCTAGATCAAGCTATAACGGTGTTATCTGCACACAAAGATTTCACATTAAACTCAATATTACTTTATAAAATGATAATGATAATCGATTTAATGTAAAGTACGTTTTAAACTGTGCAGGAAATATTTACTTCTGTATATTTTGATCATACAGCTTCAGGCCTGAACACGCATTGAAGCACCCAGCCGTCACCCCTTGTGTGGAACTTACACTTGTGAAATACTACTCAAGGATGAGGGTAATAAACTGTAAGAGCAAGAAGATTTATGAATACAAGTCATATTTTGTGAATACCTTGCAGGCGAAAGTTAAGCCATTTCTTCTTGCAAATGTGTTTTATCAGGGCAAATGTATTGGTGACAAAATGTGGGTAAACTCAGAAAGTGACAAATACAATAAATGCCATGATAGCCCAAAATCACTGTATACCCAAAGCCAATACAGAACATTACACATGAAATGGAATTGCTCATTTCTTTATAACCATTACATGTATAACCTCCGAGCAGCAGGTTACCAGTTTAATGCTCCATGTTTGCCTAGAAGAGACTCAACACAGAGCCAGAAATGTGTTTGACATGTTTGAAATAGTGTTACATTTATGTCCTTGGGTGCACCTTGAGGTGCGGCCTAGCACCCCATTTTTCAAAACCCCGAAAGGGGGAGGTTTAGAACTATTGAATACTTCGCTCGATTCACAAAATGTATCCTTGGCGAACCTCTTCTACTGCTGAATAAATCTACCAATCTTAAAGACACACCTAAAGAGAAATGGTGAGTTTTCAAAAATGGGGAATTACCTCCCAAAACAGGTGTTCCAATAGAGTGTCAAAAAGGTATCTAGAGGAAAGCCACGCATACCAAAAATGACATCGACAATTGAGTAAATTAGCAAAAATTGGATGATTTAGGAACCCTTTTGCACACAACTAATTAATTCCCAGACAGTTTTAACTTTCACATATAAAGCTCTTGGCATAGATGAGATCTGACGGTGGTGCTAGCTGCCCGAATCTGAACATCTGTTGCCCTTAGAGATACCTCAAAGTAGCGGTCTCAGGTTTTGGGCCACAAAGAACAGCTTAACACTCAACACGGTCTGTTAAATCATTGTTAAGTGAGGAAGTAGCTTGCTGAAAGGGGTTTCTGCTTTGGGCTATCAATGCCCTATTTTGTGGTGAGTGCTAAATTCTCAACGAGCTGCAAAATTCAGAGTGGCACAGAATACAAATGTAAAAACGCATTAAAAAAATACTGACTCCACATGAGCACACATATACTGAAAAAATATTTGAGAGAGTGTAAAAAACAACTATAATGAGTGCATATGTAGGAAAGACAAGTCACTCACTGTCCTCACACGATGCCCATTGCTCTCAAACTAATCCATCACAGGAAAAAATACAAGATAATTACAAACCATTCTAGTCGTTTTGCCAAATTCTATATCCAGTGACGTGACAAAAATTACGAAGCTGCTCGGACGAGTCCAGTGGAAGGGGCAATGTGGTTTCTTGCTGAAATTGACAGCTTGGTAGCAACATGTCTCAATAATCCCTTAGTGCAACATTGTTGCTATACCACGCATGCACATAACTGCAGGTGACCACTGCTCTGCATCGCTCCCATGAAGCAAATGTCTGGAAACGCAGGGGCAGATTTACAATAAGCTAACGCAAGTCATTTTGCTGCGCCATGCTGCGTTGGTTTGGAAAGCACAGCAATGCGACATATTTCCAACAATATGTTGCATCTCTGTGCTTCCCCCTGGTCTGGTGCACAAACTGCTGCCATGCACCGACGCAGGCAGCCTTGCACCATGGTGCAAGGATGCCTGTGACGTGGGGATATTGTTTTTGTTCATGAAGGGTTCCCTTCCTGCACAAAAACAATCTGAAATGCAGTTTTTCAATGTATATTTGTGCTGCATTAGCACACATAGAAGTTGAAAATCAGCATTGTTTCAATGATTGTTTATGTGCAGGAAGGGAACCCTTCCTGAACAAAAACAATCATTAGAGGTGATTTCCTCTTTTTATGTGTGCTGCAGAATGCAGCACGCATAGAAACAGGAAACAATAAAGAGGAGAAATGTATACATTTCTCCTCGTTGCCCCTCCCTACGCCTCCCCTGGGGAGGCATAGCATTCACACGCATTTCAAGATTTACGATTCCTTGTAAATCTAGAAATGTGTCTCGTTCCATGGGTGTTGCGTGGGGACACCCACAGCAACACACATGGAACTCCCCTTTCACACAAAGAGCTGCGTGTAAAGGGGCCATATTTACAAGGGCAGGAAAAGCCACACAGGGTGGCTTTTCCTGTCCTTGTAAATATGGGGCAGGGAAATGCACAGCCAGTGCATCACAAAAAGTGATGGACTGGCAGCGCATAGGGCTTGTAAATCTGCCCAGCAGTCTCCTAGTAGCTGCTTTCACTTTGTCACCTGCAACAGGGCATCAGCTAAAGAGTCCACATTCTGATATGTTGTGAGTTTGGACTCATTCTCAGGAATTTATTGGTGTAAAGTTCCTATTTACAGCCTGCACTTGTGCCCCTGCCGCAACCAATATGCACTTCTATTTCTGACACATACATATGAGAGCAGCATCTGAGATGTATTACTGCCACTAGTTCTCTGTCACAGAAGCGACCTGCTGAGGTGTGACCACCCCTGGTTGACACAAAAAGTTACGTGAGTCAGGAGTTTGCTCTGGACGGATTTCCTGTCGGACCCCAAGAGCATTCAGCGTTAGGATGAGATTGTACCTCCCCACCCAGTGAACTTTCCCAATGAGGGACATTGCGGCCTGCCCCGTTCTGATAAACCACACCAGTTCAGGAAGAAGCTAGGGACAATGACACTCATTGGATCATGGGTGGCAGCCAACCAAACATTGAGCACTTCACACTGATAACCATACATGCCACATCTGCACATAAGGTTTGTTTTTCACTCTAAAATCACACTAATGACAATCCCACTGCTTCCCTTTCTGGCCACTGTTAAAAATAGGAAATATGTTTTGCACATAGGAAGTTTGTAGTGAATCATCAGGGTTGAGTAGTGTGTTGTCCTGCTATGTGTGAGCCTGTCGATGTATCATGCCCAAGCACCAACATGCATGCCTTTTGTGACGTTTACAAATGTAAACCTATGACATACTTAGATGTTCACTTATGATGCATATCCTAAACATGATTATGAAAATAAGAATACACATATTACGGATAGAAAGTAGAATGATTCTTAGTAATTGTGAAAGGTAAAAAATATATCACAGAAAGACAATATGTAGGTTGAGGAGCAAGGCACAGACAACACAAGAGCACTGAACACGCAAAGGAAAACAGGTGGATTATTGTACAGTAAATGATGTAGGGTTTAGCAGTGTACTTTACAAAGACTATTTGTATTGTGACATCATTCTCTTATGGTCCTTTTGTGACACTCCATCGGAACACCTGCTTTTGGGAGGTAAATCTCCATTTTTGAATACTCACCATTTCACTTTTGATGTGTATGTAGGACTGCTAGACTAGTTCAGGTGTAGAAGAGGTTCACCAAGGATTAATTTGCACTTCGGTTTGCATATGCATGCATTTTTCCTTATGCGGCTCGAGCGAAGATAGATAAGAGAAATTCCTATTTCCTACAGGCTATTGGCAGAGTAATTCCATGTTCGTGTAGAAATAAATAGACAATTAGAAAATAAAAAAACAAACTAACATATGCACTTTGGAGATTCAGGGTCTGATTTTGGCAAAGAGGTTACTCTGTCATGAGCATGGCAATTGTCCCGTCCATGTTACTGCAGAGGCATTATATCCTATGGCACTTACAATAAGTTGGACGGGATAGCCCTCAAGTAACCGGTCCGCCATACTATAGATTTGGCCCTAAGGCTTCATGTACATTTAATATTATCAGACATTCTGAGGCAAAAAAATTATATTCAAAGGGGAGAGACGTGGAGTATTACCAACAACGCAGTCCAAGCCCTCTACTTGGTGATAGAAGTCTCCAGTCTTTAGCCTATCCCATCTGTGTCCTTTTGGAATGTTTCTCAATAGATAACACTTCAGTATACTCTGCCTGACCATTTCGTCTTTAGCTTCTTTGATTTAAATCATATAGCCCTAAAATTCAGTACATACATCTTTCGGGGACTGGCACATGTCACATTTAAGAGCACCTGGTGGAATGTATGAATGTTTTGCAAACGAAATACGGTTGAAAAACATTAATACTTTACTAACTACTGAAAGGTAAGGGTAAGGTGTGAGAGCCAAACCATGATAATTCACTGAACCCCAATAATCTGAGCACACTGATTTTGACCTCAGGCACTTCAGCTCCTCGGCTCCCGTTGATCTACTGGCAAGAGACACCACCCTCCACAACACTGAACTGCTAGTTAGCTGAGTAAAAATCAAATTGGAACTGTAACCACTCAATAATTGAGCTCTACATCAAAAATAAGGTTAAAAAGGTTTATTACAGATTACCTAATATAAGCAACATAGAAAAATGCAATTGATTCCTTAAAGGTTCAAAAACATATTTAAAATTGGAAATCAGAATAATAATCCCTATTTAAGCAATTAAATCACTCCATAGTCTAAGGGGTCTATTAGGGTGGGGGGCCCTTGTGGTGCTGGGACCGGCCGCCAGTGGCGCGGCGATTCCGCTGTGCCAATTAGGATGCGACCGCCACCATGGCGGTCGCATCCTGTATATTTAACATTGTGACGGGCGGTGCTGTATTCAGCACCTGCCACAATGTTAAAAGGGCATGTTGTGCATTTGCATGCACAACGTGACGGCACCGCGTGGTGCCTGCCAACTTGTGCATGCAAATGTCGGGGGTACCATGGGTACCCCCCAAGTGCAGCCATCCAACCCCCTGGGGGCCCGCAACAGGCCCCCAAAGGCATTCTCCACATGCCTTTCCATGGCGGAGTCTCCGCCATGGAAACGCATGAGACCGCCATTATCGTAATATGGATGGCGGTGCCTGGAAGGAACCGCCACCATATTGCAGGTCTTTTTCTCCCGGAAAACTGGCGGACGGTCTTTCCATCCGCCTGGGTCCCCACCACCATCGTAATATGGTGGGGGGAATGTTAGGCGGGCAGACGGAAATGGCGGGCAGATCACTCCCGCCATCCTAATAGATCCCACAGTGTTATACTCATAGAGAGTGCTGACAGCATTCTAAGGGAAAATAGTAAGTTTTAAGTAAATCGGACAGAGTCCAGGGGGTAAATGAGACGTCAACTCCCGAATCTTCAAAACCAGGGGATTTTATACACATTGTATGCATGAACAAATAGAAAACTGAAGATTTAATATGACATGATCATTGTTCGCTCACATTGGGCAAATCAAAAGCAAATCAATTATATTTAAAACTCTTAACACTATCCCATTTCTTAAGGTAAATCAAATCTTCTAGTTGTCTCCTTAGCAGCTGTAGTCCAGAGATGTAGAATATAATATGAAACATTTCTCAAACAAAAACTCAAACAATTATGTTCTTCTGCGAGCCTACACCGGAACTTCCAGCGGAACTCTTTCAGAATGATCCATCCTGTTGCAACTTCATTGGCTCCCCAACAGGCCCTCATCATCTTAAAAAACAGCTGAATCATTTGCAAAGTCATCACAACCAGCACCTCTGCTTATCCTACAGCCAAGTTCACCATGTCTGGTGGTTCTCTGCTCACCCATGACGACCAGCACTCCTGCTTATCTTGCAGACAGGTTTACCATCTCTGGTGGTTCTCAGCTCACCCATAACCCAACTCCATCAGACTGCAGACTACAAAGTTTAAGAAAGGAAAAACAATACAACTGAGTTTCCATCTACGCACCCTAAACCTTAAATAATGAAGGAATGAGGAACTCCTCATCACTGCTCGAATTCAGGAAAGAAAAGTCTCACTTCTTTACACAACACTCCATCACAATGTAAGCCGTCAACAGCACAGCTTCCTCTCCTTTTACTTGATGGCTGTAAACTTGCTCATAAACAATTATAGTGGTCTGCTTACTTTTTGCTAAGGTAACGCTATAAAAATACCATATGCATACATGCATACATGCTGAAACTGGCAATGAAAAATCAATATATTATCTTGCAGTCAGCAATAAATGACTACTGAGGTGACTGTGAGGCTGATCCACGAATATTTATGTGTACTGGAAGTAGTGTCACAGGAATAGTTTTGTCATACTTTTGCATGCCTTGGAGAATTGGGCCCGTAGTGTTTATACTGCATTTAAAGGTTCAAACGTAGTTGCAACTTTTTCTTGTGCTAACCAGCACGGATGCTCTGTGAAGGTAAGTGGTGCTATCATATTGCTGCTGTAATACCATTTTATTTGAAATTGTAAAATCAAGCCAGGCATGTGGTAATTGCTTCCTGTGCCTTAAAACTGCTAAGGCTTTCATAAAACAGAGCTTGAATTTCTTTCTAATGTCGAAATATGAATTCATACAGGATGGAAAGTATATCTCTATCTTTTTTTCTATTCTGACTTAAACTCACATATTATTGGCAATCAGAAGGGAAAATGAAATACATAGTTGGAAGCTGTGCCAGCCTTTCCTCGAGTAGGGCCCAAGGCAATACCAAACTTGGCATCTCTCCCGCTCCTCCTTCTGTCTTACCTCCCATTCTGGGCTTTACAATTAAGCCTTTTCTGAGTGCTGTATACAACAGGCATTACTATCATGTAAATTAATAATATTGCTGATGTGCTATACGTTTTCAATGTGATTGAGAAACACTTGGGGACAGAAATACCAAGATTTGACACTGTAGAACGCATCAGAAATCTTGCTGTCCTGTGTCAAATGGAGAAGGTAGGAATGTATCATATTTACTAACATAAAGCTAATTTCTGCTCTCTCTCTCCACTGGTGCACTTGTGGCTGTCAAGTGCCAACGAAGGCACCCTTGCACCATTGTGCAATGGTTTCTGTGTTACACCCAGGGTTGTTTTTGTGCATGAAGAGAGGGGCAACTTACTATACAAAAACAATACAAAGAGGATGTTATTCTCTTTCTAAGTGTGCTGCAGTATATAGCACCCTTAGAAAGAAGAAACAACGAGGAGAAATAAAGATATTTTTCCTCAGTGTGCCTCTCCTGGGAAGGAACAGCTTTTTGACTCATTCCCAGGTTGGCTAGTGTGAGTAAATCTGGGAATGCCCCAAAATACATGAGTCGATACGTGGGAACACTCACTCTTCACCCATGTAATGTAGTCCCTGCTCAGAATAATACAAGGCAGCAACTTGTGCTGCCTTGCTTTACTCCATATTTAAGCAAGCCACGCAGGGTCATGTAAGGTGGCATAGCGTGGCTTAGTAAATCTCACTTTAAGGGCTTGTGTTGCCCTTGTGTCACCTTTTGTTATGCAAGAGTAATGCAAACCCTTGCTAAATCTGGCCCTTGGTCTGCTACCTGACTCAGTTGTACCATCTGTTCACAATGTCCCTCGGTCATACATGTGTGCATTGGGATCATCCAAGGGGGAGATGTAGCAAAAAAATATTGTGCGACTTAAATTCATAAACTTGCAACTGATGCAATTTCAAGAGGGAAAGCCTGAGAAAACATAATTTTCTAAGCTAAAACATCGAGAGCCTTGAAATAAATCAGCAATGTTGCATTTATTTGTGTAACTTCTATTGCTGTGCTACAGAGGTTGCCTAATAGGATTTAGTGGAGTAGGGTAAAAGGGGGAATGTGCTGGCTGAAGACATAGTTATGGAAATTCTAGTCCATGTGAACGTCATTGCTAATTGCCCTCTGTCTTCCTCCTTACTGTAGTTGGTGATCCTTGTGAAGGGAACCTTTTGTGCTCGAAGGTCAGGTCCTGGCAGATTAAGTGTGTACTACACACATCTTCGCCACTTCGACCTCACCTGAGTCACTGATTAAGATGTACAATTATAGGTGAGAGTTCAGGGGAGGGATGAATAGGATAAGGGGAAACATAAAAAGTCTAAGGAAAGTCAAGGGAATTAGAAGAATTTATAGAGAATCTGGGGAGATTGAACGCCTCCTGGAATAAATAACATTATTTAAGGAAGCTCTCTGGGTCCATTACATGTACATCCCATACCTATAGGCGCCTTGGCCTGGGCCCTGCTCGCCCATGCCTTACACAGACCCTCGTTTGAAGGAATAGGATGGGTTGGCTTCTAACGCACGATGGGAATCTCAATTTCGCAGGTTTATTGGTTTTCCCCTGCTATTTATATTGCAAGAATACTTTGTCGAGGCACACTAAGCAATAATAAAAAGCGTTCATTTAGTGAGCTTCATATGACTAAACTAAATCAATGTTGACAAATTAGGAGTGTACTTATTGAGACGCTTTCTATGTCAATACAGAGTCTTGTCACAGCTTTGTGGAATGAAGCCTGCATTACGCTACAGTCGCATTCTTAATGAGAAAAGCTTTTCTCTAAAGACTGCCTGCCAGTACCTTTCACCCGTTATTCATAACATTCCAATCATTTTCTGATCTTTAAATACAAATGTGATGACACACAAAATGCTGAAGCATGCAGTATTCGTTTCAAGGAATCTATGCTCAAAACCAACCTTGAAATGGAATTGCTGGTAGATATATAAAGTGTTGTTGTTCACAATTTTAGATGATACCCTCCTATTCTTATATATGATTCATTTTCAGTAAAAAAAAAGTTACATTGAAGTTGTCACAAGATGTAGTGCCTATTCAGGCAGAGAAATGTAAACGTTCAGGGGATATTTACATCTCCGTCTGAACACTTTGGATATTTTTCTCATGTGTGAGATTATACATTGCGAATGGAGCCTCGAGTGTAAATGCACATTTTTTTTCTCCATGAGAAAACATTATGTTGTGGATAAAGCTTCAAAACTTAAATGATATTACCAGATTATAAAGTGTATGTAGATTAATAAAGTGTATATAAATAAAGAAGAAAAACTGAAAATTGAAAGTTTCTGTAAACAATGTAGATGTGAAGGAATTTGAAATTGAATGCTAAAAATTGAATTGTTTTCTTCAGATTGATTCGCAGGACAGTGCAAGTGCAACAAACTGCAACAAACTAAATATAGTATGAATGTGGGTTTTCCTGAATTGAATTAGAAAAACTCTTCCCATGAAAATTAAAACTGAGTTTTTTAAATATTTATTTGCTAATTAAATTTACTATTTCATAATTTATGTATTATTTTGTTGTTTAAAAGATTAAAATTGCTTAGGACGGGAACCCTGCCTTCCACTACTATGTGGCGGTCCTTGGATTCCAATAATTATTAAAGTGTGGGGTCCCAGATTCTAGTAATGCTTAAGTGAGGGTCCACAGAAGTGAAAAGGTTAGGAACCACTGTTCTACTCTACACTTCTAGCAAATCTATGGATTACTCTTTCCCGCCCTTTCCTGGAAGGGGAGTTTCTCCAGCCCTTTACTGGAGCAAATCTTCCATCATTTCCAGATTTGGAATATGTTGAAGAGAGGTTTGGAGATGCACACAAATGTATATTTTTGTGGAGGTTGCCAAACTTACAAGGCAAACCACGCATTGGAACACCCACAGCCCACTCTTTGAATGTGGTTTACTACTATAGATTTCAACAAACTATTGGCTGAAACCTCCATAGTAGTAAATGCATTAACATCTGCCAGCAATCCCTTTGTGAATTCCTGGCAGAGGGAGAGGAGGTATTTTCAGCTAAAAATACATTTGTAAATAAGATCCCTAGTAATCTTTCCTAAATGACTATGATGTCATGATATTTAGGGAAGCACGTGAAGTGTACTGTTCAAACAATGTCAAAATCTGAGTGACTCCAAGCATTGAAAAATGACGGAAACTGAAACACAAAGCAAAAAGATATCCTGTCCTGTAAGTAATACAGCTACACCGATTAACATAGCATTTGTTATGTATGGCTTCATTGGAAGCCGTTAGTGTGAATAATCAGATTCTGAACCCAGTTATTTACAGCTGTGACGTAGCCAGTTAAGAGCTGAAAGAACATCTCCAGAATGGAGTGGGAGAGAAGGAACAGAGGCTGGTGGGGTGTGTAGCAGGAGACCACCTTTTTATTTATCTGGAGAGGGTAGGCCATGTTATGTTGGGCTCTCCCATTACTCTACTGCAATTGTGTAGATGCTAAAAGCAGAGATAGATGATTTTGGGGGCCATCAATAGCATAAAATAATAAATGGTTAAAAAATGAATGCCAGGGATGTTTTTCACCTCTTGGTCTGAGTAACATCACAGAATTACATTTGATATCACTTGGATAATGGATAACAATGAATAACTGAAATGTTTTTCGGTCCATGAAAATCATCCCAGTGATTCATTGTTATTCATTTTTAATACATGGGATTCTGTAATCCCTGTATAAACACCTGTCTCTAATTTCTTTACAATCAGCAAATTGTGACACACCCATTCACCGATTAATAAGTTCTGACGCAGCCGAGGCGAAAGGAAGACCAGGTCATGGAGCATAATTGAAGCAGCTGTTTAAAGCAAGGAAAACTGAGTGTTGCTTTTCTTTCTTCTGTCCTAGTATTCTACCTTACAATGACAAGGTGAGATAACGTGTATTTTTTGCAATTCTTAAATAGTTAGAGAAATGCTAGAAGTTTTCTGCATGTTTCTACACATTCCAAGCATCCGCAGCTTTTCTTTATTTTAAAATGACTTGTACTGAACTGCTTCTAATATCTGTTTGCAAAAAATATCTAACAGGGTTTTGATGTGTTTAATTTTACACTCGAGGTTTTATTTTTATTCTTCATGATTGCAAAGTGCCCATTCATTCACATGAAAGAGCTACACACCAATGGCCCAATTCTCAAAGGCAATCTGAGACAAAAGTCTTACTTACGACTTTTTGTATTCACCGAGGTAATTTACGAGTCGTATCGATACGTCTGCAGTCAGGCTGGAATCTCCACACCGGGGTCGTACTCTCCGCACCCGGGCTATACTCTCCTCCTTCGGCCGGATGAAGTGTAATCAATGGGCCGGAATACAATTTTTTACAAAAAGGAACATTAGGAACACTGAGGGGAGTGCAAATCGTGGACTGCATGTACCATGATGCAAAGGAGCAAACTTTTCTGGGATATGATGTAGTGTCCTGCCACACTCTTTTCCCTGCCGAAACTGATTTTCAAGACCTCCTCTACCATTTATCACATGTTCCTAATGTTCCTTTTTGTAAAAAATTGTATATGTTAATTAAGGAAGTATATATTTTTTTTAATTTATATGTGGGTTGTGAATTGTGTGGTGTTATAGGGTAGGAAGTAAAAAAACGAAATGTATGTAATAACTAAATATTTTTTGGTTAAAATATGTATTTGTTTTAAATTTTATTGAAATTTTATTTAATATAATATTTGTAGGTATTTTCCATATCTATTTAAAATGATATATTTTTCTTTTTTAATATTAAATATATTTGTTTTTTAATTTTTAACATATGTATACATTTCTTCATTTATTTTGTTTATTAAATATTTTTGTTGTTAATATTTTGTTTGTTTTTAACTTTGATCTGACTGGAGTGTGAATATAAATTGTTACCCCTCCGCAATCCAATGCTTTCCCCACTGTTGCACTGATTGGAGTGGGTATAATACATTTTATCCTGCCACTATCCAAAACTTACCCTACTGTTAAACTCACTGGAGTGGAAAAAGAAATTTGTACCCCTCCGTTATCCAACTATTTCCCTACTGTTGTACTCACTGGATTGAGAATAGTAAATGTTATCCCTCCGCTACCCAACACTTTCACTACTGTTGCACTCACTGTAGTGGCAATAGTAATTTTTACCCTTCTGCTATCCAACACTTTTCCTACTGTTGCACTGACTGGAGTGGGTATAGTAATTTTTACCTCCCCGCTAGCCAACACTTTCCCTACTGTTACACTCAATGGAGTGGGAATAGTAATTTTTACCCCTCCGCTATCCAACTTTCCCTACTGTTGCACTCATTGGAATGGGAATAGTAATTTTTACCCCTGTGCTATCCAACACTTTCCCTATTGTTGCACTGACTGTAGTGGGAAATTTAAATTCAAAGATTTTTTAATAGTTCAATGTTTATTTTACAATATAATTTTTTTAAATTAGATTTTATGTTATTGGTATATATATGTGATCAAGGCCGTCTCTAACGGCCGAAACGCGTCATGGCGACATGGTGATTGCAAAATAAAAATCACTTGGAAGAATTTGGGTCTAATCTTGTCTTCTTCAAGCAGAAACGGAGAAACAGGCAAGCGCACGTAATATATATATATATATTTATTTGTAAATTTTATATAATTTTAAAAATAATAAAATAAATTAAAACAAATTGTTTATTAATTGTTTTAAAGTAAATATATACATATTAATTATTATGTATGTGTATTAATTTTTTTTAATTAAGTGTATTTGTTATATTTGTTAAAATTGATATTAAGTCATATTGTTTTACATTAATTTTATTATTAATCCATTTCATATTTATTATTTTATATACATATAAATCGATATTTTGTACAACTATATTTTTGACATGAATATTTTTTTCTCTTTATTTTTGTACTTGTCTGTTTAAGTATAGGGAGTCGAAATTTTTGTATTCTATATTTCTAGTTCAGTGTTCTAACTGCAGCAAAAATCATACACATTTAGCACAGTAGCTTATTATTATGAATATGTCTATTGCAGCTGCACCAGTAAGAGATGTATTCCTACTACAGGATGAAACTAACCCTGGGCGGAGTTCACAGAGTTCGCGGAGTTGCACTATGTGAAACTCCGCGAAGTGGAAAAAAACTCCGCCGCGCTACGTTGAGCTCCACAGGCGGCGGAGTACTATAGAAAAATGCCCTTCGCAGTGATTTTCAGTGCCGGATATTTGTCCACACTGTGCAATCATCGTGAATGGCACCATGCACAGCGCAAGCGGACGCTGCTTTCCTTTCTGCCATTGAAGTAGATTTTTACTCGAGCGACAGCTTTCTCAACGCAAACGCACTCGCCAACTTGACGTTAACGAACGCGAGCGAGGAAAAAAAATGGAGTTTTTCTGAGCTCTGCGAGCAGAGTTCACCGCCCAGGCTTGGATAAAACTCGTTTTTTCATGTAACATTCCTCTTCCTGTTGTATTTTGAGTAAGAAAATTGATTTAGTAATTGCACACATGATGTGCAACCGAAATTTCCGCCAATGTATTAGGATGAAATGGACCTAAAACAATGATGATTTTGTTTTCGGAGTGTTGGTATTGATATGCCTGTTGATATTAAATCTCCAACATGGTGAGATGGAATTTTAAGGTGAATGATATTCAGTTCGGTACTGACTTTGAAAGAGGAGAGTAGATGGGTGTAAACTGGCTCTCAGTAGATTTAGGTACGTCAACTACAGGCACAACATGGTGTTTCTAAACTGATACCTACTTCACGAGTAATCTTGCACTCCACAGGATATTGTTACTACTGGCAATACAGATGCACACCTAAAATACATTTTGTTTCACAATTTATCTTTTTGTGTCTCCTTTTTTCTGCTAATATGAATGTTACAAATTAACAATAGTTTTATCAAGAAAGCTTACCTAGAAAGAGATAGTATATAACACACCAGCATGTTTGATTAACAGCGCACAAAAGGTAAACTACAGAAACCCTATGGTTTCTGCCCTTTACTTACTACCGTTTGCTAGGTAAGAGGTATTGTAGAGAGAAGGTGGAGAGAAAATAACGCACCAAGATTTTGGGTAATTTGTAACCCTGGGCGTAGTTTGCGTAGTAGCGCTACACGTAGCTATGCAAAGTGCACTTTGCACTACGCGAGATACGGGTAGCACCACGCGAGCTGAGTAATGCGCTGTTCGCGATGATTGCACAGTGTCGGATAATTGTCCGCACTGTGCAATCATTGAAAATGGCATCTTGCACAGTGCGAGCTGTCGTTTTCTTCTGCTCGAGTAGATTTTTACTCGAGCGGCAGCTTTCTCAACGCGGACTGGTAGTTTTTCATCGCGAGCAATGAGAAACCTGACCTGCCCGCGTTGAGAATCTCGCCGGTAGGTTTATTTTCCACGCTCGATGTTGCTGATCGCGAACGAGGAAAAAGTTTCGCCGGCATGTCATTTTGCTCGCTTGCGGTCGCCAACTTAACGTTGAGGACCGCGAGCGAGCAAAAAATGCCAACTACGCTACGCTACGTGATTTTGCACTGTGCTACGTGCAATTCGCGTAGCGCGAAGTATCACAAACTACGCAAACTTCGTGAGCGTAGTGTAGTTGTCCACCCAGGGTTAGTAATTAGAGCCCTAAGTGTGGTTATCAAAGTATGAAGGTATTAAGATCCTCCTGTCAACACACAATTAGTTTGTTCGATGGTGTGCAACTTGTGCCATTTGTTAAGCAACTAATTGCACACACTAGACAACTGACTAAGAGAGACAACAGGAGTACAGTGACGTCAAATAAAGAAACAAAACCTTAAAAATATGCAATGGACACAAGGTGCGTAAGAGTTTAGTATTTTGAATAAACAGACCAGAAAGTACTGTTACCTGCTTGTCCACAGTTAGTAGTTTTCAGCCCCTTAAAGTGTGAATGTCATTTCATGTAGGTCCTAGTCACTACAGGCCGATTATTATGCACCTCAGTGACGAAGGTCATACGGTTATCTGACTTATTTGGTTAAATAATGTGTGACGAAAAGGGAGGCCTTGTAGAAAGGGGTCCCTTTACCATACAACAGATTCTACTGACTCACCTCCCTCCCCCCCACCATCTGGTAGTGATCCTGGACCAAATAATCTGCAGCCTCCTTTCCCAAAGGTCACTGTTTCATTTCTGAAGCAGCCCCGTTTCCATCCTCCCACACTTCAGTGTCTGGGCTGACCCTGCAGCTCCAGAATGTTAGCATATGCTTTCAAGTCTGAGGAGACAGATCTCAATGTCCATCTTTTGCTCAGTTGTACCAGATGGGGTAAATAAGTCCTGCTATTGGCTTTTTACACCACAGGATATCAATACAGATTCTGGGAACTAAATTCAGTGGATTGAAGTTTACCCTTGCATGGCCAGTGGGCTCACCTGCAGAGGAAAATGTCCTATTCAGCTGCCACAACAGTTTAATATATGTAGCCAGGGCACACATATAGCCGTTTTGTACCTAACATAGGGCATGCTTGGCGAGTCCCTTCTAACCAAAAAGCCCAGTTATGGATCTCAAACCAATGTGTGTGTGAACACACAGAATTGTCATATGTGCTGGAACAAAACAAAGCCAGGATACTAGATAACTTACATGTAAGTTGCCAAGCAGGTGACATTCCCGTCCCTACGGTCCCCATGCCCAAACCTGCCTATACTGAGTTCATTCCACCACTGGGGAAGTCTGGTCGTCAGATCAGCAAATCCAGAGGTGGAGTCCATCTGCATTGCTGTGTTGCAGTCCAGCTTTATGTTCTACAGTGAAGCATTGCCCTTGCAAGTGTGCAGACCATTTCAGCAACTTAGATTTCTTTCTCTTCTTTGCCATTAATCACGTTGTGGTTTGTGAAACATCTGGATGGCAAACCTGGAACCAAACAAGGACAGCTGGGGCTTTTATAAGGCCCACACCAAAACAAAGCACTCCTCCTCAATTGCAGCCCAGTTATCGTTTTTAGAACGCAGTTTGCAGATAATGTAAGTAACTGGATGCTATCAGCCTCTGTCATCAACTTGAGCCAACACAGCTACATCTTCCATGTATTTATTTATAAAGCTTTATATAGTGCGAATATGAGCCCGAGGGATATCAGAGGGCATCACAGCTATGGACGGTCAAATACATATCAAAGAAAACAGTTACAAAGGGTGCACCACATCATCACAGTAGTTGGAAAAAACAAACGTCCAAGACATCAGTTTGCACAATGAAAGGCTGACCGTAGTATCAAAATTGGAAGTCCAAAGTCTTCAGGGAGGAAAGGCAGCAGTATGTAGCTGAGGAGGGTTCCAAAAGATTGAATAGCTGTTGGATGAAGTCCCTGTAAAGCTGTTGGTTTTTGGCAGGAAAGCTCCAAGGGAAAGAAATGTGTGTTTCATGCTCAAGAAAGGTCCCTAGCCGAACAAACACTTTTTGGCACCCTCGACCATTCAAGATGTCATCATTCGCACTTTGGATTCCTCCAATGTGCCTTCAGCTGTCAGTTCAACCTTGTTAAATCTCATGCATTTAAAATTATGATTGTGACGAGCAATGCCCAAGATGACACTATTACGCCACATCAGGCAAACCAGATGTTGTTCATTTAAAAATCCCATTGCAGGAGCAAGGGAGCACTGCAAATGAAGCAAACGTGATTGGCTGATGTTTTAACACCAGACATTAATAAATCTACTCGAAAATTCAGTTTAAGTTGAATTTTTACCCGAGCCTACCGTTGGAGCAAATATTTTTAGAATAAAGTGCATATTTCTTATTGATTCATATTTTGTTTTACAGAGGAAGAGCAATAGAGTGAGAGCCTACTGTTCATACAGTACCAACTTCCTTATGCTGTCTTCAGTACTCCTCCCCGTTCCTTGTTGAGACCCTGATAATTTTGGATTTGAATTTTGGAGGGAAAGCATTACTTGTTCTTAGTCTACAATTTTTGCTGCATCATACATCCTTAGAATGTTTCAATTTTTGGGGGGAAATCAAGTAAGTTCAGTGTAGTACTTTTTAAAATCCTAAATGACTGAGGGAGTGGAGCCACCAATATTTTTTCTCCTTTTGAATGTTTAAATGTTGTTTGATTGTTACTTGATGGCCTGGAGTTTGCCACTAGGGGTGAATGACAGGCCCATGCAGGATTAAGGGATTATAATGTAAGGGCAATAAACATTTTAGGATGGGCTAGACCAGTGCTAACATATATTTCCTCTTTTTCCTTGTTTTTTTGTCCAGATGTGTGACTAAAATGTTATGTTTTATTATTTGTGTCCTAGACTGCTGTAGCCACTGATGTAGTTTTAAATGTCATTGGGGCTCAATAAGATGATGTGCCGCGGCACATCCGCAATGCTGGCAATGGCCATCTTATTACAATGGGCAAACAGCTCATTTTCCATCCGCTGCAGAGTTACATGAACCGCCAGAAATTTGTGTCTGCCACCGCGGCGGAGGTAGCCAATAGAGACACACCGCCATGCGGAATGACATCCCGTCTGCCGTACAAATCACGATGCCGCAAACAGCTCATCACACAGCAGCGGAGAATCCACCCACCTGGAGATGGCGGAAGCACTACTGTGGAGAGCGAAACCAGACTCCCGGTCCCCTCCAACCAGTCCTGACCGCAATGGATCCAGCTCTTCAAGCCTTTCCGCTGCTGTACCTCATCCACTACCAGCAAATAATACACCGCCGCGGACAATGCCACAGGTAGGCAAATACACAACTCGCACAAAACCACAACACACAACTCCTGTGCTGACATATGGTTCCTGTTCACATCAGACTCTCTGATGGGGACAGGAACATATCCCCAGTGTACCCACACATGTCCTACCTGTCAGAAACTCACCCTTCCACATCCGGGTTACCCATCAACCGTAAAATCACTGCAATGTCCCGGTCACATCACCCACACCCATTTGGGAACATGCTGTGTGCTCTTCCTGTACCCCCCTGCACAATTAATCTGCTAGGTGTAGCCAGGCCACGCACCTCACACATCAAAGGACAAGGGAGATTGACTGGGAAGGTGGGGGTGAAGAGGAACACGCTGCACAGAAGCTCGGGGGCTGAACAACCCTCCTCCTCACACCAACCTTCCACTCATGTGAAGCAAACTGAGTATGATTAAAAAATGAAGACTCACACTGCTTAGGAACATCCACTGAACTGTTCACACTGCCTGTCAAGTCACTCACAAACACCCAACACTGACACCCAGCAACATATTCATATCAAAGGTCAGCACCAAAGGAATACAATAAATGGGCCAGCCAAAAGTGAAGTGGACAGTGCTGGAAAACCATGGAGCAAGCCACATAGCATCTGTACATCAAATGCAAGAGAAGGAACTTATCACACCACCAAGTCAGACATGTGTGGCACAGTGAGTGAAATTAAACCAAAGTGACCTCTGTGCAACAACTCAGGGGGACATCAAGGCAAGCCATGCATAGGCACAGGAATGATAGGAAGTGTCTGAAGTCATACAGTGACCAGCCACACATCTGTGTCAACTTACTTGACATGTGTTTGCCATCAACACAACACATATGGCTCATTGTCACACTCCCTGACTGTCAAACACAGGTAGGACCTTCACACATACCCCTCCTCTATCCATCTCACACCTGCAACACTCAACACCTGTGAGAAACACACATAATGGCGCAAATGATTTCCTGTAAGTTCAATGACAACCAATCACACTCCTTGTGGTGCATCCACAAACATCACACTCACACTCACACTCAGGGATGCCTGAACCAATGCTGACACAAAATCAATAGCCAAACCCATAGCTCACATATAACATCCACAGAAGTTCAACAAGCCCAGATGTGTGCAGCCAAACAGTGGAAAGGCAATGTGACCCTAGACAGAACAGGAGTACACAACATTGACACCATACCTCAACACAAACAAGAATTGCATCATCAAAAAATAATTATGAACACTAACTGGGATCAATGGGACAATCTGCTATGCCATTGGCCAGTCCATAGTTCAAGTATGTACATGTGTGCATGAGAAACTGCACAGAGAATGGGCATTTAAAGTGACAAACATCAAGGCCATTGGCCAGTCCATAGTTCAAAGTATGTACAAGAGTGCATGAGAAACTGCACAGAGAATGGGCATTTAAAGTGACAAACATCAAGGCCATTGGCCATCCATAGTGCAAAGTATGTACATGTGTGCACGAGAAGCTGCACAGAGAATGGGTAACACCGTACACTGCCATGGGAATCCTCACAGTTCCAGGGGTACAAATGGGCAGTCCAGGCACCGCTGTGGGAGAGATGGGTTTGGGAGGGGGACTTTGCCTCAGACTTGGCTGTCAGTTGAACTGGGAGATGGCTGATTGTCGGGGCCAGTTGGAGGACTGGACCTTGAAGAGAGAGGACCAGCTGAGGTAGAGGCATCAGTGGCTGTTTGAGCCGGAGGGTTGCTTGGACGGGTGGCATGGTGGCACGGGGAGGTGGGGACATGCTGCTGTGAGACACAGTGTATGATGGTGAATGTGGAGGCCTGAGTCTATACTTCTCGGGGATTCGAAAGGCAAGAATTGTCTTGGTAGGAGTGGGAAGTGGGGTGGGCACAACAGCCTCACTCACCACCAAAGATGTAGCAGGTGCAGGTGGCTCTCCCTCTGGGGATTTGACGGATCTGGTGGTACGCTTGGGCTGGCGTTGCCTTTTCCCCTCCATCCCCTGTTGACCAGGTGAACCTCCCACATTGGTCTCCTGTCCCAGCTTCACAGGGGTATGAGTGGGAGTTGAGGTTGTGGATGAATCTGCCTTAGAGAGCTGTTTGTGCGGACTCTTTGCAGGCACCAGCTTGACAGCAGGCAGGGCAACTGTTTGTTTGTCTTTGGGAGCAGGTTTGGGGATGGGAGTGTCCTTGGATGAGGGTGATTTGGATGCATGTGAGTCTGAGGCCTGCTTCTTGGCCTGATGGCCCTGAGTGTCACCAGAAGGGCTTTTGCCTTTGCGCTCCTATGTGCCTGTTTTTTGTTTGGGGGATGGTGCCTGTGCTCTGGTCCGCTTGGAGTGCTGCTGTTGTGTGCTGCGTGTTGAGTACTTGGAGCCTGAGGGCTGTGGTGTGTGGTCACTCTCGTCAGATGTTGCCCCTGGCAGGGTGGTTTCCGAAGGGACTGGAGCTGGACTGTGAGCCTGTGACAGCTGAATGGCTGCCGTCACTGTGGATGACAAAGACTGAACAGTTCTGTATAGCCCACCCAGGTCAGAATGAATGCCCTCCGTGAAGGCAACTATCTGTGCCAACTTGTTGTCATGATCCTGGAAGGCATTCAGGAGAGTAGTCTGACCCACACACAGCTGGCACAAAAGGTCCATTGCCTCCACACTGAGGGCAGCAGGGGAGACAGGGGCAGGGGAAGCAGTGCCTGGGGAGAAGGACACTCTATCCTTCTTAGTGCTGCGGACACGGACAGCACTAGTGGTAGTAGCCGGGAGGGCACTGGACAATGTGTGGTGGAAGAAGAGGCAGATTTCCCACTCCCTGTGCCCGCCAACATAGACGAGTCACCGCTGGAGTTAGATGATGTTGAGGTTGGTGTTTCTGGGCATGATTCTTCCAGGGCACTCCTGCCCCCTCCGAGGCACTGGTCACATCAGTGTCAGTGAGCTCATGTCTAGCACTCGTGCCAGAAGCTTCACCACTGGTGTCTGTCCCCTGTCCTTCCGGTCCCTCGGTAGATGCTGCAATAGACAGAGACATAGGTTCAGTATAGTGCCATACTCACAAACATCATATGCACGCAAAGCACAAAACTAGAATATGATACCCCCATGTTGCACACCACTCTGTGCAGTCTGCATATGCAACCTTAATGCAAAACTCAGAAGATGCATTGAAACGTGCATAGTTGGCATTAATGACCCACGTGACGTTCACAGACAAATGACTGCCCCGTGCCTCCTTGTAACCTGACATGCTGATCTCTGTAACCATATCTAAGTACCTTTAGGTGAGATAAATATATTTCTCAACATGTTGTCTCAGTCACATATGGAGTCACTTTAAGAGGACAACAAGATACTGACTCCAAAATTTCCTTTTACAATGGCCATGAACTACTGATGTCCACCGTGTTGTGCTTTAAAGCACAACAACATTGTACATTGGTGTCAGATGTGTAGTTCTCACAAATTCCAAGTCAGGCACTGCACACATCAACGAAAGCACACTAAGATGATGCACACTTCTGTTCACTGCCTGGTGATGTCTTTGACACCCATAATGCAGCAGATGTCATAAGGCCACATCTCGTCTTGCAATGTCAAGGGCCATTATATTAAACACATGAGAAAGTACATGTAGCGAAAATGCATGACAGCTGCACTCAACACAGAGGCCACTTGAGTTGGGTTGTATGCAGTCACTCACACCCAAAGGCAACCTTTGCAGAATACTCACCCCCAACTTGCTGCTGATGGGCCCTCAAACCTCCATCGAGCTCTGGCTATGTCACTACCAATATGTAGGCCATTAGTGGTGTCATGCTCCTGTGCGCCAACCTTGCAGTCCGAGGGAGCAGCCCCAGCGTCATCTCTGCCACGTTTTTGCTCAGCCGGCAGATGTCATCCCACCTCTTGTGACAGTGTGTGCCTTCAGTTGGAGACACCCAGAGCCCGCACCATGCATGCAATGGCCCTCCATAAGTCCTTACACTGGTGGACTTTAAGCTGCAGGCATGGGAGACAAGAAGAGGATGTTTCAGTGACACTGTGTTATCTACCACTGTGTCTCAGTACACGAGCATGCACAAACTTAGCAGAGCTATACAGAAGTGTTGAGCAGAGGCCATACAGCATGACACATACTACATTTGCATCAGATAATCTCATAGAAATGAATGCAGGTATGAGGATGGACACAGTACCTGGCAATCTCATACACATGCAGAATGCCAGCACAGAAAGCAATGTAAAGAACCCCCTCATCTGTGATGCACTATGTGAGGGAACAAGGCATACGTTACATTGTACATGATGTGTCGGGGCAGACTCACTGTGACCAACACTACACACTCCTCAATGTCCTTGGCCTGAGAATGGCTCACTGTGTCATGGAGATCACATTTAGGGACATGATCTTACATTCTCACACCCTTCACACAAGGTCTGTCTTGTGCAATCCTCAGGCCTAAGATAGCTCATTGAGAAATAGGGTGGCAGACAACACATATGTCTCACTCTGTCCATTTACTGATGGGTCCCTGTCAAATTGGGCAGTATCTGTGCAGGCCAGGGGGCCTCACACTGAGGTTAAACGTGAGCCATCAGAAAATTCACATGCATGTAAAATATGAGAGGGCAAACAGTGCCTACACATGCGAGTCAGTACACATAATGAAAACAATGGAGGGAGGATGTTTCAGAAGTACATCAATCTGATGTGTCATAGGTGAATTTCCACCAAGAGTGTCACCCTCAGGCATTTCAATCTTGTGCATAATGCTTACATATCCATTGTGGAAATATTAAAATTGTACACACATCCTTCAGTACCCTCTGGACGATTGTAATTTCACAAATGAGCACGTGAAAACCTCATGGACTCTGACATCCATTAGCACAGACAATGTTTGTTCTGACTTCCACTTTCCAAACCAGCAGTGTTACTGTATGGATGCAAAAACACTGCATGCCCCTTCCATCCTGAAATGCAGCAATGGATCTGTGGAAATTAGGCTACAAACCCCATTGACATGAAGTCAGCATGCTAGGCAGTGTATCACACAAACGTGCACATACTACAGCAGATCAACTTCATATTTGCGCTCTTTGCACTCTTCAACTCTCACTCTGAAACACTTACCATTACATCAGGAGCACCATACAGCATCCCATACTGTGAAAGCACCTCGTCCACCATGACCTCCAGCTCCTCTGTGGTGAAGGGATGGGCCATGATGTTCTCAGGTCTTGCCATCACTGGGTCCAGGAGACAGTAGTAGCAGCAGTTAGTGTTGAAGAATGTCAGGCAGCAGTGTCTGGATGCAGTGGAAATATGTGGCTCTCTCCCAGATATATATAGCCCCCGGGGGTTGTTTCAGTAGTACTCAGCTTCTGCAATTGGTGTTCTAGGTCAGCTTTTTTCAAATGTGTCCAATGACGGCCAGGCGGTGGTGGTGCACGCCTACCGCGATTTTCAAAAGTGTATTTCACTACCGCGATTGCGGTTCCATTGACTGAAAGGGCATGGGCATTGGCGGTGTCACACCGCAGGACCCAGGCGGTCGCTACTGCAATCGTGCATCTTTCAATTATATCCAATGTCTGGCTCGCGGTAGCGGAACACACCTACCGCGATCTTCAAAAGTGTATTTCACTACCGTGATTGCGGTTCCCATTGGCTGAAGGCACATGGGCATTGGCGGTGTCACACCGCAGGGGGCAGGTGGTTGCTACCGCAAATTGGCATCTTTAAATTGGTACCAATGGCGATGATTGCGTTAGCGCTGCACGCCTACCACGATTTTCTAAAGTGTATTTCACTGCCGCGATTTCAGTTTCCATTGGCTGAAGGGGCATGGGAATTGGTGGTGTCACATCACAGGGGCCAGGCAGTCACTACCGCAAATTGGCATCTTTAAATTGGTGCCAATGGCCCTGTTGCAGTTGCGGTGCATGCTTACGGCACCTATGGACACATCATACTGTAGCAATGGCAATGGCCAGTTCTCAGCATTGAACAGTAGACACTTACTATGAATCATGCCACCAGATAGTGAAATTCAATGCTAGTGTGACATTTAACTCACTGCCATGTCAGTGCACAGGATTACATGCAATGTCATATACTCCATCACATGTCACTTATGATGTTGTTGTGCATGTACACAGATCTGCTGTGTGATGGGCTCTCAAATATGTAAACATGTCAATGTGTGAGATGGCTAAGCAACCCACAGTAATAATGGACTTACTACATAATGTGCCTATTTCACTGTGTAGATTGCTGAACTCATGTTTATACTTGTGTGCCCTGTCCAAATCAGGTGTGGCAGGTACAGCAGTTATGTAGAAGCCAGCAGTGTTGCTGTTTCAGACATGTGCTGTGTCAACTACTCTCAGGCTGGTGACACAAGATGTTGGAATGTACCATTTGGCATCCACATAGTCAGAATCTGTTTTGGGGGTACTCACTATGTACATACTGGACACGTGTACAACTACTTTAGATCAAGGTATCTCTGCATGTAACTTGTGCTGTAAGCTGTAGTTTCAGGCCAGCCATTGTTGGCGCTGTGTCAGTCAAAATGTAAGATGTTGGACACATCTCATAGGGGAATTGAATTGATATGTGCTCCCTTTCATCTTACCTAGGAGGCGATCAAATGTGCATCGTCTATTCACATTGCTTGGGGACATGGAGGATGATCATGCGTAAATTCCATCTGGATCGACCTACTCTTCAAGACCTATGTGGTCAGTTGGAGCCCCATCTGAGGCCTCGCAGAACCTATCCGACTGCTTTGACACCAACATGTAAGGGGATGGCAGCCCTGCATTTTTTTGCAATTGGTTCATTCCAGTACATGGTGTCCAGCGCGGGTGGGATGTCTCAACCAATGTTCAGCATGGTGCTACGTGATGTCTTGTCTGCTATGATGACCTACAAGGACAGCTACATCCATTTTCCCAGGAGACATGAATTGGCAGCTGTGAAGGGTGATTTTTATGACCTTGTCCACATCCCTAATGTTGTTGGTGCCATTGACTGCACACATGTTGGCCTGGTTCCACCACAGGCACGTGAGCATATATACAGGAACAGGTAGCATTTCCATTCCATTAATGTGCAAGTGTTATGCCAAGCGGATATGATAATCTCCCATGTCTTTGCAAAATTTTTAGGATCAGCACATGACTCCTACACACTGCGTAACAGCATCGTACCACAGCTGATGGTAAATCTGCATCCTGATCGTGCGTGGATTGTGGGTGAGTACGCAGAGTCAAGTAGCGTGCTGTATGTGTGACATGCTGTCCTCAGCCACAGTTATATTACAAAATTGCTGCTTTTTGCTTGTGTGTATTTAACTTAAGGATACCAGACCCATACAGTCAGACATTTTCTTTTGTTCTTAGCCAACATTTTCCCCATGTGCTTGCCTACCATTTTGTTTTGCGGGGTGTGTTTGTGTATGTGTGTGTGTGTGGTAATTTGATATTAACCGCTTTATACCACTTCTAAAAGCCTGCTAGGAGCTCTGTATGTGTTATGGCCCTGTTGGGGCCAGCAGATACTTTTCCTCATTTTGTCTTTTTTTTGGGCTGGTTATTGTAGTCTGTAGACTGTGGAAATTCTTATGTTTTAGTACGGTGACCCATTCACTTTAGAGAGACACCAGGTATCAATTTCCCTCTTTTTCCATTGTATTTCCGCATATGTTGTGCAACATGAATTTGACCCTCTGGACCATGGTTATTATTATTTTTAATTCATTTAGTTGTTTTTTGCTAGCCACCCTCTAGCTCCCATAGGGGTGCAATGGGCTTTGGATAGATACTAGATATTCATAATTTATGTAGCTTTTCAGTGATTTATATCTAACTAGTGCCCAAACCAACCAAACAATGAGCTTTCATATATGCACACTATTGTTATGATGGCTTGTATTCCATTGACTAGAAAGGCCAAGTTTAACTCTCGTCCTCTTTATTTTTATTGCCTGCAGGTGGGCAATCCTGAGATGGAGGAAAGTCTGTGAATTAGCTGGCACTGGGGAAAAGGCTTCTTTGCTAAGTGCTTCTCTGGGTGCTTCAGACAGACAGAAAAGAGAAAGATGGAACCCCAGACACAGGCTCCTGCTAAGGAGAGCCACAAATGAGGAGAAGAAGTCTGTTGCCGCCACTGGCATGAAGAGCTCATCCCTTTTTCACCAAGGTGTGCAATGCGGCGTTCCTGCTTCCACTCTTCTGACCAAGAAGATGAAGGGTCACCTAGAGAACAAAAATGATACCATGACCACCAAAACCAAAGCAAATATCTTTCAGTGCTACTGTGACTCCAGTCATGGTAAAACATTTGAAGGGGTCTCAAAAGGAAATGGCAGAAACATGACTTTCCTGAAGACTTACAAAGAAGCCCTGAAGGTTCCTTATGAACAAGTGAAAGAGGCCAAGGAGAATGTCTTACAAGATAAATTAGAAATAGCCCATAATAAGGGTAAAGACATTTTTAATACAGTGAAATCTTTCATCTCCACTAGGGCAGCCAGGAAGGAGGCCCCGCTTTCAGCTGAGTGGCTCGAGCAAGTAGCAACATTCCTCCATAAGAAGATTGCTCTCATTTAACAGTCCTTTTACAAAGTATCAGTAGAGGACATGCTCCTCTATCAATCTGAGAATGAAAAAGTATGTACTTTGCAGCCCCCAGCACTGTTAGAGTTCCCAGAACTGCAACAAGAGGAGTCGTTCAACTATCTCCTTAGCCTGAAATCAGGTTCCCCTACAGATGGCTGCCCTGTCAAAATAGTAGCACCTTTAGCTCCTATTATTAACCCTATAGTTAATAAGGTATTAATTATATTGTTTTCTATCTGCATAATCCTGAGGATCTGGAAGCAGGCAAAAATTCTACCTCTCTTAAAAACAACTACCGCAGATCAGACCGATCTGACAAACTATAGGCCCATCTCTCTCCTTCAGATCTTCTTTAAGGTATTAGAGAAACATGCAAACAAAGCACTTTCAGAGTACATAGAAAATAGAAACCTGTTGCATAGCTCCCAATCGGGCTTTAGGCTAAACTGCAGTACAGAAGCAGCCCTTTTGGAAGTTACTGAATACCTTAAGGATAAACTTTATCAGGGTGGCAGGACAGTTCTTGTTCTACTCGACCTCTCCGGGGATTTTGATACTGTTGAGCATGAGAGACTGCTCGACAGGTTGCGGACATAGGCGTGGGCGGGACTGCCTTAGCCTGGATGATGTCATTTTTTTAAAAAAAATCGCAGGAAATATGGACACCCCCCTTCTCATCTCCCATGTCAAATCTGAGCTTGGGAGTACCCTCTTCAATATATATATGTCACCCTTAGCATTTTTGGTAGAGGAAGATGGAGTTAAGATCATCTCCTACGTCGACGATATACAACTGATCTATACATGTGAAAAAGGAGCAGATTTTGTTGGAGACTGCGTTAGATCTTGCCTCACAAAGGTTTTCAACTGGCTTATAATGAATAGGCTAAAAAGCAATCCGGACAAATCTGAGATTATCTTTTTTGGCCAACCGGCAGTATGTAACTGGAGCTGTCTCCCCCTTAGTCGGCACAAGAAAAGGTTAAAAATGTGGGCGTTGTCATTGACAACGCCCTTTCCATGCACCCCAGATTCAAACACTGATTGGCTCCTGTTTTGGCATACTCCGCATGCTAAAAGTATTTCTCCCTTTGTCGTCGGTGGACACTAGGAAGATTGTGGTTTAGGCTTTAGTGACATCAAAATTGGACTACGCTAACAGCCTGTACCTAGGCCTGCCTACCTGACTATCTCATTCAGTGTCTACAAGTAGTGCAGAACGCAGCGGCCAGAGCCATTCTCAGACCAAAGCCTAGATCTAATATAACTCCCATTCTCAAATCTCAGCACTGGCTCCGTATGAAAGAAATAATTACATTTAAAGCTATAGTGATATTTTTTAAAGCACTCCATGGCCTAGGCGCTATGTACCTCAAGAAGCGTGTTAACCGTTACATCCCAACTAGAACCTCATGAACCTCTACTGCAGATCTTGTATGCATCCCCAAAATGTGCCTAGCGCGCATAGGGGAAGATCCTTTGGCTTTTTGAGTTAACAAACATGGAACAGCCTAACAACTTTACTGAGATCCTCAGCCGACATGGCAACATTCTGAAAACACCTTAAAACATGGCTTTTCAAGACATAGGGCCATATGTAGGTAAATTACATTTACCGATTCTTAAATACCGAATTTTACCGATTCGGTATTTATGAATCGGTAAATGTAATGTAGGTAAAAAAATACCGATTCGGTAAGTGTCGGTATTTTAGAATCGGTATTTACCGATTCGGTAATGGTAACTTGTTTCCCATTGATTCCTATGGGCCAGGAGGCCCATAGGAATCAATGGGACGCCAGTTACCATTACCGAATCGGTAAATACCGATTCGGTAATGGGGGGAGGCATCATCATGGGTGGCAGGGTGTCACATTGACACCCTGTTGCACCCCTGATTCGTCCATGTGTGCACATGTGGCGCACATACATGCCCTAGGGGCATGTATGTCTGCCACATTGCACACTTCACAGTGCACAAAAATGCATTTTCACACCTATTCGTCATTTACCACCAACTTTTAGTTGGTGGTAAATAACGAATCCCCACACCCACCACACACTCCCCCTACATCTTATTTCTGTATTCGGTATTTACCGAATCAGTAAAATTACCGATTCGGTAATTTTACCGATTCGGTAAATTACCGAATACAGAAATGATCCCCCTACATAGCAAAAGCCTAAATACCGGTCGGTAACGGTATATTTACCGAAAATCGGCCGTTACCGACCGGTATTGGGCTACCTACATATGGCCCTTAGTCTTGTTTAGTATTCTGCCACAATGTCAATCAAAGTAATTATGTCCATCTTAGCGCCAGGGCACTCTAGCTGGAGTAGCTGTATGCGCTGTATCAAATTCTGTCATTTCAAATTCAGTCATTTCATTTCATGGCTGAAACCAGTGTGTCCATGCAAACCAATCCTTTCAACTCAACAAGAATCTGCTACACCTGATCATTCTAGGGCAGAGGTCTTCAAACTTTTTTACTCTGAGCCCCCCCTAAGCAAAATGTTTTGAGGTCGGGCCCCCCTCCAAAACTTTATGACAAGGATTGAGGGAGTGGGAGGGACATGGCTGCGTACAAGGAGCAGGGCTTATGAGATGATTTCAGGAATATTTTTTCTATAGCTTATGAATTGCACCAAATATAAGACTTATAAAACAGCAAAAGCATCAAACAAAAACTGATGTCCCAAACAAACTGCTCCACATAATTGGGGTGTTGTGAGCCCCTCACACTCTTTGACTCCAATGCAACTATACCTGCTGCACTAATGATAACTGCAGTCTTGAGTATCAGGCTATCTCCTTTGCCTTTTTAACCTCTTCTCCTCCAGGATGGATCATCACCCCTGTCCTAATGCTTGAGGGGACAATAAGCTCTGATGAGGTAGACAGTCATAATTGTGATGCAGTGAGCCCCCCAAATCCCTGGGCCCTAGTCCTGCTGCATCTGCTCCTTTATGATAACCAGCAGTGGCCACTTACACACTTGGCAGCAGTACCAGCTTCACTAATGAATGTCCTTTAAAAAAAAAAACACAGCACTTATACTGTCCCCTTCTTTGGGGTATCTTTCTGAAGAAGGGGTCTCTGGCCATTTGTAAACATAAAAATGAGTCCGCATACAGTGCTCCCTATTCTGGGCCTTCTCTTTAACAATATCTATGAATCGCGCTCCTTTCCTCTGTCTTCTAGATCATTACTATGGGGCCCCAGGGATCAAGAAGATTAGGGCTATGCATCTGAATGCAACCCTGCTGGCCTTCTACCTGCCACCCCATGGACCCAGCTTTCACAAAACAACTGCCCCTGAATGGTTAATACTGACTTTGAGATGCCTTTGCCTGAAATTGAAGTGTGGGTGGTAATGCAGAAAGTTAAAAAAGAAACCATGGAATTATGAGTTTCTGCCGCAGCAGCAGTGTTTTCCACATAATTATCAGTGTATTGCATTTGCTACATAATCTGCAGATTTCAAGAAAAAAATCTTTATTCTAGCTCAAATGGAACAAAGGTTACTTAAAGCGTGACAAAGTGTTCCGGAGCAGTGGAAGGCTCTTTGCAAAGATTGACTGGTAATCTTGTAGTTGCTTACTGCTGTATTTGGGTGCTACACTGGTGCTAATGAGGTGAAATATTTCCCCTGACAGCGTTACCGTGAGTTAAAATGACAAAATGATGAAGTAATGCTAACCACGAAATGTGGCGCATTGTGCCGCATAATTTACCTTTTCTTGCTGCATAATTTAGTCAAACCTGCCGCATAATGTTGTCCTCTTCTGCTGAATAATTCCAGTGGATCTGCTTAAAGCTTTATGGTGGCAAAGATCTATTCTTTTTAAGATGTAATGTAAAGGAGTTATCAGCTGGGATCTGGAACAGTGGAGACACTTAAAAAATGTCTGCATTAGATACAGTTTGATTACTTATTACTAAAAAGTATGTTTTGTAAGAACTTGTTTTATCTCAATCGCTGCATCCTTTTGCAGCGGCCTAGCTTAGAGTATCTAAATACTGTTTTAAAATAATGACATATTCAGAGTGCTTTCTGCCACAGGCTGGGACCTCATAGCACTAGATACAGGGCCATTGGAATCATGCGGCAGGAGAAGGGCAATTATGTAGCATGGATGACTAAATTCTGCAGCAAGCAAAGGCGAATTATGCTGCATATTTTGTGATAGCATTACTGCACTATTATGCTATTTTTCTCATATGTTAACATTGTCCTGGCCTTTATTGCCCCTCATAAGTACCACAATAACACCCAATATATAGCAATAAGCAACAGAAAGGTGACCAGTCAACCTTTAGAAAGGGACTTCCACTGTGAGGCATCATGTGTTGCTGCATTTTTAAATCTGCAAATCATGCAGCAGACAATAGATTATGTGGCAAATGCGGGAAAACCATAACTATGCGCTGTGAGTGCAGGGTGAGCGTGAAAGTGAAGGGTGAGAATGAGGAGTGAGTTGTCTGAATGCAGGGTGAATTCCCAGACACTTCAAGTTAATCAGCATGTTATTGACGGGGCGTAGGGTTTCAGATATAAGTTAAACTATTGCTATTATGGAATTAATCAGGGAAATCGAGGGTGAAGGAAATACATAATGTGCTGATCCTGCAGCAAACTTCCAGTCTTATGATTAGGGTTGCCAGCTCATTATTTTGATGTTGCAGATGGTACAAAAATAAACAGTCACCTAAAGCCCTATTTTCAGCTCCTATCTGTGCGTACTTCGAAAAGCAAATATAAACCACTTTTAAATGTGTTCTAGGGCTGCCTGAATGTTTCATGACTGAAAATAAAAGGAACAGACAGAAAGTCAAATTACAAATGAGTACATACATTTTTATTTAAGGCCCTATTTAGTGTCAAAGCAAGGTCTTTAAACATACATGGCTGGCATTTTTTCTATTGGCAACCCTTTTTTATATTCCTTTTTATAAATGCATTTTCACACTACAGCAGTATATTTAAAATACAAATGTAAGGAAGAGGCATAGTCAGGGCCCAGGGGGTACTGGAAAAAGAATAAAACTAAGCCTTGGTAACCAGTTTCCAAAGGTATGCAAATAGTCATTAAAGACCTGTGAAAAACTCTGGTGTGCTGGAGTCTTAATAAGACTCCAGACACTGCCCAGCCAAGCCCCCTGCAGTACACCCACTGACCTCTGGCCCCACGGCACTCTGAGGGCTTCCGAGAAAATGAAGACAGCCTGGAAATGCAGCAAATAAACATCGCAGCACTTCCAGGCGTCTTCATTTACATGCCGTTGCAGAGGCCTTTGCGCCCCCCTGGGAACCCATCCACACCCCCCCCCCCCAGGGGGGCGCGCCCCAGAGTTTGAAGACCTGTGTTCTAGGGCAAAAGACTAAGGGCCCGATTCACAGAACTAACTGAAGACAAAATCCTAAACTTACTACCATTTTGGTATTCACAGAAGGCACTTACACATTTCGGTATTCACAGAAGGCACTTAGTCATTTCGGTATTCACAGAAGTTAGGAGTCCTAACTTTAGGACTCCTAAATGCCTTCTGTGAATACCGAAAGTCTTAAAATTAGGATTTTTCTCAGTTTAGTAGTAGTATAGTTAGGACTCCTAACTTTAGGACTCCTAAATGCCTTCTTTGAATACCGAAAGTCTTAAAATAAGGATTTTTCTCAATTTAGTAGTAGTAAAGTTAGAACTCCTATCTTTAGGACTCCTAAATGCCTTCTGTGACTACTGAAAGCCTTAAAATTAGGATTTTTCTCAGTTTAGTAGTAGTATAGTTAGGACTCCTAAGTTTAGGACTCCTAAATCCCTTCTGTGAGTACCGAAAGTCTTAAAATTAAGATTTTTCTCAGTTTAGTAGTAGTAAAGTTAGGAGTCCTAACTTTAGTACTCATAAACGGAGAAAAATCCTAATTTTAAGACTTTCGGTATTCACAGAAGGCATTTAGGAGTCCTAAACTTAGGACTCCTAACTTCTGTGAATACCAAAATGAGTAAGTGTCTTCTGTGAATACCAAAATGAGTAAGTGCCTTCTGTGAATACGAAAATGGTAGTAAGTTTAAGATTTTGTCTTAAGTTAGTTCTGTGAATCGGGCCCTAGAAAATTAAGCTTGCTGCACATCAGGATGTTGTGTCTGCTCTTTCATCAGACACATCAACTTCAGATCTCATCCAAGGAAAAGAAAGATCAACCCCTCGTCTTTCACAAGCTTCGGTTCAAATGAAGATGACATTGAGTTGACCCCCAAGTTCCGCCATGGGTGACAAGGCAAATGTAAGGTTCCAGACAGCCTAGTTGGCAGTAGGGAAGATAAACTAATGAATGTTCATGTCCATGGTGGCCCTGAGAAAGTGCATATCATTTCCATTCAGTCTGCTCATATTTCTATCTTCGCAAAAACCAGTCTCTTCCACAGTCGCAACTCATCCTAAGTATAAGCAAATGGAGCATGGTTCCACCACAACTTTTGGTTTTGACTCTATAAGGAACCTCTCCTCTACAGTTTAGACTTCTCCACTCTTAAGCTGAACGAGGACTACATTGCAGCCGGGACACTTTGCTGAAGACCATTGCAATATAGGAAGTCAAGCAGACATTATGGTCCAATGGGCCAATGGGCCAATATGAAAAAAACAACATTTAATCCAATGGCACATAAAAGATGGTTGTTGCTGACAGAGAAGAATTTAAATAGATACAAGGAGGTGCTGATTAGGAAGATTTTGTGATTGCAAGAAGACACCCTGTCACTCATGTTGTGTATTGGCAGCTATCCCTGCTTAGAACAATATAAAGGTGAATGTCAGTCACCCCAAAGTGTCCAAGCAGCAGTTGATCTCCACAGACACAATTTGAGGTGAAAGATTTGGCACAATAAAAATTAACAGAATCCACTCTGAAGTCAATTTTCAGCAAGGATGCATTGTACCGCCATAACCACCAGCTGGTTCATCTATAAAGTGGCCAAAATGTTAGCGCTTGATATCTTCTATTTTTCATTGGTGGAAGAGAAGGGTTTCTGAAATTTGTGCAGACCATTTTTCCAATGTAAAATGTTTCATTCCAGCCCTATTTTCCAACTGTTGCTACGGCTCAGCTACACCACCAAGTCCTGGAATTGGATTTTGAGGCATTAAATGAGAGTGTTGTGCATTTTATCCATTTCACTAAAGACATTGACCAATTGCCTAGTTATAGACTACATGGCATCACTGCACCGGAGTCTCCTTCAAGGGGGTAAATAAAAGGTTAGCCATTGTATCAGCATTGTTGATGTTTTTTCTTGACATTTCTCAAATTGCAACAGTTAATATGGTCTCCATGGAGAAAGGCCCACAGCTGCCAATATTCTTGAAGAATTCAATTCCAAGGTCTATAAATGTCTTTGAGCCAGAGCTCTCAGCATTGGATTTATTGAAGCTGACAATGCCCATAATATTGTTAAAACTGTGGCATCAACCTAATTTTGGAGGACTTAGTCAAATAAGAAAAATGTAATGAACAACATATTGATCACCAATTGCAAGGTTTGCACACTTTCCGCATATTCCTTAAAATCCCAAAAAGAGTTGAGGATCATTCAGCATGGTAATAGAAAGGATGTAATATCCCTCATTCTAGGTTCTAACCTGCTGGAACTCAACCCTCTACATCTTTCAATGCCTGTTTGACCAGTACAGGTGCAACTGCCAAAGCCATAATGAAGGTGGTTGAAAAATGTGGGATATTTTGGCGCCTGGTTCGAATGCTAGTCACTTTTGAGATTTTCACACCAGACGTCAGGAAGTAGAATTGTACTATGAGCCAAGCCATCTATTGCTGCACTTGTTGTGGTCCCATTTAAAGAAGGTGGAATAATCTTATACCAAAGTCAATGAATTTGTGCAGCAGCTGTGTGCACACCCCAGAGGTGTGGCCAGGGAAATGAGAACCCTCTCCTCTGTGTTCACTTCAAACCAGTACTGGAGCCAGCTCCTACCTCACTGAAACTGGTGGGTGCCTGACTGAGGGAACAATAGAAGGGGTTTGTCCATTTGTCATCTGCCTGTGTCAGAGGAGGCCCTCTTTGAAGTACATTAAGCTCCTAGGCACTACCCAACTGGTCCATCCTGCCAGAGGACAGAAACACTTCCTCACACAAGGCTGTTGGCTTTGCTCTAGGAGCACTTTACACACCTCACTCAGGGAAAAGCTAACTTTCTAAAAGTACATTTTCCTTAATATTTATTAAAAACCGACTTCACTAGTGGATCTGACTGTTGCTAAATATTACAAAATGTCCTTAAATGATAATCATAAATGTTTCTTGGACAAAAAAACCCATCAGATTTAATAGTGCCTCCTACTGTTTCTCTGTAGAACAGCCAGCTTTGCTACAGGTAAGTTACATGATAGTCACTGTTAGCACTAGTTTAATGCTAGCTTCCTCCATTTCATACTTTTAAATACACTGTGTCCAACTTGTATATACCATATCCTACTTTCAAATACACTCTGCCTTAGAATTGCAGCTTTAAAAACTGCTTCAGTCAGGCTACACTTGTAGGTCTGAAGCCATCTTTGCACTGCCACTGAAGTGGATGGCACAATAGGTGCTGCAGTCCATTAGTGGCATTTAACTCAAAGGCCTTGGATACACCTAGTAGCATAACCTAGCTAGGTTAAATATGCCAATTAGGGCTGTGCCAATTCACCAATGTTAATAGACGGAGCACAGCACTTTACTTTCCTACTAGCCAGCAAAAAAAGATAGGGCAAAGCACCATTCAAAAGATGGTCATTTCCTACGGAAAATGAAATGTAGGATGTAAAGCCGCATCTTCAAGGGCAAAGAATTGAAGTTCTAGCTAGGCCTGGGTGGAGCTCATGGAGTTTCATTCTGCAGGATTTCGTGGAGTTACCGAAAAACTCTGCCAAATTCCACTGAGTTCCACAAGCAACCAGAGTTGTATCAGTCATTTTTACATTTCTAGTCACGCTGGCACACAGGAACTTCACACAGCTGAAAAACAATCTAAAATATAGCATATGACGAAAACTGCTAATTGCCCCTGCTTGCAGGCGCCTTGTCTTCCTGGATCAACATACGCCACTTGAGCAGGGATGCCTCGCTGGGCAGCAAGTGTCTTTGTAAGCCGCTGCCTATAACCTTTCACAGTTACAGAGGTGGTATATTAGTTTCAGCACAGCATGCTGCCTGTTAGTGTCACCTTTAAGGAAATACCAAACATGAAGTTAGTGATGGAGCAGCTGATAAACTATCAGGTCTTAGCGTTGCTAAGTGGGCACTATAACATTTAAACTGAGAACTTCAAACCTTGACAATGCTACAACATGATTACTGCACAGGTGAGTTATTTAATAGCTTGCACGATTTTGACAAAGACGGCGGGCGGTCGCCGAGGTAAATTGTCCCCCACTGAGCATATGTTTTTTAGAGGAAGATTCCAAAGCCCTGAGTCAGCGTGTATCACGATGACATACGGGCCAAGAAGAGATTTCTCACACTCGTTCTTGGGTCACAAATGACGTCTTTACCAGGGCAGAGTTCATGTTTAGAAACAAATTAACATGCCACTCAAAGCAGTGACATAATCTAACATACTAGCACAAAACAAGTCCAATTGTTAAAGTGATGCATTTTTTTCTTTTGCCAGAAGAGAGAGAACTAAGAGGATTTGGCGATACGGTCAGAGCAGCAGGCTTCAGAACTGGGACACCAGGTTCAAGTTTCAGCATTGGCTCAACATTCTATGATCCTGGGCAAATCGTTTCACTTCATCGTTGTTTGAAAACAAATGTGACCTTGAGTAGTGTAATTGGCGCTCATATAAAGTTCTCCAGCACCTTTGGGTCGAGTTCACTCTTTATTAAAGCTGAAAAACATACATTATGACCCAAGAGGGGGCACAGGAAATCTTTCCTTTGAGGGGTGGTAGAGTTAATACAGAGCACCTGGGTAAAAAAAAATCTAGCGGTGGTTAGAAGACATGAAAGAGCTGAGGTGTTTGGGTGAGAACCATTTTTCTCTCTGCCCTGAGGCTGCCCTTTGGAATAGAAAAATGTCAGAAAAATAATTGTGGCATGCTGTGCCAGTATTTCTTCTCTGTTAGGTCTATTGTTATGTAAATTGGAATTAGTAAGGCTATTGGATCCCTTCATGTTCTAGTTCGGAACTCTGTTGTGCCTGTTTGAACTCTATCGGTCTTCATGCTCCTGGGCCCTTGGTACCCGCAGCTTATCTTCAGCCTACAAATAAAGAACTCCTAAATTCTTTATGAGAAGCGTCTTCGATACATTACAGACATTTGCAGCAAAAGGGTTTTTCTTTTTTGGATCCATTTCACAGGGGAACAAATAAAGAGAAGAGAAAGTAAGAGCTGTTTCTTGAAGTCAAGGTTTTCAGCAACAGAGAAGGCAATAAGAGGAAGAAGTAAGAGAGATGGAGGCACCTGGCAGCGGCAGAGCGCAATTGGACACTGTCCTTATCTTCCCTGGACACCCCACCCGGCCCGTCCCTGAACGGCCATGAATGGCCGAGACTTCTCTATAAGCTTTCGCTATTTCTGCCGTCCTGGGACACATTTCTAAAAACAGAAAAGTAGGGGAACGGATTGCCTACATTTTAAGAAGTAGGGGCACGCCGTGCCCTCCCGATCCCGCCCACTTCGACCATTGATGCACAGCAAGGTAGAGATACATCAGATAGCCCTGACAAAGGCCCCAGACCCAAACAGGCTCTTAGCAGGGGCCGAAACATTTTGGCGTTTACCTTGTAGGGTTAATTGAACAATTTCATTCAATATAAACCCTAAAAACCTTTTTATTCATATCCCAGTTACTTTATAAAAAAAATGAACAAGCAGTGACAAAGACTGGTAATTCAACCCTATAGTCCAACATGGACTTTGCAATGAACAGTGGCCTCCAAGTCTGTAATGGACGCTTATATTTCATGAAAGAATCAGATGCCTCTGATTTCTAACGTGAATTCCCATGCTCAGCTGAAGATTCAAAGCACTTCCCTGCTTATGTTTGTGGCTTCCACTGAAAAAGGGATGTAAAAATACCTCACTGTCTTGTAACAGGTGACTTGCAATATTTAATAATTGTAAAAAACACATTAATGTGACAGGTTGCAGAGCTTAGATAAACATGATATTGTTAATATTTGGGTGAACATTCTAGGTGCTCGCCGCAGCGTGTTTCTGGGAGTGTTACTTAACTGAACTTTCATTTGCTGCAGGTCAGGATCTGTTGGTTCTCCTGGTGTCTCTTTATAATAACATCAAGTCTCAATTTTTCTTTTCCTTTTCCTGTTCAGTAGGTCTGTCTCTTGGTGGAAGAAAATAAAATCTGCGGGCCCGATTCACAGAACTAACTTAAGACAAAATCCTAAACTTACTACCATTTTGGTATTCACAGAAGGCACTTACTCATTTTGGTATTCACAGAAGGCACTTACTCATTTCGGTATTCACAGAAGTTAGGAGTCCTAACTTTAGGACTCCTAAATGCCTTCTGTGAATACCGAAAGTCTTAAAATTAGGATTTTTCTCAGTTTAGTAGTAGTATAGTTAGGACTCCTAACTTTAGGACTCCTAAATGCCTTCTGTGAATACTGAAAGTCTTAAAATTAGGATTTTTCTCAATTTAGTAGTCCTAAATTTAGGACTCCTAACTTTAGGACTCCTAAATGCCTTCTGTGAATACCGAAAGCCTTAAATTAGGATTTTTCTCAGTTTAGTAGTTGTAAAGTTAGGAGTCCTAACCTTAGGACTCCTAAACTGAGAAAAATCCTAATTTTAAGGCTTTCGGTATTCACAGAAGGCATTTAGGAGTCCTAAAATTAGGAGTCCTAAATTTAGGACTACTAAATTGAGAAAAATCCTAATTTTAAGACTTTCGGTATTCACAGAAGGCATTTAGGAGTCCTAAAGTTAGGAGTCCTAACTATACTACTACTGAACTGAGAAAAATCCTAATTTTAAGACTTTCGGTATTCACAGAAGGCATTTAGGAGTCCTAAAGTTAGGACTCCTAACTTCTGTGAATACCGAAATGAGTAAGTGCCTTCTGTGAATACCAAAATGAGTAAGTGCCTTCTGTGAATACCAAAATGGTAGTAAGTTTAGGATTTTGTCTTAAGTTAGTTCTGTGAATCGGGCCCTGCATGTTCGGTCAACAACATCTAGTAGTAGGACCCATCTGTATATACTTCTATTAAAAATGAAGACTTAAAGAGGCATATTCCTATAGACTAGAAAGAGGTGGCTTATTTAGAATAATGCTGAATACTGGCACAAGTGGCAAATCCCAAGTGATTAATGTGGAAATGATGGGGATGATTAAACTTAACTTTTAGAGTTTTTTTTTTTGTTTGAACTTTCAATTATTCAGGGTACATGCAGTGCAGCTGTTTGGATGTCTTGGACATTGGCCCTAGCTCATTGTATGCAGGTTATGCTAACGCACACCAAGGACTTATACATCATGGTTAGCTCAGCTTTCGAATATTGTTCTCATCTCTTTTTCATTCAATAGGTCTTATGTTCTGCAACTACCCACCATGAGTCTTCTGCTCTCTGGTTCTGCCCTTTTCCCAAGAACAACAATACCAAAATGCAGTTTCTCCATTTTTATGCAGTATCAATTTATATTATTATCAATATTTTTGAACAATGTATATACTCCATATTTTCCATTCCGGCCTCTGGAAAACCTGTGAAGCTGTGGGCAGCTGGAGACTGTTTCAATAGATTAACTTAATTGTCAGCTTCTTTCCATGCAAGGTGTGCAATGCCCATGGGGTGGCTGAATGCTATATCTGTCTCTTTCTCACTTTTTCTTAATTCCTCCTACCCATCCATTGACTGATTTTCTAACCTTTTCTCCTCCTGTTGTAAAATCCACTGTGCACTAAACTATTTCCACCATGAAAAGATCTCACATTTAGGGGACTATTATGATGTCGGGTGGATCGGTGCGATCTGCCCGACATCAACCCCCGCCTGCCTCCCATTTCCTCCCGCCATAATATGATGGTGTGGGGTACCGCGGCAGATGAGAAGACCATATGCTGCTTTTCTGCCCGGTCGACGATTCGACCGGGAGGGAAAGGATTGAATATGGTGGCGGTGTCTGCTAGACACTGCCATCCATATTAGGCATGTGGATTCCACAGTTGGGGGCCTGTTGCAGGCCCCCAGGATGTTGGGGGTGGAGGACACATGGGGGTTATCTATGGTACCACCCTGCATTTGCATGGACAACGTGGCAGGCACCGCGCGGTGCCTGCCACGTTGTGCATGCAAAGGCATAGATGCCTTTTTTGCATTGCGGCGGGTGCTGCTGACAGAACCTCCTGCCGCAATGCAAAAAATTCTCAATGCGCCTGCCAGTGTGGCGGGCGCATCCAAATTGCACATTCGGGACCGCCGCACACATAGCGGGCGGTCCCATTTCCCGGGGCGATGGCGGGCGGACATCGTAATAGACCCCATAGCGTGGCAAAAGTGGTCTAAGCAACGTGAAACTGGTAAAGGAAGAGGGATAAAAAAAATTGCAAGTTGCCCACACCACCACCCTATCCTACTGACAATACATACTCAATGGTGGGCTAAAGCTAGCTAATGTGTACTTTATCTTATAATCTACTGACTTGTGTATGTGTGTACAATAGAATAATCTATACTTTGACTATATTCATTTATAATATGTAATATAGTACTTTTGTATTTGAAAAACAGGATTGTTGATTTAGCAAAAATTATTCTGTCTGCAGTAATGAATTATGCTCTCATCTATGTTGGGTTTTACTTTTGACTGTCTTCTTTCATTTTGCAGAATCATTTCTACTCACTCATCTTTGCCACTCAAACTATGAAACTCTGTTTTTGTGGGTTCCCTGATTAAATATCGATGTAAAAAATTTAGTTTAGAAAAATATCGATGTCAAAATGTTGAATACAAAAAAATCGACTCCCTATACTTAAACAGGTAAGTACAATAATATTGAATCAAAAATATCCAAATAAAAAATATAGATGTAAAAAATATCAACTTAAAATATATATATAACTTAAATAAAATATATTAAATAATAGTAATATTTTTAACATAATAAATTACATTTAATATATATTTTAACTAAATATATTAATAAACTTAATTGAAAAAATATAAACACACAAAAATGTGTACATATACATATATTTACTTAAATACATTTTATTAACTATTATCTTTATTTTATTTATAAACTTTTTTAAATGATATAAAAATACAATATATACATATATCAATAATTTAAAATAAAATAAAACATTCTATAATTAATTAACTATTACAAAATAAATAAAACATACATTTCGCAACATAATAATTACAACATGTTGGATAGCAGAGGGGTAAAAATTACTCTTCCCACTCCAATGAGTGCAAAAGCAGGGAAAGTGCTGGATAGCAGAGGGGCAAAAATTACTATTCCCACTCCAGTGAGTGCAAAAGCATGTAAAGTGTTGGATAGCGGAGGGGTAAAAATTGCTATTCCCACTCCAATGAGTGCAAAAGCAGGGAAAGTGTTGGATAGCAGAGGGGTAAAAATTACTATTCCCACTCCAGTAAGTGCAAAAGCAGGGAAAGTTTTGGAAAGCAAAGGGGTAAAAATTACTATTTCCACTCCAATAAGTGGAACAGTAGGGAAAGTGTTGGATAGCAAAGGGGTAAAAATTACTATTCCCACTCCAGTGAGTGCGACAGCAGGGAAAGTGTTGGATAGCGGAGGGGTAAAAATTACTATTTCCACTCCAATAAGTGCAACAGTAGGGAAAGTGTTGGATAGCGGAGGGGTAAAAATTACTATTCCCACTCCAGTGAGTGCAACAGTAGGGGAAGTGTTGGATAGTGGAGGGGTAAAATTTACTATTCCCACTCCAGTGAGTGCAAGAGTAGAGAAAGTGCTGGATACCACACCAATAAAAAAAAACATTTTTATTACATTTTATAATTACACAATTACAACTAATAATTACTAATTAATTAATTAATGCAAATGATAATTAAATAATTTACTTCCTACCCTTCCCACTATTTACACATATAGACACCCCAACACACACCTAAAATAATTAAACTATTAAAATATTTAATTAATAATTAATTAATTTAAATTAATTAACAACTAATTATCAAACAATTATTAATAAATTAATTTACACATTTAAATGTATAACATCACAATTATACAATTATGAATAAATATAAATTATTGAATGCATTTCATATAATTAAATTATTTCCCTCCCTATTCCCCTATAAACCCACAACCCGCTATGGAACTAAAAATGAAACATTCTATTTAAAAATAAAAAATTAACTACTAAAATTTTAACACATAGGTGCCGATCACGATCCTGTAAAAACCGGGTACAAACCGTCGGACGGAGCATATTCTCCGTCCGACGCGTACCCGGTCGTCAAAACTTACAAACATGGAATTACGAATCGCACGGAAACTCCATTTCCGTACGATTCGTACAAAACCCCGACCGACGAAAATAAACATACAAATGCGATCCGGGAAAGCGCCGACGTGAAGTCGGGACGCACGCAGCCTGCCATTCACGAACCAGGAATTACGATTCGCACCGACGTCATCCCGCACAGTGAATATTTTCCGGCTGCCAAAAACTGCCGGGAAATCAGGACGACGCGAACAAGGAGTACCTGCACGCGACGGACAGACATGGACCCGAACCTACTTGTCATCCCGGCCCTCATAGCAGTCGACCTCCTCTACAGGTTCGGACGCAGACGCCGCAGAAGGTCAGAACAACAAAGGGAGGGGGGAAAGTGGGGGGGCAGGACCAGGGGCAGGCCACAAAACCCCCACCAAAGTCACACAGCACACATGCCCTGGACATACCTGACCCCCAGGCCCTGGTCACTACGAGGGGGTGGGGGCATGTCCAGCAAAGCCAGCGTCCGCCACAACGGAAGTGCTTGATGACGCGAACCACCGGCAACACAACAATACAGGTACGTCCCGTACCCACGCCTTAAGAGCGTGGGTACGAGTCATACCCCGCCCACACCTACGTCATCCCAACAATGGCGGGAAGGCTGTACCCACGTGGCAAAGGCCTGGGTATGGCCCGCACAAGCATCACATAGCGTGGGGACGGATATGTACGGACCGTACCCCCACCCCCGTATGCATGGAGCGTACCCCCACCCCAACAGTGTAAGTCCGACCCGTACCCTCACCCGCGGTCGTATGGAGCGTACCCCCCACCCCAACAGTATAAGTACGACCCGTACCCTCACCCGCGGACGTATGGAGCGTACCCCCATGCCAATAGTGTACGTACGGACCGTACCCCCACCCCGTATGCATGGAGCGTACCCCCCACCCCAACAGTGTAAGTATGACCCGTACCCTCACCCACGTACATATGGAGCGTACCCCCATGCCAATAGTGTACGTACGGACCGTACCCCCACCCCGTATGCATGGAGCGTACCCCCCACCCCAACAGTGTAAGTACGACCCGTACCCTCACCCACGGACGTATGGAGCGTACCCCCCACCCCAGCAGTGTAAGTACGATCCGTAACCCCACCCGCGTATGCATGGAGCGTACCCCCACCCCAACCGTGTATGTACGACACGTACCCCCACCTCGTATGCATGGAGCGAACCCACACACGTGTATGTTCTAAGCGTACATATTGTTAAATAGGAGGGGTGTGTGCAGAGTCCTCCCAGCAGTGCCCAGAGACAGGAGGGGTGTATGCAGAGTCCACCCAGCAGTGCGCAGACACAGGAGGGGTGGGTGCAGACTCCTCCCAGCAGTGCCCAGAGACAGGAGGGGTGTGTGCAGAGTCCTCTCAGCAGTGCCCAGACACAGGAGGGGTGGGTGCCTAACACTCCCAGCAGTGCCCAGACAAAGGAGGGGTGTGTGCCTATCACTCCCAGCAGTGCCCAGAGACAGGAGGGGTGGGTGCAGAGTCCTCCCAGCAGTGCCCAGAGACAGGAGGGGTGTGTGCCTATCACTCCCAGCAGTGCCCAGAGACAGGAGGGGTGGGTGCCTAACACTCCCAGCAGTGCCCAGACACAGGAGGGGTGTGTGCCTATCACTCACAGCAGTGCCCAGAGACAGGAGGGGTGGGTGCAGAGTCCTCCCAGCAGTGCCCAGAGACAGGAGGGGTGGGTGCCTAACACTCACAGCAGTGCCCAGTCACAAGAGGGGTGGGTGCAGAGTCCTCCCAGCAGTGCCCAGAGACAGGAGGGGTGTGTGCAGAGTCCTCCCAGCAGTGCCCAGAGACAGGAGGGGCGGGTGCCTAACACTCCCAGCAGTGCCCAGACACAGGAGGGGTGTGGCCTATCACTTCCAGCAGTGCCCAGAGACAGGAGGGGTGGGTGCAGAGTCCTCCCAGCAGTGCCCAGAGACAGGAGGGGTGTGTGCCTATCACTCCCAGCAGTGCCCAGAGACAGGAGGGGTGGGTGCAGAGTCCTCACAGCAGTGCCCAGAGACAGGAGGGGTGGGTGCCTATCACTCCCAGCAGTGCCCAGAGACAGGAGGGGTGGGTGCAGAGTCCTCCCAGCAGTGCCCAGAGACAGGAGGGGTGGGTGCCTAACACTCCCAGCAGTGCCCAGACACAGGAGGGGTGTGTGCCTATCACTCCCAGCAGTGCCCAGAGACAGGAGGGGTGTGTGCAGAGTCCTCCCAGCAGTGCCCAGAGACAGGAGGGGTGGGTGCCTAACACTCCCAGCAGTGCCCAGACACAGGAGGGGTGTGTGCATAGTCCTCCCAGCAGTGCCCAGAGACAGGAGGGGTGTGTTCAGAGTCCTCCCAGAAGTGCCCAGAGACAGGAGGGGTGGGTGCCTAACACTCCCAGCAGTGCCCAGACACAGGAGGGGTGTGTGCCTATCACTCCCAGCAGTGCCCAGAGACAGGAGGGGTGGGTGCCTAACACTCCCAGCAGTACCCATGTAACGCAAAGGGTGGAGTAGCCACAGATACCATGCCCACAAATGTCAGTCAGGTGCACAAAGACCCTGCAGTACATGTACCACATGTGTGCGAGGCTGGGAGTATACGCATGCATAGCGCCGAAAAGAAAACATGTCCACATGAAGTCATGTCAATAGTCCACATACACAAGTACAATGACTACCAAGGATGCCACGAATGATGCAGGTGGAGACATCACTCAGCATGCATGTGCAAAGTTGAAGGTGTCCGTCACACACCCAGCTAATGTACACACAGCTCAGCGCTAAATATTGGGAACACCCTGCAGGGAAGATGTCAGGGTACACAGAGGAAAGAATACACCTTGGGACAATTTCACCATGCAGTAACTGCTTACATGAACAGAGAAACCTAGCTAACACTGTGTGATGGCACACAGATACCAGGGTCCCCCCTATGACCAGCACACTACTACATTTCCAACACACCCAACACATGATTACCACCCAAAATCATGTAGCAGCCCCACCAACAGCAACATCAGAAAAGCAGTAGTGTTCAAAGGAAACAAAAATGGCTTTAATCAGCATGATCTTAAATAGTGTGTTCGTAGAAAGTTCAATATTTACAAAGCCCATAGGGCAGTCCATGAGTCACAGCTGGACGGGGGACACAGTGGGACGCGTGTCCCCTAGCTTGCCTGCACAGTCAGACTCCTTCGTCTTCCACAGCGGGGAGGGCATCATATTGGGGGGAAGGACCAGGCACCGCAGGGACAGGAGGGTGAAAGGTAGGCGTCGTGGGTGCAGGGATGGAGGACTCCACCACAGGGGGTGGGGCAGGGCCAAAGGCGGAGGCCAGGATCTTGCTGCACACCTTAGCAAGGTCCTCCAGCGTCTCCCCTGCACCCGAAGGAACCACAGGCCCCAAGGAGGGGGGGGGGCGGAGGGATGGGTCGCAGCGCCACTGGGGGAGGGTGTGGACAGGGGGGGGACTCAACCACCCTGACCGGCGACTCCCTTGACCGCTTGCGGGGTGGTGTCACAGTGGGGCTCAGGGACAGAGCGGCCATGAAGGAGTCCTTGCCGGATATGTGGCCAGGAGAGCTGAGGGGAGGGGATTTGGAGGGAGTGGATTGGGTGGAATGCGGACTCCCACTCTGGCTGCGTGTCTTACGTTTGCCCCCCGACCCAGTGGGTGTGCCTACCTCACCCTGTGTGTGCGTGCCAGGAGGTGTGCGTATGACCTTCCCTGCTGGTGTGGTGCCTGTGTCTGTTGTGGTGGGTGCATGCTGACGTCTGGGTGTACGTGGGACAGGCATGGGAGTGGGAAGTGTGGATGGGGCAGGGGTAGGGGGTGGGATGTAGCGCTGCAGGAGACCCACTGCTGCAGTCAGTGTCGCGTCTATGGACCTCAGCAACTGGCGTTGGTCAGCCTGCGACGAAAAAATGCCCTCCAAGTATGCCTCCATGTTGTGCAGCACTTGGCTGTGGCCATGGAGGACATTAAGGATCGCAGCCTGACCAACCTGCAACTGCCGCTGGATGTCCACAGACTCGGCATTGGCGGCAGCAGTGGAGACAGGGGCAGGGTGTGCGGTGCCTGGCAGGAAGGAGACATGTGGTGACCGTGGACGTTGGGAAGGGACACGAGCAAGTGGGAGGCGGCTGATGGCAATGGAGGGGGCGGGGTGCGATGTTGTTCCGCTGTCAGCTGCTGGTGCAGCCTCCGCCCACTCGGAGAGATCATCCTCGGACCCGTCGGCTTCATATTCGGTGGTGCCAGTGGACAGGTCCTCGGCCTCACTCTCCTCCGCCTCTGTACCACTCAATGTGCCAGCCACGATGTCAACGCTGGCACTGGTGCTCGGACCCTCCGCTCCGTCTGTGCTCATGTCTCCCTCCGTGTCCCCCGACGATGCTGTGGGCAAGGTGAAGAGACAGCAATTAATCACACACCTGTATACATATGTCACATGAGTCCAATCTACATAGGTTACAGTGCATAGCCTGCAAAGAAAGTTAAGTAAGATCTACAAAACAAGGTACAGATGTAGGGCATGCAACACACAGTTGGTTGACCCACCATGCCACAGAAAATCCATGGAGAGCATGACACAATAGCAAATGATATGAAATGGAGTTTGACATAGGAGCCAGGCCCTGGGGACAATCCAGCACTGCATCTGCACCACACAGCGTTGCCGATAATAGGGATGAGGAGGGACCAAATCCATGAGCTTGAGGCACATGCTGCATAGGTAATACTGAAAACATGCCCAACATGACTGGCTCACTGCACCTTGAGTGTATGTCCAGACAAACATCACACACTGGCCAGACCTAGCAAGGAGAATTCTGGTTTTGACATGTAGGCTTGGCCCGCACCAACCACCCCCTACATGAGACAATTTGTTGAGACACAGGTGGCACTTACATCTCTTAGTCTGGGTGAAATACACAGGGGATGCATAAATGCAAGATTGGACACCAAATACCCGAGGTGCGCCTGTCCAAATAATCATGTACAAATGGCCATCATCAGATGATTGTAACAAGACACACAGGCACTGGCCACTGTGACTATGAACAAGGAAAATCAGGTCAGGCTGTACAGTAGACACTTGTACTACATTTCACGTCAATATACATGGTGCCAGGGGACAATGGCACAGAGCACAACCTATGCTGGAGACACTGAGAGTGTCCACGTTTTGTCATGACACACATGACACCTATGAAAATATGCTCCAGGGGACAGTAGTGGCAACACAACTCCATGGTCCTGAATGGGAATGACTGCAACACACGCCACCATCCCTGCACTATGCGTATCGCACACTCATGCACATCATGTCACAGGCCACAACATAGGACATGCGCACTGTAAGGCATGACACTTGTGAGACTAACTCCCATGTCTGGACTCAGCATCAGTGCCAACTGACATGGAACCCACATGTACTAAACTGGACAGGGCACAGGCAAGGTCCCCAAACCTGTTACACACCACCCCCACACATGATGCTACAGGCATAGTTCACGTGGAGAAAGTGCCAGCCTACATTACCTTGGGAAGGAGTGACTACACACAGACCAGGGAACACATTGCAAGGAGGGGAAGGGAGGCAGGAGAGCACAGCTATACTGTGGGTAACTGGATCTGCACAGCACCTTTAAACCCTGGCAGTGTATCCATGCAACTGTGCACTTACAAATGCTGGTGAAACACAACAAGCACACTTGTACCTACCCCCTTCCTGCTGCTGCTTCTCCTGTAAGCGCCTCTCCAAGTACCACCGACAGCACACGCTTGTGGATGTGGGTCAGTCGGCGGCGCCCGCGGTTCTTATGGCTCTCAGGTGAGTCCCCCAGCAGGACCTGTGCGATCCTCCGCGTCCAGCACCGGATATCCTGCCAGCGTTTCCTCACCTGGGACAGGCGCCGCTTCCGACCATCCGCACTCCTCACGGCGCTGACGGCGGTCAGCCATATCTGCTCCTTGGCAGAGGCGCCTACCTGTGAGGATGAACAAGTGACAATACATCAATACACCTGGCACATGTCACAGGGACACATATTAGAACACATTTGCTGTTTACAACAAGGCATAGTATGCATCCAACGCATTTCACCTTTGTCATAGGGACATGATCCTCTGGGGAAGGGCAAAAGCAGTACGTGCCATTGAAAGGACACAGGTGGAATGAGGGCAACTACACAATCAATGATCCAGGCTCACACTGTGCATCACAAGCTACACCAGGATAATGTGCAGCACCTCTAAGCAGTCACATGCCACAGGCCACTGACGCTACCGCAGCAGAGTACACAGACACACACAGGCACAGGACATTCACCTGCCATTGCCAAATGCAGCGACATACCTCACTCTGCACATGTGCCACTAGACTGGGGGGGGCTCACAGGTGTGGGGCTGGCTCTGCACGTCAGACACACAGCACTGCTCCCTGCTCACATCACATGGCCAGGGAATATCCATCCCTCATGCAGCTGGGGTGCTACACTCCACATATGCACCCACCCACATGACAGGGGACTTACACACACACCGATGTCCAGGGTACGAACACATCATGTGGACACTCTCAGCACAGGTACACAGAACTAACACACATCTGTGGGTACAGTCACCTGTCACACTGGTGTGAGCACAAAATCACATGAGGACTGTAGAGGCTACATTCCCAGGAGGACAAGACAGGCAGAATGTGGCATGCACCATGCAGTGATTGTCACAGTAAACACAATGCAAGTGAGGACGGCAGACATGCACCACAGCATGCACTGGCTGGGAGACATCAGGCATTCCCCCCCCGGGACCCCCCCTACAGTACATAGCATGTGTGCCACACCTGGACACAATGCCAGAAGTCACACTCACAAAAAAGGGACACAGTCTGTGCTGGTGGACTCTGCACTCACCTGATACCCTGGTCGCCCATACAGCATGGGGTACTGTGGGAGGATCACATCCAGCAAAGCCAGGTTCTCCTCCAGGGTGAAGGGCTGTGACCACTCCACAGACCTTGACATGGTCCCAGGGAATCAGTAGCAGCAGCTGGGTCGTGGAATACAAAGATGTGCAGGCAAGTGCTCCCTCATGGGACCTGGCTGCCTTATATCTGCCTTGCTGGCCTGTTTCATGCACAGGAGTACAGAGTGATTGGTCACTCACATTTGCATCCTATGTTTCCTCCAATCCCTTCAAACCTAGCACAGTCAGTGGGTTCTTATTGTGTTTTTTTCTTCAGCATGATGTCAACCCCACAAACACATTGCAACAAAGTAGATTCATTCCAACTGACTTCTACTGTGCACCTTCCAGAACAAATTCTAACTTTAAACTTGGTCTCCATGACAACCAGCATGCATGTAGGCCTTTATACTTGTCCCTCATGTGTCCCCTATGTAATTTGGAGCTTCACACACAGGTACGGTGCAATCCGGGGCCCTAGGGCACCCCAAATGCATATCAACGGCCCGTACAGGCGTGTGTACGCTCCGTACCACTATGGGTGTTCTCGCGTATGCGTACTCATGGTGGTACGGAGCATAAACACGCCTGTACGCTCACTATCACTATGAGTACGCATACGCGAGAACACCCATAGTGTTAGTGAACGTATGCATGCGTGTACGGTCCGTACCACTATGGGTGTGCTCGTGTATGCGTACCCATAGTGATAGTGAGCGTACAGGCGTGTGTACGGTCCGTACCACCATGAGTACGCATACGCGAGAACACCCATAGTGGTACGGACCGTACACACGTGCGTACGCTCACTATCACTATGAGTACGCATACGCGAGCACACCCATAGTGGTACGGACCGTACACACGTGCGTACGTTCACTATCACTATGGGTGTTCTCGCGTATGCGTACTCATAGTGATAGTGAGCGTACGCACGCGTGTACGGTTTGTACCACTATGGGTGTGCTCGCGTATGCGTACCCATAGTGATAGTGAGCGTACAGGCGTGTGTACGGTCCGTACCACCATGAGTACGCATACGCGAGAACACCCATAGTGATAGTGAACGTACGCACGCGTGTACGGTCCGTACCACTATGGGTGTTCTTGCGTATGCGTACTCATGGTGGTATGGACCGTACACACGCCTGTACGCTCACCATCACTATGGGTACACATACGGCAGCACTCCCATAGTGATACGAGAACGTACACAGGCCCTCTTTGCGAAATTACGGTGGTTTTCACACATCACAGTGGTGACAGGCAGCACACAGGAAGGAATAGGGCTGACATACTTGTCCATGGATGGACATCAAGGCATTGTCTGGACAGTACTACATGTGTGGGGCACAGGTGTGAAAGGCTGTGATGTGGCACATTACTCCTGAGTCGAGAAGGCACCAGATGTATGATGAGATGTGTACACATGTAATGTGTGACGGTGCAATGTGTGCCAGGCATGCCCTTGACTCCTTTGACATGTGTGCATGTCGTACTGCACACTTGGGATGAGCGTCACTGGCATGGCACGGACAACAACACACGGAAGTGTCCCCTGAGGCCCGATACAGGGGTTACCACACCTGACATGTCACTACCCACGGTGCACGATGTGACTATGTCATGTATGTGTGGGGGATTCCCATTAGCTTGATGTTGGAGCTCCCTCAAAAGCTGCACCTGTTGCAGCAACCAACCTGTGTCTGTGTGTAGATTGACATGGCACACTGTTCCGCACACCATGCCACATGTGGTATCGGATGTGAGGTGCGTATGTATGCATGGGACACGGAGTAGCGTAACAAGGACATGTCTGCATCCTCTCTATGAATGTGTGGTGAGTCATCACATGTACACCTTCATGGCAAGGTGTGTGGGCTGTCCTAGTGTAATGTCATGTGACCTGTGGCTCTAGTGTTCCGCTACCAGTCTCTGCAATCGACATCCTACTTCTGCTGATGTGTGGATGTATGTCACTCCTGTCTTGCGTCTGGCTGTTCACTTACACTGGGACACTGCTAATCCCATGCCATGGCATGTGGAGGTTCACAATCTCCGTGTGTAGCTGGGTCTTGGTAGGAGTGTCACCTGGCAGCCATACGTATCCAGGGCATGTGGCACATACCTGACTCCGTATGTAGCATATGTGTATTGACAGATTAACATGTGCTCAGTACAAATAAATTGTTGTTGTGGTGCACTCACTCTTCCTTGTCACTTCCAAATTACTGCAGAGCGCCGCCTCTTCCCCGACCAATTCCGGACTTGGCTGCCATGCGGGAGAATGACTGTATCCGGTGCTACCGCTTCCCCCAACAGTTGATTCTGGAGTTGACGGCGAGACTGGCACCACACCTGCAACCGCTGCACAGGTATCCTACGGCACTGACACCCAAGCTGAAGGTAATGGCAGCCCTACATTTTCTTGCCACGGGTACCTTTCAAAATACCATAGCTCATGTTGGTGGCATGTCCCAGAGCATGTTCTGCCGTGTGCTGCATGATTTCTTAGAGGCCATGTTGCTTCACCTGGATGACTTCATCCATTTCCCAACCCCTGAAATGTTGACTGGGGTCAAGCGTGGATTCTATGCCCTGGGAGGGATGCCCCATGTCATTGGGTCCATAGATGGGACACATGTGGCTTTGGTACCACCACAGGCACAGGAGGTAGCGTACAGGAATCGCAAGCACTACCACTCCATCAATGCCCTTGTGGTGTGTCTATCCAACATGGTGATTTCACATGTCTGTGCTCGTTTTCCAGGATCAGCACACAATGCCTACATCATGAGGTGTAGCAGGGTGCCTGAAATGATGACGCAGCTGCGCAACGAACGAGCATGTGTTGTTGGTGGGTACACTCTGTATGTCCTGTATTTTGCGTAGACTTCCAGCACGACCGCTTCTCCTGTCCTACTTATGTCCATGTGGTTTCCATGTAGGGGACGCTGGCTATCCAAACATGCCATGGCTGATCACACCTCTCCGCAACCCCATCACGCCAGCCCAGCTCCGCTACAACACCGCCCATGGCCGGACAAGGCGAGTGATAGAGAGGACATTTGGCCTCCTGAAGAGCCGATTCCGATGCCTCCACAAGACCGGCGGCGCCCTCCCATATGCCCCGGCGAAGGTCTGCAAAATCTTCATGGTCTGCTGCATGCTGCACAACATGGCAGTTGAGAAAGCTGTGCCACTCATCCTGGATCAAGATGATCAGGACCATCCACCCGTGGAGGACGAAGGGCTTGGCAATGGTGCTAGTGATGTGGAGGATGTGGAGCCGCAAGAGGACATCCGGACTCGGCTCATACACGACTTCTTTGCTTAGTGGTGAGTACCAGTGTCTGAGTGTGCATGCATTGGTCCCTGTGTGGCATGTGTTGCGATGTGTGTGTCCATCTGCATGTATGCCACGTGAGTCAGAGGTGTGTGTGGATGTGTCACTCGAGTGATGGTGCCAGTGATGAGTGTATTTCCCCAGTCATAATTGTGACCTAGCATGTTGTCATCCATACATGTGTCGAGTACATGCACATGCAAGTGGCTGTGCTTTTTGTGGCTGACTTCTTGTGTGTCTCTCTTCCCCGGGTACTTGCGCATGCCGTCTGCTGCTTGCATTGTTGTGGCACTGCTATTCCTCATGGACACGTCATCGTGTGCTGACTCAGCGTTACACGCACGGACAAGTTTGGAAGTCTCCTTAGGGTAAGGGATGCATCAGGGGTGTATTGGGTGTGGCAGTTGTTCACGATGTATGCACACTGCCCCTGTCGATGTTTGGTTCCTCTGCAGACATGTCGCATCACCATGGTACACATGACATGCAGCTGGGTACACCTGAATAGATGGTCAGACTTGTTGACAGTCATCAGTGATGGGATTGTGGAATGTGATGATGGCATCAATGTGTGTTACACTGCCCTCGGACACATACGGTTTGCATTGGCTTGACATGGTGTGGGACTTCCACATCAGCGGTTCTATGGTGTATGGCAGGCTCTCCGTGAGCAGCAGGGGGTGTTTAGCTGTTAGCCGACACTTGTGTGCCAGTTCCATGGATATCACGCATTTGTGGTACAGAAGGGGGGTGCCAGTGTTGGACCCACATGTTACTCCACATGACCTGTTCATGTGTACTCCGAGTTGCCTCTGCAATCCCAAATACATGACTAATAAAGGTGTCCCTATGCCTCCAAGGTGCCTCTTCTCAGTCAATGCTGGTGTGTTGCCATGGGGCATACGGCATGTCTGGCATGGTTTACCGTGATAGTGGCTATGTGTCTATGTGTAGAGTAGCAAGATGCAAGCTGTTTGTGTGTGATTAGACTGTGTATTGTGCATGATGTCCATGACTGTGTGGGTATTGTGACATGTGCCATCCCCATGCATCCAACGTTGGCCAGGCCACCATTCTCTGCATCCACCTGACTCAAGCTTGCAGGACATGGTTCTGCCACCTGTCCACACATACCTGGGTGCCCCCCAGGACACTCCACATGATCCCTGACCTCTGCGCATGGCTGTCGCTGTACTCAATATGTCTGTCGGCACGGTTGTGCGGCCACCCCCTCAGCTGGTTGGGCCCATCACGGGTGTGTATGGTGCTCCATATCTGTCTTGCCTAATACACTGTGACCCGTGTGTCCTGTGCCAGACTCAGGCCCCAGGGTGTGGATGGTTGAAGTCAAATGAGAACTCAGGCATGGTTAGACTTTACAAGACACATGTAAGGTAATAATGCAACCAGCAGGCATCTTCTCTTCATGGTGTGACTTTTTATTTTAGTGGGGGGGGGGGGGGGTTTGACATGAGGGGCTTTCCGGGTGTGTGGAATCCAAAGTTCACTAGGGGAGTTGGTGTCCTTGCCATTTGAAATCCTCAGAGTCCATGCCACAGTCTTTGTCAACATTGGTCAGACAGTGACCAGCAAGGCCATGTGGCAGAGAATGTCTTTTGATGCTGTGCTGCTGTTGCTCCAGTGGGCCAGGTGCCAGGCCAGGTGTCCTGGGAGATGGTGCTGTAGCGCCGACCCTCACGTCTTTTACGTGGACAACCCGCCCTCCTGCGGGGACCCTCAGAAGCAGGCCGTGACGATGTTTGGGATGCTCCATCGGATGTGTCCTCCTCCTCCTCCTGATCCCTCCCTGTGGGTGGTGATGTTCTACGCCTGCTTGCACAGGGAGGGTTGCCCATGTTGTCGGCCATCCGACGGAATGTACTGTGAATACCCCGTGAACACCGTCACAAGCTCAGCCTGTCTGTCCTCCATCCGCCGTTGGTGTTGCTGTAGACAGGCATGTTGCTCCGCATGTTGCTGGGCCTGCTGGGTCTTGATCTCCTCGAGGATGGACACAACCTGGGCCATGCCCGTGGTGTCCTGCCGGTATGTGTCCAGGATGTTTCGGACATGGGAATATACCGGTTCCCCAGCCAACTGGTCAGGCTGGCGCCTCCGCCATCCTCCACTCCCACCACCCCTGCCCACTTGCACCTGGCATGCCCTTGTGGGCACATCGGGTCTCCGGGACCCCTGAGGGGTGGCATTGGCGTTGTCGCCTGCCTCCTCCTGGGTGCCCGGGACACCGTGTCCCTCCTGGCTAGCCTGGCTGCTTTGTGGTGGTGGGGCAGGGATCCTGGGTGTCTCCTGGGATGTGGCAGGAGTGGGGGTGGTGGTTGGCCCGGTTGTACCTGACGCAGGTGCTTCAGGTCGTGGAACACCAGAGGGGCCAGGTTGGTCGGGGTCGGGTTCGTCCACAGAGTGGTGAGAGTCGTCGCTGCCGGTGGCTCCTTCATCCCGCCGAGCCGGGTCCTGTGAGTCTTCCCCCCCAGTGTTGGGGGGTGATCCACGACGTTGACCTGTGTGTGAGAGAGACAATGTTAATTTTGTTCCATGCAACATCCATGTTTCATTCGTGTCAAAGTTGGAACATTTCCTCTGGGAATTTGGTTATGTCTTGCATTCCTCTCACAGTGCACTTGTGCATGGGTATGTCCCTTGGCCACAGCTTTGGCGACTTTACCTATGTGTGGCACAGTCTTACTTGCTGCGTCAAGTGTGACTGCAGTCAGCAGTGGAGTGGGCAGGTGTGGCGAGCCGTGCATTGGCGCCTTCCGTGTAGCACTGTACGTGGGCACATGAAGTTGTTCCACACACTTATATGATGCAGGTAGCTGTCGTTGTGCTCGTGCACAGGTTGTGACATGGCCCTGTGTTTTGCCATGGAGGAGAGGGGGGGTGCTGGCACTGGCCACCCTTGTCTACATGCAAACAGTCCACCTGCTGACGAGCAGACATTCCCGAACACCACAAGGCTGATTTGCTCTCCCTGTGTCTCCCTCCCTCTCTGTCCCCCTCTCCCTCCCTCTGTGTGTCAGCCTCCTCCCTCTGTCCATCTCCCTGTGTCTCCCTCCCTCTGTGTGTCACCCTCTGTCACCTCAGCCCAGCTTACTGTGCACACACTGTTAGCAGATCTTTGAATGTCCCTTGGATTGTTGATGTGAGTTTGTTTCTGATCTCCAGGCACCCATTGGGTGTAGTGTGTGTGTCTGCACTGCTGCTGTGGTGGTGTATGCTGCCACTCTTTCACAGTGTTGGCTGTTCATTGGCTGCTGTCATGTGCAAGAACGTGCCGTCACCCCCATGTGTTGATGCAAGGCGTCCGCCATTTGCTGGCAAGTCATTCCTGTGTTGGGACACACTGTTTGTCTGGCTGTGACCTAGGCCATATGGGCAGGGGGCATTGTTGTCTGCTTCTGAGTTGCACCATGTGATTTTTTGGGCCCACCCTCCCGCCATCCGGCTTACCGTGTCATGTGTTGGTGTCTTCTGTGACCTGTGACTTGACATTGTCCAGCTGGGTGCATGGGGCATGGTGGCGCCAGTGGCATGTGCGTGTTCATGGAGTGTGGTTGAGTCATGCGATAGCTTGGGGTGGTTGCGTGCCTGTTTGTGAGTTTGGTTGTGGATGACGTTCCCCCCATGTGAGGTGAGTTGTTTGTGTACTCACCCGGCTCTCGGAGTCCATCTACTCCGTCCACTGCCACCACCGGCAGTATGGCCATCACCCTCTACTCCCAGGGATGGTAGTGTACGGGTCTGCGGGCCGGCCCTCCTCCAGTGACGTTGGCCTGGTTGTGTTCATCCGTCATCTTGGCTCAGACCCTCCTCCGCAGATCGTACCACCTGGCTTGGCATTCCTGCTTGTTCCTTCTGGTGTCCGCAACAGCATTCACAGCATCGACGATGGTCTGCCACATGGCTGTTTTTGCTGAAGTGCTGGTCTGTCTGACCAATGTTCCAAAGAGGTGTGGCTCGACTCTGAGGATTTCATCGACAAGGACCTCCAACTCTCGGCTAGTGAACTTTGGATTCTTGTTAGTGGGCATGGTGATGGGTGTGGGTGTGGATGGTGGGGGGGGTGTGGATGGTTGTGGGTGTGTGGGTGTGGTTGTGCAGGTGTGTGTGTGAATGTGATGAGTGGGTGTTTGTGAAGGTGTGTGTGTGAAGGTGTGCAAGTGTAAGGTGTGGTAAAGCTTCTAGTATGGTGCTGTAGGTTGTCTGTGGGGTCTGGCAGCAGGGAGTCTGTTGTAAAGGCTCATGGTTTGTGTGTGTGGGCCCTTTTTATTGGTCCATTGGTGGGTGTGGCTGTGTTTGAACTTTGGGTGGGTGTGTTATAAGGAGTGGTTGTGTTTTGGGCCTCTGTTTGTTTTTGGCAGTTGCAGGTCAGTGAATGTGTTGTTTTAGTGGTTGTTGGACATGTTTTGTGGCTTAGTGCCATTCGAATGGTGTATTCTTGTGTCGTTTTGGTTTGTCCTGGTTGTGTACGTGTGTTTTTTGCGTGTGTACGGTGTGTACATGAGCCATTTTGTTGTACAGTGCTGTCCTTATGTGTGGCTTGGTACGACTCGTACATGCGCGATGTTGTGTGAAGGTGGTGATGTTGGGGCCTGGGGTGCGCTCCGTACTTAGAATGTTGGGGTGGGGGTACGCTCCATGCATACGCGGGTGGGGGTACGACTCTAACGTACACGGGTGTACATACACAGGGGTACGACACGAACGTACAGGGGGGGGTACGACACGTACATGGGTGTACATACACGGGGGTACGACACGTACACGGGTGTACATACACGGGGGTACGACATGAACGTACACGGGTGTAAATACCGGGGGTACGACACGAACGTACACGGGGGGTACGACACGTACACAGGTGTACATACAGGGGGGTGGTACGGCACCTACACGGGTGTACATACAGGGGGGTATGACATGAACGTACACGGGGGGTACGACACGTACACGGGTGTACATACAGGGGGGGTACGACACGTACACGGGTGTACATACACGAGGGGGTACGACACGTACACGGGTGTACATACACAAGGGGTACGACACGTATACGGGTGTACATACACGGGGGTACGACACGAACGTACACGGGTGTAAATACCGGGGGTACGACACGAATGTACACGGGGGGGTACGACACGTACACGGGTGTACATGCACGGGGGGTACGACACGTACACGGCTGTACATACCCGGGGGTACGACACGAACGTACACGGGTGTAAATACGGGGGGGTACGACACGAACGTACACGGGGGGGGTACGACACGTACATGGGTGTACATACACGGGTGGGGGTGTACATACACGGGGGTACGACTCGAACGTACGGGGGCTGGGGGGAGTGTTGGGCGCGTATGCGGGCACATGTCTCCATGGTTGCTATGGGAGTTCGGTGCAGACGGTGTTTTTTCCATACGGTTGTAACATCGGACGCACGGGATCGATCGTGATTCCGCGGTCGGACTTCACTTTTCACATTTGTACGGTGATTCGTCCGAGGACGTGTCGGGCACATTTTCCGACACGAGGACGTGTGGGGAATAATTCCCAATGCGATTCGTATGGTCTTTTTCCCATGCGAATCGTAATTGGCAGTTTGTACGGCACTTGTACGATTCGTACGGTAAAAAGACCGGATACGAGTCGTACGGGGAAAATTTTTACCGGATCGTAATCGGCACCATAGAATAAAAATACAAACAATTCTCATACACAATACTAAAATTCATAACATTAATAATAAATCGATATTTTTACAAACTATGTTTTTGTAAATGATATTTAATACTTCTATATTTTTGAAATCGATATTACTTACCTAACAATCGATATGCTTGACCACGATATTTTTTCCATCGATATTTCTGTCCCACGATACTTTTCCCTCGATATTTCTGTACATCGATATTTATACATCGATATTCAAGCTCTGCACCAATCAGTGATGTCATTTGAGATGTCATCAGTGATGTCATGAGTGATGTCAGTGACCATGTCATGAGTGATGTAATATGTGACGTCATCAGCAGTGCATTGCGGGCACGCGAATTATAGTTAGCTGAACGAACTATAATGGGGGAATATATATATATATATATATATATTACCTACTGGTGGTCGCCAGTAGGTAGTTATAGTTAGGACCTATTTTCCATAGGAAATCCGCCACATTCTGTTCCCAATAAGTCTGGCGACGGTTGACGAATCCTCTCGAAATTTTCCAAACTTTTGGCCAGCTCCGCTCCGCTCCTACCCTGAAAGTTTCGTGGTGATTCGTCAAGCGGGGGCTGAGAAAAAAGAGGGGTCCCAAAATGCGTTTTCCCCATGCAATTTCCCATAGGATCTGTTGTCGCAGCTACAGCCCGAACCACTGAACGGAATGACACCAAATTTGGCAAAGAGGTAGTCCTCAGTTCAGACTCGTGCCTTTTGCATAAATGGTGTGAATCCGTTTAGTAGTTCCTGAGAAAGTTAGAGTTAAAAGTACATAAATATCTATGGCTGAGGAGGATCCGCGGACCCTACCTGCACCGTGCGCGCACCCTCCCCGAACCAAGCGCGCACCCTCCCGATCGCACGCTGAATGCTAATTGGCTGTCGAGTGTCTGTCTACATTCGAAACCAGGAACTGTTGGCGGCCATTTTCTGAATCGGTTGAAGCGAGGCTGAAGAAGCAAGGGGAATAAGTCTGTAAAACATATAAAGGGGGCAGAGTGGAAATACTCTGACCCTCTAGAGGTGCTTACGGGGTCCTAGAAGGACCCCCTGGGGCCCCCCTTTTTTTTATTTAAAAAAACTGGCGGAATGCGCGCACGGTGCGCGCATCCTACCGCGTTGGGTGCACGGATTCTCTCACATTGGGTAGGCGGATCCACTGAATTTTTTTTTGAAAAAAGACAAGAAATCATTGGTTGTATGACTACTTTCCACACTGAAAGGTAAGGTGTATATTTCTGTTTTTTAAAGGTATGATTCTTATTGGTTGACAAAAACAGATTGTAAGGAACCTTGTATATGATAAGCTGACATGTTGAAAAGTCAAGCACACTTCCTGTCTTGTTTAGCAACATTGTGTGCTGAACTTGTGACCTGTGTGCTCAGTGCAGTGTTCCATGAGCTGTTTCTATGGTAACAGGTAGAAGGCAGATTGGGGGAATGGTTGAAATGTATTTCAGTTGGAAAGTGTTGAAATGTTTAACCAATAGAAATGTGTGTTTGCTTTTAAGTTTATGTGTGAAGGATTGTGATTTGATGTTTACATGTATATGTGTGGAAAATGAAAGGGAAACATTTCCATTCTTTGTTTTTGCTGAGAGTTGCACAGTGCTGAGATTCTGTAAAAGAAAATATGGTGAGTGACTGATATACTTCTTAATATACAAAACAACTTGAAAGGTGAGTTCTTTAATTGTGAAGGGATGTATGTAGACTATTTTGATTTTAATCAGACTAATGTATTTCTCCTGCTAAAGTGTAGGGAGTACTTTTTTTCTCTACAATCTTATTGACAGTGTGTGTGCATGTAGAAACCATTCTGTGATAATCATTTGCGTCTTTCATGTGTTTGCAGACAGATAACTGTGCTGTTTTTATATTTTAGTAGAATTAGAAACCAGTCATTGTTTATGAATTTGTGAAATGAGTTATGTTATGTATCTATACTAAAATGTAGTACTTCTTCTAGATGAAGAAATGTGTTTTGGTATAGTGCAAGGGATAGTGTTGTTTGTCTAGAATCACACAGTGAGTGTTAGACCCGGCCCTCGTAACATAGCCATCCCGGTCCTCGCACCACATAACCTGACTCCTGCACCTCACGCAGCCCCCGAGCCACGGCCTAGCCGATCCTTCCCACCAGAACACACACAGACCCGACCCGGACTTCCCCGTCCGTGGCCTTCCTCCCTTCGGCCACACCGGGCTCGCGTGCCCACTCCCTGCACCATGATGGCCGCCCGGCCCCAGCGCGACCCTGGCCTAGAGGCGCCACTCCGGCTGGAGGACATCGCGCTCCCATTGGGATGAGAGAGGGAGGAGCAGTTTCCATCGCACCTCTGAGCTCCCCTGGGAAGGTGGGTTTCGATCGGCCCTCCGGCCTCCCCGAGGGCTGGCTCCACGCCTGCTGGGTGTCTGGGACTCCTCCTGACCCGGCCCTGAAAGGATCAAAAGACAATGGCAGGAAACCCCGACAAGCGACCCCCAGGTGACAAGACCCCTGCCTGCACAGACTCCGGATATCAAAGAGGAGTCGTCCTATAACAAGGGGTGCTCTGGGACTAGCCGGCAGATTCGCTGAGTCACTCAGACACCCTGCTGAGTGACTCGCGGCTCCCTGAAGATCGTAAGACCTCCGAACTTGTGCTTGAGCCCTGCTGAGTGACTCGCGGCTCCCTGAAGATGGTAAGACCTCCGAACTTGTGCTTGAGCCCTGCGGAGTGTCTCGCGGCTCCCACAGACTCTCTTGGTCCCGCCGGACCCCACGACGACAAGCGTATCCCCCAGCTCGAGGATTGTGAGCTGTGCGCCGGGTACGCTCCTGCATTTGATCCATATCCCCAAAGACTGTCCCGCTACCTCCTACCCTCCCTCCAAGACTCTGTGAGCCCGCGCTCCACTTGTATATATTTGCCTTGTCGATCATAAAGATCCTACAACTCCGATCTGATAAAGATTTATTCTTAAGAACTCCCGGTGTGGTGTCTCTTTGTCGTGTGGTGCCGAGTGTACGATCCTAGATACGAGATTCCTTCCCTGAGGAGTCTCCCGCCAGTGCCCGGCTACGATACCTCGAGGGTTGGTCTCAGAATAGTCAGGGCCCCCTCCGGGCTCCTCTGAGGTCGCCTTCTAACATTGGTGGCAAGCGACGGGATTCGGGCCCATAATCTAGAGATCGTACCGTAAACGGCTGACGCACTACCGACAAAGATGGCAGAAGGAAACGCCATGGTTCTCACAGAAAACGACTCCAGTACCGTGTTCCAGGCGGAACAACTGGAGGAGTACACACACAGAGAATTGAAGCAATTCTGCAAAGAACTCAAAATCGCTACCACTGGTCTCAACACCAAAGAAGATATGCAGAAGGCACTAAAAGCTTGGCTGGATTCTGGAGCCCCCCACCCAGAAGGAGCGGTGGAGCTCCACGATGAAGCTGGACCCTCCCAAGGAGAACGCAGCAGCAACCAGGTGCGAAGCTTCGTACCAGATGGGGGCCTATCCCCGGAGGAACTCGCAGACAGAGAAAGAAGTCGCCATCACGAACTCGAATTAGCCAAACTCAAAATTGAGGGTGAGTTGAAATTAGCCGAGAAAAAGCTAGCAGTGGAACAGATGCGGGTGCAAGGAGAACTAGAAGAAAAGAAACTCCAACGGGAACACGAAGGAAGAAGACTTCAAATGGAGCACAAACGCAGCTTGAAGGAAATGGAGCTAAAAGCAAAAAGCGAAGAAGCGCGGCCCCCGGGGAACCGAGAGGCGGCCCCCCCGGCGGAGCAGAAGGTCCGGGGATGTGGTCAAAGAATATTACAAAAACGATGACATTCAACAGTGGTTCAGGGCCTACGAGGTCGCCATGACCTCCCATCGGGTTACGCAGAAGGATTGGGGGGCCGGTATGTGTGGGGACGATTCCTGAGCGAAGGGAGAGACACCCTGCTCAACCTACCAACCTCCATGCAGACCTCCTTCGACCACATGAAAGAGGCCCTCCTCACAAGGTACGGCCTCACCCCGGAGATGTACCGCCAGTGGTTCCGGGACTGCAGGAAGATCCCGGGCACCACCTGGGTGGAGTATGTAAACTTCTTCAGCCGCGCATTCGATGGGTGGATCAAGAACAGCAAGGTAACCACCCTAGCAGAACTAACCGACCTCATGTTGTGGGAACACCTGGCTGTGAACTGCTTTGTGGAACTGCGCCAGCATCTGCTCGACAGCAAGCTCACGGATCCGAGAAGGCTGGCTGTCGAGGCGGATCACTAGACCAACACCCGGGTCTACCGGGGTCCTGTAGGAGAGTACCCCCGAGCCAGTGAGGGACCACCCCGCCAGAGAGGGGGGGAACCAGGGAGGGCAGAGAGAGTCCCAGTCCAGTCCCCCGAAGACCCAACCTCCGCCTTTCCCGGCACCCCCACCAGCTGTATCCGGCCCCCCCCGAGACGGGGGCACCGGGTGACCATCACTTGTTTCCGTTGTCAGAAGCCCGGGCATTACGCCAACGACCCTGAATGCCCCATGGCCCCACACACCACCCAGGCAGCACCCCCCGCTAGACAGATAGCCAATGTAGCACTGGGGGAGGAGGTTGAGGAGACCGTAGAGTGGGAACCCGCAGCCATGGCCCTAGTATCCTTAGGAGATAGAGAAATGGTCCCTGGAAGCCTCCTGCCCTCCAACACGAAGAAATATGGGCAGCTCGTAACGATTAATGGCCACCAAGTAGAAGCCCTCCGTGACACCGGGGCCAGCATCACCGGTGTCCTCAGTCATCTGGTCAACGAAGACCAGGTCCTCCCCAACGTCTTTTGCCCGGTCATTTCCGCCGACAACACGGAAAGTCTGTGTAAAGTAGCCCTGGTGCCTTTTGAATGGGGAGGGGTGGTCGGTAAACTGAAAGTCGCAGTGAGAACCTCCCAGCCAGTCGACTGTCTCCTGGGGAACGACCTGGAAAGTTCCCCCTGGAAACAAGTCGAGCGCAAGACCCACCTAGGGATGATGGGTCTCCCTGAGTGGGTGTGCGCCACCACCCGATCCATGGCGGCCCGACTGACCCCCCTGGGGGAAGTTGACGACGCCCCGACCACTGACGATAGGATGGTCCCCGCCGAGGGTCCCCACATCCCCCCACAGGAAGGGTCGGTCGCCAGTGACAAACCCCCACCTTCCGACTCCGCACAGGTCACCGAGTTAGGCGATCTGCCTGAATTGGCCCAGTGGCGCCACGAGGGGGGCCCCTCCCGAGAGGAGTTCTGCCGAGAGCAGGCTACCTGTCCTTCCCTGGTCGGACCCCGGCAACAGGCAGAGGCCCAGGCCGCGGGCGACCAAACTGGAACGCACCGGGTGTATTGGGAGAATGACCTTTTGTACAGCGAGCAGAAGTCGGTGGAGCTGGCATCCGCCCGGGTGCTGGTGGTACCCCTACGCTTCCGAGACCTCCTCCTGGGCTTGGCCCACAACGTTCCCCTCGCAGGCCATTTGGGCCAGGACAAAACCTACAGTCGCCTCGTGACTCACTTCTACTGGCCCAGAATGAAAGCAGATGTAGAAGCCCACTGCAAGTCCTGTCCCACGTGCCAGGCCAGTGGGAAGAGCGGAGGAAAGCGCAAGGCTCCCCTCCAACCCTTCCCTGTCGTCAGTACCCCTTTGGAGCGGGTCGGGATCGACATCGTGGGGCCTCTGGACCCCCCAACCTCCCAAGGGCACCGCTTTATCCTCGTCCTGGTGGATCATGCCACCCGATACCCTGAAGCCATACCCCTGCGCACCGTCACAGCCCCCGTGGTGGGCCGGGCGTTGATGGGGATCTTCTCCCGTATGGGTTTTCCCCGCGAGGTCGTGAGCGATCGCGGTACAAACTTCATCTCCAGATACATGACGTCCTTGTGGCAACAATGCGGAGTGTCCTATAAATTCACCACCCCGTACCACCCCCAAGGAAATGGCCTGGTGGAGCGGTTTAACCGGACTCTGAAGGGGATGATCGCGGGCCTGGAAGAGCCCCTCCGGCGTAAGTGGGCCGTCTTGCTCCCCTGCCTCCTGTTCGCCTACCGAGAAGTTCCCCAGAAATCCTTGGGGTTCAGCCCCTTTGAGTTACTCTACGGGCTCCCCGTCTGGGGGCCCCTCAGCCTGGTCAAGGAAGGGTGGGAGGCGGCGCCCCGAGGCCACCCCCGAGATGTGTTCCGATACGTCCTGACTCTCCGAAACCAGACTAGGAAGTTCCGAGAGATGGCCGAGGCCAACCTGGAGGCGAGCCAGGAAGAGATGAAGCGCTGGTACGACCAGAATGCCACTCTGGTCGAGTTTCAGCCGGGCCAGCAGGTATGGGTCATGGCCCCCGTGAAACCCTGCGCCCTCCAGGATAAATGGACCGGGCCCTTCAAAGTGGTTGAGCGGAAGAGCCAGGTCACGTACTTGGTGGACGTCCAGTCCCCACGGGACCCCCTCCGGGTCCTCCACGTGAACCGCCTCAAGCCCCACTTTGTGTGGACGGAGCTGAGCCTCCTGCTGGCCACTGATGACGGGTCCGAGGAGGAGTCGGATCCCCTCCCTGATCTCCTGTGCACCAAAGAGAAGGACGGCTCCGTAGAGGGAGTGAACCTCTCCCCATCCCTCACTTCCCAGCAACGTGAGGATTGCCGCCAGTTCCTAGGGCAGTTTTACGACCTCTTCTCCCTGGTCCCCAAAGTCACCGACTGGTGTGTCCATGACGTGGACACCGGAGACAGCCCGCCGGTGAAACACCGAGCCTACCGAGTCCCTGATCGGGTCCGGTCCTGCATTCAAGCCGAGGTCTCGAAGATGTTGACCTTAGGGGTGATCGAACCCTCAGACAGTCCCTGGGCCAGCCCCGTGGTTCTGGTCCCAAAAGCAGCTGCCCCCGGTGTCGCCCCAGAACTCCGCTTCTGCGTGGACTACCGGGGACTCAATGAAGTCACCCGAGCCGATGCCCACCCCATTCCCCGAGCCGACGAGCTCATTGACCGACTCGGGGCTGCTCGGTTCCTCAGCACCTTCGATCTCACCAGGAGCCAAGGAGCGGTCCGCCTTCTCCACCCCGGATGGGCACTATCGCTTTCGCGTGATGCCCTTCGGGATGAAAAATGCCCCGGCCACCTTCCAGCGACTGGTAAATAAAGTCCTGGCTGGGCTGGAAAAATTCAGCGCTGCCTATCTAGACGATATCGCAGTTTTTAGTTCCGAATGGAGTGAGCACCTCCAGCACCTCCGGAGGGTGCTAACTGCCCTGCGCCAGGCAGGCCTCACCGTGAAAGCCAGCAAGTGCCAGATTGGGCAAGGTTCGGTAACCTACCTGGGGCACCAGGTCGGAAGCGGCCAGGTCGCCCCTCTACAGCCCAAAATCGACGCCATCCTAGAATGGGAACCCCCCACTACCCAAATGGAGGTCCGAGCCTTTCTGGGCCTCACGGGCTACTACCGGAGATTCATCCGGGGGTACAGCAGCCTCGTCGGCCCCCTCACAGGACTCACGTCCAAGAAACAGCCCAAGAAAGTGCAGTGGACCCCTGCCTGCCAAGAGGCGTTCGATGCCCTGAAAGCGGCCATGTGCACTGCCCCCGTCCTCCAGGCCCCCGACTACTCCAAGGAGTTTGTGGTCCAAACGGACGCCTCCGAGCATGGAATTGGGGCCGTCCTGTCCCAGGTGAATGACCAAGGCCTAGACCAGCCCGTAGCCTTCCTCAGCCGAAGGCTGTTGCCCAGAGAACAGAGATGGAGCACCATCGAGCGCGAGGCGTTCGCCGTAGTCTGGGCCCTCAAGAAGTTACGCCCTTACCTGTTCGGCACCCATTTCAAGGTCCAAACCGACCATCGCCCCTTGCGATGGCTCATGCAGATGCGAGGAGAAAACCCCAAGCTACTGCGGTGGTCAATCTCCCTCCAGGGGATGGATTTCACCATGGAGCATCGCCCTGGTACTGACCACGCCAACGCCGATGGCCTCTCCCGGTTCTTCCGCCTCAGTGAAGAGAACCCCCAAGAGGATGGGTAGTTCTCTCCGGCTTTCAGCTGGGGGGGACGCGTGTTAGACCCGGCCCCGTAACATAGCCATCCCGGTCCTCGCACCACATAACCTGACTCCTGCACCTCACGCAGCCCCCGAGCCACGGCCTAGCCGATCCTTCCCACCAGAACACACACACACCCGACCCGGACTTCCCCGTCCGTGGCCTTCCTCCCTTCGGCCACACCGGGCCCGCGTGCCCACTCCCTGCACCATGATGGCCGCCCGGCCCCAGCGCGACCCTGGCCTAGAGGCGCCACTCCGGCTGGAGGACATCGCGCTCCCATTGGGATGCGAGAGGGAGGAGCAGTTTCCATCGCACCTCTGAGCTCCCCTGGGAAGGTGGGTTTCGATCGGCCCTCCGGCCTCCCCGAGGGCTGGCTCCACGCCTGCTGGGTGTCTGGGACTCCTCCCGACCCGGCCCTGAAAGGATCAAAAGACAATGGCAGGAAACCCCGACAAGCGACCCCCAGGTGACAAGACCCCTGCCTGCACAGACTCCGGACATCAAAGAGGAGTCGTCCTATAACAAGGGGTGCTCTGGGACTAGCCGGCAGATTCGCCTTTGGAAACACCTGAGCCCTGCTGAGTGACTCGCGGCTCCCTGAAGATCGTAAGACCTCCGAACTTGTGCTTGAGCCCTGCTGAGTGACTCGCGGCTCCCTGAAGATCGTAAGACCTCCGAACTTGTGCTTGAGCCCTGCTGAGTGACTCGCGGCTCCCTGAAGATCGTAAGACCTCCGAACTTGTTCTTGAGCCCTGCGGAGTGTCTCACGGCTCCCACAGACTCTCTTGGTCCCGCCGGACCCCACGACGACAAGCGTATCCCCCAGCTCGAGGATTGTGAGCTGTGCACCGGGTACGCTCCTGCATTTGATCCATATCCCCAAAGACTGTCCCGCTACCTCCTACCCCCCCTCCAAGACTCTGTGAGCCCGCGCTCCACTTGTATATATTTGCCTTGTCGATCATAAAGATCCTACAACTCCGATCTGATAAAGATTTATTCTTAAGAACTCCCGGTGTGGTGTCTCTTTGTCGTGTGGTGCCGAGTGTACGATCCTAGATACGAGATTCCTCCCCTGAGGAGTCTCCCGCCAGTGCCCGGCTACGATACCTCGAGGGTTGGTCTCAGAATAGTCAGGGTCCCCTCCGGGCTCCTCTGAGGTCGCCTTCTAACAGTGAGTATGTGTGCATTTGGGAACCACTGTGAGAGAAGCATTTGGTAACATCGTGTATTTGCTGACAGATAACTGTTTTAAAACCTGTCATGTTGTCAAGTTTTAGTAGCATTAGAAGCCAGTTTTTGCTTATGCATTGATAAAATAAGTCATGCTTTGAGACTAATGTGATGTACTTTAATATGTAGATTGTGTGTAGTCTCCTTACCCCTTGCACAGTAGTGAATGAGTTTTGGTAAGCTGCTAGGGATAGTGTTGCTTGTCTAGAATCACACTGTGAGTCTGTGTGCATTTGGGAACCACTGTGAGAGAAGTATATGGTAATATCGTGTATTTGCTGACAGATAACTGTTTTAAAACCTGTCTTGTTGTCAAGTTTTAGTAGCATTAGAAGGCACTTTTTGTTTATGCTTTGATTAAATGAGTCAGGCTTTGACACAAAAGTGCAGTCCTGAAATATGTAGATTGTGTGCTGTTCCCTTACCACTTGTACTGTTGTGAATGAGTTTTGGTAAACTCCTAGGGATAGTGGTGTTTGTCTAGAATCACACTGTGAGTTAGTGTGTATTTGGGAACCACTGTGAGAGAAGCATTTGGTAACATCGTGTATTTTCTGACAGATAACTTTTTAAAAACCTCTCATGTTGTCAAGTTTTAGTAGAATTAGAAGCCAGTTTTTGATTATGCTTTTATTAAATGAGTCAGGCTTTGACAGAAAAGTGCAGTCCTGAAATATGTAGATTGTGTGCAGTTCCCTTATCAGTTCCACAGTAGTGAATGATTTTTGGTAAAGTGCTAGGTATAGTGGTTGTTGTCTAGAATCACACTGTGAGTCTGTGTGCATTTGGGAACCACTGTGAGAGAAGCATTTGGTAACATCGTGTATTTTTTAGCAGATATCTCTTTTAACCCCTTCAGCGCGGCGCGGATTCCCGCGCCACGCTGAAGGTTCGTTGCGCGGGCGGGCTCATGACGGAACGGTTCCGTCATGAGCACAGCCCAACCGACGCTCATGACGGAACCGTTCCGTCATGAGCGTCGAAGGGGTTAAAACCTGTCATGTTGTCAAGTTTTAGTAGCATTAGAAGCCAGTCTTTGCTTATGCATTGATTAAATGAGTCATGCTTTGACACTAATGTGCTGTACTTAAATATGTAGATTGTGTGCAGTACCATTACCTCTTCTAGACTAGTGAATGAGTTTTGGTAAACTGCTAGGGATATTGTTGCTTGTCTAAAATCACACTGAGTCTGTGAACATTTGGGTAAGGATTGTGAGAGAAGCATTTGGTAACATAGTGTATTTGATGACAGATAACTGTTTTAAAATTGATCATGTTGTCAAGTTTTAGTAGCTTTAGAAGCTATTCTTTGCTTATGCATTGATAAAATGAGTCAGGGTTTGACACTAAAGTGCAATACTATGTACTATTCTCTTCAGTGTGCCAGAACTGAAAATTTAAAAGTTTTACCCAGGCACTAAGCTAGCAGTAGTCTGATGATTTAGTCAGTTTCCAAGTACTCATCTTGTGAACCATACATTACCACATAGATTGTTTCAAATGTCTATGTAGTATGCATGCCGTCTTCTAACATACTATACACTTGTCTTTCACATTTTCAATTCACTAGTCAGTGTCCATACACTTCCAGGAAACACCCTGTAACTCCCTTTGCAGACCTCTAGTGACCCATTCAGCATCATGTACTAATCCATTCACTGTGCCAAAACCCAAACACTTATAAATTCACCAAGATACTAACTTTGGAGTACTCTAATCATTCAGTCAGTGCCTAAGTATTCATGCACTGAGCCAGGCCTCAGCACATGAACTGCTTCAAACCCCTATCCACTATGTATGCAGTCTTCTAACTAGGCCTGGGCCAAAATTCCGTTCCGTTCTTGAAAATTGCGATAATTTGGCATTTTCGCGTTCCGCAGAAAGCGCGAAAATGTCAAAATTCCTGCTTTCCGCAGCTAAGCGATAATTTGTTTCTTGCTCGCGCTGTAAAAAAATACATTCTTTAGTGCGCGCGATCGCCTTACCTGAATCCCCGCGTTCGCTGACAAGTTTTCCCGACCCGGTCGCGTTCTCCACGAGATATTGGATTGTTGGTAGCCATTTTGCGCTGTCTCGCAACGGTTTGCGCTCGCATTGTCGCGCGATCCCGTCATTTGTTGCACGATCACATCATTCGTCTCGCGATCATGCACCGCGCGAGTATGAGAAGATTGAGATCTCGAACACGTTATTCTACACCGCGAGCAAGAGGGTGAGGACGCGGGCACGTCTAATCGAATGCGAACAGGAGAAAGAGACCCCGAACACGTCATATCCAACGCGACAGGGAGCAAGAGAACGCGATCATGTCATTTTCGAGATGCCATCGACATCCGGCGGAAGTAATGTGAAGCTCGAGAACTCGAACATGTAAAATTTTCAATTTGGAGAGGAATATCAGCTCTAGCAGCATGAAACCTGATTTGGGATGAAAACAACTCCTCACATTGACATTTGGCTGTCCTTTTTTGTACAAGGAGTCCTTTTTTAAAAAGGTGGGGAGAGGGAGAAAGTGACACAGAATCTCCAACTTCCTGTTCCTGTCCAGCAGGCTCCTCCTAGTGCTTTGTCCATCTTCTGCTCATTCTGCCTTTGGATTTGGAGCTGGAAAGATCACTCTTTTTGTCTGCTGCATCATTGCAATTGGATTTGAGGATTTTTGGAATAGGATATTTTACAAGTAAGTGGTTGTTGTGTCTGTTTGATTGTGGGCATTGCAGTTGTTGTAACTACAATTTATTTTTGATAACTATCATCATTCCTTTTTTTTAAAAATGTTGTGGGTAGTAGTAGTAGGCCCAAGCTAGCCATGGGCATGGCCTCATGGGTGTGTGCATTATGAAGCAACTGTTCCTTTTGGTGTTTTTTGAATGTATTTCATTTTCAAGCATCATTTAGGGCATGGATTGTATTGGATTTAGTTGGGGAAGTGTGTTTTTTTGGGGTGGCCTTTCTGATGTTGTTGTGCCTGGCCATGTGGCTGGTGGCCATTTTGAAGCCTAGGCCTGCAAGCTTGCCTGGCCTTGTCTGCCAACAGGCCTGCTTTCATCCACTAGGATCAGAGCAGGTAGCCACAGCTTTATTAATCAAGTGTTTTCTGTGTGGTCTGTTGAATTTAGACTTCATTTAGGGCATGGATGGCATTGGATTGAGTTGGGGAAGTGTGCTTTTTGGGGGTGGCCTTTCTGATGTTGTTGGGCCTGGCCATGTGGCTGGTGGCCATTTTGAAACCTAGGCCTGCATGCTTGCCTGGCCTTGTCTGCCAACAGGCCTGCTTTCATCCACTAGGATCAGAGCAGTTAGCCACAGCTTTAATAATCAAGTGTTTTCTGTGTGGTCTGTTGAATTTAGACTTCATTTAGGGCATGGATGGCATTGGATTGAGTTGGGGAAGTGTGCTTTTTGGGGGTGGCCTTTCTGATGTTGGTTGTCTTAAAGACATGCGTTTGTTGTATGTGTCTGGTCACTGGTGTGTTGGTGTGCAATGCATGCACCCTGCAGACCTTTTTGGGGCCTGTGAATGTTCGTATTTACATTTTGTTGCATTAAAAAGGCAGAGCAGTGTGCTTTAGCATGCATCCTTTACCTGACTTTTATAGGCCTTTTGTCAGCTCATGGTGTTTCCCAGGCCCCCGGCTTGTTTGTGATCTGTGAGTGTCCATGTGGGTGGTGGCCTTTTTTTTGTGTTTGGACTGGGAGTTATTAGTGTCCTGCTTTTGCCATAGGCCTGCATGGTTTTCCTATTGGCTATTGGGCTTACTGCTTCCATCCATCCACCCCCTTTGCCAGCAGCAGCTCCATGGATGCAGAGATGCTCAAATAATTTATTGGCAAGTAGGGTCCACCCCACTTCCATTACATTTTTATTTTGATGATTATTATTAACTTTCCTATCCTTCCTGAGAGTGTAGTGTGTGGCTGTACACAGTAGTATAACATAGCCCTAGTTAAAAAAAAAAGTCATAAATGGCTAGACTGTCTTTTGTTTGCAATAGTACAGTACTAAGTAACTGAACCACAACAGCAAATGCAACATTTCACTGATGTTCTTCTCCTGGCTTATTTGCTTTTAGGTGCACAAAAGACAGAGTAGGAGGTGTCATCAGCATCACCCGGCTACCCGTTGTACTGCCAGCCAGACAGAAGTGCTGCTGCGCATCACGTCCATGTGTGACCAGAACTTGTTGTGCATCTGCATCCTGCCTGACATCTGAAGAAGACGGCCCCAAAGAAAGGTACCAGGTCCAGTACCAAGAAAGTTGCTGGTGAGAAGAAGGAACAGAAAAAGGAAGTGCCATTAACCACGACTGGTGGTGTGCCAGCCAATGTTTTTTTTTGGCACAAAAAAGTTACACCTGCAGCAGCGTTGTTTGGGAACCAAGCTGGGAGCAGCACAGCGGTCCAACCCCACCAACCTAGGCCCAAGGGCTTTAGTGTTGCAGAGGTAGCCAGTCTACTAACGAGCAGCGATGTTGAAGAAATGTCATTACCGCAAAGTAGTACACAATCAAGTTCAACACAGGCACAAACTCAGCAGATCAGTGTGCAGCCGCTACAAGAACAGCAGCAGCCGCCGCAACAAGAACAGCAGCAGCCACCGCAAAAAGAACAGCAGCAGCCGCCGCAACAAGAACAGCAGCAGCCGCCGCAAAAAGAACAGCAGCAGCCGCCGCAACAAGAACAGCAGCGGCCGCAACAGCTCACCATAGTAGTTGTTGCTCCTGATGTAGGGGCATTTCAGGAAATCGAGCTTCCTGCAGACAAAGTGGAGCAAAGTGAAACCACTGTTTCAGAAGATCTATTGTCTTCCAAATCACCAGCAAGGAAAAGGAGGCTTAGTCCATCATCTTCTTCTTCAAGCCCCGCTTCTGATGATCGTGATGCCACTTGGCTCCCACCAGCTCAGTCTGAGAGTGATATACGCCACAAGACAATGCTTCTGAAAAGGAAGGTCCCAGAAAAACTTAGAGTTATGGAGGTAGATGTAGAAGAGGGGGGTGATGATGTTGATGAAGACGAGCCAGTCATCACGCACATTACTCCCGCCCCAAAGGGATTGGAGACCAACATTCTCACCCTATCCAGAAAGGCTGCTACTGAGCGGGATGTAGCACGGATATCACCAACACAGGTTACACCACCACTACCTCCAGCTGCCATATTTTCCAAGGCCCTGCAGGGACCTACATCCAGCTCAACCATCTCAGTAGATAGTGGTAGTAAAAGTCACAGTCTAGGTGCATAGGGTCACATTTCAAGCACCCCCTCCAGTTCATCTGGTGTTGAAAGTGGCACATCCAGCAGTGCCAGAAAGTTCTCCTCCCCAGTTTGGGACTTCTATTCTGTTAGCGCCAAGGAGGAGAACGTTGCTATATGCTCAATTTGTCGGCAAGGTGTTCGGCGTGGTAAGCTTGGTACAAACTATGGTAACGGAGGACAAGCAAGTGATCTAAGAATACACCACACTATCATGTTGGAGGATCACCTTCTTAAGTTAAAAGAAAGTAGAAAAACTCAACCCATTGGAGTTGGTCAGGATGAATCAGAGAGCGATATTATTGCGGTGGCAGGTGAAGAAAAGGGAGGCATTTCTAGCCCTGTCCCCAGTAGTGCAGTGGTAACGCCCATATCCTCCTCAGTAACATCAGAGTGGCACCGCAGTAAGAGCCATCCTCAGAGTCAGGGTGAGACACCAAGGCGACCGAGTACCTCAATGAGACAATCTGTGTCGTTGAGCCTTAGTGGGTTAATGAAAACAGCACCACAAAGGAAAGTAATCCAGCCTAGCATTGAGAGCATGTTTAGGTTGGAGGGGCAGTTCCAACGCAACCACCCAACGGCACGATTGTACAATGCGAAGCTGGCTAAAATGTTAGCGCTGGACCTTCTTCCTTTTTCATTTGTGGAAGGGGTGGGTTTCCTTGAATTTGTGTCTGCCATCTGCCCTAAATGGAAGGTTCCCAGCCGGTCCTATTTCGCAAGAATTGCTGTTCCGGCACTACATCATGATGTGCTGGAATTGGTTGGACAACCTTTGCAGCAGAGTGCTGTGCACAATATCCACCTGACAACAGACATGTGGACCAGTTGCCAAGCCACAGATTACATGTGCATCACTGCACACTGGATCTCTTTTGTGGTGGTTAGAGATAAGGGGCCCGATTCACAGAACTAACTTAAGACAAAATCCTAAGCTTACTACTTTTGGTATTCACAGAAGTTAGGATTTTATCTTAAGTTTGTCTTAAGACAAACTTAAGACAAACTCAAGACAGTCTTAAGACAGACTTAAGACAGACAGACCTAAGACAGACTTAAGTTAGGATTTTGTCTTAAGTTTGTCTTAAGTCTGTCTTAAGTCTGTCTTAAGTCTGTCTTAAGTCTGTCTTAAGTTTGTCTTAAGTCTGTCTTAAGACTGTCTTAAGTCTGTCTTAAGACTGTCTTAAGTCTGTCTTAAGTTTGTCTTAAGACAAACTTAAGACAAAATCCCAACTTCTGTGAATACCAAAAGTAGTAAGTTTAGGATTTTGTCTTAAGTTAATTCTGTGAATCAGCCCCAAGCTATCTGCACAAGGTGTTGTTGACACAGCTGCGATTTTTGAAGGTACTCGGAAACATGCAACTGTAGCCATGTTCGCCATGGAGAAATTTCATACGGCTGAAAACATTTTACACGAGTTTCGCAGCAAGGTTTTGGAATGGCTGCGACCCAGAGGGCTTGGTATTGGTTTTGTTGCCACAGACAATGGCAGTAATGTACTTAAGGCCATGGAACTTGGTTCCTATTTCAGGGTTCCGTGTTTGGCGCACTGCATAAACATTATAGTTCAAGACTTTCTGAAAAAAGAACCCATAGTCAGCAATTTACTGGCCATCTACCGAAGAATATGCACTCATTTCAGCCATTCTTTTAAAGCTCGGAAGCAGCTGAGCATCATCCAACGTGAACAAAGGATGCCAGTCAAGGCACTCATCCAGGAGGTGGCAACACGTTGGAACTCAACGTATTACATGCTTGATTGTCTGTACGAACAGTACAGGTCACTCCATGAATATGTCTGGAACAGAAGCGGGGATGCTAGTGTTAAAGGCATGAACCTTGAGAGTAATCAATGGACCCTAATTAAATGCCTGACTGAGATGCTGTGTCCTTTTGAGGTCTTCACACGTGAAGTCAGCAAGGAGGACTGTACAATGGGCCAAGCTATCCCATTATTGCAAATGCTAGAGCATGAGCTGAATAATGTGTCTGAATCATACAAAGGTGAAGAGGACAGAAGGCAAGCCCATGACTTGGTGGAGAGCTTATCCCGGCACTTAGCTGAAAATGTAAGGATACAAAATAAAATTTTGTCACAAGAACATTACATTTGTGCCACAATTCTGGATCCACGTGCAAAATTAGGACTACTGAAGACATTCTTTGCTTTTTCCGACATTGATGTTTCCCGCTACAAAAGTTGTAGAGCTGAAGCAGCCAGTAAGTTGGAAAACGAACGGCTGCTAATTAAAAGCCCGCAAGATCAACCCAGAAGAAGTACTGAAGCAGGCCATGCAGGATCAAGTGCAATTTCGTCGGCTGAGGGCAGTGCGTTTGGATCACAATCACAACACTCACCATCACTATCGACAACAGAAACAATGACTGGATCATTAGGCTGAGTACAATCATTATCATTACAGGATTGGTACGTAAAGGTAGGCCTTAATAAGCACAGTGCTGATGCACAGAAAAAACAGCACGAAAGCTTACCAGCAGCAACCCTGAACTTTGAGCGGATGGTCCAGGCCTATCTGGACGACCCAACAGAGGTGTACGTTGATCAAAACCCATTGCAGTATTGGTATAGGAAAAAGTCTGAATGGCCACAGCTCAGCAGGCTGACGATAAGCTATCTGGCTTGCCCTGTCGCAAGTGTCTGTTCCGAACGTGTTTTCAGTGCTGCTGGTTCCATTGTAACATTGAGAAGGACCAGTCTATCGCCAAAAAACGTGGAGAGGTTAACAATGATCAAAATGAATCAGCACTTCATACCACCGAATTACACAATACATGAAGCAATGGAGGAAGATGAGGACAGTGGCTCAGGTGACAGAAGTATTGTGTCAGATGATTACCTACTACTGGCTGAACCCCCAGAGTTTGAGGATGAGCTATACTTCCCTGACAATTAGGCTCGCACTTACTGTCTTCCTCCTTTTTTCCCCCTTTGTTTGTGTGTCTGTCGTTCCGGTTACAAACTTGTGAATCACAACAAATCCATTACCACTGTCTTCTACTCTTCTAATTTAATATACAAGTTTCAGGTGTCTACAATTTGACAGTACAGTCCTCTGAATCCAGCTCCTCCGCTCCATCATACTGAATCTCCCGCCCAAATCCATTGCCCTCATGAATGATGATTGGATGAAATAGAAGAACAAATTCAAACATTCCTAGTCCCGCCAAAAGAAGTAGAGCATGAATCAGATGAGCTATCCTCCTTTCAGAGCCGAGAGAGACTGCCATTAACTGAAAATAAGATGGAACAGGTAATGATTGATGCCATGCATTGGACGCAGAGTCGCAGACTGAATGATTTTGTTGTGTTTGTTGTGCATGAATTTATGTAATTGTGCACTGCCACTAATCAACTTTCTACAGAACATACTAAACTTAACCCAAGGTAAATTCAATTTTTCCCTTATTGCAAATATTACATTTGTACTTCTCCTACAGCTAGGTGATACATTGCTTTTAATTCAATACAGGAAGGGGACTCACTCAATCTGCGCAATGAGTATGATTGACACAACAGCACCGTCCATCATGATGATGGCGAAATAGACGGCCCGTTAACTTAAGATGAGAAGGAACAGGTAATGACAATTAATGGCATGCATTGGACACCTGACTCTGAGCTATTGGTCTTTGTGTTTTCGTTGTTTGTTTGTTGTGCACAAAGTGAAGTCAAAGTGTACTAGTAATCTATCTTTCTGTACACACTAAAGAATGACTCAAGTCAGTAATATTTATATTTCTACTCTTGTTGTGTCATAAAAATGTTACTTATACTGCAGGCCGATCTTCACAGTCAGTCAGTAAAAGTATCGGAGATGATGATGAAGTCAGGAGGACGTTTCATGAGTGGCATAAAACGGAAAAGCCTAAAGGTAAACACGTCAACAACAACCACAGCAGACCGAAATGTCTGTGTAGAAGTTGAATAGAGTGTAGCGGTGGGATGACTGCAGTGCATTGATTTTACTAACTTAAACTGTAAAATGCTTTGTTTGGAATGGATAATGTGCTTTGCGTTTGTCCAACTCTTTGAGAGAAAAAAAAAGGACTCTAAGGACTCTAAAGTGTTAACGTAGGATGTGCTACTGCTAAGCACTGTGGGCCTGCTCTCTCCTGTTACTGTTGAAGGTCAATGCTGGAAACAGACTAGAGATGATGCATACATGCTACCTCGGAAAGTGTTCTTGTTGCACTACACCATAACTTGTGCATTTGTTTCAACTTTGTTTCTCAATATCCCCTTTGGTTTTCCCATCTACAATTACAGGCCGGACCTTGCCCTATACTTTTGGAAAACATTACAATGCATACTTACGTTACCAATAAATCAACTTTTTTTTACAGCCGGGCAGTGGCGACTGGCGAGGCGACACACCCAAGATTGATGGACGAGAGGAGCAAGAGGAATGCCGAGATGCAAATCCAGTCCACATTTTTTACCAGGATAACACAGTAACAGTATCCACTTTAATCTTCTTTTAAATAATTTGATTAATATTTTGTATACAATCTTTACAACAGTGTGTTCTTGGAGTTGTTATTATCATCATTAGGTTTGCTCTGTGTTTGCGATTCTTCCCTACCAATATTTAAAATTTCTATTTGCTATCTGTAAAAGTATTAAGGCCGGAACAACAGAACAAGAACTAGAAGTGTATGTAATCCGGGTCTTTCATCATTATGCATGCATTGCCTTTTTCTCCCTTAACATATGGATATGGTAGTCTTCAATGATTGTCGTTTGTTTGTCTATGTATGCATACTGTTTTTCTATGTCAAACCTTTCCCAAAAACCCCCTTCCCATCCATTCAACAAACCCTAACTCTCCTACCCCGGGCTGTGTGACTTATTGTCGAGGTGTAACTAAATTAAATGTACACCAATACGTAATCACACACTTGCTGGGGCGGATGTGGTGAAAGCAACACTACTTCAATTTCAAGGCAGAGCGATGATCTTCTTCTGCTTGGCCACCCATGAGTAGGATATTTCAGAGGTTATTTTATTTAAAAAAGGAACATATACCTCAGCATGAATTGCCGGCATTGATTGGATTTGTTTGTTGTCATTCCTCTTATACAGCACTAACTGTTAGGCTGTAGGCCTAGTCAAGTGACTCGACACAACTATAGTTTGTAACTCTGTCTAGTAGGCTATCCCAACCACCATTATGCTTTTTTGTCAAATATTTGAGCATATTATTGTTGCTCGGTAAGTTCTGTACTGTACTTCATTCTGCTACTCCTTTAACAGTCTCTCAAAGGCGATTGACTGTCTCCTTTTCTTTTTTTGCAAATGCTGCCGCCCTGCCAGTGTCTACTACTACTACTATGCTACCACCACCACCACCCCAATCATGGCATGTTAGAAAAAGGAAACCATCTTCACCATGCAGCCATTGCTGTGCCACAGTTGGACATAAACATCAAGCACAGGTAAGAGAGAAGTTTGGGGAAGGCAGAATTAATAATGGACATGTTGTCAATGATTTCATTTTCACACACCAGTCCAAAGAATGCATAGACTAGAGGACAGACTGAAAGTACTAGAAGGACAAGTCAATGAGTGAGGTGTGTCACATCTATCGGTTTGTGTCTTATACAGTCAGCCAATTATTTAAATCAAACACAGGCTATGGGCGGCCATGCACCAGCAAGGAAACAGTGTGATGTAAAACAGTTACCCCACCTACAAAACATTAACAACATTGCATGTAACATAGAAAAATATATTTAATTTACCCTAACAAAAATAAACTAAACCCACAAAAGCTGACCCACCCCCCTCCCTAACCCCAACCAATGTCCATAGGAGAAAAAAACGCCCAAACAAGTTCCCACGCACCCACCCAAACAAGAATTAAAAAAAGGGGCAGAACAGGATGACAGGGACTAAGTGGTGGGGCGGGACTCAAGGAGGACACGCATCTGGCCCTCTAAACGGGTGACGTGGCGTCTAAGGGCGTGGCAGTTGCAGCCACAGTGGGGGGGCACCGGAGATGGCACTACGGTGGCGGTGGGCAGCCGCCAGACGGTGGCGCTCTACCGCTGGAGGGTGGTGGCTGGGGCCCGGGGCACTGGAGGAGGCTTGAACAATTGCTGCTGCAGTCTCCTCCTCCTCCTCGGCTAGGACCACCAGCCGCCGGTATTCCCGCTGGATTGCCTCTAGCTTCCGGCGCCGTGCCTTGGCGGCCAACTCCTTGCGATTTTGTTTCGGAGTAGCTGTGTATCAAAAAGAAAAAAACAAGACAATTGTAAAATATACTCTTAGAAAAACAGTAAGACAAGTTAATTATTTATACACATAGTGGCATGGTAGAGTAGCACTATAAAGCACAGTAGTACAAAACATTTTAAATCTCGCCCGTCCTTCTTCCTTCCACCCATCTTTCACTTTTTAGTTGAACAGTGCACCAGGTGCTCTTCTCCATAAAACTTTCAAAGCGGAGTTGAAATCAGATAGATGAGACCATTGGTTACTCAATACTCCCGCTCCTATGCCAATTAAAGGGAATTCTAGTCTTCTAGTTCACTCTTCAAACGTACCCAACAACTCATACTTACTTATGCCATCCTCACGCTAAAAAGGGTTGGGGTCCCGTGGGGACAATTAATTAGGATGATGCGCCCGGCACAGTGGCGGGCGCATCCTGTTTTTTTTACATTCTGGTTGGCGTTGCCGAAAGCAATGCTAAAACACATGTTGTGCTGCTTTTCCAAGCACAACATGACGGGCCCCGCACGGAACCTGTCACGTTTTGCTTTGAAAGGCAGGGGGGTACCATAGCATAGGTAGGTACCCTCCATGGGGGCCCCCAAGCATACTCTGCAATGTCTGCATGCCTTTCCATGGCGGACGGCAATGCCGCCACGCAAAGGCATTCCAAAATGCAGATTATATGGCTGGCGGTGTGTTCAGAGAGACACCACTGCCATATTGAACCCTTTTCCGCCTGGTCGACATGTGGGGGGTCTGAATATTTTCTACAGGGATGGCGGGAGGTTGGCCCCTGCGGTGTCGGCAGTGAATTCCAGCCGGCCTGGCGGGGGCAATACGCCCACCATCCTAATGGGGCCCTAAGTCACAACTGTACAGTATACATATTCATACAGTACACCCTTGCAGTGAGTGTACTGTCAAGTTCAACAATAGTTAAGGATTATGAATCTAACTTACCACTGCCTGCCACTGGTGCTGCCACTCCCCCTACCGCTCCGTTGCTATCTGCAGCAACTGCCGCATCCTCGCCCTCCACGTCGCCTTTGCTGGCCCCGGCAATGGTGGTCGGTAGTGCGCCTAGAAAACATTAAACATTTATTTTCAAGATTTGATTCGTAAGCTGGGAATCCAAAGATGGGGAGATTTGTTTTCCGATGGGCGCTTTCGTGACCGGACACACTTCTTTGAAGGACACACGCCTACCCCCCTAGAACTCTTTACCTACATTAGACTGAGGCATGGCATGAAGGCCATATTGCCGACATTCCCGACCGAGCCAGACACCGTGGCCCCATTACATAGGATCCTACAAGCCACCTCACCCTCCCATTTGGTCTCGATACTGTATCATGCAGTCCGCTCTGACGCTACACTTGATGTTTCCCGAGCCCGTGAGGAGTGGGAGCGGGAATTGGGGCTGGAGCTCGGTGATGACAGGTGGACATACTGTTGTTTACAGACGGAACAGATTTCTGCGAGTAGTAGACACCGTATCATACATTTTAAATTCCTGAACCGTCTCTACTGCACTCCGGTAACCAAGTACAGATTCCAGCTGCAAGACTCGGATAATTGTGAGAGATGCCATGCCTCCCAGGCGGGCTTCCTGCACTTGTCCTGGACGTGCCCCAATATCCAGAGTTATTGGACACATGTGTACTCTGCCATTTCGCTAATGATACAGCTGCCCTTCTCCCCCGATCCTATACAGGCGCTACTGGGATATACCAAACCTATTCCGCGTGGGAGTCGCAGATTTGTTGCGACGGCGCTCCTATTGGCTAAACGGCGCATAGCTTGCCGATGGGGACGAGGACGGGCTCCGAAATTTAAGGAGTGGCTCAAAGACCTGGTCTACTGCCAGGAGCAGGTACTGACATACTCCGAATTACTCCCTACCCGGTCTCGCCCTGCCGATATCTGGGGTCCATTACAAAATTACTTACTGCAGTACCCAGAGGCTCTGACAGCAGACGCCCCCCCCCCCTGGCCGTTGCCGATCCGGATCCCGCCGCTCAGGACGTACATCCTACATAGGGTGGGCGGTGTGCTGCTATGGACGTGTGGAGGCAGATGCGGCTGGTTTTTTTCTCTTTTTCCCCCCTCTCTCTCAGGGCGGCTCCTTGGGGTCTCTCCTCTACGTTTCTCCAGGTTGCGTGGCTCGTTTGTATGTACTGTCTATACGAAATGTCTGGGCTGAGATTGCGCTGTGGGAGATTTGCAGTGCGTGGGTGAACTATGTCTGAAGGGGCCCCTACGCCTAGAACGAGTACTTATACTTTGTTTTGACCTCTTGCCTGATGTCCCTGCCCTATGTACAAGCGATCAGACTTATATTATACTGTACACGAATGTTCACTTGGCCCCTGCGATCACACTGGATCAGATGCTGTTGCGATTCGAGACCTGCACTGCCACCTACCTCTGTTTATGGTTTTTCTTCTTTCTTTTGTATGTTTGTAATGACATGACGTAAAAATTTCAATAAAAAAAAAAAAAACATTAAACATTTATTAGGCGTCATATACACCTCCCCCCTATTGATCAGTAGCAAGGTTGAAAAATGAGTTAATACTAACATACATCACTAGTACAAATCAGGTAGTAGGAGAGTAGACACTAATAGTTATATATGATCATTGTAGCCTTTGCTTAATTAGCCCTAGCCATGCTACCATTTTACCTTTGTGTCTTTTATTTTTGCACATGTGACGTTACCTTGCAGCTTCTGGTATAAGACACCTTTGAGCCCACTTGACCTGCCTCACACTGCTACTGTCTAGTCTACGCGCTGCGTACAAGCGGTCAACAAAAACATTAACAAGCCACTTTTTTAGGAAGTACTGGTGTACTACTGTTACTTTTAGTCCATATTGCTTATCCATAAATGCTACACTTTTTGGCACGGCTGAGAAATGCTTGCAAGTTGCAATATACTAACGCACACCATTTCATTTTTCGCATTACAGACGGAAGATTCCCTTCTACGAACCAGAGCTTGTGAATGATGCAACAACTACCAGTACTAGGTTCTTCTAAGGTGAGGGGTCCCTTCACTCACATCTTCATTTATAAATTTATATAAACTAAATTCCTAGGGGATGGTGGTGCTGCCTTCCACCACTGTTCAGTTATCATGATTTAATTCCCAACTGTATAAGTGTAACAATGTATATTGCTTTGATGTTATTGATTTTCCGGTTGGTGCTGCATTTTATAATAAAACAGTGTACAGAGCTTTTCAAATTGAAATAAACATTTTGAACTTACATAGACTTGGTGGTATTTGGTGTGGACTAACTTACACGAGTGAGCAAATTAAAGTAAGGGTGTGCATGTGCATTGCTTCCACGACTGAGAGGTTGGGTGTGTTATGTTCTGGGTTGTCTACTTGTTGGGTATCTTGGGGGAGGGTTCCGAGACCTAATAGTTATGACAAGACAGTACTATAGTCAAGCAGTGGAATTGTGGTGGGTGCGGAATTTCTGATTGAGGTGTGCGAGGAAGGTCCAACCTACCATCACCAACATCCTATTTTCTGGTGCAAATGTCTGTGTATGTGCAAGATCCCTACAACAGTAGTAGTATGTCCTATAGGCTATTATATCAAAATAGTAATAAATCTGGTAGGGCTGTTGTTGCTGTGAATTTTCAAAGCCTCAAGATCAACAAAGACTCAAGATCAATAAGAGTAAAAGTAGTACAAGACGACGACCCAAAGGATTGGACTCAATGGCTCGAGCTACTGGTGAATATGAGTTTTATATTACAACCTTTCACATAAAGAGTGGCACTGGCCAACTGGGCAAGACTAGCTACTACAGTACAGACAGACTGATAGTATGTAGTAGTAGTAGTACTGAGAGTCATCATAGCGAAGGCAGGGATAAGATTTTTGAAACCGTACAGATCGAAGGATAATTGGTGGTAATAAAATAGCATTTGGAAACAAACAATAGTTCGTGAAAAATATGGGGCAGTAAAAGTTATGGAATAAGAAATATTATTAAAAACAAGAAGACTTACTGGGGCCAGCAGAGGAGCCCTCAGCGGTGTCCTCCTGGTGGTGTTCTGACTGTCCCACCGACTGCCCACTCCCTGTCTGTCTGCCCCTGGGTGCTGATGAACAGGAAAGATATAAGAAAGAGACAAACATTGATGGATGGTGTCAAACAAATACAATATTTTTCAACAACGGTCAAAAAACACTTATGTAAACAACAATTGCAATAACTAAATTGACCGATCTCTTCTGGTCAACAAGTAATATCGGAGGATTCGCGGTTCGACTACTTAAGTTACTATTTATCAACAGTAATCCAGTCTTCCATTCTGATTCCAGAATACTAAGTTACAACTAAGCCTAAGTACAACGTACCACCCAACCTAGCCTACCTATTCCAGGCATGTCAATTGTACATTTGGGTGCCGATTCGGATCCTGGAGAAACCGGGTACGAACCGTCGGTCAGAGTGTTTTCTCCGTCCTACTCGTACCCGGGAAAAAAACATTACAAACATGCACGTATGATTCGCATGGAAACACCATTTCCGTACGAACCGTAAAAAACACCAACCGACGAAAATATCCATACAAATGTGATCCGGGAAAGCGCCGACTTGACGTCGGGATGCATTCAGGCAGCGTTTCACGAACCAGGAAGTACGATTCGAACCGACAGCAGTCCGGACGGCAATATTTTTACGGCACCCAAAATTTGCCGGAAAAGCTAAGTACGCCGCGATGCCAGCGGAATAGGGGGCCCGGTATGCGCCATACCCCCCCTTGCCCCCGTATGTACGCGCCGAACCCCCAGCCCCCCGTGTAAGTACGGACCGTACCCCTTACCCGTGTATGTACGGACCGTACTCCCACCCGTGTATGTACGGACCGTACCCCCAGCCCCCCGTGTAAGTATGGACCGTACCCCCACCCGTGTATGTACGGAGCGGACCCCCAGGGGGTCCGCTCCATACATACACGGGTGGATGTATGGTCTGTACATACACGGGGGCTGGGGGTACGGTCCGTACATACACGGGGGCTGGGGGTACGGTCCGTACATACACGGGTGGGGGTACGGTCCGTACTTACACGGGGGGGCTGGGGGTTTGGCGCGTACATACGGGGGATGGGGGGGTGGTCGGCGTGTACATAGGGGGGCTGGGGGGGTGTTCGGGGCATACATACGGGGGCTGGGGGGGTGTTCGGGTGTACATACGGGGGCTGGGGGGGTGGTCGGCGCATACATACGGGGGCTGGGGGGGGTTCGGCACGTATGCGGGCACATGTCTCCATGGTTGCTATGGGAGTTCGGTCCGTACGGTGTTTTTTCCATGCAGTTGTAACTTCGGACGCCCGGTACAGATCGTACTTGCGCGCTCGGACTTGAGTTTTCACATTTGTACGTAAAATCGTCCGGGGACGTGTCGGAAACGTTTTCCGACCCGAGGATGTGTGGGGGAATTTTCCCAATACGATTCGTATGGACTTTTTCCCATACGATTCATACTTGCCAGTTTGTACGGTACTTGTACGATTCGTACGGAAAAAAATCCGGATACGATTCGTACGGGGAAATTTTTTCCAGGATCGGAATCGGCCCCTAAGTATGCATTTCCACTGTATTCCTCAACAATGCATATGGTCAAATCATGGAGGACACATGACTACATTTTTTGTATGCACCAAATTTTTGGTTTCATTGATTGATGCTGATCTGCTACTGCTAACTGCTAAGCTTACCACCACTCATTGAACAAACTAGAAAAGGTTCTAATAAAGACTGCCGTACTAGCAGCACGTCACGTAACTGAGTGAGGGGGCATCACGCATACCACTAACAAATTAGAAGCTCATGCAAAGTACCTAAACCTAAGTATCAATCCGCCCCTATCTATTAGTGACAGGACAAAGTAAGGAGTGGACTAGAGTCACTGTAGCATTACGTAACCTAATTTCTCTAAAATAAACTCGTAAAGAATCACGCTAAGCAAGCGCAAACGCAAAGCTGCAAACAAGTAAGATTAGTAGTAGCGCAGAAGAGCACCTGTGTCATAATCACAGAAGACTTTTAAACGTTATTAACCTGGAATGTATTGTAAGCAGCAACATTCTAGCTGGTTGGGAGGAAAAAAAGATATTCGCAATATATAACACAGAGCAGAAGAACAGACACAAAGTTGTAATAATTAAATAGGTACTCACCAAGCCCCGGGACCTCCACTCCTAGCAGGTCCAGCAGGTCCTGCTTACGGTCCATGATGTCGGACCACCGGTGCGTCAGCTGCGCCTGGGTGCGCCGGACCCCAGAGAAGCGCAACACTGCCCGGCACACCTTCCCCCACCGCTGCCGATGCTCCCGGAGGCCGTACCCGGACCAAGGCCTGCCACCTGCTGCCAGGGTTGAGGGGAGGTGGCGCTGCACAAAGAATATTAGTGCAGCCAACTCCACCTCCCCAAATAAGGCCCGTGCCTGCACCCCTTGTGGGCGCCGCCTTCCGCAAGGAAGGCGGTCGCGGCTCTGGCTGCGACGGCGACCAGCCCTACCCTTAGACATGGTTCTGGGGACGGGGCGGGAAAGAAAAGGTAAAAAAAATAAAGGAGTAAAGGAAATAAATCGCAGGCAATAGAAAGAGAGAAAAAGTAGCTAAAAAACAAAAAAAAGTAGACAAAAACAAAAAATATAGAAGCAGGAAAATAGTTAGAGAAATAATAAGTAAGAAAGATAAAAAAAAAGTGGCTATAAACAAAGGATTGAAAAGATTTTGGAGGATTCAAAATCAGGCCCCAGAACCATGCAATAGAGTGAAAAACAAGATGGCCGTGCCCATTGCGACCACGTGCGCAAGTTCGCGCGATATTTTCTCCCCGAGCAAGCAAAAAGCAACGCGATCAAGTAAAAGCAGTCGCGAACAGGAAATAACTACCGCAAACGGGCGCGAACATGCATTGCGCGACCCGGAACAGGAAGTAAGCATCGTGAGAGGGCGGGACAAGTGAAAACAAGATGGCCGCGCCCGTGAGCAACCTCATGGGTTAGTTGGCGAACCGAGATCACGCAAAAAATACCTCGAACAGGCGGGAAAAAAACTTCTGCGTCTTCGCGATATTTCCGGCGTGTTTGCGGAGATTTTCAGCATTTTCGCGATGAATTGCGATAGTTAATATCGCAAATTCCACCCACCCCTACTTCTAACCACCTAGACACTTGTCTTTCACAGTTTCAATTCGCTAGTCAGTATCCATACAGTCCAGAAAACATCCTGTCACTCCCTTTGCACTCCTCTAGTGACCCATTCAGTACCAAGTACTAATCCATTCACTGTGTGAAAAGCCTACCACTTATAAATTCACCTAGGCATTCTCCTTGCTGTACTCTAATCATTCAGTCAGTACCCAAGTAGTCATGCAGTGAGCCAGGCCTTAGCACATGGACTGCTTTAAATGCCTATGCAGTATGGATGCAGTCCTCTAATCACCTACACAGTTGTCTTTCACACCTTCAATTCCCTAGTTAGTATTCATACACTTCTAGCAAACACCCTGTCACTCACCCAGTGTGTCTCCTAATAGTACTGTAATCATTTAGTCAGTTAGTATGTAGTGTTTTAGTGAGGTAGGCTTTAGGGCATGTGCTGAGAGAAGTATGTGGTAATATCGTGTATTTGCTGACAGATAACTGTTTTAAAACCTGTCCTGTCAAGTTTTAGTAGCATTAGAAGGCAGTTTTTGCTTATGCTTTGATTAAATGAGTCAGGCTTTGACACACAACTGCAGTCCTGAAATATGTAGATTGTGTGCAGTTCCCTTACCACTTGCACTGTAGTGAATGAGTTTTGGTAAACTCCTAGGGATAGTGGTGCTTGTGTAGAATCACACTGTGAGTTAGTGTGTATTTGGGAACCACTGTGAGAGAAGCATTTGGTAACATCGTGTATTTTCTGACAGATAACTTTTTTAAAACCTGTCATGTTGTCAAGTTTTAGTAGAATTAGAAGCCAGTTTTTGATTATGCTTTTAATAAATGAGTCAGGCTTTGACAGAAAAGTGCAGTCCTGAAATATGTAGATTGTGTGCAGTTCCCTTATCAGTTCCACAGTAGTGAATGATTTTTGGTAAAGTGCTAGGTATAGTGGTTGTTGTCTAGAATCACACTGTGAGTCTGTGTGCATTTGGGAACCACTGTGAGAGAAGCATTTGGTAACATCGTGTATTTTTTAGCAGATAACTATTTTAAAACCTGTCATGTTGTCAAGTTTTAGTAGCATTAGAAGCCAGTCTTTGCTTATGCGTTTATTAAATGAGTCATGCTTTTACACTAATGTGCTGTACTTAAATATGTAGATTGTGTGCAGTACCATTACCTCTTCTAGACTAGTGAATGAGTGTTGGTAAACTGCTAGGGATAGTGTTGCTTGTCTAAAATCACACTGTGAGTCTGTGTACATTTGGGTAAGGATTGTGAGAGAAGCATTTGGTAACATAGTGTATTTGATGACAGATAACTGTTTTAAAATCGGTCATGTTGTCAAGTTTTAGTAGCTTTAGAAGCTACTCTTTGCTTATGCATTGATAAAATGAGTCAGGGTTTGACACTAAAGTGCAGTACCATGTACTATTCTCTTCACTGTGCAAGAACTGAAAATTTAAAAGTTTTACCCAGGCACCAGGCACTAAGCTAGCAGTAGTCTGATGATTTAGTCAGTTTCCAAGTACTCATGTTGTGAACCATACATTACCACATAGATTGTTTCAAATGTCTATGTAGTATGCATGCAGTCTTCTAACATTCTATACACTTGTCTTTCACATTTTTTGGGGGGGGACTTCAGCTAAACAGCTATACTTCAGCAAATCTGGATCGCTATTATGTTCTTTCTCAAAATGTCGGGCGACAGGTTAGGATCTATCATTATTAACAATTGCCTGTCTATGCTGTAAGATCTTTTTGTGAACAGGCAAGGTGGTACTCCCTATGTAGGCTTTTTCACACAGACACTTAAGCATGTAAACTACAAAGCTGGATTTACATGTCAAATGGCCTCTTATTGTCATAATTCTATTAAAGGGTGTTTTGAAGGTTCCTATATTTTCTCAATTTTTACAAGCTTTGTATTTCAGGCATCTTCTAAAACCATCCTTTACTGAAAGCCATGTCTTCTTGACAGTTACACCTTGAAATTCACTTCTAACCAGTTGATCTTTTAAAGATCTTGATTTTTTATAGGTTATTTCCGGGCATTTTCTACTCTCAGGTCCCAATACAGGATCACATCTAATTAGGTACCAATGTTTCTTTAGAATTGCCCGTACTTCATTTTGTCTAGGGTTGTATGTAGTCATGAATCTATGACTAGCTGAACTTTCCTTCAGTTTGTCCTTTCTGATCTGTGTTCTTGAGGGTTCAAAAATAATCTTATCCCTGCTTAGATCTCTCGCCTTTTTCGATGATTTTAGTATTATTTCCTGTGAGTAACCTCTCTGAGTGAAGCGATTTATCGTTTCACCTTCAATTTTCTCATACTCAGATAAGTTGCTACATGTACTTCTTGCCCTGAAAAACTCCCCGAAGGGAATGCTTCGGATGAGTGGTGCAGGGTGAGCACTATCTGCATGTTGCAGAGTGTTTCCTTCTGTTGCCTTCCGAAAAATTGTTGATTCCAATTTTTCACCTTTAGTGGTTACCCTAACATCTAAAAAGTCAATAGATTCCTTACTGTAATGGCCTACAAATTTCAAATTTAAACAGTTGTTATTCAGGTCATCAATAAACAAATCAATATTTTCAGCCGTGCCCTGACACAGCACAAAAATATCGTCAATAAATCTGACCCACACCAAAATGTTTTCCATCCAGTGTTCCAGCATGGGGCCCCTGAGCACCTGCTCCTCCCACCAGCCTAGATGGAGATTGGCATAGCTGGGGGTGAAGCAGGTGCCCACGGCTGCCCCCTGCTCCTGCTGGTAAAGATCAGATCCAAACAGAAAAACATATTTTGTCAAACACCAATTCATCATTTCTAAGACCATGTTATTATGTTGCATGAATCTCATGGGTCTTGTTTTAAAAAAATATTCCGTGGCCCTTAATCCATCTGTATGTCGTATACTTGTATACAATGTAGTTATGTCCAATGTCAATAAAACCATGTCTTTACCCCATTGCACATCATAGATACGTTTTAAAAAGTCTGCTGAATCTCTTGTATGAGGTCAGAGTTTTAACAATAGGATTCAAGAAAAAGTCAATGTACCTGGAGGCATTCTCAAAGATACTCCACATGACAAAATGATTGGTCTTCCTGGGGCTCTTTATCATCCTTGTGCACCTTCGGCAACATATAAAAGGCTAGAATAATTGGATGTTCTTGCTTGATAAATTTAAATTAATCCCAGCTCAGTGATTCCTCTTTATATCAGTATTCCAGCCTTTCCATTCGATATTATTTAATTGCTTCAAGGCTTCTTTACAATATAGGTCTCGACTCCAGAGAACAGCATTACCCCCTTTGTCAGAGGGCTTCACCAATGTGTCCTCATCTTGTTTTAATTTGGTTACTACCCACTGGATTTGAGCATCCTTGTAACCTATCCTTCGTTCTTTTTTGCTTACTTGTTGGTACAGGCGTCTCAGATCATCACTCACATTTTCAGAGAAAATATCCAGATTGTCTCTGGGCATTTGGGGAACATAGCGTGATTTTGGACGAAATGGAGTTCGGTCAGCACTCATAAACTGTGGATTTAAAGGATCATTAGAATCTGACCGACCCTCCACTCTAGTGACACCAAGTTCTACATCTTCATTCTGTAATGCCCACAGTTCCTCCAATGTAGGTATATCCGTTACTGCCAGAGTATTATTCTCAATTTGAGGCTCTTTGCTCAGGGGCATTAGACTTTTTTTGATATATTTGTGTAGTTTCAGTTTTCGGACGAATTTATACAAATCCATTCTACAATTGGCTTAGTTGAATTCATTATTTTCGCAATATGAGAGGCCTAGCTCCAAGACTAGTCGAGCTTCTTCCGTTAACTCTATATTGCTCAAATTTATTATCATGTTGTTTGGACTCACAATATGCTGTTTGCCAAATTGTTGGTGCTTCATTAAAAGGAAAAGGTGCAGTCAAGACTCGTTTCGGACACAAACTGTGTCCTTGGTCACTTGCCGGGAAACGAAAACAGGAAATATATAACACATAGCACTTCCGGGCGCGTGATTGACAGGCGAAGGACATAGAAAAAATACTTTGCATAGTATTAAAGGCAAAGAAATTTAAACGCTCGGTATAATTGTCCATGGTTCCAAAGATAGATTGTACAAATACATCCACATTGTTTGTTCAATAAATATAGAAATTGAGTACTGTACATTGTGCAAATTTTGTTTCATAAGACCAACCATCGTCAGTAATACACTTATAAGCAAAAAATGCAAATACACTAATATGGATCAGTTAGTACTTGCTCCTATTCATAGAACATCTACATCAGGTGTGTAAATACACTAATGTATGCTAGTGTCCTTAGGAATGACAATTCAAGGCAGTGTATATTATAACATGTGCAAAAAATGCTAATATATCGAAAAGCAAGGGGTATTTATATATATATAAATCCAGCTCCAGGATACAACCTATCAGGAACATAAAAACATTCCCAATCAGCTCCTGGACCCAGCTGTAGTGAGTTCCTGACCCACAAGTGGTGTCCTTCAAGTCCTGGACCATTGGTGTAGCTCAGTTCTCTTTAAATCAAATATTTGAGCTCTTTGTGACCGAGAACAGGCCTATTCGCATCGAGACTTCAGAACTCGCACAGAAAATCCAATGCAAGTTGTGGCCAGCCTGTCTTTTTTGCACAGTCGCAAAAACAGTCTGTAGGAGGCTGCCACCGTGAAGCTCCAGCCTGCCCATCCACGATGCCTTACCTGCTCTCTGCACCATGCGGACAACTGCCTGTGATGCTCTCCTTACTCCCAGTGACCCTCTCCAAAGCGAATAGGATTTTTGGCACAAAACTTGAGAAGGTAAAACTTCTGCAAGACTAATCTGGGATGGTATCCAACCTATTCTTCTTCGTGGTCTGCATGAACTTTTGTTTTAGACCCAGTCTCACGCGACCAGATAGCCGCAGTCGGAGCTTTGTGCTTTTAGGTGCTATTTTACACTTGATTCTTTTAGAATTCATAGCTTTGGTTATACGGATTGGATGACAGTCATTTTGGTCTTGTGCTATTAGTTAAATTTTTCTCTCATTTTCTAACCTGATCTGGAATTTTTTTGTATGGTGTTTTCACGGTTTTACTGTTTGAAGTGCTGCACAAATACTTTACACAATGGCTTTAAGTTAATCCTGATTGCTATATGCCAAGCTCCCAGGGTGCTTACATCATCACCCCCTCATCCTCCCTCAATGTAGTGGGCCTAGTGCGTACGGCTCATGTTGCTTTACTTCTGTGGCGCTTTATGGCACTCCATGATACCATGACTGATGTTCCCCAAGATCCTTAATTCCATTGCGCTAGAATTCCTGCAAGCATCCCCCATAACCTGTGAACCAATAGATTATCTGCTCCCGCTGTTACTAGGGCCTTGGTGTGGCTTTCCATTGAATCCGTGCAATCTTCCCCCAGAATCCCGTGAGCCTATTGCAAGCCTTGCTTCTGCTGTTATTGGGGCCTTGGTGTTGTTTTCCATTAATCACGTTTGAACCAACATGATGCATACGTTTTTTGCTTTTTGTTTCTGATCATTAAGTTGTACCTGCCCATTCTGTAAGGTCAAAGTCAGTGTACTAACAAGTGTTTTCTTCAAGGTTCGAGAACCTTCCAGACGGCCATGTGCCCCACATGTCATACGTGATCTAGCTACATCAGTTGAGTCTTCAAGAGGGTATACAAACCCCGCCCAACACAGAATCGTGGCTTGGCCTCACTCCCTGTGGAACAAGTTTCACCCTTACTACCCACCTTAGGAATCCTGACGGAACCGAGAAGTGTTCCAGTCTCCTTCTAGTCCATCTGAACCAGTGGGTCCCATGGCTCCAGCTCCCTCTAGGTCTTCCTCCTATTTCCATCCTGCACAGCTACTACAGACCCCCCTCCGACTCCCTGATTCAAAGCCTTGAGATCTTCTTCGAACTTCACTCAAGTGGAAGAACTAGCCTAAGTACTTGATATCAGGTTAGTTTACACTAATCCTCCTATAGTAGTAAGCAGGACTGAGTATCCATGTCCTCAAATACTATAGACTTTTCCTCCATGCCCTCTCTTTGATTACTCCAGCGGTTCTTGGGTGTTTATACTCCGGACCCTTCCTGCAACCTTGGTACCAGAACTGGTAGTGCGCAAGGATTAACGACTAGAGCTCTGTGTTTCTCTGATGAACGGTGGTGCCTAGAGAAAGCACTTCAGAGTTTTTGATATATGTATGAATCTTGTACCAAGATCTGTGTTCTGAATTTAATTCCTGGGAGTGTTCCTAACTCCAATCTGTGATTTTGGTTATTCTACTCTCAAGTCATGCTGCTGATGAAACCTGTAAGTGTTTGTCACTGAAGTCAATGTATGGTCACTGTATGTAGAGACCTGTTAGTGTACAGATGGTAACTGTCTCCTGTTCTTTCCAGTGCATTGTATCATCGCAAAATTGAGGTTCTGGTCAAGTGAATATCTGCCTTGCAAACATAGGTCTCCGAAGTAAAGATCCTGTTACACAGTGTTGCACAGCCACAGAGCAGATCTAGTACTGCAGGTATCTCTTTTCTTATTTTATCCTAACACCCCTTTCTCCCAAAGCCCACTCTTTGTTTAAGGAGTTTGGTTTCTATTCCATGAAAGGGCTACACCCTGAGAGGGATATGAGGGCCAGAATGTGCTACAGTGTCGTCTCTGCGGTTGGGACCAAGTGAGCGCATGACATTTGAGCACAAGTTAATTTGGGGTGTTCTTGTGCCTTACCCTGACAAGGATTGTGGTTGCTGCTTGATGAAGGCTCATACCTCAGTCAACAACCCAATTTCTTACAGTTGGAAGATAGTTCAATCAAATATGGCTCTTGTATGCAATTTGTTAATAAAGCATATGGAAAAATCACAAGATTCTACTAGCTTGTATGTAGTTGTTTAATCTTGATATTGGCAGAACCCATTTCAGAGGATCATGGGGCAAACAGGGGCTATTGGGCCCAAACGTGGTGGTTGAGGCCTTTTACTCCTGATGTCACATGGCCCGACCTACTATTGATCCTGAGCAACTGGGCCAAATACGCCATTTGCACCTGACTCTTGTCATGATTATCCAATAGGGCCCACTGTAGTTTGCCCCTATGTTAGCCTAACTGCACACGTTGTAGGCTGCTATTGTCTTTTACACGTTACAAAGAAGCACATTTGTTTTCATGCTAAAATGTTATTTTAGAAATAGGCTGCACATGCTTCATTATTCAGCTCTTTTGCTGGGATTCAGTCTGAACATTTAGTACAAGGTCAAACAACAATATATTTCCTGTGTTTCTCTGTGATCGGTCACTAACACCTTGACATAACAGAAAGGTTCAGCTGCTGTTTTCGAGAACGCCATTTCTTATCATATAAGACGAGACTTGACGTTGTGAAAATGGTGGGGAGAATTTCTAGCAAAGGAAAGATCCGGATACGTGAGTACATCGGCTCCTTGAAATCTGAGATGCAGACCAGCCAACTGCAAATGCCAGGTACAGAGCCAGGTACCTTCCAAGAGATCGTGGTTATATTCTTGTGAGGTTAGGCTTAGGCATATACACCAGTAACCATGATAGGGCTTTTCATTGTGCATAGTTTATTGGTGATGCTAATTACACTACTAAGTTTTGTATATTTTTCAATTGCAGCACAGTTGCTTCATAAAAGAGCACAATAGTTTCAATAGATATTGTAAACTGTTCTTGTGTTTAATTCCTGTTTATTGTGACATGCATGAGTGAGAGAATGAAAGGTGATGATCTGTTACTGTGGTTCCCTGAGGGGACTAGAGTGTTGTGGTCTGGGATGCCAACTTACCTGTTACTCTGAGACGGTTCGGAGGGCAGGTAATGCACTATGAGCTAGTCTAGAATTTGAGCCTGTAGGTACTGATGTGGTATTGTAACTCTGTCCCTACATTCTGATGACCTGTGGTCCCAGGCATAGTTCTGTTCCCAAACAGAATCCCTGCAACACACTCAGTGGTAGCTGTGGATGAGCAATCAAAGGTTCTTTCATTTGAAAGTGTAGATACAGGTAACTGAGCACGACTGATACCCCAAAGTGCACACAGTACTGTCAATTAATCAATGTCTAGTCAAATACTTGCTTTTATAAGATCAAAAGAGGAATTTTATTTCTAACTCTACACATTCAAAGGAATAACGACATTTGGAAGCAATAACAGAATGCACTCAAGTTCTGAGCTCTAACCTTTTTCAGGCAAATCCCTATCTCACCCTCTTCCGTGTATCATGTTTTGGAGTTATTCCCCATTCACTGATGGCTGTTCTCAAGAGTTCCTCTTTGGATCTTTTAGAATTAGTCCAAAGTCTGGCAATGCAGTAGGGACTGACCAAATCCCTATGGAGATTTATAAGGTCTTCTTTATGTTGCTGTTTTCATATATTTCCTGAGCTTTTTCTTCAAGTGCAGAAGGGTCAAAGGACCCCCGATTATTGGTCTGTTGCCAACATTATTGTCTTGTTTAAAGAAAGGGAAGGCCAATAAATTAAATTAATAGCGACGTAAAGTTATACTCCAAAATTCTGTTGAATCGGCGTATCTGTATTGGTGTCAAATTGGTCTCTACGTAGCTGCATAGCATCATCCACGGGACGGACACCACTGACCACAAATGTTGGGTCATCATGCATTTTGACGCAACTAATGTTGCAAACGAGCCAATGGCAGTGGCCCTGTTGGAGGCAGAAAAAGCATTCAACAGGGTCACCTGGGATTATCTATGAAAAGTCATGGGTTCATTCAGATTAGGCATTCGTTATATCAAGGCAGTACAGGCAATAATCATATACCAGTGTCTTGGCTGCAAATGAGTGGGGTCAATGAGGGCCAATGCTCCCCACTGCTTTTCATGCTATTCATTGACCCTTTTGTTTGTAAGCTAGAAGCTAATCCAGCCATGCCGCCAGTTTGGCGACAAGGTTGGGAGACAAACATTTTAGCCTACTTAAATTATATTGCTAGCTGCTAAGTTTGGCAAATTTGATGGCTACTCACTGAAAAGAAACAAAATGCAACAACTAGTGAATAGGTAATTTAAACCTCAGGATATGCGGGTGGTCAACATTGCTGTATATCTGGGGGTTGGTATTAACACGTAACTAGATCAATATTGCCCCGATTATTGGGAAAGCTAAACGGACCTTTGTGAGATAAAAAAATCTACATCTGTTGATCGTGGGTCACTGCAATATTGTTAAAATGTTATACTTGTCAAAGGTCCAGTATTTTTATTGCGCTGTTCCTCTTGAGTTTGAAAATTCCTGATTTAAAATAATCAATGCTATGATCTCCAGATATATCTGGTCCTATTGTAAAAAAGGAGGGTGATCAGGTATTTGTCTTTACCCATGGAGAGAGGGGGATGGGCCCTCCTTAACCTCAAGCTGTACCAGTATGCAGTCGCTTTACAATATATGCAACCTCTCATAGGAAGTAATGTTGGGGGGCAAGGTTTCAGAGAGTATGTGTAATGCAGTTCAGCCACTATGGCCAAGGAGCATCGCCCCACATCTTTCTCACAGTGCGAGAAGCAAAAACATAAAATGGTAATAACTTTCAGTTATTACAATTTTTTGCTTCCTTTGCAGGCTAGTGTATGGACAGGGCTGCTTTGGAGCAGGGCAGGGAAGGAGTTTTCCCACTCCTTAGTTTGCAATGACTGTTTGTTTGGCCCTCTTGGGCCACCCAAACCAGTCATACACACTATCCCTTTCTTCATGCAGGCTGCATTACAGTCTGCATGGAGAACATGCCCACCCCTCCTGCACCTGGCTGAGCACCGTGTCACGGCACTCAGATCAATCACAATGCTATGTTGCAGCATTGTGATTAGCTTAGGGGAGGGAGCTTGGCTGCTTGCTTCCTGTTCCTGTCCAAGTCAGAGGCAGGAGAGCTGGAGCAGAGATGACGCCGGACCCGGCCTCAAGGTACGTTTTTTGATTATGCTCCCGCTTGACCACCCTATAGCTACAGCGCGACCCCCCCGTAACCCTCCCATGCCTGCATCCTACCCGCGAGCTATGCCTGCGCCAAATGAAGTATGTATCTTCCATCTAAGAGTTGCTGACTGGGGAAGATGCCAAGGGCTGCTTATTAAAATTGGTTGAACCTAATTATCATAAAAAAAAGTCTGTTTTGAGACGTTAGAGGCAGCCTTTAATAATGAGTCTGCCTGGTGAAAAAAGAGTGTTCTAGGCAGTTTCAATTGGTATTCTCCCTTACAGAGGAACTCGCTACTTCTAGACATATTGCAGTGTCATGTAGTTCCTATAAAAAATATACAGGATCTGTGTGTTTAGACAACATACACTGTAGGATTGGTGTCCGACAAACTCTGATCACCCCCACCGGGTATGTTGGCCTTCTTGTACCAACTGGCTCACAGTGCCACTAGAATTTCCTTTTACCAAGGAGAGTATAGTTCTTGGCAACCATTAAACATGAAAACCCGATCCCTCAGGACCGTGGAAACAATATACTACTTTTCGCTCAGTCTCTCGTGCTTACATAGTCTGTCTCAGCGAAATACACAGAATAAACAGGCTGGGCGTTTTCAATAAGAATTTATTGAACAGTTGTTATTCTGGTGTAGAATAGATGAGCTGCAACAACCATTAGGCAGTATAAGATATAAATGATTAGCAGTACGATAAAAGTAAATGGATGGTACCATCTTACTACAATCATGAATACATAAGAATGTATAAAACACATGATATAAGATGAGTACTCCTACGATGCCTCCCTGACTAGATGTACCTAAGTGTACCTAGCATGTATGTAGGTGTTAAGCCAAGAATCCCTCTAGGATTCAGTCAACCCCATTACCTGAAGTGAGAGGCTGTGGGACCCCATTCTGGTCTCGAGTTGGACCCCTTCCCCCCCCCAGGGATGTTAGACCACTGCTAGCTGGAGTTTCTGCGTGCAGGAACCTCAGCGTCTCCGGTCAGTGCGTTGGCTAGGAAGTCTCGGTCTCCTCTGCCTTATCTTAGCAAGATGCGATATATATAAACCCATAGGTCTCCCCAGGGGTCCTACCTTGCTGTATTACTGTGTCGGCCTAAGGGTGACATTGGGCATGAACTTTGTACATAGATTTTATACAGGAGATGGTAGTCCTGCTGTGCTGCCAAGAATCCTCATGCATAATGTATGAGATTTCAAACTAGAGAAAACCAGCGTTCTGACTGCAGTGCAATATCTAGGTAAAAGGTCAGTCCCTGTAAACCGTGACAAGTGTAATGTAGGGAGAGAATATAGGTGGTGGGTAATGAGAATACCGGGGCCTATGTTATGATACCTATATGGAATATAACACCCACTCCTCTTCTGAATGGACGACATAGTTAAATTCTAAACGTACTACAAGGCTGACTAGCTTTTGGTATGTAAACAGTAAAAACATGAATTTCTTTTTATGCTTAAAAACAATGTTTAAAACGTTAAAAAAAGAGAGGTAAAAACAAAATATGGAAATTGACCCTCAAGCTATAGATCTAATATGTCTGTAGGTATAGTTCAAACTACTACAAGCATTTTGAAAGCCTTGCATGCTCAAAAAGTATGTTAATTTTGATACAGAGTTCCAATTTTCCATTTGTTTTCCAAAAGTCAAATATTTCCCCAGCATGCGACGGGCAAATTAGTCAAATGTTTATGTGTCCTGGCTTTTAGACGCAACATTCTCGTTGCTCCCTTCTGCAGCCGGCAGTCCCTGTAAAACCTCACATATTATGTCAATTGAGCACAGATTATCTTCTGTACTGTCCACAGCTGGTGCTGGGGCAGCCTGTGTGCCATCCAAGCTTGGGTGTCAGAGGAGGAGCCTGTGTCCATACCAACAGGAGTAGATACTACCTGAGGTGGGGCTAGGAATGCCGCCATCAACATAGGAATACGCTGGGGACATTGCAAAACATGGGCCATTATCGGGTCCAGTAAAGCATCAACGTCCGGTTGTGCACATGATGGGAGTGTCAGACAGAGATCCAACATGCATTCTTATCCGCAAAACAGGCATTGGAGGACAGGTAAGATGCAGTCCATCCAGACTGGTCTACATGACAAGAACCAAAAAGCACTTTGTTCTCTTAGGCGAGGTGTGCTAGAAGTTGTACCATGCGATCACAGTATTATCTCTCCAGGATTACTGTTTCCATCTCCTCGGTGACTGGAACGTCCATTGCGTAGCAAAAAAACGACAACCAGGATACCTGCTTTTAGAAACAGGATCAGTGGCAGGCCTCCTAAGATGCTTCCAAATACGGAGTGTATAAAGTTTGGTATAACTCCGAGGACCATCTGAAAGGTGCTTAATAGTCCAGAACCTATGTTCTTAAATAGGTGGATAATGCCTGTCGTATCAGACATGTTAAAGATATGATTTACCATTTCTGTGAAATGAAAAGGGCAATTTGTACGTATAAGTGCCTGTATCCCTGCCGAAGACCTTGCTACTTGAAGACCAAAAGTCTCTCGAGCGGAGGTTAAGGGCATGGGTTCCTGTATAAGCATGGCTTTCATTCTGCTCAAAGTATCAAACCGTATTAAGGAAACATTTAGCGAAGGCCATAACGGCGCCTCCCTGACTGTGTGTGTCGGTGGAAACAATACTTGCATACACCAAGTAACCCTGGAACTCACAGTTACCAGATATGCGATGCCCGGAAGCATCCCACAGCAACCTTGATCGTGCAGCATCAAGTAACTCCCATTTGAAAGTAGCCTGAACACTGGAGTGATCACTGCAGCTGGGGCACCCTTTAAGTGACAGGACAAGCTTGCTACTGAACCATTACAGGCCCTATGAAGCATTATATCCTGGCATATAAGTGATCCGCTCTAAGGGCCTCATGTAGGAAGCCAAATACCGGTCGGTAACGGCCGATTTTCGGTAATTATACCGTTACCGACCGGTATTTTGGCTTTTGAGATGTAGGGGGAGAATTTCATGATTCGGTATTTACCGAATCGGTAAAATTACCGAATCGGTAATATTACCGATTCGGTAAATTTACCGATTCGGTAAATACCGAATCATGAAATGAGATGTAGGGGGAGTGTGTGGTGGGTGTGGGGATTCGTTATTTACCACCAACTAAAGGTTGGTGGTAAATGACGAATAGGTGAAAAAAAGCATTTTTGTGCACGTTTAAGTGTGCAATGTGGCAGACATACATGCCCTTAGGGCATGTATGTGCGCCACATGTGCACACATGGCCGAATCAGGGGTGCAACAGGGTGTCAATGTGACACCCTGCCACCCTTGCATGTGCTCCCCCATTACCGAATCGGTATTTACCGATTCGGTAATGAGGCATACCTTCCCATCAATGGGAAGGTATGCCTCATTACCGAATCGGTAAATACCGATTCGGTAATTACCGATTTTTTCCGATTCGGTAATATTTACCGACTCATTACCTACATTGCATTTACCACTTCATAAATACCGAATCGGTATGATTCGGTATTTATGAAGTGGTAAATGCCAGCCCACCTACATAAGGCCCTAAGTATTTTCGCAGTTTGTACCACTTAAAAACACTTCTTTTTCCCGACTCCGGCATCTGAACATGTACGGTAATTCCCAAGTTTCATTGATGCATTCCCTACCCATTTCTTTATATCTGCCTGCCTGCATTTGTTCAAGGCAATATTGAAATTGAAAAGTAGTGACAGGAAGAGTTGTGTGACCATGAATTAACCATTCTGTGGACGGTGATTCTGCAACTGTGAAGGCTAATCTGTCCAGTTTTTCATTGCGCAGCATTGTATACTTTGCTCCCCTTTGTGCCATTTCTATCTGTTTTTATGTCAGATTACAAGAGGAAAACCGAGATGTGATGTTTATAAAATGCTAAGACACATAGCCTGTGCACAAAGATTGCAGCCTCCAGCTTAGTGACATAATAGAACCTAATTGTGATTGCCGGTGTTGTAATATGGACAAATATTGTTCTAGTACATCAATAGCAGATGTCACAATGTTGCCCAGTGAGTATATTCTGGATGTTAGTGTTGTTAACCCATTATTGACCAGTGCTAGAGGTTTTAATAGGTTTATGCAATCTAATTCTCGTAATCCTTCCGCAGCCTCTTGTTGTGATATTTTCCAAATCTCATTGTAGACAGCATGATAGAAATGTTTGTGACGTGGCTTCCTAGGACCTAATAAAAAAAATCCCATAGGTCCACATCCTGTGAAAGTAATGATAAGTGTTGTTTCACCTGTGTGAGTGTTGAGGTTTTTAGCCAATCGAGGCATAACTTCCCAACACTATATGATGTCAATACCCCTGGGTGTTGTCTTTGCACATAACATGGATCTAGCCTATTAATACTAAATCCTTTAGTTTTACCCAAGAATCTTTCTGGACAGTTATTGGTGTCTACGGGCCAAACCAACCATTCCTTCCAATTGGGGCCTGATCTATTGCTTTGCAAAATGTCATCTATTGCAACCTGTTTTTGTGATGTTATGTTATCCTCGGTGTGTGACGGTGTTGGCACCTGAGGTGTATTCAAATCTTTATTCCTGGCTAACCCAAGACAGGTTGTTTGTTGCACTGTTACATTCAAGAGCATTGTTTGTCGAGGAATAAGACAGGCTCTAAAAAGTGCCTCTGTTCCCTGGACCTGCCAGCCTCTAGAACCCCAGACTGATTTTAATTCAATGGTGCCTTCCCATAGGTTCAGACAACTGGGCAAAAAAGGAAGCAGAATAAATCTGTTTGGTGTTTGTCAACATATTTCTTGTGCTGGTGTAGGTGCAACCTTAAAGTAATATGAGTTTGGGTCTGACCTGTTAAACTCTGAAAAACACAAAAAGAAATTGTGCAAATGTTTTTGAACTGCTTCTCGGAGGTGTCGGGCAATGTTCCTATTGGTGATATGTGAAAACATTCCTAGGGTTAGCAGATTTTAGCAGAAAGTGATGACCATAATGTTGATAGCAATACATTTTCTCAAAGTCTGATGTGTCCTCTAAAATGTCATTATTAGAAAAAGCAGCAGATGCCTCTAAATCAGACAACATATTATTTACAGTTTCATAATCCCAATCATCAGAAAAAGTACTGGAGGTAATGATATCACTCAATGATATTTTAAATAAATGTGGTATTTTTAAAAGTTCAGTCCGGCCAAATATATCGAAATCAACCTTGTCCCACACTATACCATGAGGCATAGGAACTGCTGTAATGTTCACTGGTGACAGGTCTCGTTTATCATGATGTGATGATAGGTGTGGTTTCAGAATCACATGAACCTTTTGTGCTGCAGAGCTTTATCTAAGATAAGTTACATTAATATGTATACTAAAACTATTCTTAGGCCTATCCAGAAAAGAAAGAAAAGCATTCCTGTAGATATCTATAGTTCCACCCAAGGTGATACCAGGTATGTTTTTTTAAGAAAGTTCAGAAAATCTTTAAATTGCTGTAGACAAGTTCTTTGGGCTTGTGTTGTTTGTAGTTCGCTTGGATCTAACGAGAAGGTGTCAAAGTCAATGAAATAGCCAGATGCAGTTCGATCAATTTTCGGTAGTTTAGCAGGTTTTGTGGAAACTGTAGCTTGCTCTTGTTGGGGCATGTTGACGTAGATATCTGTGTTTGGTCGAATTGAAATTTGTCTTTCCGTGGAGTTCTCATTTTGAACTTCAGTTTCAAGAGGAACAGTTCCATTGCATTGTTGCTTAGTCCTTCATTCCGTGGAGGTGAGCCTTCAAACGTGATGAGTCTTTCTGTTTGAACTTCTTGAATAGTTGTGAGAGAAGGGTGTCTGTGATTTCGGAGTCCACGCAGCCTACTATTCAGTATCGGCCACATAGTGTGGTTTGATTAGGTCAATTGAGACAAATCTTCACTCCTTTTAACCGGCAAGAGGTGTCAGAAGTACTGTTCTTGTTCCTTCAACTGCCAGGACAGATACAGGCTTTCTGTATGATGGCTCAAATTCATTTGAGTACGCTATTTTTTCTCTGACTAGATCCCCGACTTTAGGGATCCAGACAGGTCTTGCCGTGACACTTTTTACTTCCCAAGTGGCGGTCATTTTCGTCTGGACATTACTCTGTAGTGCCCTGCTTCAGTTCAGGTCCTGTAAAACAGACAAAGGTTTATGGCTGTCAAAAGGTTGTTCATCTGCCACTGCGCCTTCACAATCAAAATCAGGTACCCATATTCTTGTCCCAAATAGGACCTCATAAGGAGTGACCCCCCCCCAGAGAGCTTCTTGGCTAATTGTTTAATACCTTTTGTACTCCATACAGGTGTTTTACCCAATTTCTACCTGAGCCTAAAACTCTAGCTGTTTAGGACTGCTTTAAGTTGTGGTTTTTCATCTCCACAATCGAATTTGCCTCAGGATGGTACGGAGAGGAGTACCGCAATGCTACACCCAGACTTCCCATAGCTTCCTTGTAAGCCCTAGAGCTAAACGAGGGGGCCACGGTCAGGATGTAATGTGCCAATTGCATATGTCCCTGTAAAGAGTCGCAGATCTTTTATAACAGTTCGATCATCAGCCGAGCGCTGGGGCCACATTAATAGGAACCTAGAGCAGGAGTCCAGTGCAACCATGATATACTTGTGAACCCCATCAGATTTTTAAGGGGCCGCAGTGGTCCATGCTTGCAGTTTGTCTGATGTTAGTAAAGGTGTCTGCGCTGGACGTGTTAGGGTGGAGCATTTCATCTGCTGACAGATGTCGCATTTCAAGATATAGTCCTTAGTCTGTCTTCTTAGTCCTGGCCACCAGTAGCATTGTTTCAATAGAGAAACCTTAGCAGAAATTCTAAGGTGTGCAGAACCTCTAACCTTGTGTGCTGCTAGAATTAATCCTAACCTGCGATCCACATTTGGTATTACTCTATCCCCGACTCCGGGAATTTGAGCAAATAGAACATTGCATCTAACTTGTAGGAGTACTTGACTGGAAACATTTTCGGTACTACTGTGTTATTGTTATTGAATGTGGCGATAATCGCAACCATTATCTCACTGTCTATCCTCATTTTTGAGCAAGCTACCGAAGCTGTACGTACAGCCCCCTTTGTGGCTTCCTCTGCCAATGAATTCCCTTCAACGTGAACGCCATCATGCTGATGACTCAATGTGTGTATCACATGAGCCCTTGGTAGTTTATTTTTCAACTCCACTACCTGTTCCCATAGCGTTTTGTGCTTTATAGTGCCACCTTTTGCATCTTTAAACCCGTTTTGTCCCTAGTGATGTAAATATTCATTATATGACTGTACACAGTAAAAGGAAACACACATGATTATTGTGGGGTATTCTTGATCCGTATTTACCAGTGCCAGTATTAGTGCTTTTAGTTCTGCCAGCTGCGCCGTGCAGTCTCCTAGAGACTGTGTTTTTGTGCATTTCGGGTGAAACTTTTCATCCTGCATGCATCCTTTAACTATAACACACGCAGTGCTGTATTGCTGTTTGCTCCCTACTGCCGGTTGCGCAGGACCGCCAGTATAAATAATATATTTATACTGACCTAGAGGTATTATTTCATTTGGTAGAGGATATTCTTGTTCGAATTGCAGAAACGCTTGTGTTTTTAAATTTGGATCGTACATGTATTCTGTATCTGTTGCAGTGAGAGAATTAGCCCATTGTATCCATCTTGGATGTAAGACTTTAGAGTTTGGAATGCTTGCCTTTGTTGCAGCCTCTAAGGCTGGAACTGGTGTAACGACTATTATACGTTTCCCTTGAGCCAGGGCTCTTTCTCTAACTACAGCAGTCTGTACTCAGTTGATGCAAAACGCATCTCAGCATTTGTGTACAACTGTGATTTGAAGGCTGTACTGCCTCACCTTTATGATATGTTAGATAGGTGTACTCAGATTGACCCGCAACTATACGGAGCACCAGGTTGCGTACATTTACGCGTGTCTGTAAGCATTTTGAAGCTATCATGTCAGCTTGTAGGAACGAAGAGTATCTGTGTGTTCCTGTGTCCACTGTTGAACTGAAAAGTCAGGTTTTGATAAATTGTAGAAAGGTTTCACTCTTTCCGCATAATCCAAAATGTATGTTCTGCCAAAGTTCAGGAATCCCAAGATCGATTGTAAAAAATGTTATGATTTTGGAGGTTGGAGCAACGCACATTTTTCTAAAAACTTAGCTTCCAGGCTTTTCCCTTCACTTGAAAGCTCATATCCGAGAAAAAGGATGTTAAGGTGCACTATCTTCAATTTTTTTCAGTTGAATGTGTCACCCTCAGAGGCAAATTCCAAAATTATGATATTCACTCTGTTCAAGTGTTCCTCCAGGTCATAGTCCGTTAGATAAATATCATCCACATAGGACAATGCATCTTCATCCAGATTTTGAAGTAATTCAGTTACTCTGGCTGAAAACAACCCCGGGCTGTTCTTACACCCCTCGAGGAGTCGGCTAAGTTGCAGCTGAGACCCTAGCACTGAAAATGCTGTCGAATATCTGCTCTTAGGTGCTATATTTTGGCAAAAAAATCCATTTGAGATACCTAGCGTTGTTTTCTATTTTTTCCGCACAATGTTATTCATGAATGTGGCACTGAGTGTATTTTGAACTGCAAATGTCTTAGTGCAAGTGTTAATATGTCTGTAATCTAAAACTAGACGATATGTGTTGTCTGGTTTCGATACAGGAAACAAAGGATTATCCATTTGAGAGGTGCATGTTTCATTCACTCTTTAGTATTCAAGTTGATCTAAGATCTCCCTGACCTGTTTCTTAGCTTCTTGCTTTATTGGATAATGCCTTTGTGCAGTTGGAGTATTTTGTAACGGCATTATGTGGAGGGTTGAACCCTCATCCCATCCAACATGATTTTTGATTTATGCTGGGGCTTGGGCTACTGCCCACTCCTGCGCATATGTATATTTTAAATATTTGGGAACGTGGTTGGAGAATGCTGGTAAAATTACTGTTTCTCCCCTAGGGCAATCCATTAATAATGTTGGCGGCCAATCTTGTTCAGCTAACAAAATGTTATAGCCAAACGTTCTCCCAAAAGAGACCTTTAACTGTCCTACATGTGTACCCCTCAATTTGGAGTGTAATTGTGATTTTGGTTTGGCTTTATCTTCTTTTTTGGAAATATAGTCTTGAGCGTTCTGCTTGTCTCTGGACTTTGTATGCTCTTCTTGTCTGTTTGACTGTCCTTCCCTCTCGGAGTTTTTTGATGAACCCTAAAAGCAATGAGAGGATGTGCATCAGTATTCTGATACCTGTCAGGTTTCCTAATATTATCCCTATTCCTAAGGTTATACCTCCTTTCCGAGGGCTCCTGTGGAGGAGATCTACCTCTTGATTGAGATCTGTTTTCTTTACCATTTGGTTTTTTGTTATTGTCCCACTTCTTTTTGAAGAAGTAGGTGTCTGCTTCAAAGTCTCTTTCTCGGGACTCCCCATCAGTTGTGGTTTTAATGCTTTTCCACCCAAACTGTCCCTGCCTAACTCTGCATACACAGTTTCAATTATTTTGGGTAATTCATGCACCTGTTGTAAAGGACTAAAACTTCCTTAGGCGGTGGCAGATGGCCACTGATGCTGTCGCCCCTTTATTATTTGCTAATGTTATGGCTGATACCTGGGCATAGGTACCAAGTAACTTCATCCCTAAGTTCAGAGCAGGCTCTGATCCATACTCATTTTGTATTTGTCTTAGTACATCTGGTATTACAGCTAAGGATGGCATACCATAATTTCTGGTCTATATGGCAGCGAACATTGTACCCCAAGAGGTACAATCCTCTATCTGTGGTGTTATCCTCATGGGTAAGCAGATTGTCAGCATTCTGTGTTTTTCATAAGGGCTAGTATTTGGGAATACTGCTTCTAGCTGTGTTATTTTCTGTGCTATCCGGAAGGGCATTTGTTCACGTTTGCGGGCATTTTACCTATTCCTGCATGCAATGTTTGTGGTGCAATTTTAGTTGCTGTGTTCTGAACGTGAGCTGTATTTGTTGTTACCATTGCTGGCTGGACCATAAGAGTCCTCATGACGTATTGTGTCATGTTTCTGTATAGTTTTATTAATTCTTTGTGAAGTATGAGTAAGTCTGGTCCTGGCACCTGGCATTGTTTCAATGTCAGGATGTGGTGTGTAGGCTGCTAGTATTGGCCAAGTCGCTCCTTCTCTTCTGAGCGGACCGAGCCTTAATCTTCTTCTTGTATAGGGTAGGAAACCTTTAAACCAGTATAAATGTTCCTGGTACGTGAGCAGAACCTCAATGTCTTCATATGGACAATATTCTGCTGGTGCATGACCTTCTGTGTAGAAGTGAATTGTTTTTTTCTTGTATTTGCTGCTGGGAATGTAACCCACAAATAAAATACCTCTGTTCTGTATGATTCATGTTCCTCAATCACAAAAGCTACTATGCCACCCCTAGGTGTTAAACCATGTGCAAGCAGTTTCAGGGTGACTGCATTTCTAATATTTTCTGCAATCTGAATTGCATTTGTATCTTTCTCGTCACCTGTGAGGTGCAAGTTTTACACAACTCCCCCCGCGTTCTCCGCGTCTTCAGTATTTTGCAAGGGAACTAAGATAAGGTGTTTTGCACAATTTATGGGAACAATGTGTTCTTCAAGCTTGATTACCCAACAGCTAATAAATGGTATTTTTGCCTACTCAGATGTGGAGGAGTTTATCCTACCCACTCCAGACGTCTCTGGTGTTTTGTGAATAGGGATTTCTAAGAATAGCACGAATGAACTACTCAGATTCTACTATTAAATAATTACCCAACCAACGTTGATGGTGCCATGTCGTGTAGTTCCTATAAAAAATAAACAAGATCTGGGTGTTTAGACAACAAACACTGTAGGATTGGTGTCAGACGACTACCGATCACCCCTACCGGGTATGCTGGCCTTCTTGTCCCAACTAGTTCACAGTGCCACTGAAATCTTCTCTTACCAAGGAGAGATTAGTTCTTGGCAACCATCGAACATGACAACCCTGATCTCTCAGGACCGTGGAAACGATATACTACTTTTCGCTTAGTCACTCATGCTTACTTAGTCTGTCTCAGAGAAATACACAGAATAAACAGGCTGGGTGTTTTAAATAAGAATTTATTGAACAGGTGTTATTATGGTATAGAATAGATGAGCTGCAACAACCGTTGTGCAGTATAAGATATAAATAATTAGCAGTACGATAAAAGTAAATGGATGCTATAACTCTACCATCTTACTACATTCATGAATACATATGAATATATGAAACACATGATAAAAGATGCGTACTCCTACAATGCCTCCCTAACTAGATGTACCTAAGTGTATCTAGCATGTATGTAAGTGTTAAGCCACGAATCCCTCTAGGATTTTGTCAACCCCATTACCTGAAGTGAGAGATTGTGGGACCCCATCCTGGTCTTAAGTTGGACACCCCGCAAGGGATATTATACCACTGCGATCTAGAGTGTCTGCATGCAGGAACCTCAGCATCTCTGGTCAGTTTGTCGGCCAGGAAGTCTCGGTCTCCTCTGCCTTATCTTAGCAAGATGTGATGTATATATACCCAAAGGCCTCCCCAGGGGACCCACCTTGTTGTATTACTGTGATTACTGTGTCGGCCTAAGGATGACTTTGTAAATAGATTTTATACAGGAGATGGTAGTCCTGTAGTGCTTCCAAGAATCCTCATGCATTATGTATGAGATTTTGAACTAGGGAGAACCCGCATTCTGACTGCAATGTAACATCTAGGTAAACGGTCAGTCCCCGTAAACCGAGACAAGTGTAATGTAGGGAGAGAATATAGGTGGCGGGTAATGAGATTACCGGGACCTATGTTATGATACCTATATGGAATATAAAAGCAGTAGCGCTGCTTGCTATGATGGGAGAGGGAGGGGCTTTTCAAATTGACTGATTTTTCCAAGGACTAAATAGGCATCATTTGAGGAGCTGTGCACCATATTTGGTCTAAACCATAGGGATTTCTTCAAATATTTGTAAATTTGTGATTTTTTTTAATAGGAAAGCTGAGGGTCATGTCGGGTTTTCCAGAGCACTATTGTTGGAGTTTTTATTGGGAATTGAGGATAGTAATATGGGTGGATGAAGAATTCCGCACCACTCATGGAGTTTGCAGAGTTTTTCCCACAACTTGCGGAGTTCCTCAAGACTCCATGAAGTGATGCGGACTGGAGTTTTTTTCTCTTGCACGGATTGCCAATAGTAAGTTGGTGAGTACTTGTGAGAGACTAGTCGTGTTCTAGACCTCCTCCAAATGAGATTTCTCAACACGGGCAATCGGGGCAGGTCACAACTGCTCACAGATGAGAAATCTGCCACTTGTGTTGAGGAAGTAGCCGGTGTTCCAGTAGAATGCCTATTCGAGTGGCAGAAAGCAGGAGCATCCTCCAGCGCAACACTGAGTGGCTTACCCACTGATTTTACAGTGTAGGACAATCTCCCATGGCTTAAAATCAGTGCGAGCAGCGTGACCTAACAGACTCCGTGAACTACGCACAGGGATTAGACAAATCTACTTCATTCTGGGTTCCATCATTCCGGATGACCTAGAGAAACATAATAGTAAGTGGCAGTTCGAGCGGGACTGTTCCCACAAGGAACACAGTCAAGATTGATTTGCATATGGCTGGGTTCAAACTGGGGTGGTGTGGTGAGCAAAAGAATGATAGATTTAACCCAGATCCTCGTGACTCGGGGTGAATGTTTGCATTGTCCAGCATTCTGTCCATCAATTGTTTATTTTGCATATGTCATCCTAAGTCGGAAGGGTATGCCCAGATATGGGTACCGTGCTCACTACACCACTGGATTCATGTTAGCCTGACTGATGACGGGTGATACCCTGAAAACGGTACCAGGAAGCTTGTTTCCAGTCTAGGGCGGACCTGGCTTGGCAGTTCAGGCTGGACTGTTCCCACAAGGTACAGGTTCAAGACTGCTTTGCATATGGCTGGGTCCAAACTGGGGTGGTGTGGTGAGCAACAGAATGATGGATTTAACCCAGATCCTTGTGACAGTGGGTAAATGTTTGCATTGTCCATTATTCCGTCCATAAATTGTTTCTTTTGCATATGTCACCCTAAGTGAAAAGGGTATGCCCAGACGTGAGTCCCGTGCTCACTACACCACTGGATTTAAGCTAACCTGGCTGATGAAGGGTGATGCCTTAAACCGGTCCCAGGATGCTTGTTTCTGGTCCAGGGAGAGCCTGGCTTGGCAGTTTGGGCTGGACTGTTCCCACAAGGAACAGGGTCAAGACTGATTTGCATATGGCTGGGTCCAAACTGGGGTGGCGTGGTGAGCAAAAGAATTATGGATTTAACGCAGATCCTCATGACTGGGGGTGAATATATGCAGTCCAGCATTCCGTCCATCAATTGTTTCTTTTGCATATGTCACCCTAAGTGGGAAGGGTATGCCCAGACGTTGGTCCCGTGATCACTACACCACTGAATTCAAGCTAGCCTGGCTGATGAATGGTGATGCCCTGAAACCGGTCCCAGGATGCTTGTTTCCAGTCCAGGGAGGACCTGGCTTGGCAGTTTGGGCTGGACTGTTCCCACAAGGAACAGGGTCAAGACTGATTTGCATATGGCTGGGTCCAAACTGGGGTGGCGTGGTGAGCAAAACAATTATGGATTTAACACAGATCCTCATGACTGGGGGTGAATGTATGCATTGTCCAGCATTCCGTCCATCAATTGTTTCTTTTGCATATGTCACCCTAAGTGGGAAGGGTGTGCCCAGACGTTGGTCCAGTGATCACTACACCACTGGATTCAAGCTAGCCTGGCTGATGAAGGTTGATGCCCTGAAACCGGTTCCAGGATACTTGCGTCCGGTCCAGGGAGGACCTGGCTTGGCAGTTTGGGCTGGACTGTTCCCACAAGGAACAGGGTCAAGACTGATTTGCATATGGCTGAGTCCAAACTGGGGTGGTGTGGTGAGCAAAAGAATGATGGATTTAACTCAGATCCTCGTGACTGGGGGTGAATGTTTGCATAGTCCAGCATTCCGTCCATCAATTGTTTCTTTTGCAGATATCCAGGTATTACAGCATTTATAAGTCCCTAGAGCGTAGCTGCACCCTACTCTACTCCTCGGGTCTGCAGAAGCACTATTATAAAAATAATTTTTGCTTATATTGTACTACTACAAAGATTGCTAAGTGGGGGGGGCACAGAGGGTTTACACTGCCCATGGAGTAAAGCTATGGAAGCAGACTTGATTAACATGTCTTGTACATGCATGCAGCTAGATGCATTTAGACTAATTTTGTATTGACCTTACAAACTATGCTTCTAGGGGTGCTGGAGGCAGGGGGCTTCAGAGTTACAGAGTCTCTAGTATTTATTGTCATGATAGTATGTCACATTTGAATTGCTTCAGCATGGCTTGAGTCACAATCCCCCTCCTTCCAGCAATGGCAAGGGTGTTTTTTGTCAGTTTTTAACTTTGAGACTGCACTATACGAGGGCAAAGGAAGGAATGCCAGGTGGAAGGGGAAGAAAATAGGGGGGGCCCTTTCAGATTGGGTCGACTGCCGCATGCAAACTCCAGGCTTGACCACTGGCTGAATCAAGCTTGCTGTGTAGCCCTTATGAAAGTTTAGGACATTTTATGCAATAAAGATTATGTATTTGCACATTCTGAGCGCTTTAAAGGTTTGGTATAAGCATGCTCTCAACACTTTAGGAATATGATGATTTGGATACAGGTTCTATTGCTTAGATATGTTAAATCAATCCCCTGGGATTTATATTTGTTCACCAAATGGGTGTGTAATTTTGATAAGATTCTGTGCCATATAAGTTTAAATTTCATTTGTTTTCTATTTTTTTTTGGGCTCATTGGTCGATCTAAAGAGTTGATCTGTGCTCTCGGTCAGGATTTGTGATGTATGTGTTTGTTTATAATTTGCTCTATAGTTATGTATTATCCGTATATGTTCTAGTAGCTTCTACATCCACTATGACATCAAGTCTGTATATATGCTCCTATTCAATCTTAGAGGTCCATTAGGATGGTGGGTGGAAAAACACCCCGACTGCCATGGAAGCAGAAAACAACCGCCCGCCAGCACCGTGAGAAAACCGGCACCCAAATTAGGATTGATCGCCAAAATAATCCGACCGCGGCAGAACGTGGCCAAGAAAAAACGGCCGTAGTGGGCAGAGATGGCCAAAATCCATCCGTGGCGGTCGGAATCACGGTGGAAAAACACCAACCCGCCGCAAGTATAGCGAAGACACCACACCGTAAATTAGGCTATCCCTGACGCATGTGTCAGCCATTACATTACACAACCCACATCAAACTCACAGGTAGGTAGCCTTCTTCACAGTGAGGGTGTCTTGGGGTGGGAGGCCTGCACCACTACTCCCACCATGCCCCCTGTCCCACACCTGAGCAGGGTGGAGCCCTCCCCACCCCACCCAGAAGCAGTTGGAAGCCATTGTAGTACACCAAATAAACTTACAGGTAGGTATTCATCTTCACAATGAGGCTGTTTTGGGGGCTGCACCACTACTCCCACCATACCCCCTGTCCCACAGCCTACCAAGATGTATCCCTCCCCCCGCCCAGAAGCATGTGTCAGCCATTACACAACCCACATCAAACTCACTGGTAGGTAGCCATCTTCACAATGAGGCTGTTTGTGGGGAGAAGGCCTGCACCACAACTCCCACCATGCCCCTTGTCCCACACCTGAGCAGGATGGAGCCCTCCCTCACCCAGAAGCAGTTGGAAGCCATTGTAGTACACCAAACAAACTTACAGGTAGGTAGCCATCTTCACAATGAGGCTGTTTGGGTTGGCCTGTACCACTACTCCCATCATACCCCCTGTCCCACCCACAGCCTACCAAGATGGATCCCTCCCCACACCCAGAGGCATGAGTCAGCCATTACACAACCCACATCAAACTCACAGGTAGGTAGCCATCTTCACAATGAAGCTGTTTGGGGGGGCCTGCACCACTACTCCCACCGTACCCCCTGTCCCACAGCCTACCAAGATGGATCCCTCCCCTCCACCCCACCCAGAAGCAGGTGGATCCCATTGCAGTACACCAAACAAACTTACAGGTAAGCAGCCATCTTCACCATGAGGCTGTTTGTGGGGGGGGGGCCTGCACCACTAATCCCACCATGTCCCTGTCCCACACCTGAGCAGGATGGAGCCCTCCCCCACCCCACCCAGAAGCAGTTGGAAGCCAAGGCAGTACACCAAACAAACATACAGGTAGGTAGCCATTTTCACAAAGAGGCTGTTTGGGGGGGCCTGCACCACTACTCCCACCATACCCTATTGTCCCACAGCCTACCAAGATGGATCCCTCCCCCCACCCAGACGCATGTGTCAGCCATTACACAACCCACATCAAACTCACAGGTAGGTAGCCATCTTCACAATGAGGCTGTTTGTGGGGGGAGGCCTGCACCACAACTCCCACCATGCCCCCTATCCCACACCTGAGCAGGATGAAGCCCTCCCCCACCCCACCCAGAAGCAGTTGGAAGACATTGCAGTACACCAAACAAACTTACAGGTAGGTGGCCATCTTCACAATGAGGCTGTTTGGGGGGGCTGCACCACTACTCCAATCATACCCCCTGCCCCACAGCCTACCAAGATAGATACCTCCCCCACCCAGAAGCAGGTGTCAGCCATTACACAACCCACATCAAACTCACAGGTAGGTAGCTATCTTCAAAATGAGGCTGTTGGGGGGGCCTGCACCACTACTCTCACCATACCCCCTGTCCCACAGCCAGCAAGATGGATCCCTCCCCCGACCACACCCAGAAGAAGTTGGAAGCCATTGCAGTACACCGAACAAACATACAGGTAGGTAGCCATCTTCACAATGAGGCTGTTTGTGGGGGGGAGGCCTGCACCACTACTCCCACCAAGCCCCCTGTCCCACACCTGAGCAGGATAGAGCCCTCCCCCACCCCACCCAGAAGCAGTTGGAAGCCATTGCAGTACACCAAACAAACTTACAGGTAGGTAGCCATCTTCACAATGAGGCTTTTTGGGGGGGCTGCACCACTACTCCCACAATACCCCCTGTCCCACAGCCTACCAAGATGTATCCCTCCCCCCCACCCAGAAGCATGTGTCAGCCATTACACAACCCACATCAAACTCACTGGTAGGTAGCCATCTTCACAATGAGGCTGTTTGTGGGGGGAAGGCCTGCACCACAACTCCTACCATGCCCCTTGTCCCACACCTGAGCAGGATGGAGCCCTCCCGCACCCCACCCAGATGCAGTTGGAAGCCTTGCAGTACACCAAACAAACTTACAGATAGGTAGCCATCTTCACAATGAGGCTGTTTGGGTTGGCCTGTACCACTACTCCCACCATACCCCCTGTCCCACAGCCTACCAAGATGGATCCCTCCCCCCACCCAGAAGCATGTGTCAGCCATTACACAACCCACATCAAACTCACAGGTAGGTAGCCATCTTCACAATGACGCTGTTTGGGGGGGCCTGTACCACTACTCCCACCATACCCCCTGTCCCACAGCCTACCAAGATGGATCCCTCCCCCCACCCAGAAGCATGTGTCAGCCATTACACAACCCACATCAAACTCACAGGTAGGTAGCCATCTTCACAATGACGCTGTTTGTGGCGGGGAGGCCTGCACCACAACTCCCACCATGCCCCCTGTCCCACACCTGAGCAGGATGGAGCCCTCACCCACCCCACCCAGAAGCAGTTGGAAGCCATTGCAGTACACCAAACAAACTTACAGGTAGGTGGCCATCTTCACAATGAGGCTGTTTGGCGGGGGGCCTGCACCACTACTCCCATCATACCCCATGCCCCACAGCCTACCAAGATAAATACCTCCCCCCCCAAAAGCATGTGTCAGCCATTACACAACCCACATCAAACTCACAGGTATGTAGCCATCTTCACAATGAGGCTGTCGGGGGGGCCTGCACCACTTCTCCCTCCATACCCCCTGTCCCACAGCCGGCAAGATGGATCCCTCCCCCACCCCACCCAGAAGCAGTTGGAAGCCATTGCAGCACACCAAACAAACGTACAGGTAGGTAGACATCTTCACAATGAGGTTGTTTGTGGGGGAGGCCTGCACCACTACTCCCACCATGCCCCCTGTGCCACACCCGAGCAGGATGGAGCCCTCCCCCACACCACCCAGAAGCAGTTGGAAGCCATTGCAGTACACCAAACAAACTTACAGGGAAGGAAGCCATCTTCACAATGAGGCTGTTTGGGGGGGCCTGTACCACTACTCCCATCATACCCCCTGTCCCACAGCCTACCAAGATGGATCCCTCCCCCCACCCAGAAGCATGTGTCAGCCATTACACAACCCACATCAAACTCACTGGTAGGCAGCCATCTTCACAAAAAGGCTGTTTTTTGGGGGGGAGGCCTGCACCACTACTCCCACCATGCCCCCATCCCACACCTGAGCAAGATGGAGCCCTCCCCACCCCACCCAGAAGCAGTTGGAAGCCATTTCAGTACACCAAACAAACTTACAGGTAGGTAGCCATCTTCACAATGAGGCTGTTTGGGGGGGCCTGCACCACTTCTCCCACCATACCCTATTGTCCCAAAGCCTACCAAGATGGATCCCTCCCCCCACCCAGAAGCATGTGTCAGCCATTACACAACCCACATCAAACTTACAGGGAGGCAGCCATCTTCACAATGAGGCTGTTTGTGGGGGGAGGCCTGCACCACAACTCCCACCATGCCCCATGTCCCACACCTGAGCAGGATGGAGCCCTCCCCCACCCCTCACAGAAGCAGTTGTTAGCCATTGCAGTACACCAAACAAACTTACAGGTAGGTAGCCATCTTCACAATGAGGCTGTTTGGGGGGGCTGCACCACTACTCCCACCATACCCCCTGTCCCACAGCCTACCAAGATGGATCCCTCCCCCACCCAGAAGGATGTGTCAGCCATTAAACAACCCACATGAAACTCACAGGTAGGTAGCCATCTTCACAATGAGGCTGTTGGGGGGGCCTGCTCCACTACTTCCACCATACCCCCTGTCCCACAGCCTACCAAGATGGATCCCACCCCCCACCCCACCCAGAAGCAGTTGGAAGCCATTGCAGTACACCAAACAAACTTACAGGTAGGTAGCCATCTTCACAATGAGGCTGTTTGTGGGGCGGAGGCCTGTACCACTACTCCCACCATGCCCCCTGTCCCACACCTGAGCAGGAGGGAGCCCTCCCCCACCCTACCCAGAAGCAGTTGGACGCCATTGCAGTACACCAAACGTACGTACAGGTAGGTAGCCATCTTCACAATGAGGCTGTTTGGGGGGAGGCCTGTACAACTACCCCTACCATGCCCCGTGGCCCACACCTGAGCAGAATGGAGGCCTCCCCCACCCCATCCAGAAGCAGTTGGAAGCCATTGTAGTAAACCAAACAAACGTACAGGTAAGTAGCCATCTTCCCTGGGAGAGTGTTTGTGGGTGGGAGGCCTGCAGCAGTACTCTCAACATTCCCTCTGTCCTACACCTGAGAAGGATAGAGCACCTCCCCCACCCAGGAACAGTTGGAAGCCATTGCAGTACACCAAACAAACTTACAGGTAAGTAGCCAGTACGTGCACCCACTCATTTTTCAAAAATTAAATGGTGCCATATGACAACACTAGCCCTCTCATTGACAAAGAGGCATATCTACCCGATTGCCAAAGACAATGTGCACAAAGGTAAGCTAAGGAAACTGTCACAGCCACCAAAGTGTTACACACCAATGCACAAGTAGAAGAAAGTCAGGGCACAACCATGCACAGCACCTAGTTACATGTGCATTGCCATGGGGCAAGTGCAACAAGGACCATTCGAAAGATAAGAAAGCATGTGTGGTGGTACAAATCAAGATATGCACATGACAGGACAAATGGATACAGGAGATGACAATGGCCAGTCCATGGCCAGATGTGACGTCTGTTAGATCAGACAAATAAATAATGAGTGCTCAATTAAACACATGTTGTTCCAGGCCCTAGATGGCAACAAGTCCCTGTAAACCTTAATTGTACACGGGTCGCATGGTATGCCTTGACACCTCACACCATGGACAAGTAATGCCTGTACCACTGCATCATGTCAAGCACAGTACTGCTCATAGTCAATAATGTGATGATCTGTCAATTGTTCAGTGTACAAAAAGTGAATGACACACAGCTAACACAAAGCTTGCGGGTGCACTGCAATGATCATTTCACATCTGACCCACAGGTGACCAAGAACTCACTGCAGAGGACAACACCAGCAACCTGCAGAGCCAGGCTCCACCCCCAGTAGAAGGACTCTCGGATGTTGACTCCCAGGATTCCATGGACGATGAGCTCGAGGCCGGCCCATCTGGTGTGCCAGGGAGCAACAGGTCCCAGGACCCAATCGTCCCCCCACCACATCTGCACCAACAACTCCACAGCAGACCCCTGCTGTCAAGGCCTGTGCGGCCACCGCCACCACCACCACCAGTGCTGTCTGCAACACCCTCCCTGTCCCAGAGGATGACCAGCACACACTACCAACGGAGGAGGGCAGGGAGAGGATGCGGGTGCCCACAGTGGTGAGGCAACATGTCCGTGGCAGCAGGGCAGGTGTGAGGGGCAGGGTCACCCAGGGACACCAGGAGGCTGGGACCCACTCCCTGGAACCCATCACCAGAGTCCTGGGTGCATACGAACAGGCCCAGGGACTAACGGGCCGGTCGGACGAACAATTGCACGAGCTCATCCTGCTGATGAGGTCCATCGACACCCGCATGGGACAAATCGTGGACCTCTTGGGCCAGCAAGTGGTGGTACTGAGGGACAGGCATGCACCACAGACAACACCTCCACCTCCCTCTGGTGGGCCGCACAATGACAGTTCACCATCCTCTCCAGCGCCCACAGAGAGGGGTGAGTCCTCAGACCCCACTGGCCCTGCAGCAAGGCCCTCCCCTGCCAAACGACGAAGGGGCCGTCCTAAGAAGACCCTGGGAGTATCTGGAGGCCGAGCACCTGCCAGACACCAGTCACGGATCCAGCCATGATGGCAACCCTCTCTACCACTGCATTGACTTTTTGACTGTCCTTCCCCACACTGCCTTGTGAATGCCATCTGTCTGTTAGACAGGGTCACCCCAGCAATGTGGTGACTACTCGACTATCTCATCTACCACAACTATCAACTCACTGCTCCACCCCACCCCCCAATTGAAATGTACACCCCCCTCGCATCTCACCATTGTAAATAAAATATCCTCACACACATGTTGGCGTGTCTGCTCCGTCTTTATTGCAGGATGTACAGTCTTCAACATGATCACAATGTACCAGGCACCTAGGGAAACACAACAGAACAAGTGTCACTGGTCTGGGTGTGGCATCACAGACATCACACAACCCCTACCATCAGGATCACCCAACATACACATGTCACAATGGCCAACAAGTGTCAACATACACGTCCTGTTGATGCTCCCAAATGACATGTCTCAGAAACCTTTCCAAACACCACTGAGTCTACAACTGGCTGATGCTACAATTCTCACATGCCCCTTCACGACAACAGCAATATCAGCAGACAATGGGTATGTTGCACATTGACACCCACCATCAAGTAAAGTAGCGGGTGATGAGCTGTTCATGCAGGTGAACACCTTGCTCCTCTCCACTGTCCTCATCACTGGACATGGCTTGGTTTGCAGGCTGGGGCCTTGGGTCCGCATCATCATCCAGGAGCAGGGGAATGTCTTTGTGAATGGCTAGGTTGTGGAGCATGCAGCATGCCACAACAATCTGACACACCTTCCTGGGCGAGTATGCTAGTGCACCTCCGGTCTTGTCCAGGCAGCGGAAACTTGACTTGAGCAGACCAAAAGTATGCTCCACCACGCGCCGTGTCCTTTCATGGGCCCCATTGTAGCAGACTTCAGCCGGGGACCTGGGATTCCGCAGTGGGCTCAGCAACCAGGGTCGGTTGGGATATGCAAAGTCACCTAGGTATGACAAACACAAATAGGCATTGCAACATCGCTGAGGCTCAGGGCAGCAGGTCACACACACAGCACGCCACACGACTATGCATACTCACCCACAATCCATGCACGCTCGGGAAGAAGATTAGCCATCAGCTGGGGCACTATGCTGTTCCGCAGGATGTAGGAGCCATGGCCCGAGCCTGGGAATTTGGCACACACGTGCAAGATGGTCATATCTGCCAGGCACACCACCTGCACATTGATGGAGTGGTAATACTTGCGATTGCGGTAAATTTGCTCACTTGCCTGTGGTGGCACAAGACCGACATGGGTGCAATCAATGGCCCCAACAACATTGGGGATGAGTCCAAGGGGCTAGAAATCTCTCTTCACAGCTGGCAATTCAGCACCCCTGGGGAAATGGATGTATCTGTCCTTGTATAGCATCATGGCGGACAGTACATCACGCAGCACCATGCTGAACATCGGTTGTGACATCTCACCAGCGCTGGCCACAGTCTCCTGGAATGATCCAGTGGCAAAAAAATGCATGGCTGCCATCACCTTATAAGTAGGTGTGAAAGCTGTTGGATATGCCCTGTGGGGCTGCAGGTGGGGCTCCAAAAGATCACAAAGGGTTTTCAGGGTGGCTCTGTCCAGGTGGCATTTCCGCACGATCGCAACATCCTCCAAGTCCTCCAGCACCATCAAGTGACGAGTCAAATTTGGCCTCCTCCTATTTGAGACGATAGTGGACACATGTCAATGCAATACATCATGAGATATGCACAACATATCACGTGCTGGATGACACAATGACAACAATGACTGACATCTATTGTGGCTAACAAACCAGCTTACATGGAGTGACACCTTCAGCTACACAAAGGGCACACGTGTCAACTTACACAAGACAAATACCTCAAACACCACCTTGGTCAATGTGAATGCACATAGGGATATGGCCACAGTTCACATGGGCACGCCTGGGAGTAAAGGATCCAGCATATGTGTAACTAATCAAAACCACTGTCTCATACCTAGCTGCTGTACCTGTCACATCTTAATGCGTCATTACAACCTGGCACACATCCACCACACAATTACCACAGTCAGCGCTGGAATGACGAATGTGTTCATGAGCAGACATGAGAGGCAATGCTAAATAGATCATCATTCATTGAGACTAGCATCGCTGTGATTGTCACTGGACCTCAACACATTGACATGTGTACATATTGTACAGTCCAGAAGAAAACTGTCCTGCCTACACCAGCATCAAATCCATAAGTGACATGTGAGTGGGTACAGGCAAATCTATGTTACACACACACAAACATGGCATGTGTAGCCATCAGTGGAGTGAATTGAGCATTGGCATTTTGTGTACAATAATATGCCATTGAACATGTTGGCGGCACTGTGCACTGTTGATGTGTGACACATGGCCATTGCCATTGTATGGCACCCAAATCGCGGAAGCTACCGCCTGGCCCCGGCAGTGTGTCACCAGTACCCCCATTCACACAAGTGCGGTAGTGAGAGGCATGGAGACCTGGGAAAATTGCTGTTGGCATGCTCCGCCGCCTGAATGGCAGAGCCTCGTGTCAATGTATGGCACCCAAATTGTGGTAGCTACCGCCTGGCCCTGGCAGTGTGTCACCAGCACCCCCATTCACAGAAGTGCGGTAGTGAGAGGCATGGAGACATGGGGAAATGGTGGTTGGCATGCTCCGCCGCCTGAATGGGAGGGCCTTGTGTCAATGTATGGCCCCCAAAATGCGGAGAAATGGCAGTTGGCATGCTCCACCACTGAAATCACCCCGGGCCCCTGCGTTGTGTCACCGCCATGGAGCATGCCCATACAGCCAATGGGAGCCATGATTGCGGTGGCATGATGCAATTTTGAAGATCGTGGTAGGCGTGCTCCGCCACCGAGGAGGCGGTCATTGGATGCATTTGAAAGAGGCAGACCTGGACCACCAATTGCTACAGCTTGGCACCATTGGAACGACCCCAGGGGGCTATATATGTGTGGGAGTGAGCCTCACATTTCCACTGCTCCCAGAGCCTGCTGCCAGAGACCCCTCACCTGCTGCTGCCTCCAGGGACTGCTGCCTGAGACCCCTCACCTGCTGCTGCCTCCAGGGACTGCTGCCTGAGACCCCTCACCTGCTGCTGTCTCCGGGGACTGCTGCCTGAGACCTCTCACCTGCTGCTGACTCCAGGGACTGCTGCCTGAGAAACTTCATCACCCAATTCCACTGCTGTTGTCTCACATCCACAGTGATGGAAAGGACAGAGAAGATCCTTGCCAGTCCCTTTCACGAGCGAGGAGCTGGAGGTCCTGGTGGATGAGGTGCTCACACAGTACCCAAGGCTATATGGTGCCCCAAATGTCGTGGTAAGTCTTAAACAGTGATGGGGTAGGGCAGGGGGGCCACACATGTAGTTGGACTGATGCAGTTGGTGCCTTGGAGTGTGGGGTAGTGTCATGCACAGCCTGACATGCTGTCTCCAGTGGGAGGGTGTGTGTACCCAATGCCACAGCGTTCCCTCCCTGCACATGTATGTATGAGTGACCTGTGTTGTGTTGTCAGCCATACAGTGACACAGAAGGTTGTTCATGCTGTAGTCAGGACAGTGATTGCTTGGCTGGATGGCTGTGTGTGCCCCTGTAGTCCTTCTCAGTGTGAGCCCAGCTGGCCTGCACAGTCCCCGCCTACAAAGACAAGGACACCTCACTCAACTTACAGAGTATGACATCAGTCTTTTCACATTGCACTCCAACTATGGGTCATCTCAGCACTGTATTTTGCACACAACTGCCCTTGTGAATGGCATTTTGTAGTTGTGTGATCATGTCCCTCAATGTGACCACCATGAAACATTCAACTATTCACAGGACAGGGACATTGCTGGCTGTGCAGTCTTGGACACAGTGAGTCCACCCCCAAATACAGGTTGACATGTGATGTATGTGTTGCTCAAGCCAAAAATGGACTGGAGTGTGGGCAGGCTACATGAGTGTTTCAGTGCTGGCATCCGGCATGTGTGTGAGATGTGCAGGGACTGTGTTCCTCTTCACACCTGCATGCTTTAACATCAGCTTTTCCCATGCATGTGTCCCATGTGAGCTGTACTATAGTCTCTGATTGCCAATTTCGTTGGATATGTGATGATTTTGAATCTTGCTGCTATACTGATAGATGTCGGTACATGGCACTGTGTCACTGATCATTTCCCACTCTTGTCTCCCATGCCTGCAGCTCAAGGTACCCCAGCGTAAGGCCGTGTGGAGGGCCATGGGGGTCTCAAACCGACGGCGCACCCACTGCCACAAGAGATGGGATGGCATCAGCCGGCTGGCAAAGAATGTGGCGGAGATGACCTTTGAGCTGCTTCTTCGCACTGGGCGTCTGGCACGGCGGAGTATGACACCACTAATGGGGCGCATCTTGGCGGTGACATAGTCTAAGCTGGATGCACGTTTGAAGGAGCATCAGCAGCAAGCCAGGGGTGAGCATTTGGGGAGTCTGAATTTGGCTGGGAGTGGCTGCATGTGTACAGAGCCTGTGCCAGCGCTGGCCTCTGTGATGTTGGTAGTGTGATGCTGTGGCATGTAAGTGGCTACTGGCCTGGGTGCCTGTGGCATGCATTTGCTCTACCTGTACTTACAAAGGTGATTTGGATTCTGTACCTTCACATTACATTCTGAGTTGTGCTCTTCAGGTTTCTTCTGCATTGGTGTAGTCTTGGGAATCCCATGGGAGGAGCGGCAATGTGGCCAATCTGACTGTGCATACATCAATGCGTCCATTGCATGCACCCATATTGGGAAGGCCTACACATCTTACAGCAATGTGCAGCATTATATTGTCCCCAAGGTACGACATGGTGGGTGGCATGGTCTAATTTCCATTGAGGACTGTCATGTTGTAGTCTGAGTCTGTGTTGTCCACTCCTGTTCCATCCAGTTCTGTTATTGGCAACAAGTAGTGTGCCCCCATCATGTCCCTAGGTGTGCTCAGAACTAGTTTTGTGTCTGTTTGAACAGAGCCACAAGCAGGCTGTTGTGCTGTGTGGTCATCACATGGCTCACTCATGCCTGAGTATCCTTTTTCCACGCACTGCAATATTCTATGTAGTGTGATTGCATAGGGTGGTGTGCAACACGTGGATTTGGTCAACTTTTGTCATGCATTGCTTGCATATGTTTTTTCTGTTGCTGCCTCTGACCTGACCCTACATCTCTCTCTCCCATGCAGCATCACCTGTGGTTACGGAGGGACAGGAGATGGACACCAGTGGGGGGGAAACTAGCACCACAGCTGCCCAGGAGCCCAGTGACACAGATGTCACCAGAGCCTCAGAGGTGGACAGGAGTCTGCTGGAAGAGTCCCAGCCTGAGACGCAAAGCACCACATCATCCGATGCCAGCGGGGATGCATCCATGTTGGAGGGCACAGGGAACAGGGACTCTGCATCGACTTCCACCACACAGCAGCCATTGCCCACCCTCCCAGCCACTTCCTCTGGTGCTGCCCGTGTACACCTCAGTAAGAGGTCCTTCATCCCTGGCACCGCTGCCCCTGTCATCCCTGCTGCCATCAGTAATGAGTCTGTGGACCTTTTGCACCAGCTGTGTGTAGGCCAGACAGCTTTCCTCAATGCCTTCATTGACCACGACAAGAAATTGGCCCAGGTGGTTGCTTTCATGGAGGGCAAACATTCTGACGTGGGTGGGCTGCACCAGACAGTCCAGGCTTTGTCATCAACAGTGACATCTGCCGTGCAAAAGGCACATACTCACAGTCCAGCTCCAGTCCCTTTGTCCACGCCCCTGGCAGTGGCCATGTCTGACGATAGTGACCACGGTCCACATACATCAAAGTCACAATACAGCACACGGAGCACACAGCAGCAGCAACCCAAGCGGTCCTGGGCACAGACACCATCCCCACAGAAGACCAAAGCCACCCCAAAGCACAGGGAGAAAAGCCCATCAGGCAACACCAGTGGGCAAATAGCAAAGCAGCAGACCTCAGCACACATGCCTCAGTGGCATCCCCATCCAAGGACTCTCCTGCCCCTAAAGCATCGCGCAAAGATAATCGTACAGTGTCTGTGCCCACCAAGGACGTGGTTCATGCCAAGGGTACACCTGGGAAGGGCTCCAAGGCAGTATCACCAACCACCTCGATTCCCATTCCAAGCCCAGTGAAGCAGGGGCCGGAGGGCACTGTAGGGGTAACACCCAGTAAACAGGGGAAGGGGGAGGGGCAGAGGGGAAGCAAGGCAAAGCGTTCCGCTGGGTCCAGCACATCACCAGAGGGGCTGCCAGCGCCTGCACCTGCTGCAGCAGTGGTGGTGAGTGTGCCTGTTGTGCCCACACCACTTCCCATTGATCCAAAGTCAGGCAAACCATTTAGGAACCCCAAGAAGTGGAAGGGCACCCCTCCACAATCTCCCAGCCACACCGTGACTCCCGTCTGCATGACTCCACCTCCATGTGCCACTACACCACCTGGTCCAAGCAGCCCTCTGGCTTGCCAAGCCACTGATAGCTCTGCCTCAGCTGTTCCTCTCTCTCCCCGTCAAGTGCCCCAACAGTCCCAGAGACACAGCCAGCTCCCAGCATGCCTGACAGCCAAGTCTGAGTGTTAGTCACACTCACACACCATTGTCTCACACAGGTGGGCCTGTACTGCACATTGTTGCCCCCTGACTGTGTTGCTGACCATGGAAAGGCATTCCCCGTGCAGCTTCTCATGGACTCAGTCTGCACTTTGTCCTGCCCACTGGCCTTGTAGTTCAATGCTGTGTTGGACCCTTCCCTGTGCAGCTTCTCATGGACTCAGTCTGCACCCTGGAATTCCCACTGGCCCTGTTGCTCTTTGCTGTGTTGGACCCTTCCCTGTGCAGCTTCTCATGGACTCAGTCTGCACTTTGTCCTGGTCACTGGCCTTGTCGTTCATTGCTGTGTGCCCCCTGCCTGTGCAGCTTCTCATGGACTCAGTCTGCACTTTGTCCTGCCCACTGGCCTTGTCGTTCACTGCTGTGTGCCCCCTGCCTGTGCAGCTTCTCATGGACATGCTCTGCATCTTGTGCCTTGCTGTTCTCTTCTCATGGTACCTATCTGTGCAATATGTGAATAAAGACAGTTTCTCTCGTTGTCTATTTTGTCAGTGTCCTTACTGAATAAAGTTATTTTGCTGTGTGTAAATGGTTTACTGTGCCACATGGTCTGTGTGGCACTTCAACATGGTCAATGTTTGGGCTCACTAACTCTCTTTTTTTCAGGGGTGACAGGGTCTTCATTTCTTCTTGACCCAGATACTGTGGTGGCAATGGTGTAAATTTCGAGTGGTTAGAGGTAGTCATTTACTTGATTAATTCATATTGTACACATGTCAGGGGTGTCGCTGCCAGCACAGAGTGGGTTTCTGCACATAGTATTGCAGGCAGGCTGTCCAGGGTCATCATGTATGTGTTTTCTTCCTGTATATGTGCCCAGTGGTGTATGTGTGTGGTCCTCTTGTGATGGCCAGCCATCCTAGTTGTGCTCTTGGATGGCCAGGTAGTGTGCAGTGTGAAGAGGGTGAGTTTATGGGGAGTGTTGATGTGTGCATGCCTCTGCAATGTCAACTACACACATGTGTCACCCAGGAGTTGTGTGCCTGTTGTTTTGATTGTTCATCCCTGTGGATGTGGTTGTATGCCCATGTGTGAGTTGTATGTTGTGCACTGTGCAGTGTGTTGGTGTGTCCTTGCAGTTCTGTCTGACTCCTACTTGTTGTTTTTGTCACTTGTGAGCATGCAGAGAGTGTTACTGGCAAGTCAGTGTTGTGTTTTGTTGCACATCCATGTGTCTGGTGGCTGTTTGTGGGGACTGTGCAGACCTGCTCCTCCACACTGCCATTATGGTTGTGTTTTCGCATGCCTTGCTGTCACATGGTGCCTTCTTGCCTCCAGTGTGGCATGTTGTGTGTGTTGTCATGCCATCCCCTATCTGTGCTTCATCTGCCTACCCATTGTGGGTCTGCACTCCCTCTCTTTGTGTTATGGTACACTCCTGCCATGTCCCCTACTGACATGCAGTACACTTCACTTTGGTGTGAGCTGTCCCCTTGGTTCGTATGTGTGTGTGCCTCCCCATGACTTCATTTGTGCCACTGTGCTTTGTGGTGTAGTTCTTTGTCAGGGTCAATGTGTCACTCAGGGCATTTCCCCAATGGGTCATGAGTGATGTTCTGGTGCTGTTTGTCAGTCATGGTTGCTCTATGCAGTTCAACTGTGTGTGCTGCCCAGTCCTGTGGTCAAGTTGATTCCACCTTTGTGTCCCAGACTTGTGCATCTATGTTGTGTTGTATGTATGTGTGTTGTTTGTGTTTTTGCTTCACTTCCTGGGTGTGCTGTTGTCTTTGTGCTGTGCTGTATGGTGTTGTGTGGGTTGCTGTTCTGTCACTGATGTCTGTGTGTGTCTGGTATGCTTGGTGTGCACACACCGCTTGTTGTGCATGCAGTGCTGTGTGTGTATGTTGCCTTGTGATTGCCTGGTGTGCATCCCCTGATGTCGTGCTGTGTTTGCTATGCAATTGTTCTGCCTGTGCATCTGCTGTTTGTTTGCTGTGACTGTGTTGTTCTGTGATGGTGCACTTCTTGTGTGTGTTGTGGTATGTTGTCTGTGCATTGTTCCTGGGTGATGGCGTTGTGCACTCCTGTTGTGTCTGTGCTTCCATTGCCTTTCCCCAGTTTAGCTGCACAGGGCATGTCTGTTGTTGTTGTTGTGGCTCTGTGTGTGTTTCTGTTGGGCTATGTGTGTGTCTGTTGTATTTGTTTCCACATTTGTGGTGGCATCCCTGTGTGTGTGTGATGTCTGTGGCTGAGCCCAGGGTGTGTGGTTGTTTGTGTGTATTGTCTGTCAAGTATTGCCAGCCTTCAGTGTGTTTGGCACTGGTGTGGTGTGCTGCTGGTGTGAGGGGGTATGTGTGTAGACTCTTGCTGGTGTTTTTCAGTCCTGAGGTGTGTAGATGGACCCTGTGTGTAGTGCTGCTGGTGTGCTCTTGTGGGGTAGATGTATGTATGTGTGACTGTGCAGGCTGTGTGTCCATTTGGATGTTGATTCCTTGTATATGTTCATTTGTTGCTTATCCTCATTGATATTTCCCTGAGTGTGGTGTTGTGTGTGTTTCCCTGGCCCTGTGCTACTGTGCTGTATGTTGTGTGTTCCTGTGCAGCCACTCCTGCATTGTGTGTCTCCGTGATTGTTTGTTGTGTGGTGCAGGGTGTGTATTGCCCTGACTTGTTGTTGTGCATGGGGTGCACAGGAGGAGCACATGGCATGTGCCTTCATGGGGTGTGCTGGTGTGTGGTGGGAGTGGGTGTGTCCCTGTGATCTTTGTGCCCTGCCCATGCCTGGCAGTGGCCCTGCCTTCTGCATTGTGCGCATGTATTTGCTTGTGTTCGCCGCTGCGGTGACGTAACCGGGACATTGCTGCATGGTGGCAGTAGCAGTGGGTCCAGGATGTGGCGGGGTGACTTTGTGGCAGGTGGGTGATGTGTGGGTGCCCTTGTGGATGTGCCCCTGTTCCCCTAGGGTGTCTAATGTGGATTTGGACCCTGTGTCAGGCTTGTGTGTTGTGTTGTTGCGTATCTGCGGCGGCGTCCGCGGCGGTCCATGAGTTCCTGGTGATGTAGCAGGTACAGCACTGGAAAGACATGTAGAGCTGGGTCCATGGCGGTCGTGACCGGGACTCTGGTTTCGCGCTCCGCTGTCGAGCTTCTGCCGTCTCTGGTTGGGCGGTGTCTCCGTTGCGGTGTGTCTGCTTGCTTGAGTCATCCTAATTTGTGGAGCGGGGCAGACGTCATTCCGCACGGCAGTGAGTCTCCATTGGCTCCCACCGCCGCGGTGGCGGGCACACTTTGATGGCAGTGTGCGTCGCACCGCGGCGGTCGGATATTGGCCTATGTTTGTCCATACTAATTTGGCAGGCGTGATGCCCACTGCTGGCAGGCGGAAAAAGGCATTTTTTCGCACTGCCAACGCCGCGGTGGTCCCACCGCCCTACATCCTAATGGACCCCTTAGTGTTTTCCCTGAAATTTTGGTATGGATATTTATTTTGATGAATAATTCATTCCCAGCTGTATGTTCCTTTCTAACCCGAGTTTTTTTGTAATGATGAAGTCAATTTTAAAAGCATAATTTCTTTCTTTGAATTAAAAAAAAATGAAATTCAAAGAAAGAAATTAGTTGAAAGTGTCAGTGGTACCACAGCACCATTAGCAGCGAGTCCCCAGGGCCAGTGGAGCAGCGAATGCCCTGTCCGCGGCACTCAAGTCCTGATTCTGTTTGGAGAAGTCGGACTGCAAGCACTACATGTGGCAGCACCTGGCAGGTGCAGGCTCTCTCATCAAGCATTGCTGCTGGCTTTTCCCAACAAACAGAGGTGCTCCCAACCCCAAAGATGAGGTAAGTCACTACGTCCACATAGTTCAAGGACAATCAATCCTTCAGCTCCTGAATGGAACCCAATGAGGGTGCAACATCTCCTGCGGCAACCTTCACTATCTTGGGGGCGAGTGGTCAGTCTGCGGCAGGACTTAAACTTGAGTGGTTTGGTCACATCTGCAATCCTCTTTCTCTGCAATGACCCACACTTCCGGGAATGATGGTACTGTAAGTACCATCTGGCATACAGGGCTGCCACTGTATTTTCTGGGCTCTGGTGCATTTGCCCACACTATGGTAGCCCCTCCTGGCATATGGGGTTGCCGCTTAAGGTAGAAACAAGTCAAGAAACACTTGCAACTACAAATTCAACTGTGGCCACCCAGCATATGGAGTCACTGCAACGAGGCGGTGTGCCACTTCCCGAACGGCGCTCAATACACAGCTCAGGCCATGGCAGCCCTTTCCTGGCATACAGGGGTTGCTGGATTTCTCCTGCACACAGTCAACAACCTGATCAATGAACAGCCATTCCCTCATACCTCGCTGAGGAAATCCTCTCGGTAGGGCTCCCCAGTGGACCTCACCCTATCCAATGCTCTCCTCTTCCTCACAGGGCACAGTGATCAAGGCAAGCAGATGATCCTCATTTCCTTAGATAATGTCTCCTCACCCAGCAGCGAGTGGTGCAGATGTTGGCCCCAGCCTTGGTCACAGCCAGAAATCTTTCTGAGCTTCCCCTTCTCACACAACAGTCTGGCTGTTCGGCAGATGGCAAAGTTTGGGGTCTCAACCTTCACTCTTATAGTCTATTTCCAGACACCAAATGGGATTTAGGACCTGTGTCCCTGAAGTTTTATTTTGGAATTCTGCTTATTTTGAAGTGTACACATTTCTTTCACTTCTTTCCTCTTGAAAGGCTGTCTGTCACAGCTGGAAAGAGTCTGAAGCTTGTTGTCCCACAGCACAGGCCATGGGAGGGACTAGAGTTCACACGTTGATGTCAGCCACAGTGATATGTACATCAAAAGTTTAATCTGAAGCTCACAACCCACATTAGCTCCATTTCCATCCTGAGGTGCGTCCAGACCCCATCCTTGTGATCTATCACTAAATCAAAGAGAAACCTTTTGAAATGTAAAGGGGGGTCTCTGTTTCCCTTCCTCCAGTGTGTAGCCCACTCATCTCACAGGAGTGCAGCAATACACAAATCTGTCTGGGGATTCCCCTACCCCTCATATCTTTACCAGGTAGGCCTGGGCTTCCCATAATGGAACCCAGGGTCCTCCATGTAATGTGCCATTGCAGGCACACTTGCACTCAGTGTGCTTTCACAGCACATTTGCTCTCCAGTACTGGTACTTTCATGCATTGTGTCACTACAGACACACATACATTCAGCACACACGTGCAATCTGTGCACCCTGTTCAGTACTGTAGCTTTTTTATATTGTACAACTGAGTGCTATTTGCAAAGACACACACTTCCAGCACACACACACACACACACACACTCACCATGTGAGTTGTTCTCAACACTTCACCCTTCATATATTTGTCACGAGCCACTCACCTGAACACTGGGAAGTTCCAATGAGGTGACAATGGAATCTGACTCCCACAAAGGACCTGGAATGAGAGACATACAAAGAAACAGATCACACAGGCTCTGCACGTCTCTCAGGCACCGGACTGCCTTGGCTGGAGGGTGATGCTTTTGACCTCTGTAAAGAACAAGTTGTGTTAATTGTTAATATACAATTGTTAAGTGAGAACAGATATTCAGTAATTACTTTTGCTAACTGAATAATTGATTAGCCTTTTAAAACAGTCCTTGGGAATGCTTTGCTAGGAAATTTTAAAACAGCTCTAACCGAGGCTTTTGACAAAAACCTATGGGGCAGATCTATATCGGAGATGCGCCACTTTTACGCCGCCGTTGCGTCACTTTTGTGACGCAGCGGCGGTGTAAACCCTGCGCCACGTTGCGCCATATTTACATTGTGACGCATCTATGGAGATGCGTCACGATGTAAAGCCCTGCGCCACGTAAAACCTGCGTCAGGTTTCACGTGGGCGTGTCGACAGAGGGGGGGGGGCGTTCCGTCGCAGGAACGCCCCTGAAAAGTGACTCAGTCAAATCTATAAGATTTGACTGAGTCACTTTCCCAACGCTGATGCGCCAAAACCCTGCGCCTGCTTGAAGCAGGCGTAAGGCTTGACGCACCATGTTAGGGATAGGGTAGGTTGGAACAGTGCTGGAGTTGCGTCGCGCTTGCGACGCAACTGAAGCACTGCGCCAACCTTACGCCATCGGATGCGTCACGCATCTGTTTATTCCTGCGCCATGATGCGCCGCATTGTAAATGCGGCGCATCATGTGTGGCGCAAGGGTAAACTTGCGTGACGCATCATTCCTGGCGCATCCTTGCTGATTTGCAGGGATGCGCCAGGCAACATAAATCTGCCCCTATGTTTCTGATACAACAACTTAGAAATCGGCTTGTAGAGTAGAACTAAAAATCAGCAGGACAAGTTTCTTTTATGCACTTGCCTTGTCCAGATATCACTTTAATATTAGATTTACACACAAGCACTTTTTACGAACCAAATTGAGCAAGCTGGCAATGCACCTGAAGAGCTTTTTAAGTTTATTTGTGAGTTTACTCTCTTGCGTGCATCCCTCCTTAGTGTCACAGGATTTGTGTGATTCTCTTGCCACGTTTTTACAAGAGAAAATCTCACAGAATTATTTAAACTTTAAAACCCTGCCTACGATAGACCCTTGTGTTATCAGTAATATGGGAAACACGGGAGGAGCTGGGACACCCTCACTAATCCGTTTGAACCATTCTCTTTGGAGGAGGTCCAGCGGTCTCTAGGTTTGGCGAAATCAGGCTCCCCCCTGATATCTGCCCACCCAAAGTCATAACTTTACTATCTAAACATCAAGCTCCGGCCATTCAAGCTATATTCAATTATTCGGTGGAAATGGGCATTATTCCCTCTGAAGGGAAAGCTGCGCATGTTCTACCGATCCTAAAAAAAGCTAACTTGGATTCTATCATTTTATCGAATTACCCTCCAAAATTTCTTGCTGATTTTGGGTAAACTTATAGAAGCGCTAATTAACAACCACTTAACAGCCTACCTTGATAAGAATCAACTTCTGTACTCTTCGTAGTTTGGTTTTAGACCTGGCCATAGCATGGACACAGCCTTACTGACAGTCACAGATTCACTGAGACTCTCACTGGATGCATAAACCCCCTTCATGCTGCTGGATGTCTCCACAGCTTTTGATACAGTTTGCCATTCTAGGCTGAGGGAGAAACTGCGTGAGATAGACGTTCAGGAGACTGCGCTCAAATGGTTATACAACTTCTTCGATAACAGATTCTAAACAGTCACCCTCAGTTTCTATCCCTCCCGCAAGATCCATCTGGACAAGGGGGGACAACAGGGCTCATGCTTGAGCCCCACTCCACTTTATTTGATATATATATATGCAACGACAGTCCAGAATCTCCAAAGGGAGACAGTTGCTTCCCTCATCTCCCTTTCTCACCTTTCAGTACCATTAATATCATGGAAAATCCATTTCTTCGGAATGAAGGGGAGCGGGTCATGCCCCCTGCAAAATGTCCACAACAAAGATCCATGAAGGGGGCCCCAACCCTGCAGTGCGGCTTCTGCTTACGGGAATGGAGAGACCCGTTAAAGCACGACGTGCATGCAAGGAAGGAAACACAGAAGCCCGATGCTGGATACCATCAAAGCATTTATTTCTCTGGGAGAAGGCAGCAATTTAAAGTCCTTACGCGTTTCAGCAGATTGCCTTGATCACAGGTGAGTAGGATTGTTTGCAGTATTTAAACTGTTATGTCACGTGGCTGAACATTTTCCTGCAAATACCAGCATGCACCATTGTTGTTTCAGCTCTGTATTGTAGTGCGCATATGGATAAAGCTGAATAGCGTCATTACACCACAATTCCAAGTTCATATTTAAAAGTACATTTTTTCATATATATATGTATGTATGTATGTATATTACCTACTGGCGGTCGCCAGTAGGTAGTTAGAGTTAGGACCTATTTTCCATAGGAAATCCACAACATTCTATTCCCAATAAGTCTGGCGCTGGTTGATGAATCTTCACGAAATGTTCCAAACTTTTGGCCAGCTCCGTTCCGCTCCTATCCTGAAAGTTTCGTGGTGATTCGTCAAGCGGGGGCTGAGAAAAAAGGGGGGTGCCAAAACGCGTTTTCCCCATGCAATTTCCCATAGGACCTGTTGACGCAGCTACAGCCCGAACTGCTGAACGGAATTACACCAAATTTGGCAGAAAGGTAGACCTTGGTTCAGAGTCGTGCCTTTTGCTTAAATGGTGTAAATCCGTTCAGTAGTTCCTGAGAAAATCAAAAGTAAAATCACATATATATCTGGGCGGTGCCTAACCACACATCTCATCGTGAGATCTGATTGGCTGTCAGCACTTAAACCAAGAAGTGTTGGCAGCCATCTTGGGACCAATCTTTATGATAGCACCTCATTAAAAAGCATTGCAGTTAATAGAAGGTTTTAAGACTTTAGTTACATTATAAATCATTTTTTGATGGTACCATACTCATTGTAGGAATTGTGGTATGTTCTAATGATCTCACGATGAGATGTGTGGTTAGGCTCCGCCCAGATATATATGTGATTTTACTTTTGATTTTCTCAGGAACTACTGAATGGATTTACACCATTTAAGCAAAAGGCACGACTCTGAACCAAGGTCTACCTTTCTGCCAAATTTGGTGTAATTCCGTTCAGCAGTTCGGGCTGTAGCTGCGTCAACAGGTCCTACGGGAAATTGCATGGGGAAAACGCGTTTTGGCACCCCCCTTTTTTCTCAGCCCCAGCTTGACGAATCACCACGAAACTTTCAGGATAGGAGCGGAACTGATACATATATATATATATCTCTGAAGCTCGTAACACCTCGTAACTGCTTTGCGCATCAATGATGAGTGCAGACCTCCAATGGTGCTAATAATTAATAGACTTTATTTATCTTAGTCTTCTGCCATATATATATATATATATATGTATACATAATATGGCACCCCTTGCCAAGATCATTGAGCCTTTCGGTTTTGGAATCATATCTTACTTATGCTGAAGATACTCAGCTAACCTTCACTTTTGATTCTGATCTAGATTTAACAAAAGATTGCTTTAAGGGCATGCTAGCCATTTCGTGTTGAATGACAGACAATTACCTACAATTGAACACAGATAAGACTGGCATCCTACTGTTTGGCAAAGCTATCTCTCTGCATTCAAGTGAATGGTGGCCCTCTCAACTAGGATCTGCCCCATCTCCTAAACCATCAGTGAAGAACCTTGACATACAAATAGACCAGACTCTATCTATGAAAGATCACATTTCGACTACCACGGGCACATGCTACAATAACATGCACCTTCTACACAGAATATGTCCCTATCTTCTGATCTCTTCCAGAAGAACATTAGTCCAAGCTCTGTAGTGAGCAGGCTAGACCACATGAATGCTCTACTGGCTGCAGCTAATGAGACTGTTGCTGCTATACTACAGGTGGTGCAAAATACGGCATCCAGACGTATCCTTAATCTTCTGTTGGTTCCCCTGTCAGCCCCTTCATTGAGAACCAGTGAGAAAAAGGAGCATTTTCAAGATATGCTGTCTCACTTATAAGACCTTAGAGGGAAATGGCCCTAGGTGTCTTCAACAAAGAGTTAAAGCTTATGCTCCCACCAGAAGTCTATAATCTAAGGATAAAGCCATGTTGTGTGTCCCCCACATCTGTTTGGTTAGATATGGGGGGAGATCCTTTTCCTGCCTGGCTCTTGTCTATTGGAATAAGATACCTGAGCATTTCTGTATCTGTCAGCACTCTTGCCAATTTAGGAAATTATTGAAAGCCTCCCTCTTCCAATAGCGACCTCCTCTGGTAGATACTGCCTGTTACTGTCTTGTGGTGCTGAGATGCCTATATGTGATTCGAGCGCTATATCAAATGTAATTAACATAACATGTCATTGCCAAATGTGAACCAGGGTTCTCTTAGCTGATTTACTAAAAGGTTCAGCCTTGGTCCAAACCAAATTTGGGTCTCGTTGAATCAAGAGTGCTTTATATTGTCAAATAAACAGTCTTAAAAAATCATTAATGGAGTTTTGTCTATCGACCATAAAGATGGCTTTTTCAAAATGAATTTGAGAGATAAGCGCTTCCAGGAGACTATATGCAAGACGCAATACACTTGTGTCCGTTTATCTATCTGTTTCTTACAATTTAATTACGATTATCCAAAACTCATGAACTGTTCTTTTGTGCCTTTCGTTGCAATGTTTCAAACTCTTGCGCTGTTCTTTTTGCATCGCCCTTTAAAAAAGAATTGGTTTACCTGAACGTCGGTTGAGATCTGAGAATCAAGTGGTGGTTCTGTGGTGAGTTATTCTTGATTTTTCTTTCCTCCTTTGTCTTTGTCTGTAATAAGTTTGAGTCAGCATGGGTACAAGAAGCGCAGCTAGGAGAAGATCTGAGTAGTTACCATGGGGGCCTGGAAGATGCCGAGCTGGGCCGGGCATCAAGCAAGATGACAGGAGTTGCTGCGATGAGAAGAGCTGGAGCTGCTATAAGAAGGTGATCATGATTCGAAGCAGGAGAAGTCCGGAGTTCAGGTGAATGAATATGAGTGACAAGGCCAAACGCTCATTCCAGAGCCTGTGGGGTTTAAAATGATAGTAGGTGCAAAGTGTGGTGCTGAGTCATCAAAAATTAGATTGGGGTCATCAGGAAACAATATTTACCAATCAGTGAGTCATCCGCAATTACCAGCAGCAAACAATGCAGCAAACAATGAGTCCTCAGTAATTACCAGCAGAGAAATAAACAGTGAGCCATCAACAAAATTTGGCAGGAAACAATCAGTGAGTCATTAGCATTTAGTGGCAGGAAACAATCAGTGATTCTCAGCAATTAATGGCAGGAAACAATTAGTGAGTCATCAGCAATCACTGCCAGTGTAGGGAATCAGTGGCCTTCAATAACACCTGTAAATACATGAATGTTTCATGAGAACTTTTTCTTTATTCAAAGGTCAAGAGCCATCCTAGGGGCAACAAAAGCACTAGTGAACAAAAAACACAGACCGAGTTGCGTGTACACTACCATTGCAATTAGAGAATTCCTACTCCAAGTAATGTCTTAATAGGGGAGGGGCTCAAACAAGGGGCAATGACAGGAATGAACGGTGGAACAGGACTACTGGGTCATGGCAGTCACCCCTCCCAAAGGGCACCTGATAGGGCGGGGCTTTGTGGGATGTAAGGCATGAAATCATTTTATTAAATGAGGGGCGTGAACAAAAGACGTGGGCTCCCAAGAGTTTTCCAAAGCCTCATATCCTTTCCAAGCAATCAAATAATATGAATGTCCCTGTATCTTTTTGCATCAAGAACACAGTGTACTTCATATTCAAGATCACCCTACATTGATATTGCAGGAGGAGGGGAATCAGTTTGAGTATCAGGGTTATGAGGTTTTTAAAGGGAAACATGGAATAATGGATGGATAGTATATTCGGGGGTAAATCCAACTTCACAGAAACTGGGTTAAGTATTTTAAGGAAGGGAAATGGGTCAATAAATTTAGGTTGTAATTTTGGTGATCCTTCCATCTTAATATTTTGTGTTGATAACCAGACTAAATCCCCTACCTTGAATGGAGGGGTACAATATGATGTTTCTCTGCCTGAAATTTCATAGCCCGCTTAGCTTTTGTTAACCAATGTTTAGCATCTTCTTGGATCTTTTGTAGAGTCTGGAGGTGCTCTGTAACAGCAGGAACTAAAGATGTGTCTGAGATGATCGTTAGTGCATCTACATGGCTCCCCTAGCCACCATCGTCGGACAGCACGGACTCAGCATTGTATCCTATGCCGACGACACCCAGCTCATCCTCTCCCTCACCAAGGACCCCATCACCACCAGGAAGGTATGAAGGATGTTGCATCATGGATGAGCAGCAGCTGCATAAAACTCAACTCGAAGAAGACAAAGGTCCTCGTCCTCGGACCCTCCCCCTCTGCATGGGTCAACACCCAGTGGCCACCGTCCTCGGGCAGCCCTTCCACACCCACGGACCATGCCCGAAACCTCGGCATCATACTCGATTCCTCCCTCTCCATGACCCGACGGATCAACCCCGTCACCTCCAGCTGCTTTAACACCCTCAGCATCCTCCGGAAGACCTCCAAATGGATCCCCCGAATCAAGAAAGGCCATCACCCACGCACTCGTAACCAGCAGACTGGACCACAGAAACACCCTCTATGCCGGGATCAACAAGTCTCTGCTCCACAAACTCCAGACCATACAGAACACCGCAGCCAGATTGGTCCTCGGCTTCCCTCGACATGAAAACGTCACCCAACACCAGCGGAACCTCCACTGGCTTCCCGTTGAGAAGAGAGTTACCTTCAAGATACTCACCCACGCCTACAAATGCCTCCACAATTCCTGACCCCAATACCTCAATGAGAGAATGTCCTTTCATGTACCCAAGAGAAACCTCCAATCCGCCGACCTCGCCCTCACCGAAACCCCACACATTCACAGAGCCAGAACAGGTGGAAGAGATTTATCCTACATCGCAGCCAAGACCTGGAACAAGCTCCCGATCAACATCAGACGTGCCCCCTCACTGAACATTTTCAGGAAGGCTCTCAAGACCTGGCTCTGCGACTGAGCGGAGCTGCCCTCCTCCGAGCACCTTGAGACCCTCACGGGTGAGTAGGGAGCTTACAATTCCCCTTATTGATTGATTGATAGTGCCCTAGGGTTAGAACCAGTAAGGAAATAAAAGGCTGAGCAGTGTGTGGCTGAGTGTACTCTGTTAATGTAGACAAATTCAGCCAGAGGGAGGACTACCTCCCATTGACAGTTGTTGGAGGCTAAAAGGCAAATAGGGTTTGTTCCAAAGATTAATTCACCCTTTCAGTTTGTTCATCAGATTCGGGATGGTAGACTGAATAGAGGGCAACGTCAATCTTTAAGAGTTTGTAAAGTGCTTTCCACAATTGAGAAGTGAATTGTACGCATCGGTCGGCGATAACATTGGTGGGAAATCCATGCAGTTTAACGAGGTTTTGAAGTAAAAGGGTACTGAATTTGTCTGCCGTTGGTTATTTGGTCTGGGGAATAAAGTGTGCCTTTTTTTAAAATCTGATCAACAACCATCAAAATAGTGGTGTACCCATAAGAAGGTGGTAGGTCTGTGTTGAAATCTATGCATATTCTGTGCCAGGGATGTGGTGGTATGGGAATTGGCAATAAAGGACCCACTGGTGTCTGATGTGTGGATTTGGTTTATGCACAAGTAGGACATGCAGTTTTATAATTTATCACATCCTTATGCATTGATTCCCAACAAAATTCTTTTTGACAGTTTCCCAATGTCTTGTAGATGCCAAGATGACCCGCTAAAGTGAAATCATGAGTCCATTGTAAGACTTGTTCTCTGAGTTTTTGAGTTGGCAGATATAGACATCCCTTATGATAGGGAAGACATCTGAGAAGAAATTAGTATCTAAGGTGGTTGCTATGATTTTATCAGCAGGTATTATTTCAGGAGACTGTTGGTCGGTTTTGGATGCAGGAGTGTGACCTAATCTGAAGAGGTTGCTGGATTGCAATTGTTTTGTTCCAGGGAAGTATGTGATAATGAAGTCAAATTTGCTAAAGGCAACCAGCACATTTGTCACAGGTTAGAGCTTTCGCTGAAATAAACAATTGCAAATTCTTATGGTCAATAAAAATGATGACAGTATGTTTTGCCCACATCAAAGGATGATATAATTCCTCAAAAACTCGTTTAATTGCCAATAATTTCCTCTCGGCCACTGTATAATTTTGCTCTGCTGGTAGAAACTTTTTTGAGTGGAAGGCTACTGGGTGTAACTGACCATCTTTTGAACATTTTTGAGACAATACTTCCCTATGGCCACCTGGGAACCGTCTGCTTCAACAAAGAAGGGTTGGTATGGGCCAGTCTTTTGTAAGACGGGAGATGTGTGGAACTTTTCCTTCAATTGTTTAAATGCTTGAGCTGCTGCAGGAGTCCAGATGAAAGGCTGTCCCTTTTTTAGCAAGCGAGTGATGGGGCAACAGTCTCAGAGTAGTCATGAATAAAGTGACAATAAAAATAGGCAAAACCTACGACTCGCCTCACTTCTTTAACAGTTGTAGGCTCCGGCCATTCTAAAATAGTGTTCACCTTTCTGGGAACCATACTGATCCCTGTTGGGGAAAGAAGGGAACAAGAAATTGTACTGTGTGAGTGTGAAAAGTGCACTTCTCTAGTTTGACAAATAAGGAATTCTCTCAAAGTCTTTGAAGGACAGCACGAACATGTTAGATATCTTCTTTCTCAGTCTTAGAATAAATGAGCATATTGACAATGTTGATGGCTACACATACATCCATGAATTCTCTGAGAAATTAATTATTATAAAATTGGAAATCCACTGGGGCTTTACACAGGCAAAAGGGCATAACAGTGTATTCAAACAGCCTGAACTTCGTTTGGAATGCCATTTTACATTCATTACCCTCTTTGACCCGTATTAGATGGTACCCCCCATGGAGGTCTAGCTTAGTGTATATAGTTGAGTGTCTTATCTGGTCTAACAACATGGGAATAAGTGGAAAAGGTTATTTGTTTTTATTGTGGCTTTGCTTACCATCCCATAATCGATACAAGCTCATAACTCTCCAGACTTTTTAAGCACAAAAAAAGAGGGATTGGAGATATTGAAGGTCGAATAAAGCTAAATTGTGAGAGCTCATCTAAGTCTTTTTTCAGGTATGGGGTCTCAGGTTCCGTGAGTATATAGACCCGACTGCAGGGCACTGTAGCTCCGGGGATAAAATCTATGCTACAATCAAAAGATCGGTAGGGTGGTAGCCTTTCAAGGGTCAAAGACATCACGTAATCCTGATAGACACTTGGCAATTCTGGTGTTGTGTCAGATTATGAGGTTGCTGTACAATGTAGAGGTGAAACCCAAACTACTGTGGCTTCTTGGTAGCAAGTACTTCGCAATATGAGGAATCCAAAGTCACAGTTTGAAGTAACCAGCCAATCTTAGGGTTATTGCAAGACAACCAGGGTACTCACATGATATCACCAAAAGTTGGAGTGTCAATAAGATCAAAACTAAGCTTTTCAGTGTAATCATTATCACAGAGTAAGGTTCAAGGCACAGTTTGTAATAAGTTAAGAAGATAGTTCTTCCCAATCTGCTGTTTGCATTGGCTGAGGTTCAGCTTTGGAAACTTTAGAAGTTCCAAGTTTTCTCAGCTAGTGTCTGGTCAAAAAAGTTACTGGTGGCTCTAGAATCAAGTAGCATACATAGAACTTGTCTCCGCTGTGTGTCTAAAATTAGGGTAACTTGGATGGTAAGGTGACATGGTATTTGGGGTACTGTGTTGGCTAAATTGTGGGCGATCTGTGGCTCAGGTAATCTCGACAACACGATCTCCATCCCAGTTGGGAACGTTTGTTTTCCTGCTTTTCCGCGACTTGAAGGCTTGCTATAGTATTAGATCTTTTGAGCCAAGCGGAACAGTCTCGGGCAAAGTGCCCTGCTTTTCCACAATAGAGACACAAATTCATTTTGCGTCTTTGGTCTCTTTCTTCTGCCTACAAAGGTCCCTTGGTATTGCCTGTTTGCATTGGTTCTGGTTCCTTAGGTTTTGGCCTCAGGTTCGCTCGGACTTGAACAAAACTACCCTTGGCTCAGTATGTTACATCTCCCCCGTACATTCTCCCAAGCAATGATCAAGTCTAACTACAAAATCAACAAATTCCGAATAAGCTTCGGCAAGGTTGAACAGTATGAGATAATGCATCTTTAAAGTCATCTTGCAACCCTCGATAGAAGAGGGACATCCTCTTCTCCTCTGGCCATCTGGTTTCGGCAAGAAGCCGATTACAAGTAGTGATGTATGTGAGTAAATATTTTGACCCTTGCCGCAGATTTAAGAGTTCATTATCGCTTGATTGCACAAAAACGTGTTTCGAGAAAATACGGGTCACTGATGTTTTAAGGCTTGCTATATTGGGTCATTTTCCTTAATAAGTGGGATTGAACAATTGGCCACTACACTGTCTAAGCAGGATATGGCAAAAGCTTCCTTAGTTGCATCAGAAGGGAAGGCCTGGAGTTTACATAAAAAATGCAATTGATACTGACTGATGAAAACTGCATATTTAGAGTTTTCCCCAAAGCAATGTTCCGGGGTGCTAAAGGAACAAGATTAGCCATGGCTGCCGAGATCTGAAATGGAGTGGTGGAATCTTGGTTTGCTCTTGTAGGCACATATGTTTTGTCATGGATCCCTACATTGTCATGAAAGTGGGCACTTGACTCTAAAGAGGTGTCCCAGGGATTACTACTTGACTTATTTCTTTCCAGTTCTTGTCGTAGCTCCACATACTCTCCCCTAATTTTCTAGACTTCTATCTGTAACTCCTGCAGTACCCTAGTGACATCCATGTCTCCTGCTTGATCTGCGGCTAGGGCCTGGACCAGGTCTTGTGTGTCAATATGGTTGCGGTCCATGTAACCCAAAAGGAACGTTCAGGTTTAGCTGGCTTGGCCTTTTGTCATGAGCCACTGACCTGAACACGGGGACGTTCCGATGGCACGACAATAGAAGCAGACTCCCGCTAAGGACCTTTACTTGGTAGCAATGAATGGTATTCACACTTCCCCAGTGAAAGTTCCCAAGGGAAGGGGGAATGGGAATGAGAGACAAATGAAAAAACAGATCGCACAGGCTCTGCACGTCTCTCGGAACACTGAACTGCCTTGGCTGGAAGGTGATGTTCTTGACCTCTGTAAAGAACAAGAAATGTTAAAACACAGTTGTTAAGCGAAAACAGAAACTGAGTAATTACTTTTGCAAACTGGATAATTGATTACTCTTTTAAAACAGTCCTTGGTGGTGTCATTGTCAAATGTGAAACAGAGTTCGTTTAGATGATTAAGTAAAAGGTTCAGCCTTGTTCCAAATCAAACTTTTATTTACTATGAAACTTTCTTAACAAATCCTTAGATGAAGTTTTGTCTATTGAGCATAAAGAAATCTTTTTCAAAACTGAAAGATAAAAGCTTCCATGATGCAAGACTTGATACACTTGTGTTAATTTTTCTATCTGTTTCTTACAATTTAATTATGATTCCCAAAACTCATGAACTGACCTTTTGTGCTTTTCATTGCAATGTTTCAAACTCTTCAATGTTCTTATTGCACCTGCCTTTAGAAAAATAAGTGATTTACCTGAATGTTGGTTGAGATCTGATCATCAGGTGGCGGCTACATGGTGATTTATTCTTGTTTTTTCTTTCCTCCTTTCTCTTTATCTGTAGGAAGATTGAGTCAGCGTGGGGGCGAGCAGTTCAGCTGGAAGAAGACCAAGTGGTTGCCATGGGGGCCTGGAAGACGCCATGCCGGGTGACAAGCAAGACAGGTGAAGTTCAGAGCTTAAGTGATGGCTTTGAGTGATGAGGTCAAGTGCTTGTTCCAGGGCCTGGGAAGTTAAATTGATAGTAGATGCGAAGTGTGGTGTTGTTGAGTCATCAAAAATTAGATTGGGGCTGGCAGGAACCAATCACTGAGTCATCAGTAATTACCAATCAGTGAGTCATCCATAATTATGAGCTGGAAACAATTAGTAAGTCATAAGCAATTACTGCCAGTGTAGGGAATCAGTGGGTGGTACATTAACACGTGTAAATGCATGAATGTCTTATAAGAACTTGTTCTTTTTTTCAAAGGTCAAGAGCCATCGTAGGGGCGGCAAAAACACTAGTGAAAAAAAACAACACAGACCTATTTGTGTGTACACTACCCTTGCTATTACAGAATTGCTACTCCAAGTAATGTCTTAATAAGGGAGGGGGCCATACTAGGAACAATGACAGGAGCGAGCAGTGGAACAGGACAACTGGGTCATGACAGTATTGTACTTCTCACAAGTGCACATACATTCAGCACCAGCATTCATTCCACATGCACTGCTCAGCGCTACATCTATCATGTAATGTATTCCTCACAGGCATACACACACCCAGTACATACACGAACCGCAAATATACAGCCCAGTTCCGCTCTACCTCTGTACTGTATCTTTCCCAGGCACACATACATCTAGTGCAGTCACTACTCATGTACTAAGCAACACTCTACGTTTACCTGATGTAAGGCAAGCGTGTGTTAAGCACACAGCAGCAGAACATTAAAAAGGCCTCGCTCCAGTGGCACAGGATATAAAGGACCTGTTCACTTCTACTGATCGTTACACAGTATGCTACAACACTTGCGCTGCTTAACTCTTGGTGAAGGTGGTAGCCTTTCACCACTATTAGGGTTACACTATGTCACCCCTCTGGGTCCAAAAGACTGCAATTTGTGAGCTAGGCCTAGGTTATGCTGCGCATGCATGATCCATGTTTGCCCATGACAAAAAGTCAGCAATAGGGATCCAGACAACAGTACAGTTAGGCACTCAAGGCAGGGGCATATGTCCTTTACCATGCAGAAGGCCTTTCTGCCCCAACATATCAGTTGTTCTCCATCCATTTACATCATAATGATTCATAGGTTTTCTTCGGGCTGACACGTATTTCTCTCTGTTGTGGTATGCAAACCATGGGCATTCTTAAGTTTGTGGGGTTTTGACCATAAGGATGTAAAAATAAAAATGTTGCAATATGTTATGTTATATTATGTCATGATAGGGCTTCTAGTCCCACATATATCTGTACCAATGATGATGTTCTAACTCGAATTGGAATGTATTTTCATCCACACATGTTGGTGTAGTGTGCCCCTCAGTGTGGCAATAGCCATGTAAAACAACCTTGTGTATCCCATGAAACAGGACCAGGAGAAACAGAAAGAAGGAGAGGAAGGGTTGGTGGGAGGCCTGGCTCAATTGTCCTCTGAAGGGGGCAATCATCCAAAATCTTCTCTACACAACTCATACCAGTAAAAAGATGTTGGTGCTCAACTGATAGCAATGATAATGACAGATGCACTAAGGCTATTAAGATCAGCTTTCACTCAGATATATTTAAATGTTTCATTAGCATTTACAATCATTTTAAAAACAATAAACACAAAGTGACCCAATTTTCATCAGGTCAGTGGTCTTATTTTAGAAGTGGTCAGTAGGTATCACCCCAGTCTTATTTCTGCACTCCATATAATTTTGCTACCAGTGAGGGACTGATCAAAAGGACAGTAAGGTCCAACACTTGAGATTATTGTGTCAAATCAATATGTGTGCAGCCCACTTAGTGAATTCTAGAGGTGTACCAATTCCTGTTCTTTTAAACTCCAAAGAACTCAGTCGAGCCTCAGGCTTCAAGATCAATATCCACAAAACACAGGATCTGAGCTTGACTCTCCCCAAGGCAGAGCAAAAGGCCTTGGCAGCACAGTTCCCGTTTATGTGGGCGGCAGAGGGCGGCTAGTACCAGGGCATGCAATTGTACCCCACTCTAGATAGGATAGCCCAAGTGAACTATGTTAATCTCTTAGCAGAGGTCAGGGGTGAACTCTCGAAATGGAAGAGGCATGCTATGTCCTGGCTGAGAAGACTGGCAGCCATTAAAATGACCATACTTTCGCACATCCTATACGTGATGCAGACACTGCCGTGACGTCCACCACCCACTATGCTGGCAAAGCTGCAATGCCTTATTGATAACTTCATCCGGGGAGGTAAGAAGGCGAGAATGGCCCATTGCCAGACATATTTGAAGCAGGAAGATGGGGGACTGGGTGTCCCGCATTTGGATCGCTACTTCCAGGTGACACAACTTAGATGTATGCTCGAGTGGTACAAATTGGAGTCGGAGAAGCATTGGTGCTTCATACACCGCTTGATAGTGGGCATGAACATCTGGAAGGTCCCATGACTTCCCCGACAGCACCAACCCAGAGGGGTATATATGTTCCCAGTCCTGAGAGCCACCCTGGGAGTGTAGGATAGGGTATAGGAGTCATGTAACCTCTCAACCCCTATGTCCCCCTGTCCCCCTTTATAGGAAACCCAGACTTCCCCCCAGCAACCACAGGTAATGGTTTCTCTATTGGCAGAAGGCCAATTGCAAATGCGTTGGGGATCTCTTCGTTGAGAAGGGAGTGATGGACTTTGCTAGCCTCATCACAGGTTTTGGGATCCCAAGGAACGCATATTGGCAATATTTGGCCCTTCACCACTGGGTGATCCAGCCACAAGTGTGCCCCCAAGCAGATCGCTCCAAGACCAAATTTGAGCGGTGGTACATTACAACAACATCCGATAAGCAGTTAATGTTGGACATATACTCTATTCCTAAATACCCTTAAGGAGCATAGTAAGTCTCCTGAGCAGCGTAGGTGGGAGGCAGAATTGGAGTATGAGTTGTCCCCCAAGGAATGGCAAGATATCATATATAGAGCCAGAGCTCCCTCCAGCAGTACTGCAGGCAAATAAATGTTTTTAAAAATTATGCATTACTGGTATTATATGCCGGAGAGGCTAGCCAGATGGAAACCAGGAGAGAATGGGCAATGTTGGGGTCAATGTGGTCATGCGAGCACGCTTACACATATTCTATGGTCATGTCCAAAGATACAGGGTAACTGGGATACAATCCTCCAAGAGATAGATAGCATATACCACACTGACCTACCTAAACTCCCCTCCTTCATATTATTAGGGCTCCCCAATGCCTTGATGTACCCTGTTAGATATTGCCGTGGCAGAGCAATCACCCTGGCTCTGGGAACTGCCAAGCAGGCGCTGCTGGCTAGGTGGGGAACTGAGGAGATACTTTCCCAACTAGGCTAGTTTTATAAGTTATGGGAAACACTGGGGATGGAGAAGATTACAGCCGGTTTCACACGTTCCCTCCCTACGATTGACAAAACATGGGGCACCACCATAGAGTTTTTGTCCACCGAATTCACAGAACTCACATGCCCAAGATATCTCCGAGAGCTCCAGCTTACTAAAGCTCCCCCCACGGACGAATTAAAGTTGCTGACCCTGGCAGCCCCAGGGGCTCTCATGGTGCCCGCTCGACTCACTATACACAACCTAAAGATGGTAGGCATATCTCCCTCCCCCTCTCTCTTCTATTTCTCTTTCTCTATAGTCTTTACTCCAGTAAATGCAACTGAACACCACCGGCCGGTGCTTGTAGGTGGCGGCTAATGTTACACTTGTCTTTACAAAATAATAGAAGATTTAAACCATAAACTCCAAAGAACACCTTGCTCTGTGCTGAAAATAGGATGAGAATATCATGTAATGATTATTTAATCATTCTTACACATCTCATGACATACGGTAATTACTTTGTTTCATACAATACCCTACCAGAATAATGAGAAGCCTTGTTTCACAGGGGGGAAATCAATACTCCGGGAACCCCTGTTAAATGGCAAAAAATATGAGACACAAATAAATATTCTCAAAGGTTCATTGCGCATATTTTTATCATAGCACAGTATATCTAGAAAGTATATTTCACTCCAAGCTGCCGCTTTGTTCATGACATATTGCGCAACTACATTTGCTTTTACAAATGTCAGCATAGAGTATTTGATCCATATGAAAATATTTTGGCCATAATATAAATCTTGTGTTGTAGGCAGCCACTGCTATCTGAACACGTGCTGGTAGTAAACATATACTCAACAAAGCCCTCTTTATGTCCCTGAGAAAATGGAAGCAGCTTGCACCTAAAGTCACGGTCTTTCACCTGAATGTTAGAGTCTGCATTCCTGAAAGCAGAAACCTTTAACCATAAATCTTACCGAATGAGGCACAAGATCAAAAACTATTAAGGCCACTGTTGAAACTCAAGTCTCACTTGTAACAAAAATAAAACATGCTATTTTAGCACCGATTAATCTCCCAAAAAAGACAGAATGCAAAGATAGTACAAACAAATGGAGACAGACGCTGTGAAGCCTCACTAATCCAAACAAGCATTAGCATAGCCAATAGGTCCCGCCTGTGGGACATTATAAGTGTTTAGCCATTCAACAGTTGATGTTGCACCAAAGATATTGTGGTACATAATTAAATACTTATAAGGTCCCAAAGGCGAGACCTATTGGCTATGCCAATGCTTGTTCTGTATACTTTATGCCTTTTATTTATGTTTTAAAAACGAAAACAAGAATAAAAATTATTATCATTTGCAAGGTCAATAGCTGAAACTCGCTTAAATGCGAGACCTATTGCATTGCAAATGCTTGTTTTTGTTTCCTCCCACTACAAACCAAAACACATTGTTAAAAGACATTGTCATTTACGACGCCAGTAGCTCTAAATCTCAGAACTGTGAGACCAATTTGCTTTGGAAATGCTTGTTTAATTTGCCCATGCTAGCCACTATGTACAGTAATGTCCAGGGCTTAGGTCAATCGTTGGTGCAACTGAATAAACTAACCTCGGGGTTGGTCTTGAACAGGATTAGACCGCGGCACCATAATAAAAGTGACCCAATAACAGAATGAGACAGCTGCCAAGAGTTTCCCTCGTTTGCAAATCAGGGCAGGTTTAAACTTGTAAAGAAGTTGATAAGTGTTTTGCAAAGCGTTGGAGACTGCAAGAATTTGCCCTTTCTGCAGACTATATTTGTAGTAATATCAGTGTTATCGTTTACAACCCAGCCCAGCAATATAACCCAGCCAACCACATGCTAACCTCTGAGAAGAGCCCTTTGGGTAGTGTCAGGCTGCTCAGTAGGTTAGTCTGAGGCTGCTACCCACGGTAATGCACCCTTTTCCAGCAAGAAGGGATGAGAAGTGCGTTAAGTGCACACCCTGCTCTTGACTCACACCCTGGACCTCCTCAAGTGCGTGCAAGTTCAGGTAGTGGCACCCGCTCCCACCGAAGGCACACCCCTTGTTTATAGTGGGTTCTATCACTGCAGACACCACATGTGTCGATGTACATACATGCCAGCTGTCCCCCCCTCCCTCCTGAAACCTGTAGAAAGCGCCAGGGGGGGTCTAAAAGAGGAGAGCAGCACTCTGCAGAAGAAAGCAATGCTCCGGTGTTCCATCGGCGTCATTGAAATGTGAGCGCTATATGCAGAAAATACTCTCTGGTGTTCGTTTGTGAGGGAGGAGGGGGCACGGGGTCAGAGGTCAGGGCATGGGTGCAGCCTGCCCTCTAGTCCCTAAGCTCCCGAGAGCTCAAACTTAGCTGCTAGTTTTCTGTGGTATTTAGGGAATTATCTCAAAGCGTGCCGAACGTGTTTTTGGGGTTTTCCTTGCCAGACAGAACAGATCACTGCTTGGAGACAGAGTCGTGGGGAGGGGTGGGGCTGAGTGCCTTTTGACTGTCAACCTCTGAAAATCATACACAGAGGGAAGTGAGACCAAATTCATTCATATGGTCTTGCCTTTCTTCCACCACGCTCTACTTTAAGGGCTATTTTGTGTGCAATTTTACGTTTCTTTTTGTACGTAAGTAATCTGAAAGTAAAGTATATAAAAAGAGGCTGTTTCCCTGTAAAAGGTATGTTTTTTTTCTCCGTTCCTTTAAAACTGACACTGTTTATTGTCAGGGTGCTCAGGGAATGCAGCACAGGCAATCCCTTGCTTGTAAAGTTGTGCCTGGAACTTGGAAACAAAAGCCACGTGCTGATGCTATCGCTTTTATGCTAGCCCTATAAACACGCAGCAAACTAAGCTTGAACCATTTCTTCCTTTCACCAAGGGGGAAAGTATTTGTTCCAAAAAAGATTACGTTTGCGTCGAAAATAAGGAGCTTGAGTTGTTTTTGTTTCGTGCTAGGAGTTATACGGCTGAAGATGTAGCAGTGTGACACATTGGGAAGATGGCCTTCTTATTTTTACATATTGTGTGCCTTGTGATCTACAGCATGCCAGTTTGCGGATATGTTATATCATGTTATGGTGTCAGTGTTTGTGTAGCGCTTTCCTGTCATGTGTAAGACCTCACAGCACACGTACTCAAGACAAGCGTGGCAGCGCGTGCTAGGTCGGCGGCGAAAGTGAAAGCACCACGCTTGGAGCAAAAGTGCACCAGGGCCAGCGCACCTGCCATCTGTTTCCAATTAACGCGAGCACTGTAATTGGATACAGATGGCGCTACTGCTTGCTCCCGAGCTCCCTAGGCCAGGGGAGAGAGAAGGCGGGACATGCACCCGCCTTTGGCCAATTGGGTGCTGTCTTTCTTAGAAAGACGCACGCAAGGGCCAATAGCGTGTGATAAAAAAAAACACATGCGTGGTCCGAGTTAGAAGTCCTCACTAGAAGCCTCGCAGAGCGGCGCATGCGCGCTGGCTCAGGCAAGACCTAAAAATGAACGGGCAAAATGAGTGAGGATTATTTGGTGTTTGAACACCCTTACCACACCGGCATGAACTCCTGATGTCTGATTCAAACAGTCTGCAGGACATGCTTATTTCTCCTGAAATAATCGGCCCCGAGATGAGAATGGAAGTGACCTATAAAGTCCCTCCTGTTTCAACTTCACAACAGTAATTCCTATGGACCACACACTTGCTAGTCCTCGTGGGAAATGTAGTTGTTACTCTTTTTATTGCTTCTTATGAAGTTTGAAGAGCCCACTACCCAACTAAGCGTTGAAAGAGGTTTCTGTATAATACCAGAAGGTTGTTATCTTCCTGACTGCCACATGTACATGATGCTGTTGGATTCCTGACTTTGTTCACTGTGATGGATTTAAAGGACCTTTTTCTGGGTGTAACACTGTGGTTACTGAATATTTGATGTGAGGCATCTGTTGTGAGCACGGACCCCACAAACTGAGCCAAAATATAAAATTATGGAGAATCTTTCAGGACTAGCAGATCAAATAGTTGCGTGAATAGCCGTAGACCTTTGCTCTTCCAATGTGTGTTTATGAACAAATGTTCTAATAGATTGTAAAGTGCACTGCATGACAATCAAAAATCCAATCTATTGATAGCTGGGAATGCACAGATACACTCTCACCTAGTGAGTTATCTGATAGAAATGTATAATAAGAAATTGGAGCGACACTATAGTAAAGATCTTCCTGGAAACTCTGGACTTATTAATGAGAAAACAGGATCTAGTTCACTGATGAGCAAGAGCTACTTAGCCAAGAAATTATATCGCAAAACAAAATCAAGACTAAACTTTAATGACTGCTTTATAATTTCATAAAACCAAAGAGTCAATCCTGCCAAACCAATGTTTGCATATTCTGAAGTAGAGAAATAGTTACATATAACATAAGGATTAAGATAAACATATCACTATTTAATTATTTAAAGGACATCAGTATTATACTTCCTCACCCCACCAGAATATGGAGGTTGTGGGAACATGCCCAGATACTTTGGGGCAGATTTATGTTTGACTTGCGCCTCATTTACGCCGCTGTTGCGTCACTTTTGTGACGCAGCAGCGGCGCAAATCCTGCGCCATGGTGCGGGGTATTTACAACATGGCGCATCTGGGAGTTGCGTCTCGTTGTAAAGCCCTGCGCCACATGTAGGCGTTCCAGGGCAGGTGGGGGCGTTCCGGCGCAGGAACGCCTCCTAAAAGTGGCTGAGTGAAATCTACAACATTTCACTCAGTCACTTTTGAGCCCATGCTGCGTCAAAACCCTGCGCCTGCTTGAAGCAGGCGTAAGGATTGATGCAGCATTGTGAAGATAGGGCCCCCCAGAGCATTGCTGGAGCTGCGTCGCGCTTGCGACGCAACTCCAGCAATGCGCCACTTTTACGGCACAGATGCGTGAATCATCTGTGCCATTTTTGCCCCATGGTGCGCCGCATTATAAATGCGGCGCATCCATGGTGGCGGAGCTGGGGTGCAAAATAACTGGCGCATCCCTGCTGATATGCAGGGATGCGTCATTTATTATAAATATGCCCCTTTATAGCTAGTTGTCAAGTTGTCCTTCACTACTACGTCATAGTGCGGTGTGTGGTGCGTCACTACCTGAATCCGCTGGATTAAAACTTTACCTCCTCTTACACTGCCACAACGTAGTTTAGCGATTTTGATGGGGCAGTCATACTGCCTGGAACATATCTAAAAACATTTAACAACGATTAACAAAGCTTATAGGTCTGTCTTGCATTTTGAGTCTGGACAGAAGCCTGATGCAGTGAACACAAACACAAAAAAGAGTGTTCTATATAAAATGCTTTTATGTGATGAATAATTCAGAGCTCGAATTAGCGTGCGGTAGTCCATCAGTCAGTGAGACGCAGCACATCACATCCACTATCCTGACAGACTGCTGCCCATCGAATTGAGAGATGAGTGCCAGCCCAGTAATGATAGCTGCACGTTTAGATGAAGCGTTATCTGTGCAGTTTATATGAAGGTACATAAGATTGAGGGATGTCAGCTGCTCGATTTGACGGCAGGCCCTCAAACATTTTCCTTTTCAAAATTAAACTACCACATTGAGAGTTTGATTTTGAAAAACAAATATTTAATGACACCCATGCATAAGGAGTTTGTTCCTTGGGTGTCAAGGGTCATTATTTTTATTTTATGTTTCTCACTAAAATGTTCACCCCAGCGGGGAAGGAAAGAAAAAAGACATCATACTTTCAGTCCTAAATAGAGTGAGTGGTGTGATGTCCTATTCCGAAGACCAGCTCTCCGTCGGGCCATCAGAGTCAGCTTTCCACCAACAGAAGCTAATAATCAGCCCGACTCTAGGTGGGACAGGCAGCAGGCGTAGCCCATGCAGGTAAGAATGGTGGGGCAGGAGGGGGGTGGGGTGATTTTAGAGATGACAAGGAGGTACATTTAAATTTAAAAAAATGAAAATCGCTTATCTTGTGCTCGCTGTATTGGCGATGCGGCAAACGCAAGGTAAGTGGTTTTCGGTTTTTACATTGGTTTTTTTTTTTGGGCATATTTATATAGCGCAAACTCTGTCCCGAAGGTATTGGAGCGCTTTATATGAGCACCGGATTTACATTACACATTCAGGCACAGGGGGGCATATCAACAACAACCGGCGATAATTATCGCTGGCGCACTTAGCGCTCGGATAATTATCGCCGGCTAGCGTCGATTTTTATCGCTGAGATAGCGTGCTATTAGCAACGCTTATCTCAATAGCGATAAAAATCCTGGTGCTAAGTGGCTAACGTGAGATTATCTCTGGAAACCCAGCGATAATCTCACGTTAGCTTGTTGATAGGGACAGAGAAACTTAGCCATGATATCCTCCTTCCATAGGATATCATGGCTAAGTCAGAAAAATACCAGACGTAAAAAAGCAGCGTTAACCGCGGTTAGCGCTGCTTTTTTTGTCTCTAACAGGGTTAGCGACATTCTTGAAAAAAGGAGAAATGTCGCTTAGCGACATTTCTCCTATTATTTTACTCTGGAACGCCCCCTTTGCATCTCATTAGAGATGCAAGGGGAAGCGTAGAGTAAAAGGGTGCTAACATGCAAATTTGCATGTTAGCACCCTGTTGTTGATAGGGTGCTAGTTTTATCTCTGCTTTTTTGGCTTTTAAAGCCAAAAAAGCAGAGATAAAGCCCTTGTTGATATGCCCCCAAGAGATTAAGGGGCATATTAACAAGACAGGTGATAAAATTGTCGCCGCTTTAGCGGCAGAAAACTGCCGCTAAAACGGCGATAATGGGCTTGATAATATGCTCTATGGAATTCCAATTGAAACCCATGTTAGATGTGAAGGACATCTAACATGGGCTTCAATTGGAATTCCATAGAGCATATTATCAACCCCATTATCGCCGTTTTAGCGGCAGTTTTCTGCCGCTAAAGCGGCGATAATTTTAGCGCCTGGCTTGTTAATATGCCCCTAAGTGATTTGCACAGAATCACAGGATGTGGACGCGACCTCGAGGCTCGAACTCTGGTTTCCAGCACCAAAGTCGGCAGTTTAAGCCGACGGACCACAACCTCTCCCCTCTTATCCTCTCTCGACTACCCCCCTGCCCTGCCACTCCATCCCACCGCTTTTACCTGCACGTGGTGCGCCTGACAGACTAGAGTTTGGTTGACGGAGTACTTCACCACATTTATTATGAAGCACCCTGTCTGTCAAACCGTAAATACGACCCTTACCATTTTTCAATAAATGCTTACACACCAAAGCCTGATATTTTAACAATCCCTAAACAATGGGCAATGCAAATAAGTTGATTGAAGCAGTCTTCTTTTATTCCAGACTTCAGATTTTTAAAGAACTCCAACCCAAACCGATACATGTTTCGTTATGCATTTGGAAACCCTGTGACTTCGACAGAGCTAGGAAAAATACAATCAAGTCACATTGTTTTGATAAGTGCTGGGCATTTAACAGCATGAGGCAGGACTTCACATGCTGGATGCTTACAGGTAATGACACTCTTAGAAAGAGTTGAGTGTGGTCAGAGTCATGAAGAATATTGTTTCTATGACTGTGCCTCACATACAGGTTGAAGATTCTAGTGTGAGGAAGGACCCTTGTTTAGAGTCACGTGGCAACTGACAATTAAAAGAGTCTGAGCACATCCTTTTGTGCTACCACTTGATGATCTGTAAGATGAGAGGTGAACCAATGCTGTACTTTATTTTCTAGTCATCGTTAGGCATGGAGACTGTTAATGACAGCTTGGTCATCAACAGTGTCTAATTGCTAAATAAATAAATATCTGGAGTTATTCATCAGTTTGATATACTGTCAGGTCTTCACTCTGTCTTCTCACCCCGCCCTATATGATACTGTTCAATCTATTCCAGCCTCTCACTCTGTATGTAGTTCTATTCCCACTTTTGTTCTCTTTTCTAGCCTGTGACTTTTCTCTAGTCTAGCTTGTATTTGCCACACCTTCCGTTTATGTTTTACCGAGACCTCTCTCTCCTGTGGTATCCTGCTCTTACTGCTATGTATTTTTAGGTTTCGCCTGACCCAGCGCATGCGCTGGTCTGGCGAGACTTTTTGAGAGGGCTCCAAAAAGTGCTACCAGGCCAGCCTAGAGCTACAGTTCATGTGCGCGGGCGCGCGCGCCGAGCTTGACCGTGATTACTTTCACTTGCGACCGCTTGTTTACTGAATGTACTTATGCGCACTATGAGCTCTTACAGCTATTTCTCTGTAAAAGTGTACCTGTACATTGTAACAACCGAGCGACAGTCATGTGAGAACCTGCACTTGGACAATACCAACAGTCATAGCAGCCCCAAAGAATACTTTACTTGCTCTCAGAAACAATTGCATAACTTTGTGCAAATTAGTTAAATAAGCTGCTTGTTTTTTTTGCCATGAAACGCAACCGCAGGCACAGCTTTTAAACGAATTCTTCTTCACAACATTACATCATACTGTTTATCACTGCACTGGAAGGGGTCTCCTGTGCAGTTTTTAGTTAACTAACAGTACTTTGCCCAAACAGCACACTTGAACTTATCACATTCAACGTGTGAGACAGCGCACCTCAAAACCTGGTTTCAATTCCACACCCAGTATGTTTAGATCATGCGTCTGCATTAAGGCGGCTTCTTTGGTGCCCGATCTCCCCATGCTCCAAAGTTAGAGTGCTCGACACTGGAGACTGCTGCTTTAGTAGCCGTGAATAGATCCGAAGCCATAGCATCTTGCATTCTCGTTTACCATAAGAACAAATGCTTAATATATGCAGTTGGGGTACTCACGTGTAGCTACGCGCAGGGAGAATTTTTCTAGCACAAACTTGCCCCGAAGGTATGGGGCATCAGAACGCTTTACTAGGGAACCAGTTGCATTATATGAGGAAACATTTATTATGTTCCTCCACCGGCGGCAGCTCTAGCCATTATTAAGTTAAACCAGATTGGTCGCACACTGCTACACCTACCAGTCGTGTTCCCCCAATGAAAGTGGTCCCTGAAGGTCAGCGTCGGCGGATACACCTATGCTCGAGTATGAATGCAAGTATGCGTGGCGTGTGCCATCCCTGGACACGTGTTTCGAGGTAGTTGCCTCTCGTCAGCAGGGAGTAGGAAAATGTGTGGGGTTGCTGTGTAAGCTGCTAAAATCGTTATCAGGTCTAGTACCTCTCGTAGCGCGCAGGTGCGTAACCATGAGTCCGTCGACTCCACCGGCTCAAGGGAGCCTGAATATAAAGTTAAACCAGATTGGTCGCACACTGCTACACCTACCAGTCGTGTTCCCCCAATGAAAGTGGTCCCTGAAGGTCAGCGTCGGCGGATACACCTATGCTCGAGTATGAATGCAAGTATGCGTGGCGTGTGCCATCCCTGGACACGTGTTTCGAGGTAGTTGCCTCTCGTCAGCAGGGAGTAGGAAAATGTGTGGGGTTGCTGTGTAAGCTGCTAAAATCGTTATCAGGTCTAGTACCTCTCGTAGCTCTAGCCATTATGCCGCGTCTCGTAAGGAGTATTTTTTATTTATTTATTCATTTTATGCCCCACTCCTTCTGCAAACTTAGCGAGCACTGCATCTTTTGCCTTCTACCTTGCCCTAGCCCCACTTCCTAATTCAAAAAACGCCCCTCAACATTCGTATTCGGCATGAAAAGGTTAAATGGTTTGAAACGGTGCCCAAATGGCAAGGTGCAGTTTTGCCCACTGTTCCGATCATTCATGCAAGCAAGCTGCCAGTAATTGAGGTGAAATAAAATTGCTTCTAAAGAACCAATGCGCATGTTTCATTCACAGGGTGCTCCTGTCCATGACTGTACCCTATCACACAGCTCTTTCATACACCTATGCACATTCTGAGGAGTCGGCCCCACGACGTCTATCTCCGTGGTCATGACACTTGAGCACCTGGAGGAAGTACAGATGTTATGGAAAGACTCCTCGTTTCCATTAACGAACCCTGCTTCTGAGCGCCAGCGTGGGCAGCTTTAGCTGTTACATCGTATGTTGGTCCTAATTAATAGACACCCGTAGCATCTGTTTAAGATGGATTACCAAATGTGCTGGGAACTTGATGTTAAATGTTCGCAAGGCTCTTCCTCCATCTTCACAGAGCAACCATGCAGCTCATTACCTCTACGTCCCTCGTCCTCGACCCAGTCATCACTAATGAGGTATTCCACAAGACAGGAAACAAAACAGGAAACGCTTTTTAGGCTCCACCCACCCTCCCGTCAGGGGCTATAAGAACCTAGCCAACCAAAAGCACATCCTGTTTTGTTTCCTGTCAGTGGACCTGACGGGGATGCTGGGGTAGGTGCCGGGCACTTACCTGCTTCTAGTTGCTGTTGTCCTGTGGTGTCCTCCTCTGCTGGGCTTTGGGGGTGCTGCTGGACCTCCGTGGGACTTCATTGAGTCGGGCTGCTGGGCTTCCTGGACTCTTCAGGTGCTTGGTTGCTGGTCCTGCTGGGCTGTGCTGGCTTCCTGTGGTGCCTGCTGCTGCTGCTCCTGTCGGGATTCTTTCCCGCTTTACTTCGGTATTTGGGTTTGTGCTGTCTGGCGGGAGAGTCCTTGTATAATGTCCGGGCGCTCCCTTTCTGTCTTGCGGGTGCACTGGGGTTCTCCGAGTACTCCGCTGTCCTCCTCAGTGTTTTGGCGCCATTTCTGTTGCCGGAGCGCCCGGTTTGGGGTCCGGCCGCTCCGTGTGCTTGGTGTTCGAGGCTCTCGCCTCTGCTGATCCAGGTGGGGCCTTTTGCTGTAGAGCGCCCGGTGTGCGGTCCGGGCGCTCAGTCTTTTACTTTCCCGCCTTCACGTGGAGCGCCCGAGATGGGGTCCGGGCGCTCCGTGCTCTGCCTGCCTTGGAGCACTCGGGTTGGGGACCGAGTGCTCCTTCTCTCTTCCAACGGTGATCGCAGCGACCATGTGGGCTCCGGATGCGCTGCTGGTCCACTTCTGCCTTCGGCGGCCGCGCGCTGCCTGGTTTTCAGTGGCCTGTCCTGGCCACGCCCCCTTTTGCCTCGCCTTCAGTTGCTACTGAGGGGTGGGGGGGCGGGGTTTGTCTTGGTTCTGTTTCGTTTATAAAGGAGGTGGGTTGTCATTACTCTACTCCTCTGTTGCCGTGGTGGATCTTGCTGGTTTATTTGCTGTTTCTTGCTCCCTGCTGATTCTTGATGAGGAAACATCTTAAGAAGCGGAGACATGTGTCTCCTGTGTCCTATTCCTCTTCTCCTTCGGACAGTGAGGATCCTGCGCCTGCGGTGAAGCGTCCCAGGTTGGATGAGGACAGGTTGAAACGTCTGATTTTGGAGACTTTATCTGACATTAAGTCCTCCAAGAAGTCTGCTGGCGGGCGTTCTGGTGGGGGTGCGACCCTTTATTCTGACATTTCCTCTTCTGGGTCCTCTGATGACGCTTCCTTGGGTGCGGTGGATCTAAAGGGAAAATATATCTCCAGGGAACTGTTGCCGGATTTGCTGTCTCATGTACGTGAGAACATGGGGTTTCCGGATGACGCTGTGGCTGGTACTTCCTCGGATGCTGTTCTGCCGCAGTTTCGGTAGCCTGTTACGTCTTCGCTTCCTATTCATCCATTTGTGATGGATGTGCTGTTAAATGAGTGGAAGGACCCGGATCATATTATGTTGCCACGCTTCATGTCAAAACTCTACCCTTTGCAGGACATGGAGGAGTCCTTTCCTGAGTCTGTGCGGGTGAACTCCATTGTCGCTAGTTTGGTTGGTCGTCCTTCCATGGCAGATGATAACATTCTTCGCGATGGGGTGGATAGGAAGATTGACACTGCTTTGCGCAAATCCTATGCTGGTTCTCGCCTTGCCATCCGCTCAGGTGTTTACGGTGCTTATGTGGCTCAATCGCTCTTGACTGACTTTAAGACTTTGTTCTCAACTATGCAGCAGGGTGGTTGCTGTCCGGATTTGCTGGAATCGATGGAGCGCCAGGCTGAGTTCCTCTCGGATATTGCCTTTGATTCCGTACGTGCTTCTGCTCTGTCTTGTGGGTCCTCTATCGCTGCTCGTAGGAATCTGTTGTTGAAAGGTTGGAATACTGATGCCGCTCAGAGGTCCATGGCCTTACGTTTGCCTTTTACTGGCCCTCGTCTCTTTGGGGATACCTTGGAAGACAGACTGCATAAAGTGTTTAAAGAACGTAAACATTCCTTTTCCTTCCGGAGGCAACCTTCGCGTAAGGAATTTTCTTCTTCGCAGACCAAGTCTTTTCGTCAGCCTTCACGATTTCAGCAGTCCTCCTTTAAGGGTTCTCGTGGAACTGGTCGTGGTTTCCCTCGGAAGTTCCAGAAGAAACCTCCTTGTGATGCTGGACCTGGGCCGCAGCGTTCCTGACTATGCCCCTACGTTCGTGAGTCCCGCTGGGGTGGCGCCCATGGTTGGTGGGAGATTGAGGTTGTTCCTTCCAGCCTGGCGTCTGTCAACCTCGGATCAGTGGGTACTGGATGTCCTGGACCGGGGGTATCGGATCGAGTTCCTGTCCCCTCCGCCTCCCTCGGGTGTAGAACGGACTCCGACTCCCTTGTGCCGCTCCCGTCGCCAGTCACTGAGGGACGGTGTTCAGGCCCTGTTTCTCAAGAACGCTATTGTTCCGGTTCCCAGGTTGGAGTGGGGTCTGGGGAACTATTCGATGGTTTTCCTGGTGCCGAAGGTCACGGGGGGATTCCGGATTGTCATCAATCTCCGGAGTCTGAACTTGTTTGTGAAGAAGATCCCGCTCAAGATGGAGACCTTGCAGCGAGTGGTCCCACTGATTCAGGCCGGATGGGTGTTTACTACTCTGGATCTCCAGGACGCATACCTTCATGTGACGGTGGCCCGGGAGGATCAGTTGTTCCTGCGTTTCTGCCTGGAGGGTCATCATTGGCAGTTCTGTGTTCTTCCATTTGGTCTCCGGTCCGCTCCCCGGGTGTTCACCAAGGTGGTTGCTCCTTTGGTGGCCCTTCTTCACCTCCGGGGGGTGTCTGTGTTCCCCTACCTGGACGATTGGCTGCTCCAGGCTCCCTCCCCAGAGGTCATGTCTCAGCACCTTTCGTTGACCATCCTTACGCTAGAATCTCATGGGTTTCTGGTGAACTTTCCGAAGTGCCAACTCCTTCCTGCGACTCGACGGACTTTCATTGGGGCCGTCTTCGACTCTGTCCTGGGCAAGGTGTTCCTGCCGGATTCTCGAATTCAGCGTCTTCAGTCCCTGTTGCGGATCTTGTTGTCCCAAGCTGAGGCCCCCCTTCTTCAATGGCTCGAGGTTCAAGGTCATATGGCCGCTACTGTCTTCACGGTGCCCTGGGCCAGGGTTCATCTGCGGCCTCTGCTGTGGCATGTTCAGCGTTGGGTGCCGTTTCCAGTTCAGGACTATGCTCTGTCTGTGCCTGTGTCCTTGGGGGTGGTGTCGGATCTCCAGTGGTGGCTGGATTCCGCGAATCTCTCGAAGGGGATGTGGATTCACCTGCCGCCCCCCTTGGTGTTGACGACGGATGCCAGTGCGGCCGGTTGGGGGGCCACGTTGGGACAGTGGTCTGTTCAGGCTCGCTGGCTCCGGATGGAGTCCCGTCGCTCGTCCAATTGGAGGGAACTGTCTGCTGTGGCCAGGGCTCTTCGTTTCTTCCATTCCCGTCTGCTGGGGTGCAATGTCCTGGTAAGGTCGGACAACACCGTTACTGTGGCTTACATCAACCACCAGGGCAGTACTCGCAGCCCTTCCTTGAATTTGGTGGCTTGTGCGATTGCAGGTTGGGCAGAGCGTCATCTTCTGGCTCTCTCGGCTCAGCATATCCGGGGGTAGACAATGTGGTGGCGGACGCCTTGAGTCGCAGGTTTCCATCTTCCCTCTCCCTGTGTCTCTCCCCCAGGGTGTTCCGGTTGATCTGTCGGAGGTTCGGGACTCCCCTGCTGGACTTGTTTGCCTCCCGGGCGGATGCTCAACTCCCCCTGTTTTGTTCTCGGACCCCGGAGTTGGGTGCTTGGGGGGTGGAGGCGTTGTCTCTTCGGTGGCCCCCTTGGTTGCTGTACGCCTTCCCCCCCTTCCCCCTGATTCCTGCCTTCTTGCTGAAGGTCCAGAGGTTGGGTGCCCAGGTGGTAGCGGTCTTACCTCACTGGCCGCGGAGGTCCTGGTTCCCTTTGTTGTTGACCCTGGCGGTGGGCCCTCCTTGGATTCTGCCACGTTATCCGTCTCCCCTGAGGTCCCCCTCCCCTTCCCTCCTGGTCCCTCTCACCTTGGCGGTTTGGAGGTTGAACGGTTGTCGCTTGGGGTCCGGGGTTTGCCTGATCACCTCATCACTGTGATGCAAGGGTCTCGTAGGGGTTCCACTTTGTCCTCCTACTCTAAACATTGGGCTTCTTTCTCCTCTTGGTGTGCGGGGCTTGGTCTCTCTCCTGTCTCTTGTCCTATCGCTTCCATTCTGCATTTTTTTTTGGATGGGTTTCAGAAGAAATATGCCTTGTCTACTCTGAGGGGCCAGTGGGCTGCTATTCGGGCTTTCCGGGATCCAGCTTCTCTTCCTCCTGCGGATGGTTTGTTGGTTTCCCGTTTGTTCCGGAGTTTCTCTCTGTCATCTCCTTCTTCACGCTCTCCGGTTCCTCCTTGGGATATCTCTTTGGTCTTGGGTGCTCTGCAGTCTGCTCCTTTTGAGCCATTGGAGTCGGTGGACCTTAAGTTTCTATCTTTTAAGGTGGCGTTTTTGGTTGCTGTGACTTCTGCCAGGCGGTTGGGTGAACTCACTGCTTTGCGTTGTTCTCCTCCCTTTTTGCGTTTCTTGGATGACGCGGTGGTCCTTTCTTTGGATCCTGGTTTTGTTCCCAAGATTCGTTCTAGGTTTCATTGCTCTCAGGAGTTGATTCTTCCTTCTTTCTGTCCTTCTCCTTCTTCCCCTGCTGAGTTGTTGCTTCACTCTTTGGATGTGCGGCGTGCTTTATCCCTTTATGTTGCACGGTCTGCGGGGTTCCGTTCCTCGGACTCCCTTTTTGTGACTTTTGGTTTGGCTGGTCAGGGTAAAGCTGCGTCTCGGCTTACTCTTGGTCGCTGGATCAAGTCTGTTATTTCTTTGGCTTATCAGGGATCTGGTTTGCCTTGCCCTTCTGGTGTTCAGGCCCGTTCCACTAGGGGTGTTTCTGCTTCCTGGGCTGCTTTTCATGGGGTTTCCCTTGATGAAATCTGTCGGGCTGGGACGTGGGCCTCTGAGTCTACTTTTGTGAGGCACTATCGCTTGAATTGTGCTCTGTCTGACCGACCCAATTTCGGTAGTGGTGTGTTGCGTGCTGTGGAGGTTGTTCCGCCTCCCTGATTCTGTGTTTTTTCATTAAACTATTTTTGCTGCACGCCTCTTTGTGTTCGGTCTCTGTTTTCTGTGTGGTTTGCCAAAGGCCTGTTGTTGGGGGTGCTTTGGTATGCCTCATTAGTGATGACTGGGTCGAGGACGAGGGACGTAGAGGTAATGCTATGATTACTTACCGGTAATCCCCATTACTCTTAGTCCTACTCGTCCTCGACCCAGTCATACTTCCCGCCCGCCCTCCCTGATCAGGCCTTTGTTGCTTGGTATGTCAGGATGTGCTTTTGGTTGGCTAGGTTCTTATAGCCCCTGACGGGAGGGTGGGTGGAGCCTAAAAAACGTTTCCCGTTTTGTTTCCTGTCTTGTGGAATACCTCATTAGTGATGACTGGGTCGAGGACGAGTAGGACTAAGAGTAATGGGGATTACCGGTAAGTAATCATAGCATTAAGCAACTGCAGAGCTCGAACGTATGTCCTGCTCGGGACCTTCTCACAATTAGAGGGAATCTTCGCGCCATTTTACAAGTACCCTGAGGTCATTATATCATACTTAACTAGGGTTTTTCCAATCCGCCGTCTTCGGCCCTGCGCGATGTTACAGCATTGGTTTTTTGTTGTTTGTTTTCTATAGTTTTTCCTTTGTTTGTGCACGTGTAAAAGGCAATATCTAGCCATGGGTAGACTAAAAGACACTTAAACACATTCAGGGCACCATGCGCGTGAAGCACAGCACGCTCCGTGCTGAAAGTTTCAATTAACAGTAAGGCTCAGCTGAGGTACGCTGCGGGTGGTGGGGGGAATCTGGGTTGGATAAAGCCGCATGACCTTAAGCGCTTTACGTGAGCACCAGTTACTTATGCCACAGGATGGTGGACCCTACGCCGCACCAAAGGTGGCAGCTCTAGGCTCTACGCCACAACGTCTCCCACGCCAACTAGCTCCCAATATTCTTTTGGGCACACTACTCTTTTCTCGAATTTTAACAAATACCCATTTAAATACGTTTACTGCTGACCTGTAATACCCTCTAGATGCCATGCTCCCCGCTAACTGATTTGTTTTACAAGAGCCTTCATTCACACTTAACAGGCTGAAGCCTCCCTGTGGCCTCCTCACGGCCTCTGAGTGTTGAGCAGACGCGGACCTCGACTGTGATTTTCATGTCAATTTCACTGCGACTCAGGCATCAACCCCATAAAATCTGGATGCTACTGGATAGCGCGCCGACGCCATGGCCCAAACCCGGTTCCTCAGTTCCCAGGTCAATATCTCCAGCTGTAAGTCAACATCCTCCCTACTTCCTCTTCTCTGGTGAAGCGCCTCGAGTTGCGTTACTTCAGGACACTGCCCAACATCCAGGTAAGGGGCAGGGCGGCACTAGATTTCTACATCATGGTGTTGCCACTAGAAATTCTGGGCGCCGCTCCCCCAGCTCCAGGATGTAGAGTGAGCTGTCCCAGGGGGAGCGTCGCCCTATATCCTCCCTTTCGTCTTCTCGCCCTTGGCGTGGGAAGTCGGAGGGAGTGCCATCCTATTGGGTGGCCCGAACCCTTGCCGAGCCCCCCATTGCGCTCCGCTTCCTGGCGGAGCAAACCAGTTCTGTTCCTTTTCGGGCTCTGGCGGCCATTATGGCGCCGCCCTCAAGGCCCCCTTCGGGGGAGGCCTCTGCTAGTACAATGTGGGGAGACGGCCATGCTCAAGGAGGGAGCGAAGAGCTATGATAAACGCCAGCAGCAGTCAGCCCCTTGTGGAACCAGACCCTACTGGAATTATAGCTGGGACACCTACTAATAATCAGTGTTTTCTAATGACTGTCTGCGCTGTACTGTGCAATCTCTAAGTAACAAGACCACGGTTCTCCTGATGGCCCTTTAAATTCCGCAGTGCCTAATGCACGTCATGGCTGGATGGTAAAAGAGATAAGAGATACCAAAGCAACAGGTACAAGCATTGGCATTGCCAATAGGTCTCGCCTTTGGGACTTTATAGGTGTTTAGCCATGCAACAGTTGTTGTTGCACCAAGGATATTGTGCTGCATAACTACATACTTATAAGGTCCCAAAAGTGAGACCTATTGGCTATGCCAATGCTTGTTTCCTTTGTATTCTTTGCCCTGCTGCTCAGCCAGAGTGAGGGTGATGTCATAGAATGTTTATGTGTTCCCGGTTGATTGAATGTCAGTCAGTGTGTGTGGGCTGAGTAGATTGGATACGGTTCCCAGTGGGGTGGCCACCATATAACTTACCACACCTGTAACCAATGACTCCTACTTGAAACTGAAGAATAAACTTTCACCTTTCTTAACAAGAGGTAAACCGAGCAAAGACAGCTCTTATATCAGTAAAACAAGTAAAAGCCAAAATGTCTGTTCTATATTCGTTTCTTCTTCTTTAATTCACTCTTGTACATATGTTTCTCTTATTCCTGTACAAGTTCTTCATGCTAATGCCATCAAGCCAAGCCAATACGTGTTTCGTCCTCAAGGCTATCTGCCCAGGACTTCATCAGGGCCAAATACTAAGATCGATATCAAGCCGATAAAAAGGTACAGTCTTCAATGTCCTTAAGAGAGGTGTAGACAAGCTCCTTCACATATGGCAATTATTGAAGTCAAATATTAGGTATCCTTGATGTAAATTAATATATGGCAGCCAAATATCCTTGTACTGCATTGACACGGTCCGCTATCTGAACCATAAATTCGAAAGTCGACATATCACCTTGTCTCATCATCTACGCTGGCTACCCTTATACGATTCTACATCGCCCAGCCTCTCAGTTTGAGGTAGGTCTCTCCACACTGTATTCTTTCTTGTTAGCCTCTCATTTTCTGTACCTCTATTCTTGTGTCTGTATTCATAACACAAGTTTAAAACAGTTTGTTAAATCTGTTATGAAATGGTTAGATATGCAAACAGTTTCTGATAAAATCCCCAGCAGTAGCGCTAAACTGCACCATGTTTAACACTGTATGTTATTGTATGGTTAGGTGTTTATTGAAAAATACCCTGCATTCGTTCTTTAACAGTACAGCATGCTGATACCACTAGTGCAATGTAAAATGCTAATTTGAAAAAAATAAATAATTCTCAAGATATCTATTGAAGAATACTTTTCTAGAGAATGTGACCCTTTTAAGAAATATTATCAACATTGGTCTGATCAATAGTAAGCCATGAGGAAAGAGGGCATTTGTCCTGGGCCCTTCTTTAATAGATCGAGCAACTCGGATTAGTAAATTAAATAAGATAATTGTACTTCTTGACCTTCTTACTTTTGGTCAAAGAAATTTTAGACAAAAGCTCATGAATAAAATGCAAGAGAATAGCATGAAAAGTCTTTCTGATGGGGGCCTAGTAGTTCGAAAGAAGCCCAACACAATGGCCAAGAGAGAGAATGTAGGCAAATCATTAACATTGGAAAGAAAAACCGAATACAAAGACAGAATACATCTGATGATAGAAAGGGAATGAATGACAGAAAGATGGAAAAAATATATAAGGAAGTGGAAAAAAAAGAAAAGAAATAGGAAAAAACCTTATCGTTTTGAGGCTTGCATTTTATCTTGTTGAGGACTTTAACAGCACTACTTGCTGTTCCTTATTGCACCAGTTTATTACAAAGTGATATAGATGAAGGAAAACCAGTGACGTTTTGCCTTGCACCCAGTGCAAGAGAGTCTTCGACTCCACATATTGAGAAAGGCCACATGATTTTTATCTTGTTAAGCAGTTTAGCTGCTACTCTGCACCACACCTTGCGAATAGACTGTGTTACAGGCTAGAACAATGGGGCAGATTTACAAGCCCCTTGCGCTGCCGGTTCATCACGTTGGGTGACGCACTGGCAGTGCAACCTGCTGAGTAATATTTACAAGCACACGTAAAGCCACCCTGCATGACTGTACCTGTGGTTGTAAATATCGCCCCTTTTCACGCAGCACTTTGCGTGTTAGGCGTGTGACATGGGTGTTGCTGTGGTTGTTCACAGGAAACACCCATGTCCACTGATACATTTCAAGATTTACGAGGAATCTAAATCTGGAAATGCGTCAGAATGCTAGGGGCGGTGTAACGAGGTGCAACGAGGAGAAATGTTTTAATTTCTCCTCGCTTTTTTCCTCTTTCAATGCATGCTGCATTCTACAGCACACATTGGAAGAGGGAAGCACCTCAAATGATTGTTTTGTGCAGGAAGGTGCCCCTTCCTACTAACCCCGGGTGGGTAACTACGCTCCCCCAGCAGATTTTGCATAGTTTTGCCTACTCCACGTTCCACTGCGAACACGAAATTCAGGCAAAACTACGACTCCATGGTGGAGCTTAGTTAGCCGGTCCTTCCACCCGCAAGACGTACAACGAAAGGTTATTCAGTGCAAGAAGGAGGCAGGAGGTAGCAGCCATTGTGAGGAGGAGGAAGCTGAGGCAGACACGGCAGGGAAGTGTCTTTTAAATAATTTTAATAACTTTGGGAGGGTTAGGGCGTGGTGCGTAGTTCCACTGAACTCCATGGAACTACGCTGAGCACCACTCTGCATACTCCGCCCAGGGTTATTTCCTACACAAAAACAATCTCCCCATGATGCAGGCATCCTGTGCCTGCGCTGGTGTATGGCAGCAGTTTGTGCGCCAGCGCAGGGGGAAGCACAGCGATGCGACATATTGTTGTAAATATTTCGCATTCCTGTGCTTCGGAACGAATGCAGCGTGGCACAGCAAAATGACTTGCGGCACCGGGCTGCATTAGTTTCTTGTAAATCTGCCCTTATGTATTTAGCACCAGTGCAATATACAGCCAAAGACCAGGAGGCCTCTGGCCTTGGATCCAGCGTGGGTGAGGATCTGCCCACTAGAAAAGACCATGACCACTTTTTCTATAAAAATAGTTTGCTATCATATCTTATCTGTCTACCCTTCCTCTCAATCTACCTCTTCCCTCTCTTTCTGCTTTCTGATCATCTGTCTAATAGCATATGGTTCTCTTCTTAATTCACCCTACCACTTCTAGATTACCCTTCTCTGTACCCATTTCTTCCATCTCCATGTACCCCTATTTTGTCCATTTCTGCTCTTTCTACCTCACCCTTCCAACTCAATGTGCTTATGCCCTATTTCTCTATCACTTCGGTCTCTACCTCATTAATGTCTAACTAATCTCTCTGTCAATACATCAGTCTTCTCTGACACCTTTCTCTATCTCTATCTCTCACATGGCCTTCCTTCTTCAACTCCCTGCGCCTACCTCTAAATCTCTACTTCTCTATCCCACTCTCTACCCTGTACTTAATTTGTATAAACATGATCTCGTCAGGGGGCAGCTTTCACCAGTCCATTTCTCCTGTTAGCACCGCCTCAAACAGAACCAACTACTAACCATGAAATAGGGGAGAGGATGTGGCGTAATGGTCAGATCTGCAAACTGCAGAGCCTGTGAACCAGGTTCAAGTCTAGGCGTTTGTGCAACATCCTGTGATTCTGGGTAAATCACTTAATCTTCCTGTAAATTAATGTGTCTTTAACTGGTGCTCATAAAAAGTGCTGGTGTTGATGATTAAGTGCCGGTTCTGAGCACTAGAAACCACAGGCTCAAATTAAGCACTGGTTCTACCGTCTGTCTTTCTAGCTCATACCTCTCTCTCTGCCCCACAGTGTCATTCTCGAACTCCATCTCTCCATCCCTCACCTATCTCTGCCTTTTTCCCTCCCTCACCATTTGTTTGCTAAGTAACCTCTCTACATGGTCTCTCACTATTTCTACGTCTTTCGTTTGATTTTATTTGATTTGAAAATATGTATAGCGCATGAATGCCCAAGGGCATCTAGCCGCTAGAGCTTATGGGGCCCAGAAGGTTGCCAGAGAGAGAATGGGAGCCTAATTTTAGTAGCAAATATCCATGTTTTTAGTGATCTTATAAAGGATAGCAGTGTTGGGCTGTTTTTTATGCTAGCCGGGTGCTAATTCCATGTCTTAACTGTCCCCAGGATAAATCTTCTTCCACCCCAGCAAGCTTTCTTGAATCTGGGGGTCTGTAAGAGTTTGCTCTGTGATGATCTTAAATTTCTGGTAGGTGCATACAAGGTCAGTTGTTGCTTCAGGTATTGAGGACCGCCACCGTGCAATGCCTTGAAAGCAAGCTATAGAGATTTAAATGTTATCCTTTATTCAACCAGGAGCCAGTGAAGCATTTTCGGTCTATTGGAGATTGACTGAGATTTAGGAATATCCAGCAGCTTAAGCAAGTGCTGCTTTTCGATGCCCACACAAAGGGCATTACCATAATCAAGTCTGTTCCGGGGTAATGCTGTCACAAGTGTTTTCAAGGTGTTTAGGGTTTGAAAAGGATGAACTTTCCTTATTATCTTTAGGATAAGGAAGATTGTAGAGGTGAGATTGCTGATCTGGTGTTTAAAGGTCAGATTGTCATTGAATATGAAGCCCAAGTTCTTTACTTTCTTGACTGGGACTGGAAGGTCTCCCATAACAACTTTCCACCACCTATGCGACCAGAAGGAGGTATCCATACCCAACAAGAGGACCTCAGTCTTTCCACCATTCAACTTTAGGCAGTTAGAGCTCATCCACTGGTTCACCTGGGTCATACAGCAGTTGAATTGATCTGCAGTTTCCTCCACATTGCTTGAGATTGATACCACTAACTGGGTATCATCAGCGTAAGGTACCACTGAGAAACCAAACTTCCTGATTATTTTAGCCAGGTGAGTCACATAAAGGTTGAACAGCGCAGGGCTTAATGAAGAGCCCTGTGGCGTACCATAGGGAAGTATGAAATGCTGCAAAGAGAAAGCTCCGGTCTGTACAAATTGAACCCTGTTGACTAAATAGGATTTAATCAATTTGAGGGCTGTCTCTTTCATCTCTACATCTGAGAGCCTTTTGCTCAGTATATCATGGTTCACTGTGTCAAAAGCCACTGATATATCTAATAAAATCAGGGTGGGCTTGCAACTAGTGTCCATGATTGCTTTAAGTTCTTCAGCTGCCATGACCAAGGCCATCTCGGTGCTATGCCCCTCCCAGAAGCCATAGTGAGAGGAATCTAGACGTTCTGCAGACGAGATAAATGCTGAGAGTTGGGAATTTGGCACTTTTTTCAGAACCTTTGGCGGGAAAGGTAGTCTGGAGATTGGTCTGCAGCTGCTGGGATCAACTAGATCCAGATTGGATTTCTTCAAAAGTGAAAGGATCGAGAGTAATTTCTAAGCCTGGGCAAAGCACTACGCTATGCTCGTGTAGTTTGCGAAGTTTGCGCTACTTCGCACTACGCAAATTGCACGTAGCACAGTGCAAACACGCGTAGCGTAGTGCAGCGCTCATTTTTTGCTTGCTCGTGGTCCTCAACATCAAGTTGGCGACCACAAGCAAACAAAATGACATCCCGGCGAGACTTTTTCCTCGTTCGCGATCAGCAACATCAAGTTGCCGATCGCGAGCGTGGAAAAAAAACCTCCCGGCGAGATTCTCAACGCGGGGAGGTCAGGTTTCTCATTGCGATGAGAAACTACCAGTCCGCATTGAGAAAGCTGCCGCTAGAGTAAAAATCTGCTCGAGCGGCAGAAAACTACAGCTCACACTGTGCAAGATGCTGTTTTCAATGATTGCACAGTGCCAGATGCTTGTCCGCAATGTGCAATCATTGAAAACGGCATCTTGCACAGTGCGAACAGGGTACTAGGCAGTTCGCGAAGTGCTACGCGTAGCTCGCGTAGTTCGAAGTGCACTTTGCGTAGCTACGCGTAGCGCTACTTCACAAACTAGGCCCAGGTTACTAATTTCCAGGCATCGGGAAAAATATCTGATCTGGTAAACTCTTCGAATACTTTACCCTCAACCACATCTCTCTAACTACATTTTTTCTTTTTTCCTACCTCTTTCTCTACTTCTGTTTTTTTGTCATTTTTCTAATTTCTAATTTCTAGGTTTGGTGAAGCACAACAGCTACCCCAGCAATGGGGCGTCCCGGCGCTGAGAGACATGCTCACACCTACTAGACGGGGGAGTAGATAAGGGCTCTAGAGAGCAGAAAAGAGGAGGGTCTTGATTGCTTTGCGAAAGACTGGGAGACAGTCTATGGAACGTATGCTGAGCGGGAGATCGTTCCATAGTTTGGGACCGAGAACGCTAAAGGAGAGACCTCCAGTGCGACAAAGCTTAGTTCTGGGTACTCCCAGAAGAAGTTGGTTAGAGGAGCGTAGTTCACGGCCAGGGACATAGGGTCGGGCCAGGTTTCGCAGCAGAGGGGGATTTCCCTGTTTGACAATTTTAAAGATCGTGATGAGAGCTTTAAATTTAACTCTGTGTTCCACGGGCAGCCAGTGGAGTTTGCGGATGGTGGCTCTGGCTGAGCATCTGCGTGGGAGACTGACCAGCGTTCTAGCCGCCGCGTTCTGGATTCGTTGGAACCTAGCCGTTTCTGCTTTGTTTGCTCCCAGGAGGAGGACGTTCGCATAGTCCAGGCGTGACAAGATGGTTGCCTGGACAATTAGCTGGCGAGCCTTTGAGTCAAAGAGTCCGAGTATAGGCCTGAGGTTCCTTAGGAGACCTATGCAGGTGGCTGCCACCTTTTTAGTGTGTGACTGGAAGCTAAGGATAGCATCCATCCAGACTCCCAGATTTTTTACACAGTTTTTAGGGAGTGGAGTGGTGCCAAGGGATGACGGCCACCAGTGCTCGTTCCATAGGCTGGTGTTTCGGCCAAGGAGGAGCACCTCGGTTTTCCCAGCATTGAGTTGGAGGTAATTATCCGTCATCCATTGTGCCACCGCTGCCATGCCCTCTCTGAACTTGGATGCCGCGATGGACGGGCTTTCCGAGAGGGTGACGACCAGCTGGGTGTCGTCGGCGTACGAAACCAGCGTGAGCCCCCACTCTTTGGCCACATCCGCAAGCGGCTGGACATATAAGTTAAAGAGGGAGGGGCTCAGCGCTGAGCCCTGGGGGACTCCTTGAGCTATGGGATGGGATTTAGAGAGAAATGGGGGGGCTGACACCTTGAAGGATCTGTCCTTAAGAAAGGATTGGAACCATGCAAGAGCGAGGCCAGTCACACCGGCCATCTCCAGACGTTTCAGAAGAATGTCGTGGGATACCGTGTCAAAGGCTGAGATCTAGAAGGATCAGCGCAGCACTTTGACCGGAGTCTAAAATCGTCCGGAGATGTTCGGTGGTGGCCAGTAGGGCAGATTCAGTACTATGGCCCGCTCGAAAGCCATTTTGGGATGGATCCAGGATTCCGTGGTGGTCCACATGTTTCGAGAGGATGCCATTGACATGGGCTTCTGCTATTTTAGATATCCAGGGGAGGAGGGATATTGGCCGGAAGTTTTCCGGCTTGGAAGGGTCCAGGGTGGGTTTTTTGATTATCGGTGATACCCACGCTTGCTTCCAAGCTATGGGTACAGAAGCAGAGGTGAAGGAAAGATTGAGGATATCCAGCAAGGGGGGTAGGAAAAAGTCAATCGAGTCCAGGAAGTGAGAGGGGCTCATAGGGTCAGCTGGGGAGCCAGACTTCACTTTCTTGCAGAGTTTGGTCAAGTCAGCAGCCGTGATGGCAGGGATTTGGGTAAGTGGGGTGATGGTGGAAGCTGGTGTCTTAAGTTCTCCAGAGTGAGGAGGGTTCTGCAGAAAGGTCGCATAAATTTTTTGGACCTTTTCAACGAAGTATGTGGCCAGCTGCTCGCATTGTTCGTTGGATGAGATTTTGGGAGAGGGCGACCTAGGGTTTTGGAGTTCTTTGACTAGTTTAAAGATCACTTTAGAAGGATTCGGGTTGGAGCTAATTTTGTCAGCATAGAAAGTAGCGCGGGTAGTGCTGATGGCTTTGTGATAGATTTTAAGCTTGGATAAATAGTTAGCCTTATCCTGATTGTCAAAGTTTTTCCTCCATTGACGCTCGGCTTTTTTACAGTCCTTACGCATCCCTTTAAGGGTATCATCGTACCACGGATTAGAGGGTGTGTTACGTCCTTTAGTCAGCTTGGCTGGGATGAGAGTGTCGAGCCCATTAGTAATCCAGGTAGTGAACGAGGTATAGGTCGCATCTATCTCCTGATTGGCTTCGCAGTGGAAATCTCCTAGGGTTTCATGAAGAGCGGGGATGGAGAGTTTGTGCCAAGGTCTTTTTAAGCGACGGTTGGATTCAGTTTTATACTGACGTTTTGGTGCTGGGACCATTAATTTGATGAGGTAATGGTTCGTCCATCCCATGGGGGTGGGGATCTCTGTAACTGCCTCTTGGATGTTGGTAAAAATCGGGTCTAGGGTATGGCCGGCTGTATGGGTAGGAGCATGGATAAGAGAGTTAAGTTGCAGTGCCGAGAGATCTGCAAGAAGATTAGCGATTGTATGGTCATTAGTTAAATCAATATGCAGGTTAAGGTCACCTAGAATCATGAAATTGGCGGATTTGGTGATGAGCGCCGTGGACGTTTCGAGGAGGGCGTCAATGAACCTCGAGGACGGGCCTGGTGGGCGATATATGTATAGACCAGATATCGTAGACTGAGGGCTAATGCTGATTTTAAATTGGGCGCATTCACAGTCTGGGAGAGATTCTTTGGTAAAAGAGCAGGTGAGGTGCTTTTTATAGATGACTGCGATGCCGCCGCCTCGAGTTTCACGGTTTATGGTGGCCAGGTGAAACTCATCTGGGAGCGTCAGGTTAGGGATGGTAGTTACGCCGTCTCGTAGCCATGTTTCGCAGAGAAAGAGGATGTCAGGATTTTCATCCAGTAAGAGTGAATTAACCTCTAGATGGTGTTTAGAGAGGGATCTGACATTGAGCTGTAGTATCGTCAGAGGAGGGGTTGTGGTTCTAGCACGGCCTCCCCACACGCGAGTAGGCATGCTGGTGGAAAAATGGCATCGATTGCAGTAGAGTTGCAAGTGGCCCAGGATGCCAGTAGCATCAGAGCATCTTTGGCTAGGGTACATGCCAAGGAGTTCCTCACGGTCGTATCGTATAAGCAAGTGGGGCCTGGTTAGACCAGGGGGACTGGCGACTGGCGATGTCGTGGCGATGACGGGCGCAGACGGGCTTGCCTTCGGCGTGCAAACGGCGCTCCCGCTGCGCTCGTCCGCTGCGCTTCCGGTGACAGCACATGATGTAGGGGGGTAGGGGGGCGTGGCCTTCAGGGGGCGTGGCCTCAGTCCTCGCCGAGATTGGCGTTTTTGTCCGAGAATGGTTCGGTTACGAGTCAGCGCTAATTCCGCTGCTCGCTGTGCTTTAGACAAGGTGAGTGCCCTGGCGCTTTGCTAGCGTGTGGTGAGTTTTTAAAATCAACAAGTTATTTCCGTGACACAAAAAGAAGTATTAACAGTTCTAAAAGCTCCCGGCTTCCGCCTCAGGAGTGCGCGATAGTCTGACTTAGGCGCTAGTAGTCAGCGCTTTAAGTACTGCGACAGGGGGGCGTGGCCTTCAGGGGGCGTGGCCTCAGTCCTCGCCGAGATTGGCGTTTTTGTCCGAGAATGGTTCGGTTACGAGTCAGCGCTAATTCCGCTGCTCGCTGTGCTTTAGACAAGGTGAGTGCCCTGGCGCTTTGCTAGCGTGTGGTGAGTTTTTAAAATCAACAAGTTATTTCCGTGACACAAAACGAAGTATTAACAGTTCTAAAAGCTCCCGGCTTCCGCCTCAGGAGTGCGCGATAGTGGCATGAAACCTTTTCTTTTTTCTTATGTCTTTATGCGACCTTCTGATATGTTTTCTACATTCTTTAGACACAGTCCAGAAAATAGGCTTTCTAGACCCCCCCGGCACTAAGGACTTTGTTAATTTACCAACCCGAGACAGAAAGAGAGATGGACTGTGACCACCCTTCAACTCTTTCTGCAATACTTGAGTGGAATTTATTTCAGGTAACGATCACTCTTGTGAAATATCACAGGGATGATTAGTGGAACCTAATCATTCTTTCATGATAAAATGACATATTCAAGAACACTAGGAAACAATAAATAAATGTTAAAGATTTATTTTAAAATTAATCTCCAATCCTAGTGCCCACAATATAAACTGTACCAATAATACAACCAGAGTAGTAGTTACAATGCTTCTCGAGCAATGTGCACAGATTAAAACATTCCAGCAAATCGACTTTAATTTTGTCTCAATCCCACCCTCATGTCTCTGGCTTACTAAGCAAAACATAGCACCAAAAGAAAAGGCTAATCAGAGTTTCAAGGATGGTTCTCACATTCATACCTGCTTCGAATAATAAAGTTATTGTTCAGTATAGTAGCATATTTTGCCTCTCTCATCTGAGCTGGGGGGAGGCTGATAAGCCCCCAGCAAGCAAAGGCTGAATATGCCTCATGTTTGCCTTCGGCAAAAATATGTGAAGCACTTCTGCATGGCCTGTCTAGTTTCTGACTCCTGGCTCGCAGTCATCTCTATCTCTTCACACTCTGATCCAAACCAATTTAACATTATCTGACAATAGTTGAATATTTAAAAATAAATAGTTAACAGAGGTGGCTTGTTGCCCTTTTACCTATTTTCATTCTGTAAAGCACTTCTCTTTGAATTATGAAAATAAACCCAAATTACAATTATCAATTTCCTGAAACCATGTTTACAACTCAGGACTATTTAAATGGCAATTTAGATTAAATACTGTGAATATGTCTCAGCTGACTTGCTGATCAACCTGCAAAGAGAAATGCCATTAAACAAACATGCATCCTATGTTAATTATTTATATGTAAATGATTAACATATGTAACCTAAAAAAAGGGGATACCTGAAAGAGAAAAACATGATTATTAAAACCCTTCTTTATTTCAATTCACCCACTCTACATCAATTCTTTCTACTTCACCTCTCTCTCTCTCTACCTCTTCATCCAACCTGAGGCCTCTGTGTACCCTACCACTCTCCCTCACTCTACATTTCATTCACCCTATTTCTAGCTCTCTAGGGGACATATTTAAAAGAACTTAATACCACCGTAACGTTATTTTTTTAAGTTATCACAGATTTATTTGTATTGCCTTATTTACAAAGTTCTGCTAACTGCAGTAAGCAGAACTTTTTCAGTGTAAACGTGAAATGTTACGATCGACACTTCTGTTAGTGGGACTTAACAAAAATGAGATGCAAGGTAGGCATTTCTGTGAAAAAAAATGCTGCTAACCACACTTCGCAATATTTACAATGAAATTCCTGTATGTTGGCAATCCCCCAAAACTGCTGCTAAGTCCAGTTAGAGGCAGTTTTTTAAGACCAAAAAATAGCTGGTCTTAAAATTGGTGCAAACACTTGTGTTCACATATTAGATGTTTGGGCGCTGGACATCGTTGCAAGGAATATAACTGCGCTGCCCTGCACCAAAACAAAAGGTCACAAATGTGCCCTATCAATAAAATAAGGTGCATTCCCGGGCCTCATTCATTAAAAGTGTTGCCTCGCTGAGACAAAACATCGTTGCAACACTTTTCACCATGCCCTCCTTGCGACACCATAGAATTCGCCTTATTTGCTGTATGACGTTCCATGTCACAATCAATGACATATATGTCTTATATCCTGATGTATCTATCAGCGCTAAAGTCATGCATTGCTGCAGTTGTATCACAATCATGACACAACTCAAGCAATGCATAGGACTAGCCTATCCCTATGGCACTGTGTCACCCTTACGCCTGTCATGAGGCAGGCGTAAGGTTCTTATGCAGTGGAGTCCTAGAATTGCCGCAGTGAAATCTGACAGATTTTACTGCACCACTCCTATGAGGCTTTGTTGCGTGGGAATGTCCACCCTGCATACATCATACCTGATGCAGGTATAATGTGGCACAGGGCGTCACAAGGTCACGCATATGCCTAGATGTGTCACTTTGTAAATACGGTGCAGCGTGGTGCAAAATTCACGCTGCAAGTGCGTCAAGAAAAAATGCACCGGCGGCTATAAACTGTCGCAAGGGGCTCATGAATAAGCCCCCTGTATTTTTCCCCCTCGTTGATGCACAATGGCTGCCATGCGCCAGCGCAGGCACCCTTGACCTATGGTGCGAAGGTGACTGTGTTGCGGAGTTGATTGATGTTGTGCAGGAACGGACACCTCCACCAGGGTATTTCTTCTTTCTCTGTGTGCTGCAGAGTGCTGTACACATAGAACAAATGACAAAAATAGGAGAAATTAAAACATTTATCCTCGTAGATCCACCCAAACGTCACCCATGGGGTGGTATTAGATTCTAGCACATTCCGAAGGTTTGCAGTTTCTTGTAAACCTGAGAATGCTTCAGATTCCATTGGTTTGATGTGGGAACGCTCACAGCAACACCCATTGAATGCCCCTTTCACATTGTTTAATGCATGAAAGGGGCGATTATTTACAAGTCCATGAAAAGCCATGTAAAGTGGCTGTGCATGGCCTCGTAAACAAGCTGTGGCAGATATCGCTACCGGAACGTCAAACATGTGACGTCACAGCATTGCAAGAGTGAAGCTAGGATAATAGAAGAACTTTAACAATTCATCCTTGGCAAAGTCAATGACGCCATGGACCTCCTGCCATTGCAGCTTGGAGCATCAAGGAGACCACCACCACCCCTGATATGTATCGCTCACCTGAACAACTGCTCCATTACCTTTGGGTGACAACTCGACCTTATCCCTCCTAAGTGCTGACCTCTGTACACCAGAACTTCAGTAACAGGAAGCTGGAGACCAGGAACTGCAGGAAACTGGAGACTCTCCGAAGCTGTCTGTAACCGTGGAAGAAAGAGAGACGCAGAACCAGTAAACATTAAATTAGGTTATCTGCCATCTGAGGAGTCACATCGAGGGTCCGCCCGGACTCCGCACTGGATGGCCACGTCTCAGTGGAGCCATTGTTGCTGGGGGAGTGTTCAGGGGAAGTGTAGAACTCCTGTCTCTGAGTGCAATCATGCATTGTCGCCACCACATGCAGCGCTTTCCACCTCTTTTGTATAACCTGCTCCAGATTGGGGTAGCTTGTAGTTGTGGTGGGGACGCCTGCTCCTCGCACTACGATTGGCTCCACAAAATACAGCTTGTTGCGCAGACCCTTCACTCCCTATCTGCACATCCTGGCGACCAGGAGATTCAAAGCCAGGTCCAGACCTGTTCAGCAGCGTCAAACAATTGCGTGTTACCATCTGAGAACACTGCAGCCTTGCTGGGAAAAGGAGGGAGTATTTGATACCCGACTCTTGGAGGCATCACTAAACCACTAAAAATGACCCCCTCTGCCTCTGCACCCTCGTTGCAGAGTTAGGGAAGAAATGCACTTTGGTGTTATCCACTTTCACCTCCCCCAGCTTGCGTATCTCCCTCAGTGCAGTGTCACAATCTATGTTCCCTTTAAGATGTGCGCCTGTGAGGCTGCACAACTCTACTTTCACTCCAGCGCACTTCATTATGAGGAGCGCGCATGCTTCTAAAATACTATCAGGCCCCCGTAAAAGGCAAATGAAGCACATGCACTGTCTGTGCTTTTCATCCTAGCCATGGCGCTGTCTGAAAGGGGGCTCTTTTCCTTCCTGTCACAGCTGACTTGTGAAGTGTGGGAGGAGTCGACAGGTGAGGCTTAAACAATGGTGTTGAATGGAGGGACTGAATAGGGCTAATTGAGCGCCTGGCGGGATGCCCCTTTCTTCACCGTTCACAGTCTGAAGTTGAACTGTGCAGAAAGGCCTCCAAGCAGGCACCTGTTTACAAGGTGCACTATGAGAAGGTGTTACAGCACAGAAGTTGTCTTGCTTAATGGCAGCTTTAGAAAGTCTTTTCCAGCTTTGAGAGTATAAAAAAGAGGGATTTCAACACTTGCTGGGAAAATACCTTGAAACAAGAGCAAATCAAATAATGCAGTGGGGCCATTATTGCTCCCTTCAGAAATAGGTGATATTTATGTTCAGGCACTGTCATGGTTTAGGAAGGAAAGAGACAATGGCAAAATAAAGCATTTAGTCAAACTTTCCTTTCTATGATCACACAATATTTCCTTCAAGTAGGAACATAAGGTTTCCAAATGAAACCCACATTCATAACTCAGTCCTCCTTCTATTTAGCACCCAAATGCAGCGCTAACATTCATCTGGTTTGAGAGCTTCACAGGAGCCTCACAAATCCACTGATTCTCCCTATCATCACTCCAGTTGCATGGGGCATGTGCTTTTCCAGAATGCTACAGAACATTTAGGAGTTTAAAGTATTCATGAATCTAGTAGCCAGTAGGAAGGCTCAGTGAGCTAAACAATTGTTGCAGACATATGCAGAGTTCTGCCGATCATAAATTTCAATCCTGCATGGCACACTCAGCATTTCATCCTTCTATAGTCACTAAACTGAAAACTATAAAATGGTAAATAGTAATACCTATATTTACACTGCTTGTAAATGGCAGAAGTAGTGGTATGAACCGCTATAAAAAAAAACCACTTTAATAGTGTATCATTAGTGAACTGGCCTTGCTTAGTCAATTTGGCTTATGTCGGAATCTGTGCTTCCTTGTGACACAGTTGATACACAGAAAAATATGACAGTCTGCAACATGCCTTGCAACAGTTTCCTTAGAACTGTATGAATTCTGATTGAAGGCAGTTCTATAACTTAAGTGCACTGTCAAATTTGTGTGCACATGGACTGGCAACTCTGTGAAAGCAGTGCACTGTGAAACTGTGTTAGTGTAACAGTGCAATATCAAATGTTTTTTTAATTGTGAATAAAGGCAGTCCCCTGACAATTATACATCAGTGGAGCTTTGTGAGTGCAAACTGAAGTCAGCCCTGTGACTAAGATGCATATCACAGGGGTGAGAAAGCAATTTGAAACAAGCAATTAGACATCAGTGGAGCAGTGTGAATGCTGTCTGAATTGAGAATTGTGGCACACTGGAAAAGCCTTGTAAACACATGCAGCAGGAAGTCCTAGGACTGAGGAGCATCGACAGAGCTGTATGAACGTAGGCTCATGGCAAGTTTGGAACTGATAATTCATCACAATTTACGTAACTCATAATCTAAATGTTGCGGTGCCTTTGGGAACAAAGAAAAATGTAAGATTTACATTTCCCAACAGGGAAACATTTGCTGCCTATTGTAACCCAGATTCCTGGCCCTAATGACAGGAATAACATTATTCCAGATTCGGGAGTAAAAAGGAATTAGTGCCCAAATAGGGATTAGAACAATTTGGAGTGTTTTTCCCTTGCAAATTTTGCTGGGTAAAGTGTAACATAATTTGTGGAGGAAAAATATTGCACATTCCTTCGTTTTGCAGCTTAGAAATGGGGAAACATGGAATATTTCAGTAGTATCCCCAGTTCTGCAGAGCCGAACTCAGTAATAGGGAGGTAATACTACACCCAGTGGTATCTGTATTTACCAACAAAAGTATTACTTCCCAAAATAATAGGCAACCCTTAATGAACAACTGTTAGGATGGATATGAATTCCGCAAAATTATAAATAGTGTGGCATCGTCCATGTAAAACAAAATATTTATTTTTATGAGGGTATTGTGAGGCCAAGTTCTGAGAGCAAGGGGTTACCCTGCAAACTCTTGAGCATGTCTTTTCATGTGCCTACTCATTTGATAGATGTGTTGTAGTAAGTTAGTACTTACAGACCACCAAATTGCATGTTAACACTTGCAGATAAAAAAATTGAGATTCCTTATAATTTATTCAACAAGAGTATATTCTTTACTTTCACTCATTTAAACTGCTAATATCATCCATTTTAAGGATCCCAGAAATTATAGCAATGTCTCACTTACTGATGATAATATTTATATTTTTCTGGTATTTAGGCTGAAGTTATTTAAAGTAGATTTAGCAACACAGTGTTCATCTGCAAGGAGAGAAAAACATTTTAACACGGTAAACTGTTGTAGTCAAAGAGACTTGAGATTTAAGCGCCCATTTGCAAATTTCTTAAACTCCTTCCTAATCCCTCTTCCGCAGGGCAATGACTTCTTCTGTTCTGTCATGTTATTGTAAAAGAGATGTGCTTAGACCTGTTTTGCCAACAGTTTGGCTTTAGATTGCTGTGTCAATAAATGTACATTAATGTAGAGGGGTACGCCTAAGTCCTCAACCTCTACTTGGCCGAGTTAATCTCCCGGCACTTCACGATGGGCATGATGCTAAAAAGTAAAAACCCTTTATTCCATCACTATTATGAGCCCCAAAGTAAAACAGACTAGAATTCAGTTCACTGTGTGGGCTATTTCAAATGTTTTGTTATTTTTGCTGTGTTTGTTTTTTATTTTCAGCATTTTCAGTATTTCTCTGACGCGGAAACAGCCATAATGGGAAATTGATCTTTTTGGTAACAGAGCTATGTGGTAAATGTTTATTGGGTAGGAAGCTCAAGAAAAGTTTGTCTTTTGGAAGGAAGTTTGCTTCTTTTGTGATGTGTCATGATATTTGTGTACACTAAAATCTGTTTTGGCAAGCATTTGCTAAAAGTACATTATAATGGTACTGTTTTGAATGAATAAAAACGGGCCACTCCTTGTTTGCTCTCAACCCTACAGCTGGCTAACCCAGAAGGAGTTCTGCACAAGTCCAGGGAAAGTGTGAAAATAGATGGTTTCTTACTGCACACAGAGAAGTTAAATTACAGGGAGCATTGGTCATGATCCCTGTCGGAGGCAGAAAAGAAAGGGACCAGGAACTGTCCCTGGTGGCGGACGGCTTGCCGACACTTGATGGCACCACTCCAAAACAAAGAATGGCAGTAGATCACACAACCATGTCTCAGTATATGCCAATGACGCAGCTCCTTCCGATCCCTCTGGCAGACCCACCACCTGCACGTTGTTCTGCCGGGAGCAGGCCTCCGCATCCTCGGCTCTTCTATCTAGTGACTTCAGCACGTCCCATTAGCACTGTATCTCCAATGCTGCATTCGGGTAGTAGGGTCGACTTCGGTCAGTTCTTGCTCAATGTCCTGTACCTTGTCAGTCAGCTTGTGATGATCTGTGTGCTCCAGGGTGAAGTGGACTGTGATTTTGTCATTGCAGCCCTCAAGGGGAGTGTGCGTTTGTCGAGGGAGGTACCTATTTTCTCCACAGCTATGAGTACAGGGTCTTTTTAGGCATCCAGGGTGTCTGCTGTCACCTGCCATGGAGGCCAGCAACCCTCAGCTGCTCGGTCCACTGAAATGGAGGAGCTGCGAGGTGTCAATTAGGGGTGGGCGGAATTTGCAAAATTTACTTTCGCAAACTATCGCGAAAATGTTAAAAATCTCCGCAAACAGGCGGAAATATCGCGAAGACGCAGAAGTTTTTTTCCCGCCCGTTCACTGTATTTTCTGCGTGATCATGGCTCGCCAACTTACCCATGTGGTTGCTCACGGGCGCGAGATCTCAATCATCTCATACTCTCACGGTGCATGATCGCGAGAAGAAAGACGTGATCTCGTGACAAATGACTCCTGGGTGGTTGGGGTGGTCCTTGGGGATGATTTTGTAGCCGTCGGGGATGGCGATGGCGACGTTTGGTCCAGAGCAGAGGTTGGTCTAGGTTTCCGTGATGAAGGCAATGTCTGGAGGGGTGGCGTAAAGGAGGTCCCAGATTTCTGTGGCATTTTGTGGAGGGACCGCACATTGAGGAGGATGCAGTTGAGCCAGTCAGGTGCGCTGTTGGTCAGCTTGATGGTGAGAGGTGCTGGTGTGTTGACGTGGCAGAAGGTGCAGGAGCAGTTTTGGCAGGTGAAGGGTGCAAGGGTATTCTTCGGTGATGTTAGAGGGCAGGTGGCTTGGCATCAAGAGTTGAGGGGGAAGAGGGTGCTGGTGTCGTAGTGGTGGAGTGTCCAAGAGGCAGGGTCCCTGGCACTGGGCGCAGTCCAAGCACGGATGGATGTAGACGGGTTTGCCTTTGATGCACCTTCGGCGTACCAGTGACATGCCCACTGTGCATTGCCGCACAGCGGCTGCCATTGAATAGTGTTGTGGGGGGCACTGGACAGCTGTGTGGTGGAAAAGGACACCGGAGGGGTCGGCCGTAGGGGATCACAGCTGCAACAAGGGAGAGGATAGGGAAAAAGGAACTGAAAAAAAGAACAGGAAAAACAAATCCAAACAAAGCAAAGAAGAAAAAGAAAACAAAGCCAAAGGTAGAATAACAATGAAGAAAAGCAGAAAGTAGGACAGGAACAGCAGAAAAGAGGGACAGGAGGGCAGTCAAGCAGCAGAGCAGTGCCGCTCTAAAACTGGACCACCAGGGATGAGACGCAGGCAGGAGCCTACGGGTAGAGGAGGACCTCGAACACCTGAATTCCGTGTCAAAGGAACCAGCAGCAGCAGATGGGGACAGCAGCAGCAGCTACCAGATGGTGCTGCACTGTGGGAGGAGCAAGTCGACTAGCAGATAGTCCCCCATACACTCAAAAGCAAACTAACATGGGGCGACCGGATTCCATGCTCCCTAGTGAGTAACTGTGGATCAAGCTAAATACCCAAGGGCGTGGGCCCAAACCGACCCCGTGCCAGCAGTGGCCAATCTCAGTGGCTTGAGACAGTTAGTTGAATTCCCCACCAGTCTTGTGGGGTATCCTCAGCAATGTGGGTCCTCCACAGTGCAGGGATTGATCAGGACACAGTGTGTGCCACCCACAGGTGCTAGGCCTGGACCTGACACGACCCCAAGGCCTCCTCCGCACCCCATCCCACCTTATCCTCACCTGGACATCAACACTAGTGCTCAGTCTTCTGTGCTCTCTCTGAATCTGTGACTCAGCCAGCCAGAGCCTCAGCTAGGTGGGATTTCACAAGCCTGGGTACATCAGTCACTACCAAGTCCACTGGGGAACCTCCTGATGCAGGTTATGTAACAGGGCCCTTTAGGCATGAAGTTGCAGCGCACCCATCACACAAGCTTGGCACAGGTCAGGGGCCTCAACCTCCACAGCATCTGAGCAGCACCAAATCCTCTGGCCTGTGGTGCTGAGCGGCACGGCCCACCATTGGCAATCTCCTCCACGCACCCCAGTGTAGTGGTGGCTCGTGTTATGCAATGCTGACCTCCATACATTTGTGTGCAGGAGAGGCCTTTACCGATCACTGCTCCAAGGGGTGCCTGGCGGTCTTCTCACACAGGTCAGCAACATGTCTCCATGTGACCTGCCAGATTTCACCACCAGGTAAGGGTGATAGCCGATGCCTCAATGTGTACCGCCATGGCCCAAAGGCTTGGTCCTGATGCAACCCGCCTCCACCGTCAGGCCGCAACAACTCCACAGCACCACTGACTCGCCCTCCAAGTCTCAGAGGCAGGCACAGCGAGGCCTCCAGGCCCTGGGACTGTCCACACTTCCAGGCTTCAGCTGCCATGGTGTCGCAAGGAAAGCGCTATGAAAAGTGATGCATCATTGGTTTTCCCCAGCGATGCGCCTCTTTACATAAATGGAGCCCTGAATCTTCATTTCCTCTTCCCCTGGGACTCTGGCTGGTCATCTGGATGTTGGGAGGTTTGGGGGGGTTGTTTACCTGTGTTGAACTTGGCCCTGGCTGCTGCATTCTGCATTCAATTGTTTGTCTTTTCTTTTTATCATTGGTGGTGAACTTATAGGTTACTTTTGCCTCTAGAGGCAGAAAAGTGATGTTGAGCTGACTAATGTGAGTTTTTTTGCCTACAATTGGCCTTTTGTCACTTTTCTCTTGCTAGTGTCAATATTGTTATCGCCTTGACGGTAGTGTTAGCAGCAGTTTCCGCCACGGCTAGCTGATACTATCGCCATGTAGTGACGTATTGTACATACGTCGGTAACAGAACGATAGTTTTCGGTGATAGGCAGCGTTAAGGAAATTGCTGCTAACTAACGCAAACACTAATTTGTGGCAATTCTTGTAAATATACCACTTTTGTCTCTCTATTTGACTCTAAAACATTACTTATTTCTTTCTACTTCTCTGTGCCTCTCTTACAGGCTATCTCACATGTCTCTCTTTAAATGATGTCTCTCCCTACATGTGTTATATATTTAAATTACCTCTACCTCTTTATTTCTTCTAACTCTAATTCACCTGTTTCGCTATGTCCTTAGCTTTCTGTATGTGTATCCTGTCTACACCCCCTAAAGAAGCGTACACATAGAAAGAGGAGCCATGGGACACGGCAGGGGAAGAGAATTTATGGGAAAATTGTCAGATTTCACAATATTGAAAGGCAAAATTCTTAGGTGCTGTGCTCTTAGTTTCGCTGCTGCTTTGCTAATGCCAGTTTTGAAGTGAGTTTTTTTGTAATTAGGACTATTCCTTATTTAAAGCTACAATTTCAAGTGCTATTTGCATATGTATTATTTTATTATGCTGTACTCTAAAAACATCAACAAAGTCACCCTTACTAGGTCTTTCATTTATCAAAAATTAGTTGAACATTCATTAAGTATTATTTGGCTCGTTAGTGTCGGACAATTTGTTCTTTCGCTAAATATGTTTTGCAGAGGGCTTTAAAAAACTTTAGATGACACTTCATTAAGTGACTGTTTTGTTTTTAACAAGCACTGTCAAGCCCTCCTTACCTCAGGCAAATACAATGTTGTAGTAACTGTCTGTACAAGTGTCTGTATGTAAGTGATAACAGAATGTGTGTAATTGTGCATTTTATTATCCATTTTATTATTACATATCTTCTTTCCAGTTCGGGTCAATGTACAATAAAATATGTGTTTGCATTTTTAAACAATGAGACACTATGGGAAATGGTGGTTCTAACCAACTGCATCTCTACTTACAAGCAGAATAATTGAGCCATCTTTTCAAATATTTTCAAAGCATTCAAGTGCTGAACAGCACCAACTTATTAGTAGTTTATGTTATCTCCAGACTCACAGGTATATGCATCACGTTTACAATTATACGTCCTTACTTATTTTTATTTGCAGTTCATTCTCTCTCCTAGAAGGTAAAGTAGACAAAAAGACTCTATGAAATACTTTTATCACAATTACTTCAGAAAAAAAAACGGCACTGGATCAGTATGATGTTTATGTAGCCCATGGAAATGGGTATTTCAAAAACACAGTTCAATTACAAAAGTGAGGAGTTTATGCCAATTACAATCATGCAACTAACTTATAATTAGCATTACAGCTAGGTATGCATAATCTCAGTTGGCACTGGTTTTCATGCTGTGACAGGTGACTTAAAGCTATTGTGTGAAGCATAGTGTACTTTGTGTTCTTTCTCACTCTGAAGATGTCCCTGCGTGTTCCCAGAATTATCAGCAAAGGAAGTTGAGGAGAATATTTTAAAAATAACGCTTACTGGTATGACAAATCGCAGAGCTAAAGGAAGGTGATGCCAGATGCAGAAAGATGTAGCGCTTAATTAAATTCATTAAAACGTCTCGGACATGTAACATACTGTGATCAACTGGTCTTTATTGGTCACAGTTAATGAATGACTTTGGACCAGATGTGCGACTGCTCGAATTTGCAGCTCACAATTTGCGTTAAATTGCGACTCACAATTTGCAAGTCGCAAATCACATTGTACATACCAAAGTGGTCCCCAAATTGCGATTTGCAAATGACTCGCATCACAATTTAGCGAGGAGGCTAATTATGAGTCTCGCAAATAGTGTCTGCGGCTAAAAAAGCCTATTTTATATTCGCAAATAGTGACGGAGGCAGAAAAGGCCATTTTGTGCACGCAAGTAGCGACCACAGTAAAAAAATAGCAGAAACACTTCCTGGGAGAGCAGATGGTACCCAAAACAGGAAGTGGTGTTCCTGGAGTATCCTGATCAGAAGTTATAGCACATGGTAAGGTGCAGCAGCACCAACTAACACTGCAGGCACACTCCCAAAAAAATCTCATAATCTCCAGCAAGTTCAGTGAGAAGGCAGGAAAGTAGAATCTGCGCAAACTGAAATTTTCTGAATAGGAACTGGACATACTAATAGAAGGATGCTGCAACAATCACAAGCAGGTGTTTGGGAGGGGATCTCACACTGCCCCAGAGTCGGACAAAAAATAATCTGGAAAGAGATGCAGCTGCTCATAAATGCCCTGGTTGTGGCCCACAGGTCCCTGGACAATCTAAAGAAAAGGTGGAATGATCTGAACTCTAGGGCCAAGGAAAGGGTGGCGGCACAGCTGCATGAAATCTAAGCAACAGAAGGAGGCCATTTCAATGTCTCGGAACCATCAACAGGAGAGGCTACGGATGAACAGTACCCTGGAGAGAGAGGCAGTGGTTGGGTTTGGTATGCTCAACACATCTCCAACTCCACCACCCCCTGGTTAGTGTGAAATGTGTACCATATCAGCATTTAAGCCAAAAGCCTACTCTACACATGCATGCCACACATCCACACCCAAACACATTTAGATGCTCCCATCTACATGAACCAAAAGTCACAGTTGGTGATTATGGGAAAAGTAGTCAGTGACATAAATAGTGCAGTTAATGACTGATATGAGCTGAAAAACATAGCACCACCACTGAGATAGTGACTAACATATTTTTCCTTTATTTTCCTATTTGCCACATAGATACACCTCTGGGCGGATGATGTTGACAAAGTCCTGAATCAGGGTCAGATGGAGGAAGGGTAGGATGAAAGAACAGAAAGTGGGCCAAGTTGTTCTAGTGTCCAGGCTACTGTTGCATCCAGGTCACCACAGTCTCCAGTGATTGATAACCCAGCATCACAGCAGCCAGCACATCACAACGCACTCTGGGCACCAGGATCCAACTGCTGCATCCAACATAACAGTCAGGAAGGCAGCTGCTAGCTAGGCTGCACACACACTCCCAGACTAGAGCAGCCAATCAGGCGGCGTTTGGTGGCCTGGAACAGATCATGCTGAAGGTTCAGCGGCTGCAGCAAAAACAGATTAGGCTCATTAACACCAAGCTGAGCCAGGGGTTTTTAAACATCACCCAACAGATGGCAGAGAACCGAGCCCACATTCAGGGAAAATGTAATGCCCTTACAAGGGCTATTTGGCAGCTGTGCACAGATTTGTCTGAGGACAGCAAAGGCAAATGGAGAGCAGCTGGGCACACAGAATGGACTCTATGAACAGGGAAATAAGGAGGCTGGTGCAGGCAACCACCCAACACACCATGCGCACCCTGGGTCTACAGATAGAGATGGGCCAGTCCAGTGGTGACGTTGCATGAGGACTGCTACAGATAACAGCAGCAGTGGAGGCAATACAAAACAACATGTTTGTCAGTGGAGGAGCAACAGAGGCAGCAGACAGTGAGGTATCTAGTCGAAGTAGTATCTCTACTGCAAAAACACCAATGAAGGGGAGAAGCAGCAGCTGCCAGCCTGTAATTCCACCTGCCAGCCTGTAATTGCACCTGCCAGATCTGGACTTAGAGGTAAGAAATGATTTGTCACCACTAATGTGCCATACAGTGTGCCCAGTTTATTTTTTTAGTGGTGCTGTAACCACATGACAGTTATCCTCTTTTTTTTGGATATGCAAATTGAGATCGACAGGTGTCCAGCAATCTTTTTGCTTGCCCTCAAAATAAAGGGACATTTTCATTGTGAAAATCACATTTCATATTGTCATTTGTAGAACATACAGTGTCAATGGATAGGAAGTACCTTGCAAAATAATGTCTGGCCATGTTTTCCCTGCACCTTCTCTCCAGCTCTGCTGCTGAGCTTCCCTCGCTTGGCTGTTGGACAGGTGGGCCAGGGACATCATCCTCCGAGTCAGATTCAGACTCCGACATGGGCAACCCACCCCTGCAGGCAATGTTGTGGAGAGTGGCACAGGTTGCCACTATTTTGCAGACTCAGGCACATACTGCAAGGCTCTGCCACTCTTGTGAAGGCACCGGAAGCACAATTTTAGGAGGCGAGATGCGTGCTCAATCATGGACCTGGTGTGCCTATGTGCCATGTTGTACCACCTTTTATGTGGGTTGTTGGGAGACAGGTATGGTGTGAGTAACTATGGCCACAGGGCATACGCCCTGTCACCTTGTAAGAGATTTATGATGGTGATACAACATGCAGACAGAAATTAAAGTAAAAATACATCTCAATGTGGACACAAAATTTCAGTACTTAGTAGGTACCATTCATCAAAGTCACCTCTTTCTAATATCTGGAATATGCCACTGTGCCTAAGGATGTATGAGTCATGAGTGCTCCCTGGATATTTGGCCACAGTGTCTGTGATGATGTTGTGTGCATTAGAAACAACTTATATGTTGAGAGAATGTGTGATTTTTCGATTCCGGAATATGTATTCGATGTGAGATGGGGGACATGTGGGCACATGAGTACCATCTATGCACCCAACGACCTGTAGAAACCTTGCTATTCTGTAGAATTGCATTCTGGTATTTTCTAGTTCCACATCATCCCTGGGCAGGTAGATGTGTTGGTGTACGTGGTGGAGCATGGCATCTAAGAAATTGTGGAAGAAAGATGAAAGCACACTCTGTGACTCCCCTACAGACACTGCAATGACATCTTGGTAACTACCATTGGCCGAGAGGTGAAGTGAGCACAACACCTGGACATGTGTGGGTATTGCATTGTGTGCTGGGTTCTGCTTTCTAGTTGTTGCTTTAAGGTGTCTATTAGATCTATAATCACAGTGCTACTTAGTCTATACTACTCATATATCTCTTCCTCTATCTCCTCAAACAAGGTTAGCCTGACTCAGAATATCCTCTCTTGTCTCTGCCTTCCCTGCTGAGCAGCCAGTATCCACATCTTCCTCGCTATCATGTACAGGGTAGCCATTGTGGAAAGATTTCTGATGCATTTCTAGGGCTATTTCTATCGGTTGGGCCCTGTTACCACCTGTTTTTGATTCACGGTAAATTGCATTTGCAAATGAGCCAATTTGTGCATGCTCACAAATTGTGACAGTTTTTTACATTTTGATTAGCGACTCGCAATTAGCGAGTCACTATTTGGGACTCGCAATTTCCACACGTTATTTTTGCAAATCGGTATTCAGTTGCATCGCAATAACTGGTTTTGTGAGTTCCTGTCGTACATCTCGTGTCACCTATTTTTTATGTGCAAATCGATTTGCGACCAATTTGACACTCGCAAAATGGTCGGACATCTGGCCTATTATTTTTTATTCTGCCTCATCCCTGACCAACTAGTCAGCAACTGTCCACAAAATCTTCTTTTAAAAACTGACAATAACATGGGCATGTGTTTATACAAGTAAAAGAATATAAAGTTAACCTTTTTGGCACCAGGGTGTTTGTACAGCCCTGAAAATGATTTTGTTTCAACATTTAAATTTTGTTTCTCTAGCAGGCTTGTCCATATATCTTACAGTGCTCCATTACAAACACTACGGTATTGGCATTACACAAGCTATGAATTGGTTCAAGTACAATCCAGACAGTGTGCCAGAGATCACTGTTTGACGTGAGCACACAATAGACTTCTTTTTGGGGTGTGATTTTCAAACTGGTGAAATATCCTTTCTGCCTCCCTCACACAGACATGTGTGTTTTGTAGAAATGCCCATGTTAGGATGACCAAAGAAGTGTGAATTTACACCATACTCATGGTCACCTAAGATCCTAAAACAAACAAAACGCAAGTGTGATTATTAAGCACATGCACTGCAGAGAGTTTGGGAATATTTCCTCTGACAGATCATAACAACTGGAAATGGAGCAATTTGTCAAAAGGTGACATAGTCTTCAGCCTCACTCATCCAGAAACATGCTAGTCATCAACGAGGGCATGGAAATGTGTTTCCCAAATACAAACAAAAGTGTATAATGTGATTACCTGAAACAAACGGGCATGCCAATACATTTCGATCCCAAGTTCGTCCTCAAAGTAAACGTGCGCAAACCAAACCCGTGTTTTAAAATGAAACCTCATGATTAAAGGAAACCAAGAAAGTGAAAACAAACTCTTAAAACTGAACACACCCACACGTATAAACTATATATATCACGTAAAACTCTTTTGCAATGAACATTTGTATAATACTGTGAGAAGTTGGCCTGATATGTAGTGCTCACTATTCTAGTGATCACTGTGTATCATTCCAAACGACCCTTATTGATGATTGGTTGTAAGTCAACCTTATAGACCAGCTATCCTAGTAGCGTGGATACGAGCAGTCTTAGGCTAAACTCTAGAGGGCGTGTTAAGCCAGCTGTTTACCATCACATATACCCCTTGAACACCAAGTGAAAGGACACCACACAAGTTGTTATGAAAATAAAGGATATTTATTTATAACAAGACTACCCTGGCTCTTTATGAGTCAGGGAGCTAAGCACAATACAAAACTCTTAGGAAAATACTTCTGGTTGCACAATTTACACAAATGCCCGAGGGCACGAAACCATTACACTGTAAGTGGAAGGGGAGAAGTTAGAAAGTCTAAAGTGACTGATTCCGGAGTGATCCGACCAGTGGGACTAAACGTAAAAGGAACTGGACACTTGTAAAGCGAACCTGCGATGGAGCACCGAAATGCTCGAGTTACCTAGCCCAGAGGCTGCGGCTGTGGAAGGTTCGGCAAGATGTCGGAAGTCCTCGTTGTAGTCTCAGGAGCCTGAAAGAAGAGTTGCTGGCAGGCGACCAGTGTCGATGTTCAGCGAGATCCAAACCTGGATCGGTGATGAAGGAAAACCTGAAAGCAGAGGGGACTCAGTTCTCAACCGCTAGCCAGCGATCGTGTGGGCACCAGGAGGGTACCGGCTGAAGTCACCTCGACCAGGTGAGTGGATGACGTCGGACTCGGCTGTTCCTCGGACCAGGAGGCGCGGCGGCGACCAGGATGGAGGGCGAGCTGTCCCATGCAGGTGTCTGCTGTCGATGATGCTGGGCCCAGGAATGGGGCAGCGGATCATGGCAGTGGCAAGCCCACGTGGTGGAGTCAAGATGGCGTCTGGAGTGGACCAGGAGGGTCCGTGGTACTCCTCTGTTGAAGGGGAGCAAGAGCCAGTCTGGAGCAACCAGACTAGTGATGAAACAAACGTGGTGCATCGTGAACAGGGCCACAAGCCGGTCGGCAAGTGGTCGAACAACGCGGTGAACAGCAAGGAGCGGAAGGGCCCCCACGCAGATCTCGGGGATGCTGGGGAGGCAGACTTCGGTGCTGGAGCTGCTCAGGGTTAGGGCTTCTCAAACCCTAGGTGCACTCACTCGAGGGTCCCTCGGTGGGCGTGCTAGATAAGCGTCGTGCAGGTTCTGAAGATAGCCGGTCCCGCAGGTCTCGTCACACCTACGACTCTCAGCTGAGCTGATGAGGGAGGTAAAAGGTCAGAGATGGCAGGGAACTCGGGTCTCGTCGAGCTGGGCAGTCTTGATCCGTAGGAGAGACTTACAGCAAACCGCAAGCGCTTAGGTGGTGCCTGCGGGTGCAGGGTGGCTACTCCTTAGCCACAAGGGAGAGTCTTCAGAAATAGTCAAGAGTTCCTTTCGTGGAAAGTAGTTCAAGATTCAGAATTATCCAATTTGTGAAGGGGACTCGCTCCTACCTTTATTCTAAGAAAAGGGGCTGGCCCGTGACTAGGTTCTACCTATGGGTGGAGCCAGGAGGGGGTGGTTACACCCCTATCCTTTGTCCGGCTTCGCCCCAGCTCAGGGGCTGGTGTGCCCCCGAAACTGGTTTGATCCGGGCTATGCACAGTGAGCACCGGGGTGCCACTTGCAATCACCTTCCTTTCAGCCCTGCCTACCTGGGATACACAAACCCTGTCTGGGATGGTGCTAACACCGCCCTCGACAGGAAACCCTTTGTCCAAGCTCCCCTCGCTGGAAGGTCTCCCAGCAGCAGGAGGTCAGACTTGTGTCTGGTGGCAGCATCCATTTTGTGATGCTGAGGCTTGAGTCAACTTTAACCGGGGTTCAAGGTTACTTCCATGTCGTGCCCTTCTAAAAGGGGGGAATGCTAACCCCGTCGCCGGAGCTGGCGAGGGGTTCGTATTCCGATTCGTATGACACCTTACTCGACATGTGTAGGTGATGCGATGCCAAAGTTAGCAAATAACCGCGAGGATTATAATGCATTTAAAAGTAGTTGGCCCGTGTCACCATGGAACGGCTATTAGGACTTGGTTCCGCAAGCCGTCGACGGGCTCAGCTCGCGCCAGAGCACCGTCCCACATGATTCCCTGCACTCTGCCTTCAGGATTGATAAGGCCTGCCATAGGAGTGACTGATAGGAATCCACGTGTCCATTTTAGGGTTAGGTGTAGGAATACTACACCTACAGCAACGGGTGATTACACCACGTTGCCCCAGCTGTCGTGCAGCCAGTTGTGTCAGATTTGGGCGGCCATTCCAGGGGTGGCATAATACATGCTGCAGCCCCTGGTAGGCCCTGGGTACACCGATGCCCTGGATACCTGTGGTATGCTGAGACAGGGACTGACAAGGCGGCCCAGTTCCAATTGGTGGATGCACCTAATGTACATGTGTTTAATTTCGAGAGAGAACAGCTAGGCTGTGGGTCTGATTGGCAGGCCCACAGCCGGGGAAAGTCATAAACCAATGAAGCAAAAGCAAAAAATCTGGGTGATCATAGGATTGCAGACCCTACTCTCCTACATGACCCCCCCCCAAACTTTGGGACAATAAGCTAACCTTGACCAGGTGAGTCTTCTTGCTCTAAGTGGAAATACCTGGAGAGCCCATCTGCATTGCCATGATCAGTGCCAGGTCTATGCTCCACTGTGAAGTCCATACCCTGTAGGGAAATGGACCACCTAAGTAGTTTGGGGTTTTCACCCTTCATTTGATTTAGCCACAAGAGGGGCTTATGGTCGGTCTGAATCTTGAAGTGAGTGCCAAACAAGTATGGCCTCAACTTCTTCAGGGCCCAAACCACAGCAAAGGCCTCCCTCTCAATGGCTGACCAATTCTTCTCTCTAGGGGTCAGCCTCCTGCTAATAAAAGCTATGGGCTGGTCATGACCATCAAAATTCAGTTGAGATAGAACAGCTCCCACACCCAGTTCCGAAGCGTCTGTTTGGACAATGAATGGTTTGGAGTAGTCTGGACTCTTTAGGATAGGTGCTGTGCACATGGCCTGCTTTAGGTCATCGAATGCCTTCTGACAGCTTGCTGTCCACTGAACTTTTTTTGGCATCTTTTTACTTGTCAGGTCGTTTAGCGGGGTCACAATGGATCCATAATTTCTGACAAATTTCCGGTAATAACCAGTCAGGCCCAAGAAAGCTCGAACCTGAGTCTGGGTGGTTGGAGGAGCCCAGTCCTGGATGGCCTGTATTTTGCTCTCCAATGGTTGAACCTGGCCTCCACCTACAAGGTGGCCCAGGTATACAACCTGTGTCTGCCCTATCTGGCACTTAGTGGCCTTGATAGTGAGGCCTGCCTTTTGCAGGGCCTCTAACACTTTCATCAGGTGGACCAGGTGATCCTCCCAGGTGGAGCTAAAGACAGCGATATCCTCCAGATACGCCGCGCAGAAGTCGTCCAACCCAGTGAGAACTCGATTCACCAGCCTTTGGAAGGTGGCAGGTGCATTTTTCAAACCAAAGGGCATTACCACGAACTGATAATGCCCACCCGGGGTAGAAAATGCTGTTTTGGGCTTGGCCTCCTCAGCTAACCTGATTTGCCAATACCCAGCTGTCAGGTCAAACGTACTTAAGTAGCTGGCCGAAGCCAACCGGTCGATAAGTTCGTCTGCTCTTGGTATTGGGTGGGCGTCAGTCTTAGTGACTGCTTTGAGACCTCTGTAGTCCACGCAAAACCTCATCTCTTTCTTACCGCCCTGGGTGTGAGGTTTCGGCACGAGAACTACGGGACTAGCCCAGGGGCTGTCGGAGGGTTCAATGACTCCCAGCTCCAACATTTTCTGCACCTCCGTCTTGATGCAGTCTCTGACATGATCAGGTTGCCGATAGATTTTACTCTTTACGGGCAGACTGTCCCCAGTGTCGACCTCATGGGTACACCAATTGGTCTGACTGGGCGTCAGAGAGAACATATGTCGAAAGGATTGAAGAACCTGTTTACAATCCTTTTGTTGATGTCCAGAGAGGCTGCCACAAAAGACAACACCATCTACTGACCCATCGTCAGGGTTCTGAGAGAGCAGGTCCAGGAGAGGGTCACTCTCCTCCTCCTGTCCCTCGTCTGTGGCCATGAGCAAGCCCATGCCCTCCCTGTCGACATTTGCCTTGAGCCTGTTTACATGGAGCACCCTGTGGGGGCTCCGGGGAGTTCCCAGGTCTACCAAGTAGGTGACCTCTCCCTTTTGCTCAATGATCGTGTGGGGCCCAGACCATTTGTCTTTGAGTGCTGCCGGGGCCACTGGCTCCAGCACCCACACCTTCTGTCCAGGCTGGTACACAGTCAGGACAGCCTTTTGGTCGTGCCAAGCTTTCTGTAATTCTTGGCTCGCCTCAAGGTTTTTAGATGCCTTTTCCATGTACTCTGCCATCCACGAGCGGAGACCGAGCACATAGTCCACAATGTTTGATGCCGGCTTTCTGAGAGGTCTCTCCCATCCTTCCTTTACCAAACAAAGGGGTCCCCTTACAGGATGTCCGAACAGAAGCTCAAAAGGGCTGTAGCCAACCCCCTTCTGCGGGACCTCTCTGTAGGCGAACAAGAGGCAGGGTATCAGGACATCCCATCTCCGCCGAAGCTTTTCAGGTAGTCCGTGAATCATCCCTTTTAGGGTCCTGTTGAATCTCTCAACAAGCCCATTGCATTGTGGGTGATAGGGTGTGGTGAACTTGTAGTTGACACCACACTCCTTCCACATTGCAGTCAGATATCCCGACATGAAGTTTGCACCTCTGTCTGAGACGACCTCCTTAGGGAAGCCCACTCTGGAGAACACTCCAAGTAGGGCCCGTGCCACCACAGGTGCTGTAGTGGTCCTAAGTGGAATAGCTTCAGGATACCTGGTGGCGTGGTCCACCACCACCAGTATAAACTTGTGTCCTGATGCTGTCTGGGGTTCCATTGGTCCGACAATGTCGACCCCCACTCGTTCAAAGGGTACCCCCACCACCGGTAGTGGTATGAGGGGGGCCTTTGTCGTGCCACCTGACTTACCGCTGGCTTGGCAAGTGACACAGGAGCGGCAAAACTCCTTCGTATCTTCGGACATGTGGGGCCAGTGAAAGTGTGGAACAATTCTGTCCCAAGTCTTATTCTGGCCTAAGTGACCTGCAAGGGGAATCTCGTGGGCCAAGGTAAGAAGGAAACCTCTCAGAGACAAGGGGATGACCAGCCTCCTGGTCGCACCAGGTTTGGGGTCTCTTGCCTCGGAGTACAGGAGTCCATCGTCCCAGTACACTTTGTGGGTACCTGTGGCGTTCCCTGCAGCCTCAGCAGCAGCCTGCTGTCTGAGGGGTTCAAGGGAGGGGCAGTCTAACTGTGCCTTCCCCAGGTCTTCCCTGGAGGGTCCCCCTGAGCCCAGAAACTCAACCTGACCAGGTTCCAGCTCTTTCGGCTCAGTTTCCCTCAGCTCTTTAAGGTCAGCCTCCTCAGAGACTTGATCCACGACCTGGGGCAAGGGGGAAGGCGAAGCCTTACCCTTACTGCTCCTCTTCTTGGAAGGTGTCTGGTCCGTTCTTCCAGGATCCAGCACCTGTTCAGTGGGGCACCTTTTGGCCTGTGACCTGGTCACAGCAAGGACATGTGCTGGCAAGCCTAACATTTCCATGTGAGTCCTCTGCTCCACTTCTGACCATTGTGACGTTTCCAAATCATTGCCCGACAGACATTCTACGGGGAGGTCTGAACTAACCACAACCTTTTTCGGGCCACTTACCCCTCCCCAGGAGAAATCAACAACTGCCATACTGTGATTGGTAGTGACGTTGCTGGCATTGGTCACTAGGTAACTGGTACCTAGCATGATCTGTCCAGGGTCCACAAAGTTAGGCGTCACCATGGTGACACTGGCACAAGTGTCCCTGTAGGCCTGAGCCACTTTTCCATTAATCAAAGGTGTCTGTCTGTATTTGCCCAAAGTATTGGGACTGGCATCAGGGGACATATCCATATCCCCTGTACAGACAAGGACGGCCTGAGTGAGTGTGCCGACTAAGTCGTCACTCCCCTCGGTTCCCAAGGTTAACCCAACTAATGCCTTGGGAGGCGCACTACCACTGCTGACTGTACTAGGGGGTGCAGGTGCCTTAGGGGCTGCAGTGGTAGGAGTTTGCCCTCCTTTCTTGGTGCACTCACTAAACCAGTGAGTCTTACTTTTACAGTATTGGCACCACCTTTTTGACTGGCCTTCTTGAGTCTTCTTCTTCTGTGAAGCCTGACCCCCACCCTCTTTGGTTTGTTGGGGACCTGTCGAAGACTTCTGGTCATTTTGTCCATTCTTGTTACTACCCTTCTGGTCTGCTTTCTTCTGACCACCCTGGTTCTGGTTCTGGTTCTGCTTGACCCTTGTTCTGACCCATCTGTCTGCCTTCTTTCCCAATTCTTGGGGAGAGGTCAGATCCGAGTCGACAAGGTGCTGATGCAACAATTGGTTCTGACAGTTGTTTAAAATCTGTTCTCGCATGATAAGATTGTACAATCCTGTGTAATCAGTAACCTTGCTACCCAGCAACCAGCCTTCCAAAGCCTTAGTGGCACAATCGACAAAGTCAGTCCAATCCTGAGACTGAATTTTCTGGGTGTCCCGGAACAGCACCCGGTACTGTTCCGTGGTTAAGCCGAACCCATCAATCAGTGTGTTCTTCAGGACTTGGTAGTTGTTAGCATCCTCAGCTCTAGTAGTGAGGAGCTTGTCCCTTCCTTTACCTTCAAAGGAAAGCCACAGTATAGCTGCCCACTGACTTGGGGGGACGCACTGGACAGTGCAGGCCCTCTCCAAGGCAGTTATCCACTTGTGGATGTCGTCCCCTTGTTTAAAGGGAGGCACTATTTTACTCAGGTGTCTAGTGTCTATACCCCTGTCTTTCTCTCTATTGAGAATGCTGCCACCAGTGGGATCTAACCCACTTAATTTCTGCTCTCGGGCCAGGGCAAGTCTTTCTTTGGCGAGGGCAAGTTCTTCCCGCTCGATCCTCAGATTGACTTCCCGCATCTTCGCTTCATGCTCCCTTCTCTGAGGGGACGTCATTCCTCTCTGAGAAGATGCCTGAGAGACATGTGTATGAACCGATCTGCCAGAGCCTCTGGAGAGAGACCTAGCTCGTCCGTTCCCAAGGTTAGGCCTGCTTGAGCGTGGGCCCGGGGCTCCCCCAGTTCCATTCTCATGCCTGCTTAAGTTGGTCCTTGTAAGCCTGCCGACTACCACTGGACCTTTGTCTGCCTCGTCTCCTGATAACTCCTCCTCGTCCTCCTCCTCTGTGTGGAGGTCGAGGTCTGGGTCACCGAGGGTTTCCTCTAAGGGAGGCATGTTCCCATCAGCACTGGGGGGACCTGTGTTAGAGGACCTCCTAGCATCGTACGCCTCTAAGAGACCTATCAGAATTGCGATGGTAGGGTTAGAACCCTGGTTTAGCTTCCTGGAGGCACACAGTTGTCTCATCTCCTTGAAGCTAAGAGTTGCATATCGTGACACGACCTGTGGAGGGTCACTGACCACTAAGGGAGTCTGCGAAGACTCTCCGTGGACAGACATGCTTTTCTAGTGAGGTGTAAGTGATGCACCTACCTACACTATGTGTTTACCTACTGATCCCTTGCTAAGAGTTGTAGTCAGGGTGTGCTAAGCCCTGTTACACTACAACAGCCGGTTCAGTAGAACTCGGAGTATTCTAAGTTAAGTTATATGTACCTGGGTACTTATGTGATCTTTCACTGCGATATTCTTAGGATACGTGTGTGGTAAAACAACAGCAAGCTCAAATCCCAACCGCTGCTCACCAATGTGAGAAGTTGGCCTGATATGTAGTGCTCACTATTCTAGTGATCACTGTGTATCATTCCAAACGACCCTTATTGATGATTGGTTGTAAGTCAACCTTATAGACCAGCTATCCTAGTAGCGTGGATACGAGCAGTCTTAGGCTAAACTCTAGAGGGCGTGTTAAGCCAGCTGTTTACCATCACATATACCCCTTGAACACCAAGTGAAAGGACACCACACAAGTTGTTATGAAAATAAAGGATATTTATTTATAACAAGACTACCCTGGCTCTTTATGAGTCAGGGAGCTAAGCACAATACAAAACTCTTAGGAAAATACTTCTGGTTGCACAATTTACACAAATGCCCGAGGGCACGAAACCATTACACTGTAAGTGGAAGGGGAGAAGTTAGAAAGTCTAAAGTGACTGATTCCGGAGTGATCCGACCAGTGGGACTAAACGTAAAAGGAACTGGACACTTGTAAAGCGAACCTGCGATGGAGCACCGAAATGCTCGAGTTACCTAGCCCAGAGGCTGCGGCTGTGGAAGGTTCGGCAAGATGTCGGAAGTCCTCGTTGTAGTCTCAGGAGCCTGAAAGAAGAGTTGCTGGCAGGCGACCAGTGTCGATGTTCAGCGAGATCCAAACCTGGATCGGTGATGAAGGAAAACCTGAAAGCAGAGGGGACTCAGTTCTCAACCGCTAGCCAGCGATCGTGTGGGCACCAGGAGGGTACCGGCTGAAGTCACCTCGACCAGGTGAGTGGATGACGTCGGACTCGGCTGTTCCTCGGACCAGGAGGCGCGGCGGCGACCAGGATGGAGGGCGAGCTGTCCCACGCAGGTGTCTGCTGTCGATGATGCTGGGCCCAGGAATGGGGCAGCGGATCTTGGCAGTGGCAAGCCCACGTGGTGGAGTCAAGATGGCGTCTGGAGTGGACCAGGAGGGTCCGTGGTACTCCTCTGTTGAAGGGGAGCAAGAGCCAGTCTGGAGCAACCAGACTAGTGATGAAACAAACGTGGTGCGTCGTGAAGAGGGCCACAAGCCGGTCTGCAAGTGGTCGAACAACGCGGTGAACAGCAAGGAGCGGAAGGGCCCCCACGCAGATCTCGGGGATGCTGGGGAGGCAGACTTCGGTGCTGGAGCTGCTCAGGGTTAGGGCTTCTCAAACCCTAGGTGCACTCACTCGAGGGTCCCTCGGTGGGCGTGCTAGATAAGCGTCGTGCAGGTTCTGAAGATAGCCGGTCCCGCAGGTCTCGTCACACCTACGACTCTCAGCTGAGCTGATGAGGGAGGTAAAAGGTCAGAGATGGCAGGGAACTCGGGTCTCGTCGAGCTGGGCAGTCTTGATCCGTAGGAGAGACTTACAGCAAACCGCAAGCGCTTAGGTGGTGCCTGCGGGTGCAGGGTGGCTACTCCTTAGCCACAAGGGAGAGTCTTCAGAAATAGTCAAGAGTTCCTTTCGTGGAAAGTAGTTCAAGATTCAGAATTATCCAATTTGTGAAGGGGACTCGCTCCTACCTTTATTCTAAGAAAAGGGACTGGCCCATGACTAGGTTCTACCTATGGGTGGAGCCAGGAGGGGGGGTGGTTACACCCCTATCCTTTGTCCGGCTTCGCCCCAGCTCAGGGGCTGGTGTGCCCCCGAAACTGGTTTGATCCGGGCTATGCACAGTGAGCACCGGGGTGCCACTTGCAATCACCTTCCTTTCAGCCCTGCCTACCTGGGATACACAAACCCTGTCTGGGATGGTGCTAACACCGCCCTCGACAGGAAACCCTTTGTCCAAGCTCCCCTCGCTGGAAGGTCTCCCAGCAGCAGGAGGTCAGACTTGTGTCTGGTGGCAGCATCCATTTTGTGATGCTGAGGCTTGAGTCAACTTTAACCGGGGTTCAAGGTTACTTCCATGTCGTGCCCTTCTAAAAGGGGGGAATGCTAACCCCGTCGCCGGAGCTGGCGAGGGGTTCGTATTCCGATTCGTATGACACCTTACTCGACATGTGTAGGTGATGCGATGCCAAAGTTAGCAAATAACCGTGAGGATTATAATGCATTTAAAAGTAGTTGGCCCGTGTCACCATGGAACGGCTATTAGGACTTGGTTCCGCAAGCCGTCGACGGGCTCAGCTCACGCCAGAGCACCGTCCCACATGATTCCCTGCACTCTGCCTTCAGGATTGATAAGGCCTGCCATAGGAGTGACTGATAGGAATCCATGTGTCCATTTTAGGGTTAGGTGTAGGAATACTACACCTACAGCAACGGGTGATTACACCACGTTGCCCCAGCTGTCGTGCAGCCAGTTGTGTCAGATTTGGGCGGCCATTCCAGGGGTGGCATAATACATGCTGCAGCCCCTGGTAGGCCCTGGGTACACCGATGCCCTGGATACCTGTGGTATGCTGAGACAGGGACTGACAAGGCGGCCCAGTTCCAATTGGTGGATGCACCTAATGTACATATGTTTAATTTCGAGAGAGAACAGCTAGGCTGTGGGTCTGATTGGCAGGCCCACAGCCGGGGAAGGTCATAAACCAATGAAGCAAAAGCAAAAAATCTGGGTGATCATAGGATTGCAGACCCTACTCTCCTACAAATACTAACTGCTTACTCCCCCATCAAACAAATAATGTGAAAAATGAAACACAAATTTTGTAATGGTTATGATCCCACCCAAACAATATATAAACAAAGAACATGAATTATACAAGGTCAATCATGAACGATTCCAAATGTATCCAAGATTTCTTGCTTGCAATGCTGATTTACAAGTTAGACTGCCGAGATTCTCAGCACGTCAAGCCATGATGAACAGTAAATCAGGTGTTCTACATTCAACGGGTTTGAGGAAAGCCATATCGACACCTGTTGATACATATGAGTAAAACTTGGATGAAATTGGAAGACTAATCGATTAAAAATTGATTAAATGCTTCAGAAAAGTAAGAAGATGACTTAATCTGTCTGGATGATGATTCTTTGACTGTGCATCCTGGCGCTTAAGAAGCTAGACGTGGCTTGAGCTTGCTTACACCTCTAAAGATGTGACAGCTCATAACATCTCCAGAGGAGTTCAACAAGTGAAGGGCTCTAATGTAGACCAAGGAGAAGGTCCCAGCTTGCCTGATTGTCCATGATGGCTCTGAGGCCGGTCAATCACAAGGCCGCAGAGATAGAAAGAATGATGCAGGCTCAAATGGACAGTCAACAGGAGCAGAAAGAGCTTCACCCTCAAGGTCAACTGCTACTATAACTGATTACCATGCTGTCACCTTTCTGAAACCATCACCGCCTTTCAATACCACCAAAAAGCTAAATATTGGCGTAGATGGACTCCATGGATAGAAACATTTGATGATTTCATTGATGCACTGGCAGAGACTGATAACACAAAGATTCAAGTATCTCTAAAATCTTGCTGGTGATTATTGGATGAAATATATGTATCCATATGTATGCACTACATAGATATAATACTTTATTCTAGTTTTCACCAACAATTTTTCAAACCTACTGAACAATCTCACTTCTCCCTGTTACAAGCTGGGAGCTAATCAGGCTTCCAAATTGACCTTGTCTAGACAAGCTTCAATAGTTGTTCAGAGCCCAATTAGAGGTCACTTTGCTTTTCCTGATGACCACGCTAGTTTGCTCAGAAGGTTGTTAATTTCTGCTTACACTGTATGCTCTGTTTTATATTTGGCATGGTACCGATCTTGCATTTCTATGTTGCCCGTGTTTTGCACTGTGCCCTTTTTCGGTTCTGCTAAAGTTCTATTACTGTTTTGTATATATGGCCCAAAGACCTGTCACTTGAGAAAGAACAGACTGAGAGAATCACTTGTAGCAACAAATTCATTTAATTTTGTTCTTGAGCAAACTGCTGTCTGGTGTGTTTCTTTCGTTTCTCCTGGGAGGGTGCAAAAGATTTTCCCTGACCGTGATGGTGTAAAAAAAGTCATGAAGAAAATGCTGCAAATTGACAAAGACATTAAATATTGTTAAACTAAAGAAACGCTGAATCTCAAATTCAATCCAGTGCAGGAAGGAGAGTGATAAATATTGTGGGACTTGAGGATCAGTGGGCCAGGGAACCTGGGAAGTGAGAAGAATTAGCATCATGGAGTTAGGCAGCAGATGTACTGAATGCTACAAAAAGGAATAGACAACTTCCAATGCTGCAGAGGTAACCTCTTAGGTATTCTTTCTTGGAATATGGCGGGCAAGGGACAGTCAAACTCTAAATAAATAATTTCATGAATTTTAGTCCATTAATAATTTTCTTGCAGGAAACTTGGGCATGTTCTGATTTAAAATATGAGAATTCTTTTGTATTTCCCTGAGCAGCAAAACCCTCTGTAAAAGGCCACGTCAGTGGAGGTATAGCTATTTTACTCAGTAGTGGCATAAATTGGAATCCTAAGGTGTTTGTTCATCCTTCAAAACTGCTTAAAGTTAGCCGTGTTCAGTGTGATAGGAGGACCATATTCAACATTCCCATTGATACCTTAGTTGATTTTATGCTTTCTTTTGTACACAACATTAGCTCTTCAGAGGGCTGCCCATTGATTATTATTGTGGGGGATTTTAATGCCAAAATATCGAATTATACCTGAATGGCCTTTGGAAACTCTGTGCTGGATGGGGCTTGGAGTATCCCAGAGACTATTTTACCCAGAAATGTTAAATCTGATTGGCAGGGCCTAAGTTTCCCGGAATGCCTGTGATCTAATTATGTTATTGTTGTGAATGGCAGGTTTCTAGAGAATTACCATGCCTCTTTTAATTTTCATTCCTCTCAAGGGTATTCAATAATCAATTATATGGTGGTGTCTTACCAGAAGTCTGGTGTTTGTACTCAATTTGAAGTAACGAGGACAGATCTAAGTGATTCTCATGGCGGCTATTGACTTAGAGCTCAAGGCTCTCAACTCCTGGAACTCTACAAATTACATCGTCATTTATAATAAAACAAATGGAATACTTTTGGTCAACTAACAATGCATTGAATTTGGCCTATCATATTAAAACAGGGGGCCCGATTCACATAATTAACATAAGACAAAATCCTAAACTTACTACTTTTGGTATTCACAGAATGCACTTACTACTTTTGGTATTCACAGAATGCACTTACTACTTTTGGTATTCACAGAATGGATTTACGACTACTAACTTTATGTCCGCACTCGGGCCGGAAATTCCGGCCCGGAGGTGGAGCTTCCGGCCCAGAGGTGGAGCTTCCGGCCCGGAGGCGGAGCTTCCGTCCCGGAGGTGGGGATTCCGGCCAGTGGCGGAGATTTAGCCATGGCCAAAATCTCCACCTCCGGGCCGTAAGCTCCGCCTCTGGGCCGGAAGCTCCGCCTCCGGGCCGGAATTTCCACCCCGAGTGCGGACGTAAAGTTAGTAGTCGTAAATCCATTCTTTGAATACCAAAAGTAGTAAGTGCATTCTGTGAATACCAAAAGTAGTAAGTGCATTCTGTGAATACCAAAAGTAGTAAATTTAGGATTTTGTCTTAAGTTAATTCTGTGAATCGGGCCCAGTGACTTTAGGCCTCTCTGCTATCTCATTAGAAAACATGATCCCCTGGATCGAAAAGCAGCTGTCCATTTTTCGAACCTTTGGGAGTAAAAATTGAAGCACTAGTGTTAAGTCCCCTTCGAGTATCCTTGGGTGGTAAAAAAGTTCAACTGTAATGTAAACTCTTTAGTAAGAAAACAATTTAAGTTGCCGTCATTATTAAGGCAATGGGAAATCAACAGGTTGAAGCATGTAAGAACTAGATTGAAGGCATCTGACTGAAGGAAAGAGGAGGTTCAGAAATGGTTTAAGTTGAGAGAAGCCGCTTTCTCTTGTGACTCATGTAAAAATTGGTCTTTAATAGCCAAATACTGTGATTCCGGAATAAGGGCTGAGGGCATTTCTATTTCCAATGAAGAGTGGACTCAATACATTTTGCTTTTATACGCCTCTAGTTCTAGCTGTAGGATTTAGTTGGAGTTTATTGTTGAAGCTGCTTCTTTGGAGCTATGTGGTCCACCTTCTTGTGAGGAGAAAGAGGGCTTTATTAAGGTAGCAAGGTCTTCTAGGGTGATGGGCCTGAACGAACTTCCGATATTTCACATCAAACAGGAACCCTCTGCATGGGCTCTCTTTTTGTTCCCTCTGTTTCAATACTGTTATCTGACTTGGGTAATTCCGCCTTCTTGGAAGGGAAGTGTTGTTGTACCTCTTTATAAAAAGGGTCCTAAAACCTCTCCTGCCAGTTTCAGGCAGATTGCAATGTTGGATGCGATTGGGAAATTGTTTCCTACGAGTATTCTTCACTTTCAGGATTGGGAATTTGGTAATGATATTGTTCCTGTTGAGAAGGCCAGTTTTTGCAAGAACTGTGGAACTTCATATAACATCACGGCCCTTCAAACACTGTTCGAAAAGTACCCTGTGGGTAAGGGCATAGCTCTATACTCTGCTTTTATTGATTTCTCCACAGCGTTCAACAGGGTTGACCATGGGATGCTGTGAAGGAAATTGTCTGCAATGGGGGTCCCTGCTCATCTCCTTAGGCTAATTATTGCCCTGCACACTTCCACTTGGACAAATGTCTTGATGGGAGGCAATCGGTATATCCAGCAAAGTGGAGACACGTAATGGCCTCAAGCTTGGGTGTCTACTTGCCCCCTCCTTTTCTCTCTTCACACCCTTGGCTTACCTTGCAGAGTTGGGCAGACTAAAGGGGAACAACCTAAATTAGGATTTTCTGAATGTTGATTGTCTACTGTATGATGACTAAGTCATCTTATTGGACTTAAATCCAATAGGATTGAAGAGGCGTCTCTCTGCACTGGAAAACTATGCAGAGGAACACTTTTTAGAAACAAACATCTCCAAGAGTAAAGTTATGGTTTTCAGGTCTTTGGGGTGTAAAGTTAGGAGAGATTTGTACTGGGTTTTTTGGGAATAATAAGTTGGAAATGTTTTTGCAGCAATTGTTTAAATAGAGAGTATATCAGTCAGTGTAGAAGTAAGGCATTATCTCAAGCCTCAGCCATTCATTGACTATATAAGTGCTGGTGCCAAAGGGACTTTACCCATGTTCTTGTTGTTTATAAGATCAAAATCCTGCCTTGACTGAGTTATGACTGTGAAGTAATGGAGAAGCAGTACTGGTCCTTTTTTGAGAAGATTGAATGTCATATCTGGTGCTAAATTTGTAATTTGAATCACTCAGCTGCTCCTTCTGCTGTCCAGCTTGAATTCAGACTCCTTTCTACATATGTGTTTGCTATGACAGCAGTTTTAAGGTGGGGAAACACGTTTTTGAATCATGTTTTGGGTTCTATCCGTGCTGCACTGAAGCATGAAATATTTTATAGCTTGACGGTGTAAAGTGCCCTTTTCTCAAATAATTTGAAAGCTTCGGCTATGTTTGAAATTGATCAGAATGAAGTGGCATCCCTCCCCAAGCTTATTTTTAAAAACGTGCTTACAAAATCTATTTAGGTTATGAGACGGATCAGGGATGTTCTACATTGTGCTCAGCATGTTCGGAATGAAATTGTAGTTGAGACCAGCATTTGTAAAAAAAAACTTCAGCATTATGTTGTATGGAGCCTTCCCCATGGGATGTGTAGAACCATGTTATTAGTAAGGTTGAACTTGCTTCCTCTACAAGTGGTTACGGGATCTTGGGAAAGCATACCTAGGGTTAAAAGACATAGGGGCATATTATCAAGAAACGGCGTTAAAATTATCGCCACTTTAGCAGCAGAAAACTTCCGCGAAAGCGGCGATAATGGGCTTGATAATATGCCCTTGAGAATTCCCATAAAAGCCCATGTTCTGGTGTCAACATGGGCTTCTATTGAAATTCTCTGTGGCATATTATCAAGCCCATTGTCATCGCTTTAGCTGCAGTTTTCTGCCGCTAAAGCAGCGATAATTTTAATGCCATGCTTGATAATATGCCCCTTTGTGACTTTGTTTGAACTATGTTCAAGATTAAATCATGTTATATTTATTTGTCCTGTCCTCCATTCATTAAGACGTCAACTGTTAAGACCATTGTCTATAAAGTAGTACAATATAACTTCTGCAGTGGAAGCTCGACAAAATCTCTTCTCCCCTCTAGCAGAATCAGATTGTACAATTTTTTAAACATTTCTTGAATATTTTTTAATGTGTTAGCATATTCTAATTTTAGTGTTCATTGAATTTTGTTTTGCACTTCTTTCAATAGGGTTTCATAGGTTTCATTAAACGATTGCTCATTCCATTATATAAGTATTATATCAGTATTGCTCTGTAAAGTTGAATGAATTCTTTTTTTTGTTTCTGCTCAGCTTTTCTTTTGCCATTTTAGCTCTATTTATCTGCTGTACTGTACTAAGATTGCAGATCCCTTTGCACATTTGCACCTTAATTGTTTTTGTTTTTGTTGTTAAAGAAGAGCATAGTACGAAGCTGAATGCCTTTCTTTTGTACTTCATACATTTGTATGCTTTTATTGTATTTGTTACTTTATTGCTCTTTACAGACTTTTGTTTGTATTTATGTGGACCTTTTTGAGTCCTAAATCATAATATAAGTACTTGACTTGACTTGGAAAGAGAACCATTTTTGTGATGGTTTGTAAAGCAAAGGAAAAAGTGTGTCCTGGCACAAAGATAGAATAACTGCCAGAACATTCCAGAGGTAATGTTTGACACACCCCCAGAAGGCCCCAGCGACATCAATTGATGCAAATTGACACTGAATGAATTCAATTGTCATCCAAATATTTGTCAAACTGTTGGCCCGCCTCAATATCAAAAGAAAGCAAGGAAGACGGTTACGTCATGTCGATGTTTTCTTCAGAGAAACATGTGCATGTAGGACTGGCTGCATGTGAAGAAAAATGTCAGTCAAAGGGAAGTCAATATGCCAAAGCACCAAAGTCATACAAACATTGTCCGAAAGTTAAATTGAAAATCAATGATAGCTCAACACCTCATCAGTAGCGCATAGAAACATAATGCCTGAAGAGAAATACAATGAATTATCTCCATTGCCTTGGCTTACACCATCTAAATCCATAGTGTATACCTGGATTGCATCGATGCCCATAAAAAGTCCAGTTTCATTTGAACGATTCTGAAACTCAACAAAACGAATGTGCAAGCACCGATCCACGTGGTTCAATGTCTAGCGGCAAGCACCTGTCTGCTCAGTTTCAGTACAGCTACTGATTTGGAACTGATTTCTGTGAATTACAATGTGAATGCTCACCTCAAAATAGTAAGTCAATTTCCTTCATTGTATCATGGTTTGGGAAAGCTTAAGTCGGGGAAAGTGAAGTTACATAATAATGGCAATGCCCGTCCTCTTGCTCAGAGACATGGACAAGTTGATTTTGATTTACAAGCAGCTGTTGAAAAAGAACTTGAATCATTACTTAAGCGTCACAATTTTTAGCCTTTAACTGCTATGACACCATGGATTTATCCCATAGTGGTAGTGCCCAAAATGGATACTGAAGGAGCTGTACAAATATGCATTGATATGCACAAAGCAAACAAGGCAATTGATCGAGAAAGACATCTAGGTCCACACATTGCTGACATGATAACACAATTAAATGATGCCAAGGTCTTCTCTCACCTAGATTTAAATAAAGGTTATCCTCATTTGGAACTCAAAGAAGATTGCAGGTATATTGCAACTTTTTCTTCACATGTTGGTCTGTTTTGATATAAGAGACTCAATTTTGGCGTGTCATTGGCTGCAAAATGTTTCCAAGATGTCATTCAACATGTCATACAGTCAGTTGGAAATGCATTCAATTATAGTGATCACATTGATTTTCAGAGCTACACAGAAGGAGCATGATAAAGCTTTTACCCAAGTATGTTGTTTACTGACTGATGCAGGCCTGACTTTGAATGCAGACAAGTGTGAGTTCCACAAGACAAAGTAAACTTTGTTTGTCCATATATTTTCTAATGGGAGTGTGACAGTGGATCCTGCGAAAAAGGGCAAACCCTGTCAAATGCTGATCCCCACAAGATGTTTCTTTGATACGTTCATTTCTTGGCATGGCCAGTTACTGATCCAGATAAATGCAAAACTTTGCAACCATAAATGCTCCCTTACAAGAATTAACACATAAAAATGTCTCATTCAAGTGGTCACAAGAATGTGTGAGAAAAGTTTCAAGAAAATCAAACAAGTCATTGAAACTGCTACTGAAATGGCCTATTTCAAATCAAAGCCTCTACAGAGGTTGTTATTAACGCTTGCCCAGTCGGGTTAGGCACGATCTTGGCATAGCACAGCTGACTCTCCCATGCTGAAAGGCATATTGTGGCATATGCTAGTAGAAATTTGTCTCAGACAGAACTTGCTTACTCACAACCTCCGAAAGACAGTTTGGCCATGATATGGGATTGTGAACATTTCTATGTATTCTTGTATGGAAAGTTTTTTTATGCTGGTAACTGATTATGCAGCTTTATTGACTATCTTTAACAATCCAAAAGCCAAAATGCCTCCTCGTATTGAACGGTGGGGACAGCGATTACAAGAATATGATTATACCATTATGCATCCATCGGGGAAGGATCAAAAGAAAGCCCTATTGACTACTTTTCCAGAGTGCCTATACAAGGTAAAAGTACTCCATCCAAGACGGCCAAAATCTACATTAATTTCATTGTAAAGTCAAATATGCCAGCTGCCATATCATTAGCCCAGATCATCACTGCCACAGCCATGTTAGTGATATGCTGAAGTTGGAAGATTTAACCCCTTCAGTGCCCATGACGAGATAGTCTCGTCATGGAGCGCGGTTGCGCTGTGCCCATGACGAGACTATCTCGTCATGAACCCCGCCCGCTAATGAAACGCCCGGCACAGGGCGTGGAAAGGGCGGGGCACTGAAGAGGATAAAACATCAGTCGTGGAACCGACACGCTTGCCTTCTCACTAGTGATTGTGAATACCAAAAGTACAAAAACATTAAAGATGAACTGTCTATTACTCAGGAAGGAGTTATACTGTGAGGGTTAAAGATCCTATATCCAGAGTGTTTGGGACAGAAAATCATTGAAGTGGCTCGTGAAGGACATTGTGGTATTGTTCCCACCAAATGAGTTCTGCGAGATTAAGTTTGGTTTCCATATTTAGATGAATGGGTTGAGAAGGAACTGAAGGCCTGTCTCCTATGTAGCTGCCTTTCTACAAACATTACTTAACAGACACTTACCATGTCAGAACTCCATAAGCATGCATGGGAGAGATTAGCCATCGATTTCTTTGGTCCACTGGATCATGGACCTCATATGATGGTAATTGTTAATGATTCCTTCTGTTTTCTGGTAATAGAGGATCCTCTCATCCACTATTAACGAGCTACTTTTTGAGAAACTCGACTGCATTTTTTAAACCTTGGGCATTCCAGCCATTTTGAAGTTTCATATTGACCCACCATTCAACAGTCGAGAATTCAGGGATTTCCTGGAGCATCTGAATTTAAAGCATCAGAAGAGTGCACCTCTTTGGCCGGAGGCCAAAGGACTCATTGAGCATTTGATGAGTATGCTAAAGAAAGCAGTAAAGTGTGCAACTCTTGAGAGGCTCAGTTTAAAAACTGTTTTGAATTCCACCCTTCTAGCACATTGTTCAACACCTCCTGCGACTTTGATATCCGGGAGAGCAATGACAACCAAGTTACTTCAATGGACCAATAAAAGAGAAGGAAGTGAGAATACAACTTGGAGGAAGGATTTGGTAAATAAGGAAAAGATGAAAACCTTTGCCGAGAAGAGGTGACATGCAAAGGACATTGAGTTTAGGACAGGCGATCTAGTGATTGCCTGACAACTGTGAAGGAGAAAATCTGATGCTCCATATGATGCTGCACCTTTCCACATATGGTGACTACCCAGCGTCCTGAGATGTCTGTTACCAGAAACTCTTCTCATTTTCTACATTTGATTAATTGGCCTTCTGATGAAGATGGTAGAAGAGAGACTGAACCTGCAAACTCAGTGACTGCTGTTACTTCTTCACCGTCTTTGAAAATCTCTGACAGTCAAGTTGACAGCTCCCAGCTTCCAGTAACTAGAACATGTTGAATGATTTACGTGCGAAGAAGGTTGATTGAAGAAATGTAATTGTATATATTCCAGCTTCTCCCCCAGTTATGCCTGCATACACATGGGATGGTGGGAGGAGCTGGTTCGTCATAAAGAATATAAGACATACATGACCACCAATGTCAAAATATGGTTCAGATATATCGATGATTTATTTTTGATATGGCAAGGTACAAAAAATGATGCTGAGATATTTGTACAAAATCTGAATGCCAATAACCTGAATATACAGTTTACTGCCTCCATTAGTTCTGAAACTGTTAACTTTCTGGATGTGAAGATTTACATAAAAAATGGACAGTTGCATACCACACTACATAGCAAACCCACTGCAGGCAACTCAGTGCTACATGCCAGTAGTGTCCACCCAAAACATTTAATTCAAAGCATATCATTTGGGGAGATGCTGCGATTAAAGCGTGTATGCAGTAGTGAGGAGGATTTGAGGCAGGCACAAATAGCCAGCAGAAATATATTTCTGGCACGGGGATACTCCGCAAGATGAATTGATACCGCAATTCGGAAAGTAATGTAACCAGCAGGGAAATCCTCCTTAAAAATTAAACCAAACCCGACCTAGCCAATAACGGTAAAGATGACACAATCTGGTTCATCTTTGGATATAGCAAGCAGGGTAAAACCATCAAAAACATCATAGATAGAAATTGGCCCATAATCTTGGGAGATCACATCATTGGTCAACTCCTACCTAGGAAAGCTGCTATCACATACATCAGGGCACAGTCCATGAGGTATACCTTGGTGCGAAACGATCTAGAGGGTCCACACAAAGAAACATGGTTAAGTCTGCACATGGGTTTCTACAAATGCAAATTATTCAATGCATGCCAACATGGCATTAATGTAACTTCCTACAAGACCCCCTTCAATCCAATTGAAGTTCCAATCACCAAGGCCCTGTCATGCAAAACGAATCATGTAATATATGTTCTGGAGTGCCCTTGTGGTCTCAGATACGTTGGCAGTACAATACTGCAGAGACATAAGAGGGTGCTCCAGCACATAAGGGCAATCAAGAATCATGACCAGACGTATCCGATGGCCCGACATTTTGGGGACAAACACAATGCAGTTCCAACATTATTGAAATACTTCTTAATAGACAGTGTCCCGTTGAAAAAGAGGGGAGGTGACCGGGTGAAAGCCCTGCAACAACTAAAAATGAGGAATATTTTAAACATCGATACCAAGCACCCGGGGGGCTTGAATCAAACGGAGGATCTATATACTTGTCTCTAGAACTCTAACATAGAGCATAGTGTGGTATAGGATTTTGAAAACCTTAGTCAAGATAGTACTGAGCTTTTAGTCGATTTAGGTTTTAGAATTTTACACCGCCTTTTCTAACCAACCTTTTTACACTTACACATGGTTTTTAGTTCACATATTAAAGATTACATGTTGTTTTTTAATCCCACTCAGCACTTTACACAATCTATATTTGCACTAACAGGACAACTCCAGTCGATCAGTGTATACAATAGACGTTTACATCTCATAGTACTGTAAGAGCACTAGCACTTTGACCATCTGCTGAAAACTGTTGATAATTGGTATTTAAACCTGGATATCAGACATCAACATACAAAAGCAATATTGTAATCTCATTTAACATTATGAGATTAAACAACAGCTTTTTAACGTGTTACAGAATATTTTCTAAATGCTTTTTAAATGTCTTTTAAAATGGATGATTTTATGGTTTCAAATATATATTTAACCAAGTGATTTATGCAACCATAAATCAAATTCCTGTTGATTGAAAATCATGTTTTCTATGTTTATAGGATTGACTAATGAAAGTTTGTGCACATGTCACTTTAAAAAACCAAAAATCTGTATTTAAATGTACCGCCCACCATGTAGCGTGTCATGTGATCAAGATCCCTTTGGGGATCGAAAAGCGCCATGCTGATGGAGTTGTGCTTTACAGGAGCTGAATAAAATCTGAGCTGCACGAATTTGTGGTCCATACTCCATTGGTGCGCAGAGGAGAAGTCGCTGTGAGAAGGAGTGTTCTGTATTTATTCACTGAAAAAACATAGGTTTCAGACATGTTATAGTTAGGAATTAGCATTTAAAAAACCTTTGAAATTCACTTAAAAAACCATAGGTTTCAGGGGTGTTATAGTTAGCGGGACATTTCACTCGTCCATTGAAATTCCTCCGTTATAGCTAGTTCTAATAACTATAACTCGAGCGCCCACAATCCACTGGTGATGACGTCACATATTACATCACTCATGACATGGTCAGTGACATCACTCATGACATCACTGATGACATCTCAAATGACATCACTGATGACATCATCCAGTGAATGTGTGTTTCTGTAAAGTTTAAATAATTTTCATATATATCTATGCCAAGGTCTATTGAAGAATGAGTGGTTTTAGAAGTGCCTGAATGGATTATTTAGTAGATGCATGACTGACTGTATATATCACTGATTGAACGTATGTTACTGAATGCATGGGCTAGTAACTAAACTATGTGAATGTCTATATTAGTCTCTCAGTTGGTGTGTAAGCAGGTGCATGGGTTGATGAGTACTTACATCAGTGTCTATATGGGTTATTGATTGATTGTATGAGTATCTGTATGGGTTTCTGACTGTCTATGTGGGTGGGTGGGCGGTGTCTGAATCTGTGCATACATGATTGAATAGCTGATTCACTGGTTGTATTCATTCAAAAGTGCATCTCGGAAGGGCTGTATGGGTAGCTGACTGTGTATACAGGTGTGTTGATTAGTGAATTGATGTCTCAGTTGTACATATGTGACTAACTATATATGTTTTTAGACAGTATATGTGAGTTTTGGGGTGTATAATTGACTATACGTGAGAGAGAGTGATTGCAAGAGTGTCTACATACATGATTGTGTACTTGTTTTAGTGACTGTATAAGAGAGTAAGTATGTGTTAGTATCTATATAAATAAGGAAGGTGGTGTGTGTGTATAAATAAGTCAGGTGGTGTGCATATATCTGCATAGGTGAGTACATGGGTGTGATTGATTGTTGGCATGACTGAGTAGATGTGTGAGTAACTGTATGGATCACTAGCACTGTGTGAATATATGTATAGGTGTATGAGTGGATACTATACTGATGTAATGATGACTGACAGCATGTATGAGTGACTCTATGAGTGTATGTCCAGCTTTCAATATATACATAAAAATCAGTGGATGAGTATCTAATATCTGGTATTGGTGTGTCTATGATTTCGAAAATGGTAGTCTGTATTTAAGAGTATGTGTGTCAAAGGTTATATTAGAGTGTGAGGAGGTGTATCAGACTATCACATGGTTGTTGTCATCAGTGATGTCATTTGAGATGTCATCAGTGATGTCATCAGTGATGTCACTGACCATGTCAAGAGTGATGTAATATGTGACGTCATCACCAGTGGATTGCGGGCGCACGTGTTATAGTTAGTAGAACTAACTATAATGGAGGAATTTCAATGGTTGTGTACCAGTGATATGTCCAGCTAACAATAACACCCCTGAAACCTATGGTTTTTTCAGTGAATTTCAAAGGTTTTTTTAAATGCTAATTCCTAACTATAACTTGTCTGTAACCTATGGTTTTTTCAGTGAATTTCAAAGGTTTTTTAAATGCTAATTGTTAACTATAACATGTCTGAAACCCATGTTTTTTTTAGTGGTTTCAAAGATTTCTTAAATGACAAGTTTTAAATGTAATACTACTTCACATTTTTTTTATACTGATTTTCTACATTTTTTAAACTATTTATTTTTATATATTTTATTAAATTAAATTATGTATTTTTAAAATAAATGGATTTTTTTTTTCCAATATTGAAACTGTACTGTTTTTTTTGTGTTTTATATTTGTTTTTATATATTTATTTATTTTCTTTCTTTTTTGATTTTTTTTTTAGGGGTCACGCACCCAAAGCGTACCTTTCTCAAGCACTGTATGAAACCTAGCCCCCATTTTAGGATTATTGTGTAGGATCCGTGTAGGATATGCGATGGGTGCGTATTTTCGTGGCGATTGCTATGCGACCGGTACGTGACTTCAGCCGCATACGCGACACATACGTATTACTTTACGTGATGGTCGCGCGCTTCCGCGTGACGTCATATACGTGTTCGAGGCGATGGGTGCGTGATTCCCGCGAAATTATTTAATGTTTAAAATGATATATATATATGTATTTAATATACATATTAGGGCACGACATTATCTAAGCTAATCATAAAATAATATATTTTACTTTTAATAAACTCATATTAATTTTAAATTCAATTTCGCGGACCCCATGTGACCTAAAAAAAAAGATTTGATTGGTTCATAACATTTCCCATTGTAACTATTGAAGGACCCCACCCATTTCCATCATTCTTCTTTGAGCTTCTTTGGAGGAACATCTCACACCTCAGAAGAACTTTTTTTTGCTGCTTTCCACAGCTGCTATTCATTTCTATCTGAAGACAATGGCTTCTGGACACAGCCACCATCAGATTCAGAATATTCTTCAGATGATGGGTTTGTTCCTGAACCTCCATGCCCTGAACGATACACCTCAGTGGTTTGGAAATTATTTTCCTTTCCTGAAGGACAGAATAAAACTAATGCAACAAAAGTCACCTGCAAAATCTGCCAAAGGGTCCTGTCGAGAGGTGATCCAACTAAGAAGTACTCTTGCGGGTCCGCAAGCATGATGAAGCACCTCAAGACTCTGCACCCCGTCAACCTGGCAAGGGAGGAGTGCAGAAGACTGCGTGACAACCCTCCGCCAGCAGTGGCAAGTACAGCTGCGGCATCGCCATCTGTCGGTCACCCGGACATACGTCCCGAGTTCGGACAAATTAAAATTAGTTTAATTAAATGTAACAAACTGCTTTGCTATGGAGAGCAGTCCATTGATCTTATCTGCAGAGCGCAGAAAAACCACCAGTTTAACTTCTTTTTTTTTCCTGAAGTTCACTGTTTTTTTCATCCTGTTCCCTTTTTTCTTTTAAAAAAAAAATCACAAAGTCGTTCAAAAAAGCACAAACAAATATAAAACTAAAAAAACTAAAAAAAAGTTCTTTTCAGAACTAACTTCTCTGGTTAAAAAAAGAGCTATATTTGTACGATAGTGTGTGAAAGTTTGGTTGAATGTATGCGTAGTGTATAATTGACTGAAAGAATGCATTAGTAGTGTATGGTGAATGTATAAGTGCAGAACTATAAGGAAGTGCTGCAGCATGGTACTGTAACCTCTTTAGCTGCAGTGTGCTGTGGTACTTCCGAAGCACATGGATGCAACATATGTCCATAAATATGTTGCAAGTCTATGCTTCCCTCTGCACTGCTGCTTAAACTGCAGCCATGCAGTGACACAGGCACCCTTGCACCATGGTGCAAGGATATCTGTGTCATGTGGAGTTTGTTTTTGTGCAGGAAGACACACCTTCCTGCACAAAAACAATCAGTGAATGCATTTTTCTCCTTCAATGTATGATGTGCAATGCAGCATATATGGAAAGATAAAAAATCAGGAGAAATTAAAACAATTCTCCTTGTTGAGCCTTGCTACACCAATTGGAGAATGGTGCAGCATTCACACACATGTCCAGATTTATGATTTATGATAAATCTGGAGATGTCTTTTGTTCTATGAGTGTTCTGTGCAAACACACCCAGCAACACCTATAGAACGCCCCTTCAACGGAAAGTGGTGTGTATGATAAGGTTGTATTTACTTGGAAAAGAACAGATACACAGAGTGCCTTTTCCACTCCTTGTAAATATGCGAGTGTCCTCCGCCATCACTATGTTACAAAAAGTGATATATTGTTGGCACAGGATGCTTCTAAATTTGCCCCATAAGTGCTTAGGTATTGACAGACTGTTACAATAAGAACATATTGCTAGTTGATTAATTAAAAAATTGTATGAGAGTGACAGGAGGTAAGCACAGAGATATCTCTCCAACGATGCTTAAAGTACAATTATTGAAATGCTTGAAGTCCTTCAATAGGAACAATGGTAAATGTTATGAACCAATCAAATATTTTTTTTCAGGTCACATGGTATCCTTTCCCACTCTCTTCATCAGTGAGAAAAAACATCAGCTTGTGCGTTTTAATACTTAGTTAATCTTATCTGGAGAGTACTCAATTTCAAAAAAGGCTCAACATTTTTTTCAGATATTTTGTATCATTTAAATATTTGAAAATGTCATACTTAAGACAAACAGTGATTTCAATGTTACTCATCATATAACAGCGGGCAAAAAAAACCCAATCAATAAGATTGTTTAAGGAAACCCATATGTATGTAAAAATTATTTATTTATGATATACTCAACTATTTCTCAACATTCCATAAAAACAACATCCTCAATAACATACTATATAATACAAATATCATATATATTAAATGCTTTCTTCTAAGGAAATTTTCTTTCTTCAATTTAAAAGAACTGAATTAATAATTAAATGAAGAATTCTTTATCATTCTCATATACTTTAAATGATCTTCTTAAATAATACGTGCTGAGAGAATGTGCAACAAAAAGTCCTCAATTGAAATGTATACCTTTCCTTTTGGCCAAATGGTATTCCTGAAATCCTTAATACTGCAATTCTCCAATGGTAATTGAATTAATGCTTTTTAACATATTCCTCATAGGCCGAATTATCTTCTTAAAACTGGTTTTAAAAATATTAGATACAAATTTGGTACGATGCGCACGTATGCTGTCGGACTCGGTTCAGTCAGACTCCCATAGAAGTCAATGGGAGCCGGTCGTACGACACGTACATGGGCTCCCATTGACTGAATGAGTAAGTCTCGAACAAGTGCACCCCCTACAGTGGGTACATGTCGGTGCCACCCGCACCGTACATGCCTGTGTTGGGGAGACCCATAGGTCTCCCCCTGTTTCCGAGTCATAGGGCTGCGGGTGTCAGGGGGTCCGATGCGGATCCCCAAAGTCCGACTCCAGGAGCTTTGGTGAGCCGGACAGTCCGGCTCGCACAGGCTGTCCGACGCGTGCATCGTACTGGCTCAGTTGTAATTTGCATCCATTGCACGCCACGGTCAGCTTCTGACCGGGACGTACGGAGCTGGTCGGACCCGGAAAACGACTCGGCCGGTGTATTTCATGTAGCTCGCATTGTACTTGCTCGCTCGTACAGCTGTACGAGTCGGCTGGAAAACACGCGTACGGCTCATAGTTTTTCTGGCCGAACCCGATTCGGTGCCCTTCCGACCGAGATCGGAATCGACCCCTCCATGTTTTGATTTGCTGCTTTAACTAGTTTGTTGAAAGACACGGTTTTACAGTCAGGTAGAGTCAACTATATAAATCTCTCAGTATCTATGTTAGTGCTACATGTAAACATACAATTTTCACATTGATGTTCCCATTTATAACAAAGGCCATAAAGATTTTCAATGTCTATTCCTTCATTTGCCAATACAGCAAGCATATACATTAGAAATTCTTGAGCATCTTGTTGGACATTCTCCGTAAATTGTGTGGAACCAGAACATATATCCAAAAGATTACGAATATCAGAAACGCTTTATATTTTACTTTTATCAGTTCTGAATTTTTCATAAACACAATGCAACAAGGAACAAAATCTTTTTCACGATTCTCCATAATTTGCTGTTGCAAACTTTCAAGAAGAAAAAACGTCATGACCATATATTAGCATAGCAGTTGATACCTGAATTATTTTTTATCTGATAACCAACAATCTCTTCAATACTGTTCTTTTTCTTTTTGCTTGCAATCTTAACATTGTCTTGATTTTTTTCCTTCTCTATAAATTCATTACAGATATTCTTATATCTTCTTTTTCAACCTACCACATGCTTTTCAAACACAGGATATTCACCTAAATTAGGAACATACGCTCTTCTTAACAGATTATACTCTTTTACACAGTTTGCATCTGCACAAATCGTTCCCTCATCAAAATCAATCAAATACAATCCAGATAAAGTTCTGACTCGGGACAAAGCAACATATGCCATACCCTCTTTAAATACAGTACTTCCAATGTTCACCAAAGCACTGTCTACACTTAATCCTTGAGATTTATGAATAGTCACTGCATATGCCAAAGAAAGAGGAAACTGTTTTCTACGTACATACAAATCTTTAACAAGCAAAAAACTAGCAGAACAACGAGCAATTTGGTTCACTTCTTCAATCTGATCAAATTTGATTTTTAAACATTCAATTTCATCTTTTTTTTGATAATTCACAAAATCAACAACTTTTCCCATTGCTCCATTCACTAAACCTTTTTCCACATCCAAATTACACCGCAAAATAACCCGACAGTTTACACATACATAACAATTCTTTTCTAAACCTGCAGTTTTAGAAATAGATTTTTCTAAAGAATCCAATTTTGTTTTCAATTTTTCCGTCAAAATAATAGTGATTCCTTCATGCTCTATTTTCTCAATGACTTCCATTTTTATTATTTGTTCATTTTCTAGCTTCAAAAGTTCTTCATTGAAAATAGAACACTCGCGTACTGTTGGCATTAAGCAGATTATAGATTTATTTTCTGCAATTCTTTTATATATTTTTTCAGGAACTATATTTTCATTTGGAAACAAGTTTGTAAGTAGTCAACTTTGTAAAGCTTGTTTGCCATATTCTGTCAGTACTCCAATTATTATATCTTGAAGAATACTTCCATATTCAGCCTAATTTGCCTGTCGCATATTTTTAGTGAGTTCTTTGTACTCAAAATATGACCAAATGTTAACATTTCCAACACTTTCCAAGGACTTTCTGGTGTCTTCATGAACAAGTGTTTTAAATAGTGGTTGTCCTTTTACAGGAGTAAGTTGCAGTAGACCTCCAAAAACTATTACATGTTTTCCTCCAAATAACACATCGTACTCTGTTTTCAGAATTTGCTGCATTCTTAAATGCACAAAAGCAAGCATTAAGTTTGAGACCATGCTTACTTCATCAATAATCAGAAGTTTAATTTTCTTCAGCACTCTTGAAACTTCATAACAAGCTTCTCCAGATAGCGTGTGATATTCCAATTTGTTTTCATGCTCTACAGGTAGCAGTAGTAAACAATGTAATGTGATTACTTTAATGTTGTGTGCTGTCAATCCTGTTGGAGTAGTTACAACACAAGACAAATGTGAATCAGTTATTTTCTGTAGATAACTGGTCAAAACTTTAATTAAGAAGCTTTTTCCTGTTCCAGCTTGACCACTGACATACATTCGGATAGGTTGAAATGATGAGCATGTGCATTGTTTCTTTTCATGCAGAATTCCATGGTCAATCTGTTGTCTTACTTGTTGATATATTTCTTCCTGTTGAATATTTAGTTGTTCTTCCAAGTTTCCTAAGTCCAGAATATCTTCTTGAGCTTGATGCATTACTGTTTCCACTTCATTCATCGCAATAGCCGCTTCATTTTCAAGAATTGGTTGTCCTAGTGGATCTAGACTCAGTGGAGCAGAACTTTGACTGTCTTGAGAACTATCTCTAGCAATCTCAGCTGCAATAGTAGCTTCTTGATCAATTTAATCGTTCAACATTTTCAGATAATTAGCAAAAACTGTACATTGTATGGTAACTTTACAGGCATTGAAGGAATCTTCATAGCTCTGAAAATCTCCAAGTAATTCCAATTCTGTACGCCATGGTTTGAACAGTTGCAAAAGTGCTAAATAGTAAAATTCCCTTTTATCAGGAGTATCACAACTCAGTTTTCTGTGATTAATCAAAGTTCCTTTCTTTTTTTCACCCAACATCCTTCGGAACCAATCACTGCATATTTTCCATCATATATGTTTTCTGTAGTATTCCGTTTAAAAGTGTAGTTTTGCAGTACTTCATAGAGACATATGTTCTCTAGATGAGGACTTCTATTTGGATAGTATGCATTCAACATGTTTGTTTTGACTATATCTGTGTTTTCCGGTTCATTCAATGCTATATATTCAATTTCCTTGATAGGTTTAAGTACTCGATTTCACGTTGCAGCAAGACATAGACTCACCCAAATGATTCTTCTAGATTTTGAGTATAAACTTGCAGATGATAACCGATCTGAGCATTCATACGCTCCAATTTCTCGATGGGATAACATCTTCAAACTGAAACTGTATAATTTCTTACTAAGGCTCTTCTCGTGGGGAATTTCTTCCCACATTTCTTTTAATTCTGTATTTTCAGATTTTGTAATGTAGGATGTCACATACCGGGCAACAGCAATGGAATTATCCACAACATACTGAATATTCATATTAGCATTCCACATTGAGAGAATAACTGGATTATAATCATTGATATACTTTGATTCTTCACTTCTTCTCAAATTGTACGTATTTTTGGGAGATTTTCTAGTGATGGTATGTCTCACTGCTGACATGAAACTGTTTACTCTTCCTTAGGATATTACAGGACGTGGAAATCCAAAACGACATTTGGTATAAAATCTTTCCTTAGACTTGTACTTTCGTCGACAGTATTTTCCACATCGATAACTTTGAAATCGTAAGACTTGTTGCCTTAAGGTGTTTTCTTCTGTTCTTTTTGGTATAGCACATGTGGCATGTTCTTCAATAAAAGACAAAACAGTGTCATCCGGATCAGTTCCGAATTTTGGTGCATCCTTAATCCATAACAACATATGTATATGAGGAGCACCTCTAGCTTGATACTCCTTTCTACAAAAGAAATCCACAACTTCTCCAAGAGTAGAATTTGCCTCTCGAAGAAATTCACGTAAATCATCCCAAGCGTATTCAGCACAACTTAGGGTAAGAAACCACGTAGGAGTTCCTAAATTCCTTAGCATACGTTTAAGTTCTCCATGACGACGATACCAATACTCATTAGTACCACGTTGACATGCCATCAAATTAATCAGCTGAGATTCTAAATGATCATCTCTCTGATGTACTTTATCCATAAATTCCTTTGCAAAAGCATTTTGAAGATGTACTCCTGTTTTCAAAATGTGGTTGACTGCATATGAAAGTCCATACAAGTCACTCTCAAACAAAAGATGAAATATATATGGGATATATATATGGGATACATTGTCAAAATATTGGATCTTCTGCATACGATCTTGTTGTCCGATATTCAGATGCAGGAATCTGAACAGGTCGTTCATCATATCGTCCACCTTTTCCTGTTGGAAACAGCTGTAGAAAACAACGAGCTTCCAAACTTTTTTCCCATACACTCATGGGACTTCCCTTCACTTTTTTCATTTGGAATAATTCAATATTATTCCCCATCACTTCTTTTGAATGAAGTGGATGTACACTATAATGTTCATAGATTTCTTCACTTTTGGACATGTCCACATTTTCAATTTGTCCACTTGACGTTTCAGTGTCATCTCCTAAAAGTATTTCTTCTTCTTCCACATACACTTTTTCATAGTACTCATTGTTTTTTATGAGATATAATGTTGCCTTTTGCACTTTCCTAACATCCACTAATTCTTGCCAGATTTTCTTACTCTTAGTAGGAACACCATTAACTAGAATAACTAGTGGTTCACTTTCTACATTCTGTACACCAATAGTTTCAATATTTTTTATTAAATCTAGGGGTGAATATACAACTCTTCCTTTTAATCCTCTTTGTAAATCGGAAGGAGGCAATTTACCTGTTTTAGGCTCCATACGAACAATAGCTTGAAATGGGTGCACACATTGAATCAGAATAGACTCATACGTATTTAAATCTATCAGTTCTGGAGGAATAGTTACCAACTCTAGATTATTATGGACAGCTCTAGCGGGCATTTTATTCTCATCTAATTTGTTATAACAATATTTACAAATACGCTGATCAGAACCCAAATCAAAACAATTCTCTACCAACAAATAAGTTGCAAATTCATTCCACTTATCATAATTTTCTTTTTCACTTTTTAAATACAGATCAACTCTCCTAGTCTGATTTTCATAGTGAGTTCGCCGACAACAAATACAAGAATAATTTGGCCTTTCACCTGAAATCACCTCAAACTTTGTAATTTGTTCTTCATAATTTTTTGTAGTAGTATGTTGCACATTCTCTTCAACATTTTCTTCTATTAATGTGACAGTTTCTGCACTCTCTTGTTCAGGACCAAAGTAAAAATACTCAATTTAATCACAAACCTTCTTCACATCTGATACTGACCTACGCAAATGAGCACTGTTCAACTCATTTAACATTAGTGCTGGACTTTTTGCATAATACAATCTTCTGACTAACTTCTGCATTTGAGAATGATGTACCGCTAACATCCTGAAATGATGAAAAACACTTTGACATACTTTTCTAGAAAGACAAGCCAGAGAATGACCTTGCAAACCAGTATTTTTTCTCACTCTGCAAGGATCTAGCCCTTGCAACATCAAAATCGTTTGTTTTACACTTTTTTTTACCATATTCTCGTATGAAATTGCATAAAATATACACTTGGGCATTAGGACGTCTCCCTAGAACTTCATCAGCTATCACTTCTTCTTTCATTTCTGGGAACCATCTTCTCTTTGTCAATTGGACAACGATTTCTAACCTCCTAAGCTCGACCACTGGTATCAACTGCATGCAATAAATTGCTGGTCTGAAAATAATTCTGCTCATTAAAGAAAGGCTCTGAACTTGAACTGTATTTCCATTCACCCCAAAAAAATCACAAAAATTAGTTCTGTTAATTACTCTTTTCTTCCTACTTTTGTCCTTCATAAAATGGATTGGTTTATCTAGTGATCGAATTCTGTTTAAAATGAAAATTAATAATTTATTTTTTAATTCAAAAGCCTTTTGAACAATAGATTCAAAATGCTTCTTCTTTTTATAAAATAGTGCTCTTTTTTATATTTTTTTTCATCTTTTAGCAAGTTAAAAACAACTCTTATTATACAAAATCTTTTTTCTGAATTCTTTATACTGAATTTGCCTTCTTTTGCCATACAATGTGTCTTTTGAATATAATTTTCAATTTTTTCCTTTGTTTTCATTCATATTCTTTTTTGTGGTTGAAGCACTGTTAGTACTTTCCACAATCTGCACACTGTTTCTAGGCTTTGAAAGTCTTTTAATGAATTCTTTTGTAGTCTTACCGGAAGACTTTTTCTTTTTACCCACATGATGTTGGTCATCCAATAATTGTTGAGTTTTCTTCAAATAATAGTCCTTTTTCTGTTGTTTTTTTTGCTGATTTTGTAGGCATGGTGACTTTATTTTAATGATGATAAAAAATACCAGGAAAAAATAAATATATAAAAATGGATTTTAATAAATCTATAAATTAAACTTTTCTATTACTAAACAAACACATTGTATGTAAAACATTTAACCACTTTCTTTTATAATCACTAATAGAAATTATAATTGAAGGTCTGAAGACAAATGTGTAGGTGGTTAGAGGACTCCATGTGTAATGAACAAGGGTTTGTACCAGTGTATGTGTGAAGGCCTAGAACAGTGTATGAGTAGTTAGGTACTGACTGAATGATTAGTACTATAAAGAGTATAAGTGGTTGGATTTTGGCACAGTGAATGCATTAGTATATGGTACTGAATGAGTTATTAAAGGAGTGTAAGGGGAATGACAGGGTGTTTGCTGGAGTGTATGGATACTGCCTGGGTAATTGAAGACCTGAAAGACAAGTGTGTAGGTGGTTAGAGGACTGCATGCATAGTGGATAGGGGTTTTAAGCAGTCCATCTGCTAAGGTCTGGCTCACTGTATGAGTACTTGGGTACTGACAGAAAGATTAGAGTACAGCAAGGAGAGTGCCTGGGTGAATTTATAAGTGGTTGGGTTTTGGCGCAGTGAATAGATTAATACATGGTGCTGAATGGGTCACTAGAGAAGTGAAAAGGGAGTGACAGAGTGTTTGCTGGAGTGTATGTTTACTGACTGGGGAATTGAAGGTGTGAAAGACAAGTGTGTAGGTAATTTGAGGACTGCATGCATAGGGGATAGGCATTTGAAGCAGTCCGTGTGCTAAGGCCTGGCTCACTGCATGAGTACTTGGGTACTGACTGTTTGGGTTTTGGCACAGTGAATAGATTAGTACATGGTGCTGAAAGGGTCACTAGAGGAATGCAAGGGGAGTGACAGGGTGTTTGCTGGAGTGCATAGATACTGACTGGGGAATTGAAGATGTGGAAGACAAGTGTGTAGGTGGTTAGAGGACTGCATTCATAGTGGATAGGCGTTTGAAGACGTCCATGTGCTAAGGCCTGGCTCAGTGCATGAGTACTTGGGTACTGACTAAATGATTGGAGTACTGCAAGGAGAGTGCTTGGGTGAATTTATAAGCGTTCGGATTTTAGCGCTGTGAATGGATTAGTACATGGTGCTGAATGGGTCACTAGAGGAGTGCAAGGGGAGTGACAGGGTGTTTGGGGAGTGTATGTATACTGACTGGGGAATTGAAGGTGTGAAAGACAAGTTTGTAGGTGGTTAGAGGACTGCATGCATAGTGGATAGGGGTTTTAAGCAGTCCATGTGCTAAGGTCTGGCTCACTGCATGAGTACTTGGGTACTGACAGAAAGAGTAGAGTACAGCAGGAGAGTGCCTGGGTGAATTTATAAGTGGTTGGGTTTTGGTGCAGTGAATAGATTAGTACATGGTGCTGAATGGGTCACTAGAGAAGTGAAAAGGGAGTGACAGGGTGTTTGCTGGAAGTATATGGATACTGAGTGGGGAATTGAAGGTGTGAAAGACAAGTGTGTAGGTAGTTCGAGGACTGCATACATAGTGGATAGGCGTTTGAAGCAGTCCATGTGCTAAGGCCTGGCTCACTGCATGAGTACTTGGGTACTGACTGAATGATTAGAGTACTGCCAAGAGAGTGCCTGGTGAATTTATAAGTGTTTGGGTTTTGGCGCAGTGAATAGATTAGTACATGGTGCTGAAAGGGTCACTAGAGGAATGCAAGGGGAGTGACAGGGTGTTTCCTGGAGTGCATAGATACTGACTGGGGAATTGAAGGTGTGGAAGACAAGTGTGTAGGTGGTTAGAGGACTGCATTCACAGTGGATAGGCGTTTGAAGAAGTCCATGTGCTAAGGCCTGGCTCAGTGCATGAGTACTTAGGTACTGACTAAATGATTGGAGTACTGCAAGGAGAGTGCTTGGGTGAATTTATAAGTGTTTGGATTTTGGCGCAGTAAATGGATTAGTACATGGTGCTGAATGGGTCACTAGAGGAGTGCAAGGGGAGTGAGAGGGTGTTTGCTGGAAGTGTATGGATACTGATTGAGGAATTGAAGGTTTGAAAGGTAAGTGTGTAGGTGGTTAGAGGACTGCATGCATAGTGGATAGGTGTTTGAAGCAGTCCATGTGCTAAGGCCTTGCTCACTACATGAGTACTTGGGTACTGACTGAATGATTAGGGTACTGCAAGGAGAGTGCCTGGGTGAATTTATCAGTGTTTGGGTTTTGGCGAAGTGAATGGATTAGTACATGGTGCTAAATGGGTCACTAGAGGAGTGCAAGGGGAATGACAGGGTGTTTGCTGGAGTGTATAGATACTGACTGGGGAATTGAAGGTGTGAAAGACAAGTGTGTAGGTGGTTAGAGGACTGCATGCATAGTGGATAGGTGTTTGAAGCACTCCATGTGCTAAGGCCTGGCTCAACGCATGAGTACTTGAGTACTGACTGAATGATTAGAGTACTGCAAGGAGAGTGCTTGGGTGAATTTATAAGTGTTCGGATTTTAGCGCAGTGAATGGATTAGCACATGGTGCTGAAGGGGTCACTAGAGGAGTGCAAGGGGAGTGACAGGGTGTTTGGGGAGTGTATGTATACTGACTGGGGAATTGAAGGTGTGAAAGACAAGTTTGAAGGTGGTTAGAGGACTGCATGCATAGTGGACAGGGGTTTTAAGCAGTCCATGTGCTAAGGTCTGGCTCACTGCATGAGTACTTGGGTACTGACAGAAAGATTAGAGTACAGCAAGGAGAGTGCCTGGGTGAATTTATAAGTGGTTGGGTTTTGGCGCAGTAAATGGATTAGTACATGGTAATGAATGGGTCACTGGAAGTGTGCAAGGGGATTGACAGGGTGTTTTCTGGAAGTATATGGATACTGAGTTGGGAATTGAAGTTGCAAAAGACAAGTGTGTAGGTGGTTAGAGGACCGCATGCATAGTAGATAGGCGTTTGAAGCAGTCCATGTGCTAAGGCCTTGCTCACTGCATGAGTACTTGGGTAGTGACTGAATGATTAGAGTACTGCAAGGAGAGTGCTTGGGTGACTTTATAAGTGTTTGGATTTTGGCGCAGTGAATGGATTAGTACATGGTGCTGAATGGGTCACTAGAGGAGTGCAAGGGGAGTGACAGGGTGTTTGATGGAGTGTATAGATACTGACTGGGGAATTGAAGGTGTGAAAGACAAGTGTGTAGGTGGTTAGAGGACTGCATGCATAGTAGATAGGTGTTTGAAGCAGTCCATGTGCTAAGGCCTGGCTCAGTGCATGAGTACTTGGGTACTGACTGAATGATTAGAGTACTGCAAGGAGAGTGCTTGGGTGAATGTATAAGTTTTGGGATTTTGGCGCAGTGAATGGATTAGTACATGGTGCTGAATGGGTCACTAGAGGAGTGCGAGGGGAGTGACAGGGTGTTTGCTGGAAGTGTAGGAATACTGACTGGGGAAATGAAGGTGTGAAAGACAAGTGTGTATGTGGTTAGAGGACTGCATGCATAGTGGATAGGGGTTTGAAGCAATCCATGTGCTAAGGCCTGGCTCACTGCATGAGTACTTGGGTACTGGCAGAAAGATTAGAGTACTGCAAGGAGAGTCCCTGTGTGCATTTATAAATGTTTCGAATTTGGCGCAGTGAATGGATTAGTACATGGTGCTGAATGGATGACTAGAGGAGTGCAAGGGGAGTGACAGGGTGTTTGCTGGAGTGTATGGATACTGACTGGGGAATTGAAGGTGTGTAAGACAAGTGTGTAGGTGGTTAGAGGACTGCATGCATAGTGGTGGTTTTAAGCAGCCCATGTGCTAAGGTCTGGCTCACTGCATGAGTACTTGGGTACTGACAGAAATATTAGAGTACTGCAAGGAGAGTACCTGTGTGCATTTATAAATGTTTCGAATTTGGCGCAGTGAATGGATTAGTACATGGTACTGAATGGGTCACTAGAGGAGTGCAAGGGGAGTTCCATTGTGTTTGCTGGAGTGTATGGCTACTGACTAGGGAATTGAAGGTGTGAAAGACAAGTGTGTAGGTGGTTAGCAGACTGCATGCATAGTGGATAGAGGTTTGAAGCAGTCCATGTGCTAAAGCCTGGCTCACTGCATGAGTACTTGGGTACTGACTGAATGATTAGAGTACTGCAAGGAGAGTGCCTGGGTGAATTCATAAGTGGTTGAGTTTTGGTGCAGTGAATGGATTAGTACATGGTGCTGAATGGGTCACTAGAGGAGTGCAAGAGGAGTGACAGGGTGTTTCCAGGAAGTGTATGGATACTGACTGGCGAATTGAAGGTGTGAGAGACAAGTGTGTAGGTGGTTAGAGAACTGCATGCAGAGTGGATAGGCATTTGAAGCAGTCCATGTGCTAAGGACTGGCTCAGTGCATGAGTACTTGGGGACTGACTGAATGATTACAGTACTGCAAGGAGTGTGCCTGGGTAAATGTATAAGTGTTTGGGTTTTGGCGCAGTGAATGGATTAGTACATGGTGCTGAATGGGTCACTAGAGGATTGCAAGGGGATTGACAGTGTGTTTGCTGGAATTGTAGGAATACGGTCTGGGGAAATTATGGTGTGAAAGACAAGTGTGTATGTGGTTAGTGGACTGCATGCATAGTGGATAGGGGTGTGAAGCAGTCTATGTGCTAAGGCCTGGCTCACTGCATGAGTACTTGGGTACTGACAGAAAGATTAGAGTACTGCAAGGAGAGTGCGTGGGTGAATTTATAAGTGGTTGGGTTTTGGCGCAGTGAATGGATTAGTACATGGTACAGAATGGGTCACTAGAGGAGTGAAAGGGGAGTGACAGTGTGTTTTCTGGAGTGTATAGCTACTGACCAGGAAATTGAAGGTGTGAAAGACAAGTGTGTAGGTGGTTTGCGGACTGCATGCATAGTGGATAGAGGTTTGAAGCAGTCCATGTGCTAAAGCCTGGCTCGCTGCATGAGTACTTGGGTACTGACTGAATGATTAGAGTACTGCAAGGAGAGTGCCTGGGTGAATTTATAAGTGGTTGAGTTTTGGTGCAGTGAATGGATTAGTACATGGTGCTGAATGGGTCACTAGAGGAGTGCAAGAGGAGTGACACGGTGTTTCCAGGAAGTGTATGGATACTGACTGGGGAATTGAAGGTGTGAGAGACAAGTGTGTAGGTGGTTAGAGGACTGCTTGCATAGTGGATAGGCATTTGAAGCAGTCCATGTGCTAAGGACTGGCTCAGTGCATGAGTACTTGGGGACTGACTGAATGATTACAGTACTTCAAGGAGAGTGCCTGGTAAATTTATAAGTGTTTGTGTTATGGCGCAGTGAATGGATTAGTACATGGTGCTGAATGGGTCACTAGAGGATTGCAAGGGGATTGACAGTGTGTTTGCTGGAAGTGTAGGAATACTGACTGGGGAAATGATGGTGTGAAAGACAAGTGTGTATGTGGTTAGAGGACTGCATGCATAGTGGATAGGGGTTTGAAGCAGTCCATGTGCTAAGGCCTGGCTCACTGCATGAGTACTTGGGTACTGGCTGAATGATTAGAGTACTGCAAGGAGAGTGGCTGGGTGAATTTATAAGTGGTTGGGTTTTGGCGCAGTGAATAGATTAGTACATGGTGCTGTATGGGTCACTAGAGAAGTGAAAAGGGAGTGACAGGGTGTTTTCTGGAGTGTATAGATACTGACTGGGGAATTGAAGGTGTGAAAGACAAGTGTGTAGGTGGTTAGAGGACTGCATGCATAGTGAATAGGCGTTTGAAGCAGTCCATGTGCTAAGGCCTGGCTCACTGCATGAGTACTTGGGTACTGACAGAAAGATAGAGTACTGTAAGGAGAGTGCCTTGGTGCATTTATAAGTGTTTGGGTTTTGGCGCAGTGAATGGATTAGTACCTGGTGCTGAATGGGTCACTAGAGAAATGCAAAGGGTATAATAGGTGTTTAAACAGTTATGTGTCTGCAAAGACATGAAGTTACCAAATGCTTCTCTCACAATGGTGGCCCAAATGCAGACAGACTCACAGTGGGATTCTAGACAAGCAACACTATTCCTTGGACTTTGGCAAAACAGACTCACTAGTCTGGACGGGGTAAGGTGAGTGCACACATTCTACATATTTCACTACTGCACTCTAGTGTGAATGCCTGACTCATTCTGCGAATGCATAAGCAATGACCGACTTCTAATACTACTAAAATTTGAGAACAGGATACGTTTTTAAGCAGTTATGTGTCAGCAAAGTCATGAAGTTACAAAATGCTTCTCTCACAAAGGTTGCCCAAATGCAGACAGACTCACAGTGTGATTCTACACAACCAAGACTATTCCCTGCACTTTAGCAGGGGACACACAGTAGTCTAATAAAACTGACAAATTAATAACTCACCTTTCAAATTGATTAGTAGATTAAGAAGTATCTGAATCACACAGCAGAATTTCTTATACAGAATGTCTATAGTGCACTGCTCTTAGCAAAACCAAAAAAATGGCAAACTTTCCTTCTCATTCTTCACACATATACATGTAAATATCAATTCACATTGCTTCCCACGTTAATTCAAAAGCTAACACACATTTCTATGGGTTACACATTTCAACCCTTTCCAATTGACATAACTTTGAACCCTATCCCCACTCTGCTTAATGCCTGTTACCAAAGTAACAGTTCATGGAACACTCAAATGAACACACAGGTCACAGGTCACAGGTCACTGTTGCAAATCCAAACAGCAAGTGTGCTTGACATTTCAAAATATCAGCTTATCCTATGTAATGTTGCTTTCACACAGTTTTCAATAACCAATAAGAAACATGCTTTTGAAACACAGAAACATGCACCCTATTTTTCAGTCTATAATGTTCTCAAACAGCCAATCATTTCTCTTTTTTTTTAAACTGCATCTTATCCAACATTTTAGAAAAATCTTAGTTTTTAAACTGCCCATTTCACATACAGACACCTTCTGAGTGCATTCAGACCTCCCTTCAAGATGCTTAGAATGTGGATTGTGGGACACAGCTATATTTTCTGGAGCCGAAGATATGCAGAAAACAGAGGTATTGACAAAGACCTAGCTTTGCCAAATGTAGACATTAAATGGATTGGACACAGAGGATTAAAGTGGCACCAATTGATGCCATTGGTTAAATCCTTTTTGCATCTCCAACACCCTGACCTCATAATTGTGCACTGTGGTGGCAATGACCTAGGCACTTTGTCTGGGGTAGGTCTGGAAATGCTTATGGAGGACACCGTTGGAGAATTGATGTCACTTTTCCCCCAAACTGCCTTTGTCTATTATAACATATGCCAAAGACAGTAATGGAACTGGTCCAATCAATTTCGTCCACAGATTGAGAAAGCTAGGAAACATGTCAATAAAGCTGTTTCTGCTTATCTCCGAGTTTATAGGATGGGGTCCATTTACAACAACAATCTGCATTTTAATATGGATGGCATCTATAGGAGAGATGGTGTACATTTCACAGATGAGAGTAACAGAATCTTTCTCAACAACTTTAGACTCTGTATAGGTACTTACTTGTAGGTACCAAAATCTCCCAAATAAACACAAGGGCTCTTTTTAGAGCCACCCAAGATCAAAACATATAAGCTTGATATATATCTGAAAAATATAAAATTTTTTTTGCTTGGAGTAGCGCACCCAACGCGTTAGGAGTCGTGCACCCAACGCGTTAGGTATGGCGCACCCAACACAATAGGAATCGTGCATCCAACGCGTTAGGAGTCGCGCACCCAGCGCGTACACACCAGGGGGCCGCACTGAGCGCCGCGCTAGTTGCGCGACTCCTAATTTTACCGAAATAAAAAATGTAGTTTCTATTACTAATTATATTCTCCCTGGGTACCCCATCCCCCGGGGCCTATAACCCACGGTCCCGCCAGCTCCCCGGGTCCTTCGGGAGCCGGCAATGCTTTTCCACATGGAGAGCTGCTAACATGCAGCTCTCCGTGTGGAAAAGCAATCTGGTTTGAATTTTGAAACAGAGAGCAGGTTTCCCTGCTCTCTCTTTCAAATTCCAAACAAAGATTGCTATGGCACGGCGGGAGCTACAAGGCTCCCGCCCTGCCACAGCAAACTGCAGTGTCGTGGGGGTGGGCACCCTGAGACACTGCAGGAACTGGCCCTGGGGAGTGGCAGTTCCCAGGGCCCTCAAGGGCTCCAGGAGGGGGGCCGTGCGGCCCCGTTCCCACTTAAATTAAAGCCCCCTGGGGTGGCGGTCCCCAGGGCTGGGGAGCCCCTCTGGGCCCCCCTTACATAAAATATATTGCCCTCGGGACTTGGCCCCCCCTGGAGCTAAAAACTAACGAAGGGCGGGCGCCCACGCTTCGTTTTTTCTTTTTTATTGGCAGGATCTACGCACCCAGCGCCCATTTAGCCGATTTAAAAAAATAATAATAATTGGGGGGGGCCTGGGGGTCCTTGTGGGACCCCCTATGCAGGTCTAGGGGGTCAGGGTATTCCTACCCTGCCCCCTTTTTGCGTTTTGTGCTCTTGTGCCTCTGTCCCCTGGAGCCAATGAGGGCCCTGGGGACCGCCACCCCCCAAGGCCGGCTCCTGCAGTGTCCCAGGGTGCCCACCCCCGGGACACTGCTGTTTGCTATGGCAGGGTGGGAGCCTCGCGGCTCCCGCCCTGCCATAGCACACTGCTTTGGTATTTGGAAGAGAGAGCAGGAAACCTGCTCTCTCTTCCAAATACCAAAGACGATTGCTTTTCCACACGGGGAGCAGCATGTTAGCTGCTCCCCATGGGGAAAAGCAACGCAGGCTCCCGCAGGATGCAGGGAGCCGGCGGGAACGTGGGGGGATTGGGGACCCCCTCACTGCCCCCAACGGAGGCCAGGCCCCGGGGGTGGGGTCCACGGGGCCATAAGTGGCCCGGGAGCGGGGCCACGTGGCCCCCTCCCCACATTTTTTTTTTTAAACAAATGGCCCCGGGGGATGGGGTCCCCGGGGCCATAGGTGGCACAGGAGGGGGACTTTGCAGCCCCCCTCCATAAAAAAATAATTTTTTTAAAAAGGGCCATGCCCTGGGGGATGGGGTCCCCGGGGCAAATTATGGCCTGGGGAGGGGGCCCACGCGGCCCCCTTCCCGTTTAAAAAAAAATAAAATCAAAATTGGGGGCAGGCCCTGGGGGATGGGGTCCCCAGGGCCCAAAAAAAAGAAAAAGAAGGGGGGCTGTAGCCCCCCTTCTAAAAAACAGAGGGGGGAAAAAAAGGATCGGGCTGGAGGCCACGCCCCCTCCTTACACCACTCTGCAAACATGCCCCCTGGCACGTTTGCAGAGGGGGAACGAATTCCCCTTCAATACTGGGGGTCCCTGGGGGTCAACTAGCCCACCAGGAACCTCCAGTATGCCCCAGGGGGCTGCGTTGCAGAGAGGTGTAATGAGGCCATGCCCCTTTTTACACATCTCTGCAACACAGCTCCCTGGCGCTTACTGGAGGTACCTGGTGGGCTAGTTGGCCGCCAGGGGACCTCAGGATTCAAGGGGACTTAATCTCCCAACTTAAAACGCGCCACGGGGCACATTTGCACAGTGGTGAAGGTAGGGGGCGGGACCTGAGGTGATGCTGTGCAAACACGCCCTGTGGCGCGTTTTAAGTTGGGGAATTCATTCCTCTTCAATCCAGAGGTCCCCTAGGGGACAAATACCCCACCAGGTACCTCCACTAAGCGCCACGGAGCTGCGTTGCAGAGTGTTGTAAAAAGGGGTGTGGCCTCTGAAGACCTCTCTGCAAGGCAGCTCCCTGGTGCATACTGGAGGTACCTGGTGGGCTAGTTGGCTGCCAGGGGACCTCAGGATTCAAGGGGACTTAATCCCCCAACTTAAAACACCCCATGGGGCGTGTTTGCACAGTGGTGAAGGTAGGGGGCGGGGCCTGAGGTGAGATCTGTGCAAACACGCACTGTGGCGCTTTTTAAGTTGGGGAATCAATACCTCTTCAATCCTGAGGGTCCCTGGGGACCAACTAGCCCACCAGGTACCTCCAGTAAGCGCCACGGAGCTGTGTTGCAGAGTGTTGTAAAAAGGGCGTGGCCTCTGAAGACCTCTCTGCAAGGCAGCTCCCTGGCGCATACTGGAGGTACCTGGTGGGCTAGTTGGCCGCCAGGGGACCTCAGGATTTAAGGGGACTTAATCCCCCAACTTAAAACACCCCACGGGGCGCGTTTGCACAGTGGTGAAGGTAGGGGGCGGGGCCTGAAGTGAGATCTGTGCAAACACGCACTGTGGTGCTTTTTAAGTTGGGGAATTAATTCCTCTTCAATCCTGACGGTCCCTGGGGACCAACTAGCCCACCAGGTACCTCCAGTAAGCGCCACGGAGCTGTGTTGCAGAGTGTTGTAAAAAGGGGCGTGGCCTCTGAATACCTCTCTGCAATGCAGCTCCCTGGCGCATACTGGAGGTACCTGGTGGGCTAGTTGGGCCCCAGGGGATCTCAGGATTGAAGAGGAATTAATTCCCCAACTTAAAACGCGCCACAGGGCGTGTTTGCACGCGTCACCTCAGGCCCCTCCCCCTTCCTTCACCATTGTACAAATATTCCTCTAAAATCAGCCGAACTACGAATTCCGATTTACTCATCTGTTATCAGGAGAGAACCCAGGGCTGCATCATTTAGCTCAGCACTGACCCTGAAAAGTAATTCTAAGCGTACTTACCAGTAACTTGTATTTCCTTCCATAGGAATCCATTGTGTGGTTTTCACCAGAAAAGTTTCTAAGTGTCTATTTTCACAAACTAAAAATATTCCTAAAAAATCGTCTGTATGACTTAAACACATTCTTTCAACTGTTTATAGGCGGTTGGCCAGTGCTGGATCCAGGATCCACCACTGAGTAAGAAAAAGTAACGATAAAATTACTTACATGCTAAGTGAATTTTCTGCCATAGGATAACATTGGTGATTCTATGGGAAAAGGTTTCTAAGTGTCAACTTTTAAAATACAATAATATTCCTTAAAAATCACTACTGTAACCAAAGCGCTTTTACTCAACTGTTTACATGAGATGTCCAAGGACTGAATCTAGGATCCAGTCTTGTGGTTAGAAAAGTAATCCATAAAGTAACTAATTGCATTTAACTAGAAATTCACATTGAGCTCAATGTTGCTTTGTGTTTGAAATTGTGTTGCCCATTGCAACAACTGTAACTACTGTACTTAAAAGTCTGTTGCCTATTTGCCAAGGATTTAAACTAAAGTAATTCATTCTGAGAAAGTATATTTTGTATTGTAATGTATAATGTAATTATAATGTAATTAAAAAAAATATATCTAAATATAAATAGTTTAAAAAATGTAGTAAATCAGTATAAAAAAAATTCAGTATAACAATTAATACATTCAAAATTGTCATTTAGAAAACCTTTGAAATTCACTGAAAAAACCATAGGTTTCAGGCCTGATATAGTTAGGAATTAGCATTTAAAAAACCTTTGAAATTCACTGAAAAAACCATAGGTTTCAGGGGCGTTATAGTTAGAAATTGGCATTTAAAACACCTTAGAAATTCACTGAAAAAACCATAGGTTTCAGGGGCGTTATAGTTAGCTGGACATTTCCCTCATACACAACCCTAGAAATTCCCCTGTTTTATACATAAGTCAATCCCGGCACTCTAAAGTCATATATTGTTCTTGTTGGTTATTAGCCAAAAAGAGAGAAGGACACAGTGATAATGAAAGTAACTGGCTACGGAACAGAATAGGTCCTCACAAAAGTATATATCAGAAAACAATTTAATTCACGTTTTCTTCCCTCTTTCTCTTCTCTCCCATTCCCTTCACTCAATAATATCCTCATACTTTGTCTATTCTTCACAATGGAAATGATAATAACGGACTGAACTAAATTGCTAATGTGCAAATCGACACACTGTTGTTACTTTGTGCAAACTAAGATCTTGACATTCTTCTTACAGCCCTGAGGAAGTCACTATACGTGACGAAACACGTGTCGGCTGTCATCCTTCTGTATCAAGACTCAGAAAATTGAAGTCTCCCTGTCATTCAATAACTAGGGAGTTCTGATTTTTTCACTCATGAATGTGTTTTTCCTTTTTGTGAAACTTATGTATTAAATTGTTTTCTGATATATACTTTTGTGAGGACCTATTCTGTTCCGTAGCCAGTTACTTTCATTATCACTGTGTCCTTCTCTCTTTTTGGCTAATAACCAACAAGAACAATATATGACTTTAGAGTGCCGGGATTGACTTATGTATAAAACTGTTAACTACGAGGATTGCCTTGCATGACACGTATACTTTAGTACTCAGGTAGTAGGGTGCTTTCTAATCCCGAGTGGCACCACTTATTCAACTTGTTACTGATATTATCAATTTTCCGGCAAATATTACTATACACCCAACTTGATGCTAACTAATGCTATGATGTGCATCCTCTGATACATTACTACCCCAGTTTCTTGTTGACTAGAAATTCCCCTGTTATAGTTAGTTCAGCTAACTATAACTCGCGCCCCCGCAATGCACTGCTGATGACGTCACATATTACATCACTCATGACATGGTCAGTGACATCACTGATGACATCACTGATGACATCTGAAATGACATCACTGATGACATCACTGATGACGTCATCCATGTGATAAATTAGTGCATCTTCTCACACCCTTTGATATACTCAATCTAAATTTCAGATGTCCATTCTCAAAACCATAGATACTTCAATACCAATAACTACATACCCACTCATTGACTCTTAGATCTACACACACATCCACTCACTCACCTGTACAGTCACTCATACTTACAGTCACTCAGTACAGGACTATCATATACATTTATACACCTACATAGACACTCACACACCACCAATCATCCATAGAGGTACTCTAGTCAGTCATGCAAATAATTAATCACACTCCCATTTACTCACCTATGCAGTTATACACACACAAGTTCACTTACTCATAAAAATAGTACCACATTCTTACGCTCTTATACAATCACTGATACAAGCACACACTCATCCATACAGCCACTCTCACAACCACACACTCTCACATATACCCACTTATATACTCTTACACACATATATACTGCCTTTCACATATGTAGTTACTCACACATGTACCACTGAGATATACATTCAATCACTAACACACCCATACATACACTCACCCAACCATACAGTTCATCACAGATGCACTCTTAAAACCATGCACCCATAGAATCACCCACTCACACATGTATGCACAGAGTCACACACACCCCACCCACACAAACACTCAGGCACCCAAACAGATACTCAGACAACCAATCAATAACCCATAGAGACACTCATATAGCTATTCAAAAAACCATGCAGCCGCTTATACACCAACAGACAGACAGATACAAACATTCACAGTTTAGTCACTAGTCTGCAGTAAGATACGTTTAATGACTCACTTATACAGTCAGTCACGCACCTACTAAATCATCCATTCACACACTTATACACCCACTCATTCTTCCATAGGTTTTTCCCTATATATATATTAAACATATTTAAAATTTACAGAAACACACACTCACTGGATGACATCATCAGTGATGTCATCAGTGATGTCATTTCAGATGTCATCAGTGATGTCATCAGTGATGTCACTGACCATGTCATGAGTGATGTAATATGTGACGTCATCAGCAGTGCATTGCGGGGGCGCGAGTTATAGTTAGCTGAACTAACTATAACAGGGGAATTTCTAGGGTTTTGTATGAGGGAATTGTCCAGCTAACTATAACGCCCCTGAAACCTATGGTTTTTTCAGTGAATATATATCTCTATATATATATTATCGCTCCCAAGGTGCCCACGTGGCAAGAAAGCACTCCAGAACCAGACATGCCTCTCAACACCCCAGCAGAGGAAAATGCGGCCAGACGCGTTTCGAGTTTATCTCTCTTTTTCAATGGCCGTTCACCTATATCCTGCGGCCATGCCCCGTCTACATATGCTGCTCCTGCCTCCTGATAGGCGAGTGTGTAACTGGCAGTCCCCACAGAATTGTGGTTAATGTAGTGCGGCACAAAATAAAACCCTGTATGGGTGCCAAAAGATTAGGATCCCTTATGCATGCCCTGGATGGGTTGACCCCTCTGTAAGCATCTTCTCGGCGCTGGTTCCCTCGAGAAACTGGGGAGATCCCCAGCTGACGACCCGCTTGTATTTGTGCGGTGGTGCTCTCTTCGCGGCTGGACCTGCCGCGTGTAAATTATCGCTCCCAAGGTGCCCACGTGGCAAGAAAGCACTCCAGAACCAGCCATGCCTCTCAACACCCCAGCAGAGGAAAATGTGGCCAGACGCGTTTCGAGTTTATCTCTCTTTTTCAATGGCCGTTCACCTATATCCTGCGGCCATGCCCCGCCTACATATGCTGCTCCTGCCTCCTGATAGGCGAGTGTGTAACTGGCAGTCCCCACAGAATTGTGGTTAATGTAGTGCGGCACAAAATAAAACCCGGTATGGGTGCCAAAAGATTAGGATCCCTTATGCATGCACTGGATGGGCTGACTCCTCTGTAAGCATCTTCTCGGCGCTGGTTCCCTCGAGAAACTGGGGAGATCCCCAGCTGACGACCCGCTTGTATTTGTGCGGTGGTGACCTCTTCGCGGCTGGACCTGCCGCATGTAAATTATCGCTCCCAAGGTGCCCACGTGGCAAGAAAGCACTCCAGAACCAGCCATGCCTCTTAACAACCCAGCAGAGGAAAATGCGGCCAGACGCGTTTCGAGTTTATCTCTCTTTTTCAATGGCCGTTCACCTATATCATGCGGCCATGCCCCACCTACATATGCTGCTCCTGCCTCCTGATAGGCGAGTGTGTAACTGGCAGTCCCCACAGAATTGTGGTTAATGTAGTGCGGCACAAAATAAAACCCTGTATGGGTGCCAAAAGATTAGGATCCCTTATGCATGCCCTGGATGGGCTGACCCCTCTGTAAGCATCTTCTCGGCGCTGGTTCCCTCGAGAAACTGGGGAGATCCCCAGCTGACGACCCGCTTGTATTTGTGCGGTGGTGCTCTCTTCGCGGCTGGACCTGCCACATGTAAATTATCACTCCCAAGGTGCCCACGTGGCAAGAAAGCACTCCAGAACCAGCCATGCCTCTCAACACCCCAGCAGAGGAAAATGCGGCCAGACGCGTTTCGAGTTTATCTCTCTTTTTCAATGGCCGTTCACCTATATCCTGCGGCCATGCCCCGCCTACATATGCTGCTCCTGCCTCCTGATAGGCGAGTGTGTAACTGGCAGTCCCCACAGAATTGTGGTTAATGTAGTGCGGCACAAAATAAAACCCTGTATGGGTGCCAAAAGATTAGGATCCCTTATGCATGCACTGGATGGGCTGACTCCTCTGTAAGCATCTTCTCGGCGCTGGTTCCCTCGAGAAACTGGGGAGATCCCCAGCTGACGACCCGCTTGTATTTGTGCGGTGGTGACCTCTTCGCGGCTGGACCTGCCGCATGTAAATTATCGCTCCCAAGGTGCCCACGTGGCAAGAAAGCACTCCAGAACCAGCCATGCCTCTTAACAACCCAGCAGAGGAAAATGCGGCCAGACGCGTTTCGAGTTTATCTCTCTTTTTCAATGGCCGTTCACCTATATCCTGCGGCCATGCCCCGCCTACATATGCTGCTCCTGCCTCCTGATAGGCGAGTGTGTAACTGGCAGTCCCCACAGAATTGTGGTTAATGTAGTGCGGCACAAAATAAAACCCTGTATGGGTGCCAAAAGATTAGGATCCCTTATGCATGCCCTGGATGGGCTGACCCCTCTGTAAGCATCTTCTCGGCGCTGGTTCCCTCGAGAAACTGGGGAGATCCCCAGCTGACGACCCGCTTGTATTTGTGCGGTGGTGCTCTCTTCGCGGCTGGACCTGCTACATGTAAATTATCGCTCCCAAGGTGCCCACGTGGCAAGAAAGCACTCCAGAACCAGCCATGCCTCTCAACACCCCAGCAGAGGAAAATGCGGCCAGACGCGTTTCGAGTTTATCTCTCTTTTTCAATGGCAGTTCACCTATATCCTGCGGCCATGCCCCGCCTACATATGCTGCTCCTGCCTCCTGATAGGCGAGTGTGTAACTGGCAGTCCCCACAGAATTGTGGTTAATGTAGTGCGGCACAAAATAAAACCCTGTATGGGTGCCAAAAGATTAGGATCCCTTATGCATGCCCTGGATGGGCTGACCCCTCTGTAAGCATCTTCTCGGCGCTGGTTCCCTCGAGAAACTGGGGAGATCCGCAGCTGATGACCCGCTTGTATTTGAGCGGTGGTGCTCTCTTCGCGGCTGGACCTGCCGCGTGTAAATTATCGCTCCCAAGGTGCCCACGTGGCAAGAAAGCACTCCAGAACCAGCCATTAGGGCACATTTTGACTTCTCAAATCCTCTTCTATTTCATAAAAAAATTCTGGCATGCACTTTGAATACCAGCAGCAGACTTCCCTGGTGAGCAGTAGCTTTACTACAGTGATCTAATGGGCAACTAGAGTGCTAACATTCAGAATTTATGGCAAATGTGTGACACGTCTGAATGCCTTCTTGATGGAACCAAAGTAAAAAACTGAAAGTATTTCCTACTGAGGAAACTGCAGTAAATGAGGAAATTAGGAAACTTCATAACAAATAAATCTCCCAAGATGGCCACCAGAGACAAAAGAGCCCAAATGTAGCCCAAAGATCACCCAGATGTAGCCCAAGTATAGCCCAATGACAGAATGTCCCAGAGTGTTCTAACGAACAACTAGAGCACTAACAGACTTACTTATGACAAAAGTATGGCACACCTGAAGCCATCTTGATTGGAATAAAGTGGTAACACTTAAAACATTTAATTTACAAAGGAACAAAATGAGGGGGTTCATTTTGCCATAGAAATTATGATTAGTTCTGCAGAAAGAAAAATTAGGGCACATTTTGACTTCTCAAATCCTCTTCTATTTCATAAAAAAATTCTGACATGCAGACTGAAACATGCGCTTTGAATACCAGCAGCAAACTTCCCTGGTGAGCAGTAGCTTTACTTCAGTGATCTAATGAGCAACTAGAGTGCTAACATTCAGAATTTATGGCAAATGTGTGACACATCTGAATGCCTTCTTGATGGAACCAAAGTAAAAAACTGAAAGTATTTCCTACTGAGGAAACTGCAGTAAATGAGGAAATTAGGAAACTTCATAACAAAAAAATCTCCCAAGATGGCCACCAGAGACAAAAGAGCCCAAATGTAGCCCAAAGATCATCCAGATGTAGCCCAAGTATAGCCCAATGACAGAATGTCCCAGAGTGTTCTAACGAACAACTAGAGCGCTAACAGTCTTACTTATGACAAAAGTATGGCACACCTGAAGCCATCTTGATTGGAATAAAGTGGTAACACTTAAAACATTTAATTTACAAAGGAACAAAATGAGGGGGTTCATTTTGCCATAGAAATTATGATTAGTTCTGCAGAATGAAAAATTAGGGCACATTTTGACTTCTCAAATCCTCTTCTATTTCATAAAAAAATTCTGACATGCAGACTGAAACATGCACTTTGAATACCAGCAGCAGACTTCCCTGGTGAGCAGTAGCTTTACTTCAGTGATCTAATGAGCAACTAGAGTGCTAACATTCAGAATGTATGGCAAATGTGTGACACATCTGAATGCCTTCTTGATGGAACCAAAATAAAAAACTGAAAGTATTCCCACTGAGGAGACTGCAGTAAATGAGGAAATTAGGAAACTTCATAACAATAAATCTCCCAAGATGGCCGCCAGAGACAAAAGAGCCCAAATGTAGCCCAAATATCACCCAGATGTAGCCCAAGTATAGCCCAATGACAGAAGTGTGCAAAACACTTATTTGTGGTGTATTTGCAGTTTTATATAGCGCAGACTTGTCAGGTATTGGAGTGCTTTACATGAGCATTGGTTACATCACACAAGATCAAATTCATTTTGGTTGTAGACATGGGGAGATTAAGTGATTTGACCAGAATCACAGAATGTTGAGCTGTAGCAGAAACTCCAACCTGGTTCCCAGTTGAAATGTCTGCATCTCTGGAAGTAACACCACATCAACATGGTCAACTGGATTAAAAAAAACATAAAGATTACAAATAATTTAAAAGTTCTTTGTCGCTATTTGAAAACTCAGAAAATATGTCCTCATTTTAGTTTTTTTGAGCACTAACCATAATTTTGATACAAATAAGACCCTCTCATATATGTAATTTCTAAAGGAAATACTCTAGGTATTACAGTTATGATTACATCAAGATGACATCAGGCGTTCCACACTTTTGTAATAAAAATAGAATGTTAGCAATCTAGTTGTTCATTGGGATACTGTTGAGAGGCAGAGGCCAGGGGCACAGACTCTGAACATTGAAGGCGGGTAGGAGAGTGCAGATGCAACAATTTGACCACACTGGGCAGGCAGGAAGAGCAGTGGCAGCACAACAGACTATGGAGTGCAGTGGAAAGGGGGGCAGGGGCAACAAACCAACAATACAGGACTGGCAAGAGAGGCTGTGGCAATATAATAGACCATTGTGGACAGAAAGGAAGAGGCAGTGGTAGTACAACCATACATGCCAACAGACCCGTTTCAGCCAGCAAACGTCCAATGTTTTTAAGCTCAAATGGGCTTTATTTGATCTGTCTCCTATCTACAATCTCCTCTTTTTCAATGTAACTCAAAGGGGAAAATCAATACCCCAGTTTTTTTTCAAAATCTCCCTCTTACCAAGTTCAAAATGTTCGCAAGCATGGTACATTGGATCATGGTAGGCAGGAGGAATTGGGGTAGGGACATGGACTCGGATAACAGAGGACAGGAGGCACATGGAGAGGTGCACCAAACTGACCCTACAGGGCAGGCATCAGGGTTTGCAGCAGCACAATACACCACACAGCGCATGCAGGATGGGAGTGCAGCACAACAATCCATAGAAAGCAATAGGGAGGGGACAGGACCATGCACATGGACAACAGAGAACAGAGGGGAAAGAGGCAATGGTAGCTAGCTGACCAAAATGGACAGACAGGAGTGAAAGCTGCAGCATAACAGACCATAAAAGGCAGGAGGGACGGACCAGGGGCATTACAATGGAACAGACAAGCCAGGAGGGAGGGAATAGGGGTCTGCACATGGAAAAAGAGGGCTGGGGGCAAGGGGGCAGGGCAGGAGCAGCGAGATGACCATGGAGGTCAGGCAGGATGGGCACTAGAAACAAGACACACCATGGAGAGCAACAATGAGACTATAATGGCATACACACAGACCATGGAGGGAAGGTGGATGGGGGTCAGGGGCAGCTAGCTGACCACACCGGGAAGGTGGGAGGGGCCATGGCAGCACAGAAGACCATGCATGGCAAGCGGGAGGGTTAGTGGCAGCACAATGGCTATGATGGGCAAGAAGGAGGGTGCAGGGGCATGCACAAAGGACCATGGAGGATAGAAGGGAGGGTCAGGACCTGGGCACAGACAAGAGAGTTCAGGAGAAGGGGCCTCACAACAGACCGCGCGGGGCAGGCAGGAGGAGCAGTTGCAGCACATAGACCAGGGAGGGCAGAAGGGTGTGGCAGTAAAACGGATCATGGAGGACAGGAGGAAGGGGATAGGGGCATGGCATGTGGACAGGCAGTGTGGAGGTGGCAGAGACAGGTTACATTCATCTGACAATGCTAGGCAGGTGGGAGGGGAGTGGCAGCTCAACAAAACACTCAGAGTAGATAGGAGTGGCAGGTCCATGGAACATGGTGGGCAAAAAGGATGGAGCAGGGGCATGCACAAAGACATCGGAGGGCAGGGGGAAGGAGAATAGGGGCAGCAAGCTAAGCACAGAGGCTAAGCAGGAGGTCAATGATGGGCCATAGAATTGGGCAATGGAGGGCAGGAGGAGTGGACTGGTACATCATGCTAAATGGAGGGCAGTGGCAGCACATCAGACCATGCATGGCAGGAGGGAGGAGGCTAGTCTATGGATTCAGACAACAGAGGATAGGGAGGAGATGTATGGGGCAGCAGGCTAACTGTTCAGAGAAGGTGGGTATTAGGAACTTTATTGTTTTTAAAATGTGCGTCTGTGCGAACTACTTAAAATATAAACAAGTATGCAGCATAATCTCACTTTTACTCAGGAAGAAGAGGACGTTTGTGACTGTGACTCCGGATTCACTTGGCAGAAACACCCCCTGACCCTCCACCCCATCTCAAAATGTAATGCCTGTGAAAAGGGTAGGTGGACGCAGTGTTATATAGAACATAGTCCTGAAAGAACGATTGAAAATGAAAACTAGATATAGTATATGGTATAAACTATGCACCAAAAAGTGTGATATAAGATGAACCGGGCGTGAAATATAATATGCAATACATTGTGCGCAATGACAGATTCATTGGATAGCGCGAGATAGCACAGGCACTAGCGCGTGCTATGCGATATGCACCTTGGAGTGTAATATGCACAGGGTAGTGTTGTGTAACCTAACTAGTCTCTAAAGTTGTAATATAAAATATGTGCTGGGGAGTGTAACGTTGCATATGCACTGTGACAAAGATATGGATCCCAGATTGTAATATGTATGGCATAGCGCTGTGCGTTATAACATAAGCATCGAGGAAGGCACGTTAGATGGGGCAATATAACCTGTGCGAAGGCAAGTGTGGCATGACATATTCACGGGGTGGTGTTACAGTGCACATGGGCTAGAGAGTGTCATAGCATACGCACTAGCTGGTGGAATACAACACAGAGGTGTGAGGCTGTGGAAATATGGATTTTTATGATCAGTTATGTCCCCTATCTTGGACCCCAACGGTTTCATGTATAAATCACAAATACATGTATGTTTCCTCCAGTTCCAGTTATGAAGACGCAAACACATGTGTGGCCACCGTCAACATGTCCTTTTTCAGATCAGCCATGAATGGGCCGGATATTCTATTCCTAAGTATGAAAGGCCACCGGCTTTATATGGTTCATTTATGCCATTTCACAGTCCAGGCGAATAGGCCCTGATTCTGCCATTAAACCTTTTCCTGCCTTCTGCCTCTGAAAGCTCCAGTCTGAGCTCGCATCTGTATCCATGAACTTTGTCCTACTCCCTGTGCGGCTAACGGTGCCTGACTCGACCTGTCTGCTTGCCAAAAACTGTATTTCACCTTCAAGATTATCTGCTCTGCTCCGCTCCTCACCCAATGCATTCCTGTCTAGTAGTTTAAGTAAACATTCTTCCAGCTACCGAGCAAAAGGCCCGGCTTCTCTGTCTTTATGCAAGTAATTCATAGCCCTGTTACCATGGAATATTCCTACCCCCTCGCATCTAGTGTAGACACTTAGACGCTTGTACACGCACTAACAGTCAGTATAGTCAGTATAGAATAAGATTCTATCCTAAGAGACCTCTCTTTTTGGATAACATAGTTCTTTAAACATAGGATGTTAGATATGATTTGGGATTAGGTTGACATAACCCCAGACTTCTGTCTCCACATGTAGAGCTAAATGTCAAGTCCCCTTCACCCCCTAGTTGCACGTCAATCACACGTCATGCTGCTGCGCGCGCATCTCTGCCAAGTATTTCTGCTGACATTGCGAAATTCTTTCATGGAACCACCCTATTGTGACATCATACCTGATGACGTTCTTTAAGTTACGCCCAGTTACACCCACTTTAGTTACGCATGTATGTTTTATCTTTGTTATCAACTGTTACGCCTCCTGCATCTGTTTCACTGTAATGCCTATTGTATAAAAATGATTACTTGTCAATAAAGTTGGTCCTTCACTTCCTGAACCTTCGTGGTGATGGAATATGGAGTCCATCAATTCGAATTGATTTTGGAATAAAGCCCGTTCCGAACCTCTAATACCACGGATTCTGCCTCTTATTTTACTGAGCTATTATTATAGATTTTCCGCATCAAATTAAGTTCCGGTAATTAAATTATTTACCACATATATGGCGCCCGAACAGGGACACTTTCTCATCTCACGCGCCGGAGGTGCGTTGCAGGCCCGGTCTCCTGCCATAGCTGGACGGACAACAACGCGTACCCACAGGATTTCCTGTATCTCCCTCCTGCCGAGCGGGGGTAACTGAGGCTGCGATCAACACCCAGACGAGGCGGTGAGAAGTGCGAAGTATCCCGATCAGAGCCTAGCTGAGAGAGCAAGATCCGAGGTATACAGAGGCCCACCAGTTCCGAGGTTCCGAAGTTTCGAGTCGAGTCCGGTCCGGTCCGAGTCCAGTTCAGTTCAGTTCCAAGGCCTTCTGTTCCGAGCTACCCGGTGAGTACCATTGTCGGGGAGGCGTTCTGACGTGCACATAGGTTGTGCCGGTCAAGACGGGTTTGGGTACACAAATCCGGTCTGCACTGTTCTAGCAGTGTATCTGTACTGTTTAGCAGTATATCAAGTATGTCTAGAATATAATTCAGAATTACCTAGTTAGTGCCGAGTATTATGCTTAGTGACTAGTTCCCTAAATGGCCATCATTGTTGTCCATTAAATGTTAAATATTAAAATGTTTTAAATACGTTCTGCATATTGTGGTGTGAATGACTGTTCATTATTGTGTTTTGTTGTATTAAACGTGTTCAGAATTAGGTATCAGATCAGTTCTCAATATGCCGCTCTTTTCGAAATTAAGACAGATCAAAACTAGAAAAGGGGTACTCGAAGAAGCTGTTCCCATTCCTCCTAGGGACACTCCAGGGTACTTCATGTATCATAAACATGGCCTAGACGCCATATTATTTCTTGATTTATGGGTAAATTACACCAAGGAATTACCAGAAAGTCAGAGGTGGCCCGCAGCTGGGACCTGGGATGCAGATTGCATCGTGAAAGTAGAGGAAGAATTATGGAAAAAGAAAGCTAGACAGTCACAGAAAGATGCCATTGAATTATGGCGTAAAGAATCATATAGACGTACAGAAAAAGCACTCAGACAGGAAGAGAAAAGTAAGGAGAATTCAATTAAAGTTCGAGAAAACCTATTAATTGAAGAAGGTACTCGAGTAAAATCAGAACAAATAGACAGACAAAGAAATGCCCTTATGAATGGTATGTATCCTCTTCTGGCCGAAGGATTACCTAAGGCTACTCCAGAGATACCAAAAGACTTGCCACCCCCACTGTTCCCGATAAAAGTACATCCCAAAGGGCATCCCAGAACCGCAGAAGATGTTTTTCTTTCCTCTTATTTAGACGACGCAGCTCCCGAGTATGCTAATGCTGCGCCACATAGACCGCCTGCCGAGGGGGTTCAACGCCAAGACCCTCCTCCGTCTGTACCTCCGCAACAACAAACTCCGACACAAGTTCCGGCAAGCACATCTGTTTCTACAGCTGTACCCACAACTATGGTTGCTATATCACGTTCAACGAATCCTTTCACATCCAGCACCCCAGGTGGTGCTACGGGAGGTACAGCAAACATTTTTTCCACGCCACCCAGAGTAAATAAACTTTCCTTTCAAGAATTAGCCCACCAACGTACGCCCAAACTAGTAACTCCCGACGCGCTTAAGGAACTTCTAATAGATTGTAGATATGACCCGGTGCCCGGAAAAGGGGACGAAATGCTGCTGGCATCATTACGTATCCGACGAGCTGCAATATATTTAGGGAGGCTACCAGGAATGACTACACATTTAGAAAATATATATCACTTTGTCCAGTCAGGACGAGATTCTGAAAGTATTAATAGAGCCTTGGAGTACCAGAAAGTGGAGATACAGGGGGAACTGTTACGTTTCCTCATAAATTGTGTGATCAGAAATCAAGACCGACCAGGGGTAAATCCGGAAGAAATGCAAATTCTTACCACATGGAGTCGGAATATATCAGAGGGGAGACATGATAAACGATCATGTACAATAGCTATGTGCCGCAAGATCCGCAAAGAAGTAGAACGAATACACGAAGAAAGATTAGCAGTAGACGAGCCTGAACAAACCGAGGAGGAGGAAGAATTAGAACTGCCCACAGGACAGTTAGAAACAATGGCCTATGTAGGTAGAGGGAAATATTGTAATAATAATAGATGCTTTACTGATCCGATACGTCCGATACGCCCAGATAATAACAGAAATTTCCAAACTCCTATAATAAATATACGGTCCCCCGAACATTCGTTCCAAGCCGCTGACAAATTACTCCGAGAACGAAGGGGTTATCATCTACTCGATTCTATGGACGAACAAGAATTAGCCAGGTCAGCCGTTCATTGGGTTGATAGTCCCGGAAAATATAGTGATGACACACTAGCACACACGTTTTTGAACCTCACCCCAGATGAACAGCGTTTAGCTGGTATCTATATGGTTCAACAACTCCTTATATTATATAAAAGCCAACATTCCGATCCCGGTCCATTACCTGATATACTGACTGAATTACTCACGAATAAATGGAGAGGTTCAGGTACTGAGTTAATTAGAGAAATACTAGAATCCAGAAAACAGTACATTCTTTTTGTATGTCCCGAACATGTCTCACTGCCCATAAAAGAAAGAACGACGTATTACATGGATAGACAGAATCCCTTACGCGAAGTGCACCCGATAAAAGGTGATGACAATCAGTTTAAACGTGTGTTTGTATACACACCCATATCTAAAATAGAACTATTAGAAATGAAGAAAGTGGTACCCAGTCATGACAAAGACCCAGCGGGTTTCCACCGTGAAATTAAAGACATGTTGCTCATGGGAGAGTATACCTATCCCGACATTATGACAATATTGAAGGTATTAATGCCTGCGGGCATTTACGAAAAACTCAAGGAAAAGGATTGGGAGGTGGGAGACCAGAAGATAGATTGGACAGCATTAGAAAACGAAGAAAAAGCTCGAGGTCCAGGTTCAGGGCTTGGGGAAAAGACCAAAACACTACCAGGTTTACTAGTACAGGTACTGCCACGTTTATTAACTACGAAAAAGGAAGACTGGGGTGCAATCTCGGCCTGTAAACAAAAGCACGATGAGGACACTAGTGATTTCTATGCCCGATTCGAAAAATGTTTTGGTATAAATAGTGGAATAAAAGCAAGCAGCGAATCGTATCCACATCTGTTTGTGACAAAATTAGTTGAAAATTCCTTACCCCAAGTTAAGAATAGAGTATTGAAATTCGAGAGTACATGGCAAGGTAACACTCCGTCACAAATGTTACAAATGCTACAGTACCATCACAATAGAATTAGAGAGGAACAAGAACATGAACAAAGACGCATGAAAGACACGAAAATGAAAATGCTAGTTTCCCAGACAGTTCCAGCTGACGGTCATAAAAAGGGTATGACACAGTCCAGTGTTTCAGCAGGTCCTGTAAAAGGGACATGCAACTATTGTAAACAGCCAGGTCATTATGTACACGATTGTCCAGTTTTAAAACATAATATCGCCATAGGTAATACAAAAGAAAGACCACGGCCACTTAGACAGGATCAGAACCCACAAGGAGCTCCGCAGCATGCACAGTCCATGCCAGCTCCGCAACAATCTATGACAGCTCCACCATCGCAGCCTATTGCTGCCACACAAACAACGACACGACAGATGTACCAGACCGCACAGTATGATTATCCTGATTATCAACGATACTCATGAAACAGCCTAGAGAGGGAAGTTGGCTTACCCCTTATCGAGGTCCCTGTAGATCAAGAAGGACCTTATGTACACAGTGAACTATTAGGCCAAGATAGAAAATTTTTACTTGACACAGGGGCAAGCCGAACAACAATAAAACGAAGTGAAGTTCCAGGGGCACCCCTCTCAGGCTCACAGAATATTTCCCTTGGCTTTTCAGGAAAACCTATCATTAACGAAGTATCACAGCCTCTTCCCCTTACGATTGGTCCCTTGACACGAACTACAGATTTATTGCTTACTAAATCATGTCCAGAAAACTTGTTAGGTATAAAAACTTTGAAAGCTCTAGGAGCTATAATATGTTGTTCTCCGGAAGGAGTAAGATTGTTTCTACGTGATTTCAAAGGGCACTATGTGTCCCGAGACATGGATCACCGACTGCAGACTCTACCCACACATTTATGGGCACAAGGCCCTACAGATGTTGGTTGCATGAACATTACACCATATCGAGTCACACTAAATGCAGGAGTGGTACTACCACGAATGCGACAATACAAGTTACCCCCAGATGCTGTAGTGGCTTTACTGCAAATCATTGACGAGCTTATTACCCAAGGAGTGGTTGTGGAAACCGACTCCAATGTATGTAATTCACCGATAATTCCGATTCTTAAACGAACTGATCCGAAAGCCCCGCCAGTATATCGATTGGTTATTGATCTGCGCGAATTAAATAAATGTATTGTACCACAATACCCCGTAGTCCCAGATATTTCTTCATTACTGACAGCCATTGATTCCGAAGCAACATTCTTTACTGTAATTGATCTCAAGAATGCCTTTTTCAGCGTCCCAATAGATCCGGAAAGCCAATACTTGTTCGGATTTAGTTTAAATGGACGAAGCTTTAAATTCACACGCGCACCTCAAGGATTCACAGAAAGCCCCAGCATCTATAGCCAAGCACTGAAACGAGAACTTGACAGTATACACATGCCAGTCAACACTGCCCTGCTTCAATATGTCGATGATCTGCTGATCACCGCTAGAAGCGAACCTGAATGTGAAAAAGCCTCACTGACGGTTTTACAATTCTTGGCCGAAAAGGGGCACAAGGTGTCCCCTTCTAAGCTGCAATTCTGTGTCCAGCGAGTTGTTTACCTTGGTCACTCGCTGTCCAAGGAGGGAAGGCAGCTTACACCCGATCGCATCCAGTTAATTGCTAACATGCCAATACCCAAGACACAAAAGGAGGTGCGGGCTTTTATAGGCCTCACCTCATATTGTAGGCAGTGGATCCCTCAGTATGCATTTCTAGCAAAACCACTCATTCAGTTGACAACACAGGAGGCAGCCACATCGACTGTCCTCCCTTGGACTCAGGAACATACACAAGCTTTTGAAAGCCTAAAGAAAGCTTTATGTCAAGCACCTGTTTTAGCAACACCATGTTACAATAAACATTTTACACTTTTTGTTACAGAACGCGAAGGTACTGCTTTGTCAGTACTCACACAGGAACAAGCAGGATCACACAAACCATGTGCTTATTTTTCTAGTACATTAGATCCCGTAGCTCAGGCTCTGCCTGCGTGCCTGAAATCAGTGGCAGCAACAGCTTTAGCAATCAGACAAAGCGATGCCATAGTGTTAGGACACCAATTGACGGTACAAGTACCACATGCAGTAGAGGTTCTCTTGAACCGAACGCAAACACAACACTTGACTATAGCGAGACTCACCGGTTACGAATTGACATTGTTTCAGCCACACATAGAAATCAGACGTTGTAGTACATTAAATCCTGCCACACTGTTACCAGTAAACGGAACAGACCCATTAGCACATGATTGTATAGAAGTTATTACTATCACGACGAAACCCAGACAAGACTTGACAGATATCCCATTGTCAGACCCAGACCTGACGTTGTATGTAGATGGTTCATGTATGAGAACAAGTACAGGAGAGCTAGTGGCCGCGTATGCAGTCACAACAGACACTGAAGTCATTGAAACAAATCGTATTAATACCTTATCAGCTCAAGCAGCAGAGCTCATCGCTCTGACACAAGCCTGTATTCAAGCCACGAATAAGAAAGTCAACATATACACTGATTCACGTTATGCATTCGGAGTTGTACATGACTTCGGCGTGCTGTGGCGAGAGAGAGGTTATTTAACTTCTCACGGTGCCCACATTCAGCACGGACCCCTCATTCATGCCTTATTAGATGCAATACATCTACCCACTGCGATATCAATTATGAAATGTAAAGCTCATACGAAAGTTACTGATATCATTTCCCAAGGCAATGATCTAGCTGACAGAACAGCTAAACAGACTGCTCAAACTCACACATCTGACACGACAAAGACAATAGTTCCGACACCAACACATTGCATGATGGTTAAGGATCCCGCTCTTGACGTAATTGACATACAGACACATGCTACACCAGACGAAATAAAGAAATGGAATGAATTAGGAGGGATCCAAACGGATCAAGGATGGATGACGAAGGAAAAATCTGTATGGTTTCTTCCCGACTCAATGGTCCAAGTTATCATTAATACAATACATAGTCCAGCGCACCTAGGAGAAAAGGCTATGCTAGACAGCATTCAACACATTTAGTTCAACAAACATTTACGAGCAGCAGCTAAACAAAAAGTCCGTACCTGTATGATCTGCTGTCAGTTTAACCCAGGTAAAAGCATTCCCGTAGAACAGGGTGGATTTCAGCCTCCTGAGCACCCTTTTGAAGTCCTCCAGATGGATTATATCCAGATGGAACGATGTCGAGGATTCAAATATGTTCTTGTAGTTGTCTGTGCTCTTTCCCGTTGGACAGAGGCATACCCGGTTTCAGATTACACTGCCCCGACTACTGCCAAACAGTTAGTTCGAGAATTCTTCCCACGGTACGGTTTACCACGTGTTGTCTACTCAGATAACGGCCAGCCGTTCTCATCCGAACTAATGAAACACGTTTCACTTTTGTTAGGTTATCAATGGAGATTTCATTGTGTCCGACACCCCGAGGCAGCAGGTCTCGTGGAACGACATAATCAAACTCTGAAAATTAGATTGTCCAAAATATGTAGAGAGAAAGGTGTCGACTGGGTAGTAGCCTTACCAGTTGCACTCTTTTACATGAGAATGGTGGCGCACTCTCGAACAGGGCTATCCCCATATGAGGTGATCTTCGGTAGACCACCTAATATGTGGGGGACGCCTATACCACGCAAAATAACTGATGTAGACTGTAATATGCTGACAGATTACTTGGCTTCCTTGATGTCTGCACTACAATCTTGTCGTTCACAGGTAGCTGCAGCCTTTCCCGACAACACCGAGGTGAAACCCCATGACGTAATTCCCGGGAACCTGGTGTTAGTGAGGAACTTTGACCGGAAGTCTCAGCTGGATCCTAGGTGGAAATCGCCTCAACTCGTACTGTTAACCACGAGGACAGCCGTGAAGATCGAAGGTCGAAAAGGCTGGATACATTCAAGTCATATCAAGAAATTTCATGGATTACCATCCGATATAGAGACTAAACCCTGTATTTCCTCAAAGACAGACTCAAAGCTCCCCTTGGTTGAGCAAACAAACTCAGAACTATATAGACTAAAATTGAGGTCCAATAAGTCAGACAATTTGATTGTTTAAGTCCTCTCCAAGGTGAATCGGTTGAATTTGTCTCTGACATGTACCCTCTGGACCGGAATAGAGGAAGAAATAATCAAATCCAGTTGAAAAAACATGCGTACTGTAAATCACTGCGTAGTCATTGCACAGTGACGTTATTAATTCTGTTTTTCTTATGTCTTTTAATAATCGCTGCAAGTATATTATTGCACATATATTATCCTATTTCTAAACATGTTTACAATGTTACTGCTGAACATTCTTTTAGTGAATTACCCCTGCATGAGTTGTCATATAGATTTGCGCTGCGCAATAACACTTTTATTAGTATGTTACATCATTCCCATCAGGCTAGCAATGCTACAAATTGTTGGATATGTGGCCGACTCCCTCCCTATCAGAACTATAAGGGAATTCTGCCTCTCTTTCCATATCCGTTCACACACAATGGCTCCTGTGGAGCATGGTTTAGTTTAATTAATTCCCTAGATTCGAATTCCGCAGTTTATCAAGACAACTGGGTATGGGGAAACCTGAACTTAGTCTTGCTTAAAGTCTGTTACCCTAACAAGGAGGGACTTCCCAAAAGAACAGGAACTGATCTAGAAAATGAAGTATATGGATTAGGTAATTTCACGCTTAATCTCATGATCCTGAATGTTGAATCCGAAGCTGCACCAATTTTGCCCGCTATGTCAGTATTTCCAGTTAAAGGTGAATTGTGTATAAGAAAGAATGGCTCCATACACATGGGCCATAGTAAATGCACCACTGTAATAGAATTCAGTGATCAAGGCAAATCTACATTTAGAGCTTCTCGCCATTCCTACTTTGTATGTGGTCAGACTGCATATACACGTTTGCCTCTAGATTGGGATGGTACCTGTTACATCGGATTCCTTTTGCCACCTGTTTTCCTAGCTCCTCCTGATTATCATAGAAATACTCATTTAGTACACACTAGAGAACGGAGAGATCTCCCAATAGTCGACTACACTGAAACAGCATGGGAAAAATACACAGATTTCAATAAAGGTCTCTTTCCTTATATAGGTACAGTCACTAATAGTAAGCTGATACGTAGATTAACAAGAACCCTTGAAGCAGTAGTAAACGAAACTATTTCCGCCTTAGGCAATTTAACAGAAGAGCAGTCTGCTATGCGAATTGTTGTGCTTCAAAATCGTCTTGTCCTTGACGTCATTCTGGCCGATAGGGGCGGAGCTTGTAGGGTCATCGGATCAAGTTGTTGCATTTTCATACCAGAAAATTCGCCATCTGTATATAAAGCCATAACTCGCCTTCATAAGATTGTAAGCCAGATACACCAGAATCCAGGCACCTGGACTTGGTCCGGTTGGTTTTGGAGTGTATTATCTACCTTTGGATGGAGGGTCCTATCCTTCCTAGGTATTGGCTTTCTCATACTATTCAGTTGCTGCTTATGCCTACAATGTGGACCAGCGATTTGTGGTCTGTGTGCCACATCGTGTATTCCACCACCAAGATTTCATTCATCCCGGAAGAAGAAAGAAGAACAAATGATGCTATATGAACAGATCAACGGATTGATGAAGATTGATATCTCTTAAGGGCAAGTAGGGGACAAGGAGGGAATGTGGAAATATGGATTTTTATGATCAGTTATGTCCCCTATCTTGGACCCCAACGGTTTCATGTATAAATCACAAATACATGTATGTTTCCTCCAGTTCCAGTTATGAAGACGCAAACACATGTGTGGCCACCGTCAACATGTCCTTTTTCAGATCAGCCATGAATGGGCCGGATATTCTATTCCTAAGTATGAAAGGCCACCGGCTTTATATGGTTCATTTATCCCATTTCACAGTCCAGGCGAATAGGCCCTGATTCTGCCATTAAACCTTTTCCTGCCTTCTGCCTCTGAAAGCTCCAGTCTGAGCTCGCATCTGTATCCATGAACTTTGTCCTACTCCCTGTGCGGCTAACGGTGCCTGACTCGACCTGTCTGCTTGCCAAAAACTGTATTTCACCTTCAAGATTATCTGCTCTGCTCCGCTCCTCACCCAATGCATTCCTGTCTAGTAGTTTAAGTAAACATTCTTCCAGCTACCGAGCAAAAGGCCCGGCTTCTCTGTCTTTATGCAAGTAATTCATAGCCCTGTTACCATGGAATATTCCTACCCCCTCGCATCTAGTGTAGACACTTAGACGCTTGTACACGCACTAACAGTCAGTATAGTCAGTATAGAATAAGATTCTATCCTAAGAGACCTCTCTTTTTGGATAACATAGTTCTTTAAACATAGGATGTTAGATATGATTTGGGATTAGGTTGACATAACCCCAGACTTCTGTCTCCACATGTAGAGCTAAATGTCAAGTCCCCTTCACCCCCTAGTTGCACGTCAATCACACGTCATGCTGCTGCGCGCGCATCTCTGCCAAGTATTTCTGCTGACATTGCGAAATTCTTTCATGGAACCACCCTATTGTGACATCATACCTGATGACGTTCTTTAAGTTACGCCCAGTTACACCCACTTTAGTTACGCATGTATGTTTTATCTTTGTTATCAACTGTTACGCCTCCTGCATCTGTTTCACTGTAATGCCTATTGTATAAAAATGATTACTTGTCAATAAAGTTGGTCCTTCACTTCCTGAACCTTCGTGGTGATGGAATATGGAGTCCATCAATTCGAATTGATTTTGGAATAAAGCCCGTTCCGAACCTCTAATACCACGGATTCTGCCTCTTATTTTACTGAGCTATTATTATAGATTTTCCGCATCAAATTAAGTTCCGGTAATTAAATTATTTACCACAAGGCACTCGGCGGGCACTGGTGGGTGTAACACAGCATTGGGCTCAGCCAGGAGCACGCTGTGACTCTCAAGTGAGGTTCGTCTCCTTTCCAGAGAGTAAAATAAAAAGTATTACACATCCGGTGGTGGATGTGTGTTTTATTAACCGTGAGGGGGGTTTCTTGCATAGTTTGGTCAAATTTTTGTCGAATCCACTTTGAATGGCTTGGTGTGCGTGTATATTAAATGTGCCCGTCAATAGCTACCCATGTTTGTATAAATAAACAACAAGGGTGTCTACTTGGAGAGTACCCACCGGCGGAGGCGCCGGGATTAGGCACGGTAGGGCGTCAGACACGTCAGAGCTTCACTAGCGGTGTAAATACATTCCATGTGGATTCATTCTATGCATAGTCGACTTTTAATGAATATCACGCAAATCGTCATGGTGATAGGTACATACGGTTTGCCCAGCATGTCCTAGGTTTTTCTATAAATATATTTATAAAAAAAATAATAAAAAACAAAGGCCGGCCCCGGGGGATGGGATCCCCGGGGCTATAAGTGGCCTGAGGAGGGGGGCAACGCAGCCCCATCCTAAAGAATAAAAAAAAAAAAAGAGGCCATGACCCGGGGGTTGGGGTCCCCGGGGCCGATTAAGGCCTTGGGAGGGCCAAATTATTTTTTTCAACAAAAAAAATTAGGGTGCAGGCCCTGGGGGATGGGGTCCCCAGGGTTAGTAAATTAGAAAAAGAAGGGGGGCCACACAGCCCTCCTTCTTAAAAAAATAAAATTAATAAAAGACCGGCATTGTGCCGGAGGCCACGACCCCTCCGTGCAGCACTCTGCAAACGCGCCCCCTGGCCAGTTGTAAGTTGGGGAATTAATTCCCCTTCAATACTGAGGGTCCTTGAGGGCCAACTAGCCCAACAGGTATCTCCAGTATGCGCCAGGGAGCTGCGTTGCAGACAGGTGTTCTGAGGCCACGCCCCTTTTTACACCTCTATGCAACGCAGCTCTGTGGTGCTTACTGGAGGTACCTAGTGGTCTAGTTGGACCCTAGGGACCCTTAGGATTCAAGGGGACTTAATCTCTCAACTTAGAACGGTCACAGGGTGCGTTTACACAGTGGTGAAGGGAGGGGACGGGGCCTGAGGTGACGTGTGCAAACACGCCCTGTGGCGCGTTTTAAGTTGGGGAAATAATTCCCTTTCAATCCTGAGGGACCCTAGGGGCCAACTAGCCCACCAGGTGCTTCCAGTAAGCGCCACTGCTCTGCGTTGCAGAGAGGTGGTGCAGTCCGTGCCCCTTTTTAAACCTTTCTGCAATGGCGCTTACTGGATGTACCTAGTGGGCTATTTTGCCCCTAGGGATCCTCAGGATTCAAGGGGACTTAATCTCCCAACTTAAAAAACGGCCACAGGGTGTGTTTACACAGTGGGGAAGGGAGGGGACGGGACCTGAGGTGACGTGTGCAAACACGCCCTATGGCGCGTTTTAAGTTGGGGAAATAATTCCCCTTCAATCCTGAGGGCCCCTGGGGACTAACTAGCCAACCAGGTGCTTCCAGTAAGCGCCACTGAGCTGCGTTGCAGAGAGGTGGTCCAGGCCATGCCACTTTTTACACCTCTCTGCAACGCAGCTCTGTGGCGCTTACTGGAGGTACCTAGTGGTCTAGTTGGACCCTAGGGACCCTCAGGATTCAAGGAGACTTAATCTCCCAACTTAAAACGGCCACAGGGCGTGTTTACACAGTGGGGAAGTGAGGGGACAGGGCCTGAGGTAGTTTTAATCCCCAGCCCTATTATATACTAGGGGCTTACAGAGGAGGTCATGGTGATCACAGGGGGACCCCAACACCTAGTGTTCCCTAGTGTATGTAGGAGTTTTCACTGTATTCTGAGTGTCTTTTAACATAGCACTGGCTCTAGGACTGGTTAGTCAGACTCAGTTACCACCAGTATCCGTCTGAAAAAGTTGAGGGTACAGGATGATATTGCAACAAGGCTTCTTTCTGCTGTTCTGTTTGTTCTTTCTGCACGTTATCCTTCTTCCTGCACTTTTCTTCGTCTTTGAGGACTTCTGTTGCTTCTTTCTGCATTTCTTTTTTTTATTTCTGTGCGTTTTTTCTTCTTTCTTCACATGTCCTATCTCTGTAGGCATAGTTAGAAATTAGCATTTAAAAAACCTTTGAAATTCACTGAAAAAACCATAGGTTTCAGACACGTTATAGTTAGGAATAAGCATTTAAAAAACCTTAGAAATTCACTGAAAAAAACATAGGTTTCAGGGGCGTTATAGTTAGCTGGACTTTTCACTTGCACAAAACCATTGAAATTCCCCCGTTATAGTTAGTTCAGCTAACTATAACTCGCGCGCACGCAATGCACTGCTGATGATGTCACATATTACATCACTTATGACATGGTCAGTGACATCACTCATGACATCAATGATGACATCTGAAATGACACATTGTGCATTGCGGTCGCGCAAGTTATAGTTACCTGATCTAACTATAACGTGGAATTTCATTGGTTTTTTACGAGTGAAATGTACAGCTAACTATAACTTGTGTGAAACCTATGGTTTTTTAAGTGAATTTGCAAGGTTTTTTAAATGCTAATTCCTAACTATAACGTGTGTGAAACCTATGGTTTTTTCAGTGAATTTGTACGGTTTTTTAAATGCTAAGTTATGTATTTATTTTAAATTTTTGCGCGCACGGTGCGCTTCGCACACCATGCGCGCGCTGTGGGCACTCGGTGCGCTTCGCGCACCGAGCGCCCACATTGCGCATTTCGTACCGTGCACGCCTCGCCATTTTTTACAAAATATCAATTGTTTTTTTCTCCCTTGGGGGTCCTTAGATTTATATATTAAATGTGATTGTTAATTCTTTTTATTTATTTATTTATTTTTTTACCGTACGCGTACGGTAAGCTTACCGTACGCGCACTCCGTGATTTTTTTTTAAAATTATTTAAAAAAATGTTCATACTTTTTGGTCCTTCGTGAACCCCCTGACGAACGCTAGGGGGTCTGCAACCTTTGTTTTTCAGTGCGAGAGACAGAAAATGGCGGCCGATACTTTCTGATTTCGACCGATTCGAATGTTTACAGTCATGTAACCACCAATCAGAATTGAGCTCGCGCACGGCACCGTACGCGTACGGTAAGCTTACCGTAAGCTCACGGAGCGCGCTTACAGATATATATATTGATTTAAATGCTATTTTCTCAGGACCTACTGAACAGATTTACACCAGACCTGCAAAAGGCACATCCCTGACCTGAGGACTACCTCTCTGCCCAATTTCAAGTAATTCTGTTCAGCCGTTCGGGCTGTAGCTCGGACTAAAGGTCCTATGGGAAAATGCATGGGGTAAACGCATTTTGGGACCCCCCTTTTTTCTCAGCCCCCGCTTGACGAATCCCCCCGAGACTTTCAGGGTAGGAGCGGAGCATAGCGCCCCATTAGTTTTGAAAAATTTGCGAGGATTCGTCAACCGGCGCCAAAGTTATTCCAAATAGAATGTTGCGGATTTCCTATTGAAACACGGTCCTAACTATAACTATCTACTGGCGACTGCCAGTAGATAATATATATATATATATATTATATATATATGATGATGTGTAAAGAATATTTTTTTTTTATCCAACAGAGGTGGGGATGTAGTGTCTTGTGGTATTTTATTGCGGAACCCCCTTTTGACTCATAATGGACTCAGTAGAGCTTGACATAGGTGTCAGGGCACAATTCCATGCAAGATTGTATTAGAATTTTGAGTTTGCAGTTACACGCAACAGAATGAAGACTTTTAATACTAAGCTCCGTGTGTGGCATAGTCATTGGCGCGTACCCAGGCTGAGAAGACGCTACAAAGACTTCCCTCCTCTAGGTTTTCTGAGAACTGGGTTCTCAAACGTCCATAGGCCTTCTAATTGGTTAAAGGCCTAAACAAAAGTTAAAATGTACATAGCAAAGGAAAAAGTGCAATTAATTATTAACCATGAATTTATAATTTCATCTAATAGGCAAACACCCTCCCCATGTCCTTGTATGTATGTCTGTATGTGATGGCATTTGTAAAGTGCAAACCGAGCTCAAGAGCAATAGACAGCTAAATGGGGAGCATGGCACACAGACAGATTCGGTTTTTAGGAAGAAGGCTTTTGGTAGACTGTCCGGGCAGAGGTAGTGCTCCTTGAAGAGGCATGTCTTAAGCTCTTTGTCTGAATTGTAGGAGAGTTGGTGCTGATCTTCTCATTATTGAATCCATAAAATCCTAAAATGACCAGGTATTGGGTTATCAAGTAGACACATGTGTTTTAGGGCTCATCTGGAAACTAAATATTATCCTCAACTCTTAGAAAAGAGGATAATCAAATAATTAATTTTCAGATGTTCCCGTAATGTGACAGAACTGGGTTTTCTATATCTCAATCTTTGGTTGTAGTCATTAAATAACCTCCACCATGGACCTTTTTTTGTCGACAAGAAAAAGGATAAAGCAACAATCATCAACATTAAAAGACACACAAACAATGGATTTAGGCCTGGGTCTCTGTACTGGGGTCAATGTATGACATTGTTCTACATTCTGTCCATCAACTGTTGCTTTTGCATTTGTCACCCCGAGTGGGACGGGTATGCCCAGACATGGGTCCCGTGCTCTCCATGCCACTGGAATCAAGCTATCCTGGCTGAAGAGGGGTGAAACCCCAACACCGGTCCTAGGATGCTTGTTTCCAGGTGAGGGAGGGGGTATCATATCCAATAAGGAGCTATAGGGGCAGAAAACAGGTCATCCCCCACTCAAATACTAGTACACAATAAAGGACCTGTTCCCATGGTGATTATGATACTCAAATCTCTATTAATTTGTTGTCATACATTTAGACAATCTATTAGACCAGAGGTTAAACATATACCATCTATACTGATGGGATTTGGATCACCAAATTTGTAAGCAATTGAAATCTGTCTGTTGTGTTAATTGTGACCCATGTCTCCAGAAATCAAACCCATCCCTTCATGTAGTAAGCTATGGCTAGTTGAGCCAAAACACAATGTGAAAAGTGAAAAGAATGTGAAAAAATGTGAAAGAGGATTGGTGGTGCCTCACGGTAGTAACACCATGGGAGTAAGCAGGAAGGTACTCGCCTGCTACCTTAGGTTCTCATCATCAGCTACCACCAATCCAAAGCAAAAATGTGTGACAGAATGAAAAGAAAAACGTAAAGACAAGGTGCTAAGGTGTGTTAACAAATATTGCCTGTGCACCACATGGTGCGGCAAAATCAACCCCACAATTGAAACAGAGGAGTCAAAACTGTAGCTCCAGCAGTCCCAATGTAAAACCGAGCTAGATCACACTCGCTATCAATTTTATTCAGTGCTGTGTGCCTGCTCATTAAAAGCTGACATGTTCAGGGAGGACCTGGCTTGGCAGTTCGGGCTGGACTGTTCCCATGAGGCACAGGGTCAAGACTGATTTGCATATGGCTGGGTTCAAACTGGAATGGCATGGTGAGCAAACAAATGATGGATTTAGGTCCAGATCTCTGTACTGGGGTGAATGTATGACATTGTTCTGCATTCTGTCCATCAACTGTTGTTTTTGCAATCATCAACATTAAGCTCATAGTAAAAAAATCATTTAAGACTTTTAGTACAGTCAGCAGAGAATTTCTGTGAGTTAAAGGGTTTTATGTTCAATTCTCTATTTTTCCATTATTTATTCAGTAAGTATTAATCATTTAATTATCAACATTAAAAGGTAACCTAATCCAAAAATCGATATTTTGATATCAGGAAAAATACTATATTTGTTAAAATTACAGTTAATATTGTAATAATACAGCAAGCATGTTCCATAAAGGAATTTCCCTAATTTAAATTAAATTGGAATAAAATAGAATAAGGTGTTCCGATACCCAGTAAAGAGTTCTGATGAGAGAATCAATGCATGAGAATAAAGCCTTTGCATATTTATTTATTTATTTATTTTTAGAGGCTTCAAAAGCGCGGACCAGACCCAGGGTAGGGTATCAGAGTGCTTTACAATGAGGGCACAGTACGAATAAAACAATTGGCAAAAAATAGCACACATAAAATCAGCAAATTTTTCAAAGTTCGGAGGGTCGCCGGCGAGAGAGTATTTCTGAGCAACAGGTCATGAGCAGCGAGGGTGTCCATAGAGGGACAGAAGAGGCAAGTTTGAGGGTGTAGACTTGGAATGGTCTATGTGATAGCTTACGGGAGGAATTTACACATAAGGAATGGTTTTTCTTATTTTTTGAACAGAGGAGTAGAGGAGATTTTTCTGATGAAGGGAGGAAGCGAATTCCATATTCTAGGTGCTGCTCCAGAGAATGCTCTCAAGCTGGAACGTATTCTCAATTATAAATCAGCGGATATCAAAGAAATAGGCTACGCAGCCTTCTATATAGAGATTAATAAAGAAACTCAGATAAGAGTCTTCAGTAAGTGCGAGTGAGAGAATCTCCCTTCTAAGAGAAAAGCTCAAAGGAAAAAGCCCTCTCTTGCTCTAGGAACATACACTAATATAAACACACAGCATTCTAGATGGTGACAGGTGTCTTTTCTCCTCCATCTACATCTTCCAAATAATATTTTAGCAAGCTCATAGGTAAACTTCCAATCTGTAAAATGGGCTACAGACTCTAGCCCTTTAAAAGGTACATCATCCAGAGTTTGCGGTCCAGACAATTCTTCCCATGAATCAAACTACCTGTTGTCTACTCTCCTCCTGATGAAAACCTCACTGTCAATCAATCAATCAAGGGTTTGTTAAGCGCGACTACTCACCCGTAAGGGTCTCAAGGTGCTGGGGTAGGGGGGTTGCAGGATCCGTTCCATCAAGTAGGGGGCATTTCGAAGAGCCAGGTTTTGAGGTTCTTTGCGAAGATGGGAAGCGATGTTGTCTGTCTGAGGTGGAGCGGAACTGTCAGTTCTCAAATGTAAAAGAGATGCCTATTCACTAACTAACAGAAGGCTTCTGGAAGCTTAGAACATCTGCAGCAAAAAGCGAAACACATTTTGTGCAAATAACAGCTCAACTCTGAAAACAGATCTTTAATTGTTAACGTGAAGTCTCTGTCAATATGGCGTCAAAAGTAATTCTAAGTGGGTACTTGTTCACTTCACTAGTGGGCTTACAACATCTAAGTACGATTACCTACTACAAAATTTGCGTTTATTATATGCGTGTTATTTACACATAGACTTTTGCCCATTTCACTTAAAAATTAATTTTTGTTTGCAAATGAAAGATTTCAGTATTGCAAATGTGAAGACTTTTTTTATCTATCCTCATTTTGTTATATTGAGGCATCACCAGCTAGCAGTGCTGTTTGATTGTAGTAATTAGCAAGCACATTGCTTTTAAGTCTGAAGGAAAGATATTCCTGTGCTTTACTTGTAAGAGATTTATGTGTAAGACATTTACATTGCAGCCTAAATCTCAACAGTATTCAATGGAGGTAACAGCTGAAGCTGAAGTGAAGTCTAATCATCACAGCCCTCATAAAAGCACTTCAATGTATTATGCATAATGAGTAGGGGTAGGTGGAATTCGCGGAGTTTCACTCAATGGAATTACATGGAGTTACATAAAAAGTTCACGAGATTCTGTGGAGTACTGCCAACAGGTGGAAAATATACGCCTTGCCCTGCAATTTAGTGCTAGTAGCGCACGCAGCGCTGAGAATCAGAACACACTGCACCCTGCAGTGCACAAGAGCAGGCAGCCATTCATGTTTATTTTGCTGCGGCTCGAATAAAAAATCCAAGTGTTAGAAAAGTACGTAAGGAGATGCCAGATATCACTAGCGCTCGCATTTCTGGAGTCTTGCTGTGAAAATTTGGCCATGAGGCGATTTGCAAAATTTGGCCGGAACTCCGCGGTACAAGAGTAACCTGGAGTGACCTTATTCTGCTGATTATGCTGGTGGAAGGAAACTTTCTCCCTACCCCTAATCATGAATTGTGAGCCACCTGGCATATAAACCATTACAATATTCTTAACAGGAGATGATGAAAGCCCCCAAAAATTCTGCCTTACACAAAAATACTAGCCTGTTAGAAGCCTTGGCCTAATGCTTGGGGTGGGGTAGTCCACTTCTTAACCACACCTGAGTCCACATGTGTGGCAAAAACTTTAAATTGAGAAGATTTATTAATGAGCAGTTCACACATAGCTACACTTCTGTGCCATTCATTTGTCATTTGCTGCCCTCCCAGGAATCAATGATCCCCTCAGATGGTTATTTAAAGGTAAGAAGTAACAGTAACACACGTCTTTCCAGAAACCCGGCGAAAAAATGGCCAGCGGCGGCTCCTCCGCAACGGAGGAGGAGTGTCGCCCTACTGCCTGGCTCAGAGCAAGCAAATGAAAAATAAAACGATGTTCTAGCCTCATTTTATATTTTATTGCCGGCTCTGAGCCAGCGCTGCAGGGATGGGCAGGGTCGAGGCATGAGAGGGGGAAGAGGAGTGCTATTTGTACTCTTTAAGTGCACATCTGTGTTTTGGCCTACCGTCTCAGGCTGACCAAAACAGACATGTGCACTTGGGTTTCTTCAGCCTGGCTGCATTGAGCAACCAGGCTGGAGAAACCCCACAGACTTCCTGACCTGAGCGGAGTGGATTTTCAGTCCACTCAGGACAATCCTTGCTCTGTTCTGCTGCATTGTGATTGGATGTGAATCTTTCCCAGGGGCTGTTGGGACTGGGAAGAGGAGAGGAGGTGCTAAGCAAAACGGGAGACGGCCGGTGGTTTCAGGTACGTTTTTATTAATTGACATATTATTAACCCCTACCCCCGTGCACGACACGACCCCTCTTGCAGTCCCTCCACTGCCTCACCACATTTTGCTTGTGGTGGCCACCACTGAATGTGGGATGTATCTTGAGTATCTCTGTTCAACTGAAATAAAGGTTGATGAACGATCTAGGGGGTTCCTTAGTGCAAACCCATCATAAAGATCACATTTCTCTGAACCTGTGGTTGTTCTTTCCTCACATAAGAGAGTAACTGCTAAAATATTAACATAATCGCAGACATCACTGTGTATTTATGCTTCACTGTATCTTTTTTGTGCATCCTGTATTTGATGATGCAAGAAAAAGATCAATATAGAGTTTGGTGACATCAATGTTGCTCAGGTCCACTGGAACCATGCTATTATACAGCCAGGAAATTTTCCACATCAAAATATATTTACTGCTCTCGCCAAAGAAGCTATCATCTACTCCATGTATTGAATACTTCAATCAACAAATATTTCGAGCTCAAATGGATCAAACCTCACATAGAAAAAACTTACCCATGCGAGCCGCCGAGCAGCACACCTCTTGCAAACATTTACTTGCAGTAGCAGCTCCTGGAGGGAGTGCTGCGGGGCGTGGGAGGGGCAGGGTGGGGGTAGTAAACTCCGGATTAAGGTTGAACGTAGGTCAGTAACTAAATAAATAAATATAACTAATTACATTGCGCGAGCTGCAATGCCAAACTGGCGATGCAGTGCGCAATGTAATTCATTTTATTTATGTATTTAGTTACTGAACTCCGTTTGGCCTTAATCCGGAGTTTACTACACCTCACCCTGCCCCTCCCCCGCCCCACCTCCCCACAGCACTCTTTCCAGGAGCTGCTACTGTATTACTTGACACATTTTAGTTGTTCGTTGAGGCATTCAAGGGTTAAACTGGTTCTAATCAGGGGATACGTTTGTCAAGACATTATTTAATGTGTTAAAATGTCAAAATAGCGGAATAATACTGCATAAAATACCACAGAATGTGCCGCAATAAACCACATATAATTCACATTTTCTTGTCTTACAATTTAGTCAACCCTCCTGCAAAATTGCTGCATAACTTCAGTGGTCGTGATGTTGTTCTGCGGTTCCTTTAATGTTTAATTGGAAAGTCGCTGATAGGTGCAGGATTGGATGTAATGCTGAGACTGGAACCAATAGAAGAAAAAACCCAGCCCAATAGAGATTTTTCTACCCTGTTTCATTATTTTGTCACACGCTCCTATTATCCTCGCCTTTGGCTACTGACTTTTTCAGAGACAAACCTCTAAACAATTTGTTAATGACAGTTGTGCATTGCTTTAATAGTTACAAAGTAAAACATACGCATAATGTCCTTCTCTTTTCAAAAAGCACATCGATATAATGTTACCATACTCACAAGGGTTATAGCAACCATTTAGTTTGGTATTTATCTCATAAAACTTTTTTAGCCAGAGGATACATAAGTCTGAAGTTCCTGGTGCTTTCTAATTACATTTGCTGCAGAAGCTTTGCCCCAGAAGAAGAGGACATGAATGCAATTAATTTGAATCATTCTGTAGAGGTTTAACACAATAGCTGTACTGAATGTTTAAAGTGCTATTGAATTTGTTCTGCTTTTAATATATTGCTGTCAGACAAAGGTGGTATGCAGCAAGTCAACAATTATTTCAAAGTCCACAGCTCAAAGGAGAACCAAAAGAGGGCACCGACTCACATGTTAAGAGTCAGTTCTGTGAAAAATCATTTTCCACTTAAAGTCCCTAAGACATTATGATGTTATCCTTTAAATTACATGAGGGGAAATGAGTTAGTCTTTGCCAGAGTTTCTTTTTTTGAATCTAATTAGAATTTATGAACATTGGGCGCTGGCAGCCTTTTTCTTTGTGGTTCATATTAAAAGATTTCACAATAAACACCAAGTAAATTCCAAAGAGACATCACATAGAGGCAATACAAGCAAAAGTTTGTTTCAAACTAAAAATGGCGGATTATAAAAGTTTCATATGCATGGGAAATATGAGATCTCTTTCTGTTTTAAAATTGTACATCTAGAAAAGACCTGTTGAGTTAAGTCTTTTATGAAGAGCTGAGCTCACACGGGGCATAAGATCTAGTGGAACGGGTCAGGTCAGCATCCCGATCAACAGAAGAGCCAGGATGGGCGGGCGCTCCATTAGCTTTTTAGCAGCTTCTCATTGAAATAAGCTTACAATAGAGCTCTGGCTGGACTCATCTGAGATTATTTTCCGGAAAAAGCTCAAGACGTGGCTTTTTCCATCTGGTAACTTCACTGTCTAACATCTTTCTGCTCTATCCTCTGCCTGGAATGGGCTCTTTTCGCAGCGCGGGGACGCACTAGCTAGTGCAGCCATGTGCTTTATAAATTTGATTTGATTTGATTTGTTTTGAGCTGGCTCAGCGCAAAGCTGCGCTCCTCTTTTGTTGCATGGGAGGTAATTGTAATCGGAATTACATTTATTTAGTGCTTACTACCCCTGACGAAGCATAAAAGCGCTTTTTGGTGAGTAACACGCTATTCCGGAACCCGAAAACGATTTGTGGTGAGTTAGTATAGGGAAATATTAAATTTATTTGAGCGGTGGACATGTGAGTCTGTTATTTGAAAACGATACTGGAGGGATAAAAGAGGGAGGGGTTTGCATTTATATAGCGCTTGGTACCCCTGCTGAGGCATCAAAGCACTTTTCGAGGAGTAGCACGCTACTCCGGAACCCAAACATGATTAGTGGTTAATTAGTATAGGGAAATATGAGGCTAGTGGAGGGATAGAAGAGGGAAGGGTCTAGAAAGTGTTTAAGTTGACATCATAGCAGAAGGAGCAGGTTTAGGATGGGCGGGGGCAAGTGCAAGAGGGAAGGGTTTGGAAAGGCTTGTTTGGGAGATCTTATAGTAAAAGAGGTCTCCGATGATGCAACGGAGAGGTGGAGGAGGAAAGAGTCTAGAAAAGGTAATTTTGGGGATCATAGTAAGGGAGGTGTTGGGAAGAGTCTACAAAAGGTTAATTTGGGGATCATAGTAGTCAGGGAGTGGAGGTAGAGGGTGGGAAATACGGTAGTGCATTGGAGAGAGTAGTAGATTGAGGTTTGGGATGAGTCAGAGAGTTGAGGTAGAGGATATATTAAGAAAGTTATAGGGTGAGATATAGGGTAGTGCATTGGAGATTCTGATTTAGAAATACATTAATACATATAAAGATTAATTAGTACATGGAATGGATGTATGTATGAGTAAGGTGATATAAGCTGTATTAAATAAACTCAGACTTTCAAGTGTTGCTGTACTTTATGCTCATATGTATAGTCGACTACCTGCGCCAGGACAGAAGACAAACACTTTGTCCACGTGTCCCGGGTGCCAAACACAACTCAAACGCAACAGGAAACGATGGAAAAGACGACAGTGCTGCAAACAACGCAGGTAAAGAGCAGAACAACAGAAAAACAAAGAAACAATGGATTTGGAAATAAGCATGACAACTCATAATCGTGACTCACAAACTATCATCAACCTCACTGATATATCTCTAACTGAAAGTGAGACATCTATATTGTCCCTTGGATTATCATTCAGCCCGAAGAGTGACTTTAACTATGCATTGATATGTATAAATTCATGCGGAAGTTAAAGCTGCGGAAGTTTCATTTAATGCAAGGGCCAACAAGAAGCAAACAATCTATGATTCCAATGGATGTAACCAAGAGCCCTCCAATATTAACAGCGGGTGATATGGGGCTATTGCATGACCTCCAACAACTGCAACAGAATGGTGGCAGTATCGAGACAACATGTAGCCAAGAGTCAAGAGGGCATGATATGGGTGTATTGACACAATTCAAGCCGAAGTCTACATTTTGTCCGGTCATGCTTAGGGATGACATTGATGTGTTTCACGATAAAGTGTCACAAGAATTGAAAACTCTATATAAAAAACAGGGTGATATCAAAAAATGCTACACTGCCCACGACAATACGTATTATAAGGATGTATGACGTAACAACGCGTGCAGTTACATCGCGGTCATTACAACGACTGTGATGTTACGACGCTATGCCATTACAACGCAAGTCTTTACATCGACTTGCGCTAGATGGCGTGCTAACATTAGAAAAGCATAATTTACTATTCCACCTCCAGTCCACTTAACAGTAGGGAAGGTATTGGGATAGTAAACTACACTATTTGTAATGTTAGCACACCATCTAGCGCAAGTCGATGTAAAGACTTGCGTTGTAATGGCATGCGTTGTAAATCCACTTGCGTTGTAAAAGTTTCGTTATAATGGTAGTGCGTTGTAAAAGTTGCGTTGTAAAGGTTGTTTACCGTATTATAAACTAATGAAGAACCTGCAGCTTAACAACAATGTAATTGTCCGACAATAAGATAAGGGCGGCAATGTCGTATTTTGGCCACGTGACATGTACATGACTGAGGCCATGGGCAAATTAAACGACAAGGACTGTTGCAGACGGTGTGACATGGTATCAGTTAAAACATCTTGGAATACATGTCATTCGAGTTTACTGGCATGGAAAAGCATGGGTCATTTGACAATTGATGAGTTTCGATTTCTTAAAAATGATCACCCAGTTATGCTGGTCGTGTATTTCATTCTAAAAATACACAAGGACGATCGTATACCACCTGGAAGGCCCATAACATCAGCTTGTAACAGGATTATGGAGAATGCTAGCAGATATGTTGATTTCTTCCTATAGGAGTATGTGAGGGCACTGCCCTCTTTCATTCTTGATACAGGGTACTTGTTACGTAAGTTGGATGATGTAGTTTGGGAATCAGACTATTTACTCATCTCTTTGGATGTCTCGTCTCTCTACACGAGCATCCATCACAGAGATGGACTCAAAGCAATTGAGCATTTTTTAAATACCCGACCTATTTGTTTCTATGAGCACAACAAAAAGCTAATGGCCATTATATCAATGAGTCTGGAAAACAATTTTTTCTTGTTCCAAAACCAAGTTTATCAGCAGGTCAGGGGCGTGGCTATGGGGGCCTGTTTTTCCCCCAGTTATGCTTGTTTGTACATGGGGCTGTGGGAGGAATGGGTCCTTAAGCCAGCCTTTGAGGAAGTAATGGCCAAGCATATAATAAGATGGTACAGATACATTGATGATCTGCTCATAATTTGGAAGGGCTCGGAGATTGGGGCCCTACAATTTATTGAGCATATCAATGAGAACAATCTCAATTTGAAATTTACGGGCCAGATTAGCAGTGAGGCAATCTGTTTTTGGGATGTTGAAATCTTGGTACAGAATACACAGCTGCACACAAGACTGCACAGGAAGGTGACATTCGGCAACTCGCTGCTGCATGCAGCGAGTCATCATCCAGTACATCTAATCCGCAGCATTCCCTTTGGGGAAATGTTGCAGATTAGAAGAATTTGCAGTACTGATGTTGAGTGCGTTAGAGCACAGAATGAATGCCAAGAGAGATTCCTTAGATGAGGTTATACTTCTAGTGTAGTGGATACAGCCATGACCAAAGCGAATGAACAGGGCAGATCACAGGCACTTGCCAGCAAAACTCCAAAAGAAGACAAAAACTCATTGGAGACACTACAACCCTCCAGACTTATTCTGACTTATAGCAATCAACATCAAACGATAAGAAGTATTTTCAATAAGAACTGGACATTGGTTAGAAATGTTTCTGTGTTGGGTGGCAATTTGACTCGGTCACCAAACATAACATTCAGAAAAGCTCATTCGATGAGCAACTCATTGGTCAAGAGCAACCCTGAAATGATGCAAAACATGACATGGCTTAAGGCTAGCAAAGACTTCATTAAATGTGCAGCTTGTAAAGCATGTAAACATGGAGTTAGCAAGACTGAGTATACCACACCATTTAGAAGCAGGCCAACAAAGATTGATAAAAAACTTACCTGCAAGACGGAATTCACGGTTTATGTGCTGGAGTGTCCTTGTGGCCTGCGTTATGTGGGCAGCACGAGGCTCCAGGTCCACAAGAGGATACTCCAGCACATAAGAGCAATCAATAATTGTGATACGTCCTACCCGGTTGCTCGCCTTTTCGAAGAACTACATGCTAAGAAGTCACATGAGTTTCGTTACTTTGTGGTGGATTCAATCGCTCCCTTGAGGAGAGGTGGAAATCGAGATGCATTATTGAGAAAACTGTAAACTAAATATATATTGGAAATGGATAGTAAAACACTGAATGGGTTTAATTCCAGTGAGGACTTTTATACATACCTCTAACATGTCAATCCTCCATATATATTTTTTTATATAACTGTTTATGCTTGCTGCTGCCTCAATGTATTTGATGTTTTTAACTTAACTTTTTTAGATATTTGCACATTTTGCACATTAGGAGAGAAGGGATTTATTTGTGACACTTTATATGCACTGACACTTTAATCTAAGACTTGGTTTGTTTTGGTTATAGCCCACTGGGGCTTCACTGTTTCCACTCCCGTTGTTGCAATTTTGAGTGCAATCTTAATTGTACTATTGGAAACCAGTACTGAGAGAATAATGCTGCTACATCTATTATTGATGGAAAAATGTTTACATTTGTATTATTTTTCTTGCTATGCATCTTTTTACAACTGTACATATATTTATATATATTTTAGGTTTATCAATCTCTTTTAATTAGCATTCGCGTATGACCCTTTTAAGGTTTGTTCCATTTTTACCAACTATTTATTTACTGGTTGTATAGGGAACCCTTGCGATATTTACATTCTTATTTGCGTCGTTTTTTGTACTATGAAACCTACAATGTAGAATACAATGTTGAGAGTGTAGATAAATATCATGTTTTTTCCATGTCTATGATGATGATTAGTCTGGTGGTTAAGCACTGTCACTTTAAATTGCAACAACTGTAGGAGAGTAGGATCTGCTTCACATGGGTACCCCCACGTTTTGCTGGTGTTTCACTGTTTTTCAACCTTAGTCTGGCTGTGGCCCTGCTAATCTGTAGCTGGTCCTCTCTAAAATGGTTTCCTCTCTAAAATGGTTTCCATGTACATTAGGAACATATCTAATTGGATTCTGGAGTGCCTTATAAGCCCCTAGTATATGGTATACTTTATACCTAGGGCATAGGTACCTCAAAGGCCTACCAGGGGCTGCAGCATGTATTATGCCACCCCTGGGAAGCACTCCAAAATGACACCACAGGTGTACTTGCACCCCTTACTGTGGTATAGGCTACCTATATCACTACCGTATACAGACACATATAAACCTATAAGCCACTCCTATGGCAGGCCTTGACAATCCTGAAGGCAGAGTGCTTGGTTTTATGTGAGAAGGTGCACAAGCATGAGCTGAGCCCCTCCGCAGCTTTCGGAAATACTTTCTTATGGCTGTTCTGTGATACAGCCATACAATATACTCTTAAGTGCATTATAACCTCGCGGTAAATGATAACTTTGGGATGGTTGCATCAAAACATGTCGTGTTTGGTGTCAACCACTTTGGAATACTACCCCCCCTGCCAGTTCTGGCGGCGGGGGTAGCATTCCACCCTTCTAGAGGGAGAGACATGTTCACACTGGCTAAACCCAGTTAAATCCTTTCAAAGCCCTGGCATCACAAAATGGATGCCACTGCTATAGACACGGGTCTGGCCTCCTGCTGCTGGGGTAAACTCCGGCAGGGGAGGCCTGGACAATAGGTTTCCTGTCACAAGGAGGTGTAACCACCTCCCCAGACAGTCAGATGTGTATTGGGGCAGGGTGGGTGCATACAGAGAATGCTTTTGAGACACTGCCTGGGGCACACAAGGTGTCCCTGTACATAGCCCAGTTCAAACCGGTTGCAGGGGCACTCATCCCCTGCTCTAGCACGAAACTGGACAAAGGGGAAGGGGTTAAACTACCCCCACCCCAGGTCCATCCATAGGTGGAGCCTTAGAGTTAGTCCATCCCCTAAACTTATTATAAGTATAGGAATCCAGTCCCTAGGACTTTAGATTACCCTGGACGAACCTCTGAAACATATATCCTGGACCTTCGACTTTCTATCACGACTAGAAGATGGAAGAAATCTCCCTTGGGGTCAAGGAGTGACTCCCCTGGTTGGTAGGCACCAAAGAGGCAACTGACTGGTCTGCATTGCTGAAGCACCCGCCGGACGCCGAAGTCTTTGCATCACTAGAGGTAGATTTCCAGACTTCCCCGAGGCTACCTTGAGTCCACAGCAAAGCTGAGGTCCGTGGCTATCGTGGGGAATGTGGAACTGCGACCCCTGGACACCGTGAACTTTTGCAGCAACAACACCTTCCTGGTCATCCTCGAAGTTGTGCTTTGGGTTCCGAGTAGCCCCAGCCTTGAGAACCTCTTGCACTGAAGATTTTTGGCCTCCACTCCACGAGTGATCCGTGGGCCAGCTTCCAGTGCAACCGTTTGAGGCTCCTTCACCATCACTAGCCTGTTGGCTAGCAGGTCCCCATGAAGGCATCTCTACTTCTTTTGGGGCTTGTCTGGTAGCTCCAGACTTGCTCTTACTTACCCTCACTGGGTGAGTCCATCAGACCTTGCTGCTCTGCACCGCAGTCCTTTCTCTGATTTCCTGTGACTTGCCGTTGCCAAGACTTGTTGGGTTCTTCCTGGTCGCTGACACCGCAGCACTCAACAGACTTCGTCAGACAGCTCGAATCCGGCTCATGGACTTCATCGACGCCTCCTGGACCTTGTGGCTGAAGAGTCAAGACACCCATCAACTCACCTGAAGCACCCGACATCTGTGGGCATTGGTCCATCCTGCCCTAGGTCACTGGCAAGTGAGCCAAACTCTGTCCCCACTGCTTTCAGGTTCCTTACATCCTAGATCCAGGCTTGGATCTCTCCGGACACTTCTCCTCTTCACAGCAGCAGCAGTTGTTTGCAGGCTTCCATTGAAATCGACGACGCGACCTGACACCAAAAGACACCTATGCACCCGGCTTCCCTGGGTGAGGTAACTTGAGTACTCCGGTACTCTCATGGGTGCTAGCCCTAGAACTTCCTAAGTCCAAAAGGGTTTGGTCCTGATTCGATTAGAAGTGTCCCTAATCTTTAAAATTCCAACCGCGACATTCCTCATAGAAAGTAATAGGAACCCACGGTTGTGTTTCCACACTGCATACAGTTCCCATGGGTCCCCTGTGTTTCTACCTTGGGTGGTTCCTTGGGGTCCCAGCGATTCTAGAGGCAATAGGCCCAGTGCCTATTACAGTTGTGGTTCTTATACCACTTTTTTAGTATATGGTTTGGTACGCCCCTAGGGCTCAAACGTGTATTTATGCTTTTACTGATGCTTAATCACTTGTAACTTTAGTACTTCGAACTCCAGTCTCATAAAGAGACTAGAGGGGTGTGTTTAACCTTAAATACATATATTTTGAATATATACCTGGTGTGGTTGTCTTTCCATTTGATCATTCAAGAGATTATAGACTGGTTAAACAAGCTGCTTTACATTCCTTCAAGACTTAGCCTGAAGGCTGCTCTCCATAGCTACCACTAGGATAGCTTTCACATAAGGTTGTCTTTAACCATTCACCATAAGGGGTTGTTTGGACTGATACAAGGTTCCTACTAGAACTAGTGGACAGCATATTTCAGGCCACCTTCTCACAACGACCGTACCTTGTAACGTGTCAAGTGATCAAGGCCCCACAAGGGCTGAAACGCATAATGGTGGTGGTGCAGGGCACAGAATAAAGGGAAAAAAAGCACTGAAATTTGGGTTAGCATCGTCTTTTCTGATACAAGAAGTTTGAGACGAGTTTCAAAGATATATATATATATATGTTATCTACTGGCGGTAGCCAGTAGATAGTTATAGTTAGGATCGTGTTTCCATAAGAAATCTCAAAATTCTATTTTGAATAACGTTGGCGCCGGTTGACGAATCCTCGCGAAATTTTCAAAACTAATGGGGCGCTCCGCTCAGCTCCTACCCTGAAAGTCTCGGGGTGATTCGTCAAGCGGGGGCCGAGAAAAAAGGGGGGTCCCAAAACGCGTTTTCCCCATGCATTTTTCCATAGGACCTTTAGTCGAAGGTACAGCCCCAACGGCTGAACAGAATTACTTCAAATTTGGCAGAGAGGTAGTCCTCAGGTCAGGGAAGTGCCTTTTGCAGGTCTGGTGTCAATCTCTTCAGTATTTCCTGAGAAAATAGCATTTAAAAGCATATAAATATCTATACGCGTGCACCGTGCGTGCACTGTGCACGTACGTGCGCGCACGATGCCCTGCGCAAGCGAAATTCTGATTGGTTGTTAGATGTCGGTAAACATTCGAATCGGTCGAAATCAGGAAGTGTCGGCCGCCATTTTGTCTCTCGCACTGAAAAGGAAAGGGGGAAAAAAGGTGGAAAACGTGAAAAGGGGGCAGGGAAGAGAGTTCCTGGCCCCCTAGCCTTTGTCAGGGGGTCACAGAAGGGCCCCCAAGGGGCAAAAAAACATTTTTTTTTTTTTTTAACAAATCGCGAGTTATAGTTAGCTGAACTAACTATAACGGGGGAATTTCATTGGTTTTTACGAGTGAAATGTCCAGCTAACTATAACATGTGTGAAACCTATGTTTTTTTCAGTGAATTTGCAAGGTTTTTTAAATGCTAATTCCTAACTATAACGTGTGTGAAACCTATGGTTTTTTCAGTGAATTTGCAAGGTTTTTTAAATGCTAATTCCAAACTATAACATGTGTGAAACCTATATTTTTTTTAGTGAATTTCAAATGTTTTTTAAAGGCTAATTCCTAACTATAACGTGTGTGAAACCTATGGTTTTTTAAGTGAATTTGCAAGGTTTTTTAAATGCTAATTTATGAATGTATTATTATATTTTTTAAATATTTATTTTACAATAAACTACCTATATATAGTTATAGATTAACTTTATCCTGTAATGTGGAATGGCTCAGTTTTTTTTTTTATTTGGATAGAGTTGAACAGCATAGTTAATATCTTCTATATTTTTTTAAGGGTTTTTGTCCATGCGCGCACGGTGCACGCATGCGTACGTGCTCCGTGTGCGCATTCGTACGTGCTCCACGTGCGCATGCGTACGTGCTCCACGTGCGCATGCGTACGTTGTGCGTGCTCCGTACGCGCGTGCTCCGTACGCGCATGCATGCGTGCTCCGTGCGCGTACGCGCATGCGCGTGTGCTCCGTACACACATGCGTGCGTGCTCCGTGCGCGTACGCACATGCGTGCGTGCTCTGTGCGCGCACCGTGCGCGCACGGCAAGTCATGTGATTTAGAAACAACACTTTTCATTGGTTTATAGTAGTTTCAGTTCCAGAAACTTCCAATACCACACCCACTCCCCTCATTATTACTTCTGATTCCCTGGGATAAGGAGCTGAGCAGCTTTTGCAGTACTCCAGTACTTGAGAATGGCAGAGCAGCAGTCATCTTCTGGGAGTGAGCAGGAGACCCTTGTGCCAGAGAGACAGAGGAAACAGAAAAACTCTTTTATATGGCAATTTTTCACTTTTCCAGAGGGGCAGAAGAAGGTGAATGCTCCAAAAGTCACCTGCACTCTTTGTGATCGTGTCTTATCAAGAGGAGATCCTAAAAAGAAATACTCTTTTAGTTTCTTCACTATGATCAGGCACGTTAGAGATGTACATCCTGTGGCTTATGCTCGAGCTGCTAGAGAAAACCCTCCAGCAGCTGAGCCGAGCACATCCTCAGCAGCTCAGCCGAGCACATCATCGGCAGCTCAGCCGAGCACTTCATCTGCGGCGGCAGCTTCACCTGCTTCTGTTCCTCTGGATATTCACCCTCTGTTTAAGAGGGTGCATATACGGTGCAATGCGTGCAATGCTTTCTCTCTTATGTGGACACCAGCATTCCCCTAATAGACAGCAAGATACAGCAGCACACGTGCGGCACCCTATAATTTTTGCCATTTTTTTGTTCCTCTGTCCCTCAATTAACACAACGGCTCTTTTTAGAGCCACCTAACATCTAAACACTTAAATTTGATTTTTAATTCTATTTTTTTAATGATTTTTTTTCCACCGTGCGCGCACCGTGCGATTTAAAAAAAAAATAAAATGTCTTCAGGTCAGGCATGTGGTTTTTGCATATATGGTGTCAATCTGTTCAGTAGTTCCTGAGAAAAGTACAGTTAAAAGTACATAAATATCTATAGGCGCGCACCATGCGCGCACCGTGCGCGCACGGTGCCGTGCGTGAGCGTAATTCTGATTGGTGGTTACATGTCAGTCAACATTCGAATTGGTCGAAATCAGGAAGTGTTGGCCGCCATTTTGTGTTTTGTGTGTGTGACAGGGAAAAAGAAAGGTGGAGAATGTGAAAAGGGGGCACGGTAGAGAGTTCCTGACCTCCTAGCCTTTGTCAGGGGGTCCCTGAAGGACCCCGAAGGGTGAAAAAATCATTATTTATTTATTTATTTATTTAAAATTGCGGGGTGCGCGCAGGGTGCGCGCACCCCTAGCCGCCATTTTGAGTTTTAGAGGCAGAAGAGAGTTAAAAACACAAGTGGAGACCGTTAAAAGGGGCAGGGTAGAGAGTTCCTGACCCCCTAGGCCTTCTCAGGGGGCCATGAAAGACCACTTAGGTCCCCCCAAAAATAAAAAATTAAAAAAAATATCGCGGGGTGTGCGCACGGTGCGCGCACGGCAGCAGAAAAAAACATAAAACAAATAGAATTAAAAATCAAGTTTAAGTGTTTAGATGTTGGTTGGCTCTAAAAAGAGCCGTTGTGTTCATTGAGTGTTTTTTTGTACCTACAAGTAAGTACCGATGCAGAGTCTAAAGTTCAAGAGGAAGTCTCTGTTGCCTTCATCTGTGAAATGTACACCGTCTCCTCTATAAATGCCTTGCATGTTGTAACGCAAGTTGTTGTGGTATATAGAACCCATACCATAGTCTCTGAGGAAGCATTTCCAGACCTACCCCAGTTAAAGTGCCTAGGTCATTTCCACCACAGTGCACAATTATAAGGTCAGGGTGTGGGAGATGTAGAAAGGATTTCACCAAAGGCATTAATTGGTGGCACTTTAACCCTCTCTGACCAATCCATTTAATGTCTACATTTGGCAAAGCAAGGTCTTTCACAATACCTCTTTTTTTTGCATACTTTTCACTCCAGAAGACATAGCTATGACCTACAATCCACACTGTGAACATCTTTCAAGGAGATCTGGATGCACTCAGAAGGTGTCTTTCAGTAGAATGGCAATATGAAAAGAAAGATAGTTGTAAAATGGAGGCTTACATACTTTTTTTTAATAAAAAGAACTCATTGGCTGTTTCAGACCATTCAACACTAAAAACTAGGTTGTATGTTTAAATTTTTAAAAGCATATTTTGTATTGGTTCAGAAGAATGTGTTCCCACAGAACATTACTTTGGATTTGCTGTTAGGTTTGAAAAGTCAAGCACTCTTGCTCTTTGGATTAGAAACATTGTGTGCTGAACTTCTGACCTCTCTGCTCACACCAGTGTTCCATGACCTGTTGCTATAGTAGCAGGCAGAAGGGGTAGGGATCATTTGGAAAGGGTTGAAATTTGCAACCAATAGAAATGTGTGTTTCCATTTGAAAAAATGTGGGAAGCACTGTGATTTGAAGTTAACATGTATATGTGTGAAAAAAGAGAGGGAAAGATTGCCATTTACTGGTTCTGGTGAGAGGTGTACAGCTCAGAGATTCTGGCTCTGATAATCTGCTGTGTGAGTGCCACATTTCTTTCTCAACTAACTACTTTTAAAGGTGAGTTATGAATTTGGGAGGGGATGTATGTGGTGCATTTTGATATAAATAATAGAAATGTGATTATTGTTTTAAAGTTGTGTTTTACATTTTATGTTTTGGAAGATATTTAACTGCCTTGAACTTGTAAGATATTATGGAGTATGTCTTCACCATAAGTTAAGGTGTACTGGTATCACCCAGGAATACTGTTTTCTGCCTAGAATCACACCATGAGTCTGTGTGCACAAAGGAATTGTTGTCAGAGATTTAATTTGTGTTGGTCTGGTTCTGTAAGACTTGCATTCGTAGGAAAGGGGCAGCTTGTTTTCTTGAAGTGTGATGGCTAGCATTCAGCACAAATCAATATCTCACAAACGAGAGGCAAATGCTAACACATTTGAAATCAACATGGTAGATTTTCCTTCCACTCCTGCAATGGGTGAGGTAGTTCCTACATGTTACAAACTCCAATTAAAACTTACCACACATGTACTCTTACATACATCTGTGCAGTCTTCATGCAGTTGTGCAAGTGTCCATGCAGATCTCTCTTGCACCTGACAATACACAGTCTCCAGAAGTACGCTCTTAGCACACAGCCAGCTGCTTCTCCTGCACTCTCATGCTTACTATTCAGCATTGTGTGGTATTTTAGATAGCAGTGAGTAACGCTAAAACAATCAACATCACTAAGGCTCATTTCCTTTGCTGTAGTCTAATCAGTGACCCAGGTTACACATGCTCATAGTCTCAAGTAGCTGGAAGGACATGTGCACTTTTCTGCCTCTCTAAACTATAAGGAAAATGTGTCAGGCTGTTACAGTAATTATCACTTGCAAAACCACAGTAGTATATGTGCTTTGAAATTGCCAATCAAATATCGTTTTCTGCCTAGAATCACACCATGAGTCTGTGTTCACAAAGGAATGGTTGTCAGAGATTTAATTTGTGTTGGTCTGGTTCTGTAAGACTTGCATTCGTAGGAAAGATGCAGCTTGTTTTCTTGAACTGTGATGGCTAGCATTCACCACAAATCATATCTCACAAATGAGAGGCAAATGCTAACACATTTGAAATCAACATGGTAGATTTTCCTTACACTCCTGCAATAGGTGAGGTAGATCCTACATGTTCAAAACTCCAATTAACCCTTACCACACATGTACTCTTACATATATCTCTGCAGTCTTCATGCAGTTGTGCAAAAGTCCATGCAGATCTCTCTTGTACCTGACAATACACAGTCTCCAGAAGCACGCTCTTAGCACAGAGGCAGCTGCTTCTCCTGCACTCCCATGCTAAGTATTCAGCACTGTGTGGTATTTCAGATAGCAGTGTGTGACGCTAACACATTCATCATCACCAAGGCTCACTTCCTTTGCTCTAGTCTAATCACTCACCCAGGTTCCACATGCTCATGGTCTCAAGTAGCTGGTAGGACATGTGCTCTTTTCTGCTTCTGTAAACTATAAGGAAAATGTGTCAGGCTGTTACAGTAATTATCATTTGCTCTACCACAGTAGTAAACGTGCTTTGAAATTGCCAATCAAATATCGTTTTCTACCTAGAATCACACCATGAGTCTGTGTTCACAAAGGAATTGTTGTCAGAGATTTAATTTGTGTTGGTCTGGTTCTGTAAGACTTGCATTCGTAGGAAAGAGGCAGCTTGTTTTCTTGAACTGTAATGGCTAGCATTCACCACAAATCATATCTCACAAATGAGAGGCAAATGCTAACACATTTGAAATCAACATGGTAGATTTTCCTTACACTCCTGCAATAGGTGAGGTAGATCCTACATGTTCAAAACTCCAACTAACCCTTACCACACATGTACTCTTACATATATCTCTGCAGTCTTCATGCAGTTGTGCAAAAGTCCATGCAGTCTCTCTTGTACCTGACAATACACAGTCTCCAGAACCACGCTCTTAGCACACAGGCAGCTGCTTCTCCTGCACTCCCATGCTAAGTATTCAGCACTGTGTGGTATTTCAGATAGCAGTGTGTAACGCTAACACATTCAACATCACCAAGGCTCATTTCCTTTGCTCTAGTCTAATCACTCACCCAGGTTCCACATGCTCATGGTCTCAAGTAGCTGTTAGGACATGTGCTCTTTTCTGCTTCTCTAAACTATAAGGAAAATGTGTCAGGCTGTTACAGTAATTATCACTTGCATAATGTGCAAAATGTGCTTTGAAATTGCCAATCAAATATCGTTTTCTGCCTAGAATCACACGATGAGTCTGTGTGCACAAAGGAATTGTTGTCAGAGATTTAATTTGTGGTGGTCTGGTTCTGTAAGACTTGCATTCGTAGGAAAGGGGCAGCTTGTTTTCTTGAACTGTGATGGCTAGCATTCAGCACAAATCAATATCTCACAAATGAGAGGCAAATGCTAACACAGTTGAAATCAACATGGTCGATTTTCCTTCCACTCCTGCCATGGGTGAGGTAGATCCTACATGTTCAAAACTCCAATTAACCCTTACCCCACATGTACTCTTACATACATCTCTGCAGTCTTCATGCAGTTGTGCAAGCGTCCATGCAAATCTCTCTTGCACCTGACAATACACAGTCTCTAGAAGTACGCTCTTATCACACAGCCAGCTGCTTCTCCTGCAATCTCATGCTTACTATTCAGCACTGTGTGGTATTTCAGATAGCAGTGAGTAACGCTAACACAATCAATATCACTAAGGCTCATTTCCTTTGCTGTAGTCTAATCACTCACCCAGGTTACACATGCTCATAGTCTCAAGTAGCTGATAGGACATGTGCTCTTTTCTGCTTCTCTAAACTATAAGGAAAATGTGTCAGGCTGTTCCAGTAATTATCATTTGCTCTACCACAGTGGTAAATGTGCTTTGAAATTGCCAATCAAATATCGTTTTCTGCCTAGAATCACACCATGAGTCTGTGTGCACAAAGGAATTGTTGTCAGAGATTTAATTTGTGTTGGTCTGGTTCTGTAAGACTTGCATTCGTAGGAAAGGGGCAGCTTGTTTTCTTGAACTGTGATGGTTAGCATTCAGCACAAATCACTATCTCACAAATGAAAGGCAAATGCAAACACATTTGAAATCAACATGGTAGATTTTCCTTCCACTCCTGCAATGGGTGAGGTAGTTCGTACATGTTCAAAACTCCAATTAACCCTTACCATACATGTACTCTTATATACATCTCTGCAGTCTTTATGCAGTTATGGAAGCGTCCATGCAGATCTCTGTTGCACCAGACAATACACAGTCTCCAGAAACATACTTTTAGCACACAGGCAGTAGCTTCTCCTGCAGTCCCATGCTAAGTATTCAGCCCTGTGTGGTATATCAGATAGCAGTGTGTAATGCTAACACATTCAACGTCACCAAGGCTCATTTCCTTTGCTCTAGTCTAATCACTCACCCAGGTTCCACATGCTCATGGTCTCAAGTAGCTGTTAGGACATGTGCTTTTTTCTGCCTCTCTAAACTATAAGGAAAATGTGTCAGGCTGTTACAGTAATTATAACTTGCTCTACCACAGTAGTAAATGTGCTTTGAAATTGCCAATGAAATATCGTTTTCTGCCTAGAATCACACCATCAGTCTGTCTGCACACAGGAATTGTTGTTAGAGATTTAATTTGTGTTGCTGTTGTTCTATAAGACTTGCACTCGTAGGAAAGGGGCAGCTTGTTTTCTTGAACTGTGATGGTTAGCATTCAGCACAAATCACTATCTCACAAATGAAAGGCAAATGCAAACACATTTGAAATCAACATGGTAGATTTTCCTTCCACTCCTGCAATGGGTGAGGTAGTTCGTACATGTTCAAAACTCCAATTAACCCTTACCATACATGTACTCTTATATACATCTCTGCAGTCTTCATGCAGTTGTGGAAGCATCCATGCAGATCTCTCTTGCACCTGACAATACACAGTCTCCAGAAACACACTTTTAGCATACAGGCCGTTGCTTCTCCTGCAGTCCCATGTTAAGTATTCAGCACTGTGTGGTATATCAGATAGCAGTATGTAACGCTAACACATTCAATGTCACCAAGGCTCATTTCCTTTGCTCTAGTCTAATCACTCACCCAGGTTCCACATGCACATGGTCTCAAGTAGCTGTTAGGACATGTGCTCTTTTCTACCTCTCTCAACTATAAGGAAAATGTGTCAGGCTGTTACAGTAATTATCACTTGCTCTACCACAGTAGTAAATGTGCTTTGAAATTGCCAATCAAATATCGTTTTCTGCCTAGAATCACATCATGAGTCTGTGTGCACACAGGAATTGGTGTCAGAGATTTAATTTGTGTAGCTTTTATTGTGTAAGACTTGCAGTCGTAGGAAAGGGACAGCTCATATGATAGGATTTGAAAAGCTCATAAAAATATAGTAATATATTTAAATGACATAAAGGTATTTCTTTTTTAGTTTCTTTCAGGTATTGCTGAACAACACTGAAATAAATTAAAGATGCCTATAAAATCAAGAAAGAGAAAAGAACAGCAACAACATCTATATTTGAAGACAACTGGACAACAAAAATTAGTTGAAGAGCCTCATGTTGGAAAAAAGAAAAAGTCTTCTGGTAAGCAGACTAAGGATTTTATAAAAAATATCCTCAAGCAAAGAAAAAATGTAAAAAATATAGCCACTGCAAATAGTGTTTCAAGTAGAAAACAACAAGACAATCGACAGAATATACTACATGCTAATGTACAATCAGAAGTAAGAAAGAATGACTTAAAAAGTAAAATAGATTTTAAAAACATTCGTAGAAAAATGTTTCAGAGAAGAGTGATGTTCAATTTGCTAAAGGATGTGAAAAAATATAGGAAGAAAGCCAAATTTTATAAGAAAAAGAAACATATTGAATCAATTGTTGCAAAGGCTATGGAATCAAAAAGAAAACTATTCATTTTAATTTTGAACAGGATCCGTACATTAGATAAATAAGTGAATGTAATGAAGTCAAAAAGAAAAAGAAAAAGAGAAGTGAAAAAAAAGCTTTTGTAAAGTGTTCTTAGGAGAATGGAAGCATAGTTCAAGTACTGAACCATTTTTTAATGAAGAGAGTTATCTTCAAAGTAATAGTTTGCTGCATGCAGTTGACACCAGTGGTCGAGCATATGAAGTTAAAGATGGTTGTGTAATGGAAAAGGAGAAAATGGTTCCAAGAAATGAGGAAGAAGTGTTAGCTGATGAGGTTATGGGGAGACGTCCTAAAGCCCCAGTGTACACTTGGAATTGTAGTAGTATTTGTACTGTACGACAGGAATCTATTGATAAATTACGTGACTTTCTAAGAGAATATAGTAAAAAAAAGTGTTAAACAGAAGATTAAGGTGCTTCAATGACTAGATCCATTCAGAGTGACAGAGAATACTGGTTTGCAAGGACATTCTCTGTCTTGTCTTTCTAGGAAAGTTTGTCAAAGAGTTTTTCACCATTTTAGGATGCTGGCAGTTCATCATACTGAAATGAGAAAATTTGTGAGAAGATTGTATTTTGCTAAACGTCCAGCACTAAAGTTCAATGAGTTGAATAGTGCTCTGTTCCGTGGATCTGTATCAGATGTGAAGAAGGTTTGTGAGGATATTGAGTTTTGTTACTTTGGTCCAGAGCAAGAAAGTGCAGGAAAGGACACAGTTATTGAAGAAAATGTGGAAGAGAATGTAGAACTCACTGTTAGTAAAAATTTTGAAGATCAAATGACAAAATTTACTATCATCTCTAATGAAAGACCAAATATTACTTGTATTTGTTGCCGGAGAAGCCATTATAAAACTCAAACAAGGAATGTTGATCTCTATAAAAAAAGTGAAAAAGAAAATAATTCTAAGTGGAAGGATTTTGCTACATATTTATTTCTGGAAAATTGTTTTGATTTGGGTGAAGATCAGCGTATTTGTAAATACTGTTATAACAAGTTAGAAGAAAATAAAATGCCAGCTAGAGCTGTACATAATAATTTAGAATTGGTTGATATTCCTGCAGAACTTATTTAAATACGTATGAGTCTATACTCATTCAATGTGTCCATCCGTTTCAGACTATAGTTCGTATGGAGCCCAAAACAGGTAAATTACCTCCTTCAGATTTACACAGAGGTTTAAAAGGAAGAGTTGTCTATTTGCCATTAGATTTGAAAAAGAATATTGAAACAATTGATGCAGATAGTTTGGAAACTGACCCATTAGTTATTCTGGTTAATGGTGTACCTACAAAGAATAAGAAAATTTGGCAGGAGCTGGTAGATGTACTAAAAGTACAAAGAGCAAATTTATATTTGAAAATAAATAATAAATGGTATGAATCAATTTATATGGATGAAGATGAAGAAGTTTTACTAGCCGACACAGGAATACCAACTGGGCAAATTGAAAAAGTGGATAAGTCAAAAGAAGAAGAAATTTATGAACATTTCAACATACATCCTATTCATTCTAAAGAAGTTATGGGAAACACTATTGATCTGTTTCAGATGAAAAAAGCAAAAGGAACTCCCCTGAGTGTATGGGAGGAGAGCTTGGAAGCTCGTTGTTTTCCCCAGCTGTTTCCTACAGGAAAAGGTGGACGATATGATGAACGTCCAGTACAGATTCCTGCTTCTGAAAATCGGACTACAAGATTATATGCAGAAGATCCAAGATTTCGTCAAAGTATTCCTTATTTGTTCCATCTTTTATTTGAAAGTGACTTGTCTGCACTATCTTATGCAGTAAATCACATTTTAAAAACTGGAGTACATCTACATAATGTGTCTGCAAAGGATTTTCTGAACAAAGTGCAACAGCGAGATGATCATTTGGAATCTCAATTGATTAATCTGATGGCATGTCAGCGTGGGACTAATGAATATTGGTACCGACGCCATGGAGAATTGAAATGTATGTTACGGAGTTTAGGAACTCCTACATGGTTCCTTACCCTAAGCTGTGCTGAGTACGCTTGGGATGATTTACTGGATTTTCTTCGAGACGCAAATTCAAATATTGAAAACATCCAACACAAGACAGCAGGAGAATTGTGCTCATTGGATCCGGTTAATGTTTGCAGATATTTCAATCATAGATTTGAGGCTATGATGTCCTTCATCTGCAATAAAAAAATCCACCTCTTGGAGAAGTTATGGATTTCTTTTGGAGAAAAGAGTACCAAGCAAGAGGTGCTCCTCATATTCATATGCTGTTGTGAATCAAGGATGCCCCAAAATTTGGAACAGATTCTGATGATGCAGTTTTATCTTTCATTGAAGGATATGCAACATGTGCTATACCTAAAAGCACAGAAGAAAAAAACTTAAAAGAGCAAGTTTTACGTTTTCAAAGTCATCGGTGTGGAAAATACTGTCGACGAAAGTACAAGAGTAAAGATAAATTCTACACAAAATGTCGATTTGGATTTCCACGACCTGTTCTTTCAAAAGGAAGAGTAAACAGCTTTATGTTAGCTGTGCGACATACTATTACAAGAAAATCACCTAAAAATAACTACAACCTAAGAAGAAAAGAAGAGTCAAAATATATAAATGACTACAACCCAGTCATTTTATCCATGTGGAATGCTAACATGGATATTCAGTATGTAGCTGACAATTCTATTGCTGTTGCTCGGTATGTCACATCTTACATCACTAAATCTGAGAAAACGGAATTCAAAGAAATGTGAGAAGAGATTTCTCACGAGAAGACTGTCAGTAAAAAGGGACACCCCCGCGCCGCACGGCCACCAGCTGCTGTGTGTGCCCCCTCGCCTTGCCCTCTGCCTCGCTGCCTGCCTCGCTGCCGGCTGACGCCGCTGGCGTCTGTTTTTGCTTGTTTTGTCTAGCATTTGTGCTTGTTTGAACTGCATTTTCCTCCCGTGTTAGCAGCTTTTGTCTGACTTTTGTGCCTGTATTTTTTCTAGTCAGTTTCTGCATTTTCCTCCCGTGTTAGCAGCTTTTGTCTGACTTTTGTGCTTGTTTTGTCTAGCATTTGTGCTTGTTTGAACTGCATTTTCCTCCCGTGTTAGCAGCTTTTGTCTGACTTTTGTGCCTGTATTTTTTTCTAGTCAGTTTCAGCCCTTTGCGTTCTCCTGCCTGTCTGCCCGCCTACCTCGCCGCCCTCCGCCTTCCCTCCCCGCTCCCCGCTTCCCGCCACCACCGCTGACCACGCCCCTTTTTCCTTTCTGTTCCCTCCCCGCTCCCGCCTCCCAGCTGCCCCGCCCACCCGCGCACTTCGCCTTATATGGCGACCGTGCGAACGCGCAGCGGTCACGCGCAGCGGGCACGCCGATTGTGCGCCGAAGGCGCGCCAAAGGTAAGCCCGTCTGCGCCCGTCCGCGACCGGACCACGCCCAGCGCCAGGACCCCTGGCCAACGAAGATCCCGACCGACCCGCCTGACGTACTCCGCCGCCACCCTCACCGCTCTCAACACCAGCCGACTCCCAGAATGCCATCAAGCCACTCCACGACGTACCCACGGACCTTTCAGCTGCCACGCCTGCAAGTTCACCTGCATCTGGACCAGCCTCGCACCAGCACCCACCAAGTCGAACACCAGCAGCACCCACCTCAAGTGCATCCTGCTCAACACCCGCTCCGTCCACAGACACGCCATCGAACTCTGGAACCTTCTAGACGCCACAGCCCCTGACGTCGCCTTCCTCACGGAGACCTGGATGAACGCCTCTTCAGCTCCCGACATCGCCATCGCTATCCCAGAGGGCTACAAGGTCGTCCGGAGGGACCGAAACGCCAACCAGATGGGAGGAGGCATCGCCATCATCCACAGGAACACCATTCGTCTCACGACCAGCACCGACAACACCCTGACCAGCGCCGAACACCTGCATTTCCAGATCCACACCAACCCGAACACCACCCTCAGAGGCACCCTGATCTACCGACCCCCTGGACCATGCACACAATTCAGCGAGGACATCGCCGACTTCGTCAGCCCGCATGCCCTCCCCTCCGCCGACTACATCCTCCTGGGAGACCTCAACTTCCATCTGGAGAACAACAACGACCGCAACACCAGCACCCTGCTCGACAACCTCGCCAACCTGGGACTCAAGCAACTGGTGTCCACCCCCACCCACCTCGCCGGACACACACTCGACGCAGTCTTCTCATCCAGCACAGACATAGACTTCAGCCACGCCACAGAGCTTCAATGGACGGACCACAGCTGCGTCCACTTCACCTTCAAGAGAACGACGACCCACCAACACCAGCAACAGGCAGCCCGCAGAAGCTGGAACAAGATCACAGCAGACCAGCTCGCCACCTCCCTGAACCAGCACCCTCCTGCCAGCTCAGCGAACCCCAGCCAAGCCGCCGACAACCTCACGAAGTGGATCAGCAACTGCGCGGACGAACTCGCCCCACTGAGGACCCCGCCTAGCAGACCCGGCAGCAAGAAGGCCCCATGGTTCACCGACGAACTCAAGAGCTCCAAGAAAAACTGCCGAGCCCTCGAGAAAGTCTGGAGAAGGGAACCGACACCGGACAACAGGACCTCCTTCAAACTTGCCACCCGGAAACACCACCAGCTGATCCGCGCCGCCAAGAAAACAGCATTCAAAGACCGGTTGGACAACAACGCACACAACTGCAAGGAACTCTTCAACATCGTGAAAGAGCTTTCCAACCCCAGCGCAGGAAACAACGACATCACCCCATCGCAAGACCTCTGCAACTCCCTCGCTTCATACTTCCACAACAAGATCGCGGACATACATAACAGCTTCAACAACCAACCAACGCACACCATGACCGAACAACCACCCCCCACCACCACCCTCCACGCCTGGACCCCGATCAGCACCGAAGACACCATCCACACGATGAACTCCATCCACTCCGGATCACCGACCGACCCCTGCCCTCACCACGTCTTCAACAAGGCCGACGCTGTCATCGCACCCCACCTGCGAGACATCATCAACACTTCCTTCGACACCACCATCTTCCCTGAGAGCTGGAAGCACGCCGAACTCAGCGCCCTACTAAAGAAACCTACAGCGGACCCCACCGACCTCAAGAATTACCGCCCCATCTCGCTCCTCCCGTTTCCAGCCAAAGTCATCGAGAAGACCGTCAACAAGCAGATGGCCGCCTTCCTCGAGACAAACGGATCCCTCGACCCCTCACAGTCCGGCTTCCGAGCCAATCACAGCACCGAGACCGCCCTCATCGCCGCCACCGATGACATCCGAGCCCTGATGGACAATGGAGAAACAGCGGCCCTCATCCTCCTAGACCTCTCTGAGGCATTCGACACGGTCTGCCACCGCACCCTAGTACGGCGCCTCAGCAACATCGGAATCCAGGACAAGGCGCTGGACTGGATCATCTCCTTCCTCGACGGAAGAACACAGAGAGTCCGCCTACCACCGTACAAGTCAGAGGCCTCCGAAGTCACCTGCGGCGTCCCTCAAGGATCATCTCTGAGCCCCACCCTCTTCAACGTCTATATGAGCCCCCTCACGGCCATCGTACGCAAACACAACCTCAGCATAATCTCCTACGCCGACGACACCCAACTGATCCTCTCCCTGACCAACGACCCCGCCGCCGCCAGATCCAACCTGCACGAAGGGATGAAAGAGGTAGCCGAGTGGATGACGACCAGCCGCCTGAAACTGAACTCGGACAAGACGGAGGTCCTCATCCTGGGCTCCTCACCCTCCGCCTGGGACGACTCCTGGTGGCCTCCCGCCCTGGGCACCGCACCCAAACCGACAGACCATGCACGCAACCTGGGCTTCCTCCTGGACTCCTCCCTCTCCATGACCAGGCAAGTCAACAACGTCTCCTCGGCGTGCTTCAACATCCTACGCATGCTACGGAAGATCTTCTGGTGGATCCCCACCGAGACCAGGAAGACCGTCACCCAGGCCCTCGTCACCAGCCGACTGGACTACGGCAACGCCCTCTACGCCGGTACCACCGCCAAGCTCCAGAAGAGACTCCAGCGGATCCAGAACGCCTCAGCCAGACTCATCCTCGACATCCCACGAACCAGCCACATCTCCGGACATCTGAGAGACCTTCACTGGCTCCCCGTCAACAAAAGAATCACCTTCCGCCTCCTCACCCACGCACACAAAGCCCTACACGACCAAGGCCCGAGCTACCTCAACAGCCGAGTCAACTTCTACGCTCCCAAACGCCACCTCCGATCAGCCAACCACGCCCTCGCCGCCGTCCCCCGCATCCGAAGAGCGACTACAGGAGGAAGGTCCTTCTCCTACCTGGCCGCCAAGACCTGGAACTCCCTCCCGACCGACCTGCGCCTGACCCAAGACCACCTCTCCTTCAGGAAGAAGCTGAAGACCTGGCTGTTCGAGCAGTAGCGGCACCCCCCCCTCACCCCCCCCCCCCAGCGCCTTGAGACCCTACGGGTAGGTAGCGCGCTTTACAAGTGTCACTGATTGATTGATTGATTGATACAGTTTCAGTTTAAAGATGTTTTCGCATCGAGAAATTGGGTCATATGAATGCTCAGATATCATCTGCAAGTCTGTACTCCAAATCCAGAAGAATAATTTGGGTAAGTTTAGGCCTTGCAGGAATGAGAAATCGGGTATTGAAATCTATTCGAGAAACAAACATGTTGGACACATATTACCCAAAGAGAAGTCATCATCTTGAGAACATGTGTCTCTATGAAGTGCTGCAAAACTACATTTTTAAACGGAATGCCACAGAAGACATCAACAATGGAAGATAGAAAGTCATTGGTGAGGAAGGATGTTTGGTAAAACAATCAAAAGGAAGTTTGATTAATCACAGAAAGCTGAGTTGCGACACTACTGACAAGAAGGAATTTTACTACTTAGCACTTTTACAGTTGTTTAAACCATGGCGTTCAGAGGATGAATTACTTGGACATTTTCAAAGCTATGAAGATTCCTTTAATGCATGCAAAGATACCATAGAATGCAGTACTTTCAAAACTTATGTACAAATGTTAAATGAAGAAATTGAACAAGAAGCAACAATTGCAGCTGAAGAAGTAAGAGACAGTTCTCAAGACAGTCAAAGTTCTGGGACGCTCAGTCAAGATCCTCTAGGACAACCAATCGTAGAAAATGAAGCTGCAATAGCCATGACTGAAGTGGAAACAGCTATGAATCAAGCTCAGGAAGATTTAATAAACTTACCAAATTTGGACCAACAACTGAATGATGAACAACAACAAATTTATGAGCAAGTCACAAAACAAATTGATCATGGATTACTACATGAAAATAAAGAGTGCTCATGCACATCATTTGAACCAATCAGAATGTATGTGAGTGGACAAGCTGGAACTGGAAAGAGTTTCTTAATTAAAGTAATTAGAAGCTAACTACAGAAAAAAACTGATTCAACTTTGTCTTGTGTTTTTTCTGCTCCAACTGGGTTAGCAGCATATACCATAAAAGGAATTACCCTCCATCGTTTGCTAATGTTACCAGTAGAGCATGAGAACAAAATACAATACCACAAGCTAACAGGAGAAGCATGTTTTGAAGTTTCAAGAGTATTGAAAAAAATGAAAGTTCTCATTATTGATGAGGTAAGCATGGTATCAAACTTAATGCTTGCCTTTGTGCATTTAAGAATGCAGAGAATTCTAAAGACAATCTATGACGTGCTATTTGGAGGAAAACATGTTATAGTTTTTGGGAATCTACTGCAGCTCACTCCAGTTAAAGGACAACCAGTATTTCATACTCTTACACATGAAGACATGAAAAAGTCGTTAGGAAGTATAGGTAATGTGAATATTTGGACATACTTTGAGTACAAAGAACTCATTACCAATATGCAGCAAGCAAATGATGATGATTATGCAAGTATTCTCAAAGATATCGGAATTGGACTACTCACAGAACATGGCAGAAAAGCTTTACAGAGTCGATTGCTATGTAATTTGTTTCCAACAGAACAAATAGGTCCAGAGAAAATATACAAGAAAATTGCAGGAAAAAATACTGTAATCTGCTTAATGCCAACACTACATGAATGCTCTATATTCAATCAAGAACTTTTGAAATTGGAAAATGAAGAGATTATAAAACTGGAATCTGTGGATACAATAAAGCATGAAGGAATAACTATTATATTGACAAGCAAATTGACAACTAAATTGGATTCTCTAGAGAAAAACATATCGAAAACAGCTGGTTTAGAAAAGAATCTTTATGTATGTATGAACTGTCGAGTAATTTTAAGACGTAATTTGGATGTAGAAAAAGGTTTAGTGAATGGAGCTATGGGTAAAGTTGTGGGTTTTGTTAATTACCAGAAAACAGATGGAATTGAATTTTTAAAAATAAAATTTGATCAGATTGAAGAGGTTAAAGACATTAGTCGTTGTTCAGTTTGTTTCTTGCTTGTGAAAGACTTATATGTACGTAGGAAGCAGTTTCCATTTTCTCTAGCATATGCTGTAACTATTCACAAATCTCAAGGATTAACTGTAGATAGTGCTTTTGTAAACATTGGATCTAGTGTGTTTAAAGAAGGTATGGCATATGTTGCTTTGTCATGCGTGAAAAAAATATCTGGTTTATTCATGGTAGAATTTGATGAGTCAAAAGTTAGTGCTGATGCAAACTGTGTAAAGGAGTATAATAGATGCTCCTCATTTAGGTCAGTATCCTGTGTTTGAAAAACGTGTTGTTTGTCGGAAAAGGAGAATTGAGAATATCTGTAATGAGGATGAGTAAACAAATAGAGACTGATGTGATTGCAAGCAAAAAGAAAAAGGACAATGCTGAAGAGGTTGTTGGTTGTCATTTTGAAAATAGCTCTGGTGTCAACTGCTACGCTAATGTAGTGCTGAATGTTGTATTTTATCTTGAAAGTTTGAAAGAGCAGATAATACTAAATCATGAAAAAAGATTCTGTTCTCTGCTGAGTTTCCTTTATGAGAAGCTGAGTAATGATAAAACTAAAATAGAAAGTGCTTCTGACGTTAGAAATCTTTTAGATGTCTGTTCTGGATGTACACAGTTTACTCAAAATGTCCAGCAAGATGCACAGGAATTCTTAATGTATATGCTTATGGTACTGGAAGATGAAGGGGTAGTAATAGAAAATATGTTTGGTCTCTCTTATAAATGGGAACATTGTTGTGAAAACTGTTTGAACACATGCAGCTCTAATGTTGATTCGGAAAGGTTCATATATTTAACATTACCAGAGAGTAAATCAGTGTCTTTTAGTAAATTACTTAAAGATGCAAATCACAACATGGAATGTTCTCAATGTAAATCAGAAATGTTATCAATGTTATTTTTAAAGAAATATGGACAGTATGTAATTTTAATGATGCAACGCTGCAGAGCTGATGGAACAAAATTGGACACTTTAATAAAGAAGTTTACAGGAAATCAATTATCAATATCAGGAAAGACTTTTGTTGAAGTTGCAATAATTTTCCATGATGGACCTTGTAGAACTTCTGATCATTACACAGTTTATCTAAAATGTGAAAAAGGCTGGACACTGTGTAATGATTCACAATTGATTTTCAAGCAACGTTTGCCTGCAGAATTACCAAATTCCTACTTAATTTTTCTAAAATCAAAATTTTAGATACAAATTGCAGCATCTGAACAAACCATTATTTCGATTTTATTGGATTACCATTGGATATTTCACCAAAAAAGAATTACAAAATTACCATTTGGCCTCATTTATTGCAAATAGTTATTGTTCTTAGAAGATATTTTTAATATATATGTTACATTTCTATCAAGGTATGTTTTACTGAGGATAGATTCAGGGCTTTTTTTAAACAATCTTTCAGATTGTTAATTTTTTTGCCCGCTGTTAAGTGATGAATGCAATTGATATCACTATTTTCAGTGAAATTCAATATATTCTGAAAACAGCAAGAAAAAGGCAAAAAATTACTTTGTTAAATATGAAAATATGTGTACTGTATTCTAAAATGTATTGTTAAATATTAATACTTTTTTTCTTTTTTTTCAGATCGAGAAAGAATATTTAGGAAATTGAATCCATTTTTCTTGTAATTAAAAAAAAAACATTTATTTCTAATTAAGGTTTTTTGTTGGTCAGGTAAGTTTAAAATATCTGTATTTGTCACCCCTTCACTTTCATGCTCCCTTTTCTTCACTTCTACTCACTCTGCTTTTCTCATTCCCCTTCCCTCTCTCTTCTTCCTCTACTGCTCTTTCGTAACTCCCTCACTCCTTCTCTACTACTCCCCTAGGTTTACTGCCTCCATCACTATTTTTTCAACCATGTTTCTCTCCCTGTTTCCATATGTCTCAGTCATTCTAACTGCCTTACACCTTCTCAGTTCCTTGCTCTCTGTCTCTGATTCTGTCTCTCTCCCTTTGTCTGTCTTACCCTTAATGTCCTTAACATCTCTGTTTCTACCACTTCTCCTCTCTCCATCACTCATTTTCCATCTATGTTAAGTTTTTTAACCTTCTCCGTCATTCTCCTTCCCTCACCTTCCCTAACTGTCACTATCCTTTACTCATAGTCACTCCTGTTCTCCTACTTCACTTCCTCCTGTCTGTATCTCACACCCCTTTATCTTTTCGCATTCTTTCCTTCACTCTCCTTCACTCTCCTTTGCCCAAATCCTGACTCCCTTTCTCTCACTCCAGTTTCCTAAATTCTTCCATCCCCTCACTCCCCATCTCTCACTTTCCCTTACCCCCTTTTCTAATCCTCATACCCCTTATCTCACCATCACTCCACTTCTCTTTCTTTCAATCCCTTTACCCTGCTGTACTTCATCCGCTTCATCTGTTACTCCCTTTTCCTATCTCCGTCCCTTACTCCCCTTTTCTCACTCCCCCTCCATCACTCTCCATTACTCACTGCCATTCCCTTACTCATTTACTCTTCTTACCTGTATCCTCTACCCTTAGTCCTTTTGTTGCAGTCAGTCTTTCACTTCCCTTTCATGACTGATCATAATTTCCTTTTCTCACTCATTCTGTCTGTCCTTTCCTCCTCTTCACTCAGTCATTTCAATCATTTCAATCATTCTTGTGTACACTACACATTCATTCAATCAAAATAAAAAACAGTATATTAGGAATATAGCTCTTTTTGGAGAAGTGAAGTGAGTTCTTAAAAGAACTGTTTTTTTTGTCTTTTTTTTGTTTTATATTTTTTTTTAGTTTTCAAACAATGTTTTATTTTTTGGGGGGATTTCTTTAAAGCACCAAAACAAAACTGGGAATCAAAAAACTGCTCAACAGGCACTAAAAAAAAAAAAAAAATGACCTGGAGCATGTGTGCTGCTGTATGCGGTTTTCAATTAAATTTATGCTACTCTCTCCGTAGCAAATTACCTCATTGCACATATTGCAATGAATGTGCACTTTTTGGAACAGAGGCCGGATGTCAAGATGCCTGGTGCATGGTGAATCTGCAGCCGCAGATGATGTACTCGGCTGAGAAGGTCCAGGTGGAGGGTTCTCCCTTAGGGCTCTTGTGGTTTCACGAGCAAACCAAATTGGATTCATTGATTTAAAATGCCTGAGCATGCAATAAATGCTGAAGGAGTTTTTTTTGGCCGGATCCCCTCTAGACAGGACACTTCCGCAAATTGTACAAGTGACCTTTGGCGCATTCACTTTTTTTTGCCCATCCGGAAAAGTGAAATAATTCCAAATGAAAGAGTGCTTCTGTTTGCTCTTTCTTGGTGGTTCTTGAAAGGTCTCCTCACTGTCTGAAGATGACTGGTGTTCTGCCATTTCACTGGAGTAGCTCTTCAGCAACCTTCTCTCAGGAAATTAGTAGAAAAAGTGAGGGAAGTGGGTGTGGCGTTTGAAGATTCTGAAACAGAAACTAATATGAACCAATGAAAAGTGTTGTTTTGTAATCACATGACTTGCCGTGCACGCACGGTGCGCGCACCATACGCGTACAGTGCGCGCATGGAGCACGCACGGAGCACGCACGCATGCGCACTCGGAGCACGGACGGAGCACGCACGCATGCGCACTCGGAGCACGCAGGTGCGCGCCCCGTACGCGCACGGTGCACGTACACATGCGCATACGAAGCACGCGCGTAGGGAGCACGCGTGCATGCGCGTATGCCGTACGCGTGCACGGAGCACGCATGACATACACATGCGCGCTCGGAGCACGCTGGTGCACGCACCGTACGCGCACGGTGCACGCACGCATGCCCATACGGAGCACACGCGTAGGGAACACGCGCGCATGCGCGTAGGGAGCACGCGCGCATGGAGCACGGTGCGCGCACGGTCAAAAACCATTAAAAAAATAAATAAAAATTTAAGTGTTTATAAGTTTATAGAAGATATTAACTATGCTGTTCAACTTTATCCAAATTAAAAAAAAAAAAGAGCTGAGCCATTCAATATTACAGGATACAGTCAATCTATAACTATATACATAGGTTGTTTATTGTAAAATAAATATATAAAAAATATAATAATACATACATAAATTAGCATTTAAAAAACCTTACAAATTCACTAAAAAAACCATAGGTTTCACACACGTTATAGTTAGGAATTAACATTTAAAAAACCTTTGAAATTCACTGAAAAAACCTTAAGTTTCACACATGTTATAGTTAGCTGGACATTTCACTCATAAAAAACCAATGTCATCAGTGTTGTCATTTGAGATGTCATCAGTGATGTCATGAGTGATGTCACTGACCATGTCATGAGTGATGTAATATGTGACGTCAGCAGCAGTGGATTGCGGGCGCGCGAGTTAAAGTTAGCTGAACTAACTATAACCGGGGAATTTCATTGTTTTTTTATGAGTGAAATGTCCAGCTAACTATAACATGTGTGAAACCTATGGTTTTTTCAGTTAATTTGCAAGGTTTTTTAAATGCTAATTCCTAACTATAACGTGTGCGAAACCTATGGTTTTTTCAGTGAATATATATATATATATATATATATATATATATATATATATATATATATATATATATATATATATATATATATATATATGTATGTGCAGGAACTTCGTCACACCATCCGGAACACTGAAAGGACAGAGCGGACCCAGTAGATTCAGAGCAAGAAGTTTTTTAATCCATGAATGTGTCGCGCACCGCCATGACGCGTTTCGGCCTCAGAAAGGCCTTGATCACATGACACTAGTACAGGCAGCCAATGAATTTAAAGTGCAAAAGTGCAAACCACCGGACCATCGGGCCAATAGATATAAAAGACATATACCACATAATAGCTTAAAATGCTTTGACAATAGTTTATCGGTCTGGTTCATGACTGGCAATTCTTATACTTTTAAAATTAAATATTTAGTATTTATAACTCATTGTGCAAAAAAATACAATAGTGCAAATCTTGAATTTGTGCAAAATTTTGCAAAAAATGCAGTATTCCCCGTGAATGGGCCACTGAGCATAGATAATCATTCAAGCAAAGAACACATGGTATAAACATGTTCAAGGTGTTTCTTAATTTATTGACTGCCCTATTAATAGTGCAAATCAATAGTGGTGCAAATTCAGCAAGTGCAAAATAAGCAAAACAATATAAAGGTCCCCATGTATAGACTGTCAAACATGGAAAAATCCTACAGTCTAATTACCAGCCTAATGGCAGCTTATTGAACATAATGATTAAAAAATGTGTCTAGACTGTAATATCTGTCTGCCTGATGGCTTAAGCGAAGGCGCAATATAGGCATATACAACAAATGGCAGGATTCAATAATACTCCTCATGTGAGCAGCCTGTAATCGTTGTCTGTCTAACAATAGTCCCAATAGACAGAAAACTGTCTTAGGGGTATTTGGAATGCAGAGCAAAGGAAAGAGATTATCTTTCTCAAGAAGACTCCTCACTCACCAACCTGGTTGGTGACATGCTTCATCATCGGGGTCCCACCTGGACAGCCGAATGCCATCCAGGTGTGCTGCGACACCTGACTACAGTGGAGCTGGTTTTTTGTGTGAAGGTGAATAGAAAATGTTGGTTAAAAATTGGCCAGATTAAACCCAATCTGTGAAAATAAACACATAAACACAGAACAGACATATAATACATGTAATAATCATTCATTGTAGGGTCAATGCTCGTTGTAGTTGCCATACGGCCTAACGGGAAATATCCCGAACTCCATGGCTATAACAAACCCTCATGCATCCAAATTTAATGGTGGGTAATCACACATTCTCACTCAATACGGTGAGCGTGCTGCTTGAAGATATCAACATCCTGATCGCTAGCGCAATAGGGATCGCAAATTGTGCTTCCCGTTAGGCCTTATGGTTACACTGGTGCACTGGTACACTTTTACTCTTTACAGAGTATACTGACACCCATTCAATTGAATATGAGGAGTGGGTATGTATTCTGTGTGTGTGGCTCCTGATCGCCAAAGTCAGATGCGCGAGATCGTGTGAGTCCACTACCTCGTTAATAAGGAGGTCCACTGAGTGTTGAATGATCGTCTCACGCTCAAAATTTCTTTTGGCAACTACAACGAGCATTGACCCTACAATGAATGATTATTACCAGCCCTGGGCGTAGTGGGCATAGTGAGGCTACGTGAAGCAATACGGAGTGGTGGAAAATCTACGCCCACCCGCACACTTCGCGTAGCCCCACTACACGCCACCCGCCTCCCTCCCGCCCTCATTTTACAATTATTACAAACATTAGATAAAGAAAAATTACTAACCTGAGCTGCCGCTTCCCGGGGCTCCATCTTGCTGTTTCCTGAATATCTTCTTCCTCACGAATGCGCATGCGCGGGCGCCCGCGCATTCGTGAGGGAGAAGCTATCCAGGAAGCAGCAAGATGGAGCCCCGGGACACGGCAGCTCAGGTAAGTAATTTTTCTTTATCTAATGTTTGTAATAATTGTAAAATGAGGGCGGGAGGGAGGCGGGTGGCAGGCAACTCTGCTTCGCCGCGGGGTGTGCGTAGTCTGCCCCTGCTACGCCTACTTTGTGCAGCGTGAAGTGGGCAGTACTACGCACACTCCATGGACGGAGCGGAGCACTGCACCCACCCTTAATTATTACATGTATTATATGTCTGTTCTGTGTTTATGTGTTTCTTTTCACAGATTTTTCCCCTTTCGACGATTTGAAGGAAGGGAGTCCTAACCGTGAGTAGATGGTTAGGTTCTGAGCGACCAAGGGCAGGGTACACCTTAGCGAGTGTACACCCCCCGGGTCACGTTCACTGGTCCTGACAAAAACCCAGATGGTTGAAACATGTAGACCTTTTTTCACTTTTTACTCACAAGAAGATACTATAGGTCAATCTAACCTATCGCGGTATCCATATCATTTTTTAACATTGTCCAAATTGCCCTAGAATAAATTCTTTGGATTGGGTTTAATCTGGCCAAGCATGTCACCAACCAGGTGGTGAGTGAGGGGTCTTCTTAAGAAAGATAATCTCTTTCCTTTGCTCTGCGTTCCAAATACCCCTAAGACAGTTTTCTGTCTATTGGGAGTACTCCTTTGCTTTGTTTGGTATTGTATTTTCAAGGGGACCAGGAGTACCCCCTCCAATGGTTTTCCATTGCGAGAATCCCTTTCTCTCCATTTTTGTTTTGTGTCTAACAATACTACCAAACAAACTGTTAAATTGCAACCTCCTGCCTCATCCAAATGCCAAGTCTATCCACTAAAAACCAGGTGAACTGAATGGTATTGAAAATACCCCTTTTATATTTAAGAACAGTATCCTCTACAAATGTATTCCCCTGCTTAGGAGAAAATATAACTGGAAACCATAAGTACTGACCCCAGATGGACCAGAAAGTGAATAAATACCTATTACATCATAAATATTTAAAACAAGATCCCATTTGTATGTTGTTGGAAACCATTATGGTATATATCAACACGTTTATGAGTAGCCTCACTCCTGAAAAAGATACTGGCCCTAACAGTATAGCCACATGGAGTCTTGCCTGTATATATATGTCTAATCTGCCCTGATTGGTCACAAGCATAAAGTGCAATAACCGAAGAAGAGTGTGGTACAAATGAATAATGAAACCTACGAAAATATTAAAAACTTAGTGAAGGTTCAATTTCTCACGTATAGTCAAGTTCTTGAATACAGAGATAAAATCTCAAACATGATACTGCAAAACATACTAATATTGAACATTGTTATTGAACACTATTTAGAGACATGTAAAGAGATCCTCACTCGAGTTCAATCCATTTGGGGTCTTGGTATCTAACTCGAGAATGTACCTTGTTTCAAGCTGTCTAAGCTGGGCCTCCCGGTCACCCCCGTGGCGCAATTGTGGGACCATGTCCACCACAAAGTAGCTTAAGAACTCTAGACAACTACCATGGGTCTCTTTAAAATGTCTAGCAACTGGGTAGGCTGCATTGTTGTTGCTGATGGCCCGCATGTGCTGGAGTATACGTTTGTGAACCTGCAACTTGGTACTATCAACATATTGCAGGCCACACGTGCACTCCAGCACATACACCGCAAAGTCAGATTTGCACATCAGTTTCTTAGATATGGGCACAAGTATGTCACTGAAAGGGATTTTATATGATGTTTTGTTTCTGCCTAGTTTGCAGGCTTTACATGAAGCACATTTAATAAAGACTTTGGTGGTTTGCAACCAGGTACTGCTGGTACAAATTTCAGGACTGCTTTTGACAAGCTTGTCATTCATAGAACATGCCCTGCGAAACGTTATCTCGGGGAGTTTCGGTAAAAGATGATCAATTGTGGAATCGTTCTGAACAACCGGCCAGTTTTTGTTAAAGATCATGCGCAGTTGTTTGGGCTGACGACTATATGTGGTTATCAATCTGGGCGGTTCTATAGTAGCTATAGGCACCACAGATGGGCTAGCTCGATCAGTACCATGCCCTAGTGTTAACAGGTGAGGAACGGAGTTGGCTTTTCTGATAGCTGTATCAATCAACTAAGCAGAATAGCCTCTGGCCAAAAACCTTTCCTTACTTGAAAATTGTGCCTGTGCACATTCCAGATCTATGCTGCAGATTCGTTTGATGCGCAGCATCTCCCCATAGGGGATACTGCGTATTAGATGGCCAGGATGATGACTAGTTGCATGTAGAACCGTGTTACCCGCTGTAGCTTTGCGATGTAACTGGGTCTCCAGATTATTTTCACTGATGTACACTTCTACGTCTAGAAAATTCACAGATATCTTGCTCACATGACCTGTAAATTTAAGGTTATGATTTTTCACATTGATATCCTCGATGAACATGTTAGCTGCAGATTCTGACCCTCGCCAAATGAAAAAATAAATCATCAATGTAGCGATGCCATGTTACAATGTGATTTCTGAGAATGTGACCAAACTGGACCTTGAGGACTTGCTCCTCCCACAAACCCATATGCAAACAGGCATAACTGGGGGAGAAGGAAGCCCCCATAGCCACACCTCGCATCTGCTGAAACACCTGGCTTTGAAACAAAAAATAGTTATGATGTAAACAGGTGTGGATCATATCTACTAGCATTCTATTGTGTAGCAACATTTTTACAGGTCTAGTGCGTAAGAAGTGTTCCACTGCTCTGACTCCATCTAGATGATGTATGCTGGTGTACAGAGCAGTGACATCCAGAGTGATAAGTAAATAGTCCTCCTGCCAGGTTACCGATTAAATCTTTCTCAAGAAATCACCCATGTCCTGTAAATAGAACGGTAAATTTTTAATGTGCTCCTGGAGAAAAAAATCGATGTAACGTGAAGTATTCTCCATAATGCTGTTCTTTGTGGAAATAATCGGTCTTCCTGGAGGTTTGTTAGGATCTTTATTCACCTTTGGGATCAAATAGAAAACAGGGATAACTGGATGATTTACTTTTAGAAACTTAAATTCATGACTGCTTAGCAAACCTGCACTCTTCCAAGACAACAATTTGATGTTAAAATTATTCTAGGCTGATTTTACTGATTGCCGGTCACTGCGTCTATAGCATTGTCGATCATTTAGATGTTGCAACGCTTCTTACATGTACATAGACCTAGGCCACAAGACGATGTTACCTCCTTTATCCGATTGGCGTATTATCACATTATTGTTGTCTGTAACTTCTTCATCAGGCTCCCATAGCAATTGTTTTGATTGCGACATTTGTATTGGGCCTGCAAGGTTACGGTGTGTAATTTCTTAAGTTGAGTAGTCACTAGGGGGCATATGTATGAAACTCCCATTTTGCGAATCTCAAATTGCGATATTTTGCGATTTGCAGTTTGAGATTCGCAAATCGGGATGTATATAAAAAATCGCTAATGTTTAGCAATTTCTTAAAATTCGCTAAAAAGTCTTAGAAACAAGATTTGCGATTCCTTAATTGCGATTTGCTGCACCTGCTTACCTGAGCCACACCCAGAAGCTGTTTGGAGAGTGTGAGGAGTCAGCCCAGGAGAGAACAACCCCCAATGGAGTCCCAGAAGCAACATGAGGGCAAGGAGGCTGAGAAGAGAAAGAGGAAACACAAATTCTCTGACAAGGAGCAGGAGGTCCTCATAGAGGAGATGGTTTGCAGCCATGAGCTCCTCTTTGGCAAAAAGGCACTGAGAGTCCCAGAAGCAAGAAAAAGAAAGATCTGGCTGGACATACAAGAGAAAGTGAATGCTGTGGGTGTAACACATCGCACTGTCGAAGAATTGCGCAAGCGATGGTACAACATGCGGCAAAGGTCTAAGGAGAGGGTGGCAGCCAGACTCAAGGATGCAAACAAGACCGGGGAGGACCATCCACATCAGCAGAGCCAACACCCCACAAGGAGCTTTTGGAGTCCACCCTCCTGCCTGAGAGTGTCGGTGGTTCTGCTGAAATTGACAGCTCCGACCCTGCATCCAGCATCCAAGGTAAGATGCATGCAAAATAAATCTGGCCTGATCCCCATACCATGCACCAAATGTGCAAAATATACACAACAAATGTAATTCCAGTCCAAGTCTTACAGCACACCCAGCAATGCATCATGGCAGTTGTAGCAATATGTATGAGAGTGTGTCCATGACACATAGGAAATCAAATGCAACATGTGGGTTGATGATAAAGGTATACCACAGTGTCAGAAGTTAGCCAAGACAAACTGTAGAAACTTTATTGAGTGCAAATTGCAGACAATGACATAAACTCATGTATTCCCCTTTACATCCACAGCACAATCCAGGGCACTTGATGACAGTGCAGAGGGAGATGACAATGAACATCCTGAGGAACAGCATGATGATGGGGACTCTAGTGAGGATACAGAGCACACAACAATCATGCGCAGGAAGCGCACACATGTTCCCCCACTGCCTCCATTGGAGGATGTCATTCAGCCCACAGGGGCGGACAATGACAGAAGAGAGGAAAGTCATGGTGTGTCACACATGCAGAGTCAGGAAACACCAATGATGAGCATTCCAGCACTGGAAAGACGCAGGTCAAGGCCCAGGAGCAGCACTGCCACTGATGAGGACAACATCATTTTTTGGCTCATGTCATCATTACTCACCTAGAAGTAGTTTTGTGTGATCTCAGTCCGTCTCTGACGTCCAGAAGCTGCCCCGACTCCTGATGCTTGTCTGCCAGGGGGAGCAGGGCAATCGTCATCCGATATGTCTGTATCGGTCACATCAATTGTGGTGCCTTTCCTCATAGCCATGTTATGTAGCATTGCACAGCTTGCCACGATTTTACAGCAGGTCTCAGGGCTGTATTGCAGTGCACCTCCACTTTTATGCAGGCACCGGAACCGGCTCTTTAGGATTCCAAACGTACGCTTAATGACGCAGCGTGTAGATCTGTGTGCCCTGTTGTATCTCCTCTCACTTGCATTGGCTGGATCCAGGTACGGGGTCAGGATGAAGTCCCGCACTGCATAGGCACTGTCACCTGCAGGGATGGACAAAAATAGGTAAGTCAATGCCCCCCCCCCTCCGGAGATGTAGTGGATGTATGGATGTGTGCCATGTATTTACCTAGCAGGTATCCCTCCCCGAACTCTCCAGCACGCAGACATCTGTGTATTCCACTGTGTCTAAAGATCAAAGAGTCATGTGTACAGCCAGGGTATTTGGGTACAATGTAATTTATGATATACTTAGCATTGCACACAATCTGTATATTCAGGGAATGGTAGCATTTACGGTTTCTGTAGACATATTCAGTTGCTGATGGGGTGTGATGGCCACATGGGTCCCATCGATGCAGCCAATGACGTGGGGGAAACGTGCAATCTGGTAGAAGTCAAGTTTTATTCGCTGTAATGCCTGTTGGGTGGTGGGGAAGTATATGTGATGTGATAGCCTCTGTAGCATTGCATCTAGAAAGGCATGGAAAAAGTGCGAAAGGGCACTCTGTGACACCCCGCCAACCTCAGCTATGACCCCTTGAAAACTCCCTGAAGCCAGGAGGTGCAGAGAGCACAGGACCTGCACATGTGTGGGAATTGTTTGTGTCCTGTGTGTAGGGTGTTCCAAAGAGGGTTTCAGCTCCTCAATCAGGTCCAATATGGTCTGTGGGTGCAGCCTGTACTTGTCATGGATTTCCTCTTCAGTTTGCTGGAACAGAGTGATGTGCAGCCTGAAGATACGTTCCTGTCTCATTCTCCTCTGTGCAAGAGCCCGAATACGCAGCCTCCTGGCTATCACAAACAGTGCTGCCATTGTGGAAGGATCTGTTGCATTGTGGGGTGGTTTAAGTACCTTGCAACAGGTTACCACCTGCATGCACTTGGTGTTAACTGCGAATTCTTATTTTGCGAATTTCAATATTTGGCAATTAGCGATATTTTCATACATTTCCTTGCGATCTCTTAGTTTGCGATATCCTTTTTGCGATTTTCGCAAATTGAGAATATCGCAATTTAGGAATTCGCAAGGATATTCGCAAATTTTGGCTTTCGCCGACTAAGAAATCGCAAATTTTGCGATTTCTTAATTTGCACTGGGAATGTGTGTAATACATATGAAATAGCGATTTTTTATTCGCAAACGCTGTTTTTTGTGATTCGCAGCGTTTGCAAATACAATTTTGTTTCATACATATGCCCCTAAGTCATTGTACACATCGATATTGTCGTGCAACAAAATGGGATTAAATGTGGATTTTGATTTAAATCCTGTTAAACCTGGCATGTCTAATCTTGGTTGGGCCCCCGTATCAGATGTTGTTCCATCGAGTGCGCCTTTCCTATGCAAATCCTGCAAATCACATAACAGCTCATATTCGCCAACAGAAATTGGAGGCGTACTGGAACTGGAAATTACAACTGATTCCTGTGCTGTACGCTGTTTGGCTTTGTTCAATAAATAGAATTTGCGCAGTTTGAGTTTGCGGGTATATTTATAAAGGTCAATGCGAGTTTGAGCATAATTGAAGTTGTTGGGAGGACAGTATGATAAACCCAATGAAAGAATAATATTTTCACTTGCAGTGAGATGCATGTCAGTAAGATTGATAATAGAAAGGGATTCGCTAGTTGGACAGTTCATTTGTGGTACCATTTCCTTTGTGGTCTTTTGTAGTTTGCCTTGCCACTGCTGTCTGATTTTGTGGCATTGTCTGCATTCGCGGCGTTTGACGTTTGCTCTTTGTCTTTGTCCTGTCTGTGATTTGGAGCCCGTGGCCTTAGGGTTTGTCTGCAATCTTGGCGCAAACAATCTACCTCCTGGGCCAGCGAGAATTTCATAAACCCCAACCGAGAGCTTGTAGTGGCCTGTTCATTTTCAGACTCACTGCCCGGCACTGAACTTAGATCTGACAAAGAGGTAGATAATTGTGCTACATCTCCCGCATTTGAACGAGTAGGCTGTGCTTGTGCTGTTGATTTAGCTTTCTTCAAGGAATCATGTTTTTTTGCAAACGTAAATATCTGTCCATTCTGGTAATCTAGTTTGTACCTTTGGAATTTAAACGCCTTGCGTTTCTTTATAATGTCTTCTTCCTTGGTTAATCAGACATGCATATCTTCCCGGTTTTTTTTCTCCAGCTCAGGTTCACAAATTTTAGCTATTTGTCCATTCAAGTTATTGATTTTAATTTGTAAAGCGGCCCTATCACTCTCCGCATATTTCACCAGTATTCTTAATAGACGGCATGAGGAATCCAGGATACATTCTACCCACTCTAATAGCATATTCGGGTCCGCATTCTCATAGCTGGGGGCCAGCAAAATGCGGAGGCGGCATGGAATCCTACCCACCTCCAAATAACGAGAGAGAGACCTATGTTCCTACCATTTTGATTGTTCTGACCAAATAGCCTTTTCCAGTTGTTTAAATGCATCTTTAAGCTCAGAGTCCCCTTTTTTAGTTTTGGTTAAGTTCGTATTAGCGTTAAGCATTTCTTCGGTGACTGGTGAGTCATCGAACATCTCGACCGCCGCCTCCTCGCGGCTCCTAACAGCATCGGCGGCCGTGGCACACTATAAATTTCAGGAAAATATGAGCACAAACGGAGAGACAGACTTAATAGTCCTATCCGCTGTGCCCCGCACACTCCTTCACCGGCAAATACTACCAATGCTACTACCTGCAAGCACTTCAGGACTGGACTCAATCACAACCGTGAAAGTTTTCTGCCCGCAGCTTGCAGTCGAAGTAAGTCTGGTTGGCCGGGGGCCACCGTGGCTGATCCACACAGGAACGAGAGATGCTTCTGGGTAAACAGAAACTGGCTTCCTGCCGCTCAGCCCATGCGAAGGAGGGGTCCGCTTAACACCGAGGTAGCGTATCGGATATGCAGGAACTTCGTCACACCATCCGGAACACAGAAAGGACGAAGCGGATCCAGTAGATTCAGTGCAAGAAGTTTTTTAATCCATGAATGTGTCGCGCACCACCATGACGCGTTTCGGTCTCAGAAAGGCCTTGATCACATGACGCTAGTACAGGCAGCCAATGAATTTAAAGTGCAAAAGTGCAAACCAGGTGACATATACCACATAACAGCTTAAAATGCTTTGCCAATAGTTCATCGGTCTGGTTCATGACTGGCAATTATTATACTTTTAAAATTAAATATTTAGTATTTATAACTCATTGTGCAAAAATACGCAATAGTATATATATATATATATATATTACCTACTGGCGGTCGCCAGTAGGTAGTTATAGTTAGGACCTATTTTCCATAGGAAATCCGCAACATTCTATTCCCAATAAGTCTGGCGCCAGTTGACGAATCTTCCCAAATTTTCCAGACTTTTGGCCAGCTCAGGTCCGCTCCTATCCTGAAAGTTTCGTGGTGATTTGTCAAGCGGGGGCTGAGAAAAAAGGGGGGTCCCAAAACGCTTTTTGCCCATGCAATTTCCCATAGGACCTGTTGACGCAGCTACAGCCCGAACTGCTGAACGGAATTACACCAAATTTGGCAGAAAGGTAGACCTTGGTTCAGAGCCTTTTGCTTAAATGGTGTAAATCCGTTCAGTAGTTCCTGAGAAAATCAAAAGTAAAATCACATATATATTTGGGCAAAGTCTAACCACACATCTCATCGTGAGATCGTGAGATCTGATTGGCTGTCAGCATTTCATCCAGGAAGTGTTGGCAGCCATCTTGGGACCAATATACACGATAGCACCTCATTAAAAAGCATTGCAGTTAATAGAAGGTTTTAAGACTTTAGTTACATTATAAATCATTTGTTGATGGTACCATACTCATTTTAGGAATTGTGGTATGTTCTAAGGTGATTTTACCATGTGAAAAAGCCTTCTGCTTGGATATCATGAATCATGTTTGAGAGAAAACAATTTTCACATGCTTTTCCCACAGAGGTTTGGAAGGTGAGCTATAAGCTAAACTGAGAGCATATTTTCTGTAAATTCACATTATCTTTCTTAGTCATGTGAGAATGAAGTCTGACATTCTCAGTAAAACATGTACATCCAACAAGGGCAGAGACTGTCAGTTGATTCCTTTGTGTTCTACTGCAGCTTCTCAGAGTGTTCCAAAGAACAGCTAGAGTGCTAACACTCCTACTTATGATAAACGTATGGTACACCTGAAGCCATCTTGATTGGAATAAAGTGGTAACTCTTAAAACATTTAATTTAAAAAGGAACAACATGAGGGGGTTCATTTTGCCATAGAATGTATGATTAGTGCTGCAGAAAGAAACATTAGGGCACATTTTGAGAGACTTCTCAAATCCTCTTATATTTCATTAAAGAATTCTGACATGCAGACTGAAACATGCACTTTCAATACCAGCAGCAGACTTCCCTGGTGAGGAGTAGCTTTACTACAGTGATCTAATGAGCAACTAGAGTGCTAACATTCTGAATTTATGGCAAATGTGTGACCCATCTGAATGCCTTCTTCATTGAATCAAAGTAAAAAACTGACAGTATGCCTACTGAGGAGACTGTAGTAAATGAGGAAATTAGGAAACTTCATAACAAGTCTCCCGGGATGGCCACCAGAGACAAAAGAGCCCAAATGTAGCACAAATATCACCGAGATGTAGCCCAAGTATAGCCCAATGACAGAAATCCCAGAGTGTTTTAAAGAACAACTAGAGCGCTAACAGTCTTACTTATGACAAAAGTATGGCACACCTGAAGCCATCTTGATTGGAATAAAGTGGTAACACTTAAAACATTTCATTTGCAAAGGAACAAAATGAGGGGGTTCATTTTGCCATAGAAATTATGATTAGTGCTGCAGAAAGAAAAATTAGGGCACATTTTGACTTCTCAAATCCTCTTCTATTTCATTAAAAAGTTCTGGCATGCAGACTGAAACATGCACTTTGAATACCAGCAGCAGACTTCCCTGTTGAGCAGTAGCTTTACTACAGTGATCTAATGAGCAACTAGAGTGCTATCATTCAGAATTAATGGCAAATGTGTCACATCTGAATGTCTTCTTGATGGAGCCAAAGTAAACAAGCATTGAAAATGCAATAGGTCTCGCCCTCGTTTAAGTTAAAGCAGTTCTGTTTGTAATTAGGTGGCTTTTTAGCTTTGCTTTTATTAGTGTTTTTCAAAATTTCAAGTACATAACATGCATATATGTATATGTATGCATGCATTAATATTTGTATTTATATAGATATGCAGATTATATATGTTTATATATGTATGTATATATATATACACATACATAAATATAAATGCATATGCATATATGTGCATACAAAAGTCCAATTGGTCGCACACTGCTACACCTACCAGCGTGTTGCCCCAAAGAATTGTGGTCCCTGAAGTCAACGTCGGCGGATACGCCTATGCCCGAGTAATGAGTGCAAGTAAGTGTAGCGTTAGCCATCCCTGGACACGTGTTTCGAGGTAGTTGCCTCTCGTCAGCAGGGAGTAGGTGAGTGTGTAGGGTTGCTGTGTAGGCTGCTAAAATAAATGTTCTCAGGTATAGTACCTCTCGTAGCACGCAGGTGCGTAACCAAGAGCTCGTCAGCTCCACCGGCTCGAATAGCCTGAATACTAACAAAAGTCCAATTGGTCGCACACTGCTACACCTACCAGCGTGTTGCCCCAAAGAATTGTGGTCCCTGAAGTCAGCGTCGGCGGATACGCCTATGCCCGAGTAATGAGTGCAAGTAAGTGTAGCGTTAGCCATCCCTGGACACGTGTTTCGAGGTAGTTGCCTCTCGTCAGCAGGGAGTAGGTGAGTGTGTAGGGTTGCTGTGTAGGCTGCTAAAATAAGTGTTCTCAGGTATAGTACCTCTCGTAGCGCACAGGTGCGTAACCAAGAGCTCGTCAGCTCCACCGGCTCGAATAGCCTGAATACTAACAAAAGTCCAATTGGTCGCACACTGCTACACCTACCAGCGTGTTGCCCCAAAGAATTGTGGTCCCTGAAGTCAGCATCGGCGGATACGCCTATGCCCAAATAATGAGTGCAAGTAAGTGTAGCGTTAGCCATCCCTGGACACGTGTTTTGAGGTAGTTGCCTCTCGTCAGCAGGGAGTAGGTGAGTGTGTAGGGTTGCTGTGTAGGCTGCTAAAATAAGTGTTCTCAGGTATAGTACCTCTCGTAGCGCGCAGGTGCGTAACCAAGAGCTCGTCAGCTCCACCGGCTCGAATAGCCTGAATACTAACAAAAGTCCAATTGGTCGCACACTGCTACACCTACCAGCATGTTGCCCCAAAGAATTGTGGTCCCTGAAGTCAGCGTCGGCGGATACGCCTATGCCCGAGTAATGAGTGCAAGTAAGTGTAGCGTTAGCCATCCCTGGACACGTGTTTCGAGGTAGTTGCCTCTCGTCAGCAGGGAGTAGGTGAGTGTGTAGGGTTGCTGTGTAGGCTGCTAAAATAAATGTTCTCAGGTATAGTACCTCTCGTAGCACGCAGGTGCGTAACCAAGAGCTCGTCAGCTCCACCGGCTCGAATAGCCTGAATACTAATAAAAGTCCAATTGGTCGCACACTGCTACACCTACCAGCGTGTTGCCCCAAAGAATTGTGGTCCCTGAAGTCAGCGTCGGCGGATACACCTATGCCCGAGTAATGAGTGCAAGTAAGTGTAGCGTTAGCCATCCCTGGACACGTGTTTCGAGGTAGTTGCCTCTCGTCAGCAGGGAGTAGGTGAGTGTGTAGGGTTGCTGTGTAGGCTGCTAAAATAAGTGTTCTCAGGTATAGTACCTCTTGTAGCGCGCAGGTGCGTAACCAAGAGCTCGTGAGCTCCACCGGCTCGAATAGCCTGAATACTAACACAAGTCCAATTGGTCGCACACTGCTACACCTACCAGCGTGTTGCCCCAAAGAATTGTGGTCCCTGAAGTCAGCGTCGGCGGATACGCCTATGCCCGAGTAATGAGTGCAAGTAAGTGTAGCGTTAGCCATCCCTGGACACGTGTTTTGAGGTAGTTGCCTCTCGTCAGCAGGGAGTAGGTGAGTGTGTAGGGTTGCTGTGTAGGCTGCTAAAATAAGTGTTCTCAGGTATAGTACCTCTCGTAGCGCGCAGGTGCGTAACCAAGAGCTCGTCAGCTCCACCGGCTCGAATAGCCTGAATACTAACAAAAGTCCAATTGGTCGCACACTGCTACACCTACCAGCGTGTTGCCCCAAAGAATTGTGGTCCCTGAAGTCAGCGTCGGCGTATACGCCTGCCCTATGCCCGAGTAATGAGTGCAAGTAAGTGTAGCGTTAGTCATCCCTGGACACGTGTTTCGAGGTAGTTGCCTCTCGTCAGCAGGGAGTAGGTGAGTGTGTAGGGTTGCTGTGTAGGCTGCTAAAATAAATGTTCTCAGGTATAGTACCTCTCGTAGCGCGCAGGTGCGTAACCAAGAGCTCGTCAGCTCCACCGGCTCGAATAGCCTCAATACTAACAAAAGTCCAATTGGTCGCACACTGCTACACCTACCAGCGTGTTGCCCCAAAGAATTGTGGTCCCTGAAGTCAGCGTCGGCGGATACGCCTATGCCCGAGTAATGAGTGCAAGTAAGTGTAGCGTTAGCCATCCCTGGACACGTGTTTCGAGGTAGTTGCCTCTCGTCAGCAGGGAGTAGGTGAGTGTGTAGGGTTGCTGTGTAGGCTGCTAAAATAAGTGTTCTCAGGTATAGTACCTCTCGTAGCGCGCAGGTGCGTAACCAAGAGCTCGTCAGCTCCACCGGCTCGAATAGCCTGAATACTAACACAAGTCCAATTGGTCGCACACTGCTACACCTACCAGCGTGTTGCCCCAAAGAATTGTGGTCCCTGAAGTCAGCGTCGGCGGATACGCCTATGCCCGAGTAATGAGTGCAAGTAAGTGTAGCGTTAGCCATCCCTGGACACGTGTTTCGAGGTAGTTGCCTCTCGTCAGCAGGGAGTAGGTGAGTGTGTAGGGTTGCTGTGTAGGCTGCTAAAATAAGTGTTCTCAGGTATAGTACCTCTCGTAGCGCGCAGGTGCGTAACCAAGAGCTCGTCAGCTCCACCGGCTCGAATAGCCTGAATTCTAACAAAAGTCCAATTGGTCGCACACTGCTACACCTACCAGCGTGTTGCCCCAAAGAATTGTGGTCCCTGAAGTCAGCGTCGGCGGATACGCCTATGCCCGAGTAATGAGTCCAAGTAAGTGTAGCGTTAGCCATCCCTGGACACATGTTTCGAGGTAGTTGCCTCTCGTCAGCAGGGAGTAGGTGAGTGTGTAGGGTTGCTGTGTAGGCTGCTAAAATAAGTGTTCTCAGGTATAGTACCTCTCGTAGCGTGCAGGTGCGTAACCAAGAGCTCGTCAGCTCCACCGGCTCGAATAGCCTGAATACTAACAAAAGTCCAATTGGTCGCACACTGCTACACCTACCAACGTGTTGCGCCAAAGAATTGTGGTCCCTGAAGTCAGCGTCGGCGTATACGCCTAGGCCTGGGCGGTAAATTCCGTTCCGCTCGCGGAATTTGCGGAATTTGGGTAATTTCGCGTTCCGCGGAGAACGCGAAATTGCCCAAAAATCTGCGTTCCGCGACTTCGCGAAATTTTTTGCTTGTTCGCGTTCTCAATATGCGTGTTCGTGAGATATTTCACCCCGAGCACGCAAACAGCGATCGCGAACAGGAAAAAAGTATCGCGAACAAGCAATTCCGCGTGTTCGCGGAATTTCTGCGTGTTCGCAGAGATTTTTTACCGTTTCGCGGAGATTTGCGTAACGCGATTACGCAAATTCCGCCCACCCCTAAACTGTACAGGGCAGAATGCATTTTGGGAGTTGGAGTCTTGCCATGACAACTGGCTAAATGAGCCATATTTGTGCATTTGTACTGAAATCAGCTCTTCCCGCACCACTACAATTGGCACTAGCAAATCATGTGTGCATTGGATGAGCAATGGTACAGACACTGTCCTGTGTGCGCATGGCAGGCCAAAGGGTATTGGATGCTATGACTTGCATAGCATTTTTAGAGTGTGGGTTCCAATTGTGACAAAACATCATGTGCCATGGAGTCAAGACAGACTTTGACATCCTTTCATCACTCTTAAGCGCTGCTAAATTTACAAGGGGTGTTCACTGACAGACGTCTCAGCCTCAGTGGCCTGTTTCACATTTCACATGTACAGGTAGTTGTCACAAAATTCCCCCAGTGTTCAGCGGTGTACTGCATTACCATATCAGTCACCAAAGCCAATATGTGCCACTGGATTGTCAGTACATGTGTGGGGACAGCCAAAGGCAAGACTCACAATTTAGCTACAGAAATAGGCCAGAGCCTCAGTGCATGTGTGACCCACATTCGCCAATTGTCGTGTCCCATACAATGCTACAAAGCAGATGACACTTGTCCAGACCTTCAACAGCTGCGACTCCCTATGAATGGCCATAATCTGAGATTCGGGACTTCATGTTCTCCATTGGTGGACTGCTTGTGGAACCTGCACATGTAGCTGTGGCAGGACACACAGATCCCCAGAATGCCAGGTTGAGGGTTGGCCAATACAGTCGTGTAAGCCACACACATCCACGTGAGATGGCCATGTCAGACTCAATCCAGGAACTGACGGTGAACATACACGTAATGTCAGCTCATAGACACTGACAACTATTGAGTGTGATCAGAGGAAAATAAGTCTGATCTTGGCTCCTATGAATGTGTCTCGTCCTGCATGACACAAACATAATATTCGGATTTTGCTTACATTTCAGCAGGCACAGCTGGCGAAACAGAAGGGCAGCAGGACCTGGTCCGGAGCAAGAGGCCACCAGTGCGGCGGCGGCTACACCCACTTTCCACCAGTGAGGAAGAGGAGGATGAGGATGGACCCTCAACATCAAGAGGCAAGGGGATTGCTCCCACCCGGACTGACAAGGGACACCCTGATGCTGGTGCCACATCCCGGGTGGAGGCTGCAGACATTGAATCGGGGGGGGGGGTGAACACGACACCTCGGACCATGAGGTGTTGGAGAGCTACTCTCCTCAGGAATCTTCACCTGTGGTCCCTGAAAAGGTGTCCTCGGGGCAGGCCAACAAACAATCTGGGCCTGCCATCAGCCCCTCCCTACCTCTAGAGTTCCCCATTCCATCGGGGGACCCAGCTGCATCCCCTGCAACCAGTCCCCCTCATCATAGCCGCCAGCTCCCCAACATCATTGGCTCCGGACCTCAGGCACCACATCCCTCTTTTTTCCCCCAGGCCCCTCCCGGTGTTGTTCCTCCTGTGGCTGTGCCAGTGGACTTGATGTGGATGTGTGAGGGTCAGCCAGACATGTCCGCTCGCATCCAGCTACAAGTGTGTATGGAGGTACGCATGATGCGAGAGGACATGCTCCGATGTATGGCCACCCTCACCACCAGCATCAATTCACTGCCCGCAGCCATCTCGTCTGTTGTCTCCCCAATCCCTTCCCATACCACTGTCAATGTCTCCCCCTGTCCGTTGCCCCACACTGTTTCCCCCCGTACTCCTCGTGTGGCACGAACCCAAGTGGTGCCTGTTCCTGCACCCGCCAGACGTGTGCCTGCATCGGACTCTGAGGATCTGGACATTGTGGTCTTAGAGGATGACCAGAAGGACACTTGACTTTTGACGTGAACAACTATTTCATTTTCCCCTTGTAAATAGACTGTTTTCCCTGACGCTCCCTGACGTATTATATTTTTTTTGCCCCACCCCAATCCAGGTTGCCATCTCCCTCTGCATTAAGATCATCATTTGTTTTCCTTTCTCCCTTCCAAACGGACGGTTGTTGTTTTGTACCTTCTCAAAATACAATTCGGAATACTAATAACTTCCACTTATTTTACTTCATTCTGAATGTCTGGTTCTGAATATGGACACATATTTGGTGGGTCATCTGCTATGCACATAATGGCTGGTTGCAACGATGGGTTACACTTGTAACTGTGTCACACACACACATACCTTCTCACATCTCCAGGCCACCTGCAACGTTACACAGGACATGATACACAACAGATTATTATTTTTGGTAGGTGTTTATTTGGTGCACACGCAAACACGTGATCACATTGTCCCGGGTTCCTGTCACTGGTGAGTGCGACGCCGCAATTTGGGGGGGGATGACCGCTCCGAGTCCTCAGGTCTGGCTCGCCGCCTACGTGGAGGTGGGTACTGTCCAGGGTCATCCACATGTGCTGGGGCAGATGGTGTATGCACACTTGATGGCTGTACAGGTGGTGGTGGTGGTGGTTGTGCAGGTGGCGGGAGTGACTGTACAGGTGGTGGTGGTTGTGCAGGTGGCGGGAGTGACTGTACAGGTGGTGGTGGTTGTGCAGGTGGCGGGAGTGACTGTACAGGTGGTGGTGGTTGTGCAGGTGGCGGGAGTGACTGTACAGGTGGTGGTGGTTGGGCAGGTGGCGGGAGTGACTGTACAGGTGGTGGTGGTTGGGCAGGTGGCGGGAGTGACTGTACAGGTGGTGGTGGTTGGGCAGGTGGCGTTAGTGACTGTACAGGGGGTGGTGGTTGTGCAGGTGGCGGGAGTGACTGTACAGGTGGTGGTGGTTGTGCAGGTGGCAGGAGTGACTGTACAGGGGGTGGTGTTGGGAGTGCCAGTTCAGCCCGCTGGTGTGGATGTCTCCCTTTGCTGTGTTGGTGTGCAGTTGGTACAGGTGTGGGGATGTGCTGTCCTGTGGGCAGATATGATGGCTCCCCTCCCTGCGTTGACCGTGAAGGGAAAGGTTGGCTCACTCTCAATATGCCCTCCATCATCTTCATGGCCAAGGCATGGTGTCTTGCACTCTCTTCCCTCTGGATGGATAGCATGTCTCGCATATTTCTGGACATGTCCTGCCAAGTCCTATCCATCCTATCCAACACTTGGCTCAGCCTCTCCACCGCCTGAAGGAAGTGGACCATGTCCTGCAGGGAGTCCGACATGGTGGACAGGGTAGCCCCTATGGCACTAATGTCCTGCCTCACATCGCTCTGCTGTTGGAAGAAGTCCTGCTCCCACTGGTCATCATAGCCAGGTGCAGGCCCTCTCTGCAGCTGTCTGCCATGGATGGGATGTGCAGGTCCTACGGCAGGGGGTGGGGTGGGAGGTGGGAGCCTGTGGGCAGGTGAATGGTGCCCAGGGGATTCCAGCAGCACAACAGGGCTGGTACTACCCCCAGATGGTGGAGAGGCTGGCAGGGATACACTGTCTAGGGAAGAGTGGGTAGGGGAACCACCATGTTGGTCCTGGACGTGAGGACTGTGAGGGAGTGATGTCTGTGTTGTGATGCGTGTGTGCTGTGGCTGGTTTGCTCGAGTCTGGGGACAGGCCATGGTATGCCTGGGAGGAGGCGGAGGGACGTTGCTTGGCAGAGGAGTTGATGCCCTGACCGATTTAGCCAGTCTGGCACGATATCGCGCATTGGCATCTTCATCGTCAGACATGTAGTCCTCATCATCCACCAAGCAGAGGTCCTCAGGATATTCTTCCTCCTCCTCCTGAGCAGTGCTTGCAGCCGACATCACAGCATGGAGGATCAGGGGATTCTCCCCTCTGATTCCCCGTCGGCCCGCACTGGTCATAGGCCTGTCATCCTCGTCATCAGCATCTCCTGGAACAGAGGTTGCAACCGTATTAGGGATTGACCTGGTATGACATGTGGTGCAAAACAAGGGTTTGTATCAACTGTACTTTGCATCAACAGATGAGGATCATGTGACCTGTGTAGGGTACCACCACAAATGACAGCTCACACCATAGCACTGAGGTGTTACACAGATACAGGCAAACTCACCAGCTCCAGCCACAACTCTCTGTCCCTTGGTGTTCCCCCCTAGTGTCACCTGCTGGACCTCTCTCTTCACGGGCCTAGCTGTCCCTGAACCATCAGCTGTAGAGGGAAGTGACAACATTCTCAATTATCTGCATCACCAATTGTCAGACAGGCACATGACACTCCTGATTTGTATTTCACTTTGTACACAACTGCTGATTACATGCAGAGGGGAATCAGGATCTCTGACATGGCTTTGGAGTCGAAGCCAGTGACACACCTCATGCTAGGATTACCTGAACGGCTGCGCGAGGGTTGGATGTCATTCAGTCCCCGGGATGGTGCATGCTGCTGGGGTGTAATCCGGTCAGCAGCTGTGATAAGACATAGAGGTCTATATTTTGCAACAATAAATGGTAGCTCTGAGCCAACATGTCATTCTCAATGACCATTTGTGGGTAATCCAGAACTATGTGCAGCATGTTTAGCTCCTGAACTTTACATTTGGGCACCTGCTCACATGCAGCAGTTGCCAGCCGTTCCCTCCACACAGCAGTGACATCAATCAGATGACACATCAACAGACACCTCATGCTAGAATTACCTGAAGGACGGCTGCGCGAGGGTTGGATGTCGTACAGTCCCCGGGATGGTGCATGCTGCTGGGGTGTAATCCGGTCAGCAGCTGTGATAAGACATACAGGTCTATATTTTGCAACAAGAGATGGTAGCTCTGAGCCAACATGTCATTCTCAATGACCATTTGTGGGTAATCCAGAACTATGTGCAGCATGTTTAGCTCCTGAACTTTACATTTGGGCACCTGCTCACATGCAGCAGTTGCCAGCCGTTCCCTCCACACAGCAGTGACATCAATCAGATGACACATCAACAGACACCTCATGCTAGAATTACCTGAAGGACGGCTGCGCGAGGGTTGGATGTCGTACAGTCCCCGGGATGGTGCATGCTGCTGGGGTGTAATCCGGTCAGCAGCTGTGATAAGACATACAGGTCTATATTTTGCAACAAGATATGATAGCTCTGAGCCAACATGTCATTCTCAATGACCATTTGTGGGTAATCCAGAACTATGTGCAGCATGTTTAGCTCCTGAACTTTACATTTGGGCACCTGCTCACATGCAGCAGTTGCCAGCCGTTCCCTCCACACAGCAGTGACATCAATCAGATGACACATCAACAGACACCTCATGCTAGAATTACCTGAAGGACGGCTGCGCGAGGGTTGGATGTCGTACAGTCCCCGGGATGGTGCATGCTGCTGGGGTGTAATCCAGTCAGCAGCTGTGATAAGACATACAGGTCTATATTTTGCAACAAGCGATGGTAGCTCTGAGCCAACATGTCATTCTCAATGACCATTTGTGGGTAATCCAGAACTATGTGCAGCATGTTTAGCTCCTGAACTTTACATTTGGGCACCTGCTCACATGCAGCAGTTGCCAGCCGTTCCCTCCACACAGCAGTGACATCAATCAGATGACACATCAACAGACACCTCATGCTAGAATTACCTGAAGGACGGCTGCGCGAGGGTTGGATGTCGTACAGTCCCCGGGATGGTGCATGCTGCTGGGGTGTAATCCGGTCAGCAGCTGTGATAAGACATACAGGTCTATATTTTGCAACAAGAGATGGTAGCTCTGAGCCAACATGTCATTCTCAATGACCATTTGTGGGTAATACAGAACTATGTGCAGCATGTTTAGCTCCTGAACTTTACATTTGGGCACCTGCTCATATGCAGCAGTTGCCAGCCGTTCCCTCCACACAGCAGTGACATCAATCAGATGACACATCAACAGACACCTCATGCTAGAATTACCTGAAGGACGGCTGCGCGAGGGGTGAACAGCTGCAGCCAGGATGTCATTGAGTGCCCGGGATGGTGCACGCTGCTGGGGTATAATCCGGTCAGCATCTGTGATAAGACATACAGGTCTATATTTTGCAACAAGAGATGGTAGCTCTGAGCCAACATGTCATTCTCAAAGACCATTTGTGGGTAATCCAGGACTATGTGCAGCATGTGTAGCTCCTGAACTTTCCATTTGGGCACCTGCTCACATCCAGCAGTTGCCAGCCGTTCCCTCCACACAGCAGTGACATCAATCAGATGACACATCAACAGACACACATGTATGAGAAGATTACTGATAGGAAAAGATAAATGACCCGGATTCCTCCCCATTACACTGCTATCACCTTTGCCATTCAGACTTACATATTTCCAGAGTCTCATGTTGTTTGTTGTCAAGTCAGAAAGGCTTTCATGTGTGAGATTTACAATAGTCAGGGACATGATGTTGCTCATTTGTGCTTCCCCACGCATGAAGTCACACATATTTGTATGAGAGAACACAGATGTCTTACGTCCGTCCTTTGAGTGTCCTCTCTTTGCGTACTCTATTTCCCAGATCATGGTACTACTTAGCTGACGACGATTGGTGTCTTGTACAGCAGACATCCAAACCTCTTTTGTCAAACACTAACCTATACATGTGAATACAGTAGGAGAGGAGGCAAGCAGAATGTAACATTGCGGATAGGCTGAAAGGCTTTGATGCCTTCTGCCTGCACTGGATTAGCGTGTTGCTCTTCAGCCTAGTCATTTAGCAGGTGTAACTACATGAAGATTCACCTTAGCAGCCCCTACATTCATCTCAAAGGTACACTACTGGCATCAGTGTTGGCCTCAGCCATGCTATTTTCATCGTGGTGTTTCCTATCATTGAATTGCAAGCCGGTTGTGTTTTGGTCACTTCATATGACTCATGGTACTATTGAATGTCCATTCTGCACTCACTTGGCATACATTTTGTGTCATCCTTTCATTAGCCACCAGGGTCTGATCTTGCATGGGTTCAAATGCCATATGTGAGCATATTGTGATGCAGGACAACAGTGTTGTAATACACATGCAACATACGGCGGACGTGAAAGGCACATTTCTTGAGCAGTCAGCCTGATATATTCTTGGGTTCCCCTCCCTTGGCCCAGCACCGGGACAGTGTGTGGGCCCTGAACAGATGTCACAGCCAACCTTGTAGCAGAAGTCAGTGTGTGTCTTTGATTCGGGGAGGACCTCATTGTACCTACAATGATAAGTGTGTTTTGCTACTTCACATTCCGGCAGCCACATGTGATGCACTAGATTTCTGGCACAAAGGATGAGCACAAGCAGTTGTGGGCACCAGCGTTGCATTAGTGTGTTATACGTAATATCATGATTGCTCCCACATTACTTCGAATGGGCCCACTACCTGGATGCAACCTATATCACTATGACATGTCTACGGATCCTGATGTGTGGTCCACTATTGTGTTTTGTTGATGGGCAACACAGAAGCCAGACAATGTAAGTGGTACATGACCAGCTGTGTGGACTGGGCATTTGATCTATATTGGAAACATTCAAAGTTGGACAGTGTATGCATTGTCAATACTAATGACCCTGGGATCTCACTTGTTCATCATTGCCATATTTCAGTCAATTACTTTGATTGATTACGTCTACAGACACCATTACAACATAGTGGGGACACCCTTTTGAGTAGTTGTGGCACTCGATAACAGGATTGGATTCCCAGGTCTGGGCCTGTTGCTGTAAAACATGTCATGTTCCGCAATTACGAAGGTTTGATGAGCCAAGACATGTAATATATTGTCTTCAGCTGTTCACAATTATAATTATCTAAAGGTGGATGTCCATTGACTACTCCAATAGTAATGCAGCTATTTGTACATCTCTGGTTGACTTTCATATGAGGGCACTACATGTCCCTCGGTCACTCCTGGCAATGTATGCATTTTGACCATCTCCTGGCCACTTTGACTTACCAGTCGGTGAGGGTGTACGGTGGCGATGCCTCCCAGTAGATGCAGGGACCTCCGCTACGGCAATTGTCTGTGCTCTGGCTGAATGTGTCAATGGGTGAGAAGAGAGCAAACTAAACATCTGGAATATGTGCTTGTGGAACATTTCTGTGATTTCCCCATTTCTTCTGCATGCTAACAGTGTTTTGCAGTACTGCTGCTGACTGGGCAGGTAGGAGCAGTGGTGCATTGGGGTCGTAGTGGCGTGGCAGGGTGGGAAATGTACAACAGAATAGGTGTCTGAGTTTTGGACCAGATGGTTCTCTCACCTTCTGCTTTGTGCTTTCAGCTTGCACGGGGAGATTTACTTCTTAGAGATTTAGTGGCATGTTTCCACGCCCCTTGTAATACATTAACACCGCAGTTGCGTCACTTCTGTGACACAGCGGTGGGGTAATACAGGTGACACATTTAGACTTATTCCCAATGTTATGCATCTATGGGGATGCCTCACGACGGTGTGCGGTCCTGCGCAACATTAAACATGCATCAGCTGTGATGTAGGCAGGGTGTGTGTTTATTTGGTTATGCCTCGTACAAGTGATGCATTGTAATCGCCGGCATTTCACGTAGTCACTTTTCATAGGGTGTTGCCATGCAAACTTCAATCAGCTTGAGGCACCTGTAATGAGTTGCCCTGAGCGTTAGGTGTAGGCGGTCCATGGACATAGTTGGAGTTGCGTCACACTTGCAACACTACTCCAGCAGAGCATCCCCCTAATGCCATCAGTTGCGACACCCATCTGTCTATCCCAGCGCCACAGTGCACCGCATTGTCAATGTGACGCATCCGCGGTTGCACAAGAGTTGGATTGGGTGTGGCATTGTTACTGGCGCATCTCTGCTGTTATTTGTCAATTGCTACTTAGCGGGCTGGTGTATTAATGCAACTGGACAGTGGCCATGTTTTCAGAAGTGGAGGAGGGATTTGCCTTTTCCATCCCTAAGGATTGTGGGACTTGTAGTGCTACATACAGAGGGTGACACAGGAGTCTCTGACTTACGGATTAATTAATACACTTTGGACTACTTCCTTATTCACACTGACAGTGCAACACAGACCTTCTATTCATGCACTTTAACTTTTCATCCCACTTACCTGGTACCACGTAGCGGACGTCACTGACAGGCAGCCCATGGACCAAGTGGGGGTGTATGGTCGTCAGGATGTCCTCCTCCTGTGTGGTGAGGCGGATGCGTGGTCCAGAGTGTGCGGCTGGGAGGATCCGTTGTAATTCCATCCTGGAGTATTTATCCTTTACCCTCAGCCGCTCATCCTGCCATTTTTTTTAACGTCCTGGACAGTGCGGCTGTCCTCCCCCAATGCTGGGACAGCAGTGGCTAATTGCTGCCACAGGGCTGCCTTCTGGCTCCCACTGGTGCAGTAGGGTGAGAGTCCATAGAGGCGTTTGTGGTGCCTGACAATGAACTCCACAAGCATGGTGGTCTCCTCTGCTGTAAAGTTCCTCTTTCTCTTCAGGAGCTCCATTTTCTTGGCCGGTCTCTGCTTGGAAATACAAACTGCGTGTGGCCAAACCGGTTCCTTCACTGTGTGCTGCTTTTAAATGTTTTTTGCTGCTGGTCAATCTGTGTTAATTGGCTTCAGCTGGATCATGGTGGGGGATGGTAGGCACTAGCAACATGATGGCTAACTGGAGCTGTTGGCTGGGATTGGCTGGAGTGCGTCAGCTGATGCATGGTGGGGGATGGTAGGGACTTGAACAGGTGTTTCCCCTTGGCTCAAATGATCAATGGCAACAGTAATGTAGTCTTGTTCCCAATTCTGATGTTCCGGCCCGGAAGCGGGATTTCCGGCCCGAGGCCGGAGTTTCCGGCCCGAGAGCGGGTATTCCGCACTCGGAGCGGACTTTCCGGCCCGCATGCGGACTTCCCGCTCCGGGCCCGGAAACTCCGCTCCGGGGGCGGAAATTCCGGCCCGAGTGCGGACGTAAGTTTAGTGGTCGTAAATGGATTCTGTGAATAGCAAAAGTCCTAAGTTCATTTTGTGAATCGCTAAAGTAGTAAGTTCATTCTGTGAATACCAGGAGTACTAGGTGCATTCTGTGAATACCAGATTGGTACTAAGTTTAGGATTTAGTCTTAAGTTTGTTCTGTGAATCGGGCCCACGATGAACACCTTCAAAACACTTGCAAGCCTAAAAGCAGATGGAAGGTCACTAAATTAGTTTATGAACACTGCACATTCAGGGTCACTTTCCCACTCAGTCAATCAAATTTCCTGATTTCGTCTAATGGAAATCTTTGCATGTGACTCACTGCTGTAAACAGAGGTACGGATTGGCTCATGCTTTGTTATAACCCAGCTGCCAGTACCTTTTAATGCCATGGCCACCCTTGGCACAGAATTTAGGCTCTTCCCAGAGCCTTCAATCTTTCAGTCCAGAGGAGTGCACTTAAACTTGAGTTTTGAGCTCTCCTCTGTGTGCAGCATCACTCTCTGGCTTAGAGATAACAAGCCCAGGACGCTGCAGCTCTGTACATGTTCAAGATTAGTGTACAGACTTTCATGTAAATGGAGTAACAAGATCTGGAACAGGAAACCTGACCTGAAAACGAGGATGGGAATGTATCAGAAAATGCAAATTGGTCATCCTAAGTATGCAGCAAAAGGTGCACCTAGTGGTGGGATATGCTGCACACGCTATCTCGGAAAACGCTATGTCAGAGGGGAGGTTGTGCAAAAGAAAGGACTGCAGACTTTGTTCTGCCTTTATTTTCCCCCCTCTAGCAAATGTAAAGGAAATCTATATTTGATGCAGTGCCAGCGGGAGCTTTTTCTCAACCTTCTGTGACTATTGCATTTTGTTTTTTGTTGACAGTGACTTGGATCATTTGTTAAAAAACAATGGCTTGGAATGCTTCCTCAAGCGATTGCCGCTGTTTAGACTATGTGCCAGCATTCATGCCATTTCTTTTCAGGTGTTTGATTGTCAACAGCTGGCCTAGAAACTTGAGACTGGTGCAGCATTCCAAGTCTACTACTGCCAATGATTGTGAATTACAAAAAGTAGTAATTACAAACGCATTCAAGGAGTACTGATTTGGGTACGTCACTAGATATTTATGATCCAAATCCAAAAGAAAATGAATAAGTAAAACATCTTATATGAATGAGAGCAATGATAAAAACCAACACAGACATTGCAGACCCAACTAACAAAACAAGAATGCATTTAAGGGGTGTCATACCCCAAACAGACCCGCCAAAACTACGCCCCTGTCCATTCCATCTGGGCCTAGTAGTTTTCCCTGGAAACTCACATACGACAAAACAGCCTGGAGTCCTTTTCCTGGGATCAACTATTTTAAATACATTTTCACTGCCAACACTCTTCTTCATCTCTGCTACAAGAAGCCTTGACACTAGAATGGTAGAGTAGACACATCTGTGTATGTAGACAGGATTCAATGTTCTCACCTTTTACAAATCATTTCATCAAGTGACTGATAGCCTTATGTACTAAGCCCGAGTCACAAATAGAAGAGGCCATGCTGCCAAACTACTAGGGAAAAATGGAGTCAGAACTTTAGGTCTATCTTGGCACTAAGTGTCTGTGCATGAGCCGAGCCATGGACAAGCTTGGCATTATATCATGCAACAAACATAATGAATACTTTTGTGCAGCCTCTTATAAAGTTTAAAAAAGTGTCTTTCTTTAACATGCAAAAGTGTTTCACCTTGATACATCAGATTAAAGTCACTGCATAGACAAACCATTAAAATCAATAGGTTTTAGAACGAAAAAGGCTTGCCCCCTAACAGCAATGCCATTAGTGAACTAAAAGGCAAGTCAGTAGTCATGTAAACCTCAAATGTGGTATAGATTCTTAATCTAGATGGACCAGCATTACAGTACAATAACTCAAATGTAAGAGGTGCTTGTACAGTACATATCCTGAACTCAAATATTTAAGAGTGCACTCATATGTGATAATAGGAAAAAGGAGGCTCTGTGAAATAAAATATATAACTAGCCTCTACAATTTGAGCAAGTGGGGAAGCTTAAACTGATTCCAGGTTATCTGGTTTCACATTTTAAAATTCAGCCACCAGACGGGTCTCTCTCTCTCTCTCTCTCTCTCTCTCCGTTGTTTTTCATTACTGGCTCATGGCAAGAAAAACTGACACATAGATATTAGATTCAACTTAGGGACTCCACCCTCAACTACCAAGCCAATAATGTTTTTACCAGAAACCAGAAACCCTCCCAACTTAATAAACACAATCTGGTTAGGTTGCATCAAAGTTCATTATAAACTGTGCTTTACCACTGCTAGCTATAGAACACACAGCAGCCCTTTCCCCAAAAATATGTGTATTAATTTTAAGCAGTGCCAAACAACATTAAAGCTAAGAAACACACCAGAAAGTCCAGAAAGGTTCTGAGCACTTGGTGGAGAAATGCAATTTGCATGTTGTGAATTTGCCTTGGTTAGAGGTTTTGTAGGCCAAATCTTAGCATAAACCTCACCAAAACTCAACTCATGAACTCTGAGTCTCGTCCCAGATCTACCCTGGAGGAAATGAGCAAACACCATCTCTGCCTGATTTGGGAACAACTTCCCTTCCAGCTGTGGGCAGAGGCAAATGTCTAAGGAGTCTCTCTGGATGAAAAGGTTTTGGTAACCTGGGCATCCCTTTTGCATCTTTATATGGAAAAAGAAGACAGTTGCTGAAGTCATTATGACACCATTTGTTTCTATCCCTACCAGATGTCCAATCCCATGCAAGTAGTCAGTGTTTGCATGGAAAGTATTTGTGAATGTATTCCCTCTAGGGAAATGGGAAAACTAATTACAGCCACTGGAGAAAAGGTAGCTAGGAAGACTACTTTATTCTGTTTGGCTTACAGGCAACAAACAAGTACATTTTCAAAGTTATTTTCTTCTACATATATCAAAAATCTACTTTCATTATGTGTATATTATTGTTTCAAAGCAAAATATAATTTTCAAGAACGTTTCTAGGATTTGCCCAGTGGTAAAAAAAATCTATCTATCTATCTATCTATCTATCTATCTATCTATCTATCTATCTATCTATCTATCTATCTATCTATCTATCTATCTATCTATCTATCTATCTATCTATCTATCTATCTATCTATCTATCTATTGATCTATCGAGCTGATCCAGCGAAAAGCCAAGATGCACATCTGGGGGTCAAGTTTTATTTTCACCTGATCTGGATTAGGCAATGCCTAGCTAACCTTCACAGATCAACACACTTCTTTTGGTCAATGGACCATTAGTCAAGTAGTTGATGGTGATATTAACAAATTCATAAATTTATCTTATAACTCTCAATAAAATAATCACGTACTCCGGGTAAGATTTAATTCATTTTATCTAATAACTCGGTCAAAATGAATGCTTATTGTACAGATTCACAGTGCAAACTCCATCAACTTTCATGGGAGACAAAAATGCATTCATCAAAGTTCATTCAATGTAAAGACTCATTCAACAAATTTAATGCATCAGGAGTGATAGAGGAAGAGACAACAGACATGATAAATCATACATTTGCAAAAGATATGCAAATTTAAGACAGTATAATATTTACCAAATGGTGAAACGGGAAACCCAACCCTCTGGACAAATGACTGGTGGGGGTCTCCTGACTTGAGAATCAGATGACAAAGACTATAGGACAGGATCAGGATAGGATAATACTTGCTACACTTCTCTAGAACCCCGACGCACCGGAGTGCATCCCTCTCTTACACTCTCTCCCTCCTCGATATTCTTCCACAAATCTTCAATCTATTCAGGCTGTCTTTAAGGAATGAATCTTCCCAGTCTGTTCTCTTCTTTCTAGCAGCAGCTCTTGCCCACACCTCATTCGACGTCCAAACCCACCACCACTTAAGTCAATCTAGTTATACTCTTTAATTCTGCATGTCCCACCCGCAAAAGTTGCAAATCAATGAATAAAGGAATGTGATTTGGCAGGGGCAGGGGAGTAGTCATCACCTCATGCTGTCATATTTAATTTCTTAACTAATTCTTTGTTTAACCTCTTCAGTGCGCTGCCCTTTCCACGCCCTGTGCCTGGCGTTTCATTAGCGGGCGGGGTTCATGACGAGATAGTCTCGTCATGGGCACAGCGCAACCGCGCTCCATGACGAGACTATCTCGTCATGGGCACTGAAGGGGTTAACAAAACCTTCCACTTTAGCTCTTTAATGTCTTTCGTTCCCATACACATTTTGTAACTAATTAAATAACAATTTATTGAAGCTCCACTGACAAATATCACACGTTCCCATTTTCACACAGCTTCTGTACTTGATCTTTGGCAGGTGTTCAACTTTACAGGCACTAGGTCATATTCCGTCTCCTTCCGGACATGCGCAGTACAATCTTCCTTCCAGCGCCATTGTCTTTCGTTGTCAAGATATACCAGCCCAAATGTACACTATGAATAAAAGAATCATAAAGGGATGTTAATTTCTCAAATATGTGATCATCACTGTTCACCACCCACTTCTAATCTATTACATGTTAAATTATTTTTCTTTGAGCAGAAGCATTAGCAGCAACATCTTTTTTTCAGTTTAGGCAAGCACATGCTAGGCATGTGGTGCCTCAAGACCTAAAGTTAGTAATCTATGCACATGTGTGAGAGTTTCCCTCTCAAACTAGTTAATCATATGGTCATTTACGCGATTCTGGTTTGCCCATGCCCAGAAGCTTTTTCGGTTTAAAGCGAGATCTAATCGCTCCGTCAGTTATTCTTTGTTATTTAAGCATGCAAAAAGCTCCTTTCCCAATATGTAAATGTCAGGTGTATGTTATTTTTCACTTATTTTCTATATCTAAAGGTTAGTATTTATTAATGAGGAATTGATCCGAGCAAGTTCCATTTTTCTTGGATCCTTGCTCCATCATATCTATCTATCCATCTATTTACATCTCCCTCTCTCTCTCTATATATATATCTATTTATATATATATATTTCCCATCAAATGTGGTCTCTAAGCGGCGCACTCTTACTGCCGGTGCAGCGTTGGGATGTCAGACCACGGACCCCAAACAATGATTCACCAAATGGAGACGCTGCACTCCCAGAGGTTTTGGCACACTTCTTTATTCAATTAGCACTCCTTCAGACCCCACGATGTGTTTCGACAACAGTCTTCCTCAAGTGGGTGTGGTCTCTGATAATCGTATTTCCTCTTCCTTTATATTTGTGCACAGGCCTTATGGGATATGTAGTTTTTTGTAGCTAAGTGCTTTTAGTTAAAATTGATAGTCATTTCCATTTCAATTCCATATTGCGCTGTTTGTAGAATGTGCTACTGGCCCCCGGACCCTTTCTCCAAACACAATAAAGGGCCGCATCAGTGTTTTCAGTTGCAAGGGACCACAGTTCCCCATATTGTGTTGAGGAGCTGGTCCCACGAGGGTAAAATCGCGCAAGGCACTTTGGAAGTAATTTTGACTTGTGTCTTCCAGTGTTTCAAGTACACGTGCGGGAGATTAGTACCTCCCCGCCGATTTCATAGTCTCGTATTGCGATGACAGTCATACACCGGTTGCCGCTGCTTACAAAAACATTTCCCATCAAATGTGGTCTCTAAGCGGCGCACTCTTACTGCCGGTGCAGCGTTGGGATGTCAGACCACGGACCCCAAACAATGATTCACCAAATGGAGACGCTGCACTCCCAGAGGTTTTGGCACACTTCTTTATTCAATTCGCACTCCTTCAGACCCCACGACGCATTTTGACAACAGTCTTCCTCAAGTGGGTGTGGTCTCTGATAATCGTATTTCCTCTTCCTTTATATTTGTGCACAGGCCTTATGGGATATGTAGTTTTTTGTAGCTAAGTGCTTTTAGTTAAAATTGATAGTCATTTCCATTTCAATTCCATATTGCGCTGTTTGTAGAATGTGCTACTGGCCCCCGGACCCTTTCTCCAAACACAATAACGGGCCGCATCGGTGTTTTCAGTTGCAAGGGACCACAGTTCCCCATATTGTGTTGAGGAGCTGGTCCCACGAGGGTAAAATCACGCAAGGCACTTTGGAAGTAATTCAAACGCTTTGTGGGGTCTGAAGGAGCGCGAATTGAATAAAGAAGTGTGCCAAAACCTCTGGGAGTGCAGCGTCTCCATTTGGTGAATCATATATATATATATATATATATATATATATATATATATATATATATATATATATATATATATATATATATATTATCTACTGGCGGTCGCCAGTAGATAGTTATAGTTAGGACCGTGTTTGCATAGGAAATCTCAAAATTCTATTTTGAATAACTTTGTCGCCGGTTGACGAATCTTCGCGAAATTTTCAAAACTAATGGGGCGCTCCGCTCAGCTCCTACCCTGAAAGTCTCGGGGGGATTAGTCAAGCGGGGGTCGAGAAAAAAGGGGGGCCCCAAAACAGGTTTCCCCATGCATTTCCTTTAGTCGAAGGTACAGCCCGAACGGCTGAACAGAATTACTTGAAATTTGGCAGAGAGGTAGTCCTCAGGTCAGGGATGTGCCTTTTGCATGGAGTCAATCTGTTCAGTAGTTCCTGAGAAAATTGCAGTTAAAGCACATAAATATCTATAGCCGTGCACGGTGCGCGCACCCTAACGTGCGCGAGCGTAATTCTGATTGGTGGTTACATGTCAGTCAACGTTCGAATCGGTCGAAATCAGGAATTGTCGGCCGCCATTTTGTTTGTTTTCAGTGCGAGAGTGAAAAAGGAAGGAGGAACTTTGGTCCTTCATTGGATAAAACAACGAGAATCTAAACGCTGTCCCTTAGAAACATCAACACAATGGGGAAGGATGGTATTTAACCGCTTAGACAATCACGATCAAATAACTCAAGAAAGCCCATTCAGGGCGTCATTTTTGTTAAAACCCGAGTAAGAGATAAACGAGAAAGGCATAGATACCCCAATTGGGGGATATTATAATTAGCCGGGGGTATGAATGAATACGTTTATGATTAACTAACATTATGTTTTTATAATTTGAAAACAATGTGTGAAGAATTTTTGTTTATACACTTGTGAACTGTAACGTGGAACCCATAGGCTTGATGCATTAACCGAGTATTGTGAATTGCGGTATGACACAGTGTCAAAATGGCCGACAACCTTCTTTCCACATTGAATATCTGTATATATGAAGTCCGCTTTTCATTTCCACTCTTTTTAATTTTGACAACCAATTGAATGCTTAAATAAAGAGTGGAAACAAAGTATTATTGACATTGACGAAGGCCAGGAGGCTGAAACGCGTTTGTCAGCAGATCGTGTACAGATCGTGTTTGCAACAAACTTCAATAAATTACTGAATTGAACACTGACCAGAGTGCGCAGCAATCTTTAAAACTGTGGCTGATATGAATTTGCGAGTTCCGCCCTCGCGGCTGGAGCACCCGCTGTGCTGAGAGCAGGATGATTGACCGAAAACGTGGAACATATATATATATATATATATATATATATATATATATGTATATATATATATATACACACACAAATATGGATGACGGCATTAGCCAGTGATATTTAAATGGAATTGAAATAAAACATTTGTTATTTGCACAGAAAGTGTGTCTGTACCTGTTTTTTTTGTGAAGTTCAAAGGATTAAGGACTTGGTTTCTTATATATATATATATATATATATATATATATATATATATATATATATAAATATATATATACATATATTACTTACCGGCAGTCGCCAGTAGGTAGTTATAGTTAGAACCTAGTTTCCATAGGGAGAATAATTATTTGATTTGCTAATAAATATGGCGTTATTTGATGAATCTTTGTGAAATTCTCCCCCAAAAAAGGTCTATCCAGGTCAGCTACTATCCTGAAAGTTTGGGGGTGATTCGTCAAGTGGGGGCTGAGAAAAAAGGGGGGTCCCAAAACGTGTTTTCCCCATGTTAATTTCCATAGGAAATTTTGTGACGAGCTACAGTCCAAATTGCTGAACGGAATTACCCCAAATTTGGCAGAAAAGTAGAGCTTGGTTCAGAAAGCGACCTTTTTTTAAATGGTGTAAATCCATTCAGTAGTTTTTGAGAAATTCATTAAAAAAATAAGAGTCAAAAAATCAATTTCCCATAGGAAATTTTGTGCATGGCTACAGCTGAAACTACTGAACGCAATTACCCCAAATTTGGCACAAAGGTAGTGCATGGGTCAGAAAGCTACCTTTTTTTTAAATGGTGTAAATCCGTTCAGTAGTTGCTGAGAGATTAGAAAAATAAAAGTTTGGATATCTGGGCGGAGCCTAAGTGCCGTGCACGAGCTTCACTGTGATTGGCTGTCAACACCCCAAACCAGGAAGTGTTGGTAGCCACCTTGTGACTCGGTAGAAGCGAGTCTCCAGAAAACAGAGAATCAGAGATATAAAACAAGAGAAGGGGGCAGTGTAGAAACACCCTGACCCCCTAAGTGTGCTGAGGGGGTTCCAAAAAGACCCCAGTGCCCAAAAAAGCATTTGTAATAAAAAAATACATTTTGGTGCAATTGGCGACGGGGGCCACGGGTTCCCGCATTTTATTTTAATGAGGTCCTCGGGTGGGTAGGTCCCGGGGGGATTTGTTAAAAAATAATAGCTGGGCTTGCTGAGGCTGCGGGGGCCCGCTGTGGTCCCCGCAGCTCCGGGGCTTCAGTCATGTTGGGAGGGGTGTTGCGCGGCCCCCCTCTTGGAGCCCTGCATGTGCTTATAACTTTGGTGTCGTTTGACAAAGATTTTCGAAATTATCCAAAAAGTTTCTCTATTTTGATCAGCTCCTATATTGAAAGTTTGGCGGTTATTGAAACGTGTTTTCTCCATGCAATTTCCATACAAAATTTTAAAGACTACAGGTGAAACTGCTGAATGGAATTACGCCAAATTTAGCAGGGAGAAAGGTAATGGTTCAGAAAGCACGCTTTTGTTTAAATGGTGTAAAACCGTTCAATAGTTTTTGGGAAATATCACATTTTACAGATATTGACATTTGAGAATTCTGACATCTGATTGGCTGTGGAGTTACCAGCACGAGCTTGCAGCTGATTGACTGTGAACTGTTGAAACTAGGAAGTGTTGGCAGCCATTTTGTGATTCAGTCTGTCAGCTCGCATCTATCTGTGTAGAAGCCATTGGGTTCTTAGTTTTACCTCTGCAAGGCAACACTGGTATCTGTGTCCGTGTGAAATACCCTTTTCACGTTGCCTCTCCCTACATCAGCAGGACGCGGCTATGCCTTTACAAGCCAGTGCATCGGCTCGGAGCTCTGTGAGTCAGTCTGTTGGCACGATCTGCTACACTACCGAAACACCACCTAAAACACTATTTCCAGCATGAACCTTCAAACACTACACAAACACACTGCACTACTCTAAATCCTAAAACACTACCCACAGCACAATCCACTACAGTACACAAACACCACTGTACTACCCTAAAACATAAAACAGTACTAGTACTCCTGCTCGCAGCTGTGCATCTGCGAGCTGTCGGGTCTGCAGCTGTACATGTGCGAGCCAGTCCTTTAGGTCATAGATGTGTCTCTGCTAGAAGGGCAGTTGGCCTGTTGCTGTCCCTTCGCGAGTTAGATAGGAGCTCTCCCTCTGCGAGCCAGCACGCTGCTGTGGGTTTGCGAGCGGACAACCCGTAGATCTCCTTGTGCGAGGCAAGCCCACAGGCCGCAGCTCTCCCTCTGCAAGCCTGTCCGACGGCCCACAGGTCTCCCTGTTGTAGCCGGATCGCAGCTGTCAGTCTGCGAACTGATATTGGCATTATAAGGGGGCTCTAAAAAGAGTCCTTGTGTTTATTAGTTGGAGCTACATATAAGTGCGGATGCACAGTTTCAGGTTATTCAGAAAAACTCAATTTCCCTGATCTGTGAAGTGTACTCCATCACTTCTGTAGATATGAGCCATATCAAAACGTATGTTGTTGTTGTAGATGGACCCCATTCTATGGTCTCTGAGGTATGCAGACACAGCTTTGTTAACATTCTTCCTAGATTTTTCAATCGGAGGACAAAATTGGTTTGACCATTTCCACTTCTGTCTTTGGCATAACCTACGCCAGTCAATGTGCCTAGGTCGTTTCCACCACAGTGCACAATCATGAGGTCAGGGTGTTGCAGATGCAAACAGGTTTTAACCAAAGGCAACAATTGGTGCCACTTCAATCCTCTCTGTGCAAACCATTTAATGTTCACATTTTGTAAAACTAGGTCTAAGTCAATACATCTCTGTTCTGCATACCTCTTACACCAGAAAACATAACATATGTCCTACGATCCACACTAGCATTTTGAAGGTATGGCTGGGAGGTATGGATAGATGTCTGTAGCTCATGCAATCCGTTTGTAGAATAAGAGATATGTTTAAAGATGGGGAACTACTTTTTTTCCCATACAAAACGATAACTGATTGGGAGATGAAAAGCATTGTTTTTTAAAAGTAGGGTGCACATTCGTTTTGGGGAAAAGCATCTTTGTGATTGGTTAAGAAAAACAGTTTAAACAAGGAGTACATATCATAGGATAAAATTTGCTCAACTCAACCACACCTGCTACTTGCAGTTGGAAGGCACTGTTCGAACTTAAAACAATCGTGAAGTTTTAACCTGCACGTGTTTTTAAATGTTCGAGAAAACATTGCAAAAAAATATCGTTAGGTTTATAAAAATGCATGAACTTTTAACCTGCACGTGTTGTAGAATGTTCTAGAAAGTGTGTTGATAGAATACGTTGCACTTCTGACTTCTATGTGTCCTTGAATATTAAAAAAACTGTTTATATGGAAAATTCAAAAATAACCAATAGAGAGAAATTTTACAATCTAAAAGAATCAAGGAACTATTCTAATTTGTTCTTTACATGTATTTATGTGTGGAGCAACAAAATTACAGACACAACAGCACCAAGAAGAGGAACAAGCAGGAAGTGGGGGACAGGGGGAGATGGGCACAATGGTACACATGCACAATTAAGTACAGCACAACTACAGACAAACCATGGCCAAAATGAAACACACCAACAAGGAGCACAAGTCACACAACCCGCCAACATCACACCACTGAACAAGCACAGAAGTGACAACCACACTGCCTGAAAGGGAGAAGGATGAACAAGCCTCAATGAAGGGACATCTCACACACAATGCAGCACACACACATTGGAAGCATAGCACACCAACATCCAACACAATGTTGTCCAATCACAAACATTCGCACAATCGAACACAGGACACAAATGCACTCGCCTGTGGCGGATAAACATCCAAAAGCGTCATGAAACAGGCGCATGAGAACGTATAAGTACAAACCCACAGTCCAGATGGGGTAGCAATTCACGTATGGCAGGCAGCCAGAGAGTCCGTGACACACATATTGGCATACAAATGAAGACACAGCACATTTGGAGACAAGTGAAAATGTGGAAACTTTATAAAAAAAAGTGTGTCAGTACGGCCAAGAGTAGTGCCATGATATGCAGACAAATGCAGCAGCATACCTGAATAAGGAACGTAGGAAAACGTCCATGTTCACCTCGGGGTAGTCCATCACCAACACACGTCAGTGTCAAACAGCGTTGGTTGTCCGTGCCTCGGATATGAGTCGACGCCAATGCAGCCATATCCACTGTCGTCTTGGGACATGTGACCAGATGCACAACTTGCAATGATGCGGCAGGACACGTGCAATGTGGCACATCGAGTCGTGGTTGCAGGTACCTTGTCACTCGTCCATGAACGCAAGTGCAGCTGCGTAAGCCACTATCCCTAATGAGTGATGGTTGGCTACAATATTTGCCATGTCATTGACGTAATCCATCAGCTGACCGGGACAGATGTGTTGACTCCAACCACTGTACCCAATGTGCACCAAAGCAGAATCGGGGAGTGGGTCAATTTGCTCACTGCATACTACGACACGTGCAATCTCCAATCATCCATGCATGCCATAAACGGGCATCACCATGACACTCCTGGTCGTAATCCATGTCAGCTACTGACGCGTTGGAGAGGCACACGTCCATGCACCACTCGGACAGGCACGTGCGACATTGCAACACAGGTTGAACGCAGGTGATGTCTGTAATGTGGCAGCTTAGCTGGTAAGTGATCCGCAGCACTACCAAAGGCAGTGCACCCAGAACATGCAGCAGACGTGCAAGGTATAGGTGGACGTGAATGGAGTCGACCATGTGTTCGGGATGCCCTGCCATTGCGTCAGTGGCTCTGCTTGTAGCTACACTGGCTTGCCGTGTGCCAGTCTTGTGGATGAAATGGCACAGCTTGGTGCAATGAGCCGGGTCTGTGTGCAATGGGTGCAGGGCAGGGGTGTGGTGGGAATACGTGTGAAGCCCATTTCACGCACGCTAACTACGACAAAGGACTTTTGAGTGTGGGATGTGTACTCGTTGTTCTCAAATCGGGCAGCGCGTAGTGTCGGAGCAGCAGATGTGCTAGCGCAAGATTGCTCAGCCAAAGAAGCTTTCATCCCTACAGTAACTTCTCCAGCTGCATTCATACAGGATGTGTACTGAGGCCGGTCATGGGTGTTGTGAGATGTCTGCGACCCTGGTCATCATGGATGAGATGCCCAGCACATGGCACATGGGCGGGTTCACTGTGTGTTATGTTGCCAAACAGCTGCTCCTCCCTCCCACGAGCCCCCACACTTTTGTGTGCTGCACTGTTGTATCCCGTGCACTACTACGGCACACCATTGTAATGCCTATTCATGCATGTCCTGCGGCATTCCAACCACACCGTGACACTGCCCTTTGGAGGTGGTGCATGCCACTTTACAACATCGACTGCTGCGGCCCTTGTGGTGGCCACACCAGAACACAGAGACACACTTACCGCACTTCCTGCACATGGACATGTCCGAGACACCCCGTTCCCCTTGCCGGATAGGCACACACCTGTGTATGCCGGACCAGCACATGCCGCTTGTGCATGCAGGAGGATGGGTGTGTAGCTAGATGTCCAAGCTCACTGCCAACGCTGAGGTGACATGGTAATGTCCGCTGAAGACAGCACACAGTTGCAGGGCCCGTGCCCATCATGCTAACACAATGACCACACGGACACACTTGCTCAGATGTGGGTTCGGGGGGCGTTGGCGGTCCTGGGGTTGTTGCGATGAGTGTTGTGGCCCTCATGGGTATCCGAGTATCAAGTTCAAGTTGTGGCTCTTGGCTGTGTTCCCTTTCATGCTGCAGGTAGTCATCCTCCTTGACACCAGCAGAAAGCAGGTGTAAAATCCCTGGTGCTAATGCGACTTATCGCCGGAATTTGTTTCGCATTGCAGTTTTTGCCTTTCGTTGTGAAAGTTGTGATGTGGTTTTTCGTGTACAGAAAAATAAACAAACTGGGCAGTGTATCCCATCAAGATCCAGCACCTGACCCACTATTCCCAATCAATATAAAAACAATGAAATGTCTTCATTGAATTTGTGTGTACACTGTAAATGCACCCACTACCACAGTGCAATTCAATACAGGATTTTAGTATTTAGAATAAATCGCAAAGGTGCACCTTGTGTGTTTTTGCACAGGAACGCCTACTCTGCATCTCATTGTCAGCACTTTAATGCAACTAAAGTTGAGATAAATCTAACACACTATATAGAAGCTGGTGCAAACTGCAGACATCACCAGTATTCCTGCGATAACTGCCCCAAAATTTAACACCATGGTGGACGCCACCAAATAAAAGTAATAAGAACAAGAAAGAGTCACACAGCACTTAAGTAACAACCAAAAACTTTGTTGAAATTTAACAAACTCAACACAAAACAACAAGGCGGAAGACTCTTGTCGGGTCCATCAATGTCGACGACAGAGCCTGGAAAATAAAGCACAAAATAAGGACGTTTGTAATGCACATATCAAAGAAGTAAGACACAGAGAATGAGAGAAGGAAAAAAAAGCCAGAGAGGGAAGGAATGGAAGGGAGTGAGAAAGGGAGAAGGGAGAAGGGAGAAGGGAGAGAGAGAGATAGAAGGAAAGGAAGGAAGAGAGTGAGAGAGAGAGTAAAGAGAGGGAAGTGAGAGAGAGAGAGAGAGAGAGAGAGAGAGAGAGAGAGAGAGAGAGAGAGAGAGAGAGAGACACCGCCGCCCCTGCGCATCCATGACCAAATAATTACCTGCTGCCACCAGAGTGTCTACAAGTGGGCACTCCATGTGCCCATGAAAGCTCCAGGGCCCGTTCCATCACCATGGCTTGGTGCACATTATGTGGACCCGCTCTGCGGCCCAGCAGATCCCACACATGTTGCTGAGTCCTGAATCATCAATGGTGGAGACCACATCAGCTTCTGGTGCAAGTAATCCTGTGCAATGCAAGTCAGCGCAACGTGGTGGTAGGCCGCTGACGGCCATACAACTTAGGGTGCGACTAACCCTGTGCAACTCAAGTCCACGCCACATGGTGGTATGACCCTGACGGCCACATCAGCTTCGGGTGGCACTAACCCTGTGCAACTCAAGTCCGCGCCACGTGGTAGTGGGCCCCTGACGGCCACATCATCTTCGGGTGGCATCAGTGATGTCATCAGTGATGTCACTGACCATGTCAAGAGTGATGTAATATGTGACATCATCAGCAGTGCATTGCGGGGGCGCGAGTTATAGTTAGCTGAACTGACTATAACGGGGGAATTTCTCTGGCTTTGTACGAGTAAAATGTCCAACTAACTATAACTTTTCCTAAAACCTATGGTTTTTTCAGTGAATTTCTAAGGTTTTAAAATGCTAATTTCTAATTATAACGTGCCTGAAACCTATGTTTTTTTTCAGTGAATTTCAAAGGTTTTTTAAATGCTAGTTTCTAACTATGCCTACAGAGGGAGGACATGTGATGAAAGAAGAAACAACGCACAGAAAGAAAAAAATGGAATGCAGTAAGACGCAACAGAAGTCCACAAAGACGAAGAAAAGCGCAGGAAGAAGAGATGTGCAGAAAGAACCAACAGAGGAGCAGAAAGTCCTCCTGTGCCCACAACTTTTTCAGACAGGTACTGGTGGTAACTGACTCTGACTAACCAGGCCTAGAGCCAGTGCTATTCTAAAGGACACTTAGAATACAGTGAAAACACCCACATACATTAGGGAACACTATGTGTTGGGGTACCCCTGTGATTAGCATGACCTCCTCTGTAAGACCCCAGTACATAATAGGGCAGGGGGATTAAAACTACCTCTTAAAACGTGTCATGACGCGCGTTTGCACACTGGTGAAGGGAGGGGGAGGCCTGAGGTTACATGTGTGTAAACACGCCCTGTGGCTGTTTTAAGTTGGGGGACAAATTCCCCTTGAATCCTGAGGGTGCCTGCGGTCCAACTAGCCCACCAGGTACCTCCAGTAAGCGCCACAGAGCTGCGTTGCAGAGAGGTGTAAAAAGGGGCATGGCCTGGACCACCTCTCTGCAACGCAACGCAGTGACGCTTACTGGAAGCACCTGGTGTTCCAGTTGGCTCCCAGGGGCCCTCAGGATTGAAGGGGAATTAATTCCCCAACTTAAAACGCGGCACAGGGCGTGTTTGCACACGTCGCCTCAGGCCCTGTCCCCTCCCTTCACCACTGTGTAAACACACCGGGCCCGATTCACAGAACTAACTTAAGACAAAATTCTAAACTTACTACCATTTTCGTATTCACAGAAGGCACTTACTCATTTTGGTATTCACAGAAGACACTTACTCACTTCGGTATTCACAGAGGTTAGGAGTCCTAGCTTTAGGACTCCTAAATGCCTTCTGTGAATACCGAAAGTCTTAAAATTTGGATTTTTCTCAGTTTAGGAGTCCTAAAGTTAGGACTCCTAACTTTACTACTACTAAACTGAGAAGAATCCTAATTTTAAGGCTTTCGGTATTCACAGAAGGCATTTAGGAGTCCTAAAGTTAGGAGTCCTAATGTTACTACTACTAAATTGAGAAAAATCCTAATTTTAAGACTTTCGGTATTCACAGAAGGCATTTAGGAGTCCTAAAGTTAGGAGTCCTAACTATACTACTACTAAACTGAGAAAAATCCTTATTTTAAGGCTTTCGGTATTCACAGAAGGCATTTAGGAGTACTAAAGTTAGGAGTCCTAACTATACTACTACTAAACAGAGAAAAATCCTAATTTTAAGACTTTCGGTATTCACAGAAGGCATTTAGGAGCCCTAAAGTTAGGACTCCTAACTTTTGTGAATACCAAAATGAGTAAGTGCCTTCTGTGAATACCAAAATGAGTAAGTGCCTTCTGTGAATACCAAAATCGGAGTAAGTTTAGGATTTAGTCTTAAGTTAGTTCTGTGAATCGGGCCCACCCTGCGGCCCTTTTAAGTTGGGAGATTAAGTCCCCTTGAATCCTGAGGGTCCCTGGGGTCCAACTAGCCCACTAGGTACCTCCAGTAAGCGCCACAGAGCTGCGTTGCACAGAGGTGTAAAAAGGGGCGTGGCCTGGACCACCTCTCTGCAAAGCAGGCCTGTGGCACTTACTGGAGATACCTGGTGGCCTAGTTGTCCCCCAGGGGCCCTCAGGATTAAAGGGGACTTTATTCCCCAATTTAAAATGCGCCACAGGGCGTGTTTGCACACATGTCACCTCAGGCACTGCCCCCTCCCTTCACCACTGTGCAAAGCCTCCCCGTGGCACGTTTTAAGTTGGGGTATTAAGTCCCCTTGAATCCTGAAAGTCCCTGGGTCTAAGTAGCCCACCATGTACCTCCAGTAAGCACCACAGAGCTGCGTTGCAGAGAGGTGTAAAAAGGGGCATGGCCTGGGCCACCTCTCTGCAACGCAGTGCAGTGGCATTTACTGGAGGTAAGTGGTGGGCTAGTTGGCCCCCAGGGACCCTCAGGATTGAAGAGGAATTAAAACTTAAAACGCGCCACAGGGAGTGTTTGGACACATGTCACCTCAGGCCACGCCCCCTCCCATCACCACTTTGAAAACGCACCCCGTGGCACGTTTTGAGTTGGGGAATAAAGTCCCCTTGAATCCTGAGGATCCCTGGGGACCAACTATCCCACGAGGTACCTCCAGTAAGCGCCACAGAGCAGCGTTGCAGAGAGGTGTAAAAATGGGCGTGGCCTCTGAACACCTCTCTGCAACGCAGCTCCCTGGCACACACTGGAGGTACCTGGTGGACTAGTTGGCCCCCAGGGACCCTCAGTATTCAAGGGGAATTAATTCCCCAATATACAACTCGCCGGGGGGCTTGTTTGCACAGTAGTGAAGGAAGGGGGCAGGGCCTGAGGTGACATGTGTGCAAACACGCCCTGCGGCGCGTTTTAAATTGGGGAATTAATTCCTCTTCAATCCAGAGGGTCCCTGGGGGCCAACAACCCCACCAGGTACCTCCTGTATACGCCAGGGAGCTGCATTGCAGAGAGGTGGCTCCCGCCGGCTCCCCGCCTCCTTTGGGAGCCTGCATTGCTTTTCCACACGGGGAGCTGCTAAGATGCAGCTCCCAGTGTGGAAAAGCAATGTGGTTTGATTTTGAAAGCGAGGGCAGGTTTCCTGCTCTCACTTTCAAAACCCAAACCAGAGTTTGCAAACAGCAGTGTCCCGGGGGTGGGCACCCCGGGACACTGCAGTAGCCGGCCCTGGGGGATGGCGGTCCCCAGGGCCATCAGTGGCTCCGGGAGGGGGGCAGCACATCCCCCTCCCAACATTAGCAAAGCCCCGGGGAGGTGGTGGTCCCCGGGGCTCGGTGGTCCGTAACGGACCCGCAAATTTGCATAGTTAGTGCCCTGGGGAGGTGGATGTCCCCGGGGCGTGTGGGGGGTCTCGAGCCACCCCACACAGGTATTTCTTTTTTTTTAAAACAATCCCCGTGGGGTGGTGATCCCCTGGGCTGCGGGGGGGCCATGTGCCCCCTGCAAATATGATAAAAGGATTGAAATTTGGACGTGCACAAGCCAGATGGATGTAAGGTTAGAATGGTTGTCATGTGCCTCGGAGGTATCACTGTCTGAACCAGGGAGTGTTGTTACCTAGATTCATTCAAGCGTTATCTGCCATTAGATAACGCCCCTCTGGGCGCTACGAAGGTGAATCGCTTTATCGAAATTTAATGTTGTTAGTATGGTTCAATCAGAGAGATAAGTCAAGACTTGTGTCGAAAATTGCAGGTATACTTAATTCCTTTCATAAAGATAATTCAATTCATGTAGACAATGAGGAACAACATCCTGATGCGATTGAAAATCTTTTATATATGATCCCAATGCATTTCGGGCTCACTGGGGGCCCTTCATCAGGGGAATCCAAACAATAAACAATAGGATAAACTCTTGTCATACGAGGAACCATGTCAATGGAAACATTATGTTCATGTAGCAAGTAGTTAGTGAAATGTTGCCCATAGTAAAGAAAAAAGGAAAAAAGTATTATTCGGCTACAGTCAAGCACCTCTAAAGTTGCATGCGTGGTATGCTCTACGAAAGTGGTGAGACGAAAAAAAGGCCTGGTTCGGTGTATGACGCTGCCCTAAGTCTCCCATCTAATAGCTGGGGATTATTAGTAATGAAACGCTTAAAATATTCAGTCGCGGTGTGTCAGAAGTCTTACGAAACGCAAGTGCAGTTAAAAGAATGACGGGTGTGTTAAAACAATATAACAGATATGTAAAAAAATACAGGTGTATTAAAAAAGGAAGATACACGGGTGAGTTGCCAAAGGCTAACATGAACGCCGAGCTGCGGACATGTGTAGCTGGAGTGATCTACGAATCGGGGGAGAATAACCGCTAAGCGGTCGGTGCACGCAAAGTTAATAAAACAATGTGTTTATTGTTTAGAATCCCCTGATGAAGGGCCCCCAGTGAGCCCGAAATGCATTGGGATCATATATAAAAGATTTTCAATCGCATCAGGATGTTGTTCCTCATCGTCTACATGAATTGAATTATCTTTATAAAAGGAATAAAGTATACCTGCAATTTTCGAAACAAGACTTGACTTATCTCTCTGATTGAACCATACTAACAAAATTTAATTTCGCTAACGTGATTCACCTTCGTAGCGCCAGAGGGACGTTATCTAATGGCAGATAACGCTTGAATGAACTCCCTGCAAATATGTAAAGAAAGCCCTGGGGGGTGGCGGTCCTCGGGGCTTGGGGGGCCTTGGAGACCCCACCTATTTAAAATAAAAGCCGCAGGGGTGGCGGTTCCCGGGGCTGCGGGGGGCTGTGTGCCCCCCTGCAAATTTTTATAGAAAGCCCCGGGGTGGTGGTGCCCGGGACTGCGGGGGTCCCCCTGGGCCCCTGCAAACATATTGGTTGGGTGCATGAAGGGAGTTGGAGGGGTTGAGGGGGTCCTGTGGCTCCCACTGGAGCCTCCACTGGTGTGTGCTGTGGGTGGCCTGGATAGGCCCCGAAGCACCTGTCTAAGGGGTCTCCGGGTCATAAAGATTTGGGGAGGGGAGGCCGTGCACCTCCCCTAAAAAAAAAGCCCCGGATAAAAGTCTCTGGTGACCCTGTAGTCTCAAGGAGGGGGTCCATGCGCCCTCTCCCCATAAAATGAGAAAACGTCTCAGGGGATGGGTCCCCAGGGCCATAAAGGCTCAGAGACAAAATAAAGGACATACAAGATATCATCCCGACCGGAACGTTAGGCACAAAGACCATGTCAGGTTGCAGGGGGCGCACGCCCCACTCCCCATAAAATTCTAATTAACTGCCAGCTCTGAATAAGTAGACTTCATCTCCTTCCACAAGTGCCACACACTCTTACATGCTGCAATGCAGTTTTAAGGCATGGGCAAAATGGGCAATTGCCCATTGACCCGAGCTTCCAAGGGGCCCTTTATGAAAGTGAACTTTCTCTGTAGATCACTTCTTTGTATTTCTCTATCTCCACAACATTGTTATGAAACATAGGGTTGAATTAATAGAAAATGAGTAATACAATCCAAAGTTGTTGCAAACAGAGGGCCCAACAATAATCCTGGCCCAGGGCACCCAAAATCCTAAAGATGACACTGACAGAGAACAGAACTTGTGTGCATCCTGCTGCCCATCAACAACACAACCACTCACATTAAACCCCAAAACCAGCAATCATCTGATCATCTATCTTGCATCCTTTAAATATCTGCATGGCTTGTGCTTGGCTATGGAATTGCGCAGACTTTTTATGGGACCTCAGCCAGTCCTAACATTGTAATTCAGCATCACTGAGCATGTTCAGTCTTTTCTCATGATTGTGATGGTTAATGATATATTGCATCAAACAGCGAGTTTATTTACTAAAACATAAAGGTAGATGGTAGTGTAACATGAGCGATGTTGTTGAGGCAGCCTGGTGAAACAATTCAAGTAAATTTAAGGTACGGTTAACTTTACATTGGATATTTTCATTTATCATCTTGAAACTCTAAAAGGGCCACAGTGTGCAACAAAATAATAGTAATATTAAACATAGGGCCTCATGCAGATGGGCTCAGATAAGCAAGTAACTGATGCATTTACATTCACAAGATCAGACTGTCATCATGTACTTAGACAAAAGTCCATCCGTCCTGATGCTAACAGATTTGTTTTGGCGCATGGATTAACAGGGCATGGATTCACTTGTCATTTCTACCCTGCTTTGCATATTTCGCAATCCCTGATTCACTTGGTTTGTCCTGTCGTCAAGCAGATAGATTTAATTGGCCATGCCTGTGCTGCTGCACATGCTTTACCACAGCCTCACTTGCCATGCACAAGACTTCCCGTGGCATCTCTTCTTTAAACCAAAATCTTTGTGTGTTCCAGCATAAATGTTTTGTTATATTGACGAGGCTGTCCAGAAGACCTTCAAAGTTTGATTTTCAACTAGAGGTATGAGTGGTATTTCTTACCGGGTTTCATCATTTTGTGATGCACTTTTAAATACCTAAAATTCAGGAGCTTTCCAGGAAAAACTGAAGTATTTCCCCTTCACCTAGCCGATACAGGTTTGCTCTACTGAGCCACAGTCGGTATTAGGTCTGCCTGTTGAGTGCCTATGGACTGACTGCTTCACAGGGTGTTCTATACAAATGTGAAAGACTCACTTAATAGTCTATCATGCATTTATATACAAATGCTACGGCACGTTACATACCCATGATTACTCATGTATCACATATTCGGTTTGCCCATCATGTACGTGAGTTCCATTTTCTAGTCTAACTTTCTGCACAATCAGAAGGCTTTTAATGGCTATGGAAGCCTCAGGCACTAAGGTTTGCATGGCTTATGCTTTCCATTGTGTACACCAGGCACAAGGTAAGAGGAGAGCACCTTCAGCTTTCACGGTGTGGAAGACTGTTTTGCAAACCCTTCTTTAGAAATGGCACCGCAGAGAATCGCACTACAGGATGGGTCAAATAACAAGAGAAGGGATCCTCTTGAAATGGTGATTGTCCAGAAACCCAAATGTTGTTGGCTTCACTGCTTCCTGCTGGTCTCTTACTTTGGTGGTTCGTCTCTCCTGCACACAAGGCATTCCAAACAGGGGAGTTGCAGTTGGTTTTACCACCTACCTCTGAATTAGGCTCTAAGGCTAGATGTAATATTCCAAACAATGGTTCATGAGCCAAAACTTAAAAATAAAGTTTATTATTTTAAAATTTAGGAAAGAATCTAAAGAAAGAAAAGGAACAAAAGCTTTCTATATTACACATTTCCATGTACCAATAATTGTATCAACAAACTGATATTTAATAACAAAAACACATATTACACACATTAATAGTGGCGCTCACACAGTTACACAGACAGTGTTATAATTATAAACAGTGACAAGTGTAAACTAGTGAGTACTGGCTGAGGAAAGATACAAACAACAGGTTTCAAAATAAAACAAAAATACACAATACAACAATTGTGTCCTCTTTCATTTAGGCCGCGTTACTGGCATCGACGACGTTTCAACCGAGGGGTACTTTAAGGGTCATCATCAGGACAAAAACATCGTATCTCAGATTTCAGATTTCAAATAAATCTCAATGAACTCAAGCAATAATTTGACATGAGTTGTGCATCAGGCACTTCAACTTTGAGATAGAATCTGTTGGTATATCTGAAACGAATTTTCACAAAGATATCCTCAGTATCCAACTGTTGAAGGTCCCATACGGCAAGTAAATTCAAGAGATCAAGGTCGGTACCAGCATTTATGCTGTTTTAACAGAAAAGTTTTGAGTGCGCCTCGACCCAACAGCATACCGGCTCAGAAGAAAATCACGCCCTTGAATTTACATGCCGTATGGGACCTTCAACATTTGGATACTGACTTGGATTTGACAGCCATTTTCAGTATATATCCTCACAAACTTGAAATTGAGGATATCTTTGTGAAATTGAGGATATCTTTGTGAAAAATATGTATTTTTTGTTTAACTAATATTAAATATCAGTTTTATGATACAATTATTGGTACATGGGTAATGTGGAATATAGCTAGCTTTTTTTCCTTTTCTTTCTGTAGGATCTTTTCTAAATTTTAAAATAACAAACTTTATTTTTAAGTGTGGCTCATGAACCATTGTTTGGATTATAGCGTCTATTACCCCAGGTTCTTGTTCTAGGGTTGCCCTATGTTGTTTGAAAATTCTAAGACTAGTTATAGGCAATCCAAGGACACGTTGATTATGTTTAGGCAAAGTATAGGGGTAAAGAGAGGTAATGCTCTGGGTGGAGGGGTGAAAGAAAAATAATCATGTGTAAATGTGGAATATGAGATGTTGGAGACAGAGGTAGAAATGGTACCACATGAAATGGATAAAGAAAGCACCATGCAATGGCTGGACAAGTCTAAAGGTTTGGTATATAATAACATTGTTTTCAAAGTCTATTTAAAAACATATTTAGAGTGAAGTGTACTTGCTTTGAGTAAGCCCATGACTTCATTAAAATAAATCTCTTTAAAATAAACTAAAAAGAACACACAGCAGGAACACCCTCTACATTTATAGTTGTAACTTGCAAACTCGCCTATCATTGATGATTAATAGGTGGCCACTTATACGGTTTGCATTCATTATGGAGATGTGAATGTACGCGTTCTGTAGGTTTTTAGATGCAAAGTACGCTTATTAGTCAATACTTAGAACAATTACAATGTCTTTTAACAGAAGTGTTAGGTTGTCGTTAGTATGATGAAAAATAAAACATTTTTAATAGAAGTCTGATGTCTGCAAGAAACTTAAAATCTGGCTTTTAGAGTTACTCACTGGATCACCACACTTACTTGCCTGGATACCCTCACAGGTGTGAAATCTGCAATTTACAAATCAGAATTCATTCATTCATTCAGTGTTGAGTGTATTTTGATTGATGACTGTAAAACAGGGGGTCCCCCCCTCTCTCTATATATTAACAAGACAGTCTTCTTTAATGACAGAGTGGCTTCTGCGAGTGGAAACGAGGCACCCATTGAACCAAATTGTTGAACAGAAAAACGCTGAAGCCAGATTCCAGGAATAACCGTGCAATTTATTCCAAAATAAATGTGGCAGCACACAAATATCCTGACGCGTTGAGCTTGCTTTAAAGCCTTGTTACAAAGTGTCTTGTGCTTTTAAAGGCATAATGGCCATGTGACTTCAAGTACCAGAATGCAATTCCACAAATTGTACCATGCTAGTTCCGACTGCAGTATAATATCAAGTACTGACATTAGTGGCATTACATTGCTGCAGCTGAAATGCAACCCCGTAAATAAACCATGCACTTGTAATATTAATTCAAATTGACCATTTTCCTTGCAAAGTCATTCATTTTGTCAATCTTACAGTGCTGTCCGTAGCATCTTCCAAATCACAAAGGTCTGGAATCCACAAGAGGGAATACGATACCCCTCTCAACTCCCTTGCTCAAGCCCCAGGTATCGGCAGTATTAGGATAAGTCTTCTTATGTGCAGGTGAGCAGGTCATGCTCCCCAAATAACACCAAACAAGACAGGCTTCGCTAATGAGAGTGCCTGACCCTACAGGGCGGCTTCTGTGAGCAAAAACAAAGGATCTTGTGCACCAACATGTTGAACAGAAAAACGCTTCCCACCCTGGAAGACAGATCCTGCGTTGAGGAGGTGTAAACACCTTCACCCAGAGCAGGTTTGTTCCTGGCCTCTGAGAGTGAGGGTTCTCAACTCAGGAGGTCAGAAACTTGTCCAGGGTGGCTGGCTGGTCGAGGCCAATCCGTCAACACACTAGTGGTCAGTAGGCGTTCAGGGGGCACCACACAGATGTGTATTTATATATACATACACACTCATTACGTAGTAGTTAGAATATTTGCTTGCTGATAACCTTCCCTCCATTTGACGAATCCCACCCAAACTTTGCAGACCTATTCATTTTTTAGGTCTCGCACCTAGCGATGCAGTGAGTAGCACTGCTCGCGCAGCGAGAGTCCTTTTGTCCGGGGTTCCGAAACGGACCCTGGAATTGTACACGCTTGTGCGCGTGTTTTTAGTTTTGGCTTCCGTTATTGGGCTTTGAGTGCGTGTTTTTTTTAAACAGGGCACGCAATAGGCCAAAGGCGGGTGCATTGCTCCGCCCATGGCCTATTGGTGTCTGTTACGCGCACCAAAGCCCATGTTGTTTCAATTATCGTGCCCAGACATGGACGCGATAATTGAAAACATATGGCTCGCTGTGACGTGCGCACGCGCATCACTAGTAGGCGTGTATTTTTTTATTACAATAGCATTCATAGCCGCTTGTTTCTTTTAGCTTTGATGCCTATTCCCCCCTCCCACCCGCTCCTCAGCAACGTACTTGTTTTTTTAGCACGCAATATCGCGCTATGTAAATAGGGCCGATTTTCGGCAGTTATGTTATTGTTTCTGTTCCAAATGCATGTTTTCAATGGTGAGAGGTGGTCATTGGCAAAGCGATGAACATCGGAAAATTCTAACATATGACGGGATATTCCCTAGCAGTTTCCTCAACCATTGTTTGCTCCGAAATGTAGTGCCAAAATGTCTGGGGTGTGCAAATTAGGTGTGAAAAATTCCCTTGCTCTACAATAGTTTGCAGAGTGCAGAGAAGAGATTTGTTTCCACTGGGGAAAACACTTGAGTTGCAGCTAAACCTTCACCCTAAAGTAGAGACTTTTTCGCATGCTGAAATCTTTGACTTTCACAGATTTACGTGCAAAGACCGTTTGATTTTTACTATTGTTGTAGAAAACGCTCACCCGTAACGTATCACTGTCATCTAGTTTTATTATGAAATTGCTGCCCATGATGGATCAATATCTCTACAAGTGATCACCAGTCCTTGCAAACAGCTGCAAAGTTTGGCAGCAGATGCTCAGGACCACACATGGTTTTCTGGTGCCACTTGCTACACTGTTCCAAGACACTGGTCCCGCAACCGGTATGTTGAAAGAGGTTTGCAGGTGTTTTGATACTTTGAGAGAAAACTAGTGTGCTTTTATTCGGCATATTTTCACAGTAATGGACTTTCGCAGCATTGCCTGGGTAGTTTTTTGTGCAACACATTGGTTGAAAGGAATGTGTCAGTCATATATACAAAGGGAGGAACACTGCCCGGATTGTGGCTTTGGTTCTGAAAGAATAATACATCTTAAGAATCATTCCGTCTGGGGAAAAGGCACAAGGCCACAACAGTACCACTTCAGTTTCCCGCACATATGAAGTTTCCAAAAGTGTTAATGTAGGACTCTCGCCTAATGTTCTGTGCTTCCCGCCTCCTACAAAATAGTCATTTTCTCAGTGGCGTAGCAAGGGGGGGGCGGTCCGCCCCGGGCTGCATCACTCTTACCACCCACCCCCCCTCTTCCATGAATTTGGCTGGCGGCAAAGTGGCTAGGTACGCCACTTCATTCTCCAAGATCATTTCCTTGTAATATAAAAAATATATTTACCATGTTGAAAATATCTCAGTAGATTGTTACGGCCATCCTATCCGAATTTCATTTTGTTTGGCCATACTGACCTCTAAAAAAAAAAAAACAATCTCTAATGCTCAACAAAAGTTATCTTCATCCCGATTTGAAGCCGTTGTCCTTTTAACTATTCTACGTGCTGCCTAAACAGAACCTATTGTGTGTACTCCCTGTTCCAAACATTATTCTTCTCACGTTTACTAAAGCATAGCATGGTTACATCAACAAGGAGCTCTCTCTAGGGATCCGTATATTTTGATTTTATTTGTTTTATTCAAAACGGCACAGTTGGCACTGCTTCGAACTAAAACTTTCTTGCTGCTTGCTAAAAGACTGTTCTGCGCCGTTGTGAAAGATATAAAGGGATTAATGTGGTTTGCGCATTTTCGAGTGTACTTTAGGAGACCATCCAGCGTTCTTTGTTTTTTCTGAAGCTTTAGAGAGCGCTCATTTGTGACCTTTAGGGACACTTTCTGGTGCTAAACTGCTGCAGAAGAGGTACGGGTTGTGGTTGAGTGACCGTGTTTTCCATTATTTTTAATCTTGCCCTCAAAGGGTAGGGCATTGATCGCAGTGTGTGCACGCTTTGTCGGGCCTAATAACTAGGAGTGTTTAGGAACATGCTGGGCTGCCAGCTTGAAGTGCTATAACGAAATAAGCCATTTTCTAACTGTGTGAAACTCCTCCCAGGCATGTGCTGGTCCATGTTTCTTTGTTCCATCCCAGTCAGCTCACTGCAGCTTTCCATGGCAGGCGAGAGGGGTGCCGGGGTTGGGTGCCAACTGTGCCCACCAGTAATCACTTGCATGCTCAATCTTAGCTCTGCATTGAAAGCACACGTTCTGCAGACAGGTGTGTGAAGCAAACTTTTCACAAGGTTGCCCTGAATAATTACATATTTCTTTAATTGGTAAGTTATTGGTGTGATATTCACAACAATCTTTTAAATGTTTCACACTTTTGGCTTCTATAAACTGTTACCTTCCTGTTCCTCCTCACGCTATGCACTGGTCCACCTCTAACCTCCCCCCTCTAGGTGCTCTCACACTCGTCCCTCTCTCTCGTACCATCTCTTACACCTTCTCTCGCTCTGTCACACACACTTTCCACCTCTCTCATGTGGTTCACTTCAGGTCTTCGAGCACAGTTTCTTTCCTGTGCCTTTCCAAGGTTGCTCTCCTTCAAACCCGCCCTCTCCTCTTCTTGTGGCGTCTGCTGCATACCCAGGCGCCCCCTCTTTAAGTCTGTGGCCTGCTCTCCACTTCTTTATCTTGTTCTCACACACTCTTTCTGCTCCTCTATCTGCAGTTCATTCACCACTTCATGCACAAACTACCTATCCCTCTCTGTCTTCCTTTCTAACTATTCTGTGCAGATCCCTCCCCTATCTATTCACCATGCCACATAATTCCACTACACAAATACACTACTCACAACACAATTCCACCAAATTTAATTCCGCAACTAACCATTCCAATCCAACACACATAATTCCACTCCAAACCACATACATCTACTCCATTCCAAACCAAAACACATGAGTATAAGACATTGTCATTTACAATGCCAATAGTTCAAACTCTCACAAATGCGAGACCAATTGCATTGCAAATGCTTGTCTTCATTGGCCGGTGTTTCAAAGTTTAATGGTTATTAGTAGGGGTGGGCGGAATTTGCGAAATCCACTTTCGCAAATTATCGCGAAAATGTTTAAAATTATCGCAAACAAGCGGAAATATTGCGAAGATGCGGAAGTTTTTTTCCCGCATGTTCGCGAGATTTTCTGCATGGTTGCGGGTCGCCAACTTACCCATCTGGTTGCTCGCGGGCGCGGCCATCTTGTTTTGAGTTGTCTCGCGGTGCATGATCGCGAGAAGAAAGACGTGATCGCGCGACGCATGACGTCACTGCGGGCGCGAACTGTCGCGAGACAGCGCAAATGGCTAAAAACAATACAACATCTCATGGAGAACGTGACCGGATCAAGAAAACTTGTCGGCGAACGCAGGGATTCAGGTAAGGCGATCGCGCGCGCGCGAGAATGTATTATATTACAGCGCGAGCAAGAAACAAATTATCGCCAAGCTGCGGAAAGCGGAAATTTTGACATTTTCGCGCTCTACGCGGAACGCGCAAATGTCAAATTATCGCAATTTCCGCGAATGGAATGAAATTTTATCCCAGGCCTAGTTATTAGTTAAGGGGTGCAAAGAAAAAAGGGGGTCCCGAAGCCCAATACAAATTTTTCCACTAGTGCTTTTTCCAATAGACTTTTACTCGGATGTAGACGTAAAATGGCGGTACGGATTTAAATTACATTTGGTAGGAATATAGATTATAGGGTATAAATGATCATTTTTCTTATTTGATCTGAATTAGTTGTGTACTTTTAAAGTTATAAAGCAGAAAAACATAGGGTGTAGGGTAACGGCCAGAGCCTCTGACTTTGGAGCTGGGGATCCAGGTTTGAGTGTTGGCGGCAGCTCAACATCCTGTGATTCTGCGATCACTTAATCTCCCCACACCTAGGAACAGTGCCTAGAGACCCTCTCAGGTGATGAGCCAAGTTTTTTATTTATTTAGTGATATATATAGGGCCACTGTATTCTGCAGACATTTCACAGGATGCTGGAGTACATGTCAATGGAAAGACACAATATTAATAACTAATGAAAGCCCTTACAACATTAAAGGCCAGCAATATTGTTTTGAGCACAATTTGTGTGTGTGAGTTCTGTGTTTTAAACTACAATGTACATTAGTAGTATTTTTTCGAAAGCCTAGGAAGACATAAGGGACTTTAGCAAACAGCACAGAGTTAAGAAAAATACTTTTTTTGCAATGTATATATATTTTTTTAAATCTTCATAATGTACCATAGTACCACCTTGCTTTAAAAATGCTTAGTAAAATTTTCCTACTGCACTCTATGCCATTATACTGTGTGCCACTGCACTCTGCATCACTCTCCTCTGCACTACTGTACTCTACTCCACTGCACCCTTTGCCACTGCAACCTAAGCCACTTCACTCTATGCACCTACATTCTAAGCCACTGATCTCATGCCATTGCACTGTACACCGCTCTGCTCTATTCTGCACAACTCTACACCACTGCACTCTGTGCCACTCCACTCTATTCTGCACCACTCTACTCTGTCACTGCACTCTATGCCACTGGACTATACTCTGCATCACATTACTCTATGCCCCTGTGCTCTATATTACTGTACTGTTTTCTGAACCACACTATGCAATGCCAGTGCACTCTATGCCACTCTACTGTATGCCACTCTACTCTAAACCACTGTACGGTATGCCACTGCACTCTGCCTCATTGTACTGTGCACCACTCTACGCCACTGCACTCTACACTACTCTACTCTGCACCACTGTGCGCTACTGCACTCTATGCTACTCTACTATAAACGGAAACACTGCACTCTATGCCACTGCTCTCTATGCCACTGTATACTACTGTGCACCACTCTACTATATACCAGTGCACTTTATGCTACTGCACTGTATGCCTCTGCACTCTACTCTACACCGCTCTAAACCACTGCATTCTGCTCCACTCTACTCTACTGTACACCACTCCACTATAAACCATTCCACTATTTGCTACTGTACTCTACTCTGCACCACTCTACTCTATGCCACTGCACTGTACACCTCTGAACTCTCTGACACCTTAGTCTATTCTGCAACACTGCACTCTACACTTCTCTACTGTGTGCCACTGCACTATACACTTCTCTACTGTGTGCCACTGCACTGTACACTACTCTACAGTATGCCACTGCACTCTATGCAACTGTACAGTGCGCCACTGCATTCTATGCTGCTCTACTCATCATCCCTCTACTCTTCCCCACTCAACTGTACCCTACCGCACTCTACCCTGCATCACTCTATGTCATTGCACTCTACACTATTCTAATCTATTGTGCACCACTCTATGCACTACTCTACTAAATGCATTGCACTCTATGCCACTGTACACTACTCTGCACCACTCTGCTCCACTTCACTCTACACTACTAAATTGTATGCCACTGCACACTACTCTGCATCACTCTAAGCCACTTCACTCTACTCTAATGCATTCTACTGTGCACCACTTTACTGTATACCACTGCACAGTATGCCACTGGACTCTACTTGGCACCACTCATCCGTGTCTCTGCACTCCAGACCACTGTACTCTAGTTTGCACCACTCTTCTCTAAACCGCTGCACTCTCCGTCGCTCTACTCTACTCCACTCTACAGCTCTAAGCCAATGCACTGTATGCTACTTTACCATATGCCACTTAACTCTATGCCACACTAATCTATGCTATTGTACTGTACACCGCTCCACTCTCTGCCACTCTACTCTATGGCACTATACTCTATGATACTCCAGGCCACCACACTCTACTCCACTTTATGCCATGGTACTCCACTCTACTGTACTCCAGTCTCCGTCTGCACCACTCTACTCTAGTCTGCACCACTCTGCTCTCGACGCCACTCTACTCTTTGCCACTCTACTCTACGCTATTACAAACCACTGTATTCCATTCCACTCTGTACTCCTCTTTACACTACTCCAGTCTATGTCTACGCCACTCTACTCTAGTCTGCATCACTCTACTCTATGCCACTCTACTCTATGCCACTCCAAGCCACTCTACTCCACTCTACACCATGCTATGTCACTCCACAACACTCTATGCTACTGTATTCTACGCCACTGTACTTTACTCTGCAGCACTGCCACTCAATACTTCTGTATACTGCACTTCTCTATGCCACTGCATTGTATGCCACTGTACTCTACGCCACTGCACTGTAACCACTCTACTCTACTCTCTGCCACTGCACTTTACGCCACTCTACTCTACCTCAGTTCACTCTTTTCCACTTGACTGCACTCTATGCCACTTTATTCTACTTTGTACCACTATACTCTATGCAACTGAACAGTATGCCACTGCACTCTATACCACTGCACTCTACACCACTTTACTATGTGCCCCTGCACTCTACGCCACTGTACTACATACCAGTCTACTCTATGCCACTACACTAAACGCCACTCTACTCTATCCCACTTCAATATATCTCACTTCACTGTACCTCACATTACTCTATGTCACTGTACTCTATGCTACTCTAGTGTATGCCACTTGTTAGAAATGGGATCTCTGGTTGGCTAAGGCTTGCGCCAAAGCCAGGCAGAGACCACCACTCTAGTCAGGGCAAGGGAGTTACACGCCAAAGATAACCCCTGCTCACCCCCTTGGTAGCTTGGCACGAGCAGTCAGGCTTATCCCGGAGGCAATGTGTAAAGCGTTTGCGCAACACACACACTCAGCAGCAATACACTAGGCACACCACAAAAGGAACTCCACACAAGGTTATATAAACAATAGACTTTGTATTGTCATAAATACATTAGAAACATAATCACATAAGATACACTGTGCCAACTGGCACTAGGCAATATTCACAGGGGACTATTTACACACGATAGGGCCAATAGGGCCGCTGTCAAAACCATCACAAATTACCACCTGTAAATGTAGCACAGATAGTAAATGTAGCGCACAACCAGTAACTACTGGTAAAGTTAGGAACTTAGCATGAGATCCTGCAATGTAAAACAGAGGATGAATAAACCACTTTGCGCATTAAACACCTTGGGCATAAAACTACATTAGGCCCTAACCTCATTAGCATCACACATTACGCAATAGGCATTTACTGTAGGCATCACAAGCATAAACACTTTAGGAAACAATGGGCCTCAAGCCAGGATGCCCCAATCGGGGGCGCAGCGCACTGACACTGGCTCCAGGCCAACTGGCCTCTCTCAGGGGCTCAAATGCCCTATGTCCACAACAGTCAGGGTGTAAGCTGTCAATGCAGCAAAGTAAAAAAATGCGCAAAAGATCAGGCCTAAACGTGGCAGCTGCCCACTAATGGCTGGGCAGCTGTGGACACAACTTGGAGGCACTGGCACCACGGTGCGCACTTGTGTTGGGGGGCGTGGAGTGCAACTCACCCCTTCCTCTACAAGATAAATGGTCCCCAAACGTTGCAGCTGCCGCTAACTGGCGGATTAGTTGATGTAAAAATGCGCAATTGCACCACTAGTGCCTGGTGAGCCCCACCGGAACTCTAAAACACCACGTGCCCCCCGGTGCAGCTGCCCTCTGTCCGGCAGTGCAGCTGTAGGAGCAGAGGACAATGGGGGCGAACCAACACTACCACCAATCATGCACCCGACCTGCCCCCACTCACTGGGGCCTCTGTAGACTCCTCTGGTCCTTCATGGGCTGGGGGGACAAGGCACCGTCTTCTTCTGGCGGACCCAAGGGGCTCCCACTAGCACACGGGGGCCCCCGCTCTCCTGCAGGTACTGTCGGCCGGGCTATTGCATCACTCCGCCTCTCCTTCTCTTCACCGGCCCCTTCCTGGGTCCCGAAACTTCAGAGCACGTGGGGCTTCCCCTGCACCACGGGAGGCCCCGCCTGGAATGCTGCTCCGGTTTTACTCTTTGCCGTGTGGGGCTCTCCCTCTCCTCACTGGAGCCCCGCCCACAGTCAGGCAGATTCCGGGCCATGGCAGTGACTCTCTGGTGACACCTTTGTGCGTGCTGGGGCAATACGGGGTAGGCTCCCATCCCAAATACACAATAATAAAGTATAAGTACACGGGGTGGGCTCCAGTGGTTTAAGTGGTGAAAATGCGGGGTGGGTACCCGCGAATTAGCTCAAATGCGGGGGAATCCCCTTTTAAAGTGCTCGCAGCTCCGTGCTGCAGTTAAAAATAGAAACGCTGCTCCTCAAAGTCTGCATAAAAGCGCTCCCAGGCACTAGGTGTCCACAAATTCCTTTGAAAGGCGGAATTAGAGGATCTTTGGTGCTGGGGAGACCCCAGCAAAGTGCAGCCAGGCAGGAAGCAGCAGCTGGGTCCCTCGGCGGTTCCTCCTGGCAGAGTGTCCCCTCATACCACTTTTCCCCTTTGTGTCACAGCACAGGGTTTAGGGATACCAGTTAGAACTGGTATAGGGGAGCTTTGGAGCACTTTGTTTTACTCAGCTCCTCTCTCCTTTGTTAGGTGGGGGCTCAGGGATCAGACGCACCACAGGGGGCGGAGCCAGCATTGTGGAGGCAAGGCATAACCCTATTCAGGTCCCAGGTGCAACTCCTCCCTGCCATCTACATGCAGATCGCCCCATTCACCAATGGTCAGACTCATTCTGGCTCCTGGAATTTCCCACACCATCCAGCACCTGTCGATCACAAGCCAGACATGCACTCCACATCAGGCAGGCAGACACACATATCCCCCATGCATTCCTATGGGATGGCAGGCTAATCTCACCACGCGCACTCAGAGAGCGCACACACTTTACACTGGACCATCAATAACAGGTCACAAGAAAGGCAAAAAGTTTAGGGGTGAACCTGCCAAGAGGGCCAAGTCCAACACCACTCTATTCTATGCCACTCTACTTTATGTAGCTCAAAGCCACTCTACTCCTGTACCCTCTACGCCACTCTGAGACAGTCCTATCTACTTATGTGCGGAGACTCCACAGTTGTAAAATACTACTAGTAAAACACCTTTTTGAATAGCAAACAAGCTTAACCTTACACAAAAGTGTACATTTACATTTGTGAATCAGGCCCATATATATATATATTTTTAGAATTTTCCACAAATGCCTGTGCGATTATGTGCATAAGGGGATTAGATGAACCAATGTTGTTGGTTTTAACTAAGGTAGGGCAATAGAAGAGTAAACAGAAAATATTTATTGGGGCATTGCATGTATGTTTGGTGTTGGTCAGCCATGGCTTGCTTCAAATGACATACTTGCATGGCTTAACTCATGAGACAAAGCGGTTCCTTCCAAAAGCATTTTTAATATGAGAAGTAGTTTTACAAGAGTATTACTTTGTGTGCACTTACATGCCTTTGCGAATCAGCCCTGAAACGTCCAACTCCCTATGAGCAAAAGTGCAAAGAGGTCCTAGTCCTTTCTATTTGTACTAACCATATATGAATAGTACTTTAATGATAGGGCCATAACACAAGCCCCTGCAGCCCCAGGGGGCTCTCAATCATTCAAGGGGTGGCCTCATTCAGCCCAATACAAATGCACATCTGTGAGATATGGAAGACTCAGAGGCTCCTCCTAATATTTTGGATGGGGGCGCAATCATTTAGCATTATGCAACTGCATAATATTCACATTTTAGATGTTTTGGGGGCCAATTTACAAAGACATTTAAGAGCAAATTAAATAGTACCAGAGGAGTAGAACTTCGATAGTAAATCGCCCCAAGATGTGCCCATGAATACCGTGTCTGTAACCTTGCTGCACTTCTGACACTTGCAATGAGATCAGAACTTTGTAAGCTGCTCTAAAAGCTGTGCTGTAGCTTTATTTACTAAAGTTAATCAATAGATAGAGGTATTATTAAAGCCATATCTCTTGTCACCGGAGTTTTTTCTTATATCTAGAGCTTGCGAAGTGATCATATCGCAGTTCATTTAATACCCTGAAGCAAAATCATAGATTTCGCTTGGCAAAGGCGCACGGAAGTCATTGCTATCTGGTGCATTGCATAAACCTTGTTCTCTTCCACCAGTGAACAAGTCTGCAATGCGGAAACCTCCTGTATATTAATCATCATTCGCATCATATCACGTTTTTGCCGCATAAATCTGACTGATATCATGAAGCTAATATCTTCCATATAGCATGTTGCACAAATCTGCCGTATTAATATCACAGTAAGTGTCCAATGGGTTTTTCATACTTATATCAAAAACAGCTGATTGAAAATATACCCGTATTTTGGGCTCACGCTTAATCCTAAAAGCATGTTGTCTAACTCTATTTCAAAACTACCTGTATTACAGTTCATTGACAGAACTGTCACAATGGGGCCTGGGATAGGGAGGGGGGTGGTGGGGGGGGGGGTAGCTGGGGTTATTTGTCTTTTCAGGGCTCCATGCTGCCACTCCTAAATGTATTTAAATATCACATGTTTTTGAGATACATTAGTGATATAACATGCAACTTCAGTCACCACTAGGTGATGCCATATACTGGTGAGTTAGTTGGGGTCCATAAAAGAGTCTGGAAGGCCTGCTCTTTGAGATGGATTGGACAATAAAGTTCAGTGAATTTTTCTGTGCTGTTTCCCATCATGCAAAGACCATAGTTTTGGTGAAAAAGTACCTTAACCACAAAAAGAAATCTCAGAAAAAGATTGATGGGGATTGAATTTGTTATAATCACGACACTGGAACATACATTATGCATCATCATTCATTATTAGCTTTAGATGCTATTGACCATACAGGTGTAGGAAGAAAAAGGTGCTGTGTTAATTTTGGAAGGCACTTTTGCAAAACACTTTCGTATGTTGAAATTACATCATGTGGGAATTCTGCATGTGAAAATAATACTCATGTAAAGTACTCTTTGAAAACTATGACTGCTGAGATGTTGTGGGACTGTACCTGACAAGTTCTGATAGTTCATTAAAAGGCAGGAATTTGCTCCAAACATAGGGATAATCCTACTAAAAATAATTTATTTTTGACCTCGACGATTGTGAATCAGGACTTTGGAGAATTGTAACACAAAAAAGCTTTCTTTACACACTTCAGTTTTAGTGTAGCAAGAGACCTGAAATAAAAAGCCTATATACACTACGTAATTTATTTAAAATAAATTAGTGTCGGAGCCCAAAGTTTTTTCCTAGGAGCTGGGGTTACGCAATGCCAAAGACGCTTGTTCTTGATTTAACCATCCATCTTCCATCATCTTGCTCTTTTTGTTTCTCCTAATCTTGCCCTTGCAGATTCTTTTTTATCTCTCCTTTCTCCTTTTGTCACTGTTTTCCTATTTTTTCTTTATCTTTCTGTCTCTCTTTTCTGCCATTCTCTCTCTTGCCCTAGGTCAAAGTCTGATGATGAGAAAGAAGTCCCAACCCCTAAGATGCAACAGCTGCATCCACCTGAACACCTAAATCACTGCTTGTATGTGCATAAAGGTAGTATTGCTCTGAATACACAATAATAAAAGCATACATTCATGCCTAGAATCTCACAGCCACTGGTAATTAATCGGGCAGCATCTGAGTCCATCGTTGTTTGCACCCATGCCACCACAGTTTAAAACCCAGCCATATGCAAATCAGTCTTGACCTTGCTCCAATAGGAACAGTTCATAATGAACTGACAGGCCAGGTCCTTCCTAAACTGGAAAGCAAACAACCCTTGTTAAGGCTCATCAATTTGGTACAGCTTGGTTCCAGTTTCACAGTGTGCAGGAGACCGACGTCTAGGCATACCCGTCTCTCTTAGGGTGTTGCAATGAAGTATATAGAAAAGTGATGAATAAAATGCTTGATGGGACCTACGAACATCGATCCAGTCTGGATTTGCTTGTGGTCCCATCTAGAGGAGGTGTTTCCTAACAGTTTAAGAAGGACTGTTCCCATGAGGAACAAGATCGGTACTGATTGCATAAGGCAAACCTTTATATGGAGTGGCGGGTGTGCAGAAAAAGAGAGACTGGAATGTGGCCCAAGCAATTGCCTGTGGCTGAAACTACCTCAAGCATTCATCCATTGACTTGCTGTTGTGGCAGTTTACATTCTAAGTGCAACAGATATGCCCAGATGTGGGTCCCATGCTCACTATGCCACAGTACTCGTTATACTTCACTAATAAGATCTAAGTAAATAAGTACTTCGAAACCAGCATAGGGTTGTGTGTGGACCCTTCTGGATGGGGCGTTGCCTGGCAGATCAGGACATACTGTTCCCATGAGGAGCATGGTCTGTATTGATTTGCATGAGGTGGCTCTTATCTAGAGTGGCCTAGCGGGCAAAAAACAATCGACTGGAATGCTGCACAAAAGATTGCCAGTGGCAGAGATTGATTCAAGCATTCCATTTATCACCTTGTGTAAGAAGTTGGCCTGGTATATGCTGACCATTAATTAAAGTGGGCACCTTGTACCCGTCCAAACAACCCTTATTGATGATCAGGTTAAAGACAACCTTTATTGAGAGCTATCCTAGTGGTAGCTAGGAAGACAGGAAACCTGTGACATGAAACGTATTGTCAAGCCTTCCCCTGCTTGAGCTTGGCTCAGCAGCAAGAGGGCAGACTTGTGTCTGTGGCTGGCAGCATCCATTTTGTGATGCCCAGGTCAAGAAAGCTGGTACCGGGTAGCCCGGTATGTCAGAAACGTCCCTCGTGGAGGGTGGAATCATACCTCCCCCGCCCATTACTGGGGGGAGGTACGATTCCAAGGTGTTTGACACCAAACACAACATGTTTCTATGCAGCCGTTTTAAAGTTAGCATTTACATCGAGGTTATAATGCACTTAAATATATATGGTTGGCTGCATCACAAACAACCCCGGAAACAAATAGGTTCCGAAGAATGCAGAGTGGCTCTGCTCATGCAGGTGCACCCTCTCACAGAAAACCCAGCACTCTGCCTTCAGGATTGATAAGGCCTGCCATAGGGGTGACTGATAGGTTTATATGTGCAGTGATATAGAATAGATATAGTGAACCTATATCTAAGTAAGGGGTGCATGCACCACCTTACACAGGGTGCTGTAGCAGACCTGTGGTGTCATTTTGAATGGTCTCTCAGGGGTGGCACAATACATGCTGCAGCCCCTGGGAGGCCTCTGGGGTACCTAGGCCCTGGGTACATGGTATACCATATACTAGGGACTTATAAGGGTACCCCAGAATCCAATCTGGAGTGTACCTAAAGTACATGCAATCAATTTAGAGGAGAAAGCAGCTAGACTGGGGTCCTGGATAGCAAGATCCCAGTCCGACTAAGTAAAAAAGAGTGTTACATCAGCAGAAAGTGGGGGTAACTATAAGAAGCAGATACTACTCTCCTACACAACTCCCCCAAATGTAAGGACATTAAACTAAACTTGACCAGTTGGGTCTTCATGTTCTAAGTGGAAATATCTGGAGAGTCCATCTGCATTTGCATGGTTGCTCCCAGGTCTATGTTCCACTGTATAGTCCATCCCCTGTAGGGAAAATGACCAACTCAAAAGTTTTTTTTTTTTTTACCCTTCATCTGTTTTAGCCATAAGAGGGGCTTATGGTATGTCTGAACAATGAAGCGAATGCCAAACAAGTATGGCCTCAGCTTCTTCAGAGCCCAAACCACAGCAAAGGCTTCCCTCTCAATAGCTGACCAACATTTCTCTCTGAGAGTCAGCCTTCTGCTAATAAAAGCTACTGGCTGATATTGACCCTCATCATTCAGTTGTGATGACACAGCCCCTACCCCAACTCAGTTTGAACAATAAATTGTTTGGATTAGTTAGGACTTTGCAGAATGGGAGTAGTGCACATGGCCTGCTTCAGGCCATCAAATGCCATTTGACAGCTAACCGTCCACTGAATTTTCTTTGGAATTTTCTTGGAAGTTAAGTCATTCAAAGAGGTCACTATGGATACATATCCTTTGACAAACCTCCTATAGTACCCAGTCTGGCCCAAGAAAGCTCTGACCGAAGTCTGGGTGGTTGGAGCAACCCAGTCTATGATGGTCTGGATTTTGCTCTGCAATGGTTGAACCTGACCTCCACCCACAGGTGGCCCAGGTAAACAACTTGACTCTGCCCTATCTGGCACTTGGTGGCCTTGATAGTGAGGCCTGCTTTCTGCAGGGCCTCCAAAACATTTCTCAGGTGGACCGGGTGATCCTCCCAGGTCGAGCGAAAGACAGCAATATCATCCAGATAAGCTGCACTGTAGGCTTCCAGGCCTGTAAGGACTTTATTCACCAACCTTTGAAAAGTGGCAGGTGCATTCTTCACACCAAAGGGCATCACCACAAATTGGTAGTGCCCACTAGGGGTTGAGAGTGCTGTTTATGGCTTTGAATCCTCAGCTAGTCTGATATGCCAGTAGCCGGCTGTCAGGTCAAATGTGCTCAGAAACTTGGCAAAAGTATCTATAAGCTCATCTGCCCTGGGTATTTGATGGGCATCAGTCCTAGTGACTGCATTGAGACCCCTGTAGTCAACACAGAACCTCATCCCTCTCTTATCATTCTGGGTGTGAGGTTTTGGTACTAAGACTACTGGACTAGCCCAAGGGCTATCTGAGGGTTCAATTACTTCCAGGTCCAACATTTTCTGGACTTCAGTCCTGATACAGTCCCTGACATGGTCAGGTTGCCTGTAAATGTTATTTTTAACAGGCAGACTGTCATCTTTGTCCACTTCATGAGTGCACCAGGTAGTCTGACTTGGAGTCAGTGAGAGCATATGTCTAATCTGATTCAGAACTCTTTTGCAATCAGCTTGCTGCTGGTCAGTGAGGCTGTCTGCCAAGGCTACCCCATAAACTGAACCATTATCAGGGTTCTGTTAGAGCAGGTCAGGGAGTGGATCACTCAGTAGCCATGAGCAAGCCCATGTCTGCCCTGTCAACATATGGTTTGAGTCTGTTAACACGGAGCACCCTGTGAGGGCTCCTAGGAGTTCCAAGGTCCACCAGGTAGGTAACCTCTTCCTTTTGTTCAATGATTGTGTAAGGGCCACTCCACTTGTCTTGGAGGGCTGCTGGGGCCACAGGCTCCAACACCCATGCTTTCTGTACTGGCTGATAAACAGTCAACACAGCCCTTTGTCATGCCAGGCCTTGGGCAATTCCTGACTAGCCTCAAGGTTTTTGAATGCCTTCTTCATGTACTCAGCCATCCTGGAGCAGAGACCAAGTACATAGTCCACAATATCCTGTTTAGGGGGTTTGAGAGGTAACTCCCCTCCCTCCTTCACTAGACATAAAGGACCCCTAACTGGATGTCCAAACAGAAGTTTGAAAGGGCTGTAACCAACCCCCTTCTGAGGAACATCTCTGTAGGCAAAGAGAAGGCAGGGCAAATGTATGTCCCATCTACGCCTGAGCTTTTCAGGGAGACCTATAATCATGCCCTTGAGGGTTTTGTTGAACCTTTCAACTAACCCATTGAATTGTGGTTGATAAGGGGTGGTACATTTGTAATTTACTCCACACTCCTTCCACATAGCAGTCAAGTAACTAGACATGAAGTTTGCATCTCTGCCTGATACTACCTCCTTAGGAAAACCCAGCCTGGAAAAGATTCCCAGAGGGCTCTAGCCACCACAGGAGCTGTGGTAGTTCTAAGGGGAATTGCCTCTGGATACCTAGTGGCATGGCCCACCACTACCAGTATAAATCTGTGCCCAGATGCAGTTTGAGGATCCATGGGACCAACAATGTCAATCCCAACCCTCTCAAAAGGAACCCCCACCACAGGTAGTGGTATCAGGGGGGACTTTGTAATACCACCTGCCTTACCACTGGCTTGACAAGTGATACAGGTGCGACAATACTCCTTGGTGTCTTCTGATAAGTGTGGCCAATGAAAGTGAGGGACAATCCTGTCCCAAGTCTTGTTTTAGCCTAGGTGACCTGCTAATGGGATGTCATGTGCCAGTGTCAATAGGAAGCCCCTAAACTTCAGAGGTATAATCAACCTCCTGGTGGCACCAGGTTTGGGGTCTGTACTGTCTGAGTATAGGAGTCCATCATCCCAGTAGATCCTATGGGACCCACTGGCACTCCCAGCACTCTCAGCATCAACTTGCTGTCTGAGGGGTTCAAGAGTGGGCCAGCTCAGCTGCTCCTGGCTCAGATCTGCCCTGGAAGGGCACCCTGTCCACAAGAACTCAACCTGATCAGGTTCAAGTTCCTCTGAGACAGTTCCTTCTTCAGGACTAAGATCATCTCCCTCAAGAGACTGATCTGTACTCTGAGGCAGGGGGAAGACACTGCTTTACCCCTACTGCTCCTTCTCTTCGAAAGGCACCTGGTCCATTTTTCCCGGATGCAGGGCCTGTTCAGTGGAAGACAGTGTTGCCTGTGACCTAGTCATATCAAAAACATCTGCAGGGATACCCAACATTTCTGCATGAGTCCTGAGTTCCACTTCAGCCATAGCTGAGGTTTCTAAATCATTGCCCAACAAGCATTCAACAGGGAGGTCTGCACTTTCCACAACCTTCTAAGGGCCAGCTATTCCTCCCCAGGTGAAATTAACAACTGCCAAGGAATGGCCTGTCCTGACATTGCTTTCATTGGTCACTTGGTACAACTCACCAAGTATGATTTGCTCAGGAGCCACGAGATCTTTGACACCATTGTGACACTTGCACCTGTGTCCCTGAATGCCAAGGCCTCTTTTCTATTGATCAAAGGCTGCTGTCTGTATTTGCCCAGATTACTGGGACTGACAAATAATGAGGCAATATCCATGCCTCCATCACAGACCAACACAGCCTGAGTTGGAATTCTGACTAGACCAGAGTCCACCTCAGATCCCAGGGTTAACCCTACTACACCCTTATTCTGTGTACCACCACATGGAGCTGAACTAGGGCGAACAGTTGCATAGGGGCAGTGGTGGCTGGAGTTGAGTCCTTGGACTTGGTACAATCACTTGTCCAATGGGTCTTCTGTTTACAGATTTGACACCATGGCTTCTTCTTGCCTTTACCCTTGTTTGATTGTGACTCCCCCACCAGATGAAGTTTTTTGGGACCCTTGAGAAGACTTCTGGTCTTTACCCTTCTCCCCACCCTTATTTGAGTTTTTAGAATTCTGCTTCTTGGAGTCACCACCTTGGTTCTGAACTTTCTGCCTCACCCTGGTTCTGACCCATTTGTCTCATAGAAGTGTTCACTTCCTGGTCTGTCCTCATATGCTGTCCCACCCAACTTGCCTGCCTCATCAGACGCTGGGGTCTTTCTGAGGTCATCTAACAGCAAAGCATCTATGAGGCATTGAGTGCTTGCACGTCTCCCTGTCTTCAGTTTCCTAGATGTGCACATATTTCTCAGTTCTTGGAATGAGAAACTATCATACCTAGTTGGCAGAGGCCCACTGGCTTCTGGCCTAGAAGACATGCTAGAGTGTTATGGTGTAGGCACCTATCTAACCTAGTGGGAACTGAGACTCTCTTGAGTTGGAGAAGGGTGTGCTAGACCTTTGAATACCCATCTCCAAGTTCAGTAGAACTTACTTATTCTAGTCTTGATTTATATGTACCTAATACCTTTAGTGGTTTTCAGTTAATCAGTCAATGAGATGTATCTGGAAAAACAATAGCAAGCTTGAATCCCAACTGCTGCACACCAATATGAGAAGTTGGCCATGTATATGCTGACCACTAATTAAAGTGGGCACTTTGCACCAGTCCAGACAACCCTTATTGATGATTAGGTTAAAGCCAACCTTTATTGAAAGCTATCCTAGTGGTAACTATGGAGAGCAGCCTTCAGGCTAAGTCTCGAAGGAATGTAAAGCAGCTTGTTTTACCAGATCAGAACCCCCTGAATGACCAAATGAAAGGAGAACCACACAAGAGATATATAAAATATATGTATTTATTACTAAACACTCTCTACTAACCTCTTTATGAGATTAGAGAACAAAGCACACAATATTAAATCACTAGAATGACAGTAAACAGCACAATACACTGCGGGCTCCAGGGGGAGACCGAACCATATACTAAGACAGTGGTATAACAACCACAACTTGACTTTACACAGTGCCTAGAGCACGTAGAATCACTGGGACCCCAAGGAACCACCCAAAGTAGTGACACAGGGGACCCACGGAGGACGGGTGCAGTGTGTGAACACAGGCGCGAGCTCCGTACAATCCTATGAGAAAGTCGCGGTTGGAATTTTAAAGATTAAGGACACTTCAGAGAGGACTTTAAGCAAACCCAGTTAAACATAGAAGGTTCTAAGGCCAGCACCGTTTAGAGTACCTAGATACCCATGTTACCTATCCCAGAGGAGCCGGGTGCATTGGGATCAAGTGATGTTGGGAACCTTTGTCGTTTTCAATGGCGTGATGAAGAAAAGTGCTGCTGCCGGGAAGATGAAAAGTGTCCGGTGGGATACAAACCTGGATCCGAGGTGAGAAGAACCTGAAAGCAGAGGGGACAGAGTCTGGGTCACTTCACAGTGACCAGGGGCACGATAGACGAATGCCCAACGATTTTGGGTGCGCCAGGTGAGAAGAGGTGAAGCTTGACTCTGCAGCCACGGGGACCAAGAGCCGTCGACGACAACCAAAGTCTGGAGGTGAGCTGTCCCACGAAGGATGTTGAGTGCTGGGGGGTCAGTGTCCGGATTGAACACCAACATGCCTTGGCAACTGCAACCCATGCAGGCAGAGGAAAGATGCTTCTCTGAGGACCAGCAACATCCTTGGGACTCTCCAACCTATGGAGAGTCAGGGCACATCTAGAGCAACCAGGAAAGCCCAAAGAAAGTCAAAGTTACCTTCACAAGGCCCCACAGGTCAACGGATCAGGGATCGCAAAGGTACCTTGAGCTGAATCACGAAATACCAGCCCACTGAACACTCATGTAGTGTAGGCTGGAAATCTTCAGTGGAATTACTGCTCGGGGTCAGGACTACAAGTAGCCCGAAGCACAGCCTCAGGGATTGTCAAAAGCATATGCTGCTGCAAAAGTACGCGGTGCACAGGGGTTCGGGTTGCACGATCCCCACAAGGGATACGGGCCTCAGAATTGCTGAGAGCGCAGATCAAACTCAGAGAACTTGGAAACCCACCTCATGTGTTGCAGAAATCTTCGGAGTCCTCAGGAGCTTGGGAGATGCAAACCGGTCAGATGCGTTTTAGGTGCCTGCCTTGCAGGGGAGTAACTCCTTTACTCCAAGGGAGATTCTTCAGTCATCCACCATTGTGCAGATTGTTGAAGTACTTGGTTTCTGTAGCAGAGTTTAGTCCAGCTAAAATCTAAAGTCCTGTAGTCAGGGGTTCCTACTTTATACCCAAGGAAGGGGTGGGACAAACTCTGGGGGCCACCAATGGGAGGGTAAGGACAGAGGGGTGGCTACAACCATGTCAATTGTCCAGCTTCGCGCCAGAGAAGGAGAAAATGGCTCCTGCAACCAGATTGAGCTAGTCTATGCCCAGGGACACCAAATGTGCCCCCAGTGCAGAATTCAAAGCACTCTCAGATTGCACCCACCCAGCCCCAATACACTAAAGCCTGTCTGGGAGGTGGTCACACCTACCTGTGACAGGAAACCTATTGTCAAGCCTTCCCCTGCTTGAGCTTGGCTCAGCAGCAGGAGGTCAGACTTGTGTCTGTGGCTGGCAGTATCCATTTTGTGGTTCCCAGGTCAAGAAAGCTGGTACCGGGTAGCCCAGTATGTCACATACGTCCCTCTAGGAGGATGGAATCATACCTCCCTTGCCAGTTACTGGCGGGGAAGGGATGATTCCTAGGTGTTTGACACCAAACCTGACATGTCTCTATGCAGCCGTTTTAAAGTTAGCATTTACCGCAAGGTTATAATGCACTTAAATATATACGGTTGGCTGAATCACAAGCAATCCCGGAAAATAGGTTCCGAAGGCTGCAGAGGGGCTCTGCTCATGCAGGTGCACCCTCTCACATAAAACCCAGCACCCTGCCTTCAGGATTGATAAGGCCTGCCGTAGGGGTGACTGATAGGTTTATATGTGCAGTGATATAGAATAGATATAGTGAAACTATATATAAGTAAGGGGTGCATGCACCACCTTACACAGGCTGCTGTAGCAGACTTGTGGTGTCATTTTGAATGGTCTCTCAGGGGTGGCACAATACATGCTTCAGCCCCTCGGAGGTCTCTGGGGTACCTAGGCCCGGGGTACATAGTATACTATATACTAGGGACTTATAAGTGTACTTCAGAATCCAATCTGGAGTGTACCTAAAGTACATGCAATCAATTTAGAGGAGAAAACAGCTAGGCTGGGGTCCTGGATAGCAGGATCCCAGTCAGACTAAGTCGAAAACAGTGTTACATCAGCAGAAAGTGGGGGTAACTATAGGAAGCAGATCCTACTCTCCTACACCTTGTTTTTAAGTTCTTGTTGGAAAGTTGTTGATAATCCATTTATATTAAAATAGAATACCGTACAGAGTCCATTACAACAATAATAATATCATGAAGATCGACATTCCTGGCCTTGCGTCTCCTTCAAAGAAGCTCTCTACCAATTGTTCAAGGGCAATGAAAATTAAACACAAAAAAAACTGGCAGCTGATGTTAAAAACAATTTAGATATCTTGTACGTTGTCTTGGAAACAGGCGACTTCTAGGTTTGCTATCATCGTGACAGCCTTGACCTAGATATTAGCACACTTAATGAATCATATGTGACGTAAATTGTGTCTCTTTAGAAGTGCTCTGCTACCTGCCCTTGTTATGACCTTAGTAAAGATCTAGAGAGCTATCTAGAAAATTATTAAGAGCTAAGAGAATGGATGACTCAGTTTATTAAATTTGAAAATATTTGCTCTGTGGTGGATACTAATATTGTTCCCAATTTTCTTAAACAATTTACATAAATACACTCTTCTTGAATCACAAAAAGGGACTTTTATGGTCTAAAGAAGTACAGATGTTAACCCACATTTACCAATACTTGGCAATCATTGAGCCAGACAGTACATCATTGTTTAACTTCTCTATAGCATTTGCTATCCTGGATAATCTAACCTTCTGGGCGGCTCACATGCTGGAATATCCGGGTGGAACGCCGTCAGCCCAGTAAGAGAGAGTAGACTGGCAGGCTGGTTTGCCGTTTTCTAACCCCTTGTCTAACATTACAAATGGGTAGAGTAATGTACACACATTAGAACTGTGTATTTGGGAGCCAGTCCTCTTCAGTAACACCCATTTGTATTATTTAGAGCAACTAAAATAATAAACAATCGACCGCAAAATTATTACTACAGTACTGCTGTAAAAGATTTCAAAAAGGTGCAGGCTCCCACTATTTTCATTTAAGAACCCTCTGGGGTGGGCCAAGGCCCGAGAGTTCAGTGTATCCTTTATTAATTAAATAAAGGGGAGGAGGGCTGGCGTCTGCCTCCCTTCCCAAGCCATACAATGGGCGTGGCGACCCTCTATCCCAGGGCCTCCCAAGAGGTATAATTATTTAGGAAGGGGTTGTGGTGCCCCTTTCCTGAGTCATGACATTGTCCCGGGTACCCTTCCTTTGGGGCCTGACACATATTTGTTTGGGGAAATAAGGCATAGAGCCACCCTCCCTGAGCCATGTTATGGCCCCAGGGACCCCAGTCCCCAGAGTATGACTTAAAACAGTGTCCAGGGGACCCCATTCACTGCTATACTTGTGTTCCTTGCTTTCCCCAGTAAGAGCAGAAAGGCTCCTGCTGGGTGGGAGCAAGGAAACAGGATTAATCCTGCCTGACGGGGGCAGAAAGGAATGTTGTTCCCAGCCAGGCAAGAGCACAACCATGCTTCTGCTGCCACACAACGTGGGTGCTGGCAGGGGAGCCGGTGAGGTCACGGAGTTGTGGACCTCCCCTGGCAGCCCAAACCAACTGTGTATGTTGCGGGTGCCATGGGTGGAACCAGGGCACCGAATAATAAAAAATGAAAAAAACAAAGCAGGCAGCACGTAGTGGGCTTCGGACACTTTTATAAACAAAAATATAGGCAGTGGGTGCCCCATGTGTGCACAGGGCACCCCATAAAAAAAGAAATGGCGGTGAGGCAACTCATAAAATATTCACTGGTCCCTCTCAGTACATCCCATAATGCCCTCCATGGGGTTTTTTCATAAAATTGTAGTGGTCATAGTGCCCAAAGAAGGGGTAGAGGTACCTCCTACAATTTGCAAAAGTGTTGTGTGGGACTGCAAGGAACACAGCATACTCCCAGGAATCTTAAAATAAAAAAAAAAAACGGAAAAAGCTGTGTCTCTTCTGGGTCATTGAATGTGAGACCCCAGGAACGCTTAGCATTATTTTCAACCTTCTCTGAGCTGAACACGTACATACTTCATCTGGAGTACGGGGACTACTTTGTTCCATGGATGCATTTTGTGGCCTGAATAGTGTTGAACAATAATTCAAACACACATTTATAGTTGTTTGGAATAAAAATGCTTTATTTAAAATATTGTTGTGCCAATGATTATTATGCATTGACGTGTGTATTTATAAGAATTACTTTGGAATATGGTTATTGATACATTATTGTGATTGTTCGACAAAGCCAATAGAGCTGCTTTATATATAGGTCGATGTGCTTACACCTTGCTAAAGCCAATGGAATAGCCTTTTATATTTTGGTGTTCTGATCTTACTTTACATTAAAAAAAAACCTCAGAAATTCACTGAAAAAAACAATGGTTAAAATGACATTATAGTTAGGTGATAACGTCAGTTAAAATGTAATGTTTTAAAATAAAATTCATGAGTTCATGTTAACTGAAGGTAACTATAATTTGCGACCTCATCATGCACTGCTTATGACCTCACTTAGTATGTCACACAAGACATGTTTTATGAGACCACTGATAACACGATAATTACTTTAGAGATGTGATTTTGATAATTATACTTAGCCTTGTAATACAACAGTAAGAGACTTTTGAAATAACTGCAGAGAACATTTTCGCCAGGACCTTTGTGAAGTGTAAACTGCAGTTAAGAATACAAGAGTGATGTGTGCCCTGGACACAGATTCTCTCTTTTGGGGATTGCTGGGGACTCCTCTGAAAAACCTGCCATATGACTAGGGGTGGGTGCAACTCATGTAATTCTGTGTAGGGTAATCACTTGTAATTACCTGAAAATTCTATGAGTTTATGCGGAATTACATGAACAAATTGATTCTGTATTTAGCACTATCTATTAGTGTAAAAATGTCCCCTCACATGAATTTTGGGGGGCATTTTTCACTAAGAAAAAGTACTAAATGCCACAAAACACAAATAGCAAGTGCGAGCAGCCACTCACAATTGCAAATGTGCATTTGGGGTAGTATTTTTACCCAATTTACTCCCTTATAGCACTATTATTTTAGTCCAAAATTCACAATTGTGTCCAAAATGGACGCAAGGATGCATCTTTGTGCTCATAAATAGGGCTAAATGTAGTAGAAAACGAATAGCGACAGTGAGCATCTGCTTGTGATTGCCAATTGTGCACTGGTGGGAGGAATATATCCCCCCCAATTTAGTCGAGGAGGACTAATTGAATAATTATCCATAATTCTGCATCAAAGAGTAACACAGAATAAGAAAAATTGTTTCCGATTACTCTGGTAATTGAAATTCCACACAGGCCTATATATTCGACACCCCTACATGGGGCTTCCAACTGAAACAAAATCCAACACTGGTCTGGGCCTATAAAAACGTTATTAACCGTGCATCTTTTTTGTGTTGAAGACTTAAGCCTGTGTGATGCGGCCTGTTTATAAACCTTTGCCTGTAAGATTTAAAGATCTTGGTAGTACCTGAGCTTGTACAATCTGTGTTACGATTGAAATGTTTTTTTTTTTGTCTGAGTTCTTACATTTTCAAGACAATCACAAATAAATATCAGGCAGATCAGTGGTAACACCAAGTACATCTTGCTGCCAGAGACAGGAAGCACTAATGACTGTCTGAAACAATGTGTCCTTTCTAAAATGAGACATACAACACAGGAATCCAGCTGAAAAGGCTAGCTGTAAAGGTGTTCCTGTGTAAGACTGTTTAACGTATTTATATATATAAAATTCTTTATTCGGTTTTTACAAATTGTAAAACCATAAAAGATACATTTCACAAAGAAATATAAATACTCAATAAGACAAAAAAATCATAATAAAAATAAAATTTACACAAGTCCAGAGTCAAATATTTTGCAAGGAACGATTCTTATAGTTTCAATACCGTATGTATGTCACATATAGGGGTGTCCCAACATATGTATGCTCGTGTTCAGGGCTTGATGATTCAGTAGGATCGCCTTGCCTAGAGCTGGTCCTCACAGCCACGCGCCTTCCATCACTGCAACCTCTGCTCTATTGATGAGGATCACATGGCTGGTAGTGGGGTGCACTCAGTAAAGAAGAAGAGACTAACTAGCATGCTGATTATCTATTAAACAGTTTGTATCTGGATAACCTGCAGCATGGGCATTCCTGTGCAGCTCTTAAATCTGGTTGCAAATCTAATTATTTTTTGCCCAGATAGATTGCTGTTCATATTTTTGGACCCATTACTATTGCATTCATGTGTATCTAGACACCACATAGGTTCATAAAACAAATTATTTTGCGATAATTAATTCACCATTGTGATTTACTGAATAAGGATCAGATTAATGCAACATCCATAAATTGCTCTTCGAATCCCAGGAAATTTAGTACACAGGTGCATAGTTAGGAACCTGGGTTTTTCGAGGGAAAAAGCAGGAAACACATTTTGGAAGACTGCACACTAACACATGTGTATCCTTGTGGGCATTCACTTTTACCCTTATTCAGAAAATCTAGCATAAGTGCGCAAATTAGATATGAAAACATCCAAATACTTTCTTATTGCATAGAATAACACCGACAGGGCATTGCCCAAAGGCAAATGCTTTCTTATCTTGAAAAAAATAATATAGTGCGTTTGCACCTTTAACCTCTTCAATGCCTGTGACGAGCTGGTCTCGTCATGGGCCGCAGTTGCGCTGTGCCCATGACGAGACCAGCTCGTCATAAACCCCGCCCGCTAATACAACGGCCAGCACAGGGCGGGGAAAGGGGCGGGCACTGAAGGGGTTAATGTAACTTTAAACCTGAAGAGTTTCCTCTGGTGGAAAGTTTGATTTTTAAGGGTTAGATTTAGGCCTACAAATACATGATTTGTGCCGATTTCAATACCACAGTATAGTAAAAAACAACAGGAGTATAACCCGTAGACCAGGTTGAGAACTGGGTAAGTAAGCAAAAAATAACAACAATGTCTCAACTGGATTTAATGAGAAAGGCAAGTATTTAAGCATGTACAAGACATTGCAAAGGGAAGAAAGGGAGACTCCTGATTGTTTGTATGAAGGTGCTCATGGCATCATATATTTTAGAAACCACAGTTTATCCATTACAGTTTCAACAGCACTGTGAGTATAAGTAGTAGTGGCAATCAAGGTGGAAAGTGCACGTTGTGCTCGTGGCAAGGAGAATGACGGCCCAAGTGACTAGTGCAGAACACAGCGGGTGCCGCAAAGTGACAAGGTGGCAAAAAGCTATATACAGTTATCAAAGGTTCAACACGGGTAGTTATATACAATGACTGTACAACATTTCTTAATTTTGGAAGAACCAAAGAAAAAGGATGCGCTGTAAGTTGTGCTGAGGGAGAGGTCGACGGCGTTTCGGTCCTATTCCTTCAGGGCCATCATCAGGACCAGATTGCCCAATTTAAGGAAGTGCTGTAGGGTTGTAGGCAAGCAGGGAGAAATGGATCAACTAGGAACTGCGTGTGGGAATGCGGCACGAGTATAACGTGGTGAAGGAAACAAACAAGCGAGAGGGAGTGAACATCTGCGAAGAGGCCAGGTTTCAGCGAGGCTGGAGAACGCCTGTTCGACGTTCAGTCGAAGTACTGCTCGATTCAATAAAAGGGTTGTGCTGCCAGGCAATGAAAAATGGCCCACCGTACAGTGTCGGAGCCCCGATCGACTGCAAGGGTCAAGGGTTGATTCAGAAAAATTCCGGGACAGAGTCAATGGAGCAGTATGGGTAGGTCCTCTGAAGCAGGGTTGGGTCCCCAATCCGCTGCGGAGATCCAGGCAAAGGTATAGTTTGGGTGATATGAAGCCAGCAGGAATGAATCTGGAGTCTGACTGGGCTCAGGGTGTGAGAGGGACCACCACGGACGTGTTCGGTATCAATGGTTGATATGCTTAAATACTTGCCTTTCTCATTGAATCCAGTTGAGACATTGATTTCAATACCACGGCATGGCAGATTTTTGAGTGGCCCACAACATACATTTTCTACACAGAGTGCAGCACAGGGTAATGTTCTTGTTGGATGAAAATGCCGAATTTGTGGTACGATAGTAGGCTAGTGATGCAGAACATAGTTTTGCCAAGATTAGCACTTTCAGAATTATTAGGTAGTCAGAAGAAATTGATCTCCATTTAGTAAGGACCCTAGCAAAAGGGTTATTCAATAAACAAACAAACTATGACAAAAAACTACCATTATTTCTGGTACAACTTTGTGATTTGAATGTAGCCTGTATTAATAATTGGAAGGATTCCATAATCCAGCGTTTTATGTTATTTATACATTTAGGGGTTTATTTACAAGCCTCATGCACCGCAGGTGCCTCACTTTTAATATGGGCCAACAAAGGGGGATATGTACAATGAAGTGGCGGAGCGTGTCGTTAGCCTCCTTGGCTTACCGACACGCTCCACCACTTCAAAAACGCAAGGCTGCACCATATTTACAAGAATGTGGTGCAGCCATGCGTTTCCAGAGTGCAAGGGTGTCTGCGTACAGAGGAGGATTTTTTATGTGTAGGAAGGTGTCCCTTCCTGCACATAGACAATCCTAAAATGCAATTCTGTCACTTTCATGGGTGCTGCTTTTTGCTGCACACATAAAAGTGACAGAATTGCATTTTTTTAAAAAGGTTTGTTTATGTACAGGAAGGGACACCTTCCTATACATAATCAAACCATGGCATTTTGCTTTTTCCATGTTTTCTGCATAAGGCAGCACACATAGAAAAGCAAAAATGAGGAGACATAATGCATTTCTCCTTGTTTCGCCAACTTAAGACCAGTGTAAGTTCCTGGTCTTAGTTTTGGCGCTGCCTCCTTTGGACGCCGCCCTTGTACATAGGAGGAAGCATCACATTGAATGGGTGTTGCAGTGGAACCATATCGTGAAAGGGGACCTTATTTACAAGGCAGTGTTAAGCCATGTTAAGTGGCTTAACGCTGCCTTGTACAAAGGCAAGGCCCCTATCGCCCCAGGAACGTCACAAAAAGTGATGTTCCCGTTGAAATAGGGGCTTGTACATATGCCCCAAAGTGACGTAAAGGCGGCGCAAGGGGCTTCTAAATAAGCCCTTTAGAATTTGTGAATTACGTGCTACTCCAGTGTATGAGCGAAGTACACGTCACAATCTCTGCCAACACGATTTCCTATGCACAGAGGCTCCCTGCTTCCATATACTCCCACACAGTTCTTGCTGCTGCAGCTTTTGTTAAGTGCCTGATCTCTTTGTTATGCACACTGATGCTGTTTAATAGTTCATTTTAGCAAGCTGCTCAACAGTGAGTGTTTTCAGTTACAAGCAAATGCACTTATTCATTGATGTCAGCAGGGAGCACGAATATATATGCTTTCTAGGGTGGCGTATCGTAGCAATTTATTAGCAGGACGTATTTTGAAATTAACATTTCAAGCACTGCCAAGCTAGTGAAGCAAAAAAGGGGGAAATTATTACAATTTCTTTTTTGTTCGGCGTTTAGTTTTGTGTGAGGAAGGCGCCTAGGGGCATCAGAACATCTGACAAACATGATTGAATGAACATAGAATGCCCCCCTGCCACACGCCTCTGTTCGGTCTTCTTCCACAGTTTGCAACCACATTCAGAAGTTTAATTATATTCAAGCCTCCTTTCTCCCTCTTCGAGTTCTAAGTTTTTAGAAAGTGAAGGTATATATTCGGCTTACCCTATGATGGGTGTTCATATTTGCATGCCTCATTTCCAGGTTTGACTTAATCAATAAAATATCTGACAGTGCGCTGCCTGATTAAAATAATCATCAATTTCAAAGTCGCTCAGTGCCCAAAATGTCTATATCCCTATCAGCAAAACTGCAGAAAGCACAGAGTTCTTTCTATTTCTATGCGTTATATTTGATTATTCTCAGAATAATCCCATTTTATTCCCATTCAAGGGACTGGTTACCAGTGAGTGCCCTGTGTTGAAAGCAATAATTATCGCTCTCAATTAATTCCGCCACTGAAGTATTCAAAATATATTGAGTGCAATATTAAGTGTCTATTCGGACTTTTTGAGAAATAGGATGCAGAGTATGGTGCCTACTGCACCTACATCTGTACGTTCCACTAAAGACTGGGCCCTTTTTAGCCTGTTAAATTCTATCCGGTTTGACCTGCTGAAATGTAAGGAAGGGTGTGAACCCTCACACCTGGTAATTACCAGGTGCAATAAACATCATCCCACTTATAACTGTGCTCTCTGGACAAATGTGTTTGCACATGACTCATAATATAATTCACAAGGGCATGTAAGAGTATGCATGAGTACTACAGGGTACTTACTACTTTACGTACTCCAAAATGCCTTTGTGAATAGGCTGTAGAGTCACCATGTCACTCTAATTGCCTTGCTAGTACCATAACCATGGCATGGTAATTGCCTTAAACAACATGGTATTGACCTGACATATTTACTATCGGTAAGGCGGGCACTTGGGCAATGGGCCAGTATCTGAGTTGCAGCTGTGAGCCGTTTTTTTGGTCAGCCTGGAGGCCGATTTAGGCTGTGTCTGCTGTTAGAGATGGCACCAGCGGCCCAGTGGGGGCCTGAGTGTCCTTTCTGGAGGCAGATGGGCCTCTATTACCTCCCTTTGACCAATAAGGCGGCGGTGTCAATCCCAGCCTCTGGCTGGGCCGGTACATTATGTAGATCGTGCAGGGGTAGGGGCGTTAAGCAAAAGTGGCCTCACTTAAATTTAGGTGTGCTTCACCATTGTGCGCTAATCTGTTCACAAAGAGTCCTGCCAACATAAGCATTTTGTTTTTATCTCAGTGAAGTTAAAAATATATGTCTCTTTCAGAGAACCCCCCCCCTTTCATAATACTTGAAGCAAGTTAGTAGGGGGCGTAATTTGCGAAAGTGCCTTTCGCAAAATATTGCGAAACGGCAAAAAACACCTCCGCGATCACGCAAAATTTTGCGTGATCGCAGAGATTTTTGTGTGCTGATTAATGCGTTACTGAATTTGACCTTCAACTCAGGCACCTGCTTTATTTATATCTGTAAGACTTACAGATATAAATAAAGCAGGTGCCCGAGTTGAAGGTCAAATACAAGTGCTTCCTGTTGGGGTTTAATTTTTGTGACAGGAGCATCGTGCCAGAATGAATCCAGCCCTGCATATTTACCCAAGAAGATGCCACCGTTTTGTGCAATACCTCTACTCAACTGGAGTACTTTCTACTGGCTAATCAGTAAGTGCTACCTCGTTGGGTAAATGTATAGTGCTTTTCCTACACTACAGCTGCGTAAAGGGCCAGAAGAGTTGTCTACAGTGACCATGTGTGTCGTTGCCACCGCGCCGACGGGCGCCGGGGTCCCTCGAGTGAGCTATCCATCATAGTGGGGGAAAGGGCGGAAAGACGTTGCACACCACTGGTGGGTGGGGCGGGGTCAAACGGGCAGGGCTTCCATGCAGTTCACATGCCTCTTGTTTATAAAGGGCCAGAGACGGATCAGGGCAGCAGATGAGGAGACAGAACCTCCTGGTGTCAGGAACTACACGGGGATTGCACTTGAGAAACTTATGGATGCACAGAGCTCCATCAAGGATGACAGCAAGTTGTTGATGGTAGATATGGGGAGACAGCACACCAGTGCCTAGGCGACAATTTCCGTTCCCTCGCGGATCGCGGAAGTTTCAACATTTTCGCGTTCCGCGCGGAACGTGAAAATGTTGAATTTTCGCAATTTCCACAAGCGGAACGGAAATTGTCGCCCACCCTTACAAGTTAGCAGCGTTTTGCAAACATGCGCAGTCCGCAAATCTGGGCCACTTATTTTAGGGAGCCCGAGCCTATTTTGCATCCCAATCCAACCCTATCACTCTTCGAACTCCACTCTAGTTTATAGCATGTAGAGCTGAAGGCCTCATCAAGCTAATGAGTTTTCAAGGGTATGGCTCATGGGGTAATAATTAGCTTGGTGAGAGGGGTGCACTGTCTCAGTGCCTTATCTCTCTCACAGTTTTTTATAAAGCTGAAGGATGTGTCACCCAATGTTTTGGGATTACATATAAAATCATTTGTGACTGGAAGCCTGACTTGCTTCGACAAATTGCTATAGCAATCCGGCCCTGTAAGCCTTACAGGTTGTAAAAACAAACTAATTTGTGCAATGAACAGCAGAAGTCGACAAAATTGAGTAACTTAGCAAATATAGAAAGTAATCGGTGGATAAGGACACGGATGAGTAAGTGAACAAGGCCCTCTAGAATGATTTAAAAACATATTTTTTCATTCTAGGTCACCTCAATCGGCTGAAATTGTCAACTTTGTGACCAGGCGCTACTATGTTAGCATATCCACCGAGCTAAAGCATCCGTTTATTTATTTAATGTTTTTTTTCATTGTGTCGAGCACCGAAAGGTATTGGAGCGCTTTCACAGAATAAATGTAAATGTACAGATATTTATATAGCGCAAATCACCAACCGGTCTCTAAGCGCTTGCTTAGGGAACCCGTCCTGGTATTCCCCTGTGAGATAACCCAGCAGGGCATCCACAAGGTGAAAGCCAGGCATCCCGCCACAAGGGGCCATTGTGGAGATTAAGCAAGCTATTGCCCAGAGTCGCAGAGTGTGAACCCATGAATCGAGTATGCACTGGAGCGAGAATTATCAAGTCCATGGACAATTTATGGACTCAAGACCCAGCCGAGCCGGGAATTGAACCCTGGTCCCGGGCTGACCTCTGCTTCCAGGTCTGCCTACTCTAACCAGTGAGCCACACTTCTCCTAACAATGATGCAAGGTCTACATTGAACACAACCGAGAAAAACACAACAGTTACTTGGCCTCAAATACGGGAATCAGCTAATGATGCTAATCAGCTTATGAAATCAGCATTGCGAGAAGGGAGGACCAGGTAAGGTACGCAGAAGAGTGTAGGAGGATCAGACAGATTGTTTTTTATGAGTCTGACAATTATAGTCTGAAGAGGTGCAATTTCACATGCTAGGGGAAGGACTGTAGGTTTCCTATCTTAAGTCTGCCGGAGGTGATTTTCACAAAAGTGAGGCTGCCCCTGAGAAGGATTGTTTCTGTGCATTGGCAGTTTTAAGGGTGGTTTTCTCGAGTAGAAGATTATTTTTGCAGCTTGATGCTCTGGAACCACCCACCTGTTTCTGAAGGGTGGACTGACAGCACATGGAGTTGAGGTGAACAACTTTGCAGGCCAGACTGCCACGCTCGAGCTTTAGTCAGGCCTCAATGAGAAGCCACGTCGCCTATTCTAAGGCGCACAGGTGGTATCTTGCCATTTGACATCATTGTTCAGTTGCCCCTTTCGCCTTGCAATTCTACGATTTTTGACACTTTCCTTAATTTTCTGAGTGTGATTTAAAGTTTTCAGATGTACGCATTACTTGGTGCAAAGTACAGAACTACTTGACAAAATATATAAAATACATCAGCTTGATCTAAGTCACAATGTTATCCTGGTTCTTGAGTTTCCATCAGCAATTCTTTGGCTCCTGAGTCTGAAGGATGTGCAATCTGCCTTTTCTCTCAGTTTGTTATGGCAAATAACATTATTGGATTTGCCATCTGTGATCCAACGGTCTATAGGGAAAATGTTTCAAGTTCTTAACGTCATGTTCCTCTGCTACCAGAGAATATATTTCACCAGAAGCAGTGAGTGGTTGAAAATGATGTATTGGGCTTCTGGTTAGAAGTGTGTTTAAGTTAGCACATTTCTGTGGTTTATCTCTCAGTTAAAAAACTAAAGCTATCAATAAAATAGCTTGGACTGGTATATCAGCTGTTTTGATGTTTATTGAAGCAGTGGTTTTCTATTTGTGATCTCAAGTGCCGTGACTTCTCAATCAGCAGACGAGCTTCTTGGGCCATTTGAAGAATAATCAAGATCCTTCTGCACATTTGTCAATGGAGCACTGCCTTAGAGGTTTTGTTTTGGAGGCCTAGAATTAAGATTCTTACAATAAGGTGTTACTCAACTAGCTCTGAGGATTGCTGGAGACGTAACCTAGATATTTAGATGCAGTAGGTTTACACCTGGAAAGCTAACGAGTTTGCAGGCCTAAAAGTTATGTATGCTATAAAACATTGGATAGCTACATAAATTATAGGTATACACTGATGCACAGAGAGTTTTCCTTGTTTTGCGTAATTATGCTTCTTATGTTTCATTCTATTTTGGATGCAGGATGTATATTGCATTTCTAACCCATTACAAGTGTACACAAAATCTGTTTTTGTTTTTAATAGAAAAATACCCTCCAAAAATCTGGCTTGTGCATGTCTTTTTGTCTGGCAAGGGCGCTGTCAGCGGTGCTGCTCTCACCCTGAAAGAAAATCCAAGACCTGACCTATGATTTCTTTCAATGTATGTTAGTTAAAGTCATCAGCGAGCCACCCCAATTATGTGATCCTCTTTGCCAGAGACCTCCTTCACCTGACTCAAAACATTTTCACCTTGTCAGAAAGAGAATTCAACCTGGCAGACTTGACCATCAGCCCAATGCATCTTGCATCGTGTATGCCAAAGGTGGTATACACTCTAGAATTCAACCAACTAGTTATGAAGCCAACCCACTTTGAAAGAGTCGTTTAATTAATCTCATCTCCTCCTAATTCAAAAACTCCAGAAATTAGCAACAAATGCACATACGTTTCAGCCCAAAACATGGTCAGCTTTCTCTTCTAATGAGAAATGGACTCCAAACCCCACTGTACAACCCTATCAGATGTATACATTCTATAAAGTATGCTGGCCTAAAATCCATCCTAAAAATTTTGATATTTTGACTATTGTCACTCAGTCATTGAGGACCCACTGCAACTTTACCTACAGAACATTTCACCCACCTGGAGGTCAAATGCTCTCATGCCCTTGATTAGTTTGTCCCCCTCACACTACCCAGAAAAAGATCCAGCTATGGTAGAGCCAATTGCTAAAAGAGAAGATCAATCATCAGTAGAAGAGACATTTATATTCCTGCATTTCAGGAGTTGTAAATATATCCTGTGAACATTTTAGCATTAGTAAAGAAATTGCATCTCTTGTTCCTGAGAAGAGTGGACTTGCTGTCAGTCAGTCATAAAGCTTTATTCGATACATTGCAAAAATGACCATAAAAGCACATGTAAACTACATAACGTCACCATATAGAATAATTACAGGGTACAATAATACAACTAAGCCATCCGGATAATTAAAACATCATACTTTTCCTTACTTGGATACATTTAAGAAGGTAGGTAGCAGTAAAAAAACAAATATCTACTTCATACATATTAAAAAGCAGTTTCATTGAATCGTGCACGGTACGTACACCATATTTTACAAAAATTGGTTTTAAAAAATGTGTTCGTAAATGATGGTACAGTTTACATATCAAAAGTAGATGTAAAGTGCTTTGTGCTGAGATGCCATCGCAGGGGCAGGGACCAACAAGATGTAATTTATAGGAGGGGAAGGCTACCAGATTATGTACAATACCCAACCTTAATCTGGTCAATACAAACCGGTGAGATGCTCTAGTTACATTACTGAGATAGATTTGATAGCCATCTCATCCACAAAATTGTTATAAAATATACGAGTAACTAGTTGACCAGTGCTTTCCTTCCGTTTCTCCCCCCAGTAGGTCATAAATATATTCTTCATCTCAGGTTTTGACAAAACTGAAGCAGCATAGTAATCCACAGTAATATATATACCATAGATATCTCGGACACTGGAGACAACATATTTTAGCCACGGGATGTTGAGATAGTTATCAAGGGAGAGACAATCAGTTACAACTGCTCTATTCCTTCAACCATACAGATCGCCACAGCATGAGTGGCCTTAAGGAGATCTAATCGGACAAATGGTGAATCCCTAGCTGTCTATGGATTAATTCATTAGGGGCTGATTTAGGCAAGCACAGGAGCCTTTTGAGGAAAAGATTTTCCTCCACTTGCAAAGTACTGTTCGGTGTATATCCCCAAACCCCTGCTCCATAAAGGGCAGTGGACACGCTACGTGCTTGATAAATTTGTAGCATGTCCCATATACGTCTTTCCCCTAATTTAGCCGCAAATTTAAAAACTCCATGGGCACTTTTTGCCATTTTTGTCCGCACATTGGTGGTTTCATGGGACCATCTACTGTCCTTTGCAAATATGATTCCCAGATAGCAGAATTTATCTACTTGTTGGACCTTGTGCCCATCTAAAAAATAGGATTGAGGTCTCCTAGACCCTGCCCCACAAGTCATGATAAAAGTTTTAGTTTTGTTGATGAGTAGTTTCCTATTCTCAATGAAAATAGAGAAACTATCCATCAAACGTTGAAGCCCTAATGGGGTCCTTGCCAGTAACACGGCATCCTCTGCATATAACAGTACTGGTATGTCAAGGCCATTAATCTTAGGAACATCAGCGCTCACCCCCTTTAAAACAACATCTACCTCATTAATGAAAAGTGTAAAAAGAAGTGGGGCAAGAACACATCCTTGTCTAATCCCACGGCGAAGCCTAAACTTCGTCGTACACTCCCCATTAGTACCATATCGTATACTAGTTCGGAGATTGGTATATAATTGGGCAAGAAAAAAGACAATTCCTTCTGGCGCGCCCATTTCTAACAATTTGGCCCAAAGAATCGAATGATCAACCATATCGAAGGCACTACTTAAGTCTGCAAAGCAGAGAGAAAGGGAACCCGTTTTAGCCTGCGTGTACTTCCCTATAGGGAGATTTAAATTTAAACACTGGTCCACGGTTCCACGCCCCTTCCTAAAACCATATTGGGTACTAGCCAAAATCCCATTATCTTCTGCCCATTGTTCCAGCCTTACCAATAGAACCCTACTCATAATTTTGACCGAGGAATCTAGTAGGGAGATAGGGCGGTAGTTCTTAACATCCCCTCTATCACCTTTTTTGTAAATTGGAATTATAATAGATTCCTCCCAGGTTGGTGGCACCCCATTGCTTACAGCAGCATTAAATACATTGGCTAGCAGAGATCCCCACATCTCAGGCACAGCTTTATAAACATCAATAGGGACCCCATCCGGTCCCTGTGCCGTGCCCCCTTTGCTAGCATTAATACTCAATATAACCTCTGCGGTGGTAACATCCAACGGGATAGAAGACCAAGGTCCACTACTATCATCTGGTGGTATATTAGTGTTAAAAATGGTGGAAAAATTAGTTACCCATGTAGCCTTGTTGACATTAGAGGTAAGTTCTGGGACCATATCATCTTTAAGAAAAGGGCAGTTAACTGTTGCCCAAAATAGAGCACAGTTAGATGTCTCAGCTGCCTGTGTCAATTTGTCCCAGGCCTCTTGCTGTAACTCCTTCTTGCGCCGTTTAACCTCTAGCTTGTAATTCTGCCTGAGTTGGTTAACAACGTTCATATCTCTTGGCCTGACAGCCAATCCCTGCTTAAGCTCTGATAGCTTTGCGGTACAGGCATGATCGAACCAACCTTTTCTGGGAGCTAATTTCCCGGGGACAGTTTTAGTAAATTTATTTTCGATGACTTTATTAATAGATATAAAATCCTTCACGATGTCATCAGCCTTACGATCGCTCTCAAGGATAGCAAGAATTTCTTCTCGACAGTCCTTAACTATGGATTTAATAACTTCTTCAGCTTTTTCTCCTTTCCATCTAATTCTTGCACCATTGGGTCTGTGGGCTTCGATGTTCATCACAAAACGATCAGAAGGGAGAACTCTATCCTTCCACAAAGTGATAACAGTGTTGATACAATTATGGTCACTTAACATATAATCTCTGACCTTAGGTGGCTTGCACAGTGAAGTAATATTAGATGACACGCAAATGTGATCAATCACTGTGTTTGCGTTCCTTCCCGTGAATGTGGGGATTGTATCACCCTGTTCACTCTTAGCGTTTTCTAAAATTTCCATATCAAGGGATGCCAATAGTTTATTCAGGGAATCCCCGTATAGATTATGCGGGAAGTGCAAATCATCTTCCTCAAAATGATTCTTAACCCCACAAACCCCCGAGGTCGAGAAAAAATACAAGTGGGCATATTAAAATCCCCTACCCAAATAAAATTAAAATCAATACTGTCCCCTGTGATTAAATCGTCTAGGGCAACCCCTAATTCATTCACGGCTTTATGCCTCGTGCTATCGAAGACGTTATTATAAAAATTTATTAAAATAGTATTAGAGCCCTGATTGTCCGATAACCACAAGATCTGGGAATGGACACCAACGATCAGGTATCTTTTAACTTCGATTGGGATGTTAAAGGAAACCAAAACCAGGAGCCCTCCCTTCGGTCTACCGGATAACAATGCCAGGGCTGGTAGATTAAATGAGACATGGCCGGAATAGCTGACACTTTCCTTGCACCAGGTTTCTTGGAAGCATATAATGTCATGAGAGCTAATAAACTCAGCCCAACCCGGATTATCGCCTTTAGCAGCTAAACCAGCGATGTTCCAACTGACAATGGAACATGGCGAGTACTCCTGACCTTTATTAAACCTTAGATTCTTGGAACCCAACTCTGCCCTCCCCGGTTCCTCCCCCGCTATATTGATAGTGCCCCCGGCCCTCTCGGTAGTTACCACAACGGGACCCCATCCTTTCTCTATATTACCCCCCAGAATCGCTGAGACTACAGTTGGCGATTCAGGACATACACACTGAACTACTCCACAAGGGCTGATACTACTACTGCATGAGGGGGAAAAAGTACCCAAAGGTACTCCCCCATACGCCTGTTGTCAATCAACAGCCTCCAGTCCGCTAAACCTATTTTGAATAGGAATTTGACTCAAAACAGGAGGGTGCACTTGCCAACCCCTATTGGTCATTCCCTTCCCTCTTCGCTGTACTTGGGTCCATTTATCTGCAAAAGTTCAAAAATGATTGGGGGGATAAAAATAGGACAATGGGAGAGATTGTATGGTAGCTCCTGGAATATGATGTTTCCAATTACAAATATACTCCACAGTCCTAGGGTCCCTAAAATTAACAAGGACACAATCACCCCTAATATCCTTAGCCAAATGTCCCACCCAGGACACCCTCCATACCATAAGTATTTTACTAGAAATGTGCGGGGGTAGTGGTCTGAATTTATCTAGCCAGTCAGCAACTTTATTCTTTAAGGCCATAAATGATTCTTGACCTGGCTTACTCAATTCAGGGACCCCTGTTAGAACAACCAAATATGGGCTCGTTTCCAGGGGCAGGTCAATGATAGTTTCACCCATAGGGGCCTGAACTATTGAAGCCCCGGCTCCCTCTTTGGGCTGAACCGGTTTGCACTCCCTTGGGTTCTTAGATGAAGGAGCAACTAGGGCCGGTAAAACTATGGTAGGAACTGAAGAGGGTATAGGTTCTATGACAACATTCCCCCCCCCGAAAGCCATTTGATGGTACAATATCCCTAAGCATAGTTTCCTTTTTTAGGGAATCTACAATTTCCAGTGATACAAGCTCAATCTTATTAAGCTGCTGTTCAATCTTTGTTAATCTATCTTCAACTGGGCGAAGGAGGAGTCTAAATAAGTCACCCATTTTAACCAAAATGGGGTCCTCCATCATCGTCCTTACCCCCACACTATTGCCCTCACGCTGGGATACCGCTCCAGTACATCTTAAATGTTCTACCGGTGCGGCTAAGGTATCCGGGGGGTCAGTAACAGCCTGCTCCCTAACATTGGCTGCAGCTTCAGTATTATACAATTTTTTGGACGACTCCCCTGTCTTACCACCATTGGCATAAACCTGCCCTTGTTTACGCTTTGGAATCACCCCTTGGCGTCTCTCCCGTAATTGCCTGGTATTAAAAGTCTTAGCAGGACTAACCACTGTAGGTAGCATGTGGGATGATGACACTAATAAATCCGAAACCATGGACTGCTCCCCCGGGGTAGTATAATCCAGATCTCAGTCAGCCGATGAAATACACATGGTTTCAGAGATCACAGGGGCACCATTACCGCTAGTTTGTCCATGGGGTTCAGGTGTCCGTGCATTAGCAATATACCCCATGGATGACCTTCTAGCGATGGCTAAATCTTGTGAGACCTGCGGCTCCATCAGCGTGATCCCCTGATCTATTACAGAGTTAGCTCTAATGATAAAGTTGCCCAAGGTCCCAGTTAGGTTTCCATTAACCGCTCTGCTTCTGCTCTCCCTCCGGGCCATGATAATGTAGGTAAATAGTCCTCGTAGAGAAAGTTCTTACAGATTAGGTCCCGAGGAAGCAGATGAAAGAGGGTTGGCCCGATCTGGTCCGGTCTGGTCTCCTCCGGGCTTAAACGGGCCCGCCCTTGGTCCGTGTGCGTTCCGCGAAGCGGGAAGCGCGCAGAATTAAATAGACGTAAATGGGCGGGCGGGAAGAGGCACAACTGAGAGTGAGAATGATCGCGGGCTGCTGGTCCTCGCAGTCCCGCCGACATTAATATCCCAAAGAAACACCAAGTCCAGCCAACAGAACGACTCAATCCACTGGGGTAGAGAGACTCCAATGCAGACTTAAAACAGTTCAAGATTTAAAATGCAACAACAATGAGCCAGTCAATATGAGTAGTCGTATCTGGGATCGAACCGGAGTTCCAGCTTGTGTTCCCAGCAAACATATGAGACACGCGTCACTGCTCAATGCCCTTTCCAAAGAGAAATATTTATTCTTGCGCTGTATGCACAAAGCAACACACAGTGGGACCACAACAGTGGTGCGAGTCCGACCCCCCTAGGTTAATCAGTGGAGGGCTCTCCCAATGCCAGCAGCTCCAGGCCGGGCCCCGCGCTGCTCCAGTATCTCAGTCCTTTGCTCAAGATAGCGGCGCCTACAACAAGGCTAATACGCAAGCCTGCATCAGGCACCAGTCGGGACCGGTCTTCGTCGCTTGTCCGGGCCCTCAGCATCCCCAGACCAGCAGATCCCAACGACTCGTCAGGTGTTTCATCTTCACTCAAGTAGACCTCAGTGCTTGCAGGCAGTCAGTATGGCCGGCGTAGCAGTCGTGCTTACACCGCAGCCGCCCGTCCCTTAGGGTACTCACTGTGCCTCAAACAGCAGGATTGCGCATATCTTCGTGTTCGCGCGCTCTGGGGGAGCCGCCGCCAGCAATCAGGAGCACCGCAATCCCATCCAGTGCGAAACCATCGCCCGGGCAGGTCTAGGCACAGGCGTCACATCAGGCCCCCTCGGCAGCACGCTGATGCTTCCGGTGCAGTCTCGGCTCACCAGTCCCCAGAGACTGCTCGATGGGGCCTCTGTCAACGGCCAAAAGCTCACTTCAACCGGTCCCCTTCACAATGCCAGTTCGCCGCTTTCGTTCCAGCACCGGTGACTTGCTGTCGTATTTTGTCTCTCTTGTCTTGTCATGATGCCCACGGAATCCCATGAGGTCATCATGACAAAGGCAGAGCCTGAAGTTCTGTACTGATCAGGTGGCAAGTAATGCTCTGTGGATGAGGCTGTATTAAATTACTCTGACCCTTACTTCTGTGTGTTTTGGCCATCCTTATCACACTGATGACAGAGGATGTGAGATTGTCAGTAACCTCAAAACAACAACAACACTGCTTAGCTTTGTGCTGGTGTTATGCAATTCTTTTTGTATTTTGGAGTCTCTGACACAGCACAACAAGGTTATCATCCCCATGGCACACACCAGTTTGTCTGTGAGCTTTTCAGACCCCTGGAGTTTTTATTAGGAATAGAGATTTAGAATGCACACTCAGGTCTTTCAAGAACATAAGAAAGATTCTTTGTTCCCAGTTGCTGACTGCAATGCATATCACGGGGAGAACTCCTTTGGGAGTGTGGACTATGGCGTCACGTTTCACTAGAGGAGGCAGGCTTGCCATGGTCAGGAAGATCAAAGGATCTTTCCAGCGACGGCTGGCACAGGTAAGAGCAGTGAGGTGGTGGGGTGGGGTGAGGGCCGGGTGGGGATTGGGGAAGTTGACATAAGACGGGATAAGTAACAATAAATAAGTAACATTAAATAAAAAACAAATAAAACCACTTACCTTGCGCTCATCTCATCGCTGAGTGAGGCTAGCGCAAGGTAAGTGGTTTTATTTGTATTTAATATTACATATCCCATCGTCCGTTGAGTTACCCGACCCCCCCCCACCCTTTGTCTGACCCGCTCCACCGCCTCACCGCTCTTACCTGTGCCGGCTGCCACTGGATCCTTTCAGTGTGTGTGTGCGTGCATACTGCACATGGAGGCATCCCATTTCCATGCTGGGTTATTCTCATTCAGTGATCGAATATAAGAAAAAGTTAACATGAGGTAAAATACATGTAGATGTGAAGTGGAGAACATTTTGGGTTGTCCATATCACAGAGATCTTGCAGTGTTATTAAAATGTAATGCTGTACTTTTGGTATGTGTTTACTAGCTTAAAGTAAAATGTAATGGGTTTCTCGAAAAATTTACTAAGGTATTTCATTCTCATTTGGGTTGTTTACGTATTTATGTTCACTAATCAAACCAAACCAGTGGTGGCCAAAGTAAGGAAAATTCCCATCAATTTACAGGGAGTGGTAAAAAGATGTACTGATAAGGTTATGCACTGTGGGTATTATAGTAACTCTGAGGCAACAGAATGATTAGCACCAATTGTGGTTGCTCACAAAGGTAATGGATGTCATAAGAATTCTTTCTCAATTAAAGAAAAGATTTACGACTATAAAGATGATGGGCTGGCTCTTATTTGTGTTTATATAAGATTGCGTGTGCTAAGAAACTTGTGAATTTTCTTACTTCTATGTAAGGGATCTATGTATGACATCCCTTCTCTTCTATCACCCCACCAATATAACACAACACTTTGGGGCATATTCACAAGGACCGGCGATACCTATCGCAAACGCCAGTTAGCGGCAGTTTTTCTATCGCCGCCTAACCCTGAAAACTAGCGCCTTTTTAGCGGCGTATTAAAAAGCCGTCGCTACATGGCGATATTATAAGAGAACACCTGTGTATACTGCCACAAACATCAGCGCAAAGGCGATTGGAAATCTGGCGTTAGTAGGCGAAAAATAAGTACTGATAGACACATTAGCGGCAAAAAAACTCACATTAGTCAGCCCAACGTGAGTTTTTTTTTTGCCTCTAATGCAAAAAATAGCCTATCAGTCAACATCCAATAGAAAATAGGCGTAAAAAAAAAATGTAGAATGGAGCAGCCTGGGCCAAGTGCAGCACACATCAACAACCCCTGCAAGCCACCCAAAAGTCCAGAGTGACCAAGATGAGAGCCTGGATGCCTCGTTGGACCTGCGTCTGAAGCCTGGATGCCTCGCTGGACCTGTGTCTGGAGCCTGGATGTCTCGTTGGACCTGTGTCTGGAGCCTGGATGCCTCACTGGACCTGCATCTGGAGCCTGGATGCCTCACTGGACCTGCCTCTGGAGCCTGGAGTGGGATGCGGAGGATCTGTGGAGTCGATGAGCCATTACGGTAGACATTGAGGCACGACAATTGCCCATACCTGGTGGTGAAGTCTGGCAGGTCGCATGGAGACACATTGCTGACCTGTGTGAGAAGACCGCCTTTCGCACCTTGGAGCTGTTAATAGTAGAGGCGCTCCTGTGACCCAACGTAGGGAGGTCTGCATCGCATACTATGATCCACCACTACACCGGGGTGCACGGAGGGGATTACCAACGGTGGGTGCCGCCTCTCTGCATCACAGGCCGGATGATGTTGGGCTGGCCGGATGCTGTGGAGGGTGAGGCCCCAGAGCTGCACCGAACTTGTGTGGCGGGAGTGCTGCAACTTCACACCTAAGGGGTCCTTGCTGCATCAACTGCATCGGGAGGTTCACCAGTGATCTTGGTGGGGACTGCTGTACCGAGGCTTGTGAAATCCCACCTGGCTGAGGCTCCTGCTGGCTGAGTCACAGATTTGGAGAGAGTGCAGTGGATTGCGCCACTGTGTCAATGTCCAGGTAAGGAGAAGGTGGGAAGTGTAGTGCAGGACGCCTGGGGGTCGAGTCGCCCAGGCCTAGTACACATAGATTACGCATCCCCAGTGGCGGCTCATCCGCTATGGTGGAAGAGCCTCGCCCCACTGCTTTCAATCAGTGCAGAAGAGGAGCAATCATCACATGATGATAACTTACTGATGTAACCGTGCTATGTTTCCTTTGCAGGTGGGAGGTTGGGTGGGACTGCTAAATGCACGGGGCAAGGCATAGGTGGATTGGCATGCCCACTCAAGTGTGCAATGACTGTTTGGTCAGCCCACTCAGGCCACCCAAAGCAGTCATGCGCAGGTCCCTGTTCGTAATGCAGGCTGCATTACAGCCTGCATGGAGAACATGCCCACCCCTCCAGCCCCTGGCTGCATGCCTTGTCCCGTTGCCAATTGCCAATCCCACCGCCGCATCGCAGCATTGTGATCGGCTCATTAGAGGGAGCCTGGCTGCCTACTTCCTGTTCCTGTAAGCAGACGCAGGAGAGCAGGAGCAACAAAGACACGGGACCCGGCTTTGAGGTAAGACTACCCTTATTAAAATATTTACAACACCCGCTCACACACACATCCCTGCGTCCATGGCACATCCAGTGTACTTTCCAGGGTTTGCCACCGCACAGCTGTCCAGCTCCATCCCCAGCACTTCTCGATGGCGGCTGCTGTGCGCCCATGCACAACAGGCGTACCACTCGTGTGCCAAAGGCATATACGTGGTTGCAACACATGCCATAACATCGCATTCCATTCCAAAGCATACTAACACTAGGCACATTGCAACAGTAAAATAGGTGTTGCATAGTGGAGACATTAATATTACTATTCCCACTTCAGTCAGTGCAACCCAAACCGAACCTTTGCACCCCAAACCCAAACGTGTACCTTTCCACTACAGATACAAAATTCTAGTATCAACACTGAACCTGATGTCTCAATTAGTAAAGATAATTTTTGAGCAAGTTTGTCACATTTTCCTGCCATTTTAAAAAAAAGGCTTTTATTCAAAACCCAAACTTTACATAGGAACGTGCTGCTTTACCTGTACTCTGAGCAACAGCATTTGCTAGCTATTCACTTGCAATTGACTTGCCTTTTATATCATTTGTGTAAGTTTTGTAAACGTCTACTGCAGTCCACACATAATATTTAACTTCCACACCATGGGTGTATTTCCTGCACCAATCTACCACGGCCTTACTGGAAAGTAGTTAAATGAGCCAATTGGATGCATTACATTTTAACTTCCGTTTATAAGGCCAGAGAATATGCACTGTGACACTGAATGACAGTTTCACAGCACAGTCACAATACGAGCAAAAATTATTTCTTTTAAGGACACAAAATCTAAGGAGCCCATGTAGAAAAGGCAACATTGCTGCAATCACCTTCCTTGAACTGATTCATTTAGTGTCAAGCCACCTTTCGATAAAATGCATTGACAAAGGGGGGCAAAGAAGATTTACAGAGACATTTAGTAATTATCTGAAATGGTGATATACAACTGTTAAAAATCTTCTAAATTAATTTACCAGAGGCTCTATTAAAGATGGAGAGGCAGATGCTATTCTACTGAAACCAGACGACACGCCACTCAGAAATCTGTCATGAACTACTCTCATGTATAGCTTCTTATAAGCCGTACCCTATGATTTATTTAAGGTGTTTTGAAACAGATAGAGAAATATCCCCTAAAGAGAATTTTGTTTAAATATATAATCACATTTCTCATTTTCTATGCAAACTCTGGCATGCAAGGACCCTACATTCCCCCCCCCCCCGACAAACATAGCAGAATGTTAATTTGTACAGAACACTTCTAAAATTAGCATATTTTTATGTAATAGTCCATAACATTTCCTGCCTGTTAGGAAGTAGACATCTAGCAAAAGTACAGTCTTATGCACGTGTTCAGCTCTATCAAAATGAATGAATATGCTAAGTAGATAGTTATTGATGATGTTTAATACAGAAAAAAATCACGCTCTTCTAAAGTTTGATAGGATTGCTAACCCCCTTCCAAAGATAACTATATTCTATCACTGGTAATAATTTGAGAACAATATATCTCAGTCATCAACCATGTTATTTGAATGCAGATATGTTTATGTTCGATGTGTATCTCAATCCAGTGTAAATGTCTTGCTAAATCCACAGAATTCTAATCAACTAATGTCAGACTCCGATAAGAAACCGTGATAAAATATAGGCACTAACAGATTACTGAAATGCTGTTAGTAACCAGCATCATTCATCTTCTAACTCATCCTAGGGATCAGCACTCTGTCAATATTTGTGATTAGAAAGTTGATAATAAGCTCTCCCGGATTTCGATTGTTTGTAAAGACTAAAGAGAGTTCCTCCACATAGCTCGCTCTATTTTATTTTTTGATACTCTGACAACATCAAAATGCAGTGATTCAGACAGGCAAAAAAGCGGAATATTGGTTGTGCCTTGTATTTAAAACTTTAATATTTCTTTAGGCTTCTTTCATTTTTTATGTGTATTAGGAAGTGCATTGACCAATGTTCAGTTTATTGCTTCTGTCTGTTTTTTTTTCATTTAAGTTCACCTGTTGGAGCTTTGTTATTTCAACTTTTACTCTTATTTTGCTCTCCTTTCCCAGTACATGTTAGGGAGTACACACTTCTCCTGCACTCGAAGCTGCTGGGCCCAGTCTGTTTTTTTGTGCTCAATCATTATTTGCATTCTTTAGCTCAAATGCATTTGGCTCTGAAAATTCACCTTGGTCTACTAGTTTGCAGGGCCTTTGTAAATTGGAAGCTTCCATGGTAGCTTACAGCGAGTATGTTAGCATCGTGCCATAGGTAAACCAAAGGTAAGCCTGTTTCCTACTATTCAAGCACTGTCTGCACCCAGTGCTGACCATGCTGAATATTCTTCTTCAAATCCCACAGTAAACCCTAGCTTGTTTTACTTCCAGGATAACCTTATTACACCCAACTCGACAGCTACTTCACTTACAAACACAGCCTACCATTCAACTGTCTGTCTCCTCCCAGCATCTTCTCACCTCCCTTCAGTCTATTGGATAGCGAGGACAATAAACACAAGGGCTGAAAAGGTTTGACAAAAAAACTCAACAAAATCCAGCCATAAAGCAACATCTAAGATCATGTTCTTGGAATATCAATGGCCTAGGAAATAAAAAAGACGACCTTCAGCTACTTTCTTACCTTCAAACAGTTGACATAATAGCCTTACAGGAGACCTGGCTAGAACAACCACATCACATTCAAGGCTACAACACATATCACCTCCCAGCGACCAGAATTACTAAATACGGCCATCCAAAGGGCGGTCTTACAATATACACAGCAATAAAGGCCTTTAATGTATCAAAATACATAAACGCGAAACAGACAGGAAACAACTGCACCCTCACAATAGAACTAGAAGTGAGGGGAAAAGATTCAAAACAAATTCTAAGGCTGATGAATGTATATCTACATCCCCGGGAAAAAAAAACAGGAATGATCCACTTGGTAGAAGAGATCTCAAAACCACTGACAGAGTCAGCGAACACAAGTCTCATAGTCACAGGGGACTTCAATATGTTTCTGGGAGGGCCTCAAACAAGGGACACATCGCTAGAAGAACTGTTCCTCGCATGGGAAATCCCACAACAAGCAACAAGCAAATGGGGTAACCAAAACCGGCTGTCAAACTCAAGCATTAAGGATCTAGAACACCTTAACCTGGCAGCACTAAATGGCCGCTTCGCAAACGACAGCCCCCCGTCAGCTACTTTTCACAACTCAACAGCCAGCTCCTCCATAGACTTCACATTTGTATACCTGCATCTCTTCGCGAAAATCACGGATTTCCGAATTGGCACAATGACAGCTAGTGACCATCAGCCCCAAGAATTTGGCCTTAACTTCCAGGGGGTGGCGCAAGCCAGACTAGCGACAAACTTGGATTGTTCACTGCTGGTGGCTCAAAAAAGAATCAAATGCAACACGTCAAACCTGGAAGGCCTTACAACCGACGCAAAAAGCCGGTGGGAAAAGTGCATCACAAACAACACTGAGTACCTAAACGCTTGGGAACACTTCACGAGGAGCCTGGGACAGGACCACACAAGGAAACCCAAGTCTTGCGGCCAAAGCTACAAATGCCAAGGAAAGATAATTGACTCAACTGGCAACTGCGACAAGGCCTTAAATCAAAACATCAAGATTAAGCACCTGAAAAGTAACATCAACAAACTGCTGCGCAAACTACATTGTGATGGACCGGACCCTATAATTCAATTGGAGATGCAAAATTTAAAACAGGAAAAAAAGAGAATAATCTGGCAGGGCAAAAGGGAAGAAGAGGATGAAATGTGGGCAAGACTTCTACACGATGCTAAAGGAACCAACACAAGCGGAAGATTCTGGAAAACAGTTAACTCACTCCAGAACGCTAGGACACGGACCATCGATTCTTATGTTTCCGAGGAAGCCTGGGCCAACCATCTTCAGGCTCATTTCAACACAGCGCCACAGCCCACACCTACCAGGCGATCGGACAAGGCCAAAAAAAGTCCAACACGGACGTTACAATTGGGCAGTAACGCATTTGACCTTATGGAAAAACAAATAATAAGCAGGATTGCGATGGGGAAAGCGGAGGGGGCACCAGGCCCCAACGGGATTCCCCCAATACTGTTTAAACAAAACCCGGATTTCTGGGCAGCAGCCCTAGTCCCACTCTTAAAGCAGATAAGAGACACTGCAACAATCCCAGCGTCATGGAAAGGCTCTATAATAGCACCTATACACAAGAAGGGCAATATAAAGGATCCAAAAAACTACAGACTAATAGCCCTAATCGACAACGAAGCCAAATATTACGCTGGTCTTATATTAGAGGAGCTTTTGGACTAGTCAGAAGAAAATGCAGTAATCCCTAGTACTCAGACAGGATTCCGCAAACAAATGGGAACAACATCAAACATGCTAGCTCTCTCGCTCCTCATCGACGCCACAAAGACAGTTAACCTTCCCCTGTATGTATGCTTCATCGACTTCACCTCAGCGTTCGACACCGTCAACAGAAACTCACTATGGTCAAAATTGGAAAAAAGGAACATCCCATCAGGCCTTCTCACACAGTTGATTTTACTCCATACGGACACATGGGTCCAAGTCAAGCTAGGGACAGGAGACTTCCTCTCAAGAAAAATAATGACCACCAAAGGCCTAAAACAAGGCTGTGTCCTAGCTCCAACACTCTTCAACATTTTCATGTCTGACCTGGCTCAACTGCTGGACGAAACTAACTGTCACGCCCCTAGCCTAGGCGGCCTTACTATTTCCAATCTAATGTATGCTGACGATATTGTCCTAATAAGCAGAACACCGATAGGGCTACAACATCTGATCACCACTACGTTCAAGTACTCGATAGACAATAACCTCACCATCAATCTCTTAAAAACCAAAACAATGAGGATTAACGCAAAAAGAGCGCCAGTAGGATTTCACTGGCACATGGGATGGTCCATATTGGAGACAGTAGAGGAGTATAGGTACCTGGGGGTAATTTTCGACGGAAAGGGCTCATTCAATCAGCAAAAGGACGCAATAAAACGGAGGGGCATCAGCGTAGAGATTGCACTAAGGAACCTCAAAACAAAAGCAGTCGGCCGAAGCTTCACACCCCTGCTGCAAGTGCTACAGGCAAAACTAACATCGGCCCTGACCTACGGAAGCGAATGCCTCCGAGGAAGGGACGCCCAGCAACTGAACAACACAATAGCGAAGGCCATGAGAATAACCTTCAGTTTGCCCAACCATACTTCCCAGGCACAAAACCCGCTGGAATTTGGCCTGAGAAACCAAACTCTAGAGCGAATGGGTGCCTATGCCAAAAGATGGCACAAGATACAGAGAGGGGAACCCACAAGCCTAAATCACCACCTATGGAAAGAGATGGAAAGTAAAAGCAAGCGCGCGGCTGCGCTATATCTTAACCACTCCTTAAATTCCTTGAGTCTTCAAGAAGCCTGGATGAGCAGCGGATCTCATAACATCTGTAAACTACTAGTTAACAAATCAGTCAGATCTACGTCGTTAATTAATGACAAAGTAAGCCTAGCAACCCGGGCCCATGGCTGGACTGTCATTCAAAGCTACACAACCAGCCTCTGCCAAAGCTACCTAGGAGTCGGGTTTACCAGGCGCACAAAGGAGAAGTTCCTACGTCTACGGCTGGGCCAACTTCCAGTACAAAATCATCTCCCCCTATGGTTAAGACCAAGGAAACTATCAACTGCCGAGTTTGTGGGACCTCAAAGGAAGACATCCTGCATCTACTATGTACCTGCAAAGGTCTGGACGAAGAGCGCAGATCCCTTCTAAAAAAGCACTTCAACAGGCTGGGCATAAGAACACGCCGGCAGGCAGTAAAGGCCTGCTTGGACGGAACGAACATTCAATTAGCATGCCACATCGTCAAATTCTTGGACAAAGCAGAAAAGAAACAAGAATGACAGAGGGCGAAAACAGGCCGATGCCAACTAAAGAAGTGAAACCCAAAACTGATAAGGAACCATTTCTCTTGACACGGGTAACGGCTAAGGGTGGGCGTAGTTCGCGAAGTAGCACTTCGCGAAGCTACGCAAAGTGAAGTTCGCACTACGCGAGCTACGCGTAGCACTTCGCGAACTGCGTAGTAACATGTTCGCACTGTGCAAGATGTTGTTTTCAATGATTGCACAGTGCGGACAAGCAACCGGCACTGTGCAATCATTGAAAATGGCGTCTTGCACAGTGCGAGCTGTAGTTTTCTGCTGCTCGAGTAGATTTTTACTCGAGCGGCAGCTTTCTCAACGCGAACTGGTAGTTTCTCATCGCGAGCAGTCGCGAGCATACACGACCCCTCGCAATGAGAAACCTGACCTCCTCGCGTTGGGAATCTCGCCGGGAGGTTTATTTTCCATGCTCGCGAACAAGGAAAAAGTCTCGCCGGGATGTCATTTTGCTTGCTCGCGGTCGCCAACTTGACGTTGAGGACCGCGAGCAAGCAAAAAATGACCGCAGCACTACGCAACACTACGCTACGCGTGTTCGCACTGTGCTACGTGCAGTTCGCGTAGTGCGAAGTAGCGCGAACTTCGCAAACTACGCGAGCGTAGCGTAGTGCTTCGCCCAGGCCTAGTAACGGCCTGATATCTGAACGGTAAAATAGGACACAATAACACTGCAGGGGACTGTTATGCCCCAATAGACCTAGCTATAAATACTATAGTTCGGCTACATCCAGGCGCAAATCAAACACGTAATCTTTCTTTTTTTTCTGTATTCACTATAACTACTCTTTTTTTTTATTTGAAGCCAACTTTGTTGTATATACATATCTGTCATTTTATCTTTTAAATACCAATTGTATTTAAGTTATGGATTTTATATGTTAACAATTGCAATGGTTTTAAGGAACTGAGCAATAAAGACTTCTTCTTCTTCTTCTTCTTCTCCTTTCCCAGTACATGTTAGGGATTACACACTTCTCCTGCACTCGAAGCTGCTGGGCCCAGTCTGTTTTTTTGTGCTCAATCATTATTTGCATTCTTTAGCTCAAATGCATTTGGCTCTGAAAATTCACCTTGGTCTACTAGTTTGCAGGGCCTTTGTAAATTGGAAGCTTCCATGGTAGCTTACAGCGAGTATGTTAGCATCGTGCCATAGGTAAACCAAAGGTAAGCCTGTTTCCTACTATTCAAGCACTGTCTGCACCCAGTGCTGACCATGCTGAATATTCTTCTTCAAATCCCACAGTAAACCCTAGCTTGTTTTACTTCCAGGATAACCTTATTACACCCAACTCGACAGCTACTTCACTTACAAACACAGCCTACCATTCAACTGTCTGTCTCCTCCCAGCATCTTCTCACCTCCCTTCAGTCTATCCCACCGGCCTCAATGCAGCACCCTACCCCACAGATTGCCTGCTGTCTTGCCAAGGTTCGCTCCTTGCATAACCACAGTATAGATAGTTCTTTACCCATTCAAGACCTCAACCCAGAGATTTTCTTTGCAACAGTCATGGGCTCATGAAAACTCAGCTGCGGACCTTGACGTAGGTGCCCCTCAAGCAATAAAATGCTCCATGTCCCATGCATCAACTAGAAATTGGTAGGCCTGCTTGTTGCGTAGAAAGAAAACCATATATTCTCACAGGTAGATCTCAACCCTTTCAGAAATGACAAACTCCTCAGCCTCTAGATCTCTGCCACCTGCTCTCATGCATGGACCAGGGCCAGCAAAGTGTGGATTGAGCCTGTCTGTATCCAAGGAGATTCTGTTCTTCAGGAGCAGCTCACTGCCCCCTGGCCATCAGCCTTGGCCTTTCTTGATTGGCCCTCTGGCTCCAAAGCAACCCTGAGACCATCCTCCACTTGCAATATCCCAGAAGATGTGTGCAGGGCACGCCATGACAGCCACCTCCATCTTGTAGCCTCAGCCTCTGTGTGCCCTGCAAAGTCCAGTGAACAAATGACAGAGAAAGTGGCAAGACAACAGACTGGTGCTGTGTTTTTCATCTTTAAAACTGCTGTTTTTTTCTACCCGTGCCTATTTGAATATAATCTTTTGTCCTGTGCGCTATAAGTAATATTAAAAAACTGTGTTTTTTGCTCATGACTGTTTGAATTGATCTCTTGGTTTCTGGGAATTCAGTAATGTTATACACTGTTGGTTTTTCAACCCCCGATATTGTTTGAAAATCTGTCCTAGTTTCCCCTGTACAGCACTTAGGCATGCTGGGCAACAACTAGCCCCCGACTTTTGAGTTTTTGAAAGTTAAAAAGGCAAACTACATCGTCAGAGACTAAGCAGAGTGTGTTTATTAGACTGCTGAATCTGCTTTAAGGTTTATTACTGTGTTCGGAAAGTATATGTAAACCTTGTTCATGGCTAGAAAAAGGGATTTGTTTAAGTGCATGAAAAGCTGTATTTAAGTGTCTTAAATTTGAGCCTACATGCAGGGTAAACCAGGACCAGCAAAGTGTGGATTTAGCTTGTCTGTATCCAAGAAGATTCTGTTCTTCAGGAGCAGCTCACTGCCCACTGGCCACATCAGCCTGGGCCTTTCCTGATCGGCCATCTAGCTCCCAAGCAAACTTGAGACCAGTCCCACCTTTAATATCCCTTAAGGTGTGTTCAGCGCACCACAAGACAGCCACCTCCATCTTGTAGCCTCAGCCTCTCTGTGCCCTACAGAGCCTAGTGAACAAATGACAGAGGAGGTGGTAAGACAACAGACTTGTGTTGTGTTTTTCACCTGTGACTGTTTGAATGTAATCTCTAGTCCTATGTGCAATTGGTAATGTTAAAAACTGTGTTTTTTGCTCATGACTGTTTGAATTGAACTCTTGATTTCTATGAATTTGATACTGTTTTAAACTGCTGGTTTTTCTACCCCTGACTGTTTTAAAATCTATCCTGGTTTCCCCTGTACTGTGCTTAGGCGTGCAGGAGCAAGCTCCCGCCCCACCCCTCTCCTCCCTTTTGAGTTTTTAAAGTTAAAAAGACAAACTGTACCTTCAGAAACCATGCAGTGTTTTTTACGAGACTGCTCAATTTGCTTTAAGGTGTAAAACTGTGTTTGAAAAGTGTAAGTAATACTCGTTTTTTGGGCTAGAAAAAGGGATTTGTTGAAGTTTGCGAAAAGCAGTATTTAAGTGACTTAAATTTGGGCGTACCTGCAGGATGAACCAGGATCAGCAAAGTGTGGATTGAGCTTGTCTGTATCGAAGAATGTTCTCTTCTTCAGGAGCACTTCACTGCCCCTTCGTCATCAACCTGTGCTTGAGGTCATACGCTCCTTATATAAGTTTGCCATTGGACTTTACATCTGTACTCTGATTGGTTGCTGTATCTGCTGTTTGTATTTGGCTTAGGGTTAGGTTTCTGACTGGCTGATAGGTCCGGAGTTCTGATTGGTCCCTGGGGTAGTGATTGTATTGGACTTAGGACTTAGAGTTAGGGTTCTGATTGGGGATAGGTCTAGGGTTTTGATTTGTTCCTGGGGCTATGGTTTCTAATGGGCCTAAGGTTAGCGTTTGGCCTCTGATTGGCTGCCAGGACTAGGGCAATGATTGGCTGTAAGGGACTTTTCTCCTATTGGTCCTATGCCTTAGGACTAGTGTTCTGAATGCTTAGTGCTAGGCCTAGGGTTCCCATTGGCTAAATGCCGTCTGACCTAGGGCTAATTTCAGGTTAGGGTTTAGGGTGTCCTAGGCCAAGCATTGAGGCTAAGGATGGAGAGGACAAGGGCAGTTGCTTGTTTGAGCCTGATCAGGACTGATCGGGCCTAGGGCCAGAAATGTAGCTCTTTTTTCCATTCACCAGCAACCACATTAAGCCTGTAACGGCCACAAACATATTAACACACTCACAACAAATGCACTGTACTGTTTTAGTACAAACAAACCCTAACCAGATTTCATTGTCACAACAACCACCAAAAAACACCACAAACCACACTTATACAACCTTCTACCTCAAAAACTACACAATGGCACTTTCACTCTCACACAAAATAACACTATTCTATACCAATAACCAAACCACACATCGCCAACACAACCCAAATCCACACTATGCATAACTATATCCCATCCAGATACACACTCCCTGCTCATACAATGCACCAACTCTACTATCTATGACTGATATGTATTTTGAGTATTGAGCTGGACTGACTCCGTCACTGGGGATTGAGGCATGAGTCCCATGCTCAGAGTCAACCGCCCTGGCCGCTGCACCACACCTCTCCCCACAATGTTGCTATTCTCATACAGCTAATACCAGCACCCACCTGCTACAAGTCCACAAATTACTGCTCACTCTTCTACAAAACAAAGTCTCACCATCACCAAAACACATTCTCTAAGCTGCCTCTTAATTACTGCCCACTCACACTCTGAAAACAAGCATCACATCTACGACCTTTTTACTGACACACAACCTGACTTACTCTTTATGACTGAATCATAGTTGGGAGATTAAATGGCTCCAGTGTTGCATGAAGCCGTTCCTCTAGGCTATCAAACTATGTCACAAAATCGTATCAGCAAAAGAGGAGGTGGCCTAACTGTTGTATTCAAGCAAATATTAATTGAGGCTCTCTTCAACAGATGCAACCCTATACCATCTTTCTGCTGTAACTTCCTTCTCCTTTACAGACCTCCACTTAGTAATGCAATGCTCCCAGAAACACTTCTAAACACAGTTTCAAACCTGATAACCCTACACTCAAACCTATGCATTATTAGTGACCTAAACATTTGGTTTGACAAACCCAATATGCCCCATCCAAAAAAATCATCACTGGCTTAGATGCACTGGTCCTACATCAGATCGTTCACAAACCCACACACAGCGCTGGACACAATGTAGATGTCATTTTTGCAAATACAGAACTAGCTACTTTTCAAACGATGACTCCAGTCACATGGTCAGACCATTGTTTGCTTGCTTTTCAACATAAAACAACACACCTAAAACCATCTCACATACATCCACCTATTGACCTTGGAACAAACGAAGTTTTGAGCACTTGGAAACTCAACTAGCATCCAATGCAGATGTAGGCACAATACATTTCATTCAAAAACTATATGAGTGGCTACAGGAAGCTTTTGATATCCCAATATGACTGAGCACAACAACACAGGTCAAAAGAAAACAGGTACGTTGGAGAAATACAGAGCTAAAAGAGATAAAACAGCAAATTAGAAAGTTGCAATGCACCTTGCTCAAAATAAACACCAATTACGAAAAACTTAACCTACAGAAACTTAATAGATTATACAAGTCAGCAATCAAAAAAGCTAAAAAACATACCACTCAGACAGAATTCAAAATGCTAAATGTGCAAATAATGAATTCTATAAAAATTCTTACCAAATTTCTTAAAACAAGTTGCTTAGAATGAACTCATCCCATTACTCAAGAATTCACAGACAAACTGGCAAATCATTACACAACCAAAGCAAACATGTTGAACTCCTATTTAAAACAACAGAAACCCACCAGCACCAAGCCTTACCAAAAACCCCCTCAAAGAGTAGGCTAACGCAGCCTCTTCATTCCTTCCAACAAATATCACACAATAAATTCATGGATCTGGTCAAAGCAAGCAAGCCTGTTGGTAGCCTTTCTGACCCATGTCCACCACAAACCTTCCAGAAAATTCTTCTAACTACCTCTGCTGCCACACCATTAAGAAGAATTATGAACAATTCCTTAACTATGGGAATATTTCCAGGAGACAAAAAAAAGGCATACATATGCTCATTACTAAAGAAAACAAACCTGGATCTGCTTAACCCCGACAACTACAGACCAAATACAAATGGACTTTTCCTTGGCAAACTGATAGAAAGAGCAGCATTCCTCCAGATGTCACAATTCATTGAAGATAATTCCATATTTTCAGACTGGATTTTGTTCTGTAAGAGCACAGAATCTGCCCTCATTGCCATCTGGGATGACCTTAAAAACACAGTTGACTGGAACAAGGTTGCTGCACTTCTTCTCTTGGATCTCTTAACTGCCTGTGACATAGTTAACCATGACTCTCTAATACAAAGACTGCACAAATCTGAAATAGAGGGGACTGCTCTCAACTGGATCACATTCTACCTTCAAAGCAGAACTAATATCATCCAAATCCCACCATTTCTCATCCAAACCGTACTTTACAAAAGCAGGGGTTTCTAAAGGCTCTATTATCTCACTCGTGCTTTTTAACATCTACATGAAGTCATTACCTAGCACAGAGCTATCAATTTCACCTCACATGCTACAACTATGTAGATGACACACAAATACTCCTTAAACTGGAAAGCCTCAAAAGACATATGGAAACAATTACATTTTCAGTTGCCTCAGAGCCCTTGATCAGTGGATGACATGGAGCCATCTCAAATTGAATGCTTCTGAAATGGAATACATGTGGTGATTGGAAAAATGATGACCCACTAGCCGCGTGGCCGGACGATCTGGGAACACCATCTAAAGTGTCCAAGGAAGTCAGAAACACCAGAATTACCATGGACTCCAATCTATTAATGAATACCCAAGTGGACAAACTAGCAATATCAAGTTTCATTACTATAAAAACTCTGTACATCTTCCCCCACCTTGAATTTCCACACAAGGTCCAGGGTACTATCTCTCTTATACTGTCTAATCTTGACTACGCCAATAGCCTCTACCACGGATGATCTTTAACAATTATGAAAAGACTACAATGGATTCAGAACTCTGCTGCCAGTCTACTCCTACATGTAAAGCCACAAGCCCACATCTCCCCTACCTTGAAGGCCCTACATTGGTTCTGGTTGCCAGACGATCCACATTCAAGCTGCTTTGTATCACCCACAAAGCGATACAGGGAACAGGGCCTCTCTTCGTCAAGAATAAAATCATCAAATACATTCAAGAAAGTACCCTCTGCTCTAGATGGGTACCTCACCTCAAAATGCAGCAATATAAGAAAAAAGCATAGGTGGCACATTCTTCTCTGTTGAAGCAGCTAAACTATGAAACTCTTTACCCCCAAACAAAAGATCCATGGATAGCTATCTTATCTTCACAAGGCTACTCAAGATTTGGTTCTTCCCCACATACCCAGCATACTCAAATATAAATGTATAGCAAATCCCTGTGCATATTAGCATTTATTTGGAGTACATAATATGTATCTAGAATATATATGTCTATTTCTTTGTATAAATGTGTCAAATAATTATGTTTATAAATATATAGATTTTCATTAGGTCTGCCTAACAAATGTACACATTACTTATGGTTACAGTATTCTATGTTTAACATGTATATAGATCAATGAATAAATAAGTAAATGTTGATCATAACTATTTATCTACAATTGCTTAACTTTTGAAGTAGTCGAAGGAAAAAAGGGATAAATATTTTTAAAAAATTAGCTTGAAGTACAGCAACACATGAAAGTTTGAGCTTATTAAATGCAACTTAAATCTAGATATAGTACCTTCCTTATACATATGTACTTATATATCTTTGTACTTATGTATCTTTATATTCATTACTTTACTCCTAATTCAGCATCTCCAATACATTACCCTATATCACACCCTATACCACTCTAAATGTGTGATCTATCTCAACTCTCTGACTCATCCCAAACCTTATTTCACTAAACTCTCCAATGAACTACCCTATTTCTCACCATACACCTCTCTCAATATATCCTCTACCTCCACTGTCTGACTCATCCCAAATCCCATTCTGCTACTATGATCTCCAAAATAACCCTTTCTAGATGCTTCCCTCGATCAACCCCTCCATCTCAAACCTCTTTTACTACTCAGATTTCCCAAACAAGCCTTGCTAAACCCTCCCCTCAGTTATCCCTCCTAGACTCATCCGATACCTCATCACTCTCCCTAATTCACTTCTAGAGACTCTTCCCTCCTTCATCTCTCCTTTACTCATCCCAAACCTCTCGATATGATCTCCAAATAAACACTTTCTTGATCCATACCTCTTCTATCCCTACACTACCCTTTTAAATCCCACTAATAGACTAACATGCCCACCGCTTAAATTAATTTCATAATTCCCTACAATAATTCACCACTAATAATTTTTGGGTTCCAGAGTAGTGTGCTAGTCTCCGAAAAGGGATTTGATGCCTCTTCAGAGGAAGTAGTAAGTGTAATATAAATGCAATTACAATTACTGCCCTACATGGTAAGTCAAGAACTTTTGGCAAATTATTTGTTAATTTTATCATTTAAATTTTGTTTCACTTTTCCCACTTTTTCTGTAATTCTTCTTTTAACATCAGCTAACATTGCCAGTGCAGTATAATGCATAAACTTGCTGATTTACTACAGCCTTAATGCCACGGGTCTTCTTATGGCATTATGATCTAAGAGCAACCACAGCCGCTCCTCTGCTGCCTGGCTCAACCAGGATCTGAAAGTACAAAAACTATTAGATAATAGGGTGGAAAGAGTCATATGTTTCACTCATATGATCTCCATGTAGAATGTGCTCTCACTATCAATCAGTTCTATGTACCTACAAAGATTCTCCTCAGGTGGCACATGCCTCTTTTTAAAGTTGGAACCTTGCTAGAAGTCAATTAGGATTGGGTGTCCATCTAGTTGGATCTCGATCTGGGATGTACTGTTGCTTTCTTTTTTAAGAACAGCAGGATATGTATCAGTTTATAGAGCCTGGTTATGAGAAGATAAAGACTAGCTATGAACAGGGTGGATGTGGCCAATTGTAGAAGAGACTACTCACATGCCCTGAAGATGAGGAAAACTGATGTCAGAAATATGCACTAGGACAAGTTGGTAGAGACCTGCAATCTAAGACTATAGGTCTTTTTGGAATCTGGTCAACAATTATTCTCCGGTTGATCACCCAAACTAGTATTGGACTGCTAAATTGCCTCAGAGAACTGGGTGAGCCACCTCCAACATAGTTACGCTCTGAAAGAAAATATTCAGGAGGAGTTATTTCCCGCAGGGCCAAATTTCCCTAGGATATTTCCTTTTCCTTGGAAGAGTTTATTGCAGTCATTCTGCACAGCCCAGCTAACAAAGCCCCCAGCCCAGACAGTGTCCCAGTTGACCTGTACAAGACTAACACTGATTTCTCAGCCCCTTGGCTCACAAATCCTTTTAACTCTTCCTGTGAGGTTGGGCTCCCAGTGTCTTTTAGGTCTGCTATTATAGTGTCAGTTTTGATAAAGGCAACAGGCAGGATCCAGCTTGCTATCAATCCATTTCCATTTTAGACTTCTCTGTGAAGATTGTGGGCCACATTATACTTGAAAGGTTGAAACTCTGAATTAGTGAGAATAATATCTTGTGCGAGGTCCAGTTTGGATTGCTTCCTGGCTTGGAACATATTGAGAAGTGTATAAATCTCCATTTCATAATTACCAAATACAAACTGCTTAAGCAATGTGCCATTCACTTTGTATTCATGGATCTGTCTAGCACTTTTCAAAGTATTAACAGATCCAAGTTGTGGGATCTTATGGCCAATATGGGTGAGGAGAAGGGGTTAGTACTGTTCTTGAGAGAGTTGCACTTGAACCTCCAGGCCAGGGTGAGATAAGGGAACAATGGGGAATGTTCTGACTCTCTAAGCTTGCAGGGATGGGTCTGGCAGGAGTGTGTGCTGACACCAATTCTCTTATTACTGAATATTAATAAGCTAGAGGTCGCTTTAGTAGGCCTTGGTACTGATGTCCCCAAAATTAGGAGAAAGCTGGTGCCGGCAATACTCCATGCCGATGATGCTGTCTTATTGGCTAGAACCTCCAACCGGTTGAAGAATCTCATCAATGGTTTTGTTGACTTCATGGAATGCCTCAACCTGGAAACCAACAAATCTCAAACCTTTATTTGTGGCCCCAAAACTGTGAAGATTCACACAATTTATATTAAGGGCTATTGAGTTGAGAGAGTGTGATATTTTCCCTATTTAGGGATTACCTTTGATGAAAATCTTACTTGGACCTTTTGCATGGCCAACAGGTGTTCCAGTTTTACATGTGCCACTAAGTTGATTTTCAAAGTCTCGGCGTGTATGGGGAATATGTCTATTCGCCCGCTAATTGAGATATATAATTGCAGATGTGTTTCAGTTTTTACAAGTGGTGCTGCGATCTGGGATTGCGCAAACATGGGCAACCTGCAGCTGGAGGAAAGAAGGGTGCTACGTAAAATTTTAGGGGTGCCCCATACCAGTATCAATTTCAAGGAGCATGGGTAGCTTGAACTAGCTAGGTTGAAGATGGTATCAAGATAGCCCCTCTGTTACTTTGATGTTCCATCTGGTGCAATGTACAGGCCTCCTTTATTAGAGCCGTATTTGTGGACTGTTTAGAGAGTGCCCGGGCCTCCCACTGCCCTGGATAAAATATTGTAGAACTATGTTCACTAGCCTTGGTAGACCTAGTCTTTTTAATGATCCTACATCCATTGTAAATGAAAATAAGAGGTGGGTAAGGGAAAAATTCTTGTTGGAGCGGTCTAGAGCAAGAAAGCCGGCCCTATCTACCCTGTGCTTCTATAGACAATATGTAATGATTAAAATGTGTCCTTGAATAGAACCCTATCTAGAGTGGGTCAAAAGCCCATGGGAGCGGTCACTCCTTACTACATTTTGTCTTGGCACTGTCAAGTGGAAACTGTGTTTTTCCCTTGGTGTGTATGATGTTATCAATATATATTGTTGGCTTGCGACTAATCGTCTGATCAAACCCTATTGCATTTCCTGTTCTTCTGTAGGTTTTATAGATATTACACCAAGGGCCTGCTTATCCCAGCTCTTCGAAAACCTAAAATAGGAAAAAGTGGATTTGCGTTTCTCTTCCTGCAGTCATTGCTATCTCAGGACGTCTGTTACAAAATGGCCTTATTTTCAAAATCAGCTGTAGCATTATGTAATTGTTTGCTGTTTTAATTGAGATTTTATTAACCTCTTTCTAGCACTCTACCATTTTAACCTTTTGGATGTGTCTTATGTTTTTTATCTGTATGTAGAGGTCTTAACATGTTATACTGTATTTTGTTTGCTGAATGTTGCTCTGTATGTGGTTTTATGGCCAATATCTTTGGCCTAGATAATGTTGATTCATTCTTTCAGACTTACTATGTTAGCACTTAATTTCCTTCAAAAGAAAATCAGAGCCTTCTAAGTGTGACTAATTTAGGATGTCCCTGTTCTAAGCAGTAAAAACATCAAATGCACGAGGGGGTGATGTAAAAATGCTAATATGGTAGTATTAAAGGGGGTGGTGATGGACGGAGCATCAGAACCAATCAAACACTCACACCCAGTCAACAGATCAGGGTTTGATCCATCACCGTTCTTTAGCCCACTCTGCCACCCCAGTTCAGACATGGCCATATGCAAATCAGTCTGACCCTGTGCCTCATAGGAACAGTCCAGCCCGAACTGCCAAGCCATGCCTTCCCTTGACCAGAAACAAGCTTCCTAGGACCGGTTTCTGGCATTTCAGCCGTCTTCAGCCAGGCTTGCTTGAATCCAGTGGCAAAGTGAGCAAGGGACTCACGTCTGAGCATACCCTGCCAACTTATGGCGAACAAAGCGGTATAAAAGGGGGTGGTGATGGACGGAGCATCAGAACCAATCAAACACTCACACCCAGTCAACAGATCAGGGTTTGATCCATCACCGTTCTTTAGCCCACTCTGCCACCCCAGTTCAGACATGGCCATATGCAAATCAGTCTGACCCTGTGCCTCATGGGAACAGTCCAGCCCGAACTGCCAAGCCATGCCTTCCCTGGACCAGAAACAAGCTTCCTAGGACCGGTTTCTGGCATTTCAGCCGTCTTCAGCCAGGCTTGCTTGAATCCAGTGGCAAAGTGAGCAAGGGACTCACGTCTGAGCATACCCTGCCAACTTATGGTGAACAAAGCGGTATAAAAGAGGGTGGTGATGGCCCTGAATGTCTGCATTGTCAGCATTCCGTGCATCATTTGTTTGTTGTAACGTTTTTCGCCCTAAGTGGGATGGGTATGCCCAGACGTGGGTCCCGTGCTCACTACGTCACTGGAGTCAAGCTATCCTGGCTGATGACGGCTGATAGCCAGAAACCGGTCCTAGGATGCTTGATTCCGGTCCAGGGAAGACATGGCTTGGCAGTTCGGGCTGGACTGTTCCCATGAGGCACAGGGTCGAGACTGATTTGCATATGGCCATGTCTGAACTGGGGTGGCGTGGTGGGCAAAAGAACGATGGATTTAACCCAGATCTCTTGACTGGGGGAGAATGTCTGCATTGTCAGCATTCCGTCCATCATTTGTTTGTTGTAACGTTTTTCGCCCTAAGTGGGATGGGTATGCCCAGACGTGGGTCCCGTGCTCACTACGTCACTGGAGTCAAGCTATCCTGGCTGATGACGGCTGATAGCCAGAAACCGGTCCTAGGATGCTTGATTCCGGTCCAGGGAAGACATGGCTTGGCAGTTCGGGCTGGACTGTTCCCATGAGGCACAGGGTCGAGACTGATTTGCATATGGCCATGTCTGAACTGGGGTGGCGTAGTGGGCAAAAGAACGATGGATTTAACCCAGATCTCTTGACTGGGGGAGAATGTCTGCATTGTCAGCATTCCGTCCATCATTTGTTTGTTGTAACGCTTTTCGCCCTAAGTGGGATGGGTATGCCCAGACGTGGGTCCCGTGCTCACTACGTCACTGGAGTCAAGCTATCCTGGCTGATGACGGCTGATAGCCAGAAACCGGTCCTAGGATGCTTGATTCCGGTCCAGGGAAGACATGGCTTGGCAGTTCGGGCTGGACTGTTCCCATGAGGCACAGGGTCGAGACTGATTTGCATATGGCCATGTCTGAACTGGGGTGGCGTAGTGGGCAAAAGAACGATGGATTTAACCCAGATCTCTTGACTGTTGGAGAGAATGTCTGCATTGTCAGCATTCCGTCCATCATTTGTTTGTTGTAACGCTTTTCGCCCTAAGTGGGATGGGTATGCCCAGACGTGGGTCCCGTGCTCACTACGTCACTGGAGTCAAGCTATCCTGGCTGATGACGGCTGATAGCCAGAAACCGGTCCTAGGATGCTTGATTCCGGTCCAGGGAAGACATGGCTTGGCAGTTCGGGCTGGACTGTTCCCATGAGGCACAGGGTTGAGACTGATTTGCATATGGCCATGTCTGAACTGGTGTGGTGTAGTGGGCAAAAGAACGATGGATTTAACCCAGATCTCTTGACTGGGGGAGAATGTCTGCATTGTCAGCATTCCGTCCATCATTTGTTTGTTGTAACGCTTTTCGCCCTAAGTGGGATGGGTATGCCCAGACGTGGGTCCCGTGCTCACTACGTCACTGGAGTCAAGCTATCCTGGCTGATGACGGCTGATAGCCAGAAACCGGTCCTAGGATGCTTGATTCCGGTCCAGGGAAGACATGGCTTGGCAGTTCGGGCTGGACTGTTCCCATGAGGCACAGGGTCGAGACTGATTTGCATATGGCCATGTCTGAACTGGGGTGGCGTAGTGGGCAAAAGAACGATAGATTTAACCCAGATCTCTTGACTGGGGGAGAATGTCTGCTTTGTCAGCATTCCGTCCATCATTTGTTTGTTGTAACGCTTTTCGCCCTAAGTGGGATGGGTATGCCCAGACGTGGGTCCCGTGCTCACTACGTCACTGGAGTCAAGCTATCCTGGCTGATGACGGCTGATAGCCAGAAACCGGTCCTAGGATGCTTGATTCCGGTCCAGGGAAGACATGGCTTGGCAGTTCGGGCTGGACTGTTCCCATGAGGCACAGGGTCGAGACTGATTTGCATATGGCCATGTCTGAACTGGGGTGGCGTAGTGGGCAAAAGAACGATGGATTTAACCCAGATCTCTTGACTGGGGGGAGAATGTCTGCATTGTCAGCATTCCGTCCATCATTTGTTTGTTGTAACGCTTTTCGCCCTAAGTGGGATGGGTATGCCCAGACGTGGGTCCCGTGCTCACTACGTCACTGGAGTCAAGCTATCCTGGCTGATGACGGCTGATAGCCAGAAACCGGTCCTAGGATGCTTGATTCCGGTCCAGGGAAGACATGGCTTGGCAGTTCGGGCTGGACTGTTCCCATGAGGCACAGGGTCGAGACTGATTTGCATATGGCCATGTCTGAACTGGGGTGGCGTAGTGGGCAAAAGAACGATGGATTTAACCCAGATCTCTTGACTGGGGGAGAATGTCTGCATTGTCAGCATTCCGTCCATCATTTGTTTGTTGTAACGCTTTTTGCCCTAAGTGGGATGGGTATGCCCAGACGTGGGTCCCGTGCTCACTACGTCACTGGAGTCAAGCTATCCTGGCTGATGACGGCTGATAGCCAGAAACCGGTCCTAGGATGCTTGATTCCGGTCCAGGGAAGACATGGCTTGGCAGTTCGGGCTGGACTGTTCCCATGAGGCACAGGGTCGAGACTGATTTGCATATGGCCATGTCTGAACTGGGGTGGCATAGTGGGCAAAAGAACGATGGATTTAACCCAGATCTCTTGACTGGGGGAGAATGTCTGCATTGTCAGCATTCCGTCCATCATTTGTTTGTTGTAACGCTTTTCGCCCTAAGTGGGATGGGTATGCCCAGACGTGGGTCCCGTGCTCACTACGTCACTGGAGTCAAGCTATCCTGGCTGATGACGGCTGATAGCCAGAAACCGGTCCTAGGATGCTTGATTCCGGTCCAGGGAAGACATGGCTTTGCAGTTCGGGCTGGACTGTTCCCATGAGGCACAGGGTCGAGACTGATTTGCATATGGCCATGTCTGAACTGGGGTGGCGTAGTGGGCAAAAGAACGATGGATTTAACCCAGATCTCTTGACTGGGGGAGAATGTCTGCATTGTCAGCATTCCGTCCATCATTTGTTTGTTGTAACGCTTTTCGCCCTAAGTGGGATGGGTATGCCCAGACGTGGGTCCCGTGCTCACTACGTCACTGGAGTCAAGCTATCCTGGCTGATGACGGCTGATAGCCAGAAACCGGTCCTAGGATGCTTGATTCCGGTCCAGGGAAGACATGGCTTGGCAGTTCGGGCTGGACTATTCCCATGAGGCACAGGGTCGAGACTGATTTGCATATGGCCATGTCTGAACTGGGGTGGCGTAGTGGGCAAAAGAACGATGGATTTAACCCAGATCTCTTGACTGGGGGAGAATGTCTGCATTGTCAGCATTCCGTCCATCATTTGTTTGTTATAACGCTTTTCGCCCTAAGTGGGATGGGTATGCCCAGACGTGGGTCCCGTGCTCACTACGTCACTGGAGTCAAGCTATCCTGGCTGATGACGGCTGATAGCCAGAAACCGGTCCTAGGATGCTTGATTCCGGTCCAGGGAAGACATGGCTTGGCAGTTCGGGCTGGACTGTTCCCATGAGGCACAGGGTCGAGACTGATTTGCATATGGCCATGTCTGAACTGGGGTGGCGTAGTGGGCAAAAGAACGATGGATTTAACCCAGATCTCTTCACTGGGGGAGAATGTCTGCATTGTCAGCATTCCGTCCATCATTTGTTTGTTGTAACAATATGGTAGTATTGACTGCTGTTGGCTTGCAAGGGAAAGTGGTGTTAGAGCAATGTGCCATTTCTGTTCTGATATTTTGCATTATCCTCCCATATATTGCATAATTTTAAAAGGATGGAACTACTGGATAAGTTACAGTTCTTCCCATGTGATGCATTGATGCAATCTGATCAGATCCAGGAAGTCCACCCAAGAACACTTGGCTTGACTCTTGGTAGGTAAAGCATTTTTGTGAGGGACCTCGAAATGTATGATGTCTCTTTCTTGTTAAAGTAGATGAATATTGGCAGAAACAGTTGGTAGCCTCCTAACCCAGTATCCCACCACTTGACCTGGCTTTGAGGTGGTATGAAAGCAGGTCTAACCCTTCTCAGCTTGGCATCCTCCCTGACTCTGCCTCTCCTAGTCCAGGTCCTAAATTTACCCACATCTGCCCAGCCTCTGTTGTTGGCCCTTCTCACTACCTCAGCCAAGTTCCAGAAATTGCTGCCTGGGTGAGAGGTGAGAAGTACTATAAACTCATGTTGCAAGATAGTCTAAAGCTTTGCAATCCTCACGTTTCACATGTTTCCTCTTACTCCTAGTCCTAGAAAGGAGAACACTAGGGATTTCACAAACCTAGCAAGAGTGTACGCGCAGGACCATTGCCTACAGTGCCAGGCTGCTGGATTTCTTCCCTCTGTATTGGCAAGTGGCATTGCAGTGAAGAACTCCCTGCCACCTCTGTTGGCTAGATCTCTAAATGAGAGGGTTGCTCCACATCCTGGCCTTGTACATGTGAGGTGGACCTGGGATCAACTTTCTAAATGCTCTGTTGTTTTAGTAACATTCATACTTTCCTTATTTTCTCTCCTTTAATTACTGCGATATTATTATTTCTCAAATGTATTTCTATTTTGCTACTAGTTTTAAAGCTGAGTAATTTTTCGTGGTTTAGCTGACATATTGCGATTTACTTTATCAGAGTCACCTGATAATGCATTTATACTATAGGAGAGTCAGAAAGTGCCATTCTATGATGAAACGTAAAGTTTACAGATTGTTTCAATATAGAGATAAGCTTATGGTTGTAGCACTTAGCCTTGAAAAAGTGAACAAAATTACTAAAGCGTGGCACTTACATTTGAGAACATACCACACTTTTCACGATTAACTTCCCTGAAAGTAGGGCTATGTCAGTTTTTTACCATAGGTTGGCAGTCTATCTCTGGGTCAACTAATGTCTATAAAAACTTCACAAAAAAATTGAAAAATATACAGCCTGGTTTTGAAAACGTTCTGTTTGTCCTTATGTCTTCGCTGGTAGGTATACCATAAGAACCTTTATCAATCGTTCTCGCTATAGCAGTGTGTATTGATCGTTATTTTATTTTCAGGATACATGAATGAAATGAGAAGCCAGCACCGTGCACAGCATTCAGGAGCGGACACCTCAAGATGAGTTATGAACAGTGACTTGAATAAGAATTACCACCCGCGTGGCTCTTCCAAATGAATGACAGGAATAGCGTTTGAAATGCTGTGACAGCAGGTACAAACATCTGCCGAATCGTAATCAAGTGTTCAACATCAGTACATTAAATGAAACATCAAAAAGCCAACCTCCAGTAAGCAATTTTATAATCACAAAAAATACAATTTTAACGAGGTGAAATTATAATTGACATTACCGTTCTTCCACAAGAGGCACTTAATGTCCCTGATAGACATCTCAAAGTGCCCTTGTTATCTTCATCCTGTGTTTTCAAACTTCGGTTCAGAGCACAACAGGAGCAGAGCTGTGCAGATGGACACCTGCAGGAGATAATGCATGCTGGTCTCTGGGGGCAGAGAACTAAGGATGCTTCTGGCTGAGAAAGCAGTTTACCAACATAAAGGTTTGGAATCAGTGCAAAAAACTAAAAAGAAATGGACTACCATCATTGTTGTAGGGTTGTGTGCCAATATATCGTGGTTGATATATAGAATACTAAATATTGCATCCCACATCTAGCCTGCAACTAAACCATCAAATTACATTTGTAATCCTGAACTCCAGATTTCCTTATGCAGACTTATCCTGCGCTGTAGTGGCCAGAATGATATATTAGACGCAACATTATGTAGGTCGATATTTCGACCACAATAAAGTGTGGCATCAGGATATTATGTTCAGAATATCATCTGACATAAATATGGGTCCTGAATGGCATCTACAAACATATAGCCCCATTGGTGTTGATTTTACCAGGTATACACACCAGTGGGACTACATTTTGTAACCAATATATATGACAATATTTATTACACAACATTTTTCTACACAGTAGTCTAATGCACACCCTATACAGAACACCTTGGGTGATTAGTAAATAAGAATTGGTAAATTATGAACAGAATGCCTAACGGTGCAGCTGCGGCATCACTACATGCTGCAAACGAACCAAGTCTAAACAAGGTTCAAATACTGAACAGAACATTGTAAAACACTTTGAAATCCGCGTGGTCACTTCTAATTTCTCATCATTTGCTGGACCCTATATTTTTGCTGGCTGAAGAAATCTGCCCAATTTACCCCTGCAGGCCAGAGATAAAGTGCTTGTGCTGCTCCTTTCAACATGATAACAGCGGGACACTCCTCATTGGCACATTTAACTTACCTGTGAAACCCTAGTGTGTGGTGCAAAGTGTACCCCGAGCCTGTGAGTTAAATGTCACTAGTGCGATTGTAAACAAAATCAAATCCAGAAAAGAATATTTTTAATCACATAAAGTCATAATGGCGAAAAGCCATGTTTATTGCAGATCATGAAAAATGTTCTCGTAGACTCATTAAAACAACTAAAATTGCCCCCAATCATTAGTAATTTCTTTGCAAATATTGAATTAACCAACAATTTCCATTTGCTGCCCTTTACAACACAGATGTTGACAAAATGCAGTGACGATCACGTTTCACAGTTCCATCACACAGAAACACAATGACGTGTTGTGTAGCTCAAAGAACAGTCACTTTTTGTTATTTTTTCCAACACAGAAATCTGCAGAGAGTATCCAAGTCAAATGATAAATAATGTGTTGGCATCCAGCCTGCTGGAGAAACTTTTGTTCTGTCCACATCGTCGTCACCATGCAGACTCACGCAACGAGCTGACGTCATTTACTTGCATACCGATCTTGTGCATCAGAACACTGTTAATCTCCTGGGCACATATGTGCTTGCCATTCTAGACATCACATCAACCAGGTCTTCCAGGATCAGACAATATCGGCATAAGTGACAAATCTGAGGAGATGAATTGACTTATAAATGGCTAAGCTACCCAATGACAACAGAAGATGAATGTAAGCAAATAGAGTGTTAAACTAAGGTAGACAGAGGTTACATTCCTAAAGCGAGCTCTGACCGAATCACACAATGTAAAAGCTAAATGATGAGCTGGTTTCTGTGAGGAGTATCTGACTCATCATGATTAGCATAGCAAAAGCAGTAAAGCTTTCCTCAGAAAAAAATTAAGTTGGTACATGTATAAAATATACCAAAACAGCAAGACAGTTAAGAAATAAAGACCTTACAGTTTGCAAATAATGTAGGCAAATAGAGAATTATAAAAAGAGCCAAACGACAAAAGTGAAGACATTTTTAAGTTTAGATCAGTAGGTACTAAACAAAAACTGTTTCATAGGAAATATTTGGAAGTCATTGGAGTGGTTTTCCAGAAACAGGGATCAAACCGGAGAAGGATCCACAATATGTCTGCAGTTTGCAGTTAAGAAAATAGTAATTATTCCAGCAGCGAACAGAGAAGTCCTCCATGCTTTTTAAGGTCCAATCAGCTCTAAGATGAGTGTGAATGAAGAAGGTGGGTTTAAAGAGCAGAGCCAGTTTACAATTAAAAAATTTGATTAAAATTGCTGAGCTTTATCCAACCAAACATTGCAGCAAAGTGACTTGATTGAAATTTCCTACTTCCATTAAAATTTCTTCTGGCAAGAGTAAACCTTCAGTGACTTTCACTACAGAAAAGCATAGAGACGAGAATCTGGTTCCCTTAGCTTCCCCACTTTCGTCGAACAAGGAGCTAAGGAAGTCCCCACCTTGCCACCTGTCCTTTATTCCAAGCTTGCCTAAGGAAGGATTCGATATTCCAAGAATCATGGAGTTGTGGGTTTCATTTCAGTGATGAGACCTCAGTGTGATGGATTAGGTTTCTATTCCATCCCTCGTTCCTCTGCAGGGCCTTGCCTTTGAAGCTAGTCATTTGGCCAAATCAATCGAGGGGGGATTAAGCTTAAAATGTGATAATGAGGCCGGAGACAAGCCAGGTAATGTCACTGCCTTTTGTTAAAACACTAATGCATACCACAAAAGGATCTCACAACGGATAAAAAAAAGTTTAAAAAATAAAACGCGACCAAAACAACAAAAAAACAAATAATACAACCAGAAATGTTGAATTTTAAAGTTTTTAGTGAAAATAGTGCCAAAAAGCACACAGCGCCGCCAGGAAAATCTGGTCGTGCTGGACTGGGACAAAGTAACAATTTCAGGCCTATCGTAATTGAACATGGACCGGCAACAAGGACCCATTTAGGCTGCTGAACAGAGTACCTCAAATCTTGGTTGTGGATTGTTGCATGGATCCGTGTCAAAGATGTGCTGCACAGCCAAAGGGATACGTCGGTTTCGAAATGTAGCAAGGCTGCAGTGTGAGGTCCTGTTGCATCATTGTCAAGGATCCCGTTGATGGGCCTAGTGATGCAAATTCAGGCATAGAGGATGTGGCGCGCAACAGGTGATATGCCGGTTCTGAGGAGCTGCGATGCCACGATGCTGAGTCTGGTGTCGCCATCGAGGCCACCATCAACGAAAGATGCGTGTGCCTGAGCTCTGGATGTGCTGCACCATTGGGGCAATGCGTGGTTCAGAGGAATGCAGTGGCGATACAGGTCTTTGGGTCAGATCTAATTCATGGAGCAGTGGAGATGCGTCGGGTCAGCTTGAGGATGCATTTTTCAAATGGTAAGATGCATTGTTCCGCTGGCAAGCACCTTAGACCCACCACCAAGAGTTCAGGACTGGGGTGGGACCACTTAGCAGGGTAGACTCACAGAGGTCAGAGTCCAGGTGCAAGGTGATTGGAAGCCTGTTATGTCCCTGAGGTTTCAGATCAGAAGGCCAGCCAACTAGCCTTTGGAGTCACTCTGGGCTCTGGGATCAAGAGATGCTGGTCTACACCTTCTCACCCAGGCAAGAGCGCAGGATGCTGCAGAATAGCCCAGCAGGGTTTCAGTTCCTTCAGAGCAGCAGTCCATTAGAGTGGCATTTCTTCAGCAGCACAGCAGTCCTACTTCCTGGCAGAGTATCTACAGGTCCAGAAGTGTACTGCAGAGTTTGTGTGTGAGGCTCCCCATTTATACATTGGTGCCCTGGTTCTGGAAGGTGAGCGAAGCTTCTAGACAGTGTATTAGAAATGCAGAGCATTCCCTACCTCCCCTGCCCTGACTTCAAGCTGGCTGAAGTGACAATGCGGGGTCGTTAATCCATTTGTGTGGAGGCAGGGCACAGCCTATTCACGTGTAAGTGAGGCTGGGTTCAGTTGCTCCAGTACTTCCAGTGATGGCCTTTATGTGGCTGTCTAGGAGGAATAGACAAAAGCCCTACTGCCAACTACATCCCATCATGTTGCCAGAGAAAGGCTGCAGGCACCAAAGGGCTAAGGCAAGAAAATGAAACTTTCTAAAAGTCTCATTTTCAGAATTGTAATTTAAAGTCCAAATTCACCATTAGTTAGGATTTTAAATTAGGATTCCAGAGACACCAAACTAGAACCAGTTATCTATTCCCATTTGGAAATTACACTTATAAAATTTAATAAGGCAAATCCAACATTATCCAATAGGAGAGATAGGAGTGAAATACAAATTTGAGTTTTACACTACCAGGACATGTAAAACTGAAAGTGTGCATCCTACTTTTTAAATACAGTGCACCCTGCCCTTCATGCTGTCCAGGGCCTACCCAAGGGGTGACTTGTATGTATTAAAAAGGAAGGTCTGAGCCTGGCAAAAGGTTTATTTTACCAGGTCAAAATGGCAGTTTAAACAGCACACACAGTCTCTGCAATGGAAGGCCTGTGACATTTTTAAGGGGTTACTTAAGTGGGTGGCAGAATCAGTGCTGCCGGCCCACTAGAAGCATTTAATTGACAGGCCCTGGGCAGCTATAGCACCCCTTTACTATGGATTTATAAGTAAATTAATTATGCCAATTGGGTGTGAGCCAATATTACCGTGTTTGGAGGAGAGAGCACATGCATTTTAGCACTGTCTAGCAGTGGTAAAGTGTTTAGAGTCCTACGTCCAGCAGAAACAAGGTCAAGAAACAATGGAGGAGGAAGTCAAAAAGTTTAGGGTAGCACCATGCTAAGATTGATGCTTCTAGCAAGCATTATAGACTCAGACAACTTCAATGTGATTCTCAAGACCAGTAAAATGTTTGATTGCTGGTCCCAAAGAATTTTGATCTTCTTACTTTTCATATATTTGGCACAAATTGTCTTCCACTGGTGGGGGGAATATGTATCAAAGTACCCAGTATTTCATACAAAACTACCTACCACTTAGTGGCTTGTGTCTGTGGAAGAGTTTTTTCTCATACGGGCAGATGCAATTACAAATCATTCTGCATATTAGCCAAGGCTAAAACTTCCAACCACATGTGGTCATGTTATGATTTAAAACCCCGAAATTCTCCACCAGAACACATCAGACATACACCAATATTATCTTTAGTGTGTGATGCACTAAAGACCAGGGATACGCAAAGTTGTGAGGTTAGGCAAGTCACAAGGTGTGATGCTCGCAAAGTTAACTTTAAAAAAAGGTCCACTTCATCACCCATATGCAGCAGTGGGACATCGTTTTTGCAGCAGTGAGCAACGAAGGACAGCAGGTGTATTTAATGTAACTTGGCATATATCTCCACTTAAACCCCCCTCAACTTGTCCTCTAATATGTACTCTTCCCATGCGCTAACTTTTGCTCAGTGGGTCTTCCCATCCTGAAGTAAAGTCCTTTAGTCACAGGTCCTGAATCTTCATTAGAGCTCTAGTTCCCTGCATAGACTATCCCCCACTGCTCCACTACCTCTATCACATTCTCTTCCTCATTAGTTGGTATTCAATCACATGGGGTTCCTCTCCACATGGATTGGACATTCTGGAGTTAAAAATGAGCCCACAGCGTAGGTTGTAGGAGGCACAAACTTCACCTTGACAGGGTCAGCAGAGTCTGGAACATTTGTCTGCCATCATCAAGGTTATTTGTAGGACTTTGCCTGACTTCACAGTCAAAGGCAACATCTTCACCTTACCTGACCATAGGCCCACTCATTTTGAGAAACCTTGTTAGAATATCTGCTGAAACATATGTTCCATTGTAAGAAATTGGGTTATAAGTTCTGCAGATTGTGAGTTCTGCACAAGTAATAGGTCCAGAATTGTCTCCTTACTGGGAACCAAGTACCCTATTGTAGCACTTGACGTTCTCAGGTCAGAGAAGAAGAGCAGTGCAAGTTCTACTCAGTGGAAATGGTGTGAACTCGTGAAGGAAGCTGGAAGAGTCCAGTGGATCCTCAGAGGGTATATCAGAATCTAAAGTAGATAATAACTTACTCTTTTTTGTGGTAGTGTGGTTGAGCAGTCAGACTTATCATAGGGTAGTGTTAAGCATTTGTTGTACACACTTAGGCAAGAAATGATGTCACAAACTTAAAGACAGAATACAGAGCAATGGTGTGCATAAAAAGTTGTTGCTTTGTTATTTTTATTACTAGAACCAAGAGTTAATCAGTAGCAGGAAAGTGATACTTTCAATACAATGATACTTTCCAAGATATTGCAGGCCAGATGTACGACCAGTTTTTGAGTGCGCAAACAGGTTTGCGACCTGTTTGTACAAGCAAAAACCAACATGGCCATGTACAAACACTATTTTGCGAGTCACAAAAAATTGCAACTCGCAAAATAGTGTTTTACGAATCACTATTAGGAAGGGGCGTTCCCTTCCTAATAGCGAGTCTCTAGCCATGTATGAATGTTTTGCAACCGCATTGGCGGTCACAAAACACTCGCAATTTACCACCCTCTTCAAGAGGGTGGTAATGGAGTCACAAATGGGAAGTGGTCCCTAGGGGAGGGCATCTTGCGCTGCCCGTTCACTACCTAAAAGCACAGCATCTTCCTGCGAACACTCTCAAGCACCAGAGTGTCCTGGTTGTCTTGCAGGGTACTTGGCCTGTCAGTGGAGTCCAGGTTGCCCCCCAACTGGTCCTCAGGGGATAAAAGAGGGCTAGAACCACTGGCCCTGGAGAGAATCATCTACTTTAGGAATCTGCTGCAGACAAAGTTCTTAGTATATCAAGAGCGTGAGGTGGCTTCTCTTCCCAGCTGTCCATTTCTTTGCTGCTGTCGCCTTCCAGGTCCAGAGTTTTGCTCACTTTCTTTCCTTTGTGCAGGAGTTTATAATTGTGAGTGGAAAGTTCCACATGCCAGGCAACACTGACCAATCCTAGGATGCCATATCAACCCTTTACCCTGTCGGATCCCTACTGCACAGCATTCTGAGCAATCCAATTTGACAACATGAATCCCCATCTGTGCATAGCTCCTGTGCCAACTCAGAGGTGCGGCCATTGAAATGAGAAGCCTCTCCTGTCCGGTCCCCCTAGACTAGTTTTGGGGCAGATGAACCTACCATTGGGATTGAGGCCAGCCCAACTAGAAGGACGATAGAGGGGGCAAGACCAGATGTTAGCTGCATATGCATGTGACAGGCAAGACCCCTTTGAAGTTAGTGAAGGTATTGGGCACAGCCTCAAGGCCATCCTCTCAAGGAAAGGATAACACCGCCCACACACAAAAAACCTTTTTTCCCTGTCCTGGGAGCAAGCCACACACCACTACAGGGAAGCCATCAACTACCTGGTGACAGTTGTAAAGCACAGAAAGTCCTTAGAGCTTTTAGGCAGGAAAATTGAAACTTTTTAAAAGTGCCTATTGTAAAATAGTGAGATGAAAGTTGATTTTAGCATTATACTGGATTTTGGATAACTATGAAAATTAATGCTTGAATTTTTTTCTTAGCTGCTACCAATCCTAATTTAGCACTTATTAAATGTAACAATGCAGCCCAGTGTTTCCCTATGGTGGCAGCCAGACTTGCAATATTGAAAATAGCTTTGCAGGATATTTCATTGTAAGTACATCTCCAACATTAACCTTTACATATTTTAAATACCTTGCACCAAGCCTTTATGGGCAACAAGGTCTATTTATGAGTGACCTATTAATATTTGAATTAAAGGTCTAGTACTGTCAAAGGGGGTTATTTTAACAGATCTTTTTTGCAGTAAAGCTGCCACCGGCAGGCTACCTGTGTTTAACTACCTCGTGCACATGACGGTCACTCACGTGCAGTTTGCACATGTGCACACACATGTTTGCACATGTGTTCATGTGTAGCCAGTCCATTGCCCCTAACCCTAGCTGCAGTGCAGTGGCCTTATCTTAAATGCCGGACTCCGGTGGTAAATACGTTCTGTACACATACATGAAAATACCATGAGTGAGAATCAGGTAGATTCACCCATAGTAAAGTCCAGAAACTGAGTGATCAAAAAGCAAAACATCTGCGTTCATTAAATGTGTGAAACCCATTTGCAACACCCATGTTTAGAATTTCTCTACATCTTCTTCTTTGTCATTATTAACTGATTTCACCATTGCTTGTACAGTTCTCCAGTACCACATGGTTAAACTGTACTCAAGAATACTGTAATACATTTTTAGAAAATTATAAAAGAGAGCCACAAGGCACTTGTCAGGGCAATCTGAGGGGTGAAGCCCTTATGAGTTGCTGCAAGTTGCTGCAAGTCTTTTCAATGTCTATACTCCATGTGACTTGGTACATTTCAACCTAAGACAGTCAAAGTATCTTCTAACAGGTGAACCAGATTGTATAGTCACAGTGGGTAAGTCACCTAGCAAAATGCCACACCAATCTTCAGATCAGTCTGGGGTTCTTAAGGTGGAGGTATACTAGCCAAGTATTCCATGTGTCAAGATTTAAAGGTGATGCCTCAAATGTAGTCACTTCTGCCCCTGGATTTTAAAAGATGGATTGCCTGTATATGAGGTGGAGGAGACTATAGACTCACATCAACATCAATGTCAATTATAATATCCAGTAGCGTTGAGGGGTTATGATAGCTTGGAAAGATCAAAGGAGCCAGCAGAATATGTACATGGTCCTCGACTTATAAAGTTACATAGGCACTTACCCATATTCTTTGCTCAAATTTTTTATCTAGTTTTGAGCATAGTTATAATGTACACTTACTTATGACCGCCTGTTTTTTCTACAACCAGTGCGGTGAAGTACCATCGTACTCACATCAGTGCTGTTTCCCTGATCACCAGCTTAGCCTCTCCCACCACCATATTTGTTTATAGAGGGCACTGCTTCCTGTAGCAGCCCATCGATCTTTGGTTTCTGCGCCGCTCCATCTGCCTGGCTCCTAGACACATGGACTTGCCTCCCTGTCCAAGGTCTGCAGTCAGACCTCCGCATCCAACTAATTATCTTCCAGTAATTTAGGGGTCCATTCACCTGGTTGCTGTTGCCCATTTCTGATGTTTTACTTCTTTTATCAGTCAGTTTGTCTTCTTTGCCCATTTATGTTGCTGTAGGGGGTTGGGAGCACACCACTTCACCTCCCAGCACAGTTCACCCCTTAGCATTATGGTAAATGCAGTTCATGGTAAATGCTTACTTGAATATTTACTGGAGTATTTCAGTGCAGGTTAGTGCTGTGAATCTCTAGACAGGTGTTTCTGGATATCATCCATCATCAGTAGAGATAAAAACTAATTTAATCAAGGGTTGATTGAGAAGGCTGACACAATCCTCTCAGGTCTCAGTACCTATGGAGGCCGCTACACAGCCGCCTGCAACAGACGCGCCCCTGGTGCAAAAAAGGCACGCCAAAGGCAAGCCTGTCTGTGTCTGTCTGTGCATGAACCGCCCCAGCACTAAGAACCCTGGCCATCCACAATACCACCAGTACTCCACTTCAGATCTTTGAGCCCTGGACCCCGGAGGCAACAACTGTGACACCATCTCCACCCTCACCTCTGACATCACGTTCATCACAGAAACCTAGCTCACCCCTGAATCCAACCTTGAGAGCTCCACAGCTAAATACAGCTGATACAAAATCAAACACTGAGACAGCACCAACAGATCCAGAGGCGGCATCTCCATCGTACACAAGGAATCAAACACCTGCACCAAAGAGAAATCACGCCAATCATGAAACACATGAACTTCCAGCTCTGCATAGACAATTACACTACTTTCAAAGGCACTCTCACATACAGACCACCAGGACTACAAACTAGCATCAGCGATGCCATTGCTGACTTCATCACCCCGCTCGCCACCGAATCTGAACACTGCAACTTCCTGGGAGACCTCAACTTCCACCCGGATGACACAACTGACAGCTGCTCCACCGACCTCCTAGAAAGGATGGACAACATCGGACTCAAGCAGCTAGTCATGGACCCCACTCACAAAGCAAGTCAAACACTGAACCCCATCTTCACATCCAGCAACAGAATCAAATACCACAACACCTTGAAACTCACATGGTCGGACCACTCATTATGCACTTCACCATCACCAGACCCGCCCACTTCTTCACAATGGACACAGTGCCCCCTTTCGCAGCAGATCAAAGGTCACCCAGCATTAATGGACCAATGCCTTCAGCACCACTCAGCCCAAAGACACCACCAACGTTATTCATGCAGTATAAACTTCAACAACTGGATTACCAGTGCCGCTGACCGAGTCACCCCCACCAGACCAGCCAAAACACACAGACCTTCCAAACAAGCTAGCTGGTACACCCCAGAACAACTCAAAACGCATGTGCAAACAATTCAAAAATAGATGGCGCACCAGCAGGAATCCCACCAACAAAGCCACCTACAAATTCTTTCTCAACGACTACCATTGATGGATTAATGCTGCAAAAAAAGAGACCCTAACCTGCCGGATCGGCACAAGCATCAACCAAGCAAAGGAACTCTTTCATCGTCAGAAAATTCACCTGTCCATCAGCCCCCCAACCTCCTCAGCCACCGATCAACCAACACCGTTGACCAGCTGCTCGCCACATGGAAACAATTCACCTCACTGAACACTACCACTCTTATGAATACAATCGACTCTGGAGCACCCATCGACACCTACCCCCACAGACTCTTTAACCTAGGAAAAGACGTAATCATCCACCAACTCACCACCATCCTCAATGCCTCGATAACCATGTCCACCTTCCCCTACATGTGGAAACACACTGAGGTCTGACCTTCTCCTCAAGAAACCCTCGGCAGACCCCAGTGTGCTCCAGAACTACTGGCCCATCTCGCCACTCCCGTTCCCTGACGAAATCCTGGAGAAGGTCATCAACCTCCAACTTTCCGCACACCTGGAGAAGAACAACCTACTAGGCCCCTCAGAATCAGACATCAGTGCCAACCACAGCACCGAGACAGCTCTGATCGCCACAACAGACAACATTCACACCCTACTCAACAGAGGAGAATTAGCTGCCTTGCTTCTACTTGACCTTTCTGCAGCTTTCTACACCGTCTCTCACCGCATACTCATCAAATGATTACACCAGGTCGGCATCACAGACAATGCACTCAGATGGATGGCATCCTTCCTCATGGGATGCACCCAGAAAGTACGACTACCTCCCTTCACATCGCAAGCAAAGCACAACATTTGTAGCATCCCCCAAGGTTCATCACTCAACCCAACACTCTTCAAAGTCTACATGTCACCTCTCACAGACATCGTCAGATTACAAGACATGAACATCATCTCCTACACAGATGACACCCAGCTCATCCTACTGCTCTACCCCACCATGACAAAGACAGCTTCCAAAACTGCTTGAAAGCGTCTCAGACTAGATGAGGGCAAACTGCCTCAAAATCAACACAGACAAGCTGGCAGTCCTCATCTTCGGCAAACACACCACCATATGGAATGATTCCTGGTGGCCTTCAGAACTCAGACCTACCCCCACACCAAAATACCATACCTGCAGCCTTTGCATCATCCTCCATAGTGAACTATGTATTAAACACCAAGTTAAGACTGTCTCCTCAGCCTGCTTCCACATGCTCCACAAGGTCTCCATGTGGCTACCAATCAACACCAGAAAGACAGTAACGCAGGACCTCATTATCAGCTGACTAGACTACAGCAACACACTCTATGTAGGCACCACGTCCAACCTCATGCAAAGAGTTCAATCCATCCAGAAAACTGATTCTCAACCTGCCTAAGACTTCACCCAGCACACAAAGAACCTTAACTGGCTTCCAGTTCAGGAGAGATGCCACTTCAAGCTTCTGACCCACACCTAAAAAGCCCTCCATGATCAAGGACCCACCTTCATTAACCACTGCCTATGGGTCCACCACCCACCCAGGAATCCCTGCTCTGCACACCTCGCCCTCACTGAGATCCCTCTCACACGCCACAGTCGAACCAGAGGAAGATCTTTCTCTCAACTCGCCAACAAAGCCTGGAACACCCTCCACCTCCGCATGGCACCCATGCTCATTGACTTCAGGAAGGGACTCGTGACCTGGCTTTTCAACTAAGCCCAGCAGTACAGTGCCGTGTCCCCTCATGGCTGACAAACCGCACTATACAAATACTACTTGTTATGATATGATTGCTCTATGCTGTCCCCATTCGGAGAGAAGAATGAAGTCCAGTCCTGTGTTCCTCTCTCACTCTTGTTCCATATTTTCCCCAGGTTCATGTCACTAGTGTGTTATTCGACTTTCCACTTTCATAGGAGCCAAACAATTGCAAACACCTTTGCTTTCCTGTTCTCTGTGTAATCTAAACTTGTACTAGAGATGCCTGTACTGTATCTGCTATGCATGATTTCAGCTTTTCTTTCTACATCCGGTTGTCTGTGAAGAGGGAGATTGCACTGCTACCCATGCTGTGTATGTTCTGTGTGTGAGCCAAGGAAAATTTCCACTACAAATGCTTTTACTTTTCTTGATGTGTGTGAGGGAAATGTGCACTACTGCCACCAGTGCTCTACAGTCAGACGACTGAAAGCATGCCCTATTGTACCCCTTCTGTGTGAGGCAATCTTGCACTGTAGATGCTTGTGTTGTATCTTTTGAATGTTTCTGCTTTACCTGCTCTGTGTAAAAAAAAAATTTGCACAGAGTATGTCTGTATTGCATCTGCTCTGAGTGAGAGCTGAACAACAGATGCTTGTATTGTACTGCTGTGTATGTGTTAATGTTGTTCTTCTAATGTCCATGCTGAATCTATTCTGTTGTGTTTTACATATGATGTGTGTGCGATGCTTGCCTTGGAAATGTTTGCACTGTAACAGGTAGGGGTTTGATTGCCAGGGTCCTGTGCCAAATGAGATAAATATTGCATCTAATAAAATCTGAGACTCTGGTGTTTGAAATGTATCAAATGCAATAATAATGGCATAATCTGACTTTTTTGGGGTGGGGAAGTGTGGATTTTGGTGCTTACTGCACCAGACTCCACATGTTCCAGTAAGCCCGTGACTTTTTCCTCTTGTTAAATTCCAATATGTTTAAAATTACAAAATGTACCAAAAGTACAATCTTGATCTCAACTGGAAATTACTGGGCGTGATAAACATTGCAGCATTTGTAAACGTAGTTTTTGAGCATCAATTGCAATTTAACACGACACTTGTAATCTGGCCCATAGTTTGTGAGGAAATCTTGAACTGCCAGTGCTAGTGCTTTACAGTCTGAGAACTGGAAGCTTATTCTAATGTGCCTGTTTGGTGAGAGAGTGAGGCTAGCCCTGTAGGTATTTGTCCTCACAACAATCATCGGTATCCTGTATCGGTGTTGTGTGGGAGTGGACCTTGCTACTGTACCTGCCTTTGTATTTTTTAAGCTTGCAGTATGGATGCCTATACTGTACAGGCTGTTAATATGAGGAATTTTCACACTGCTGATGCTGGTATTGTGCATGCTCAATGTGTTAGAGAATCCTGCACTGTGTGCAATTTTACTCCACCTGTTTGTGAGGGAAGCTTGACCTGCAGATGCCTGCCTATAATGTACCTATGGCAACATTTATGACCCGGTTTGCGCCGCTCTTGCACCACGCTATGTGGTGCAAGAGCGACACAAACCTTAAGTCACATTTTTGAAGCCATGCAAAGCCACTTTGCGTGGTTCAGAGTGGCTCCAAAAATCTGGAAAAACACAACACAGCACAAATCGCTGTGCTACATTACTTGGCCTGGGGAGTTGTTCCATAGGTCTTGCATGGGTGTGACTCCCATCGTTTTTGATGCATTCACAGATTTACAAGACCTTGTAAACCTGGTAATGTGCCAAAAACGCCTCTCCATGAGAGGCATAACGAGAAGATATATCTTTTTTTATCCTCATTTGCTTCCTCTTTCTATGTATGCTGAATTCTGCAGCACACATAGAAAGAGAAAAAGCCTCAGAGGATTGTTTATGTGCAGGAAGGTACCCCTTCGTGCACAAAAACAACACTGCCTCCAAGACAGAAACCAGGCAGCCAAATCGGTGCCAGCCCAAAGGAAAAGGACAGGAATGTGCCGGATTGGATACATGCTGCCCATTCCCTGTGACGCAGGGCAGAGCAGCCCGGAGACTTGCTGCACTGCCCTACACCACAGTAGTCATAAATATGCCCCCTAATGTCTAAGAGTGAAGCTCGCACGGCAATTACTTGTACTGTAATTTCTGTATGTGTCCCAGTGCTGCACCAGTTTGTGTAATAGAAACTCGCAATGCTGTCATTTCTGTGTGTGTCCTGTGCCTGAGTAGTGTTCTAACTAAATATCTTAGTTTTTTGTGTATTGACCTGCACTTACTCTGACTACACACTATCAACTACTAACATATTGGCAAGGTACGTTCATGTAGGATTAAGGGCCATATGTAGGTAAATTACATTTACCGATTCTTAAATACCGAATTTTACCGATTCGGTATTTATGAATCGGTAAATGTAATGTAGGTAGAATAATACCGAATCGGTAAGTGTCGGTATTTTAGAATCGGTATTTACCGATTCGGTAATGGCAACTGGCTTCCTATTCATTCCTATGGGCCTGGAGTTGCCATTACCGAATCGGTAAATACCGATTCGGTAATTGGGGAGGCATCATCATGGGTGGCAGGGTGTCACATTGACACCCTGTTGCACCCCGGATTCCTGCATGTGTGCACATGTGGCACACATACATGCCCTAAGGGCATTTATGTCTGCCACATTGCACACTGCAAAGTGCACAAAAATGCTTTTTCACACCTATTCGTCATTTACCACCAACTATTAGTTGGTGGTAAATAACGAATCCACACAACACCCACACACTCCCCCTACATCTCATTTCATGATTCGGTATTTACCGAATCGGTAAAATAACCGATTCGGTAATTTTACCGATTCGGTAAATAACCGAATCATGAAATTGTCCCCCTACATAGCAAAAGCCTAAATACCGGTCGGTAACGGTATATTTACCGAAAATCGGCCGTTACCGACCGGTATTAGGCTACCTACATGAGGCCCTAAGAATAGTACATTTGTACTCCCTGTAGGAAGTTGGCTCTCTAATAGTGCCCTAAAATGAAGTACACTGTGTATAGTCCAGTGGAACCCCAATTGGCTAAAGTAGATAGCACTAATGCTATCTTTTGTGGTAGTATGGGCGAGCAGTTAGGCTTATCAGAGGGTAGTGCAAAGCATTTGTTGTACTCACAGAGGCAATAAATGACACACACACTCAAAGAATAAATCCAAGACAAAATTAAAAACAATTAAGAATTCTTTTTATATATGTTGTAAAACCATGACATTCTTTCAAAAGTAAGTACTTTTTTTTGTTATTAATTTTTACAGGTAAGTAAACTTTTCAAATCCCTGCACCTTTACGCACAATGCAATCCTATGGGAAGACAAGGCAACAGTAAGTGCAGTCGGTTTTTGGGTTTCACCTTCTGGGTTTCGGATAGTTGGGAGCCAAGGACCAAAATCCTACTAGCAGTTCTTCTGGAACTGCCTGGTTTTAGCCAGAAGCAGGGTGCTGGTGAGGTAAGTAGCTGTGTGTTACACAGAAGGGGGCACAGCCGGTTCTTCAGTACCCAGGCCAGGCTGCTTGGGTACAGAGTGGTTAGGTTGAGTGCGCAAAAATGATCTTTGAGGTTATGGACAAACAGCTGGAAGTGGTAAAATCAGAATAGCTGGGCTACTTACAAAATGGGCCTCAGTGATGCTGATGTCCCTCAAAAACTGCTCAGTTGTGGTGCAGTGGGAATCTGGATTGGACACACACTGTTGCTGTTTGGTGCAGAGCATCGGGTACCCTGGGGAGTGGTGCTGCACAGCTCCGGTTGGTCATGGTATCTTCACACTCAGTGGAGAGACAGATCTGACATTCCAGAGCATGGATACATCTTCCTGGTCATCTGCGGTGTCGGTCGGGCCGGGAAGCTGCAAGGTGGTGGGCCAGACTCTGCTTTCTGGTGCCTGCAGGGAAGTAGCTCCTCTACTCCAAGGGAGACTGGAGGTGATTTTTGAAGTGCTGGCAGGATACTCAAGGATGTGGTAGCTCTCCAGCTTGCAGGATGAGTCACCTGTTCATGATTGTTGAGAGTGTTGCGAGCAGACACAGTTTTGCACCAAAAGGTTCACATCTATTTTGCTGTTCTTGTCAGCTCTTCTTCATCCTTCTTCCCTTGTTCCATCGAACCTCAGTTCTTGGGTTCAGGGGTGTCACCTAAATACTCACTGTAGGGGCATTAGAGGAGTGGCAGGTAGTAGCTATTGAGCTACCTACCTTTATATGACCACTTCCTGTGGGAAGTGGGCTTAACCCTTACCTTAGAAGGCTAATTCCATCCAAAACAAGATGGAGGAATTTGAAAGGTGGCATCCTCAGCAGCTGGTTTACCTTAGGGTTGGTGCTGGGCACACCTCCTTAACTTACACATTTTCTAAACTGTCTTTTGCCTCTCACAAGTGGAGTCTGGACAAGGGGGCAGGGTCACATAACAGAGGGGGTGAGGCCTTTGAAGCTTCACACCCTGGAATACAGTTCCCTCTGGAGGAAGTGTAAACTCCTCCACCCGAGCAGGCTTTGTTCCTGGCCTCAAAGAGCAAAGGCTGTAACCTCAGGGGGCCAGAAACTTGTCTGTGGTGGCTAGCTGGTCAAGATCAGTCAGGCAACACACTGGTAGTTGGTAGGGTTTCAGGGGGTACCTCTATGGTGACCTCTGGGTGAATATATTAATAAATCCAACACTGGCATTAGTGTGGATTTATTAAGATGAGATGTTTGGTACAAAATATCTGGGGTATAGTGAAGCCATCTATAGCTAGGTAACTCATAATGACAAGTGGCCAGCCTATGTACTCGGTATGGCTTCCCTGTGCACTTCAATCAATCAAGGGCTTGTAAAGCATGGCTACTTACCTGTGAGGGTCTCAAGAGGCTATGGAGGGGAGACTGCTGGTCAGACTGGGTGGGGGATCATTCGAAGAGCCAGGTCTTGAGGTCGCTCCTGAATTGGGTCAGCAACGATGATTGCCTGAGGTGCAGAGGCTGGGTGTTCTAGGTCTTGCTGGTGAGGTAGGAGAATGACCACCCTCTGGTTCTGGTCCTGTGGATCCTGGGGATTGAGGCCAAGGGTGAGTTTGGAGGATTGGAGTTGTCTTGTGGGTAAGTGGAATGTGAGGCGGTGGTTCAGGTACGCTGGTCCTTCATTGTGTAGGGCTTTGTAGGCATGAGTGAGGAGGTTGAAAGTGACTCTGTTGTTGACTGGGAGTCAGTGGAGTTATCAGAGGTGTTGAGTGATGTGGCTGCGGCAGGGGATTTCGAGGACCATTCTGGCGGCGGCGTTTTGGACATTCTGTAGTTTCTTGAGCAGTTTCTGGACGACGTCGGCATAGAGTGCATTGCCGTAGATGAGTCTGCTGGTGATGAGTGTGTGAGTGACCATCCTTCTGGATTCTGTGGGGATCCATCTTAAAGTCTTTGGGAGCAGGCGGAGTGTGTGGACGCAGGCTGAGGAAACTAAATTCATTTGGCAGTTCATTGTGAGCGAGGAGTCCAGTATGATGTCAAGGTTGCGTGTATGATCCATCGGGGTGAGAAGAGATCTCATAGTGGTTGGCCAAGTGAAGTCTTCCCAGGCTGAAGGGGTGGGTCTCAGGATGAGTACTTCAGTCTTGTCTGAGTTGAGGTTGAGACACCTGTCTTTCATCCATGTGGCAAAGACCTACATTCTACAGTGGAAGTTGGTTCTGGCGGTTGTGGGTTTTTGGGGAGGAAGGGGATCAGCTGGGTGTTGTCAGCGTAGGAGACGATGTTGAGTCCGTTACATCTGACGATGGCTGCGAGGGAGGTCATGTGGATGTTGAAGAGGGTGGGGCTCAGGGAGGAACCCTGGGGTACTCCACAGCTGATCTCCGTGGATTCTGAGAGGAACGGTTGTCATCTGACTCGTTGGGTCAGGCCGGTGAGGAAGGAGTGAATCCAGTCCAGATCCTTGTCGTGGATGCCGGCATTGTGGATTCTGGTGGTTAGGGTGCGGTGGGAGACGGTGTCTAAGAATTAACTTATATATCACAGGGACTCATCATTTTATGCAGAAATGCCCAGGTATGGGGTATAGTGCACCCTGCCTTAGGGCTGCAAGGCTTGCTGTAGGTGTGACTTACCTTTACTACATGCAGTTTTTTGCAGGTCTGGCACACAGGGATGTGTGTGTGTTTCAGGAAAATGTATGCCTGAATCCCTATGCGCACTGTTAGTGGTTTTTGATCTATCACGATTATCAATGTGAACACAAATGCTTTAAACAGTTTCACAAAACCACATTTTCATCTCTTTTTTCTTTTTCAAATTTTCTATGTATTCTACAGAATTTTGAACTGCAAAACAATGTATCTTTAATATGAAAAACTTATTGTTCATTGATTCTTGTGGATTCCACTTGATTCTTGTGTTGCCTTATGCATTTTGGTACATTGGTCCCTTCCTCAGGGACCTTTGTATCAAATAACAAGTAGTAATTTTGCTAACCAAGACTCACATCTCGACCAAGGAAACAATTACTAATACTCAAGTGATACCTTATTTAGTTTAAGAATGTGGTAGTTCATACAAATTCACCAGCATCATGCATATCACATCAGTGATCATCTGTGGTATACCGGCATGTTGCAAAAGACTACTGGTCACCATTTCAAGGTGCCATATTGTGTGAATCATTAGACCTGTATTACCGCACATCACCCTCAGTGATAAATCTACGCTGCAAATTACTCACAATCCAAGTGGAATCATCAATAGCTTCCATCATAAGCAGACATTGTCTAATTCTTCCTATGAAATAACACAGCCCTTAGTACAAAGGGCACACTGGAATTGTGTACCTTACATCCCACTCTTCACATATCCATACCTTAAACTGCAACGTGAGTCCCACGAACCACTCATTGCAGTCCGCTTATTCTCTGTTCAACCTTCAACACAAAAAGAAAAACTCAATTTACCGGCCTATATTTCAACACTAGTTCTATTGTCTACTTTCAACCTCTCTTCTATTAAACCTACCTGGTACTCCCATATGCCACGTTGCTCTTGTGATTCTCTGGACGAGTAACCGCTTGCTTCTACCCTTCCTCTTTTCAACAAACACCCTTCGTGCGCACCTGATTCTAGTGTCTCACGTAACCAGAACTAACAACGGACCATTCAACACTAATCTTCCATGGTGCTTTTGTAGCGGACCCTATTCAGATTGTGTATAATTTCCTTCCAGAACAAGGACAGGGAGGGGCATGACCATGTACAAAGTTATATTGCAGGAGTTTGAAATGTGCATTAGAACTAACCGTCCTCACTTCCACGTGTTTTTTAGCCCATTCCTTAGCTGATAGTGGGCATCCCAGAGTTTTCTCCCACTTGACTTGTACATAAAGGGGTTGAAGTGGCAGATCATCCTGGAGCACTCTATAGATGTGGGAGATTAGTCTAAGGCCTTGGGCCGTCTCCAGTATTGTCCCTAGGGTATTGGATTGAGGTGGCACCTCTGGAAAGGTCAGGCAAAGCATGTAGGCTGTACTGGAAATTTTTATATATTGTTAATACTGACCCATATCCAGAGAAAAAGACTCCATGGCTTCCTCCCTTGTGATGAACTGCCCCTCAGGATATAGGCCCCCTATGGTATCACAGCTACCATCATGCCACCTCTGTATTGACATTGAAGCGTCAATTTGCAGGAAAGGTTGCACAACCCCACAATAGCATATATGAGGCACACGTGGTGCGACAAAGCACTCTGCTAACCACACCCTCCCGAACAAGCACCACCAATCAAATGACGTAGGGGAAATTGGAAGAAACCAGTGAACCACTCATTAGCAGGACGAGTAGGAATTTTTCCTCGTGTGCGCCCTGCAAAAGTTACTTTTCCCTGTTGTCGTCCATATCAAGCCAATATATCACATGCTGGAGGTGCGCCAAAATGTGGTACAGTTCTAGATGCAGGACCTCAAGGCCTTCCCAACCTCATGGTCTCTGGAGCGTGGGTAATTTGACTCACTTGTGTTTAGGGCCCCAAAGAAGGTCTGCGATAAGGCTATTTAATGTGCGGAAATAATGTCTTGGAGTAGCATGTAAGGTGGTTTAGAGTGCTTAAAGGCATCGCAGTAAGATGATCTTTTTAGCAATGGCGGCTCTGTCCATGATGGAAAGCGGTAAGTCCCTCCAGAAGCGGACGGATGCTTAAAGACTTCCAACCACCCTGCCTATATAAAGAGCAATATAAGTTGGGGCCGTGTCTTTTTGATTCTGATTTCATGCATCACCCGGAGAAGACAGACACTGAGTCCGCTGGATATAGCAGGCATAGCAGGGCGGCGTCAGCATAAAGGGAGACAACATGATTGGTTGCCCCAGTGTAATCCCCAAGGACCCAAGGTATGCCACAAGGCCACCGACAAGGACTCCATGGAAAAGGAATGCAACAGCGGGGGAAAGAGGACACCTCGGCTTAGTACCCCTACTCAGCGGGAAAGACTTAGACTCCACATCCCAAGTGTCTATGGGCACAGGCATCAGATTAAAGAAGAGGGACCTATTGAATACATTTAGGGTGGAGGCCCATTGTGTACATGCTAAAGGTAGGTGCAGTTGATTAAATCGAATGCCTGCTCTAAGCTAAGGCATAGGTGTCATCTAGGAGTTGTAGCATGTGATAAACATGACCTAGGCATCAGAGACTATGGAGAGAATTTTGCTTTGGGATGAAACATGATTGGTCTGTGTGGACCAAACTAGGCAGCAATGGCAATTGACAAGCTGGCAGCAGAGTACTAGGGAGTTTCACATCAATGTTTAGTAGTGATACTGGCTGTTATGTCGACACTTTTGTGGGATCCCTCCCAGGTTTCAGCTCCATCACAATTACTGCCTCACGCATAGTGGCAGGCAGGCCACTACCATGAAGTGTTTCTTCATATACCTCTAAGAGCCTGTCAGCCATCATCTCTGCATATTTGTGCTAAAAACCCTGAAGGTAAACCATCACTACCTAGAGTTTTCATAGACTTAAGGTGTCTTATTGTGGCAAGTATCTCCTCTTCAGAGAGCAAACTATCCAGAGATTCTCTATCTTCTATCTGCTAGGAAGTGCTGCAAATTTACTGAGAAGGGGTTCAGCTGTTCAGCGTATGTTTTACAGACATGATCAGGATAAACACTATTTATAGACTTCTGAGTGCAGACTAGAGTCCCTACATTATTATATAGAGTCAGGATAGAAGATAGAGGAGCTTCTTGTCTGACCAACCGGGCCAATATTGCACCCGTTTTATTACCTTCCATATGCAGCCTCTGATGATAGGCTGTGTAAGTATGTTTTTTTAAGTCTGCACCAGTACTCAAATAGTTTGGTCCTGAAAGACCACCACACAAGTAGTTGTTGCGGGTGAGAAGGCAACAGCGCCTCCAATCTCTTTAACTCCCATTAATGTGTGTCAGTGTCACTTTCCAACTGGTGACGAACCCCATAGGAAATCTTAATACAGGCACCCCATATGCCAGCCATCACACCTTCCCAATCTAGGGCCCTAGTTCTCGCCAGGCCCAGTTGTCATCAAAATACTGCTCCAATGTTTGAGTAAAACTCTACGCAAATAGGGGATCAGCCCATAGGTACCAGGGAGCGATTTCTGGACATCCAAGCAGCCCTCTGAAGCTCACTAGAATTGGGGAGTGGTCAGATAGGTATCTGGCTAGATAGGAGACATCATGAACAGAGGGTACCAGTTCGATGTTGGCCACGAGGTGTAACAGGAAAACAATCTGTCGGTTAGGTGTCTATCTCTCCAGATATCCCGGAGGTGCAACCCATGTATCATGTAGCGAAGCGCTGTAGTTAAACAGTGCTTAGTGTGGTGTTGGGGGTGTTCTTGATGCAATTCGCCATCCAGGACACACTTACAGTCCCATGCTTGTATAGCGGCTGCATTTAAGTATGGGGAAACTGCTGTTGCGACCTCAATGTAAAACCCCGGGCAGTCAATATTTGGAGCATAGACATTGATAAAACAAATCTCCCTGCTATCTAAGGTCCCAAATAGAATACCTTAACGGCCCTCTGGGTCAAAAATGTGGTTCCTATAGCCAAAAGGGACCTCTGGAGCTACCCAAATTAGTGCCCCATGGGCTTTTCCGGAATATGAGGGAGCAGATATGTGTCCTCTGCAGAGTTAATGCAAAAGAAAATACAGACCCCCACACATGTTTTTCTTGGCGGATCGCAATAGATACTCTGTATCACTTTAAATAGGCAGAGACACATCTGCATTCCTCAAACTAGGCAATATCCCTAACATTCCAGGTATTTACTTTCAGCATAGGAATAGCCGTATGTCAGATGCACTCACACTCTGCCACACTTTCGGAACATTCCCACATCACACAACCTAACAGAGAGTAATATCTGACCACCAGAGAGAGCACATGCACGAGAAATAAATCAGTATCTGAACCCCTACCCACAACAGTAAGATTATATTCCCTTGGAACTCCCCCCCACCCATGGGCATTTTGACCGACTCACCCCGTTTAAACACACACAAGTTGCTAGTAAGTGAATGCCGCCCCATTCCCTCAACTATGAGATTCAATAAAAAAGAAAACAGAGCAAATAGAAAACACTTCGCAACCTCAAACTTGGTGCTAGGCAAGAGGGTGTGTCATCAGAGAAAGTGCAAACCCTAAGCACTCAGGCCCTGCCCCTGTGGCTACTAGCCTCTAGGTTATGGTACCTCCCACTGGCAAGGTATAATGTTTAAACCAACAGTGGTAAGCATAGTATTTCCCAGCATCCAGTCCCATTGGAAGCAAAAGTTCACAGTACCTTATTTTATCAGTTCCACAAGGACAACCTAGTTGCATGGCAACACATGTAAGGCTCCGCTCAGGGCACAGGCAAACAAAGGGGAGGGAGGTAGGCAACAGCACAAAGGCATCCAGTCTTATGGATCTATTCCACCATGGGACAGAACAAGGCTAATCCATATCTCAAATGCGAGTCGATGTGTCACTGGGTGAACCCTGGTCCTTTCTTTGTCCTAAGGAATCGTCCCTTGAGTCTGGGTGTACCTGCGTGGTTTGTAGGGTGCCATCTGGACCAACCACAATTTTCTGTGACCTGAAGCCATCCTCCAGGCTCTTCCAGAATCCCCTCTGACGCTTGAGGCCTGCCAACTGACGCTGTGTATCAGGCAGAGACAGGGCTGATTAATTTGGGCCTCGGTCCAACAAGCAGAGCAAGACATCTAGCCACTCGCTAATGTCCTCCAGAGAGAAAAAGAACAGGGTCTTTCCTTTGTGTTGCATGCTCAGTTTTGCTGGGTGCATCAGACAGTATCTCATATTGAGGTCCTGGTGCCTCCTCATAATTACGAGAAAGGTTTACCGCTGTTCCTTCACGTGTTCAGTATAGTCAGGAAATATAGAGATGGGGTGGCCTTCGAACAGCAGTGGTGTGTGGTGCTTTGCAGGATGGCGTCATGATCACAGAATTAAACAAATGGGCTCCCGGTCATGGCAGAGGAGCCAGGGTCCTGTGTGCCGGCTTTGCAGTAAAACATTTTGAGAGTCTCTTGGACATAAGGACCAATGTGATCCAGTTCTCCAAGAAAAGTTCAGTAGAATGACCCTCCGCTCTTTCTAGGAACCCTCACCAATCTTAAAGTATTCCTACGGGAATAGCCCTCGAAGACTTCCATTCCTTCTTCCAAATGTTTTTAGATTGAGAACAGTATCTCATAGAGTGTGGACCTCCTGCTCCTAGGAATTTACATTTTATTCCGTGGTCGTCATCCGATCAGCCACTGTCCATAAATCAGTTCATAAGAGATTAACATCAATGGTGCCCGAGTCAATTTTATGAACCATTTTGTCTCGTGAGTTTTGAATTGCTGCTAATAGGTCCATAGTGACAGAGTTGCATACGCTCCGGGCTCCCTATTTTCAGGTGCGTCAACAAAGGGGCCATCCCTCGGCTGGCCGTGAGAGGGAATGGGTTCCGCATAATTAATGATTTTATTTTGCAGAGTAGGTTTGGGTCCCTTGTCTTTCACCATGGTGGGGCTAAGGTACAGACCAGACTGGAAGAGCCAGAAGCGCTGCTCAGTAGACTCGCAGCTGTCTCCCCTTCCCCAGTTTGGATCAAGCTAAGTTCTCAGCCAGGACCCCCAAACCCCATTCACCATGGCAGTTCAGAACGACACACAGCTGCCCACTGGGGCGCCATGATATCAGGTGTCCTGCTGGGTTTGGGTCCCCAAGACTTGGGGACCCCAATGTGCATGCATCGTACCATCCTGCAAATATTTAATTTCTGTCCCTGAGACCATTCTCAAAGTTTTAACGCACTCAACACATCAATAGTAAGAAGAGTTTTACTGACCATTCTGGAGCAAACGCCATCAACATCTTTCATACTGTCTATCCCTCTCCAATTCCGGCCAGCTACCACCAGTCTATTCCTATGAGGTAACAAACAGTAAGATCTCTCTGGTCAATATCCATATTATCTCAAAAACAATATAATTGTGCCTACTTTCTTAGTTCTAATGGTTCTTCCCCCTTTATATTACCTCTGAAACAAAACGTGGGAGACTTGAATATCATAACAACTAACCCCTCTATAACAACCCCAAGCGGAGCGTTTTTTTAAAGGTTATTATAAGTTGATCATGCATGTAAAAATCAACATGGTATCCTTTCATGTATGTTACATGTGTAAGAGTATACTGAAATATTGAACATAATGCGGTTTTACCTCGTGACGTGTTTTTGATGTTTTCTTACAGTCATTCTGACACTCTTCAGTGATTTTACTGGTATACAAATTAATACAACCAATGCAAGGGAGCATTGTAATAGGTCAAAGCTTACAATTTGGAGTCATATAAGTATGAACTGAGAGATGAAACCTTAAATGCAACTCTTATATGAACCATGTACTAACCATTATATGGTGTTTTTATAGTCTTTTCTATACTTTTATAAAAAATAATCCACACATATCGGCTTCTTAATTTGTGTGTCAGACTGGTAATAATGCCCCTTGTTTGTACTTCATAAATGACTATTTTAGGACATGATTTGGTTAACAGTGGGTTTGTGTGTTTTAATTGTTTTAAGGTATATGTTGTTAGAAAGCATATGCATGATAGCCTAACATTTAAAAAAGTCACAAAGCTGAGATTGATGTGCCAATTATTCACAATGTATTTAAAAACATATAGAAATTACAAAAATAGAAACATTAAAAAATCATTAACAAATCAACTTTGCAACTAGATCTAGGTGAAATTGCAATCACTATGACGAAATTCACAAAATTCATGAATTTTGTATTATGCTAAATTTGTGAAATTTCAGCACATTTTTCATCACACTTTTTTTGCATTACTTTTTTTAAGCAAGTGTGTGTCTGGCATAAAACAATTTTGGCAGGTACTACCAGGAGGCTGTTTTGCACAGACTATGTCTCACTGAGAGACTTTTTCTTCTCAGACACTATCCGACTAATCTTCTGGCAGTATAATGCAAGTCTTTTTTAAGCAAGGTGTACTGTCACTTTAAAAAAATAATACAAAATACCAGCTTATCGCATTCACTATCAAAACATCATTGGATAACATATTCAAGGAATTTGCTGAAATTTCATAACAAAAATATAGGCAATTTTGACCCCCATGGTTCTGTACAGGGAAGATTAAAAGCAACGCATTCATTTTGAAAACAGATGCTAAATATATTTTTATATTAAATATTAATGTAACTTCAGTCATATATTTTAAAATGTAGAACAAAATAAAAGATGCTACATTACTATTAACTTAAATTTAAAATACATCTCTAATACATGAAAATATATTAAATAACATTCTTCTTCTGAAGTTTAAATTAAAAACTAAATTCCCACCCAAAAGGAAAACAACATTTAATATGTCCCCTAAGACTGTTTCGAGGAATGCTTGTTTTGAAAACATTCAATAAATGATCCTGCATAGGGCGTATCTTACACCCTCTCAACGAAATTGTATGTTCCCGATAGCCAATCTCCCTTGCCTCAGGTGTCTCACCCAGGTCACCGACCTTCAGCATATGCTTTAGTCCTGCCCCAACACAGCAAGCTTTTGGTGTGCAGTACATACTTCATTAACCATGGTCACATAACTCACCACATTAAATTCATGAGAGACTACCAGCTTAGATATTTTCCTTAAACAGAAAAAACATAGGGTGCAGGAGAGCTTCGCCAACCTTGTCCTCCTGTTGGCCAAGCTTCTACTATCGATACACTGGAAGGCCCAACACCCAGACTCTCCCCCAATGGCACAAGGCACTACTCAGATGGAGAAAGGCAGAAAGCTCATTGTATACACAGGCGCCGCAACCTGGGATACAATGCTTATGCAGTTCAAGGGATTAGCTGAAGAGGACCCCCTCTCTCACTGCCCCAAATTTAAGGGCGCCTGGTCCCCGCCTTCCTTCGGAGGCCAAAAACAATACCAGCCCTCATCTTAGCACTTCCATACATCTTTTCAGGTGCAGATCCAACTTTTCTCCCTAAAGCCCTAACATTACCCCTGATCACAATATGCCAGAGTTCATGCCCGCTCCACAAACCCCCCAAATTCTGTTTTGTGTCATTATACCATCATCACTCGTGCTCACCCTGATTTGTTCATCCCAGTTCTGCAACCCATCCCCGTCATTGTTTGGGTACCCCTCATCCTCCTAGGACAGGTAGGGAGACATTGAGCCATAATGATGCCTATGTGGCAGCACGTAGCTGAAGGATTCGGACATTTTGAGCATTACGAGCCAGTGCACCTCACTCTTAGCCTACAAAGCGAGGCACAGTTACTTGTTATTTATCCTACATATTCATTGTGCAGGTGCTGTACTTTCGTTTTTTATTCTTCACGTATTAAAATTGAAATGCATCTGAAGAATGCTGCCCGTTTTTAGGTCGAGCATTCAAGATCTCTTGTATATACTTTAGTATATACTCATATGTGTATGTACTTTGTGGGCTCTGGAGATCAGCCCCAGGACTTGTCTGCTTTCACGTAGGGACTTTTTTTCTGTTCAACTGCCTCTGTTTAACTGTCTTGATAGAATACGACCAGTAGAGGTCTGTAAAATACCAGAATTGCTTCTGCTGAGGACTTCTTTTTTGTTTTTCTGGCAACTCCCTCTATTTAACTTTCTTGATAGAAAACGACCAGCAGAGGTCAGTAAAATACCAGAATCACTTTAGCATTCTCTAGATTCCAGTCCATAGACATGGTCTTCCACAAGTACTGGTAGACAATAATATATTTTTCAAATCTTGTATTTTCAGTGATATGACCACCGAAGGCCCTGATTTTACATTAAAAACAGAGCTTTGGACTATACCATTTCCCGCTGAAAGGCAATATTTCCTGCTCTCCATGTGTTCCCATACCTGGCGTGTCACGCAGTTTGGTGCTTACTTTCCCTCCATGTTAAACAACAGTAGATATTTCAGCACCCAGGCTAATGTGCTGCATAGCTAAATACATTTAAGGTCACAAAGGCGAGACCGATTGCATTGCAAATGCTTGTTGTTCTTATCCTTCTACACCTGCTGATGTTTAAAGTTAATAAACCCTAATAAAAATTCTTTGCCAATCTTTTGTATTATTTGAGAAAATAGACATAGTCAAAATATAAATATCTGCGTGAGGTAGGAAGTGTCTTTCTCGACAGAAACAATAACGTTTCTCGAAACATCGTGCGACTCTTACCAAACGAGCTTTGACAGTTAATTTTACAGTTTACTTTAAAAAAAAAGAAACTGTTGATCAGAGGTGCCCCTGTCAGTCTTGCTTCCTTGTTATTCTGAGCAAGGTCACCCATCGCTTGATGTTCTTCGAGTAGAAACACCTCATGCATTGCCAGTGAAACACGATGCTAAATCGATCAATTAATTCAGCACGGGGTGGTAATGTGCTACTTCTGATCATGAATGTGTATTCAGTTCATGCCAAAGAAATCAAGACTTCAAGTTCTGTTTTCAGAGTTTCGGTTGGTCTTTCACTTGACTTTTGTGTGACATATAGGCTCCAATTCACAAAGCCATTTGGGCAACTAAGTTACACATAGGCACAGGTGTAAACATGTATTAACATTCGGAAAGCCACTTCTGCACATTAAATATTACAGCACTGGAGTTTAAGATTCACGGGAACGATCTTTGAAGCACCTGCTCACCTGCCCACTTGAATTCCGCCGCCACCGCCACTGCCACGGACGTTTTTGGGAGACCAGGAAAGCTGCACCCTTCGCGTCGCCGCCCCGGGACTACGACTCCCGGCAGCCTAAGCGGCGGCACGCTGTTCTGACGCAACAGCGCCGGGAGGCGGCCATAAAGGGGAGAGAGTCCCGCTTCGCGGGACGCGCGCGGGACGCGCCGGGCGAAGCCCGGGCAAAGGGCGGGCCCTCTGTGGCCCTCAGGGGACTGAAGGAGACGGGACGGGCTACCCCCCTAACAACTCTTTCTGGATGCCATTGCTGTAAGGTGATATCATTGTGTCTCGTAAATGCCATAGGTCTGATTTCTGTGCCTTGGAAACTCTATCTCGCATCACCTCGGCACTTATATCCTATTGTATTTCCAAATAGTTGAACACCAAGCTTGAAATGTCCAAGTCTAGGAAAACCAATATGGCGACAAGATCAACGACGAGAAATAAGTCCGTGCCTGTAACTCCATTGCCTTCCCTTACAGCTATAGACTTAATGCTGCAAAAAACCATCGGAGTGGTCGCTGACGCAATTCAAAACACGGAGAGACGCCTCTCACTTACTCCTAATCTGTGTTTTCCTAATCTATCCATGCATACATCAGTGCAAAATAACACTGCGGAGTCCATCATCAGTGTAGAGGACTCGCTATTACAGCAGTCCTTTTCAGGATTGCCAAATAGTAATAGCTGCAGAAGAAATACGTCTCCAGTCCTTCCCACTCTACCAACTAATATTGAAGGCAGCCCCCAATCCGCCTCTATTGGCGGGGCTATTCCATGTGCATTACATTTGGAAAATACGTCACTGACTCCTTCAGGGGTTGTGCTTGCAGAAAGCTCCCTTCTAATCAATACCATAGATGCAGATAAATCCCCTTCCCCAAAAACAAAGAGACCACGATATGGTAGGCAAAAAACAAAATCAAAATCGATCATGAGGAAAATATATAAACCTATAGGCAAACGCAAGTCTTCAGCTAAAGATGTATGGCTCAATTTTAAAATGGCTAAACCAACAACCAGTACCTCTAACGATATTACAACAGTTGGAGAGCAAGCAGTAACGTTGCCTAATAGAAACTTGTTCAAGAACAGCAAAACTGTTATAAACGAGACAACGCAGACTGATGAGGTGTGTGTAATTGATAGATCATATTTATTGAATTTGGAACAGATGTTTAAATCCATACTCCAACCCCTAAATGAGAAAATTTCTAGTATAGAACAAATTTTAAAGAACTCTGATAAACTTCATCCTAAGGATCTCCCGAATTTGCCTCAAGGTATTAACATCTATACCCAGACAGATAACCTTGACATTACGGGTTATAACATGAATTCCTCTATGCTATTGAATGCTAAGGCTCAGATTAATCCTAACCAACATACAAGTACATGTAATACTACTTTAACCCCTCCAGTTATGCCTACCACTATGATGGGAACCCCATCTGGCGGTGATGAAAGTGAATGGGCTACGGAAGGCACATCTTCCATACCACCTGACGCTCAGGTTGAGCCAGACAGGCCTATCCTTACAGTACCACCTCCTCAGAATACTCGACCAGTGCAAAAGTATATGCAGCCCCAACAAAACAAGAAACCCATTCACATTAATCTCCCTCCAGAATCCCAACTTTACACCATAGTAATGATAGGTGTACCACAATTAGAAATGGGTAAAACGGAGAGATATGGTGATTTAAAGAATAAAGTTAGTCACTGGTTAACCAGTCATAGACCGCTCCCCTGCCATATTAATGGTAAGATCACAAATGTTAGGAGGGTCGACTGGGTGGGCCATAGATTTAAATCAACCAAGGGTGACTGCATTATAGTCACTTTCGATGACACCAGAGCGGTAAGGCATATTCCTAGCTGGAAGGATAATTTGATCCATAGCTTGATTCGCACTAAGGATTTAAGCTATTTTTACCCCTCACGAATTCATAGCAATTCATATCCTAACACTGAGGATGAGGCAAACTACACTATGCATAACCCAAATTACAATGGTGCAATTCAGAGGAATCGCGAACCCTTTACTATAAAGGATCGACGTTATTTTAGAAATGATATACTAGATATGCCCAGCAAAGTTAACTTCTCAACATTTTACCCGGAGAATCAGGAGTATATAAATGCATCATATAACAATCATAACACCCCCCGATTAATATATTCTAACACCCAATATAATGTCCCTATCTCAAACAGGTACAATGCCCTCTATGAGCGTAATGGTATGGAGGGTGTCGATTGACTGTGTGATCTATCAGCTTCATCTCTACCTATCGATTTTAAATTTAGTAACCTTGTCCATGATGAGAATCTCTCCCCCCCTTTTATTAACTTAGATAGTAGCGTCCCTACAGATTTGGTCACAGATTCTTTTCCAGCTAGCCCCGAACTTGACGGCTTGGAGCATATTAGTACAATGCAACACCAGATAGAAGCTTTTAATATCCATCCAATTCATATAGACTCAGAACCCTCTGCAGCAGTAACTGTGGGAGCTATCAGCGCTGAACAACCTGATCATACATTAGTTCCCAGCGGCATCGAGGCCGCTCCCTTTAATATGAATACTGCTGTCTTCAATATGAACTTAGTCTCCTGGAACATAGCAGGCCTGGCTGACAAACTAAGCGATCCAACCTGGCTCGCATTTGTTAGAACATTTGCAATTATATGTCTCCAAGAGACCTGGATGGAAGGAAATAATGCCTTCATTGAAGGATATCAAAGCTTTCTTAGGCCAGCAGCCCCCTCAGCTAGCGGCAGAGCAAGGGGGGGTCTTGCTATTTTTGTCAATCTGGCTCTTATGTGTGATATAACCAGTCTTAAAACTGTTAATTGTAATATCCAATTGCTTGTACTGAAGCGAGGCAAACATGTTTTAACACTAGTTAATTTCTATAATGCTATAAATGACGAAGGGGAGTGTAATATATTGTCATTGAATGAACTATTGAAAGAAGGTCCAGGTACATTGCCGTGTAATGCTTTAATTGTGGGGGATTTTAATGTTCATCCCTGCGGTAACCCCCGAGACACCCCTATGGGTGCCCTGGGATGTAACAGCATGGATGGATTTCATTTCCGCCACACTAGGCAAGGGTCATATTTAAATGACATGCTAAATGAAAATAACCTGCTTGTTGCCATGTCGCTGGTCCCTGAGACCAAGGTCTATGATGTCCCAACATTTAAAGACTCTGGTTCTGGGTCGTTCATAGATTATATGTTACTATCCGCCGATCTTGCCAATCAGGCCTCTAACTTTGTGATTCAAACTAGCATCCACAGCGATCATAACCCACTTTCTATTAACTTAAGTGGGGGTGTATTTGAACAACGGAAGCACTGTGAAGATGCGGGTATATTAAAATGTATTAACGGAAAGCGTCGCTTGAAATGGCAGATGGTAAATCAAGAAAAAATTTGTATACAGAAATTAACCTGACATGTGGTAGGGACTTAATGGATTGTGTACTAACATGTTTGCCCCCAGAACAAATCTTAGATATTTTTGAACGAATCGTGACAACAGTAGGGTCGCTGCTATCAGTCCCAGTAAAGGGGACGGCTAAAAATAACCCTAAATGGCTTGATAACGCATGTTCCTCGGCAAGTAATAACTTAAGAAAGGCGCTAAAAATCAAACCCAGAGACCCAGGAAATATTAAAAATCTCCGTATGATATATAAAAAAACTCTTATCAAACGGAAAAAGGAAATAAAAGCCTATACCTGGGAGCGTCTACTTGATCCCTCAGTTTTGGGTAACAGTAGCAAATTCTGGGAAATTATAAATAAGCCAATGTATGACAACCCGAGTGATACTGCATTAGGCACAAACATTTCAGAGAAAGACTGGGTTACTCATGTTAGTGCAATTTTTAAAAGCAACGACCAACAGACAGTAACTGATCTTTTAATACCTAAGGAGAACTTTTTATCTTTTACAGACAATGAAATAGAAAAGGCTATCCAAGGTCTAACTGGAAATAAGGCCCCAGGTCCAGATGGCTTGCCACCGGATCTTTTTAAATCTTGTACCTCGGTATGGGCACCTGTCCTTACCAGGGTGATAAATGCAGCTATAGTCTCTGGTTGTCCAAAGTCCTGGGGACAATCAACTATAGTTCCTGTATTCAAAAAGGGCGACCGTGGTAGTCCACTATGCTACAGGCCAATATCGCTAATTAATTCTGTAGCTAAAGTAATAGGTGGTGCAATCTTGAATAGGTTATCAATATGGGCATCAGAGAATAAAATTATATCCCCTATACAATATGGTTTCAGACCTGGTCATTCTACTATAACCCAATGTCTGAATCTATATTCAATAGTGGGCAAATACACCCTGGCCCGGCAGGGAACGATTCACTTGGCCTTTATGGACCTATCGTCCGCTTTTGATTGCGTCGATAGAGGTAAACTGTGGGACATCATGTCCAGGATGGGCGTTGAGCAGAACCTAATTCATATTTTGGCTGACCTGCATTCAGACACTAGAGCTAATGTACGTTACACGCAAGATCTGAAAGTAACAAGTGACATTAGAATTAATCGGGGAGTCCGTCAAGGGTGTATCCTAGCCCCATTTTTGTTCAATTTATACATTAATGAGCTAGAAGATTACCTGATAAAAATAGGAGCAGATTACCCCTATGTCGGCCGAAAAGGCGTCCCGGTTCTGCTATACGCGGACGATGCCGTCCTTATTTCTAGGACGGCAAATGGTCTCCAGTTACTTTTAAACTCATTTCAAGATTTTATGTGCTCTCGAGGCTTGAGTATTAATAACTCAAAGTCATTTGTGATGAAAATAGGCCAAGGAATGCGAAAATCTAATTTATTATCCATAAACGGTGGAAAAATCCCAAACTCTAAAACCTTCTCTTATCTTGGTGTCCTACTTGACAATCAATTAACTTGGGGCCCAGCTGTTGTTAAAAAGAAGGGTGAGGTAACACGAACTAACGCAGCCATACTCGGGTTCGCTAGAAAAATGGGTAATAGCCCGGTGGCTGCTTTACTTAAACTTTACCAAGCCAAAAGCGTTGCCATTGCCTGTTACGGCAGCGAGCTCTGGGGCTACAGCCAAACACAAGCCCTGGAGATTGCAGAAAATAACTTCTTAAAGAAGGTTTTGAGGCTGCCAAGGGGAACTGGAAACTTCTCGGTGCATGAGGAGTTAGGGGTACCCTTTCTAAGTGATAGATTAGCAGCAAGTCCCCTGTTATGTTGGTTGACCTCCTGGCTAAATAAAGATATACCACTCACTCATGACATCTTAAAGGAAGCCTTAACCTGGGACAGCAGGTTTAAGGTACCATGGTTGAGGTATATAAACGACCGTCTTACGGAATTAGGACGACCTGACTTGTTCTCAGCCCCAGAGACTATAACTAGAGCCGATGTATCCTTTGTGAAAAAAACATTCTTACTCACTAGGTCCTTTGCCCGGGAGGAGGGTGAATTGCTGAAAGCTAGCATTAGGAAACATGCTTTACTTCAAACAACCCTAAGTATGGAACCTTATCTAACTTGGCCTATGTCCGGCTATGAGCGCTTTTTACTGATAAGGTTCCGCTTTGATTTATTCCACCTCCTGTTAGCAACTCCGAAAGGGGCACACCGAGGTCAAGTGCTTCCTGCTTGCGGCTGCGACGGGAAGTCTCCGCAAGATTTGGTGCATTTTTTATTTATTTGCCCTTATTATACAGTACCGCGGAAGTTATACCTAAAGCCTTGCTTAAAAAAACTCAATTTCACACAGATCAAACCAGCACTTTTTTACCTTCAACTTTTAAATAGTGACTGCACTTTATATATTTGCAGCTTCCTGAAACTAGCTATCATTTTCAGGAATAGTATGGAGGGTTAATTATGCTGCATCTAATATTGTACTTCTCCTTCATTTTAAACTTGCATTCTTATTTATATTTTTAACTGGTTCGTTTTGTCTGTTGCTCTGGTTTTAATACAGTTTCGCAACATATTTTGTCTCATATTTTTGCTGCTCAAAAAAAAAAAAAAAAAAAGGGGAACTGGAGGACTTACCTCTTTATCTGTGTAATCTTGCTCATGATTGTATGTATATGATATGAACTTTTTAACTGTCTATTTGTGAAATGTGTTCTATGTATATATATTTGTGATATGTACTTTTATGATTGTAAAAAAATACAATCGAATAAAGATATTTGAATTGAATTGAGTCTGAAGACAGGAATGAAACTGGGATGCTTTGGAAAGTAAATGAACATCTCCAGGCCTGTGAATGTGTTGCTATTCACAGCAGGCCTGGAAAGGTTCTGAAAAGAGCTGGACGTGGTTGGAGAGGGCAGTAGCAAAGTACATATTACATCTATATCGAGGGTGTAAATGGAACGGAACCCTCCCAAAAGTTGTGGGGTGGACTAGAAGGGACTAGAAGGGATTTCTATATGAGGAAAAATCATTTAGGCACATATTTACAAAGCAGACAATAAGATCAGGCGAACGTCGTAGATATCACACTTAATTTACCCTCTAGCGCAGTCGTGAAGTGCTTCGTTCTTTGAGTTAAATATCGTATTTTGCTTGTTGCAGGTATATCCGAACAGAAGTAAAAACTTTTTTTAGCTCTTGTCCAGCCAGATGAAAACCGATTTTTCTCCTCTTCAATAGACACGTGGGGGCATATTATCAAGCACGGCGTTAAAATTATCGATGCTATAGCGGCAGAAAACTGCCGCTAAAGTGGCGATAATGGGCTTGATAATATGCTCTATGGAATTCCAATTGAAGCCCATGTTAGACGTGAAGGACATCTAACATGAGCTTCAATTGGAATTCCATAGAGCATATTATCAAGCCCTTTAACGCCGTTTTAGCTGCAGTTTTCTGCCGCTAAAGCGGCGATAATTTTATCGCATGTCTTGATAATATGCCCCGTATTTCTTTTCCGCCTGTGCCAATGAACTTTTTCAAGGTTCAAGTTGTATCTTTTAAGACATGCCTCCTGTTCAAAGGTAGTATAGTCACATAGATGTATCTGTCACCAGTATTTCAATCACCGCTGATCTCTAATCTGTCTAATCCATTTGAATCTGCTCAAAAATCTTCATGTCACAGTATTTGCTGGGCATTTAGGCCTAGTTAAAGTTGGGGATGTAGGGGCATATTAGCAAGGGCCTTATCGCCGCTTTAGCATCGTTTTTTTCCGATAAAGCGGCGATATTATTATCGTCCTATTAGCAAGCCTGCGCTAACATGCGTTAGCACCTTGCATGCCAACGATAATTATCGCTAATGACATGCAAGGTTCCTTACAAAAATTACACTGTAAAAATCACTATCACCACTTCGCTCTATTACCAAAGATGTCCCGCGATAACAAAAGTCGTGCTAAGCCCCGAGTAACGCATGAATTTAACACCTGATAAAAACCTTACTAAAAATGGTGCTACATGGAGGAACATAAGGAAGACTAGCCCTGATCTCCTTCTGAGGAGTCACAAACACCAAAGAGGTACAGGTCATGCTTCATTATTAGCCCCTTAGCTTGTATGAAGGTACATGTCAGCCGGCTACAGCCATTGCTTCTACTCATGTCCAGAAGGTGCATCACATCACAGGCCCTCACTATGATGGGGCATATTATCAAGACATGCGATAAAATTATCGCCGCTTTAGCGGCAGAAAACTGCCGCTAAAACGGCGATAATGGGCTTGATAATATGCTCTATGGAATTCCAATTGAAGCTCAGGTTAGATGTCCTTCACATCTAACATGGGCTTCAATTGGAATTCCATAGAGCATATTATCAAGCCCATTATCGCCACTTTAACCAGCAGTTTTCTGCCGCTAAAGCGTCGATAATTTTAACGCCGTGCTTGATAATATGCCCCTATGTTGTCTTGATCCGGCGTTTCACAGCATTACATACATGTTAACATTCACTGTTGTTCCTGCTGCATAATTCATCCATTGATCAGGTCATACAGGGGGTTTTTCAGGCACTCCATCACGTTAGCTGGAATATTATTGACGCTAACGCACCGCTAACGCGCTGACCCCATGCTATCGCATGAATGCCTATCGCGTGTTAGAAGGAGTTATCGCTTCCTTTCCCGGACACAATCGCATCTTACCGATGTGTTCATAATACGTCGATAAGAATGCGAAAAGTGTCCAGGAAAAGAAGCGATTAATAAAAATGCCGATACCTTGCGCTGGCGATCATTATCGCCTTTTTGTAGATAATATGCCCCGTAGACTTTATTGCTCCATTATACGAGGTGTGGGAAACTCCTCAATGCTTGTAATTGCTACCACTGCCTAAACAGGTTTCTGTACGGGTTTGCAAACATAATTGAGCACACCATCACACATTATATGTGTGTATGTGTGTGTGTGGTTGTGCGTATGTTTGTGTGTGTGTTTGTGGCTGGTGACATTATCAAAGCATTACTCATATTAAAACAGGACAGAACTTTTTTCCATTAATTCAAAGCAATCCTGCAGATTTCTATGGAACGTGCATTGCACGAATATTGGTAAATGGTATCCTGCATGTTCATTTGCACTATTTTTAAGTATTGAGACACGCATACATATAGAACTGCATAATTTCCACGTGCCAAAAAACCCTTTCATGCAAGTAACTCGGTGTGAACAACATAATTCTAGGACTTCGGGCAACTACTACTGTTCCTGCTTCCTAGTATTTCTCCCAGAACCTTCGTTTATTCCAAAAAAGGCAAAGCATATTTGGAAATCTAAGATTTAACCTATGGGGGCAAATTGTTTACTTTTTTTTAGATCAAATCCCTATGGGGCATATTTACAACGAGGCGATAAAAAATTATCGCCGCTTTGGCGGACGTTTTCGGCCGAAAAGCGGCGATAATTTTATCGCTATATTAGCAAGGTCACGCTAACGCGTGAATCCTTGCTTTAGCGTGGGGATTTCTAGCGCCCAGCTTTGCATCTCTAATGAGATGCAAAGTGGGCGTTCCTGACCTGACACGATAGGAGAAATGTCGCTAAGCGACATTTCTCCTATCATCAAGCCCCACGCTATGAAGCATAGCGTCAGGAAAAGTAGCGATAACCCCTGTTATCGCTACTTTCCTAACACCTGCTTCAGGACTGACTGAGCCATGATATCCTATGGAAGGAGGATATCATGGCTAAGTTTGTGAGTCCCTATCAACAAGCTAACGTGAGATTATCGCTGGGTTTCCAGCGATAATCTCACGTTAGCCAGTTAGCGTGAGGATTTTTATCGCTATTGAGATAAGCGTTGCTAATAGCACGCTATCTCAGCGATAAAAATCCACGCTAGCCGGCGATAATTATCCTAGCGCTAACTGCGCTTAGCGATAATTATCGCCGGTTGTTGTTGATATGCCCCTTTGTTTCTCACAGGTTTTCTATCTGAAGGTGTAAAACAGGTATCATAATTCACATGCTATTTGATTCGGAGTTTGCTAGGCATGGTGTTCCACCACAAATGTGGCAGAGTATCCTGTCCTCCAAATTCCCTGTTTACCTGCACTATGTAGAGTAAGGGGAGCCGTCATGGTTCCGCCAGCGGTGCCTCCTCTGACTCTGGTTGAGGAAACCTGAGACAAACGGCCACAGAATCATTGGGCTGATGGCATATCCACCCTATTTAGGAGGGATGTTCTGACATGCCTTTTTTCCTGTTGGTCCCGAACAACAAGACACTGTAATGACTTCTGACATGGAAAGGGCATTTATATTTTATTTTACAAATACCATCTCCCGCTTTACTGATGTACACCTGCATAATGCTTCAGCCGGCTGGTCTAAAATATGAAGGGCACTTTACTCCAACAATAGCCAAAAAGGGCCACCCAAATCAATCGGTAGTTGAAGGAGGGTGACCCAGACCGCCCCATTCTTCATTCATGACAACTCTTTGGGTAAACTGAGCCTAAAAAGGAGCTCAGGTACAGGAACCTGGCGCAGAACCCTGTGATCTCAGCTGCCACCTATGGGGCACTGTGCTAAACCAAAACTGGAAAAAGTGGATTTTTTGGCATAGATTCACCTATCTGTATGCACGTAATCACCATCGCCCATTTTTATTAGTTCTGGGGAACACAGCTGAAGTGTGTTTAAGAATTTGTTTATGGATGAGCACATTTGTATGTGTCTCTGTGTCTGTATGTATTTGTGAGGACTGGTAAGTGGGTAGATGTATTAGTGGTTCAGGAGTGTGGATAAGTCAGATAGTGTATAACTGAGAATCAACCAGTTATTTGTGAATGTACGAGTGAGAAAGTGATTGGATGGGTGGGTGGATTGGGTGAGTGATTGGGTTGGAAATGTTAGTACCTGTGAATAAGTGAGTGTAACAAAATTCCCTTTTTGGGTGGTTCACTTCCCACCTTTGCTCTAGATGCTGTGGTTATAGATCTGTAAGTGCACTGGGACCTGCTAACCAGGCCCCAGTGTCAGTGCTCTTTCCCTCAAAAAGGTATGTATATTGGTACACCCAATTGGCAAGATACTTTAATTTCCTCTGTAAGTCCCTAGTGTATGGTAACGGTGTACCCAGGGCAGCAAGATTAAAGGGGTCACCAGGGCTACAGTACTATTTGTGCCACCCTAAGCGACCTGAGTAAAAGAAGCCTGCAGATCAGCCCTCGCAGCCTGAAGAAGCAGCTTTCCTGCTCAAGATCGACCCTGCACACACCATGTATGGCAGGGTCACCTCATTGCCTTAAGTATACATAAGTCACCCATAAGGTAGGCCTCCTGAAGTCCAGGAGGAAGGACGCAGTATCTTTATGGTGTGGGCATGTATGTGCAAGCATGGATGCCCCAAAGTAATATTTACCTGAAAGATTACAGTAAGTGAATGGTGGTCCATAGGATTACATAGGCTAGCTACAGGGTAACCCCGAGATAGCCTGCTCCATTATGGTGCCACTGAATTCTGTTGTGTTTGGTATTAAGCACCTTGCATTTTCACCCCTAACACGATTCACATGTCGAGGGTGAACTAGAATGTACCCAGGTGGCATCATTAGAGGTTGCGTCCTAGTTGCTTCAGTTTTCTCATGCCTTGACGGACTTCCTGATCTGATTGCGGCCAAGACAGAAGTCTAACCCTCTGCTGGTGAGTGCTATCACTCCCAGAGGAAGTGGGACAAAAGGCCTGCGCAGGAAGGATGTCACATTTCCGCCCTCCCGGGATGCCTAGTGTGTGACCCATCAGGGCAGTGAGCCTCAAAGACCGCACCGCCTCTGATATGTAAGTGACTTGTTTCCCAGTGGAGACAAATGCCATCCTCTGGCCCCCAGGCACTTGTGTTTGCAAGCAGGTGGAGTATTTGCATCCCAAACCTCCTTGCATGGCACACCTGGTAAAGTCAGCACTGCAGCTCCCATTTAGCACCACAGATACCCAGGTACACCTCTGCACCTGAGATGCCCAAGCTAGGTAGACCTGTTCTGCCTGGTGATTCCTTGTCCTGGTGCCCCTCCAAGCTTAACCTCCAGGTGCCTCCTCTGAACTCAACCTGCAAGAGACCTAGTGTCACATGTATTTTTGACAGCTCCACCGGCCCCCTGTTCAGACACAAGGACAGCCAAGTCACGTTACACCTGGACTCCCTGGGTAAGGTAAAACAAAAATCCGATTGGCCGCACTCTGCTAGTCCTACCAGCGTGTTACCCCAAAGAATTGTGGTCCATGAAGAAGCGTTGGCGGGTACAAAGGTAAAATTGTTCTGATTGTCAAGGCTTGGTCTGTGGACCCGCAAGACCTTAACTACAAGTGGGTTCTGTTGTACTCACTCCGCAAGTGACCAATTTTCCTATTGACCGCAATGTTAAGGTTTGACAACTTTTTAAGCAACTGATTTCCTAAACACTTTAAAATTGATAACTCTAGTTATATTCCTTGTATCTACCTCATTTTGGTGACTACATTTATATAAAAATAATCTCTGTTTTTATAAATTGGTGCTGGATTTCTTTCAAGTCATGTCAATTACTTATCGGCCATGTTGGCAATCTGAAATCCTATCACATGTTCCTCTGCGTAAGCTTGACTGCTCTTTGCCAGTCTACCAGGACTGAGCAATGGATTACTATTGGGAATCCGAGGTCCACTTTTGGGTATTGTGTTAATATTACATGGTGAGGCTCCACCGGCGATACCACATAGTTTTTCCACCATGCAACATTGGTGTTTCAGCTGTGTGATCTAGAACTTGTGTTCAGTACCACCTTGACAGAATTACATTTTGGCGTACATGAGAAATACTCAAAATTTTCGTTAGACAAAGTAACGTTTTTTTAGATTTATTTCAGTTCAGTTTAATTAGAATTGCTATGGCCCTGAGTAGATCCCAATTCCAATAGCAAAAGTAAACATTAAAAGTATCTTAGAAAGTTCGGTTTTAAAAGCGGTGTAATTTTTAATAGGATGCCAACTTTCAGATAAAGGCAGTGCACAATAGGGACTGGTCAGAATCTCGATCTGTCCATCATACCAGCTCTCAGGATGAATGATCTTAGATTTTTGTGCAAGATTATGGGCATTGGCTTTAGAGAAACAGACAAAAGGGAAGACCTTGAGAAGGCCCTCAGCTCCTATGAGGAAGAGCAACAGGATAAGAAGAGGCATGCCTCTGAAAGTAAAGTTGAGGAGGATGAGAGTGACATCCTAGCCCAAACTGACAATGCGGAAGGCAGTGAAGCCTATGACTCTGCATCCTTCCCCAGAGCCCCATGTCCAGTGGAAAGTGACAGAGGTCACTCTAGTTCCCCTCCTACTGGTAGGGTGGTGGGAACTCAGGGACAAGGTTGCCTATATCTCCCATGAATAGAGAAAGCTTGAACTTGAAGAGAAGAGACTAACCGAAGAGGTAGGGAGGGCTAAGTTGGTCCCAGTTCTCAAATATGGTGGCAGCAATTCAAAGTTCCCCTAAGGGAATTCTGATATCAAGAAAAAAACCATGGGTACCACATCCTTCTCTGTTCAAGCAGACATATTATGGAACTTTTTAACCCCCAACATAAGATCCACCGACAACCACCTTATCTTCTGAAAACTACAAAAAAATGTGCTCTTCCCCACATAAGCACCATACGCAAACAGAAATTTACAGCATATCCCTCTGTTTATAAGCATTTATTTTCACTATAGATATGTACCTATCTTTCTGTATTGCTTTGTATAAACATGTAGAATAATTATGTTGTAAAAAAAATCATCTTTGGTCTACATTTACTTGCGTCCATTGTGCATCTATGTACCTCCATGTACTTGGATCTGTGTGTCTGTTACTTTTCTCCTGGAAAAGCATATCCAATGCACTACCTTATTTCTCATCCTGTACCTCTATCAATATCTGTAATCTACATATACTTACCTCCTTTATGCATCTATATAATTTCAATGTACTTATGGATCTATATATTTATCACTTTCTTCTAATTTGGCATTTCCAATGCACTACCCTATTTCTCATCCTATACTTCTCTCAATATATCTTCTAGCCCAGCTTTCTGACTCATCTCAAACTGCGTTCTACTACTCTTTCCAATGCACCACCTTAGCTCTCACCCTATACATCTATCAATATATCCTCTACATCCACTATCTCATTTATCCCAAACCCCATACCACTGCAATGATCCCCAAAATAACCCTTTCTAGACTCTCTCCTACTCTACCCCTCCTTGCATCATCTGACACCTCTTTTACTATACTGATGCCCAAAAACAAACCTTTCGAAACTATTTCCTCTGACTCTGCCCCTCCAAAAACCCCTTTTACACATCCAAAAGCCTCCTCCTACTGCTATGACCTAAAAAAAGAAATTAAAAAAAATCCTCTACTCTGCTCTCCCTCCACTATCTTTTTCAATCAAAGTAACAGACTAACATGTTCACTTCTCAAATTCCATATTCCACTATTCTAATTCACCATTAATCTTTTATAGGTTCCAGAGTAGCTTGCTACTCACCAATAAAGCGTTTCAACACCCATCAGGGGTAACAGGTGCTATATGAATGCAAACCTTTCTTTTCCTTCTTTCCCTCTGCTATCCTCTCACTCCAAATAACTGACTAATATCCACTACTCAATTTACTTTCATATTTCACCATACTAATTCACCACTAATCCTTCATGGGTTTCCGGAGTAGCGTGCTTCAACACCCCATCAGGGGTAACAAGTGCTATATTAATACAAACCTTTTTTCCTCTTCTATCTTTCTGCTATCCTTCTGAATCCAAATAACGGACGAACCTATCCACCACTTAAAATTTACTTGCATGTTTCACTATACTAATTCAACACTAATCCTCTATGAGTCCCGGAATAGCCTGCTACTCGCCAAAAAGCACTTCGACGCCTCATCAGGGGTAGTAAGCGCTAAACAAATTCAATTACAATACAATACAATATCCCCAAAGGGATTGCCCCCCAAGTATAGTGATGGAGAAGAAATTGATACATGGTTTGCAGCTTTAGAAAGGGCTTGCAAAATGAGGAAAGTAGGTCACCAACACAGGGGCTGTCTGCTTTGGGAGTTATCCTCAGTGAAGGGCAGATAAAGACTTCTGACCCCCAATGAAGAAGTGGCTGAATACTATAAACATATGATGGAGACTCTCAAAGAAGGGTTTGGACTCACCACAGAAGAGTACAGAGTCAACTTGTGAGACACCCAAAAAGACCAAAGCCAAACTTGGGAAGACTTTGTTGACTCCTCATTCAAGGCACTGGAGTGCTGGATTAAAGGCAATGGGGGGACAATTATGATGGGCGGTATAATCTGTTGATAAAAGAGCACATTCTAACACATTGTTCCAGAGAGCTATTGCAACAACATCTAGTAGATTCTGAGTTGTCCTCTCCCAGAGAGCTGAGGAGGAAGGCAAATACATGGGTCAGATTGAGTGTATCCCAGAAATCTGACCCAAATTATTTATTTGTTGTGTTCTATCTATGCTAATATTTTCCCCAAATAGCAAGCATGCTGCTCATGCTCAGGTAAGTTAAGTTTATGTTACAAATAATATGTGATCATCCTAGAGTAGACAGGTGCTCGGTGGAACTACCTAATCATATTTATTGGCGCCCGCTTGGACTGTTTATTTAAGAAGACAAGCAGAGACTCCTCTGTCCTGTCACTGAGATAGTGATAGTTATTGGTATTACTGAGCTAGCTCGTTCTTCTCTCACTTCTCTGCGCCTTTTCTTGTAGCTCATACAGTCCCAAATCCCAACCCCAAGCGAATTCTTAGTAATGTGTAGTAAGTAACAAGTAACTATGCATGCATCAGCATGTATGCATTGAAAAATAAGCAGAATGAAGTGACCCGTCAAAGGTTGGGAGATCGAGAATGAGATAAGAAGCAAAGTTCATTTGTTAAAATATAAAAGTAGTTCCAAAATGTAGTTTGGAAATTAGGAATAGTATTAGGAAATTAAGGAACAGGTCCACAATACTAATAGGAGAGTAGATCTGATTTATAAAAGTTAAATCAAATGCTACTTCGTTTGCCTCTCCCAGTCAAAATATTTTTGGTGAGATTAACTGTGCCACTAATCTTTTTTTACATCAGCATCCATTGGAAGGAGGGATCCGGCTAATACCACCACGAGGCGCCGGCGGGTGAGGGGACTGGTGGGGCCTCCATGAGTGCCAATGGCTCTGCTGGGACCAGTAAGTCCTCCTATTAATATTATTATTATTTCCTTATGTTGATTCATTTACCACTCCACATGTAGAAATTGTTTTCCTTTTTAATTTACCAGTCTCCTATTTTTTTTCCAACTCCACTTTGATCTGTTTCCTATAAATTTCTTATCCCTACATTATTCTATTTATCACTTACTTTCTCTATATTTCAAGTTTCTGTACTTGACTTCAAAACTATCTGTACCAGTCTGCAACTTCCTTTTTATTCTGCTTTATCAGTAAGCTTTCCCTCTCCCTTTATAGACTGGTGGTACAGTAAAGACTCAGAGAACCCATTTTAGGTCAGGTACTCTACTGTGGAGATTGCATGTCCAGTTAAGGTATTCTACGCATGTTTGTAGAGAAGGCTTTCTTTTTCTTGCTCATGTTCAAACAGTACTGTAAAACGAGAGAATGGCCATGTTTATGGTGGACCCCTAGTGTTGTGCATGTACTACTATCATAGTATACCAGCAGTTAATGACTGTGCCGCATGGCTGGATGTATGATGAAGAGGACGGCCCAATTCCATTTGACAACTAAGATCATATGCTTTCATTGACCAATTTTTGCACAATTTTATTGCGCTTCAATAATTCAGATTCCTTATAACACTTTCCCTAATGGCCATTATAATGGAGTTACAATAGTAAATGTTATCTCCTCAAATGTATACACTTTCTTAAATCAGTCTATGGTTGGAGTTACAATATTTAATTTAATCTACCTGAAAATATGATTTCCCCAAATATAAACACTTTTCTCAAAGGGTGTAGCATTGGAGTTAGACTAGCAAATTTGATCCCCAGATATATACACCTTTTCCCTGAGTATGGGATTGGGGTTACAATGGTAAATATGATGTCCCCAAATAAATCCATTCTCTTAAATAGGTATAGGGTTGGATTTAGAGTATTTAATCCAACCTACTCAAGAATAAACACCTTCCACAATGAGTGTGTGATTGGTGTAGAAAGGTAAATATGGGCTCTCAAAATATATACACTTCCATCCATGAGCGTAGGGTTGGAGTTCGAATATTTAATCTGTTCTCTCCAAAAAATTTTTGACTATTACATCTGATTTCCCTAAAATGAATATTTTCACCTTTGGGTGTGGGACTGGGGTTAGAATAGAAAATATGATCTACAAATATAATCTACTTAAATAATAATAAAGTAATTATGGCATCTATTAGTAGTAAAAACTTTCAATTTTTCTAAATGCATTTAAATTGCTTACATATTGTCATTGACATTTGTAACAGTTTAGACATGAATACTACATAGTAGAGATATATGTGGACAAAGAAATAAAATAAATAGCTAAAAGAAATGTAATAATGAAGCACTATGTCAAAGCTTATATTTTTGTTAAGTCGTTTCAATATTTACATTTTAACATAAACATAACAGCACATTTTAGCATAACGTAGATGATTGGAAAGAATTGTGACATTATTCAATATTTATTTATAAAAAGGTTCAAGTAAATTGTAAATAAAATAGCATTTATTCCATGGAAAAGTTATTTTTAAAACGCAACATAAAATTTAGAAAAATCAAGTCATTAATATAAATAATGAAATACTGTACATACATCATTTTTCATGTTTGTATCAGTAGTTACTAGCATAAAATGTTAGTATTGTCTTAAGAAAATATTCATCATTTTAACATTTAGTACACCATTAATAGTATTTGTAAACCATTTTAATAAATGATAAACATTTTAAGGCCATGTTTCATTGACATTAGTGCAGCTAAAGTCTTTAATTATTTCCATTTCAGCAAGCATTTGTTATACTACTATGTCTGTTTCACCTTATTCAGTTTGCAGCACCCTAGATCGGATGACAGTTCCATTGATGTGGCTCTGCATTTCTGTATTTCTCCATTTATTTCTGCCCTGCATTTCTACATTTAACGTATAGTAGTGGTACAGGTGGCCCTATTGTGAGGTTAGTTAATGTTAATGGGTTTAGAGTATGTATTTTGGCTAGAAGATTTCAGTAATTTGTTATGTTAAGTATTGTGCATTTGTTATGGTCCAGTGTACCCTATAGTGAATTTAACTAGTAGATTGTAGGTATATTATTGTATTTATGTTCTGTTTAAAGTGTTTGTATGTGTTTTTGACTTTGGGATTTTTTGTTGCATGAGTCGGATTTAACTTTTTTGCTACAGGTGAAGTAGAATTATATTAAGAAAAATTCTCCAAAGATATATTTTACTTTTATTTTTTAAAAGAATAATGGATTTAGGGTCATATGTATCAAACGATTTTATATTCGCAAACGCTGCGAATCGCAAAAAACACAGCGTTTGCGAATATAATATCGCAAAATGAGATGTATGAGGCATTTCAGCCTCGCAATCCTAAGGAAACGCTAAATTTGCGATTTCTTAAGTTTGCGTAAGCATTTAAGAAATCGCAAATTGCGATTTCTTAAATGCAATGTAACACGCACCCAAGTTGTGCGATTTCTCCTTAAGAAATCGCAAATTACCACCAACTTCAAGTTGGTGGTAAATTGCGATTTCTTTGAAATATGCACTTTTTTGCATATTTCAAAGGGCCATGTGGTGCACATACATGCCCTTAGGGCATGTATGTGCGCCATATGTGCACACATGCTGATTTCAGGGGTGCATCAGGGTGTCATCATGACACCCTTGCACCTTTGAAAATATTCTCAATTTGCGATTAGCAAATAGCGATTCGCAAATTGAGAACGACTTCCCATTCATTGCTATGGGCCTCCTGGCCCATAGGAGTGAATGGGAAGGTATTCCTTAATTGCGATTTCGCAATTTGCTAATCGCAATTAAGGAATTTTAAGAATTCGCAAAATTTGTGAGAATTTTTAAATACATCCCGTTTTGCACTTCTCAAATAGCGATTCTCAAAAAATCGCTATTTGAGAATCGCAAATGGAGATGTTGATACATATGCCCCTTAATATTTTATATTAAAAAAATGTTTACTTTCTCTTTTAAATTAATAGATTTCATGCTTCTTCCTTTTTCTATTGTTTAGATTTTTTGAGAGAGTCCTAAAATTTGATATGGATTGTTTCAATGAATAATCTATTTTAAAGTGAAGAATATTTTTGTTTTAAGAAGGGAGTTTTGGGGGATTTTTAAATCGGTTTCTGTTTGCGATTATGTGCATCAAGCAGTTTTGAGCTCTTGAATTGAAAGTATTTTCTATCATTTATGTACAGTTGATATTTTGGTTGGGGTGCAATATTATAACACATTTGTATAGTTTAATAGTAAATTGTATAGATTTGAATTATGTATGTTGAATGTTACCATGTTGGAGATAGTATTCTACAATCATTTTATAATTCTAATCACACTGAATATATTACTTTAAATTGTAATTGTTCATGAATTAGTTTGAAGTGAATGTGTATGAAGTTTACAAAGTATATTTTTAAAAACAAGATTTTTTTTTATTTTTCAATGTTTTGTTAATATTTTAAGCATTAAGCCATAACGATGACTATGTAAAAAATATTATTTGTATATCTTTCTGATTAACTTTTTGCATTTTAATTTTCAGGTTTTCATTCTGTTTTTTTTTTTTTAGAATTTTTATGTTTGGTGCTTTGTGTGTTTGGTGGAGTAGATTAAATACATATTTAAAGAATGGTTTCTAGATAGTGCAGTCCTTGGTTGTTTTCAAAGAGTTTGACTTTGCCACTAATGTTTTGTACATCTAATGAGCTTGCTTAGAAGGTTTAGGGGGCAATTTTGGGGCTAGGTCTTTGGGTTTGGTTTAGATCCTTACTGTCTTGTTTTCAAAACAATTCAGCACAATGATATAGGATAGAGGGGCTTCTTCTAAGTGTGCCTTGCCAGCAGTTATGCCAGCCTTCTAATCCATTGACAGTCTTGGCTTCTTGGTTTACACACTACTATAAACATTTTACGAGGATGTGTGAACTTGAGTAGGCATGTATTCCTTGAGCAGTGCACGTGACCAGCCCAACTGTCTTAAAAATAATCGTAGAAGAGAGTTAGTTTTGCTTCTTTGGGTCGGAAAATTGGTAATTCTAGAAGAAAATCATAATGGTCTACTACCTCATTTGGTAGAAAATATGCAAGGGATGTTGTTTTTTATTTTTATTAAACAACACAAATTGACTATTGAATGAATAGTAGATTTCCAAGTTAAATCGATGTATATGTCTTCAGAGAGCTTATTTAAAATTTAAATATTATCCTTTTTTTTTTTTTTGAGCAGAGCAGAGAACCAAACAAAATAACAAAACATTGGTCGTCAAGGAGCAACAGCACTCATATTTCCAAATTTAACACACATATATCATATATACAATTAAACATACATCCAACACCTATATCATATATACAATTAAAACCTGGAATCCTTCAGACAAAGATACACAAAAAAACAAAAAAAAAAAAAAAAAGAGTCCGGAATACCTTATGGTCATAAACATCCAGAAAGCAATTAATTACACCCTCCACATCTAAAACTACCCTAAAGTGACTAGTGCCAAGTAATCGACAAGAATACAAGTAGATCAGTTGGTTCATCAGTAGCTTTTTTTTTTTTTCCTTCTCCTTTCCCCCTTTTTCCTTTTTTTCCCCCTCTCTTTTTTCCCCCCTTCCTTTTTCCCTTCATTTACAAAATCTTGGCATTATAACTTCTAAAGTGCAAATGTGCTAAAGTGCTAAAATTCCTAAAATACAGCCAAATTGTCAAAGAACTTCCAAATCACTGCAAACCTTTTTATTGCACCAACCCGTTTAGCATATGCTTCCTCAAATCTCCTTATTCTTGCCATTTTGTTTACCCATTTTTGGTAAAATGGAATCTCTTCCGACCTCCAATTTTGCAGGATTAGTGAGCGTGCTACTGTACAACAGATTGATATATAGGTCTCTTCAGCTTTTATCAAATCTGACTTAGCTTTGGAGAGTCCAAAGAGAGCCACTTCTGTCTCAGGGTTGATCTTTTTTTTAATTGACTGGCTCATTGCAAAAAAAATATCTTTCCAAAAGGTCTCAAGCTTCGGGCATGTATAAAATATGTGAAGCCAGTCTCCCTCACCTTGGGAGAGACATGGAAAGCATTTATTATCTACTTCCGGATGACATTTATTTAGTTTTTTAGGAGTATAATAGGCCAGCCATCATGACAAGAAGGCCATCCTTTTAAAATTAGCCGCTCTCAGGGCCTTGCTTCCTAATTGGGCTATAGCCTGCCATTCCTGATGAGAGAGGGAACAATTTGTCTTGCGAGTTATTTTCCCCAGCAGTTCATCAACCAAGGGAAGTGCCTTGTGCTTCATGAGTAAGGAATACCAATTTCCCACTCCCTTCAATTTTACTTTGAATAGAGTATTAGCCAGTTGAGTTGGAGCCCCGCTTAACGGGAATATATATTTTTTAATGAAGTTTGTAATCTGCATATATTCCAAGAACCCTGGCTTAATTCGGTTTCCTGCCCTACATAGTACTCCTTCCCAAGAAATCACTGTATTACCAATAAGAAACTGGCCCAGATTTTCAAAGCCAATATCTTTCCATCTCTTAACATGGCTTGAATGAATATGTAGGCCGAATCCCCTGCATTCATCTAATTTCAAAAAGGCAAACCCGGAGACGTTTGCCTGTTTAAACAGTAACTGGAGTCGGACAGAATAGTCACAAACTGTCTTATAGCGAGACTTTTTCGGTAGATTAGATGTTTTTAAGAATACTGGGATTTGTGTACCGGCCTCGACAATCATTAAAAAAAAAAAATGTGTGCATCTGGTCATTAGGTTCCACTAGGCATGCCGTCAGATCTAATAACGCAGCCTCATAATATGTGCGAATATTTAGTAGGGCTAAGCCCCCCTGATTTGTCTCTAATTGTAGTATGGGCAATTTAACCCTGGACGCCCTCTTGTTCCAAACAAATTCCCTAAACATAGAATCGATTTCCTTAAAATATTTAGCATTCATTTTTAAGGGTACATTGACAAACAGAAATATTAATAATGGAAGGATTGACATTTTTAGGAGTGCTACACGGCCAATCAATGTCAAAGGCAAGAGGGTCCATTTGTCTAATAAAGTTTTAATTTTGATTCGCCCAGTTATATAATTCAAATTAAATAATTGATCTACATGAGATGAGACGCTGATACCCAAGTATCTAATTGGCTCGTCTTTTAGGGCCTGAGTTCTTAAAATCATGGGTAAGCAGTCACCATTTGAGTTAAATAATAACATCTCTGTTTTCTTTTGATTTATTTTATAGCCTATTTGTTCAAATTTGCTAAATTCTAAAAGGGCTTCTTCAACGATCTGTTTTTCCGGGCGAAGGTACATAATAATGTTGTCTGCAAATAATTTTAATTTTGGCATCCCTTCGCATGGAGCTCTAATAAGGGAATTACCACGAATTCTTACAGCCAGGGGTTCAATGAAAAAAGTAAACAAAAGAGGATACAACGGACACCCTTGTCTAGTACTGCGGTTTATTTCCACGGTCCCTACTACCTCTCCATTGACTATCACCTGGGCTTGAGCGCCTTGATAGATATTTGTTAGCATGTTTAAACCTTGAACCGGAAAACCAAATTTACCTAGACCAAAAAAAAGTGCATACCAATTTACCAGGTCGAATGCTTTTTCCGCATCGACCATGGTAATGAGGGTGGGTATTTTATTATTTGTCACGTAATCAAGGGCTTGAATTAAAAACCGAGTATTTGTAAACATGTACCTCCCCGCTACGAACCCAGTTTGGTCACAGTGAATAAGCTCCTGGGCGATAGGTGTGAAGCGTTGTGCCCAGATTTTCATTAGTATTTTAAAATCCACATTGAGGAGACTAATCGGCCTATATGAGTTAATGTCTTTCCCGTTTTTACCCTTTTTAACGAAGCTGACCAATATAGATTCCTTAAAACTAGGAGGAACATCGCCTCCTGAAGTGATGTTGTTAAAAAGATTTACCAAAAATGGGGTCAGCTCTCTTGAAAAAGTTTTGAAGAACTCTATTGGAAAGCCGTCCTTAGCGCAAGCTCTTGCTCCCGGAGTGGACTTGATAACATCTATAATCTCTTCTTTAGAGATGTCTAGCAGGAGCTGTTCTGCCCTAGCCCCTGAAAGGGTAGGAAGCTCATTACCGTCATAATAGTTACTAATTTGAGTTACTCCAGCTTTATATCTAGTTGTATATAACTGGGAGTAATGAGCTAAAAAGACTTGAGCTATCTCCTTTTTGCCCGTTACAGACAAACTAGTTTTAGGGTCTATAATTTCTGTAATGGTGGATGCCTTCTGTTTGGTTTTAACGCTGCCAGCGAGCAGCTTGCCTACCATCTGACTCTCCTCATATACGCGCTGTAGATAGGTTCTAGAGCTAGCAATCTCTTCCAGAGTAAAGAACTCTTTTAACTCATATTTGGCCCTATCTAGCTTTGCTTTAGCGTCCCCTATACTTGCAGATGGTGCATAACTGATTTTTGTTGCTTCTACTACGGCCTGCTGGAGCTTAAGAATTTTCTCTTTCCTTGATTTAACTTAAGAGGCGGATAGTGCTATCATTTGCCCACGAAGGGTAGCCTTAAATGCCCCCCAAACAGAGAAAATTTCTGCTGTATCCATATTGATCTTAAAAAATTCAACGATCCAATCTTTTGTATTAGCCAACCATTGATGATCCTGCAAAAGGAGCCAATCCATCTGCCACCTGGATCTTGGCCTCTTATTTACGCCGATTTCTATAATGAGTTTAATGAGAGAATGGTCGGAAAATGGATTATTATCGATATCAGAGGTTGTACAGCCCAGGGATTTTGATAAAAAAAAAATCAATTCGCGAGGTCGTATGAAATTGATTTGAATAGCATGAGAATTCCAATTTGGATGAATTGGCAGCACGCCAAGGATCCATCAAAATATGTTCCTGTTTTAAAGCGTCAATCACCTTTTTAGTTTTTGGTTTGAGCTCTTTTTTATTTTTATTCGAAGTGTCTTTCTTTAAATCCTGAATAAAATTAAAATCCCCCCCCATAATGAATTTCCCGGATACCCCCTCAGTAATTCACTAATTTTACACAGGGCAGAAGTATCGTCTGCAATGGGGCCATAGTAGTTGATGAACTGTAATATCGTACCATTTAGTTTGGCCTCCACCCATATTCATCCCCCCTGAAGATCTCTCTTCACTTGACTAAACTCCCATGGGAGACCCCTGCAAAAATAGATCGCTACTCCTCGCTTAGCCAATCCTGCAGAAGCAAAAAAGGCATGCGAGTACATTCTTGGGAGAAATATTCTAGGAGAATTAGTTTTTAAATGTGTCTCCTGTAAAAAAAGTACCTGGGGTACAAAGGAGGCCAACCATCTAATTAGAGCTCCATATTTTTGTTTGTGCAAGATTCCATTTACGTTTAGCGAAAGAACACTACATTTACACATCATTAATAAGCCTATTTCTATAGACCATACCAATTACATCAAAACTTTGCATACTCCTGCCCCTTATTTCCATCAAAGCCCTCCTACTGCTCATTTTACAACTGCTTTCACCCCCCCTCCATCGCTTCCCTCTTCCCAAATGTGGTCTCTTCTGGTCCCGCAAACCTCATTTCCCCCTTTCCACTAATGGGGTGCCCTGGTCCTGCACCCTAGGTGAGCACCCGCACCCCCCAAACCAAGAAAAAGACCTGTGGATAAGAGCTATACCATTATACATATTCATAGAGCCAGTCAAAACAGTGTCATCTCACAGTAGAAATATCTCTCAGCAATTCCTGAGCCTCTTCTACCCTTGTGAGCATATGAAATTTGCCTTTAGCCAACACCCTTAACTTGGATTGTTGCGCAATGGATGCCTGGGCCCCTTGAGCTTTAAATAATATCCTTTTATTGTTGTTTGAGGATATATTTTAAAGAATGTTTGTATCATTGCCAGTTGAACATTTTAATCATTGTTTGAAAGTAATGCGTGTTAGATATTTCGTTTAACTATTGTAAGTAGTTTTAGACATTTGCTGTTTCCTTGATTAAGTAAGAATTCATAAATTAGTGGAACATAGTGTTTTGGCAATGCCAAGGATAATGTATGTCTTATCAAAGGGTGGTGGACAGGATTTTAATGAGCCATCCGTTAAGCAGATATTGCATTATATTAGGGGTATATTGTTAGTTGTGCTGAAAATTGTGATATATAAATGGGCAGGAATACCAGTTTCTTTAATTCTACTTGGGGCAGTTGGGTTATGTCTGTTCTTTGGGTTCTGGTAACTATTCATTTTAAATTTGGAATCAAGGACAAATATAATTTTACCTGTTCCGGAAGTGGAGAGGTGTGGCTCACTAGTTAGAGGCGGCAGACCCGTAAGCAGAGAATCGGCCAGGGACCAGGGTTCAATTCCCGACGCGGCAGGGTCGTGGACCAGGGTCAAAACGGACTCGATCATTCTCGCCTCGGTACCTACTCTAACCAGGAACACACTCGGCAACTCTGGGCATTAAGCTTGCCTCATCTCTACAACGGCCCCCCACAGACGCCGGGGATGCCTGGTTTCACCTTGGAGATACCCAGAAAGGGACCATCTCACATGGATAACCAGGATGGGTTCCCCAGCGGTCTACAGCGCCGGGACGCCCCGTTGCTGGGGTAGCTGTGCGCTTTACAAGTCTACAACATTTACATTTAACTATTTACGTAAATGGGTCGCGACACTGCTCGTCATGCTGCAAATAACCCCAAAGGATTCTGGATAGTGTAGTGGCTACGGTGAGTACGCCTACGCCACGAGTATATAGAAATATAATGCCATCCCTGGACACGTGTTTCGAGGTAATTGCCTCTCGTCAGCAGGGAGCAGGTAGGTATGCGGGGTGCCGATGACTGCCATATATATAGGTAAAATACCTTCCAAGGCGCGCAGGTGCAGACACCGGGCTCGTCAGCCAAAGTCGCTCGAATGAGCTATTAGTAATTTACGTAAATGGGTCGCGACACTGCTCGTCATGCTGCAAATAACCCCAAAGGATTCTGGATAGTGTAGTGGCTACGGTGAGTACGCCTACGCCACGAGTATATAGAAATATAATGCCATCCCTGGACACGTGTTTCGAGGTAATTGCCTCTCGTCAGCAGGGAGCAGGTAGGTATGTGGGGTGCCGATGACTGCCATATATATAGGTAAAATACCTTCCAAGGCGCGCAGGTGCAGACACCGGGCTCGTCAGCCAAAGTCGCTCGAATGAGCTATTAGTAATTTACGTAAATGGGTCGCGACACTGCTCGTCATGCTGCAAATAACCCCAAAGGATTCTGGATAGTGTAGTGGCTACGGTGAGTACGCCTACGCCACGAGTATATAGAAATATAATGCCATCCCTGGACACGTGTTTCGAGGTAATTGCCTCTCGTCAGCAGGGAGCAGGTAGGTATGCGGGGTGCCGATGACTGCCATATATATAGGTAAAATACCTTCCAAGGCGCGCAGGTGCAGACACCGGGCTCGTCAGCCAAAGTCGCTATAATGAGCTATTAGTAATTTACGTAAATGGGTCGCGACACTGCTCGTCATGCTGCAAATAACCCCAAAGGATTCTGGATAGTGTAGTGGCTACGGTGAGTACGCCTACGCCATGAGTATATAGAAATATAATGCCATCCCTGGACACGTGTTTCGAGGTAATTGCCTCTCGTCAGCAGGGAGCAGGTAGGTATGCGGGGTGCCGATGACTGCCATATATATAGGTAAAATACCTTCCAAGGCGCGCAGGTGCAGACACCGGGCTCGTCAGCCAAAGTCGCTCGAATGAGCTATTAGTAATTTACGTTTACATTTAATGCCAGACGTGCAAAATACTATGTACTGATAGGTCAGTTTACAAAATTCTGAATCATTGTGGGTTGCAATCTTTGCTACCTCATCCATGTTCAGGTGCTGTGCTCCATGTTCTTTTATCCTCAGTTCAGTTATGCTTTGTGATTCTCTCCATGTGTTCATCTACCACCGGCACTCCGTGTTGCTCTTGCATACATGTGATGCTTCCCCTTCATCAACACCACCCGTTTCCCCATTTACTCCTCCCTTACCCTTAACCACTTGCAATCTTTTTTTTATGTGCGTTTTCATGCTCAAACGTTTTCCCATTTTTAAATTTAACGATCCATGTAGCATCCTCCATCTTGGATTTGTAAATAAAAAACGAGAGCAAATAAAGCACTCATAATTCACTGGTGTGCACATTCATTCCAATGCATGTGCATACCAGTGGAATGATGTGACTGCCTGCAGCAATTGCATTATGGCACCCTATTTATTTATTTATTAATTTTAACAATGCTGCACAGCATCAGAAGAAAAACACCTGCTACTATAGAGCATCACCATAAGGCATCGGCAATGCCAATAGGTCCCTAGGATTACACATATTGCCTTTGGTAGTGCTTAGCTTCAACTGCAGCTGACTATCTTATGCTCTGAGCCATTCTTTTTTTTATTATTGGCTTGCATTTTTTGAGAACTGTTTGACATATGCTGTATTAGACCTGTCAATTTTGGCGTGGTTGCTGATCATTTTTGCTGGCCTTACAAACCTGTGCACTTTACCACTGCTAACCAGTGATATGGTGCTTGCGCTCTCTCCTTACAACATGGTAAAATGGTCTAACACCCAAGTGGCCTATTTAATTTACTTGTAAGTCCTTAGTAAAGTAAAACTGCATGCAACTAGGGCCAGTAAATCAACTTCTACAAGCGGACCCGCAGCACTGATTTTGCCACCCACTTAAGTAGCCCTTTAAACATGTCCCAGACCTGCCATTGCAACCTGTCTGTGCAGTTTTAAACAGCCATTTGGACCTGGCAAAAAATCTTTGCCTAGCCCAAATCTTTTAATACATAGGCCACCCCTAGGGTAGGCCCTGAACAACCAAGAGGCCATGGTCCAGTATATTCAAAAAGTTTGAAGTGTACTTTTAGGTTTTACGTTTGCAGGTAGTGAACAGCTCTTAAATTTGTTTTCACTACTGCAAGTACTCTCCAATGGGATAACATTTGTGTTCCTTATTATATTTAAGAAGCTGCAACTTCCAATTGGGATCAGGTAGACAGGCCCAGTTTGGTGACCAAAGAATTGTAACTATAAGCCTTCTCTAAAGTCGGGTTTTATATCACAATTATGAAAATTACACTTGTAGAAAGTTGGCATTTCTTGTTTTAATGATTTGGTGCCTGCAGTCTGATCCTGAGCCACATGACTAGGTGTATCTGGCAGTTGGTCTTTGTGTTTTGCTCCGAGACACTGAGACAAAAGGAAGACAGGTGTTGGCAGGATGGGCTACTCTGAGTTAACGAGGTTTAGGAGCTGTCACCTAGCACACTTGCACATTGTAAGGGCACTGCTTGAGCACTCTCACAAAGGGCTTGACACTATTTTGACCACAGACCATCTGGGGCCTGGGTACAGAGGAAGTGAATACCTGACACCTCTGGCGAGTGGAAACCCTTAGAGCTTCTTCCACTTCAAAGTGAGAACCAAGAATAAATATTGGACCATAGACTCCAACTCCTCAGTACCCTTTTGGACCTATGGACTCTGCTAGAGAGAAGGACTTCTGTGCAGCGGAAAGGACTATCACTCTGCTAGACTGGTGCTCTGAAAGGCTGCTGCCCTGCTGTGCTCACCTGCTGCCCATTTTCATTGTTGTGTAGTATCTACTAATCCATAGGATCTGCACATTGTTTGGACAACATAAACTAAGGGCTTGGTGCCTAGACTGATTCTGGACACCTCCATAGGATATGTTTGTCCATAGACCAGCTAGCTCACTGTGCTACTGTAAGCCCACGTAACCTACCAGGGAGCAAGCAGTTTCTCGCAACCACTGAACATGACAACCTGATTCCTCAGGAATTGTTGAAACAGTACAGAACCTTTCGCTTCATCACTCATGCTCACTTGTTCTCAGAAAAATATACAGAGAATACACAGTGGGACGTTTTTAATAAAATTTATTGAACCAGCGTTATTCTTGCATACAATACGTGTGCTGCAATAATTAGGAGACAGAAGCAAATAAAGGAGATTACAAGCACCAAAAGAGTAAACAGTAGATACATTTCTACCATGGTGCTAAAGCACTGACTATGTGCAGGCATATATGCAATATGGTAATCTAACATACTCCTACGATGCAAACCCTACACTAAGTGTACCTCGAGTATGTGTGGGTGTAAATTAAAGAATCTCCCAAAGGGACGATCGAACCCCAGTACCTGAGCGGAGAGAGTGAATGATCCCGTCCTGTTCTCGAGTTGGACACCCCTCATGGAATGCTAGACTGGTGGTGGTGATTTCTCAGCATGCAGGGACATTCAGTGTCAGCAGAAGTGCCTCCTCTACCAATCTATCAGGATGCCTATTATTTATAATAAAAATTAGCTTTCGCGATGTACGTGCTAAATTAGTGATGTTATGGATATGTGGATAGAGCTGTCGTCTCGTGGATGAAGATAGGACAACATTTGTACCTAGTGCGTAGAGAGACCTAGTACATGATGTTCAAGTCATCTGGATAATGTTGTGCGATGCTGGTTATGAAAACAAAGTAGTTTCAGAAAAACTAATCCAACATTGTCATGCATGCAATTGTGTGCAAAAGCTCACCGCTGAAATGTTATTTTCTGGCACAATGAAAGGAATAAGCTGCTTCGCTACATGAGCCTAACTCAGGAATATAACACCCACTCCTCATCCTAAGGGTCGATATATAAAAGCTTTCTAAAAAGCCAGTACATCATAATAATTTAAAATGGAAAAAGGTAAAAACCACTCTTAACAGCATCAAAAAGCAGGGTTCCCTTAAAAATATCCATAATAAAAGGTGAAACTACTCTTAACAATGTCTAAAAGCAAGCTTCCCTTTAAAATATTCATAAAATCTTTGAAGTCCTTATACTGATTGAAATCCTGAGCACTCCAAAAACCACTCCAAGCTCTTATCTGCTGGACTCAGCTCGGCTGTGTGGCTGCATACCTCCCTCGTCCACCGCGGGTTTTCCTGTTTGTGTGGAGGGAGATCAAGCTATAGCAGAAGTGCCCTTGTGGCACTTCCAGTCGATTCAGGAACTGAGGTTAGCAGTCTAGCTGCGAACCGCACTATTTAAATTGATGCATGGCGCGACACGCCGTGGACGCCCTAGAGACAACCTACAAATTAGCTGATCAGTATACTCTGAATTGCAGACTGATAATTGCTCCCGTAAGGGGTTCCCATTGTTATGCTTTTAGCCCTCACGTCGTTTTTGCCATACTTGTGTTGTGTTTCTATTTTAATTACAAGCTCCTCTTACCTGCTAAACTCAGCTCTGCTGTGTAGCTGCGTACCTTCCTGGTCCACCGCGGGTTTTCCCGTGTTTGTGGAGGGAGATTACGCTATAGCGTAAGTGACTTTGTGGCACTTCCGGTGGGATCAGGAACTAAGGTCAGCAGTCTCGCTGCGAACCGCACCATTTAAATAATGCAAGCCCATCTGCACCTGTCCGCGCCTGGACGTTGCAAGGAGCCAGGACACCTGCCGGTTCTGTACAAAACCTAGGTAATAGAACTGGTGTTTTGTGCACTTACACTAGTCATAAACTTTTTTAAATTACACAAGGCCTCTCAAACAACTGCAGACATTTGGTAAACGCTGCGCTTAACATGCCCATAGCTCTGGCAGGCCCCTTTACGTGCAGGTCTTGCAGATTCCAGAGTATGAAATTGACTACAACACCTGACCTAGGTAATAGCCAACTCCGCAGCTCCCAAGAGATAGATCCCTCTCCCCAGACTCCTCCAGACATTCTAGGTTGGAACTGCTTATTGAGCAACGTTAGATCACTGCCCAAACATGCATTTAATATCTGGGACCTGTTCTCTTCTAAATGGCCCCATATTAGATTTCTGACTGAAACTTGGATTAAACCCAGCTCCAATCCTGCTATTGCGGTGGCACTCCCAGAAGGCTATTGTATTAAAAAACTGGATAGACCAAGCAAGGTGGGGGGAGGCATTGCCATTATTCACAAAGACTCTATCAAAATCTCCATATTAGATCAACTAAGTAATGACACACTGGAAATTTTAGTTTTTTTAATCGACCTAATCTCTCAACACTGCTGGAAAGGTGCGCTTGTCTATCGGCTCCCGGCCCCCCTTTTAGACTTCCCACTCCAGCTTATGAAACTTATCTCCCCACATGTTATTTCAAATAGAAACATTCTGCTTCTAGGAGATTTTATTGTTCACAGTGAAAACATTGCGAATCAAGATGCCTCCTCACTTTTGGCAGATCTTGCCATACTTGAGCTAATTAAGATCAATGACGGCGCCACCCAATCTGCAGGTCACGCGTTAGACCTAATTCTAACCAACTCTCCTAATATCCGCTGTGGTCCCACTTGTCCTCTGACATGGACAGACCATTCACTAATTGAGTTCCAAATTAGGAGTCCCAGAACACATGTTGTCCCCCATACAAACCTGGCTAGGTGGTACAGACAGTGGCATAAACTTACGCCCAACCATTTCCAGGATATAATTCCTTCATCTCTGAACCGAATTTAGATGTGTGGAGGAGCGCCTGGCCTGCTTTAATGCTATCATGAAAACTAACATTGATCACTTAGCTCCTTTGAAAAAGTGCCCGCGCCTTATTAGATGCCCTCAGACAGCGTGGTTTTCTCCAACCCTCCGGACAGAAAGGAGTCGCTGCAAAAAATTGGAACGATACTGGTGCCACTCACATGATTTACAGGGTGAAGAAAGATATAAACAGGCGCTGGCTCACTATCATAAAAATATGAAAACTGCTTGCAAAACACACATTGCACTGCAACTTGAACAAGCAGGGAATACCCCTAGAACCCTCTACCAGATTTTAAAATCTTTTACTAATCCTAAGGCGTGTGACAATGACGAAGCCCCATTCCAAGCCTAATGTGACAATTTACCAAATCATTTCACTCAGAAAATTGAATTGATTTATAATAACATTATTTCAGCTGGTAATACTCAGATAGATGCTAAGATAGACTATGCAATGACCACATCGAACGCTCAGACATTAGATAACTTTCCTGCACTCAAACCCGAAGAGGTAGAGTCACTACTAAAGATAGTTAAATCCGGCTCTCTGCTGGATATTATTCCTGCCAAAACCACCTCCCGACATTTCAAACAACTCGCTGCCCATCGGCTCTATCCTCAATTGTTCCATTAAAGAAGGCCGTCTTCCCCATGAGTGGAAGGCCGCGCAAATAATTCCCATCCGAAAAAATCTTAAAGCACCCATGGAGGATTTATCTAATTATTGCCCGACCCCTCTGCTTCCTCTCTAGAGCAAGATCTTAGAAAAGCACATTAATAAACATCTGTCTGAATTTGTCGAAACCTCAAACTGCCTTGATCTATCTCAGTCGGGCTTTCGATCCAGACACAGCACAGAGTTGGCTGTGGTTGCAGTTACTGATAACATCAGAATGTTACTGGACAACGGTCAAGCAGTACTTCTTGTGCTGCTTGACTTGTCTGAAGCCTTCAACACAATTTCCCATCAGACTCTGCACAGGAAACTCAGGGAAATCAGCCTCCAAGAGAATGCTCTAAAATGGATGTCGAATTTCCTGTCTGATAGAACTCAGGCTATTAAACCTGGACCCTTTCCGCTCTGATACCACAAGACTGACCAAGGGAGTACCTCAGGGCTCTTGTTTAAGCCCTACATTATTCATCATATATGATACTCCCTAAGTGGGTTTACTGAGGTATTTAGGATTCATCCCAATTTCCTATGCTGATGATACTCAGCTCCTATTTTCCTCTGTTAAAAACAACCCCAAGATTCAGTCCACGTTTTCGGAGGGCATGGCGATCATCACTGGCTGGATGAGGGATAACTTCCTCCAATTTAATGCAGGAAAATCGGAGATCTTGCTGTTTGGAGATGCAGTGGTGAGGTGGTCAAGAAGATGGTGACCAGAGGAACTGGGCTCCGCATCAATTCCAAAACAGGTGGTCAAAAACCTGGGAGTCTGGATGGATCAGAGATTAACATTAAAAGAGCATGCCACTACTACTGTTGGGGCGTGCTTCCATGTGCCTAGTCTTCTCAGAAGATTATTCCCTTTCTTACCTTGAACTACTCGGAAAACTCTGATCCAGGCACTAGTGCTATGCCGCCTGGACTACTGCAATGCCCTCCCGATCTCAGCCAATGAAGTCTCCTTAAATAGATTGCAAGTAGTCCAGAACACCGCAGCTCATTTGGTCTCCAATGCTCCTCCCCGAACAGCCTCCCTCCCTCTTCTTCAACAATTGCTTTGGCTTCCGGTGCAGAAGAGGATCAGATTTAAGATCTGTTGCATTGTGCACAAATCTCTGAATGGCCTAGGTCCCAGTTATCTAGCAGATAAATTCACCAAATATCTACCACCTAGGTCTCTTCGATCAGGTTTCCAATCTCCACTTCTTATTTCCTGTTACAAAAATCTTGCTAGGGTGGTAAAGCTTTCTTTCACCTAGCCCCTTATTATTGGACCCAACTGCCCATCCACCTGCGTCAGTGCCCACACTACTTAAAGTTCACAAGACTGCTAAAAACCACACTTTTCTGATCCGCTGCTGTTCCTGGTTGGCTGTAGTAACTATAGCGTGGAGATACCACTGCCTGGGTGATTTGGGTGCTTTATAAATTAATAAATATCAAATATGGTGCCTAGAAAAATAAAAACAAAACACTTTTCAACAAATTATAGTTTATAAAACAAGCCAAATTGTTCCCACACAGAAAAAGGCCAATTATTGCATGTGTTCCAGGTGGCGGATGGTGTTGGTCTCCATAACAGAAGATGATGGTCCCCCGAGGCGCAACTCAAAGCAGATATATGGAGCAAAGGTCATTCCATTCAATTCCCACAGCAGCCGCTGAGGGACATCCTGTATGCTTATTGTGGAGCCACTGTCCAAGTCACTAGGAGCCGCAGCCTCCCAGGGTGGTTCAAGAAATGCATTAATAAGCAACGGAAGATGCTGGGGACAACAATACCCATGGGCCATTAACAGGTCCAGTAGTACATCAATGTCCAATGGCACAAACATTTGTGATCCTAGGCATATGTCAATATCGCATTTGTGACCGCCAAGCATGCAGTAGAATACAGGTTGTATGCAGTTAAGCCAAAAAGGCCTGAAGGACAAGAACCAGTGCTCATGCATGTGTTCCGGGTGGCGGATGGTGTTGGTCTCCATAACAGAAGATGATGGTCCCCCGAGGCGCAACTCAAAGCAGATATATGGAGCAAAGGTCATTCCATTCAATTCCCACAGCAGCCGCTGAGGGACATCCTGTATGCTTATTGTGGAGCCACTGTCCAAGTCACTAGGAGCCGCAGCCTCCCAGGGTGGTTCAAGAAATGCATTAATAAGCAACGGAAGACGCTGGGGACAACAATACCCATGGGCCATTAACAGGTCCAGTAGTACATCAATGTCCAATCGCACAAACATTTGTGATCCTAGGCATATGTCTATATCGCATTTGTGAGCGCGAAGCATGCAGTAGAATACAGGTTGTATGCAGTTAAGCCAAAAAGGCCTGAAGGACAAGAACCAGTGCTCATGCAGTTCTCAAAGTCGAAGTGTGCCAAACATGTGAACCATGTGCTCACGGCATCATAGCACAAGCAGGGCTGTCTCCATTCCGAATCGAACTGGGACATCCATTGCGGATCAGAAAAAACAAAATCAGAATTCCCGTCATGAGTAGCAGGACATGCGGGAGCCGTCCAAAAACGCTTCCCACCACGGCGTGTATGAATAATGGAATAACTCCAAAGATTGTCTGAAATGTGATAACCAGTCCAGAGCCAATACATTTAAAAATGCACAATTCCTCTAGTATCAGAAATGTTAAAGATACGATGGACTAGTTCCTCAAAATGCAGCAGAAAGTTAGTGTGGGCTGGTGTCTGTATCTCAGACGAGAACCTGGCAACCTGGAGATCAAACGTTTCTCTGGCCGAAGTTAAGGTTGCATCCTGTTGAAAAAGCATGGCTTTCAGTCCGCTAAGGGAATCGAAGCATATGTTGGAAACATTTATCGAAGGACAAAGCGCTTTCTCCCTAATTTTGCGGACAGGTCAAAACTGTACTTGTATGCAACAAGTGACTAAGATATGCATGATATGGTCCCCAGATATCTTTAGGTGGACATTTGACAGGCATTAATGCATTGTAATTCTCAGAGTGTGTAGACCAGTAGGCCAGATCTGTGTGTGAATCCGATACTTTAGGCAGGGGGCCACGCATCCACCTCATTGCAATCCTACGCTTGGCGAGTAAGAGGCCAATGGAGGCCAGCCTATGCACCTCTTTTGGGATGTTTTTATCAAACCCCAGGAGAGCCACCACTGATGATTCTGGTATGACCAGATCCAGCATTGCACTCAATGTAGTGAATACCCTGCTTCAAAATAATCAGATACCAGGGCACTCCCAAGTCATGTGCATGAAATGGCATTCATTACTGTCCATCTCATACAGCTATCGTTCTCCTGCAGCCCATATCTATATAGTCACACTGGGGTATAGTAAGTTCTATGAAGATATTTGGAAATTAATTAATTTATGCCTTCTGTTCTGAGAAATAGCTTTGATATTGCTAAAACAGTGCGGCCGCTGCACAGCTGTGATTTCCATACCTAAGTCTTCTTCCCATTCTAATTGAAATTTTTTCTTTGTTTGTGTTCCCTGTCCCTTAAGGAGTTTATAGAGTATCGTGATGCCGTGTTGTGGAGAGTGAGATTGCAATAAATACGTCAGTGGTTTCATCTCCTGTGACTCTGACATGTCAGCACCCAGTGTCGCATGCAACCCCCTTCGCTCTCTGTAATATTGATAAGTATCTAGTGCGGTCAGACCCTGTGTCTGAGAGGATGCCTGTTCCCACGTTTTCACTACTCCGTCCTGAAACAGATCTCCCATGTGTGCTATTTTTAATTTGTGAAGAGTTTGCATTGCTGCACGGTCCCTACAGAGTGGAAACCTATCACACCAGATCAAAGTTAGTTTGGATGAGTATGCGGTGCCTAGTTGTTGCTTAACTGCTATTTTGATTAGTTGAGACCCTGTACACCCAACAGGATCAATTATGAGAGGCTTATTCTGAGATCCGCCTGTCAATAATCTCGGTAATGGAATAGGGGAGACCATATTATGTTCTATATACAGGTGCGGCAAGTTGTAAGAACCATGTATCTACCCAGGCACATGTAGTGTCAGTGTGGCTCTATAGTATCTCTCCTCTTCTGGGGCATTCAGTCTTCCCTCTGTATATGTCCTGATTGGACTTTCCCACTTTACTCGAGGTTGCTTCCCAGCCCAGGCAAGATGTGTTTGCAGTTTGCATAGGGTATGAAAAAAGGATTTAGGCAGACTGATGGGAATGTTTGCGAAAAAGAATAGGAAGTGAGGGAGCACTACCATTTTCATTAGGGCAATACAGCCCACAAGGGACAACGGAAGTTTAATCCATTTTTCAATTACCTCTATCAATTTCTGTATTGCACATCCGTAGTTTTCGGATAGAACGATCTCTGGGCCCATATGCACTTTTATTCTCAGGTATCTCACTGGATCCGTAGTCCACTCTATAGGATAGTTTGTATGCAAGGGAGTGGTGGCAGCTGTTAGTGGTAAGATTATTGACTTATGCCAATTTATATATAGACGTGAGTGTTGTCCAAATCTTTCGACCTCCTGCAGCATCGGTACTAAATTTAGCTCCGGGTTACGTATATATAGTAATGTATCGTCCACACATGCGGCCAAAAGTGAGGTTATGCTGTTGTGACTGTATCCCTCTATATGCGCGGTACTCACGCATTGCCCACGCCAGTGGCTCCGCAACCAGAGCATACAGGAGAGGGGAAAGTGGGCATCCCTGTCTAGTGCCCCCGGAGATAGCTATGGGACGTGACAGAGCACCATTGCTTTGCACCTGTGCTACTGGTTGTGCATACAGAACCTCCATCAATTTTAGAAAAACTTCACCCACACCCACTCTATGCAAGACTGCATAAAGAAACCTCCACTCTACCGAGTCAAATGCTTTCTCGATTTCTATGAGTAAAGATGCTGCCTTGACATTCAGGTTGACTCTTGTTATTGTCCCAAACAGGGTACGAAGATTACTCGTTAGCGAGCGCCCTGGGACAAATCCAGTTTGTTCCGGACCTACCAGCTTAGGTAAAAGAGGTGCTAGTCTGTTCACCAATATCTTGGCAAACAGTTTAGTATCTGTATTAAGCAGTGACAGGGGTCTATAAGAGGAACAGTGTTCGGGAGGTTTCCCTGGTTTTAATAAGGTGACCAACGTGGCTTCTCTCATATTTGGTGCTATCCTGCCCAGCTTAGCCATCTCCTCAAATAAATTTACCAAGTGTGGGATCAGTTTATCTTGATATGCCTTATAGAAAGCGACGGTGAATCCGTCTGCCCCAGGGGCCTTTTTGTTAAGCATTTCCTTTTGTGCTGATAATATTTCTGTAGGTCTTAGGGGTGCTATAAGTCTCTCTCTAACGCTGTTCTCTAGCCATGTCATAGCTATATGCGCAAGATATTCCTCGTCCGACTCTGAGGAAGAGGACCCCTTGGAGGTATATAAGCCGGTGTAATAGCAGGCAAATGCCTCCAATATCTCTGGTGTGCTTTCTGCTAATTCCCCACTTTTGTTGGATATTTTTGAGATATAGCCATCACCTCTGACAGGTCTAACTGTCGCTGCCAAGGTGGCACTGGGTCTGTCCCCTTTCGCATAAACCCTAGCTATGGCATATTGTCCTAGGTGTTTAACCTCTGCTCATGCTAACTCTTCATATTCGTCTAGCTGTGCTCTGATTTGTGCGAGTATCTGAGGATCCCCTCCCACTTGAAGCCTACTCTCTAATGTTTTAAGCGTGTTTTCGACCTTTTGCAATTGAGTGCGAATTGATTTTAGGACCCCAGCGTATTTGGAGATTGTCATGCCCCTTATATAAATTTTAGAAGTCTCCCAAACCCAAACCTATGGTGGACACACTGCCCAGGTTCGTGTCAAAGAAGTCATCAATTGCATTGCCCAGCTCTGCATGGAAAACTGGGTCCAATAGCGAGTATTGAGGAAACTGCCATGCCTGCGTGATGTTACTTAAGTTACTAATCATTATCTGTAGAGTTACCGGGGAATGATCAGACAATGTGCACGCCATATGCATGCAGTCCTGTAAAAAAGGGAGTAACGTGCACGAGGCGTACCAATAGTCTATCCTAGTGTGTGTATCGTGGACTGAGGAATAGTGCGTGTATTCCCTGCCCAAGGGAGAACGATGATGCCAGACATCACAGAGACCTTCCGCCTCAGCGATACCGGCTATTGCGCTTGCAGCTCTAGATGGGTGCCTAGGTGCCCCCCTCCACTTATCCAATTCGGGGTCTAGTACGCAGTTGAATTGGCCCTCCCAGAGAATTGGCATATGGGAGTGCCTCATTATTTTATCTTGCAGTGCATGATGAAATTGAGGGTCATCGTAATTTGACCCTTAGATCCCCACCAGAAACACTGTGAAGTTCTCTGTACAGCAGCTTGCCATAACATATCTACCCCCCTTGTCCACTTCCATTTGTTGCATATGTAACCCGGAATTTCTACGCACCTAGATGAGTACAACTCAAGCATGAGTGGTAAATCCGGCTGACAGACACATGCCTTTCATCCTTCTAGGGGTCAATAGCCCCGAACCAGGGGTGAGGTGTGTTTCCTACAATATAGCAACATCAATACTATGCCTATGCAAACAGGCCACCACTTTGTGTATCTTTCTCTAATCGTTAAGGCCCCTGACATTCCAGGACATAAATCTGATATTGGATCCAGCTTTAGTGGGTTGCGACATGTGGTAAGTTACCCATCCTATATGACCTAACATGCGTTATGTTTGCAATTACATATTCTGTTGTGTACATTTCCTGCTGATACATTAAACAGATCATAAAGACTGCTGTGTATAAAGAACGCCCTGTCTCCCACCCACTCCATATCATAACAGTTAGACATGGCAGTTTTATAACATCCCAACTATCCTGCCCCCCACCCTGAGTTAATCCCTCCCACACAGAAACAGTTTCCCCACAAATGTTACCCAGTTGTGATACACTCAGGGGCATTGGCAGCCAGGCTCAAGGTGTTAATAGATAGCTTACAACTGCACACCCACTGTGTTGCCCTCCAGGAAACTAGGTTAATAATGCTGTATTTCTATGCGGCGGTTTTGTATTATACAAACCTTTGTATTATGCAATATCAAAGCATCTATGACCCAAAAAATGCAATATTAATATTGACCATTACATCCGTTACACAACTAGAGTCCCATATATGCTTACGAAGCCAGCATTCCCGACTCGTACCGAGTATTCTGTTCTGAGTCTTTGGGCATGCCATTGCTCTCTGTTACTGCCGGCGGGGTTGCTTTTTGTGATTTGGTAGAACTGTACTTTTTAAGGTCCTGTTGCACCTGATTAGGGTCACCATATATTTTGTATTTGCCGGTGAAATTCACCCGGAGTCTCGCTGGGTGGGGCATTGCGTAGTCTAAATTCAATTCCCTCCTGTACCTTTGGAGTGAAATTCGGAAAGAGGGCTAACTCCAATCCCTCATATTTAAGTGTTTTCAGGTCTCTAGCATGTCGCAGCGCTGCGTCTCTGTCCCTGTAGTTCAGGATTCTCGCAATCAGAGGGCGAGGTGGGGCACCAGGAGGAGGTCTGGGGCCCAGTGTACGATGGGCTCGCTCGACAGCGAATACATCAGAAAAAGTTTCACGACCCAACAGAGTCATTAAGTATTGCTCTATAAATATTTCCATGGTCCCAGTAGCTGTGGTCTCGGGTAGGCCCAGTATGCGCACATTATTGAGCCTAGAGGGTGCTTCGAGGTCTTCAGCTTTGTCACGCAATGTTGTTAGCAGCTTCGCTACTTGTTTCTGCGCTGTCCCCATTTTGGCTTGTGCATCCTCTGTTTCGGATATTCTGTGCTCCGCCATATCAAGCTTTTTGTGTGTTTGTCCACACATTCAGACATACGGTCCATGCAGAAAGTCATTGCGTCCATCTTTCCATCAATGGAGGCCAAGCTCTGTTGCATGGCAGCTAGTATTTGACGAATGTCATCTCCAGAGGCGGTTAGGTCTTCATTTTGCTCCTCGGTTGGGGGGTAGGGTCTTCTTCCCTGTTCCTAATCGATTTGCGCTGGTCGAACTGGATTTTTGTTCGTGTTTTGTCACATTTCCGCATGATTTCTACTCCTGTGAGGCACAAAGTGGGTTTAAGGTATCTCAGTGTAGACAGGCAGCAACTGTTAGTAGGCCAAATTAGCAATATGTAGTCTGGCCACAGTCCACCAAGTCCCCAATAAGTTTGTCAATTTACCAGGCCCGCATGGCGGCGTCTGCTTCACTACTTGGCCCCACCAAATGCGCAACTGCGGGGCAAGTCAAGGATCATGTATTTGCCATGTCTGCCAGCGTGGAAAGCAATGCACACTTGTCTTGCCCTGCAGCAATTATTCCTAGGCCATATTGTGTGGGGGCACCACGGATGATGAGTATCTCAGTCTCATGACCCCAGAGCGGCGACCAGCCTCCCCGATAGCAAAGAGGGGCAGGAAGCCTCTACCTCATCAGGCACTGGAGAGCAGTGTATCTCTGTTGGGAGCCTTTTGTGCAAATTATGGCGTCTATGAGAGCACCAAGGGCACCTCAATATGAGTTAGGACCCCTGGTACATGTGCCAGGTCCACTGCTAAGTCCGTTTGTGCAATGGATATCCCCACACCTACTTCTGATGATGAGGCCTGGCCGAACGTCATACTCCCACAATGTGCAGTGATATGCACGAGTGGACAAGGCAGCCGTTGGGCGTGAGTGCTCTGGGCCCCCGGTCTGCTTCCCAAATCCGGTACTCACTCACGCGAGGAAGGCAGCAATACAACAATGCACAGTGAACCTAGGCAAGCCTCCCACATGGATCTTTTGGGCAGCAATGTTCTACGAGTACACTACGAATCGGCAGAGGCACACCCACCAGGCCACTCAGTAAGCCCCGCAGGGTCAGCGCTGCTTTATTCCAAGTCTCCTCTGTAGATAGGCACCACCTCACCTCATGCCGCGCCAGCAAGTACAGTCAGGAGCAGGCAGTATATTACACAGGGCGCAGTGAATTACCACCCCGTGAGTCCTCCATCTCACGATACCCTCCACAGGCCTCTGGGAAGCCCCATCTGCGTCACTCAGCAAAGCCATGGACCGGAGCCGATTTATCGCATCAAACTATCAGAGTTCATAGTGGTTCGCCCGACTTGAAGATTCCGCTACTTTTTATGCCGTTGTCTCGCTGGATGGCACTAATGATTAAAGGATGATGTGGGTGGGTGCCAGAGCTCACTCAGGCTGCGACCATCTTCCAGTCAGGCAAGCCACGCCCCCTGCATGCCTTAGTTGTTGGTCTTTCCATCAGATCATATTCAGAAAACAGACTGGTAGTGTTGATGTAACACCAAGGCACATGGCCAGAACATAGTGTTTGCAACGTCCAGCTCAGCATTACAATGAAACGTAACTGTGAATGTCTATCTTGTAAAATGGACATGTCCTGCTGTATTATGTCAATTGCAGAAGACACAACGTTGCCCAGTGAATAAATTCTGGATGATAAAGTGGTCAAACTGTTGTCAATCACAGCCATAGCCATTCCCATATTTACCCTGTCGATTTCGCCTAATCTCTATGCAGGTTCCGGCTGAAACATCTTCCATAGCTCATTGTATATTCCATACAAAAAGCACTTTTGACGTGGGTTTCTGGGACCTAGCAAATAATCCCTGAGATCCAGGTCATCAGAAAGAAGGGACAAGTGTTGTTTCACCTGGGAAAATGTTGAGGTCTTTAGCCTCTCTAGGCATAACTTCCCAACACTATATGATGTCACCACCCCTGCGTGTTCTGTTTGTATATAGCACAGGTCAGGACTATAATGTATCCTCACTGTACTTTGTGTATTGCTGCCAATGTTCAAAGCATGCAAATGTGGGAATGCAAGGTATGTTCAAATCTTTTACCTTAGCTAAACCAAGACAGGAAGTCTGTTACACTGTTTTATTTATGAAAATCATTTGATGTGGTAGGAGGCATGCTCTAAATAATGCCTCTTTTACCTGAACCTGCCAATCTTTTGTTCCACAGATAGATTTTGTGTCTATTGTGTCCTTCAAAAAGACGAAACCCTGTCTAGGCATTTGAGAAATAAAGGAAGCAGAGTAAATCAGCTTGGTCTTTGTGAGCATATTCTTCTTTGCAGGTGTAGGGGCAAACCTATAATAATAAGAGGCTGGGTCTGATGGGTCAAAAACAGAAAAATATGCACATTTTGTGCAAATGTTTTTGAACTACCTTTTGGTAGTGTTGCAATAGGGTGTAATTGTAAACAGCACGTGGGATACTAGCTTTGTGTAAACAATGGTGACCATAATGTTGATAGCAGAATATTTCACCAAAATGACTTGTACCATCATACAGTTCATCATTAGAAAATGCTGCCAATTGCTCTAAATCTGAAAGCAAATTATGCGCAGTTTCAATACCCCAATCATCAGAGAATGTACTAGAGGTGATGATTTCATTTAAAGAAATCTTAAACAAATATGGAATTTCTAAAGTTGAGTGGGACCATATACATTTCACGATACCCTGTCCTACACTATTCCATCAGGAACTGGAACCACTGTAATGTTCACCAGGGACAGGTCCCTCAGTTCACATGTGATGATGCATGTGGTTTTAGAACCAAGTTCACATGTTGAACTGCACAGCATTCTGGGAGATAATGTCCATTTAGAAGTAGAAAAAATAATTCAGAGTACCAGGAAATATAATCCAATTGTAACCCAGAGATGTATCCAGGAAGCAACAAGGTATGTCTTTTTCAGCCAAAGGTAGAGAGCAAAAATGTGTATCTTGAAAGGGAGTGGCAGTGTTGGCAGTTCAGGTTCACTTGGATCTGATGAAAAGTCATCATAATGCATGAAGTAGGCAGACACCCTCCGGTCTATTATTGCCAGCTCAGCAGGTTTTGTAGAACAGGGAGATGACTTGATCTGTGGCATGTTGACATAGACATCGCCAAGTTTTCAAATTGAAATTTCTGTACTGCATGACTGTACAGTTGTAGTTGTTTCAATGATGAGAAGCATCATCTCATTTTTGTTGACAGCCTCTCTTTAGAAAGTGGAGTCTTTGTTGTTATAAAAGCTTTCATCTGAACTTCCTGTATAGTAGCGAGAGGGGATCGTTGGCTACCCAGGAGCCCATGCAGCCTACTGTTGAGATTCGGCCACGTAGTGGTGTTTGATCAGATCAATGGAGACAGACCTTTTGTCTAGGCAACTGGCAAGAGGCGAAAGAAGTACAGTTCTGGTACCTTCGACAGCCAGGACAGCTACAGGCACTGCGTAAGAAGGCCAAAATTATTTTTTGTCCTGTATTTTTTCTCTGAGCAGATCTCCAATCTTTGGGACCAAGGCAGGTCTTGCCGATACTGTTTCACTTCTTCATTTTAAGTCCTGGTTCTTCCTCTCACTACCAAATTTCCCTCAGGATGGTAGGGGAAGAAGCACCGCAATGCCACACCCAAACTTTCCATGGCTTCTCTGTAAGCCCAAGAGATAAACGTTGGACCCTTGTAGGAATGTAGTGTGCCAATTGCGTACATCCCAATAAAGACTCGCAAATCCTCTATAATAGTTCAGGCATCAGCCGTGCGCTGTGGCCAAACCAATAGGAATCTAGGGCATGACTCCACTGCCACCAAGATATACTTGTAAGCCCCATCTGAGTGTAAGCGGCCATAGTGAGCCAAATAGAAACAAGCAAGAGGTTTGTCTGAGATCAATTGAGGTGTTTGTAGTGGACGTGCGAGGATGGAGTCCTTTATCTGCTGGCAGATGTTGCATTTGAGGACAAAGTCCTTGGTCTTTTTAGGGAAACCTGGACACCAGTAACAATGCTTCCATAATGAGACTATAGCAGCGATCCCTAGCATGAGCTGAACCCAGACCTTCATGTGCAGCTAGCATCAACCCCAATCTGCGATCAGTGCTAGGTATTACTCTATCACCCACTCCTGGACTTTGAGCATACCTTATATTTTGTGCATCTAATAGGAATACTTGAGTGGAAAGCCTTTTGTCGGTGCTGAGCTGTTGCATGTGGCATTGACAGCTATCATACTTGCTCTGTATAATCTCGTACTAGAGCGAGTGATTGCAGCAACGGCAGCAGTTCGCACTATTGACTTGGCGGCTTCATCCACCATTGAATTCCCTTCAACGTGAACTCCAACACGATGATGACTCAAAATATAAATTACATGAGCCCATGGCAGGCCTTCTTTCAGCTTCACCACTTGTTCCCAAAGCATCTTGTGCTTGGTTGTACAACCCTTCGAATCTTGAAACACATTTTGGCCACAATAGTGAAGGTATTTATTGTAAGACTAGACAAGGTAACATGAATCGCACACGATAAGTGTGGGGAATTCGCAATCCCTATTTTGTAGTGCCAGCATCAAGGCTTTTATTTCTGCCAGCTGCACTGTGCATTCCCCTAGAGATTGTGTATGAGTTATTCCGAAAAGAAAATTTCCATCTCGCATGCGTCCTTTTACAATTGCGCATGCTGCTGAATATTGCTGTTTCGATCCTACGGCAGGTTGAGAAGATCCATTGGTATAAATTATACATTCCTATTGAACTAGAGGCATTATGTCATTCGGCAGAGGATATTCTTGTTCATACTGCAGGAATCCTTGTGTTTGCAGTGTAGCGTCAAGTCTGTTGTCTACATATGTTGCAGTAAGAAAGTTAGCCCATTAAATCCACATTGGACGTAGATCTTTAGCATTTGGAATGCTTGCTTTAAAAACCTCCTCTAGAGTCGGTACTGGGGTAATGACAATTATGCGTTTTACCTGATCCAGGGCTCTCTCTCTCATTACATAAGTCTGTACAGCATTTCAGCGTTTGTGTACAGATGTGATTTGTATGCTATAGGTACTGTATCACCGTCATTAATTGTGATATAAGTATACCAGGTAGGTCCAGGGACTACGCGGATCACCAAGTTGTGTTGACACGTGTGTGTAAATGTGTGGAAGCAAGCATGTTAGCTTGTAAGGAGCATAAAATATCAGTCTGTTCCTGTGGCCTGTGTTGCACTGATAAGTCAGGTCTAATTAAGTTGTCGAATGGTTTTACTCTTTCTGTGTAATCCAAAATGTAAGTTCAGCCAAAATTTAAAAATCCTAAAATTGATTATAGTCCATTCAGAGTTGTTAGCAGGTGGAGCAAAGCATATTTCTCTAACAAATGTGTCATCAGGTTATTGCCTTCACTTGATGACTCGTTTTTAATTTGAATTTGTAGACCATTTAAGCGAATCCCACTATTATGTTTTTTACTCTAGCCAAATGTTCTAATAATTCATCGTCGTTCAGATAAATGTCATCTACTTAGGACACTGCCTCTTCATCAATACTTTGAAGTAACTCTTATACCCTTGTGGCAAATGACAAAATTGATGCTGAGACCCTAGCACTAAAAATACGGTCAAATATCTACTTCCAGGTGCTATATTCTAGCAGGGAAAACCATTTGAGATGTCTAGTGTTGTTTTGTGTTTCTTGCACATGATGTTATTCATCAGTGGGGCACTGTGTGCATTCTGTACTGCAAATGTGCGTGTGCATGCATTCAAATGTCTGTAATCTAAGACTAAACAATCTGAATTGTCGGGTTTAATTATGGGAAACAAAGGATTATTCATAGATGAGGTGAAATTCTCTATTACACCCTGGTACTCAAGTTGATTTAAAATTTCTCTGACTTGTTTCTTTGCTTCATGTTGGATTGAGTACTGTTGCTGTGGTTAAGGGATAATTTTTAATGGGATCTCGTGATGAGGAGACTGATCATCCCACTTAACAGGATTGAGGTATAGAGCAGGCCCTAAAGCTGATGCCCACTCCTGCGTGTATACATTTTTAACTGATTCGGCTTCGAGGTCGGAGAAAGCAGGTACAATTACTTCTTCCCTCATTGGGCAATCTATTACAAACTCAGGTGGCCAGTCCTTTTAGGCCAAGAGAATGTCATAACCATGTACCAGGTCCTCCCAAAAGAGACCCTTTGCTTCTCTTTGTATGTCCTCTGCTATCTGAAGTATTATTCTGTGTAAATGATGTGGGACACTCATTCTCGTATCTGGTGTTTCCACTACTTCCAGAAAATCCATCATGTCTGGTGAGATATTATGACTTCTGCTGCGCAGTCCAGCATCATCACTGCCCATTCTCCATTCAGAAGCAGAGTCCCCAGTTTGGGCATCTCTGATCTTAATCCCTGCTACTTTTTATTTTTTAATTGAGGTTTCATAGATTTTTCTTTATCTTTTTGTTTGATGATGTAGTCCAAAGTACGATATGTCTCTCTTTTCGGCTTAGTTTTCTCATCTGCTATTTGCTCTAACCATCCTCCTCTCTCCGAGTGTTTCTAAGATTGAGCCTGAAAGGAACAAAAGGAACGTTTATCATTATCCTGATATCTGTCAGGCTTTTTAATGTTATCATGGTTTCTGAGATTGTATCTCTTGTCAGTGTTCTCCTGTTGAGGAGACCAGCTCCATGATTGTTCTATATTTTGTTTATTATTTTTTTGTTTATTATCCCATTTCTTTTTAGAAGGGTGCTTGCTTTGAGTTGTCTTTTTCAGAATTACTCTTAACCACCGGTTTCCCAGGTCTGCCTCCCAGAATATCTCTTCCCAAGGAAGTGAATGTTTCAGCGATAATCTTAGGTAACTCTCTCTCCTGTTGTATAGGAGTCAACTCCCTCCGACGTTGGCATATAGCCATCGCAGTTGCCTCCCCTTCTTTGTTGCATAAAATTGCCTATTATTTTCATCTCCAAGTCCAGGGCATGTTCTGCCTCGTACTCATTCTGTATTTGTTTCAGTACATCTGGTATTACCGTTATTTAAGGGGTACTATGGGTTCTGGTGTAAACAGCAGCAAAGACTGTACCCCAAATGGCACAATCTTCTATTGAGGGAGCCAACCCCATTGGCAAGAAAATTATGAGAATTCTGTGTTTGTCCTGTTACACTGTATGGGAAAAAAACGTTTCAAGCTGTGCTATTTTTTGTGTTATCCAGAACGGTACTTGTACCCGACTAATGGGATTTCTTCCTATTGCGGTATTCAACGTTTGAGGACTGATACCCTTAGTATTCAATTGAGGTTGTGCAGCCTGAGCAGTCCTCACAGGTTGAACTATAAGTGTTCGCTTTATGTATTGTGTAAGACTTCTGTACATTTTCACTAAATCTTTGAATATTGTGTGCATTTCTGCTGCCCCTAACCTGTGAATGTGTGTTTGGAATGTATACGAAGCAAAGACCGGACAGGTCGCCCTTCTTTACTGAGCGGACCGAGTCTCACATTTTCTACGATGTGAGCGAGGGCACCTTTAAACCAATTTCTGTGCTCTTGGTAACTTAACAGGACTTCTATGTCCACGTATGGAAAGTATTCCTCTGGAGTCTTATCTTCATTGTAAGTGTCAAACAGTTGCTTGCCTGTGTCTGGAGCTGGGAATGTAACCCAAGAATAAAATACCTCCATCCTGAATGCTTTGTGTGCTTCAACCACGAAGATAACATCCCCACCCATTTCCAGGAGGCCATGATTGAATAATTTCAAAGTAACTGCTTGTCTGCAATTTTCTGAAATATTTAGAGTATCTTCTTGAACTCCAACACCGTCTCAAAGTTCTGTCATTGTAAAAAAAAATGTTTTCTATCCAAATGAATTTATTGATATTCTGTTTGTACGATATGGGAATATTTTGAATCCTTCAAGCTTGATAAAACCTACAGCCAATACATAGGACGTACTTACTCAGCTGAGGCAGATTCCTTTTTCCCACTATGGACGTCTATGGTTTAATATGAGTAGGGGTCTCTGAGAAAGCACAACTGAACTACTCAGATTTGACTGTTAAATAAGTGTTTAACCAATGTTGGTGATGCCATGTCGTGTAGTTCCTACTAATACGTAGGATCTGCACATTGTTTGGACAGCTTAAACCAAGGGCTTGGTGTCTAGACTGATGCCTGACACCCCAGCAGGATATGTTGGCCTATAGACCATCTAGCTCACAGTGCCACTGTAAGCCCCCTAACCTACCAGGGGGCGAACAGTTTCTGGCAACCATGGAACATGACAACCCTGATTACTCAGGAATCGTGCAAACAGTACAGAACATTTTGCTCAGTCACTCGTGCTCACTTGTTCTCAGAGAAATATACAGAGAACAAACAGTGGGACGTTTTCAATAATATTTATTGAACCAAAGTTATTCTTGCATAAAATACGTGTGCTGCAATAAGTAGGAGACAGAAGCAAATAAAGGAGTTTACAAGCACCAAAAGAATGAAAAGTAGGTACATTTCTACCATGGTGCTGCAGCAATGAATATATGCAGTCATATTTGCAATATGGTAATCTAACGTACTCCTACGATGCGGACTCTATGCTAAGTGTACCTAGAGTGAATATGGTTGTAAAGCCAAGAATCCCCACAAGGTACGATTCAACCCCATTACCTGATGGGAGAGAGTGTAGGACCCCCCTCTTGGTCTCGAGTTGGGCACCCCTCACAGAATGTCAGACTGGTGTGTGGTGATTTCTCAGCATGCAGGGACCTTCGATGTTAGCAGAAGGGCCTTCTCTACCAGGATGCCCATTATTTATAATAAAAGGCAGCCTTTGCAATGTGTGCACTAGATTAGCGATGTTATGGACATGTGGATAGTGCTGTCACCTCTTGGATGAAGATAGGACAACTTTTATACCTAGTGCGTAGAGAGGCCTAGTACATGATGTTCAAAGCATTGTGATAATGTTGTGCAAAGCTGGATGTGAAAACAAAGTAGTTTCAGAGAAACTAATCAAACATTGTCGTGCATGCCAATGTCTGCAACAGGTCACAATTTAAATGTTATTTTCTAGGACAATGTAAGGAATAAGTTGCTCGCTGCAAGGGCCAAACACGGGAATATAACAGCCAGGACTCACCCTGTGTCTCTTGAACCCAGAACCCCAGATTGAGTCCAAAATCTAGTTAGCTGGTTAGAAGGCTCCAACAACCTTGGTCCCAGCATGTGGACTCTGCCATCTGTGAGTTTTACCCAAGTAGTGCCACCCAAGTCCTGGCACTTGGAACTGGCCTGAAGATGCTCTGCAAGCCCATCTGTGGTCCAGCAGAACTGGCGCATCTCTTCTGCTGTAAAGTGCAATACCAAGCAGAACCAAAACATTTGCGTCTGCTGCATGGAATCTCCCACTGCAAGGATTTCTCATAACAGAGAGCAACCTCATCTGAACCTCTGCTGAACTATGCATCTTCAACTTACAACTTCTATCGCAAGCCCTCTCATTGACAGAGGATGAAGGACCTTGCATCACAGCCTCTCTCCTCAGAACCAATGCTGTCTACTGCATCTCCAACCCAGAACTCCATCACCTCAGCTGTGCGGTACCCACTCAATGCCAGGCCTGGTGGTTTAGTGGACTAATGCTTCTACTGTAGGGGCCTGTGTTTGACCTCATGGTCAAAGGTTCAAGTCTAAGCAGGTCCACTCACCCTTTCATCCTTCTGAGGTTGATAAAATGAGTACCATTGAGTTGTGTAATAAAAAAAACTGTTATTCAGCACCAAGAAGTTCAAGGGTGAATGTTCTCTTTCCAAATACACATGCTATGTTATGATGTGGGACTCCACAAAGCCTCGCAACCAGGTATTCAGTGGGACTAACTGTGTTTCCACATTCCATCTCAGTCAGACTAAACTTGTGTCTTTGTCCCTGTCGAGCATGACCAACTATTCATAGCTGGCGCTTTGTGCTTTCTGGTGCTTTTTTCACTGAAATCTTTAAAACTGCCTAACTCTAGTTCTACTGATTGGAGTTGCATCATTTTAGTCTTGCTTTATTTTCTAAAAAGTACTCTATTTCTCTTAATTGGTCTGATGTTTTTCTTGTGTGGTGTTTCCATGTTATTACTGTTTGAAGTGTGGCACAGATACTTTACATAGTGCCTCTAAGTTAAGCCTAACTGCTATATGCAAAGCTACCACAGGGTTGAGCACAGCTTAATTTGGGGTTTGCTTGTGCCTCTCTCTGATAAGGATTATGATTCCTGCTGGAGTAGGGTTCCCCCCGTATTAACGAGCAGTAACCCAGTTTCTTACAGGCTGTAACTTCAGAGCACTATATTCATGTCAATTTGACTCAAAGCACCAAAAAGAAATTCAAATCAGTGACCTCCCAGTTAGAAACAAACATCTGAATTGATTGTATTAACCAACTAAGATTTCCCACCAGAACAATGCATTTTCAGCAGATTCATTTAACTTGCTTTTGCTGTTCATTTAAACTGTATGCACTGCATTTAGGTAAAACATCTTGCTTATTTCAGACTCATCTCTGACTCCCAACACCAATCTACAGAGGATCTCAATTCCTGCAGTTGAAAAGCCATACTGGATGCTGCAGAACTCCAAGGCTTCACACATGGAGCAGCTACAGATGGGCCGTGCACTGGTCCTTATCTTATCTAAGCAGCAGGGAATGCGTGCTGTTGAAAGGTCTAAATGATCTCAGGCCTACCAGTGCTCAGTGCAATTCCCAGAATTACGACAAAAGGTGTCTGTAAAAAGGGATGATCACAGACAATGGACTGCAGGCACAAATAATTGACAGTCCATTACATTTACAGAAGGGTGCCATCCCCTTATTTATGGTAGTAGCTCAACCATAAAAGCTGTTTCAATAAACTTTAGTGTATTTCCAGTGGGTACGCTTACAACCCATACATGTTAGTAGCACCGGCGTAACTAATCTAGAGAGGGCCCCCCAGCAAGGTATGTGGAGGGGCACCTTCCGGACTCAGTCAGGAGCTCTCTTGCCAGAGTACTGTGCTGAGGAGGCCCCTAGGAGCTTGGGGGCTGCGGGGGGCCTGTGTTACACCACTGGTTTGTAGTGATTTGCCTCTTTTTGTGAAGTACTGTAGGTATAGTTGACATTTTGGAATCCATGAATTATATAAATATGAGACATTTGAATATAATTAATAAATCAAAATTGTGTTTTAAGTTATAGGTTTTAAATGTTACTTTTTATGAAGTCTGTATTTAATACTTTAATTTGTATTACTTTTTTTCTGGTGTAGTTTTCATATGTGCAGCACTAAGGCTTGCCACCTTTCTTACCAGTCTCCATTTAAAAACACAGGGCAATCAGGTGAAGCGATGGCCAGGTGGCAATCCTGGCAGCACTTTTTTTTATTTATTTTACTTGGTTTTCACTGTATTCAAGTTTCAATTTAGTAAGAAATTGGGCTTTTGATCTAAAGGGTGAAGACAAGGCCTGGGTGCAAATTTAATTTCAATAATTAAGCATCACTCTTTTGATGCAAAATTACCAAAACTACACAATTTATCCAGCTGAAGTAATTAAGTGTCTTTTGGGGCAAAGATTACCCACAGGAGCAGAGGAACAACAAACTAAGATTGAGTGAGTGACTGCTGCCTACTGCTGTTCATGTCCCGGAGCATTTAGTGCTATTTTCTTAGTGACAAATGCATCTATAGTCCATTTTGAATGCGAGGGTGCACTTTACTCTGAGAAAATAGTGCTACATTCTGGATTACACTTTTCATGTAATTACTCATAATTACAAAGTAATTTTGTGATAATTATGCTAGGGAGAATTACGTCAGATGTGCCCATGCTGGAGCGGGTTTTCTCAAAAAAAAAAATTGAATACCCTCTCCATTTTGCATGTTTTATTAATAAGAATAATTAATTAATAGTAATTGTACTAATTGTTTGGTGTGTGAATTGACCAACATTACTAATATAAGAAATACACGTGGGAATTTCATTTGCATGGCCTAATTAATACGTAAACTAATTTTCGTACGCATATTAATGATAGACAATTAGAAATTGCATGATTATATGTTTCTTTTGTGATGTATTTGTAATTCGTGCTTTATTAATGTGAATATAATCTGCATTAAGTGTTGCTTCTGCTAGATAAATACACACACATAAAGGGTTTAGTGAGGGAATAACATTTTATTAGTCATTTCCATGTATTAATTCCGTTTTTGTGTTTCTTTGCTTAAATTGACCATTTGGTGGCCACAAAATGGCTGACATCCCTATCAGACGAATTGACTTCATTTGTGAACGTCTCTGGGTGAAGTGCGCATGAGTCACCATCAGTAGCAGTGGCCTCTGAACGACCCTAAATTCGACTCTACCCACCAAGGACACACCGGGCTAACAGCCAGCTGCCCCGAAAAGAAACAATAAAAGTTACTGCAACACGTAATAATGAACTATATCTAAAGAAACATTTTCCGTGTGAGAACTTGGTGGAACTGATCTCATCAACCAATCACGAGTATTCAAAATATTATTTGTTACTTTGTGGAATGTAATTTTACTATAAAAGATGGTAGAATAGAGAGGTTGAGAGCGAGACCCTTCAGAAGATTTTCGATTCCCTGACGTTATGCTGACGGAGAGGACGGTGACACTGCAGGACAGCTGTTTCCTAAGACTCTTACAGTATGAACTGATGACCAAGATTTTGACTTAGAGGACGTCTTTTAGCCAGAATAGGTAAATATGATGGTCTACTGCTAGATTAAGCAGAAGATTCATTTTTCAATTATTAGATAAAGATTTAAGATTTATTACAAGAACTGTGTTGGGTCATTATTATGAAAAGTGTATTTATGTAAATAAATTATAGATTTAGTTATCACTTCAACCAGCAGCTAAGCTGATTCATGGCCTATTCATGGGAGGAGTACTAAAAGGAGAAGTTTAGGCCTTAATAAATAGAGAATAAATGAGTACTTCCTTCCATTACAGCGAGTGGAACAATCGCCTCTTTGGAAACAGGTTAATAGAGGATAAATGTTGGTGTTATGGGCCCCACCAGCGAATGTAGTGATTGAGTGTGTCTGTGCGATCTATGACCTGTGACAAAAAGAGGGATTTTGCATTCCGCGCTGTATCACCCACACCAACTGAAGACCCTTCTCAAGAAACAACCACAATCCCTGTCAGGGTGAACAATAAAAGTAATTAAATCAACCTTTGCTTAACCTTCTGGTCGCTTGGCACAAAAGCAGTCAGGTTGAACTTACACAAAGACAATCTGAGACAAAAGTCTAACTTTACAACTCTAGAGAAAGAAGAGTCCCATCCATCCAGTAGCTGAAGCCAGGTGCAACTGACTCATCCTTTACACAGAAGATTCTATCTCCATGGTGCAAGTTGAAGATAAGGGTAATCCCATCTTCGTCGCCAGTGTAAAACAGATAATAATCATTGGATGAGCCACTTGTAAGAGAAGTAAGATTTGTTCTAGAGAATGAAGAGTCCCATCCATCCAGTAGCTGAAGCCAGGTGCAACTGACTCATCCTTTACACAGAAGATTCTATCTCCATGGTGCAAGTTGAAGATAAACATTAAGGACAGAATATGAAGTGGGGAAAACATGGAGAGAAAAGCATATAGTGGTAAAAGAAAATATGTACATAATAAGCACAATATTACACTGAGCCTTCATAGAATAGAGAGTAGGGGGAGGAGATTTCCTTTCAGTTACCTGGGCCAGGTCTGCTTTCAACAATGCTGTCTCCACCTCCTGCCAGGAAGCTTCACCAGGGAGGACAGAACGTGTTGGACAAAGGATTTTGCAGTATAAATATTGGGGCCCAGACCCCAGAACTTTAGCTCCCTTCTGGTAATCAAGACAAACCCTTTACCAGGGATAGAAACCAAGGAAACTGAAGTAGAAGACTGCCCCTGTGCTGGTTGCTGTTTGGGGTTGGCCTGCAGTGGTTACTTATTGCCAAGGAAAGGAGAAAAGGAACTGTGTGTATACTTTTACTATCTTGAGGCAGATCTCCAAGGGCTTGAAACTGAGCTTGCGTCTTGTTCTGAAGTCTCAGGGACACAAAGATTTAACCACCAGCTCCCCCTGAATTCCCTTGCTGGGAATTCTACCTGCAGAGAGGTGCCTGCTGTTGTTTTGGGCCCTCTGGAGACTGCGTGTCGCTGGGAGCTGAAAGCGCAATGCAGCGAGGAAGAAGCGTGTCGCCGCCGCAGCAGTTGCATCGCCGAAGAAGCGAGTCGCCGCCGCAGCTGTCCGCTTTCGCATCACCGAAGAAGTGTGTCGCATCACCGGAGAAGCGTGTTGCCGCCACAGAGGTTGCCATCGCATCACCGGAGAAGCGTGTTGCAGGGCCTGTCGTGGCTCAAGAAACCATCGATTTCGCCCCACGGCCGTCGGCCGTGCACGCATCGCATCCACATTGTCGCATTCCATCAAAGATGCCATTTTGTCGCTTCACACTTGATCATCGCATTGCATCGAAGCGCCATCTTGTCGTATCGCACCAGATCACAATAAGAAACAGACGCTTCACCTCCTCTCCGGTAAGGAACAGATGCATCGCCTCCCCTGCGCTGCAGTAAGGAATAGGTGTGCCGCCTCCCCTGAAGCAAGGAACTGACGCATCGCCTTCCCTGCAACCCTTTTGTTTATGTTGCGTTACGCATCCAAGGTACTTTGAGAGTAAAGTGTCACATTTACCATCTACATTGAACTAAGTTATTTCTATCATGCTTAAAGTCATATTCTTGATATTGTATTGTGGATTTTTGTTGTTTGATCTTGTGTTAAGTCTAGTAAAGATTACTTATTTTTCTTTTTTCTGTTTGAAATGCTTTATTGAAGAAAAGTATAGTGAACAACAAAATACAGATCATATAAAGAACATTGTCATACAGAATCAATAAGAGAAAAAATAGAGGATCATCATGTGTTAACATAAGAAACCTGAGGGAAAATTAAAAAGCATTTTGTAAAAATTTTTAAAGGCAACCAGGAAGAAAAGGGGGAAAGAGGAGAAGGGAAGGAAGGGAAAGGAGAAAGAGAAAGGTAAATATGAGGCGTTAGGAGAAGAATAGATAAAGAGATCAGAGAAAAACTAGGCAGAATAGAAAGAGCAAATAAGCCAAGGATAGGGAATAGTTGAAAGGCAGGAAAGAGAAATGCAAATGTAAAAGATACAAGAGGGGTAGAGGAAGAAGAAGAAGAAGAAGGACAGAGAAAGAGTCACTTATGGGGGTTTGAAATTCTCAGAGGATAAAGGAGAGATAGATTTCAGAGCCATGCGGTCAAGATATGCTGTGAGAGGCAACCAGAATAAATCTCTATTGAGGGTAGGAGTGGAGGCAGCAGCAAAACGAACATCAAGTCTATGATAGTGACAGAGAGAATTCCACCAACATTGTAAAGATTACTTATTTTTCTAAACTGGTGTGTTGTCCATTTGTAGTTTTTTCACTGTATTACTGTATGTGTTCACAAATGCTTTACACACTGCCTCTGAGATAAGCCTGCCTGCTCGTGCCAAGCTACCAAAGGGGTGAGCAGGGGATATTTTAGGAGTGTAGCCCCCTTTCCCTGACTAGAAGCAAGGAGCCCTACTTGGTCAAAGGTACCTCCCTCTGCCAACTAGAGACCCCCATTTCTAACATTGGTGGTCAGCGGTGAGGATGTGGACATGCATTTGTGACTCATATACAGTGATTGGTGTATTCTACTAGTGAGTGCATACCATTACGCGACCACTTACTGTATTTCTGTTTTCTGGTGTCTTCCTGGAAGTATCTTTGGATACTAAGGGGTCTATTAGGATGGCGGGCGGTGGCACCGCAGTGCCTGCGGTGCCGGAAAATGTTTTTTTCCGCACGCCAGCAGCGGTTCTCATGACTGCCATATCAGTATGGTCAAACACAGCCCATTTCCCATCCGCCGCGGTGCGACATGCACCGCCATCAAAGTGCGCCTGCCACCGCAGTGGTGGGAGCCAATGGAGACTCACCGCTGAGCTGAATGGCGTCTCGTCCGCTGTACAAATTAGGATGCCCAAAGAAAACAGTCGCACCGAAGCGGAGAAACCGCCCAATCAGAGACGGCGGAAGCTCGACAGCGGAGCACGAAACCGCAATGGATCCAGCTCTTCAAGTCTTTCCGGTGCTGTACCTGATACATCACCAGCAACTCATGGACCGTCACGGATGCCGCCGCAGGTACGTAATAACACAATCCCGCACACTACGACAACACATAACTCATGGGCTGATACAGGGTCCCTGGCCACACCAGACACCCTGGTAGGGACAGGAACACATCCACAACTGTACCCACACATGTCCTACCTGCCACCAAGTCACCCCTCTGCAGCCAGGTCACACATTTCCACGGGAATGTATTCTAACTGACTGCACCTGGACCTATATACAAAAAACAGACTGACTGAGGATCAGACCGACTGGAGATAGATGGCTATGCATACCCATACGAAATGCAGTCAAAGGTAAACAGAACCAGAGAATATTCATATTAAGGCGTTCTCCCATGGGAGATGGTCATTAAGCCCAGAGGTGGCAGTTTGGAGGGTATGTATCCAAAATACCTCTCTTTTGCGTCTGAGTCCATCAATGTTGCCATCCTTGGGGATAGCAACTCTCTCTAAAATTATCCATCTGAGGTCAAATTCCATATGGTGTTTGGGCTTCCAAGGTGCGACCAATGGAGCTCCTGTCCGTTTATTTCTGATAGCTGACTTATGCTCGCTGAGTGTATGGCAAGCTCTGATACTAAGTAATTAGTTGCACATCTAACATATGCTTTGTTTGTCCTTGCAGATTTATTATGTCTTCCCATTATTTAGCCCTTTGTACCACATATCCGGTGGTCTCCACATGACATACTGATGGCTTAAAATCTTTGAATGTAAAACAAACACTACGTCCTGAAGAAGGAACCCTTTATGTACTCCAGTGTTCCGAAAAGCGTGTCAGCGTTTTGCTCTACTGGTTTTTGTGTTACCTCTAATCCAGAACCATTGTATTACTGTATGGTTATTTGTCAATGTGTTTTCTCTTTTTTGTCCAGTGTCTGAATTTGTTGTGTTTTGCCTTCTGGTGTGTAATCATTTTTGTTTAATGTCATGTTTTGAATATTATGTTTAGTGGGCTTTGCTTTGAATGATTTGTCCTTATTTCACAATTATTGCATATGTATATAATGGTTTTCATGCATCTTTGAAGTTATTTGTATTTATGAATATTTATATATTTTTTGATAAATAAAGAAATTCTTAGTTATAAGTCTGTGGGACAACCTTATACTTATCCTGGATGAATCGCCTATATTTTGAAGTATTAGGGGGAAGATTTGGTTTTTTCCTTGCGGTATTTTCCCTGCTCTCTTCTCCCGCATTGATATTTCAGGGACCCTCTGTTGTTTATTTTTAAGTGGTATGGACACAACAGGCACACTCAACACCAAGGCTGCATCAGGTGTAGACAGTGGACCTCCCTCTGGAGATGTGCTGGATCCAGCGGTACGCTTTGCATGGCCTTGCCTTTGCCCCTCCATTCCCTGTCTATCAGATGTACTCCCCACAGTGCCCACCATTCCCTGCTTCACTAGGCTAGGAATGGGTGAATCTTCCTTGGAGCCCTTCTTATGTGTACCCTTGGCAGGCACCACCTTCTCAGTGGGCACGGAAATTGTCTGCTTGTCTTTGCGAGACGCTTTTGGGAAAGGAGAGTCCTTGGCTGGGATGGATCTGAGGCATGTGACCCTGAGGTCTGCTTCTTTGCTTTTTGGTCCCTGGTGTTCGCCTGATGGGCTTTCGTCTTTGCGCTCTGGGGTGGCTTTGGTTTTCTGTGGGGATGGTGTCTGCGCCCTGGACCGCTTGAGCTGCTGCTGCTGCTGCTGTGTGCTATTTGTGCTGTATCGTGACCTTGAGGTCTGTGGAGCGTGGTCACTATTGTCAGATGTGGTCACTGGCATGGGGGTGGAAAAAGAGACTGGAGCTGGACTACGAGATTGTGCCAGTTGAAGGGCTGCCGTCACTGCGGAGGACAAAGACTGGACAGTCCGGTGCAGCCCACCCACGTCTGAATGTATGCCCTCCATGAAAGCAACCACCTGACCCAATTTTTTATCGGGGTCTATGAATGCATTGAGGAGAGCTGTCTGGCCTACACACAGCTGGCACAAAAGGTCCACAGACTCAGCACTGATGGCAGCAGAAGGGACAGGGGCAGGGGCAGCAGTGCCTGGGGTGAAGGACACTCTTCCCATCATACCGGTGCGAACATGGGCAGCACCAGAGGAAGTGGCTGGGAGGGTGGGTACTGTTCGCTGTGTGGTGGAAGATGATGCAGAGTCCCCGTTGCCTATGCCCGCCAACATGGATGCGTCACTGCTGGCATCAGATGAAGTTGAACTTTGCATCTCAGGCTGTGATTCCTCCAGCAGACTCCTGTCCCTGTCTCGTCTCGAGGCGCGGGTCACATCTGTGTCACTGGGCTCCTGTGTAGATGTTGTGCTTGTTTCCCCACCACTGGTGTCCATACCCTGTCCCTCCGTGACCACGGGAGATGCTGCATGAGAGAGAGATATGTAGGGTCAGTTCAGTGGCAGCAACAGAACAAACATATGCAAGCAAAGCAACACTGAAGATGACTAAATCTCCATGTTGCACGCCACCCTGGGCAATAACATTGTGCAAACACACTTTTGTTACTCAAACAGTGCATGTAAACAAGAAAACGAAGCATAAGTGAGCCATGTGATGAACACACAGCACAACATCCTGCATGTGGCTCCGTTCAAACAGTAACACAAATAGCTCAGACCTGAAGCCCACGACCCAGAACGCTATTGAAATGCCCAGTACTCGAATTCCCTTAGGAAGTACAGGTAGGACAAATGCATGACAGTTGCACCCAGCACAGAGGCCACTTACAAGCCACACACTAACAACATCACATAGCTCAGCGCTGGCACTGGCTGTGTACACATGCAGCCACACACAGCCAAAGTCACCCTACTCAGAATACTCACCCCTACTTTGCTGCTGATGCTCCTTCAATCGTGCATCCAGCTCAGGCTGTGTCACGGCCAAGATGCGGCACATTAGTGGTGTCATGCTGCACCGTGCCAACCTGCCAGTGCAAGAGAGCAGGCCCAGTGTCATCTCCACAACGTTCTTTGCCAGCCGTGAGATGTCGTCCCACCTCTTGTGGCAGTGGGTGCGCCATCGGTTCGAGACACCCAGCTCCTGCACCTTGCTCGCAATGGCCCTTCACACGGCCTTACGCTGGTGTACTTTGAGCTGCAGGCATGGGAGACAAGTGGGGGAAAACATCAGTGACACAGTGTCATGTAACAAAATCACTCAGGACAGTAGCACAACACTGATTCATCCCAAATCCACAGATATGTCTTGCAGAGACAGGAATGCATCTCACATGGTACATCTGCATGTGAGAAGCACACGTAAATGCATGCAGGTGTGAGGGGGGACACAGTACCTGCACATCTCATTTACAAGCAGGATGCCAGCACACAAAGCCATGTGTAGTCTGCCCACATCTACTGTCCATTTATAGGTAAAGCAAGACATACATCACATATCAACATGTGTTTGGGGGGAGACTCACAGTGTCCAACACTGCACAGGCCTCAACGACCCTGCCCTGTGAATAGAACACTGTGTCATGGGTGTCACATTGATGGACATGCTCTCACAAACCCACACCCTTCTCACAGGGCCTGTCGTGTGCAATCTGCAGGGCTGAGATGGCTCATTGATGGAGAGTCCTGCAAAAACACACATGTAACACTTTGTACATTCAGTGATGTGTCCTTGACAGATTGGGCAGTGACTGTGCAGGCCAGGTGGGCTCACACTGAGATGGACAACAGGGACCCACACAGCCATTCACACAAGCAATCACTGTCCTGACTCCAGCATTACCAACTTGCTGCGTCACTGTATGGCTGACAAGACAACAGATGTCACTCCAATCTTGATGTGCAGGCAGGGAAATGTGTGGAGTAGGATACACCCCCTTCACCCTAGGAAACAGCATGTTAGGCAGTGCATGACACAACCCCACATTCTCAGGCACATACTGCATCAGACCGACTACATCTATGCCTCCCCTGCACTCTCACCCCCACTGTTGAAGACTTACCACGACATTTGGGACACCATATAGACTTGGGTACTGTGTGAGCACCTCGTCCACCAGGACCTCCAGCTCCTCGCTTGTGAAGGGACTGGCATGGATCTTTTCAGTCCTTGCCATCACTGTGGATATGAGACAGCAGCAGCGGCAGTGGGTGGTGAGGGGTCTCAGGCAGCAGTCCCTGGAGGCAGCAGCAGGTGAGGGGTCTCAGGCTGGAGTCCCTGAAAGCAGCAGCAGGTGAGGGGTCTCAGGCAGTAGTCCCTGGAGGCAGCAGCAGGTGAGGGGTCTCAGGCAGCAGGCTCTGTGAGCAGTGGAAATGTGGGGCTCTCTCCCACTCATATATAGCCCGCTGGTGTCATTTCAGTGGTTCTAAGCTGCTGCAATTGGTGTTCCAGCTCAGCCTTTTTCAAATGCATCCAATGACCAGCTATGCGGTGGCAGATCGCGCCTACCACAATTTTCAAAATTGCATCATGGTACCGTGATCGCGGATCCCATTGGCTATAAGGGCATGGTCCATGGCAGTGACACACTGCAGGGGCCAGGCAGGCGCTATCTCGGTGGTGCATCTTTCAATTGCATCCAATGACCGGCTCTGTGGTGGCAGAGCACGCCTACCGCTATTTTCAAAATTGCATCATGCTACCGTGATTGCGGTTCCCATTGGCTATAAGGGCATGGTCCATGGCAGTGGCACACCACAGGGCCAGGTGGTTGCTACCGCGATTTGGGTGGCATACAGTGAGATGGGTGACCGGGATTTGGGTGGCGGAGCATGCCAACTGCCATTTCACCATGTATATATGCCTATCACTACCGCAATTGTGTCCTGGGCATTGGCTGTGACACACTACAGGGGCCAGGCAGTAGCTACCGCGATTTGGGTGCCATACAGTGGAATGGGTGACCGGGATTTGAGTGGCGGAGCATGCCAACCGCCATTTTACCATGTGTATATGCATATCACTACCGCGATTGTATCCTGGGCATTAGCGGTGACACACCACAGGGGCCAGGCGGTAGCTACCGCGATTTGGGTGCCATACAGTGAGATGGGTGACCAGGATTTGGTTGGCGGATGACTGTGAAAGCACCATTGGACACATCATGCTGTGTCAATGGCCATCTGGCAGTCATCAACAGTGCACAGTGGCCACATGGTTGGTGGCACGTCATTGTGCACACAATGCCAATGTGCCATGTACCCCACTGCTGACTACACATGCCATGTTTCTGTATGTGATTTCTTAGATTGGCATGTACTCCCTCACATGTAATTTGTGATATTGATGGGCCTGTACACAGGACAGTGTAGTTATGGACTCCACAATGTGTACACATGTCAATGTGTTAAAGTGCAGTGAAAATCACAGCGATGTTTTTCAAGATGAAGATTGTCCATATGTGCCTGTTCGCTCATGTTTGACCATGCACACACTAGTCATGTAGGCTCAGCCTGTGGTCATTGTGTTGTTGATGTGTGCCAGGTTCGACTAACGCCTGAAGGTGTGCAAGGTGCAGCAGCTAGGTGTGGGACAGTGGTGTTGTATTTTTACACAAATGCTGGATGATATACTCCCATGCGTCCCCATGGTGAATGTGGGCATATCCCTATGTGCATTCTCATATGGCGAGGATGATTTGGAGGTACTTGCTGTGTGTCAGTTGACAGGTGTAAGATTAGTGTAGCTGAAGGAGTCCCTACATGTCAGCTGGTCTGTAACACAATTTTGATTACAATCATTGATGGGGTTGTGAGATGCTGTGCCCATCTCATGATGTATTGCATTGACATGTGTCCACTTTCATCTCAACTAGGAGGAGAACAAATCTGCATCCTCAATTCACAGTACTGGCAGACATGGAGAATGAGGAGATCATCCGGAAATTCTGTATGGATAGAGCCACCCTAAAGACCTTTTGTGCTCAGTTGGAGCATCACCTGCAGCCTCGCAGAATATATCCAACAGCTTTCATCCCCACGTCTAAGGTGATGGTGGCCTTGCATTTTTTTGCCACTGGATCATTCCAGCACACGGTGTCCAGCGCAGGTGGGATGTCACACCCTATGTTCATCATGGTACTGTGTGATGTTCTGTCCGCTATGGTGATCTACAAGGTTTCATATATCCATTTCCCCAGGAGGCATGAATTGGCTGCTGTGAAGGGAGAATTGTATCCCCTTGGACCCATCCCCCATGTTGTAGGTGCCATTGATTGCACCCATGTTGGGCTTGTACCACCACAGGCATGTAAGCACATCTACAGGAATTGGAAACATTTCCACTCCATAAATGTGGAGGTGGTGTGCAAGGCAGATATGATCATCTTGCACGTGTGTGCCAAATTTCCAGGCTCGGCCCATGACTGAGACATTCTGCGGAACAGCATTGTACCACAGCTGATGGGCAATCTGCTTCTCGAGCATGCATGGATTGTGGGTGAGTATGCCTAGTCAAATAGCATGCTGTGTGTGTGACATGCTGTCCTCTGACCTAGCAACATTGCAATGTGTATCTGTGTTTATCCCAACCGTCCTTGGTTGCTAAGCCCACTGCGGAATCCAAAGACACCAGCTGATGTCCGCTACAATGATGACACATTGTGTGGTGGAGCGTACCTTTGGTCTGCTGAAGTCACGTTTACGCTGCCTGGACAAGACCAGAGGTGCACTGATGTACTCGCCCGGGAAGGTGTGTCAGATTGTAGTAGCATGCTGCATGCTGTACAACCTAGCCATTCGCAAAGAGATCCCCCTGATCCAGGATGATGATGAGCAACCAAGGCCCCCGTCTGCAAACCAACCCATGTTCAGTGATGAGGACAGTAGAGAGGAGGAAGGTGTTGACCTTCGTGAACAGCTCATCACCCGCTACTTCACTTGAAGGTGAGTGACATTGTACAACGGATCCATTGTCTGATGATGTTGCTGTTGTTGTGAAGGTGTATGTGGGCTTTGTGACTGCAGCCGGTTGTTGTCTCAGTGGTGACTGACAATGTTTCTGGGACAGGGTAGTTTTGTACATCGACAGGATGTGTATGTTGGCACTTGTTGCCCATTGTGATGTGTGCATGTTGGATTATCTTAATGGTAGGTGTTGTTTGATGTCTGTAATGCCACACCCAGACTACTGAATGTTGTTCTGTTGTGTTTTCCTAGGTGCCTTCAACCTCTTGTTGCCTACATACATTCCATACTCCTGGTACATTGTAATCATGTTGAAGACTGTACATCATGGAATAAAGACGGAGCAGACACAATAACATGTTTGTAAGGATTTTTTATTTCAATGGTGACATGTGAGGGGGTGAACATTTAAATTGAGGTGATTAGTGGAGCAGTCAGTCGACAGTTGTGGTAAATGAGATAATCGAGTAGCCACCACATGTGACCCAGTCCAACAGACAGATTCCATTCACAAGGCAGGGTGGGGAAGGACAGTCCATAAAGTCAATGCAGTGGTGAAGAGGGTTGCCATCATAGCTGGCTCCGTGACTGGCGTTTGGCAGGTGCTTTCCCTCCAGTTACTCCCAGGGTTTTCTTAGGACGGCCCCTTAGTCGCTTGGCAGGGGGGCCCTGCTGTAGGGCCATTGGGGTCTGAGGACTCACCCCTCTCTGCGGCCGCTGGGGAGGATGGTGAACTGTCATCCTGCAGCCCACCAGAGGAAGGGGGCGGTGTTGGTTGTGGTGCAGGCCTGTCCTTCAGTACCGCCACTTGCTGGCCCAAGAGGTCCACAATTTGTCCCATGCGGGTGTTGATGGACCTCATCAGCAGAATGAGCTCGCGGAAGACTTCTTCCGACCGTCCCGTTTGTCCCTGGGCACGTTCATATGCCCCAAGGACTCTGTTAATGTGATCTAGGGATTGGGTCCCAGCCTCTTGGTGTCTGTGAGTGACCCTGCCCCTTCCACCTTCCCAGCTGCCAGGGACCTGTTGCCTCACCACTGTAGGCACCAGCATCCTCTCCCTGCCCTCCTCAGTCGGTGGTGTGGGGTGGTCATCCTCTGGGACAGGGGGAGTGTTGCAGGCTGCACTGGTGGTGGTGATGTTGGTGGTGGTGATGGTGGTGGTGGAGAACGCACAGGCCGTAAAAGCAGGGGTCTGCTAAGACGTTGGTATTGCAGCAGATGTGGTGGGGGACGATGGGGTCGCGGACCTGTTGCGCCCCGGCACAGCAGATGGGCCGGCTTCGAGCTCATCGTCCAGAGAATACTGGGAGTCAATATCTGGGGGAGAGACTGGCTCTGCAGGTTGCTGTTGTTGTCCTCTGCAGTGAGTTCTTGGTCACCTGTGGGTCAGATGTGAGATGGTCATTGTAGTGCACCCCAAAAGCTTTGTGTTAGCTGGATATCATTCACTGTTTGTACACCACACAGTAGACCAATCATCACATTATTTTCAATGTGCATTACTGTGCCTCCTGTCATGATGCTGTGGTACATGCATTACTTGTCCATGTTGTGAGTTGTCAATACCTACCATGCGCAACGTGCATAATTTGTGAGTACAGGGACATGTTGCCATCTAGGGACTAGCGCAACTAAACATTTCGGTGAGGGCTATTTTCTGCTTACTCTGCCCTGTCAGACGTTACATCTGGGCATGAACTGGCCATTTTCATCTCCTGCATACCTTTGTCTTGGCATGTGCATATCTGGATTTGTACCACCAACCATGCTTTCTTGTTTCTCATTTGGTCCTTGCTGCTCTGGCCCCATGGCATATACACATGGAATTCAGTGCTGTGCATGATTGTGCTCAGACTTTCTTCTATATGTGCATTGGTGTGTCACACGTTGGTTGCTCTGACAGTTTCATTTGCTTAGCTGTGTGCACACTGTGAACGGCAATAGGATCTGTGTGTATGTGTGTGCAATGAGAGGGCTGATGTTGTCATGTGGCACCATGCTTTTTGAGGAGAATGGCTATGTGCGCATACTGGCTACTTACCTGTTATGTTTTCCCATTTGGCTTTGACTTGACACATCTGTGTGTGTCTGTGGTGGAGGCTTGCATCCTGCTCAGGTGTGTGACAAGCAAGCATGATATGTCTACCTACCTGTTGTGAGAAGTTGGCCTGGTATATGCTGTCCACTAGTTATAGTGGGCACCTTGCCCCAGTCCAAACAAACCCTTATTGATGATAGGTTAAAGACAACCTTTATTGAAAGCTATCCTAGTGGTAGCTATGGAGAGCAGCCGTCAGGCTAAGTCTTGAGGGAATATAAAGCAGCTTGTTTTACCAGTCTATAATCTCTTGAATGGCTAAATGAAAGGAGACCACACCAGGTATATATATAAAATATATGTATTTATTTCTAAACACAACACTCTGATCTCTTTATGAGGCTAGAGGTAAAAGCACATAAGTTACACTTCAAATATTACAGTAAAGTAGCACAAATACACGTTAGGCTCAAGGGGCGGACCAAACCATATACTAAAAAAGTGGTTTAAGAACCACGACTTAACTAGACACAAGGCCTAGAGCATGTAGTATCGCTGAGACCCCAAGGAACCACCCAAGGTAGTGACACAGGGGACCCACGGGGGCCTTGAGCAGTGTGAGAACACGGCCGCAAACTCCCGTTAGCTTCTATGGGGCAAGTCATGGTTAGAGTTTTAAAGTTTAAGGACACTTAGAAATGGACTAGGACCAAACCCTCTTGGACTTAGACAGTTCTAGGGTCAACACTCATGGGAGCACCGGAGTTCTCGAGTTACCTCTTCCAGGGAAGCCAGGTGCATAGGTGTCAAATGGTGTCGGGTTGCGTCGTCGTTTTCAATGGAATCTGGCGAAGAAGTGCTGCTGCCGGGAAGATGTGAAGTGTCCGAAGAGATCCAAGCCTGGATTGGAGAAGTGAAGAACCTGAAAGCAGAGGGGACAGAGTCTGGGCCACTTGCCAGTGACCAGCGGCACGAAAGACGAATGCCCACCGATGTTGGGCGTTTCAGGTGAAAGAGGTGAAGCTTGACTCTTCAGCCACGAGAACCAGGAGGCATCGAGGACAACCAGGAGCTGGATTCGAGCTGTCCCACAAAAGATGTCTAGTGCTGCAGCATCGGTGCCTGAATTGGACACAACAAGCCTTGACAACAGCAACCCACGCAGAAAGGAGAAAGATGCTTCGGTGCGGACCAGCAAGGTCCTAGGGACTCCTCAAGCAATGGAGAGTCAGGGCACATCTGGAGCACCCAGGGAAGCCCAATAAAAGTAAAGTTACCCTTCTCAGAGACCCAGAAGTTGCGAGACAATAGATTGAGAAGGGACCTCAAGAAGAATCACAAAATGGCAGCCCATGGGTCACTCGGAGTGGGCAGGCCAGCAATCTTCGGTGGATTCACTGCTCGGGGTCTGGGCTACAAGTAACCCAATGCACAGCCTCAAGAGCCGTCGAGAAGCTATTGCACTAGCAAATGTGCACAGTGTCCAGGGGTTCCAGTTCCACGGTACCCACAAGGGCTACTGTTTGCAGCTTTGCTAGGGACTCGGTTCGGCCTCTGGGAAGTCTGGGAATCTACCTCTGGTGTTGCAATGTCTTCGGCGTCTGGTGGGAGCTTCAGAGATGCAGACCAGACAGATGAGTCTTTGGTGCCTGCCAAGCAGGGGAGTAACTCCTTTACCCCAAGAGAGATTCTTTAGTCATCTGTCATTGAACAGATCATCGAAGGTCCAGGATTCAGTTTCAAAGTTTTGTCCAGGAATATCTAAAGTTCTCGTTACAGAGGTTCCTTCTTTATACCCAAGGAAGGGGTTGGACTAATTCAGGGGACCCACCTATGGGAAGGTTTGGAAAGAGGGGTGGCTACACCCATTTCCTTTGTCCAGTTTCACACCAGAGCAAGGGCTGGTAGTCCCTGCAACCGGTTTAAGCTGGACTGTGCACAGGGACACCAAATGTGCCCCCAGTGCAGGACTTCAAAGCACTCTCAGAGTGCACCCATCCAGCCCCAATACACTAAAGCCTATCTGGGAGGTAGTAACACCTCCCTGTGAAAGAAAACCTATTGTCCGGAGTTTCCGTCAGCAGCGGGAGGCCAGACTCGTGTTTGTGGCTGCAGCATCCATTTTGTGACGCCAGGGCTCTGTTAAGCTGGTACCGAGTATAACGTTGCTGTCATGTCTCTCCCTCTAGAAGGGTGGGATCATACTCCCACACCAGTTACTGGTGTGGGGGTATGATTCCAAGGTGTTTGACACCAAACACGACATGTTTCCGTGCAGCCAGTCCAAAGTTAACATTTACCGTTTGGTTCTAATGTAGTTAAGAGTATATGGTCAGGCTGCATCACAGACAACCCCGAAGAAGAGATTCCGAAGGCTGCAGAGAGGCTCTGCTCATGCATGAGCACCCTCTCACACAAATCCAAGCACCATGCCTTCAGGATTGATAAGGCCTGCCATAGGGGCGACTGATAGGTTTATATGTGCAGTGATAGGGGAGATATAGTGAACCTATAGCTCTGTAAGGGGTGCATGCACCACCTTACTCAGGCTGCAGTAGCAGACCTGTGGTGTCATTTTGGAGGGCTTTCCAGGGGTGGCATAATACATGCTGCAGCCCCTGGTAGGACTCTGGGGCACCTATGCCCTGGGTACATAGTATACCATATACTAGGGACCAATAAGGGCACCCCAAAATCCAATCTGTGGTGTACCTAAGGTACTAGGAATCAATTTAGAGAGGAAGCAGCTAGGCTGGGGTCCTGAATGGCAGGGCTCCAGCCAGACTAAAGTCGAAAAACCGTGTTACAGCAGCAGAAAGTGGGGGTAACCATAAGAAGCAGATCCTACTCTCCTACACCTGTTAGTTTGTTTGTAGTGATACAATGGCTGACACATGCATCTGGGTGGGAGGGGATGCTCCATCTTGATGGTCTAGGGGACAAGGGGGCCTGGGGTGAGTTGTTGTACAGGCATCCCACCCCCAACCAGACCTCCCAGGGAAGATGTCTGCCTACCTGTTAGTTTGTTTGTAGCGAGCCAATGACTTAGAACTGCTTCAGGGTGTGGAGTGCTCCATCCTGCTTGTGTTGGAACAGGGCTGCCTGGTGGGAGGTGTAGTGCAGCCCCTCAAGACCTCCCTGTGAAAATGGCTACCTACCTGTTAGATGACGGTCAACAATGCAATGGCTGTCACATGCTTTTGGGTGGGGTTGGTACTCCATCGTGGTCAGGTGTGGGACAGGGTGCATGGTGGGAGTATTAGTGCAGGACTCCCAAACCAAAACGGTACTACCTTGGTAACTGGCTAACTACCTGTTAGTTTGTTTGTAGTGATAGCATGGCTGCCACATGCATCTGTGCGGGAGGGAGTGCTCCATCTTGATGAGCTGGGTGACAAGGGTGCCTGGTGGGAGTTGAAGTGCAGGCCTCCCACCCCCAAACAGCCCCCATGGCAAAATGGCTTCCTACCTGTTAGTTTGTTTGTAGTGATAGCATGGCTGCCACATGCATCTGTGTGGGAGGGAGTGCTCCATCTTGATGAGCTGGGTGACAAGGGTGCCTGGTGAGAGTTGTAGTGCAGGCCTCCCACCCCCAAACAGCCTCCATGGCAAGATGGCTACCTACCTGTTAGTTTGTTTGTAGTGATAGTATGGCTGCCACATGCATCTGTGTGGGAGGTAGTGCTCCATCTTGATGAGCTGGGTGACAAGGGTGCCTGGTGGGAGTTGTTGTGCAGGCCTCCCACCCAACAAACAGCCCTCCCAGGGATGTGGTCTACCTACCTGTTAGTTTGTTTGTAGTGAGACAATGGCTTCAAAAAGCTTCTGGGTGGGGGCAGTGCTCCATCCTGCTCAGGTGTGTGTCTGGGTGCCTGGTGGGAGTTGTAGTGCAGTCTTCCCACCCACAAACACCCCTCCCTGTTAAGATGGCTACCTACCTGTTAGTTTGCTTATAGTGGGACAATGGCTTCCACCTGCTTCTGGGTGGTGTGGAGTGCTCCATCCTGCTCAGGTGTGTGCCTGGGTGCCTGGTGGGAGTTGTAGTGCAGTCTTTCCACCCACAAACACCTCTCCCTGTTAAGATGGCAAACTACCTGTTAGTTTGTTTGTAGTGAGACAATGGCTTCCAACTGCTTTGGGGGGAGTGCTCCATCCTGCTCAGGTGTGTGCCTGGGTGCCTGGTGGGAGTTGTAGTGCAGTCTCCCCACCCACAAACACCCCTCCCTGTTAAGATGGCTACCTACCTGTTAGTTTGTTTGTAGTGGAACAATGGCTTCCAAATGCTTCTGGGTGGTGTTGGGTGCTACATCCTGCTCTGGGGTGGGACAGGGGGCCTGGTGTTAGTTGTTGTGCAGGCCTCCCAACCCCAAACAGCCCTCCAAGGGAAGAGGTCTACCTACCTGTTTATTTGTTGTGGGGCAATGGCTTCCAACTGCTTCGGGGGGATTGCTCCATCCTGCTCAGGTGTATGCCTGGGTGCCTGGTGGGAGGTGTAGTGTAGTCTTCCCACCCACAGACACCCCCCCTCTTAAAATGGCTACCTACCTTTTAGTTTGTTTGTAGTGGGACAATGGCTTCCAAATGCTTCTGGGTGGTGTGGAGTGCTACATCCTGCTCTGGAGTGAGACAGGGGGCATTGTGGGAGTTGTAGTGCAGGACTCCCAACCCTAAACAGCCTCCATGGCAAGATGGCTACCTACCTGTTAGTTTGTTTGTAGTGAGACCATGGCTTTCAACTGCTTCTGGGGGGAGTGCTCCATCTTGCTGAGCTGTGGGACAAGGGGGCTGGTTGGAGCTGTTGTCCTGGCTGCCTGTGCACATGCCTCCATGGTAATGTTGCTTGCTACGTTTGGGGTGGATGTGAGGGAGTGAATGTTGGATCTGTGAGACATGTGTTGGGGTAGTGTGTGGTGCAGATTAATGTCATTGGGCCTAGGAGGTGTAGCTTTGTAGTTGTGCAAGACAGTACATAGCAGTGTGGTGGTAGTCATTTGTTTGTACTTACCAGCCTCCACCCCCCCGGCTACTCCTTTGAGACTCTCTGGATGCAGTATGTCAAGCACCTTCTCCTCCCATGCATTGAATGGTTTTGGTGGGATTGGAGGGCCACCGCCAGTCCTCTGAGCCAGCTCACGGTTCTTGCTCCTCTTCTGTTTGACACCCCTCTTCAGGTCATGCCACCGCTTCATGATTTCAGTTTTTGAGCACAGGGTGGTCCCTACTGCATTGACCTTATCGACTATTCTTGCTCACATGTGTGCATTTGTGGCTAATGGTGTCTGTTAGACCAGGCACCCAAACAGTTGTGGTTCCACTCCGACTATCTTATCTACCATAACCTTCAACTCACTCACTGAATTTTGGCATTTTATGTGTTGTCATGGTGTGTGAAGTGCAAAGGGGTTATGGGTGCAGGGGTGTGAGTGGTGGGGGTGATGTTCATGGTGTGTGATGTGCAGGGGGGTTAGAGGTGCAGGTGTGGAAGTGGTGGTGGTGCTGTGTGTGGTGTGAGTAGTGATGGTGTATTGCATTGTCTATACTTTGTTGTCAGGGTGTGTGGCCTTCAGTCTTGGAATGTTGCAAAGGATTATACTCAGCTATGTGGGTGTGTCCAAATGGGGTTTTGTTGTCAGGTGTGTTGTGTGGGATGTCCTGGGATTTGTATTTTTGTATGTGCCATGTGGTTGTGTCATTGGGGTGTGTTCTGTGTTTTTGGGTGCAAGGCTAGTTTGCTGTGTGCACTTTGTGGCCTTGTTGTGGTTTTTTTTCTTTGGCCGCCATATTTGTCACGGAGCATAAGCAGCGGTGGCTATGCTGCAGCTCTTCCGCCGGCTCTCCCATTCATCACTGTTTGCGACCGCGGCGGTCGGAAACTGCGGAACGTACCACCCGGGCATCGGGGTTAACCTAATTTAACGTGCTGTGTCTCCGCTGTCCTGGCAGCAGTTTGATTGTTTTCCGCCACGAATGCGACCGCCGCGGACGGATTTTGGACATCTCTGCCCGCTACGGGCAGTTTTTCTTGGCCTCATTTCGCCGTGGTCGGTGTTTTTGGGCGGTTGTTCCTAATTTGGATGCCGGTTTTTCCACAGTGCCGGCGGGCGGTTGATTTCCGATTCTATGACGGTCGGGGTGGTTTTCCGCCCGCCATCCTAATAGGCCCCTAAGACTCTGGTTAGTTGTTACAAAATGGAACTTGACTTCTGGCTTCCTGTGAAGAGAAGGTCCAGGGAGGATCTAGAGGCATCCCTTATTTATTATGAGTTACCCTGCTGGGGGCCAGCACTACCAGTTGAGTATGAGGGGAAGGAGTTCTCTGAAAGTGAGGAAGAAACAGAAAAAGTTGTCTGGGTTCTGGCTTGTGAGCAGAGGCTGAGAGACCTTGATGAGGAGCTTGAGAGGGATGAGGCTAAGAGGGCCTTAACCCAAGAAGAAGAAATGTGTGTAGCTCAGGAAGTGAGCTTGGCTGGGTTGGAGGTGGAGACCAGCTCAGATGGTGGAAGCAATATTGAGTAATTTAGTGCTGAGGGAGCAGTACACACATCCAAAGATGTGGCACCTGACTTGAAGGAGGGGGTTAACATACACCAGGAGGTGAAAGGATATGAGGTAGCTTCAGTGGTGTGCAGTGTCCCTGAGGTAGATTGGGGAACTGGCACAGGGGTTCATAGTCCTAGTGGTTGGTGGGACACTCTACTGACACTAGATGAGAGGTGCAGGGAGAGGGGTTCCCCCATGGTTGACGTTCTGGTGTGTGAGTGTGAAGACTGCCCAGAAGAGTGTGGGTTGAGTGACAGAGACAGTCAGACACTGTCTTGCCAATCTCAGGAGAGTGGTGTGGGGTACGAGTGCGAGGCACTGGATGGGGAAGTGAAGGATAGTTTGGTTAACACCTGTGGAGGACTGTGTGATCCAATTGTGGGAGAGCATACTGTAAGTCCCTGTTTTCCAGAGCTATGCCAACACCTGTTGGAGTGTGAGTTATCTGACCCCAGGGAGCTCACCCGGGAAGCAGGCCTTTTGGTGGATTCCAGAGGGTTCGAAGAGGCATTGGAGAGTGACCCTAGGAGAAGTGGTAAATTCCAGCCCAGAGTGCTTGGAGAGGTTCAAAATAGACCAGCCAGGTCTAGTTGTAGTGGGAAGGTGTAGGGCCTCACGTACTGTCTTCTATGAGAAGGATTGAGACTGGGATGTGTCCTTAAAGTGCCCAACTTCAGTCTCAGGGCCAGGATGGTTCCTTAAGGGAACATGAGGTAGGGAGCCTAAGCTGTACTAGTAGTCCATTTGAGAGGATCTCCTAGTGTCAAGAAAACATTTAGTGACTGTAAGCAGACCTCCAGCAGTTCCGGTGTCTGGCAGTGTCACTCCTAAAAGAAGGTTGCAGAAGTCCGGACTGAAACAGACTTATCTCATTCCTCCATGGTCCTTTAATTTGATTTCCATTTCACAGCTTTTCATATTTATTTGCTTTGGATTTGGTACAGTTTTCTTCTTGCTTCTGAATGAACATTACCTTCCTGAATGCTCTGTTGCAGAACTGGTAACTGAGGTACTGTAGCCTCATTCTTCTTCACATCAAGTGCAAAGAGACCTGTTCCTTGTGAACATGTCTGCATTTCCTGTCCCATTTGATATTTTTGTCCTACAGAAACATTACAGATTTCTTAAGTGTTTAAGGTCACTGTGGAAAAATATAATTGCTCATGGCTCCAATTCTGATAAATGGGAAGTAGACTGTCAAGAACATGCTTTCTGATCCAGAATCTTATACAGTGTTTGAAAAATAAGATATGTATTTAAATTCAGCTCATTATGGTGAAATGTTTTGTTATCATCACTATTTACACAGAGTTAGTACTCCATGTATATTTTTCAATTGGGAATTCAAAAATATATTTGAAAAAGCTTACATATTTATCCGGTCACAACTCTTTAGAACCAATTTCTTAATATTATAAGCTTAACCCTTCCCTAGCAAAGAAAAATATAGTGACCTAAGCAAAATCAATTTATTCAGATTCATTTGTTTCCCATTTAGCCCTTAGAGGGCTTTGACTATTGAAGAGAAAACATTGATTTGAAATCAATTTGGGGAACATGACACTGGCAAGTCCAGGGCATTGATGCTCTATTTAGAGTTTGTCTGATATCTATACAAATCATCATTCGGTAAAAAACAGTGCAACAAAGCATTTGCCTAGGTCTGGCTAAAATTAAAGAAAGGAATACACCTCGTTTTCACTCTATTGCAGGTTTTGAAAATTGGAAACACTTTGCAAATTTTACAGAAGAACAACTCAGTAGTATGGTACAGAATGGTACATATAACTCTTCAATTTCAGGTTGTGACAGGTGTTTGGTGTGGCCAGTTGACATCAAATTATTGTAACACTTGTTTTTTTTAACTCCTCACCGGGTTTTAAAGCTAGCAGACCAGACCCCTTGTACATGAAGTCGCAACATTCAGGGATGATCACCACCTATAGTGTAGGAAAGTTATTCCAGCAATGATTACAACATTTCAACTTATCTGCAGATAAGGAACCTCTATCTCTCCTTTCCGATGATATGGATTTACAAGATTTATTGTTGGGTCCTAGGTCAACACATTCTAAATTTTTTATATAAGCAATGTACAATGAACTTTGGAAAACCTCTCAGATAGATGTTGCTTAACGCTTGAAACAGATTGACAGGGCAAATTTGGAAAAGGCATTGATTGTTGCAGATAATGGCATAACTACATTGTGGACTCACATTTATTCTTTGTATAATATTGTATCATCTGCATTTGATATAATGCAGAATAACATGTCTCTCCTCCAGCATAATCAAAGTTAGCTGAGATCGATTATGCCATTGAGTTGGACATTGCAGTTTTTCAATTTAAACCATGTGCCATGGAAATATCTTAAAGCAACATATAATTTAACACACACACAAAGACTGATAACAAATAAAGATTAAATTTATACAATGTTAAACATAGAGCGTTTAGAAAGATTGCATTTTCCAGTAGCCAAGACATTATCTGCTGTATGGTTATTTCACGGGTCCATTTCATTACCAAAGTCAACATTTCATTTAGCATCTTTTCTGAAACACTTACAAGTGGGCAGATAAAAAACTTTAGGGGAGAGTTTTGTTTTGGAAACTGGATTTTACCTTTCGATTACGGATGTAAGAGTAGGTAAACAGAACTCTTCTTAGTGGAAACGAATGTGACACGTCATTTGGTCATTCATTAGTTTGTAAAGAGATGACACTTCATGTGGCATGCAATGTGTCCATGTCTAGTTTACCATGTCATTTGAAGTGTTTCTCAGTCTCCTTGATTCAGCCAGTGTTACGATTACCCTCAAATGAAAGATATTTGATCCTGAATGACCAAGGTGGTTGTTAAATGAAGCCAGTGGTGGCTGGTGGCAGGGCAGGGTGGTGAGGGAGGTATGAAGAAGCTAGGACAAACAAAAAACTTACCTTCAGCTGTATCATGCTCTTCTGCTCCTCTGCAGATAGGTTCCCAGAATCCCCTTCGGCCAATCCTGATGCTTCTCTCACAGCATGACAGCAGCATCAGGAATGTCCTGAGCACCCTAAATTTGCACTCCTGAGGAGAGACTAGGAGCCTGTGTCTGCTCTCTAAAACCCAGCAATGCAGCATGGGTTAGAGACAGCCTAGGTGCGCATGTCTGTTTGGCCGGCCTGAGACAGCCAGCCAAACCGACATGCATACTGAAGGCAGTGCATCTACCACTCCCCCTAGTGCCTGTCATAACTGACCCCACCCCCAAAACTAGAGTCAGCACACTTAGAAGAAAAATAAAATGATAATAAAAGAAGTTTAAAAAACATTTTAATACTGTTTTATTTTCTTTATGTTTTTGAGGGTGCTGGCTGAAGGGGTGATGCTTTTCCCCCATAGCAGAGGAGCCGCTGCTGGATGAAGCCGGAAGTGCCATATGTAGTGACAGTTTCCACGGTTGTGACTTGTTGTAATAACATTATTTCTACCCACTCACACGATTAAAGATATTACCTTGTTGCCTTCAAATCCGATTTTTAACATCAACTTTGATAAGTTGAGTCGACTGAAAGCCTCATTGTTTCAGAAGGATGTTGTATTAACATCTGCTTGATAAATGTTTGATCTTCAAGTTGTAAGGTCTTCCTCTGAAGTACAAACACTATAGCACAAAAATGTGCCACAGCATTTAATAAACTTGCACACACACAATTCTTCAATTACCACAGGAGTGAACACTTTGTTAAAACAATTGGGTCTGGCTTTGTTAGTACATTCTGGACTGTTTTCAGAGGGATTCTGTCCTTTTTACATTCTTTGGTCTCCAGCATATTTGGAGGCATACCACTTGTGTTATTCCTGCTCAATGCTTTTTTGGTCCTGCTTTTGTTGCTCCAGAATGGATGTTCCACCAAATGGTGATGGACTTCCCACACATCCTGCTGTGTTTAAAGCACATGGTGCAGTGTTTTTCAATGTCTTTATTGTTGAATGGCAACTGGTCTTTGTCCTTTAGATCTGTGTGGTTATACTGCGTGCAGCCTGTTTTCCGCTGTCTGTGGTGACCTTTCTAGTGTGCGCTGGACTTGTGTCTTGCAATGAAATTGGTTCAATCCACGGGCATGGATCTGCAAACGAGTCCACTGAGGGATCACCCTCATTACTGTCCTATTAGACTGCCATTGTTGCAGGATGCTTATTATGAGCTATTATCTCCAGTTAGCATGGATGTATATTTATCCTTTATTGGCATGTTAGACTAATTGTAGGCTTCTAATCTTTGAACAGAGTCTCCCTATATCCAAGAAGATCAGGGCCTGCTCTGAGTCTCTATTTTATTTCCATGTGTTAGCCTGACATCTTTTTCTAGTGTTGACTTTTTACATATTTTACACTTACATGATAATGCACTAAGAAGCTGTTGTACATGTGGGTAATATCTTAGTTAGTATTATTATCTTGTTTGTACTCTATGTAAAAGGCTAGGCACATAGGGCCCGATTCACAGAATGAACTTAAGACTAAATCCTAAACTTACTACTTTGTGGCATTCACAGAATGCACTTACTACTTTTGGTATTCACAGACTGCACTTACTACTTTTGGTATTCACAGAATGGATTTACGACTACTAACTTTACGTCCGCACTCGGGCTGGAAATTCCGGCCCGGAGGCGAAGCTTCCGGGCCGGAGGGGGAGCTTCCGGCCCGGAGGTGGGGATTCCGGTCGGTGGCGGAGATTTAGCCATGGCCGAAATCTCCACCTCCGGGCCGGAAGCTCCGCCTCCGGGCCGGAAGCTCCGCCTCCGGGCTGGAAGCTCCGCCTCCGGGCCGGAATTTCCGGCCCGAGTGCGGACGTAAAGTTAGTAGTCGTAAATCCATTCTGTGAATACCAAAAGTAGTGAGTGCAGTCTGTGAATACCAAAAGTAGTAAGTGCATTCTGGGAATACCACAAAGTAGTAAGTTTAGGATTTAGTCTTAAGTTCATTCTGTGAATCGGGCCCATAGAACGTGATCCCCTGGTTGTCTGGTTGAAGACAGCTCTTAGACTACACACAAACCATTGCATCAGGTTTGCAACTTTAACAAATTACAATTAAAACAGTGCTTTTATTATATAAATGGCCTTTGTGCTATATTTGGCAGGGGAGCGCTTTTCTGTGATCTTACAGGAACACTGTGAATTGTGACTGAGATGCAGCTCTGCTGACTCTGACCCTTTAGGACAATTGTCTGTTCTACATCAGATTCGCTTCCTGGCATATCATACTCAGGTACGGGGGGTATAGTCTATCCCAATGGATCTGATCTGGTAGAGGGTACTCCCTCTATCCTTTCGATAGAATAGGTAGTAATAGGTAGGAGGTATAGTCACATAATAATGTTCTCATGGTTGAACTGTTTATCTTTTTCACCATTCTTGTAAGCTGGCTAAAATGCTTTTGTTTCATCTGCCTAATATTTACAGCTCACACTTTCTATATAAGAATGCGTTTGCTTCTATAAATGTTTGAAATGATGAATTTGTATCTTACCTTGTGTTTACCTTGACCATGCAAAAGTAACAACAAAGGGTATATCTGTTTCCATGATTTCATTTGGGAATAAAGAGTGGTCATGTCAGAGTTTGCAAATACCATCTGGAATCCTGGTAAGCTTTGGGGTTCAAATGGGGCACTGTGAGCTAGCTGTGAATTGGGCCACCATTGTCCGATGATATTTTTTAAACTAATTCCAATAATCTGAAGTTTGTGTTGTTCAGATACACAGTCCTACTTAATTCATAGGAACTGTATAGCAAGGCCTGAAGTGAGGAGAAGCATTGAGGTAGGGGAGGCGGCTTAGACTGTACAATCCCCTTCTCCTCATCTGTCATTTCCCTCCCATTACCTGTCCTCTTTCTTATGGCCCTCACCATTTTCTCTTCCTCTTGTTTCTCAACTTTTGTCTCTCTGCTCAGCCCTCTTTAGTACTTTGACCCTTCCACACCACTATTTTCTCTCATTTATTTCTGAATGTGTCTTCCCTTTTTTCTTTTTTCCTCTCACACTTCTTTCTTTACCAATCATAGTCTCTCATCTTGGACCGCTATTAACTCCCAGCATGTCTTTGTTCATACCCCTTTCACCCTCCTGCTTCACTCCTCTTGCCACTTCATGTATCTCATTTTACCTCAACCCCCCCTCTTTTTTACCCTCACAATCTCCTGGCGCCGCACTTTGCTTCCGTCTGTCTCACACTCTTGTCTTCTTTTCCCACCTAACTATGTACCCCCTCTTTAGTCCTCTACTTCTCCACGTTTCTTTTCCTTTCACATCTTCTTTTGTCTATTTGTCTATGCTCGAGACCATTGCCTCCTCTGTAACCTCCCACTTTCCATGACCTCTCTACAAACTTAATATACTCTTCTCCATATGAAACTGTGTCTACTTCTGTACTTAGTGGGGTCTCTGGCTCATTATTACCATTTGCATTTAACGCTTCCCTGTACTATCTTCAGGTCTCTATGTCCTCGGGCCTCTGTCTATCTGAATTATGTTTCCTTTTTTCATATCATACCTGTTAGACCTGGCATCCTTAGTGTGGATCCCCCTTAATGTTTTGCCATCAACCCTCCTGTTCAGCCGACATTAGGACTCTCTCCTTCAAACATGGTAGAAATGGCTTATCCCCAATTGGCATATTTAATGTATTTGTAAGTGCCTAAAGTGGCACTATAAATTAAATGCTACTAGTGAGCCTGCAGCATTGATTGTGCCACCAGCTTACCCCTTCATACATGTCTGAGGCCTGCCATTGATCCCATGTGTGCAGTTGTAAACTGTCATTTTGACCTGGCAAAACACTTCTTGTGCCTAACCAAAACCTTCCTTTTTAATACATGTAATTCACCCTAGGGTAGGCCCTTGACAGCTTAGCGGACAGGGTGCACTGTATTTAAAAATTGGGACATGTATTTATTAGTTTCACTTGTCCTGGTGTTTTTTACTACTGCAAGGCCTACCTCTCCAATAGGCTAACATTGAAGTTACCTTATTACATCTAATTGTTAAGTGGTAATTTTCAAACCAAACTTGTTCATGTTTTGTGTCTCTGGAATTGCAATGGAAAAATCCTCTTTCATGGTGAAGTTGGATTTTAAATTACCTATGGGCTAATTTTATTTTGCTCTCTATAGTTTCTCATGCTCCTCATTTTAAAATGCCTTGATTCACAACTAAGATCACACCCCTGCACTTTCTAAGGCCCAACAAATTTTTCTGGAGCTCTGATGAATTGTTTACTGTTATATGTCACAGAAATGAATCTGGTGTTCTTGCTTGTTAGAAATGGGATTTCTGGTTGGCTAAGGCTTGCGCCAAAGCCAGGCAAAGACCACCACTCTAGTCAGGGCAAGGGAGTTACACGCCGAAGATAACCCCTGCTCACCCCCTTGGTAGCTTGGCACGAGCAGTCAGGCACGAGCAGTCAGGCTTACCATGTCGTTCGCTGGCATCGATGTGGCACGGCGGCCAGCATCGGGCCTACGTTGCAATTCGGAGCAGCGCTCACGGCTTCGATGCAGAAGCCAGCGTCGCTTGCCAGCGTCGGTGTTGGAAAATTCCTTCTGTAGCAGCTAGAACAGTAAGTTCCAGATGCAGGCAAACAGAAGGGGTGAAGTCTGCTATCCCAGAGACTTCAGTCAGGAGGCAAGCTCAATTCAAGCCCTTGGAGTAATATTCTGCAAGATGATGAAAGTTCTTTAAAAGTTCCTTCTCCTCTCCATGGCACTGAAGACACCCCTGTAGGCCAACCCAGAAACACAGCACACTGGCAGGGGGGCAGTCCAACTCCTACAGTTTTGGTGCTTCTCCTTGGCAGAGGTTTGTCTTGTTGTTCCAGAAGTGATCTCAAGTCTTGGGGTCTGGGTCCCCCTATTTATACTACTAAATCCTTTGTCCTCTGAAGGCAGAGGGGCCTGTAGCTAGTCCAAAAATATTCTGTGCAGTCCTGGAGCACTTTGCTTACAGGACTCCTTCTTTCCTTTGACAGTGTGGGCCAGAGACATCAGACGCACCACAGGAGGTGAAGCCAGCATTGTGAAAGGCAGGCACAGCCCTATTCAGGCCCAGGTGCTATCTCCTCCCACCACTCTATATGCAGATAGGTCTATTCAGCCCTGTGCTGACTCACCCTGTCTCCTGGAATCCCCCAGCCCCTGTCACTCACAAAACCAGACACACAATACACAAGCTAGCAGAGGCAGGCTGGATGGTTAGGTAAGAAGATATCTACTTTCTAAAATTGGTATTTTCAAACACAGAATGTTAAAATCAACTTTACAAAAAGATGTATTTTATCATTCTGAGTTCAGGCATACTAAACTCGAATTTCTACCATGTTCCCAGGGTCAGTTAGGATTATAAGGTGTTATAATCAAACCGCCCATTCTGGCCTAAGGGGACTGGTAGCCTTGCAATAGTGAAAAACGAAAATAGCTGTAATTCACTCTTAGGACATGCAACACACACCAGGGCATGTCCTACCGTATACATACAATGCACCCAGCTCTTGAGCCTACCTTAGGGGTGTCTGATATGAAGAAAGGGGAAGGTTAAGGGACTGGCAAGGGGGTGCACTTTACCAAGTCGACATGGCAGTTCTAGACTGCACACAGGCCCTGCAATGGCAGGCCTGAGACACACTGTACAGGCTGCTTCTGTGGGTGGCACAACCAGTGCTACAAACCCACCGGCAGCATTTGATTTACAAGCCCTGGGCACACATGGTGCACTGTACTAGGGTCTGAGAAGTAAATCAAATAACCCAATCATGGAATCACTAATCAATACATGAATTTACAATAGAGAGCATATGCACTTTTAGCACTGATCAGCAGTGGTAAATTGTCCATAGTCATAAAACAGCCAACAACAGGTCAGAAAAAACTACAGGAGGAAGGCAAAAAGTTTAGGGATGAGCCTGGAAAAAGGGGCAAGTCCAACATTGCTTTTGTAAAACTTGTATTCAACTTTACATTAAACTCATCTAGCTATCAGTCTATTCCTATGGTGTAGCAAACTGCAAGATCAATTTCCATTTGATCATCATATTGCCTACTCTCTTGCTTCTATTTTCTTGGTTTATCCCCGCCCTTTGTATTGCCTCTGAAACAAAATGTTTGAGACTTGGATACCATAGCAACTAACCCCTCTAGAATAACCCCAATCTGAGGGCCAGATTCACAAAGGTAGACTGAGATGAAAGTCTAACTTTATGAATTTCGGTATTAACAAGGAGAATTTACGAGTAGTAAGTAAGTCATCGTTTATTTCAGCACTGCACAATTAAACAGATCAGATTAATACAGCGAAGATACATTTTGAGTACATTAAAAAGATATGCAATATATATAAACATAAGACATCAAGGTACAGTTGCCTTACTATAAATCAGTTAAAAATCGTTACATTGAGATAAAAAGTAGGAAAGATGGAACGTCATCTTTAAAAAAAAAATTGAGATCTGACAAGGTTATGCATTTTGGTGACTAATATTCCAAACGACCATAAAATATTCAAGTAATCATAATGGGGGGATGTGCAGAATAGCCATCGTGGGAGGCTGTACAAAAGTAAAAGGTTAGCAGGATAAATATGTGCATCATTTCATAATCACATGTCGGGTGGAAAGGAAGATGAGGCAGTTCTCTGTCAGGATTCGGTTTTACAAATGGCCTTCTTTATTAATGCCCAGGCAATATACAGATACTTAGCGACTGTGAGAGCTAAAAGTTCTCTAGTATCGCTCTTGAAGAGTCTCTCTGCTTTCCAATAGTGTCTCACACCCATGTGGTTACATACAGCCACCAACCATTTTTTTCGGACCTTCCTGTATGAGGGACAGAATAGCATGAAGTGAGACTCCATTTCCACTAAATTCGGGCAATTTGGACAACAATCGATCTGGCAAGTTGCATTGGCCCATTTGGAAGTGTGTGATCTCAAAGGTAGAACCCCACACCTATACTGTACATACAGACATTTTAACTGGTGTGGATGCATTCCGTTCAAATATGGTTCAAACCTAGGCATACTTTTATGATTCAGGAATTTGCCTGTGAGAGAGTTGGTCTGATGCATTTCCCACGTTTGGAGTAGGACTGCCTCTCAGTAAGACTGTTTTGTACTTAAAGCATCTCCTTTTACTACTGTCTCAGGGGCAGTCCATAGCTCACTCATTCCTATTCTGTGCGTTATTTCTTGGATGTGTTTCAGCCATGGAGTTCTCAGATGTCTATCGAGAGCCAGAAGATGCATTATATAGAAGTGGTTTTAAAACCACTGTTAAATGAATAGGATTGACTGCCAGGTCTAAGCATATTGGTGTAGTAGGAGAACTTGAGGGAAGCTTAAAAAGTGTTTTATTGAACCTATTTTCTATTTCTGTTAATTTCTCACCATTAGCATAGCCCCAGATCTCGGCTCCATATATTGCTGACGCAACAGTGGAGAATTTAGATACGGTGATGACTGGAGAGACAACTCCACCAGATGCTGCCTTATACCGCCTTACTATGGCAAAGGCTTTCTGATGGAGAGTGGTATTGCTTTTTTTCATCTGCGGGCCTCATGCTTGGGTGTCGCTTAGCCTCACCCCAAGATAGTCGAAGTGGTGAAATACCTCTAGTGGAAGCCCTCTACAGTCACACCACCTCTGCACCCTTTGTGTGGATTAATCATCATGACTTTCGATTTTGACAAATTTAATTCTAGGCCCCTTTCCGCACAAAAAGTGAAAAATGCATTCAGTTCCAATTGGAGGCCCAAAGGGGTCTGGGAAATCAGCAGGGTGTTGTCAGCAAACATTATTATTGGGGTTGGTATTCCCGCCACTCTCAGGGCATCATGTTTGTATTTCTTCACTGCGCCATTGATTAATAGGCTAAACAGTGTTGGAGCTTGAATGCACCCTTGTCTGACCCCTTTCAAGATCCCTATCTTTTCTGTCATGCCCCCTGTGGTATTCCATCTGACCCTCGCATATGTATTATCATGTATTAGCCTGAGTATTCTTAGTAGATCTAGGGGGACATCATACCCATCTGGTTACCTCCCACAGTGTCTTTCTTGGGACCAGGTCAGACGCTGCTCATAAAACAATAAAAACGACGTATAGATGGTCACACAACAAGGTGATATATTTCCAGGTTAACACCTTGAAGTGGAGGACCTGATCCAATGTGCTGACCTTTAATCTGAAGCCTGCTTGAGACTCTTCCAGGACATTGTTCTGTTGTATCCACTCGTTTAATTTGCATAAGACCTGTCTACAGAATATTTTTTGTGAATAATCAGGTAAACTTATAGGCCTATAATTTGAAGGAATGGTTCTGTCACCTTTTTTAAAAATAGGTATAATAACTGCGCTTGCCAAGAGGGGAGAATCACATTGCCTTTATAATACTATTAGATAAAACATTCAGATAGGGGGCCCAGATGTATGGTTCGGAGAGGAAAAGGTCTCGCGGAATGCCGTCCATCCCTGGGGCCTTACTATTTCCCATTTGTTCTATTGCTTTGAGTGTTTCAGATAAAGTGAATATAAGCATAGAGTGTGTAACTGGGATGGAGGATGAGCTAGTCAAATATAAAGTTTGGGGCTGTTAACCTCTTCTAGGCGGGAGCTCAGTACAGTGTTATTTTGGTGCAGGCAGTCATATAAATTGCTTAAATGAGTAATCCAGGTGTCGGGGTTAATGACTGGGTCAAGGGAGTTAGAGTTGGAGGGGTTCACAGCTATAAATTTCCAGAAGCTTTTTTGTTCGCCCTTCTCTAGGACTTCAGCGATCATTGCTCATTGTTCCTCCTCCCATTCTCTTTTAGTTTTCACTAAGAGGGTTTTATAGTCTCGCCTGGTCTTTATGATTTCAGGCCTTGAGCCCCTTTTTTTTGCACTCAACAGAAGGATCTTTCCTGATGGACAGGCCTTATTATACCATGACATTCTCATGTTATTGGAGATTGTGATCAGTGTAGTTGAATCTGGTCATTAGAAAGGATGCACTTAATCCCTGGTGGTCACTGTCTGGTCTAGGGATAGCTTGCATATCCTACAATTCTGGCCAGAGGTCATTATCCACTAATATATGGTTGATTCTTGATTTACTATGACCTCTATTAAAGGTAAAACGAGGGGTACAATCAGATTTATTGTGGCCATTTGCTATTCTTAGGCCATGGTCAGTGATAAGGTAAAAAATTTAAGTACCCACCTTTGACATTTTTGTTATTTTCTTGAGTTTGTGGGAGGGCGATATTTCCTCATTTATACACCCTGCGGATATTGGGAGGCAGGTATTAATGTCTCCCGCTACAATTTTTTAAGATTTATGAGCAACCTGACCCAATAGATAGTCTAGCTTACTTACTATTGGGGATTGAGCATTTGGGGTATTGACCTAATATCTATATTTACTAAAATTATGGGTAGTAAAGTTTGACTTTTGGTCTCAGTTAAACTTAAGACCAAAACTTAAGTTTAACTGAGACAAAAGTCTAACTTTACTACTCGTAAATGCCCTTTGTGAATACAAAAAGTTGTAAAGTTAGACTTTCATCTCAGTTTACCTTTGTGAATTGGGCCCTTAGTATTTTTATAAAGGTTATTAAAAGTGAATCATGCATGTAAAATCAACATGGTTTCCTTTCATGTAACTTACATTTACATATGTAAACCCTATTTCATGATACTATTATTGGATGTTTTCTGACGCCTCAAGCTGCCACGACATTACCTGGGTCCTGAGCCGGCCACTGCAGACGGGGTCCCAACGCTGTGTGTTTCTCCAGCCCGGTCCACGCCATCGGCCGCAGCTGGGGGAACTACAGGTCCCGTGAACCCCTACGGCATAGCCCACTTCCGGACACCAGCGCGCCCGGAGGCGCTTTAAAAGCATTGGCTCCCTCGGTGGAGCGGGGGATATTTGCTGACGCCTCAAGCTGCCACGACATTACCTGGGTCCTGAGCCAGCCACTGCAGACGGGGTCCCAACGCTGTGTGCTTCTCCCGCCCGGTCCACGCCATCGGCTGCAGCTGGGGGAACTACAGCTCCCGTGAGCCCCTGCGGCATATCCCACTTCCGGACACCAGCGCGCCCGGAGACGCTTTAAAAGCATTGGCTCCCTCGGTGGAGCGGGGGATATTTGCTGACGCCTCAAGCTGCCACGACATTACCTGGGTCCTGAGCCGGCCACTGCAGACGGGGTCCCAACGCTGTGTGTTTCTCCCGCCCGGTCCACGCCATCGGCCGCAGCTGGGGGAACTACAGCTCCCATGAGCCCCTGCGGCGCCCAGAGGCGCTTTAAAAGCATTGGCTCCCTCGGTGGAGCGGGGGATATTTGCTGACGCCTCAAGCTGCCACGACATTACCTGGGTCCTGAGCTGGCCACTGCAGACGGGGTCCCAACGCTGTGTGTTTCTCCCGCCCGGTCCACGCCATCGGCCGCAGCTGGGGGAACTACAGCTCCCATGAGCCCCTGCGGCATAGCCCACTTCCGGACACCAGCGCGCCCAGAGGCGCTTTAAAAGCATTGGCTCCCTCCGCGTCGCGGGACGCGCGCGGGCACCGCCGGGCTAAGCCCGGGCAAAGGGCGGGCCGTCTGTGGCCGTCCGGGGCAGGCCGAGGCAGGGCAGGGCCGCACCACTGGGCTGGACTGTTTGCAATATTTGCTATCAATCCTTGTAGTAAGTGACTTCTGGCCTTGTCCTATACTGGCGTTATTGTTTGATTACTTGTGTCAATAATCGCATTGTTGTTATTAATTATGGGCAAGCATAGGTCTGTTCTTGTACACAATGTCCCGCAACCTTTAAACCCTGTTAACACCCCCCTTCCCAGCTTGACTGCCATCGATCGGATGTTGCAAAAGACCATTGGGGTGGTTTCATCAGCCATTGAAAGTACTGAGAGGCGTCTCTCTCTCCCAGCGGGTATGCTTCCCCCCCTTTCTGCCAACAATGAATCGCTCTTTACCTCTAATTTACAGGAGTCGTTAATAGTTCCATCCTTTATTGGACTTCCTGAAGTTCGTTCTTCGCAAATACCCGGGGACAATTCAATTTCCCTTCCGCTGGCACAATTAGATCATATACCTGCGGAATCTAGGTTATCTTTGTCCCCTGTTATCAACTTTCTGAACACTCTTCACATGAGAATCCTATAGTTGAGGTGGGAGTAGCAATATCTGTAAGCCCAATTGTAATTTCTGGATCCGAACATATCACAGACAATGACCCACTACGTATGACAACTAGAGGGCAAAAGGCGGAGAGGAAACAAAACCATTGCACTAAGGAGGGGACACTCTCGACTAACACAAAGGGAAAGGGACCTCACAAACCACGTATCACTACCAATAAACCTATTGAAAAAGGGAAAAAGGTCACTAACAATACCTTAGTTACTCCCTCTACTACTAATATAAGTGACCCGTTAACGGGGGAGGGTTTCTGGGGGAAAATGGAGAAATTACTAACGACCCTTGTGGAACCCATTATGGCGAAATTATCAAAGATTGAAGCCAGGGTCACCCATATGGAAGGTTTAATTAAGGCGGAACCACATCCTATACGGGTAAACGACCCTGTACCACACAATCTGTTGCCCATGGCGAAAGGTAACCCTAATACACTACCTCAATTGGTCGAAATTCCTGTACAGCAGTCATCCGCCAGACTGGAAAATCCCGACATGACGGGGCCAGGGATACCAGGGCCTTCTTCAATTCCTCCAAATAATCTTCCATCTGTCATAGGGGCAGTTGCTGATGTTAGGAGGCCATTTCTACACCTAGGTTACCTATTATAAACCTGCCTCCGGAGGCCTTACCATACACTGTGGTGTTAGCTAATGTCCCTCCCCTTCTTCCTAACGTACGCGAACATTGGTCAACCCTGAGAAATAAATCTTTATATTTCTTATCAGTCAAATTTGGGTCAAACGGTGCTTTGTTCTCCAATTTCAAGATGGCCAGAAGAGTTGCATGGATTGGTTCATCCCCCAAATCATTGAGAGGGAACTGCGTGATACTTTCTTTCCGGTCACCTCTTCTGGTTAATGATATTCTAGAGAGTTGTTTTTCAGGCCAACTCCTCACAGATCATGTAAATATTGTCCCACTTGCTTATTTTTATCCGTCCCCCCGCCAGGAAAGATTGCGAGGTTTTTGTCCTTTACCCCCTACCCGGGGGCAATTAGAGGGAGGGAGATTTGCAGTCCCAATTTCCAATCGATTTGACACCCTTAGTGGATTGGACAATAATGATTGACAGCAAATTAATGCCCCATTTAGCCCCAGGCTACCTGTAATGACCGTCGTGCTGCCTCCTGACCCACCGGTTATTACCAATGGTGAACCCAGCATGGCCAGTCTGTGTTCTGGAATTGATGGTTTTCTGGGAGGGGATGCGATGTTGGCTGAGTGTATTGAAGACCCAAGAGTGAGTGGTTCATTACCATTGAGGATAGATACTTCCCTGGCTCCTATCATTTGCCCCTCGACTGATATTTTAACATGTAATATCTGCTCTTGGAATATTGCTGGAATCAAATCCAAAATTGGTAACCCCTTATGGCAAAATTTCATTTACCAGCAAGAACTTTTATGTTTCCAAGAAACATGGATAGGGGACCCAGTTCACATCAACGGGTTCATAACGTTCCACACTCCAGCAGTGAACTCTGCACACGGCAGAGCTAAAGGAGGTTTGATAACCTATGTATCCAACAAACTGCTTCTATTAAAGGTTCTGGAGCCAGTCAAAGATCCTTACTTTCAACTCCTGATATTGGTTTTCACCTCAGCTACCCCGATCGATTTGATCAATTTTTATACTAATTTTCCCCTGGAGGAGGCCCCTACTATACTTAACAAACTGGCCAACTTAGTGTCCCACCAAGAAAAATCTTTTGGACACAATTTGATGATCTTTCTCCTGGGAGATTTTAATTGTACTCTGTGTAACATGGTAACCGATAAGAGATGTACCATAGGGCGAGAAGATGGTGTGAGTTCCTTACACTTTAATCACTCTCACTTAGGAGAACACTATAATGAATTTCTGGGTCAATTTGATTTGGGCTTCTTAAATGACATTTGTGCAAACCCCTTCCCCCTTCCACCAACTTTTAACGGCCGTGGTTGCTCTTCGACCATAGACTTTGCACTAACTACAATTCGTCATGCGGAAAGGATTATTAACTTTAACGTATCTGATATGGCGTTAAGCGATCATTTCCCATTATGCCTAACCATCTCCATTCCCAAGGGATCTGCTTCTAATAGTAGTGACAGGGATATATTGTGGGAAAACTTGACCATTGGTCGTACCAATGGTTACACACTTAAATGGGATAAGGTTGACCAATCTAAAGTATTAGCTTCCGTATTAAACAAATGTGTTCCAGAGTTCCTGACTTGTCTCTCAGAGGATGCTATACCAGATAATATCCTTGCTTCCTTTTCGACAATCTGTGACGAAATTAAATCTTCCCTAACGAGGAAATGCAAAAGCAATTTCGCACCGAGGGATGGCTGGTTTAACTCTAGTTGCACTAGAGCATATTCACATTTAAAGAAAACGCTAGCTATCCACCCCAGGAGCACGAAAAATATTCGTAGAGCTAGGAAAGTCTATAAACTAGCATTAAAAGAGAGAAAAGACAAGTTAAGGAAAGAATCCTGGGAAGCGCTCCACCAGGCTTCGGTCACTAATGACTGTGCAAGGTTTTGGAAAATTATTGGAAACCCCTTTCTCACAGAAGAGGTCCGCCCCTCTATCGAGATAGCCATCCCAGAGGACAAATGGATTGATCACTTCTCCAACGTGTACGAGGGTGACGGCCTGTTTTGTCCTCCTTGCAAACCTTTGGATTACCCTCTCCCGGCCCTGATGGCGTACCTATAGACGTGTTTAAGACTCTTCCGTCTCTGTGGGCCCCTCTTTTGGTTCAGGTACTTAACGCCAGCTGTAGGACGGACTTACTGCCCACTTGGGTGGAGTCGATAATAGTCCCAATTTATAAAAAGGGGGATAGACTTGACCCGGGTTGTTATAGACCCATTTCCCTTTTAGACTCCTATACCAAAATAGCTGGACGTGTCATCCTGGACCGTCTACTTTTATGGGTTGAGAATAACTCCATTTTATCCGACCTACAATACGGATTTTGTCCCGGCCTGGGAACCGTGGAACAGGGCCTTAACTTTTTAATGTTGACTGGGAAGTATACCAGGGCTAAGAGGGAGAATTTGTTTGTAGCTTTTGTTGACCTCTCAGCCGCTTTTGACTGCGTGGTTCATTCTAAACTATGGACACTTCTGGATCAAATTGGGGTTGAAGAAAACATTATTTATTTTCTTAAATGTTTTTATAGTGATGCATCCGCTCGGGTTCGTTTTGGACGAATGGGAGAATGCACGGGCAAAATCCCTATCAGGTGTGGTGTTAGGCAGGGTTGTGTCCTGGCACCACTCCTTTTTAATTTATACATTAATGGATTGGAGAAGGCCCTGTGCAACACAAGTTTTGACCCCCCATACGCAGCCGGTCGTCCAATACCGCTATTAATGTATGCGGACGACGCCGCACTAATGTCTCGCACTCAAGTGGGTCTACAACGCATGGTGGAGAACTTTGCCCTATTCATGAAAGATCTGGGCTTACGACTCAATATATCAAAAACTTTCATCATGCGCTGTGGTAGAAGTTCAAAAATTAAAAAGACCATATTTATTGAGGGCCAGCAGCTATCTTGTACAAAGCAATTCTCCTACTTGGGTATTTTATTTACCGCGAAGGATGCTTGGGCGAGGCTATATCAGCTAAAAGATTGGTAATGAACCGTGCAATTGCTGCCCTTAGATCCTTCACGAGGAAATTAGGCACCAGACCACCTATTGAACTAATTAAGATCTATAAAGCCAAATGCGTCTCAGCCGCAATGTATGGTAGTAGGATCTGGGGCCTCGCTGATACTTCTCAGCTCCAGATTCTTGAAAATTCTTTTCTAAAATGTATCCTCGCTGTCCCTAGGAGTTCCTCTAATTATATTTGTCACTCGGAATTGGGACTCCCCTTTATATCTGACCTTATCAAGCTGGAACCGGTATTACTTTGGCATAGGGCATGGACAAAAGAAGAACCCAAACTCAACAGAGCCATACTGGCAGATGTTTTAAAACTAGACGGACATTCGAGGATACCGTGGTTGAACTACGTACAAAAATTCTTAAGTGACATTGGTAAACTGGATTATTTTCTAAAACCTCATACCATGCTTGCGATCTCACGGAAAGAGCTCAAAAAAGAGGGTTTGCTCTCTCTAGAATCCTTAAGAATTACTGCTGAGATCACAAAACCCACTGTTTTAAATCACCATTTAATCTTAACTTCTTTTAACATTCAACCCTATTTGATCCATGTCACGGGTAATTACGACAGATTTATATTAACCCGTTTTAGGTTGGGACTGTTTCACAGATTGGTTAGCTTCCCATCAGTTAACAATTGGTCTCATGTATTACCTCCCTGTCCCTGTGATGGAAGTTCCCCCCAAAGCGCAATGCATGTTGTTTTATTTTGTAAATTTTACCATCAAATGAGGATTGTCCAATTATTACCTTTTTTAAGAGAGATCGGGCATCGGCAATGCCGCCCGGCCATGTATGAAATTCAACGGTTGGACAATTGCCTCTGTGTCGCAACAATTACATTGTACTTAAAGAAAGTGATTTCTATTAGAAATAGGATTACCGTGTAAATGGTATCTTTCCCTATTCTTACCCATGATAATGTGTTTTCCATATGATGTGACTTTTTTATTAATTCCCTTTTTAATGAACTGTAACGTTTTGCTATTTTACACTTTTATGATTGTTTTTTATTTACACTCGAATAAAGTTATATTGAATTGAATTGGATGTTAAGCAAAATGTGTGCATTTGCATTTATTACTGTAAGACAAATGCAGTTTTACCTGTTGAGATTGGTTTTGATGTTTTGTTAAAGTAATTCAGATACTCTTAAGTGAGTTTACTGTGATGCAAGTTCATACAACCAATGAAAGGGAAAATTGTAAGTGGCCAAATCTTACAATTTGGAGTCATTGGACATGTAAGTATGAGCTGAGAGATAAAGCCTTATATGCAAGGCCTATATGTAACATGTATGGGGTTTTAAAGTCTTCTTTCTATTTTTATAAAATAATTCACACATTTCTGCTACTTAGATCGTCTGGCAGACTGGTAATAGTGTCCGTTGTTTATTGTTTATAAATGGCTTTTTTAGGACATGGTTTGGCAAACAGCAGGTTTGTGTGCATTTATTTGTTTCAAGGTGTGTGCTATTTTTCAAGGTGTGTGCTGTTAGAAAGCATGTGTATAATAGCCTTACATTTTAAAAAGTCACAAAGCCGACATTGATATGACTAACCCTGGGCGTTAAAATCCGCTCCACTCGCAGAGTTTGCGGATTTTTGGCAGCTCCGCGTTTTGCGTAGAACGCGGAGTTAACGAAAACTCCGCGATCTGCGGTGTAGCTGAGTTTTTTCCTTGTTCGAACTTTCAAAATGCATTTTTGCACGCGCAGTAGCGACTTACTAGGATCCCTGCGTTCGCCGATGAGATTTCCTATCCGTTTGTGTGTGCCACAAGAATATGGTAGCCGGCCTCGTGATCCCGCGAGAGTGTGCGAACGGGAACGCTTATTTCGGACGAGCCATCGGAATTCCGTCAGACGTTTGGTGAAGCTCGCGATGCTGAACATGCAGAAATTGCAATCTGGAGAAGAACATCTCTTGATCAGCATAAAACCTTCTCAAAAATGATGATTTAGATGAAAAAAACTCCTCAGATTGACATTTGGACTGGACTTTTTTGTGCAAGGAGTCCTTTTTATTTTTGTATTTATTTTTTTAAGGGAAAGGAAGCACCCCAGAGTCTCTAACTTCCTGTTCCTGTCCAGCAGGCTCCTCCTAGTGCTTTGTAAATGTCCTTTTCATTTGGATTTGGAGCTGGAAGGATCACTCATTGTGTCTGCTGCATCATATATCATTGGATTTGGGGACTTTTGGATTTGAGATTTTACTAGTAAGTTCCGAGAATTAGTGTTGTTTGTTTGATCGAGGAATTGCAAGTTGCAACTACAATTTTTGTACTTTTTATCAGTTTAAAAACAAATTCTAGTGGGTAGCCAGGAGGCCCAGAAACAACTGTCTCTGTGGTGTCTGTTGAATGTAAACATTATTTAGGGCATGGATGGCATTGGACTAAATTGCAAAATGTGTTTTTTGGGGTATTTCACTTTTTTGGTGTATGTTAAATAAATGCCTTTGTTGGATGTGTGTGTGTGTGTGGTGTGGTTGTTGTGTAACTTGCAAACCTTGTTAATCCCTGTGGATTTTCGTTTTTGCATTACAAAGCTGTGTTGTTAAGCATGTCTCCTTTGCCTAGCCATTATTGGCCTGCTTGAGTTCATTGTTTTCCAGGCCTCCTGCTTGTTGTGAATGTGAGTGACCATGTGGCTGGTGGCCATTTTGTGGTGGTAGTTTAGTAGTGTGCTGCTTTTGACCTATAGGCCTGCATGTCTTTGTTCCTCTTGACCTATGGTTCTTGTTGTTGTGGCCTGGCCATGTGGCTGGAGGCCATTTTGTGAAGCCAGGCATTGTGCTTTTACCATAGGCCTGCATTGTCTGTTTTCCCTTTCTTTTTTTAACAACAGATTTTTATTTGTCATTTGCACAATATACACAGGGCTCTGTACCCCAGAGGCCACTGCAGCATCAAGTTACACAGTAATAGGACCGCAAAGGACATTTTAATTTTTAAGAAAGAAAACAGAACAAACACATTCTTTGATCTTAAGTGTAATCTTGGATCTCCACCCCCCCCCCAACTCCCCCCCTCAAGTTGCGCTCTTCCCACTGAGAACTGCTCACCCGCCCACGCCCAAGGAGAGTAATAAGAATGACGGCCTACTCGCTCTAATAGAGGACCATCGCACTCGAAGCGCACACACACCCCCAGTGGCCCCACCCCCCCTGTTTTCCCTTTCTTGTTATTGTTGGGGGCCTGGCTATGTGGCTGGCAGCCATTTTGTGGAGCCAGCCAGTGTGCTTTTGCCATAGGCCTGCAAGCTTGTGGCCTAGTCTGCCAATATAGGCCTTTCAGCCAGTCGGCCCAGAGCTACTCATGGGTGCATGAAACAACTGTCTCTGTGGTGGCTGTTGAATTTAAACATCATTTAGGGCATGGATGGCATTGGATTGAATTGCAAAATGTGTTTTTTAGGGGGTATTTCACTTTGTTCCTCTTGGCTTACTGCTTCCATCCCCTTTGCCAGCTGCAGCTCCCTGAATGCCAAACAGGTTCCACTTCCATTACATTTGTATTTTGGTTTTTGTTCTTCTTCTTTCCTATCCTTCCTTAGTGTACACAGTATACAATGAAAGCCCCTGTTGTCAGTCTCACAAATGGCTACACTGTTTTTTTTTTATTAACTGAATTAATAAAAATTAATAATATAACACTAACAATTGTGACTACCACACACTAAGTTCTATATTATATTTGTTTTTTTGTACTAGTAGTAATTGAACCACGACAACAAATGCAACATTTCACTGATCTTCTTCTGGCTTCGTTGCATTTAGGTGCACAAAAGACTGAGGCGGAGGTGTCATCATCACCTGTTGCACTGCCAGATAGTAGTCCTGCTGCGCACGATGTCACATGAAGTGTGGCGACAGACATCTCTGCAACTTGTGTAACTGCGTCCTGCTGACATCTGAAGAAGATGGCCCCAAAGAAAGGTACCAGGCCCTCCAGTACCAAGAAAGTTGCCAGTGAGAAGAAGGAACAGTAGAAGGAAGTGGCACTTACCAAGACTGGTGTGCCGCCCAAGATGTTTTTTGGGAAACAAAAAATTACGCCTGCAGCAGCGGTGTCCGGGGACCAAGCTGGAAGCAGCACCTCCGCATCAGTGGGCAACAACAGCCGCAACAACAGCCGCAACAACTGTTGCAACCACCGCCCACAATAGTAGTTGTTCCTCCCGAAGCAGGGGCAGTTCAGGAAATTGAGCTTCCTGCAGAGGAAGAAGAAGAGCAAGCCACATTTTCAGAAGATCCATTGTCTTCCAGATCTCCAGCAAGGAAAAGGAGGGTTAGTCCATCAACTTCTTCTTCAAGCCCCACTTCTGATGATCTAGATACCAGTTGGAAGCCACCAGCTCAGTCTGAGAGTGAGGCACACCACACGACAAGGCTAGGGAAATGGAAGGTTCCAAAAAGCCTTAGAATTATGGAGGTAGATGTAGAAGAGGAGGATGATGATGACGAGCCAGTCATCATGAACATCACTCCCCCCAGTGGAGATGGAGACCAACATTATTACCCCATACCAAGTTGCTGTGAGGGATGTGGTATGGATACCACCAACACAGGTAACACCAACATGGCCTCCAGCTTCCATATTTGCATTTGCAAAGACCCAGCAGGGACCTACATCCAACACAACCACCACCTCAGTAGGTAGTGGTACTGGCACTGCACAGAGTCAAATTCCAGGCACACCCCACAGTTCATCCGGCATTGCAAGTGGCACCTCGAACAGCGCAAGTAAGTTTACCTCCCCAGTTTGGGACTTCTTTTCGGTTAGCAGTAAGGAGGAAAACGTTGCTATATGCTCAATTTGTCGACAAGTTGTTAGTCGGGGTAAGCTTGGTAGAAACTATGATATCGGAGGCCAAACAAACCATCTGAAAAACACCACTTGATCCAGTGGGAGTTGAAGAAGATATGATCACGGTGGAAGGTGAACAAGAGGGAGGCATTTTCTCAGTTACACAAAGTAGCCCTGATCCTAGCAGTGCTGAAGTACCACCCACATCCTCATCAACCTCAGCAACATCTCAGTGGCACCGTAGTAAGAGTCAGGCTGAGATGCCAAGGCAACAGAGTACAGCAATGATAAAAAGTGCATCGTTGAGCCTAACTGAGTTCAAGAAGTCACCTGCATCAGCAGCAATAGAAAGGAAAAAAATCCAGCCTACCATTGTCAGCATCTTTAGATCGGAGGGGCAGTATGAATGCAACCACCCAACGGCACGTTTGTAAAATGCAAAGCTGGTGAAAACGTTAGCGCTGGACCTTCTCCCTTTTTCTTTTGTGGAAGGGGTGGGTTTTCTGGAATTTGTGTCAGCCATCTGCCCGAAACGGAACGTTCCCAGCCGGTTCTATTTCGCCAGAGTTGCTGTTACAGCACTACATCACGACATGCTGGAATTGCTTGGACAAGCTTTACAGCAGAGTGCTGACAACAAACATGAGGACCAGTTGCCAAGACACTGATTACATATGCATCACTGCACACTGCATCTCTTTTGTGGGGGTTAGAGAAAAGATATCTGCAGCAGGTGTTGTTGACACTGCTGAGATTTTTAATGCCACTCGTAAACATGCACTGTAGCCATGCTCGCCATGGAGAAATCTCATACAGCTGCAAACAGTTCGGAAGATTTTAACAGCAAGGTCTTTGAATGGCTGCACCCAAGAGGGCTTAACATTGGTTTTGTTGCCATGGATAATGGCAGCAATATAGTAAAGCAAAAACCTCCCTGGACTGGAACCAACCATCCTAGGACCGTTTTCGGGGTTTCACCCCTCTTCAGCCAGGATAGCTTGACTCCAGTGGCATGGAATCAAGCTATTCTGGCTGAAGAGGGTTGAAACCCGAAACCGGTCCTAGGACGCGTGTTTCCAGGCCAGGGAGGACCAGGCCTGGCAGTTCGGGCTGGACTGTTCCCATTGGGCACAGGGTCAAGACTGATTTGCATATGGCTGGGTCCAAACTGGAATGGCATGGTGAGCACAAAAACAATGGAATTAGGCCCAGATCTCTGTACTGGGGTGAAAGTATGACATTGTTCTGCATTCTGTCCATCAACAGTTCTTTTTGCATTTGTCACCCCGAGTGGGACGGGTATGCTCAGATGTGTGTCCCGTGCTCACTACGCCACTGGAGTCAAGCTATCCTGGCTGAAGAGGGGTGAAACCCCGAAACCGGTCCTAGGATGCTTGATTCCGGTCCAGGGAAGACATGGCTTGGCAGTTTGGGCTGGACTGTTCCCATGAGGCACAAGGTCAAGACTGATTTGCATATGGCCATGTCTGAACTGGGCTGGCGTGGTGAGCAAAATAACAATGGATTAAACCCAGATCTGTGACTGGGGGTGAATGTTTTGCCAATGTGCAACATTCCGCCCATCATCTGGTGTGTTTTGCTGTTCGCCCTATGTGGGAAGGGTATGCCCAGATGTGGGTCCCATGCTCACTACGTCACTGGAGTCAAGCTATCCTGGCTGAAGAGAGTGAAATGCCCGAAACCGGTCCTAGGATGCTTGATTCCGGTCCAGGGAAGACATGGCTTGGCAGTTCGGACTGAACTGTTCCCATGAGGCACAGGGTCAAGACTGATTTGCATATGGCCATGTCTGAACTGGGGTGGCGTGGCGAGCAAAATAACAATGGATTAAACCCAGATCTGTGACTGGGGGTGAACGTTTTGCCAACGTGCAACATTCCGTCCATCATCTGGTGTGTTTTGCTGTTCGCCCTATGTGGGAAGGGTATGCCCAGACGTGGGTCCCGTACTCACTACGCCACTGGAGTCAAGCTATCCTGGCTGAAGAGGGGTGAAACCCCGAAACCGGTCCTAGGATGCTTGATTCTGGTCTAGGGAAGACATGGCTTGGCAGTTTGGGCTGGACTGTTCCCATGAGGCACAGGGTCAAGACTGATTTGTATATGGCCATGTCTGAACTGGGGTGGCATGGCGAGCAAACTAACGATGGATTAAACCCAGATCTGTGACTGGGGGTGAATGTTTTGCCAATGTGCAACATTTCGTCCATCATCTGGTGTGTTTTGCTGTTCGCCCTATGTGGGAAGGGTATTCCCAGACGTGGGTCCCGTGCTCACTACGCTACTGGAGTCAAGCTATCATGGCTGAAGAGGAGTGAACCCCCAAAACCTGTCCAAGGATGCTTGATTCCGGTCCAGGGAAGACTTGGCTTGGCAGTTCGGGCTGGACTGTTCCCATGAGACACAGGGTCAAGACTGATTTGCATATGGCCATGTCTGAACTGGGGTGGCGTGGTGAGCAAAATAACGATGGATTAAACCCAGATCTGTGACTGGGGGTGAATGTTTTGCCAATGTGCAACATTCCGTCCATCATCTTCTGTGTTTTGCTGTTCACCCTATGTGGGAAGGGTATGCCCAGACGTGGCTCCTGTGCTCACTACGCCACTGGAGTCAAGCTATCCTGACTGAAGAGGAGTGAAACCCTGAAACCGGTCCTGGGGTGCTTGATTCTGGTCCAGGGAAGACATGGCTTGGCAGTTTTGGCTGGACTGTTCCCATGAGGCACAGGGTCAAGACTGATTTGCATATGGCCATGTCTGAACTGGGGTGGTGTGGTGAGCAAAATAACGATGGATTAAACCCAGATCTGTGACTGGGGGTGAATGTTTTGCCAATGTGCAACATTCCATCCATCATCTTGTGTGTTTTGCGGTTCGCCCAATGTGGGAAGGGTATGCCCAGACTTGGGTCCCATGCTCACTACGCCACTGGAGTCAAGCTATCATGGCTGAAGAGGGATGAAACCTCGAAACCGGTCCTAGAATGCTTGATTCCGGTCCAGGGAAGACATGGCTTGGCAGTTTGGGCTGGACTGTTCCCATGAGGCACAGGGTCAAGACTGATTTGCATATGGCCATGTCTGAACTGGGGTGGCGTGGTGAGGAAAATAACGATGGATTAAACCCAGATTTGTGACTGGTGGTGAATGTTTTGCCATATGCAACATTCCATCCATCATCTTGTGTGTTTTGCTGTTTTAGAGGAGGACACTGCTGTGCTGATGGTGCAAGAGGCATCTGGATTGCCGCCTGAGGCTTCTAGGCTTCCTACTGGGAGTGCTGGACTCTGGGTTGATCCAAACATGGTGCAGCCGGTGCTGTCTGCCTTTAGTGGTGATGCAGGGTGTAGAGTAGATTGTGAACATTTTTTGCCCATACAGTTTTTTCAGTTGTTTATGGATGGTGTATTTTTGGGTGAGATTGTTGAGCAGACTAATTTGTATGCTGAACAGTTTTTGAGGGACAACAGTGCCAGACTTAGGCCCCACTCTAGAGCTACCCGATGGACTCCCACAAATTTGGAAGAGATGAAGACGTTTTGGGGTCTGACTTTATTGATGGGTTTGATAAGGAAGCTGTCCATTACTTCATATTGGTCTACCAGTCCCTTGATGGCAACGGCCATATTTCCTGCAATTATGACTCGTAATCGGTATTTACTTTTGCTTCGGATGCTGCATTTTGTTGATAATGCTTTGGCGTTGCCTCGAGATCACCCTGACTGTGACCGTCTTTTTAAGATTCAGCCTGTTCTTGATCACTTTGTAGATCGATTTTCAGAGATCTATACTCCAGGGAAAGAAATATCTATTGATGAGACTTTGGTCCTGTTGAAGGGCCATTTGGTTTTTAGGCATTACATTCCTAGCAAGAGGGCACGTTATTGAATTAAGCTGTATATGTTGTCTGAGAGTAGGACAGGATATGTTTTTAATTTCCGTTTGTACGCTGGTAGGGATTCCACTATTGACCCCCCTGGTTGTCTGTCCACTTTTGGAGTTTCGGAGAAAATTGTGTGGGATCTTGCTAGAGGACTGTTTAACAGAGGCCCCCATTTGTACCTTGATAACGTCTACACTGCTGTGCAATTGCTTAAGGAATTGTTCAAAGTGGACCCTTTTGCTTGTGGCACAATCTGCTCTAACAGTAAAGGTTATCCAAAAGAGCTAGTTTGCAAAAAACTTCAGAGGGGACAGTGCAGTCAGTGTGTCAGGAATGTGGGCGTGTGAAAGTGATGGGCCCTTGAATGGCGCTGTCTGCTGGTGTGAGTGTTGTAATTTGATGGGCCCGCGGCTGGCGGTGTGAATGGTTTTGTATGTGTCACATGTATGAAAGGTGTATGAAAGGCCTGTAAAGAGGTTGGTGCCTTGTCGTGGCTTTACAGCTCACAAGCTGTGAGTCAATGGTTCAGTTTCTCGTCCTTTCAATTATTAACAGTGCATTTCTTTTTTGTGAAATCTCGGGTTAATACAACTATATATACTGAACCATCACTCACCCTCGTGCCAAATCCAACCAGTATGTATGTGTGCTTGAGAAATAGGTGTTTTTTGTCAAGCAGGGTGTACCTTGTCCCTTTTTGTCAATGTTGTAATGTGTTGGTTTTGTGCCTGGTGGTGTGAATGGTCTTGTGTATATCATGAATGAAAGATGTGTGAATGGCCTGTAAAGCGGTTGGTGCCTTGATGTGGCTTTACAGCTCACGAGCTGCCAATCATTGGTTCAGTTTTTTGTCCTTTCAATTATTGACAGTGCATTTAATTTTTGTGAAATCTCTTGTTAATAAAGTTTTATATACTGAACCATCACTCGCCCTCGTGCCAAATCTAAGCAGTATGTGTGTGTGCTCGAGGAATGTATGGCTGTGCAGTAATCTTTGTCTTTTTTGTCTCTCTGCCAAGGTGTACATTTCATCCATCTGCGTAGAAATTTGTGGATCCACGTAGATTTCAGAACTTTCCACCACAGAAATGTGAGGAAAAAGTGTTTTTTATGGACAATTTTTTAGGTTTGCAAGGGATTCTGGGTAACAGAACCTGGTGGGAGCCAGTCAAGTCACCCCATCCTGGATTTCCCTGGTGTCTAGTTTTCAAAAATGTATAGGTTTGCTAGGTTTGCATAGGTGCCAGCAGAGCTAGGGTTCAAAAACTACAGCTAGGCACTTTGCCAAAAAAAGGTCATTTTTCACTGTGAAATTGTGGTGTGTCCACGCTGCGTTTTGCACCGTTTCATGTCGCTGGCACTAGGCCTACCCACGCAAGTGAGGTACCATTTTTCTCAGAATACTTTGGGAAATGCGGGGTGGGTGGAAATTTGTGGATCCACTCAGATTCCAGAACTTTCCACTACAGAAATGTGAGGAAAATGTGTTTTTTTGACAATTGTTTAGGTTTGCAAGGGATTCTGGGTAACAGAACCTGGTGGGAGCCAGTCAAGTCACCCCACCCTGGATTTCCCTGGTGTCTAGTTTTCAGAAATGTATAGGTTTGCTAGGTTTGCCTAGGTGTCAGCAGAGCTAGGGTTCAAAAACTACAGCTAGGCACTTTTGCCAAAAAAGGGTCATTTTTCACTGTGAAATTGTGGTGTGTCCACGCTGCGTTTTGCGCCGTTTCATGTCGCTGGCACTAGGCCTACCCATGCAAGTGAGGTACCATTTTTCTCAGAAGACTTTGGGGAATGCGGGGTGGGTGGAAATTTGTGGATCCTCGCAGATTCCAGAACTTTCCACCACAGAAATGTGAGGAAAATGTGAGTTTTTTTACAATTGTTTAGGTTTGCAAGGGATTCTGGGTAACAGAACCTGGTGGGAGCCAGTCAAGTCACCCCATCCTGGATTTCCCTGGGTATCTAGTTTTCAAAAATGTATAGGTTTGTCTAGGTGCCAGCAGAGCTAGGGTTAAAAAACTACAGCTAGGCACTTTGCCAAAAAAGTGTCACTTTTCACTGTGAAATTGTGGTGTGTCCAAGTTGTGTTTTGCGCCGTTTCATATCGCTGGCACTAGGCCTACCCACGCAAGTGAGGTACAATTGTCCTCGGAAGACTTTGAGGAACGCGGGGTGTGTGGAAATTTGTGGATCCACGCAGATTCCAGAACTTTCCACCACAGAAAGGTGAGGAAAAAGTGTTTTTTGGACAATATTTTAAGTCAAGTCACCCCATCCTGAATTCCCCTGGGTGTCTAGTTTTCAAAAATGTATAGGGTTGCTAGGATTTTGATACCATTGCAGGGAAAAACACAGATGCTTTCATTTGCAGCACTTTTTTCCCATTTTTCCCCCAAAAACCAAAATGTTGCTGTATTTTGACTAATTTCTGGGTCCCCTCCAGGAGAATCCACAAACCCTGGGTACCTTTAGAATACCCAGGATGTTGGAAGAAAACGAAGCAACTTTGGCATGGATTCCTTATGTGGGCAAAAGTTACAGGGGCCTAAGCACGAACTACCCCAAATATTTAAAAAAAGGCTTAGCACGGGAAGGAAAGGGCCTAGAAGCGAAGGGGTTAACTTAACTTTGAAACAATATTTTAGTTAACGCAAATATATTAAATTAACATAGTTTTTCTGAAGTTTTAATTAAAAACTTGGGGGCATACTATCAAGGCCAGGCGATAAACATATCACTGCTTTAGCATCCGTTTTCGGGCGTAAAGCGGCGATAACTTTATCGCCTAATCAGCAAGGACACGCTAGTGCGTGTTTTGCTGATTTAGCCCCCGTTTCCAGCACGCCTAACTTTGCATCGCTAATGAGATGCAAAGTAGGCGTGGCTGTGAAACCAACCAGGGAAAATATCGCGAAGGCAGCTTCTCGATATTATCAAGGAAGGGTAGCAATTTTTAAAATCCCTTAAGTATGCCTTAACGCAGGAATTTAACGTCTGTTAAATTCCTGACTAAGGCATACTTAATATGGGGGTGGATTGTGTGGCTAAGACCACAGGCCCCTATCATCAAGGGTATCACCGTTTTCCATGGAACATCGCTGGAAAACCCCCTAAATTCCCACCCAAACAGAAAATAATATTTTAATATGTATTCATAATTATTAAAAGTGATGTATAGGATGAATTATAATTATAATTATTAAGGTATATTTTAATATAAAGAATTGTAACATTATATTTTAAATTCAAAATAGGATATTACAATATTTTTAATTATCTAATAACAAATGTACTATTTGGATATATTTTTTAAAGGAAATTATATACACCCAATTTTGTTACTATTTTCAATAATTTAATTTAATATATTTTCAATGGGTTTTATTTTAGCACCCTACATCAGGTATATTCTACATGAGAGTTTTGCAGTCCAGTGGATGGCCATGTGTGATGCTATCTTGCTCAAAAGTGTAAATTACTCAATAGTGTAAGTCACTTTTGTGAATCAGGCTTTTGTGAATAGCAAACGTAGCAAAGTTACTCAAAAGTGTAAGTTACCTTTGTGAAACAGTCAATAGTTTTTTAATCATGTCTATATTTTATTTGAGAAAATAGAGACAGTAAGAATCTGATATGATTGTGCTTAAAGTAGGAAGTGTCTTTCTTGCCAGAAATAACAGTGTTTCTCTAGACATCATGTCAATCTTTCCAAATGAAGCTTGACAGTTAATTTTGTAGCGCACTTTCAAATACGGAAATTGTTGATCAGAGATGCCCCTGTCAATCATGGTTCCTTGTTATTCTGAGCAAGGTCACCCATCCTTTTTCTGTTCTTTGGATAGAAACATTTCATGCATTACCAGTGGAGCTCGATGCTGAATTGATGGATTCATTCAGCACTGAATGATAATGGGTACATCTTATCATGAATGTGTATTCAATTCATGCCAACGAAATCAAGGCTTCAAGTTATGTTCTTTCATTTGACTGTTGGGTGACATTAAGGCTCCAATTCCCAAAGTCATTTGGGCAACTAAGTTACACTTGCACAAAGGTGTACAAATGTCTTTACATTCGCAAAGCAATTTGTACACATTATGGCCCTGATTATGATGTTGGTTGGAAGCAATGCTTCGGATTGGGAACTGACCGAGCTCAAGTCAGTGGTTCAGACACCGGAATTAGGATGCGCCCCCACATGGTGCGGTCACAAACTTCCATTTTTGCACAAGCACCCATTGAAAAATGTCAGTTTTCAGACATCCCTGCACTGTGTGGCAGGCACCTTGACATGGCAGAGGGCCAGGGGGGAAGGGAGCCCTGCTAGGGGCCCTTATGACACTTTCCAGCAGTTCCATGTCAGAAAGGCCGACATTGAACTGCTTTCGGAAAGTGCCATCATAATCCTGATGGCAGAAACACCTTCCTTAAGGGATTATGAGGCCCTTCTGACTGTCCGACAGGCTCCTTGAGCCCATTAGAACCGAGTCGGATTCCCCGGTCGGTTTAAACTGCGACCGCCATCATTTTAATAAGGTGGTCTGAGTTTAAACTGACAATGTTGCTCAGAGGCTTTGTGACCGACATTGTAATTAGGCCCTATGTTGCACAGCACTGTAGTGTAAGATTAACATGAACAATTCTGTGGGCAGGAGTAAAACTGAGATGCTTTGGAAAGTAAATGAATATCTCCAGGCCTGTGAATTTCTGGGTATTCACATGTCTCTGCAAAGAGTTGGATGTGGTTAGAGATTTGCTTTTTTGAGGGGAAGTAGACAAGTGTAGGTGTAAATCTATATCCAGGGTAGATAAAGAATGGCGCCCTATAAAAATGGGTTGGGGTGGATTAGAAGGGCTTCTCTGTGAAGGAAAATCATGTAGGCACATATTTACCAAGCAGACAATAGGATCATGAAAACTACATACATATCCAGAGTAATTTACCCTTCAGTGCCATTGTGAAGCTCTTTATTTTTAGTCAGTCTTTGAGTTAAATAACTTTTTAATCCTTGCTAATTCTCTAATCTTTCTAATTTGTTGATTCTGCACAGAAACTTTAATTTCACAGTATTTACTAGGCATTTCTGCCTGGTTAGAATTGGGGATGAAGGCTTTACCACTCCCACTATTTATGAGTTGTGGTAAACTCAGTACTGCTTATAATTGCTACCACTGCACAAATAGGTGTATGTGCGGGGCTGCAAATATAGCTGAGCCCTTACTATCACACTAACAGTGCATTATTTGTGTGAGTTTGGCTGATTACATTATCAATGCAATACTCATAGTAAAACAGCTTATGGCAGCCGGGGGACCCAATGCTGCACCACCTGAAGTTGTCACTGTGTAACAACAAACAAGTTTCCCACCTCTAATGGTCAGCTGCTCATTGGCCATCGATTAAAGACATTTACACAAGAAAGAGAGGCAACAAAGCAAAATGTATCTACAAAGCCATAATCCAAAAGAGACCAGTAGATTATTTTTTATGTATGTTTGTCTTTTATTTGAGCTCTTTATCCGAAAAAACTTTTCAAACGTTTGAAAGAGTTAGGGCCTGATTCACAGAGGTAAACTTAGATGTTTGGTCTAAACTTCGACCAAACGTCTAAGTATACGACTTTGAGAATTCACATCGGGCATTTACAAGTTCTATTTTTATGTTCAGACTGCTCTGAGTGAGGACATAAAGATAGTACTCATAAATGCCCTTTGTGAATTCCCAAAGCATTAAACATAGACATTTGGTCTAATTTAAGACCAAAAGTCTAAGTTTGCCTTTGTGAATGAGGCACTTAGCATGGATACTCCAGCCGGGTTGGGTGAGAAAATCAGGCAGGGAAAAAGATCTAGGGGGCAGAGAGGATACTTTGGCCAGTAACCTGCCCACCAGAGCATTTTTTAGGGAGTTTCCAAACTTTAGAGGACGACCACCTTACCACCATAGACATCAAGAGAGTGGTCCTGATGCTGGGGATACATGAAAAAGATTACAAAAAGATGCTCCGGTTGTGGTGCAGTCAATGAGGGGGTCAATAACTATCTCGGGTGATGAGGGGCAACTTTGCCAAAGAGATCAGGAAGCCTTGAAGACTTCTACATTGCAGTATGAGGCCAGCCTATGCTGCATTACTGGTCTCCTTGCACAACAGTTGGAGCACAATCCCCATCTCTTGAGTAAGACGAATCCGGTCTTTGATAGCACTACGGGGTCCGACAGACATAGGTGCAAATTTAGTTAACTTGGATTTGTCTTTTTGTGAGCCCAGCAACTGGTAGTGGCAACACTGATGCTAGGCTTCTTCAGCTCTTGTGTTCCTGAAGCTGGTTCCAGGGGATCATCCAACTGATTATTGGAGTACCTGCTGTAAATTTGATCTGGGAATGAACATTTCTCTAAGCCAGAGCCGCAGACACAGTCCAAATTTTGTAACCTCAAAGTGCAACAGGTGCATTCTTTCTAAAGGTGCAGCTTCTCTTCGTGCATTTTCAAGGGCCGAAGGAGAATCCTTCCTTGGTCCTCTCTCTAATTCCAGCATGGTCTAAGAGGCAGAGTGTCAGGAAAGATAATTGAGGGGACCATGCGGACACTAGTCAATAAGGTACTTGATCCCCTCCTACCTAGTGATGCATTCCCTGCAATGTGTGGCTCCTAGCTATCTCGAAGTGCCCCTTTCTTTCCCCTTCCAAAATGGCAGGACCCTTCCATGGTTGTCAGAGGCACGTTAGCCCACACTTGAGGTGTGGCTACCAGTGGGCTACACACCCAGAGGAAAACCAGTTTGGGGACAGGTTTTCTCTTTTTAGCTCTGCCTCCTAATTGTCTGCAGGAACAAAAGGCACAGCTATGTGTTGTTGATGCAGGCAGCCCTTCCCCTTTACACCTCGCATTTTTGGCTAACACACCAGTTGGCCATCCTGGAAGAGGAGGTGACACCTACTTCTGAGGCAACTGCATTTGTTCCTGAGCTGGGAGTCATTCCCTGATCTTCTCTGGTGGTCAGCACGCTGTCTTTGTGCTAGGGCCTTTATGAGGTCACTATACTAGCTGGAGTGAAGAGTGGAATCTTTTTAAAAGTTGCTTTCTTTAATGGTGACATTAAATTCGACCTGGACATTAGGTCAGTTTTAATGCCAATACTAATTTGATACCTTCCTTGACCAATTTAGGTAGTCCTATTCAGAGGTTAGCCCAGTTGGGAGGCCAGTCGGCAACCCTGTATTATTTTAAAGGGGTATTAATGTTTCCACAGCAAAATGTAAATTTGAATCTGTTTGCTGTTAAGACACATGGAAAACATGTGTCCTATTTAATAATATATAGCTCCCTGACATAGGGCTCTAAAGGTTTTCCTCAGGAAAGTCTTACATATAATATTAAGGGAAGTAGGGGCTTTGCCATTAGTTGTAATGGCAAAGTCAAACTAGCAGTGAAAACACTGCCCTTTCAGTGTACAGTGACATGCTGGGGTCCATTTTGTCCTTGTCATATTCAGGGTGGCACAAGCAGTGTTGCAGCCCTGTGTGAATACTTTGCCTTACATACCCTGGATACCACATACTAGGGACTTAAAGGTAAGTCAGTAATTGATGGCCTTATTTTCAGGCACAGTGCACTTTGGAATGGCACTATTCTTGATGTTCTAGTGGTGCAATGGTCTGACCCATATCTATGAGGCCACAGAAAGAAACCTGGCATGGCTTTTCATGGCCTCTTAGCTATGGTGAAAGGCAACACAGGCAAGTCGCCGCATTACCTCACACTGCAGGGGGGAAGCATGCCATGGGAGCTGTTGTTTGTTTCCCCACTCAATGCCCACGTATTTTTAAACATTCCCAGATTTGCAACATAGACTAAATCTGGGAATGTGTCAAAACTGTGTGCCTGTCCAGGGCAGGCACACAGGTTATTTTTGTGTAGGAAAGTGTCCCTTCCTGCACAAACATAATCCAATTTCAATGCAGGCACCCTTGCAACACGGCGCAAGGGTGCTGTGTTAGTGCATGGCAGCCTTCTTTGTGCCAGTGCTGTGAAAGAGGACAGGAATGCACAGTGTTAGAACTGGGGTCACCAATTCCGACATGGTAGCTTGGCACGAGGTAGGAAGGCACCCGAAGGCAATGTGTAAAGCGGTTGTGCAGCACTCACTCACCCGGACTCAGTCATGCACACACAATGAAGGACACCACACCAGGTTGATTGGTAAACAAGATCCTTTATCAATTGCAAGTCATGGCGAATAAATTCATTTCAGTAATCACGCAGATAATTTCAGGGCAACCCTAAGTTCATTCGAGTCAATGGGGTAGATAATCTCAGGACAACAGTCAATTCATTCAAGTCAATGGATCAGTGAATCTCAAGACAACAGGTAATTCATTTCAGCACAAAACAAGCGTAAATTCCTTCGAGTGAATAGCGCAGGTAATCCCAGGGCAACAATTAATTCATTCTAGCCCCAAACCAGACAGACGCAAATTCATTTAGGGACATCAGGGTGTGGAGATAACATCACAACATTGCCGAGATGGGGGGGCCATCAAGGTGTCATGCCCAACATTTGTATAGTTCTTCACCCGTAATGGTTGATTTCCCCTGTGAGCATGGCCCCCACCCCCTATTGCACTCTGGCCAGTTCATAGGATCAGGGCTAATTTAGGTCGCAGAACATCTATTACCAGAGCAGTCGTGTGCCCTCCCCGGCCCCAACAGCTTCCCATTACAGGTTTAAATGGGGCCTTCAGGGCCCAGTTGCAGTTCCCGGCGGGGGGGGGGTCACGGGGCTGCGACTCTCCGCCCTCCCCCAGGGGGGTTACCTTGGTACCTCTGGCCTCAGTAGGCCTGCGCTGCTCTGTTCCGGCCTGCGGGGGAATGTCGGGACCTCCCGTTCTCCTTGGAGCCCCCGGGTCGGTATTCAAAGTTGGCTCTGGGCCTTCCGGTTCTCGCCTCGGCCCGGGAGCCAATTGGGTTGCGGTGTTCTGGGGGGCCGGGCGCGGGAGCCAATTAGATGTTGGCTTCCAGAGGGAGCGGCCGCAGGAACCAATGGGGCCGCACCGCCACTAAACGCGGCCAATGACGTCATGCTTCAAGGCCTAGCGCTGCCTTCCCTACTACTGCGGCGGCCCTCCCAGCGGAGATCTTCAGCGGTGCCTGGGCCATGGCAGTGAATCGGAGCGTAGCGCTTCTCCTTGTCCCAGCGCTCATAGGGGGATGCCCGGCCAGCGGCAGTGAGTCCCACACTCCTGCGCTTCTCCTCTCAGTGGTGCGGGGGGGAAATCGGGTGATCTGGGGTCCAGGGCGCGGGTGGTCGCAGCGCCAGGTGGCACGCTTTGGTCCTGGGGCCACAACGCTTCTCGGCTCCAGCGCTTGAGGGTTATAGCAGGCGGGGGGCACAGCAGCAGTTTGGCGGTGTTGTGGCAAGATAGCGCTTAGAGGCGACACAGCGCTGGAGAGCTATAGCAGGCAGGGGGGCACAGTGCTCATTACCTCGTGATCCCTGTCTTCAGCGCTCACAGCAGGCAGTCCACTTCTTCCTTTCAGTGCCTGGTTGGCACAGCGCTTATCTTGGGGGGATGGATGGCAGGACTCACTTGCAGGTTCTTGGGAGGAGAGCAGGGGTTGAGTTGGCAGGCATAGAAGGGCAGGATGGTTCCCTGCAGCACACTGGAGTTGGTCCCCTGGGTTTCCCCCTCACTGGGCAAGATCAGCAGGCAGGCAGAGTCCCTCATCTAACTTGGGTACAGCAGGGCCTAAACTCCGTCAGTCCCAGTAGTGTAGGTTCCTCCCCTAGGCCCAACGGCCTGTACTCCTGCAGAGGTTCCCCCAGGTCCAGTGGTGCCCCAACTGACTAGTTCAGTTTCCCTCCTTTCCTCTTATACCCCTAGGTCAGGTGACCCTCCTGTAAAGGTGGCAAAGCATAACCCCTCCCTGGGCTGGAAGGTTCCAGGAGCTTCCACATATCTGTCTATGGGACAAAAAGGCGGGATGGTAAAGATACAGTATCAAGATGTCCCAGCCCGCTCCTAACCACTAGTGCGTGTATTAAATGGCCACTCCACAGTAGCAGGGGCATGTGGCAGCCATGTTATTAGGAGTGAGCACCTGCACCTCATCACTGTTTGGCAGTCGTAAGTTGCCCAGAGACCTAGGTCCAACAAAAAGGTGGTGGCAAAAATGAGGCAACAAGGGCGAAAAAAACGGGGTAAGACCACCCTAGGGCTGACAGGTCTAACACACAGTTAGCCTCATGTAGGTGGGCTGGCATTTACCACTTCATAAATACCGAATCATACCGATTCGGTATTTATGAAGTGGTAAATGCTATGTAGGTATTCCTGCGGTAAAAATTACCGATTCGTAGTAATTCGGTAATTACCGAATCGGTATTTACCGATTCGGTAATGAGGCATACCTTCCCATTGATTGAATCAATGGGAAGGTATGCCTCATTACCGAATAGGTAAATACCGATTCGGTAAAGGGGGGAACACAATCTAGGGTGGCAGGGTGTCACATTGACACCCTGTTGCACCCCTGATTCCTGCATGTGTGCACATGTGGCACACATACATGCCCTAAGGGCATGTATGACTGCCACATTGCACACTTCTAAGCGCTTTAAAATGCTTTTACACATCCATTCTTAATTTACCACCAACTATTAGTTGGTGGTAAATACCGACTCCAGACAACACCCACACACTCCCCCTACATCTCATTTCTGTATTCGGAATTTACCAAATCGGTAAAATTACCGATTCGGTAATTTTACCGATTCGGTAAATTACCGAATACAGAAATGATCCCCCTGCATAGCAAAAGCCTAAATAGCGGTCGGTAACGGTATAATTACCGAAATTCGGCCTTTACCGACCGGTATTAGGCTACCTACATGAGGCCCAGTATCTCATATATACAAAAGCAAAAAGAACAAATGATGGATAGAATGCTAAACAATGCAAACATTCACCCCCAGTTACAAAGATATGGGTTTAATTCATTGTTTTTGGCTCATCACGCCACCCCAGTTTAGACCCAGCCATATACAAATAAGTCTTGACCCTGCTCCTCATGGGAACAGTCCAGCCAGAACTGCCAAGCCAAGTCCTCTCTGGACTGGAAACAAGCATCATGGGACCAGTTTTCTGGTATCACCCCATATCAGCTAGGCTATCTTGAATCCAGTGGCACAGTGAACACAGGACCAATGTCTGGGCATGCCCTTCCCACTGAGGGATACAAAAACAACGAGAACAGAAGATGGATGGAATGCTGAACAATGCAATGATTCACCCCCAATCACAAAGATCTAGGTTTAATCCAACAATTGTTATGTGCTCATCACGCCACCCCAGTTTGGATACAGCCATGTGCAACTCAGTCTTGACCCTGATCCTCATGGGAACAGTACAGCCTGAACTGCCAAGACAGGTCCTCCCTGCCATGGAAACAAGCATCCTTGGACTGGTCTAATACATACTACATCCTCCCAATTTTGTTTTGTGGTATGTATTATCATTCATTATGCAGTATACTAGCAGTTTTGAATGACGGTGTGGCATGGAAGGAAAGCAGCATGATGATGGCTTCATTATATTTGCCAACCAAGACCATATGTACTTTAGGGACCAATTAATTTCACCCCTTCATTGTGTTTCAATGACTCAAAGTCATCATAGCTCTGCCCCTTCATTATGAAAGGTTTTTGGTTGGCTTGACGGCCTGGATTTTATAACATTGTCAACCAACACAATTTCCAAAGTGGTATTTTCAAAAGCAGATTCTGGTAACCAAACTGTGGTGACGTATTGCCGATGTATTCTGTTAAAAAATGTATATGGGGAGACTTATTTGGCATCTAAAATGTGGAATGTTTTTTTCTAACCACACAGACCAATAGTGCCAGTGCTAGTAGTGCAGCAGATGTTGCATTTGCTTGAGGGAGAGCCCCAGAGGTGGTAGCATCCGGCGGTGGTAAGTCACATTGCTTGGTTATTGACAATTACTAGTATACTGCAAGGTTGTCATGAACCCCTTGCTTTAGTGGTTACAGCGAGAGTTGAGTTCTTATTAATGGCCTCTTCTATCTGCAACTTAGCAGACAAAAGCTCTTAATGAATGCTACACATGGATTGATAGACAAGGGAAAAAAGGATGGAAGGGTACAAGAAAGGATGAGTGAAATGGTATGAGTGAAAGTGTGTGTGGGTGGGTAAAAGGATGCATTGGTGGGTGAAAGGATGAATGGGTAGGTGGATAAATGGCTGTATGAATGAAAAGATAGTTGAAAGGGGATAGTATGTTAGGTGAATGGATAGATAGATGCCTGGATAGATGGATATATGCATAGATAGATAAAAGGATGAAAGATTGATTGGAATGGTGAAAGACTGGATGAGAGAATGTAAAGCTTAAATGTTGAGTATCAGAGGGTGAATACTAGAACAATGAAAGGATGAATGAATAATTGCTTGGATGAAGAAACAAGGGAACTCTTCTAGAGAGAGGTGTGCTCATCTTCGCTTGCTTGGCTTCATCAAATCTTTGGTTAAAAAAGGGGGGGGGGTTATTTTCTGTCTACGCCCTTCATTCACTGTATTTGTTAAGAGTGGCAGATATGTTCCACTTATCATCATTTATCTCCTCCATAACCATTGCATTTCATCAGCCATGACCTAATTGCAGCATGGTTCAATTCGGCATGGCAGTGTTGGCTGTTCAATGTGCATCTGCTTCAGTTGATGTAGCATTTACAAAGTTTTTGTTGTATTTCAAACTGAAAATAAGGTGTGCTTCCCTTACCTCCAAATGCCCACTCAGCCAAACCTAGTACTCACTTCTTTATTCTTTCCTAAGTTCTGTTCCAGCCTACCAAAAAAAACAACATAAATTTTTGGAATGTGCCACATTTTTCTAACCTTATTATCATTTATGTTTCATGGCTTCCTTAACGGATTTACAGCATGCCTGTTCAAATGTATTCCTTTCACCATTCATCACCTACAATGACTGACCAATGAAAAGCTTAGGCAGTGCGCGCATGATGATGATGAGCAGTGACGCCTCACTATTCTATTGCAAAACCTCTACCTACCCGGCCTAATCCCTCTAACGTACCCTGCTGTAGAGTAAGTCAAGTTTTCTTTTCTTAGCAAATGTATTTGTTTGAAATAATCTGTGGCGTAGGGCGTAGCCAGGGATTACAGTGAGGCTAAGTGCCAGATTTTGAGTTTTGCAGATGGGATACTCTGTGACAAACATACTAAATACAATCTGTACTACAGTGCATTGTTTTCCCCACCATCTACTTACAGCGGACAAGATATTCACATTTTATACATGATGTGTGTGAAGTAGTGTCATTATTATTATTCATATGCCTCTTTAGATTCAAGGAAGAATCGAAAGGCATTTGGAGAAGAGCAGGGCCATTGGAATTATAGTAGGATGAGTGTCCTTCACAGCTGCCCCAGCGGCAAACTGCAGACACTAGCAAAGTGCCTGACACTCTAGCTAGAATGCCTCCACTGATTTAGCATAACATAGTACTTGTACTCAATAGTGAATAATGTGTTTCTCATTAATGATGGTAATTTATTTTTATTTTTATGCACAAAGTGTCTGTTTCTTTTTTTACTAGGAAATCTTTCCAAAAAAAAAAAAAACATTTTTTTATCTAGTGTGCTGTTTTTCTGCCTTAATTCCTCTCAGCCTGTCAGTGCTTTTTCATTTTATGTGAAACAAGTGTGGGTAAAAAAAGACCCTGTGAGTGTGACTAATCACCTAGAATTCCAATGTCCCTAGGGGACCAGAAATGTGCTGCTACTGTGCTACTATATAATTCTAAACAAGGGCATTGCACAGATTATTGTTTACAACTTGTGTTTTTTTATCTCTGCTGGTCGAACAACTTCACAGCTGGAGATAGAGGCCTAGGTGGGGCGGCAGTGCCTGGTGGCAATCAGGGCCAAATTCCAATGGTGGTAGACCTGCAGGAGAAAGAGGCAGCTGTCACTGCCCCCGGGCCCAACCAGCCTCCAGATTCCAGGCAACATGGCCAGCGTCCCCGACCAATAACATCCGCCTGTCTGACCACCACCACTGCCTCCTGCCTATTCAAGTGTTGAGTTCTGCAGCACGTGCTGCAGCTAGGCCGCAAGATGGCATGGATGGAGGGAAACCTTAAGGAGCTCCAGACCCATGTGAAGAATGACCTCTTTTAGCCCTTTTTTTTTTTTGTTTTGGTGGTAGGGATGTTTTGCTGTGGGTGGAGAGGGTTGGAATCGGGATGGGAATGGGACTAGTTTGGACTTTTCTTTGGACATTTTGCACGTTGGTTAGGGACAGGGTGATTTTTTTGGGAAGAGGGGTGGGCCTGTTGTGGGTGGAGAGTGTGGGTTTTGAATATTATATTGGTACAGAAAAATAGGTTAAATGAAAAATTATTCTTCTACTTTATGCCCTGAAGTATTTTACTTTTACTTTGCACTGCTGTCTTGAGTTTGAGTTTGAGTTTAAGGGTTTTATAGAGCGCTCATACACCAAGCGGTTTCTTGGCGCTAGATGACTACTACTACTCAGGGGGCAGGAAAGTGATCGTTCAAGAGGGAAAGGCTTGGGTAAAGAGAAAGGTCTTGAGGCCCCTACGGAACAGAGGGTACTGGGAGCAGGTTCTCAAGTAGATTGGAAGGGAGTTCCAAAAAGCTGGAGCCGTGGTCGAAAATTTGGAGCCCCCCCACTTCTTCCGTTTGAAACGAGAGACCACGAGGAGATGATGGGAGGAAGAGCGGAGTTCTCTCGATGGAATATAGTCTTGAATGGCTGTGTTAATAAAAGAAGGGGCAGAGCCTGTCCGGGCTTTGAAGATGGTACATGCAAGCTTGAATAAGGTGCGCTGCCGGACAGGGAGCCAGTGCAGGGAGACCAGGAGGGGAGTAACGTGGTGTGATTTTGGTAAATTAAAAACCAGCCGAGCGGCTTGGTTTTGGACCAATTGAAGACGCTCATGAGGTATTCTGGCATGCCGTGGAAAAGGGCATTGCCGTAATCTAGGCGAGATATTACCATGGCCAGAAGTATTAGCTTAAGCGCGTCAGTGGAAAAGAATCGTGAGACTTTACGAATTGTCCTGAGGGAGAGGAAGGCTGAGGATACAACGGCAGAAACTTGAGAGTGTAGGGAGAGTTGATTATTAATTTTAAACCCAAGAGTTTTGACAGAAGGGACAGGAATGGGTGAGGAGCCTAAGGAAGAGGGCCAAAAGGAAGAGGACCAGGGACTGGCGCAACCACCTGTCAACACCAATTCCGTTTTATCGGGATTGAGTTTCAGGTGGTTGAAGTTCATCCAGTTCTGGATAAAAGTCATGATGAACTGAAAATTGGATATTGACTCGGGGGAGGAAGAAAGGGAAAAGATGAGCTGGAGATCGTCTGCGTAATTGTACACAGAGACCTCCAGCTGCTGTAAAGCAAAAATGAGGGGGGCAATGTAAAGATTAAATAAAAGGGGAGACAAAGAGGATCCTTGGGGGACCCCGCACTGGATGGGCCGAAAATCAGCTGAGTAATCACCCAGACGAACCGCCTGAGCCCGACCACTCAAGAAGGAGGATAGCCATAACAAGGCCGTCACTCCGATTCCCGCCGCCTCGACACGTGAGAGTAAGATGGTATGGTCCACCGTGTCGAAAGCGGCGGAAAGATCCAAAAGGACCAGGGCCTGTGGTTGATTAGTATCCATTCCCTGTCGTAGGTCATCCAAGACGGATATAATTACAGACTCAGTTGAATGAGCTGGGCGGAAACCGGCCTGTCTCGGAGCCAAGACACTATTTCTTTCCACAAACTCACTCAAGGTTTTGACTACATGACGTTCCAGTACCTTTGCCAAGAAAGGTAGAAGGGAGATGGGGCGGTAGTTGGCTGGATCCAAGGGGTCCGCCCCAGGTTTTTTTAAGATCGGAACGATCACTGCCGATTTGAGTACAGGAGTAACAAAACCCTGGGACAGCGAGCTGTTAAGAAACGTAAGGGGCGGTTGAGGAAATATGAATTTTATGATCAGTTATGTCCCCTATCGTAGACCCCAACGGCTCCATGTGCATGCTACAAGTACATGTATGTTCCCTCCAGTTCCAGTTATGAAGACGCAAATACATGTGCGTCCACCGTCAACATGTCCTCTTTCAGATCCGCCATGAATGGGTCAGATATTCCATTCCTAAGTATGAAAGGCCACCGACTTTATGTGGTTCACTTTCCACATTTTACAGATTCAGGCGAGTAGGCCCTGAATTCTGTCATCAAGCCTTTTTCTGCCTTCTGCCTCTGAAAGCTCCAGTCCGAGCCCGCATCTGTATTCATGAACTTTGTCCTACTCCCTGCGCGGCTAACGGTGCCTGATCCGGCCTATTGCCTGCCAAAAACTGTATTTCACCTTCAAGATTATCTGCTCCGCTCCTCATCCGATGCATTCCTGTCCAGTAGTTTAGGTAAACATTCTTCCAGCTACCGAGCAAAGGGCCAGGCCTCACTGTCCTCATACAAGTAATTCATAGCCCCTGTTACCATGGAAGATTCCTGCCCCCTCGCATCTCATGTAGACACTTAGACGCTTGTACACGCACTAATAGTCAGTATAGAATAGATTCCGTCCTAGAGACCTTTCCTTTTGGATAATACAGTTCTTTAAACATAAGATATTAGATATGATTTGGGATTAGGTTGACATGACCCCCCAGACTTCTGTCTCCACATGCAGAGCTAAATGTCAAGTCCCCTTCACCCTCTAGTTGCACGTCAATCACACGTCATGCGGCTGCGCGCGCATCTCTGCCAAATATTTCTGCTGACATTGCAGGATTCTCTTATGGATCCACCCACTTGTGACATCATGTTTAATGACGTTTCTAGTTACGCCTATATGTACGCCTTTTTTCATTACGTATGTGTATTATTATCTGTATTATCAGCTGTTACGCCTCCTGCATCTGTCTTAATGTAATGCTTTTCATATAAATATCTTTACTTGTCAATAATGTATTGCCTTCCCTTCCTGAACCCTCGTGGTGATGGAATTTGAAGCCTATGATTCGAATCATAATTCCTTTGTAGAGGAATAAAGCCTTTCAGAACCTCTAATACCACGGATTCTGCCTCTTATTTTTACTGAGTTATTCTTACTAGACTTTACCGCATAAAAAATAGTACCGGTAATGAAATATTTACCACATAAATTGGCGCCCGAATAGGGACACTTTCTCATCTCACGCGCCGGAGGTGCGTTGCAGGCCCGGTCTCCTGCCACAGCTGAACGGACAAAAACGCGTACCCGCAGGATTTCCTGTATCTCCCTCCGGCCAAGCTGGGGCGACTGAGGCTGCGATCAACACCCAGACGAGGCGGTGAGAAGTGCGAAGTATCCCGACCAGAGCCTAGCTGAGAGAGCAAGATCCGAGGTATACAGAGGCCCACCAGGTTCCGAAGTTCCGAGTCCAGTCGAGTCGAGTCCAGTCCGGTCCAGTCCAGTTCAGTTCCGAGGCCTTCCGTTCCGTGCTACCCGGTGAGTACCGTTGCCGGGGAGGCATTTAGACGTGCACATAGGTTGTGCCGGTCAAGACGGGTTTGGGTACACAAATCCGGTCTGCACTGTTTCAGCAGTGTATCTGTACTGTTTAGCAGTATATCTAGTATGTCTTGCATATAATTCAGTATTACCCAGTGTTAGTATTATGTCAGTAACTAGTTTTCTATTAGTTATCATCGTTCGTTAACTGTTAAATGTTAAATGTTTTAATACGTTCTACATATTGTGGTGTGAATGATTGTTCATTATTGTGTTTATTGTATTAAGTGTGTTCAAGTAATAAGGTCTAAAAATGCCGCTCTTTTCAAAATTAAGACAGATCAAAACCAGAAAAGGGGTACTCGAAGAAGCTGTTCCCATTCCACCTAGGGACACTCCAGGGTACTTTATGTATCATAAGCATGGCCTAGATGCCGTATTATTTCTTGATTTATGGGTGGACTACACCAAGGATTTACCAGAGAGTCAGAGGTGGCCCGCAGCTGGGACCTGGGATGCAGATTGCATCATGAGAGTAGAAGAAGAATTATGGAAAAAGAAAGCCAGACAGTCACAGAAAGATGCCATTGAATTATGGCGTAAAGAATCATATAGACGTACAGAAAAAGCGCTCAGACAGGAAGAGAAAGGTAGGGAGAATTCGAATAAAGCCCGAGAAAATATATTAATTGAGGAAGGTACCCGAGTAAAAGCAGAACAAGTAGATAGACAACGAAACACGCTTATGAATGGTATGTATCCTCTTTTGGCCGAAGGGTTACCTCAGGCCACCCCGGAAATACCGAAAAACTTGACACCTCCATTACTCCCGATAAAAGCACATCCCAAAACAGCAAAAGATATTTTCCTTTCTTCCTATTTAGATGATGTAGCTCCTGAATATGCTAATGTTCCGCCACACACACCGCCCACCGATGGTGCTCAACGCCAAGATCATCCGTCTGTATCCCCGCAACAACAAACTCCTACGCACATTCCCACAGGTCCATCTGTTTCTACCGCTTTTCCTACATCTACAGTTTCTATCTTACATCCAACAAATCCTTTCGTGCCTAGCACCTCAGACGGTGCGACAGGAGGTACGACAGAAATTTTTGCCACGCCACCCCGAGGAAATAAATTATCCCTTAGAGATTTAGCATACGAACGTACACCCCAACTCAAATCATTGACGAGCTCATTGCACAAGGAGTGGTTGTGGAAACCGACTCCAATGTATGTAATTCCCCGATAATTCCGATTCTTAAAAGAACGGATCCAAAAGCACCACCAGTATATCGATTAGTTATTGATCTGCGCGAATTAAATAAATGTATTGTACCACAATACCCTGTGGTCCCAGATATCTCTTCATTACTAACAGCTATTGACTCAGAAGCAACGTTCTTTACTGTAATTGATCTCAAGAATGCCTTCTTTAGCGTCCCAATAGATCCGGAAAGTCAATATTTGTTCGGATTCAGTTTAAATGGACGAAGTTTTAAATTCACACGCGCTCCTCAAGGATTCACAGAAAGCCCCAGCATCTATAGCCAAGCACTGAAACGAGAACTTGACAGTATCCACATGCCAGTTAACACTGCCTTGCTTCAATATGTCGATGATCTGCTGATCACCGCCAGAAGCGAACCTGAATGTGAAAAAGCGTCACTAACGGTTTTAAAATTTCTGGCCGACAAGGGGCACAAGGTGTCCCCTTCTAAGCTGCAATTCTGTGTCCAGCAAGTTGTTTACCTTGGGCACTTGCTGTCCAAGGAGGGAAGACAGCTTACACCCGACCGCATCCAGTTAATTGCTAACATGCCACCACCCAAGACACAAAAGGAGGTGCGGGCTTTTATAGGTCTCACTTCATACTGTAGGCAGTGGATCCCTCAATATGCATTTCTAGCAAAACCACTCATTCAGTTGACAACACAGGAGGCAGCCACATCGACTGTCCTCCCTTGGACTCAAGAACATACGCAAACTTTTGAAAGCTTAAAGAAAGCTTTATGCCAAGCACCTGTTTTAGCAACACCATGTTATAGTAAGCCTTTTACACTCTTTGTTACAGAACGCGAAGGTACTGCCTTGTCAGTACTCACTCAGGAACAAGCAGGATCACACAAACCATGTGCTTATTTTTCTAGTACATTAGATCCCGTAGCTCAGGCTCTTCCTGCGTGCCTGAAATCAGTGGCAGCAACAGCTTTAGCAATCAGACAAAGCGATGCCATAGTGTTAGGACATCAATTGACAGTACAAGTACCACACGCAGTAGAGGTTCTCTTGAACCGCACACAAACACAACACTTGACTATAGCAAGACTCACCGGTTATGAATTAACATTGTTTCAGCCACACATAGAAATCAGACGCTGTAATACATTAAATCCTGCCATACTTTTGCCAGTAAACGGAACAGATCCATTAGCACATGATTGTATTAAAGTCATTACTATCACGACGAAACCCAGACAAGATTTGACAGATATCCCTTTATCAGATCCGGACCTGACATTGTATGTAGATGGTTCATGTATGAGAACAAGTACAGGAGAGTTAGTGGCCGCTTACGCAGTCACAACAGACACTGAAGTCATTGAAACAAATTGTATTAACACTTTGTCAGCTCAAGCAGCAGAGCTCATCGCTCTGACACAAGCCTGTATTCAAGCCAAAAATAAGAGAGTCAACATATACACAGATTCACGTTATGCATTCGGAGTCGTCCATGACTTCGGCGTACTGTGGCGAGAGAGAGGTTATTTAACTTCTCACGGTGCCCACATCCAACACGGACCCCTCATTCAAGCTCTATTAGACGCGATTCATCTACCTACTGCAATATCGATTATGAAATGCAAAGCCCATACCAAAGTTACCGATATCATTTCTCAGGGTAATGACCTAGCTGACAGAACAGCTAAACAGACTGCTCAGAACCAGACTCATACAACTGACACGACAAAGACAATAGTTCCGACACCAACACATTGCATGACAGTTAAGGATCCCGCCCTTGATGTAATTGACATACAGACACATGCTACACCAGAAGAAATAAAGAAATGGACTGAACTAGGAGGGATCCAAACGGATCAAGGATGGATGACGAAGGGAAAATCTATATGGTTTCTTCCCGACTCCATGGTTCAAGTCATCATTAACACAATACATAGTCCAGCGCACCTAGGAGAAAAAGCTATGCTAGACAGCATTCAACACATTTGGTTCAACAAGCACTTGCGAGCAGCAGCCAAACAGAAAGTACGTACTTGTATGATATGTTGTCAGTTTAATCCAGGTAAAAGCATTCCCGTAGAGCAGGGTGGATTTCAACCTCCCGATCACCCTTTTGAAGTCCTCCAGATGGATTATATCCAGATGGAACGATGTCGAGGATTCAAATATGTTCTCGTAGTTGTCTGTGCTCTTTCCCGTTGGACAGAAGCCTACCCGGTTTCAGATTACACTGCCCCGACTACTGCCAAACAGCTAGTTCGAGAATTCTTCCCACGGTACGGTTTGCCACGTGTCGTGTACTCAGATAACGGCCAGCCATTCTCATCCGAACTAATGAAACACGTTTCACTTCTGTTAGGTTACCAATGGAAATTCCACTGTGTCCGACATCCCGAGGCAGCAGGTCTCGTGGAACGTCATAATCAAACTCTGAAAATTAGATTGTCCAAAATATGTAGAGAAAAAGGTGTCGATTGGATAGTAGCCTTACCAGTTGCGCTCTTTTACATGAGAATGGTAGCACATTCTCGAACAGGGCTATCCCCGTATGAGGTGATCTTCGGTAGACCACCAAATATGTGGGGGACGCCTATACCTCGTAAAATCACTGATGTTGACTGTAATATGCTGACAGATTACCTGGCTTCCTTGATGTCTGCACTACAATCTTGTCGTTCACAGGTAGCTGCAGCTTTTCCCGATAACACTGAGGTAAAGCCCCATGACGTGGTTCCAGGTGACCTGGTTCTTGTAAGGAATTTCGACCGGAAGACCCAGTTGGAGCCCAGGTGGAAGTCGCCCAAACTCGTCTTGCTGACAACAAGGACAGCCGTGAAGATTGAGGGACGTAAAGGGTGGTTGCACTCGAGTCATGTCAAGAAATTTTATGGACTACCGTCCGATGTGAACACTCAGCCCTGCATTCCCTCACAGACAGACTCAAAGCTCCCCTTGGTTGAACAGACAAAGAACGAACTCTATAAACTGAAACTAAGGTCTAGCAAGTCAGACAATTTGATTGTTTAAGTCCTCTCCAAGGTGAATCGGTTGAATTTGTCTCTGACATGTATCCCCTAGACCGAAATAGAGAGAGAAATAGACAGATACAGCTTAAAAAACATGCGTACTGTAAATCGCTTCGTAGTCACTGCATAGTGACATTATTAATTTTGTTTTTTCTAAGTCTTCTGATCATCATTTCTAGTGTATTGCTACATATGTATTACCCTATTTCCAAACGTGCTTACAATGCTACTGCTGAACATTCTTTTAGCGAACTACCTCCGCATGAGTTGTCTTATAGATTTGCGCTGCGCAACAACACTTTTATTAGTATGTTACATCATTCCCATCAGACCAGCAATGCTACAAATTGTTGGATCTGTGGCCGACTCCCTCCCTATCAGAACTATAAGGGAGTTTTGCCCCTCTTTCCGTATCCGTTCACACACAATGGCTCCTGTGGAGCATGGTTTAGTTTGATTAATTCCCTAGATTCAAATTCCGTAGTTTATCAAGACAACTGGGTATGGGGAAACCTGAACCTAGTTTTGCTTAAAGTCTGCTACCCTAACAAGGAGGGACTTCCCAAAAGAACAGGAACTGATCTAGAAAATGAAGTATATGGATTAGGTAACTTTACACTTAACCTCATGATTCTGAATGTTGAATCCGAAGCTACGCCAATCTTGCCCGCTATGTCAGTATTTCCAGTTAAAGGAGAATTATGTGTAAGAAAGAATGGTTCCATACACATGGGCCATAGTAAATGCACCACTGTAATAAAATTCAGTGATCAAGGCAAGTCTACATTTAGAGCTTCCCGTCATTCCTACTTCATATGTGGCCAGACTGCATATATACGTTTACCTCTAGATTGGGATGGTACCTGTTACATAGCATTCCTTCTGCCACCTGTTTTCCTAGCCCCTCCTGACTATCACAGAAATACCCATTTAGTACACAATAGACAGCAGAGAGATCTCCCGATTGTCGATTATACTGAAACGGCATGGGAGCAATACACAGATTTCAATAAAGGTTTCTTTCCCTATATAGGTACAGTCACTAATAGTAAGCTGATACGTAGATTAACTAGAACCCTTGAAGCAGTAGTGAATGAGACTACTTCCGCCCTAGGCAACTTAACAGAGGAGCAGTCTGCGATGCGGATTGTTGTGCTTCAAAATCGTCTTGTCCTTGACGTCATCCTGGCCGATAGGGGCGGAGCTTGTAGGGTCATCGGATCAAGTTGCTGTGTTTTCATACCAGAAAACTCGCCGTCAGTATATAAAGCCATAACTCGCCTTCATAAGATTATAAGCCAGATACACCAGAGTCCAGGCACCTGGACTTGGTCCGGTTGGTTCTGGAGCGTGTTGTCAGCCTGGGGATGGAGGATCCTATCCTTCCTAGGTATTGGCTTTCTCATACTATTCAGTTGCTGCTTATGTCTACAATGTGGGCCAGCGATTTGTGGTTTGTGTGCCACATCGTGTATCCCGCATCCAAGTTTTCGTTCGAGATCCCGGAAGAAGAAAGAAGAACAAATGATGCTATATGAACAGATTGATGGATTGATGAAGATCGATATCTCCTGAGGGTCCGTAGGGGACAAGGAGGGAATGAGGAAATATGAATTTTATGATCAGTTATGTCCCCTATCGTAGACCCCAACGGCTCCATGTGCATGCTACAAGTACATGTATGTTCCCTCCAGTTCCAGTTATGAAGACGCAAATACATGTGCGTCCACCGTCAACATGTCCTCTTTCAGATCCGCCATGAATGGGTCAGATATTCCATTCCTAAGTATGAAAGGCCACCGACTTTATGTGGTTCACTTTCCACATTTTACAGATTCAGGCGAGTAGGCCCTGAATTCTGTCATCAAGCCTTTTTCTGCCTTCTGCCTCTGAAAGCTCCAGTCCGAGCCCGCATCTGTATTCATGAACTTTGTCCTACTCCCTGCGTGGCTAACGGTGCCTGATCCGGCCTATTGCCTGCCAAAAACTGTATTTCACCTTCAAGATTATCTGCTCCGCTCCTCATCCGATGCATTCCTGTCTAGTAGTTTAGGTAAACATTCTTCCAGCTACCGAGCAAAGGGCCAGGCCTCACTGTCCTCATACAAGTAATTCATAGCCCCTGTTACCATGGAAGATTCCTGCCCCCTCGCATCTCATGTAGACACTTAGACGCTTGTACACGCACTAACAGTCAGTATAGAATAGATTCCGTCCTAGAGACCTTTCCTTTTGGATAATACAGTTCTTTAAACATAAGATATTAGATATGATTTGGGATTAGGTTGACATGACCCCCCAGACTTCTGTATCCACATGCAGAGCTAAATGTCAAGTCCCCTTCACCCTCTAGTTGCACGTCAATCACACGTCATGCGGCTGCGCGCGCATCTCTGCCAAATATTTCTGCTGACATTGCAGGATTCTCTTATGGATCCACCCACTTGTGACATCATGTTTAATGACGTTTCTAGTTACGCCTATATGTACGCCTTTTTTCATTACGTATGTGTATTATTATCTGTATTATCAGCTGTTACGCCTCCTGCATCTGTCTTAATGTAATGCTTTTCATATAAATATCTTTACTTGTCAATAATGTATTGCCTTCCCTTCCTGAACCCTCGTGGTGATGGAATTTGAAGCCTATGATTCGAATCATAATTCCTTTGTAGAGGAATAAAGCCTTTCAGAACCTCTAATACCACGGATTCTGCCTCTTATTTTTACTGAGTTATTCTTACTAGACTTTACCGCATAAAAAATAGTACCGGTAATGAAATATTTACCACACGGTGAGGGAATGTGAGCAGGGCAGGGGTCCAACGGGGATCCAGATTTAACCTGCGGAAGAATTGAGAAGAGTGAATCATTCGTGAGGGGAGGAATTGAATCAAGACGTGCTGTAGATGGAGGACAGCAAGGGTCAGAGAAAGCCGGGGAAGGGGGGGGATCTTAGCTTTAATTTTACTAATTTTTTCGAGGAAGAAGGAGTTGAGGGAATCGCATAGTGGTTGTGATGGGGAAGGTTTGAGTGAAGCTCTATCGGAATAAGCGAGATCTTGAACGATGGAGAATATTTCTCTTGGCCGGTTCTCCGCAAGCTGGATTTTGGATGAAAAGTAGGTTTTTTTGGTTTCCAGTATGGATTTCTTATATTGTACTAGAAGGGCAGTGTAGTGGGTTTTAACAACAGGACAGTAGTTCCGCCTCCACTGGCGTTCCGCTTGGCGGAGATGAAGTTTTTGGGTCTTCAGATCGTCAGAAAACCATCGGTTAGCATCTTTAGGGCGTTTAGACGAGATGCGCTTTAGAGGAGCGATGGTATCACAGCCAGCCCGCAGCCAGCTGCTGATGGCTTCAGCTTGTCCAGAAGAGGGCAGCCCGGTAAGGTCGGGGCTGGAAGAAAGGAGGATGGTGGATAAAGCCTCGACATCAACGCGGTTCCATGATCGCGCCCAGATGTTTCTGGCAGGAGTGGACTTGGGTAAAGAGAGGAGGGATAAAGAAAAAGTGATCAGAAAATGATCTGACCAAAGACACGGGGAAATAGAAAGTGAGGTGACCGGGCACTCACGGTGCCAGATTTGGTCAAGGATGTGTCCACACCCATGCGTGGGGGCATTGACAACTGAAGTGAAGTTGAGCGACTGAAGGGAATCTGAGAACTCTTTAGAAGTTGCGCATTCCGCAGGGTCAGAGGGCCAGAAGTTAAAGTCTCCCAAGACTATAATGGAAGAGTGGTTGACTACCAGAGTCGCCATAAGGTCTTGGAAGTTGGGGAGAAACGTTTGAGAGGGGGACGGAGGTCGGTAAATAAGAACGCACGTGAGTGGGGGAGTAAGAGAAAGTGAGCGGGCAACTAGACAGTCTGATGTTCCCAGGGAAGGGGAGACTAGGGTTTGAAACGGGAATTCTTTGCGGGCGATCAGGGCAACCCCACCACCAGGCCTACCGGAAGAACGGTCGGCTCGGATAGCATAGTAAGATGGGGGGAGTATTGCCAGCAGGGAGGGGAGAGAGCTGTCCGAAAACCAAGTCTCAGTGAGGAAAAGTAGGTCCGGTTTGTGTGATTCGAGTAGGGTGAAGAGATCGAGCTGATGTTTGACTGCTGATCTAGTATTGAGATACATAGCAGTTACCACTGTGGGGGGGGGGGCAATTAGAGGCAGGGTTGAGGGGTTCATGCAGCATCTTTTTAATTAGGTTACCAAAGTGTATACCAGCTAATTATATCCATGTCATACTACCCTCTGTAACTATACTATTGAGTGACGAGTAGGAGGGAAGGTTAGGCTGCCATTGCCTATATTGCCTACAGCAGCCTGAATTTCAAGGAAAGTCAAAGTCATACTAGTATAGTTATCTGCAGTAGACGTTAGTTACTTACTAGCTAAAGTAGTTCACTTCAATCTAGTTGTTGTGCCTGAATAGATCAAGCCATGGCTCCTATCTCTAACAATCTTCAAAAACGTCTATCAGGGTTTCCCAAGGTGTCTTCTACATGGTGTCGGCAGTAGTAGCATGCTAGTGAACTAATAGAGATGGTATTACAACAAGTGAGGTCCCACTTCCACCTAGGTGAGCTCCAATTATCGGAGTAATCAAAAAAGTTATTCATCACACACAACTATATTGACAAAAAACACATAATTAGTTGGTCATATATTTATATCATAGTTTTACAAAGACTGAGACCAGACAACTACAACCATGACACAGCAAAAAGAGCATCCCTGATACTGTAACAAAAACTAACAATGACAACTTCTTCTGAGAAATGAGGAGCTATTTAATTAAAACTATGAAATCCTCAATCTGGACGAAGTAGGCTTATAGTCAGGAGAAAAATCAACAAGGTTAAGTATTTACGCAACACAAGGCCTGAATGATGATGTTCTATATCCAAATTCTTTTTATGTGTGGGTGGCTAAGTTGGGCAGGTCTGGCTATTGCTTAGGTGATAGAAGATCCCACAGTGAGTTGGTGTCGCTTTCACCACATCTGTCTCACCAAGAGTGTGATCTATTTATGGTGTAGATTAAGTCACCTCAATAATTCACACACTACGAGGGAAGAGGATTAGGGGTTAGATGAATGAATGGAAGAGGGGATTTGTGGAAAGGTGAGACAAATACAAATGCTACATAACAATGATGTTCATCAGGACAGTGAATTAGCAGCACATCAACATCAATCTGTTGCGGAAGGAAATGTAAAAAATGAGTATGATAAGGTTCTGTTAAATCCATGGCAAACAGTCCTGTAGCTGCAAAGACCCATGTTATATATTTAAGTGTTCTGTCATCTAGGTTTATAAAACACAAATCATGGAGGAGTTAAAAGAAGTGTAGTGTGGGTGCGCTGAGAGGGGCTGTACAGATTCAAATGTACCTGGATAATAGAGAAATGTAGATCTCACCGGCCTCTTGAGACTGAACAGTGACAGAAGTTCCTGGGTTATTGAGAGAATTGCTTGATTACGGTCACTCAAAGGCTTGAAAATGGGTTGGTGTACTACCAAAGCTGGGGTATCAAGAGGAAACATTTGAGGGGCAATGAGATGGGGTACTGAGTGGTCATAAAAGAGCAAGAGACACATTCTGGGCCTGTCTCCACAGTGAGGGAGTATAAAAGGTCCCTGATAAGTTTACTTTACAGCCCTGTCCAAATTTTGTGCAGCCTGCCTCCCTCTGTAATTAGTGAACCCACCTAGTTCTAGAAATGATTATTGTTAAAGGTAAAATGATACTGTATTGCCAAATTGGGCAGTGCATCTGTATATTCTTCTTGGAATGTCCGTCTTTGGTGCCTGGTTGAACCAGTGCGGAAAGGTAAGCAGGAGTGGCATGGAGCTTTTACCTTTCATGCAGCAGAAGAAGAGGCCTGCGGGTTGTCAAACAGAAACAATATTGTAGAGTCAATGAAAATGACAAATGGTAATCTTCATGAGAAGTATACACAGTGCAAAGACTCAGAGGCAGAGTAAGGGCATAGGCTGCTGTAATTATTCATTTTATCAGTCATGAAACTATGATTAACTAAGAAGAGAGAGAAATTTACAAACAAACACAGACAAGTATCCGCATGTAACGGGCTGATCAATCTCACAACTGTCATCATAATATTGAGCCATGTGCGCGCAACATTGAATGATGTTTCATCACAAATCTGTTTCCAGTTAAGTGCAACGGGACCCCCAAATCACAACCACATAAAAGGAGTTTCATATTTGAGCCAGCACACACACTCAGCAGCATCTCCCAAATCAAAGCATCTCTCTCCAGTCCACAGAGTTGAGTAGGCCTCAGAGTCATCATCATGTTGGCCTCACTTTGAAGTCGATAGATCAATAACATCCTTCTTCTGGCTGTTGAGGTAGTCCCGCCATGAGTCTTTTTATTCTCCTTCTAACTGTGAGTTATGAATCAGTATATCTCGATCCTGAGACCTGTAGTATACTGCTGTTTAAGAACAAGAATAGAAACAGAATTTGAGTATGTTGTGTTTGTTAACTATAAAAAAGGAGTTTCACATTTGAGCCAGCACACACACTCAGCAGCATCTCCCAAATCAAAGCATCTTTCTCCAGTCCACAGAGTTGAGTAGGCCTCAGAGTCATCATCATGTTGGCCTCACTTTGAAGTCGATAGACTCAATACCATCCTTCTTCTGGCTGTTAACGTAGTCCCGCCATGAGTCTTTCTATTCTCCTTCTAACTGTGAGTTATGAATCAGTATATCTCCATTCTGAGACCTGTAGTACCCTGCTGTGTAAAAACAAGAAGAGAAACAGAATTTGAGTATTTTGTGTTTGTTAACTAAAGTGATTGTTTTGGTCTCTGAAGAACCAGACAAAAAGACTGGACCCTGTAAGTTAATCTCGGTAAGTATGTAATTACATTCAGGAAAAATGATCACCCATCAAGCCCCACACATTGCAAATCCTAGAAATCAGGCTTACAAAGTATTAGTTGAACACCCACCCAACCTGCTTGCCACCATATAAATCATCACTCCTCACTCACAGTCACTCAATAATATATCACTTATTAGTGTAATAGTTAGTTGCCTGTTCTAATTCAAGCAGGTATATAGATAGTAGGTATGCAATTGTAGCTCCTCTTTGATGCAAGTAAAATATTGGAATTTGGCAGTCTTGTAACTCAAATGATCTTTACTGGGGCAGCCCTGCTAGCAGTAAGCAGTTCTGTGATAAATCATTGAAAAGTTCTGTGGCGGCCTAACTCAGGTGTTTCGCCCAGAAGTGTCACAATGATCTAACACACTTGAGTCTGACGAATCACACTCATCCTCCTCCTGTGTTATTTGAGGAACGGTGTAATTTTTAACAGGTCTTGTAGGAGATGCAACAACGGGATAGCTTGGCCCATCATATTGTCCTCCTTGCTGACTTCCTGTGTGTAAACCTCAAAAGGAAGTAGCATCTCTATCAGGTATTTGATTAGGCCTCATTTGTCCATCACAATAGACATGTTTTTCACAGTTGCATCCCCTCCTCTTAAAATTACATACTCATTGATTGATTGATTTGTGCTGCTCAAACAGATGTTGCAACATTTAATAGGTCGAGTTCCAACATTTTGGCACCTCCTGTAGGAAGGCTTCAACAGGAATTCTCTTAACACGCTGAATGATCCTCAACTATACTGGATTTCAAAGAATGGCTTAAATGAGTGCAGAGTCTGCTGCAGTTCGTCAGTCAGTTGCTGACTATGTCTTATTTTTTAGAGAAAGTCCTGCACAATAAGGCTTATGCAATGCGCCAAATACAGGACCCTTGAAATGCCACCATCTTACATGACCTTAACTATTTTACTGCCATTGTCCGTGGAAACAAATGCAATTCTGAGATCTCTGGGTAGCAGCCATTCAGCCACCTTGGTGTTAAAGACTTCCAAAATGTTTGCAGCTGCTTAGGATTTCGCCATGGTGAAAATGGCAACTATTGCATACCGCCGAATACCCTAAAAACTTCAGCGCCGAGACCTAGAGATACCTGTTCCCTAACCCCCACAAAAGACATCCAGTGTGCAGTGATACACATGTAATCATTGGCTTGACAACTGGCCCACATGTCTGTTGTCAGGTGGATAATGTGAATAGCACTCTGCAATCAATTGCAGCACATTGTGATGGAGGGATGGAGCAGCAACCCTGGCAAAATATATTCGACTGGGAATCTTTCATTTAGGACAGATGGCCACCACAAATTCTAAAAAAACAACTCCTTTTAAAAAAGTAAAATGAAGGCGGTCCAGCTGCAACATTTTAGGCAGCTTCCAATTGTACAACCATGCTGTTGGGTGGTTGAGTTCATATGGCCCTTCCTGCAAAAAACATGCCCATAATAGTGCCTGGATTTTTTTCTTTTGTGGTGCCACTGATGCAGGCGACTTCTGGAGAGAACCAGGAGGTGGTAGACTCAATGTGCGTCTTGGGGCAGTCACTGCATGCTGTTGCTGTGGTGTCTACATCTGACTCTTGTGCCATTGTGAGGTTGCTGATGCGGGTGATAGTGGTGTGGTGGTGGGGACAGGGCTACTTTGCATAAAGGGTATTTCACACACTTCTTCTTCATCACATTCACCTCCCACCATGATCGGAGCTGTTTACCCTCTCTTTATCACCAACACCATCTGAACCAATTTTTTGAGGTGCACCTCTCAACTTATTGCATATTATTTTTTCATATAAGTCCTTTGGCATCTAATACCTTAGTGTAAACCAGTCTTCCCTTGATAAACACTCATGTGGCAAATGGAGCATGTCCCAATGTTTTTCTCCTGCTTGTTAATCATACAAAAGTTTAAAACTGGGGAGATTGCCTTTTTCAGTGTTCCACAGGTGTCACTGTCAACCCCTGAAGAACTGGAGGTAGGCGAGTGTGTAGATGATTGGCTCTCTGTAGTGTATACTTCTACTGAGCTAGCGGTGAATACAGGTCTCAGTTGGGACCTTACAAATATGGAATGTGGCGCTGGCCCTGGTGCCATATACATCAGAGCAGGTTGAATAATAGGAGGGGTAATGTCGGTCTCCTGTGGAACAGCTTCCACAATGACTGATTCATCGTCATCCTCATCCATTTCCACAGTTGTAAGGCTTTCTAGAACTTTCCTTCTCCTGAGCCTTTCCTGGAGTGTCTCAGACTCAGCTGGGGTCCAATCCGTGTCCAGATCATGAGAAGGAGGGCTTGGGGACGATGATGGAGTACCCTTCTGTTTACCTGCTAGAGATCTGTAAACCAATGGTTCTAAAATAGGAGATTATTCTAGTTCAGAAGGAAGATTAGGATCCTGTTCCGGTCCTACTTCAAGGAAGATCTACTGTTACTAGCTGTGGCTGTTGTCCAATGTGCTCAGTTTTGGGTACTACTCTGCGAAAGAGACAATTCAATACAATTTCACTACTTGTTTCGCCATGATTGCATTGGCTGCCTCAGTGAGACACATGGGCTTGAGTTTAGGTTGGAATGGTGCCATTAATGTGGGAATGGGCATAACACTAGCCAGCCGCTAGCATAGCTTCTGGCCACAACAGCAACTTTTTTGTGATGCTTGCGAGTGACTGCCATTGCAGCTTGAGCATTGGATTAAATTAAAAATGCATTTTATAGGGGTATTCCACTTATGTCCCTTCAAAAAGTGCGCAGGTGGGCTAATGTTTGCTGCCTTAGCCTTATCCGTAGCTCTATTTTCTAATGTGGACAGTTGCAGTCAGTTGAGATCAGTCAGAGGTCTGCTGCTTTAGTAGATTTGCTGCCGCTCAAGTAGATTTTCTACTCTAGCAACAGCAAAGTCACCTTTAATGGCTGCGCACTCTCCCACACTGCATGGTGCTGCTTCCACAGTTTTTTTCAGCACTGCTCATGCAGCATGAGCAGTGCAACATGCGTTTTTTCTGGCCATTTGTGGAACTTTGCAGAATCTCGCTGAGATTTTATGTAACTCTATGAATTCTGCTGAGTGAAACTCTGAGAGTTCCTCAAGCCCCTAGATAGGACTGTCTCTATGAAATGCTCAGAGGAATATGTTTGGACAATAAACAACTAGGAAAAGTCAGGGCCTTGAGCAAAGGCGCTGTGCAAATAACCTGTTTTAGGGAGTCCAAGGCTTTCTGACAAGCCTCTGTTCAGATGACCTTCTTAGGCTTCTCAGTCAAAAGGGCAACAAAGGTGCGGTATCCTTAGACAAACCACCTGTACTATCCACTGAAGACTAGGAAGGCCCTGACCTCTGTCTGAGTTGGTGGGATCTTCCAGGAGCTGAACCGTACTCCCGCCCACAAGAGATCCAAAGAACACTATCTGCCAATTACTGGCCTTGATTTCAGGCCTTCCTATTGCACAGCCTGAAGCAATTCCTGCAGGAGAAACAGGTAATCCTGCCAGGAGTTGCTTAAGACAGCTATATCATCTAAATATGGAACACTGAAGGCCTCCATTCACAGCTAAGGCACGGTTCACTAGCCTCTGAAAGGTGACAGGGACATTGTTAGCCCAAAGGGTATCACTTTAAATTGAAAGTGGCCCTCTGGGGTACAGAAGGTGACCTCTCTTTAGCCCCCTTGGTTAAGGCAATCTGCCATTACTCTGAAGTTAGAGCAAGAGTAGTCCTTAACTTGGCACCCTCTAACTTATTGATGATATTGCCAGCTTTGGGGATGGAGGATGCATCAGTTTTAGAGACTGAGTTTGGTTCCCTGTAGCCAACGCAGAACCTAGGCTCTGGGGTGGTACCTGGTTGGGCCTTCTTTGGTACCAAAACCACTGGGCGTGAACAGGGAACACTGGGTAGTTCATTGACCTCCAATTCCAGCATCTTTTTGACTTCTACTTTGCTGCTGGTCCTCTCTTTGTTAAACGGGCTGAACGTTTTATTTTTGACAGGCAGTCTGCCACCAGTATCAATATTGTGGGTGCACAGGTGTGTGAGTCCAGGAGTCAGGGACAAGAGGGAGGCAAACTGTGCCAGTAACTGACTACAGTCACTCTGCTGCTCTGGGGTCACAGTAGGGGAGAGATTGACACTTCAGTTGACCTATCCTTCTCTTGAGATGAGAGGAGATCAAGGAGAGGCTCACTCTCCTCCCCACCATCTGTCTCCGGCAGTATGTTGACCTCAGACCTGTCATAATGTGGTTTGAGGTGGTTGAGAAGGAGCACCCTTAAGGTGTTTCTGGGAGATTTGAGGTCCATCAGGTAGGTGGACTCTACATTCTATTCCGTCACCACATAGGCCCGAGTCTAGCAGTCCTGGAGAGCCCTGAGCTCTACTGGCTTCTTCACGTACAACTTCTGTCCAGGCTGGAACTCCACCATGGTAGCCACTTGGTCATACCATTGCTTCATTATCTCTTGGCTAACCTCCATGTTTTCAGAAGCCTTCTTCTAGAACTTGGCCATCTGATTCCTGAGAGCCACCATGTAGCTGACCGCATCTTAGGAGTTTCTTGGGAACTTGCTCCCATCCCTCCTTGACCTTAGTTAGAGGTCACCTGATAGGGTGGCCATACAGACTTTCATAATGATAAAAGCCCACTTCCGTCTGTGGTACCTCCCTGTAATAAAAAACAGACATGGTAAGAGGACATCCCACTTCTGTCTCATGGGCTCAGGCAGGCCCACAATCATCCCTTTAAGGGTCTTGTTAAAACTTTTAACAAGCAGATTGTTTTGTGGATGGTAGGGTGTGGGGAACCTGTAAGTCCTTCCCCATAGGCGTCATGTACATGAACATGAAGTTGGTGCTCCTGTCTCATATCACTTCTTTGAGGAAACCCACTTCAGCAAAATCCCAATTAGGACCCTGTACACTACAGGTGCAGTGACAGACCTCACAGGGATGGCCTCAGGATACAGAGGGGAATGGACCAAAAAATACAAGATAAAACTGTTGCATAGAGTGGTGGCGGGGTCCAAGGGTCCTGCAATATCAATTTCCACCCTCTCAAAGGGTGTATAAACAATAGGCATAGGAGACAAAGGAGCCTTTAATTCTTTCCCAGTCTTCCCACTAGCCTGGCAGGAGAGATAAGTCCTACAGAATTCAGCAAATGCTGTCTTCATCTGGCACCAGTAGAAGTGGGTGGCAAGCCTGGCAAAGGTCTTGCCTTGCCCCAGATGTCCTGCAAAGGATATCTCATGAGCCACTCCCAGTAGAGAGGTCCTCTAACATTGGGTAATTACCAGTACATAAGTTGTCCTAGGCTCAGAAGCCTTAGGCTCACTATGCAGGATATCTTTCTCCGAATATATAAGATGATCTCCAGAGGTGTTACTAGCTGCCTGGGCTTCAGCTTACTGACACAGGCCTTTAAGGGTTGGACACTCTTTCTGTGCCTTGCTTGACTCCTCCCTGGTTTGCCACCCCTCTGCTTGAAACCCGGCATGCTCAGACAGGCTACCAAGGAAGGCAATGTCCTCTCCAATAGCCTCCAGGATGGCCTCCTTGGGCTCCCCATCCACCTGCAGTCTGGGAATTGCAGGGTCTGGTTTCATACACCACTTGCCCTTTCTTTTCCTGTAAACTGTCTGGGCCATTCTCTTAGGCTCTGAGGTTCTGGACTTTTTAGAGTCCAGAGGTGTCAGGGAAACAACACCCAAAAGACCCCTGAGTTCCTTCCTGCCTTGGTGCACAAATAAACAGAGACACGGGCTTCTCGATGGTGGCGTCAGACACAAGGTTTATTTACTGCAGGGACACAGAAGTCGTAGGAACCACACAAAGGCAGAATCTAGGAGACTGTTCGAATTGTATAAAGTGGGTCGCTCCTTAAATACACCAAATGTGTCCTCAGGCAATGTTGCAAAAATATCTTTCATGCCTAGCCCGGTATCCCAAACAAACAATAAACATATATCAAACAATAATTATTTGTAAGGTTCCAGTGTTCGATCAAGTCTTCATGTCAGTTTCCCATTCTTCGACGATCCTCCCCATCATAAAAATTGTATCCTCCCCATAGTAAAAGCCCAGAAGGAGAGGAGCGGAGCCAGGTGGGAAAGATTGATAAGTAGGATAAGAGATGCTTGTGGGTCATAAACGGGCATGGCTACTGGCTTCGGCCTCTTAATCGTGATCAGGCCAACGAACACAAGAACCAGTATAGCACGATTGGCCTCAGGCAAGGGAGGTAGCTTCTGCCTAGTCATGCAGCATCAGCTTCTTTGGACTAACGCGTACGTGTCCTTAACAAGGCGATTCGGCCAGGGTCATTGCTTTGTCCATTGACTATGTGAGGGCAAGAAACAAGATGGATGCCGTATCTAAGATGGATGCCATGAAGTGACAACGGAATGCCCTATTTCTTAGTGAATCCATGCTCGTAGCACAGCGAAAACACTGTCACATACTATATGGATCATTTACAGTTCACTGGTACCAAGATCGTGTCAGTGCTGCGATACCGAACACACGGGTTTGGATCGAGACAGAACCTCAGACCGTCCTTTTGCCCTTACATAGGCAATAACTTGCTCTAGTCAGAATCCATTTCTATATTCATCAGGTCACTGATATGTTGTTGGAGCATTATTCTATCCCGTGGCATATCTCCTAAAACCGGTGGTCTTCTTACGCAGGTTGCAGCGCAGAGGTCACATAAGGCAGGACCACACTGAACGATGAGACAACATGAAAATAGAAATACCAACAAAACACCAATGACTATCAGAAGCTTCCATCCCCACGCGGATAACAGATTCCAGAACCATCCCATCAGCGACCAATCACCTTTGTCTACATGAATAGAGTCAGTGATCTTGTGTAACTTGGAAATGGCCTCATATACTGTTGGCGCATTATTTGGGATAAAGACACAGCAACTCGATTGGATCATCTTACATACTCCACCTTGATCTGCAAGTAATACGTCAAGGACCATACGGTTCTGCAACGTCATGAGGCGATCCGCTTGAAGCTCAGCTGTCAGGTTACTAAGGGCACCAGCAGTTTCAGTAATGGTGGATTCAACTACCCATGTTAGTTGATGCAAGTTTCTACTGTTGGCCATGGGCCCCCAGAATGGAAGGAAACCTTTGAAAAAGTCTCCTGCCTCTTGGCCAGCTGTATCTTCCTTGTCGAAGACACCTCTCACAACTCTAGTCTTGTGATAATCCGATGCGGCAGTGTATGTCGGAGGTAATAGTCGGGCAATATAACATGAGCCTGAAAAGTCAGCAGGCAGCCATGTATATGCTCTATCTTTGCAGACAAAATAGGTACCCTTAGCAGCTAAAAATGCAGGGGAAGACTGTGATGGGAAAACGTATGTTTCAGTACAGTCACTCTTCCCTAGTCGAGCTCTCGGATTCCTCCCATTCCCTTGTAAACAGACCTGACCTTGGTGGGTTACGACCCAAATCGGAGTCGAGCTTTTACGCTTGTTTTCACCCAAACTAATGCCGTACTCCGTAGCATTCTAACCCATATAAACTCGCAACTCATCCTTGGGAATAAACGGAGTGTCACTGACATCTCTAACCATGTCAGTAATTCCCTTTACCAAGGCTCTATTAGCAGAGTTATACCTAGTGGAACGCGGAGGACGCGGGGGATAGGTCTCTAGAGCATAAGCGAACATGGTCTGAAATGCCCAAAATGATCCATTATAACTAAAGGGCAGAACCAGATAGGGGATACCCTTGTTCATAGTATGTGGTATCAGACCACACACCCAGCAGTTCGTTGTATTTACTACTAGTTGGTGTTGGTGCAAGAGCTGAATGAAAGTGTTATTTATAAACTCAGAGCGTCGTGCTTGCTCGTGGGCAGGAAAAGGGTGAAAAGAATGAAGAGAAACAACAGTTGGAGAAACAGAAACAGGGGGAGGCACTGTAGATGTAACAGGTGCAAAAATCAGTTGGGTACCAAAAACGATTCCGCCTACCAAAGTTAAAAAAACAATCAGAAAGGTTAGAGCGCATTGCATCATGAAACATTTGCTATGCAGAATTCTATACAGTTTTGTCTTACGAGCATTTATGACGTTAGCTCGTCGCAGTTCAGGAAGCTCCATCTTCTACAACCGTTCGTAACGGATGGTTTGTACCTGGTGAGAAATTGCCTCTGCTTACCCTGGGAGTTCCCAAAATAAACATAAGAGACCGACCTTGTGTCTGGCCCCCTGCAAGTTAAAACAAGGCACACGTTACGACCCTACGGTAACCCAGATGGCAAGGCAAGAGAACAACAAAAAACAAAAGGACAAAAATTATAGAGCAAACTTCCTGACTGAATGCAACGTGATAAGATCAAAACAGTTTTCAAACGGAAAAGGTGATTATGCTATGTCATTGGTTCATGGAATGAGAACGTAGGTTATATCTGTACTTTCTGGGTCCTGTCTGATCTTGAAACAGCGGATCCGCAGGTGCAGTAATGTTCAAATCCGCAGGTGGCAAATGTTCACTTTGTACAACACTCTGTTCAGGGTTCAATGGAAACGTCCCCGGTGCAGTATCAGAGTTCTGTATTTCAGATCACTTGTCCGTCATGCACTCTGCATCACTGAACGGGATAAGCCTAGGAACAGGTTCTGTTTCGGATACACTAAATCCCTGTCTAACCCAGTTATCGTAGGGGAGTGGGAGAGGCACACGCTTCGTATGGGTAGCGTTCACCCAATTTTTCCTGCCAGCCAGGCGTACAGCAGTTCTTGTGGCCAGGAGCACCTGAAACGGACCCACGAATCTTGGCTGGAGGTTCCGGGTCCGTCCAAAGTTCCGCACCACAACCAGATCACCGGGTTTCAATGTGTGACCTGGACTCTCTGGCAGCTTAGGCAAGGATTCAAATACCTGTTGGTGAATAAGACTCAATTTAGCAGTCAGGTCAAAAAGGTAATCAATCAACATTGGATATTCGATCTGTTTGAACTCCTTGGGCCTAGGGACTCCCCAGACATTAGCAGGGCGACCAAACACAATCTCATATGGGCTAAGCCCTACTCGAGAGTGTACAGTCGCTCTGGTGGACAATAAAGCCAAAGGCAGTGCGTCTGGCCAAGATAACCCAGTGGAAGCTTGGATTTTAGCAAGTTTCAGCTTCAAGGTACCATTGTACCCCTCAACCAAACCTGCTGCCTGTGGGTGATTCGCGCTATGGAATTTTTGCTTGATTCCCAAACCCGTACACACACTCTGCATAACTTTCCCTACGAACTCACTTCCATTGTCCGACCATACAATCCGTGGCATACCATACCTGGGGAAGTACTCTTTGAGGAGGATTTTGGCAGTGGACATAGCAGTGTTATCCTTTAACGGATACGCTTCAATCCATCTTGAAAAAGCACAGACTACCACTAGGACATATTTGAGATTATTACATCTGTCCATATGGATAAAGTCCAACTGAATCACTTCAAAGGGACAAGAAGGGGGAGCAAAGTGACCAGCTGGGGTTGGGGTTCCCTTGCCAGGATTATGCATCAGGCATATCATGCAATTTTTCACCACTCTCTCCGCGCACTTAGTAATTCCATCGTTCTTCCATACTGGAGCTAACATCTTACAGATCCCTTTCGAACTGATGTGCGCCGCTCCATGCGCCATAGTGACTACCGCAAGTACATACGCATTAGGTAGCATCCAACGCTGATGCTTAGACAAATCAACCCAACATCCACTCGAATCCATTTTACCCGTTTTCTCCCTCCATGCATTCTTCTCATTTTCAGTTGCTTCATTCTGGATTGCCTTCACACTTTCAATCGTATTCTCACACATTCCTGATTCAGCAATCCATCTTGCAGACGTTGCAACGTACATTCGGCTCATCATGTTCTTGGCCGTCTCTTTGGCGACCTCATCAGCAAACGCATTCCCACGGCCAACATCATCCGTAATCTTCCGGTGTGCACTGCATTTCACAATCGCAACTTCATTCGGTAAGATCAGAGATTCCAACAGGTCATTGACTAACTGTCCGTGTTGGATCTTAGTCCCATGGGACGTGAGAAAACCTCTTTCTTTCCACAAGCGACCGAAACTATGTGCTACGCCGAAGGCATACTGGCTGTCAGTAAACACATTCGCTCTCTTTCCCTCAGCTAGAATACACGCTCTTGTCAATGCAATTAATTCTGCAGCTTGGGCAGAATTCTGACTCACTCTTGCAGTCTCGACAACCGTACTCAAAGTCGTAACTGCATATGCAGCCGTCACATCACCAGTCTGTAGCTTGAAACACGATCCATCGACATACAAAGTACCATCTGGATCCGGTAGCGGAGTATCTTTTAAATCAATCCTACCTTTTGTCTCTTCCTCAGTTCTAAAACAACAGTCATGGGGCTCTGAATCACTCGACTCCTGAGTAGTCGGCAACAGCGTTGCTGGATTCAATATGCTGCATCGCTTGATCTGAATGTGGATTGCCAAAAGTGTCAGCTCATAGCCTGATAGTCTAGCACTGGTGAGGTGCTGAGTTTTCGTTCGATTCATGAGTGTATCCACAGCATGTGGGACCATGTTGTTCATGACCAGTCCAGCAGACTGTCGAATAGACACTGCAGCTGCTGCTGTAGCTCTCAAACAACTTGGCAACGCTCTGGCTACCGGGTCTAATGTGGATGAGAAATACGCACAAGGTCGCTGTTTGCCACCAAATTGTTGCGTCAAGACACTCAACGCACAACCCTCTCTTTCATGGACATATAGTGTAAACGGCTTACCGTAGTCAGGAGTACCTAACACAGGAGCTGAGCATAACGCATCACGCAATTCCGAGAAACTCTGTTGACATTCATCAGACCATGGCAAAGGACTCGGAACACCTTTTCCAGTCAGAGCCACCAATGGTTTTGCCATGAGAGAAAAATTTGGGATCCATTGTCTGCAATATGACGTAATACCCAAGAACGCCCGTACTTCTCTCTGTGTGCTAGGTACAGTCATCTGTGAAATTGCTTTGATTCTCTCTGGGGTCAGCCTTCTTCCCTCCTTTGACAAGAGATGACCTAAGTAGGTCACTTCTTGGCAACAATATTGTAGTTTAGAAGGTGAAACCTTGTGATGCATGTCTGATAAATGACGCAGCAAAGAAATTGTAGCTATTTTGCAAGTTTCCTTGTCGTCCGCAGCTATTAAAAGATCATCTACATATTGGATCAGAGCAACACCAGGTGGAAGTACAAAAGCATCTAATTGACTTTTTAATGCTTGGCTGTAAATTGAAGGGCTTTCACAATAACCTTGTGGGGCGCGCTTGAACCTGAAACTACGGCCACCTAAGGAGAAACCAAAAATATCCCTACTTTCCTCTGCTATCGGAATGCTGAAAAAGGCATTCTTCAAGTCGATCACTGTAAACCATGTAGCTGAGGCAGGAATCAACGTCAATAATGCAGTGATATCTGGGACCACCGGAAACTGTGGAACCACTATTTTATTAACCTCTCTGAGGTCAATCACAAATCTGTAGATTGGAGGTTTGGAAGGGTCAGTGCGTTTCAAAATCGGCAGAACAGGACTATTACAGACGTTTCCTCTAGTTTCTTCTATCACATCTTTCTGTATCAAATCTTGCACGATCAGTAAAAGCGCACGTTCACCTTCATTTGAAATCCGATACTGTGGGATTCGTGGGAATCTAACATTTGCCTTCAGACTCACTACATAAGGGGGGATTTCCAGAAGGCCTACATCATTAGGACCAGTCGCCCAAAGGTTATCAGGGAGAGAACGCAGCTCCGGTGGGAGCTTATCCATCGACAAGTACATTGGAGAGATGACTCTCTTGCCCAACGTGAGCTGTACTCCCGAAGGAGAACAGTACAATGTCGCATGCAGGCGTTTCAACAGATCTAAACCAAGCAAATTCTCATTACAACCGGTCGTCAGGATAAGGGGTGCTTCTAGTTGACATGGCCCAACAGAAATTGACAAAGGACCAGAAACGGGGTTGTGAACAGGGGCGCCTGAGAAACCTACTGAAATGTTCGTTGAGCCAGACAAAGGTGCGCCAGGGAGTTTTGCGTGCATAATTGAACTTTTTGCTGCACCAGTATCCAACATGAAACGGTTCAATCACGCCTGATGTAGCTACTGCGACATAAGGCCCACTCTGATCAACTGGAACGGATACTACTCCCTCTCTCTGCCTGTGGCTGTCCTAGTACTCACTGTGCTGAACTTCTTCACTACCTTCATAGTAATCCTCGACATGGTATTGGGGAGATCTACCTGATTGGGTAGATTGTGCATTTCGCTGATCGAAATAATTAGATGGGCGATCCGTCTGTGGAGGCATAGTACCACGTCCTCTACCTCTAAGAGCTTGCATAGACCCACCACGACCTCACTGAGCTGGGACACCACTAGTTTGTGAGTGCAGAACTGGACACTCATTCTTATAGTGACCCTCCTTTTTACAATAGGCACATTGATTCTATGCTAACTGTTGTCGGGGAAAACCATATCCAGATCTTTGGGACATCCCTTGCTGGAATTGTGGCTGTTGCTGAAACTGAGGTCGTTGCTGCGAGTCTGACTGATTCGAGCGAGACGGATACGCCTGTTGCAAAAGAACTTTAGTTTTCAAGTCTTTTGTCTTCTTTTCTGACTTTTCCTTCTCTTCTTTTTCTCTATTCTCATAATACTGAGCAGTTGCGAGTATCTGTGCTGTCGTCGATACCGCCCATGCACTCTCAGAATCCTTCAACTTGTTACTAAGCTCAGGCAATAAATTAAACACAAACTTGTCGACAAACAGTCTCTGACCTCCCTCAGTACTCATATCTTGCCCACTGTGGTCTACGAAGGTCTCTTCAAATCTAATGAAGAAATCAGAGACGCTTTCGTCCTTCTTTTGCTTGCATGCTGATAATTTATCCCAGTTGACCCGTAACGCTGGCATCAGTGTTTTCATCAAATTGATTATTCTGCCAGGCAAAGCAGCAATCAGAGGCTCAGGTTTAGCACCACCAACTTGTTGTGTATCTGCTGCTACAATAGCTGGCCAATCACCCCCTAAAGCAACTGGGTGATTCTCCTGGCGAATTTTGGCCCATATAGGCTGTGGCACTACGTTGCCAAATAGCATTTCGATGTCTGCCAAATTCATGACGCATGCTTGAACTGTCTGTGTTAACTCTTTATAATACCCAGCAGGATTCTTACGCGGGTCCGGCAACGCCTGTTTTATTTCTAATACTTCGGCCCGCTTCCAAGGGATGTGTATCCACACTCTATGGAAATGTGCTGGAGCAGCTAAAATATTATTAGCCGCATCAGCTTGAACTGCATCGTGCCATATCGGCGGAACTTCCCTCATCGGATACTGACCTTGCTTCTTCCTAGTAATCGGAGAACCATCAGAGTCCCTTGGTGCTCGAAGAGGTGAATCAAACCTGTATGCTAGAATCAGTTCTATCGCTTCCTTTACTTCCAAATCTATTACCATTCCTGCAGCGAACCTTCTCTGAATATGTATCAAGTCAGTGGGAACGGAATCTAAGTCATCATCATCCCATTCCTCACGCAAAAGGGAACACATCACGTCAAAGACATAACGCTGAGTTGGTTCATTCCATTGCATAAATGTATCCAGCACTCTTCGTGCATCATACTTCACAGCTTTCGACATCCACCTAAGAGCTGTCGAATCTAATATTTCTCGCTCATGGGGACCAGGGAGCTGACTACGTCTCTGTGTAGAGTCAGAAACGGGCGTCTTAATTAAAGACCTGTAGAGAGGAGTTAAGATATTAGTTACAGAGTCGGTTATTTTACGACGAACAGAAAGCGGAGTCAGAATGTCTACAGGGTTCGGGGACAGGGAAGCTGGAGCAGATGAAATTGTAGGGGTAGAAGTAGTAGAAGTAGTAGGTAAAGCAGTTTGCGAAACGGCAGGCAAAGGCGGAATAGGCAACCCGGGCAGAGGGGGTGCCGAAGGAACATTAACCACAGGAAGAATAGGAGCTTGATTCAGAGGAAAAGGAACAACTATTCCAGGCTGACCAGCAGCCGGTTGCACAACGGGTGGTAACTGGGGCGCTGCAATACCCTGTACGTACGGTGGAGGTGATCTCAATAGGTAAGACAACAGGGGATCATTTTCACAGTCCTCTATTGGCTTAGCAGGACACGAGGGCAAGGCAGGGTAGCACTTGTCAATCGCCAAATTATGTTCTCTATTTGCTACCTCCATTGCTTTTTCAGTTTCGTTGACATGCAACTGCCCAGCAGACTGCATTAAAGTCAACCCTTTCTCTTTCTGTTCCTTCTTTATTTTTCTAATTTCTCTCTGTCTAGCTTCTTTTCGCCAGAAGCGAAAAGAATCGAACATTGCTGGCCGGGCTTTCTTTTTAAACAACTTCACTTCTAGATTGTCTAGAATTTTAGTTTCAAAGCTACCATGTGGTGGCCAACTAAGGACACCATCTTTCCTGGTGTAACGGACCCACACTCCATTATAAGTGATAGGACCCACACCATGTTTACAATAGAGCTCATATGTAGGAGTTCCGATTGGAGGAACCGGACACGAGTCCTCCAACCGGGAATCCCTGCTGCAACTTAACCAGGACAAGAAACAATTACTACGGTTAGCCATTACGAACCGAAGACAAATTTTAACCAAAATGCGCAAAGAACTTAGGCCTATCAAATGAACCAATACCAAACCAAAGATTATCTTAACAAGAGCAACCAGTGATAATCTACAAATCCAAAACAAACGTACCCAGAGAGCAAAAAGGATTATCCGAACAAGAGCAACCAGTGATAAATCCTTACAAGAGCAACTAAGAGCAATCAGACTGGGCGCGACCCACTTAATACTTAACTGAGATGTCGAAGATGTCACCAACGAGAAACCGCCTACGTCTTGCCGTACTAAGGTCTGCACCTCGGGTCCAAGACAGGGCGACAGTCAGGGCAGCGGTCCTCTGTAGCCGTCTGGGAGCGGGAAACCCTCGTGGAAGAGATCGTCGGGCCACTTTTACGACATACAGGGATCGATGAAGTGGGGTACCCCCCTCCAGAATCTTCACACGAAGCTCCTCGAAATCTTCAGGCTTTGGACCGGTACCGGTTGACGTCGCCCCACGCTCGGCGCCAATTGAGGTTCTGGACTTTTTAGAGTCCAGAGGTGTCAGGGAAACAACACCCAAAAGACCCCTGAGTTCCTTCCTGCCTTGGTGCACAAATAAACAGAGACACGGGCTTCTCGATGGTGGCGTCAGACACAAGGTTTATTTACTGCAGGGACACAGAAGTCGTAGGAACCACACAAAGGCAGAATCTAGGAGACTGTTCGAATTGTATAAAGTGGGTCGCTCCTTAAATACACCAAATGTGTCCTCAGGCAATGTTGCAAAAATATCTTTCATGCCTAGCCCGGTATCCCAAACAAACAATAAACATATATCAAACAATAATTATTTGTAAGGTTCCAGTGTTCGATCAAGTCTTCATGTCAGTTTCCCATTCTTCGACGATCCACCCCATCATAAAAATTGTATCCTCCCCATAGTAAAAGCCCAGAAGGAGAGGAGCGGAGCCAGGTGGGAAAGATTGATAAGTAGGATAAGAAATGCTTGTGGGTCATAAACGGGCATGGCTACTGGCTTCGGCCTCTTAATCGTGATCAGGCCAACGAACACAAGAACCAGTATAGCACGATTGGCCTCAGGCAAGGGAGGTAGCTTCTGCCTAGTCATGCAGCATCAGCTTCTTTGGACTAACGCTTACGTGTCCTTAACAAGGCGATTCGGCCAGGGTCATTGCTTTGTCCATTGACTATGTGAGGGCAAGAAACAAGATGGATGCCGTATCTAAGATGGATGCCATGAAGTGACAACGGAATGCCCTATTTCTTAGTGAATCCATGCTCGTAGCACAGCGAAAACACTGTCACATACTATATAGATCATTTACGGTTCACTGGTACCAAGATCATGTCAGTGCTGCGATACCGAACACACAGGTTTGGATCGAGACAGAACCTCAGCTCCAGACCTTATTGATTCCCCTCCTGGGCATCCACAGATCTGTCGGTCGCACAGACCAACTCAGGCAACCCTAACATTTCTAGGTTTGAACAGAGCTCCACTTCCTTCCAGGCAGTGTGCTCCATGTTATTCTAAACAAACAGTCCATGGGCATAGCTGGGCACATGAGCAACTTTCTGATGACCTGGGACACTCCTCAAACGGAACCAGAGTTACAGGGTAGTGGGCCCTCTGGTTGTCTGTGTAACCACAATCTGATGGAATGCATTGGGTAACACATGCTCTGAGGACACCGGATGACACCTGCCAGTAGTCATGCTGGCTCCTGTGTCCCTCAGAGCCTCTATCTTCTGCCCATTGATGGTAATCCCCCGCATATACCTTGGCGTATTAGAGGGCACACAGATTTTTGGCACCATCTCCATGGTACCCGGGGACAATAGTGCATCCTCACTAGTCTCCCCCACATCAACTGGGGACATCTTCTCCCCAAGCAATACATTGGCCATGGCCCATGATTGCACACCAACAGGGGATAGTGCCGTCTTGGAGCACTTGGCTTCTCCCTTGATATGCCCATACTAGTAGCAATCACAGCACTTAGGGACAAACTTTCCAACATTCTTATCTATGAAGTCTTTCTTTTAGTACCCAGTTTGGGATTGGGACTCTTATCCCAGTGAAGTGTTTTGAGGGCCTTGAGAGAACTATTTTGTTTTATTTGTATCTCACCCTCATTTCATCCTTTAGGAACCCTCACCACCCTTTTGGGAGTCCCCTCCAGATGCCTTCTTAATCACTCTGGCGCTGACCCAGAGGTCTGCCTCCTCAGTAAGATTCCTGGAATCAGTAAGCTTTCTATCCATTAGGTGTTGGTGTAGCTCTGTAAAACAGATATTGAGCATATGCTCCCTCAAAGTTAGGTTTTACAGTCTAGTAACATCATCCACTTTGCTGGCACTCACCTAGCCCTTCAGTGCCTTGCTGGCATCATGTAAGAAGTGGCTACCTTAGACCTTTGGCATCTTGATATAAACCTGACCGTTCATTGCACTCTAGCCACCTCAGTCTGGTTACAGTTCCTAAACTCAGAAAATCTCGATAAGGAGGCAGATCTGTCACCTTTTTGGGACTGAAACTTTAGAATGATCTACCTTTGACACTTAGGGAATGCATTTCACTGTCTCTGTTTCGTAGATTGTTAAAGATGTGGCTATTGTCTTCTTCTGATTTTTCCTAAAGCTTTTTATTGTATCTCAGATTGGTTCTAGCTCGACCCACTTGTGGTATTGAGCTCAGTGTGGGAAAATAGTAATAATAAAGAAGTCCACCCTGGACTAGTTTGGCAGTTTGTGGCTGTCCCTGAACTTTTTTTTTTATAAATTTTTATTTTATACCCATAAAATCATTTACACTACATTTATTCATTAAATTCATTCACGGTAAGGCAGTGTGTTACATTTATAAAGTACAAATAAATACTTGATACTTCTTTAAAATATTTAGTTCAGCCTTGGAAGAAAGTTAATCAAACATATTATTAGCATATTAAATACAGTGCGAAATAGACATTGGGTAAAAGGAAGAACGAGACATTTAAGAAAATGGGATTAAATAATAGCAGATCCTGATTGTATTAGAATCCCTGAGTATATCATAGTTTATGTTGCATCCCAAATTTGTCCGCTCCTTCTTCTATCAGGGCAACCCACGTTCTTTCTCCACCTTACTATGGGTGACCAAATTGTCCGCCCCAGTTTTCTTGACTCTTTACCCCTGCACGGATATAGAGCTGTCTCTTGGTTATAGATCCCAAAAGGCGTGTTAGCCAAATTTGAAAGGTGGGGGGGTCCACATCCTTCCAACTTGTTGCTATCAGGATTCTAAAGATAGCTGTGCAGATAAATACAAAATACTTCTCTGTGGTATTCAAACCTATACAGCTATCATAGCCCATAAGCATCAGGGTAGGGGATAGCATAACCTTGCATCCCAGCGGCCCCTCCCAGAAACTAGCCATCTCGTTCTTTATGAAGAGCAGCCTAACACAATCGTAAAACATGTGCCGTTGCGTCGCGGGCCCCATCTAAAGTGTTTGGCATGGGTATAATATAGATTGAACAAAGTCTTGTAGTGCTGTGCCTTAAGATTTGTTGAGCGAAGGGTTTTACCCGCTAGTGGCAGAACCATATACACATCTACCTCGGGGTCATTCAGTTTCACCACCCACTTCGAATCAATTTACTCATAATCGTCCTGAATGCTTTGTAGCAACATGCTATAGATATTGTTAATCCTATTGCCTCTCCCTATAATTAGCTCCAATAGCAAAATTATTCCCCCTGGGTATACTGCTGGCCTTCTACTAGCAAGAGACTTGCGAATCTGTAAGAACAGTCCCGTGCACTCATACAATCATCAATTACACAAGGTATGTGTGTCTTCGGTATGACATGAAGATACTGCAGCGTGGCAATCTTTATGTTTCCTTTAATAGGTCATCAGGCAAGAACACAAACAGCCAGCCGACACGTGTTTCGTCAGAGAAAATGTCAAACTCTGACCCTTCAGGGCTAAAGAACAGGAAGTCATCCAAAACAGGAAAGATATGATAATAATACGCCAAATCAAGAAACGAATAATTACTCAATCAGCCTTGTAAGAAAAAAGACTGAGCATATGGCTCTAAACAAAGTCCTCAGAAGAAGAGATATTAATCCAGGTAAGTCACGCCAGTACAAAACACGAACAACACGGATCCTTCCAATAGTTATCAATACATGTTCCAAAATCACAGGGTTCTTTGCATCACTTGGAGACACGTGTGTGTGTCAACCAAGACATAGTTCCGACACGGGTACGCGTCCTGGCGCCTCTGACTCCAACCGGTAGTGTAAAAAACTTGTGAATCTGTACATATTTAAAATAATGTCTAGACAGGATCCCATACTCCATTTGCAGGGTGCCAAAGGGGCGTAGCTGATCTGATTCATATATATCTCCTATCGTCTTTACGCCAAGTTGTTCCGAGTGCCTACCCATGGTATCATAAAAGGAGTGCGGAAAAGCATGCCATCGCCACAGTGGGGTGTAATAATTAATTTTTGGAATTGCCATAGCTTTGCGCACCTTGGTCCACACTTCGCAAACACTGGACATGATCTTATTTCTTATAATAGCTTGGCTCCGCTTGGCGTAATAGCAGCCCCGTAGCCTCCCTCCCTATAATAGGTTAAAATATTGTTGGGACGCTTTCTTTTCTTACCTCCTCTGTCTCTTCCCTTACCAGAGAAAAATAAAATCGACAGCTGGAAGAAAGGGCACGCCCAGTGATATAATATAAAATTAGGCAATGCCAGCCCCCTCGTGCCTGTGGGCGTGTCAGATATTTTAAAGAACGTCTGATTTTTCCATATTGCCAAGTGAGAAAGCAGTTTCTAGTGTTTCCAAAATATCTGGGTCTATTGTAAGTGGGATAGAGCGAAACAAGTATAGAATTTTTGGCAGCATTCTCATTTTAAGGATGTTTCCTCTCCCTACAACAGATAAGTGCAATCCATTCATCCTTTTAAGATCTGCTGTAATAGTCTTAATCAAAGGATTAAAATTAATCTCAACTATTGTGTTCACTACTGGACTGACACAAACCCCCAACGTGGATCGTTAAAACTTATGTTATCTGTACATATTATCAGCGTGTTACCTTCATTCAACGAATAGTCTGATGTCTGCCCAAATACTTTAGCAATAGCCGTGGCCTCCCTGATTGCACTAGCCAGATCGGTGGTTAAAATGGCTATATTGTCTGCGTTAGCCAGTACCTTCGATTCATAGCCTCTTGAGATAATTGGTTTAATAGCCTGGCTTTTTAAAAGTTTTTCTATCAGAGGATTTATATATAGGGCAAACAATATAGGTCAACATGGACACCCCTGTCTTGTCCCCCTTGATATAAAAATGTTGTCTGATGTTTCCCCCATCAGCTGTAACCGGGCTCTAGGATTCATATACATTGCCTTGATTGCTCTTATAACTCTTGGCCCAAAACCTTGCAGCTCTAGTAGTCCCCATAGGAACCCCCAGGCCACCCGATCGAATGCTTTTTCTGCATCGAGGAAGATCATGGCCATCCGTCCTCCCGTAGCAGCCTGGATATTAGCAAAAAAGTCCGCCTAATGTTATCAGGTGTGTCTTTCCCTGGGATAAACCCGTACTGCCAGGGAGAGACCAGATGGCCGATAACCCTCCACAGTCTAGTAGCCAATATTTTGGAGTAAAGTTTTGTGTCCGAGTTAATCAAAGATATGGGCCTATATGAGGATGGGTTATCTGACAGTTTGCCTTTCTTATGAAAGATGATGATATCTGTCTCCTACCAAGATTCGGGGACTTGCCCATTGGATTCTCGCATAGTGGGTAAAGAGATTCCCTCCTCTGGGAGCTCTTGCTAGGAAGACACAGCCATGTTATCCTCCATTCCCAAATCAAGTTCCCCTTCATCCAGATCCTCCACATTAGGATTCTCATCCTCAGAGTCCTTAGGCTGGGATTGAATCCTAGTGGCTATCTCACAGACCTGGAGAGCTATCTGGATGTCCAGCTTTGTGGCCTTCTTTCCTGCAAGTAGCCCTCTCTCCTCCCAAAGCTTCTGAAGCTCAGCCCTGCTGAGGTTATCCACATTGAGCCTCTCCACTTCCATGGCATAAGACAAAGAAGTAAGGAAGCTAAATTTAGAAAAAAGGAAAAACAGCCAACCCAAAAACTAGGGAGAATTAAAAAAGGTTTGAATTGATCTTGAAATATTTTAAGTGATGGTAGAGTAACTCAAATTCACTCTACGGCTATGCACAAACAGAAGTCCAAATCCTTACCACTATTCACCAGTGTAAGAAATTTGATGTTGATTGTCAAGCAGTAACCTCAATCCTTGTCAGGATGACGCACCAACCAACCCTAAATTAGCCCAAACTCAACCCTCTGGTGGCTCTGCACAGAGCAGTCATACTTTACTTAAAGGCAATGTGTAATGTATTTGCTCAACAGTTCAAACAATAACACAGTGGAAACACTCAATGAAAAGATACTCTACCAATATAGTGAAATAGAGTGATTTCTATGAAATAAACAAGACCAAAATGACAGAAATCCAATCTGTAGAACTGGAGGTACGCAATTGTAAAGATTTTAGAAAAAAGTGTGCCAAAAAGCACAAAGCATCTGTAGACATCTGGTCACGCTGTACCACGATAGAGCGTGGAATGATTACAACGACTCAATTAAGCTTGCTGAACGAAGTATGCTATATCCTGCTTTGTGGAGCAACGCGAGCATCCACATCAAAGATGCGTTACGCAGCTGAAATGATGCATCAGTTCCGAGGTGCTGCAATACTGTGATGTGAGGTCCTGCATTATTGTCGAAGATTACGCAATGAAATCTTGCAGTGCAAAGTTCAGCATCGAGGATGCATCTTGCAATCGAGGAGGTGCGTTCATTCCGATGAGCTATGAGGCTGCTATACAGAGTCAAGGCTGTCATCAAAGAGGGATGCGGGGGCTGTGCAGGGGATGCAACAGGCAATTCAAGTCGTTCCGATGGCTCCGACCCATGCAGAAGCAACGATGCATCGGCTCTGCTCCAGGTTGTGTCACGCAGCAGAGCAGATTTGTTGGTACTTCTGGATCTACAGAGGCTGGCAGAGCACATTAGACCAAATTTAAAGGATCCAGGACAGGGGTTGTAGGAAATAAGGATCTACCTTATGGTTACCCCCGCTTTTTGATTGATGTAATGCTGTTTCTGATTAGTCTGATTGGGATCCTGCTAATCAGGACCCCAGTCTCTGCGCTTTAACCCCAAAATTGGTTTGGTAGGTGTTAGAAATGGGGGTCTCTAGTTGGCAGAGGTAGGTACCTTTGATGAAATAGGGACCCTTGCTTCTAGTCAGGGTAGGGGGGTACACTTTTAAAATAACCCCTGCTCACCCCCTTGGTAGCTTGCCATGAGCAGACAGGCTTATCTCAGAGGCAGTGTGTAAAGCATTTGTGAACACATACAGTAATACAGTAACAAACACTACAAATGGACACCACACCAGTTTAGAAAAATAAGTAGTCTTTACTAGACTTAACACAAGACCAAGCGACAAAAATCCACAATACTGTACTCAAAAATAGACTTTAAAATGGTAGAAATAGCTCAGTTCAATATAGATGGTAAATGCGACACTTTACTCTCAAAGCATTTTGGATGCGTCACGCAATACAAAGAAAAGGGTCGCAGGGAAGGTGATGCGTCTGTTCCTTACTGCAGCGCAGGGGAAGTGATGCGTCGGTTCCTTACCGGAGAGGAGGTGATGAGTCGGTTACTTACTGTGATCTCATTGCGTCACGCTTCCAGCTCCCAGCGACTCGCAGTCTTCTCAGAGGGCCCAAACAACAGTAGGCACCTCTCTGCGGGCAGAATTCCACAGCACGGGAATTCAGGAGAGCTGGTGGTGAAGTCTTGTATCCCATAAACTTCAGGCAGGAGGCAAGCATGGTTCAAGCCCTTGGAGATTCTTTTTCAAGATTGCAAAAGTACCCACAAAGTTCCTTTTCTCCTTTCCTTGGCAATAAAGTAACCACTGCAGGCCAACCCCAATAGCACAGCACAGGGGGAGTCTCCTCCCTGAGCTTCCTTGGTTCTTCTCCTTGGCAAAGGGTTGTCTTGATTCCCAGAAGTGATCTAAAGTTCTGGGGTCTGGGTCCCCCTTTTAGTACACCAAAATCATTTGTCTCTGAAGGCAGGGAGTGTCTGTACCTAGTCCAAACCAGTTCTGAGTGCATTCAGCCAGTGCACAAGTTCCTCCTTTGTCAGTGTGGGCCAGGGTCATCAGACACACCACAGCAGGTGGAGCCAGGATTGTGGAAGGCAGGCACAGCCCTATTCAGGCCTAGGTGCTACTCCTCCCACAGCTCCTTATGCAGATAGGCATATTCAGCCTTGTGCTGACTCACCCTGTCTCCTATAGCCACCCCAGCCCCTGTCACTCACAAACCAGACATGGAATACACAATCTAGCAGAGGCAGGCTTGGATGGTTAGGCAAGAAAATACCTACTTTCTAAAATTGGTATTTTCAAACACAGAATGTTAAAATCAACTTCACTAAAAGATGTATTTTATCATTCTGCGTTTAGGCATACTAAACTCGAATTTCTAACTAGTTCCCTGCGTCAGTTAGGATTATAAGATGTTATAATCAAACTGACCATTCTCGCCTATGGGAACAGGTAGCCTTGAAATAGTGAACAACAAAATTGGCTGTAATTCACTATCAGCACATGCTACACACATCAGGGCCTGTCCTACCTTTTACATACAATGCACCCTGCCCTGGGGCTTACCTTAGAGGTGACTAACATGTAGAAAAGGGAATGTTTAGGGACTGGCAAGTGTGTGCACTTGCCAGGTCGACATGGCAGCCCCAGGCTGCACACAGGCTCTACAATGGCAGGTCTGAGTCACCTTTTACAAGCCGCTTCTGTGGGTGGCACAAGCAGTGTTGCAAGCCCACCAACAGCATTTGATTTATAGGCCCTGGGCAAACATGGTGCACTGTACTAGGGTCTGACAAGTAAATCAAATGAACCAATCATGGAGTCACTAATCAAATACAATACTTTACAATAGGGAGCACTTGCACTGTGGCACTGAATAGCAGTGGCACAGTGTCCAAAGCAGAGGTCTCCAACCAGTAACTCGGGAGCTACTGGTAGCTCACAAGCACCCTCAAAGTAGCTCTCAAAGGTGAAGCCAAACCAAGCTGATCTCAGAGATTCTGTGTAAATTAAAGAAGGTAGCACTGCTCGTTTCATTACCGTAAGAGTTACAGACATCCAATCCAATGGCAGGGTCTCTTGATAACACTCAAACACACACTGTGTTGGCCTATCAATCAATCAATCGGGGATTTATAGAGCGCACTACTGAGGGTCTCAAGGCGCTGGGGGGATGCATTTGGGCAGCTCCAGTCATTCGAGAAGCCAGGTCTTGAGGCTCTTCCTGAATGCTTGCAGTGTGGGGCTTCTTCTGATGCTGAGGGGGAGTTTGTTTTAGGTCTTGGCAGCGATGAAGGAGAAGAATCTGCTTCCTGTTCTGGCTCTGTGGATGCGGGGGATTTCGGCCAAGGCCTGGTCAGGGGAGCGGAGGTTTCTCTTGGGGACGTAGAAGGAGATTATTTTGTTGAGGTATTGGGGTCTGGTGTTGTGGAGGGCTTTGTAGGTGTGTGTGAGCAGCTTGAAGGTCGCTCTGTTTTTGACGGGGAGCCAGTGGAGATCTCGTAGTTGCTGGGTGATGTAGTCTTGCCGTGGGATGCTAGAATTGCTGAGGGGGACGCACCATTGCTGTGGTCAAAAGATTGGTGGCCAGGGGATCTAGGTGATCCCCCGAAGCCTAAGACCGTAGTCAAAAACCTCAGCATACGCCTAGACCAGGCACTGACCATTAAAGAGCACGCTGCTATCACCGCTGTTTCCATGTGCTTGGTTTATTACGGCGAATCTTCCCCTTCCTTACCTTGTCCACATGGAAAACTCTCATCCAGGCACTGGTACTAAGCCACTTGGACTACTGTAACGCCCTTTTGGTCTCAGCTAATGAGTCTTCGCTGAGCAGATGGTCCAAAACACCGCGGAGCGCCTTGTCTCGAATGCTATCTCTAGAACTGCCTCTCTTCCTCTCCTACAACAACTCCACTGGCTCCCGGTACGTAAACTAACCAAATTTAAAATCTGTTGTATTGTACACAAGGCCTTGAACGGCAAAGGCCCCAGCTATCTTGCAAGGAAATTTAACCACTACATACCCACTTGGTCTCTCTGATCGGGAACTAAATCTCTGCTTCTTGTACCACGGTTCAAAACATCGCGACTGGGAGGGAAAGCTTTCTTTCACCTAGCCTCTCTCTACTGGAACCAGCTTCCTATTCATCTGCAGCGCAATGCCCTAATCACCTTGAATTCCGAAGGCTCCTCAAAACTGCATTATTTTAACATGCCCTCCTTCATGGCCTACTCATGCACCTCCATAGCGCAGAGATACCCCTTCGAGGGTGATTCAGGTGCTTTACAAATAAATAGGATGCCGAGGATGAGTCTGGCTGCGGCGTTTCGGACGGTCTGGAGTTTGTGGAGCAGAGATTGGTTGATTCCGGCGTAGAGGGCATTCCCATAGTCCAGTCTGCTGGTGAGGAGTGCATGGGTGATAGATTCCAGGGGGGATCCCTTTGAAGGACTTGCGGAGTATGTGGAGGGTGTTGAAGCATATGGAGGCAACAGCTTTGGTCAATGGGTCTGCAACATGAACCATCTATCTCCACTTTAAATGTACCTAAGACGGAGATTGCCCATGTTATACACCCTGCTCTATCAGTCACACCGTGTGTGACATCAAAGAATAGTGGGAGCAGTAACCAGGGCTGACCCACCAAAGTGTGTGACTGTAAGAACTAGAGTGAAAATGTGTTAGTTGGGTGAATGATCAACCAAAGAGCTGAGGGAAGAGAGTATGCATCCAGGGTAAAGAAAATTAGAAGCATCACATTCATTTTTGTGTGGGTGTGTGACATTGTGTCCTTCCCTAATAAACAGTGTTGATTCCTTAAAGCTACTCCTAGTGTCAAGGACTGCCAAATATGTATGCTGGTCCCCATCATAAAAGTATTATCTCTGACGCAATTGTGCCCGTTCATGGTATAATTGTGCCATAGCAATAATATTTTCCTCCTTGACTATTTTGGGCATACAAGTCTAGTAATTACATTCTTGCTGCCATCACTTACATATTAAGAGCATGGCTGGCCTGAATTTGTTCATGAGAGGCATTTTTACATGGCGGTACTCTATGAAAACGAAAAGCTGATGTTTAGGGACTGTGTATTTTCTAACAATGCAAACTGATTTGATTTTTAAAGGAATAAATATGCTTTTTCAGAAAAGGTTTTTCTTCTGGAAAATTGATTTGAGTGCTCAAAGTGAAAAGTGGTTTTGATAGAAAAATATGTGTATTTTCAAAAACTAATATGCTAATGAAGACAAAATATTGCAATTCTAAAACACATTCAAAGTTGTTAGCTGAATGATAATTCAATTTCAGTTGGGAAGACTTACTGCTGTGGTAATACCCATTGTGGCATACAGCATTTGATGATTCATATTGTACTTGATTGCAAGCATTTAATATTGATAAACGTTTTCCTAGCATTCTGCTGATAACTTCACCTGGAATGTTTGGGTGGTTACTACTGATAATTGTGCTTAGGTGGTCATAGTGTAATGTTAATACATATCATCAGCATTTTACAGTGATAAAATATGCTAGTAGCTCGGCAGGACTTTCATAGAGCAGAATTAGCTCTCACTACAGAAAAGGTTGGAGACCCCTGGTCCAAAGCATATAGACCAGCAAAACATATGGCAAAAATACAGGAGGCAACAGCAAAAAACTGGAAGGGAGACCCACGCCAATGGTGCCAGGTCTAACACGTGTCCCTTCCAGCTGAAATATGTGGAGAACTACCCACCCCTTGGGAGTTCTCTTCACTAAGGTGGAAAAATCTGGACAGACCATCAGCATTGGCGTTTTCTGTACCAGGGCAGTGTTCCACCGTGAAGTCTTTCCCCTGTAGGGAAATGGACCACCTCAACAGCTTTGGATTCTCACCCCCTCATCTGCATCAACCATCTGAGGGGCCTGTGGTCTGTCTGAACCCGGAAGGGAGCCCCAAACAAGTATGGTCTCAACTTCTTCAGTGCCCAGACCACAGCTAATGCCTCACGCTCAATTGCACTCTACCTCTGTTCCCGTGGAAGTAACCTCCTACTGATGAAGGCTACAGGTTGGTCTATGCCCTCCTCATTTATCTGTGAAAGAACAGCCCCCACACCATGCTCTGAAGCATCTGTTTGCACAATAAACTCTTTTGAGAAGTTGGGTGCCAGGAGCACGGGCGCGGTGCACATGGCATTCTCCAGGGCATCAAAAGCTTTCTGACAGGTGTCAGTCCGGTTCACCTTATCGGGCTGCTTCACGCAAGTCTGCTCTGTCACGGGTGCAACAATGCTGCCATACCCCTTGACAAACCTCCTGTAGTACCCAGTGAGTCCTAAAAAGGCGCTCACCTCTGTCTGGGTCTTGGGGGGTTCCGAAACCAGGGTGGTCTCAATCTTGGGCTGCAGGGGCGCCACCTGGCCGCTCTCAACCTGGTGTCCCAAGTATACCGCAGAACCCTGCCCGATCTGGCATTTACTTGCCTTGATTGTGAGGCCTGCTCTCCGCAGCTCCATCAACACTTCCCAGAGGTGGAGCAGATGTTCTTCCAAACTGGCGCTGAACACTGCAATGTCATCCAGGTAGGCTGCACTAAAATCTTCCAGTCCAGCCAACACCTAGTTGACCATCCTCTGAAATGTGTCAGGGGCATTCTTCATCCCCAAAGGCATAACCCCTAATTGGTAGTGCCCATCTGGTATGGAGAATGCTGACCTCTCTCTTGCCCCATCACTCAAGGCGATCTGCCAGTACCCAGACGTTAGATCAAACGTACTAAGGTACCGGGCAGCCCCTAACCGATCAATGAGCTCATCAGCTCTGGGTAAAGGTTGCACGTCAGTCCTGGTGACTGAATTGAGCCCTGGGTAATGCACACAGAACCGGAGTTCTGGCGTGGCACCTGGTGCGGCAGCCTTTGGGACCAAAACCACTGGGCTGGCCCAAGGACTGTTAGAGGACTCAATCACCCCTAAGACAAGCATCTTCGAGACCTCCTCCTTGATGCAAGCTCTCACCCTGTCAGTCACTCTGTAAGTTTTGTGCTTAACAGGAGGACTGTCTCCAGTGTCTACATCATGGACAAACCAATCAGTGACACTGGGAATCAGGGAGAACAAATCAGAAAACTGTCCCAACAACTGGCAACAGTCATTCTGCTGCTCAGGGGTCAGGGTGGAAGAGAGGTTAACACCATCCACTGACCCATCTTGCTCTGTTGTAGACAGCAGGTCATGAAGAGGCTCAGACTCCTATGCAAGATAAGGGGACCCCCTCTGGACAAGAGCTTTTGAGGTCAGGGAGAAGAGGGGAAAAACAACAATACTATCTAAGAGTGCTCCCTCCTGACCTATATTTCTTTTATCTAATTGAACATGAATTCAACATGGGCTAAAATACACTTAAACAATTAGAAAATTCAAAAACATAAGCATATTTATAAGTCTTCACATTATTTATTAATTTTCTATGTTTTATCAAAAATATTTTTGTACTTTCTTTTGCATATTTTTACATGTAAAATCCATTTGATAAACATATACACGCAATCTTACAGTATAATGACATGACATTTTCATGTAACAACATCTGAGGGTAAAGAAACAAAAGAAGGAACCATTCATACAAACTGTCTCACATGCATACCTCCTCAGCTACACTCATACCACATTAATAAATGCATATATCTGGAGAATGGGAGACAAAAGGTTGTTTTAAGTCTTCATGACCATTTAGACTAGAGCAACTGCATATAGCAGGATCTGAACAGCATGGGTTGGCGTGTTTCAATGCCTTGTAGAATGAATAACACCACCGTCCTCAGGACCTGCCAGATATCAGACCAAACTCGCTACACCCTGGGGATACCTGAAAGGGTATATATACAATAAATTCACAGCCCATGATTTACAACAAATTCTATATATTGGACCTTCATGCATTAAGATTTACAAGTGCAATGGATTGTGACCAGACACAACACATATACACAGACAGTGCACAACATCAAAAAGTGGATTCCATCTGTCATCAAAGTATACCAACTCCTCCTACCCCTACTTACTCAGGGAGGATTTTAAAATTCAAAAAGTAAATACAATTTTATAACAATTATTCTTGTGACAACACCACCACCGAAGTGCCATAAAAGACAATACAAAATACGACAACGAGAAAGTGGACCAGAATAAAAACACCATTGATAGTGAGAAGTGTAGTCTAAACACTGTATAACCAGATAGTCAGGAATTTTTATGGAGAATAGAAGCTCCTCTACAATACTTACTACCAATATTACTCCACCTGAAATTCTGTTATTTACTTTTGCGACTCTTTTTCTAAGTACTATTGCCGAACTCTGTTGTGGATAAATAAAGCAATGCATATCATAAGTACTAATTACCAGATTGCATACACTGGTGAGAAATATATAGAGGGTCATTAACGTCTTACCTAAATTTCTCTTAGGCACTGTACATTGGGTGCGGCATAAATGCAAATATATTGTCGGTAAAACAGAGTGTCCTATGAGAGGAGCATGAAAAAAATGTTTTTGTTATATTGAAAAATATAGAGCCATAGCCGCCAAATGTTAGTTACTATTCTACTAAGCTCATCCACATTGGCATACCTTATAGGGTCACTTCCATAGTATCTATGTTTCCTACGTTATTATGCTGCGCCAATCCATTTCGGCCACATCTCGAATTAGATGTACATAAAAATGTATTGATCTCAGTCCAGCAACGCTACAAGGAAAATAAACAAATTATAGTGTTTTAAGTCGTAGGCTAAATGTTAAAAAGCACTAAATTGATGGCACTAGAGGGACATATCTATGTGACTAATGGAAATTCTGAAACGTAAAATACGATACAAAACCGTCAGGCAGGTCCTATTATGCTCCCCTACAGCGTAATTTAATAATAAAATTAAACGCAAGTATTATAAATAATGGCTCACTAAGGACCACCTTCCTTTAGCAGGGTACTGACTTCAATCCATCTGCCTGTCCTAATATCGTTTTGTTGAGGCACCCTAAATGTACCCCAATATGACACTGCCTAGAAGAGGGCACATTAAGAGATTCATTTTACCCGACCCAAAAGAGCTTAAAGATACGGTTGCTAAAAGCCATCCAAAGCAGTTCAACAATAGCTGTCATCACAATCATTTTGGTAACTCACTCCCATTAACCCTACGCTAATGATTCAAAAGAGATGCACGGAAGCCCAATGCCATACGATTAAAACTACAAAGCATGGCACTCGTTATTACCTTGATTCAACAGCACAAAGTCCTCACAGGCTCGACACCACCTCTCTGGGGAACACCACACAGGATAAAATCCCCATCAGTGCTCGTCCCACCACAGGGGGCCATCACTGTCCTGAGAGGGATGGCTGCCGGGTACCGGGTGGCATGGCCCGCCAAGACCAGGATGAACCTGTTGCCCATGGCTGTCTTGGGATCCAGAGGCCATACAATGTCAATGCCCACCCTTTCAAACGGGGTGCTGACCACAGGGAATGGCTAGAGAGGAGCCTTCTGCTTCCTCCCACTCTTTCCACTTGCCTGGCAAGTTTGACATGTCCTGCAATGAGTATCTGAACTCTTGCACATTTGGGGCCAATAAAAGTGGGTGGCAAGACTTTCAAAGGTCTTGTCCTGCCCCAAATGTCCTGCTAAAGGCACATCATGAGCCAGCCCCAGTAGGAAGTCTCTGAAGTGGTGGGGCACCATCAACACACGGGCTGAACCTGGCTCAGCAACCTTAGGCTCACTATACAGGAGACCATTCTCCCAGTGGATCCAATGTGATCCAGACTAATCACCTGGTGCGTGGTTTGTGGCCTGTTGCCGCAAACTCACAAGAGAAGGGCACTTCTTCTGCTCCTCACAGAACTCTTCCCTGGAGGGTCCTCCTTCCTGCGGCCAATGGGTCAGCTCAGGCAGTTTCCCCAGTTCAGCTACCTGCTCCCCTGTAGGTTCCAGGGCATCCCCCTCAAGGTCTGCCTCCTCCTGGACTGTGGTAACTGTGGGGGCGGGTTTCTCGCTCCCCGGCCTCTTTCTTTTTAAGGCAGGCACCTGGGCTACTCTTTCAGGCTCCTGGTCCTCCTGAACACCCTTACTGGCTGCCATGGACCGTGTGGTCACACACGCCCACTCAGGCAGACCCAGTATCTCCAAATGAGCACTTCGCTCCACCTTAGCCCAAGGGGAGCTCTCCAAATCATTACCCAACAGACAGTCAACAGGCATGGTTGACCTCACAGCTACTTGAAGAGTACCAGAGACCCCCCTCACTCAAAGGGAACCTGAGCCACCTAGCAGTGGCTCTCTGTGTTATCAGCGGCAACAACTGGGTAAAATGCATTGGGGACCACCTGCTCTTCACACACCAGGTGACAACTGACAGCTGTCACACTGGCTCCAGTGTCTCTAAGACCCTCCACTCTATCACCATTGATGGTCACCCACTGCCTGTATTTCTTAGTGTTATCAGGCAGCTGGGTCCTTGGGACTACCTCACAGTCTCCTAATGAGACAAGGGACATCTCTGCAGGACCCTAACCATCTTGGGCACCCATCTCCTCCTCCAGGGTTACAATCTGCCGGGGTGGTGCACCAGTGGGTGCTGTCTTATCCCTCTGTGGGTACTGGGGATCATAAAACCTATGGCCCACTTCACCACACTTGATGCATTTCAGGGGTACCCTATGAACAGGGTTACCTGTCGGACCCCGGGCTTCTTCTCAGGGGGAGGCTGGGAACCTTTCCCTTTGTTCCCCTGGTAATTACTTTGGGGCCCTTTCTGGAACTCCCTCTGTTTACCCTTGTCCCCCCCACTCTTTGCTGGGGACATTGCCCACCTTTGGCGGAGTCTCCCACATGACCCTTATGGACCCGGGTGCTCACCCAGCGGTCTGCTTCCTCAGCAAGCTTACTAGGGCTAGTCAGCTTGCTATCAATAAGTTGCTGGCGTAGCTTTGGAAAACAATCATTTGACAAGTGCTCCCATGAAATCAAATTATAGAGCGCTTCAAAATCATTCACTTTGCTACCCTTCACCCAACCATCCAATTCTCTGACAAAGAAAGAAACATATTCTACCCAAGTACTAGACTCCAGTTTCTTACAATTCCTAAACCTTTGTCTACAAAGCTCAGGGGTCAACCCAAACCTGGACATTAAGGCCTCTTTCATGTGTACATAAGAATTTTGATCTTCAGAATGCAAATCTAATAAAGTGTCCCACCCATAACTGAGATACCGCCCCCACAACCCCGCTACCCAATCCTTCTCAGGGACCCGGTGGGAGGACATAGCTACCTCATAGGGCTTGAACCATTGCCCACTATCTTCATTCTTATGAAACTCCTTAATAACATCCTTGGGAATGACACTCTTGTTTCTACAGGCACAGATGGTGTGCTGCCACCAGAAGGAGTACTTTCTAAACTCATGACTTTCAATTCCAACTCCCTCAACATCCTTTCATGCTCTAAATACATCCTCTTTTCCTCCAAGGCTAACTTCGTATTCTCTAACTCCATCTGACCACCCATTTTGAGCTTGGCTAGCTCCATCTTATGCATTCTATCTCTCTCCCTGTCCTCCAGCTCCTCTGGGGACAGGCCCTTTGAAGAAACACTGCTGCCCGACCTTGAAGGTCCTTTCTCCCCGGGTCAGGCCCCATAGCCCATCCAGCTGCCCATCTGCATTCTCTGACTCATCCCTAGGCTCTTCCAGATGCTCAATAGCATTTCTAGATTCCAACAAGGCCCTCTGCGCCTTTTGGAACTCCTTTTTGGCTATGCCTTTCACAGGGATTTTATTTAAGCTGTGGCACAGTGTAGGTATCAACCCTATCTTCTCCAAACTGTAGATCCATAGATGCATTGGATACTGCTTTGCTCATGGTGAAAAACAGTTGGCAGTTCTCCAAAAGCAAAAAGAAGTTCCAAGAAAAATTCTACCTAAAAGTATGTGGTCGCGTTATGGTCTGCACTCACTAGTAGTGTACACCAATCACTGTATATGAGTCACAAATGCAAGTCCAAATCCTCACCGCTGACCACCAATGTTAGAACTGGGGGTCTCTAGTTGGCAAAGGTAGGTACCTTTGACCAAACAGGGACCCTTGCTTCTAGTCAGGGTAAAGGGATACACTTCTAAGATAATCCCTGCTCACCCCCTTGGTAGCTTGGCACGAGCAGACAGGCTTATCTCAGAGGCAGTTAGTAAAGCATTTGTGAACACATACAGTCATGCAGTGAAAATACTACAAATGGACATCACACCAGTTTAGAAAAATAAGTAATCTTTACTAGACTTAACACAAGACTAAACGACAAAAATCCACAATGCTGTACTAAAAAATAGACTTTAAAATGGTAGAAATAGCTCAGTTCAATGTAGATGGTAAATGTGACACTTTACTCTCAAAGTACCTTGGATGCGTCACGTAATAGAAACAAAAAGGTTGCAGGGAAGCTGATGCGTCGGTTCCTTGCTTTGGGGGAGGTGATGCGTTGGTTGCTCACTGCAGCACAGGGAGGTGATGCGTCGGTTCCTTACCGGAGAGGAGGTGATACGTTGGTTTCTTACTGTGATCCGGTGCGATAAGTTGGCGCCGCGATGCGGCGATCCGGTGCGATGCGAGCAAATGGTGTCTCGATGCGATGTAACAACGTTGGATGCTTGCACGCCCAACAGCAGTGTGGCAAACTTGTAACTTCTGAGCCGTGACAGGCCCTGCGACACGCTTCTCTGATGATGGGACGGCGACCTCAGCGACAGTGACATGCTTCTCTGGTGATGCGACGTGCTTCGTCGGCGATGCGACGGCAACTGCAGCAGCAGCAACACACTTCTCCTCGTTGCGTCGTGCTTCCAGCTCTCAGCAGCTCTCAGGCTTCTCAGAGGGCCCAAACAACAGTAGGCACCTCTCTGCAGGCAGAATTCCGCAGAATGGGAATTCAGGGGAGCTGGTGGTGAAGTCTTGTATCCCTGAGGCTTCAGGCAGGAGGCAAGCACAGTTCAAACCCTTGGAGTTTCTTCTTCAAGATTGCAAAAGTACACACAAAGTTCCTTTTCTCCTATCCTTGGCAATACAGTAACCACTGCAGGCCAACCCCAAAAGCAGAGCACAGGGGCAATCTCCTCCTTCAGCTTTCTTGGTTCTTCTCCTTGGCAAAGGGTTGTCTTGATTCCCAGAAGTGATCTAAAGTTCTGGGGTCTGGGTCTCCCTTTTTATACACCAAAATCCTTTGTCTCTGAAGGCAGGGAGTGTCTGTACCTAGTCCAAACCAGTTCTGAGTGCATTTTGCCAGTGCACAACTTCTTCCTTTGTCAGTGTGGGCCAGGGTCATCAGACACACCACAGGAGGTGGAGCCAGCATTGTGGAAGGCAGGCACAGCCCTATTCAGGCCCAGGTGCTACTCCTCCCACCACTCCTCATGCAGATAGGCCTATTCAACCTTGTGCCGACTCATCCTGTCTCCTGGAACCACCCCAGCCCCCGTCACTCACAAACCAGACATGGAATACACAACCTGGTAGAGGCCGGCTTGGATGGTTAGGCAAGAAAATACCTACTTTCTAAAAGTGGTATTTTCAAACACAGAATGTTAAAACCAACTTCAATAAAAGATGTATTTTATCATTCTGAGTTCAGGCATACTAAACTGGAATTTCTACCTAGTTCCCCGTGTCAGTTAGGATTATAAAATGTTATAATCAAAGTGCCCATTCTGGCCTACGGGAACAGGTAGCCTTGTAATAGTGAAAAAAAGAAATTGGCTGTAATTCACTATCAGGACATGCTACACACATCAGGGCACGTCCTACCTTTTACATACAATGCACCCTGCCCTGGGCCTACTTTAGGGGTGACTAATATGTAGAAAAGGGAAGGTTTAGGGACTGGCAAGTGTGTGCACTTGCCAGGTCAACATGGCAGCCCAGGCTGCACACAGGCTCTGCAATGACAGGTCTGAGTCACATTTTACAAGCTGCTTCTGTGGGTGGCATAAGCAGAGCAGCAAGCCGACCAGCAGCATTTGAATTATAGGCCCTGGGTACACATGGTGCACTGTACTAGGGTCTGACAAGTAAATCAAATGAACCAATCATGGAGTGACTAATCCAATACAATACTTTACAATAGGGAGCACTTGCACTGTGGCACTGAATAGCAGTGGCACAGTGCCCAAAGCATCTAGTCATGCAAAACGTATAGCAAAAATACAGGAGGCAACAGCAATAGATTGAAGTGAGACCCACGCCAATGGTGCCAGGTCTAACAGTAAGTTCTTAGGTACATCCCAGATTGGACACTAGAGTAACCTTATCAGTACCCAGTATATGGTGATATGGTACCGTGGGGCATAGGTACACCAGGAGTCCCCCATGGGATGAAGCATTTATTATGCCACCCATGGGGGACCACTCAGTGTGTAACCACAGGTCTGCCATTGCAGCTTGTGTAAGCTGGTGATAGCACCACTTAATAAAGATATAGGTTTATCTATATATCTAAGGTCACTGCATTTAAAACCTATAAGTCACCCCTTGATGTACCATATAAATAAATTAAAGGACTATACCTACCAATAGTCCCAATACCATTACCAAATAATCAGTCAGTTGGCAGTGAAGAAGGTTCAATTGTTTATTAAACAAAATACTCTATAGAGGAGCCTCTCTGAACCTCACCCATCAGGTGCGCCGAGAAGACTGTTGGCTCGTATTCAAATATGAGGTTATATACTTTTCGGTTCAACACATACAATTACTGTAAAAGGAAAAACACCAGTTGGCCCTCAAGCTCCAGGAAAGGACCATATATGGCACACATTAGACCAGTACAAAGGTTTGACTATCTATTACTGATGAGGTCAGGATGGGTGACTCCCTTTCGTCTTGGTGCCTGGGAGTGTAGACACGGCGCCTCCAGGAATGCACTTATCACCCTCAAAGCCAGATGCGACCTTGAGTCTTAGAACAGTCGAGTAAACAGCCTACCTTCAGCTGCTACCAGTAACTCAGATGAACTGGGGCCCGACAACTGCACGTGATCAACGCGTGATCACGGCCCGTGCTCGAGCATATGTTCAGAAAATGGTGTCTGTATGGTTCTCGGCCTACTCTTTTAGCTATAGATATACAGGGAGGAAATAAATGAGTTTTCTCCAAGCAAAAGCATATATATCAAACAGGGAGTGTATGTATAGATGCATCATGCTAACATAATATAGGTCCGATACTCCCTATATATGGGAAATCTACCTATTTTATCCCTCAGAATGGCCCTTTTAGCATGATGTAGCTAACTAAAACAGTTCAATCTTCAAATATTCCCTCATCAATCTGCATTAGGTCTTTGAGCTCCTGCTGAACTAGCTGAGCTTTTACCACTGTTGGGGATGGATCAGACACAGAGTAAGTGAGTTTTGTCGCGCAATAAGAGCAACATGGAGGTCCACATTGTACACAACCACAACTCGTGAATATGATACCCGCTATACATGCCAGCACCATCAAAATTTTCCATCCCCAAGTAGGCAGCAAACCCCAGAACCAACCAGAGAGAGACCACATACCAGTTTCTACATGTATCTCGGAAGCTAAATGATGTAGCTTCTGTATAGCCAATTGAACAGAGGGGGCGGAGTCAGGAATATAAACACAGCAAGAGCTGCCGATCACACGGCATGCTCCTCCTCGATCTGCCAAGATAACATCCAAAACCATACGGTTTTGAAGCAAAACAAGTCTGGTCGCCTGTAGCTCTACTGTTATATTGGTCAGTATTCCTGTAGTAGTGTTAATTACCCCTTCAACTACTCTAGACAAACGTCGTACTTCTTGGCTAGTAATCATAGGCCTCCAAAAGGGTAAAACTCTCTTCATCATGTCGGTGAAATGCTGCAGTGGAATATCGGTCTGATCTATATCAGTGGTATCTATCACTCTTTTATTACTCCTAATAAGCACGCTACGTTTATCTAGTCGGTGATCCTTGTGATAATTAGAAGGGGCAATATAGACTGGAGGGTACAGGAAGGACAGGTAGCAACGTCCAGTCCAACCTCATGGAAACCAAGTATAGGCACTTCCACCACAGACAAAATATACATTAGGAGGGGCCGCTGAGCCTGCTCCCAGGCGAGGTCACCCCCACGCACTGCTGACTCCTGCCGCTTCCTGCCTCCCTCGCTGATACCGCTGTTGCCGATCTGACCCTCGGACGACCCAGCCACCGCTGAGCCGCCCATCTCCAGTCTCCTTTTCCCACCGCTGCCTCCCTGCGGCCCCGCCCACCTCCAGCCGATTCGCAGACCCGCTCCCACCACCCAGCTGCTCCTCCCTCCCGGCTCCTTACTTATGACGCCCCCAGAGCGAACGTGCAGCGGACGCGCGCAGCGGGCGCGCCTAATGTGCGCCAAAGGTAAGCCCGTCTGCGCCCGTCTGCGCCTGAACCGCACCCAGCGCCAGACCCCCAGGCCCATGCCGACGCCAGCGCACCCGACTCTCCTACGACGCCACCACCCTCCACGCACTCAACGACGGCCGAAACACTGCCTGCAACCGAGCCACCCCGAGACGCACCCACGGACCCTTCACCTGCTTAGCCTGCCGCCTCACCGGCCTCCGAAACAGCACCGCACCAGTCAAACCGAACCCCAGCAACAATCATCTGATGTGCAACCTGCTCAACACCCGCTCCGTCCACAGGCATGCCGTCGAACTATGGAACCTCCTCGACTCGACAGCACCAGACATCGCCTTCCTAAAGGAAACCTGGATGAACGCCTCCTCAGCGCCCGACGTCGCCATCCCGGACGGCTACAAGATCACCAGGAGGGACCGCGTCAACCAGACGGGAGGAGGCATCGCCATCATCCACAAGAACACCATCCGCATCACGACCAACTCCGAGGACACCTTCACCCCCGCCAAACACCTCCACTTCCAGATACACATCGACCCCAAGACCACGCTCAGAGGCACCCTCGTATACAGACCACCGGGACCTCGCACAAAATTCAGCGATGACATCACAGACTTCGTCAGCCCGCACGCCATCAACTCCACCGACTACATCCTCCTGGGGGACCTCAACTTCCACCTGGAGGACAACAAGGACCACAACACCGCCGCCCTGCTGGACAACCTCGCCAACCTCGGTCTCAAGCAACTGGTTACCACCCCCACCCACTACGCCGGCCACACGCTGGACCCAGTCTTCTCATCCAGCAAGTACGTCACCTTCAGCCACGCCACCAACCTCCAGTGGACCGACCACATCTGCGTCCACTTCAGCTTCAGAAGGACAACGACCCGCCACCACCCTCAACAGGCCCTTCGCAGGAGCTGGAACAAGGTCACCAATGACCAGCTCACCGCCTCCCTCAGCCAGAACCCCCCCGCCAGCTCAACGGACCCCAACAAAGCTGCCAACAACCTCACACAATGGATCACCAATTGCGCAGACGTCCTCGCACCACTGAAGAACCCTCCCAGCAGACACGGCAGCAAGAAAGCCTCCTGGTTTACCGACGAACTCAACACCTCGAAGAAGAACTGCCGCTCCCTGGAGAATACCTGGCGCACCACCCAGACCACAGATAACATGACTGCCCTCAAACACACCACCCGCAAACACCACCAACTGATCCACGCCACGAAGAAGACAGCCTTCAAGGAAAGACTGGACAACAACACCCACAACAGCAAGGAACTCTTCAGTATCGTCAAAGAGCTCTCCAACCCCAACGCCAGAAACAACGACATCACTCCCTCGCAAGACCTCTGCGACTCACTCGCCGCCTTCTTCCACGACAAGATCGCCGACATACACAGCAGCTTCGGCCCACCAACCATGAACCCCACCACCGAACAGATGACCCCCACCACCACCCTCCGCACCTGGACCCCGATCAGCACCGAAGACACAACCCGCACGATGAACACTATCCACTCCGGATAACCTACGGACCCCTGCCCACACCACATCTTCAACAAGGCCGACCGCATCATCGCACCCCACCTCCGTGACATCATCAACGCCTCCTTCGACACCGCCACCTTCCAGGAGTGCCCGGAAACACGCCGAGATCAGCGCCCTGCTGAAGAAACCAACAGCAGACCCCACCGACCTCAAGAACTTCCGCCCCATCTCGCTCCTTCCGTTTCCCGGCCAAAGTCATCGAGAAGACAGTCAACAGACAGCTAGCCGCCTTCCTCGAAACTAACGAATCCCTCGACCACTCGCAGTACGGCTTCCGAGCCAACCACAGCACGGAGACCGCCCTCATCGCAGCCACAGACGACATCAGATCCCTACTGGACAACGGGGAAACAGCGGCCCTCATCCTCTTGGACCTCTCTGCAGCGTTCGACACTCTCTGCCACCGCACCCTAGTGCAACGCCTGATCAACACCGGAATCCAGGAGAAGGCCCTGGAGTGGATCATCTCGTTCCTCGCCGGAAGAACCCAGAGAGTCCGACACCCCCGTTCCGGTCATCGGCCACCGAAGTCATCTGCGGCGTTCCACAGAGGTCATCGCTCAGCCCCACCCTCTTCAACATCTACATGAGCCCCCTCGCAGCCATCGCACGCCAACACAACCTCAAGATCATCACCTACGCTGACGACACCCAGCTGATCCTCTCCCTCACCAATGACCCGGACACCGCCAGAGCCAGCCTACACGAAGGGATGAAAGACATCGCCGAATGGATGAAGAACAGCCGCCTAAAACTGAACTCAGACAAGCCGGAGGTCCTCATCCTGGGATCATCACCCTCCGTCTGGGACGACTGCTGGTGGCCTCCTGCCCTGGGCGCCACCCCCAAGCCAACGGACCACGCACGCAACCTGGGCTTCATCCTGGACTCCTCCCTTTCGATGACCAGACAAGTCAACGCCGTCTCATCTTCGTGCTTCAACACCCTGCGCATGCTTCGAAAGATCTTCCGGTGGATCCCCACCGAGACCAGGAAGACGGTCACCCAGGCCCTCGTCACCAGCCGGCTGGACTACGGGAACGCCCTCTACGCCGGTACCACCGCCAAACTCCAGAAGAAACTCCAGCGAATCCAGAACGCCTCAGCACGACTCGTCCTGGACATCCCCCGACACAGCCACATCTCCGGACACCTGAGAGACCTGCACTGGCTCCCCGTCAACAAGAGGATCATGTTCAGACTCCTCACCCACGCACACAAGGCCCACCACGACCTGGGCCCCAAGCTCCTCAACAACCGACTGACCTTCCACAAGCCCACCCGCCAGCTGCGTTCCGCCAGCCTCGCCCTCGCAACCGTTCCATGCATCCAAAGAGCCACCGCTGGAGGAAGATCCTTCTCCTACCTGGCAGCCAAGACATGGAACTCCCTCCCCATCCACCTCCGGACAACCCAGGACCATCTCGCCTTCAGGAAGCAACTCAAGACCTGGCTGTTCGAGCAGTGACCCCCCCCCCCAGCGCCTTGAGACCCTCTGGGTGAGTAGTGTGCTATACAAATGCCTTTGATTGATTGATTGATTGATTAACAACGGAGGGCTGCTAAAGGTACGCAACTGATATGTGTAATTACATCGGCTTTCTCCTACTGATATGTACCCTGCTCCTTGAACACAAAACGTAGAGGTACTGTTTAATACAGGCACTGGAATAGCCCTATCTTCAGTAACATTACGGTCCTGAAAGTGTTGATAATATTGAGTGAAAGTTGACTTCAACAAAATCCAAAATTTCATTTTTCAATCAAGTGGTATTTTCGTGCGTTATATACATATTCATGCAGGCATTCGGATCTAAGGTTCCCTCTCCATTATTCCCATCGGGGTTGAATCCTTGATGAACCTCAATATATGCTAAAATCATTTCATAATCTCTCTCTGAAAACCTTTGAGCGTCCACAGTGTAATGCATATACATCATAGAAAGCAATTTGAACCAAGCCTCGCAACTGCCCAGATGAGACAAAGGTAGGGATATAAATAAGTTGTGCTTGTGCATAACAGATGGCAAAAGACCACAAACCCAACAATTTGTAGTATTGGTGGTACTGTGTGCTTGATGAAGCATTTCAATGAATGCGTTTTTCACATAGGTCTGACGATGCCTTTCTTTATGAGGGGCTAAAGTATGAAACACATGTTCCGGAGGTGGGGTAGTTGTTCCTAAAACAGTATGCATAGGGTGGCGAAATTCTAAATATATGAATACTCCCAGTAATATAATTAGCAATATTGCCATAGTAGATAGAAATGCAATTTTAACATGATTGGTCCAACTAGAAAAAAGAGGCATATATGTAGGAAAATAGCGGGGTACAAAAGGACATTCCTCTTCAGGAACAAAACGAGCAAAGGGATACATGCTAACTAAAAGTCCGACAATAAACTAGGGCAATGCAGTCCAACCTGCCAGAGGGTACTTCTTTCCTGTGTCCGTTTAGAGCCTCACAGGCAGGCTCCTATCGTTCATCGCAGATAATACCAAAACAAACTTCTCACGTTGGAGTTATGTTCTCACACAACCCTTGAAGAAAACACAACCTGGGCCCTTTTGAACATGAAATTCAGTCTTTCTTTCTGAACAGAGCAAACAAATGTTCAAGGCTCTCAGCGCGTTCAGTCCAGTGTCTCGCTCAGTACACCAAAAGCGTATCTAACAGACATTCATAGCACAGGTCTGTACCCTATCACTCAAGTCTCTCCATATCTCCTACCATGTTCACCTGGTGTACCGTGCTGTTTCCTGGGCCACAGGTTTTATCGAGTATGGCCAGGCACCTCTTGATCAGAGAACAAAACAGGATGACGAATCCAGTGAAACAGGGGTACTGCGAGCCTCTAGGTTAGCTGTAGGAACAACAGAATCTGGGGCGATCAATTGTGCTGATGACAGAGCCCCTTCCGAGCCTGGTGCACCTTCTCCTTGCCCTTCTCCAATTATCTGGGTGTCAGAAAAAGGAATGAATCGAGGAACTCACTCACTTTCCTGAGCCAGAACCCCGTCCTGGATTTGCTGATCATGTGGAAGCGGGAGGGGTAGTTTTTTCAGATGTGACACATGAATGCAGTGTCGCTTGCCATTCACTTTTACCGCCATCCGTGTGGCCAACAAGACTTGAAATGGTTCAGACCAACGAGGATCCAAGCTGGATTTTCGTTGATAGTTACGGACCAGAACCCACTGTCCTGGTTCCAAGTGATGTCCAGGACCCTCCGGCAGGGGCTGCAAAACTGCTGAGACCTGTTGATGAATGGAACGAAGATCTTTAGTCAAAGCATACAAATAGTCTGTCAGCAGAGGATACTCTATATCACGAAACGTTCTGGGTCTCGGGATGCCCCAAACATTAGCAGGGTGCCCAAAAATGACCTCATATGGAGACGAACCAGAACGAGAATGTGGGTTAACACGTATTGACATTAATGCCAGCGGCAGAGCATCTGGCCACCTTAATCCAGTACTTTCTTGAAATTTAGCTCATTTGAGCTTTAATATCCCGTTATACTTCTCAACCAACCCAGAGGACTGGGGGTGTCGAGCCGCATGGAATTTCTGTTTAATCTGTAGTCAATTACACATATGTGTGATGAGTTCTGCATTTAAATGTCTTCCGTTGTCATTCCAGATCACGCGAGGCAATCCGTAGCGAGGGAAATACTCCTTTACCAACGCCTTTGCCGTTGCCAAAGCAGTGTTTTCTTTTGTCGGGTAGGCTTCCACCCATTTACTGAAAGCGCATACCACGACCAGGACATACTTCAAATTGTTAACGCGCTCCAGCTGGATATAATCCATTTGACGCACCTCAGAAGGCAAAGATGGTGGTGCAAAGTTTCCACTCATAACAGGCTCCCTGCCCCCTGGATTATGTTGTAAGCAAACCATGCAATATTGTACCAAATGAGCAGCAGTCCTAGAAATATTGGGATTGTTCCATACAGGATCTAATAATCCACAAATACCTTTCACCCCAATATGGGCTGAACCATGTGCCATTGTCACCCCCGCATTCGCTAATGCATTAGGCAATAGCCACCGCTGCTTTTGTGTCAGGTCAATCCAACAACCATCTGCATCTAATCTCCCAATTCGCTCTTTCCAGTGAGCCAATTCAATAGGGGTAGCTTCTTTCTGTATTTCTCAGACACTCTCCATGGTATTATCAAACATCTCTGTTTCAGCCACCCACCTAGCAGAGCTAGTAACAAACATTGAGGTTAATTTGGATTTAGCAGTTTCCTTAGCTACTTGATCGGCAAAGGCATTACCCTCCCCCACTACATCAACCACTGCCTTGTGCGCATTACATTTGACTACAGCCACTATTTCTCGTAATGTTAATGCTGTCAGTAATTGTAAAATCAAGAGGCCATGCTGTATTCGCTGACCATGAGAAGTAAGAAAACCTCTTTCTGCCCAAAGTCGGCCAAAACTATCAGCCACGCCAATGGCGTACTGGCTGTCGCTGTAAATATTTACTCTCAGTCCTTCACTTAACTCACAGGCCCGAAACAATGCCACTAATTCAGCCGCCTGTGCTGACTGATAGGGTACTCGAGAAGCCTCAACTATAGTGTTAAGAGTAGTTATCGCATATGCAGCAGTTGTCGTGCCATCTGGTAACTTGAAACAAGAGCCATTGACGTACAACTCCCCTTGAGGGTCAGATAGGGGAGTGTCAGTTAGGTCTACCTGTCCCTTCTTTTCTTCCTCAGTCCGAAATATACAATCATGAACATCATTGTTCTTTTCATTCAAAGGGAGGGGTAGTAACGTAGCAGGGTTCAGAGTGGCACATCGTTTAATCGTAATGTGTGGAGCAAACAAAGTCAATTCGTATCCGGTAAGACGCACACTCGTAAGGTGCTGGGTCTTTGTTTTGTTCATTAATGTATCCACAGCATGCGGTACCATCACTGTGAGGTCAGTGTTCAGAACGAGCCCTTCCGACTGTCGAATAGCCACCGCAACTGCAGCAGTAGCTCTTAAACAGCTAGGGTGTGCTCTGACGACGTTATCCAACACCGCCGAGAAATAGGCACAAGGTCTTTGCTTACCACCAAATCCTTGTGTTAACACAGAAAGGAAGCAACCGTCCACCTAGTGTATGTAAAGCACAAAAGGTTTTCGGTAGTCAGGAGTACCAAAAACAGGTGCAGAACAAAGCGCAGATTTCAAAGAGTCAAAAGCATCTTGACAAGCATCAGTCCAGGGTAAAGGTTCATGCACATCTTTAGTGGTTAAGTACAGAAGAGGTTTAGTAAGAAAGGAAAAATTAGGGATCCATTGGTGACAGTAAGAAGTTATGCCGAGAAATGCACGAACATCACGCTGAGTACGAGGTACAGACATATTAAAAATGGTAGTCACACGCTCTGGGGTTAGTCTCCTCCCCTCCTTCAACAGTAGATGACGAGATAGGTCACATCCTGTCGACAATATTGAAATTTAGAAAGGGATACTTTATTGCCATTAGCAGCCAAAGGAGACAATAATTGTACAGCGGCCTTCTTACAACCTTCCTCGGTATCAGATGCCCCTAACAAATCATCTACGTATTGCAAAAGCACATTACCAGGGGGCAAGACCAAATCATCCAACAAAGTTTTCAAAACATTGACTATAAATACTATGACTCTCTGTGTACCCCTGGGGAGCGCGGCAGAACCGGAAGCTGCGACCAGACAATGAGAAGCCAAAAATATGGCGGCTATCAGGATGAATCGGAATGCTAAAGAAAGCATTTTTTAAATCAATCACAGAGAAATATTTAGCAGTAGGAGGAATCATAGTGAGAATAGTAGTGATGTCTGAAACCACAGGGTCTTAGGGCACCACTATTTTATTAATTTCACGCAAATCAATCATAAAACGATAGGTATCAGCATAGTCAGGATCACTTCCAACAGGGGCTCTCTTTAAGATAGACAAAATGGGGCTGTTGCACACATTAGCAGCTGTTTCTTCCACCACACCCCTTTTTACCAAATCTTGTGTGATGAAGAGCAAAGCTTTCTCGCCAGCCAGAGAAATTTTGTACTGAGGTATACGAGGAAGCCGAGCATTTTGCTTCAAAGTAATAGTAACGGGCAGAATCTTTAATAATTCTACATCTGTGTCACCAGTGGCCCACAATGTTGCTGGAATAGCAGCAAACTCAGGAGGGAGGGGTTCATTTTTAGTGAAACACTGCAAAGTATGCTTCCCAAGGGAATTAATAGTCAAGTAAACACCATCAGGCGAACAATGAATCTTAGCATGTAATTTTTTCAACAAATCCAAACCCAACAAATTTTCGCCACAATTGGAAGTCAAAAGAAACGGGGAGTCTATCGTAACCGGACCAATTGTAAAAGGAATAGGTTTGGAGATGGGGCTCACCACCGGAATTCCCGAGAATCCTACCGAAACATCATTGTGCCCGGACAGAGCAGCCCCTGGGACCAGGGAACGAGAAATTGAACTATTCATTGCTTCCGTATCAATAAAAACTTTTCAGATCTCCCCATCAAATGCGCCTCTACATAAGGTCCTTGCTGGTCAATGGGCACTGACACCTGGCCCTCACTCTGTCCATGGCTATCCTATGTATAAGCATACCCTTCGGTCGCGTCCATTGCACACTCCTCATTATAATACTGCCTACCTCTTGGATTATTAAAATAATTATTTTCTTGTTCAACTTGCGTTGCCTCTTCCAGTCGCATATCACTGCGATCCACACTTCCCCGACCTCCTCCTCTAATTCTTATGGCCCCGTTCTGGGCTGGCAACAACGGACGCTGAAATCGCCAATGCCCTTCCTCTTTACAATAAGCACACTGATTACTCCCAAAACGACAGCCGGCCCTCTGCCTCATCCAGTTCCCACCCCCCTCGGGACGAGCCCTCTACCGCCTCTCTCACTGCCTCGTCCTTGAACAACTTGTTGCAACAACACCCGTGTTTTAAGATCCTTCGTTCTCTTTTCCGTCTTATCCTTACTCTCATTTTCTCTATGTTCATAATATTCAAATACTCAATATTACAGAGGGCGTGGAAGTAGTCCAGGTACTTTCAGCGGCTTGTAGCCGTGCAGAGACTTCTGGTAACAAATTGGTCACAAAACGATTAACAAATAATAGTATACCGCCTTCCAACGATAAATCCTGTCCACTAAAATCAATGAATATGCCCTCAAATCTAGTGAAAAAATCAGAAACACTTTCATCTTTCTTCTGTTTGCATGCGGTCAATTTGTCCCAATCCACCTTACGAGGCGGAATTAAGGAATGTATTTAAGTGATAATACGGCCAGGTAATGCCAATAATTCAAGTTTTGGCTTATCTCCAGGCTTACGATCCTTGTCCCAATCTTTTATCTGCTCCCATGTTCCGCCTAAATCTTGAGCATGGTCCTGATCATGCACCTGACGCCATACGTCAACGGGAACTAACAATGCAAAAATAGCTCTATGTCAGCTAAGGTCATGACGCCCGAAGAGGTCGCTTCTGTAAGTTCTTTATAATAAGCTGTGGGATTCTTACAGGGGTCGGGTAATTGTGATTTTAGCGAGAGGACTTTACTCCTCTTCCAAGGGGTGTAAACCCATTGCTCATGCACTCGGGCCTCTACACGAGGTCTAGTCACCACGCCATGGTCATCCTTTAGTTCCATTATTTCAGGATGAAAGATAGGATGAACTTCTCGCATAGGATGCTGAGTGTCCCACGAGGGACACTTTTGATGCATCCGTTCTCGATAATTTAATAAAACCTCCACATTTCTATACACTTCATCTGGGCTAAGTTCAGACTTATGAGCCCTGTCCCAGATGTCATACATCACTTGGGGGGCCATCCCTCCTGGAAAACACTGTTCCCAGAGAGTAATATACGTGCAGCCATGTGTTTCAAGGCATGTTGCTGCATAACAGGCTCATAGTCTCGAAGCGTGTTCCATATATCAGATATAGTGTAAATAGGCTGTCACATCCACTGGGATGACTGATTCTCAGTCATCTGTTTCTCATTCTGTCCTACAGCCGAACGGGTAAACAACTTCCGTGCGTCGAAATCCCCCGGAGCACGAAATGGAGTCGAAACAGCTGGAGATGGGGTCGTGCTCGCAGAAAGGGAAGCCCACACAGGGGTGGGGAGAGACAAAACAGCTGTGGACATAACGGAAGACGGCAGTGTAACAGGCCATAAAGTAGCCGTCTCAGACACTGAGGGAGACAAAACAGAGGACGTTCCCGGAGAGGCAAGGGAAGAGGAAACAACAGGGGCGGAAGCTAAAGGGACCTGTACTAGAGTCAGGGGAACAACGGGATATATACTTTGCGGAGCATAAGATGGAGGTGGACGAGTGTCCAATAAATCCTCTATCCCATCTTCCGCTTCAGTCCTAGCCACATAGGTCTTATCCACTTGCAATCTAAGTTGTCTTTCTGCACAATCAGTCCCTTGTTCAGTTTGTGCTTTAGCATAAGCTATAGCTTTCTGCATAATCATCTGATTTCCTTTCATCCTACATACTTTCTCCTCCGCATACGTCTACGCTTTGCTTCCTTCTGCCACAGGCTTAGGGAGTCAAACACTGACTGTCGACTACGTTTAGAAAATAATCGATCCTGCAGAAAATTTATCTTTTTTTCATCAAAAGACCCGGTTAAGGGCCATTATAATTCCACATTATCTTTAGTATATTTATGCCTTAGTGTATTAAACAAGAGAGGTGTAATACCATGCTTTACATACATATCATAACTTGGGCTGCCCTCAGGCGGGGCAGGTTGACTTTCGGCCAAACGAGTATCATTAGGGCGGCAACAACATCCAAAACAACTCAATTTGCTAAAACACAGCATGGTTATTGTTGTCACGCGTTCCTCATTCGATCATAAAAATAAACTTCAAACCATTGCCATGTTCGAACATTCACAAAACATACAACCTCACACTCATTCAAACATACACAAGACAATAATATATATATATATACATACACAATTTTCAAAAATGATGTCTTTTCAAGCAAAGAACAGAGCCCGTCGACTCCTGTTCATGGAGAATCAATCAAATTCAGATTCCAAGACCGACAGATACCAAAACCAAGCAGTCCAAAGACTACCAAAAGACCGTCAGACAGGTATAACCACAGACCGACCTACAGACCATCCCTCAGCCTTCCTGGTTCACCCTTGGGACTATTCTGACTAAGCCCGCTTCATTAGCACCACTTCAGATGTGTTCCCAAGGCTACCCAGGTACAGCCACAGGCTTTTTCGAGAGCAGTCCGGCCGGGCGTCAGTCAGTTGGCAGTGAAGAAGGGTCAATCGTTTATTAAACAAAATACTCTATAGAGGAGCCTCTCCGAACCTCACCCATCAGGTGCGCCGAGAAGACTGTTGGCTCCTATTCAAACATGATGTTATATACTTTTCGGTTCAACACATACAATCACTGTAAAAGGAAAAACACCAGTTGGCCCTCGAGCTCCAGGAAAGGACCATATATGGCACACATCAGACCAGTAGAAAGGCTTGACTATCTATTACTGATGAGGTCAGGAGGGGTGACTCCCTTTCGTCTTGGTGCCTGGGAGTGTAGACACGGCACCTCCAGGAATGCACTTATCACCCCCAAAGCCAGATGCGACCTTGAGTCTTAGAACAGTCGAGTGAACAGCCTACCTTCAGCTGCTACCAGTAACTCAGATGAACTGGGGCCTGACAACTGCACGCATGATCACGACCCGTGCTCGAGCATATGTTCAGAAGATAGCGCCTGTATGGTTCTCAGCCTACTGTTTTAGCAATAGATATACAGTGAGGAAATAAACGAGTTTCCTCCAAGCAAAAGCATATATATCAAACAGGGAGTGTATGTATAGATGCATCATGCTAACATAATATATGTCCGATACTCCTTATATACGGGAAATCTACCTTTTTTATCCCTCACCCTAAAGCAGGTCTTTCAATCCTGAAGGCAGGGTGCTTGGTTCTAAGTGTGAGAATGCCCCTGCATGAGCAGGACACCCCTATAGCTTATCGAGTCCATTTTCCCAGATTGTAAGTGAGACAGCTATATAATATATAGTCGGTACCTCTTGATTACGCGATGACCATCTCTAAACTGGCTGTAACAAACCCTGTCATGTTTGGTATTAAACATGTTGGAATAATGCCCCCACACTATAAACAGTGTGGAAGGTGTGATTCCATGCACCGTAAAGCTCCTTTGAAAGGCCTTCTGTGCTCCCGGTACCAGACTCGGACAGCAAGCTAGGGCTGCTGCCAGCCAGAGGCATGTTTCTCAGCTAAGTCCGGGCAGAGGAAGGCAGAACAATAGGGTTTCTGTAATTAGAAGGTGTGACCACCTCCCAGATAGGGTTTAGTAAATTGGGGCAGAGTGGGGGAGCTTGCCAGTGCCACATAGTCTGCAAGCAGGGTACCCTTGGTGTCCTCCATGCAGAATCCAGGTCAAACCAGTTCCCGCTCTGGTGCAACACTGGACAAAGGACAGGGAATTATCCTCCCCCTTGTCTAGCCCTCCTTAGGGAGGGACCACTGTATCGTGCCAGCCCTTTCCTTAGGGTATTTAAGGGCTTATGTGTGGGTGGGTCCCTAGATTTATCATGGGACAAGATACATTCCTGACCTCGCTTCTTCTTCAAACTTCTGGGCACTCGGGACTTCACTGGATTCGCTCTGGGCATCAAGGCTGCAACCTGGAAGAGTCCTGCTGCTCCTGATCTCGTCGCCCTTCTTGTCTGTTGCAATGTTCATGCCTGTGCACCATACAGGAACCTTCCAAGGCCTGTGGGCATCCTAGACAGCTGAAGGAATCTACCTTGAAGTGAAGTAGTCACATCCCTGCATCTACAGGCGCTGCAACTAAGTTGACCGGTTCACCTATCCTGGGCTCCCACAAACTCCGAAAAGCTCAGAAACACAGGTGATAATTCTTCTCATTCCTTGGGGCCTGCCCTGTCCTCTCGCCAAGTTTGAGCCCAGTATCCCTTGTCAGAGCTGCAGGAGCTGAAACCCTGTGCAATGCATCGACTTGCAGTTGCAAAGGGTTGTTGGCTTCCTTCCACCAAGATCTTCTGGCTCCAAGTAGCCTCAACCTCAAGCATCCTTAGTGATCAAGATCTTTGTCCTCACCACATTACTTGCATCGTGGGCTTGCATCTTTGGTGAGCTGCTCATGGTCCTCTCGCGACTCCACTGCTTTCAGCCCATCGGTCCTCTTGAGGGTCATTTTTTAATTCTTTGGGCTCCTCTAACTGCTTGGGGCCTGCCCTGACTCTTCTGTTTGTGGTTAGTCTCCTGGGCCTTGCTGGTCCTGACATTGCACCTTCTTCAACTTCCACATTGGTTGCAGTTGCCAAGGCTTGTTTGTGTTCCCGACAGACACCCACCCCTAAACTCTCGACATCCAATGTGGGACAGCTCATATCTGGCTCCTGGTTGTCCACAGCATCCCCTCTTCCTTACATTTGCAGTTTCAAGGTCACCATCAGCTTCCCTGCAACACTCGACATCGGTGGGCATTCGTCTTCCAGAATACCAGGTCACTCCTGAGTGGCATAGACTCTGTCCCCTCTACTTGCAGGTTTTTCGCACCTTTGGGTTCCACCAGACATTTTCACCTTCTCCAGCAGTGGCATCTTTCTGAAGTCCTCCATTGAGTTTGACTGTGGTTTCCAACGCCACCTCACACCTATGCACCCAGCTTCCATGGTATAGGTATCCTGGTTCCTAAATTATCCACAGGTGAGATGGCTCTCCATCCTTCTGTCTTCCACAGGGTTTCTTCAGGGTCCTTCTTCTTTCAAATTGCAACCGCGACTTACCCATTGATTTGCATTGATCTTGGTCATGTTCCCAATCTGCACACGACCTCCGTAGGGTTCCTGGTTGCTCACCTCGGGTGGTTTAATTGGATCCCTGGCACTTCTACGTCTTTTGGATATAGTCTTGACATGAGTCGTGGTTGGCATACCACTATTTTAGTATATGGTTCGGTCTCTCCCGGCGACCACTGTGTATTTCATGCTTCTTGCCTGTTTCAATTGAAAATTATTGTGTGCATCGTGTATATCGTGTACATCTCCGGCTAGGAGATATCTGTCTGTGTTAGTGAGTATCTTATAATAAATACGTATATTTATAAATACACTGTGTGGTTCTTTTTCACCTAATCTATACTTATAAGATTATGTTCTGGTAAAACAAGCTGCTTTATGCTCCTTCAGGACAAAGCCTGAAGGCTGCTCTCAACAGCTACCACTTAGAGAGCTTTCTAAGGTTGTCGAAGACCACTAAAATCACCAAAGGGTTGTCTGGATTGGTGCAAGGTGCCCACTTACATAAGTGTACACCATATACCAAGCTAGCTTCTCACAGGAGTGGTAACACTTGGCAGGGTACACTCAAAGATGACAGAGTCTTGGTGCTGGGTTTAAGGGTGTTGGAGCCTTCTGTCCCTAAGATTCAAGTCAGGAGGCCACTCAACTAGCTCTTGGAGTCAATCTGATGTACCCGAGTTTAACAGATGCAGGTCCAGTTCTTCTTATCCAGCTAAGAGGGCAGCAGGTCAGCACAGCAGGGCAGCAGTCATTCAGAGTAGCAGTCCAGCAGAGTGGCAATCCTTTCAGCATTACAGCAGTCCTAATTCCTGACAGAGTATCCACAAGACCAAAAGTGTACTGAAGAGTTTGTATCCAAGTCCCTATTTTATAGCCTGGTGCCCTGCTTCTGGAAGGTAGAAGAAGCTTCTAGACAGTGGCATTGAAGTGCACAGAATTCCCTGACTCCCTTGAACTTGTTCCAAGCTGGCTGCTGTGACAATTCTGAGGTGTCAGGTCCTTTCTACGAAGGCAGAGCACTCCCTATTAAGTTGCAAGTAGGACTGTGCTCAGTTCCCCCATCCTACCAGCTCAGCAGATGACCCATCCAGACACAACTAAAACCTGTATTGTGTGTGTGTATCACAAAGTCTAACAGTTCAATCCAGACCCAAAAACGCCTGCAAACACAATACGGCTAAGGGAAGAAAGCAGCCAACATTCTACTTGTGGCATTTTCAAAAAATAATTAAAAACCTGATATTACCATTGAACAGGATTTTTTACTACAATTTCAAAGATACCAAACATGATGTAGTTACTGGCTCCCAATTGCAAATTGCAGCTTATTAAAAGTAATCAGGAATCTTTACCTATTGGAGGTTTGGCCTTACAGTAGTGAATAAATAATTTAGGAGTTTTTCACTATCAAGGCATCAAAAAACTTAAAAGTACATGTCTAACCTCTGTGTACAACAACCTCCCATTTGAGCTGCCTACGGTCTAACTTATCAATTAATCAGGATTTATAAAGTGCAGCTAATCACCCGATAGGGTATCCAGGTGTTTGTAAGCCCCGGAGGCTTATTCAAAAAGCCAGGCCTTGAGTGCCATTTGGGATTCAGGAAGTGAGGTGATGATCCAGAGGTGCGGGGGAGGCTGTTGTAGGTCTATACTGTGATCTGGGAGAAAGAGCATACACCACTTCTGCTTCGGTAGATGTGGGGAGAATGGACAAGGGAAAGGGAGGGGGACTGTAGTCTTCTCAATGGTTGGTGGATGTTCAGGTGGTGGTTAATGTAGCAGGTCCTTGGTTGCATAGAGTCTTGTATGCTTGGGCCAGCAGCTTCAATTGGCATCTCTTCTGAATGAGGAGCCAGTGAAGTTTCCTGAGGTGGGGTGTGATGTGGGTTTGTCAGGAAGGCAGAGGATGAGTCAGGCTGCAGTGTTCTGTATGGTCTGAAGTCTCTGTAGAAGGTGTGTGGCGATTCCTACATAGAGGGCATTGCCATAGTCCAGTTGGCTGGTGATGAGGGCTTCTATCATGGTATGCCTTGTGTGTAGGGGTAGCCCCTTGAAGATACTACATAGCATGAGCAGAGTGAATAATCAGGTGGAGGAGACGGACGGTGTTGATCTGTGATTTCATGGTGAGCTTGTTATCAATGATGATTCTGAGATTTCTGGAGTAGTTGGAGGGAGTGGGTGCAGGTCCAAGGTCTGATGGCCACCAGGAGTCGTTTCATGTGTTGCTGCTGTTGCCAAAGATCAATTCTTTTGTCTTGTCTGTGTTCAGCTGCAGGCAGTTGTTCTTCATCCGGTCGGTGACATTTGTTCTTCATCTGTGGAAGTTAGTTCTGGTGGTTGTGGGTTTGTCAGTGAGTGAGAATATAATTTGGCTGTCATCTGTGTGGGAGGGGATCCATTAGAGCGTGTCCCCTTGGATGCCGATGTGGTGGAGTCTTTTGATCAGTGTGTGGTGGGATAAAGTGTTAAAGGCTGCCAAAAGGTCGAGGAGGATGAAAGCTGCTGTTTCTCCTTGGTCAAGGAGGGTTTGAATGTCATCAGTGGATGCAAACAGGGTGATTTCACTACTGTGAGTGTTGCGGAAGTTGGACTGGGAGGCGTCGAGTAGCTGATTCTGCTCCAGGTGTGTCATTAGTTGATTGTTGATAATCTTTTCCAGTACCTTTGCTGGGAATGGAAGCAGGGAGATTGGCCGGTAGTTTATGAGTTTGCTGTGGTAGGCGGAGGTTTTTTTGAGTAGTTGTCTCACTTCGGCGTGTTTCCTGGTGTTGGGTAATGTTGCGGTATTGATAGAGGTATAGAATAGGGTGGTGAGTTCCTGGCTGATCCCTTGGTTTCCAAGGTTGAAGATGTGGTGCGGGCCTGGGTCTGCCTGAGCTCCTGAGTAGATGGTTTTCATGGTGGAAGTGGTGTCCTGGTGGAGAGAATGTTAAAGGTGGTCAGTATGTGGTTCATGTCAGTTACTTTGGTGGCATATCTGTTGAGAAAGTCCTTAGGAGTGGGTTTGAGATCGAAGTTTCTGTATATGGTTGTGATCTTGTCGTGGAAGAAGTGGGTGAGGTTGTTGCATAGGTCCTGTGAGGGTGTGATGCAATGTTCCCTCTAATTTTTTTCCTCTGTGTGCGGCAGTGTAGGGTCTCTGTGCGCTGCAGCCATGGCTATGTGCACCAGGAACCAGACCGCGCTTGTGCGCAGTACCAAATATTACCCAAACATTTGCTTAAAAAAACTGAAAAGACGGTGCATTTTCACACATACAACCTACTTTAAGGGGCATAAGGCAGATTTGCAATTTGGATATACACAACATGAATTGGTTACACAGGCACACACGCTCCCAAGTTATTCATCCATAGGATTCAGAAAACAAAAGGGCACCTTCAAATTCTAAAATACTCATTCAAAAAATCCATAAGGAATAATTGAAATAGCAAATGACCAAACAGAGTTACGAACGAACAATCAGAACTTGAATTCGCTAACTCAAAATCTAATTGATCATTGATTAGGCTAAATGATTTATCAGCCTTTTGAATGCCCAATCAGAATTTTGCATGCGCAGCTGTAATTCCAAAATTGGAATGTCTGAGATTACATAGACAATTCCGAATGAAATCCATCTGAATTTCAACAATTGGAATATACCAAGGCTGTGTAAAAATAAAAGGTACAAGTCCACATTTCCTATTGAAATTACATTGGAAATTATGTTTTATGAAAACATTTGAAAGTGAGGATAACTGTGTAGCTTTGTGTGTGCCATGGTGCATGTATGTGCATGTGTTTCATAGCAGTTGCTGTTCTTACTGCAAAACCTGCGCTGATTTTAAAACTGACAGGTAAAAAAAAGTATGTCGTACATGTGAAATGCATTCCTTAATCCACAGAAATTAGACCACTCCCTTAAATGGCCAAATCCACTCAATAGGGAGCCTAAAAGATGAGTTGGTCTGATTTCTTTCTGGTAAGTTAATTAGTCTCATAGCCAGGAAATCTCTTAAAATATCAAACTGTCAAGTGCCTTATTTTTTAATTGGGCAGGCCAGCTGTCAATGATTTTACAGACATGGTGGGAGAAGGTTTGCAAAAATAAGGTGGATGACTAGCCTGCCATGCTATGGTGGTACGGTGGAACAATCAGCAATTATGTTTTTCATAGACAACCCCCCTCAGCCAATCCCTCCCTTCCCCCCAAACACACACACAAATGCCCCAGAGCGGCAGGTTGTCTTTGGAAAACAAAAGTGTAATATCCCTGACAAGCTGGAAATTTTCCTCCAGCCTATGGGGGACTTCACGAGCTGTGATTAACAGGAATACTTAAACAAAAACCCACAATTGCTCTCGCAGCCATGCTTTACTAACAAAAGAGTAGAGCAAGTTCATAGCTGCCAAGGTTTCAAATTGCTATGTGTGACATTTTAATAAATTCATTGTAATTATGAGTGACATTTCAACGACTATGAGTGACACAAGCAAAATCGAGCAATGAAGATCAGTTTACCTTGACTGAATAAATGATATAAATAAATAACAAATTGTTAACTGTTTACAATCCTGGTGTGGAGCTCATTTCCAAACAATAATCTCTCTCTGTGCGTTAGCTTCTACTGTGCACAACATGAAAATAGCCTTGCGTTTAGAGTTTGTGCCTCTGCCTCATGCCTGCACTCAGCAATGCTAAAAAGTGTTCTGTGTATGAGGCTGTGTGTGTGTCTGCACTCAGCACAGGGCATGAATAGTGAAAAAAGGTCGTAGTGTGCGCGTCTGGCTATCCTAGGTAAGTAAGAAGGCATATAGTGTAAATGTCTGGGCTTTCTTCCTCCTCGCTGGCAACCAATCAAGTAGCATTAGTCTACTCCCGGGCTTTTCTGTCCCACGTGCACCCGGGCCGAGATTCCTAAGGTGTGAGAGGCCCCATCTCGTCAGCTGCCTAATAAATGAATAAATCAACAAGACTCAGCTGACTCAAGTCGCCAGAGTCCCCGCAGACTGGCATTGGGCATGTCTCAAGACAGAGAGGTTGAAGCACGGTACATGTATAGTTAGCTCGAAACAAAATTAAATAGAAAGAGAAGTGGAATGGGTTGTCATTGTGCGTTATCATTTTGAGTAATAAAAGCTGCACGTGGCTTTGCAGATACAGTGAATACACTGGTTCTGTTGGTTATTCACTGCTCCCTCACACCAGGGCTCCTAATCCTTAATCTTCAATAATTCATGTGCCTAAATAATAGACACTGCTAGCAGGCAGATGCTCCAAATTATGGCAAGCATAATATTTGGACCTGTAAATGAATGAGCTACTTCGAACGAATTATTAAATGCGTCCTAGGCTTGCCTTGCACACACTTACTTTATGCGGCGTATAAAAACCCAGTGTGTACCTTCTGAAAGTACACACGGTGTTTTTAAACTTGCTCTACTCTCTTGTTAGTACAGCGCAGTGAGGGGAAGACTTTGGGGTTTTGTTTAAGTATTCATGTTAATCACAGCCCCTTCATGAGCTGTGATTAACAGGAATACTTAAACAAAAGCCCACAATCTTCCCGGCGCCGCCAAAAACACACAGCAAGTGCCCCAAGTCCCACTTACCTACACTCCTGAGTCATGCAGGCAAAACTGCATCAAGGAAGTGCCTGTTTTTCACGCCGCTCGCTTTTTAAAGTGGCGGCATGAATTCTCTTGTGGGATGTCCTGTGTGTGCATGCTCCACACACGGGAGTGCGCGCTCACAGGAAGAGAGGTGCGCGCGCGCACCTTATTGGCACAGTGGTGTGATGTTATGTTTCCTGGCAGCTGGATTGGAGAATTCCTTAAAGATGTTTAAAAGTTCTTTGGTGTTGTTGGCGCTGGTTTCAGTGTGTGCAGCAATGGCTCTCTTCTTGGTTGCTGCCAGCAGCTGGTGGTAGAGGTTGGGAGAGGTCTTAAAGGCTGCCCTTTTGGAGGTGTCCCTGTTGGTGTGCCATCTACTTTCCAACTGTTTGCTGTCTTGTTTCACTGTTACAAGTTCTTGGGTGTACTAGCTAGCCCTTTTAGATGCTTTTCTCTGGATCTTGCTCTTTATGGGGACGATGCTGTCTGTGCAATTGAGTGATCCAGAGATTGAAGGTTTTTACTCCCTGTTCAAGGTTGGTGATAATAGCAGAGTTGGGGGTGTTGAGGGCATTCGCCCAGCTGGTCTCCAAGATTTTATTCCACCTCTGGTGGGAGGGGTTGGTCAACTTGAGGGTGGTGGTGTGGGGGCTGGAGATATTGAAGTGGACAATGGAGTGATGGATCCATGTGAGTTCTGTGACATCGCCGTATTTGACACGGTTGCTGGAGGTGAAAATTGGGTCCAGCGTGTGTCCTGCAGTGTGTATAGGGTCAAGGATGATCTGGGTCAATCCGAGGCTTATCATACTGTTGAGGAGGTGTGCAGTGTTTTTGTGATTGGGGTCATCGATATGGAAATTTAGGTTGCCGAAGAAGATGTAGGTATTGGAGTCTAAGGTTAGGGGCGCAAAGAAGTCTGCGAAGGTGTTGCAGAAGCTGTAGTGTAGGCCTGGGGCTCGGTATGCGAGGGTGCCTCTAATGGTTGACAACCCTGATTCCTCAGTAGTCGTGGAAACAGTACAGAACATTTCTCTCAGTCACTTGTGCATACAGAGAAATATACAGAGAATACATAGTGGGAAGTTATAAAAAATTTGATGACAAGCACAAACAGTGTAAAAAGAAAATATAGTTCTACTATGGCGCTAAACAATTGTATATATGCAGGCATGTAAACAAGGCAGCAATCTAGCGTACTCCTACTATGTGGACTCTACTCTGAGTGTACCTAGAGTATGTGTAGGTGTAGAGATAAGAATCCCCCCAAGGGATGATCATACCCCATTACCTGATGGATAAAGTGAAGGACCCTGTCTTGGTCACGAACTGGACACCCCCTAACGAGATGTCAGGTATCTGAGTGGTGATTTCTCAGCATTCAAGGACCCTCAATGTCAGAGAAACTACCTCCTCTGCTAATCTATTGGGATGCTCATCTTTTATAATCAAAAGCAGCCTTGTGATGTACGCATATATTAGTGATGTTGTGGATACGCCAATAGCCCTGTCTCCCCGTGGATGAAGATATTGATGACATTTGTACGTAGTAAGGAATGAGACTTTGTACACGATGTTCAGGGCGTTGTGAAAATGTTGTGCAAAACTAGATGTAAAACAAGTTTAGTTTCGGAAAAACAAATCCAACATTGTTGTGCGTGCAAACATATGCAAAAGGCCACAGCATGAAAATGTTTATTCGTGAGGACAATGGACATGGACCTAACCCAGGAATTATAATAATACACTGTGTGGTCTCTTTGTGGATGATGGCTGGTCCTTCTCTGAGATTGTTCTTGTGGTCCTAGTGAGTGATTTTCTATCCGTCAGCGATCGCTGTGGCAATGTCTGGGGCAGATGTGTGGGTTGAGCCATATCTCAGTGAGGAAGACTATGCCAGGTGTGAGGGTGGCAATGAGGTCCCATAATTCAGTGGAATGCTTGCATAGTGAGCGTGTGAAGTGGCAGTGGGTGCAGGTGAAAGGTCCTACCGTGGAGCAAGGGTCGGCATAGTGGCAGTGTTTGTTAAAGCATTTGGGGTCGAGATTGTAGTGCTCAGAAATGGTGTATCTTATCGGGACAGCAGGGCTAGGGGTCATAGCACTGGGTGTAGTCCAGGCACAGAAGGGCATGGATGGACTTGTCTTTGGCATGCCTTCAGCGTGTCAGTGGAGCACCCACTGCATGTGTTCGCTGTGCAGTTTCACTGATGCCTGCTTTAAGTAGGTCATTGGTGGGTGTGGCTTCTGTGGTGGGAAGAACAGTTATTGGGAAAAAACGATCTTGAAAACCCCAGCGGGACAACTGGGGCAGCTGCGTAATCACTGGATCAGTCTGGAACAAGCAGGAACTGGAGGCCACAGGCAAGTGCTGTCATATGTCCTGTGCAGGCCCATTGTCGTTTTCCCTATGTTAGCATGAGCATGTTGCAGACTGTCCTCTGCTTTGCGCACATTACTCTACAGACATATTTTGCTTTGTGGCACACTGTACTTTCACACAGAACACGCTGTTGTTTTGAGTTCTGTTCTCTCCTGGGATTTAGTCTGAACATGTAGATAAGGTCGAACAATGCCCCTTGTTATTCTGCTCTGGTCAGGTCCTAGCATCTAGATAAAATATGCAAATGCAGCTGTTGTTTGGGAACACATACTTATGTCATATAGGTATGCACAGATAGGTAACACACACTTGGAGAGGAACCTTTCCAGACAAAAGATTGTGGCATTATCTGAGATGTAGAACTTTCATCTGTGTATACTGAGGTACAGGGTCTGCTGATAACACCTAGAGATCTTCTGATATAGAATTATTTTGCTTCTGTAGAAGAGAAGGGAGGTTAGGGGACCCTGTGATATATAATGACAGTTCTATTTATGTTTTGCGGACTACTTGCTATGATAACTGTATTTGAGTTAGGCATTTTCCTTTTAGTTGTGGCACGTATACTGCCTACTAGGGCACAATAGTTAAAATACAAATTTTACACTTTCCTCATGTCTCTGTCAGAACTTACTGTGGATTAGTACGAGTGTGAGAGCGAAAGGGTGTGTCCTGCAACCGCGATTCCTGAGAGGGTCAGGAGTGTGCATTTTAGGGTGTCGAATCACGTGTTACTCCGAGAGTGAGTAGGAGGGTGAGTTAGGCACTTTAGCTAGTCGGCTCATGGGTGCTCAGGTCTTAGGATGACTCAGTCTCTGACTACTAAGGTTCCATATTCCCAAGCATAGTTCAGTGACTCTGCAGAATCCCTGCAATAGTGCCAAGCCAGTGTTCAGGTGCCTACTAATGTGGTCCCGCTGCAACCTGCATTAAGTAGGTCCTGAGGTGGGCTGGCGGGAAGAACGGTGAGTAGGAACACCCCAGTGGGAAAGCCTGAGTGGCAGAGGTGTCACTGGATCATTCTGGAACATTCTGGAACAAGCCGGAACTGCCGCTGGCAAGTGGCAAGCTAGGTCTCCTGTTGCCTACTTTGGGATGACATATGTAATGAGAGGAGAGTTTCAGGCTTGGCAAGAGGGTTTCAATGCCAAATCAACTTGGCAGTTTAGAGCTGCATTCAGACTGCAATGGCAGGATTGGGACATGTTTTAAGGCACTACTTAAGTGGGTGGCATAATAGTTGCTGCAGGGCCAGTAATAGCATTTAATTTACAGGCCCTGGGTATATGGTATACCACTATCCAATGATCTTACATGTAAATTAAATGTGACAATTGGGTATAAGCCAATTTAAACGAGTATTAGGGGAGTGAGCACAACTACTTTAGCACTGGTTAGCAGTGGAAAATTTTACAGAGACCAAAGACAAACAGAAATAGGTTCAGCACAATGGAGGAGAGGCAAAACATTTGGGGGAAGATGACCTTAAGAGTGGCAGGTCTAATGACCCAGATCGAGCGCGGTCCGGACACAGATGCCAGATCAGTACCTCCAAGGAGTTACCTTCTTAAGTCCTGCGTGAAAAGTACCATTCATGTTGGAAGTGGCTGCGAGGAGGAGGCTTGCAGTGTGGAAAGCAGGTCGAGGGTCGTGGACAGTCACTGCAGTAGCGCGAAGAGCCTTTCAGTGACAGAGCTTCACATTGGTGGATCATCGTGGATGCTCACTGTTAGCACAAAGAGCAGATCTCACTGAAACTTTGTGTAGGGAGTTGTAGTGGACCACAGAGTGTGTTAGGTTCTAGATCTGGAGTTCCATGTGGAACCTTCGCATGGAGGTTCGACGGGAGTTCCAGAAGCGGGGAGTTAGACGGTTGAGAAGGAGAAAGAAGGAGGGAGCTGGCATTGTGTATGTCCGTGTGTCCTGCTGCCTAATAAAGAAGTATCTTACCGAACGAGGACTCCACTTCTTTTCACTGGCGACGATTGGCCAGCAGGACGTCCACGCGTGCAACGAGAGAGCTTTGGACGAGCCCTGGAGCCGACGGAGCCCTGGATATCAAGATAAGCGGCTTCCGAGTGTCCCACGACGTTTGAAGCATCCGGACAACGTTTATCCATGTAGCGGTGTGTTTTTCCACTACTTGTAGTAACTTTAAGGTACGTGGCGGCTATTAAGGAATCAAGCGATTCATCGCGTGCAGCACCGCGCGCCCCTCCTCGATCTCTGCGCATGACGTTTGACGCATACGCTTCTATCCGAACTTTCAACGTGGTTACTCGTTGCTGAGCAACGCTTGACGCACACGTTTCCATCGGAACTCTCTGCGTGTTTACTCGTTGCTGAGCAACGCGCGCTGAAGCTGTTTTCAGACAATTGCGCATTTCTAACACAGCGATGTTTGAACTATCTACAGGCAATAGCGCATTTGCAATACAGCGCGCATGTTGACATATTGAAGAACTTTCATACTTCAATTAACAGTACTGCCAACAAAAGTTGACACTTTGAAATCTGTGCTTTGTTCTACAGCTGTTCTCAACCACTTTAACCATTTAATTGCTGCCACTAAAAATGCAACAATCTATATCTGCCCCTCCAGCGTTTTCTCCAAGTTCATCTTCTCCGGAATTAGACTGGGAGAAATGGAAAGAAAGTTTTGAAGCATATCTTGACGCTCTTGATGGCGATTCCTTTACACAAAAGAGGAAATTTTCGATTTTAAGGCACTGTCTTGGATCTGAAGGTCGCACCATCCTTAAACATACAACAAAAGTTGTAGTTTTTTTAAGTGCAGACGAAGGAAGCGGAGATGAAGCTCATGGTGCGGAAGATCCTTATTCTACTGCCATTAAATCTTTAGATAATAGGTTCAAAGCATGCAAGAACATAACACTAGAAAGACATAAATTCAGGAAAAGAGCTCAGCTTTCTGGTGAATCTGCTACTACTTATGTTGGCGCTTTGCGTATTTTAGCTGAGTCATGTGATTACAAAAATGTTGAAGAAGAGATGATTAGGGACCAGTTGGTAGAAAAGACCAATAGTAAAAAGGTTCAAGAAGCCCTTTTAAATAAACCTAATCTGTCTCTACAGAAGGCGCTCGAAATAGCCACAAGGATTGAAAGTACTTCTTCTCATTTAGAGCAGATGTCCATAACCAATTCAGAAGTTCAAGCGCAAGCAGTCTCTTCGCTAAAAACCAAACAAAATTCCTTTTCTAAAGATAGACGCAAAGAGAAAAAAGAGGGACAACGCAACACCAACACTGAGAAAAACTCCAGAGCTAATAAACGTTGGGAATGTTACCGTTGCGGGAGCAGTTCCCACCTGGGCAATGCCAAGTTTTGTCCCGCTCTTAATAAAATCTGCAGCAAGTGTCAAAAGAAGGGACATTTTGCAAGTGCTTGCAGATCCAATAGCAAGATGTCTGTGAACCTATCCAACACGCCATCTACCAAAAAAGTCATGAACATTGAACAATCCTCGGACACATCCTCTTCTAGTGATGAAGAACAGATTTGTACACTATTTGATGCCCAAAATGCTGATGTCATTGCTATAATTGAGTCAGAGGCCAAACGACCCACATGCATGCTAACTGTAAATGATGTCAACATCAAAGTACTAGCTGATTCTGGATCTCCATTTACCTTAATTTCAGTCAAAATTTGGGAAGAACTGTTTGAAGCTAAAGGGCATGTTTTGAGACATTCGTTAGTAAAACCTATAGCGTATGGTGGTAAAAACATAAATGTTATAGGTGAATTTGATGCTAACTTATGTTTTAAGGGTAATAATGCTAGTACAATTGTGTATGTTGCTAAAGATGACACATGTCTTTTGAGTTGGAAAGACCAAGGTAATTTGGGAATTATATTAGATCCAAATGACCCTGAACAGGTAATATTAAAAAAAGACTTAGTTCGGGTACATGCACTCACGGATGAAACGTGGGTGAATACTCACCCTGAGATTTTTAATGACAAACTAGGCTTAATTAAAGGTTTCAAACACAGAATTAAACTAATTGAGGGAAGCAAACCTGTGGTGCATAAAGTTCGGAGAGTACCATTGGCTCTACGTGAAGCTCTCAAAAAAGAACTTGACAAACTCTGCGCGAGTGATGTCATCGAGTCCATAGAATCTTCGGATTGGGTGTCTCCCATAGTTTTGGCGCGTAAGGCCAATGGTTCTCTTCGGATGTGTGTGGACCTTCGAGAATTAAACCGAAACATTTGGATAGATCAGCATCCCTTACCAAACATTACCGAAATGACCAGCACCCTCAAAAATGGAAAAAGGTTCAGTTTGTTAGACATGACCTCAGCCTACCACCAAGTTGAGTTGCATCCTGATTCGCGGCATTATACTGCTTTCATCACCCCTGAAGGATTGTTTCAATTTAAACGTATGCCATTCGGTCTTGCATCCGCTTCGGCGGTTTTCCAAAGAATAGTCGAAAGTATGTTTAAGAGCATTCCTGGGGTGATGGCGTTTCAGGATGATGTTTTGGTGTATGGTTCGGATCAAAAACAACATGATGAGACCTTGTCTAAGGTACTCAATATTCTAAAGGATAAAGGTGTTACCTTAAGTGTGAGCAAGTGTAAAATGGATGTAGCTTCTGTGGATTATCTGGGGTATAGGTTATCTGATAAAGGAATTGAACCTAAGGATAGCCTAATCAAAGCCATAGAAAACTTCAGTATTCCAATTGACAAGGACCAGTTAAGATCTTTCATGGGACTCATTGAGTTTTATGCAAGGTTCGTTCCTAATTGCTCATCTAAAATGTTTCACATGAGGAATCTTCTTAAGAAAAGTGTACTTTTCAAATGGTGTGAGGAATGCAACAGGGAATTTCAGATGATTAAACATGAAGTTGCTCATGCCATTCCTCTGAAACCTTTTGACATAAATGATAGGACCATATTAATGACAGATGCCAGTCAGAAAGGTCTTGGTGCCGTGTTGATGCAATGCAGGGATGGAAGGGAGGATGTTGTTGCCTTTGCTTCGAGAAGCCTCAAGGGTGCAGAAGGAACATACTCGGTAATAGAGCGTGAAGCTCTAGCTTGTTGGTGGGGAATTGTTCACTTTAAGCACTATTTGTGGGGCTCCAAATTTACGGTGAGGGTTGATCACAAGCCTTTGGTACAACTCTTCACCACGAAAGGTGGTGAGAAAGCAACACCCCGTATTGCAAAATGGCAATATAGGTTGTTGGAACATAATTTTGATGTGGAGTATGTTCCAGGGGAAAAGAATATAGTGGCGGATTGCCTGTCTAGGTTGCCAAATAGTGAGAAAATGAAAGAAGTAGAAGAGGTGGAGGAAGGTGATGTATTTTGTTTTGCCATTTTTAATCCATGTAGTGCAATTTCACAAGAAGAGTGGAGAGAGGCTTATGCTAGTGATGTGGACATCAAGGAGGTAATGAACACTATTCACACTGGATGGAATAATGGATTATCTCTTTGTGATTCTATCAGTAAATTCAAACATGTTTTTGAGGAGCTGTCAATCATTAATGGTTGGTTATTTCGTTCCACTTCTCTGGTGGTTCCTACAGCTATGAGGAATAAGGTTCTTATCCTGGCTCACGAAGGACATATAGGGATACGTGCTATGAAAAGAAGGGTTAGGGAGCAATTCTGGTGGCCGGGCCTTGACAAAGATGTTGAACATTTTGTTAGGGATTGTATGCAGTGTGTTGTCAGCGACAAAACTCAAATTACTGTTCCCAGTCCGGTTCAGGCTGTAGAAGTTCCTTCAAAACCATGGTCCAAATTGGCCATTGATCTCATAGGTCCCTTAAAGTTGTCAGATCATGGTGTGTCAGAGTATGGTATCGTGGTCATAGATTATTACAGCCGTTGGCCTGAATTAAAGTTTGTGAAGGTCCCTACATCTTCTTGTATTATAGAGTTCTTAGAGTTCCTTTTTGCTAGAGACGGTGTTCCTGATGAAATTGTTTCTGACAATGGCGCCCAGTTTACCTCCTCGGAGTTTGAGGAGTTTTTAAGATTCATTGACATAAAACATATCAAGACTTCTCTTTATCACCCTAGGAGTAATGGCCTAGTGGAAAGGTTTAATAGGGTGATTAAAGACAACATTCAACTTTCTAAGGCTAGTCGTCTTGATTGTAAGAAAGAACTTAAGAATCTGTTATGGGCTGTACGCACTACTCCGAACTCGGATACAGGAGTTTCTCCTTTCGTTTTACTCAGGGGTCGAGTTCCTTCTTCTAAAATGTTGAGAGGATGGATGGGGGTATTTAGTGTGCCTATAACGAAATTGCAAGAGGTTGATAAGAAAAGACACGATGCTCAAGAGAAGTACATTCAATCAAGCACTAGACAACTGAATGTCAAAGTGGGGGATTGGGTGCGAGTTAAATGTTCTAGAATTTTACCCAAAGGTTCATCTAAGTTTTCTCAACCTCAACTTGTAGTGAGAACGAATAAAAGTGCAGTACAATTGGAAGATGGAAAGTGGTGGAATAAGGGGAAGATTTCTGTTTCTAACCACTGTAACTCATCTGGTGTTAAAAGGCCTGTTACTGATTCTAGCCAAACTAGTACATCTATAGATTCCCATCTTCGAGAGCGTTCGTCCAGGTCAACAAAATTGCCTTGCAAATTTCGTGATTATGAAATGTATTAATGTACAACGTGGCATATTAAGTTTGGGTGGATGTGCTGTTTTAGGGAAACATGGACCTATGTAATTTGTTTTAAACTGTATAGGGGAAAGATGTGTTAGGTTCTAGATCTGGAGTTCCATGTGGAACCTTCGCATGGAGGTTCGACGGGAGTTCCAGAAGCGGGGAGTTAGACGGTTGAGAAGGAGAAAGAAGGAGGGAGCTGGCATTGTGTATGTCCGTGTGTCCTGCTGCCTAATAAAGAAGTATCTTACCGAACGAGGACTCCACTTCTTTTCAGAGTCTTTGTCTGATCGGGCCCCTCTGTGGTCAGGAAGTTGGCCTTTTTCTGCTCAAGCCAGCTGTTCAATTGGGAAGCCCAAATTCCAGGATTTTCACCCTTTTTGTTGTAGAGGAGTTCTCACTGATACCAACGAAGCACCCAGGACTCCAACTGCGATCAGCAGCAGGTCTTAAACAGGACCAGTTAATGCTGGTCAGCTGGGCAGTTGGAGGGAGGCATTCACAAGCTTTTTGTGTCACTGTATCACACACAGGAGACTAGCCAGCAAGAACTTGTAGTCACTCTGGTTGTCCTGGGTTCAGGGGCTAGGTCCAGTCCTCCTACCTCAGACAGCAGGGCAGCAAGTCGGTCCTTCTTCTGCATCTTCCTCAGGTTCAGGTGTGATCTGAACTGGGCTCTGAGAGTGCTACATTTCATTCCCAGTGGCAACCTTTGTGTGGGAGGCAACCCCTACCCCTCTCCCAAACTAGATCATCTTGGGTTTTGCTCCTGTCTGTCTGCTGTGACAAAAGGCAGGGAAGACCTGGTGTCAGGTTTCTTTGTGTGGTGTGTGCTGTAAGAAAAACTCTTTAAATTGTAAGTGGAACTGGGAAGCCCCATCCCAGCCATCTTGCCAGAATGACCCATCCTGTCCACACCCAGCTCCCATTTGTCCCCATGTCTGAAATGAATCAACAAACCATCACAGGACAGACAAGCATGGTCGGGTGACTGTATTTACTGGAAGAACAGCACAATTGGTTTGGGCATGCATGAAAAGGGCTATTTTCAGAATTGTGACTTACTCTCATACTTTAGCATTACAGAGAATTTTAAATTACAGATCATTTGAGCGTAAACACAATTTCTCTTTCTATTCCCTATCTGAAGTGAGCACTTATTAAAATTTAATCAGATAACCAAAGGTAGCCTAAGTGAGAGATATCCTCATAACAATAAAAAATGACAATAGATGTTTTTCCCTGCCACGACATGTAAACCTTAAATCCATGTGTCCTCCTTTTTAAATACCATACACCCTGCCATAGGGGCTTTTATGGCCTTCTGTGGATGTAATTTATATGTATTGAAAAGGAAGGCTACTCCTGGCAAAAGGTATATTTTGCCAGGTCGAAATTACAGTATAAAACTGCACAATAGGATGCCGTAGCAGGTATGAGACATATTTTACAGCCCTAATTTAGTGGTTGTAAAAATTAGTGCTGCGGTCGTACCAGTAGTGTTTAATCTACAGGTCAAGGCTAGTAGCATTTACTCTGGACTTACAAGTAAATTAAAATGTGCCAATCAGGAATAGGACAATTTTGCATGCTTTAGGGAGAGAGCACAAGCACTTCAGCACTGGTTGGAAAGGGTAAGTGCACATAGTTCTAAAGCCAACAAAAATGTATTCAGCAGCAGGATGGGTGCAGGCAAAACATTTGGGGGGCTACCACTTAAGGGTGTAAGGGCTAACTGTTTAGTATTACTCATTTCAGAGCATTTTGCATCTTGCAGAGAAAAGGGATTGTATGGGATTTAAAATGGGAAATGCTCATTTTCTGACCATCCTTTTCTTTCCCTGTGCCACCCAGATGGGTCCGCATGAAATCTGACAAGCTTAAACTTTACCAACTCTGATTAAACTGTTTCACCAAACAACATCCAAATAATACGCAAAGTAAAATGTTCCTATTGAATGGAAATTGAGTTCTAACTATAACTATTTCTATGGGATTTGATCTGGGCAAAACCAGAAGGCAGTTTTACAAGTAAAATTATCATTAATTTGTTGTTGGACAATATTTTAAGTATTTCTTGGCAGTCTTTAATTGAAGAGCTGTGTGGGCAATTGGTGAGACCGAAATCTTTAATAACCCTAAATTCATTAGGCCTCTACTAAACAGACTCTTAAACATTAATTTTGTAAGTATTTTGAGGATGGGCTGCTAGACAGTATTGTAAGTTTTAAATTACAGCGCCCTGCATTTTATTGACCTTGGTCTCTGTGAAACCTTAACTTTCTTTTGAGGTTAATTCACATCATATTTATCTCACTCATTTTTGGCTTAATCGCCTACATTTATTGGTTTCATTTTTCAAGTGTTGTTCTTGGTTTCCAAAGTAGAAACAATGTATAGTTCTTTGGTAATTAGGTACAGTGGAGCATTTAATAGCTTTAATTAAGCTGTTTTCGTTTTATTTATTTTGTTTGCATTAATCATTTCGTTGAATTATGATATGTTTATGAATTTTGACTGTGATTTGTCTGTGTAACTTCTATGGTTTTTAATAGCTGAATAAAGTATGTTTTGGACTGTGCCTTTATATTTACGATGCCTCTATGTTTTAAATTATCTTTGCGGTTTTGGTTTTATGTTGCTTAAATGTGATGGCGCGCTGGTTTAAATCTTAATCTTTTGTAAAATTATCAAAGATAATTTTCGATTGGTCGAAGCACTGTAAGAGAGCAAACATCAAAAATAAATTTCTAGCTTGTGAAGTCATACATGATTCCACAGTAAGGACCAGTATTCATTAATTAATATTGAATGGGTTTATTTACGATTGCTGATCAATCCAGTATAAAAAAAGAATTTAAAAAAAGTTTATAAGAAACAATCATATAGTTTGTAGACTAAAATTGTCGCAGCCAGGGGTTACATAAAGAAACTTCTCCTTTACTATCTAAATATAGATATAGGACAAATTAGCAAAAAGGAGATTTCTGTCCAAAGAGAATAGAAGGTGTTAGCATTGAATAGAAGTAGAAGTTAAGGAAAATTAAAGTAGTGTTTTACACAAAGCATTATGCTCAGGAAGGAAAAGCCCAGGAAGAGAGAGATATCGATTCCCTCTCCGAGCCAAGAGAAAGTCTACCTAACTATGGAAACACCAATTGAATATAACAGCTTCAAAAACATCCCTACACCACTAGGAGCCAATTGAGTTGTTGAATGTGAAGAGCACCAGCACACTCTCTCAAGTTCCCATCTCAGCGAGACTAGGACTGCAGCGGTCAACCTTGAACATCCCACCATCCTGGTACATGATAAAGCGGAGGTGTCCTCTGACTACTATTTTCTGCGAGTTTGCTGCCAAGTTACTCCCGCCCATGCCTCACTACCATATGTCCAATACAAAGCCTTTCTCTAACTAACAAGAAATATGATAACACACTTGAAAAAGGAAAAAAACAACATACTGGCCAGAGTTAAAACACATTTTTAGTTAGGACATAAGATCAGGCTTAGTTAAGTCAACATGAACTTTGGTTACACAGTTATGCATACACATGATATATTAACAATAAATGTGAGATGTGAATATAAAAGAAAACAGGATTACATTGAACAATTGAACAAAATAAAACTCTTACTCATAAGTTATTGATGACTACAATAGTTAAATTTCATTAACTTTATTAAAGGCACACACTGAATACAAATGTTGTATATGCGTATACAGGTATATAATTGTTATGTATAAAAAGTGGTGCATACATTATGTTGCTCCAAATGTATGACAAAGGTTGACCGAAGTTTGATAAACTTTTGCCATTTGTACGTTATGGTTTTTCATGTGAAGTCACATTTTTTAAAATTCACGAACATTCCCTTAAATTTCTGTAAATTATGTACTGAATGAAATGCCTACAAAGGTAAATTAATCGCAAAAAGTGTACATCGCTAAGGAAAGTGATTTTGATTTCATATTAGCTTTACAGATAAGAGCGACATGCTTCCTGTTTAACTAAGTCACATTTTGGTGGCGATTCCGATCCTGTAAAACCCAGGTACGAATGGTCGTACGGAGCATTTTCTCCGTACGACTCGTACCCGGGAAATCCTCCTTACAAACCAGCAAGTACGAATCATACAGAAATACCATTTCCGGATGATTCGTATAAAAGTACGTGCAGCGAAAAAATATCCACAATTCCGATCCGGGACATCGCGTACGTGACGTCCGGACGGAGTCAGGCAGCGTTTTACGGACCAGCAAGTACGATTCGTGCCTACGTCACTCCGCACGGACTATTTTTTACGGCAGCCAAAAACTGCCGGGAAATTGAGGACGAAGTGAAGAACGAGCACCGGTACGTGACGGACAGCCATGGACCCCATCCTACGTGTCATCCCGGCCCTCCTAGCCTACGACCTGGTGCACAGAAACCCACGCAGACACCGCAGAAGGTCAGAACAACACCCAGGGGCAAAGGGGGGGGCAGGGGCTGGAAACATAACCCCCACCCAAGTTAAATTGTAGATATGTCCTGTACATACATGACCTCCTGGCTCTGGTCACTTCGGGGGGGGCGTATCCACCACTCCCTACGTACTGTCACAACGGAAGTGGATGTGGACGCGTACCCGTCACCACGACAATGGTGGTACGGACCGTACCCACGCTGTGGGGGCGTGGGTACGGCCCGTACCACCATTGGAGTGGTGATGGAGGTGTACGCGCCGTACCCACGCCCTCAGAGCGTGGGTACGGCCCGTACCACCATTGGAGTGGTGATGGAGGGGTACGCGCCGTACCCACGCCCTCAGAGCGTGGGTACGGCCCGTACACCCTATGAATGCGGGGTTAGGGTCCGTCCCACCCGTACTCCTACGGCACCAGTACAGAATGGATACAAGGCGTACACACGCCACAAATGTTGGCATAGGGCCTGGTGCAGCATATAAGCAGTATATTGGTGTGTGTGTATGCACAGGACAGCAGTGTACTGCACCAAGGGGGCGGGAGGGATGGTGGGTGGGTGGCTGCAGAGGACTCCCAGCAGTGGACAGAGACATGGGGGTGGGTGCAGAGGACTCCCAGCAGTGGCCAGACATATGAGGGGTGGGTACATATCACTCCCAGCAGTGCCCAGACATATGAGGGGTGGGTGCCAATCACTCCCAGCAGTGCCCAGACATATGAGGGGTGGGTGCATATCACTCCCAGCAGTGCCCAGACATACGAGGGGTGGGTGCAGAGGCCTCCCAGTAGTGCCCAGACATATGAAGGGTGGGTGCAGAGGACTCCCAGCAGTGGCCAGACATATGAGGGGTGGGTGCATATCACTCCCAGCAGTGCCCAGACATATGAGGTGTGGGTGCATATCACTCCCAGCAGTGCCCAGACATATGAGAGGTGGGTGCAGAGGCCTCCCAGTAGTGCCCATACATATGAGGGGTGGGTGCAGAGGACTCCCAGCAGTGGCCAGACATATGAGGGGTGGGTGCATATCACTCCCAGCAGTGCCCAGACATATGAGGGGTGGGTGCCAATCACTCCCAGCAGTGCCCAGACATATGAGGGGTGGGTGCATATCACTCCCAGCAGTGCCCAGACATATGAGGGGTGGGTGCCAATCACTCCCAGCAGTGCCCAGACATATGAGGGGTGGGTGCAGAGGCCTCCCAGCAGTGCCCAGACATATGAGGGGTGGGTGCATATCACTCCCAGCAGTGCCCAGACATATGAGCGGTGGGTGCAGAGGCCTCCCAGTAGTGGCCAGACATATGAGGGGTGGGTGCAGAGGACTCCCAGCAGTGGCCAGACATATGAGGGGTGGGTGCATATCACTCCCAGAAGTGCCCAGACATATGAGGGGTGGGTGCATATCACTCCCAGCAGCGCCCAGACATATGAGGGGTGGGTGCCAATCACTCCCAGCAGTGCCCAGACATATGAGGGGTGGGTGCAGAGGCCTCCAGCAGTGCCCAGACATATGAGGGGTGGGTGCATATCACTCCCAGCAGTTCCCAGACATCTGAGGGGTGGGTGCCAATCACTCCCAGCAGTGCCCAGACATATGAGGGGTGGGTGCAGAGGCCTCCCAGCAGTGCCCAGACATATGAGGGGTGGGTGCATATCACTCCCAGCAGTGCCCAGACATATAAGGGGTGGGTGCAGAGGCCTCCCAGTAGTGGCCAGACATATGAGGGGTGGGTGCATATCACTCCCAGCAGTGCCCAGACATATGAGGGGTGGGTGCATATCACTCCCAGCAGTGCCCAGACATATGAGGGGTGGGTGCCAATCACTCCCAGCAGTGCCCAGACATATGAGGGGTGGGTGCAGAGGCCTCCCAGCAGTGCCCAGAAATATAAGTGGTGGGTGCATATCACTCCCAGCAGTGCCCAGACATATGAGGGGTGGGTGCAGAGGCCTCCCAGTAGTGGCCAGACATATAAGGGGTGGGTGCAGAGGCCTCCCAGCAGTGCCCAGACATATGAGGGGTGGGTGCCAATCACTCCCAGCAGTGCCCAGACATATGAGGGGTGGGTGCAGAGGCCTCCCAGCAGTGCCCAGAAATATAAGGGGTGGGTGCATATCACTCCCAGCAGTGCCCAGACATATGAGGGGTGGGTGCAGAGGCCTCCCAGTAGTGGCCAGACATATAAGGGGTGGGTGCAGAGGACTCCCAGCAGTGGCCAGACATATGAGGGGTGGGTGCATATCACTCCCAGCAGTGCCCACACATATGAGGGGTGGGTGCATATCACTCCCAGCAGTGCCCAGACATATGAGGGGTGGGTGTATATCACTCCCAGCAGTGCCCAGACATGAAGTTGAAGTTGAAAGGGTTTTATATAGCGCTCTATTCCCAAATGGTTTCTTGGCGCTGCAGAAGGAAACTGAAACTGAGGGAGGAAGAGGAGTGAGAATTTAAGAAGAATAGGCAGAGGAGAAAAGATGAGTTTTCAGAGCTGATCGGAAGACCAAATAAGAGGGAATAGACCTAATTGCCAGAGGGAGTGTGTTCCAGAAAAGGGGGGCGAGTGTGGAAAACCTGGAGCCACCCGATTTCTTCTTGCGGAATCGGGGGACAAGCAGAAGGAACTGGGTAGAGGAGCAAAGGTTTCTGGTAGGAACATATGCATTGATCTTGGATCTAATAAATGCGGGGGCAATACCAGCTAAAGACATAAAGGTCAGACAGCCCATCTTAAAGAGTGAGCGCTCCCTAATAGGGAGCCAGTGGAGAGTCTTAAGCAGGGGGGTGGTGTGACTAAACTTGGGGAGCCTATAAATAAGGCGAGCCGCTTGATTTTGGATGAGCTGCAGGAGACGACCCTCGCAGGCAAGAATGCCCACATACAAAGCGTTGCCATAATCTAAGCGAGATAAGATCATGGCCAGGATAATGAGTTTAAGGGCGTCGACCGTGAAGTAGCGCAAGACTTTCCGGATGGTTCTTAAGGCCAGAAAGCAAGAGGAGACTACCGAGCTTATCTGGGGATGCAGAGAGAGGTCGTGGCTGACTTTGATGCCCAGAGTTTTAACCGATGTAGAGGGAGACGGGGGAACCAAAGATGGGAGGCCAGAAAGCAGGGGACCAGGGATTGGAGGGACCACCGATGAGAACCAACTCCGTCATATCGGGATTCAATTTTAATTGATTGAGGCTCATCCAGTTGTAAATGAAAGTAAGAGTGGAGTGGACCCTAGAGACTGAGTCGGAAGAGGAGGAGAGGTTAAAGATCAGCTAGAGGTCGTCGGCGTAATTGAACGCCGTGACCTCGGTATCCTGTAGAGCAGCAATGAGGGGGTGTATGTAAAGGTTAAATAAGAGGGGGGAGAGGGAGGAGCCTTGGGGTACCCCGCAGGAAACAGCACGGGTAGTTGCAAGGAAGCCTTCCAAACGAACAGCCTGAGTACGGCCTGCAAAAAAAGAGGTAAGCCAGGTCAAGGCCGGCCCCTGTAGTCCGGCGCCCCTGACACGGTCAAGGAGGATGGAGTGGTCGACTGTGTCAAAGGCGGCGGAGAGATCGAGAAGAACTAAGGCCTGGGGAGAATTGATTTCAGCACTACGTCTGAGCTCATCAACCACTGAGAGGACAACAGATTCCGTAGAATGTGCAGGCCGAAAACCGGCCTGGTGGTCCGCCAGGAGACGATGGGCCTCAACGTAGGTGGAGAGTGAGGAGGTGATATGGCTCTCCAGGATCTTATTGAAAGGGGTCAGGATTGTCCCAACTTATGTGATGCACAACGATGGACCAAAAAAAGGTCTTCACTCCTAGTTCATGAGCAACTTATTACAATAATCATAATAAACGATGTTGATTCAACATAAAATAGCTTGTATTTTACAACATAGTTAGTCCAGTAATTCCAAACAAAAAATGAACGCATCATGTCTTATTGTTACAATATTTTCTGTAATCCAAATGACATGCTGAAGAAATAAAGTTCAAACATTCAATCTTCTCCAATGTTTAAGCAAAGTCCCAATGCATTTCGGGTTTTAACAACCCTTCTTCAGGGGCATGGTGTCATCAAAGAAGGTAAAACTTAGTGGAATTCCTCCACAGGAAACTACAACGAAAGAGTCATGTGTCAGTTTTTACTGAAATTGTATACAGGTGTATTATTTTAGGATTTGCACTCCATGCATGTGAAGGTGCAGTGCTGTGACACTGGCTCATGATAGTGCCCAATTTCATAAGTCCATCAGTGTCTCGTGAAAAACATCATCAGGGTGTGACTCCACTGAGGTGCTCTATGCAGATACCAGATAGCCAGCATCGGAAAACCAAGACATTTGAATAACAAGTGTGCTGTGTATCTGAAACGGAGATGCCCAGAAAGGAACACAAACCCAAAAGTGAATAAGTGTAAAGCATAAAGAGCCGTCCCGTGTTTCGTAAAAATAGCATGAAAATTAACCGCTTACCCATCTGTATTTAGAGTTGCGCTGTAATAATAACAATAATAACGAGTAAACAAGCATTGGCATAGCCAATAGGTCTCGCCTTTGGGACCTTATAAGTGTTTAGCCATGCAACAGTTAATGTTACTGCACCAAGGATATTGTGCTGGATAACTAAACACTTAAACGGTCCCAAAGGCGAGACCTATTGGCTATGCCAATGCTTGTTAGCATTCGAGTGTGATTATAGAGGTATGGGCAAAGCCGTTTAGGGCCGTTCCATCCAGAATTTGATGGCCTGTGGTGTTGTAAGCACTGCTAGATAACAAGGGTATAAGAAGTCAGGAATGGGCACAAGTGAAGGGTATGACATGAAATTCCAAATGTCAAAATCATAAAATGTGTGATTTAAGATATGGATGTCGTTTAAGAACAAATGTGTTATTTTCTTGAAAGTTAAAAACAACCAATAACTGCATTGTAAATAGAGACACGAGTTTTCCATTTTTACTATAAATGCTTCCCTCTCTTTATTTTAAAAATCACCAAGAAGTAGAGGTTAAGGGTCTGATTTGCAAAGGGACTTACGTGTAGTAAAGGTACAGGTGTGGAGTCTCTGCACTCTGGGCAGCCTCTCTGTCCAGCGCACTGCAGGGAGTGCAGTGCGGAGATTCTGCCATGAGTGAAGAGACACGTAACTTTATTGCATATTAGTCCCTTTGTGATTTGAGCCCTAAGCCTTCATTTAAGGGTCTCACCATATGTTCAATCATGTCTGCTAGATCAAACATTATGCATATAATCAGAAGCCCTAGTATTAAAACATGCCATCTTGTAATGTGCCATACATTGTCATTACCTTTTCTGTTTGCGACAGGCACCAGTTATCGAAAGTAGTAAAATAAACTTTTACTAAACTCACCTTGGTGAAACTGCAACGATTGCTGCTGCTTATTGAGGAGCATAAGGGCTGGTACCCAGCTAATGCCCCGTGCGCTCATTGAGAAAAGTGTGGGGTGACCAGCAATATCAAAGGAGAGGCAGAACGATCTAAGAGTATGAGCATAGACAAGAACAGAGGAGAGGATAGGATAGTGGAATGAAGGGTCCCGAACACAGGAGAGGGTTGAGTAGTCGGTTACAGGACAGGCAGTCAGTGCGAAGGGAAACGCAGGGGAAACTGTTGGATGAAAGAGGCAAAGATTTGATGAAGGGAGGACGAAATGGTTACAGGGGGGGGGCACAGGGTGGATTAGCTACTTTCATAAGAGGAAACGTTTGTTAGGAGGATGTTGTGTTAAATCGTAATAATGTAACTGCGCACGGTTGAGGCGAGTGAGGACTTGAGCACTGTGGACTAATTATAGTGTTAATCTTGGAGCAGATGTAGCAGGTTGAAGTCATGAGCAGGTAAGGATGAACAATAGAATACTGATAATTGAAGATGATGGAGAGAGTAAAGAGCTGAAGGTTTGCACAGAGCGCTTGTGGATGGTGAGGTAATGAGGTCCTGGAAATAGATAGATTTGACACCTCCTAGATCATTATGCAGTGTATGAAGGGCTTGCTTATTAACCAAGAAGTTAGCAGTGAATATGTGCTTTCGCCATTTATGTACTGCTGCCCTCATTTACTGTTATGCGCTCTTATTTCAAGTGTAATTCATGGCTGAGGCCTATCTTTGGTACAAGGTGGATAATGAAGCTGTTGTATGAGCTGTAGTGCAAGACTGAAGTGAGGTCTTTATGAAGATCACGTGGAAAGCAGTGAGAGCAGTGGGGTCCTGTTTTCTACAGCAGATGGGTACATGAGAGAGCGATCTACAAGGAGGCGAACTGATTTGCATGTGAAATGTGTGATGTCAGATGGAGCGATGATGGGTTTAGATTTGGATAAAGTGTTTGAAATTAGCATAATATTGAGTGGCTTACCTTGCTTGTGGGTGGGATTAAGGAAGGTGTCATTTGAGGAGTGATCAGACAGAAGTGGAGACACTGCCGAAAGCATCAGTAAAATATTTTGGCAAGTTATGGTCACACCAGTGAAAGCAGAATTGTTTGGTGAAGGCAATAAATAGGTGTGTAGCATAATTTCCACCAGCTGTAACTGAAAGCCATTACTATATAGTTACAGAGACGAATGCGTTTCCAGATGTTTGGAATGAAAGAGGCTTATGGTGCGAGTCCTAATGAGAAAACATCTTGTCATCCATAATAAAACACTGACCAAGGAGAGTAAGATCACATAGGTATGCTTTACTAAGGTAATACCTAAAACAAAACTAATGTTAGATTGGTTTTGAAATAACAGTAAAATCATGAGTCTGAGTCTTAGGACCTGGAAGGCCAGTGCAATCAGGAGTGAAATACGGACAGTATTGGAGCATGCTAGTATAAACTATGTTCAGGATCCTTTGAGACACCTTTAAAAATACATTTTAATACAAGTAAAAGGGATAGCTCCTTTCCGCTCCTAAAGCGTCTTTTTTTTAACGCAGAACAAAATGCTGTATGGTGCTCTGTAAAACACGTTAGCGCCACCTGGTGTATTTCATGCAATACGGCCCTAGAAATGTTCTGCCAAATGCAATGGATCTCCGTCACATAAACAAAGGCAATAAAAATCAAACATCAAAGCGGCGAAAGTGAAAGTAATCGAGCAGAGCATCAAAGGGCTGGGTGAGAAGGGAGGGGGGAATGCAAGGGTCAAAGCGGCTAAAGTGAAAGAAAGCTATAGAGAAGGGAGGGGGGAGTGGGAGCAGCTGTGCATGTGCATGTGATCGTGCACTCAAGGTTTAGGCCAGCCAAAAGACTGTGGGTAGCACTTTGAAAATCCCACATACAAAATGTCTCTTCGAGCCTTTGGCTCAGCGAGACCTAAAAAGAAGGAAACAGAACTATAAGCACAAGGACAAAACTGCCCTCCAATGATCTATGTGTAGACGCTCGAGCTTACCAGAACCGTACAAACAGCTGAGTCCGAAAAGCTTCAAAAGGACCTTCAATCAGACTGCAACCACTAAAAACCAAAAGTGAGACATTATAAGTCTCCCGTGTAAGTCAACTTTTGAGATAAATATCATTAACAAATTATGCCAAATTTGTAATTTTACTTGTTATTATTGTTATTATTACAGCGCAACTCTAAATACAGTTGGGTAAGCGGTTAATTTTCATGCTATTTTTACGAAACACGGGACGGCTCTTTATGCTTTACACTTATTCACTTTTGGCTTTGTGTTCCTTTCTGGGCATCTCCGTTTCAGATACACAGCACACTTGTTATTCAAATGTCTTGGTTTTCCGATGCTGGCTATCTAGTATCTGCATAGAGCACCTCAGTGGAGTCACACCCTGATGATGTTTTTCACGAGACACTGATGGATTTATGAAATTGGGCACTATCATGAGCCAGTGTCACAGCACCGCACCTTCACATGCATGGAGTGCAAATCCTAAAATAATACACCTGTGTACAATTTCAGTAAAAACTGACACATGACTCTTTCGTTGTAGTTTCCTGTGGAGGAATTCCACTAAGTTTTACCTTCTTTGATGCCACCATGCCCCTGAAGAAGGGTTGTTAAAACCCGAAATGCATTGGGACTTTGCTTAAACATTGGAGAAGATGGAATGTTTGAACTTTATTTCTTCAACATGTCATTTGGATTACAGAAAATATTGTAACAATAAGACATGATGCGTTCATTTTTTGTTTGGAATTACTGGACTAACTATGTTGTAAAATACAAGCTATTTTATGTTGAATCAACATCGTTTATTATGATTATTGTAAGAAGTTGCTCATGAACTAGGAGTGAAGACCATTTTTTGGTCCATCGTTGTGCATCACATAAGTTGGGACAATCCCGACCCCTTTCAATACAGTCTACTTATTTCAGGAGCCAGGGCTCAGACTACTGTAAAACGTGATAGCACACTATAAAGACTTAACGATCTGTATACAACTGTTTAGCTTCATTTACCAATTGACAATAGCGGAGTGCAGGTCCACACCTTCTTCTTTTTTCTCCAGGATCTTACTCAGGAGTGGGAGGAGCGAAATTGGTCTAAAGTTGGAGGGGACAGTAGAATCAGCACCAATGTTTTTTAAAATAGGGATTACCGTCGCTGCTTTGAAAGCATCAGGTACAATTCCTGAAGTAATAGAGGTGTTAAGCAGGGTTATAGGGGGAACTGGACAGTAGGAGAAGATCTCCCTTAGAATATGTGCAGGGCAAACGTCAGCGGGGGAGCCAGTTTTGACTTTACCCAGGAGAGTACGGAAGGCCTCTTCTGAGATCAGGGGGAATTGGTCGAGAGAGGAAGGGGGCGAGGGTAAAGGAGGGCAAGAGAACAAAGGAGGGGCCATGGGGATGTTCTGCTTTATAGTGACGATCTTCTCAATAAAGAAATCATTGAGGGAGTTGCAGAGGGATTGGGAAGGAATGTGTCTAGAAGCAACTCTATCGGAGGCAGCAAGCTCGTGGACGATTGCAAAAATCTCCTTGGGTTTGTTAGCTGCCTGATGAATTTTCTGGGAAAAGTGTTCTAACTTGGCGGTGAGTATGGCTTTTTTATAGGCCCTAAGTAGCGTTAGGTAAAGGATCTTAAGGTCCGGGCAGTATCTACGGCGCCACTGGCGCTCAGCCTGCCGAAGTGCCAACTTCTGACCCTTTAGGGCATTAGAAAACCATCTGTTGGCATCGTGGGAACGGCGCGTTCTGACCCGTCTAAGAGGCGCAACATGGTTACAGGCCTCTGAGAGCCAGTTATCGATCGTGGCTACCTGCCGATTGGGAAGCAAATCTGACAAGGTAGGGGCGGAAGAGGCTAGGGAATGACCTAAGGCAGTCAGATCCACTCTAGTCCAATTACGAGCGTAAATATTTTTAGGGAGAGGGGGGTGTTGATCTCCCCCAAAGGAGTGGAAAAGGTAATCAGGAAGTGATCGGACCAGACACAGGGGGATATAGTAGGCGAAGAAATAGACAGATTGGCAGACCAAACTTCGTCAAGGGTGTGCCCCTGAACATGAGTAGGGGAAAAAATGTGAGGGGTAAAGTTAAGACAATGAAGGGTGTCGGAGAAATCTTTGGACATGGTGTCTTCACGTGGGTCACCCGGCCAGAAATTGAAATCGCCCAATAGGAGGATAGCGGAGTTGTTAACCACCAAAGTAGCCAGTAAGTCCTGTATGGCTGGAATGAAGTGAGGCATAGGTTGAGGGGGTCGGTAGAGGAGTACAAAGGTAAGAGGGATTACGAGGTTCGTGGAGCGTGTAACCAAAAGGTCGATAGAGGGAATGGGATGGTGAGGAAGGGGCTGGAATTGGAGATTAGAAAGTGCTATCATTGCCACTCCGCCACCGGTCTTCCCCTCAGGACGGTCGGTACGGAGGATGTAATAGGGATCCGGGAGGGAAGTAAGGATATCGGGGAGAGAAGCGGCACTGTACCAGGTTTCCGTGAGGAAAAGGATCTCAGGTCTGGTGGTATCAAGGAGGTCAAGATCTCTAATTGGTGCTTGACCGCAGATCGAAAATTAAGGAGAGAGATTAAAGGCATAGGGGGGAGGCTATTAGAGTGCTTAGAGCGGAAAAGAAAAGAAATAGGGCATGACGCCTCCTTGCGTAAATTAAAGTACGGGCGTAAGTGCATATCACTCCCAGCAGCAATAGTGATACGACCGTACACACGCCCTCAGGCCCTAATACTTGTCCCTTATGTGTCCCCATTGTAATTTTCAAATCCCCACACAGATACGGTGCGTTTCACACGTACCCCTAGGGCTCCACTACTCTAGTGATACGGCCCGTACCCGTGTGAGTACGACCCGTAGCACTATGGTAGTGTTGGCGTAGGCGTACGCCATAGTGCTACGGGCCGTACCCGCATGTGTACGGCCCGTAGCACTATGGCGTACGCCTACGCCAACACTACCATACTGCTACGGGCCGTACCCGCGTGTGTACGGCCCGTAGCACTATGGCGTACGCCTACGCCAACACTACCATAGTGCTACGGGCCGTACCCGCGTGTGTACGGCCCATAGCACAATGGCGTACGCCTACGCCAACACTACCATAGTGCTACGGGCCGTACACATGCGGGTCCGGCCTGTAGCACTATGGCGTACGCCTACGCCAACACTACCATAGTGCTACGGGCCGTACACACGCGGGTACGGCCCGTAGCACTATGGCGTATGCCTACGCCAACCCTACCATAGTGATCCGGGCCCTACACACTCGTGTACGGGCCGTATCTCTATGGCGTACACCTACGGCGACACTCCCATAGGGATAGGACCAGTGTGTACACGTACGTGTGTATGGTCCGTACACACACGCGTACTCCTACCCAAACCCTATATAGTGATACGCCCGTACACACGCCCTCAGTGCGTGTGTACGGTGCGTTTCACAGCTTACACTGGTGATAGGAGGCGCACAGGAAAGGAATGGAGGTGTCTGACTCGCACAAGGATGGACATCAAGTCATTGTCAGTGCAGTCCTTCATGTGTAGGGCCTAGGTGTGTCAGGCAGTGAAGTGGCACATGTCTCCTTATGTTTTAACCCATTAGTTGTGTGATGACCTGTGTACACATGTCATGGGTGATGGGGCACTATGTGGCGCACTTCCCCTTCACACCTTTTACATGTGTGTATGTATTTCAAACTTGTCAAGCACTGCATTACTGGCATGGCACAGTCACCAACACCCGCAACTGTCCCCTGATGCCAGGTACACGGATGATGACACCTGACATCTCACTACCAGCGTGCCACGATGTGACTATGTCATGTGTGTCATGTGTTCCCATGATCTTGCTGTTGGTGTTCCGTCAACGGCATCTGCTGTAGCTGCATCCAACATGTGTCTGTGTGTAGATGCCCATGTCACACTATTACGCACACCAGGACACATGTGGAATAACACGTAACGTGTGTCTGTATGCATCGAACAGGGACTTGCGAGCTTAGGACATATCTGCGTAGTCTCAATGTCTGTGTGATCATTTTTGACATGTACCCCTTCATGGTAAGGTGTGTGGTCTCTCCTTTTTCCATGACATGTGACCTGTGCGTCTAGCTTGCCGGCAGCTGTCTGTATGAGATAACATCCTTCAAATGCACATATGTGGATGTATGTCACTCCTGTAATGTGTCTGGCTGTTCACTCACACTGGCCCACAGCTACTTTCATGGCATGTCATGTAGACCTTGACAATCCACGTTTGTAGCTGGCTCTAGGTAGGAGTATCACCTGGCTGGCATACGTGTGCAGGATGTATTGCACAGGCCAGACTCTGTATGTAGCATATGTGTATTAGCTGTTGAACATGTGCTCAGTTCATTGACATTGGTGTAGAAATGTACTCAATCTTGGTTATTCCTTTCAAATTTCTGCAGGGCACCACCTCTCCCCCGACCAATGCCAGACTTGGCTGCCATGAGGGAACGTGCCTGCATACGCCGCTACAGATTCCCCCAACAGTTAATTGAGGAACTGACAAACAGGCTGGCACCACACCTCCAACCTCGACACAGTTATCCGACTGCGCTGACCCCCAAGATGAAGGTGATGTCAGCCCTACATTTCTTTGCCACCGGTACGTTTCAATTCACCATAGCTGATGTGGGTTGCATGTCCCAGACCATGTTCAGCCGTGTCCTGCATGATGTTTTAGAAGCCATGTTGGGGCACCTGGATGAATTCATCCATTTTCCAACTCGTGAGCATTTGACAGGTATCAAGGGTGAGTTCTATGCCCTGGGAGGGATGCCCCATGTAATTGGGTCCATTGATGGGACACATGTGGCTTTGGTACCACCACAGGCACAGGAGGTAGCCTATCGCAACCGTAAACATTATCACTCCATTAATGCCCTTGTGGTGTGTCTTGCTAACATGCTGATTTCCCATGTCTGTGCACGTTTTCCAGGGTCAGCACACGATGCCTACATCATGAGGCGTAGCAGGGTGCCAGAAATGATGCTGCAGCTGCACAACGAACGAGCATGTCTTGTTGGTGGGTAGACTCTGTTTGTCCAGTATTCAGCGGTATCTTAGTATGTGACGCATCTCCTGACCCACTTCTTTACATGATGTTTCCATGTAGGGGACTCTGGCTATCCCAACATGCCATGGCTGGTGACGCCACTCCGCAACCCGAGAACAGCTGCAGATCAACGTTACAACAACGCCCATGGGCAGACCAGGCAAGTGATTGAGAGGACGTTTGGCCTCCTGAAGAGCTGATTCCGTTGCCTCCACAAGACCGGCGGGTCCCTCCCATATGCACCGGTGAAGGTCTGCAAAATCTTCCTCGTGTGCTGCATGCTGCACAACATGGCAGTGGAGAAAGCTGTGCCACTCATTCTGGATCCCGATGAGCAGGAACATCCACCCGTGGAGTATGACGGCCTTGGTCACGAGGCAAGTGAGGAGGAGTAGGAGGACATCCGGAGTCAGCTCATACGCAACTTCTTCTCATAATGGTGAGTCCCTGGGTCTGAATGTGCACGCTTGGAGCCTTGTGTGGCATGTGTTGCAATGTGTGTGTCCAGTTGACTGTATGCTAAGTGACTTTGAGGTGTGTGCTGATGTGTCACTCAAGTCATTCCACACATTTTAGCTGACACACTCAATTGACAACTAGCATGGTGTCAACCATATTCATGTAGAGTACATGACCATGCATGCGGATGATTATGTTTTTCCTGACTTCTTGTGTGTCTCTCATCCCCAGGTAGTTGCGCATTCTGTCTGCTCGTGGCATCGTTGTCCTCCTGCTATTCCTCATGAGTAATGCAACGTGTGCTGAATCAGCGTTACATGCACGGACATGGTGAAAAGTCTCCTTTGGGTAAGGATTGCAGCAAGGCTTTTTGGGTGTGGTAGTTGTTTGTAATGTGTGGGCACTGCTCCTGTGCAGGTTTTGTTACTATGCATACATGTCAACTCACCATGGGGCACATGACATGTAGCATGACTCACATGAATTGATAGTCACACTTTGTGACAGTCATCTGTTATGGGATTGTGGTTTTTGATGAAGGCATCAATGTGTGTACAACTTCCCTCGGAAACATACGGGAGGCTACGGGTGGACATATTGTGGGACATCCCCATAAGAGGCTCTATGGGGAATTGCAGCCTCTCCGTGTGCAGCAGGGGATGTTTGGCTCACCCCCTTCACTCCCATGGATTCACAGCATCTGTGGTGCAAAGTGGGTGTCCAGTGTAGGTCCCACATGTTAATCCAAAAGACCTGTGAGTCTGTTAATATTGATGCATTTCCATAGGTGTGAGCCTGAGTAATAAAGGTGTTCCTCAGCCTCCAAGGTGCCTCATCTCTGTCAATGCAGGTCTCGTGCCACTGTGCATGCGCCATCTCTGGCATGGTTGTCAAGGATTGTGCATATGAGTCTATGTGTAGATTAGCAACCTGCATGCTGTTCTACATGTATTTGATTCTCTATTGTGCATGAAGTCCATGGCTGTGTATGAGTTTTGGTATGTTGGTCCCCACAACGGGCCGTCAACACCTTCTGGGGTGTGTTTCCTGTGCGCAGCTTGGCCTTCAGTATTATGATCCGGTGTCAGTCATCTTTGGGGATTGTGCATCCCTTGTCTCTGGGTGTGCCATTGAAAACCTGTCACTCCTTCCTTGACATACACCTGTTGCAGTAGTCCTTTCTGACATCCTAGTCTTTGTGTGGATATTGTGGCATAGTTCCCAGGACATGCCGTCTGCTGTTGCAGCCACTGCAGCAAGGGCACACGAAGTTTCCTGATTTGGCAACACACACACATCAAAGATGCTCCTCCCTTCCTCCATCAACCCATTCATTTGGCTGTCATCAGCTTGTCTGTGCCACAGTTGCGGCCAGGCCGTCCCAAAGGCTGGACCGTCTGCACATGCAACGTGCACATTGCACGAGACTCATGTCCTTGCATGACCCACATCACACTACAGTCTGATGTTGCAGCCACCCTCCAAGCAATGTTCATCCACACATCTGCCGCCAGCTCTCAGACATACACTAAGCGCACGCACAACACCTTTGCATGATGAGTGTGCAACTCCGACTGCCTACACAGCGCTGCCATGCCTTCCAGGCCCTGTCACACCCACCAGGTCATGTCCCTCCTTCTCCCCACCGGCTCTGTACCCCTGCAAGGCCATGGGAGTGGGACTCAAGGCTTCTGCATGTAGTATGCTGTCATTGTGAGGCACATGGCACAGGTATCATCTCTCAGCGTGTCAATCTACAATGTGTCCAGGACCCCCCTCTCCATCATCACATGCGCACACAACCTCATCATCAACTCATATGCCATTGACAGCCAGGTGCTCCTCACCCTCACCAAGGACGCAGACATTGCCAGTTCCAATATTCTAGATTGCATGAGATCCATTGATGAATGGCCGAACAGCAGCCACCTGAGGCTGGACTTGTACAGGACTGAGGTCAACATCTGAGGATTGTCCCCTTACAGCTGGGTCAACTGCTTGTGTCCCACCCGCAGAAGCCCCACACAAGCACCCAGTGTCCATGCACACAAGATGGTGTGCATCATGGATTGCTTGCTCACATTTGCCATGGTAATCACCAGCATCTGTGCCTCAGACTGCAACACCCTCTGCATTATGCACATGATCTCCAGATAGATCCACTCCAAGGAAAGACGGACCATCCCCAGGTCCACGACAACATCCGTGTCAAATACTGCCCTCCCCTCTACGGGGCAGTCACATCCAGACTCCCAGGACACTTGTCCACATCCAGGCTGCATCTGCACACCTCAGCTGCAACATTCCGCGCCCCAGCCACATCACCGTCCAGCAGAGATAGCTGCAATGGATCACTGTGTGCTGAAGGATGACCTTCAGACTCCCCACCCACACTCAGGAGGCAGGCCACAACCCCGACCCAACACCAGCCTTGTACCACTGTCATCCGAGAACCCGTAGTGCCATCTCCGTGCATCCAACCTTGACCTGGCCACCATTCTTCAGATCCACCGTACTCCAGCATGCAGGACATAGTTCTCCCACCTGGGAACATATACCTGGGACTCCCTCCCCGGGAACCTCCAAATGAGGCATGACCTCTACGCCTTAATGATACTCTTCCAAATAGATCTGTCTGCACAGTATTGCAAGCAACCCCTCAGCAGCTTGAGGCCATCACAGGTGAGTATTGTGCTCCATGTCTGCATTGACTGATAAATTGTGACCCATGTGTGTCCTGTACCAGACTCAGATCCCAGGGTATGGATGGCTGGAGTTAGTTCAACACTCAGGCATAGTTTGACATTTACACACACATATGTTGTGGACTAATGCCAAATGACAGCAACATCTTAAGGAAAAAAATAATTTGTATTTTTGGTGGGGTAAGTCTTTTGGTAGATGTACTAAGGTGCTCTACCGGGTGCATAGAATCCAAAGTTCACAGGGGGAGATGGCATCCTTGTCAGTTGGAGTCATCAGAGTCCAGACCACAGTGTTGGTCATCATTGGTCAGACTGTGACCAGCAAGTCCATGTGGCAGAGAATGTCATTGGGTGAGGTGCTGCTGTTGCGCCAGTGGGCCAGGTGCCAGACCAGTTGACCTGGGAGATGTGGATGGTCCGCTGACTCTCACGGTCTTTTCCGTTGACGACCCACCTTCCTTGCGGGACCCTCAGATGTAGGCCTTGACGATGCTTGGGACGCTCCGTCGGATTAATCCTCCTCCTCCTTCCTCCCTGTGGCTGGTGCTGGTCTTCGCCTGGTGGCACAGGGAGGGTTGCCCATGTTGTCGGCGATCCGACGGAGTGAACGGCTCATGTCCGTTTGCACCGCCAGGAGCTCAGCCAGTCTTGCTTCCATCCGTCCTTGGTGTTGTTGTTGACTGGCATGTTGCTCGGCCTGCAGGTCCTTCATCTCGTCGAGGGTCCCCTTCATCTCTGTGAGGCTCGACACTACCTGGCTGATGCCCCTGGTGTCACGCCGGTATGTGTCCTGGATGTGGCGTATGTGTAACATACCGGTTCCCTCAGCTGGCTGGTCAGGTTCTCGCCTCCGCCTGCCTCCACTCCCACCACCCCTGCCCACACGAGCCTGGCCTGCCGTTGTGGGCACATCAGGTCTACGGGACCCCCGAGGGATGGCATTATCTGGGTTGTCTGCCTCCTCCTGGGTGCCCGGAGAACCTTGTCCTTCCTGGTCAGACTGGCTGTGTTGTTCAGTGCGAGCAGGGCTCCTGGGTGTCTCCTGGGATGTGGCAGGAATTTGGGTGGGGGTTGGCACAAATGTACCTGACGCAGGTACTGCAGGGGCTTGGGCACCAGAGGGGCCAGGTTGGTCGGGGTCATCCACGGAGTGGTGAGAGTCGTCGCTGCCGGTGGGATCATCTTCACGCTGAGCCTGTGATTGTTCCCCCCCATTGTTGGGGTGAGGTCGATGACGTTGCCCTGTGTGTGAGAGAGAGACACTGTTAATACTGTTTCATGCCACATCCATGTTTCATACATATTCAAGTTGTCACAGATCCTCCAGGTAGTTGGATGTGCCTAGCATTCCTCTCAATGTACACTTGGGGATGGGTATGTTGCGGGGGACAGATTGGTATGTTCTCCTGAGTGTTTGACCAGTAGAATTTTGGCTCGGATGCTTATTTTGTGATGGATTGGTCTTGTTGTGTCACATGTCCATTGTGAGAGTGGGTAAATCCGTTGCCTGCCCCGGGGGTGTGTGCTTGTGTGAGGGGGGTGTGTGACCGGGCCTGCTGTTGGGTGTAGTGTGATTTGTCATTGGGTCTCCCAGGTGATGTGTCTGTCCCCTCATGGTGCATGCTGGCATGACAGTGAGTTTGAGTGCCTGTGCTAGATATCTGAGCTTGTGTAGTTGGTGTTTGAGTGTACAGTGGTCAGAGGAGGGCCTTGTGCTGCATACAGCAGGGCCAAGTGTCAGCTACCTTGTCAGTACTTTGCCAGTCCCTGTGCATTGGGCATGGTGCATGGGTATGTACCTAGGCCATATGGGCTGAGGGCATTGGTGTCTGCTTTGGAGTTGCACAATGTGTGGTGTGAGCCCCACCCTCCCAGCATCCCGGACATCCAGTCTTGTGTTTGTGGTTGGTGTGGCCTGGGCCATGGTATTGCCTTTATTTGTGAATGGGGCATGGAGACGTTAGTGGCATGAGCGTAGTTTTTGAGTGTGGTTGTGTGCGGTGAGGGCTTGGGGGAAGTTGCGTCCATTTTGTGTATTTGTGGTGTGGATGGCATTTCCCCCAGGTTACGTGGGTTGTTTGTGTACTCACCAGGCTCTGCGACTCCTTCAACTCCGTGTACTCCCACCGGCGGAAGCATGGCCATCACCTTCTCCTCCCAGGGATGGTAATGTACGGGTCTGCTGGGCTGCCCGCCTCCAGTGATGTTACTCTGGGCGTATTCCTCGTTCATTTTCCTCTTGACTGCCCTGCGCAGATCGTACCACCTGGCTTGGCATTCATGCCTGGTCCTTCGGATGGGTGCAACAGCATTCACCTTATCGACGATCCTCTGCCACAGGCTTGTTTTTTGGGCTATGCTGGTCTGTCTGACCAATGTTCCAAACAGCTGTGGCTCGACTCTGATGACTTCGTTGACGAGGAGGTCCAGCTCCGCCCTTGTGAACTTTGGATTCTTGTCTGTGGGCATGGTGTGGGGTGTGGGTGTGGATGGTTGTGGGTGTGTGGGTGTGAATGTGACGGTGTGTGCGTGAATGTGAAGAGGGGGTGTTTGTGAATGAGGTTGTGTGAAGGTGTGTAAGTTAAGGTGTAGTTAAGGTGTAAGTAAGGTGCAGTTGTTTGTCTGTGGGATCTGTCAGCAGTGGGTCTGTTGCAAAGGCTCATGGGTTGTGTGTGTGGGCCCTTTTTATTGGTCCATTTGTGGGTGTGGCTGGGTTTGAATTTGTGGTGGGTGTGTTATAAGAGGTGGTTGTGATTTAGGGCCTCTGTTTGCCTGTTTGGATGTGCCAGGTCATTCATAGAGATGTATTTTGTCATGTTGACGTGTTTTGTGGTGTTGTGCGAGTCGAATTGACCCTCCTTGTGCTGTTTACAGTGTCCTGGTTCTGTACGAGTATTTTTCTCGTCGGTACGGTCCATACATACGCGATGCTGGGTGAGGGTGCTGGGGTACGGTGTTGGGGTACGGTGCGTACAGGTACGGGGCTGGGGTACGAGCCTGGGGTGCGTCACGTACAGGTGCGGGGCTGTGCTACGGTGTTGGGGTACGGTGCGTACAGGGGCGGGGCTGTGCTACGGTGTTGGGGTACGGTGCGTACTGGTGCGGGGATGTGCTACGGTGTTGGGGTACGGTGCGTACAGGGGCGGGGCTGTGCTACGGTGTTGGGGTATTGTGCGTACAGGTATGGGGCTGGGCTACGGTCTTGGGGTACGGTGCGTACAGGTACGGGGCTGGGAGACGGGCCTGGGGTGCGGCGCGTACCGGTGGGAGGCTGGGGTACGGTCCTGGGGTACGGGGCGTACAGGTGCGGGACTGGGAGATGGGCCTGGGGTGCGGCGCGTACAGGTGGGGGGCTGGGGTATGGTCCTGGGGTATGGGGCGTACAGGTGCGGGGCTGGGAGACGTGCCTGGGGTGCGGCGCATACAGGTGCTGGGCTGGGGTACGGTCCTGGGGTACGGGACGTACATGTGCGGGGCAGGGAGACGGGCCTGGGGTGCGGCGCGTACAGGTGCAGAGCTGTGCTACGGTGTTGGGGTACGGTGCGGAGGGGGGGTACGGTGCTGACATACGGGGATATGGTGCTGACATGTGTGGGGTGAGGGGGGGCTGTACGACTCGTATCCGGGCACAAGTTTACCCGTGTACATGTGTGCTACAGCGTTCGCTCCGTACGGGGCCTTTTACATGCGGTTGTGTATTCGGACGGGCGACTGGATCGTACTTGCGCGCTCGGACTTCTGTTTTATGATTTGCTCGTAAAAATGTCCAGCTCCCTATCGGTCACTTTTCCCGATGCTATTCGGACGTAAAAATTTACGGCTCCCTCTCGGACCATTTTCCCGACGCAATTCGTATGTATTTTTCACGTACGAATCGTACCTCGCAGTTTGTACGGTGCTTGTACGATTCGTACGTGAAAATATACGGATACGAGTCGTACGCAAATTTTTTTACCCGGATCGGAATCGGCACCTTTGTATTCATAATGAAAAATAGAACTTTGTTATTTTCACAGGCGAAAGGTATAAACATTCGACTTTTTGAATGAAAGCAGTAGTTCAGTTTTTGTATGGGAAACTATCCTCAATGTTCCTTCCTGTGTGTCTAGGTAAATTCATGACTGACATCAGCTTTATCTTGCAGTGCTCTAATTCAAAGAAAATACGAGAAAATCTGGTTCTTCTATTTTGTGCATCACCAAATTTTCTTAGAAATTCGTTTTCCAGTAAGTATAGATCATCATGTGCATTGCCTGCTCTTGGTCTCTGCTTGAATATTCCAACGTGTTTGCCAAACGTTCTTTAATTTAACTGTCAGTTATGATAATATGCAGTTATCATACACATCTAAAATATGTCTTTGTGGAACAAAGGCTCTCTGGACAAGGAATACATCTTCAAACTGTACGGAAGTAATTTATGAAAAAGATGCAAGTTAGTAAGTATTTTTCAAGTAGCAAAAACAGATCAAACGGAATACTCACTTCTACATATATATGTACATACACACATCCCAAGACATTTAACCAATTAATTCTCTTCAGACCTGAGAAAAAATGTAGTAGTTGACTTGATCTTTTCTTTTCTCAATGGGTGCACGTTTCTTTCATGCAAAACATTTTATCAAGAGTGAAAGTGAAATCTATTTAGTGAACACTATTTCATTAGGAAACCGCCACAATGCTCTATTGTTAATACGACAGATTGTCGGCAGCTTCTAATGCTCTCTTCAGTTAAGCCCATACTGATGGTGTTCTTAAATGCTGATGATGAGGAGAATGATTTTTCAAAAAGTGACAGAATAAACAAATAAAGAAAACTTCGGCATACTCGGCATAAGCTTCCCTCTCCATGTCTTGGCTGTTTTCGAAGTACGTAAAAGAAACCCTTCATGTAAACATAATTCCATGACCATTCAAAAATATATATTTCAAGTATATTAAAAAAGTCATTATGACCTCTAAATGATTCACATTGAAATGTCATTAATGTTCATGTATATAAATTGGATTTCAACAAATGACCTTTATGTTGATTGAAGTTTAAATGAAGAAATGGTTTGGCCGTCACACCATTAATGTGGCAAATGTGAATAAGACTTAAAATCCTATTAAGGCACAGCTTTATCTGACATACGGTTCAGCAGTGTAGTACTTACTGCCACAGCGCTTTCGAATGCTGAATATCGAAAAAAAGAATATATCTTGCCTTCTCGCATATAAATTAATACTTAGTTTCGATTTAAGGGTGCAGCAAAAGATTTTGAAGATGATCTTGATGAACCTTGCAAAGTGTAACTAAGAAGCCATATTTCAAAGAAAGTTGAATTGCATTGGAAAATCGAAAAAGTTTGAACATGCAAAATCCACCTGAACTGGATAGGTTACTTCAAATTATTATCCGGAAATTCAGTGATTCGGTGTGGTGTGAAAGGGGTTGTAAAGAAAGCCAAACTCAAGCAATTTCCTAAAATAACCACAGACGGTTTAAATGATGGTGATACAAGTTCACTCGGGGAAATATTTTACACCTGAGTTAAAACTTGGTTTAGTGACTAGAGGTATAGAGCAATGGAAGAAGATGTAGGTTCGGAATGAGATGAAGTAACAGGAGAAAAAAAAACCTTTTGATTAAAGTATGCCAATTTGAAAATAACAGACACATTAAAAATCCTTAAGAAACTAGGAAACTGAGCAGACACAGATGTTCTAAAATTCAAAGTTCCTCTTACGCAACGGAATATACTGATGCACTTATCACAGGGTTAGGAATTCACTACTTGTGGTAAATAGCTCTTATTCTGAGTTTTTAACTTGCAAGTTAGGCATGTCATGCAGAATCGATATTTAGCACACCAAATATATATTCCGTGAGCTGGAGATCACCTGTGAATGGGGAACTGTGTCACACTCGTTCTCTGAAAGAGATCTTACTTTGTTTTATGTTTTATGTTTTATGTTGGGAGAGGTTCAAACAGATCCACATGGATTTTCTACTGCAAATAAAAACTTCCAGTCCCATAATCCTTTGTACGGCGTGAGTATCCTGCCGGCCCACATGGGCGTGACTTGTATATTTAAAAAGGGGGATGTACTGGAGGCTCTGTTTGACCCACCAATCGACAGTCTGCCATGGAAGAAGGGCGGAGATGGCCCGAAACGCGTCGCAAGTGACTGTTGAGCTTGAGGTGTTAGCAGCTCCCTAATGGAACCATGTCCCCAGCGAGTGCTTCCCGCAAAAGGCAAACTTTGTTTTTCATGTTAATCGGCCTGCCAGGTCGAGGGATAGCACCACCGCGATACCCCTGCGGGTCCGGTACTGTTTATTGGGACAGTTTCTTTCCGTGAGCTGGAGATCACCTGTGAATGGGGAACTGTGTCACACTCGAACTCTGAAAGAGATCTTACTTTGTTTTATGTTGGGAGAGGTTCAAACAGATCCACATTGATTTTCTACTGCAAATAAAAACTTCCAGTCCCATAATCCTTTGTACGGCGTGAGTATCCTGCCGGCCCACATGGGCGTGACTTGTATATTTAAAAAGGGGGATGTACTGGAGGCTCTGTTTGACCCACCAATCGACAGTCTGCCATGGAAGAAGGGCGGAGATGGCCCGAAACGCGTCGCAAGTGACTGTTGAGCTTGAGGTGTTAGCAGCTCCCTAATGGAACCATGTCCCCAGCGAGTGCTTCCCGCAAAAGGCAAACTTTGTTTTTCATGTTAATCGGCCTGCCAGGTCGAGGGATAGCCCCACCGCGATACCCCTGCAGGTCCGGTACTGTTTATTGGGACAGTTTCTTTCCGTGAGCTGGAGATCACCTGTGAATGGGGAACTGTGTCACACTCGAACTCTGAAAGAGATCTTTCTTTGTTTTATGTTGGGAGAGGTTCAAACAGATCCACATGGATTTTCTACTGCAAATAAAAACTTCCAGTCCCATAATCCTTTGTACGGCGTGAGTATCCTGCCGGCCCACATGGGCGTGACTTGTATATTTAAAAAGGGGGATGTACTGGAGGCTCTGTTTGACCCACCAATCGACAGTCTGCCATGGAAGAAGGGCGGAGATGGCCCGAAACGCGTCGCAAGTGACTGTTGAGCTTGAGGTGTTAGCAGCTCCCTAATGGAACCATGTCCCCAGCGAGTGCTTCCCGCAAAAGGCAAACTTTGTTTTTCATGTTAATCGGCCTGCCAGGTCGAGGGATAGCCCCACCGCGATACCCCTGCGGGTCCGGTACTGTTTATTGGGACAGTTTCTTTCCGTGAGCTGGAGATCACCTGTGAATGGGGAACTGTGTCACACTCGAACTCTGAAAGAGATCTTTCTTTGTTTTATGTTGGGAGAGGTTCAAACAGATCCACATGGATTTTCTACTGCAAATAAAAACTTCCAGTCCCATAATCCTTTGTACGGCGTGAGTATCCTGCCGGCCCACATGGGCGTGACTTGTATATTTAAAAAGGGGGATGTACTGGAGGCTTTGTTTGACCCATCAATCGACAGTCTGCCATGGAAGAAGGGCGGAGATGGCCCGAAACGCGTCGCAAGTGACTGTTGAGCTTGAGGTGTTAGCAGCTCCCTAATGGAACCATGTCCCCAGCGAGTGCTTCCCGCAAAAGGCAAACTTTGTTTTTCATATATATATACATATATATATAATTTACAATTTTATATAGAGTGAACTGGACCCAAAGGTATCAGAGCACTTTACATGAGCACCAGTTGCATTACAGGCAAACAAATTCAGTTTCCAGACAATGGGGAAATTAAGTTATTTTCCCAGAATCACAGGATGTTTGACCCTCCCGCCAAGACTCGAAACTGGTTTCCCAGTTTCATGGTTGGCAGCTCTGGCCATTTTGCCATTTATACTGGCCTTTTCCAGTAGCAGTAGTAGTAGTAGTAGTTGTAGTAGAAGTTGTAGTAGTAGTAGTAGTAGTAGTAGTAGTAGTAGTAGTAGTAGTAGTAGTAGTAGTAGTAACTTTATTCGATCAACTAATGATCATCCACATAAAAATACAACTTCTATAAAAATATTGCAAAAAATACATAAATAGACCATAAAAATATCATGAGTATATGATAAAAATACGATAAAACGTATCATGCTTGTCAATGGTGAAGTATCCATGGAAATAACCTCTTTTAATTCCAACACATATCGGCGTGTTGGCCATCAAGCTAGAGTATCCAATTGTATTAGGGTCAGTTGCTATCATGACTCCTGATTTAGAAAAAAAACACAACAGAGAACACTCATATCACAGCCATGCTACTTGTTAGTGGATTACAACCTAATCCTTACCCACCAGGTATATAGCAAATATCTTTTTAATGTAAACACTAGCCATTTGGTAGTGTCAGATCTAAACAGGTAGAGCTGCTGCTGGTTGTGTAAATGACAAAAGTCGACATGCCAGGATAATCCACCTTTTTCTAATATGTGCATAAAAAGCTCAAATAAACATGAAGTGTTCTAGACATTAGGGACTAAGGCTACACACAGGATGTAGTGGGGTTACATTAGCATTCTTCCATTTACTTTTGATGACATTCAAAGGCAAAATCCCAAACCTAAATTGTAGATATAGTGCATGTGCATGTGGGGGCTCGATTTCATCCATATAAACTTCAAACTAAAAACATTTTATAAAATCTAAAAACCTATCAGTTAAAGTGTGGGGTGCTTCAGCATTAAAATATAATACCTGAGTGTAATTCCAAAATGTTTTTTTTAAAAGGGTTAACACTTGTTTTAACAGTGTTTTTGATCCTCGCACAAATCCCCCACCCCCAATTTGAACAACCACTGCTTGATCTCCATAAACCACACCACTCGCCCAGCCCGTTTGTCAAGGTTGTGTAGTTCAGCTACTGCTTCTTTGACTGGGATCTGAGTGTTACTGGTCCAAAATCATACCCAGAAAATTAAACCTTCAATACAGCAATGTGTGTGATGCTCTTTAACAGAAGGTCTAACCGGACCGGGAACAGGGGAGTTTTTATTGAAAGTGTTAAAAGTGATTTTATGAATTTATTTTCCACCTCCTCTAAGCTCTTTGTCTGTTCCATACCCCACAACTCAGCACCATAAAGAGCAGCGCCCAACCCTTTGGCCCGATAAATTTCAATTGCAGGAGAAATTGGGTGAAAGACAGATTGATTTAGTTACTTAACAATGGCAGTGTCTACATGCTGGAAAGCAAAGCTGATCATTTGTATCTGGGCAGGACATGTCAGATTACTGGTTAATCTAACTCCCAAATAGTCAAAGACCTTGACCTGATCTAAAATATTCAAACCCTGCCTCAGATTCTTTTTAAAGAGATTTGTGACGATAAAATTAGTCCTAGAGCAATTAATCTCAATGCCCCAAAGTCACTGCAGGCTGTTGCAAACCTATTTAAAACGTTCTGCATACCCACTGGTGTTTTCAAAATTAGCAGTGTATCATCTGAAAGAGGACAGAAGGGATTAACCTGCTAATTTAGGGGTATCACCCCCACAGTTGAACAATGAATTGATTAACCCATTCATATATAAACTAAACAGAGTTGGAGCAAAAACACATCCTAGCTGGCCCCTTTTGAAACACTTATATTTTTGTTAGATCTCCACCTGTGCTCCACCTGACTTAGACATAGTTGTCTTGGTGCAATCAAGCTATAAGTTGTAACAGGCCACCTGCAACCCGAAATCCCTTCAAAGCCACCCATAATTTGGTACGATTGATGGAGTCAAAGACTGATTTCAGCTCAGGAACACAACATACAGGTGTCCCTTACTGATAGTAACTTCCTTCCATATGAGCAATAGGAAATGGAACACCAGATCCAGAGTGCTTGTGGATACCCTGAAGCCTCCTTGCAGGTGAGACAGTATATTATTTTCCTCAATCCAAGAGTGTAGGTGAGTCAAGATTAGTTTACAAAAAACTTTCGGTGCATTGTCTGTGAGGTTGATTGACCTATAGTTGGAGGGATCCCCTTTATCCCTTTTCTTGAATATAGGGATAATTTCAGCACATTTCCAAGTCCCTGGGATGTCCCCTCCCATGAGCAATAGCATTAAAAGCTGAGTGGAGTATAAAACCCCATATATTTGGCTCAGATCAGTAGATATCTCCAGGTATTCTATCTAACTCTGGTGTTACGCCAGATTGAAAAGTACTAATTGGAGCCACAGTCTCTTCCCAGGTAAAACTAACTGGATCCCCTACTTCTGTTTCAAATAATGCATCCCATACTTAGTATTCCCATTATCCATCTCCCTACCTTCCCCGGTGTATAGCTTCCTAAAATATACTTCCCAAACCTGTGGTTGAATGAAGAAGTCCTCTTCCTTAACCATATGGCATGGAATGCTCCTTTAGAGAGTAAATGCCAGAATAAGTGTCACTCTTTCATTCTGGACCCCTCGACTAGGTTCCACCAGTTCTCTTTTTCCCAACTTCTCTTTGCCTCAGCCTGCGTTTTGCTATAAGCTCTTCTTCTCTCAGCTATGTTCCTATGTACTATTTCCTTTCTTCACAACAGAGTTTAGTGCTGTTCTTGGTTGTTGACAATTCCCATTTTACCAGGGCGCATCTTTCCGTCTATCCAATATGGTTTGACACTGTCTACAAAAGTAACTCTTTATGGCCGTAAGGAGGTGGGAGAAACTAATCACAATACTTGTGTCATTGTGAACAAGATCTCCAATAATGAGAAGAGTTTGGGCTACCTCAGTGTAAATACCGGCTAGAGACTTCTCATCTAAAACTACATGGGGCCATTTGATCTGCCCATTGTTATTTTTGGAAACTATGGGCAGAGCCACTGGTCCAATGCAATTTAATAATTATGGAGTGTCAACTAACCCCATGATCAATGGATTATGATCACTGTCATATCTGGCTAGAACATCCATGTCTTACTCTTTGGGCAAGAGATCTAGATCAACCATTTTATAATCAATCATACTTTGTGTTTTCATACTTTCGAAAGTGAAGGTAGCATCTTGAACAGAAGGCGTCCTACTGTTACAAGCACGGACCACATGAGTGAAAGTAAAGGGCAATACTTGTTGAACAACCTTTGTGCATCTCTTGAATGGGGGGATCTGCAACTTTTTTATGCCTCTTGCTAACTCTTCCTCCTAATCGAGATTCTGTACAAAATGTACTGGTTTATATGTAACATTAAGGTATCCCACAACTATAAGGTAATGCTACCTTCCTTGAATTCTCAAGTGAGTTGGATAGTGTTGATATTGTGCTAGACTTCTTATTCTGATTGCTAAAGCGAATATATGTTAATTAACCTTATTTTGAACTTACATTTTAGAGATATTAGATCAAGACCCAGCATGTCAGCCAATTCAATATTCAGCCAGCATAGTTTGCAGGCCACACTTGTCTTGATCCAGATGAGTAACCCACCAGCGGGGTTGCCTGCAAGCGATGGTCTGGCTTGAACACTAAAAGTAGTGTACCCCACCCTGTGTATTGGTGCAGTCACCCAGGTGTCCTGGAACAAGCATATATGACACCCATCCACTAGCTCAACCCAAATAGAGTCAGATAGTTTAGACCTTAGCCCGGCAATGTTCCGCAAGTTGTTGATCAGCACTTTTTATTCCCTGCATGAAAGGGCCCTCTGTTGCCTTATCTCTTCCTAAATTTAGATCTGGCTCATATTGTGCTTGGTGGCAAAATTAGCTTAAGTGCAGGTTAGTTGGCATGTTCTCCCTATGTGAACTATCCCTCTGCAAGCAGCTTTTTGATTCTAGGGAAGGCATATTCTCAGATTCAGCATTAACCATCTGGAGTCAGTCTAAGCTATCAAAATCAGAGAGTGGTTGGAAACTCTTACAGGTTGCTATTGCAAATGGCTCTTTACCCCAATGAATGCTCTGAGTTGGGAGTCCACTAACTGGTGTGATTGAATGAGTATGCATGAGATGTCTATACAAATACCCCAGTGGCATAATGCCAATCCCATGGCCAGAACCCTGTCAGCGCAACTTAACACAGAATTTAATCAGTTTTTCCTTGAGGTCTGGAAATCTACAATTGACCACAACACAATCACCATAGGTATGTTTGTGAGACGGTCCACCTAGCTCACTCTTCTAACACATAAAATGTCTTGATAACTAAAATTTGCGAAATCAGTGTTACTTGATAACCAGTAACAGACTTTTTTTTCAATTGACCCGTTGACTCATTACTGTTGACAGAAAGGCAGGGGACATTAGTTAAAAATGCCACATGCAGGCAGCACTCTGGCGGGAGATCCATTCCCACCTGGCTTGAGGTGGCTAGGGTTCCACCATCTACTTGATTGGATTGCCCTGGATTAGGTCTATCATTGCCTCTTTAGGGGGACCGATCCTCCTTGCCCCTAGGTCAGTTTCTATTGCATTTTCCTACTTTAGGTAAACTACCTACCATCAAACCTCCATTTTGAGCCCATCCCACCCTGTACCATGGCCCTTATTACAAGCGGTAGTTGGGATGGTAGGCTGGGAAGCAGTACTAGACAGGTTTCGGATCTGTGTGTTTGGTCTAACAGCTTCCCATTCACCTCCAAATATGCTATTATTCCGTAATCCTGACCTCTCCAGCCCATCTTGTATTATAATATTATTGATAGATTTTTGAAGTGATAACACAGAATTATCTAATTTGCCAAATAAGGGTGAGAGGCAAGTTGTCAATACACACTCAAATATGCTTATGATACTATCCAAGTCTAAATTTAACCCCAATGGAGTGCCTGAGAAGGAAGTCGGAGTCTTGGCTATGTTAGAAAACAAAGGTAAGTTGGACAAATCCCCCCATTCTCTTGTACATCTAAGGATTTTTGGATCTAGTACTTGTTATTTGGTTTGGGGCTACGTATTTGGACTTTTTCTTCCTTTTTGGTGGAGGTCCTCCAGCTGTTGATGTTAGTGGGTGGGGCGAGGTTTGGGTAATTAACAGGACCTCAGAATCAGTTTCAAACCTTGGAGTGGTTTCATTTTGCATAATTTCAGGGTCATTACACAAATCAGAGTCTCTGAATGGTAAATGAATGTCCCCCATTTCCATGGATAAGCGATGTCCTGCCAATGTAATTTAATTATCAAAAACCCTTGCGTCACGGACATAAAAGAGTCAAGGGTAGTATCTATTTTTTTTAAATCAGTAATAATAAGCATATAAATATTCAGGGCCTAAGGAATTAAAACCCACCTATTACTTTGGAAGGAAATAAGAAGCTGAAGCCGAGAGGGGTGGCCCAGCCAAGCCCTGTCCAGCCACGGACCGGCGCAGACGGGTCTGCTCTTTGCCCAGCGTGTGGTATGCAACGAGAGCCCAGCGGGACTAAGTGGGAGCCTCTGGGCACTGTCAATGACGTTGGCGGCTTCCTGAGACAGGGAGAGCTGGGACTTGAGGTCCTCCACACCATCACCGGCAAAAAGCTTCAGGCCCCCCAGTACTTTTCGGCAGGTTTGACCTGCCACATTCTATAAAGGGAAAATTGCAAGAGTGTGATGATTCTTACACAGCTCAAAATTCTGATCTCTATACAAAAACAAGCAGATTGTTTTAAGTCCTAAACTTGTAATGAGGCCCCAAGTGACTGGCATCCCAAATTCCAGCCATTATCTCCTTACCAAATAGCGAGCATTAAAAGTTATTGAGTCTGGAATTAATTAATAGATTTGCTTAATAAAAGTCATGCGTAAAAAATATCTTTCCACATTGCATATTGCAGGCTTATTTTCCAAGGTGTGTAAATAATGTTACAGACTCTTTAAAATAGACCAGCAATAGATGGAGCAGGCAGGTGGGAGCAGATTTAATACTGTTGTTCCTCTACCATTTTAGAACAAGCAAGCATCATGTATTGAATGGATTTAGTTAGCATTAAACAGACCGTACGCCAGCATTTAATCCTGATTTCATCGTGCAAAGTGCATTTGGAAGACAGAAAATTAAGCTGGTTACGTTGAAATAACATACAGCCCCATATTTCTCATCCATGTACGTTGTACAAATAATATGATCAGGCACAACAATGGTGCATGAGAGAAGACCTTGAAAATTAGACTTTAATGTGGAGGAATGCAAAATCAACACTAAGAGACCACATAGGATAGCTTCCTAAAGTAGTTGCTTTGATTCAAATCTATCAATTGTGATATTGAGCAAAGTATCTCACAATGAGAGCATATGCATCTTCTTGACATTTAGTTAAAATCCTGGTGTCATCGTCACATCAGGTCCAACAAGCAAGGGTCAACTATTTGGAATAACCAAATCATTCTGTGTGCCGGATGTTCAGAAAGGTCTGATTTCAAGTCAAATCCGAATTTTTGATTTGATGCAAAAATTGCTGATTCAGATGTTAGATGCAAGGCACACAAAGAGATATGGTTGTACAGAAACAGTTCCCAGTGATCCACTGGATTTCAGCAACCCATGATGGATTTAGCCATTGACTTCTATTTTGCTTGAAAACCTTTCCATATTGGCCATGTATTTCTTCATTAACTCAAGGCACAAGGTCTTAGTCTCCTTTATATACCTCCACCAATAAAGGAGTATATATATTTTTAGTAATACTAAATTTTAGCAAATGTATTTTATGTCAAATATATATTTTGATAACCGTGTTAATTACCTACTGGCAGTCGCCAGCAGGTAGTTACTGTTAGGACCTAGTTACCATAGGAAAATGGCAACATTCTATTCCCAATAACTTTGGCGCCGATTGACGAATCTTTGCGAAATTTTCAAAACGAATTATTTGAAGAGATCAGCACCTATGTTGAAAGCTTGGGGTCCCAAAACATGTTTTCTCCATGTTAATTTCCATCGTAAACTTTAGGCAAGGCTGCAGGTCGAACGGGTGAATGGAATTACCCCAAATTTGGCAGAGAGAAGGGACTTGGTCTAGAAACACGCTTTTGTTTTCTTGGTGTAAATTTGTTCAGTAGTTTTTGTAAAATATCGAAATTTACAGATATTGATTTTTGGGAATTCTGCCATCTGATTGGCTGAGGCATTACGAGCACGAGCTTGTTGCTGATTGGCTGCGAGTGGTGCAAGCGGTTGCAACTAGGAAGTGTTGGTCGCCATTTTGTGATTCCGTTGAAGCGAGTAAGGTGAAAAAAGGGGGAAAAAAGGAAGAAAAAAGTGTGAAATAGGAGGGTAGGAGCACTGTAACTTCTGTGAGGTGTTTAGGGTGTGCTATAGAGGGGGTGCAAAGCAAAGTATTTACCCCTACCAGTGTGTAAGTGGTGGGCTACGGAAATTAAGTGAGGTATTGGGTAGAGTCTGATGCGGGTAAGGTGAACTGGTGCGGGACTCGGGGATTAAAGCGTGATCCCAAATTGTGTGTCTTATGCTGTGAAGTCATGTGCCATGGCAGCTGCACTGCAGTTGTGGAAGTAGTGTCTGGATGTGTTTATAACTACTAGGACGAACTACTGACCCGTACTGGTACGAAAGTCCTGGGGTACAGAATATATATGAGGTATTGTCTAGAGTCTCATGTTACTAAGCTGAGCTGCTGCCGGAGTTGGGGATTAAAGCGTGAGACCAAACTGTGTGTCATATGCTGTGAAGTCATGTGCTCTGGCCGCTGTGCCACATCTGTGCAAGTAGTGTCAGCATGTAGTTATAGGTACTTGGATTAACTTTTGTTTAGAACATTGTAGCTTGTGTATGGTGCTTAAGTGGTGTTGTATAGCGAGTGCGAAGGTAAATCAATATGGTATTTGTAGAGCGCAAACTACTCACCCATAGGGGTGAGTAGTTTGCTGGGGACCAAAGCGAGATGTCTGTGCTGCAAAGTGAGATGGTCTGGCCGCTGTGCCACAGCTGTGTGAAGAATACATTTTGGCGAGGTTGTGGGAGTTGGCGTTATATGGCTCTAAAATAGGGGGCCTAAGTTGTAAAAAGAGCCCTTGTGTTCATTAGTTGGAGCTACATATAAGTGTGGATGCACAGCTTCAAGTTATTCAGGAAAACTCGGTTTCCCTGATCTGTGAAGTGTACTCCATCACTTCTGTATATATCCGCCATATCAAAACGTATGTTGTTGTTGTATATGGACCCCATTTTGTGGTCTCTGAGGTATGCAGAGACAGCTTTGTTGACTTTTTTCTGAGATTTTTCAATCTGAGGACAAAATTGTTTGTACCATTTCCACTTCTGTCTTTGGCATATATTGGAATATACAAAGACAGTTTGAGGCAAAAGTAACATCAATTGTCCAAAGGTGTCCTTCATAAGCATTTCCAAATCTACCCCAGTCAATGTGCCTAAGTTGTTTCCACCACAGTGCACAATCATATGGTCAGGGTGTTGGAGATGCAAACAGGTTTTAACCTAAAGCAACAATTGGTGCCATTTCAATGCTCTCTGTCCAAACCATTTAATGTCCACATTTTGTAAACCTAGGTCTAAGTCAATACGTCTCTGTTCTGCATACCTCTTGCACCAGAAAACATAGCTATGTCCACACTAGCATTTTGAAGGTATGGCTGGAAGGTATGGAAAGATGTCTGCAGCTCATGCAGTTCCTTCATAGAATAAGAGATATGTTTAAAGATGGGGAACTAGTTTCTTTTCGCATACAATACGGTACCTGATTGGGAGATGAAAAGCATTGTTTTTTAAAAGTAGGGTGCACATTTGTTTTGTGGAAAAGTATGTTTGTGATTGGTTAAGAAAAAGCAGTTTGCACGTACATATTAAAGTACATATTATAGGATAAAATTTGCTCAACTCAACCACACCTGCTACTTGCATTTGGAAGGCACTGTTCGAACTTAAAACAATCGTGAACTTTTAACCTGCACGTGCCGTTAAAGGTTCAAGAAAATGTTGCAAAAAAATATCGTTAGGTTTAAAAAAAATTATGAACTTTTAACCTCCGCGTGTTGTAGAATGTTCTAGAAAGTGTGTTGATAGAATACGTTGCATTTCTGACTTCGATGTGTACTTGAATATTAAAAAAACTATTTATATGGAAAAGTAGAAAGACAGTAATAGAGAGAATTTTTTAAAGCTAAAAGAATCAAGGAACTATTGTAACTTGTTCTTGATTACCTACTGGCGGTCGCCAGTAGGTAGCTATCACTGTTAACGGTCTGAAAATGCGGTGTTGCTCAGAGTGGCATCGCGGTGATATGATATGGTGCTACACTCGGATATGAATCCGAGAGTCTAAACCATGAGGTCATTGCTGTAAAGTGATGTGGTCTGGTGTTTGTAGCATACGTGTGCAAGTAGTGTTAGTAGGCATTTATACCATACAGGGAGTGGGAAGCGAACTACTGACCGCTACTGTGTGTTGATAGTATACCGGAAGCAGGAAGCGAAGTAGTTATGGCTACCGGTGTGAAGACTTGGGGATGAAACCGAGCTGATTGCTGTAAGGTGATGGGCTCTGGGCGGAGTAGGATACTAGCCGCTGTAGTATAAGTGTGTAAGTAGTGTTAGTATGCGTTTATAGTATACAGGGAGTGAGAAGCAAACTACTCATCCCTACTGGCGTGAAGACTCGGGGATTAAACCGTGAGCCTAAATTGTGAGCTCATTGCTGTAAAGTGAGGTGCTCTGGGCGCTGTAGCATACTTGTGGAAGAAGTGTTAGTTTACGTTTATACAATGTATGGAGTGGGAAGCGAAAGTCTTACCCCTACCGGTGTCAAGACTCATGGATGAAACTATGAGCTCAATGCTGTAAAGTCATGTGCTCTGTGTAGTATTCCATTGTAAGTCATAGTAGAATGTTAGTATGTAATTCTACTAGAATCTAAGGGGCATATTATCAAGGAACGTCGTTAAAATTATCGCCGCTTTGGCGGCAGGAAACTGCTGCTGAAACGGCAAGAATGGGCTTGATAATATGCCGTAGAGAATTCCAATAGAAGCCCATGTTACCACCAGAACATGGGCTTCTGTTGGAATTCTCTACGGCATATTATCAAGCCCATTATCGCTGTTAAAGCGGCCATCATTTTAACACTGTTGCTTGATAATATGGCCCTCAGTATGTAATGTTAGAATGTAGGGCTGTCATGAGGGGAACCTTGCGGAGTTTGTACACGGTGCTGGATTAGACGGTTGCTTTGCTGTCTGCTCCTGTTGGTGGTTGTTTCAGGTTTCTTGTTTTCTGGTAATACATCTACTTATTAGATTCACTGCTATCTGCCTCTTCACTACATAAATTTGGTGATGAGTGGGAGCAGGCAAAAAGAAGGCACCACTCAGCAATATTTCAAAATTGCTTGTGTTGTGCTGGAGACCCGTTTTGTTTGTGTAGCTGTTTCTACTCATGCCAGGGTCGTCGGCTCATTGAACTATGTAATTCGACTTCTGGTAGGATTTATATTTTTAGATTTCGCGCTTCCTCTGCTTCTTCACTACATTCTGGTCGCTGTACTACACGTTTGTAAGTAGTGTTAGTATGTGTTTATACTAACAAATGCATCATGGTAGTAGGGAGGGCGACCTCTCAGGCGCAGCTCATACAATATCCTGGGGTGTGCATTCGCTGGACATTTGTGTTTGCTATTAGAGGGTGGTGCATGGCTTCCACCCTGTGAAAGCAAATACTTGTTCGACTACTTGAAGCGAGAGGAGGCAAACCTCGTATCGCTGTAATAGAGGGGATGCGGATTGTTATAATCTCTGTAGAAAGACAACTGGAGCCAGTATGTATTATCAGTCTTCTTTATTCATCTTCCTGTTCAGGTTACAACTGTCTCTACTCCAGCCAGCCTAGTGTGGTACCAGCCCCACCAGGAGCAGCCTCCCTAGCTGCTCAGCCCATCTTCAACTGCCAACACTCATCCACTCAGACACCCAGGCATTCCATGCATCACAGGCACACCAACATTCCATGACCATCTCACGCTCTGAGGGGTGAGTAGTTTGCTGGGGATCAAAGCGAGATGTCTGTGCTGCAAAGTGAGATGGTCTGGCCGCTGCGCCACAGCTGTGTGAAGAATACATTTTGGCGAGGTTGTGGGAGTTGGCGTTATATATGGCTCTAAAATAGGGGGCCTAAGTGGTAAGTTAAAGGGTGGCTCTAAAAAGAGCCCTTGTGTTCATTAGTTGGAGCTACATATAAGAGTGGATGCACAGCTTCAAGTTATTCAGGAAAACTCGGTTTCCCTGATCTGTGAAGTGTACTCCATCACTTCTGTATATATCCGCCATATCAAAACGTATGTTGTTGTTGTATATGGACCCCATTTTGTGGTCTCTGAGGTATGCAGAGACAGCTTTGTTGACTTTTTTCTGAGATTTTTCAATCTGAGGACAAAATTGTTTGGACCATTTCCACTTCTGTCTTTGGCATATATTGGAATATACAAAGACAGTTTGAGGCAAAAGTAACATCAATTGTCCAAAGGTGTCCTTCATAAGCATTTCCAAATCTACCCCAGTCAATGTGCCTAAGTTGTTTCCACCACAGTGCACAATCATGAGGTCAGGGTGTTGGAGATGCAAACAGGTTTTAACCAAAGGCAACAATTGGTGCCATTTCAATGCTCTCTGTCCAAACCATTTAATGTCCACATTTTGTAAACCTAGGTCTAAGTCAATACGTCTCTGTTCTGCATACCTCTTGCACCAGAAAACATAGCTATGTCCACACTAGCATTTTGAAGGTATGGCTGGAAGGTATGGAAAGATGTCTGCAGCTCCTGCAGTTCCTTCGTAGAATAAGAGATATGTTTAAAGATGGGGAACTAGTTTCTTTTCGCATACAACACGGTACCTGATTGGGAGATGAAAAGCATTGTTTTTTAAAAGTAGGGTGCACATTTGTTTTGTGGAAAAGTATGTTTGTGATTGGTTAAGAAAAATCAGTTTGCACGTACATATTAAACTACATATCATAGGATAAAATTTTCTCAACTCAACCACATCTGCTACTTGCATTTGGAAGGCACTGTTCGAACTTAAAACAATCGTGAACTTTTAACCTGCACGTGCCGTTAAATGTTCAAGAAAATGTTGCAAAAGAATATCGTTAGGTTTAAAAACAATTATGAACTTTTAACCTCCACGTGTTGTAGAATGTTCTAGAAAGTGTGTTGATAGAATAAGTTGCATTGTTGACTTCGATGTGTACTTGAATATTAAAAAAACTATTTATATGGAAAAGTAGAAAGACAGTAATAGAGAGAATTTTTTAAAGCTAAAAGAATCAAGGAACTATTGTAATTTGTTCTTGATTACCTATTGGCGGTCGTCAGTAGGTAGTTATCACTGTTAACGGTCTGAAAATGCGGTGTTGCTCAGAGTGGCATCGTGGTGATATGATATGGTGCTACACTCGGATATGAATCCGAGAGTCTAAACCGTGAGGTCATTGCTGTAAAGTGATGTGGTCTGGTGTTTGTAGCATACGTGTGAAAGTAGTATAGTAGGCATTTAGACCATACAGGGATTGGGAAGCGAACTACTGACTGCTACTGTGTGTTGATAGTATACCGGAAGCAGGAAGCGAAGTAGTTACGCCTACCGGTGTGAAGACTTGGGGATGAAACCGAGCTGATTGCTGTAAGGTGATGGGCTCTGGGCGGTGTAGGATACTAGCCGCTGTAGTATAAGTGTGTAAGTAGTGTTAGTATGCGTTTATAGTATACAGGGAGTGAGAAGCAAACTACTCATCCCTACTGGTGTGAATACTCGGGGATTAAACTGTGAGCCTAAATTGTGAGCTCATTGCTGTAAAGTGAGGTGCTCTGGGCGCTGTAGCATACTTGTGGAAGAAGTGTTAGTTTACGTTTATACAATGTATGGAGGGGGAAGCGAAAGTCTTACCCCTACCGGTGTCAAGACTCATGGATGAAACTATGAGCTCATTGCTGTAAAGTCATGTGCTCTGTGTAGTATTCCATTGTAAGTCATAGTAGAATGTTAGTATGTAATTCTACTAGAATCTAAGGTGCATATTATCAAGGAACGTCGTTAAAATTATCGCCGCTTTAGCGGCAGGAAACTACCGCTAAAACGGCATTAATGGGCTTGATAATATGCCGTAGATTATTCCAATAGAAGCCCATGTTAACACCAGAACATGGGCTTCTGTTGGAATTCTCTACGGCATATTATCAAGCCCATTATCGCTGTTAAAGCGGCCATAATTTTAACACTGTTGCTTGATAATATGGCCCTCAGTATGTAATGTTAGAATGTAGGGCTGTCATGAGGGGAACCTTGCGGAGTTTGTACACGGTGCTGGATTAGACGGTTGCTTTGCTGTCTGCTCCTGTTGGTGGTTGTTTCAGGTGTCTTGTTTTCTTGTAATACATCTACTTATTAGATTCACTGCTATCTGCCTCTTCACTACATAAATTTGGTGATGAGTGGGAGAAGGCAAAAAGAAGGCACCACTCAGCAATATTTCAAAATTGCTTATGTTGTGCTGGAGACCCGTTTTGTTTGTGTAGCTGTTTCTACTCATGCCAGGGTCGTCGGCTCATTGAACTATGTAATTCGACTTCTGGTAGGATTTATATTTTTAGATTTTGCGCTTCCTCTGCTTCTTCACTACATTCTGGTCGCTGTACTACACGTTTGTAAGTAGTGTTAGTATGTGTTTGTACTAACAAATGCATCATGGTAGTATGGGGGGGCGACCTCTCAGGCGCAGCTCATACAATGTCCTGGGGTGTGCATTCGCTGGACATTTGTGTTTGCTATTAGAGGGTGGTGCATGGCTTCCACCCTGTGAAAGCAAATACTTGTTCGACTCCTTGAAGCGAGAGGAGGCAAACCTCGTATCGCTGTAATAAAGGGGATGAGGATTGTTATAATCTCTGTAGAAAGACAACTGGAGCCAGTATGTATTATCAGTCTTCTTTATTCATCTTCCAGTTCAGGTTACAACTGTCTCTACTCCAGCCAGCCTAGTGTGGTACCAGCCCCACCAGGAGCAGCCTCCCTAGCTGCTCAGCTCATCTTCAACTGCCAACACTCATCCACTCAGACACCCAGGCATTCCATGCATCACAGGCACACCAACATTCTATGACCATCTCACGCTCTGGCTGAGCAGCTAGTGGCAGCAGGGCTGGACTACATGTTATACAATTAAGTAGGGTATAACATTATCCCTTTTTCTCCCTAGAAAACGAAACAAGAAAGTGATATAACATCAAGCAAGAACTATCAACAAGAAAAATGAATAATGGAACAAATCTCACGGATGCAGACATAAGATAAAACATCGCAGGAGAAAGAACCATTAAAGCAAGAAAAGACGGACAAGATACATACATTTGAACATTAATATCTCCCATCCCTCCCTAAAAAGAGATTATAAAGAATTTTGAAGCAAGCTTAGCATTACCAGACATACATTTGAAGCATTTTCTTTTTATCAAACACTGTGACCTAATGCACTACAACGCAAAGGGTAAAAGACCCCACAAAACCAATGCCCAAAAGCATAACCTAGAGTAGCGCTAAGGTAGCATACTCTGCAACTACAATCCCCAAGAGAAAGGGAAACAAACATGAATATGGGTCGTCACCCAAAAAAACCCGTGAAGGGATGTACATTAGTAATGCGCGCAACTATTTATGGACTAAGCCATAACCCAACCCAGTGTAAGGGTTAACCTAGGTACTGTAAAAGAACGAGGAACTGAACCCACGTCCCAATCTCCTTGTGGAGATCACGTACCCCCTTGTGGGAGTAACCAAACAAAACTGATAGGAGCTCCTGACCCCCATGTGGAGGCTACATACTTCATGACGGAGTAACAAAACAAAAGAGAAAAAAAACTGTCACCCAAACCCACACTGCGGGTACGAGACTAACTGTGATGACCACCACCAGAACTAACAAACGATCCATCCTAAAGAAGATGTAAACCACTGGCCTCACGATAACACAAAACTGTATTTTAATATGAACGTCTAAAATTCCCGTATCTGTTAGTCAGTAATAAACTGTGCCCCTGCCGGTGAACAATGTCTCACCCGAGTAATAGTAGGTTAAACACCTGTGATCTAAATCTCACACTGAATCTCTACAGCAAATAACCAAACAATGGGCACAAGAGAAATAAATACACAGAACAACGAACACACATAGACTGTGTAACAGATGTGCATATGGTCCACAGGCTCCGGAAAAAAAAATGAAATAGAAAACAGACCAGATACCAACTACATTTTACCTCCGACATACTTGAAACGGAGGTTCACCAAAAAGATTGCAAACAAATATTCGTCATCATGCTGTGGTAACACACACTCAGCGTTGACCACGGATTCAAAGAGAAATAACTTTGTTGAGAAACAGACAGACAGCAACGTGGATGGCAGAAGATAAACACATCAACTCAATACAATGTGCCACAACCAACCCTAAGATGGCGGCACGTTTTTCTACGTCGAGCCGTATGGCTCCCGGCGCGTAGATGCTCCAAATGCGAACTGTCCAAAGCTTGAGTGTCACAGAGGATCCCACGAAGAAAGGCGCGTCATGCTGGATTCCACAAGGTGACCTGAGGTAAATCAGCGCGCGCTGTTAGAGACTCGCGCCCAGTTTTTTTTAATTTAAAAACTGCAGTTAACTTAACCGTAAAGTGCTCCCAGGCAATTCCCTCTGTATCTTGCCGCAGAACGAGTTGACAAAGGCCAACAAACATAACTATAGAAATATGCGGTACGCCAACTCGGCACTCACGATGCCAGATGCAGAAAAGCGTTGTGTTTCCCCCGCTGAACAGTGTGCACGTTCCAATGTACTCCCCCAACAGAGCGGCAGCTCCAAAACACCTTCCCATACTGCACATGCAAACTCCTGTGCAAGTCCTGATCCGTGTGGATCTCCGCCCCACAGCAGACATAAAACAAAGTCAACACGACCCGGAGAGTCGCAAGCGTAGACATCCCAAAGGTTGGCGAAAACGGGGCAATACTATAGTTCCTTTTAGCTGACTGTCACATCGTAGCATTTGGTATAAAATCCAGGACAGAGATCACACAATGTCCATACGTGCTACAACTGCACGCAAATCATTATGATACTCCAATTGCTTGTGAGACCAAGATTGAGCATAATAAAAGACCATTACACCCAGAACTAGTGATACCACACCGTAACTGTGTGGTGCATGCAGGTCCAAATGTTGCTTTATATCCCAAAATGCTGCAAATGTAGCAATACATCAAAAATTCTCCATCTGTGTACTGACGCTGTATCTTCAGACCTCATATTGGCGAGGACTCTCAAAATGTACCTTTAACTTAAATACACTGTAGACTCTGTAGAGCGCTGTGGCTGGAACACCAACAACTGGTTGTAGAGAAGCTACCCATCCAACTCACCAAACCCATTTGTAGATAACAACGTGGCTGGACACCAGATGTGGCTGTAGTGCAACTACTCCACCAACTCACTGTAATCCTTTAAGTGACAAACGTTGTGGCTGGAACACCAGATGCGGCTGTAGCTTAGCTACTCCTCCAACTCACTATAATCCTTTATGTGGCAAACGTTGTGGCTGGAACACCAGATGCGGCTGTAGCTTAGCTACTCCTCCAACTCACTGTAATCCTTTAGATGGTAGTAGTATCCCCAGGCTGCAGTGTCTTTAGTGATGACACTTCTCTGTGGGCTGTCCATTGGAGAGGACACTGGTGGGGCTGGCGCTGGCTTGCCTGGAAATGCTTTCTTTGTAGATGTGTTAACTTGTAGCAGTCTCCTGGTTTCTCTTTTTTTTTCTTTGTAGTTCCTTTGTTTCAGTGGTTCACCAAGAGTCTCTAGGGTTCAAGTCCGCTCGTCTCCAAAATGAATGTTATAATCTCTGTAGAAAGACAACTGGAGCCAGTATGTATTATCAGTCTTCTTTATTCAACTTCCAGTTCAGGTTACAACGGTCTCTACTCCAGCCAGCCTTGGGTGGTACCAGCCCCACCAGGAGCAGCCTCCCTAGTTGCTCAGCCCATCTTCAACTGCCAACACTCATCCACTCAGACACCCAGGCATTCCATGCATCACAGGCGCACCAACATTCTATGACCATCTCACGCTCTGGCTGAGCAGCTAGTGGCAGCAGGGCTGGACTACATGTTATACAATTAAGTAGGGTATAACACGGATGGTAAAAATGGAGAGAAAAGAACAAAAAAAAAAAGCGGGGTCTCACCCGTTCTTTTAAATGAGGCCCCTGGTGGGTGGGTAATGTTCCGTGGCCAATCCAATTATTATATTGCGGGGTGTCTGTAGGACTGGGGATCTTAATGTCACATGTAAATAAGGCGCGGTAGGGCACAGAGACGTTTTGCAGCCTAGGGGAGCGCCACCTTCCCGGGTATTGTTTACTAATTGTTCAGGGGGTTCGAGGCCAACTGAAGTCCGGGGATCGCCATACTCCGGGTCTTTATTTAAATATACAGGGTGGGCCTCGCAGTCCCTGAAGCCTCGGTGGTCCTAGGCAGTGCCTTATTTGTTCTGTAATCAAACGGGCAGTACTTATGGTGTTATAAAGTGATACACTCATAGAACTCTTGCAGTTCTACAATTACCCAGGCTTCATTTGTCTAATAGTCAGTTAGATTATGTTTGGTAGGTGCACTCTAACATTAAATAATGTTGTCCTTAAAATCTCCTATAAACAGATGATTTTCACAATAAACAATAGACAAGTGTCGTCAGAAAAAGAAGACCTATACACTCAGTTATTTATTTGAAAAAATAAGTAACCTTTATTAAAACAGAAATAAATAGAAATGTAATTTTGATAGAACAGTATAATTAAAAAAACGTGGGTTGGACTCCAGTGGAAGCAGCGTAGAAAACCTGCAAGACAAAAATGAAACATTAGTATGTGTGCTATGTGGAAGAGGTAAAGAAAGGTAGTCCGAATGAAAGGACCATAGTGAGAATGGAAGGGAGAGGGAGTGGGTGGAAGGGAGAAGGGGAGGGAGAGTCAAAAGAAGAGAGGGAGGAGGAGACAGAGCGTCGGCCTATTGCACCCAGCCCTTAGTGTTTACCCTCCGTCACTCGTTTGTCTAGGACGCTGGGGTCTGCGAGAAAGAGTGTGGTTCAGCAAGTCCTTAAAATTAAATACATGAGGCCAGAGATTATGGGCCATATTATGAAGGAAGGGAGATAACATTATCGCCGCTTTAGCGGCAGGAAACTGCCGCTAAAGCGGCGATAAGGGTTTGATAATATGCCCTTGTGAATTCCCTTAGATGCCCAGGTTCTGGTGTGAACCTGGGCTTCTATGGGAATTTACAAGGGCATATTATCAATCCCTTATCGTCGTTTTAGCGGCAGTTTCCTGTCCCTTAAGTGGTGATAATGTTATTGCCGTTGTTTGATAATATAGTCCGACATTATTAGCTATGGGAAAATCGCTTGCATGCACCTGTGCACCCAGGGTGCTGCACCCCAACCCCTTCCCCCGCACTGTGCTCAATTGTAGGTCTTGCACGCCGAGGCTTCACTGCTCACCTGCCACCACTGGTGCGTCCTACGAAGTGTTGGTGCAAGCTCCTAGTCCGGGGTATGTTTGTACGATAGACCAGGTCTCCGGTCGGGGATGGTGTCTTGATACCACGATGGAAGGTGTCAGAATGCCAGGGCATGATTGCGGGGTCAGCTCCCTCTCCGCCCTTCTTGTGGCAATCAATGGAATGTCTGAAAAGGGAGAACTAATTTAATGGTGGAAACGTCTGGAAGTAAATGAAGGTTTATTTCAAGCTTGATAGAAAAAGGAGTTGAGTACATCCTCCGTTTTTGAAGTACGATCTACCAACTGTTAGTGGTAATCGTGGCTCAAAGAGGAGTTGGAGTGCACGAGAATACACAAGGTTAAATAATAATATGTTATGCCAACGTTCACATACAAAGGAACAGAGCGCATGCTAGAAGCATAATGTGCGCGTGTAATGCAGTGGCGGGAGCCTGTGTGCATGTACACTTAGTAAGGAGCTCACTACAGTGTCCTAAAAGCCAACGCCACGTGTCTGTAGGGCAGCACTGCCCGCTGGCTCAGGCCTACAGTACGGTAGAGCAGGTCCTTAAAATGAGACCGATGTGACTGAATGAGGTCAGAGATCACATCATTAAGCACAGCAACATCACTTTTTCGCACGTGCACACTCAGGGTGATGCACCCCACCCCTCCCGCAGAACCGCCCTCAACAGGTGTCTGTAGGGCAGCGCTGCCCGTAGGTTCAGGCCTACCTTATGGTATAGTAGGTCTTTAAAATGAGACAGAGATGTGACTGAATGAGGTCAAAGATCACATCATAACACATGGCAATATTGCTTATTTGCACGTGCGCAGTTTGGCTGATGCATCCCATCCCTCCCGCAGCACCGCGCTGAAGAGGTGTCTGTAGGGCAGCGCTGCCCGCTGGCTCAGACCACACTACAGTCAAGCAGGTGTTTAAAATGAGACAGAGATGTGACTGAATGAGGTCAAAGATCAAATCATAACACATGGCAATATTGTTTGTTCGGACCTGCGCAGCTAGGCTGAAGCGCCCCACCCCTCTCGCCACAGTGCACTCAATTGGAGGCCCTGTGCACACAGGCCACTCTGCTTACCTGCTGTCATTGTTGTGTGAGCAAACACTACGGGCAGCAGTACTCACAATTCAGATGGAGTACTGATTACAGGAGAGTGTACACCTCATGGATCCCTTTCGTAGATGACGGGCAGTAGGGCTCACAATTTAGAGCCTGTGTTGATTACCAGGATGGAGTACACCTCATGGATCCATTTCTTTTTTTTTAATGCGCATTGTGATATGCGAGGTGGATGCGGCAAATCATTTGAGGTACTGTGGAAGAAGAGGGACGTGTGGCGTCGTGGTTATCCAATTTATACGTTTGCAAAGTGGGCTGGGCTTGCGTATGCCAGGCCAGCACAGGGGTGTGAATAATTATTCCGGAGACTTGGGAGTTGTTCAGTGTACTTATGTGTGTTTCTTTTGTAGTTTTGACCTCGCAGAGTGTGCAATTTAGATTAATGTAGCATGTGTCGGGAGGGCGGAAACTATCGTTAATGAGATGGCATGTGATCTAGGATGTGCAGTCTGCCCGTGGCTGATGATGCTCCTTAGAGCCAGCAATACCCAGGCCGAAAGGCAGCACAATAATGTGCAGACACACACACCAGGGGCATCATGTAACACATATTTGTTTTTTGATGGAACATTTGAGATGCATGGCAATCACACATGGAAGGATAATGTACAGACTCTGAATATTGATCAAGATGATCGTTGCATGTTGTGTGTAGTATAAGATATGTGTATACAGGAAAACACTTTTTAAAAAAGCTTTCTAAGCAGAAGAGGTGTCTCTCATCAAACACTGTAGAGAGAATGAGTAAAATGGCTGGGGTCGTACAACTGTTACAATGGGAAATGTTATGAACCAATGAAATGCTTTTTTTTAAGGTCACATGGCAATCGCGCACTGAGCGTGGAAGGAGGCCGCACCCGACGCGATTTTGACAAAATATATTTGTCATAATATAAGATTATTACAGTTAGAAATATATAAATGTTTAAAATATTTTGATTTTCGCGTGCTCTCATATACTGTTTAAAGTTATTTAGATATACTTTTGAGACAAAAAAAAGGGAATGTCGTACCCGGCGCGATCTATACATCTGTGCCGTAACACAGTGCCTGGCAGTGTGTACTCATCGAATACGCAACGCGCAGCAGACGCGACCCCATACATACATGACGTAACGCGTGGCTTGGTACTACGTACCGGTCGGATACCAAGGTAGTACCTAGGGTGACTTCATGCGTATATGATGTTACGCGGGACGCAGTGCCACAAACTCGTCGGATAAGAAATGCGCATCATTTACGAGTTTAGCAATATGGCGTTTAGGATTCGTGTGGTGATGCAGCTTTGTACGCTACCGGTATGGGAGTGCAGTTTTCTCTCCCAAAAAAAAATATACATATTTTTTGGGGAAGATATAAAACATTACATGATTTTTAAAGTTAAAAACAAGAAGTATAATAGAGTTCCAAAATATTAAAAAATGTAATAGAAAAAAATATAGGTTTTATAAACATTAAAATATGAAATTAACATTTAAAAAACCTTTGAAATTCACTGAAAAAAACATAGGTTTTACAGACGTTATAGTTAGGAATTAGCATTTAAAAAACCTTAGAAATTCGCTAAAAAAACTATAGGTTTCAGGGATGTTATAGTTAGTTGAACATTTGACTCATATAAAACCAGAGAAATTCGCCTGTTATAGTTAGTTGAGCTAAATATAACTCGCGCGCCCGCAATGCACTGCTGATGATGTCATATATTACATCACTCATGACATGGTCAGTGACATCACTCATGACGTCACTGATGACATCTCAAATGACATCACTGATGACATCACTCATGACATCATCCACATGACAATCTGATGCACATACTGATGCTCTAATATAAACTTTGATACACCCATTCTAAAATGCTGACTACTATTTTTAAAACCATACACAGAAGAATGCCATATACTACATAACACTCACTATTTCCTAGGTTTACACACACATCCAGTCACTTATACATGTAGTTACTTATCAATAGAGGACTATAATATGCACTCATACATCTATACATACAGTCACAGGCTGCCACTCATCTATAGAGTTATTCACACGCCTAGTCAGTAATGTAAAGAATGAATCACATACCCATTTAATCATGTATACAGTTATACACACCAACTTTGTTATTTTTAGACATACCACATCACTTATTTATACAGATACTAACACATATTTACTGCCTTATACGATCACTGATAGAAGCAGACACTTATTTATACACCCACTCTTGAAATAACTTAATCTCACGTATACTCATTTATATACTCCAACACTCACATATAGTGGCTTAAAACATATGTAGTTAGTCACAGATATACCACTGAGACATTTAGAAGACATTTAGAAGAGGTGTGGCGCCGCGGCCAGGGCGACTGACTCCAGAATCTAGGGATCACGGTTCGATCCCTGGCGCCGGCGGCAGATTAGCCCAGCACCACGTGACTCTGGGCAATAGCTTGCTTAATCTTTCCGACGGCCCCCAGCGCCTAGAGACCCTTACAGGTGATTGTTCGCACTTTACAAATGTGGATTATTATCATTATTATTACAAATGTGGATTATTTATTCACTCACCAACACACCCATAGACACACTAACTCACCCATACAGCCCTTTCCAGATGAACTTTTTAATCCATACAACCACTGAATTACCCACTCAGACATCTATGCACAGACTCATACACTCACCCACCCACACAGATACTTAGGGACCCATGCAGATACTCAGACAACAAATCAATAACCTATAGAGACACTCAAGTAAGTATTCAGCAACCCATTCAGTTGCTTACACACCAATGGAGAGACTAATACAGACTTTTACACAGTTTAGTCACTAACCCATGCATTCAGTAAGACACGTTCAATCACTCACTTATACTGTCAGTCACACACATACAAAATAATTCCTTTAGGCACTTGTAAATGCATTCATTCTTCAATACACCTTGGCATATATATATATATAAAACATTTTTATATTTTATAGTAACACACATTCACTGGATGATGTCATGAGTGATGTCATCAGTGATGTCATTTGAGATGTCAGCAGTGATGTCACTGACCATGTAATGAGTGATGTAATATGTGACATCATCAGCAGTGCATTGCGGGTGCGCGAGTTATAGTTAGCTTAGCTAACTATAACAGGCGAACTTCTTTGGTTTTATATGAGTCAAATGTTCAACTAACTATAACGTCCCTGAAACCTAGGTTGTTTTAGTGAATTTCTAAGGTTTTGTAAATGCTAATTCCTAACGATAACGTCTGTAAAACCTATGGATTTCAGTGAAAAAAAAAAAAAAAAAAAAAAAATATATATATATATATATATATATATATATATATATATATATATATATATATATATATATATATATATATATGTATTATCTACTGGCGGTCGCCAGTAGATATTTATAGTTAGGATCGTGTTTCCATAGGCAATCTCAAAATTCTATTTTGAATAACTTTGGCATCGGTTGACGAATCCTCGCAAAATTTTCAAAACTAATGGGGCGCTCCGTTCAGCTCCTACCCTTAAAGTCTCGGGTTGATTCATCAAGCGGGGGCCGAGAAAAAGGGGGGGTCCCAAAACGCGTTTTCGCCATGTATTTTTCCATAGGACCTTTAGACACAGCTACAGCCCGAACGGCTGAACAGAATTACTTGAAATTTGGCAGAGAGGTAGCCATAAGGTCAAGGAAGTGCCTTTTGCAGGTCTGGTGTAAATCTGTTCAGTATTTCCTGAGAAAATAGCATTTAAAAGCATATCAATATCTATACATGCGCAGGGTGCGCGCACCGTGCGCGCACCGTGCGAGCACCCTAACGTGCGCGAGCGTAATTCTGATTGGTGGTTACATGTTAGTCAACGTTCAAATCAATCGAAATCAGGAAGTGTCGGCCGCCATTTTGTTTGTTTTCAGTGCGAGAGTGAAAAAGGAAGGTAGCGAACGTTAAAAGGGGGCAGGGTAGAGAGTTCCTGACCCCCTAGCCTTTGTCAGGGGGTCCCTGAAGGACCCCGAAGGCAGAACATTTATTTTTTTTAAATCGCGGGGGTGCGCGCACCGTGCGCGCACGGTGAAAAACCAAAAAGTTAGCATTTAAAAAACATAGAAATTCACTGAAAAAAACACAGATTTCAGGGACGTTATAGTTAGTTGGAAATTTCACTTGTACAAACCCAGAGAAATTCGGCCGTTATAGTTAGTTGAGCTAAGTATAACTGGCGCCCCAGCAATGCACTGCTGATGACATCACATATTACATCACTCATGACATGGTCGGTGACATCACTGATGATATTACTGACGATATCTCAAATGACATCACTAATGACACCACTGATGACATCATTCAGTGACTGTGTGTTTCTGTAAAGTTTAAATATGTTTTATATATAAATATAGACCAAGGTGTATTGAAGAATGAGTGGGTGTATGACTATCTGAATGGATAATTTAGTAGGTGCAAGACTGACTGTATAAGTGAGTGATTAAACGTGTCTTACTGAATGCATGGGTTAGTGACTAAACTGTGTGAATGTCTGTATCAGTCTGTCTGTTGCTGTGTAAGCGGCTGCATGGGTTGGTGAGTAGTTAAATGAGTGTCTATATGGGTTATTGATTGCTTGTCTGAGTACCTGTATGGGTGCCTGAGTGTCTGTGTGGGTGGGTGGGGTGTGTGACTCACTGCATGGATGTGTGAGTGCATTCTTCACTGGGTGTATGGGCTCAAGAGTGCATCCGTGAGAGGCTGTATGGGTGGGTGAATGTGTGTATGGATGTGTTGGTTAGTGAATAGATGTCTCAGTGGTACATTTGTGAGTAACTACATATGTGAAAGGCAGTATACTTGAGTATTGGAGTATATAAATGAATATATGTGAGAATGAGTGATTGTGAGAGTAGTTGTGTGGATGAGTGTGTGCTTTTGTCAGTGATTGTATGTGTGAATAAGTGAGATGGTGTGTGTATAACTGTATAGGTGACCAAATGGATGTGTGATTGGTTCTTTGCATGACTCACTAGCTGTGTTAGTAACTCTATGGGTGGGTGGCAGTGTGTGAGTATCTGGATAGGTGTATCAGTACATTTGACAACTGGCGCATATGATAGTGGCTGTATTGATGAGTGATTGCATGTATGAGTGACTGTTTGGGTGAGTGAGTGCATGTGTGTGTGTGTGTAGACCTAGGAATCAGTGAGTGGGTTTGTAGTAATTGGTATTGGTGTGTCTATGGTTTCGAGAATGGTAGTCTGTATATCAAAGTGTATCAAAGGTTATATTAGGGTGTGAGGAGGTGCATCAGAATATCACGTGGATGATGTCATCAGTGATGTCACTGACCATGGCATGAGTGATGTAATATGTGATGTCATCAGCAGTGCATTGCGAGGGCGCAAGTTATACTTAGCTCAACTAACTATAACGGCTGAATTTCTCTGGTTTTGTATGAGTGAAATGTTCAACTAACTATAACGTCCCTGAAACCTGTGTTTTTCTCAGTGAATTTCTATGGTTTTTTGAATGCTAATTTCTAACTATAACGTCCCTGAAACCTATAGTTTTTTAAGTGAATTTCTATGGTTTTTTAAATGATAATTTCTAACAATAACGACCCTAAAACCTATGTTTCTTTCAGTGAATTTTCAAGATTTTTTTAAAATGCTAATTTCTAACTATGCGTACAAAGGTAGGGCAGAAAGAGGAAAAAACGCACAGAAAAAAACAAGAGACATGCAGAAAGAGGCAACAGAGGTACAGAAAGAGGTCTTGTTGCCAAGTCATCCTGTGCCCTGAGCACCCCCAAACTTTTTGCTGACTGGTACTGGTGGTAACTGACTCTGACTGACCTTGGGCTCTGCCTAACCGGGCCCAGAGCCAGTGCAGTGCTGAAGGACACTTAGAATACAGTGAAAACACCCACATGTACTAGGGTACACTATGGGTTGTGGTACCCCTGTGATTGGTATGACCTCCCCTGTAAGGCCCTAGTACATAATAGGGCATGAGGATTAAAATTACCTCTAAGTCCCTAGCATATATTATGGCATGGCAGTTTAGAGGCCATCAGCCCTTTTCTGCACTTGCTTGTGTGCACTGCTGAGCCTGAGGTCAGTTTAAAAGCAGCCCTCCGTGTGCAGAAAGAGCCAAGAGAGGTGGAGAAATTGGCAGGAGAGGTGCAGAAAGAGGGAAGAAGGGTGCAGAAAGAGGCAAGAGGGGTGCAGAAAGAAGCAAAAGAAGGGCAGAAAGAAGCAAGAGAAGTGTAGAAAGAAGCAACAGAGGTGCAGATAGAACAAAGAGAAGTGCAGAAAAAAGCAACAGAGGTGCAAAGAGGGGCAAGAGGGGTGCTAAAAGAAGCAAGAGAAGTGCAGAAAGAAGGAATGGAGGTGCAGAAAGAGTCAGGAGGGGTGCAGACAGAGGCAAGAGAGGTGCAAAAAGAGAGAAGAGGGGTGCAGGAAGAGGCAAGAGGGGTGTAGAAATTTGCAAGACAGGTGCAGGAAGAAACAAGAGCAGTACAGAAACAACCAAGATAGGTGCAGAAAGAGACAAGAGGGGTACAGAAAGATGCAAGAGCAGTGCAGAGAGAAGCAACAGAGTTGCAGAAAGAGACAAGAGAACTATAGAAAGAGGCAAGAGAGTTGAAGAAAGAGGCAAGAGATGTGCAGAAAGAGGGAACAGGGGTACAGTAAGAGGCAAGATGTCATGGTCCCGGCCGGGGGTGCTCTGCCGTACGAATGTTGGCTTCCGGTTTGCGGAGCACGCACCGCTGTCAGGTTAGCGGTCTAGTGCTCACAGACCGATAGGAAGCATTTCCGGGTGAGGCCGCATTTAACCACGGCGCCCATTCCCGTCAGTGCTTCCAGTACTGGATACGTGTTGCTGCTCCCGCCGCCTATTTCACACAGGGGATCTTCACCTCCGGACTCGCGTGGAGGTGACCCAGCAGAGACGTAAGGAAGCGTCAACTTCATGGACCGCCTCCGTTGCAGTACCCTCGCAGGTTCATGCCGCACCACGCTAAAGGAAGCGTGGTTGCAGCATATGCCTGACTGTTCCCGTGACACACACAGGTAGCGTGGTCGCGGACATCCTTTACCCTTTTCACCACGCAGGAGCGCAGGAGCGCCTTGCATCTTGTACTCGTGACACACGCAGGAAGCGTGGTCATGGGCTTTCTTTGCCCCATCACCACGCAGGAGCGCATTTGCACATTAACTTCGTGACACACACAGGGAAGCGTGGTCACGTGTTTTCTTCATGGGGCATAACCGCGCAGGATCGTATTTGCACATTAACTTCGTGACACGCACAGGGAAGCGTGGTCACGTGTTTTCTTCTTGGGGCATAACCGCGCAGGAGCACATTTGCACATTAACTTCATGACACGCACAGGGAAGCGTGGTCACGTGTTATTCTTCTTTGGGCATCACCACGCAGGAGCGCATTTGCATCTTATTTTCGTGACACGCATAGGGAAGAGTGTTCACATTGTTACTTACCTGAGCACCACCACGCAGGAGCATCCTTGTTTACTCCATTGCATATTGCTGTCCGGCAAGCATGCATGACGTTCCTTGACCCTCTGCACGTAAGACGTCGGGATCGCCGATACAGCCCTTTCTCTGGGGAACCACAAATGGAAACACAACCATCAGATGCCAGGTGACTATTGACTCTTGCTACCAGCTCTGCATTTTTGTGTGGTTGTTGCGCCTGTATGTGTGGTCCAAGAAAGGTAGGCAGGCGCACTAATTACTTGTTATTCCTCTGTTTAGCTTGCGATAACCCTGAGAGCACCCCCGGTCTAGCGTAACTCCTTCTCTGATCCTCACCGACAACGTCTTTTCCTGATACCATTAGGCATCTTCCCCAGGTCTCCTCCGTGCCTGGGTCTGTCTCTTCACCTTGATCGAGTAGGGAGGGGAGCGGTGGAGGTTGCGAGATAGCTCCATGAGTGAAACAGGTAAGACTTGTGGGGCCCTGACACAAGAGAGGTGCAGAGAGAGGGAAGAGAGGTGTAGAAAGAGGGAAGAAGGAGGCAGAAAGAGGCAAGAGGGGTGAAGAAGAAAGCAACAGAAGTGCAGAAAGAAGCAAGAAAAGTACAGAAAGAAGGAACAGAGGTGCGGAAGGAGGCAACAGAAGTGCAGAAAGAGGCAAGAGAGTTGAAGAAACAGGCAGAAGAGGTTCAGAAAGACACAAGAGCAGTGCAGAAAGAACCAACAGAGGTGCAGAAGGAGGCAAGAGGGGTGCAAAAATTTGCAAAAGAGAAGCGGAAAGAAGCAAGAGCAGTTCAATAAGAAACAACAGGTACAGAAGGAGGCAAGAGGGATGCAGAAAGAGGCAAGAGCAGTGTAGAAAGAACCAAGATACGTGCAGGAAAAGGGAAGAAGGACACAGAAAGAGCCATAGGTGGTGCAGAAAGAAGGAAGAGAAGTGCAGGAAGAGGCAACAGAGGTGCAGAAAGAGGAGAAAGATGTACAGAAAGAAGCAAACGAGGTGCAAAAAGAGGCAAGAGGGGTGCTGAAAGAGGCAAGAGCAGTGCAGAAAGAGGCAAGAGAGGTTCAGAAAGTAACAAGAGAGGTACAGAAAGAGGCAAGAGATGTGCCGATAAAGAGAAGAAGGGTGCATAAAAAGGCAAGTGAGGTTCAGAAGGAAGCAACAGAATTGCAGAAATAAGCAAGAAAGGTGCAGAAAGAAGGAACAGAGGTGCGGAAAGAGGCAAGACAGTTGCAGAAACAGGCAAAAGCAGTGTAGAAGGAGGGAACAGGTATGCAGAAAGAAGGGCACAGAAAGAGGCAAGAGGATGCAGAAATTTGCAACAGAGGTGCAAAAAGAAGCAAGAGCAGTACAGAAAGAACCAACAGAGGTGCAGACAGAGGCAAGAGGGGTACAGAAAGAGACAAGAAAAGTTCAGAAAGAAGCAAAAGAGGTGCATAAAGAGGCAAGACAGGTACAGAAAGAGGGAAGAGGGGTGCAGAAAGAGACAAGATGGGTGCAGAAAGAGATAGGAGAGGTGCACAAAGTGACACGAGGGTACACAAAGAGACAGGAGGGATGCAGAAAGAAGGAAGAAAAGTGCAGAAAGAAGTAACAGAGGTGCTGAAAGAGGCGCAAAGGGTACATAAAGAGACAAGAGAAGTTCAGAAGGAAGCAACAGAGGTACAAAAGGAAGAGAAGTGCAGAAAGAAGTAACAGAGGTCCTGAAAGAGGCGCAAAGGGTACAGAAAGAGGCAAGAGAAGTTTAGAAAGAAGCAACAGAGGCAAGAGAGGTGCAGAAACAGCAGGACACGTGTAGAAAGAGGGAACAGGGGTGCAGAAAGAGGCAAGAGAGGTGCAGAAAAAGGAAAGAGGGGTGCAGAAAGAGGCAAGAGAGGTACAAAAAGAAGCAAGAGAAGTGCAGAAAGGAGCTACAGAGGTGCAGAAAGAGCCAAGAGAAGTGCAGAAAAAAGCAACAGAGGTGCAGAAAGAGGCAAGAGGGGTGCTGACAGAAGTAAGAGAAGTGCAGAAAGAAGGAATGGACGTACAGAAAGAGGCAAGATGGGTGCAGACAGATGTAAGAGGGGTGCAGAAATGTGCAACGGAAGTGCAGAAAGAAGCAACAGAGGTGCATAAAGAGACAAGAGAACAGTCGAAAGAGGCAAGAGAGTTGCAGACACAGGCAAGAGATGTGCAGAAAGAGGAACCAGGGGTGCAGAAAGAGGCAAGAGAGGTGCAAATAGCAGGAAGAGAGGTGTAGAATGAGGGAAGAAGGGTGCAGAAAGAGGCAAGAGGGGTGCAGAAATTTGCAAGAGAGGAGCAAAAAGAAGCAAGAGTAGTGCAGTAAGAAACAAAAGGTACAGAAGTAGGCAAGATGGGTGCAGAAAGAGGCAAGAGCAGTATAGAGAGAACCAAGAGACGTGAAGGAAAAGGGAATAAGGGTGCAGAAAGTGGCACGAGTGATGCAGAAAAAAAGGAAGAGAAGTGAAGAAAGAAGCAACAGAGGTGCTGAAAGAGGCACAAAGGGTACAAAAAGAGGCAAGAGAAGTTCAGAAAGAAGCAACAGAGGCACAAAAAGAGGCAAGAGAGGTGCAGAAACAGCAGGACACGTGTAGAAAGAGGGAACAGGGGTGCAGAAAGAGGCAAGAGAGGTGCAGAAAGAGGAAAGAGGGGTGCAGAAAGAGGCAAGAGAGGTACAAAAAGAAGCAAGAGAAGTGCAGAAAAAAGCAACAGAGGTGCAGAAAGAGGCAAGAGGGGTGCTGAAAGAAGTAAGAGAAGTGTAGAAAGAAGGAAAGGATGTACAGAAAGAGGCAAGTGGGGTGCAGACAGAGGTAAGAGGGGTGCAGAAATGTGCAAGGGAAGTGCAGAAAGAAGCAACAGAGGTGCATAAAGAGACAAGAGAACAGTCGAAAGAGGCAAGAGAGTTGCAGACACAGGCAAGAGATGTGCAGAAAGAGGGAACAGGGGTGCAGAAAGAGGCAAGAGAGGTGCAAAGAGCGGGAAGAGAGGTGTAGAATGAGGGAAGAAGGGTGCAGAAAGAGGCAAGAGGGGTGCAGAAAGAGGAAGAGAAGTGAAAAAAAGAAGGAACAGAGTTGCAGAAGGAGGCAAGAGGAGTGCATAAAGAGGCTACAGAGTTGTAGAAACAGGCAAAAGAGGTGCAGAACGATGCAAGAGCAGTGCAGAAAGAACTAACAGAGGTGTAGAAGGAGGCAAGAGGGGCGCAGAAAGAGGCAAGAGGGGTGTAGAAATTTGCAAGGGAAGTGCAGAAAGAAGCAACAGAGGTGCATAAAGAGACAAGAAAACAGTCGAAAGAGGCAAGAGAGTTGCAGACACAGGCAAGAGATGTGCAGAAAGAGGGAACAGGGGTGCAGAAAGAAGCAAGAGAGGTGCAAAGAGCGGGAAGAGAGGTGTAGAATGAGGGAAGAAGGGTGCAGAAAGAGGCAAGAGGGGTGCAGAAAGAGGAAGAGAAGTGCAAAAAAAGAAGCAACAGATTTGCAGAAGGAGGCAAGAGAAGTGCAGAAAGAGGCTAGAGAGTTGCAGAAACAGGCAAAAGATGTGCAGAAAGATGCAAGAGCAGTGCAGAAAAAACTAACAGAGGTGCAGAAGGAGGCAAGAGGGGTGCAGAAAGAGGCAAGAGGGGTGCAGAAATTTGCTAGAGAGGAGCAAAAAGAAGCAAGAGTAGTGCAGTAAGAAACGAAAGGTACAGAAGTAGGCAAGATGGGTGCAGAAAGAGGCAAGAGCAGTACAGAGAGAACCAAGAGACGTGCAGGAAAAGGGAATAAGGGTGCAGAAAGTGGCACGAGTGATGCAGAAAAAAGGAAGAGAAGTGAAGAAAGAAGCAACAGAGGTGCTGAAAGAGGCAAGAGGGGTGCAGAAAGAGGAGAGAGAAGTGCAGTAAGAAGCAAAAGATGCGCAAAAAGAGGCAAGAGGGGTGCAGAAAGAGGCAAGAGCGGTACAGAAAGAACCAAGAGATGTGCAGAAAGAGGCAAGAGAGGTGCAGAAAAAAAGGAAGAAGAGTGCAGATAGAGGCAAGTGAGGTTCAGAAGGAGGCAAGAGAACTGCAGAAAAAAGCCAAAGGGGTGCGGAAAGAGGGAACAGGTATGCAGAAAGAGGGAAGAGGAGTACAGAAAGAGACAAGAGGGATGCAGAAATTTGCAACTGAGGTGCAAAAAGAAGCAAGAGCAATGCAGAAACAATCAACAGAGGTGCAGGCAAAGGCAAGAGGGGTACATAAAGAGGCAGGAAAAGTGCAGAAAGAAGCAAAAGAGGTGCAGAAACAGGCAATAGAGGTACAGAAAGAGGGAAGATGGGTGCAGAAAGAGGCAAGATGGGTGCAGAAAGAGGTAGGAGAGGTACACAAAGCGGCAAGAGCGATCCACTAAGAGGCAGGAGGGGTGCAGAAAGAAGGAAGAGAAGTGCAGAAAGAAGTACCAGAGGTGCTGAAAGAGGCACGAAGGGTGCAGAAAGAGACAAGAGAAGTTCAGAAAGAAGCAACAGAGGTACAAAAAGAGGCAAGAGAGGTGCAGAAAGAGGAAGGAGTGGTGCTGAAAGAGGCAGGAGAGGTGCAGAAAGAAGCAAGAGAAGTGTAGAACAAAGCTACATAGGTGAGGTCCTCAGGGCACAGGAGGACCTCATCGCCCCACCAGCAGTGCACCAAGAGGCGTAAAAAGGAGTGTGGTCTTGGACCACCTCCCAGCAATCCCACTGTGTGGGAATTACTGGAGATACCTGGTGGTCTAGTTGGCCCCTAAGGCCCCTTAGGATTGAAGGGGACTTAATCCACCAATTCCGAACACACCAGGAGGAGCATTTGCACAGTGCTGCAGGTAGGGGGCATGGCCTCCAGTGAGATACCGACTTTTCTTTTAAACATTTTTTTACAAGGGGGGCTGTGTGGCCCCCCTTCTTTTAGTACTTTTTGGGCCCCGGGGACCCCATCCCCCGGGGCCTGGCCTAGTTTTTATATATATATATTTTGTTTGCCAGGAGGGGTCCGTGACATCTGCTGTGACCGAGTAACCCAGGTTTCGAGATCTAAATCAGGCCCTATGTCACATCCTGGGTCTGGAAATCCCCCTGGAGGGCAAGCCTGGAAGCTGTAGGCAATTAGGAATGCACGAACCAAGTAACTTTAACACGAGGTTCTGCAGAACCCATTTTCAGACAGTAAAAAGTTTAGAAAAGGGCAGTCCTTGCTTTTTTGTGACCTGCGAGGGCAAGCCTCAACACCTTGTCCTGGTCCCTTAGAAGTGGCAAAAATGATTATGTCCCACTTTTTTCCAACTGTTGGATAGGTCTTCCTGTTCTCTCCTTCAGTCATCTGGAAGAGCTTCTAGGTGCCAGGTATCTCACCAGACAAGGGTCCTCAAGGGTCCAGTCACCAGGAAGCCAGATGGGCTTCCTTGTAGCCACAAGTCCTTCTTTGTGACCCTGGAGCAGGCTAACAGCTGGTCAGTAACCTAACTCTTAGAGAAGCACTTCATTTGCTGTATGATAGCAGGAGCCCTTTTGTCTTTCTTCTGGCAGGGTTATTTCTTCAGGAGTAGTGCTCCCAGATTAATAAATATTCTGAGGAGGCGGAAGTGCCAGTCCAGCCTCAATCTAAAAGGCTATACCCTTCTTCTATCAAAAGAGTCTCTATCTCTCCTTAAACCACTCTTCTATTTTGATGAGGTCACCTATCTCTGTTAAAGTCAATAAAGTTTTCTACCTGCTGGGACTAGAGACACAGGGGCATATTTATGAGACCTCTATGTCACTTTTGCACCATGTGAAGTAGTACATGTGTGAAACAGGGATCTCAATCTTATGGATGAAGTCACGCAAAGCCACCTTGCGTGGATTTGAGTGGACTCATAAATCTTGAGTAAGGCAACGGAGAACAAATCGTTGTGTCACCTTACTCTGTGCCTGGAAGGTGTTATACGGGTATTGTGATGGATTTTTCCACACAACACCCATGGATTTTGACACTGCCCCAGATTTACAAAATCATGTAAACATTTCTTCTTGTTTTTCCTCTTTCTATGTGTGCTGCATTCTGCAGCACACATAGAAAGAGGGAAACACCTCTTAGGATTGTTTTGTGTGCAGGAAGGTGTCTCTTCCTGCACAAAAACAATCCTGCATGCAACGGAGGCACTCTTGCACCATGGTGCAAGGGTTCCGACATTGACAGTAAGCTGCTGAAACAGTGCCTGTGCAGGGAGAAAGAACAGGAATGCGCTGTATTGCATAAATACAGTGGATTCCTGCCCTTTCACTTGGCATAGGGCAGCGCAGCAAGGTACCTTGCTTTTCTGCCCTATGCCAAAATCCCATAAATGAGAACCACAGAGTATAGGAAGCTCCTAGCATATAAGAGAAACATACCCTGTCAGGCCCATTTAGAAAATCCACTTTAAATATGTTGTGTGAAGGTTGTCTTTGTTCTGTACATCTTGTTCTCTGTTCTGTAAATCTTGTTCCTGTACATTTCCAGATGGATAAACTCTGCTAAGTGCCCAGTTGATAACAACACCCCTTCATTCTTGAGCCCAGAGGCCAGAGTACTGTCCCCTGGATAGCAGGATTGTATAATACAGTCAGAAATTTGTATTGGCCCCTGGACAGGAGATGAATGAAAAAACTTTCTTTAAGCCAACTTTGTATTAGGCAGCACAAATTATAGTTTAATAAAGTTCATTTTCCACTAAAGGTATCAAAAATCTGATTTCACCAATAAATTGATTTTCCAAACTTTGTGGAAAATTTACTCCGTTGGGCCCAATGCTGAACAACCGTGTTCTTTTAAAAGTGCTTCCGCAACAGTACACTTCTGCTCCCAGAAACCAGCTACCTCTCTGCTGCCTTTCGGGCCAAGCTTTCACTACACAAACAACATAGATACAAAAAAGAACACAAACTGATTCAAGTTTCAAGTTTCTTCTTTATTTCTGTTCTCCAAACCATAAAAGCATGTAAAAACATTATTCACAAATCAACTAATTGCACTACCAGGTGGGATTTAAATTTGTAATTCATAAAAACTGTTTTTATCAAAGAGAAGGTTATTAAAGCAGGTGAGAGAAGGAAGACTCCATACTTAGTCCATCACTACTTTTGGGCAAATAAATAGCCAGATAAGGTTTTCTGATAAATAACTATAGCCGCAATCACATTTCCATTTCCATTTGAATTTCCATTTAAAAAGATACAATAATACAATTTAAATTCACGTCGACCCTGAGGCCATCTAGGATCACATATAAAGGAGCTAGTCAGTTAGAAACACAATTGCATATTGTTAGAACAACGCTCCCTGCTTTTTCCTATATAGCTCTACTATAAAGAGGTATCGACTGACTCCAAAAACCACTACCTGGCCAGTGTCTCATCTCAAGATACAATAAGCCACCCAATATGACCTCACACCCTTAGAGTGTACACAACGATTTAATCCATATCCGACTGGGTCTGGCGTATGCAAGACAGGAAATAAGTACATGTTCAATATTCTCAGTGGCATCATTACAAAAATCACAGGCTAGGTAAATGGTTGACGATGCTTCCATCTATGTGTGAAGTTGTTAACTTGAAGAGTTCCCAATCTGAATTCAATGTACAACGTTTGTGCCTTCGGTGGTTGGAGCTGATCAATATATGCTTCTTTGGCAGGGAGAGCTTTACAGGTCAAGAAACTACAACAAACCTCCAGAGCTCGCTTTTAGGTGATGTAATTTATTTTCATCTCTCAAAAAGCGGCTTTAACTCTACTCTTTGCGTTTGCCTCCATTATGAAGAGTTACTCCAGAGGCCGCACAAGCCCACATCAGATGTCATTTGACATGCTTTAGCCAAGGGAGAAGATGAGCATTTCTATGGCACATGATGTCCTCCATGGCTAGCCTGAAATGGTGCAGCTCGGGAAGCGACCACAGCCTCAACCTGTAAAGGATGGGTTTTACCTCTGCTAGGTCGAGCACCCTTTTTAATCCTGTGTCATAAAAAAGTGGGAGGGTAGGTGTACTCTGTGGGGGTGCTAAATAACAATCTCAGGAAATTGTTTTCCCTGATAATCAGGCCATTAATGTTGGAGAATCACCAACTTCAGTACCATGTAGAACAGCAGCCCTATATACCTCTACAGCTGGAGATGCAGACTTAGAGATGGTTGCCCTGAACCTCTTGGTGATGGCAGAGTGTAAAAGAGCCATCTCACACTTTTCTGCCTGCGCTTTCCATGGCCTACTTTTATTGATACTCATCCCCAGGTAGTTAAATGTACCTACTACCTGAGAGTCTCCCCATTCAGCTGAAAGTTCCCTTCATGGGATTTATGCAGGTTAAGTACCATGAACTTTGTTTTGGAGGTGTTCACCTCCAGCCCACGACTGAGACGAAGCTCGTGGAATTTATTCAAAAGATTTTGAAGCCCAGATGGAGTGCGCAAGAGCAGAAGAGTGTCATCTGCGAAAAAAGTGCGGGAGTGGTGCAGCCAGTTAATTTGGGAAGTCATGTGTGCTCTCACCTAGAAAAGGAAGCACATTGTTGATGTATAGTGTAAAAAGAGAGGGCGCAAGTACACACCCATGCCCTACTCCAGGCCGCACCAGGATGGGGTCAGTCAGGTTGCCACCCGGTCCCCATCTAACCTGTGCAGTAGTGTATCAATGGAGTCTATTGAGGATGTTCAGCAGGGAAAGATCAATACCCATACCAGCCATAGTGGACCAAAGGAGATACTGTGGAACCAGATCAAAGACAGCCCTGAGTTTCACAAAAAGAGATGGTCCCTAGAGAGCCTGAGGTATTTAGCTGTTATGAGATCAAATCGAAAGAGTTGATCGACTGTGCTAGCCCTAGAACAAAAGCCCACCTGAAATGGTGTCAACATTTCTGCCTCGTCCATCCAAACCTATAAGCTTGCCAGGATCTGATGGCAGAAGATATTTTGTAGATTATCTATAAGTCTAATGAGCTAGCAGTTGTTTGGGTATCCTCTGCCTCCCTTTTTATCAATTGGAATGATAACAGCATTTTTCCAGGATTCGGGGACCTGTCCACCTGCAGATATATCATTTGAAAGCTCATTGATGTAGGGAGCCCACACTAGAGGTTGAGAGCAAAACAGGTCCCCTGGGATTCTATCTGGACCAGAATCCTTCCCAGGGGGCATGTTCCAATTGCTCAAAGGGTTTCTTAAAGAGAATATGTCAAGTCGCATCAGAAGTTTAATGAAAGAACTACTTGATCCAATCACCAAACTGTGCTCACAAACACAAGGGGACAATGTAATCCTCCTAAAAATGCAATGGCTTTGATGGTCTATCCAAGCAAGGGCAAAACACGAAAAACCCATGAAAGCTAGTGTTTCATGAGGCTGCTCAAAGCCTACTGTCTCCATGCTTCTTTTTAATGTACTGATGACAAAGACTATGGCAACGACTGCCAAAGCTATCGACAGCAAGCCCTCAATAATGTGTACTCATTCTGAAACAATCTTCGACACTAACTGCACAGCCTTAATAGCACATCTGGTCTGTCAGGTAAGAGGGGTTAGAACCAGTGCTTAATTTGAACCAGTGATTTTTGGTTCTTGGCACTGGCTCTTCATTATTAGCATTGGGGTGTATGACAGTCTGCAACATGGTGGCGCCATCAGCATATTTTAGACATAAGCATAACATCAGCTGTTTATTAAGTCAATATACATTAACATTGACTAATACCAGCCACCCAAGCCTTTGACACATTTTACTTGTATTTCCCCAGGTGAGGATAGAAATTAAGGGTTTAATCCCCCTATCCAGGACTCCTGGAGGAATGGGCGGACTTCACAGCCAAATCTCGTAATGGGGATGATGCAGATATTGGTGAAATATGCTGAATTAGATCCGGCGCACATCCGCAATCAAATTAAGGATTCAAAAAAGATCTTGAGAGTGAAGATGACCAAACCTCGTTACATTACTTTGAAATGACTGACAGGCTTGCAAAATATGAAGAAAAAGTGAAACTGAAAAACACAACTGACATTTTTGTGCCATAAAGAGATTATGTGGAAGGAAAAATATAAGCTTTTGCATAGAATACTCAAAAAAACAGAACCGCATTTCCACTTAGATGTGAGCACTGATAAGGAGGATTTGACAAATGCGGCCAGGATGGATGATACATTGGGTTTTCACAACAAGTACCGCCTTTTGTGTCAGGCCGACAAACCAAGAAAAGATTGGCCCTCACTCAGAGGAAGAGGGAGAGGGAAAGGAAAAGGAAAAGGCGGAACAGAGGCAAAGGATTTGAAGAGGGGTATGGCAAAACACTGCAACCAGTAAGAATTCTCCGCAGGAACACAGGGAATGGAGCCCCAAACTAATGGTTATGAATTTATCTAACCACAAGTTGACTGATGATAAAACATTTCTATTAGAATTGGAATTGTCTTTTTGCCCGAGTTTGAACTTGATTGAAATGTATCTGTTTATCAGGAAACTGAAATTGTGCAAATTACATAAAATGTCTAAACAAAAAACTGGTGTGCAGGGAATTGATGTACCACAATAGGATATCAAGGTTGCTGATGTGACAGGATTGTTAGCACTGTATAGAGAGGGGGAATATAATGACACGGATGTAGAACTAGGTCATCTGCTTGATGTTTTTGTGATTGACATGAACATCCCAGTAGGAGTGGTTTCAAACCTAGATTCCACCTGATCCCATCCTTAAAACATGACAAAATAGATGTCTTTCATGATATCATAATTCAAGAATTGATTGCTCTAATAGAGAGGATAATCTAACCTCAACATTGAAAGCAGACACCGCTAAAGTTTTCAAGCCCTCCGATAAAGGGGGTTATGTGGTTATCTTGGCTGTTACTATATATGCTCAGGAGGAAATGCATCTGCTTACCCAGGCTGATTGTTATGAGGTCATACCATCTGAAATACACAAGACTTCTGTCTGCCAATATTAGGATTACCTTTTTGATTGGCGTGAGAGAGGAATTTTAGTTTATGATGAATATGGGCTTCTAAGAAAGGATCATCCTAGGGTGCCATCATTTTATGCATTTCCGAGGGTCGACAAGAGTATCACAACACCCCCAGGAGGCCGGCCAATTATTTCCTCCAATGAGGGACTTCTTGAAAACACAGCTTTATACAATGACTCCTTTCTCTTCCCATTTGACTTTCCATTTCTCACTGCCTTTCCAGCATATTGTAGGGATAGTCGGGATTTCCTTACCAAGATACACAATGTGGACTGGTCTGAATCTTTTCTTATGATCACCAGGGACATCCTTGTACACCTGTATTGACCATCAATTTGGGAGGCAAGCATTTTCTTAAGTCCGGATCAGTATGTTTTTATGAACATTTAAAAATGCTTCTCAGCGTAATTCAGTACTGTCTGAGGGAAATAATTTTTTACACAAGGTGTTCTATTAACGCCAAAAGATGGGGACCATGATGGGCACTTGCTTCACCCACAGGTTTGCGATTCTTGTGATGGGCTGGTGGGAGGAGCAAGTAATTTGGGCAGATGTCAATCAGGAATACACCCAGCATATGCTGATTTGGACTTGTTAAATCGATGATTTGTTTCTACTTTGGAATGCCCCCCTAGAGAAAGCATGCACTTTCCTTGACAAACTAAATGATAACACTTTTAATTTGAGGTTCACCACCACCATGAGCTTCAAGGAGATTGATATTTTTGATGTTAAACTATAAGTAGAAAATAGGCGAGTACACACTACCATGCACCACAAAGAAACAGCAGGGAATAGTGTGTGCTGCACTATAGAAGTTACCATCCTAAAAGTTTGATTGACAGTTTTCCCTACAGGGAGATGTTAATACTTACAGAAAATTGCAGCACTGACACTGAGTTTATAAAACAGACAACATATAGCAGACAACATATATGTGTAGTAGAGTAGGATCTGATTCTTATGGTTACCCCCACTTTTTGCTGATGTTTCACATTTTTTTTTACTTTAGCCTGGTTGGGGCCCTGCTATTCAGGACCCCAGCCTAGCTGATTCCTTTCTAAATTGATTCCATGTACCTTTGGTACACCACAGATTGGATTTTGGGGTACCCTTATAAGTCCCTAGTATATGGTATACTATGTACCCAGGGCATAGGTACCTCAGAGGCCTACCAGGGGCTGCAGCATGTATTATGCCACCCCTGGAAAACCTTCCAAAATGACACCACAGGTCTGCTACTGTAGCCTGAGTAAGGTGGTGCATGCACCCCTTACTGAGATGTGGGTTCACTATATCTCACCAAATCACTGCACATATAAACCTATCAGCCAACCCTATGGCAGGCCATATCAATCCTGAATGCAGGGTGCTTGGTTTTGTGTGAGAGGGTGCCCATGCATAAGCAGAGCCCCTCTGCAACCTTCAGAATCTATTCTCCGGAGTTGTCTGTGATGCAGCCTGACCATATACTCTTAAGTGCATCATAACCTTGCGGTAAATGCTAACTTTGGGATGGCTGCACGGAAACATGTTGTGTTTGGTGTCAAACACCTCGAAATCATACCCCCACACCAGTAACTGGTTTGGGAGTATTATCCCATCCTTCTAGAGGGGGAGACATGACTGCACCAGTATACTCGGTACCAGCTAACAGAGCCCTGGCATCACAAAATGGATGCTGCCAGCCACAGACACAAGTCTGGCCTCCTGATGCTGACCGAAACTCCGGCAGGGGAGGCCTGGACAATAGGTTTGCTGTCACAGAGAGGTGTTATCACCTCCCAGATAGGCTTTAGTGGATTAGGGTTGGGTGGGAGCACTCCAAGAGTGCTTTGAAGTCTGCACTGGGGGCACATTTGGTGTCCCTGTGCATAGTCCAGCTCAAACTGGTTGCAGGGGCTACCAGCCCCCGCTCTGGCTTGAAACTGGACAAAGGAAATGGGTGTAGCCACCCCTCTTTCCTGACCCTCCGATAGGTGGGTCCCCAGAGTATGTCCAACCCCTTCCTTGGGCATAAGAAAGGAACCCCTGGCTACAAGACTTTAGATTACACCTGGTCGAAACTCTGATACAGAAATCCCAGAACTTCGACGATCTACACGCCTAGATGACTGAAGATTCTTCCTTGGAGTAAAGAAGTTACTCCCCTGCAAGGCAGGCACCAAAGATGCATCTGACCGGTTTGCATCTCCGAAGCTCCCGCCAGACTCTGGAGAATTTGCAACACAGGAGGTGGGTTTCCAGACTTCCCAGAGGCTGACCCGAGTCCCCAGCAAAGCTGAGACCCGTAGCCCTCGTGGGTACGTGGAACTGGAACCCCTGGACACCGTGCACATTTGCAAGTGCATCAGCTTTTCCACGTCCCTTGAGGCTGTGCATTGGGTTACTTGTAGCCCAGACCCGAGCTCCTTTTCCACCAAAGATCGCTGGCCTACACTCCACGAGTGTTCCGTGAGCCACCCTTTGTGTTTTTGCTCGAGGTGCCTTCGCGATCCCTTGTCCGTTGACAGGTGGGTCCCTCTGAAGGCAACTTTAACTTTAATTGGGCTTCCCTGGTTGCTCCAGACGTGGCCTGACCTTGCTGGTCCGCACCGAAGCATCTTTCCAATTCCTGCATGGGTTGCTGTTGCCAAGGCTTGTGTCAAATCCGGGCACCGACACTGCAGCACTCGACATCCTTTGTGAGACAGCTCGAATCAAGCTCTTGGTTTTCCTGAACGCCTCCTGGTCCTCGTGGCTGAAGAGTCAAGCTTCCCCTCCTTGCACTTGAAGCACCCGACATCGGTGGGCATTCGTCTATCGTGCCCCTGGTCACTGGCAAGTGACCCAGACTCTGTCCCCTCTGCTTTCAGGTTCTTCACATCTTCGATCAGGCTTAAATCTCTTCAGAAACTTCTCATCGTCCCGGCAGCAGAACTTTTCAGCATCGTGCCATTGAAAACGACGACCCGACACCATTTGACACCTATGCACCCGGCTTCCCTGGGTGAGGTAACACGAGTACTCTGGTGCTCCCATGGGTGTTGGCACTAGAACCATCAAAGTCCAAAAGGGTTTGTTCCTAGTCCACTCCTACGTGTCCTTAAACTTTAAAATTCCAACTGCGACTTTCCCCATAGAAGCTTACGGAGCTCGCGGCTGTGTTCTCACACTGCACACGTCCCCCGTGGGTCCCCTGTGTTACTACCTTGGGTGGTTCCTTGAGGTCCCAGCGATTCTACAGGCTCTATGCCTTGTGTCTAGTCAAGTTGTGGTTCTCTTACCAGTTTCTTAATATATAGTTTGGTTCGCCCCTAGGGCCTATCGTACATTGTGCTAATTTACTGTGCTATTTGAGGTGTAACATGTGCTTTGACCCCTAGCCTCATAAAGAGACTAGTGGGGTGGGTTTAGTAATAAATACATATATTTTATATATATACCTGGTGTGTTTTTCCTTTCATTTAGGCATTTAAGAGATTATAGACTGGCAAAACAAGCTGCTTTACACTCCTTCAAGACTTAGCCTGAAGGCTGCTCTCCATAGCTACCACTAGGATAGTTTTCAAATAAGTTTGTCTTTAACCTATCATCAATAAGGGGTTGTTTGTACTGGTGCAAGGTGCCCACTATAACTAGTGGACAGCATATACCAGGCCAACTTCTCACAATATGAACTACAGATTTTGAGAGAGGGACTATACAGCCAAGGTTTTGAGTAGAACCAAAAAGAAGGCAGAGCCCCTCACAAAGGACCAACTGCTATATTCCAATGAGGACAGGAACCCCAAGGAGACATTAATATGTTTCATCACTACATATCATGTCTCTTCTGACAGGATTAAAACTTTCATGTGCAAACATTGGTCTATCCTGAAAACTGACACATCTGTAGGCCCTGAATGATCATCTAAACCCTCTATCGCGTATACAAGAGGTAGGACCTTAGGAGATAATCTTACACACAGCTACCACACAAAGACCCAAAAATCAAATACTTGGCTAACTAAATCAAAGGGGTTCTACAAGTACGGACAATGCGAGGCCTGCAGATATATATCAAATACTGCAGGATACTCGATGCCTAGTGGCCATGAAAGGAAGATCAGGCAATTTTTAAATTGTGCATCTGATTTTTGCATTTATGTACTTCTGTGTCCTTGCTTGCTTATGTATGTGTGTAGCACAATTTTCCCATTAAGGAAACACATTTTGGAACATCAAAGTGCAATCAAAAGTCTAGATTTTGTATATCCTGTGGCAAGGCATTTTTCACAGCAAAACAATTGTGATGTGTCTAAATTGAGTTTTTTCGCCATAGATAGGGCAGAAAAGAGCACCCAGGGAGGTGCCAGGGATAGATGACTAAGCCAACTTGAGTTGAAATATATCTTTGATCTGCATACTAGATTCCCAACCGGATTAAATAAGGATAAGGAATTAGAAGTACATGTGGGATGAATGTTCCATTCTTTACCCCCGTCCTCCCTGTTTTCTGACACTTCATCCCGACAATAACAGAAGATGGGCAGTCCATATATTGTATTGTATTGTATTTGCATTTATATAGCGCTTACTACCCCTGATGAGGCATCAAAGCACTTTTTCGGTGAGTTGCATGCTACTCCGGAACCCATAAAAGAATAGTTGTGAATTAGTATAGTAAAATATGAAAGTACGTTGAGTGGTGGATATATTAGTGAGTTATTTGGATTGAGAAAAATATTGAAGGGATAGAAGAGGGAACATCTTTGCATTTATATAGTGCTTGCTACCTCTAATGGGGTGTTGAGCACTTTTTCGGTGAGTATCACGCTACTCCGGAACCCCTAAAGGATTAGTGATGAATTAGTGTAGTGAAATATGAAAGTAATTTGAGTGGTAGATATGTTAATCAGTTATTTGGATTTAGCGGGATAGCGGAGGGATAGAAGAGAGAAAAAGGTTTGCATTTATATAGCACTTGCTACCCCTGATGAGGTGTTGAAGTGCTTTTATGGCGAGTAGCACGCTACTCCGGAACCCATAAAGGATTACTGGTGAATTAGTATAGGAAATATGAAATTAATTTGAGTGGTGGACAGGTTAGTCTGTTATTTGAATTGAAAAGGGTAGTGGAGGGATGAAGATGGAAGAATTTGGAAATTCTTTTTTTTTTGCTTTGAAGCTCATAGCAGTAGGAGGCTTTGGAAGAGCAAAAGAGAGGTGGAGGGGGTAGAGTCAGAGGGAAGGGTTTAGAAATGCTAGTTTTGGGGGATCGCAATAGTAAAAGAGGTATGAGATAATGCAAGGAAGGGTAGAGTAGAGAAGTGTCTAGAAAGGGTTATTTTGGGGATCGTAGTAGTATGGGGTTTGGGGTTTGAGAAAGTGGAGGCAGAAGTATAGGGTGAGAAATAGGGTAGTGTATTGGAAAGAGTAGTAGAAAGAGATTTGAGATGAGTTAGAGAGTGGAGGTAGAGAATATATTGAGAGCGGTATAGGGTGAGAAATAGGGTAGTGCATTGTAAATAACCCTGGGCGTAGTTCGCGAAGTTGCACTACGCGAAGCTACGCAAAGTGCACTTCGCACTACGCGAGCTACGCGTAGCACTTCGCGAACTGCGTAGTACCCTGTTCGCACTGTGCAAGATGCCGTTTTCAATGATTGCACTGTGCGGACAAGCATCCGGCACTGTGCAATCATTGAAAAAGGCATCTTGCACAGTGCGAGCTGTAGTTTTCTGCTGCTCGAGTAGATTTTTACTCGAGTGGCAGATTTCTCAACGCGGACTGGTAGTTTCTCATCGCGAGTGGTCACGAGCATACGCGACCACTCGCAATGAGAAACCTGACCTCCTCGCGTTGAGAATCTCGCCGGGATGTTAATTTTCCACGCTCGCGATCGCCAACTTGATGTTGCTGATCGGGAACAAGGAAAAAGTCTCGCCGGGATGTAATTTTGCTTGCTCGCGGTCGCCAACTTGATGTTGAGGACCGCGAGCAAGCAAAAAATGACAGCTGCACTACGCAATGCTACGCTACGCATGTTTGCACTGTGCTACGTGCAATTCGCGTAGTGCGAAGTAGCGCAAACTTCTCAAACTACGTGAGCGTAGCGTAGTGCTTTGCCCAGGCTTAATTGTAAATGATGAATTTGAAGAAAAGTCATAAATATATAGATCCATCAGTACATGGAATGTACATAGATGCATAAAGGAAGGTAGTATATGTAGATTAAACATGCAATAAATAAACTCCGACTTTCAAGTGTTGTTGTACTTTAAATTAATTTTATTTATAATTTTGTTTGTAATTCATTAATGAAGCAATTCTAGATAAATAATTATGATAAAAGACTTATTTATGCAGTCACTTATATGCATATTAAAAACATAGAATAATGTATTTTATCAGTAATATGTACATTTGTTAAACAGAACTAATGGTTATCTATATTTTTTTTAAACATAATTATTCTACACGCTTATACAAAGCAATCCACATATCTAGGTGCATTCCTATAGTACAAATAAATGCTTATAAATAGAGGGATATGCTGTAGATTTCTGTTTGCGTATGGCGGTTATTTGGGAAACAGCCAACTCTTGAGTAGTTTTCTTCAGATAAGGTGGTTATCCGGGGATCTTATGTTGGGGGTAAAGGGGGTGTGGCCGAATAGGTGGCCAAGATGGCCGCTTAAATGTGTAGCTTCCGAGCCGTCGGCCGCCTTTCTCAGCCTGCCTGTGTTCCCATGCCAGCAGGCAGACTTTCGCTGCCAAGCATGTGATTGTGGAGCCACCCAGAGGCGGAGAGGACCGAACGTCGTCTCGGACGACGCCCGCTGTGCCGTGCCTCAGCTGCCCCTGCTCCCAGACCTGATGCAGCCCTCGGAGGCCCTGTGACGAAAGGGGTCTCGGGTGAGCCTGAGGGCGGGGTCTGTTGGGTGTAGGAGCGGGAGCGGGCTGACACTGTGCTGGGGACTTCGGAGTGCTGGTGATTCTGGGGCGTGGAGCCGGAGCCCCAGATGAATCTGCATCGGAGCCAGTTCTCGGTGCTGGAAGGTGCATGCAGATATTGAACACGGAGAGAGATAGGAGGCAGCATGCTGCCTAGTTGGCCCCTTCCTCCTAACAACGTCCTGTTTTTTTCCATTCATTTTGTTTTGAAGAAAAACACCATGAAAGCGCTGCTAGAACCCAGGACCTAAAATATGTTGCTATCTGTCCAGATGAAGTAAGGACATGATGCTCATGGTGGGCCCATCATCATTGCAAGCCCTGAAAACTTTGCCACCACGACTTGCTGAGATACGCTTTGCTCAATAGCTTCACATATGAGGGATTCACACACAACAACCCACAACATCCCACAACATTCCAAGCACAGCTTACCTGCCCCGGCGAAACAGGAACTGGTGCAGTTGAAGGCATCTGATCCCACATGGTGATCTAGCATCTCAACATTTGTTTGACTTGTGGGGTCACCTCTTGCGCCTCTACAGTATCATAATGGGGCGGACTGACCCCAAGCAGCGTCAGCTGAGTTTTGAGGCTGGGAAAACCCCTCGGCGTGAGGACGCTGAACCTCCACAGAGCCAGAGCCACAACAGTTGGAAGGTGCCTCCGCTATACTGGCCCAATTGTGGGCCGGATTCCAGTCCATAGATGCCCAACTAGACACTCTTACCACAGGCCTCGACGACATACATGGCCAGCTGGAGACGGAGGGCTCTCGAATCAGCAATGCAGAACAGCGAATCTCAGAACTTGGAGATGCGCAACCCACCATACAGAGAAGGCTAGAGAAGACGGAGGGCCTACTTAAACAACTCACCATGAAAGCGGAGGATTTAGAAGCGCTATCACGCCAGAACAACCTCCGCATTGCTGGTACAGCTGGATCAACAAATACAGACCCCATGGCCAAATTTGTTGAATCCATCCTCTTAGAGATGTTTGGGAGAGAGGCTTTTTCTGCTACATTTGCGGTGGAATGCACACACCAGACACTGGGCCCGCTCCGGTACTGGGAGCAACCCTGAGAATGATTTTTGCCAGAGTACTCAATTATCACGACCGAGATGTGGCACTACGACTGGCAAGGGAACGTGGCTCCGTCAGCTATCAAGGATCGAACATTTAAATTTTCCAGGATTTTACGCAAATGGTGCAGTAGGCACACCGCAAATATTCAGACATTAAACGCTCCCTTCAGAAAGCAAATATTAAATACGCTATGCTGTACCGCCCCAGGCTCCGAGTTTAGATGGGTTGGAAAATACACATTTTCGACTCTCCTGATGTAGCTGCGAAATTCTGGAAGAACAAATCAGGGATAAAACACAAGGGAACGCTGATGGACGCGACCCTGGTTCCTAACGGTTACGGGCCGCCTACTGACCTATCACTCAACTGAACCCTTTTCTGGTTCTGATGTATAATATTGGCAATTTCTTTGATGTGTTTGGGGCCACTGGTGACATTTGTGTGGGACCCTGTGACCATAACTCTACCATATTGCAATCCCTGGAACTATTGATGTGAAACAGGCACATGTTAGGCTGGGAACCACAGTTACACCCAGGGTCTGGCCCGCGGAGGGAACTAGAGGTGTTAGGGCACTAGAGAACGGTCAGCCTCCAACCAAAGCTATGAACCACAGAAAGGACCGTCCCTAGTTGTGTCTAAGAGATGCCCAATTTAGTGGGGGCAAATCACAAAAATTGACGGACTGGCATCACACACCACCAGGTGTCATGCTTCATCATCTGCCAGTCCTCGCCCTCTAAAAACCGCGTTTGATAGAGGGCGGGCATACACCTGAAGACAGGGATGCACTTCTAAACTAAGTGGGGGCCCAAACAAAAAAAGGAGTGAGTGAATTTAAACACCATCATAGTATACCTGAACAATTTTTATTCTATGGGGTTACTATGTGGGATTAAAATATATAAGTGCGGTGAGTGGAGAACTTATCATCCCGTCGCCGCTGTGAATCAGTGATTGTTAATAGGGGGTCAACATGTTTCTGCCTGTATTGTCCACTTGGGTACGTGGCATTCGTCAGGACCTTAAATATCGGGCTCCAATCTTACCACTGGGGGCGTAGGCCTATAGCCAGCTGCCACCTGTTTAGAGAAACCCTATTGGAAAAACCTATTTGCCCCATGGGAGGGGTAGGGGGGAAATCCTTGTGGCCACATTAGTTCAAGGCGTACTCCCGGGGAGGAGGCTGGACGCATGCAGCACTAGGTTTTCTAGCTGGCTATAGGCCTACGCCCCCAGTGGTAAGATTGGAGCCCAATATTTAAGGTCCTGTCGAATTCCACTCATACAATGATGGGTACACTTTTTACAACTTTACAACCTGCTGTGATTTGTCTGATAGTGATCAAATGATCTCAAAAGACATGCGTGGCCAGTGTCTGAGCCTCAAATGCCTGTCCTGGAATGTGAGAGGATTATCTAGCCCTAAAAAAGGATGCCAGGTCCTAGCATATCTGGCCAGACACACTATCCAGGTCGCCTTCCTTCAGGAAACACACTACACACCACTCACAGCACACGGTTTTGTTTCCTCATGGGGGAGCCACTGTTTCTTTTCCAGCTATTGCACATATTCACGGGGGTGTGTATATTGTGTATATTGATACATCGCTCTCTCCCTTTTGGGGTTTCAGAGGTTGCAAAAGATGACGAGGGCAGGTATCTGATGGTATCAGGATCACAGGGTGGATAACCCGTTCTATTTATTAATGTGTATGCTCCTAATGTTGATACAGCTGACTTTTTTCCTAGAATTACGACATATATTGATCGCCTGGGTGATGATAATATACTTCTGGGTGGTGACTTTAACCTCACTCTTGACCCCATGGCTGACACTACTGGTACAGGTCGCACCACAAAACTCCATGCCACACAGGGACTAATCAACTTGCTGCAGTCCGCTTTACTTACTGATCCCTGGTGCGAGAAATACTCAGGAAGCCATACATACTCTTTTTATTCTGCCCCACATGGTTCATGCTCCCGTATAGACCACTGGAGCCGCATGCCACAAACTCTCTTAGAGGTACAGAGGATTGACTACCAGCCCCGTACACTATCTGATCATGCCCCAGTGCTGCTCTTGGTAGATTTCCACACAATGCCAAAACAGCGTCCTGCATCAGCACTACTCGACTCGGTATTCCACAGTGAGGTGAGCGATGCTATTAGAGAATATTTCTTGTGAAACAAGGGAACTGTAACCTCACAACTGGTGTTGATCCAGAGGATCTGCATATCGAAACATACGGGAGTACTCCGATCCATACGGAATGACCTTGATAACAGAAAAACAATAAAAGGTATGGACGCAACCGCACAGGCTACCTCATCTCCAGAATTCCTGCTCGACTGTGCAGCTCTCTTGACTGAATTCAATGAATCTGCTGCCCGTGAGGTCAATATCATGGCAAATATGCAATGGCCCGAGCATATGGAGAAGGTGAGAGGCCCGGCAGAACACTTGCCCACCTCCTAGGGCCCCAATATCAATCTGTATTCATCAAACTCCTAGATACTGACACTGACAGCACATTGACAAGGGGGTAAGTCATCATTGCAGCCTTCCTCTCATACTATGCTCACTTGTACAAGACACGTGACCCCCCGATCGGGCACGCATTAATGGACCATTCACAGGAGATAGCCATGGTCTGGTTGGAAGAGGGACAGCGCGACTTTCTAGCCTCCCCTATAGACGAGGACAAAATCAAGCAGGCAATGAGTCATGCCCCAGGATCAGATGGTGTCTCCGGAGAGTTTTATAAAGCCTACCAACACGAGTTGGCTCCGCGGTTACTGGAAGTATATGACAAGGCTTTACAGAGCGGGTCCCTTTCTCCGACGATGCGAGAAGCCATAGTGACACTACTGCTCAAACCTGGCAAACCGCAGCGTCAATATTCATCATAAAGACCACTATCGCAACTCAATCATTACTATAATATCTTGGCCAAAATATTAGCAACCCGACTAGCAGTACTGGTAAATACCACATTATGCCCCTATCAGGCTGAATTCATCCCGGGCCGATCTACGGCGCTTAAACTGTGTGCAATTTTCTCTGTGATGAACCAAATGGAAACCACATTGCCAGCAGTGGTCATTCTCCTCATAGCCGAAAAGGCTTTTGAGTCGTTGGAATGGCCTTGTTTATATGCCGTGATGCAAAAACTGGGGATCCCTGTTGGGTTTTTAAACTTAGTTCATCTCCTGTATTCAAGCCCAGTGGCCCAGCTGAAACTTAATGGTGAAATAACAAATCAATTCCCTCGATCACGTGGCACTAGGCAGGGCTGAACCCTCTCTCGCCTAATATTTATTGTGGCTATAGATCACTTTGCATGCCACAGACAGGAATGGCATCTCCACTGCTGGTTGCAATTACACACAGGCCCTCTGGCTGGGTTGTTCTATGCTGATAATGTAATGCTATTTGAGCGGAAACCGGATAAAAACCTGTCCCTACTCTTGAAGGAGGTGGCCCGCTTTGGGGTATACTCGAGATTAGTAATAAATTGGACTAAGTCAGAAATGTTCCCGCTAACCCCAGTAACTACACAGGAGGAGTTTGAGTTCCTCCTAAAGTGGTGAACAGACCCCCCCAAGTACCTCGGCATTTATTTACATTGCAGTGCCCCCTGAAGTAATTTGACTAAACGAATTACTTCAGGGGGCGAACGGATAGGAAAACTCTTCGGCAAACGCAGGGACCCGATAAGTCGCGATCGCGCGAACAAGAAAAATACTTCAGTTTTGTGGCAGGTTGCGAAAGTTTTGACATTTTCTCGCTCTCCGCGGAACGCGAAAATTTCAAAATATCGCAAATTCTGCAAGTGGAACAAAATTTACCGCCCAGGCCTATTTACCACCCACCTCCCGTCTCCGGAACATTTGGCAACCATTGAAGAACTATTTACTTTCTCACCCCCTTGATGAAACCTGAAATGTGTGTATAGTTGCAGCTATATGGGATGCTATGCTAGAGTAATGCGATGTGGAGTGCACTGGAGAACCGGGGCTGAACACGGCCGAAGTGAAACAAATTTGAGCTAACTGCAGATATTGTTATCATGAATGTACCTGATATACCGCACTGTGAATGTAATCATTGACTACTGGGGTTTTTATTTTTCTCTTTTAGGAATTGCCCTTAAGTACCTTCATTGTTGTGATTTTGATGTTTTTCTTTATTGTCACGAACGTGGTAAACGGACTAAATATCACATTTTTAATATCGAAAGGACATAATATCGACTCCAAAATATCGAGTGGACAGAATATAGAATAGACATAATGGTGCCGATTCCGATCCTGTAAAACCCGGGTACGATTTGTCGTATGGAGTGTATTCTCCATACGATTCGTACCCGGGAAATCCACCGTACAATCCAGCAAGTACGATCCGTACAGAAATACCATTTCCGTACGAATCGTACAAAACACCGTACGGCTAAAAAATACCTACAAGTCTGAACCTGGACAGCGCGTACGCGACGTCCGTACGGAGTCAGGCAGCGTTTTACGGACCAGCAAGTACAATTCGTCCCTACGTCACTCCGCACAGCTATTTTTTTACGGCAGCCAAAAAAAGGCGGAAAACTGAGTCCGACGCGAAAACGGAGCCCCGATACGTGACGGACAGCCATTGACCCCATCCTACGTGTCATCCCGGCCCTCTTAGCCTACGACCAGGTGCACCGAACCCGACGCACACGCCGCTGATGGTGAGAACAACACCCAGGGGCCAAGGGGGGTGAGGGCCAGGAAACATACCCCTACCCAAATTAAAACCTACAATATTGAGGACATATATTACCGCAAGGGTCTGGTCACCCTGGGGGGCGTGTCCACCAATCCCTGCGTCACGCAACAACAGAAGTGGACATGTACGCATACCCCTACGGCAACACTACAATAGTGATACGCACCGTACTCACACATACATAGCGTGGGTACGGTCTGTAGCACTATTTTAGTGGTGCCATGGGGGTACGCGTGGTAGGGACCGTACACACGCCCTCAGAGCGTGTGTATGGTCCGTATCACCATTGTAGTGGTGCCGTAGGGGTACGTGTGGTACGGACCGTACACATGCCCTCAGAGCATGTGTATGGTCCGTAACACCATTGTAGTGGTGCCGTAGGGGTACACGTGGTACGGACCGTACACACGCCCTTAGAGCGTGTGTACGGTCCGTATCACCATTGTAGTGGTGCCGTAGGGGTACGTGTGGTACAGACCGTACACATGCCCTCAGAGCGTGTGTACGGTCCGTAACACCATTGTAGTGGTGCCGTAGGGGTACGCGTGGTACGGATCGTACACACGCCCTCAGAGCGTGTGTACGGTCCGTATCACCATTGTAGTGGTGCCGTAGGGTTACGCATGGTACGGACCGTACACACGCCCTCAGAGAGTGTGTACGGTCCGTAACACCATTGTAGTGGTGCCGTAGGGGTACGCGTGGTACGGACCGTACACATGCCCTCAGAGCTATGTACGGTCCGTAACACCATTGGAGTGGTGCCATAGGGGTACGCGTGGAATGGACCGTACACACGCTCACAGGGTGTGTGTACGGGCCGTACCACCCGTACTCCGACGGCACCACTACTATAGTGATACGGACCGCACCCACACATACATAGCGTGGGTATGGGCTGCATCACCATTGTATTTGTGCCATAGGGGTACGCGTGGTACGGACCGTACACACCCCATTATTGCAGGGTACGGTCCGTATCACACGTACCCCTACGGCACCAGTACATTTGGGATACAAGGCGTACACACGCCACGAATGTTGGCCTACGGCCTGGTGCAGCATATTACCTCTATATTGGTGTGTGTGTAGGCCCAGGACAGCAGTGTATTGCACCAAGGGGGTGGGTGGGTGGGTGGGTGGCTGCATAGGATTCCCAGCAGTGGACAGACATGTGAGGGGTGGGTGCAGAGGACTCCCAGCAGTGGACAGAGACATGGGGGTGGGTGCATATCACTCCCAGCAGTGGACAGACATGTGAGGGGTGGGTGCAGAGGACGCCCAGCAGTGGACAGAGACATGGGGGTGGGTGCATATCACTCCCAGCAGTGGACAGACATGTGAGGGGTGGGTGCAGAGGACTCCCAGCAGTGGACAGAGACATGGGGTGGCTGCATATCACTCCCAGCAGTGGACAGACATGTGAGGGGTGGGTGCAGAAGACTCTCAGCAGTGGCCTGCAATATGAGGGGTGGGTGCATATCACTCCCAGCAGTGGACAGACATGTGAGGGGTGGGTGAAGAGGACTCCCAGCAGTGGCCTGCAATAAGAGGGGTGGGTGCATATCACTCCCAGCAGTGGACAGACATGTGAGGGGTGGGTGCAGAGGACTCCCAGCAGTGGGCAGAGACATGGGGGTGGGTGCATATCACTCCCAGCAGTGGACAGACATGTGAGGGGTGGATGCAGAGGACTCCCAGCAGTGGCCTTCATTATGAGGGGTGTGTGCATATCACTCCCAGCAGTGAACAGACATGTGAGGGGTGGGTGCAGAGGACTCCCAGCAGTGGCCTGCAATATGAGGGGTGTGTGCATATCACTCCCAGAAGTGGACAGACATGTGAGGGGTGGGTGCAGAGGACTCCCAGCAGTGGACAGAGACATGGGGGTGTGTGCATATCACTCCCAGCAGTGGACAGACATGTGAGGGGTGGGTGCAGAGGACTCCCAGCAGTGGACAGAGACATGGGGGTGGGTGCATATCACTCTCCGCAGTGTACAGACATGTGAGGGGTGGGTGCAGAGGACTCCCAGCAGTGGCCTGCAATATGAGGGGTGGGTGCATATTACTCCCAGCAGTGTCCAGACATATGGGGGGTGGGTGCATATGACTCCCAGCAGTGGACAGACATGTGAGGGGTGGGTGCAGAGGACTCCCAGCAGTGGACAGAGACATGGGGGTGGGTGCATATCACTCCCAGCAGTGGACAGACATGTGAGGGGTGGGTGCAGAGGACTCCCAGCAGTGGCCTGCAAAATGAGGGGTGTGTGCATATCACTCCCAGCAGTGGACAGACATGTGAGGGGTGGGTGCAGAGGACTCCCAGCAGTGGACAGAGACATGGGGGTGTGTGCACATCACTCCCAGCAGTGGACAGACATGTGAGGGGTGGGTGCAGAGGACTCCCAGCAGTGGACAGAGACATGGGGGGTGTACATCATTATCACATGACCACAACTCCATGGGTGTATGTACGCATCCTAACTGTGGACAATGATGATAGTGCCATAACAACACATCACTGTTAGCACATCGCTGCACACGGCTGCCAGGGCGTCCAGGGTAAGCCCTGCACCAGAAGGAACCCCAGGGCCAACGGAGGGGGGGGTGGCTGAGGGATGGGGTGCAGCGCTCGTGGGGGAGGGGGTGGACAGGGGGGGGACTTGACTACCCTGCCCGGGGACTTCCTTGCCCGCTTGCAGGGTGGTGTCACAGTGGGGGTGACGGGTAGCTCTTTGGGTGTCAGTTTGGCAGGGGAGCCAAGAGGAGTGCTTTTGGAGGGACTGGGTTGTGAGGCCTGCGGACTCAGACTGTGGCTGCGTGTATGTCTTTTTCCCCCAGACCCAGTGGGTGCGCCTACATCCCCCTGAGTGTGCGTGACAGGAGGTGCGTGCTTGCCCTTACTTGGTGGTGTGCTGCCTGTGTCTGGTGGGGTGAGTGCTTGGGAATGTCTAGGTGTGCATGGGACAGGTATGGGAGAGGGAAGTGTGGATGGGGCTGGGGTAGGGGGGGACAAAGCGCTGCAGGAGACTCACTGCTGCCGTCAGTGAAGAGTCCATGGACCGCAGAAACATGCATTGTTCAGACATCGATGCTGACATGCCCTCCATGAACGACACCATCTGTGTTAGCAGTGTGGTGTGGCCATGGAGGACAGTCAGCACCGATGCCTGCCCAACCTGCAACTGCCGCAGTATGTCCACAGACTCTGCACTGAGGGCAGCAGGGGTGACAGGGGCAGGGGGTGCGGTGCCTGTCCCGAAGGAGACATGGTGGTGCCCTGCACGGACAGAAGGCACCGGAGCAACTGGGAGGGCGGTGCTGGGAATGGAGGCGGCGGGGACAGATGTTGGGCTTCTGCCAGGTGTTGTAGCAGCCTCCGCCCCCTCGATGAGGTCAGCCTCAGACCCATCTGCGTCGTAGTTGGAATCGCCACCAGACAGGTCCTCTGACTGACTTCCCTCGCCCTCCGTGCCACTGGCTCCCACAGACTCGCCAGCACTGGTGGCACTGGTGCTGGGTCCCTCATCCAGGTCCGTGCAGGTGTCTCCCTCGGTTTCCAATGATGATGCTGTGGGCAAGGTGAAGATACAGAAAAACATCAGTCACCTGTATACATCTGACACATGAGTACAAAAACAATAGGTCACAGTGCATATCAGGCAATGCATCATGAGTAACAGCTAGATGACTTCGCACATATGTAAGCCCTGTACTCCCCAGTTGGTAGACCCACCATGCCTCTTGGACACGAGGAAAAATAGGACACACCAGCCCAAAACTTGAATGAGAAAACACTGAGGAGCTAGTGTCTGGGAACAGGTGAGCACAGCAATACATTGAAGTCATGCCACCTCTTGTTTACCCTGAAAGAAACAGTAGTGGTGCACCCAAGGCAAAGTAACACACCTCAATACCAAAGGTGTCCCCACACTCAGAGACCTGTAAGTACTTTGGAACACAAAACGAAAAAAAGTTGGTCCCTTGGGAATCACAATACTTGACACAATCGACATGGTCAGAATGTGGGAATGTGCCATTTCGTGAACAGAACACACATGTGCCTCCATAACAGATGGCTCCCAAGGAGGTGCACACACAACTACATTTACCCAGTCATTGAAGAAGCTGGCAGCCTTCTTTAAAGAAGCCACTGTTAGAAAGAAATGGTGTTGCAGAAAGTACATATACATGGGCCCACGGAGGGCTTGATGACTTGACACTCGTAAGTTGGTATCACCAACAACCAAGGACTTACCCAATTTCCACAACACTGGGGGAACATGTATATGAATAATCTGAAAAACAGTCTCATTAGAACAGTGCCTTCTTTAAAATTGTGCCAGCGTGTTCCCTGAAAGTGTAAAGGTGGTTTGGTGTGCACTTCCTTGGGAGACATCTGTCATGCAGGCACTTTATTGTTCTTAACAACAAAACATCAAACTAAAGCATAGAAAACATGAAGACCTGTTGACAAGTGTTGTGACTAACAACTTGAATTATGTCAGTTGTCATATGGCCATCCGTTACCTGATGACACAGTTGCCAACACATCTGACCCACTGCCTGTCATGTGGAGTGGCACACATGTCCAAACCCAGGACAATGCATGAGCTAATGGGCCTGGTATTGTGGTGTAAAAAGGCATACCTGCACTGAGGAGACACCCCCATGGCAAGCCAGAATGTCCACACAGATGTCAGCACACAAAGACCAAACTACGTAGCATCTTGACCACACACTGGTGCAAAAAATGAATGAGCAGGAATCATGTTTTTAAACAATTGACACATGCTGCAAAGCACAAACATTAAACCCTGCACAACATCACTGGGACCCTGCATGTTGAGTCTCTGTCCAGCCAATTATCACACACAGGTCAGACCTGGCAAGGAGACATAAGGTCTGGCCATGTAGGCCTCGCCCGCACAAATCCCCCATACCTGAGACAATGTGATTGAGACAGATCAAGAAGTGACACCTCTTAATCAGGCTTTACTAAAATGTGCAGCAAGACTTCCCAAATGTACTCCACATCACCTTGTGAGGCTGCCAACACATATTTGTGACTAACAACTATCGACAGATAGTTGTGAATAGACACACAGGCACTGCCCAGTGTGAGTATGCACAAGCCAAATGGGGTCTCCCTGTCCAGTGGACACATGTAGCACACTTTGGATAAATACAAATGAGGCCAGGGAACAATGCCACAGAGGCAAACATATGCTGAACACACTGAGAATGGACACAGTGTTGGATGACACACATGATTACGAGGCAAGGTTGTCTCAGGGGACTGTAGTGGGCACACTGCTCCTTGTTCCTGGAATGATCTGACTGTAACATGAGCAACCGTCCTGGCACTATGCATATCTCCCACTCATGCACATCATGTCTGAGGCCACAACATTGGTCATGCATGCTGCAAGGGTGTTCATTTGAAACCTCACACCCCCATGTTGAGACTCATCATCAGTGCCAACAAATATGGACCCCCAACAGAGTGAACAGGACAGGGCACAGGCAAGGTACCAACACATGTCACAGACCACCCTCCCACATGATGCAGAAAGCAATGTGCACTTGGATCAACTGGAAGGCTAGATGACCATGTGCAATTGTGATTACACACAGACCAGGGGACACATGTCAAGCAGGGGAAGGGACGAATGAGAGCACCGGTTGACTTTGGGGAACAGAATATGCACTGCACATATAAACCCTTGCAGTGTATCCAGGCTACAGAGCACTTCCAAAAGCTGGGGACACACAACACAACAAACAGACAGGTACCTACCCCCTCCTTGCTGCTGTCCCTCCTGTAACTGCCTATCCAGGTCAGGGAAGACCACCGCCAGGACACGCATCATGTGGGTGGTCAGGCATCGGCGCCCGCAGTGGGGGTGTGGAGGTGAAAGCCCCAGCTGCACCCGGGCGATCCGCCGGGTCCAGCACTGAATGTCCTGCCACCGTTTTCTGACTTGGGCTAGGCGCCGACTGCGACTCCCTGCCACTCTCACGGCCCTGACGATCCGCTTCCAGATCCCCCCTTCCCGTAGGCAGTTACCTGTGAGGATGACAAAGTGAGACAACATCACTACACCTGCTCCATGTCACAGAGACACACATTTGAACATTGATGATATGTTGAACAGGGCATAGGATGCTGCCAAGGAATAGCATATTACTCATATAGACATTGGCCTCTTAGGAAGCCCCAATGCACTACATGGCATTGAAACTACACAGGTGGCAGGAGTGGTGCGACACACTCCCTGATCATGGCACACACTATGCATCACATGCAACACCAGGCTGATGGACAGCACCTCAAAGCAGTTACATGCCCCAGCCCACTGACGCAACCTCAGCAGAGTACACAGACACACACAGGCACAGATCAATCACCTGCCATTGGCAACAGCGGATACATACCTCACTCTGCACATGTGCCACTTGCCTGTGGGGTGTCACAAGTGTCGGGCTAGCTCAGCAAGTCAGACACACAGCACGGCTTACTTCTCACATCAGATGGGTAGAGCTGTTGCCTCCTCCATGCAGCTGTGGTGCAACACTTCACATAGACACTCACCCACGTGACAAGGAACCTTCACACACATCAATGTCCAGGAGGGCGTACACATCACTGGGACACTCTCACCACAGCTCCCCTCAACTCATACACATCTGTGGGTACAGTCACCTGTCACACCGGGGGGACCACTGAATCACCTCAGGACAATAGCCAAAAATGCCACCAAGGATTTGCCAGGCTGAATGTGTCACGTACTATGCAGTGAATGTCACAGTAAGCACAATGCAAGTGAGGAGTGCACACAGGAATTACTTAATGCTCTGCATGACAGACATAAGCCTTTCCCCCCCCTGGGACCCACTCTAAACCTCATTGCATGTCTGTCACACCTGGACACAATGCCAGAAGTGACAGTCACGAAAAAGGTGCACAGTCAAAGGTAGTGGGGTCAGCACTCACCTGCTCCCCTGGTCTCCCATACAGGCTGGGGTACTGTGGGAGGAGGACATTCAGCAAGGCCTAATTCTCCTCAAGTGTGAATGGCTGGGCCCTCTCCACAGTCTGCGACATGGTGCCAGAGGAAGCACAGACAGCAGCAGTGTGGTCGACAGGAAAGTTGTGCAGGCAAGTGCCCTCTCATGGTTTCTGGCTGACTTATATCTGTCTTGCTGGGGGCTTTCATTTACAGGAGTACAGAGTGATTGGTCAGACTCATTTGCATCCTACATTTCCTCCAATCCCTTTAAACATACACCAATTACACAAATTTGCATGGTTCAAATTTTGAGCATCATAGCAAGGCAAACACCACTTTGCAACATTGTAATTTTTGGGCCAACTGACTTTTCAAGCCCACATGATGGCCACATTGCAACTGAAATCTCTGTATCCATGACAACCAGCATGCATTTTGGGCCTAATACTTGTCCCCTATGTAATTTTTGATTAAAAAAAACATGTACAGTGTGCTTCACATGTACCCGTACACGTACGGCACCACAACAATAGTGATACGGACCATACACATGCTCTGAGAGGCTGTGTACGGTCCGTATCACTATAGAAGTTGTGCCGTAGGAGTACGCGTGTGTGTACGGTCCGTAACACGCGTACTCCTACGGCACCACTACTATAGTGATACGGACCCTACATACGCTCTGAGAGCGTGTGTACGGTCCGTACCGCGCATACTCCTACGGCACCACTATTATAGTGATATGGACCGTACACACGAGGTGTGTACGGTCCTTAACACGCGTACTCCTACGGCACCATTACACTAGTGATACGGACCGTACATACGGTCTGAGAGCGTGTGTACGGTCCGTAACACGCGTACTCCTACGGCACCACTACTATAGTGATACGGACCATACAAACGCTCTGAGAGCGTGTGTACTATCCGTACCACGCATACTCCTACGGCACCACTATTATAGTGATACGGACCGTACACACGACGTGTGTACGGTCCATAACATGCGTACTCCTACGGCACCACTACAAAAGTGATACGGACCATACATACGCTCTGAGAGCGTGTGTACGGTCCGTACCACGCGTACTCCTATGGCATCACTATTAGAGTGATGCGGACCGTACACACGACGTGTGTATGGTCTGTAACACACGTACTCCTACGGCACCACTACTATAGTGATACGGACCGTACATACGCTCTGAGAGCGTGTGTATGGTCCGTACCGCGCATACTCCTACGGCCCCACTATTATAGTGATATGGACCGTACACACGACGTGTGTACGGTCCTTAACACGCGTACTCCTACGGCACCATTACAATAGTGATACGGACCGTACATACGCTCTGAGAGCGTATGTACGGTCCGTAACACGCGCACTCCTATGGCAACACTACTATAGTGATACGGACCGTACAAACGCTCTGAGAGCGTGTGTACGGTCCGTACCACTATTATAGTGATACGGACCGTACACACGACGTGTGTACGGTCCGTAACACGCGTACTCCTACGGCACCACTGCAATAGTGATACGGACCATACATACGCTCTGAGAGCGTGTGTACGGTCCGTACCACGCGTACTCCTACGGCAACACTATTAGAGTGATGTGGACCGTACACACGACGTGTGTATGGTCCGTAACTCGCGTACTCCTACGGCACCACAACAATAGTGATACGGACCATAAAAACGCTTTCAGATCGTGTGTATGGTGCGTTTCACATGCTTACACTGGTGATAGGAGGCGCACACGAAAGGAATGGAGGTCTCCGACTCGCACAAGGCTGCACATCAAGTCATTGTCATTGCAGACTTTCATGTGCAGGTCCTAGGTGTGTCAGGCAGTGATATTGCACATGTCTCCTCATGTAGTTGCACAATTGATGTGTGATGACCTGTGTACACATGTCATGTGTGATGGGGCACTATGTGGCACACTTCCCCTTCACACTTTGCACATGTGTGCCTGTAGTACAAACGTGTCAAGCACAGCATCACTGGTATGGCACAGTCACCACCAGCCGCAACTGTCATCTGATGCCAGGGACAGGGACACTAACAACTGACATTTCATAATCAGCGTGCCCCGATGTGACTATGTCATGTGTGTGTGTCATGTGTTCCCATGAGCTTGCTGTTACTGTTCCGTCAACTACATCTGCTGTTGCTGAATCCAACATGAGTCTTTGTGGAGATGGGCATGGCACATATCTACGCACACCATGCCACATGTGGATTCCCACGTCAGCAGTGTCTGTATGCATCAGACATGATATTTTCACATGAGGACATATCTGCGTCGTCTCAATGTCTGTGTTTTCTGTTTTCACGTGTACCCATTCATCGCAATGTGTGTGATCTGTACATTTGACATTCCATGTGACCTGTGCGTCTAGCTTGCCGTCAGCTGTCTGTATGAGATGACATCCTTTAAATGCAGCTATGTGGATGTATGTCACTCCTGTGATGTCTCTGACTGTTCACTCTGACTGGCCCCCAGCTCGTTTCAGGGCATGTCATGTAGACTTGCCAATCAACGGGTGTATCTGGCTTTTCGTAGGAGTATCACCAAACTAGCATACGTGTCCTGGATGTATTGCACACACCAGACTCTGTATTTAGCAGATGTGTAGTAGTAGTTGAGCATGTGCTCTGTTCATTGACATTGATGTTGTTATGCTCTCAATCTTCGTCATTCATCACAATTTTCTGCAGGGCTCCGCCTGTCCCCCGACCAATGCCAGACTTGGGTGCCATGAGGGAACGTGCCTGCATCCGACGTTACAGATTCACTCAACAGTTGATTGAGGACTTGACCGCCAAGGTGGCACCACACCTCCAACCGCGACACAGGTATCCGACTTCACTGACCCCCAAGATGAAGGTGATGGCAGCCCTAAATTTTTTTGCCACAGGTACGTTTCAATTCACCATAGCTGATGTTGGTGGCATGTCACAGACAATGTTCAGCCGTGTCCTGCGTGATGTTTTGGCAGCCATGTTGGAGCACCTTGATGAATTCATCCATTTTCTGACTCCTGAGGAGTTGACAGGTGTCAAGGGTGATTTCTGTGCCCTGGGAGGGATGCCCCATGTCATTGGGTCCATTGATGGGACACATGTGGCTTTGGTACCATCACAGGCACAGGAGGTAGTCTATCGCAACCGTAAACATTACCACTCTATAAATGCCCTTGTGGTGTGTCTTGCTAACATGCTGATTTCCCATGTCTGTGCATGTTTTCCAGGGTCAGCACACAATGCCTACATCATGAGGCGTAGCAGGGTGCCACAAATGATGCTGCGGCTGCACAACGAACGAGCATGTCTTGTTGGTGGGTATACTCTGTCTGTCCTGTGTGTTGCGGTATCTCTGGCTCTTACGGCTTCTCCTGACCCACTTATTTACATGATGTTTCCATATAGGGGACTCTGGCTATCCCAACATGCCATGGCTGATGACGCCTCTTCGCAACCCAAGATCAGCTGCAGATCACCGGTACAACAATGCACATGGGCAGACCAGGCGAGTGATTGAGAGGACGTTTGGCCTCCTGAAGAGCCGATTCCGGTGTCTTCACAACACAGGTGGGTCCCTCCCATATGCACAGGCGAAGGTCTGCAACATCTTCCTCGTGTGCTGCATGCTGCACAACATGGCAGTGGAGAAGGCAGTGCCACTCATCCTGGAGCAGGATGAGCAGGAACATCCACCCGTGGAGGATGAAGGGCTTGGTCACGAGGCAAGTGAGGAGGAGGAGGAGGAGGAGGATATCCGGAGTCAGCTCATACGCAACTTCTTCTCATAATGGTGAGTCACTGGGTCTGAGTGTGCACGCTTGGAGCCTTGGGTGGCATGTGTAGCAATGTGTGTGTCCAGCTGACTGTATGCTAAGTGACTTAGATGTGTGTTCTGATGTGTCACTCGAGTGATGATGTCATTCCACACATTTTAGCAGGGACACTTTCTTTTAAATTTGCATGGGGACAACATTGTTCCTGTTTAGTAAATGACCATGTATGCGGAGAAAAATCTTTTAGCTGACTTCTTGTGTGTCTGTCATTCCCAGGTTCTTGCGCATGTTGTCTGCTCGTGTCATCGTTGTCCTCCTGCTATTCCTCATGAGTATTGCAACATCTGCTGAATCAGCGTTCCATGCACGGACATGGGGAAATGTCATTTTGGGTAAGGATTGAAGCAAGGCCTTTTGGGGGTGGTACGTGTTTGGAATGTGTGGGGACTGCTTCTGTGCATGTTGTGTTACCATGCATACATGTCGACTCACCATGGGGCACATAACATGTAGCATAACTCCAATGATTTGACAGTCACCCTTCGTGACAGTCATCTGTAATGGTTTTTGGATTCTGATGAAGACATCAATGTGTGTAAAAATTCCCTCTGAAACATACGGGATGCTACAGGTGGACATAGTGTGGGACATCCCCATGACGGGCTCAATGGGGAATTGCAGTCTCTCCGTGTGCAGCAGGAGGTGTTTGGCTCATCCCCTTAACTTGTGTGCCAGTTCATTTGGATTTACAACATCCGCGTTGTGAAGGGGGTGTCCAGCGTAGGTCCCACATGTTCAGTCAAATGACCTGTGAGTCTGTTCATATTGATGCATTTCCCTCAGTGTGAGCTTGAGTAATAAAGGTGTTCCTCACCCTCCAAAGTCCCTCATCTCTGTCAATGCAGGACTCTTGCCACTTTGCATGCGTCATCTCTGGCATAGTTGTCAAAGATTGTGCATATGAGTGTATGTGTAGTTCGGCAAAATGCATGCAGTTCTTAATGGATAATAATCTCTATTGTGCATGAAGTCCATGGTTGTGTATGTATTTGGGCAGGTTGCTCCCACCAACGGGCCGTCAACGCCTGCTGAGGGTGTGTCTCCTGTGCGCATCTCGGCCTTCTGTTTCCTGATCCTGTGTCAGTCATCTTTGGTGATTGTTCATCCATTTTCTCTGGGTGAGCCATGAGTAACCCGACACTCCTTCCTTTATTTATTTATTTTATTTATTTATTTAATTTGTATGGCGCGTTATAACCACAGGGGTCTCTAAGCGCAGAATTTATATGCACCTGTTGCAGTTGTCCTTTCTGACATCCTTGTCTTTGTGTGCTACTTTTGGCCTAGTTTCCAGTACATGCCGCCTGCTGCTGCGGGCCCTGCGGCAAGGGCCCACCAAGTTCCCCGATTCTGCAACCCACACGCCTCCAAGAAGCTCCTCCTTTCCTCCCTCCACCCATTCATTAGGCTGTCATCAGCTTGTCTGTGCCACTGTTGCGGCCAGGCAGTGCCTAAGGCAGGACCGTCAGCGCATGCAACATGCACATTGCACGACCCTCATGTCCTTGCATGACCCACATCACACAACAGTCTCATGTTGCAGCCACCCTCCAAGCAATGTCCAAGCGAAAATCAACCGCCTGCTCTCAGGCATACCCTAAGCGCACGCACCACGCCTTTGCATGCTGAGTGTGCAACTCCAACTCCCTACACAGCGCTGCCCCCCCTTCCAGGCCCTGTCACACCAACCAGGTCATGTCCCTCCTACTCCACACCAGTTCCGTCCAACAGCACGCCATTGGACTCTGTTACCTCCTCAACACAACAGGCCTACACATCACCATCATGACAGTGACCTGGATGAAAGCATCCTCAGCACACAACTTCTTCATTACCATCTTAGACGGATACAAGAGCACCCGCAGGGACCGCACTAACAATACCGGAGGATTAATTGATATCTATTCCCAAGTACGCACTCAGGGTCACAAATCCGGTTTGGCACAAACCCCCTGCAAACCCTCATCTACAGATCTCCAGACCTACATCCACAATTCCGCAAAGCCATCAACACGTCCATCGTCACGCACGCCCTCACATCCACAGGATACATGTGGCTGTGGGCCAGGAACTTCTGGCTGGATGAGAACCACACCAGCATCCATCACATTAGCATCCATGTCTCCGACGAGCAACACACTGCCACACACCCCGCTACCAATCCCCCAAAGATGCTTGATGTAAGTCAACACAGACATGCTGTGTGGGACACTGGAACCAACACCACCACCACACCCTGCAACCTCACACACTGGATCAGCAACTGGTCCAACAATCTATCCACGTTGACGGACTTTCCTGGGACAAGCTAGACCTACTGGACTCATACACTTTTAGCAGAACTCTTGTGCACAGCTTGAAACACAAATAACCATCAGTGGCCTTACAACCCTGGAAAACGGCACACACAGCCATCACCATATCATCAGCAAGGACAATTGGAGATCTTTCAGATGGGGCCGAGGCCAAAAAACCGAATGACATCAAGGAGCTCATCAGCATCGTGAGTGCACTAACATCAGCTCTCCATCCAAAAGACACCCCACCCTTGCAAGGCTGAGCCAATCCCTTGCAACTTTCTACCACTGCAAGCTCATGGACATACGCGCAAGCCTTGGCACACAGAGGCAGAACGCACTATTATACGCGGGACCAACCACCCTCAGGTTTTGGACACCCGGCTCATGTGCAACATCCCCTGGGGATCTCCATCAGGACCCTTCCCACACAACATCTCAACCACATCATTCCCCATCCATGTACCCCCGTCCAGCACGTCATGTATGCATCATTGGAGTTAGCCACATTCCATGGTAGATAGAGGCATGCAGTGACCCAGGCCCTCCTTAGACCATGGACGGCAGGAACGCTGGCTCTCAAGGAACCTCAACATGCTTCCCTAGCCAGCAAATGTCATCAGGAAGACAGTCAATGAGCAACTTACAAACTTCCTCCACGCAAAGAGCTCCAGGCAACCTGCACAAGACCGTCTTCCACAGTAATCACCCCACTGCATCCGTCATCATTGCCACCAACACCGACAACTTTGCCCTGCTCAGCAATGGTGAGGCCACCCCCCTTGACCTCTCCACAGCATTATGCACGATGTGCTCACACACTGTCAGCTCACACATCTCCAACATTGGTATCCAGGGGATGGACCAGGATGAAATCCCCAAGTGGCTCACCAGCAAGGCCATGGGAGTGGGACTCAAGCCTTCAGCATGTAGTACAGTGGCATCATCTGGCACATGGCCCAGGGCTCATCTCTCAGCGTGTCAATCTTCAATGTGTCCATGACCCCCCTCTCCACCATCACATGCGCCCACAACCTCATCATCATCTCGTATGCCATTGACAGCCAGCTGCTCCTCACCCTCACCAAAGACACAGCCATTGCCAGTTCCAACCTTCAAGAAGGCATGAGGTCTGTTGATGAATTGCTGAACATCAGCCACCTGAGGCTGGACTTGTACAGGACTGAGGTAATCATCTGAGGATTGTCCCCTTACAGCTGGGTCAACTCCTTGTGTCCCACCCACCAGGGCACTGCACCAGCTCCAGTGGCCACGCACACAAGATGGTGTGCATCATGGACTCGTCGCTCACAATTGCCATGCAACTCACCAGCATCTGTACCTCATGCTGCAACACCCTCCGCATGATGCACATGACCCACAGATAGATCCACTCCAAGGCAAGACAGACCATCCCCCAGGTCCACGACACTAGCCGTGTCAACTACAGCCCCGCCCTCTACGGAGCAAGTACAGCCAAACTCCCGGAAAACTTGTCCACATCCAGGGTGCATCTGCACACCTCAGCTTCAACATGCCGCGCCCCAGCCACATCACCGTCCACCTGAGATAGCTGCAATGGATCACTGTCTGCTGCAGGATGACCTTCACACTCCTCACCCACACTCAGGAGGCAGTCCACAACCCCAGACCGCAAACGAGATTGGTTTGGGGTCATCCAAGACCCTGTTGGGCCAACTCCGTGCATCCAACCTTGCCCTGGCCAACATTCTTCACATCCACCGAAGTCCAGCATGCAGGACATAGTTCTCCCACCTGGCTAAACATACCTGGGACTCCCTCCCCGGGCACCTCCACATGAGCCACGACCTCTACGCCTTAATGATGCTCTTCCAAATTGGTCTGTCCGCACAGTATTGCAAGCCACCCCTCAGCAGCTTGAGGCCATCATGGTGAGTATTGTGCTCCATGTCTGTATTGGATGATACATTGTGACCCATGTGTGTCCTGTACCGGACTCAGATCCCAGGGTATGGATAGCTGGAGTTAGTTCAACACTCAGGCATAGTTTGACATTTCCCCACACATATATTGTAGACTCATGCAAAATGACTGCAACATCTAATTAAATAAATGTAGTTTTATTCTCGGTGGGGGGCGTCTATTGTGGGAATAAATAGGTGCTATACAGTGTGCCTAGAATCCAAAGTTCAGAGGGGGAGATAGGATCCTTTGCATTTGAAGTCATCAGAGTCCAGAACACAGTGTTTGTCATCATTGGCCAGACTGTGACCAGCAAGTCCATGTGGCAGAGAATGTCAGTGAATGAGGTGCTGCTGTTGCGCATGAAGGCCAGGTGCCAGGCCAGGTGACCTGGGAGATGTGGATGGTCCGCTGCCTCTCACGGTCTTTTCCGTGGATGACCCACCTTCCTCGCTGGACACTCAGATGCAGGCCTTGATGATGTTTGGGACGCTCCGTCGGACAAATTCTCCTCCTCCTCCCTCCCTGTGACTGGTGTTGGTCTTCGCCTGGTGGCACAGGGAGGGTTGCCCATGTTGTCGGCGATCCAACGGCGTGAATGGCTTATGTCCGTTTGCACCGCCAGGAGCTCAGCCAGTCTTGCCTCCATCTGTCCTTGGTGTTGTTGTTGACTGGCGTGTTGTTCGGCCTGCTGGTTCTTAATCTCTGTGAGGGTCTCCACTACCTGGTGTCACGCCAGTATGCGTCCATGATGTTGCGTATGTGTGACATACCGGTCCCTTCAGCTGGCTGGTCAGGTTCTCGCCTCCGCCTGCCTCCACTCCCACCACCCCTGCCCACACGAGCCTGGCCTGCCATTGTGGGCACATCGGGTCTACGGGACCCCTGAGGGATGGCAGTTGCGGGGTTGCCTGCCTCCTCCTGGGTGCGCAGCAAACCTTGTCCCTCCAGGTCAGACTGGCCCAGTTGTTCAGTGCGGGCAGGGTTCCTGGGTGTCTCCTGGGATGTGGCAGGAATGGGGGTGGTGGTTGGCACAGATGTACCTGAGGCAGGTGCTGCAGGGGCTTGGACACCAGAGGGTCCAGGTGGGTTGGGGTCATCCGCGGAGTGTTGAGAGGCGTCGCTGCCGGTGGGATCAGGTTCCTCCCGATCCTGGGACTGTGATTCTTCCCCCCCATTGTTGGGGGGAGATCCATGACGTTGCCCTGTGTGTGAGAGAGAGACAATGTTAATGCTGTTTCATGCGACATCCATGTTTCATACATATTCAAGTTGGCACAGTTCCTCCAGGTAGTTGTATGTGCCTAGCATTCCCCTCACTGTTCACTTGTGGATGGGTATGTTGCGGGGGACAGATTGATATGTTCTCCTGAGTGTTTGACATGTAGATTTTTGGCTTGGATGCTTCTTTGGCTATGGATTGATCTTGTTGTGTCACATGTCCATTGTGAGAGTGGGTAAATCCATTGCCTGCCCCGGGGGTGTGTGCTTGTGTAAGGGGTGTGTGTGACAGGGCCTTCTGGTGGGTGTAGTGTGATTTGGCTGTGGGTCTCCCAGGTGATGTATCTGTCCCCTCATGGTGCATGCTGCCATGACAGTGAGTGTGAGTTCCTGTCCTAGATATCTGAGCTTGTGGTGTTGGTGTTTGAGTTTACAGTGCTCACAGGAGGGCCTTGTGCTGACTACAGCAGGGCCAAGTGTCAGCTACCTTGTCAGTACTTTGCCAGTCTCTGTGCATTGAGCATGGTGCATGGGTATGTGCCTGGGCCATATGGGCTGAGGGCAATGGTGTCTGATTCAGAGTTGAACAATGTGTTTTGTGAGCCCCACCCTCCCAGCATCCCGGACATCCAGTCTTGGGTTTGTGCTTCGTGTAGCCTGGGACATGGCATGGCCTTGCTTTGTGGATGGGGCATACACATGTTAGTGGTATGAGCGTTGTTTTTGAGTGTGGCGGTGTCCGGTGAGGGCTTGGGGGTAGTTGCGTGCATTTGGTGTAGTTGGGGTGTGGATGCCATTACCCCCATGTTACATAAGTTGTTTGTGTACTCACCAGGCTCTGCAACTCCTTCAACTCCGTGTACTCCCACCGGCGGAAGCAGGGCCATCACCTTCTCCTCCCAGGGATGGTAATGTACCGGTCTGCGGGGCAGCCCACCTCCAGTGATGTTGCTCTGGGCGTAGTCCTCATTCATTTTGCGCTTGACTGCCCTCCGCAGATCGTACCACCTGGCATGGCATTCATTCCTGGTCCTTCTGATGGGCGCAACAGCATTCACCCTATCGATGATCCTCTGCCACAGGTGTGATTTTTCGGCTATGCTGGTCTGTCTGACCAATGTTCCAAAGAGCTGTGGCTCGACTCTGATGACTTGGTTGACAAGGATGACCAGCTCCTCCCTTGTGAACTTTGGATTCTTGTCTGTGGGCATGGTGTGGGGTGAGGGTGTGGATGGTTGTGGGTGTGTGGGTGTGAATGTGAAGGTGTGTGTGGGAATGTGGAGAGGGGGTTTGTGTGAAGGAGTGTGTGTGAAGGTGTATATGTTAAGGTGTATGGGTGCAGTTAATGGGGTGTGCTCTGTAGCTGCAGTGAGTCTGTTGCAAAGGCTCATGGTTTGTGTGTGTGGGCCCTTTTTATTGGTCCATTTGTGGGTGGGCCTGAGTTTGAAATTTTGGTGGGTGTGTTATAAGAGGTGGTTGTGAGTTTGGGCCTCTGTTTACCTGTTTGGATGTGCCAGGTCAGCCATTTGGATGTTTTTTGTACTGTAGACGTGTTTTGTGGTGTTGTGCGAGTCAAATTGACCCTCCTTGTGCTGTTTTACAGTGTCCTGGTTCAGTACGAGTCATTTTCGCGTATGCAAGATGCATCCATACGCGATGTTGTTGTACCGTGCTCGCATACGCAATGTTGTTGTAAGGTCCGTACATACGCGATGCTGGGGGACGGTGCTGGGGTACGGTGCGTACAAGTACGGTGCTGTGGTACGGTGCCTACAAGTAAGGGGCTGGGGTATGGTGCTGGGGTACGGTGCATCCAAGTACGGGGCTGGGCTACGGTGCTGGGGTACGGTGCATCCAAGTATAGGGCTGGGGTACGGTGCGTACAAGTACGGGGCTTGGGTACGGTGCATCCAAGTACGGGGCTGGGGTACGGTGCTGGGGTACGGTGCATCCAAGTACGGGACTGGGGTATGGTGCTGGAGTACGGTGCGTACAAGTACGGGGCTGGGGTATGGTGCTGGGGTACGGTGCGTACAAGTAAGGTGCTGGGGTACGGTGCATCCAAGTACGGGGCTGGGGTACGGTGCTGGAGTACGGTGCGTCCAAGTACAGCGCTGGGGTACGGTGCGTACAAGTACGGGGCTGGGGTACGGTGCAGACAGGGGGGGGATATGGTGCTGACATACGGGGGGGTACGGTGCTGACATACGGGGGGACGTGCGGACATACGCCGGGTAGAGGGGGAGCTGTACGACTCGTATCCCGGGCACAAGTTTACCCGGGATACGAGTGGTACAGAGTTCGCTCCGTCCGGGACGCTTTACATTAAGCCTGGGCGAAGCACTACGCTACGCTCGCGTAGTTTGTGAAGTTCGCGCTACTTCGCACTACGCGAACTGCACGTAGCACAGTGCGAACACGCGTAGCGTAGTGTTGCGTAGTGCTGCGGTCATTTTTTGCTTGCTCGCGGTCCTCAACGTCAAGTTGGCGACCGCGAGCAAGCAAAATGACATCCCGGCGAGACTTTTTCCTTGTTCGCGATCAGCAACATCAAGTTGGCGATCGCGAGCATGGAAAATAAACCTCCCGGCGAGATTCCCAACGCGAGGAGGTCAGGTTTCTCATTGCGAGGGGTCGCGTATGCTCGCGACCGCTCGCGATGAGAAACTACCAGTTCGTGTTGAGAAAGCTGCCGCTCGAGTAAAAATCTACTCGAGCAGCAGAAAACTACAGCTCACACTGTGCAAGATGCCATTTTCAATGATTGCACAGTGCCGATTGCTTGTCCGCACTGTGCAATCATTGAAAACAACATCTTGCACAGTGCGAACATGTTACTACGCAGTTCGCGAAGTGCTACGCGTAGCTCGCGTAGTACGAACTTCACTTTGCGTAGCTTCGCAAAGTGCTACTTCGCGAACTACGCCCACCCTTACTTTACATACGCTTGTATATTCGGAAGGGCGTTACGGATCGTACTTGTGCACTCGGACTTCAGTTTTACGATTTGTATGTAAAACTGTCCGGGTACGTCTTGTAGACCTTTTCCCGAAGCGATTCGTATGTATTTTTCACGTACGAATCGTACTTCACCGGTGGGACGGGACTTGTACGATTCGTACGTAAAAATATACAGATATGAGTCGTACGGGAAATAATTTTACCCGATCGGAATCGGCACCAATATAGTTGGAAATAATATCGACATATAGGTAAGTAATATCGAATGTCATATCGAATGTCATTATATAGAATGTCATTATATTGAATTTTTAAAAAATGTATTATATGTTAGTATATGTGTTAAAAGTATATAATTTTTTAATGTATGTGACAATTTTTTTAAGATAATGAATATTATATTAATTAATTTTTGCGTATATTAGTTCCGTAGTGGGTTGTGGGTTTATAGGGGAATAGGGTGGGAAGTAATTTAATTTAAATTAAAACTAATGATAATGTATTATTTAATAATTTTATGGTAAATAATTAATATTGGTAATTAGGCTAATTAATTTATTATTAAATATTCAACAAGTTATTAATACAAGTTTTTAATTAATTGATAATTATGTAAATTGTGTAAATAATTAATGTATTAATATGTTGACTATGTTCATTTTTTGAGGAGTGTGTTGAGTGTTCTTAGGGGAGTATGGTGTGTATTAAATTAATTGAAAATAAATGTTGATTAATATTTATATAATATTTAATCAAAGTTATTTTAGACTGTTAATTGTGTTAAATAATTTAGCTTTTGTAATTTTTTCTTGTTAATTGTGATTAGCTAATTAATTAAATGTTAATTGATTATGTTCATTTATTAATATTTTAGAGTATTGGAGGTGACGTTTATAGTGGAAAATAGTGGGAGGATAATTAAATTTAAATAATTAATTATTTTTTAATTAATTTTAATTAAATTGCAGGACTGGGTCTACTAAAATATTCCTCTACGCTATCCAACACTTTCCCTACTGGTCCACTCGCAGGAGTGGGAATAGTAATTTTTACCCTCCCGCTATCCAACACTTTCTCTACTGTTCCACTCACTAGAGTGGGAATAGTAATTTTTACTCTCCCGCTATCCAACACTTTCCCTACCGTTCCACTCACTGGAGTGGGAATAGTAATTTTTACCCACCCGCTATCCAACACTTTCTCTACTGTTTCACTCACTGGAGTAGGAATAGTAATTTTCATTCTCCTGCTATCCAACAATTTCCCTACTGTTCCACTCATTGGAGTGGGAATAGTAATTTGTACCCTTCCGCTATCCAACACTTTCCCTACTGTTCCACTCGTAGGAGTGGGAATAGTAATTTGTACCCACCCGCAATGCAACATATCTACTATTACACTCATTGGAGTGTGAATAGTAATTTTTATCCTCCCGCTATCCAACACTTTTCCTACTGTTCCACTCATTGGAGTGTGAATAGTAATTTTTATCCTCCCGCTATCCAACACTTTCCCTACTGTTCCACTTACTGGAGTGGGAATAGTAATTTTTACATACCCGCTATCCAACATTTTCTCTACTGTTTCACTCACTGGAGTAGGAATAGTAATTTTCATTCTCATGTTATCCAACACTTTCCCTACTGTTCCACTCATTGGAGTGGGAATAGTAATTTGTACCACTCCGCTATCCAACACTTTCCCTACTGTTCCACTCGTAGGAGTGGGAATAGTAATTTGTACCCACCCGCTATGCAACATATTCTATACTTTTGAACTTGTAGTGTGAATACTATTTTTATTCACTTCGCTATGCAACATTTTTATTATTGTGCCATTTAATGTAGTGCAAAATATTAATTTGCACAAACAATATTAACATTATTATTTAAATTATTGAATTTTTTTAATGTATATAATATGTTTATTTATATATATATGTAATTAGATGTTTATTGTTTTAAATATTTTATCATTAAGAATAATAATTATTTTTTAATATTATTAAGTTTACATATAAATGTTAAAAAATAATTGATTTATTTTACATTACATTTATTATTTTTATATTTTAAGCTTTTTTACATTATTTTAACTATGTTTTATTTAATTGGGTTTATTATTTAATTACTTTTATATTAGTTTTAATATATTTTTAAAAAATCGATATTTTATTTACCTATATTTTTAACAACAATATTTTGTACTTGATATTTTAGTCCTTACCTGTTTGTAGATAAGGACTCGATATTCTGTCCCTCGATATTTTGGTTCGATATTCTGGGCAGTCGATATTCTGTCCATGGATATTTAGTCACTGATCTCACGAACGTATGTCCAAGCTGTTGTGATCCATACATTATTATGTACTCACTGTGTGATTATTATTTGTAAAAGATCACAAAAGAAAATTTTATTTAAAAAAAATGTAGGGGTTTCCATAGTTTGGCTGCTTGAGCACAGAAGAATGTGCCACCCATAGTCTTTTTTCTTGTACATTGTGATTTTGAGGCAAGGTGTCAATCTAGAGCAGAGGTTCCTTTGTTGAATGTGTTTTGTGATTTTATTCCTGATGAAGAGAGGTCCTGTTCCATGTATCGCTTTGTGGAGGATACAAAGCAGCTTGAATGTTGATCTTCTGGCAACCGGTAACCAATGAAGGGCTTTCAAGGCAGGGGAGATGTGGTCTTGCAGTTTCATATGTAAGAGTAATCTGGCAGCTGAGTTCTGAATCCATTGTAGTCTTTTCATGGTCGTTAAAGGTGATCCATGTTGGAGGCTATTGGTGTAATCAAGTTTGGACAGAACAAGGGAGAGGGTAGCCTGAACCTTTTGTGGAAATCCCAAATGGGGGAAGATTTGTCACAGAGTTTTAAAGTAACAAAGATTGGTCTTGCTAGTTTGTCCACTTGGGCATTCATTGATAGCTTGGAGTCCATGGTCATTTTGAGGTTTCTTACTTCCTTCGATACTTTAAGCGGTGTTCACAGATCATCAGGCCACACCACAAGTGGATCATAGTGTTTCCAATCACCACATGTGAGTATTTCCGTTTTGAAAGCATTCAATTTGAGGTGACTCCACATCATCCAATAATCTACAGCTTTGAGACAGCTGAAAATTGGTGAGTTTCCAATGTCTTTGCGGCATTCCAGTTGAAAGAGTATTTGTGTGTCATCTGCATAGTTATAGCATGTGAGGTGAAATTGATTGATCAGTGCTGGTAATGACTTCAGGTAGATGTTGAAAAGCATGGGTGAGATGATATAGCCTTGAGGGACCCCTGCTTTTGTGAAGCACGGTTTGGACGAGAGGGGGGATATGGGTGACATTAACTCTGTTAAGGTAGGATGTGATCCAGTCTAGAGCAGTCCCCTCTATACCGGCTTCGTACAGTCTTTGTATCAGAGCGCCATGGTCAACCATGTCAAAGGCGACCCAGAGGTCCAAGAGAAGTAGCGCAGTAACCCCTTTTGGTCAACTGTGTTCTTCAGGAGGTGGCAAGGAGGGTAGATTCTGTTTCTCTTCCTGTACGGTTGGGAAGTCTGAAAGTATGGCACTATTTTCAATGAATCATGACATCTGGGCAAATGCTCTTTCTACCAGTTTACCCAGGAATGGCCCATTTATAATCGGTCTGTAGTTGCCAGGGTTCAGCGGTTCCAAGTTTGTTTTCTTCAATAGTGGGCGTATATAGGACTTTTTGCGTTCTACTGGAAATATTCTGGTAGTTAAGAAATTGTTGATGATTCTTCTTACTGGTGTGGCAGCCGAGGTTCTTTGATAAATTGTGTTGAAGGTTTGCGGTGGACATGGGTCAGAAGGGCTACCAGCAGGCCTGATTGCTTTGACCAGGTCAACAAATTATTTGTGTGAAATGTGTTGGAAGGAATAGAGAGGCTGGGTTAGAGTATTCTTGGATTGTTGTTTTGGAAAAGGGTCAGCGCTGGTTCTTTGTCTTTGTTTTAAGTATGAGTCCGTGCCTGCTTTGGCTGTGTAATGCTTTGCCAGTTTGTCTGTGAAATCTTGAGTAATGGGATGAGCTCCTTCCAGGCAATTTGGTTTTGCAAATTCATTAGGAATTTTATAGAATTCTTTATTTGCACATTTAGTATTTTGAATTCTGCCTGAATAGAATATTTTCTTATCTTTTTTGATAGCTGACTTGTATAATCTGTTCATATTCAGATTTCCAAGCTGATGTTTTTTCTCTTTAATCTCTGTATTTCTCCCGGAGTCTTGCAGTTTAACTGAGCGAGTACGATGCGGCCGCATGCTGCCGGACTCGGTTCCGTTGGACTCCCATAGAAGTCAATGGAAGCCAGTCGAACGACGCGTACATGGGCTCCCATTGACTGAATTGGTATGTCTCGCACAAGGGTGCCCCCTACAGTGGGTACGCGTCGATGCCATCCGCACTGTATATGCCTGTGTTGAGGAGACCCTTGGCTCTCCCTCTGTGTCCGAGTCGTAAGGCTACAGGTGACAGGGGGTCTGACCCGGACCCCCAAAGGCAACTACCCGGATGTTTTGTGAGCTGGGAACTTCGGCTCGCACCAGCTGTCCGACGCGTGCATCGTACTGGCTCAGTCGTAAATCGCATCCATTGCACGGCACGGTTTACTTACAGACGAGACGTACGGAGAAATTCGGACCCGGAAACGACTCGGTCGGTGAATTTCACGTTGCTCGCATCGCATAGTGGATTTTTCAAAACAAATGTTGAGGTCACCCAGAATGCATAGGCTGGAGTGTAGTGTTATCAGGTTTGAAACCCATGTGTAGAAGTGTGTCTGGGAATGTTGCATTGCTAGGTGGAGAAGTGTTCTGAGGTGTGGCATGCTACTTATTTTTATTCCTGTCTGTTTAGGATAGAAGGTGTATGAGTTGGGGTGGTGGTGCAGCATGTGGGTCATATAGGAAGGTTCTAAATTGTCCAATAGATGAGAGGTGATTAAAAGAGAGTTTCTGTGTTGCTGTATATGTGTTAGTTGGGGTGGAAGAGAGAAAGCTTGGCATGGGAGTTTGAAATGATGGAAAGCTGAGTGTAGGTTTGTTAGTGACAAAAGCGGTCTGTTAGGAGTAATTAGAGTGGGGAGTGTGGGTCTGGATGGGATATAGTTAAGTATGGTATGGATTTGGGTGGTGTTAGTGATGAGTGGATTGGTTAGTAGTAAGGATAGAGTTGTATACTGTCTGCAGGTGATGGTGGAGATGTGTGGTAAGTGGGATAGAAAGATGTAAAGGTTTGATTTCTAAAATTGTGTAGTGGGTGCTGAGACATTGGCCCTTGTCTTGGGTAAGTTGCATGAGTGAATGAGCACAGTATATGTGCTGTGAGTGTGTTACTCTGGCTGTGGATGGGTAGGGTGAGTGCTGGTGAATGAGAAATGGGTGCCATTTTTGGCCCTAGTACCAAACAGTCTTGAACAGACTCAAACAGGCAATTGCCCTTGTCCTCTCTGTCCTTAGCCTCGACACCCAGGATGAGATACACTGAACCTTGGCCTTAAATAACCTAGTAATCAGGTGATCCCTTTGGCCAATGGAAACCCCAGCCTTACCCTAACTAATCACAACACTAGCCCTAAGCCCTAGGACCAATAGGAGACAAGCCTCTTACTGCCAATCACAGCCCTAGTTTGGCAGGAAGGTGGATCTTGGTGGAGAAAGAGTCCTTTTTTTTTAATTTTGGTGTAAATCTATTCAGTAGTTTTAGAGATGTTAAAGAAAAAATATTTATAGATATTTAAGGACGTTGACCCCCTCCGGCTGAGACAAAACACGTGGCGCGATCTAATTGGCTGCCACCCCTTCAACCAGGAAGTGGTGGCATCCATCTTGGGACTGGGTCCTCAGCCCAAGTTACAAAGTAATGCTAAAATAAAAGAAGGAGGCAGGATAAGAATACCCTGATCCCTTAGGTCTGGTGGTCTGCCAGGAGTCACAAATGATTTTTTTTTAATATCCCCACAAATTAGTGAGAAAATTTAAAAAATGGTCTCGGGGAATTGTTTGCAATTTTAATTGGGGCAGGGGCGCACGCGGTCCCCCTCACTAGGTTGCTTTCAGCCTCAGAGGCCACCACCTTTAGGGCGCAGCTGATATTTACAAGGAGAGAGGAGCTGCGTAGCCCCCTCCCTGGGATGATTTTTTACCTGGGGCCCAGCCTTTTGTATTATTGGGAGGGGGATGCAGCCCCCTTCTGAGATGATTTTGGCCCTAGGCACCACAACCCCTGGGACTGGCTGAAACAATCAAGGTGAGAGGGGCACACACACCCCTCCCTGGGCCATTTTCAGCCCTTGGGACCCCAACCGCTGGGACCTGGCTTTGCAAACAAATGCGAGTGGGCTGCACTATAAGCACTAGGGAACCCAATCCCCAGGGGCCGGCTGAAGCTATGTCCAGGGTGCCCACCCATTGGGACATATCAGTTTCCCTGTTCTCACTGGTGTGGGCAAGGAAACCAGTATTTGCTCTGCATTGGTGGGAGCAATTTTAAAGCTCCTTCCAAGCAAGAGCAAACACTAAGGGCCTGATTTACATCCTTGTGGACAGGTTGCTCCTTCACAATAGTGACGGATATCCCGTCTGCCAAAATATAAATTCCATAGGGTAAAATGGGATTTATATTTCACCAGAAAGGATATCCGTCAGTGTTGTGACAGAGTGACCCGTCTACCAAGATCTAAATCAGGCCCTAAGTCTGCTACCTTAGTTATAATGAGTTACTTTATCTCAATAAACAAAACCCTAGGCGCCAGTGTTATACACACTGCCTAAAGTTCATGAAAACCTTGAAAATCCTCCAGGCAGACCAATCCTTTCAGGGTGTGGTTCCATTCTTGAACCACTAGGAAGGTATGTGGCTGTCTTTATACATGACCTGGTACAAGACACCATAGCCTATGTCAAGGACACCACATATTTTATAAACTTGTTGGAACGGGAACAATTTGACCCCACATGTGAACTCTTGGTCACATTGGACATAGAGTCCCTTTATACCTATATTCCACAGGATAGAGGCACCAGAGTTATTGAGACCCACCTTAACAACAGACCCAGACCACATAAAGTCCCTACTGAATTTATCATCTCTCTCCTTGAGATAGCCTTGATGAAAAATTACTTTATGTTCAATGATAAATTCTACGAACAGCGCAAAGGAACCTCTATGGGGGCAGTTTTTACCCCTAATTTTGCCATACTCTTTGTGGACGACATAGAGAAAGCACTTGTCCTTAACCAGATCAACCCACACCGAAGCAAAATTAAGAGCTGGCATCGATACATCGACAATGTGTTCATGATCCTGCAAGGCAACACATCTGAACTAGATGTCTTTTGCACTTGGCTTAATAACTGCCAACCTGACCTTAAGTTTACCTACAACTCAAGCAATACCCAGATAAACTATCTAGATGTCAATGTCAAAACAGCTGAGGGCGGGCTCTATACCACTCTGTACAGGAAGCCGACAGAACGCAACACCCTACTCCACTACAAAAGTGCCCACCCAAGAGCACTCAGGGATGGCCTCCCCTTTGGACAATTTTTAAGAATACGCAGAAACTGCAAGCTCAAAGAAGATTACCTAAGGGATGCAGACACACTATGCAAAAAACTTATCACCAGAGGCTACCCCAAACATCTTGTAAAAAGATCTATGAAAAGGGCTTGGTACTCGCACAGTGAATTCCTACTGAAACCCAAGCCCAAAAAGACAACGTGACACATTGCAAGCATTACCACGTTCTGTCCGGCAAGCAACAAAATAAGCAAATTGATTAAAAAACACTGGCCCCTCAAAACCTCAATCAACATTACAATTGAAGCTCCTCTGTTCTCCTTCAAATGAGGGCGCAACATTAAGGAACAGTTGGTCAGAGCACAACAACCACCAAGCAAGGATACGACTTTGCAGGCGAGCCTAGGTCTCCCACCAGTAGTGGGCCATTTCAAATGTGGTAACTGCGCTGCATGCCCTCTCACAAAAAACACGAAAACCTTTGAATATGGCACAGTCACACACAAGCTGAATTCCTTTTCGAACTGTAATTCGGTAAATGTAATCTACAGCATCCAATGTCCTTGTAACCTCATTTATGTTGGCCAAACAACCCAGAAGGTGAAAGCAAGAATAAGCCAACATAAAAGCAGAATACGTTGCCAAGTCATCAGCGCACCGTTGGTCGAGCACTTCATGGATAAAGGACATTCAGAACAAGACCTCCCCTGGCAAGTCATTGACATTGTTCGCCCATCCAGCAGAGGCGGGGACCCTCAAGCGATCCTTAATAGGCTTGAATGCAAATGGATGTTCAATTGCCGTTCCATTGAGAATGGACTCAATACGCTCGACGAATGGATCATGATTCTGTAATACCCTGCTAACTGCTATAAGCCCAATTGTATATAACATGCCTGTACCTGTTTTTATCATGTATATAATTAATGACACCATTCTTAACTGTCCTGCTTATCTATTCAACCTCTACTATTAGGGCCAACTCTGGGCCCCTGTCTGGGCTTCCGATGGCCCCACTGCTCTAATGTCTGGGTATTCAGAGCCTCTCTGACTCGAGTGTCTATCTGTAGACTCCCCACGTGGAGCTACCACTGTGTCATGCAACATGCTAGCTGCTTTTAATTCTAATATATATTATGAAACACCCTACTCCTTTGTATTGGTTGGCTTAATATACCCCTAAATTCCTCCTGCGTTTCACGCTCCCATATCTGGTTCACTAATGGCCCCTCTTGTGCCTATTACCATCGTGCACCTACCCAATATGGCCGCCACACTGAGTCACCTTGCTTACGGCGGGAGCACTAGATTAGATCAACATCACTCTGCGCATGCGCGCCGGTTCACGCACGTTGTTTTAATCAGGATAATTTCTCTCTCCGGCATCCTACGGATTCTCAGCGGCTCGACTGCCCTCCCATAGATTCACTCAGGAAAAGTCCAGACTCACCCCGGTCCACAAGTATGTGTACTGTCCCGGTTGGCTCTCGGCAGATTTGGACTGCTCCCTTCGTCATGCCCTGACCAACCGCCTTTATTTTTAGATTGTTCTCTCGCTGCCGTCGATTTCCTACCTGGTTCCCTGTTTGGTTTTGAACTCACCCCGTAAGTAATTCACAGCCCCGCTGTCTCGCTTGAGGACACTACGCACTGGCAATTATACCCATTCTCCTTTTCAGGAACCCTAATTCAATTCGCTAAGCTCCATCGGCTTTGGGCATCGGCCCCACGCTACCTCCGCGATCAGGCTGCAATCCACGTCCTCAATTTTGAATCGCCCTAACTGGCTTTTTCCTTACCACGCAGGCTTCTCTTGCATGCCTATGGATAGGATACACTTCCTTCCTCTGTCATCACGTACCCTCCTTCGCCTTGTGCTAAGTCAGCTCGCTACTACCGCTGGTTCTAATTTTCGGACACCGTGCAGGCATCACCTTTAATGCTTCTGTGTTGTATTGTCATCACTGTCTATCACTATCATTTGCAACTCCCCTCTCTAACCTTACGTTAATTCATGCAAATTCAGTTCCGCCTTTCGCATGTTCTTTAACTTACCTTCTTTTCACTCTCCGCCCTCTTGCGTCACCATGACTAAGCCAAATATATGGTAACTGTCTGTCTTTGCATATATTGATCTTCCTTTAATGCTGTAGCTAATACAATCACAGATTGTGCAACTGTTAAATTGTCCTCATACTCGGGACACATGGTCACGCCGTTGTTTTCTTCCTCCATAGATTCTACTTGCTCACACTGCAGTCCTGATGATGATCTTTAGTTAATGAGATCGAAACGCTGTCGACCTCACAACCAAAACTACTCCATTGTATTGGAAAAGATTGGAGTTTTGTAGTTTGTTGTCAATGCAATGTAAAGCTTTTAATGTCACTAAGGACTGTCACTTCAGGCACTTGCACTTTTTTGTGTGAGCACCAGAACTATTATCATTGAAATTTGAATGATACTCCATTTGTGCTGCTAATAAATGTGATGTCATTCTGAACCCTGTGCCCCGTCATACATTGCTTAATGAGTCCAGCTCGGACTCCCTTTGAAAGTGTTTCAGTAGATTAATACTGCACCCATAATAGTAGCCCATGCTACACGAGGACCTGTGAGGCCTCCCTGAGACCACTGTTCCTTTCAACTATATATACCACTCCTTGTCTTACTACTGGGGTACCCTTGTTTTTCATACATATCCTAAGTCTGCTCCAAGCGGGTGGGAGCATCAAAATGATCCCACCTGCTGGGAGGAAACTTTTCATCTGCTTTCCTGACATACTGAAGTGGGCAGCGAAAAAGGACAGAAATATTTCTCCGACCCACAGGAAGCAGCATTCTTAGCTGCTCCCTGTACTAGCAATGTCACTTCCACTGAAGGCAGGGAACTAGCTGGGTCCGCGGGGGCAGTGGGGATCCGCCATCAGCCTCCAAAAATTATGTTGTGGGTGCCCTGGGTGTGCTCTAGGATAAAATGTGCGCAGGGAGGGGAACCATGTGGCCTCTCCCGCTTCATGATATGGCTGGGCCCAGAAAATGGGGTTCCCGTGGCTAAAATCAGCCCAGGGAGGGAGGCTGTTTGCCCTCTCCCTGCTTCATATTGCCAATCCCCAGGAGATGGAGTCCCCGAGGCCAGAAATCATCCCGGAAAGGGGGGCTGCATGCCCCCCTTACATTTGGATGGGCACCAGGTGATGGGTCCTGGGGCTAAAAAAAGCCCGGGGAGGGGGCAATGTACCCCTTCCCTAAAAAGGTGTGGCTGGCAAGCCCCAGGGGATGGGGTGCCCAGCGCAAAAATCGGCCCTGGGAGGGGGGCTGCATGCTCCCCTTTGGGTTGGCTGCCTTTAGGCGGTTTGCCAAAGGGTCATATTCTCCATTCACTTATTATACCCTTGCATACTAAATGACTTATAGCATGTGTAATAGCATTTATAAATGCACTTATAACATCTCTAATTATATCAGTTGTCACAACACAGTGCATGGTAGAGTAGTGAGTTATAGTTAGTGTTGTCTGGTTAGTGAGCTGAAAAGAACTAGTAACAAGGTGCACAACTTACAATAATTTGAAGGTGGGGGATAACTCTTTTTATTTGAAAGTCATAACTATAACTTTAACATTTTTAGAGTTTGTGCAGTTTGCACTTAGTTTGTAGAGGGAAAAAAAGGTTTCCTAACTATAACTAAGTTTTAACCTTTTGTTTATTCATTGATTTTAGATTTTTTAAAACATTTTTAATAGAAATTTGTTTTACATCATAATGCCAGTGTCTTGAGTAGTGAGTTGTTATACGATGTGTTGTGCGCTACAGAGAAGGTGAGTGTTCTAAAGTCTATTGTCATAGAGTGGAGTAATGTATATTGGAATAGAGTGTAGTAGATTTGAGTTTAGTGGTGTATCGTACAGTGTAGCAAAGTGTGATATAGTGCAGTGGCATGGAGTCTCATATAGTGGAGCAGTAGCGGCCAGTGGTGGGAGTGCTGCGGGGCGGTGTGGCGGGGCAGGGTTGGAGCACGGTGGGGGGTAGTAAGCTATGGAATACGGCCCAACAGAGGTAAGTAAACAAATAAATAAAACAAATTTCATTGCGCGCGCTACATCGCATTTGGCAATGCAGCGCGCGCAACAAATTTGTTTTATTTATTTATTTGTTTACTTACCTCCGTTGGGCTGCATTCCAAGGTTTACTACCCCCCACCCTGCCCTACCGCCCTGCAGCAATCCCACGACCAGTCGCTACTGTAGTGGAGTGAAGTATCGTAGACTGCAGCAGCGAGTTGTACAGTGGACTGAAATGTCAAAAAGTACAGTAGGGTGGCATACACTGTCATAAAGTAGAGTAGAGTGTTTTAGAGTATGGTAGGTTGAATTAGAGTGTTGTAGTGTGGAGTATCGTCAAATGGAGTCTTGTAAAGTACAGTGGAAGAGAATGTTGTAGAGTGGAATGCCGTATCAAGTAGTGGAGTGGCGTGTCATCATTGAGTGTCAGACAGTGTAGTACAGTTCCATAGAGTAGATGATCATAGAGTGGATTAGAGTGGCCTACAGTGGCATAGAGTGGAGTACAGTTTTGTAAAATGGAGTTGCATACAGTAGAGTAGAGTTTTGGACAGTTGAGCGGCAAAGAGCAGAATATGGTACAGTTGCGTAGAGAAGAATAAAGTGTAGTAATGTGGAGTGGAGTCTAGTGGAGGGGAGTACACTGGAGTGGGGCAGTATAGGGTGGAATACAATGTCATAGAGTGCAGTAAAATGTCATAGACAATAGTGGAATAGAGTGCAGTAGAGTGGTGTGGCGTAGCATACAGTCACTTAGAGTGGCATAAATTGGAGTATTGTGTTGTACATTAGAGTGAATTGGCATGTTGAACAGCATTAGAAAGGGATGTAGACTACAGTGGAGTAGAGCGGCATTCAACCTAATTGAGTTTTGTAAAGTGGAGTGGTGTACAGTACAGAGTTGTAGAGTGTGGTAGAGTGGATTGGCATACAGTTTTATAGAGTACAATGGTATAGAGTGGCATATAGTGGAGTGGTGTACAGTGGAGTAGTGGAGTAGAGTACAGTACTATTTCATAGAGTAGAGTGGAGTAAAGTGGGGTGCTGTGGCATGCAAAATGTTGCATACAGTGTTGTATTGTGGGCTAGAGTATCGTAGAGAGGCAAAGATTGGACTTGAGTGTTGTACAGTGGCATACAGTATACTATAGTGTTGTATAGTGGACTTTAGGGGAATAAACAGGAATAAAGTGTCAGAGAGTGGTATACAGTGTAGCAGAGTGTTGTAGAATGGAGTTGCATAGAGTACAGTACTGTGTCATACAGCGGCACTGCGTCGAGTGGATTGTTACTTACAGTGTCATACATTGGAGTATTGTGTTGTACATTAGAGTGAATTGGCATGTTGTACAGCATTAGAAAGGGATATAGACTACAGTAGAGTAGAGCGGCATACAACCTAATTGAGTTTTGTAAAGTGGAGAGGTGTACAGTACAGAGTTGTAGAGTGGATTGGCATACAGTTTTATAGAGTACAATGGTATAGAGTGGCATAGAGTGGAGTGGCGTACAGTGGAGTAGTGGAGTAGAGTAGAGTACTATTTCATAGAGTAGAGTGAAGTAAAGTGGGGTGCTGTGGCATACAAAGTGTTGCATACATTGTTGTATTGTGGGCTAGAGTATCGTAGAGAGGCAAAGATTGGAGTTGAGTGTTGCACTGTGGCATTCAGTATACTACAGTGTTGTATAGTGGACTTTAGGGGTAGAGACAGGAATAAAGTGTTTGAGAGTGGTATACAGTGTAGCAGAGTGTTGTAGAATGGAGTTGCATTGAGTACAGAAGTGTGTCATACAGCGGCACTGCGTCAAGTGGATTGTTGTATAGTAGCGTAGCACAAGGTAAAGTCTCATCCAGTGGAGTAGAGTCAAGTAGAGTGGCGTAACGTAGTGTGGAGTAAAGTACAATAGTGTGTATTGGTGTGACATAGAGCAGAGTACCATGGAGTGAAGTGCAGTGGTGTAGTATAGGTAGTAAACTGGTATATATTGGAGTTGGGTATCATGCAGTAGAGCGTAGTGCTGTGTTGTATACAAAAGTGTTGACTAGTAGAATAGAGTTTTGTAAAATGGTGTGTATGTGCATAGAGTGGAGTATAGAGTTGGACAGTGCAGTGTACTGTGATAGAGTGGAGTAGAATGTCATAGAGTGCCATAAAGTGTGGTAGACTTTTATAGAGTGGAGATATGTAAAGTGGAGTGGCATACCTGTAGTGGCATAAAGTGGATCACTGTAAAGTGTAGTAACATACAGTGGAATACCGTACAGTGGAGTGTAGAAGTGTGGATTGGCATAGAGTGGAATAACATAGAGTGGACTAGGGTACAGTGGATTCATGTAGAGTGGTGTGGCATGCCTTGAAGTGGTGTAGGTAGTCAAGGAAACCGCTATAAAGTGGAGTGGTGTTTTATAGAGTAAAGTGGAGTGCTGTGTCGTTGTGTTGGAATCTGTTATAGAGTGCAGTAGATTGTTGTACAATAGATAGGCCTGGGTGGAGCTCGCAGAGTCCCACTCTTTTGAATTCCACAGAGTTACCGAAAAACTCTACCCAATTCCTCTGAGTTCCGCGAGCGGGTAGGGTAGTAAGTGAAGTCTGTACATCCACTGTTATTAATGTGTAGCATCATCACTATATCCCTCTTTCTACAGGTACACATTGTAGCTTCACAATACCTCTGTTAGTAACTGGTGTCAGTCTTGTTACCGGACGTGCCATAGTGCATTCTACCCAGAAAAAATATTATACCATATAAAAAATAAGATCTCTTGCACCTTCTGCATAAAATCACTGCACTTGTGTCAGCGATTTAACCACTCAGAAAGCACCTCCCTTTGGCTGTATGTGTGAAATATTCCAGGCAGTCACCTGCACTGTGCACCTGCCACTCCTGCTCTCTTCGGGATGCACATGCATCAACTACAGCTCTAATCAGCAGCATGGCACACCCTCTGCCCTCTGAATGAGGACACAGAGAATCTCAAACAACAACGCAGTGAAAAAACATGGCTTAAACGACGCCTCAGGGCAGCAGTGCGCTTTACAAGACACATACATACATACATACATACATACATTAGCCGTAAAGCACCACATTAGGTTGAGGTACAAAATCAGTGTGAGGACACAGAGAATCTCAAACAAGAAAGCAGTGAAACAACTGTACAAAATCAGCATGAGGACACAGAGAATCGCAAACAACAAAGCAGTGAAAAAAGCGTGACCCAACAGTAATCGTCCTTAAAGCACCACATTAAGTTAACGCACAAAATCAGAACTTTAAATTTGAAAACTACGAAAATCCTCCTCTAGTACTGGATCTTCAGTTTTAAAAGCTCTGCTGCTTTGCAGGAATAGAGGCTTTGAACTTGAAGATGTTTTGATCGCCCTCCTTGTTTGCAGGCGCGTTCCCTACAGCCATGCTGTCCCTGGAAGCCAACCGCACAAAACTAAATAAGCACTAGACATGGCCTCTTGCTGTTTCATTACCAGAACACTTTGAAAAAGTTGTAACTGCAGTTTGTGAAATGCATTGTTTGATAATATTTTTTCACCATGAAAAAGCCTCACTTACCTTGTCTGGTGAGCCCAGCGCTCTAAGGACATCCGTGTCGCATAGCAGATGGATGAGCAGAATCCTAACTTAAGGTTACTTAACAGGCTCATAGGTGAAAAGTTAAGTATTTCAATTTGGTTGACCTGTATTCGAGGGAGAACAGTGGAATTCAACCAGCTGAGCATGCTAAGTGCTAACTTTTAACCTCATTGGTGTGACAATGAATACACGTTTGTGTAGGAGCAGCTTCCATTTGGGCTTGTCTTCACAGGCATTTGTCCTTGAGTTCATGCACTGGTGCAGTGGAGCTCCTCACTGCAATAGAGACAAGGGTGAGACAAGGCTCTACATTGGGTTAACAGAAAATAAAGATATGGGTGCCAGTATACTCCGCCATGCGGTGGTGTGTGGAGTTGATGCCGAACTCCAAACTCCAAAGCAGAGCTCGGAGTTACAAAACTCTGTAAACCCCGCAGGTGGAGCAGAGTCTACTGCCCAGCCCTAACAATAAGGTGGATAAGAGCCTAGTAGAGAGCCATAGAATGTGTTACATTTTTGTGGAATGACATACTATTGAGTGGAGGAGAGCACACTGGAGTGGTGTAGAGTAGAGAAGCATACAGTAGAGTGGCATAGAATGGAATAGTGTAGAGTGAAGTGGCATAGAGTGAAATAGCATATAGTGGAGTAGCATACATTGTAGTGCTGTACAGTGGAATAGAATAGAATGGCGTGGCATAGGGTGTAATAGCATACAGTGTAGTAGCATACAGTGGAGTGGTGTACAATGAAGTGGTGTAAACTGGAATGGTGTATTGTGGGTTGGGGTAGAGTGCAATAGTATGCAGTGGAGTGGCATAGAGTGGAATACCATTCAGCAGAGTGGCAAAGATCGAAGTTGCTTACAAAGTAGTAATAGCATGTGTGAAGTGGCGTACAGTGGAATAGCATAGAGTGGACTACAGTGGAGTGGCATAGAGTAGAATAGAGAAGAATGGAATGGCAAAGAGTGTAATAGTATAGACCGGTGTAGTGTATATTGGAGTGGTGTAGACTGGAGTGCCGTACAGTGGAGTAAGGTAGAGGGAAATAGTAGATAGTTTAGTGCCTTCCAAGGGAGGATGGCGAATGGAGTGGCATGGAGTGGAGTGCAGCGGTGTACACTGGAGTGGAATAGAGTGGAGTAGCATATAGTGGAGTGGCATACAGTGACATAACATAGAGTGCAGTGGTGTATAGTGAAGTAGTGTAGAGTGGAATAGCGTATACTGCTGTCGAATACAGTGCCGTGGCATACAGGGAAGTGGTGTAGTCCGGAGCAGTGTACACTGGAGTGGGAAAGAGTGTAATAGCATACAGTGTAGTGACGTCCAATTGAATACTGTAGAATAGAAAGGCATACAGTGGTGTGGCATACTCTGGAATGGTGTAGAGTGGAATAGCATATAGTGGAGTAGCGTACATTAGAGTGGCGTACAGTGAGTGGCATACAGTGTAATAGTGTATAGTGTAGTTGTGTGCAGTGGTGTGGCGTGGTGTGCAGTGGTGTAGACTAGTGTGGTGTATTAGGGTGTGGAGAGTGTAATAGCATACAGTGGAGTGGCAAATATTTGCAGGTGTGTACAGGTTAATATTTTAGAATGGAATGGTGTACAGTGGAATAGCATGGAGTGAAGCACAGTGGAGTGGCGTAGAGTAGAAAAGTGTAGCCTTGGTGGTCTTCGCAGTGACAAAAAAACTCCATCAAGCTACGCGTAGATGCGGCGAGCAGCATCTCACTCCATTCGCACAGATTTTTTGCACAGGATGTGTGTCCCGCGCTGTAAAATCACCACGAACAGCATCATGGCAGCACAAGAGGGTGCTGCGTCTTCCTGTCGCTCGAGTAGAAATTCTTGAGCAGCAGCTTCCTCAATGCAAATGGAAGGTTTCTCAACATGAGTGGGAGCGGCCATCGGCAACAGGCCATGTTGGAAAATACCGCTGGGAAGCAGTCTAGCATTGAATGGCGTGTTGGCAAGCACTAGCGAAAAAAACACCTCTGTCCCGCGAGTATTTGTTAACGCTGCAAACTCCACAGAGTGCACAAAACTCTGCAAACTCTACGAACGGAGCGGAGTTCACCGCCCACGAAGCGGAGTTCACCGCCCAGGCCTAATGTAGACTGGAGTGGTACATTGGAGTGTGGTAGAATGGAATAGCATATAGTGGAGTTGCATAGAGTGGAATGCCTTATGCTGGAGTGATGTACACTAGACTGGCACAGAGTGGAATAGCATAGTGAAAGAGCATAGAGTGGAGTGGTGTACATTGGAGTGGGGTAGAGTGTAATAGCAGTGGAGGGGCACAAAGTGGAGTGGCATAGAGTGGAGTAGCATACAGTGTCGTGGCATACAGATTAGAGTGGTGTTGCCTACACTGAAATGGCATAGAGTGAAATAGCATACACTGGAGCAGGATATAGCAGAGTGGCATACAGTGGAGTGGTGTACACCAAAGTGGGGTAGAGTGGAGTTGTGTAATGTGTAATAGCGTTGAGTTGAGTTTTGTACCGTGCAATAGCACTGAGTGGGGTGGCATGGAGTGAGATGTTGTTCAGTGGAATGGCATAAAGTGTCTTAGTGTATAGTAGAGTAGTGTACAGTGGAGTGGTGTAGACTGGAGTGGCGTACAGTGAAGTTGGGTAGAGTGTAATAGCATAGAGTGGATTGGCATACATTGGAGGGGTGTTCAATGAAATTAGATAGAATGAAGTGGTGTAGAGTGGGGTGCCATACACTGGAGTGGCATAGAGTAGAGTAGCGTACAGTGAAGTTGCATACAGTGGAATAGCGTACAGTGAAGTGTTAGCATAGAGTAGAATGGGCCAGCAGCGTACAGTGGAATGGTGTAGAGTGGAATAGCATATAGTGGAGTATCATCCAGTGGAGTGACATACAGTAGAGAGACGTAAACTACAGTAGCATAGACCGGAGGTGCGTACACTGTAAGAGCATAGTGTCTAGTGGCATACAATGGAGTTGTATACAGTGTAGAGTGAATTCTCATATAGTGGAGTGGCGTATGAATATATGTGAAATTTAGCAGCAATATAGATTATGGTGTTCAGAGTAACGCAAAACAGCAAATTGCGATGCCTTACGTTTCTACAGATATACAATCAATGCAAGGCTACGCATGGTGGCCTTGAGTTTCTATATAAATATGACTCAAGTATTGCATTGCCAATACTATGCGTGAGGCAAGGGTACCGCAAACCAATAATACAGCTATGCCTTCGTTATATTTTGGGCCATGGTATGCAGTGATAACTTTGCAGTATACCCTGGTACAGGGTGATGGCAAGCCAGTATATAATTGGGTAATGGCTGTTTTAGAGAATGGAAAGACAGCCGTATTGTTTTTACACACTTTGGCTGAGTTGGGTGTTAGGGCCTTAGATATTGGTAAGTTAAAGGTCACTATCTATTACCACTTTATTATATTTATAATTGTTTACATATTTTTAAATAAGTTTACAGCCATGTAAAGATGTAGTGTCATAAACATTTGGGAAGTTCACAACGTGGCAGATATCACTACGTTTGAATTAGGCCTGGGCTAAATTTCTGTTCCGCTCGCGGAAATTGCGATAATTTGACATTTTCGCGTTCCGCGGAGAGCGCGAAAATTTCAAAATTTCCGCATTCCGCAGCTTAGCGATAATTTGGTTCTTGCTCGCGCTGTAAAATAATACATTCTCGCGCGTGCGCGATCGCCTTACCTGAATCCCCGCTTTCGCCGACAAGTTTTCCCGATCCGGTCGCGTTCTCCACGAGATGTTGGATTGTTGGAAGCCATTTGCGCTGTCTCGCGACAGTTCGCGCCCGCAGTAACGTCATGCGTCGCGCGATCACGTCTTTCTTCTCGCGATCATGCACCGCGGGAAGAGTGAAAACAAGATGGCCGCGCCCGCAAGCAACCGCATGGGTAAATTGGCGAGCCGCGAACACGCAGAAAATACCGCAAACGGGCGGGAAAAAAACTTCCACATCTTCGCGATATTTCCGCGTGTTTGCGGAGATTTGTAACATTTTCGCGATAATTTGCGAAAGTGCTTTCGCAAATTCCGCCCACCCCTAGTTTGAATGCCTTATCACTTAATACTTGCCCTACAAAAATGCAGTACTCAAAATCATCATCTGTGCACCATAATGTATAATTCTGCCAAATTTCATGCAAATCTGTTAAGGTCTTTTTCACGTACATCACATATAATAGTGCATTGGTGGAAAAATGCGTTTTTGGACCCCCTTTTATCTTTGAAACCCCTGATCGATTCACTAGGAAAATATACATCTTCTCAAAATGTAGAAAAGGCTATAGGATTGGAATGTTTTTGTGATGATTAATCAAAGGGGTGTAAAGTTATTAGGGAGCTAAAATCTGAGGAATTCCTATCTCTGGGAATTCGAACTATAACTACAGAGTGGCAATCAGATGTAATGTAATTTCATTCTATTTATCTATTGTATTTGCTACATATTTGTTTATTGGTTTACATAATCATGTGACCATAAATGTGTCTTTTAGTTGTTCGTCTAGTAATTCTGAAACTTTACATTTGCGGTCTCGTATATTTTTTGGGCCTACTTGCTACTTTTAGTTCGATTGTACTACATATGAAACCCAAAGTGAATGGAAACCAATTACTGTTGTTGTTATAAAAATTAAGATTATTTTTATATTTTCTTATTGGCCAATTATCATGTCCTCCCTATAGTAGTTTGTGTAGTGAACTGCTAGGTCACTTTTTCAGTTTGTTGCACCGGGGTGCATAAGGAAGATGGTTTTTGTTTAGTTTGTTGGGTTTTGTCTGACTTATGAGAGCATGCAAATAAATGTATGTAGATTAAGATATACTCTATTTTTTATGTATGTGCTTATTAGTTTCCATTAGCATGTGACTATAAATGGCTCTTTCAATTGTTACTTTAGTAAATCTGACACTTTACATATGCAGTATAGTTATTTTGGGTTGTTTCCTTGCTCCTTTTACTAGTGCTGTGCTACACATATATCATTAATTTGTTGGCCCTTATAACTTCATAACCACTGCATATCATCATTTGCAATAGCAAAAGGAATCATCTACCTAATCTAAGGTACATTGCTGTGAAATTTCATTCCAATGTGCTCAGCCATTTTGCCGCTACATGAAATATAAAAGTCTATGTAAAAAGCATTGGAGTGAAAATGCATTTCGGGACCACCCTTTTTTCTTTGCACCCCCTTAACAAATACCACCAAGCTTACAATCCTTCGCAAATGTAAAAGGTGCATTAGGTCTTCCAAGTTTTGCGAAGATTCATCAAACGATTGTAAAGTTATTAAGGGACCAAAATAAGAGGAATTCCTACCTCTGATAATGTTGCTTTCAGCCATTTTGCAATTTAAAAAAAATAATAAATAAGGGGGTCGGTGGGGGGGGGGATCGCAGAAGATCCCCACTCGGCTAAAAAATTGAAAAAAATGATATTTTTCCTGTTATCCAGCAGAACTCCCTGAAGATTACAGGAAAAAACTTACAAAATGGCCACCTGCTATTTTATCAAAATTATTTAGGGAGGGGGTCTGGGAGGAGTCCCTCTCTCCAAGCCAATTTTGGGCCCGGGGATCCCATCCCCAGGGTCAACTTTAAAAAAAGTTGGCAAGTGCACGTGGGCCCCCTCCACAAGCAGAGTGCCCTAATTATGAGGCGGGAATGCACAGCCTCCTTCCCTAAGCCTCTTTAGGTCACAGGACCCCATTCCCTGGGGCTGGGCTCACATGCTGTGTCCTGGAGTAGGCTCCCCTCTCTGAGCCTTTAAAGAACCTAAAGACACCATCCCTAGGGCTTGGGCCCATAATTATGTGAAGGTGGGCCTGCGGCTGCCCTCTTCAATCCATTCTCGGCCCTAGGGAGCCCATCCCCAGGGCCTGCTACATCAGTTAAGGGGAGGGGGCTTGCGGCCACCTCCCTGAGATTCTTAAGACTCTGGGACCTTTTTCACCTGGGCCTGCTCACAGACTGTGTCCCAAACGCAGAACACAGTAGTTTCCCTTCCCACAGGAGTGTGTGCATATAGACATATGATAACTACTGCCCACTGGGTTGGAGCAAACACGCCTGCCCTCCCCCACTGTGGGAGCTTTAAAAATGCTTCTGCCAGTGGGAGCAGACTTATGTTTTCCTGCTGCCCACTCCTGAGGGCGGAGAAACACATATTGATCCTGCCTTGTGGAGCATTCAGAAAGAGATGCTCCTGCAGGAGAAATGCTGGCTACCACAGCATGTGGGAAGCCGGCTGGGGCTGCAGGAGCCATGGAGCTCCCCCTGCGGCCCACAACATATTGCTAGAAAGTAAGAAGGCCCTGCAGGATGTGGTCCCTGGGGCCTATTAAGGCTCGGGGGCACGTAGCCCTCTACATTTTATTATGACATTTGGCCCAGAAGATGGTATCCCTCTGGTCTACTAAGTCTCCGGGAGGGAGGGCTCATACCACACTTTTCTATGAGAAATGGCCCAATGGGATGGGGTCCAATAGGCTTAGTAAGCTCCCCTATAATTAAAATATGACCCCAGGGGATGTGGTCCCCAGAATAAATTTGGGCTCATGGAGGGGTGCCACACACCCTCCTCACTTAACATTAATCTATCTACCCTGGGGGATGGATGCCCTGGGGTCACTTAAAGCTCAGAGAGGTGCACCACAGGGCCCCCTATCCTAAAATTAAACTATAGCCCCTGGTGATGGGGTCCCCAAGGCCCATTTAAGCTTGGGGGAGCATGTGTCCTCCATAATAATAATATATCTGGCCTGGGAGATGGGGTCCCGGGGGCCTGTGGTGGCTCAGGGAATGGGGACATGCGCACCCTATCCCCTTTTTAGAGAGAAAAACTCCAGGGGATGGGGTCCCCGGGGCCAATAGTGGCTTAGGGAGGAAGGTCACAGGCCACGGGCTTAGCTTTAAGTATGGTAATAAAACATTACTTTACGCGAGAAAAAAAACTAGAAATTCACTGAAAAAATAAAATTCAAAGTGATATTATAGTTAGGAATTGTAATTAAATCTTAATTTGTAGTAAAAAAAAGACCTCAGAACTTGACTGAAAAAATAAAGGTTAAAGTGAGATTATAGCTAGTTGAAAATGTCTGTCACAACGTAACATATTGAACTAAAAATCACAGAAAGTCACCAGTTATAGTTAGAAGAGCTGACTTTAACTTGCTCCTACATCATGTATTGCTTATGACCTCACATATTACATCACTCATGACATGTTCTATGACATCATTTTAGGGGTGGGCAATAAATTTCACTCCGCCAGCAGAGTTAGCAGAGTTTTGGCCACTCCACATTATGCATGTAATGTGGGGTTCTGGCTAAATTCTGCCTACTGTAAACGTTTTTTCTCGCACATGGTATGCCAACAGTAAGTTGTCAAGTGAGAATTGGCATCCTGTAGCATAATTTTGCGGGGGCTAGGAGGGCAACCAGTGAGATTTTCCCAACACGGGCATTCGCGCCCGTTTGCAGTGGAAAAAGTAGAAAATCGACTAGAGCGGCAGCAAACCCAACTCAAGAAGAACTGCTTCTGGTGTGCCGCAAGCAGCTGTTTGCACTGATTTTACAGTGTAAAACAAACTCCTGGAGCTAAAAATCAGCACGAGCAGTGCACAAGACCGTTTTCGGCCCGTTTGCGTAACTCCGCGTAATCTCATGAAGTTTTATTGTGACTCCACAGAATTCCTCACCTCTACATAATTTATGATATCATTGATGACATCTCATATGACATTATTGATGACATTCATTTTTTTTTTGTCCCAGAGTTGATATTAACAGACTATAAGGCTCACTCAGTCCCCTGTACTCTACAGATCTTCCCCTGGTCACAGCATAGCATTCATTAGGAGCAGGCTAAGGCATTTTTGACTGAGTCATCATATTTTCTCAGTCAGTTTGTGTATTATAGCTGAAATTGATAAATCTTTCATGTTGTGGTGCTGATAATTAATTCAACTGGGTGTTATCCTAAGTGTTACATTTCTTTGATGAGTCAATGTGGTATATAAAGGTGCTGCTATTTCTCAAATCATCATTTTTTATGCCAAAGCAAAGTTAATGTTTCTATTGAATGCCAAATCATGTTGTTTTAACAATTGCACTTTCCTTACATTATAACCCTTCATATACATTATTATTTGTGTTAGCGAAATTTTCATGTTGATGCATCTGTAAATAGCTCTGAGATCATTGCAAAGTACTTAGAACTAGCAATCCCAATGCAAATATTTCCCATTACAAGAGTAGAATTTAAGATTACCTAAATAAGAGAAACTAGGATGTGTGTGTCCTCCAAAACTATCTAACTTATCATGGAATTGCCATTAAAATGCATACAAATCTGAAAGGTAATCAGACACTAAGGCACATGCATTTCCCTGGCCAGAAGAGGTAACCTTTGACACCAACATAATCAAACACACAAGGACACAAAAACAGACCAAATATGTAGGGCAAAAGAAGGACAGGAGACATTATCAGAACTGTGGGTCAACTTTGAGGAGGCACAGACTGATAATCATATCCCGCCGTCAGCAAGTGAAGTATCTGCACCTCCCCTGCCATATGCAGGAATGGAGGTTGGTTGATGGAGAAGAAAGGCTCTTTACTGAAACATGAACTGTTAGGTTCAAGCATAAAATCTAACAGACCTGGCCAAGAGAAACATTGCCCGAGCATGGGGAGCAGGGGCAACCCCCACACTCACAGCCTGGAAGAAAGACCTGGACTGGTGCTACGGGGCAGAAGGGGTAATATATCAGAGCCGGCTGCCAACGTAACGGTGAAAAGATATGGAGTGCCTGGGCCGAGTATAGATACCTTTGATAAAGGCCTTGAGAAATGTTATGTGCTGATGTGGGAGAAATGATGCTATGGTTTACGACGAGAGAATGTGGGTATTTAATAGCAGGAACCTACGACGGGGTACATATTAAGAACTGTGAAACCTGTATCAGATGTCTCTCAAAATATGCCATTTTTGAATGGATATTGAACTGAAGCTTGTTTATTATTAATAAAATGATGTTTTAAAAAAAACTCTAACAGACCAGCATGCCCGGACAATCCCAGCATCACCCCAGTCCAGTACTAGATCTCCATGAATGTTTACCCCCCCATCAGTTGCCCTCAGCCCATCCAGCCCCAACGACTCTGAGAACATTTACTCCTACTGGATCAGGTGAACACACTCGATTAACAGGGAGATTTATGGCAGCTCTGGACAGTGATACAACTAGCAGGGGTGAGGAAGGTAATAGCAGCTTCTCAGGTTCTGATGTCTGAGGCTTCCGGGATGGCACAGCGGTCCAAGGCAGAAAATAGGGAATTGATGCCAGAAACTAATGAGGGACCCAAAAACACCCACACCCTACTGTCCACACTGGACCATTCAGAGGGAGAGCCTGTAGTCACGGTGCTTGTGAACAATACACCATACAGTTTCCTGATAGATACATGGGCAACAAGGCCATGCCTAAGGGAGGGGATGGCCCAATTATCAAAACACACTGCAATCAGACAAGGATTCTTGGGTACGGTGACTGGGATCCCCTTCACTGAACCTCTTGAGCTAGAGATTAAAAAAAACAAAAGCCTCCAGCCAAATTGAGGCCCCATTTGTAGTATTCAAACTAAGCTGTCTTCCAAAGTCCGGAGCCAGGTTTTCCGTATGCTTGGATAGCAAAGAGCTCATAACCACCGCACAAGATTCGACAGGTTGCGAAGCATCGCATGACACCAAGTCAGTAGGGAGGGGGGATTCACCAGAACAACCAGCTATCAGTACAGCACTATCATTAGTCAAATTTTGATGAATTCTTGCCCTTGCCCTGACCTCTCAATGCAGCAATGTCTTTCTGCCCTTTGCACTCAGATTCTTTAAGTATCCAAAGACCAAAACAATGAAAGAAGTGCTCTGCCGGTTACAAGTCCCTAACCACAACCAAGGATTGCAGGTCCATACACCCTGGAAAAGACGTGGTCTGAGGGAGAGGGGGGTGCCTGCAAGGAGAGGGTCCACAAAGTTCAATGCAGCTCCAAGCGATAACGCAGAACATGCTTAGCTCCATATTAGTCCTGGGAATAATTCAACACACAAGGCCTTACCATATAGAGAAAACAGTAAGAATAGCCTCATACACCGCAAAATAACATGAGCAGGAGTACACAGGGCCATGGTACACCTTCTGGACCACCTCCGCTTCATTAAAAATAAAAAATAAGGTGACTTATGACATGAGATATGGGGGGTGCCCAAAAGACCAACAAAAAGAATCTCAAACTAGCCTAAAAAGAAATCTCCAGACAAAGGGCATTGCCACGACACCTGATGCAACAAGGGTCATGTTGCACGCCACAGGCCAGGGACTAGAGGTGTACAAATGTGAACTTAGGGCATGTTACAACCACCAACAACACTTTACAACCACCAACAACACTAGAATTGTGAAACATCCCCTGATTATACATAGTCCCATGCATGTTTAGGCCAAAAGACACCGCCTGCACCAATGGCAACCCCCCCCCCCCCACACTAGGAGAAAAGGGGAACCCATGGAACCATAGCTAAATTAATTTTACCCTAAAATGAGAGTCACCCCATAAAAACTCTTCACCAGTCTAAAATACTAAGTCAAGTACAGTGGGGGAGGGCCAAATAACCCATCATAAGCTGAGGCATTCCGTAACCAATACCCACGCTCTTACGTAAACCATTTAACATCAATATACTGACTGGGGCCACCTTACGGTGGCTCACTAAAATGGCATGAATGGAGTGTGAATAACACTGTAAAAGAAATACACATGGACTCCGAGGAAAATGATTGACGGCAGCGCATGTAACAATACACTGTGTTCCTAACTAACCAATGAACACAGCTCTTATCTGACAGGTCGACAGTCAAATGTCCAAGGGCACCACCTTTTCAGTAGCCACATCGACACTTTGACAGGATCTACAATGTGGGAATTAAGAACTATGAACTGTACTGTGAACTTGCCCCTCAAACTTTGTTAACTAAAGACACTCATAATTATCAGAGGATTGCAGACATCTCCACTGGGTCCAACGTTAGGCTTGCAATGTTCAATAAGCTATTTGTTATTGCATTTCCATCTATCCTCTATTTACTATGGGTGCTGTTGCATCCATTCATCACCAACGACTTACTCAGTCAAATGAAGTCCACCCAAAAGTTGTCACAGTGCTTGTGTAGGGACCCCTTCCATATCACTTATAATTTCACCGAACCCAACATTAGCATTCCACACGCACTACACAGAGCCCTCTTACACAGCACAAAGTATCAGCACATGAACGCCGTGGGCTTCAACATCAGCCAGGTCATGCTAAGTCTGTTTACTGATGTGCATGCAGAAGGCACAGACAGGCTTTACTTGTCCTAAGAGGTAGCCCTCAATAAAGCACAATGCCTTCTCCACCTATACCTATATGGGATTAGGGCTAAAATACAACCCAACTGAGTAGAAATCCATAGAGAAGTAGTGAATCTAACTGGATACGAGACCAATCCCATAGCACTATACCTTTACACAGAGCTTAGCCATACTCAAAGTGAGCTAGATAGGATGCGCCCGAGGGGCACCATAGGGGAATATATTGTTTGGCCCCTAAACTTTCCCGAGAAGAGAATCTTGGAGGCAGGGAAACCACCAACCCAATGCATGAACATATCCTCCCAACTTCCATCTGTGGTCCTAGGATGGCATTTATCATGTCTGGGGCTGTTTCGTTTATTTTTTTTTCCCAAGTTTTATATAACAAGATCTTGACCCGAAGGTATCAGAGCACTTTACATGAGCACCAGTTGCATTACACAAGGACACATTCAGTTTTGTTCAGCACGGAGAGATTGAGTGATTTGCCCCACATCACAGGATTTTGAGCATCATTGCCGAAACTTTAACCTGCTTCTCCAGATTTGAGGTCGACCGCCCTAGCTGTTAGACCACATCCTCTTGGACCCCAGACATGGAGTTCAAATGTAGGACCATTGATACGAAGGGAAATGAGTCAAGTAGGGGAAGGTTGAACAATAGCATGGATACCCCCAGTCAGGAAATCAGGGATACCGTGGTGGATAGATATAGGTTTGCTAGAAGGGAAGGGGCAACTCCTACTTGTACGGAAACGTACACTGTATTCCTTGTGTTTCAGAGGCAAAAAAAACATTGCGCTGGGAACAAATTGTGTCACAGTACTCCACATAATGGACATGTAATGGGGCACCTCCATGCTGATGGACATTTACTGGCAGTGTGGCAAGTTTGCCTAGACCTAGCTTGTTCCCAAATGGCATGGCCTCTGTTCCCTCATCACCATAAACACCCTTACCCTGGTCATTCCCGGAGAATATCTTTCAAAGTTTTAACAACATACACTAAAGAAGAAGACGACTCTGTTGCATCAGGCTTGAGAGAAAAGAACTGCTGATTATTTTCGCTGGGCTCAGTAGAAGGCCATTCAGTAGGAGGGTCCATACCCTTCTTTACTATACAGATAAAAGTGAACGCCCACTGGTTGCAGATAACCCGGTGGGAAGTGCTCAATGATGCAGAACAGCACTGAGCTCTCCCTAAATTCGATCAAGGAAAAACTGAGAAGCATCCTTCTCATGGTGATGCAACATCAATATGGGTTGGATTTAATGACCGCAATTCAGAGAGGAGTGTCTGCCAAGATTGGTGCGTCCTGTTGCACGTGACATGACATGGACACCAAGTCTCTGACTCTCGCCATCCATGTTTTGCACAGTTTACAGAGAGACGTGTGAGGAGGGAGGTGCCCCTGAGCAGGAGTTATATGTCAATTGGTTGTCCTGGCTCCCCCATTGGTTGACCAAACTGCGCATGTTTCTGCTGCCTGTTTTCCTATTACTATTGCTTTTGTGTGGTTTCGTTCAATTGGGAACTTCCAGCTGTAAAAATGCAGTTCTCAAATTGGCTGGAATACAAGTTACTAGGAAATTAGTAATAGTCAAAACTGAAGAACAACAAACTCCCAGCAATATGACTGTCTTGGAGTATGGGTTAGATGGTGTTGTTGAAAATTCAACTAGAGGGGGGATTGTTTACATTGGTGTGAGAAGCTGGCCTGGTATGTGATGTCCACTTATGTAAGTGGGCACCCTGCACCAGTCCACACAACCCTTATGGTGATTTAAGAGGTCTTAGACAACCTTAGAAAGCTCTCTAAGTGGCAGCTGCAGAGAGCAGCCTTCAGGCTAAGTCCAGAAGGAGTGTAAAGCAGCTTGCTTAACCAGAATGCAATATTATAGTATAGATTAAATGAAAAAGAATCACACAGGTTATTTATAAAAATTTGTATTTATTATATAATACTCTCAAATACATTTAGATATCTCCTACACGGAGATAAACACAATGCACACAATACTTTACATAGAAATATAGTAAATAGCACAAAATACACAGTGGACCCCTGGGTGGGGGGGACATAATCATATACTAAGACAGTGGTATAAGAACCACGACTTAGGTCAAGACAATGTCATGAGGGCGTAGAAGTACTGGGGACACAAGGAACCAACCAAAGTGTGGGACTAGGAACCCCACGGAGAACGTGTGCAGTGTGGAAACACAACAGCGTGCTCCGTACAAGTCTACATGTAAGTCACGGTTGGATTTTTAAAGATTAAGGACCCTTCCCAGTGGACCCTGAGGAAACCCTGTGGAAGACAGAAGGTTGGAGCACCACCCCACCTGTGGATACCCTAGTACCCACATTACCAGCTCTTGGGGAGCCGGGTGCATAGGTGTGAAGTGGTGTCGGAAAACACAGTTGAACCCTTTGGAGGACTTCAGGAAAGTGCCGCTGCTGAAAAAGGAGAGTGTCTGGTGGTATCCAAAGGTGGATTCTAGATGAGAGGTACCTGCAAGCAGAGGGGACAGAGTCTATGTCATTTAGGGGTGACTAGTAGACTTGGAAGACGAATGCCCTCCGATGTCGGGTGTTGTGGGAGAGATGACGATGACCTTGACTCTGCAGCTGTGAGGACCAGGTGACCCTGAGTAAGACCAGGAGCCATGCACAAGCTTTCCTGCATTGGATGTTGAGTGCTGAGGGGTCGTGTCTGGTGGGAACACCAACAAGCCTTGGCAAATGCAACCAACTCAGAAGTCGAAGAAGGTGCAATGTCGGGACCAGCAAGGTCCAGGGGACTCACCACAGGCAGGGGAGTCAGGGCAGGAGCAAGCAATCAGGGGAGCCCAAACGAAACAAAGGTGACCCTCAAATGGACCCACAGGCCAGAGGCACTGGATTCACAAGAAGACCTTGAGCAGCTCAACAAAAGATGCAGGCCACAGTGCAAACGATACAATGTGGACAAAGACTTTGATCAGTGGAAGTGCTTGAAGATGGGGCTACTTGGAGTCCGAAGATTTTTTGGGAAGGAAGTCAACAAGCCTTTGTAACTGCACGTCGACACAGTGAACAGGGGTTCAGTTATTACTACCCTCAAGAGGGATACTGGCCTCAAACTTGGTAAGAGAGCAGGGCAGTCCTTGAGAGCTGTGAAAAACCCCCACTTGTGTTGCAGAACCTTTCAGAGTCCAGAGGACCTCAGGATCAGAAGACCGGTCGACTTAGTTGCGGTGCCTGCAAATGCAGGGAAGTGACTCCTTCACTTCCAGGGAGATTCCTTCAGGTATCTTTGATGCCCACAGGCCTTGGAAGGTTCCTGTATGGGAACAGGCACAGATGATGCAGTAGACTGGAAGGGAGATGAAGTCGAGCCCAAACGAATTCCAGCGAGGTCCAGAGTGCCCCGACGGTAGAAGAAGAAGTGGTGTCTGATCTGAATCTTGTCTCACAACGAATCTAGGGACCTACACCTAGGTAAGCCTTTAAATACCCTAAAGAAAGGGTTGGGACGATTCAGGGGACCCTCCCAGGGGAGGGTCTGGACAGGGGAGAGGTTACTCCATTGTCCTTTGTCCAGTTTCGCGCAATAGTGGGAGCCAACAGGTCCCAGGACTGGTTTGAACTAGACTTTGCATGGGGATAGCAAACATGCCCCTCATGCAGACTTAGTAGCACTAGGAAGTGCACCTACCCAGTCCCAATAAACTAAATCCTGACTGGGAGGTGGTCACACCTCCCTGTGACAGGATGCCTATTGTTGTGCCTTCTCCTGCTTGAGCTTGGCTCAGAAGCAGAAGGGCAGAATCGTGTCTCTGGTCGGCAGCAACCATGTTGTGCTGTCTGGGACTTGAAGGTTGGCACCGGAAACACTGAAAGCGTGAAGGAGGGGTCTTTCAGTGCTTGGAACCATACCTCCCACACCGTTTACGGTCTGGGAGGTATGTTTCCAACATGTTTGATACCAAACACAATAGGATTCCTTGCAGCCAGTTTCGAGATGGTCATCGCTTAATTAAACGGTGCTCCTCAATATGGTATATGGCTCCTTCACTTACAACCTGGAAGAATTGACTCTGTAGGCTGTAGGGGTGTCCTGCTCATGCAGGGCACCCTCACACTAAGAACCAAGTAGCCTGCCTTCAGGATTGATAAGGCCTGCTATAGGGGTGACATAGGTTTTAAGTGCAGTGACACAAGATATAGGAAACCTATATCTTTATTAAGTAGTGCTAACACCAGCTTACACAGGCTGCAATGTTAGGCCTGTAGTTCAATTTTGATTGGTCTCCCATGGGTGGCATAATGCATGCTTCGGCCCATTGGGGGCCTCTGGGGTACCTATGCACTGGATACGTTATGCAATTTGGGATATACCTAAGTACTGAACATAACAATTTAAGGGAGAAAGCAGAGATACTGTGGTCCTGGTTAGCTGGATCCCAGTCAGATGAGTCAATAATAGCTTAGCACCAGGCTAATAATGGGGGTAACCATAATAGCAGATCCTACTTTCCTACAATTGGAAAAGTCGATGTCAATATACTCAATGATAAATGTGTGTATCTGATCAAGATCGCATCATTATTACTGAATTCGCCCGTCATGGACTCTCCATCAATCCGACTCAGAAATACATGGTCAGGCAGGCTCTGAGGCCTGGGTTTGAGGTTATTGAGTGATTGGTCACAGGTGGGGTGACATGTTGCTGGTAGACAATCAAGTGAACAGGAAACTTAGATCAATCCCACAGATAGGCGCAGCAACACCACAATAGCACAGGGAAATTGCCCCCATTAAAGCACACATGACTGGACAGGTGCACGCATTCTCAAAAACATCATAAAGTCAGATGCCACACGAAGTTGGGAACACCCAGCCAATCAGAACACACCGCACACAGTGCATGCAGTGATCACGTGCCCCTCATGCCGGATATCTGGACTCGTTACCAACTGGCCCAATTGTGTTCACGCAAGTTCAAGGCCCACCTGCAAATGTTACCAGGGGCCTTATTTATGACTCCAAAGACAAGATTTGCATTGATTACCAAAAATGGATCGATAGAAACTGTTTATGATAATCAATGAAATGCATAAAACCTTGTTTAGATCGATTGTACTTTGAGTCCATCCCCAGACCTGTTTCTGTAGCTGTACTCCCAGATGCAGCCTTTAATTTATTAAACCAATGGTTCCTGTTTTGCCAAATGCCTCTAGTCTTTTGTTTTTTCAAGGCAAATTCATATTTGAGCAACAGGATTTATATTTTGGTGGATGGGATATCCGTCACTGTTGCGATCGAATAACTCATCCACTGAGATCTAAATCATGCTATTAGTATCTAAAACATAGAATATTTGCCCTGTTGGAAACTTTTTGCAGAACAAAAATCTTTGTTTCTAACATACTACTCACCAGTCATCAACAGTCACCTGTACACAGAGTCATTACCTCTTCACAGCTATGATGCATTAGGAATCCAAGTATTTTGACAATGCTTACACCCATCAGAAGGACATAGGCTTTACAAATGTAGGTAGAGAAGTGATATGATACTTACCTACCACTATGTCAAGTATAAAACAAACAAAGACACTTGTTTGATAAGTCATCAGTGTCTGTGACAACATCACCGTTTTGTACTAAAAATACAAACATTCACCAGTTATAGTTAGCATAGCTAACTATAACTTGTGCCCGTGCCATTCACTGCATATGACCTCACATGTTACATTCCTCATGACATGTTCTATGACATCATTTATGACATCACTGATGACATGTCAAATCACATCATTAATGACATCACTGAATAGTAAATTTGACCCTGAAAAAGTCAAACACTTTCCCTACTATTGGGCTGACTGGAGTGGGAATAATACATTTCACCCCTCCAAAATCCAACGCTTTCCCTACTGTTGCACAGACTAGAGTGGGAATAGTACATTTTAAATATTAAAATATTTTAAAAATAATATCATGCAAGACAAATATTTTCATTAAAATACCACTCAAGGTTAAAAGAAGTGGTAGAGAGCACATACAATTCCTATGCTTGGACCCTCCCACTCTCAGACTTCCCTCATCCCTCCCCCGACACCATTAGCTTATTTAGTTTTAGTTTTATTTATGGTGGAAAATCATCCCTTGCTTCAGGCCAGGAAAGGACAACTCTTCCTTGAACAAATTAGGGCTAAATCAGGGAATGCTGTCTGCAGTCACCGATGGTGAGGTTTCCTGACTTTTTAATGAAACTTTTGGACCTTTGTGAGTAATTTGCATGGAACAATCTTCAAACTCTCAAGCGAGAAACAAAGCCAGGAAGTAAGCCCAATAACTGAAATGACCTCTTCATTGATTGCTACGTTTGTTTGTTTGGTAGTGGGGATGGCCAAAGGGGTAAAAGCAAGAATGATTCTATATGTGTATACAAGACTGCAATTAGGAGTGACTGAGTATATGGATGATAACTGATTGAGTTCGTAGCTGAATGGTTGTGTGGTTGTGTGGAAAGAGGCACTTTCAGGAATAAGCCATACCTACCGAATTGACCAATGTTTGCTTTCAATGTATGTTTAAGGGGACAAAAAAGTGTGGTCTTATATTTGCCAATGGCAAAGCCTAAAGAGAGTGAAATAATGTGAGCATTTGATAATTTCCCTGCCCTCGAGGTAAGTACCAGCTGTCTACAAAACACTGGGACATATCCACAAGGCAGCGATAGAAAATTATAGCCGCTTTTGCGGCCGTTTTCGGCCGAAAAGTGGCGATAATTTTAACGCCTAATTAGCAAGGTCACGCTAATGCGTGAAACCTTGCTTTAGCGCACATATTCTTAACGCCCAGCTTTGCATCACTAATGAGATGCAAAGTGGGCGTTCCTGACCTAACATGACAGGAGAAATGTCGCTAACGGCATTTCTCCTATCATCGAGCCCCACGCTATGAAGCATAGCGGCAAGAAAAGTAGCGATAACCCCTGTTATCACTACTTTCCTTACGCCTGCTTCAGGACTGACTTAGCCATGATATCCTATGGAAGGTGGATATCATGGCTAAGTTTGTGAGGCCTTATCAACAAGCTAACGCCACATTTCGTGAGAGTATCGCTGGGTTTCCAGCGATAATCTCACATTAGGCAGTTAGCGCTAGGATTTTTATCGCTTTTGAGATAAGCGTTGCTAACAGCACGCTATCTCAGCGATAAAAATCCACGTTAGCCGGCGATAATTATCCTAGCGCTAAGTGCGCTTAGCGATAATTATCGCCGGTTGTTGCTGATATGCCCCACTGTACTTTCATGTTGCTGTGAAATCTGCAAAGGTAGAGGGAATCAGGGAAAGGGCTGGAATGCACTGGTAGCTGAGAGATGTAGGAGAACTTTTCTTTCTGAACCTGAATTCTTCCAGAATCCACAGCATGTAGCAGAAGTTCAGGGAGCTCTATCAATAACCCATGTCAATCATGCTACAAATGAACTGAGTATGTTTTTATATAGTTTGTCATAACCTTAGATGAGATTGGAGACAGTGGGTAGCTACATGAGTACCTTGCTTTCGAGGAGCTGACCCTAAGTGTTGATAAAAGGTATCAGAAGGTGGGGCTGCATAATCATCAGCTCCAGAAACAGTCTCTCATCTCATCTCAACACATCTATCTGTAGAACAGTTTTCAATTAGATATCTGCTACTCACAAACATAAATAACCATGAGAAATGTCATGCTTCAAATGTTTTATTGATATACATTTTCCTTACATGTTTATCATACTGGGACCTAGACCACGAGGGGAAACTAGCTGTATTTCATACGCACTAGTTCATACAGGGAATGCAAGCATGTGGCTGGGAATTAATCAATCAAACTGTACTTTTAACAAGCAGGTTATCACCCATCATGGTATCCAGGCGCTGGGCTGAGGGTGTCAGTTGTAAAGCCAGGTTTCAAGTTTATTTCTGAAGTCTTGCAATGTGAGTGCTGTTGGAAGGTGGAGGGGAAGGGTGTTCCAGGATATGGCGGTGAGGTGGGAAAAGCATCGACCTCCGGTGCGACAGTGGCAGATGCGTAGTGGCAGATGCGCAGTGTCTTTGCAAGGGCAAGGATAGCAGAGAAGTTTCTGGATGGTTGGTGGAAGTTCAGGTGGTGGTTCAAGTATGCCGGTCCTTGATCATGAAGGGCTTTGTAAGCATGGGTCAGAAGCTTGAAGTGGTATCTCTTCTGGTTTAGTTGAGTATCGTTCTGGCTGCTGCATTCTGGATTGTCTGGAGTCTTCTCATGAGTTCTCTGGTGGTGTCTGCATAGAGTGCGTTGCCGTAGTCCAGACGTCTGCTGATGAGGACCTACATCGCTATTTTCTTGGTGCTGGTGGGTAGCCACTTAATGATTCTGTGGAGTACGTGAAGCATGTGGAATTAGGTTGAGGCAATGGTATTGACCTGTCATTTCCTGGTGATTTCGCTGTCAAGGATGATGCTGAGGTTGCAGACGTAATCCTTCCGAATGGGGGTGAGTCCGATTTCAAGAAACACCAGGAGTCATTCATGGAGAGGGGAGGGCTGCCGAAAATCAGCCCCTCATTTTTGTCCATGCTGAGTTTCAGGCAGTTGTCTCTCATCCCAGCTAAGACATTCTTTATGCAGTTGTGAAAGTTATTTTTTGTCATAGTGGAGCCTGCTGAGAGTGAGAGGCTGAGATGAGTGTTGTCGGCATAGGACATGATGCTGATGTTGTGAGTTCTGACCATGTCTGCTAGCAGCATCATGTAGATGTTGAAGAGAATGGGACTGATGGAGGACCCTTTGGGATGCCGCAGATGCTGTGCTTGGGCTGTAAGGTGAATGGAGGGAGACAAATCTTCTGCATGCACCCCATGGGGACGGATGCCACCCATCTAAGACCATCATCCTTGATGCCGATCGGGTGCCGATGGTTGATGAGTGTTTGGTGGGATAAGGTGTCGATGGCAGTGGAGAGGTCCAGAAGGATCAAGGTGGCTGCCTCTCCTCTGTTGAGCAGGGCACAGATGTCGTCCGTCACAGCAACCAGGGCTGTCTCTGTGCTGTGATTGGCTCTGATTGGTAGGGGACTAGAAGGTTGTTTCTTTCCAGGTGTTTGGTGAGTTGTAGGTTGATGGTCTTCTCCAGGACTTTTTGCAGGGAACGGGAGCAGAGAGATGGGGATATAGTTTTGTAGGTAGTTAGGGCCTTCGGAGGGTTTCTTGAGAAGGGGTCAGACCTCTAAGTGTTTCCAGGCATCGACGAAGGTGGCTGTGGAGATAGAGGAATTGAGGATGGTGGTGAGGTGGTGTCTGATATCATCGCTTCTGAGGTTGAAGAGTTGATGGAGGCACGAGTCAGTGGCTGCACCTGAGTGGATGGAGTTCATTAAGGCCTTGGCGTTCTCTATGCTGAGTTGTTCCCATACGGTGGTCACAGGGGTGGGGATGCTGAGGAGGTAGGTGGCTTGGGGCTCAAAGTTTCTGTAAATGGTGGCTATCTTGTTATAGAAGTGGTCTGCAAGGGCGTCACAGAGTTCCTGTGAGGGCGGAGTTGAATTTTCTGTAGCTGATGGGCAGGTGAACTCTTTAACGATGGCAAAGGGATCCTTAGTCTGGTTGGCACTAGCCTTAATGCTGTGTATCAGGGCACTCTTTATCGCTGTTTTAAATAGGTGATGGTAGTTGTGGAGAGAAGACTTGAAGATGGCTCAATCACTGTCATGTTTGCTGGAGCGACATTTCCTTTCCAGTTGTTTACATCTGCTTTTTACTGTGTTAAGTTCTGGGGTGTACCAACAGGCTTGTTTGATGGCCACATGCCTACTGGATGGTTTGGTGGGAGTGACTCGGTCAATCCAAGCATTGAGCTTCTCTACTGACTGGTTCAGGTTGGTGGAGGCATGGAGTAGGGAGAGGCTGAGGCTGAGGCCATCAGTCCATTGGTGCTGAGTGACCTTGGTCCAGCTGTGGAAAAGGGCTATTTGGCGGTTGGTGGTAGTGCGGGGGATCCGGCGATGGTAAATTTGATGATGGCATGATCGGACCAGCTGAGTCCCTTGGTGTGGCTGCATCTGATTCTATTGCTGGACATGAAGGTGGGGTCCAGTATGCGTCCAGCTCTGTGTGTGGGGTCTGATACCAGCTGTGTGAGTCCGATGGTGTCCATTTATTCCAGGAGGCCAGTGGAGTTGGTATCTGTGGGGTTGTCCAGGTGAAAGTTGAGGCCTCCCAAAAAGACGCAGTGTTCGGATTTGCTGGCAAGCGGGGCAATAAAATCAGTGATGGCGTCACTAATGCCGGTTCGCGGTACTGGGGGTCTGTATGTAAGGGTGTCTCTGATGTTAGTTTTGCCATTAGTTTGGAGCTGGAAATTCAGGTGTTCCATAAATGGTGTGGTTTCGTCTTCGGTGATCGTACAGATAATTGCTTCCTTGTGTACGATGGTGATGCCGTCTCCGTGTCTGTTGTTGTGGTCACAGTGTTTCATCTTGTAGCTGCTGGGAGTTGCGGTGGTGATGTCCGGAGTAGACGCAGGGGTGAACCAGGTCTCTATGATGAAGGTTGGATGAGGGTGGAAATAGTGTCCCAGACTTCGGTGCTGTGTTTGCACAGTGATCTTGTGTTGGTCAGGAGGCACCTGAGTTGATCTGGGGGGATCCTGGGCAGTAGGGAAAGTGAATTACAGGATTCTGCTAGGGAAGTTAATCCCCAGGGTGGCAGGTATATTGTCACACTATGGAGCAGGAGAAGCAAGGCAGCAGTTGAAGTTGCTACTGGGGTCTAGGGTGCAGAGGTTAGGAGTGGAGTACATGTGGGAGTCTAGTGGACTAAATGAAAGAAATGTTTTTTTTGATGTTGGTGATGGATTTGGTAATTCCAGGATCTGGTAAAGTATTTATGGTGGTAAAGTAAGCTAAACTATGTTGGCAGTAAGCAGGAATGTCAATTGTAATGCTTGTAGCTTCATTTCTTTACTGGTAAGAGTGTCTCCTGTTCATTGGTGCCATCGCACCCTTAATAGAAATGTTTCTATTATTCAATTTGAGCTATTTTCAACCACTTGAGTTAATTTACGTTTCTGAATATTTTACCTTGTAACACTTGAAGCATCCAATCTCACTGCCCCCATTGTTTTCTGGAAGAAAGAGCAAGAAGGCGAGGCACTGTGAAAAGCACAACAAAATGTTTAGTGCAATCTTAATTAGGTAACTTGAATATTTACCTGATTTTTATCCTCTCTTTAATCCTAATTTTGTGACATCTGCATTCATTTTGAAATGTAATGACACTATTTGGAAACAAAATGACAGTGTGAAAAAATAGTAATTTTGTACGCAAATTTTATTTGCATACAAAAAACGCTTTTACTAATAATGTGCAAAGCTTATGTTTATGTAAAGACAATCTAAATGCAAAATTTGTAGTAGGTAATCATACTTAAATACTATAGGCCTGCAAATTAATAAAAAGTAGGCCTGGGCAGAGCTTTGCAGAATTCCATGGAGTTAACAAACAATTCTACCAAATTCCACGGAGTACCACGAAGGGGTGTAGTATTGGCCCGCCACGTCTAGAGTCTCAACTTAAAAGAGAAAGAATGCAGCCTGGCACGCCGAGAATGGTTGTAACATTAACTGTCAAAGAAAGAGGCCTGGATTCTACTGCAAGTATAATTTTTTAATGCAGTGTGATCATCAATGATTGGTTTTGCCTGCTATCCAAGTACCGTATCAGGTACAGCGGGAGTTTAGAAGCACACTTACTACAGTTTAAGCGTCATGTTAAAGCCTTGAGGTCCATTGGTGTTTCACCGCAGAGAACAGGGCTAAAATGAAGCAGTGTGATGGTGGAGGCTTCAGCAACACATCATAGAGTGTCATTGATTGCCAGCCTCTTCTTGCCAGCCAATAATATCTCTGAAGTCCCCCCACCCTTGCCTTTTCCCTGCTCTACTGGCCAATGAAAACATCAGCCACCCTGCCGGTCCCCAGTCATCCTGATGAGGCAGAAAGCACTCAGCCTCCAGTGAAGGGTGGGAGCTGAACCAAAGGCAGCACTGAGGGAATAGCCCTGAGAGGCAGAAATAACAGCACTGTGAGGTATCTAGAAAACATTGACACCTCAACTGATGCATTTGATATCTTCAAATTATCCTTGAGACATGAGAACATTCACAATGACCAGAAAGCACTGCGATAGGAACACAAAACAGGCGATAAGGCGTGTTAGCAGCAAGAAAATAAAACCAGCTCTGACCTGGTGCAAAGTCAGACCACAGCCTGCACCACAAAAGGGAGCACAGCCCACAGCCCACAGCCACACCTGAAGAACAAGAGAGGCACCCGGGTGAATGAACATGCAGCCCGGAGGGCCAAAAAGGGCAACAACATCCTCCGCCACCACCCCCAGGATCCCCCCTCACCGGCACCCCCGACCTAAAAACATGCCACATCAGCTACACCTAAACCTGTACAAAATATTCCGCTTGATATCGCACAATCACAACCGGTGACATGCATGTGTCGTCACAGAAATGAGCATCACACATTCACTTTTGAAGCAACAAATGAAACTTTATTAAAATGAACACTGAAATGAAATGAATACACATGGCGGCTCCCCTCGGGACAATCCGTAGGTCACAGCCTGCAAGACAAAATTCATGATGAGAAGGTGTGTCCTGCACACATCAAAGGACAGAGAGAGAGCGAAGGAGAGAGAGAGGAAGAGAGGGAGAGAAAGAGATAAGAAGAGAGGGGAAGAGAGAGAGAGAGAGAGAAGAAGAGAGGGGGAGAGAGAGAGAGAGAGAGAGAGAATAAGAGAGGGGGAGAGAGAGAGAGAGAGAGAATACGAGAGGGGGAGAGACTGAGAGAGAGAGAGAGAGAGAGAACAAGAGAGGGGTTGAGAGAGAGAGAAGAAGAAGAGAGGGGGAGAGATAGAGAGAGAGAATAAGTGAGGGGGAGAGAGAGAGAATAAGAGAGGGGGAGAGAGAGAGAGAGTGCCTCCCCTGCGCACCCAGGTCACACGGCTCACCTACTGCCACTGGTGTGTCTCCAACCACTTGCCAGTATGTATAGCAGTACACCAGGTCACACATCTGAGACTAGGGGCCCGATTCACAGAACTAACTTAAGACAAAATCCTAAACTTACTACTTTTGGTATTCACAGAATGTATTTACGACTACTAACTTTACGTGCGCACTCGGGCCGGAGATTCCGACCCGGAGGCGGAGATTCCGGCCTGGAGGTGCGACTTTTGGCCCGGAGGTGGGGATTCCGGCCCGGAGGTGGGGATTCTGGTCGGTGGCGGAGATTTAGCCATGGCCAAAATCTCCACCTCCGGGTAGGAATCCCCACCTCCGGGCCGGAAGTCCCACCTCCAGGCCGGAATCTCCCCCTCCGGGCTGTAATCTCGGGCCTGAGTGCGGACGTAAAGTTAGTAGTCGTAAATCCATTCTGTGAATACCAAAAGTAGTAAATGCATTCTGTGAATACCAAGAGTAGTAAGTTTAGGATTTTGTCTTAAGTTAATTCTGTGAATCGGGCCCACAGCCATCATCTGAAACAGAGTCCAGAAACATGATTGGCACAGTACACACACTTGAACAAGACAACATCGCCTGCCCGTCCATGCACACCCTGGCAAAGGCACCCCAGCCCCTCCCATCGCCCATCATAGCATGTCCGCCCATGCACACCCAGGCAGAGGCACCCCAGCCCCTCCTGCCGCCCATCGGAGCATGCCCCCCAATGCACACCCAGACCTCACTGCTCACCTTCTGCCACCGGCATGTAGACAGGATGTCCCACCACGTGCCGCTGCAAGCCACAATCCCCGGCCCGTGGACATGGCACCCTCCACACCATGCAGCCATGCTCGGCAGGCCACCAGGTCTCACGTTTGGTGCTAGGTCTAGAGTACTCCATAGCATAGGACATACCAGTGCACCCGGCATCATTGCAGGCTGCACACCCGCTCAGACCAATGGGTGCCACTAACTCTGGGATCCAGAAGCGACCCCACATGGCCGTACGCCCACGCTGCCCACTGGCTCTGGCCTACACCGCGGTCCAGCATGGCACACAAAACCTGAGCTGTCCAGACCGCCGGGACGGGGCATCATCGCAGGCTTACGACCCGCTCAGCAGCTTAAGGTGCCGCTGACTCAGTGCACCCAGAGTCACCGTCCTGTGGCGGGGTGCCTGTGCCGGCCGCAATCCTCTGGGTGTCACTAACCCTGTGCAACCCCAGTCAGCGCCACATGGTGGTTGGCCCGTGACGGCCGCAAGGCCTTGGGTGCCACTAACCCTGTGCAACCCTACTCAGCGCCACATGGTAGTAGGACCGTGATGGCCGCAAGGCCTCGGGTGCCACTAGCGCTTTGCGCAACAACTCATGGGCCCTTTATGATTGGGAACCAAAGAGGGTCCGTCATCCAGTCACCACCGGCAGAGGGGAATGTGACGTTGTCGGCCCCTTATGTTGGCGGAGGCACATGGCCTGTGACGCCTCTGCCGGATGGGTGTGGTGTGCATGCAAACCTGCCCTCAGGGAGTGGCTGTGATATGCTGACAGCTAGACCAGTGACCTGCACACCACCAGTGAGTACGCCTGTGATGGGTAGCAATGAGAGCCCCCCTGAGAGCGTTAGCGGTGTGGTCTTGCCTGCCGTACGCCAGACCAGCGCAGGGCTTGCAACAATGACTCGTGGGCTCTGGGCGTGGTTCAGTCCATGTCCGGACATGGAAGTGACTTATGCGTGTGTCCCTGTTGTAGTGTTCACAGGACCCGGTACACAATATGCAATGTAGCACCCTCTGACTGGCATCCCACAGTATGAACATCATTGACGCAAGGGAAATCACTGTCCCTACATTCATCCACACATTCCTACATGAATGATGACAGACATGACACAGCAGTGCGTCACTGGATGTTTAGTGCACATCCAGTGCAGTTCTGCAGCTGGAGCGGTACAGGGCAATGTCGAGCACACTACACAATATGGGCCCGAGGAGGGCCAGCCAGAGTCCTTCCGGGGATGACAAGTACTGCGGAAGAGGAAGGGTACAGTCCGCAGTCTGGTCGCCGTGTCATTGGTCATCATACAGGATTTGGCAGTCCATGTCGCTGTCATAGGTGAGTGCAACGGAGTGTATCGGGGTCAGTGGAAGGTCATGAGGCCATGTGCGGCATCAAGCAGAAACAGTCCAGGTGGCGGAAATGAATGCTAGTGCCTCCTGATCACAAACCCATCCATGTCCTCGTCCCCAGATGTGTGCTCTGACCCACCTGTGGGTGTTGCAGTACCGGCTGCGGCACTGTGTGGCAGTGACACTTTAGGTGCCAGGTTGGATACGCCTGCCGCCCTGTGAGGCACTGACACACCAGGGGGCGGAGATGTGGGTGGTGTAAGGGCAGAAGCATTCATCAGCACCATGCCTTGTGGCAGCAATGCCATGATGATGGTCTGCAGGGCATGGTAGATCCCAGCTACATTTCGCTGATGTGCAGCAGTGGCTGCCATCCTTTCCGCCTCCATCCGTACCATGTCCTCCGTGAGCATCCGCATGTGTGCCAGCTCACGGCTGCTATTGCTGGTGCCCCTCTGAGCAGACAGGTGTTCTTCTCTCCGCATCAGGACTCCAGCGATGTCAGTCAGGGATCATTGGAGACCATGGAGCGGGCCTAGACAGCCATGGATGGCATCCAGTTTGGTGGCCATGAGGTCAAACCGCACTCACACCTGCTCAGCCGTCTCCCTCTGGGCCTCCAGCACACAGCATTGGAAGGCAGTGTGTTGTTTCTGGGGGTCTTGGGAGACTTCCGGGGCCGTTGGTGCCTCCTGTTGGGTGGTTTGGGTGGTGGGTGGAGTCTCCTTTATGCAGATGGTCAGCCCTGATCCTGGAGGTGAGTCGCGGATGATGTCAATGAAGTCTAGGAGGGCTTGGGTGTCAATGCTGGGGTTGTCCTCCTCATCATCAGTGAAGAGTGGCTGGGACTGCTCTGCAGGGGGTGTTGACGGTGGCCCTGCAATGTGAAGGGGAGATGGTATATTGCAATGTGTCCACATGTATGTAGCAGCATGGTACATGTTGACATTCAGACAGAATGGCATTGTACATTGTGTCATTCTGTGGATCTGGGTGAAGACCCGGAGCCATTGAGGGTGTGCTGTGTGCTCTGCTTGATTGTGCATGTGTGCCATCATGGCCATCTCCACCCGTCCCCCCAGTACCTGGTGGTCCCTCACCCTGTTGCAGTTGTGTTGTGTCCTGTCGAGCAGTGTTCAGTCCCCTGACTTCGACCACAGTATCCACACTGATGACTGTCAACACCAGCTCCTCCATGTCTTCCAGCATGAGCTGTGGCACTGGGCCCCCACCTCCAGTCTGCATTGCTTCCTTCTGGTTGGCTGTGAATTTCTCCTTGGTCTTTCGCTTGATGTCATTCCATTGCCTCTTGACCTCGTCCATTGTCCTCTTGTGCTCTCCGACGGCATTCACCTTGTCCATGATGCCCCACCATATTCCATTTTTGGTGCCCAATGACACGTTGGAGGTGACGCACAGTTGTTGATGGTGTTCCATCACCTCCGTGACTGATCCTGTTCACCTGTGGACTGAACTTCGTCTTCCCCTTCTTCTTGTCCTTGCCTTTCTCTGTCCCCGAGGTCTCGGGCTGGTCGTCTGGGGTGCTAGTGGGGTTGCACTCATCCTCTGCGCCTGCGCCGGCTGCCTCCTTGGTGCTTGAGTGTTGATCAGTTTGTGTTTGGGTGTTTTTTTCTACTTTTATGGTGATTTTTCCCACCTGCCAGGTGTGTGTTGCAGGCCTGGCGCTGCTTATTTCTGATTTTCTCATCGCGCTTTGGCCAAATCGCAGGTTTTTTGGTGTTGTGGTTTGTGTTTTTATCTGCATCGAGGTGGTTGTATCGCGGACAATGTCCACGGTTTTGGTAGACTATTGCATGGTACTGCCTTGTTGTGAATTCCACATTGACACGGGGTTATTTTCCAGCGATGGGCTGCGATGATGAGAGTTGCGTTAAGCCACTCTTGCGGTAGTTATCACACGTTCTTGTGAATATACCCCATAGTGTCTTGCACATGCTTGTCTTGTTTAGGGTGAGCACACCAGTAAATTCCACATGCCAGCCGTTGGCAGAGTTTTCGCTGAACTCAGTGGTCCAAAAAGAGAATGGAGTGGCAAAACACCATGAACTCAGCCAGCAGAGTGGAGTTTACCACCCACCCCTAAAAAATATTGTGATTTAAGTTAGCCTAACTTTTGATGCCTTGAACACTGAAAAGCATGTTTTCCCACTGAATAGTTATTTGCACACATTGGGCCCGAAAGTCTAAGGGCCTGATTCACAAAGGTAAAGGTACACTTTTGTGTAAGTTTAATATTTCTCAGTTTTCACAAAGGTAAACTTAGACCAAAAGTCTAACTTTACTAGTAGTAACTTACCTTTGTGAATACCGAAAAGTAGTAAAGTTAGTCTTTTGTTCTAACTTTATTTTTGTGAAGCAGGAGCTAGCTTAACAGCTTTTTGGTATTCACAAAGGTAAACTTAGACCAAAAGTCTAACTTTACTACTTTTTGGCATTCACAAAGGTCAGATACTACTAGTAAAGTTAGTCTTTTGGTCTTAGTTTGCCTTTGTAAATATAGAAAAAATATAAAATTTAAACTTTTGGTCTAACTTTAACTTTGTGAATTTATAGAAAAGTAGTACACTTACACAAAAGTGTAAGTTTACCGTTGTGAATTAGGCCCAATGTTTAGCATGGAATAGGCATTCGTTATGTATTACACAATGGATAGTGAGTACTCACCAAGAGCAGAGGTGGTGACCAGAAAAATGATTCATGAGCAGAACTGTCTGGACCGCGAAACATTAATGATGTAAATTTTCAAGGTTTAATTTTTTAAAACCTATCGTGCATGTCTGGGAAAATTGAGAATTTACTTATTCCCAGGAGCTTGCTGATCTCCTACTGGAGGATGAAGAAGACGAAAGAAAAGAAGGTTGCAACATAGATTTTGTGTGGATATATTAGTGTGTGTTTCTAAAGCAGCAAGATTCCATATTCCCTCTCCAACTCTCTGACTGGAGCCTTGCCTTTGACTTTCCAATGCCTTTTCTTAATGAGAGGATGCCTTTCTTAGATTCTATTGAATTATCTGGTGATATCTTTGAGCTGAGGATACTTTCCAGCTTATAATGTAAAGGCTTCATGCTTGCACATAGATTTCTCTCTCTTATCAGAACTCTTCATTGAATTTCTGAGCTGACACCATTTTTCTCTCACTATCCCAATTATTTTAGAATAGTGTGTTCCCTTTATGAAACACAGTTATTGTATTATTACTATATTGACTGTGATTCCAAATACCATTTTGTTCTATATTATAATCAAATATCGATTGATGGATTATAGTTACCTAAATTTTAAAATCTAAACATTGATATCTAATGAATAAATGGACGAAAGACTAGAAGAATAAAAAAAAAACTTTAACTCACGGCATCTTAAACAATTTGCTTTATTGACTAAATTGAAAGTATTTAATGATTTATTGCTATGTAGATGATCGCTCCTTATTTCTCTTTGTTGGCAAACAAAGGTCCATACGACCAGTGGCGAGGGTTATTTAATGATTATGCCTGAAGATTGAGATATAGAAAACTTCATTCCCCAGGGATTAAACAAGGAAAATTATCATTTGACATGAGAGGGTTGATTTGTGCATGAGAAACAGACGCAGTGTCAACCCTGCTATTGTTGGTGCCCAGGTTTATTCCTGACTGGTCTGAAGCCAGCCAGAGGAAAGAAGCTCTCATCTCTCTCCTTGCCACTGGGAGAGCCCATAAAACAAAGCTGTATGTTTAATTTGACAGATGGAATATATCATGGCTATATTAGGCTGTTTATTTATACCGTAGCAATATTTCCCAAGTATTGCAAGGGAGCCTGCAATTCTGTTATAAAAGAACGTCTTTAATTTTCCGTGACGCACCTAGTAGTCTGTAATAAAGAAATGATGTGGCTGCTCAAGTGTAATCACTTTTTACAGTGAGTGGTGTTCAGCCGCCACAATTCCTGCTGCCAAAGCCAACAGCCAAGGGAAAGGCAGGTAGCAGAGCATAATTAATGCTGCATGTTCCTTCTTCTCTACTTTTCTAGATAAATAGTGATAATCAGAAAGGAGATATTTGAGGCAACATGTTTATTTTTGCAGCTCTTGCTATATATAGGCAAGACAGACTATCTCTGCATGCTCCTGCAGATTCTGAGCTACATTTGTTTTTGAAAAAACTCTTAATATACTAATTTCAATATCTTTTTGAAATAAATATCTGACTGCTTTTTAGTGAGTTTCATTTTGCACTAGATATTCTTCCCATTTACAAACATCTTATGTTTTTCACATGAAAGAGCAACACATCAATAATTTAAAGAGTTTTGTGACAAGGGTGATGGTGTGGCCACGTATTATAAAAAAAAATAAGTGCCCTTTGTCATATATTAAAAGAATATTGCAAGTCACCTTGGAGTTTCATGACCTTACAAATTAACTTCCCCTTTGGCCTCATTCTTCTATGTGTTGAATAATACTGAATACACTAGTCCCTGCTGTACATTATTAAGAATTCGTAAGTTACCTGGGAGTTCCACACCCTTGACAAGAAACTCTGCCTTCGGCCTTGCTCCTTTGTGCTGTCACAGAACTACCCGGTGACTTGCAACATCCTCATAGTGTATGGCAAGGGCTACTGTATCGTATATAACTCTCTACATGTCCCTTTGCCACCACCTCCAGGTGTTCAAGATTTTAAAGTTCCAAAGACAGTTACTTGAGATAGCAGTGATGCAATCACAGCAGGATATGTAAATGTTTTGTACAACATTATCAAAAGGCAAACGTTTTGAGAGTGCTGTACACTGTTGGTACAAAGTAAGTAAAAAATACTGACTCACGCATTCAGGCAATTCATAATTATACAGAGAGTAATTACTGTTTAAGCAAGGCTTTCATGGTCAAAGAATAAATTACAGAAACAATACAATAATGTGAAACAAATTAAAAAGGAATATGTGACCTGAATAAAGACCAAAAAATATTAAACTAATGCAGGGCCTGTTTTAACATTTTCTAAAATTATGTTTTTATAATCACATTTTATGTAGTGCACAGACTGGGGCCACGGTATTGAGTATTTTCTCTTTAGCTTCTATTTAGTGATCTGAAAAAGCAACAAAGTTAGTGTGAAATATTAACGGCTGCCCTGCGTATACAAGGAAAGCTATCACAAGCGAATGGAGGAAAGCAAGGGGTCACCAACAGACTTTAGGGCTTGCTGTACACGTGCAACAAGATCAGAGATTCTAAAGAACGTATTTGCATCCACTTGGTTCAACCTAACATTAAGTGGCAAGCTTCAGTGGTTAATTTTTGTGAAAGTTAGAATAATAAACTGGTAGGGAGCCTACCTCTGAAGAAGTGAGCACAGCCGCCAAGGAGTATCCAACCAAAAACACTTACCATGAAATTCTGAAGGCGGATACAAACTGTATGCAAGTAATCACATGTAGGTAACAACTTCCACCTTAAGGGGCCGATTCCGATCTGGGTTGGAAAGCTCTCCGACCGAGCCGGATCCGGAGTGTTTTCCGACTGAGCCGGACTCCTGCAGTCCGACCGAGCGAGTACGATACGGCTGCTTGCTGCTGGACTCTGTTCGGTCGGACTCCCATAGAAGTCAATGGGAGCCGATCGTACGACGTGTACATGGGCTCCCATTGACTGAATAAGTACGTCTCGCATAAGGGAACCCCCTACAGTGTGTACGTGTCGGTGCCATCCGTACCGTTCATGCCTGTATTGAGGAGACTTGTGTCCGAGTCGTAAGGCTGCGGGTGATGGGGGGTCAGACGTGGACCCCCAAAGGCAGCTTCCTGGATGTTTTGCGAGCCAGAAACTTCAGCTTGATCCGGCTGTCCGACGCGTACATTGTACTCGCTCGGTTGTAAAACATCTCCATTGTGCGGTGCGAATCGTGTCCGTACGAGTCAGTCGGAGGGGGTCGGATCCGGAAACGGTTCGGTCGGAACACACGCGTACAATCGCATCGTACCTGCTCGCTTGTACAGGTGTGCAAGTCGGTCGGGAAACACAGCCCTTCCGACCCAGATCGGAATCGGCCCCTAAGTGTGCTTGACTTCCAACATGGCTGTGTACTTATTACTTTGTGAAACAATACTCCTGAAAACCATGAACCAGATTCAGTTCATCAAGCTATTTACAGTTCTCTGAATTCATTTTTACATCTTCAAAGCCTTTTGGTAACACATGCACATGCAAAGAGGGCTTCAAAATGTGCAAATTTGTGTACATGGTGAAAATAAAATCCCACGTAGGACAAATATCATATCAATGAGGGTTGACTTTTAAACACTTTGATGTAGGTGATAAATCAGTTGCATGTGGTACACGCCGTGAATTTGGAGATTTTGCAGATGTTGGTGCATGCCTCGACTCCCCATCCTGTGGAAGGGCATTTTGCCACCAACAACTACAGCACTATTTAATTAGGTGCTGCAGTGCAAGTGACAAAATGAATGTTGGAAAAAAAGCTGAAGAAAGTCTGCAAACCCACACTATGACTTCACCACTGGCTGTTCTAACTATAAAATGTACCTTCACCCATGGTCTGCAAGTTTAGCTACTCTCAGTGTGTAATTACATAATATGAGTAATTAGCATCCTTCCAGTAGGACAGTCACAGATAGTAGACTTTGCACCCAGGGGTACTGCTGCCCAGTTCACAGTGTATATGTTCTGACTCCTAAAACATGGAGAAATTGGCTAAGCCTTCATTGGCATATTCAACTTTTCAATAAGGCCATAGTAAATGGTGCAGAAATACGCTCAAGACAAGAAAAGTTAACTGAAACCTACGGACTGCAGCCCTTATTGTGCCATCCACCATTGTAACAAATGAAAACATGGATTCAGGCCTTCCACTGTAGCCTGGCTGTTTCATTGTACCCCCTACAGTGCAACCTGTTAAAATAGTCTATTTGACAGGTTAAAACCTCCCTTTTAAATATTAGTAAGTAACCCTATGTAGGCCTTGTAGGACATAAGGTAGTGTCACATGTAGAAAATTAATTGTACCATGTCCCTACAGTGCCAAGGCCCAAAACTCTATTTTCACTATGGCAGGCCTTGCTGTCCTATGTAGAAAACCAGAGTAAAGATTAAAATACTAATACTGTATCTCAGGAATTGGACCAGCAAGAAAAATAATGTAACTACTATTGTTACTAGTTATTAAAATCCAAATCAATTACAATGCGATTTTTTTAAAATAAATATTAAGGGAAAGTAATTTTAAAAAAGTCACATTTTATCTGCCTGAAGTTCCTGGAAGCTAATTTACATGAACTCTCCTGCTTATCCCAGCCTGTACTTGGCTTGAGTACGGTGTGAATGAGGTGTGGCATGTCTCCTAGATGCAAACAATGGGTCCTGGAAGGGCAGAGATATTTGCTCTCAACTCGACAGAATCTTCAAAGAGTGGGGGCTGTGAGACACCACACTGTCAAATCCTGCTTGCCAGGTCTGTTAAGCCATATGTGTTACTTGAAGCCTACTAGAAGGGGAGAAAACAGGATGCCAGGACAATTCTTGTGTAACCACTGTCTGGTTGGGGAAGAACACTGGTTTTGCCTACTAGGCATCTGTCTCTGAGTTTGTTGTGGTTACAGTGCCTGCTTCAAACTAGACTTTAGTTTTATTTCTGGGAGGACATTGGTGATTTCCTTATGACACTCCCCCAACACACAAATCCCTCAGAGCTCAAGTTTAGTTTTGTAATTAGCTTTCACTTTCTTGAAAATGCCCTGGAACATGACATTTTGAGCCTGTTTGCAGTAAGACAAATAGGAACTACTGAGAAAGTAGGTAGGGTTGGCCCAGGGAACTTTTACTCCATTGGTTAGGGAGTGTCCAGGAGGCTCTTTGACCTACGAGATGGTGCCCAGTATAAATATTGCATATCCAGGCACCCGCTTCAGAACACTTTCTGGATCTACAAACGTTTAGAAGAGGACTGGACCTGCTTTCTGTGACCTGATAGGAGCCCTTAATGACTTGAGATGCTCCATACTGTCCTGTGCCCAGGATAACAAAAAGTGGATTCAAAGGGTCAGTTAACTGATCTTCTGTGTTACTGCAGGGAGACAGCAAGCTGCAAGAGTCCTTTCAAGGATTTATCCAGCTGACAGGGGGCAACTGGACTGGACCCAGGTGTTGGACTCTGCCTGCCACCCTGTGAGTTTCTAAGTACCTCTCCTGAGGACCTGGGGGATATAAACGTATACTCTTGTGCTTGTGTGGACACCAGAAGAAGGTTCAGAATCTTTCAAATGGGTTTCTTTGAGACTAGTGGGACACCAAAACTTTTTTGTAATTTTTTGACTTTCAGACATTCACCGGGTCCAATCCACTCGGTGTATCCAACCCTGTCTTCATTGTCTTTGGCCTGAAATGCACCTTGGTCCTGGACTACCACGACCATTGACTATCACTGACTCTGTACGTTTTCTTGGCACTAATTTTATGTAAAGCTTTACAGATTCATATTGTCTGTTCACCGTATTGGATTTTTGCCATTTTGGGCATTTCGTTCATGAAACTGCACTCTATGTTTTCCTATTCAGTTGTCTTTTTTTTTTTTTACTGAAATACTGTTGTGGTATTGCATAAATACTTTACACATTGTCCTAAGTTAACCCTGGGGGAACAACCTTTACAACGCAACTTTTACAACGCACTACCATTACAACGAAACTGTTACAACGCAAATGCATTGACAACGCATGCCATTACAACGCAAGTCTTTACATCGACTTGCACTAGATGGCGTGCTAACATTAAAAATAGTGTAGTTTACTATCCAAACACCTTCCCTACTGTTACCTGGACTGGAGTTAGAATAGTAAATTACACTTTTTTAATGTTAGCACGCCATCTAGTGCAAGTCGATGTAAAGACTTGCGTTGTCACTGCATTTGCGTTGTAAAAATTTCGTTGTAACAGCATGCGTTGTAAAAGCATGCGTTGTAACATCATACATCCTAACCCTGTCTGATCTGTGCCATGGCTACCAGGTTGTTGAGCTCAAGTTAATTAAGTGACTTTCAGGGTTCCACCTTGTGGTTATTCCTTGAGGTGGGCAGCCACCCACTCCAAAAATATTTAAGTTTCTTACAAAAACAAAATGATCATGCTGAACAGATAAGGATTTATGAACCAAGCCTTATAGGGGGTCTCCTTCCTGCATGTTTATCTGGAGGAACACAGACATTGGAACAACGTGTACAATGAAGCCTGCAATGTCCTCGGAATACACTCCCTTCTTTATCCCCATTATGCATTTGTTCTTAACAATGTCAGACTGGAGTTACAGGACTTTCCTTCGGTCATGAATGATTAATGCATGTGATTGCAGTACCATATTCCAGCTGGATGTGATAGACCTAAACCGTACCACCCTGCTCCACAAAACTAAAAGAAGAAACTCAGCATGCCATGGGCTGCTTTTAGTTTCTTTGCTAATTCAATTCAATTCAATAATCTTTATTCTCGGTCGTTTAGACCATCAAAGATAGAGATACAGTACAGTGTTTTGAGCAAATTCAATTACGCAATAACCTTCGAAAAATTTCATGATTCTAAACATTAAAAAGTCATAAAAAAGGTACACCAACATCGTAATGCTTTAAACAGTGACCCCCGCTTTTAAAATGCGAGATCGAACATGCCACATGGCCATTAGATACTTTGCGAGTGCAAAAACAATCGGAGGTGACAAATCAGTTTTAAGGATTCTGAACGCGGGCAGATATTTCCTAAAGCCCATGTTTTTAAGAATAGGCAGAAGCCAGTATCTCCTCGCTCTTTGGTAGGCTTTACAAAAAAGAACCACATGTAGGTCATTCTCATAGGGATGTGTGCAGGCTGGACACTGCTCTACCGTTGAGGGCCTGGACCAAGAACTAGTGAAGGCCCTCAAAGGTAAAGATCCGTATCTCCATTGTAGGTATAATTTTCTAGCCAGCACAGGACCCATGCCATCCAAGACACTTTCCATTTGGTAGGAATCTTTCAGTTGTATAAATATGTGAGTCAATGATCCCACCCGTGTATTATCTATATCAGTGGCCAACTTCGACTGATAATAGGATTGTGCAAGTTCCTTTCGAGAGATCCTCTTGCATGAGTTAGCAGGGTCGGTCCATAGTTCGGAAAGACCTAAGCTTTCGCATGTACTCCTTATATATTTTAACCAAGGGATATTGCAAATGTTTGGTAAAGCCATAAACTCTTGGAGCTCTCTTCTGTAATCACCAAGATCCTGGCTACTCCATATTCTTCGCCAAAAGGCTAAGGGCTTCAACCCTAGCTCCTCGGCAATTGGCCTTAGACCTAGATCCAATCTCAGGGGAAACAGTGGGGTACTCGAAGGAAGGGCCACTAACTGCCTGAGAAACTTGTTCTCAGTAGTTGTTGGATTTTTTGCAGAAACATGGCCCCAGAGTTCCGCCCCATATACGACTGAGCCCTGAGCTTGCGATTTGTAGATCTGTATCATAGGGCCCAGTGGGCGATATATAGATTTGCCCGCCATTCTTAGGATTCCCCCCGCCTTCTGCGATAATTTCAAATTTGCCTTAATCAAATGAGTCCCCCATGTCATTTTCTCATTCAGGGTTACCCCCAAATATTCGAATGTGGAAACCCTCTCCAATCGCACCATGCCTAGGAGAGGGTTTGGACGTGTTGAAGGTGTTGGGTTCAAAATCATAAATTTTGTCTTGGAGGCATTGATTTCAAGACCCCTCTCAGTACAACATTTTAAGAACCCGTCCACTATCCTTTGAATTCCCATGGGGGATTTGGAGAGCAGCAGGGTGTCGTCTGCAAACATTACAGCAGGCACCCTGCTGCCATTCAATTTGGGAGCGTCGATGTCTTTTAGCCTGGACAGATGGGCGATTACCCCGTTGACAAAGAGGCAGAACAGGGTGGGTGCAAGCACACATCCCTGCCTCACCCCCCTGTCAACGGGGAATCTTTCAGTTAAGCCCCCCATCCGGCCGCACCTGACCTGCGCAAAGTTGTCCTGATGTAGTTTAATCAGTATGGCCAGGATGTCTAGCGGAACTCCCATGTCGCCCAGGACGTTCCAAAGTTTGTATCTAGGCACCAGGTCGAAGGCAGCCCGCAGATCCACGAATACCGTGTACAGGCTGCCCCCTTCCAAAAGTGCCGTCCTCCAATAAATAAGATTAAGGCGGAAAATTTGATCCGTGGTGGATACCCCCTTTCTGAACCCAGCCTGGTAGGGGCTCATAATATCGGTCTCCTCTATCCAATTCTGCAAACGGTCTAAAATGAGCCTCCCAAAGAGTTTTTGCGACACATCTATCAGGCTGATGGGCCTGTAGTTGGATGGGAGCAGAGGCGAACCTTTCTTAAAAATCGGAACCACCTCTGCGCCCAGCCAAGTACAGGGCACCTCCATACCCTTAAGAATCGCATTGAATAGTGCAAGGAAATAAGGGGCCCATATGTCTGGCTCCTGTTTAAAGAGATCACCTGAGGGGCCATCCAAACCGGGTGCCTTTCCAGTTGACAGGCCTGTTATAGCAAGCCTGACTTCCCTTATGGTGAATGGATCCCCTTCCTTGCAATAATAGACCGACGGGATTGTAGTGCAGCTCTCATGGCCTGGCACCTCTGTATACAGAGACTGAAAGTGCTCTTGCCAGGTCTTGGAAGAGATATTTGGCTCTATTGCCGAAACAAGTTCCTCAGAACCTGAGTTGACAATTCTCCAGAACTTCCGTGAGTCCATGGAGGCTAGGGAACTAGCAAGTTCTTCCCATTTAGTCTGGTCCCAGTCAATCTTAGCATTAGTAATTAACTTCTTATATTCACGTCTCTTAGTTTGAATCTCCAACCTGCTGTTGCGGTTCTTGATACTCAACAAGAGATCTCTCCTTGCACTACGGCACGCCGCATTATACCAGGTGCGCTGTTTCCTTCCACTTCCCCTCCTTGGACCATTGTTAAATAGATCTACAGATAGGGTCTTTACGAGTTCTTCATAAAGCAGCCAAATTTGTTTATTATTGACCCCTGTACTAGATTGATTACTCAAAAGCGCCATTTTTTCTAGAGTGGGAATAAGGCTATTATAAAGCCGGGGGAGTTTATCTGCACTTGTTACTATTTTTTCCCACTTAATTCTTCTCCTGTTGTTTTCAAGGACTAGGTCAGGGTATGTCTTGTGCGATTCTACTTCCCCGCAGCCCCGGCCAGGGAGGAGAAAGTCCAGTTCCAGGGCGTTATGGTCGCTGTCTTCTCTTTCGGTGACCCTAAAATCAATGACATGCGACCACGAAGATAATTGCACTAAGATGTAATCAAGTCTTGATTCCCTGCCCTTCCGATTAAATGTGGGTTTACTCGGAATATCAGATTTAACTCGCCCGTTACAAGCCCTAACTCCATGTCTCAAAGTTAGGGCAGTAATTTGCACTGCCAGTGGGCTCCAAGCTTTTAGCAAAATGGATTCTATCGGTGGTACTCGCCATCTTGCCTCTTCCTCTAGGCAGGCCCCATCTAAGAGACCTGGTAGGGGTTCATAGTGTGAATTCAAATCCCCGCCCACTACAAAGGGGAACCCCTTGGGCAGTTCAGCCAGGACATCTGCAAGTTTATCAATAGTAGGGGATTCCTGCGAGGTGGCAACCGGTCTCGAGTAGACATTCACCACCGCTAATCTGCTGCAGTGGGACCATTCCAGTAGTACCACTAGTATATCGTCTGAAACCACGGGAAAGCACGTAGCTTTGCATCCCAGATGAACTGCAACCCAAATTTCAAGTTCACCTGATGGGCGCCCCCTTCCCCCCCATTTCGCGGGAGTAGAGAATACTGCAAAGCCCTGCCTCGCATGTTCCTCTCTCTCCCAGGTTTCCTGGAACATACATAGGTCTTTAGAATCAATATATTCAATCCATTCCTGACAATGGGACTTATTTCCCAAACCCGCTACATTCCATGATAATATCTTTAGTGGGAGGGGCCCATCACTCAGGGTAGTGGTAAGGGGGATGCTTGTCTCTTCCCCCACATTATGAAATATATTGCTGATGGAGTTGCTCAAAGGCTCATGGGGTTCCAGGTGATTGGGCAGCTCTATTTCTTGACTGGTTTCGTCCACAGTCTCCCATACTACGGAATTAGGCTTCCCGCCTGGGTGTGTGGGCAGTCAATCGACCATATCTAGTAGGCTGTAACTATTCTGGGTTGGAAGATAGAATTGCTGATAGGATCTCCAGGGAGGATGATTTTGCTCACCTACGCCCCAGTTGCCGCCTCTCCTATGGCAGATTTCCCAACCCTCTTCAGCCATATTGGAGGTATAATGGGCTAACTCCTCTCTTCGGGAATTGGGTAATACTCTCCAACCTCTTGATAGTCCCCCACCCAATCTCTCCGGATGCGAGTGATGTGCGTTGATTTCAGGATACCCTTGGTGTTGGCTTCTGTAGTGATAAGGGACTCCCCTTTTTTTGTGATCTCCCCTCCCGGCCGGTCTTTGTATCTGAGCCCCCCAAATCTCATCCTCTCTATCATATGCTAGAGGGGGATAAAAAAAGGAGAGGGGTAAAGATTGAATAATAGTCCCCTCTTCCTTAGCGGTCCATCCACAAATATACCGGACAGTCCTGTGATCTTTAAAATTGACTATGACGCAGTCACCATTTATGGATTTAGTTAAACTGCCCAACCACGAAACCCTTCGTACCATGAGAACAGGGCTTGATATACCTTCAGGGAGTGGTCTATAAGTACATAGCCAATTAATCACCTTATTCTTGAGGGAGGCGGTGGATTCTTTAGAGGTGGCATTCAGTTCTGGTACCCCTGCCAGGACAACAGTATATGGAGCTGCCTCTGGGGGGAGGTTTATTAGTCCAGGATTTAGCCTCTTACTCACACCCTCTGCCGTTAGTTCCACATTATTCAGTGCGGCGATAGAAGCGGAGTTATTTTGCCCAATTTGGTCTGCCCTAATTGGAGGGGAAGATAGATGGTTAAGCTGATCTGCACGATTTTTTGGAACATCTGCCCTCGAATGAGTGTTAATATTTGTGGGCAAGATGGGTGTTGCCTGCTGTGCTATATGTGTGGCACTTTTAGCCTGATTTGTAGGCTGGGAGGGACCTCTTTTTGCTGCCCTATCGGGACCCTTTATTGTACCGTTATTGGCTGTTTTCAGACTGTCAGCTAGTTGGACTGTAGATTTTTCTATGGCCACTAGTCTAGCTTCCATTTTTATTAGCCTTTCTTCCAGTGGACTGAGGAGATTTCTTATGAGGGCACCTATGTCCGCAAGGGTAATATCCTCCTCAGTAGGCTCAAGTGGATTTAGGTCAGGTTGGTTACTTGTCTTCCCTGATAGATTGGAACACATAACCCCAGCTCTATCTATTTGCAATTTTTCCCTGGTACTCAAACAGGAGCTTTGTAATATCGGGTTCGTGCAGGGTTTTATAATATTTGGCTTTCGCACACCCTTAGCCTTGGGCCCTCCACTCTTTTTGGGGATGGCTCCTTCTCTAATCCCCTTTCGCTTATTCGCTTTGATGGCTCTGGGGTTGGCATTATCGGTGTCTAACGTGGAATTTAGAGTAGTAAGTGTGGGGTGGGGTTGAGCAGGCGGGAGGGTTAGCATGCTAAGATCTGCACAATCACTGGGATCCTTCCTACTTAGCTGGGAAATACAATTTGATATATCCAGCAACCCAGAGAGATTATTCATACCATCCACCCCTGTGTCCGACACAATAAGTTCAGGGCTTACCACAGGAGATTTAGCCTGAGCCAAGGGGCCCATAGACGATCTCTGCACCCAGTCCAGTTCTTGGGATATTCGCCTTTCCAGGAGCGTAATGTCCTCGATTAGCAGTGACCCGGCTTTTACAAAATAGTTATCCAATGTTCCCTTTGATGTAGATGCAACAGCCGTGGCACTTTTGCTCCTTGTTTCTCTTGTCGACATCTTTACAGGAAAGTGCTGGTAATGACCTTCTGAGTCGAACAGTATTCTAAGGGAGGTCCAGGGGGGATGGCCCAGGCCCGGCCTCTCCCGTCCTCTAACGGCCTCAAACGGCCCGCTCTTTGCCCGGTCTTCGCCCCGGGCTCTGTCCCGCGCGTGTACCGCTGGCGTGTGTGGGCGTGGGCCTTTAAATTAGATGGGAAATCGCAGAGGAGGCGGAGCCGGGAAGAGGAGCCAGGTGTGCTTAGAGAAGTTGTAGGTGTGCACCCTGGGCCTCGCAGTCCCGTAAGAATTGCCTCGTCGCTGCTCCCCCTCGCGTGCTGCAAAGCGTCCTCTCAAGTGGCAGGTGCAAGTATCAGCGGACCCGATTCTGTCCCGCAACTGCTGGTTTAAATAGTAATAGCCTGCGAGCGGCTCCCGCGAAGCAGGGGCCGCGAGGCGTAGAGTGGGAAATGGAGGCGGAGCCGGGAAGAGGAGCCAGGTGTGCTTAGAGAAGTTGTAGGTGTGCACCCTGGGCCTCGCAGTCCCGTAAAAATTGCCTCGTCGCTGCTCCCCCTCGCGTGCTGCAAAGCGTCCTCTCAAGTGGCAGGTGCAAGTATCAGCGGACCCGATTCTGTCCCGCAACTGCTGGTTTAAATAGTCATAGCCTGCGAGCGGCCCCCGCGAAGCGGGGGCCGCGAGGCGTAGAGTGGGAAATGGAGGCGGAGCCGGGAAGAGGAGCCAGGTGTGCTTAGAGAAGTTGTAGGTGTGCACCCTGGGCCTCGCAGTCCCGTAAGAATTGCCTCGTCGCTGCTCCCCCTCGCGTGCTGCAAAGCGTCCTCTCAAGTGGCAGGTGCAAGTATCAGCGGACCCGATTCTGTCCCGCAACTGCTGGTTTAAATAGTCATAGCCTGCGAGCGGCTCTCGCGAAGCGGGGGCCGCGAGGCGTAGAGTGGGAAATGGAGGCGGAGCCGGGAAGAGGAGCCAGGTGTGCTTAGAGAAGTTGTAGGTGTGCACCCTGGGCCTCGCAGTCCCGTAAGAATTGCCTCGTCGCTGCTCCCCCTCGCGTGCTGCAAAGCGTCCTCTCAAGTGGCAGGTGCAAGTATCAGCGGACCCGATTCTGTCCCGCAACTGCTGGTTTAAATAGTCATAGCCTGCGAGCGGCTCCCGCGAAGCGGGGGCCGCAAGGCGTAGATTGGGAAATGGAGGCGGAGCCGGGAAGAGGAGCCAGGTGTGCTTAGAGAAGTTGTAGGTGTGCACCCTGGGCCTCGCAGTCCCGTAAGAATTGCCTCGTCGCTGCTCCCCCTCGCGTGCTGCAAAGTGTCCTCTCAAGTGGCAGGTGCAAGTATCAGCTAATTAGCTGAGCCGTAGTTTCTGTTCCTCACTCACTGTCTAGTTTCTCTAGTATTGGTGGCTAGACAGTAGGGAGCAGTGATTGCTGTGAAGTTATAGATTACTTTGTGATTAATAACTAGCTGGAGTGCTTCGATAAAGCGTGATCTGTGTGCATTTACAGGCCATTCCCTAAGTTCTGTGAACCTAATGAGCACACTTACATGACAGCCCTTATTCTGAGAGGTCTGTTATTTAGGATATTAATACCCCACACAGTAACTTCCAATAAGCAACATTACTGCAGGGTGCGAGTAGGCCACAAACTTCTGCATTTTCATGACTTCCTGTCCACGGACACAGTAATTTAGTATCTCAGTTAGGTCATTCTGGTTATTCGAAAATGTGCTCTATCAGTTTTAGGATAGGACATTATTGCACAAAAAATCAATGCTATAATATGTCTTGTGTCACAAGACACCATGAAATATGGAAATTATGAAATCCATATCGGGTTCATTATCAGGACCCAAACCAGTCTACAGAGCTTTATTATTGTTAGGGCTCCTAAGATTATGCAGCATGAAGGTCAAAATTATATGGCATGATGATTCACATTATGCAGCAAAAAACGAAAACCATGAGGCTCATTCACTGGCAGTATTATTTTTCATCTGTATTTCCTGAAAACGCTTTTTTTGTGAAATCTGTAAATTATGTGGCAAGTGCAGTAAATCTGTAAATATGCCGTAAACACTGCAGTCGCAAAATCATATAAATCCACAGGTCCTCACCATTGTCCGATGTTTAATGAATAATGGACCACTGCCTGCTATTAAAAAAGGACAGGAAAACTTTTCATTTTTCTTTTTGTAAAGCATCTCGTTTTCCTTTAAGGACAACTGGCTGCTTTACAAAAAAAATATTGCTTTATTTAAAAGCAATCACAGACATGGTGGTCTGCTGACCTCAGGAAGCCACCATGCGTGTGATTTTTGCGATTACTAGGGGGTCGCAAATTGTGATCTACCTCATTAATATCAATGACGTAGGACGGTTTGCATCCCACTACAAATTGGTATATGAACCTCATGGAGTTTCATACATTGGAAATTGCGATTACCTAATTGCGATTCTCAGAAAATCGCAATTATGTAATCGCAATTTCCAATTTTGATAGATGCGGCCAAAAGTGCCTTTCTCAGTGATGCATCTCAGTCAGTTACGGTTAGGTTCCCTTCCTATTCTGAATAATTTGCATCTATGGTAGTAAGCTCAGTGGAAGATATTAAATTGTTTCATTTGCAATCTACTCTGAATGGCCACCTCTCTTGGGTGCATCAATGCTGCCTCCCAGTCAAAGTCCTTCAAGCCCCCCAGATCAGTCTTTCATAACTCAAGGAGTCTATTAAGCCTGTCAGGTATTTTGTTGATTATTACCTGGTACAGTTGGGATTCAGATGTAAAGAGACATGGTGGATAGACACTTTCAGGACTGTCAAACATGGTTTAAACAGAGACAAGGAGTTGCATTCCCTTCTATCCTGAGAATTATTTGATTTGTTAATTGTGGTTGCTAATTTTGGAGTAGTTCAGTATATTGCATTCCTTTGTCACAATGTGACAAGTCACTGGTACTTATGATTTGGGGACAATATAGGCATGAAGAGTATGTGCAGTATACCTTTCTGAATAGTGGTTTAAATAGTTGGATTGTAGAAGTCATTGCACTGAACATGTGAGCATTTACTGGGTCAATGAGGAGGTGATACTACAAGGAATGGGACAAGGGTTGGAGACCTGGCAGCCTTTCCATGGGAAAGGCTTCCAAACGTAGCCACTATTTATATTTTTTATGCCTTTTTCATTTCTGCACTGAACACAATGAGGTCTTTGGATTCTAGTTGTTTTAGGTCTGTATTATCAAAATTATTTTGCAGACAATTGATACATTATTGAGGACCTTGTGAAATAGATCTGTGAACATGGAGCTAGTTGATATGTAGGTTGTATGGTAAAGAACAGAACCACACTTCAACATTGGATGTTTTCTCTTTGTGAGCACAATATGAGGTATAATTTAGATATTCTTAGTTTTCCTTGAAAGTAATTATCTTATTATACATTTTTTTTTTATTTGCACGTTATTTTTTCCAAATATTAACATCATATTTTGTGGAGAAATTGAATGTAATTGGTTGACATTACTAGTCGTATCAAGGCTGGATCACTGTTTTTGATAGGTTGGGTATTCAGTCCAAGGCAATTATGATCACATGACATTATGAATGCGGATTGGTCAGTTTTGAATTTTGAATGATTGGTGTTGGACTTGGCCCTTTTTGGCTAAAGTTCCCTAAACTTTTTGCCTTCCCCCTAGACCTTTTTTCTGACATGGTGTTGCTAACTTAGATGCTTTGGGCACTTTGCCACTGCTGATCAATGTCAAAGTGCATGTGCTCCCTGTGAAGTGTAATGATAATTAGTTGTCCATGATTGGTATATTTGTTTTACTAGTAAAGTCCCTAGTAAAGTGCACTATGTGTGCCAGTGCTGGTAACACAAATGTTACTAGTGGGCCTGCAGCACTAATTGTGCAACCCACACCGGGAGCCTTAAAGAGAGAACTCAAGCCTGTCACTGCAGTGCCTGCGCACAGTTTGTTAAATTGGCTTGTTGTCCTGGCAAGTGCACCCACTTCCCAGGCCTTACCCTTCCCTTTTTACGCACATCACACACCCCTATGGTTGGCCCGAAGCTCAAGTAAGTCTCAGCGATGCTGTGTGCATGTGCTTTGTGCAGCCTGAGACCTTCGTGAGGATTGCCCTGTGATCGTGGGCACCCGGAGTCCAAGTGAGTCTCAGCGACGCTCTGTGAGTGTGCTTCGTGAAGCCTGAGACCTGCGTGAGGATTGCCCTGTGATCGTGTACACCCGAAGCTCAAGTGAGTCTCAGCGACGCTGTGTGCGTGTGCCTCGTGCAGCCTAAGACCTTTGTGAGGATTGCCCTGTGATTGTGTACACCCGAAGTTCAAGTGAGTCTCAGCGACGCTATGTGTGTGTGTGACCTGTTGCAGCCTGAGACCTTCTTCATTGCCATCGGCTTGGACCGGCATCCCCAGAGGAGCTGTACCTCCGGCCTGAGCCTGCCTTTGCCAAGGAGGGACCTCCAACCATCCCCATAAGGGGGTGGCCCGTGTTCCACAGCATGAGATCAACGAAGTCACATCGGAAGGCCCAAGTCTTGAGGAGAGGAGAGTGAGATCGCACCCCCAGGTAACGCTCAGCAAGCATGCGTGTGTCGACGGCTGGGGTGGGGTGCGGGCTATGGGAGAAATGCTCTTGGCCTTTCCCCAATTTGCAGCGCGAGTCTCTGCTGAAGTCCGTATTGCGGTCCGTACTTGCCGAGGAGTGGCAGTACTGGGGCCGGTGTGTGGAGCTACCCTTTGTTTTCCATCATAGACTGGGTTGGGGCATATTTTGGCAGTAGATGACCGCGAGTCAGTAAGAGTGGCAAAGAGACCGTCCGGAGCATTACGAACTGCCTGATTGTTGCATTACGCATTGCATTATTTTTGCATTATGAATTGCCTGATTGTTGCATTACGAATTGCACTCTTTTTGATTTACTAACTGCCTGATTGTTGCATTACGCATTGCCTTATTTGTGCGTAATGAACTGCCTGATTGTTACATTAAGCATTGCATTATTTTTGCATACCAAACTGCATTATTTTTACATTACGAAGTGCCAGATCCCTGCATTATGAACTGCATAGCATTGCATTAGGACTGCATGGGATCATTGAGAATTGCTCATTAATACTGCAAGAACCTACAAGGGCTTCCTGGCCTAATAACCGGCCAGGTGAAATATTACAAATAAGCATATGTTCCACTTTTAATGTGCGGTCTCATCGTTCATCTTTTATATAAACATATACTGTTTTTTTAATGAAACTTGTGTGGAGTCCATTTGTGGTGTTACCATTGGGTTACTGAGAGCGTGTTTGCAAATAATTTATACATTTGCCTTGGAGATTAGCCTGGCTGCTCGTGCCAAGCTATTGAGGCGGGGAGCAGGGGCTAGCTGAGAAGGTGTCCTTCCTTTCCCTGACTTAGAAGCAAGGGTCCCTATTTGGCCTAAGGTACCTACCTCAGCCAACTAGAGACCCCCAGTTCTAATACTGGTGGTCAGCTTTGGGGATTTGAACGTGTATTTGCAAATTCACTCACAGTGATCGGTGAACATCACTAGTTTAGCGCAGACCACGACGCAACCACATATTGTCTTTTTACTTTTGGTTCTATTTTTGAACGACCTTTAAGCCACACATCAAGTCTCAGTGGAGTCAAGTAGCCACTGAGGTGGCAGAATTGGAGTTCGACATTGAGGCATTGCTTACCTACAAAGTTGATCAATTGAGGCAATTCTGCAGAGCTTTGGGAAGTCCCATCAAAAGTAGTGCCAAGAAAGAGAAGCTGCAAACGGCCTTGATGGCCTGGTGGGAAGCCAAGGAGGCTCAGGAGACAGGTGATGTTGAGGTGGATGAAGATGACCTAGGGAATGGATTTCCCCAGAGGAGCTAGAAGAATACCAAAGGATCAGAAAGCATGAGTTGAAGGTTTTAAAACTTAAAACTCAAGCAGAAGAGAAGATGCTGCTCATTGAAAGTGAAAAGTGAGCAGAGGAGAGCAGGAACACTCTCGCCTTGGAAGAGAAGAAGATTCTCTTAGCTCATGAGTTAAGCATGAGAGAACTGGACATGAAGGCTAAACAGGTGGAGTCCAGTTCGAATGGTGGCAGCGGACAGCCAGTGCCAAGTGTGGATGAGTACAAGCGTGCAGTGGATGATTGGGTGATCGTTGTCATGGCAAATGATTTGAAGGGGTTGCTCAATTTGGCCCCCAGGGAGCCTAGGCTCAGTAATATTTTTCCAGGATTGCGCAAACCCTTGTTAGGGTGCAAGCTCTTTGATTACCGGGAGCTTGCACAAGAGCCCGACCCCTGGTCATGGGTCCAAGGGTCTGAGGAGGCATTAGGGAGGGAAGAGAAGCAAAGTAGAGCAGTCAGGTCCCAGAGTAGTGGGGGGGCATGAGCACTAGCACCCTGTCTCAAAGGAGAGGGAGAGAGTGTGAGCAGCACTGGCATGGTTTCACCACCCCACCCCAGAGACTAGAGGGTTCCTTAGAGGAGCACCAGGTAGGAGGTCTAGCTCCTACTTGCCAGCTGTGTGTGGAAGAACACCTAGTGCCTGGAGGGCATGGGGAGTCTGTAACCAAAGCTCCTGTGGTCCTGAGGTTTGTGGGTGCCATTCCTAAAAGGCAGGCACAGAAACCTAAATGGAAGGTTAAGGGAGGAAGGTTACCCCTGTGGGAAAACCCGTGGGACAGTGCCCAGCCAGTAGGGCTTGGTCCCCTAAAAGTGACCAGGGTAAACCCACCTCTAACCTGGAGGGCAGGATATCTGGAGACAGTATCCTGACCAATGGGTCTTCCAGGGGTATCGCAAGGGCCAGCACCCCAGGAGGACCCCTGACTGCCAGGAAGTACCCATGGAGCAGCAGAGGTGGCCCAGGGAGTAGTGACCAAGAGAACCCCCTCGGATCAGGAAGGTATAGAACATGAGGGTGTCCCTGCAGTAGCGGTCCTGCATCTGTGTTTTGTCGCCCCAAGCAGGGAAGTCTATCAAGGTTGGTGATAGGTCTACCCTGGCTTTAGGCTGGGAGGGGGTTGTGTTGGACTTGGCCCTTTTTGGCTAAAGTTCCCTACACTTTTTACCTTCCCCCTAGTCCTTTTGTCTGACATAGAGTTGCCAACTTAGATGCTTTGGGCACTTTGCCACTGCTGATCAGTGTCAAAGTGCAAGTGCTCCCTGTATAAAGTGTAATGATAATTGGTCGTCCAAGATTGGTATATTTGTTTTACTAGTAAAGTCCCTAGTAAAGTGCACTATGTGTGCCAGGGCTGGTAACACAAATGCTCCTTGTGGGCCTGCAGCACTAATTTTGCCACCCACACCGGTAGCCTTAAAGAGAGAACTCAGGCCTGCCACTGCAGTGCCTGCGTGCAGTATGTTAAACTGCCTTGTTGTCCTGAAAAGTGCACCCACTTGCCAGGCCTTACCTCTCCCTTTTTATGGACATCAGACACCCCTATTGTAGGCCCAAGGTACCTCCCAGGGCAGGGTGCAGTGTATGTGAAAGGTAGGACATGTACTGAGGCGTGTACCATGTCCTGACAATGAAATACTCTCCATTACGTTTTTCACTGTTGAAAGGCCATCTTTCCCATAAGACAGAATGAGGAGGCTGTGTGATATGTTTCCAGCCTATCTTCCCATAGGCTTAAGATGGAGAGGTGAAGTTTAGTGTGCTGAACTCACAATTTAATATCACATCTTTTTGTGAGGGGGGTTTTTGCATTGTGTGTTTAGAAACCACAATTTTAGAAGCGGCTGTTTTTTTGTGTTCTAACAATCCTGTGTGTCTCTGCCTGCTTGTGGATTGACTGTCTGGATTCGAAAGTGATAGGATCTGGGGAAAGTCTTCACCCAGGGGAGGAGGTGAGACAGCAACAGGCAGACATGCATCTGGCGTGTAGGGGGGAGGAGTAGCCCCTGGAGGTGAAGAGGCCTGGGCTGCCGCCATAAAACAATGGCTCTATCTCCTGCTGAGTGATTGAGGATCCAGACCCCACTATCAAAGGAAGAAGGTGTCACTGGCAGGGAGATACCCAGAACTGGTTTGGACAGGGGTCAGTGCCCCCCTGAACAAAAAGATTTTAAAGACATTTAGGGGTTTAACTATGAGAGCTGAAACCCCTGAACGTAGGACTGATCAAGACTGTAAAGGATTGAAACTACTTTGTGGACAAGAGGAACCTCTGCCAAGGAAGAAACAGCTGAAGAGACTGAAGGAAAGGACTTACCCTTGCTGTGTGTTCTGGGGCTGGCCTGCAGTTTGCTGATTTAAGCAAGAAGAGGCTAACGGACTTTGCTCTGTGCTGTGTCCCCCTGCTTGAAAAGACTTTGCTGTGTGCTGTGTCCTGAAGTAACTTGTCCCCAAGGGCCCAAGGAAAGCTGGCTCCCTATTGTGGAAACTCAGGAACATAAAAGTTTCCAGGTGTGTCTCAGCGACGCTGTGTGCTTTGTGCTTTTTGCAGCCTGAGACCTTCGTAAGAACTGCCCCTCGATCATATGCACCCAAAATCCAAGTCGGTCTCAGCGACGCTGTGTGCGTGTTCTTTGTGCAGCCTGAGACCTTCGTGAGCGTTGTCCTGTGATCGTCTGCACCCAGAGTCCAAGTGAGTCTCAGTGACGCTGTGTGCTTGTGGTTCGTGCAGCCTGAGACCTTCGTGAGGATTTCCCTGTTATCATATGCACCCAAACTTCAAGTGAGTCTCAGTGATGCTGTGTGTGTGTGCATCGTGCAGCCTCAGACCTTCGTGAGGATTGCCATGTGATCGTGTACACCCGAAGCTAAGTGAGTCTCAGCAACGCTGTGTGCGTGTGCCCTGTTGCAGCCTGAGACCTCCGTCATTGCCATCGGCTCAGACCGGCATCCCCTGAGGAGCTGTGCCTCCGGCCAGAGCCTGCCTGTGCCAAGGAGGGACCTTGAACCATCCCCGTCGGGGGGACCCGTGTTCCACTGTCCGAGATCCACTAAATCGCATCGGAGGCCCAAGTCGCGTGGAGAGGAGAGTGAGATCGCACCCCCCAGGAAACGCTCAGCAAGTGTGCATGGGTCGATGCCTGGGGCGGGGTAGGGGCTACGGGAGAAATGCTCTCAGCCTTTCCCCATTTTGCAGTGCGAGCCTCCGCTGAAGTCTGTATTGCGGCCCGTACTTGCGAAGGAGTGGCAGTACCGGGGCCGGAGTGTGGAGCTACACTTTGTTTTCCATCATAGACCGTGTTGGGGGCATATTTTGGCAGTAGCTGACCGCGAGTCAGTAAGAGTGGCATAGAGACCGTCCGGAGCACCGCGATCGGTGCCGGAGTACATTATTTTGGCATTATGAACTGCCTGATTGTTGCATTACGCATTGCATTAATTTTGCATTACGAACTGCCTGATTGTTGCATTATGAATTGCACTCTTTTTGAATTACGAACTGCCTGATTGTTGCATTACCCATTGCATAATTTGTGCATTACGAACTGCCTGATTGTTGCATTATGCATTGCATTATTTTAGCATAACGAACTGCATTATTTTTACATTATGAAATGCCTGATTCTTGCATTACGAACTGCATAGCATTGCATTAGGACTGCCTGGGATCATCGAGAATTGCTCATTAATACTTCAAGAACCTACAAGGGCTTGCTGGCCTAATAACCGGCCTGGTGAAATATTACAAATACGCATATGTTGGATTTTTATCGTGTGGTCTCATTGTATAACTTTTTATATAAACAGATACTGGGTTTTTTATGAAACACGTGTGGAGTCCATTTGTGGTGTTACCACTAGGTTACTGAGAGACTGGTTGCAAATACTTTATAAATTTGCCTTGGAGATAAGCCTGGCTGCTCGTGCCAAGCTACCGAGGGGGTGAGCAGGGGCTATGTGAGAAGGTGTCCTTCCTTTCCCTGACTTAGAAGCAAGGGTCCCTATTTGGCCTAAGGTACCTACCTAAGCCAACTAGAGACCCCTAGTTCTAACAATTGGTAACGTAATTGGCAGTAAGTGATGTCAGACACTTAGGGGCTCATCACGATGACAGATGGAAAAGCCCTCCTAGTGCCATGGAATCGGGGAAAATCCCCCCGCATGACCCGCGGCATTTCCGTCAGACAAATAACGATGCAATGTACGCAAAATCAGACTGCGGCGGAAGGATGCCACGAAAAACCATCCACCACGGTTGGAAAAGCTGCAAATCCAACAGCGGAAGACTGGAAAAGCTGATCAACGGCTTGAAAAGGCTGCTCCTGCCGCGGCATGACCGCATGGCCAAATACGATGAGAATGCGGAGCTGGCAGACTGAGCACTGCGTCCGACTGCCGCACATGCACATAGGCCAAATGAACGGCAGACGGAACCAACTTTACAACAACGCCCAAAGTGTGCCTGTATACCCTGCCATCTAAAATCACAACACACACGCCACAATGACACACCCCAACTTTTAACCGGGAAGGAAAGCCATGCGCACCATGGAAGAGACATCTGGAGGCCATCACCCATGTGGACACACCCACAGACCTTGCATAAAACCAACCCCATCCATGACCAGCATCTTTTGCACACCACTAGCCGGGACAGTGAGACAGGAAACCATTGACACACACTTCACAACACCACATACCCATATCACCACACAACAACACTCTCACCCCACACCACACACATCCCCTACACTATATTGCACCCTGCACCTCTCATTCATTAGCACCATGCCCCCAAAGAAAATGCCCAAACTCACTGATTCAGAGTTGAAAGAGATGGCAGATGAGACAATCAGGGTTGAACCACATTTGTCTGGGCACCTGGTCCAACATACCCAACTTGTACGCAAGAAACAGATGTGGGCAAGGATCCATAGCTAAGTCAATGCCATAGGATCCACCCTACGCACTGTACTTGACTTCCAGGAGCAGTGGGGCGACCTCAAGGGCCGGGTCAAGCACCGGGCGCAGTGGAACTACGCGACGGCCCAGAGAACTGGTGGCGGCCTTCCCATTCCATCATTAACCTTCACTTAATGGGAGGAGAAGGTACCCTGCCATAATGCGTCCAGAGAGTCCCACAGGAATCGAGGGGGGACTGGAGGCTGATAAGTGCCAACAAAATGATCACATCACACTTCAATGCACCGTTGTGCACAAAAAGTGAGCCCCAATCGCCTGCCCACATCAAACCCATGTGGAATGCACGCTTACAAAATGAATGGATCACAAGGACATCTCCTCAATCAGCTCAACCTCACAGGTAAGTGGTCAGCTCATGCACCATGGCCTCCCTCCCAAATAGCAGGGCTCACCCTCCTCACCCCACAGCCATGTGGCAGCTAACTCCGTCGACAGTGCCTCCCAACAGGTAGCTAGCCTTCTTACTGGGGAGTGGTCATTGAAACCTGACAGCAAGAGCACAACTCCCACAAGACCTGCTGTCTCCCCTCACAAACAGCATGGAGCCAAATGACCCCCATATCCTGCACTGGGTAGCCAACTCCGGAAACCCGCATAAGTGTATAGGCCGTGCACATACAGCTAACACCATCGAGAGGCCACATGATTCACAGTGTCACTGATGTAGTCACATGCAACTGCAATGCAGAATACGGGACCCCAAAAAGCCAATGTGCAAGTCCCATTGTTTCAAAGCAGAAAGACTCGGGTCAACACAACACCTGCATGGGAACTCTGTCAGCCCTCACAAACCACAGGAGGTAAGCACAAGAAGCACAACACAAATCATGATGTTGCGGCATAGTAGTCAGATACAGATCGAAAAGACACAAATGTCCAAGCATTAACTGAAGTGGATGAGCAACAAGTTAGTACCAGAGGACATGTCCTCGGAAACACAACATTGGTACACATAAAATTGGGCCTTTAGCCATGTCACATCACCAACGAGCAATGTAGGTACCCAGATCCTCATGTGGGATGAACAAACCGGGGGGTCTCTCAAAGGGGCCTGGCCAATGTAATTAAGGGCATGGCCCAAAATCCAGAGACTCAAATCTGCGCTCAGCATATTGGGCTACCTGACTAGCACATTTCAGTCACTGCCTATGCACCCAGATAAATGATACAACAAGTAACATGAAACCTAACACAACTACGAACTACTGGCCTTGGCAATATTTGTCAGTTGCATGAGACAAATAAGCTGCAACTATGGCCTACATCTCACATCGGAAAATCTTCCACTTGAAGCCCTGAGGACACCACAAGGATGTTGCTGGTCATTATTCTACAGAGGAGTGAATTCCAGAGACAAAATGAATCCACAAAGGATTTCCCCTCCCCACAACGCTCACCTTGCATGATGTCATGCAGTAATGACTCCACCAGTGACAAGTGAGGAGTGTGACCATGCGCACTTCTATGTGCCTGCTGTCAATGCATTCCAGCAGAAAGAACGGACCGCCTGTGGCAGGGCACAAAACAGAGTACAAAAGAGATCCGTCCCGAGCCACACTCAAAAAAAAGACGGTGCCCAGCACCGGTGAGAACCGGACCACTGAAAACTCTGTATGTACCTCAACATCATGTGCGACTGATGACATACTGACATGAATGCCTAGTAAAGCCAAGGCAAAAGTCATGTCACCTCAATTTAAATGTGCCAAACATGAACATCTAAGTTGTGCTGTGTGCAGAACATCCTGACAAAATGACCTTACTCCAAAAGGTGACTCGATAGCAACACCAGGCGACCGTGCCATGGACTAGCCCAGCCAGCCCCCCCCATGAAAGGTGAAGCCTCGGATGCACAGTCCCTGGTCCGTTCAGGTGAGGAGGACCAACATGGCCCCTTCTGTGTGCACAGGCCAGGCATTACATATATGGTAACAGTTGCACAACTTGTTCTTTTTGTGCCAATGTACTGCTGACTCCCCCATAAGTGATTGTGGATAGTCATTTGTGGCCTCACATTCCCACAGCAAAAGCATACTTCAATGAGTGTGCATGCACATTGAGCCTCTGCTTAGATAAGTAGTCACTCCCACGCCAGTCCAAAGACCTTCGGATACCAGGTGTCTTGACCGTCCCGCGTGATTCAGTCAGTGCTGAAAAAGGCTTGCCCACTATTTTTGTGGAGAACTGACACACAGAGTATTGATAGCGTCTGATACTGAAAGCCGTTGCACACTTTTTATCAGACTTGTGGGCTCTGGCCTTGTCCCTTCCTTCCTTGCTTTTCTGGAAGTACCACCGGGCGTCAGTCCTCCAATTTGCACACTGCATTTCGCGCTTTCTGACCATTACTTTGGCTGTACAGCTGAGCGCTGGTTCCAGGCCGAGCCCGGTCAGTTGCAACTGTACTGTGACCGCATGCAGCTGCTCTTTGGATGTGTCCCACTGGCTATGCTGGGCATCAGTTAGGCTAAGGTTCCGCTATGCCTCTTTCACCTGTGTGCAACTTGTCTTTTCATGCTGAAGATGTCTGTTTGAGTGGGCCATGGATGTCTGCCTTTCAAACACATCCTTTGCTGACCAGGATCATGAGCTGTGGGTGACTCCTTTGTTGGTCCACGTGCAAGACTGCTTTGGTGACACATGTTTATGGGATGCCTTTCAATGTGTCAGGCAGGCAGGCTGAGAGCTGCGCCTGTGCTTTTGCGCAATGGCTCCTGTGCCATGCCTACATCGAACCTCTCCCAGGTTGCGATGGGATGCTCCTTGCAACCTTGTGGTGGGAGGAGCACATCTGTTCCCTCATACTGCTGGATTGTATGGTGATCCTCTTCGCTGAAGATGAACTGGATCATCGCTTGGAACTGATTGCCTTCTAAGCTGCCTGTGCCTTCTTGGATTTGTAACTACTTTACAGCAACAGGAACTGTTGGTGGCTAATTCAATCATGGTCTCCCTTTCTGCACACCACCTGACAAGATTTGGCATCCAACTCTCTGACTATGGCCCTGCCTGCATTGGCTTGGACTGTGCTGTGCTCTGCGGTCTATTGCGCTTGGTACCACAGACCAGAGCAAGTGGAGGCTGTCATTTGACTGTTGTGGAAATTGTCGTTTGACATGAGCCCGGCTTCCATTATGCAGCTGTAGCAGACGAAGAAGACATGGCGTTGTTGTTTATAAAGTACCCAAGGCTTGAGTCGGGGTGCACGCAGGTACATGGTATCCCCTTCTTTTTGCATGGGTTTGACGCCGTCCCGCCTGCCAGGATGTTGGTCGCCACAAGGATATGCTTAACTTGTCCCGTTGTACCGTCCAGATACCGGGAAACGTTCTGCAGCAACTGCACGTTGTCTGTTGTCCATTCCCAGCAGCAACGTGCATGCAGCGAGTGTGCCTTTTTTCACCTCCAGCCTGGTATAAGTAGGGGCCATCCGGCCTCCTTTTGTTTGTACATTCTGACTGGGGTCCGCCTTGAACCTTAAATTTGAATGTATATGCCACAAAGAGGAACATGTGGACACAGCTTGCCATCTCTACACAGGTACTTAAAGAAGCCATTCTTTTGCCTTTCTTCTGTCTCTGTATATCAATGCAGACACTGTAAGACTGTCAGATGGGTTAGTCTGTCCCAGTATTTGCACAAATCATGTTAGTCGCACTATTTTCCTTCTTTCATAGAGCGTCGTCGTGGCGTTGTGAGGTCATTTGCATTTTGTCTTACTTGGTCAGTCCCCCCACTTCATTGTTTATAACTTGTGCCCTGCAAGTACCTTTGTACATGTCTGTCACATGAGAGGAGTCTGCAGAGCTTGTTCACTGCGCCGTCCAGGATTACTGTCTGAACAGTCTGTCCGTGGTCGGAGAAGCCTGTCTCTTGTCATTCTGGTCTGTTCAGGCCATAGCACCCCAAATCAACAAGGTTTCACAGCTGCTAGAGGACACAGATCCCCTTTGATTGACATGGGCCAGATGCCCCACACTTGGAGGGTCATCCATCCAGTGATGAGTGCGACACAGCCAATGTGGTGTAATCTCACCATGTATAGTCTGGGTAATGGGTTCTGCTGACAAAGGCCATAGACCAGGAACATCCCATACAACTCCTTCCTGCAAGGGGTGGGGGGATATGCTCGTGGTTCAACATCTAGAGGGGTTATTGATGCCACATCTTGCTTCATGTTAAATGTATATGTCAATGTGTTTACTGGTTAAGTACTCATGCATTTTCAACCTGTTGTGGCACGTATTTTGCATGCTTTGACACTAGTAAAAACTTCACATTTGTAAACGTTTCTTGTCTTCAACTTGTCTGCATGTGTACATGCGCTTGGATGCCTCAGAGTGAGTAGGTAAGCAAGTGAGGCAGTATAGCAATAGTGTCCTGTGCGTAGTGGTGCTTCGGGGTGCTCAGTGCTTGCATGCATGTGTTTTCAAATCTGGCACATAGTCCGGTATGTGTACGAAATCTCTGGGACATTTGTCTGAGTCTGTGAGACAACAGCAACGCACACAGGGTGATGTTTCTGGTCCGCCAGATATAGCAGTCATGTGTCTACCCCAGATACTCTGCACACAAGTGTGAGATGATCTGCTCCACCTGTCATAAGACTTGCACGTCGATGGAGTGGTAGTGTTTGCGGTTCCTATAGATGTGTTCACTTGCCTGTGTTGGTACGAGGCCAATGTGTGTGCCATCAATGGCTCCCATCAACATTTGATGCCTCCCAGGCAGGGCCGGCTCATGAAATCTTTATTTGTGTGGTCCAACGATGCATTCGGGTGGGCCACTGCGTGCCCGAGTTGTCACTTATGTTTCTTGCCAGGCCTGCTTCATGGCCCACCTTTGTCTCTCCTCAATTTTAGAAGGGCCAGGGAGACGCATTCTTTCCTTCCAAATTCTCTCTCAAGAAGTGTGTTTTTTCCTTAAAAGGTCCTCCTGATGGGAGGAGGAGGTTTCCTGAGTTCGGAGTATCAGGCAAGTGACACTTCTCATGCTCTCACTCATGCCCTCCTCCTGGGATTCCCTCTCTGCCACCCTCGTCCAGCGCCCCTCATCTCTCCATGGCCGCTTGCTCATGTGCATTTCATTTGTTGTATGGCGCTACTGATATGAGTGTAGGGTGTGACAGTACTTTACATCACGCACACATTATACAGAGACAATCAGTCATGCAAGTATGTAAGTACATCAGTCAACAGGGAATGTCACGTGAGCCAAGAGGATTGCAAGGTGTGGTAATCACATGTCATCCATAGAAGTGGGCTGGAGTTTTGAGGGCGTTTGTTCTGGAGAAGCACTGACTCAGGATGTGTGTGGGGACATTTACAGGCAGTGGCAGCTAGGCACACTGCACGCCACACCAGTAAGCGTGTTGGGTGTGCTAGGGATTACCCGTATGTCTGATTTGCAGACAATGGACATCTCTGATTGTCTGCCTACGCCACTGACCCTTCATAATTCAACCCCTGGCCAAGAGATGCCAGTCAGATGTCAAGGGATATTCAAGCAGGGTTCACATGTTGGATGTTTCATTACACAACATTGGTACAGTGCGGGAGACCTTTGGCCTTTTGGACTCCTTTCCTCATGTAAGTCCATCTGGCCACGAGGCATGGCTATGTATGTAATTGCACTCTCCTTTCCTTGGACATTTCATGTGTGTGAAGACTTGGCTCACGGTTCACAGTCTCTCATCCCTTCATAGTATAGTGACCAGCTGATCACTGTTCTAGTTCTTCTGATGTACCAGCCACTCCCAGAGGGCTGGCTTACCCCCCACCCCACAGCCACCCAGCACAGGCATCATTGGACTTGTGACCCTGCTAACAAACAGGTCCGGACGCAAGTGCCCTGGGCCAGTTCTCCTATACGTGTATGGTGTATGTGTGGTTACTTGATATGCCTGGGGTCCTTGTGGCCCACAACATTACACATGGGGTGCACCAATCACTTTAGGCAAATGAGTTGTGATGTGTGATGTAATTCGCAGGGCGCCAATGCAAATGCAGTATGTGTTTACATGAGCGGTAGCTGGCATTCTCAGCGATGACAGGCATTGATCCCCCTTGAACATTGCAGGGTTGCGGTTGCAGCTTCCGGGCCGCCAGGATATAGCACACACTATGCGGATGAGCCATCAGCCAATGGGAGCCTTCTGCATACATGTCTAGATATTGCGGTGTGCACGATCTGCAATTGCGAGGCTCGTCTTTGGCCCCAATTGCCTTCGGAGGCATCAAGGGTCACTCATGGGGATTGGGTGGGCCTCGCACTTTGCATTTGGCAGGTTGCCACATTCATCACAATGTCGCCACGCTTGCTGGGAGTTGTAGTTGTTCAGGGGTTGCATGTGTGGAGATGTTTGGTATGTACATCTGCTGTTCAGCGCAGCGGCATCTTGTCTGCCAGAGGTGCAGCCGGTTGCGCAGCAGGAAGGCCTGTGGCGCAGGATCCATGGCCGCTCAGGGGGCTTAGATGGGTACTGTATCGGCTCTTCCTCTCCGATGTTGTAGTTCCTCCATCCGCAACGTGGTGGTTTTTACGCGGTGGTGGGAAGGGCTGTTTGCAACATCATGATCTGGTAGGCAGACGGAATGTGTTTCTGCAAGATGGTCCTGCCCTGTTGGCAGGACCGGAAAAAGGCCTCTGTGGGTCCATTGTGATTTGTTGGTCGCAATGACCACACCTGGGGCGGAAGACATGATAGTTTTCCGCCACCACCACCAGCACGGATGGGCTTCTGTCCATCATTGTAATGAGCCCCTTAATACGGGACACTGCTATTTAAGAGGCTTGGTTTTCTGAGTGAGGTTTGCATCTTCAGTTCTACTGTGCCTTTATGCTTTAGAAATTCAGGTAAATGGATTGATCTTTAATCGAGCTCTACATTCACGGGGCAAAATATTTTGTTTCTTAATATAATCTTAATGGTCTCTCCCTTACTGTTTTTGAAACCAGGGATAGTTATTCTTGAAGACTTGTCATACCTATAATCCTGACTGCGGTTATTAGAATTTGGAGTGATTGTGAGTGACATGGTGTTGAATGACTAGATGTGAATGGGACAAGGTTAGAAGGCACATTAGGAGACTGTTTTTTGGACTTAACATATTTTTTAAATTGTTACATGTATACTTTTTGGCTCAATTGAGAGCATGTTGATTATAGAACTCTTGTGTTGTTTGATCTGTATAATTTACAATGTTTGTGTGGGGTGAACTGTAGCCAGTGATGTGCAGATATCATCAATACTCTTACTGGGAATGATGCAGTTGACCTTCTAATCGCAGTTTATTAATGATAAACAATTGTACTATCAAATATAATTTTAGAGGTAAGCAATTTAGGTTGATTGACCTTAATTTCAATGTATTTTTATATTCCCTCCTTTTCTAGGTTTTCTTATTACTAAGGGGCTGCTTACGATGGCGGGCGGACTAGGTCTGCCCATCACCGTAGCGGTGTTTGGGACCACCTGCCAGACATGCGGCGGTCCCAACACTGTGATTAGAATGCACCCACCTTTTAACATTGCGGGCGGTGCTACTGGGAAAGCACGGCTGGGAATCACAGAGTGTCGTCTCTGTAACTATAAAAGAGAGTCCCTGGGGCACCTCTTACTTTGCTGCCCTTCCTTGCGGCTACTTCGCAGACTCCATCTCAGACCCATTCTTCTCCAACTGGGAACCCACACAACAAAGGAGGCTGTTCAACAGCTTTATACTCTGGACATTGTGAAGGATATGGCCAACCTTGGAAAATTTGTTTACCATACTCGTATAATATTGAAGGATAAGTCCCCACAGGCCGAGCACGGTGAACAGTTCGGCGGCCTCCAAACGCCAGGGCAATTGTCTTGGAGGTCTGGCCTTCATTGAACGTCTGATTTATCATGGGATTCTTTCAGTCTTAAAACTTTGTTGCTATGTTGTATGTTTTAAAATATTTAATGATTTTAATAATGTCCTGCACATATATTTATTCTTCGAAAACGTATTCCTTTCCTCTTCTTTTTTAATGTTGTATTTTGTAATGGTTTTAAGTAACCACACAAATAAAGAATTCATTAATTCATTCATTCATTCATAATTGTTAAGCCTCATTGGCTTTGATATAAAACCCTTATTCAAACAAGAAGGGTTGCCTAATCCCCAGGTCTCATGTACAACATATATTGGAAAAATGTGATTCCTTCTGAATAAGTATGTTTGGGACACTTTTTTCCTGTTATGTTTTATTCTGTTTTTCTAAGCTTTGGGCTCTGGAATAAGCAAGGGAATGTATTGCTATAAACGGTTTCAATGGTGTAGTTATTCTTGCTCTTGGTGCTTTTCATGGCTATTCACTCATCCCTCAGCTGTTCATTAAACTCTTTGGAATTATGAATGGCTAAAAATAGGCATTGGCTGATATATGCAATTCTATGCAAGCATCAGAGAGTTGGGAGAAAAATAAGAGAAATGTCCTTTGATAGGATTAGGGGTCACAAGTATGAAGCAATTTTCCTGTACAAACTTGTTTGCGACTGAAAAATGTATTTTGAGATGTACAAAACCTAAATTTTTATTCATTGACTTGTTACCGGAACGCAATTTGGGTTTATCAGGAAGGGGCATGTTAGGGGCGTCCATCCATAATACGAATCACAAGGGTATGCATGAATGTTTTCCGACCAGAATGCAGTCGCAAAACATTTTCTTTTTCCCAAAAAATTAAATTTGGGAGTAACCCATTCGCAAACGGGAAGAGCTTAACAGAGGACCCCTTCCTCTTTGTTAATGCATGCAAACGCATTTGTTAGGAGCAGGCAGTTGTACTCTTCTTAGTAGACAATGAAACCGAGTGGGATAGTCTCAAGAAGGTGTGATAATTATTGCAAAATTAGCTTAACGCAACTTTGCACATCTCAGTCTATCGCGAGAAAATAACACTGTGTTAACGTTGTATTCTCAACCCGATGGCACCATGCGATATCGCATTCCAAGGCCAGGTGTTAGACTGCCAGAAGGAGGTGGCAGAACAGGTACGGGTGGGGTAGGACCTCATAGCAGCCAAACTAGATTTCATATGTGGGTGTCTAATTCCCATCAGGGACAAATTACACTACTCAACGGACACCCACACTGTGACAGAGACACACACATTTGCACATTTCCAGTACTTAACCACGCCCAGAACCCCGGGATAATCAATCAGTCCACTTCTCTTTCGTATTAAGGGGGGGACGACAAAGCTACATGTCCAAGGTCTTACCAACTGCCTGAGGTGACATGGTTGTGTCTGCTGTACACAGCACAATGTAATGTGGTAGGTCCCAGGGCCATCATGCATACGTATTGAGCACTCAGTCACACTTTGATAGTTCGTTGAACTGGCTATGGGCACATGTGCCCGGCCATTTTTATTTACAGGGTCACCTGACCAATGATGCCTTTGCTGGATGGGTGTGGGGTGAGTGTGAGCCAGCCCTCAGGGAGTGGTTGGTGCTGGCAACAACTTGAACAGTGATCACTATTAAAGCGGAAACAGTAAACACCAACATAACACAAACAACTGCGAAGCATCATGGTGGTAGCCAGAGCATGTACAGAATTCACCGAATATTCAACTAGAAGGGTCTGTGAGTTACAGTGCACTGAGATAGGGGCACCAGAGCTGAGCGTGCTCATGTAAAGAAATTGTCTAGGATTGTGATATTCCTGCCGCAGCTGCAGTGGGGTGTGTTACACCTGCCTCATCTTCCAGAGGTGACATTGTTGCGTGAGCTGTCCACAGCACAAAACTCCATCAGAAAGGGTCCATGAGTTGTGGTGCACTGAGTTAGTGGCACCTGAAGAGCTGAGCAGGGTATCAAGCTGATGATGGTATCCAATACAGGTGTAAGCAGGTCTGATAGTCTGGCTGTAAGACTCTTTCGACTCTGGCAGTTGTTGATTGGAGATGGCCCTGGCGTGTGCAGCCAGCAGTGATGCGTCGTCGGGGCAGGTCAGGACTCGATTTGATGTGTGAGCCCTGGTGACCGCAGTTGAGGCCGGAGGCGGCGGTCACATGGCGTTGATGACCTCCAGGCCGTCGACTCAGAGGCCATCCAATGTTCAGTCAGACAGGTTCCATGACTTGAGCTGCACAGAGTTAGTGGCCCCGGATGCACTGCGGCCAGCACAGGCACACTGCCACGGGACGGTGACTTGTGGTGCACTGAGTTAGGGCCACAAAAGCTGATCGGGTCCTCGTCAATCTCCAATGTGAATATCGCGGAGGGTTTCGGGGGACAGTGTAAGGTGTTTTTCAAGGCCATGATACAGAGGGCAGAACCAAGTAGACCAGGCAATAGAGGAGATGCATGCTACAGACTAATTTTTAACACCAAGTCAATATCAGCTACATGATGATGAAGCCAGCACCCAGGCCATAGACTCAGACGCCACCAAAGTTCAACCAGAGAGTGTCCATGTATTTCGGGGCACAGAGTTAGTGGCACTAAAGCTGAAAGGGGATGCAGTCTGCGATGAGGTCTGTACAATGTTATAAACTCTGCCATACACAAATCAAGACTCAGTTCCAAATGTGTGACCTACTTGACCGCAGTGTAGGCCGGAGGCAGCGGTCAGCGCGGGCCAACCGCTGTTAAGCCCAGCTCCTCCTGGAAGTCTCACACACAATGTTAAAATGGCATGTGGCGATGATTTGTGGTTGACAGAGGTAGAAGCACCAGAGCGGAGCGTGTGTGCAGCCTGTGACGATGGCGTGTCCTGGCTGGTCCAGACTAGATTGGATTAGTGTGAGGCCTGATGGACCGCAGTGTAGGCAGTACACAGGTGACCCCGCGGTGCCGGACCACAGTGTAGGCCGAAGGCAGTAGTCAGCAAGGGCCCACAGACACGTGTCATTGGAATACTAGGCACAGAGTTGGTGGCACCACTTCGAAGGAAGTACAGTGATTTAAATTCTGCCATAAACATATGTATTCTGCCATTGTACAATCAAGACTCACTTCCAAATGTGTGACCTACTTGACCTCAGTGTAGGCCGGAGGCAGTGGTCAGCAGGGGTCCACAGCCATGTGTTGTTGGCTTGCTATGCAGAGAGTTAGTGGCACCAGAGCAGTTGATGGTAGTGTTCAATCACCTCCGTAGCGAGGATCCTTTTTCCCTCCGGACTGAACCACGTCTTCCTCTTACTCCTCTCCTTGCTTACAATGATATGAACTCTGCCATGAATAAATCAAGACTCAGTTCCAAATGTGTGACCTACTTGACCGCAGTGTAGGCCGACGGAATACGTCAACGAGAAAGGAGTGCTGGGGGCCTGTGTCGCGGAGGCCGTGATGGTCTGAGGAGGCTGCCTTGGGCTTGGAGCTTGCACAGGCACGTGGTGGGCCCTCTTTGACACACGCCGGTGTCGGTGAGCAGTGTGGCCTGGTTGCTCAGGGGTGGCCAAGACAGGTCTGGGGACCTGGGCCTGGGGTGCAGCAGGCGCACATGATCGCAGGCACGGCTGCTCACGGCGTCGGCCTCATGGTGGGCTGGGAGGCGGCACCCTGGCAGACACGTTGGCCAATCCGGAAGTCAACCATGCCCAGAGCAACGGGCTTTTTATTCACGCCCCTGGGCTTGCGTGGCGTACGCCGGGCCAGTCCACTCCGCTCACGCTGACAGGGGGAGACGTAACTAGCTACATTTCTGCGATCTTCCCCGCTGCCTGAGGTAACATGGTTGCGTCCACTGTTCACTACACTCCAAACACCAGCAGGATACGTCGACATGGACATGTCTGTGGTCTGCATACTGCAGTCTGGCCAGCACATCCTTGCCACACTTCTGCATATTGTGGGAGAAGTGTGGCTCAATGGTTAGAGCGGCAGACCTCGATGCAGAGCACTGGTCCGGGACCAGGGTTCGATTCCCGTCGCGGCAGGGTCTCGGGCTATAAATTCCGCGGACCGGATATTCTCGCCTCAGTGCCTATTCTAATCATGGGTCCCACGCTGCAACTCTGGGAAATAGCTTGCTTAATCTCCCTAACGTCCCCAACAGCGCTGGGATGCCTGGCTTCACCCTAGGGATGCCCAGGAGTGGACATTTCACAGGGAAAAAGCCAGAAAGGGTTCCCTAGCGGTATGAGTACAGCGCCGGGAAACCCCGAACCGGGGTAGCTGTGCGCTATATAAGTACAAGCACATTTACATTCTCATTCATGGGTCAATTGCCTCCTTTGCTCATGCCTGGTTTCCACCTCACCCCACATTCTGCTATTGTGCAGCTGAGGTGCCATGCCATTGATGGCTTGTGTACATGGCTAGCCCAGGGTACCACAGTAAGTTGTGCTGTCGGGTCTGGTAGGTGGGCATGTGGTTTGGCATGTTGTATGTGAGTTTGTAACGTGTGCTTTCCCAGAGTTGTGAGTTGCATGATTGTGGAGTTGAGGTGTGTTGTGTGTTCATTTGGTACTTACCAACTAGCAATGAATTCCCATAGGTGCCAGCCTCAAAGCGCTGGTTGATGATGGACTGTCGGAAGATGAAGGAATCATGCACACTGCCTGGGTAGTTTGCGACAACATTGGTGAAGAGTCCCAGGTTGTCTACTATTGCCTGCACATTGATGGAATGCGTGTGCTTCCTGTTGCGGTAATAGTGTGCGGTGGTGGCAGGGGGCATGAGGAGTACATGTGTGCAGTTGATTGCCCCCAACACGAGCGGGTAGCCAGCTATAGCGTAGAAGCCTTGCTTGGTCTCTGGTTGTTCCTGCGCAGTGTGTGGGAAGTAAAGGTGCTGGGGTAGCAAGCTGAAGATGGCATCCAAGACAGGTGTGAGGAACTTCAAAAGGGCTGGCTGTGAGACTCCTCTGACTCTGGCAGTTGTTGGTTGGAAGGTCCCAGAGGCCAACAGGTGCAGCACAGCCAGCAGCTTTGTCTGCGGAGGGATGTTGGTTGTCCGCTTTGTTGGTACCATCAGCCTGTGGGCAATGATGGTCAGGATGCGGAGGACGGTTGTCCTTTTGAGCCTGTAGTGGGCAATGACATCCTCTGGTGTTAAGTCTTTGAGGCTGGTGCATTTTCTTTAGGTCTGCTGTCTTTGTCTGCTCTGCCTCTGTGGTAGTCCAGGGTGGGGGCAGGAGGTCCACTGGGGTGGCGGGCCTGGGTGGGTGGCGGTGGGTGTTGTGGCCCTTTTGGGGCTCCAAGCTGCATGATTAGTAGCTCCATGGCATCTGTTGTTCTTCAGGTGTAGCTCTGGGCTGGGCTCCCTTTTAATGGTGCAGGTTGTCGTCCGGCTTAACACCAGGTCAGAGCAGGTGTTAAATCCCTGCTGCTAACACGCCTTATTGCCTGTTTTGGGATCTTATCGCCGATCTGGCTGGTCGTTGTGAATGTTGCGAAGTGGTGTTGTTGCGGCTTTTTGCACGGGAATGCCTACTCTGCATATCATTAGCGTTAGTTGCCAGTGTCATCTGTGGCGATGTTTTTTTTAGGCTGCTATCACAGGAAAACTGGTGATATCAGCTGTTGCACCAGCTTGTGAATAGGGCGATAAATTTATCACCACTTTGGCTGCAATAAAGTGCCGCTAACTCGGCGATAAGTCCTTGAGAATATGGCTCTGAAATGTTTAATTTTTCTTTTTAAAACGCATCCCGTTTTCTATGAGGAAAACGGGCTGCATATAAAAAAATGGTTTATTTAAAAGCAAATGCAGACATGGTGGCCTGCTATCCCCAGCAGGCCTCCATCCCGGTGTTTTTAGCGATTGCCAAGGGGTTGCAAATTGCAACCTACCGCATTAATATTAATGAGGTAGATCTATTTGTGACCCACTGGGAATTGCAAATGAAACTCTCATACATTTAAAATCGCAATTTCCTAATTGCGACTCTCATGGAACCACAATAAGGAACTCGCAATTTCAAACGTTCACTCATGTGGTCCTAAATTCTTTATGTTCACCTTATAAATTAAATGTTGTTCCAAAAAATGAAATCTAAAAATGTCAGCTAGATGGAGACATTCAGTTGGAAAGAAAGCATCAGAGAAAGAGGTAAGCTGTTCCTGGGCCTTGGCTGAAAATCAAAATGGCACTTTGCCTTGGTCGTGAGTCAGTTTTCACCTTTAAAGACTTACAGAAATGTTGTATCTTTAAGGTCCAAAAAAAGAAATTATGCTGTGTAACGCGGTTTGAGATATGAGCAGCCAAAGCAAGATGGTGCATGAAGAATTGACGAAAGCCAGCAGCTGAAAATAATAGGTGAGCAGACCCACACGGTCATTCATGAGAAGTGCTTTGACAAGAGTTGCAGAGGGGATAACATCTACAGCCACTAGGTGAACAAATGACTAAAGACCACAACCAGTCCATTACTCAAAGCTAAATTGATTTGTTAATGTAAATCCAAACAGTGCATTAAGTGAAGGCCTGCAACCATTCGAAGAAGTGCAACCACCATGTAGTGCCTACTTCTAGCAATGCTTGATTACTGTCCAGGAAAGACATGGCCTGGCAGTTCGGTCTGGGCTGTTCCCATGAGACACAGGGTCAAGACTGATTTGCATATGGCTATGTCTGAACTGGGGTGGCGTGGTGAGCAAAATAACGATGGATTAAACCCAGATCTGTGACTGGGGGTGAATGTTTGACAATGTTCAACATTCCGTCCATCATCTTTTTGTGTTACTTCTTGCAACACCAGCGAAATTGACTGAGACTAAGAAGTTTGGTCCATTCTTTTGCAATACCAAAAGACATATGTGGGTCGAGATTATTATCATGACAAATACAAATCTAATGAGACAATGTACATGTGATGCATAATAGTCAACAAAACGTTATAACATTCTGAGATTCCTCTACCAAAATAGTAAATGAGCTGGTGAACACAGAATGTGCACACAAGTTGCTGAAAAAGATCCAGATGCCAGGCAATTGTGAATAGGGGAAAAGGCATAAGAGACAGGCTGACAAATATGACATGTGGGAGGGAGAAGAATTAGGGTAATAAAAACCCAGAAATATACTGATTAACACTTTTCTGTTTCCTTTTTCATATGAAAGAGGTAGTATGGTTTTGAACACAAAGAATAACAATAGAACATGTAGAATGAAATTAAACATGCCAAAAAGCAGTGAGCAATTTAATGCTGGTCAATATTAATTCAAAGAAAATCCGAAGAACAGAAGCCAGTTCGTTGCTTAAAATGCAGCTCCGATGACCCTCCATGGCCTACTTTTCACCTTGGCTGCTGACCCTTGCATCATGCAATAAATAAGTCACAACTCATCAGTAATAACTAATTATAGTTGAGCAGCTATTCCATTTTATGTATTAAAGGTGACTAGATACATCAGTATCTGGTTGCACTAAGGAAATTAGAGACAGGCTTTAAAAAATGGGTTGCAGGCTTCCATGTTTTGTTATTGTTCTTCTTCTTATTATTATTATGATTACACATATTATGATTATGTTTTCGTTATCATCAATAATAATAATAGCAATGTCAAAGCCAATAAACTTAACTCTTTAAGACAAGCATTGACCAATCTAATAGTTCTGGTCTGTAACTGAAAAACAAGCCAGGCCTGTCAGCTTTGGCAGTTGATACCACATGTTTAGTTTGATTAACTACTGCATTATCATACTCTGTACCTGCCTAAAATGACGGATTTAAATATGGAGAAAATACAAAATCAGCTAAACATGGCCTTAACGTTTGAATTTTTCTGAGAGTTAAAAAAATACTTTTTTAGTGGAGCCTCAAGTTAGACACAAGTTCCTGCTCTAACAGACAGCAGTATCTTAGGGCTGTTACTAGCTGTGGTATAGGCACCCACCACTACCTTATCAAGCTCAAGATACCAGAGGATTGTGAACGGAGCAGATGCCCGTGAATGCCCTTTTTTTGAAACTGGAAAAGAACAATGTCGAAAACTCACCTGTGCTTTGATTTGTGCAAATCAGACCGTAGAGGAACATGGCTTTAACGTATACATATCCATAATCATTTTTGCAAGCCGAATGATTTTTGTTTGTTTTATATTACCTAAATAAATATGCTTTTGATTTGGTATGATGATAATAGTCATTACCTAAGTTCTGAGGCTAGTCCTGTATTTTCTGGAAGAAGTCATCCTAATGACCTTAGGTATTTCAAGTCACCCCCTTCTAGAAACAGTTCTATAACAGAAACAGCTATTTAGCTGGTTTCAAGAAGTTGTTTGTGCAAGGCGTGCATGAGGAGAGCAGCAACCATTGTGCAGGACTAAAAAGCAACTGAAGGCAGGGAGTAAAGGCCTAATTAGGGGTGGAATAGTAAAACAGATACATGACAGGAAGGAGAATGAGGCTGGAGGTGAGAGGGCAAATCTGGGAGAAAGCTATGATGGGAGCAAAGAGAGATGGGATAGCACATAGGAACAAGGAGTGAATTAATCAGGAGGGGACAATAACTCCATGAAGGACGGAAGCCAAAGAGGTAGGAAGGAATGGGAGAGCAAGCACTTACAGACGTGGATGGGAGAGCCAGTAAGGAAAAGGAAAAGGGACAGGAAGAGATGTGAAGTTATTGAGGGGGAAGCACCTAGGAGAAGCAAGGACGAGTGAGTGAGGCATCATGTGATCCTAATGAGGAATGTAATGGGACAATATACGATTAAAACAAAATGCCTTGGATTGACATGTAGCTAATAAAACCAATGACAAAGCTTGATGACTACATCAGAGCTAGTGGTAGAAGGGGACTGACTCAAAGCCTACTTTTTCTGTATACTACTTATTTTTTTTTCTTATTTCTTTTTTCCAAGTGTTAATGGCATGAGGTCTCCCAGACATCAGGTGCTGTTCGCAAGACATGAAAATTGAAAAGAACATGGGTTTCCCACCATTCATCAGCACAGGAATTGACATCACTAGATCTCCCATCATCCACCTGCACAGGAAGTGCCATCACAAATATTTCCAACATCCATCTGGACAGGAAGTGACAATACTGGTTTTCCCACCAAGACTATCTTTAAAAGAAGAAACCAAGCAAGAGGACTTCATTTTCAATTACCCATCAGCACAATATATGACATCACTGGACCAACCATCATCCACCAGCACAAGAAGGGGCATCACTAAATTTCCTGTAATCCATCTGTAAAAGAAGTGACAATACTGGTTTTCCTGCCATAACTGTCTTCAAAAGAAGAAGCTAAGCAAGAGTACTTCATTTCCCATCACCCATCAGCACAGGAAGAAACATCACTGGATATCCCATCATCCAGCTGCACAAATTTTTCCAACATCCATCTGGACAGGAGTGACAATAGTGGTTTTTCCTATAAGACCAAGCAAGAGGACTTCATTTCCCATCACCCATCAGGACTGTAAGTGACATCACAGGATCAACCATCATCCACCTGTACGGGGCGTGACATCAATTAATTTCCCATCATCCATCTGGATAGGAAGTGATATTCCTGTTTTTCCCTCAAAAGTTGTTTTTAAGAGAAGAAGCCAAGCATGAAGACTTCATTTCCCATCAACCACTAGCACAGGAAATTACATCATGGCACCCTTGATTCCTCCTCCCTCCTAGGACCTACTTAACAATAGCTGCACCACAGATACACAGTGAATGCGCCGCAGATGAACCAAATGAAAGCCCGTCTCTGTCCATCTGCACCTGGACCGCACCCAGCGTCAGGAACCCTGGTCCGATCACCCTCCAGTGAATCTCTGCAGCACTTCTTAGGTTGTTATATCCTGGATGCCATTCCCCCTACTGTTATGGCACCTCACACCATGGTGGGAGCTTTCACCTATACCCACTGCTGGTTCTCCAGCAGCCACCCATGCACATGCAAACACAAATACTAACAACACACTCAGCATTCCCTACCAACATACACCACACAAGCACCAACAATCTCTACACTCCCGACCTACACCCTATGCAATGGCAAACTCGCACACAAGGGAGCCCAGCTGTTATCCATATTTTATTTACTAGCACTTTAATAGCTTGGCTGGTTTGTTGGAATCTACCTTGTGTCCAGAAGACCTTTGTATGCTGTCATCAACCTCTACTCCTGATGAACATACTCCTGTCCACGGCCTTCAGGGGGGGGCAGATGTTCGTTGCACTCAGGGCAAGAGGAAAGAATCCACCAAGTTGGCAATTTTGGACATACTCTAGCATTTTGTTCTCTGGCCTGTTCAAAGGTAGTTTGCTGGCTCACTCCCCATGAGTATTCATGGTTGTTTTATATTCTGTTCAATTATGGTTCTTTTATAGTCTGATTAATCACTTTTGCACTAGTGTTTAAATGAGCCCAACCAAAAATATCTCAGGAAACGGCAGGAATACGGATAATGTATAAACTTTAATACTATAGCACATTATGCTCTGGTCTGCACTGTAATTTTCTTTATTTTGGCTTTCAAACAATCACAATCATGTTCAATGTAATGATTTTAATTAATCAAACTATAAAGCACTTCTGCCTCATGTCCACTCCCACTCACGTGCATGCTTCTCGACACACGATCACTCAGCAAACAAATTACCGAAATATGGGACCTTCTGAGCAGCAATGCACTTGACATTCTCTTAATCACATAGACCTGGCTCAACCTTGCATCAGCTCCCAACATCACTACAGCAACCCCAGTGGACTGCAAAATTACTCGACAGGACCACCTTCTCAAGCCAGAACGAGCACTCGCTACCATGTATAAGGAATCCATCAAGTGCACATCATTCACAGAGAACACCACCTGAAGAACCTAGACCTTATGGGTCTGGCGGCGCAGGGTACGCCTTAATCTCCTGAGTTCACCTGCTTTGTCGAACAGAGACACGGGACACTCCGTTAGGCGTAGAAGATAAGGTTTATTAGCTGCAGCTAAGTACAGTTGTCCCAGAAGTACACTCGGTATGTTCTTAGGAGACTGCCACTTTACTTTGTGGCGCACAATCGTTTATAACACACATATTCACAAAGAACACTCCCAATGCATACAGGGTTAACCAATGAGAAGATTGTGCAAACAAGATATTAAGTAACTCAAATAAGCCTCTCTTCCAACTGTGTTTGTCACCCTTCCCCACAAGTTAATCAGTGGTAGTGTTTATAAGTCGACTTGCAGGTGGCAGGGCACATTTGTATGCCCCGGAGGACAGTTGTGAAATGAGAGAATACGAGTAAAGAATAGCGAAGGCCAGAGGATAAGATAAAGTCAGGAAAGAATGGTGCGAACCAACAGATAGTTGAAACAGGGATCAGTCAAACCAGACGAGGATTAGTGGAGTCGGTCAGACCCTGACACCAGCTATAAACAGAGGCAGGAGGTTATTTGACACGTTGCTGTAGGATGAGGGAAAACAACACCTCGTTACCGCACTGCCTGAGTGAGGGCAACACAAAATGGCGGAAAGACACAAAATGGTGGCTAAATACGAAAACTGAATTACCTCAGACCCTCTTTTTGCCATTACTCAGGCAAGACACGCAGACTCATTTTAATCTGAGTCGACGTCAATGGCCATGAGGTCATCAAGCTGTTGCTGCAACATTATTTTAATGCTTTCCGTCTTCCGTGGCACAGGCCTTGGGACAAACATAGTGGCACAAAGACCACAGGTGGTGGGGCCACACTGCATACAGAGACAACAGGAAAAAAGTATGGCTAAAACCACTCCAAGGAATGTTAATACCTTCCATCCCCATTTGGGCAGTAATCCCCAAAACCATTCCAATAAAGACCAATCTCCTTCGTCCTGATGAATCGACTCGGAGCTCACATGTAATTTGGAGATGGCTTGGTATACCGTAGGGGCATCGTCAGGTATATAAATGCAACAGCTAGATCCGATCAATTTACAAACTCCACCACGATCCGCGAGAATAACATCCAGAGCAATCCGGTTCTGCAATGTCATGAGACGATCCGCTTGAAGTTCAGCTGTGAGATTACTCAAGGCTCCCACAGTGACATCTATGGTAGTCTCAACAACACAAACCAATTGTCTCATGTTTCTACTGTTGGCCATTGGGCCCCAAAAAGGAAGAAATCCTTTAAGGAAATCACCTCCCTCTTGTCCTGCCGTGTCTTTAGAATCAATAATCCCTCTGCCATATCTGTTTCTGTGATGTCCCGAAGGAGCAGTGTATGTAGGGGGGAGAAGAAAGGCTATATAGCATGTTCCTGAAAAATCCGTTGGTAGCCACATGTACGCTCTATCGTGGCAGACAAAATACGTGCCCTCCATGGTACAGCGGTGGTGAATTCTGAGATGTGTGAATGTATGTATGGGAACAAACACTCTTTCCTTGTCCAGTGTCAGTAGTCTGGCCATTCATTTGTACACAAAAGTTACCTCGATGAGGCACAGTCCAAATTGGTGGAGATTTTCCCTGTTTAACTCTATCTGTAAGGCTAGTAGCGTAACGAGTCACGTTCCAACCATCGTATGCCCGTTTCTCATCAACAGGAACCCTACTATTCTCCACAATTCTAGCCATAGCCACTATTCCTTTTATCAGAGAACTATGACTAAAATCTTGCCCACTACCATATGAACCAACTGGACGTCTAAATCAGTTCTGACATGCATTTGAAAACATCACAAAATAGGCCCAAGCGGAACCTTCATAAGAAAATGGAAGGGCTAAATATGGCATCCCTTTATCTGTGGTATGAGGCATAAGTCCGCACACCCAACAGTCGGTTGTGTTGACTACCAATTGTGTTGATGCAACAACTGGACAAATGAATTGTTAAAATATTCTGTTCTCCTGATTAGTTCATGTTGGGGAAGCATATATAATTGATGTGGGGAGATAGTAGAATGAAAAGGCAAGGAAATAGAAGTAGGGACAGATTTGTGCTGCATAGCATGAACAATCCAACCTATACAAGCCAATAAGATACTAGAAAACATAAAAACACACAATGTTATGCCACATTGACTGTACACTAATTTACAATATTTCTTTCTCATCTCTTCCTTCTTATTATTCTTTCCCAATTTGACATCCATCCTCTAAAATTGTTGCTCACGGCAATCTTCCTTACTCACTTGGCTGTGATTATTAGCTGTCCTATGACACTGCAAGTCCTGGGGGCCCAGCCGCTATACAGGTCACGAACCAAGACTCCTACCGTGACCCTGCAACCTGGACAGATGATACATGTCACGAAAGAGATGAAAATCTCAGGTGTCCTTGACCAGTCTAGGCCTTAAATTACATCGAGTTCTGTTCAGTACAGTTTGGTCCTGAAATAGTGTCTGTGGATCTGTAGTGTTCAATCGGAGATGTGGCGGTACGGCTTCTTGTAAAACGTCGTCATCTTCTTTCTCTGACCGAGCTCCATCTAGGTTTGCACTACTGAAAGGTACAAACCGGGGGACCCTTTCGCCTTCAAAATCACCTACACCCTTACGGACCCACTGGTCAAAAGGCAAGGGCAAGGGCACCTTTTTGCAGTGCACGCCATGGATCCAGTTCTTTTTCCCTTCGACTTTCACTGCTGTACGTGTCACCAGAAGAACCTGTCGAGGCGCCTTCCAACGAGGTTCCAAATTCCTTGTCCTCTGAAAGTTTTTTACACATACCCAGTCTCCCGGTTGGATAGAATGACCTGGGTCTGTGGAGGCCTCTGGTAAAGCGTTTTGAACCTGTTGGTGGAGAACACGTAATTTAGTGGTGAGGTCATGTAAGTAGTCAATCAGCATTGGATACTGTATGTCAGAATACTTTTTAGGGCGAGGAATTCTCCAAACATTAGCCGGGCGCCCAAAAACAACCTCGTATGGGCTGAGTCCCAAACGAGAATGTACTGTTGTTCTAGTGGATAGGAGAGCCAAAGGTAAGGCATCGGGCCTGGCATGTCCCGTGCTAGCCTGTACCTTTGCAAGCTTGAGTTTGAGAGTGCCGTTATAGCACTCTACCAAACCCGCTGATTGGGGATGGTTCGCGCATGGAATTTCTGCCGAATACCAAGACCGGCAGCCACCTTTTTCATAATTTGGCCCACAAATTCACTTCCATTGTCACTCCAGACAATGCGTGGCAAACCAAACCTAGGGAAGAACTCCTCTTTTCGAAGAACTTTGGCAGTGGACAAAGCAGTGTTGTCTTTCAGGGGGTAGGCCTCCATCCATCTGGAGAAGGCACACACCACCACCAAGACATATTTGAGATTGTTGCATAGTTCCATGTGGATATAATCAATTTGCAACACCTCAAAAGGATATGTTGGGGGAGCAAAATGACCTGCTGGAGTCGGGGTTCCCTTTCCTGGATTATGCATCAAGCAAACGATACAATGCTTCACTAAATTATCTGCACATTTTGGAATCCCTTCGTTCAGCCACACTGGAGCCAGAAGCTTACATATTCCTTTCGCACTGATGTGGGCTGGACCATGTGCCATAGCAACTACAGACAGTACATAGGCATCTGGTAACAGCCAACGCTGATGTTCTGACAATTCTATCCAACATCCCATCGCGTCTAACATTCCTGTACTCTCTTTTCACTTACTCAACTCTTTCTCTGTAGCCTCTCCTTGAATCGATCTCACACTTTCTATTGCATCCTCACACATTCCTTTTTCCTTGACCCAATTTGCAGGGCCCGCAACATACATGCGACTCATAGCATCTCTGGCTGTTTCTTTCGCTACCTCATCCGCAAAAGCATTCCCGAGACCAACATCATCAGTAATCCTCTTATGCGCACTACACTTTATGATTGCTATCTGGGTAGGCAAAGCAAGTGACTCAAGAAGATCAGCTACCAACTGACCATGCTGTATTTTAGTACCGTGGGAGGTAAAGAATCCTCTTTCCTTCCACAAACGACCAAAACTATGTGCCACACCAAACGCATACTGGCTGTCGGTATATACATTCACTCTCTTCCCCTTAGATAACACACACGCTCTGGTCAAAGCTATCAGTTCAGCCGCCTGAGCTAAATTATGTCTGATGCGTGCTGTCTCCACGATTGTATGCAAGGTGGTAACAGAATAAGCTGAAGTTGTTTCACCATTAGGGAGTTTAAAACAAGAACCATCCACCCATATGATCCCATCTGGGTCCATTAGTGGTGTATCTTTCAAATCAATCCTACCTTTTGTCTCCTCCTCAGTATGGAGAAAACAATCATGTTGTTCCTGAATACCTTTCTTTTCTGGAAGAGGTAACAATGTGGCTGGATTTAAAGTGTTACATCGTTTGACGTGTACATGACTGGCTAAGAGTGTCAGCTCATACCCAGACAAGCGAGCACTTGTAAGATGCTGCGTTTTCGTCCTATTTAGCAAGGTATCCACTGCATGTGGTACCATAACAATAAGAGTGTTATCTAGCACAACTCCAGCAGACTGACGAATAGAGATTGCTGCTGCTGCTGCTGTAGCTTTAAGACAACTAGGCAATGCTTTGGCTACTGGATCTAATGAAGCCGAAAAGTAGGCACATGGCCGCTGCTTGTCTCCAAATGGTTGTGTTAAGACTGACAACGCACAACCCTCTCTTTCATGGACATAGAGCGTGAAGGGTTTACTGTAATCCGGAGTACCCAACACAGGAGCAGAGCACAGAGCAGCACGTAAATCAGAAAAACTCTTCTGACATTTGTCAGTCCAAGGAAGGGGTTGGGGTGTGTCTTTCAAAGTGAGTGCCAACAAAGGTTTAGCCAACAAAGAAAAATTTGGAATCTACTGTCTACAATAAGAGGTAATGCCCAGAAAGGCACGCACTTCTCTTTGTGTGGATGGCACAGACATTTGTGCAATTGCTTGAATACGTTCTGGGGTCAGTCGCCTTCTCTCCTTCGACAAGAGATGACCTAGATAGGTAACCTCTTGGCGGGCATATTGTAATTTAGAAGGTGAAACCTTATGGTGAAGGTCAGACAAGTGACGCAATAGTGCAACAGTCACGTTCTTGCAAATATCCTCTGAATCAGCAGCAATCAATAAATCATCCACATACTGAATAAGGAAAAGCATCAAGCTGGCATTTCTGAGCTTGGTTATAGATGGAGGGACTTTCACAATAGCCTTGGGGTGTGCGCTTGAACCGGAAACTGAAGAAAGCATTTTTCAGATCAATAACAGAAAACCAAGCTGCCGAGGCAGGTATCATAGTTAACAGGGCAGTGATATCTGGAACAACAGGAAACTGTGGTACAACAATTTTATTAACCTCCCGGAGATCAATAGCAAAGCGATAAACAGGAGGCTGAGAAGGATCAGTGCGTTTAAGAGCCGGGAGAACAGGACTATTGCATTCAGTTCCCCTCGTCTCCTCGACCACACCCTTCTGAACCAAATCATAAATAATAGCAAAAAGTGCTCTTTCACCATCATTGGGAATTTTGTATTGAGGGATGCGTGGCAATTTAGCATTGGGCTTGAGGGTGACAACATAGGGTGGAATCTCAAGACAACCAACATCATTTGGACCCGTAGCCCAAAGTGTCGCAGGGAGAGAGAGCAATTCAGGTGGAAATTGACCTTTAGACAAATACATTGGAGAAGTCAGTTTCTGCCCCAAAACGAGTTGCACACCAGAAGGAGAACAATATATCGTTGCATGCAATCTTTTCAATAAATCCAAACCCAACAGATTTTCGCCGCAACCAGTCGTTAAAAGAAGCGGAGCTTCCAAATCATAAGAACAATTGAAATAGGCAGAGGACAAGAGACCGGGCTATGAACTGGGGCGCCAGAAAATCCTACGGATACGTTTGTTAAGCCGGACAAAGGTGCCCCAGGGAGTTTGGAGTGAATAATAGAACTTCTCATCGCACCAGTTTCTAAAAGAAATGGCTCTGAAACACCCATTGTAGTGACATTAACATAAGGCCCATTCTGATCTACTGGAATCGATACAACTCCCTCACTCTGTCTATGGCTGTCCTAGTTAGCGTGAAGACCGTCATTCTCACCTTCAACATAGTAATCATCATTGTAATACTGTGTAAACTGAGTATTTTGCTGATCAAAGTAGTTCGTAGAATGTGGAGGTGGAGGGGAACGCTGTGTCTGGGGCGACATACCTCGACCTCTACCCCTGGGCGCTAACTGGGAACCACCACGACCTCTTGGAGTAGATAGTCCTCCATTACGCTGTAATAAAACCGGGCAGCCATTCTTAAAGTGACCTTCCTCCCTTCAATAGGCGCATTGGTTAGGACCTAACAATGGTCGCGGAATATAGGTCTCAGGCTTTTGAAACACCCTCTGAAATTGGGGAGGCTGTTGAAACTGGCGCTGAGCAGAGTGAGGAGGATAAGCTTGTTGTAGAAGAACCTTCGTTTTTAACTCTTTAGTCTTTTTCTCTTGCTTGTCTTTTTCCTCTTTGTCCCTGTTTTCATAATATTGAGCAGTAGCCAATATCTGAGCAGGAGAAGAAACAGCCCATGAACTTTCAGAGTCTTTTAACTTATGTGACAACTCGGGGAGAAAATTAAATACGAATTTATCTACAAATAATCGCTGTCCACCCTCGGTAGTCATATCCTGACCACTGTGATCAATAAATGTCTCCTCAAAACAAGTGAAGAAATCGGAGACACTCTCATCTTTCTTCTGCCTACACGCAGCTAATTTATCCCAATTAACTCGTAAGGCGGGCATCATTGTTTTAATTAAAGTAATAATCCTACCAGGGAGTTCTGTGATCAAAACATCAGGCTTAGCACCACCCACTTGTGCTCTATCCGAGGCAGTTATAGCATTCCATGTACCATCCAATTCCTGAGCGTGATCCTCTCTACGAATCCGAGCCCATAACGCTTGTGGGACTACATTTCCCATCAACATGTCAATATCGGCTAAATTCATAATACTGGCATCAACAGTCTGAGACAATTCTTTATAGTAACCAGCAGGGTTTTTTCGGGGATCCGGTAAAGATTGTTTGAGGGCCAAAACATCAGATCTCTTCCAGGGGACATGTACCCATATATGCTGGAAGTGAGCGGGAATAGCTGGATTATTTCCTGCTTGCGCAACCTCTTCCCTCCATATCGGAGGAACCTCTCTCATTGGGTAATGTTTCAATGTCTGCCGAACAACAGGATCAGAATCAAGAAAAGTTTGTGAAGAAAATAACGACCTAAAAATAACAAGTGTCCTTACGGCGTCCTCAACCTTAGAACCCACAATGAGTCCTTTATCGAAATTAGCCTGAATATCCAACAGACCCTGGGGAAGTAAACCCAAATCCATATCCTCCCATCCTTTAGCGAGAGTGTCACACATAACATTAAATACATATCTCTGTATGGGCGCATCCCACTGATGAAAGGTGATCATGATATCTTTCACACTATACTGGGGACCCTTCTTGATCCATTTGCGAGCGAGAGAGTCCAATACCACCCTTTCGTCGGAACCTGGAAGTTGACTACGAGACTGTCTTCGAGAAAAAGCCAGAGACATGTTCAGAGTCCCAAAGAAAGGGGACAAAAAACCAGAGACAGTAGCTGTTATTCGTTTGCACACAGTAGGAGAATCAGACATAAGGACAGGGGACAAGGTATTAGGCGATACAGGAGAGAAACTGGCAGTTATAAGGGGAGCCGAAGGCAAAGAAGATTGGGGTTCAGGAGATGGAGACAAAGGAATCGGTGGCACGAGAGGTGGGAGTGGCAATACCGGAAGGGGGAACAACCTTTACAACGCAACTTTTACAACGCACTACCATTACAACGCATTTTTTACAACGCATAATCCATTTCAACGCATGATATTACAACGCATGACACTACAACGCATTTTTAAAAACTACCTTTACAACGCATTCCATTACAACGCATACTACCATTACAACGCATACCATTACAACGCATAATATTACACTATACTATCCAACACTTACCCTACTGATGCACCCCCTGGAGTTAGAATAGTAATTTTTACCCCTATACTATCCAACACTTACCCTACTGATGCACCCCCTGGAGTTAGAATAGTAATTTTTACCCCTATACTATCCAACACTTACCCTACTGATGCACCCCCTGGAGTTAGAATAGTAATTTTTACCCCTATACTATCCAACACTTACCCTACTGATGCACCCCCTGGAGTTAGAATAGTAATTTTTACCCCTATACTATCCAACACTTACCCTACTGATGCACGCCCTGGAGTTAGAATAGTAATTTTTACCCCTATACTATCCAACACTTACCCTACTGATGCACCCCCTGGAGTTAGAATAGTAATTTTTACCCCTATACTATCCAACACTTACCCTACTGATGCACCCCCTGGAGTTAGAATAGTCATTTTTACCCCTATACTATCCAACACTTTCCCTACTGATGCACCCCCTGGAGTTAGAATAGTAATTTTTACCCCTATACTATCCAACACTTACCCTACTGATGCACCCCCTGGAGTTAGAATAGTAATTTTTACCCCTATACTATCCAACACTTTCCCTACTGTTGCACCCCCTGGAGTTAGAATAGTAATTTTTACCCCTACACTATCCAACACTTACCCTACTGTTGCACCCCCTGGAGTTAGAATAGTAATTTTTACCCCTACACTATCCAACACTTACCCTACTGTTGCACCCCCTGGAGTTAGAATAGTAATTTTTACCCCTACACTATCCAACACTTACCCTACTGTTGCACCCCCTGGAGTTAGAATAGTAATTTTTACCCCTATACTATCTAATACTTACCTTAAATGTAATTTAATATTATGCGTTGTAATGGTATGCGTTGTAAAGGTAGTATGCGTTGTAATGGTAGTGCGTTGTAAAGGTATTTTTTAAAAATGTGTTGTAGTGTCATGCGTTGTAATGTCATGCGTTGTAATGGATTATGCGTTGTAAAAAATGCGTTGTAAGTGCATGCGTTGTAATAGTGTGCGTTGTAACGTCATACATCCTACCGGAAGAGGCAAATGTGGAAGAACCGGAACAGGTGGGGAGACAACAGGCAACTGAACAGGTTGTAACAACGGGGGTGCATTAGCACCTTGTACGTAGGTTGGAGGCAAACTCAATAGGTGAGACATCAAAGGGTCTTCCTCCAGATCCTTACTTTTATCAGAAGGGGAATTAGGCAACACCGGATAGCATCTATCTATTGCCATGCGATGCTGTCTCTCTGAAATTTCCATTGTATTATCAATCTGATTATCTTTAAACTGCTGGGCAGCCTGTAGGTCCCTCTCTCTCTGTTTTTTTAAACTTTGAGTACAGCCCTTGTGGCTGGAGAGTCTTCTCTCTATATATATCTAGTCTGAACTAGAGCTTTTTGCCTGTTCATGGACCAATTTAGAACATTTGGTTTTAGTGAAGACCAACTAAATAGAATCATCAACACAAAAAATGGCAATAAAATTACTGTAATATCCAACAAAGGCGAAAACTGGGGGAAATTGTTAAATCTAAAAAAGAAGCTTACACGAACAGAAGCTCATGCCGAATTTCTTATCGAATATGTAAAATCTGGCACAATCCCAATTGGGTTACAGGTTCGCAATGAACCAGGCCTTTTCATAGAGAACAAAAAAATTCCTTGAAACATGGGCCATGATATCCAATAGATGCAGCCGTGATTGGATGCTCCTCATTATTGAGACTGCCCAAGAGTTGATCATTATAGAAAAAGAGGCAATAGACAAGTTAGAGAATGAACTAAAAAGTTCTCCCGCCCTTGAGGAAGCAAAGAAAAAACTAGATGATATAAATAGAGATGTAGATGGATATAGAGATTATCTGCTCAATAAAAAAACTAATAAATTAAGAAAAGATATGGATCGCTTCTCCCAGGAAAGGATTTATCCTTTTCTGAGAGAAAATTACTTTCAACTTAGAAATGAAAGTAACTGGGATAGACCCCCACAAAGACAGATCTATAACAGAGGTGGGAGAAAACAAGTTACTTTCTCAGAGACCTCTGGATCTAGCAGTGAGGATGATAATGGAATGAGAGAAGAGCTCACAAATAGGGTGAATACAAGAGATTATATACCTTTTTTAGACTCGCGCCCGAGGAGAGCACAGCGCTTCAATGGGAACTCGGGGAGGGGTCAAATGAACAGGGGTCCTCCACAGCAACAGGAGTACATGCGCACAAGGAGCCAACGGTACTGGCGACAGACCGAGCACCAGTAATCAACCTGTCAAACAAATCCCTTAGTGATATGGAGATTAGTATTCTTAGTAAGGGTTTTAGTTTTGTTCCATCTACCACTATAGATAGATTTCAGTTAGAGAAAGATCTACGTTCATTCTTTAGAAAAATAAGACTGAGGAGATTTTTTGAAAACCGGGAAAGTCTCGAACGGATTAATTTGTCGGGTTTCAAACCTAAGTCATCATTTACTCCAACTTTGGCCATGGTTGGCAAAAACATTGAGGTTTTTGAGAAAGCAGTTGAGAGTGATATTGCTAATATTCTCAGTAGACAGAATAGAATGGATGTTGGACAGAACATTAATAGAAATGAGAGACAGGCATTAAATTCACTTAAAGCAGACAGAAACATAACGATAAAGCCTGCAGACAAGGGAGGTGGTGTAGTTGTTTTTAATACAAAAGACTATGAGTGTAGAATGTACAAATTGCTTAATGTTGAGGAACACTATAAGCGAACAAACATGCATAGTTTAGAAGCTGTTGCCAGAGAGTGTCTTGATCGTTTGAGAGAAGCAAAAGAGAATTCCTGGATCTGTGACGATGAGTTTAAATTTCTTAATAACTTGGAGCCCAGGACCCCTGCTATATACGGCCTACCAAAAATTCACAAAAATGCTACTGACCCACCTATGAGACCAATAGTGAGCAGTATCAATTCCCTCTTGGAACCGGTTAGCAAATATGTGGACCATTTTCTTCGTCCCATTGTTTGCAACTTACGATCATATGTGAGAGACTCGGCCCACATCATTTCTCTTGTGGAGGGAAGACCGTTCTGTGGAGAGACTCAGTGTCTAGTCACTCTGGACATTGAGTCTCTCTACACGAACATCCCTCAAAATGATACGGTAGAGGTCATTCGAGAGTTGCTCATGGATCAGGATCTTGGTGGAGCCAATGCTGACTTTATTGTCAGTTGTGTTAGCCTCATTTTGAAGAACAATGTGTTTCTGTTTAAGGATTAATATTTCAAACAGCTGAAAGGTACCAGCATGGGGGCCACCTGTGCTCCTAGTCTGGCCTGCCTGTATGTAGGCCAGTTTGAAACTAAGCACATTTACAACGAGGTGGCCCCCTTCTTTGAAAATGTAGCGGGCTGGTACCGCTACATTGATGATATTTTTCTCATTTGGGAAGGCGACATTGATAAACTTGAAGAATTCCTTGTCTGGCTAAATCTAGGTGACCCAAATTTGAGGTTCACATCTCATTACAGCAAAACTAAGGTAGACTTCCTAGATATTTCTATCAAAGATTCCAATAGTTGTTTGGAGGTTGAGTTGTTTACAAAACCCATGGCCAAAAACACTCTCCTTCATTTTTCTAGCTTTCATCCCAAATCCCAACGCGAAAGTACCCCCTTTAGCCAATTCCTTCGTCTTCGAAGGAATTGTTCTGACCTACAGGATTTTTACAGACATGCAGAGGACTTAAAACGTAAGTTTAGGGATAGAGGCTACCCTAAAAAACTTCTGACACACTCTCTAAAACGTGATAGGTTTTATGACTGCAATGCATTGGTCAACAAACCTGCAGCTAAAAAAGAACTCCCTAATAAAGTAGTGTTTGTCAGCAAATTTTCCAACTTAAGCAACCAGATCAAAAATATTGTGAACAAGAACTGGCATATTATCAACTATGATGAAGAGGTTAAACTGGAAAGACCTCTGTATGCATTTAAAAAGAACAGCAATCGAGAGACATGTTGGTGCATACGTACTATGAGGATAGTAACCTGACACAAAGGACGATCACCAATAGCCCTGCATTGGGCAATGTGAGATGTGGCACATGTAATGTGTGTCCTCAGTGCATACAAACTAAAGTAATCACCTATAATGGTTGCACCATACGATCTAGAACACTGAATAACTGTAGAAGCAAAAATGTTATCTACTTCCTACGATGCCCATGTAATCTGGGATACGTAGGGGAAACAGGGAGAGAGATTAGAGTCAGAATTCAAGAACATAGATCGTCCATCAAAACTAAGAAATTGACTTCACCGTTGGTATCCCACTATCTGGAATTTGGGCATGGTGAAAATGACTTCGCTTGGTTCATTCTGGAAAAAGTTAAACTTGACAGGAGAGGTGGTAACATTACCAGCAAACGCAAGGCACGTGAACAATGGTACATCTCCCATCTGAACTCAATAAAGAAAGGTCTTAATTCGCGAGAAGAATGGGAACGCCTTCTGTTTGTCTGACCTTAGTGTGTTTCTCATAAAAGATGTTATCTCACTCCCTTGCTAATTTTTAAGACAGACGGACCATGGAGGTTAGCCGATGTCTAGCTCTATGACCAATCCTGAGTCTGTATTTCTGTTTTTGATGAGATCCCCGTTAGGTGGAATATGGTGACCCAAACGCTGGGTTGAACACGTGCTATTATTTTGCGGTATGTTAATGCTGTTTTATGATGAATGCCAAAGTATAGACCACAAAGGATACAAGTAACTGATTCCTGTACCAAAGAATCGTCATTTTATGGCTTGATGCTACTGTCAGGCTGACAGCTTTAGTCTATGGTCATTGGTAATCGAGCCCAAGCTATCTATAACTTTTATCCTGAGGGATGAACGTTTGTGGGCCGTTTTTATTAATTGACTAGTTTCTGTCACTTAAATATATCAGGTACTGCATGCAGAAAGGCATCATTAGATTACTAGATACCACATGGCATTGGGTGTCTGATCAATCGATCTGCCGGTGTTAAAACAGCCTGACATTGAAAAATAGTATATCTTTCAAGGCTACTTAGAAAGTAGTGTTAAGGGTATGATACGTTAGTATGCGTATCAATTACGATTGAAACATCGTAATATTGGCAAGTGATCAATATGGGGTGTTTACCAAGTCGGATCATCTGCCGATTCTGAGATCCGGATGGATTGATACATCGTATGATTCACTATGTCATTATATTATATTTGAATTGGTATTTTTTCGGCTATATACACAAGGGTGGTGAGGTTCGACACAAGACATTATAGGGAAACAAGAGTTTATGTGTGCGCTTTAAACCATTTCAAATACACCGCCAAGATGGCGGATTATTTACTTGTCATATCTATGTAGTCGTGCCGAGTGCTATCTTTCTAACCCGGAAGGACTGTTTCATTTCCGGTTTTGACGTTGTTAGCCGGTACTTAAATCGATGTGGTTTATGGGCTCCTTGTTCATTTGAATTGAAGGAATCCATTTGGCGGTGATCACCGGACCCGAGCAAGGTTTGTGAATTGGTAGCCTATTAAGGAAACCGTTGGCCGATGTATCCGAGATGCACCATCACATTGATGTTTGCGATCTCTCTCTTGCAGGAAGCTACCAGATCCCAGATTTGGGACGGTCTTACCCTTACGGAGTTCAAGCCTATATAAAGGAACTTTGCTTAAGGTAAAGGGTGATTCGCATAGACCATTTCAAGATAACGGGTGAGGAGATTAGTTTGGTCGCGTGTTGTCCTCTACGCTAGTCTAAAGAGAATCTGTGACTAATAGCATATTGTCTTTTGGCGCATGGTAGGAATGTGACTTTTTGTGGTGCTAGTACAGATTCTGCGGGCATTCCGGGAGTTGTGCCTCTAGTTGAGTATATTCCCATATTAGAGAATATCGGTGCACACACATGTTGAAATAGTCTGGCTAATATCGAGTGTGGGATTTCTACGAATACAGATTAGATTTATTGAAATTAGCGTTCTAATGGGCAATGTTTTTAAGAATGTATGCCCGGTGTTTTGGAATTTATAAAACGGGAAGTTGAACATAGAAGACTAAACTAGCTCAGGTGAAGATTGCTTATATAAGCACTTGTTTTGTTTCAGAGATCATCAAAGAGTAAATGGCAATTATCTAAACTGAGACACATAGAGCGGAAAAAAGATAGAGGAACCGCCTGTACTACACATAACTATCTGGTAAATATGAAGTGTTATGCATCATGACTAATTAATTAGGATTCTCAGTTCTCCGTGAGGCGGTACGAATAACACATTTTTTAACTCACATTAGGTTACGCATTTGTACGATCTCTACTCCTTTGAGGATATCTATGGAACAATGTACGTGTGAATGACCACGATAAATAAACTTAAAGAATAGATAAGGTAAAAATTCATAATATGTCCGTAAAATAAAGAACTAATGTTATCACTGCTTGCAGACAATAGCGTTCCATTTTTTTAATTAAACAGATCCTTGATGAAATTTAAGTACTGAGTAGTGAATCCAGTCTGGACAGGAGGGATCGTGATTCATTGACATCTCTACAATTGTGAGTTTGATAACCAAAATCAATATGGTCTAGTAGTATAAAAGAAAGAAAAAAACTGCCCTCAATCATTAATTAAGTGATGCTAGCTTGGCAGAGTGTCCTTATCTTTAAACAACATGAATGAACTTTTCTATTTGGACATCTTTGGGATATTGTGAGAATTTTTTCAAATCTTACTTGTATAAATAGCATTAGCATTTACAGGTGATGATATGAGAGAGTATGTGTCTGATATGTGTAAGAATAAGGGATGAGTCGGGGTCGGCGAAGCATACCAAATACGTTTTTTAGAAAAGTACTTGGGGAGTCACTTATACTTTTCTGTTGTACATTTTTTTCAGATTTTAAAATTATTCAAATATTGGGAATTGCAACTTATCCTGAGGAAGGTGTTGGCTGTACACTGTGGCCTACCGAAATGCGTTGATGCTCTAATATAAGGAAATCGTTTAAAATTTGTAGTGATTTATTTGTCAGTTAACGATTTCCTATGTCTGAGTAGGATTATTTGTCCTGTTCTCTTTCTTTTTTCCCCAAAAAATTTTTTTGCTGTGTATGTATATTGATGTTGACTTATTTTATTTTTTGCATATGAATTCCAAGAAAGTTTTAACTTTTGTTTTAATATTTGGTAAATTGTTTACCTTTTTTATGCATGTGTACAACATTTTATATTTTGTGACGTTTTCCGATTGATTTAAAATAAATTTGTTATCAAGTATTTGGTTTGCTTTGTTGACGCTATCTCTCATCCTGTTTAAGTGATATTTGTATGTTTGAATGACGGTTGATATTCATAGATCCAAGAGAGATCTTTCTTTCTGACTACAGCCTGTATAATCGTCATATTTTGTGCTTTCTTATCTCGTTTTGCCTGCTTAATTTCTTTCTGTTTGGCTTCCTTACGCCAGAGGCGGAAAGAGTCAAACATTGCCGGCCGGGCTTGTCTTTTGAACAATATCGCTTCCAAATTGTCTAATATGTCAGGCTCAAAACTACCATTTTGTGGCCACTGTAGAACGCCATCGTTCTTCGTGTATCGGATCCATGCCTTATTAAAGGCAATGGGGCCGACACCATGTTTTGAATAAAGCTCATAGGTGGGAGTTCCAACCGGAGGAATCGGACAAGAGTCCTCCAGCCGGGAATCCCTATTACAACCAAGACAACAGAACTTCCTAAACTTATTCAGACCAGGCATCGTTATTTCACTGGACTGTTCACAAACATCAAGTGGTTAAATCAAATAATACAGCACAAACGTACTCACCCCTCGGCTTCGGCTTTTGCAATAGCCGAATCAAACACCCACATCAAAACAAAAAAAATAGTGGGAGCTACCCACCAATACTTAACTAAGTGTCTTCTTACGCCAACAGAGGCCCGTCTAATGTCTCGCGATACCAAACATCATCAAAGGGACCAAAGCGGGGCGGCAGTCAGGGCAGCAGTCGTCAGCAGCCGTCAGAAAGGAGAAACCACGCTGCAAAAGACCTTCGGACCACTTCGACATACAGGGGTCGCTTGATGTGGTTCGCGATTCCTCCAGAATTTTCTTGCGGGGCTCCTCACGATCCTCGGGCAGAACTGCTACCTCTAAAGCCGGCCCACGTTCGGGCGTAAAATTGAAGAACCTAGACCTTATGGGTCTGGCGGCGCAGGGTACGCCTTAATCTCCTGAGTTCACCTGCTTTGTCGAACAGAGACACGGGACACTCCGTTAGGCGTAGAAAATAAGGTTTATTAGCTGCAGCTAAGTACAGTTGTCCCAGAAGTACACTTGGTATGTTCTTAGGAGACTGCCACTTTACTTCGTGGTGCACAATCTTTTATAACACACATATTCACAAAAAACACTCCCAATGCATACAGGGTTAACCAATGAGAAGAATGTGAAAACAAGATATTAAGTAACTCAAATACGCCTCTCTTCCAACTGTGTTTGTCACCCTTCCCCACAAGTTAATCAGTGGTAGTGTTTATATGCCCCGGAGGACAGTTGTGAAATGAGAGAATATGAGTAAAGAATAGCGAAGGCCAGAGGATAAGATAAAGTCAGGAAAGAATGGTGCGAACCAACAGATAGTTGAAACAGGGATCAGTCAAACCAGACAAAGATTAGTGGAGTCGGCCAGACCCTGACACCAGCTTTAAACAGAGGGAGGAGGTTATTTGACACGTTGCAGTAGGATGAGGGAAAAGAACACCTCGTTCCCGCACTGCCTGAGTGAGGGCAACACAAAATGGCGGAAAGACACAAAATGGTGGCTAAATACGAAAACTGAATTACCTCACACCCCATTCCTGGAACACCTGCACTTCAAGCTGCAAATCACCCAAAATGGAACCCTCAATGGAACCCTTGCCTTACGACAACCTGGATGCCAAGCCACTATTACCAACCTCATCACTGACTTTGTTGCGCCGCTCACCATTGACTCCAGAGCCTACAATGTTCTCAGTGACCTCAACTTTCACATGGAAGACCAATACGATCCCAGCTCCACAGCACTCCTTGAAAGCTTGAGCAACATCATACTGACCAAGCTCATCACAGAACCAACACACACTGGACCCCAACTTCATCGCAGTGGACAGTATCAAATACAACTCCACCACACAGCTCACATGGACTGACCACACTCAATCATCCACCTCCAAATCAATGCACCTCAAGTCAACACTCCTTCCAAGTTCAGCACTCCAAGCTGTAGCTGGAGCAAAATTGCAGAAGCAAACTGGCTTAGCACCCTTAGCACTGATCACCCTAGCCCCACTGACAACCTTGACAATGACATGAACAACTTCAACATCTGGATCAAGGACTGCATGGAATCTCTCACACCGATCAAACCCAGCAAGCATAGTAGATCAAAAAGCAGGCCAGCGGTTACACAGAAGACCTCCGAGACACCAAATGACACTGCACACAGCTAGAAATGACATGGAAAGCCAGCCATGACACCATCAACAGAACTACCAACAAGGCTGCACTCAGACGCTATCATCAACAATTTAGAGACACCAAGAAAAAAGCACTAATGGACCACATTGAAGGAAGCTCCAACAGCTGCAAGTAGATGTTCTCGATCGCCAAAGATTTCACCTCACCATCAGCCACTGTCAACAACATTAATGCCTTGCAACAACTCTGTGACAACCTATCCAACTTCTTTCACAGCAAAACTGCAAACATCTACAGAAACTCTGCACACCAACCCAACGCCAGAGAACTCATCGCTTATCTACCATCCACAAACCAAGACGGCCACCTGACCAAATGGACAACCATCACCAGAAATGACACCGCAGCAATCATGTGGACCATGCACTGAGGGACCCCAATGGGCCCCTGCCCCCACCACGTCTACGAGTGAAGATCAGCAATCAGCACTACATTGATCCACATCCCCAACACCTCCATCAAGTCTGCCACTTTCCTAGATGAATGGAAACTTTCAGAAATCAATGCCCTCCTCAAGAAGCCCACAGCTGACCCTAATCAACTGAGCAACTTCCGACACATTTCTCTGCTTCCCCTATCCAGTCAAAGTGATTCATAAGGCCATTAACAAACAACACACAACCCACCTCAAACTTCACCATCTTCTAGAAAACACACAATCACGATTCAAAAAGAGCCACAGCACCAAAACAGCACTCATCGCAGTCACCGACGACATTCGAAACATCGTGGACCGAGTAGAAACAGAGGCCCTAAGGCTGCTTGACCTCATTACAGCCTTCAATTGTGTCTCCTGCAACACCCTCATCAGAGGACTCCACTTGATTGGTATACAAGGATCCGCTCTCAAATGGATCTGTTACTTCCTCATAGGAATAATCCAAAGGTCAGTTACCCACCCTTCACATCAGAGAGCAAGAAACTGATATGCGGTTTCCCTCAGGGATCATACCTCAGCCCTACTTTTTTAACATATACATGACACTGCTCGCCAACATTATCCACTCACAAGACATCACCATCATCTTCCATGCTGAAGACACCCAGCTTATTCTCTCCCAGAAAGACAAGACAAAGATACCATAACCAACTTCACCAACTGCATGAACATGGTAACAGACTGGATGCAAACCAACTGCCTGAAGCTCAACTCTGACCAGACAGAAGTACTGGTCTTCGGCAACAAGAACTCCCAGTGGGATTCCACCTGGTGGCCTTCTTAGCTAGCACCAACACCCACAGACCATGCAAGAAATCTAGGAATCATTTTATATGACAAGCTCAACATGACGGTTCAAGTCAATGCAGGTTGCACCTCCTGTTTCCACATCTTATGCATGCTGCGAAAGATCTTCAAATCGTTGCCTCGAAACACCCGCCGGGCTGTCACACATGAGCTCATCACCAGCAGGCTGGACTGCAACACTTTCTATGCCAGGATATACAAACAACTCCTACACTGACTCAAGACCTTCCAGAAATCAGCCACAAGAGTCATACTCGACCTCCCAGGCCGCACCCACATCACACCACACCTCAGGAAGCTTCACTGGCTCCCCATTCACAAGCACCACCAATTCAAACTTCTCATGCACATATACAAAGTCATACACAACACAGGAGCAGAATACCTGAGCAGCCACATGCAATTTCACTAGCTCACCAAACACCTATGTTCTGCCTCACTCTCACTTGCACACACAGCCCGCATCAACAAAGCAAAATTCGAGGTCGCATATTCTCCTACCTCACATTCGACATGAAATGACCTCCCTCAACACATCAAAGCCTCCTCATCACTTACTGAGATCCACAGGAAGATGAAGACCTGGCTTTTCGTACAAGCACCTTTGCGCCACACAGATAAGTATCATGCCTAAGAGCTTGGATACCCTCTCGGGTGATTAGAGTGCTACACAAATCAACATAACATAAATGGAGAAGATGGTGAGCAGCTGAATAACGGGAGAGCTGACGGTCTCATGCTGGGACCGATTCACAGAACTAACTTAAGACAAAATCCTAAACTTACTACCATATTGGTATTCACAGAAGGCACTTACTGATTTTGGTATTCACAGAAGGCACTTACTCATTGATGAGAAAGTGCCTTCTATGAATACCAAAATCAGTAAGTTCACTTACTCATTTTGATATTCACAGAAGGCACTTACTCATGAATGAGTAAGTGCCTTCTGTGAATACCAAAATCAGTAAGTTCACTTACTCATTTTGATATTCACAGAAGGCACTTACTCATGAATGAGTAAGTGCCTTCTGTGAATACCAAAATCAGTAAGTGCCTTCTGTGAATACCAAAATGAGTAAATGGTAGTAAGTTTAGGATTTTGTTTTAAATTAGTCCTGTGAATCGGGCCCATTGTGAGAGAGAGGAGGAAGGAACAGATGCAGTGTTTGGTTGCTGAAAAGGAAATCATTAACATGATGAAGGAACGTTGATGGAGGATGCATACCTTTAAACCTAGGCATCAATGCTAAGAATGTGAAGGAGTCTTCCGAATTTCAGATCCGGTAGTTACTATTCAACTAGATCTGTGATCTGGCCAGCAACAGTGAAATATGTCACCTTTGTACCGGTGCAATCTTTTGACACCAGGCTCATATTCAGTGGTGCCCGTATAGCAGCAACCTCCAGAAGTTGAGGGAAGCCTCTTATTTTAGCCTGTCAATAGGCCCAACACATATGCCATGTATAAAGAGCCATCAGTGCTTTTTTTGTTCAATTCTCATGTCATCTAGGAACAGTCTTGACCCTAACTTCTTGATACCATTGCCATTGAGGAAACAGAGCTGCTCAGCTTGCTGTCTTGTTACCGGCGCTTAAGAGTCAAAGTGGGGTTTCGAGCAAAGCATTTAACTTTCAAAACTTTGTAGGGAAGTGCAATGTAAAAATGTCAGATATGTCTGAATATAGGAATAGTTATACCAATACCCATATGCTTAGCATTTGCAATAAGTTTGTATTGCTAACCAAATGAATCTTTTTTAGTTACCTTTGAATAGAATAAAAAAAGATCAGTTAGTATGATGAAGCCATGACTTTTGCAAACAACTTAGTGGGCCTGGCTCATAATTAAGTATGCTAACTAAGCTATATTACAAGGAATTGTAACTTATGGTCGGCAGGTAACACCAACAATGCAAGCAGGAACATTATGCCATCTTACATGTAATGTAAATCTGTGACTGCCATAGTCTATTCTAACACTGGTATAAGGAAAATGATAGGGTACCCCTACAGAAAGTGTTTAGGGGTCCCCACGCCTGTATCTAGGAGATATACATACATCTAGGCTGACTGGGGTGGCTCCTCCTGCACTTTAACTTTTAACCCTCTAACTATTTCGTGAGTGACACCTGTGACTAGATGTACACATAACGCATTAATCACCAGAGTTATCTTACTGCTGGTATACTGGTGACCTTGCTGGGGCAAAAAGAACTCTGAAGCAGGTGCCTTAGCCCAGTATGCTATTTCATTTCTGTGTGTGACCAATTAAATAATCCAGAGCATATATGCTTTCACAATAGTTCTAGTTGTCAATTTCTTTGCAGGGTAGAGCTTTTTTTTTTGTAATAAAAAATAAATGGATAAGTTGATCGTCGGACTCTTCTCCACATGACTTTACCCCCTTGTGGCTCCACCCTCTGATTCTTTCCACCCCCTTACTCCCAATGCATGGAATCCCGGAGTACTCTCTTCATTTTCAACACTGCTAAACGTGGAAGGAAAGTACACAACAATGGGAATGAGGTATGCGCCAACGAGGCAATGAGGAATTCTTCACCACCTCATGTAAGAGTCTTGTAGAAACAGGGAGGGCCCGGTGGTGACGGGAGGAAACTTGAATGCCACCAATGGTCCGCTTCTGCTAAGAACAAGCAGACCCAAACAGTTGGGCTATAATGGCGGAGGCCTACTGAAATGCCAGGCAGCTAATATCATGCTCTCCGCACAGGGAAGTTAGACTTGTAATTTATGTGGTGTTAACCCTCTAGGTACCCTTAAGAACACTATATAGGATCCAAATTCCTGTGATCAAAAATTAAATGCGTTATGAAGATAAGCACTCTGAAATAGCCTGACGGTGACAAGCAGCATTTGTAGAACTTCTAAATATTTAAATTATGCAAATTAAATCAGTGTAGCTCCGTGGTAGTGCCGCGGTGCATTTTTCAGAAAAGATATGACGTGCGAAACACACGCGGTAATTTGAAAGATGCATTATTTTAGCGGCCCACTTATTCTTATGCAAGGTTCACTAGCCGCGTGCCTCCTTCTCGACTATCTTTCATGAACTGACTAGAAGACGTGCATACCAGCGGGTCGAAACTATAGATCATTGTCAAGCCTTTTATGTAATCTCGCACATTTTTGAGCAATGGGAGTGATATGCCTTGCTAACTTTCTTCATTATGAACCGATTTGCTGTGACAGGTGACTGCAGGGACCATAAAGCTCTGTCGCATTTCATGTAAGGTGTTTTATTGTCACTGAAACTGCTAGCTCAGTGACACAGAAAAATCTGCCTTAATAATTCACGTCAACATTTCCTGCCTAAACATGGTTTTCTTTTAGCTTTGGTGGGACGCTATTTTATTGGGAGATTAAAAAAGGAGAGTAGAAGCAACTAAAAAACTATGGGGCATATTATCAAGACAGACGATAAAATAATCGCCGCTTTAGCGGCAGAAAACTGGTGAACAGCTCAAGATTGCCATATTGGTTCCGCAGTAAATTAGTAATGTAATCTTTCTCCACCTACTGAATTGAAATGCGTGTTTTATTCCTTTAGGGGCATATTATCAAGAAACGGTGATACAATTATCGCCGCTTTAGCAGAAGAAAACTGCCGCTAAAGCGGCGATAATGGGCTTGATAATATGCCCTTGAGAATTCCAATAGAAACCCATGTTGACACCAGAACCTGGGCTCCTATTGGAAATCTCAAGGGCATATTATCAAGCCCATTATCGCCGCTTTAGCGGCAGTTTTCTGCCGCTGGAGCGGCGATAATTGTAACGCCGTTTCTTGATAATATGCCCCTAAAGGAATAAAACACGCATTTCAATTCAGTATGTGGAGAAAGATTACACTACTAATTTACTGAAGAACCAATATGGCAATCCTGAGCTGTTCACCAACACGGAACGTTTAATAAGGATGGACATTTCATGGTTAAAACAGGCTTTCAGCGACAGGGCGGCAGCAGACCTTGAAGCCATGGCCCTTCACAAACACACTATGCACCACTTCATCGTGGTGAAAATACTTTCCGGTCTGGAGTCGTATCTGTCGCTTGAGATGTCAAATTTTACAGCAATGGTCACTAAACTAGTTGAGACTTAACCTGTTCCATCACCTCCTGCTGCCTAAAGTGTTTTGGTGTAAAGTTTCCGAACGTCCGGCATGTACTTGTGACAATATCTGCCCCCGTGACACTCTTCATATTATCATGCTATGCCCAAAACGTTATCATCTTCGCCATATACTACTTCTCTTGCCAATGAGTTTTAATCATGTGAGGCCAGCTTTCCTCTTTCTCCAATTGTTAAAATCTCCCACTATTTGTTTTTATCTGACCCTCTTTTTACCTGGGGTTATGCAGGAGAAGGATTCGTAGCAGGTGCTTTTAACTGGGTTGGTTCTTTCTAGCCTGTTGATGTGATTTTTTTTTATTGCAGCAGCAATGAATGATGTAGGGAGGGCTAACTGAATCAAAGATTCACCCCCAGTCAAGAGATCTGGGTTAAATTCATCATTCTTTTGCTCACTACATTACCACTGTTTGGACCAAGCCATGTGCATATCAATCTTGACCTTATTCATCATGGGAGCAGTCAAGTCTGAATTGCCAAGCCATGGCCTCCCTGGACCGGAAACAAGCATCCTGGGACCGGTTATGGGGTAACACCCCTCATCAGCCAGGCTAGCTTGAATCCAGTGGCACAGAGGGCATGGGTTCCATGTCTGGGCATACCCATCCCACAGAGGACGTAAAGTGACTAATGGTGAGTGTGTTTGCTATGCTCGCCCTAAGTAGCCAAGGGTTGCCAAGCCGTGGGTCTCTTGCTGGCTGTGCCAATCGATTCAAGCTAGCCTGGCTGATGAGGGGTGAAACCTCAAAACCGGTCAAATAATGCTTGTTTCTAGTCCAGGGAGGGCCTGACCTGGCAGTTCAGGCTGGACTGTCCTCATGAGGAAGAGGGTCAATACTGATTTGCATCTGGATGGGTCCAAACTTAGGTGGCATATTGAGCAAAAGAACAATGGATTAAACCCAAATCTGTGAGCTGGGGGTCAGTAGTGAAAAGCTTCAGCATTCCATCCATCACCTTGTTGTGTTTGCTATGTTCACCCTATGTGGCCAAGGTTATGCCCATACGTGGGTCCCTTGCTCTCTGTGCCACTGGATTCAAGCTAGCCTGGCTGATAAGGCGTTAAACCCCGAAACCGTTACCAGGATACTTTTTCCTGGTCCAGGGAGGACCTGGCTGGACTGTTCCCATGAGGAACAGGGTCAAGACTGATTTGCATATGGCTGGGTCCAAACTGGGGTGGCATTGTGACTAAAAGAACAATGGATTAAACCTAGATCTGTGACTGGGCTGAGTGGTTTAGAAAGTTTCATCATTCAGTCCATCATCTTGTTGTGTTTGCTATTTTCACCCTAATTGGCCAAGGGTATGCCCAGGCGTGGGTCCCTTGGTCGCTGTGCTACTGGATTCAAGCTAGGCTGGCTGATGAGGGCTGAAACCCCGACACTGGTCCGAGGATGCTTCTTTCTGGCCAAGGGAGGAACTGGCCTGGCAGTGTGGGCTGGACTGCTCCCATGAGGAACAGGGTCAAGAGTGATTTGTATATGGCTGGGTCCAAATTGGGGTGGCATAGTAAGCAAAAGAGCAACGGATTAAACCCAGATCTGTGACTGGGGGTGAGTGGTTAACCCCTTCAGCGCGGCGCGGATTTCCGCGCCACGCTGAAGGTTCTGAGCGCGGGCGGGGCCATGACGGAACGGTTCCGTCATAAGCACAGCCCAACCGACGTGCATGACGGAACCGTTCCGTCATCGGCGTCGAAGGGGTTAAAAAGTTTCAACACTCCGTTTATCATCTTGTGTTTGCTGTGACTTATTTATGTCTTAACTTTCCATAACTCCTTATTTGTCCTCTGTTATACATCCATGTTTTATTAGTAGTGGAGATAATTTAATGATTTTTATTTTCATGTATTTCTGTGAGTTTACTTTTATGATTTTCATGAAAAATCAAATAAAGTTTTGCTCACCTGCTTACTACTGCAGAACTGCTGCTATCCCAATGTGGCTGAATAAATGCAAAATTATACTGCTACTGAAGTCGGATTAAATGAGCGGTAAAACTCTTGGGCCCTATCACATTGAGTCAGGACAGAGAGTGCTTAGTTAAGAGACAAGGCTGCATTACATAATGTGAGTGCTGGACGCACTGGGTGAACACACAGGGTTGTATCACATAAAGTGAGTTCTGGCAGCAACCCCAGTTTTGGGCTAAATGGTGTCTTAAGTGGTTGAAGAACTGGAGAAGCCCTAATTTACCACCTTAGAAAGTGGTAAACGGCTGTTTGTCACTAGAACATTCAAGTTATTTGACACTTTTGGCTGGAAATATAGAAATGTCTGTTGACAAATCTGTAGTAAACAACTAAGCATAGCACAATGACATACACAGAGCAACATAACACCATACTTAAAATATACCATGCCACATGACAACAAAACAGAATGAAACATATAAAATTTAGTTCAGCAAAGCAAAATCACATTGCAATAATGCTGCACAAAAGTACTACAGAACAAAAACAGCAGAATATATCACCGACACAACAAAGCCCCACACAGCCAATCTGCACAAAAGTGCTTGTCACACATTTCTATCTCCAGAATCCTGTTTTTGTGAAAAGTGAGAGCAGCAGTTGAAAGGTTTGTGATCCAACTTCTAGCTTCTGCCAAAGTTTTATGCTGACTACTCTCTTATATAGTTGAAGACCTGGAACTGCGCTATTTTACCACCTTAGATAGTGGTAAATAATTGCCTATCACTGAACTTAAAAGTGATGGAATGCTTTTGGCTGGAAATGTATGAGCATTACATTTGTAAAGCAAACCACATAATATATGACAATAATGTATAAAGTAAAACTAGATTATCCCCGTGCACTCACAAATATAATTGATGGTTCAAAAACTCATGTCGGCGCTCCTTGTGTCACACGGAATCCAACCGTGTCTTAAAATGTACAGAAAGGTTATCCCATAGCTCTCAACCACACTAGTACTTGTGACACGGCCAATTGCATCTATGCCATCAAATGCCCGTGTGGCAAAGTATATGTTGGTCAAACTGAAAGGAAAATCAAAATCCGCATCACAGAACACAAGAGCAACATCAGGTTGAAGAACCTCAAGTCTTCTGTAGCATGTCATTGGATTGAGGCTAAACATCAAATCTCTCAACTACGTTTCACCATACTTGAAACGATCACACAACGCCGAGACTAGGATCCCATCAAACAAAGATTAAGAACGGAGTATTTTTGGATTAAAAAATTGAACTGTACCCATCCTAATGGGATTAATGATCGCATAGAGTATGCATGTTTTTTATAATATACTTAAAGGACACCACATTGGCAAGAGGAACATTCTGGTCCGTATATCATGTGTAACGTTTAGTTTTTTTATTTGAGTGTTATTTTGTATATTTTATTGTCCATGTGTTAACATTGTCTCTCTTTTAACCTTTATTTTGTATATCCAGTGGTTTCTTTTAAACCTTCGACATTTCAGCACACATTTTTGTCCATTTACATCACGCGACTTTTTTCTATCTACACCACATTACTTTATTGAATTCAACGCGCTAGCACTAGTTAAGCCGCTGCTCCCCCGATCACGTGAGACACACGCTTATGTGTGATACAAAATCATTGGCCTTCCACTTATACGTCACCATTAGCCTTTCCTCCCGTATCATGTGACTATGATCTCATTATATCATTCGACCTATCACATTCCACTTTACAACAGTCATTGCATCAGCGCGGAAATTGAACATTGACAATAGAGTTTCAACGGCAACTGAGACCCGCCGGTCCCTAGTAAGTGGTTTATGAAATACATGTTTAGACGCGTAGAATGGGATTCAACTTTAGACACTTCAACTTTGAACCTTAACCGGTATTGTTTGTTAAAACTGGCTCGCTCAATACATGGGTGATTTTCACTTGGTCGTCCCTATACACGTCATTATACAACCATTTTTACCACATTGCACAGACAGTTTCTTGTTCAAGTCTTCTAACTGCTTTTCGCTATTCATCACATTTTAAGTTTGTATTAAAAACTCCACGAATCGTATACCTAGATTTCGGATGTAATAGATGCACATTTTACTTTTAAATCCGGATGTGGCAGATGTATATTTTGCTTTTCATTTGTGTGCCAATTAATTTATTGCGCTCATTTTTGCACTGTGTAGTGAACTTAATGGTCCTGTTTCATTTGTTATAGACCCCTGAAGAAGGGTCAGATTCGATTGACCCGAAATGCATTTGGTGGATGTCTAACATTGAACACAAAGAACGCTTTGTCAAAAGATGATTATGGATATAATATTCAAGTGATTCATAAAATAAGGAATTTTTGAAGTTCAACCTTATGGAGTAACTTTTCGTTTCAATCAATAAATTGAACTATGTGAAGAAACCTCAGTGTTTCATTGAATACAGTGCGCACTTGTTCAGTGGGAAGGTGACACTCCCCACAACATTCTGTACAATAATGTATAAAGTAACATAATACAATTAAAACATAACAGGACACATCACAGCAAAACAGTCAAAACAGAACTCTACACAACAATGTATTACAATACAACAAAACCACATAGCAAGAAAGCAGCATGGGGGTGTGGCTTCGATGCCACCTAAGATGGCCGCCCGAAAGAGGAGCTCTCCCTATCACGGACTCACCAACGCTTTTTTCGACAGCTGAAGAGCTGTTTTGTCAGAGGCTTGAGATACAGCGACTTTCAGCACTTCATTTATCCCGCCGTGGGTGTTAATCCAGGAGCAGCTGCCATTTTGAGATTTCTTCAGAACACCGCATGCAAGTATAATAATGCACTATGAGCATGTATGGAGGTGTAAAGAATGGTTCTGTGTTGTTGCTCCCATTGCAGGAAAGTTAGATGTCTAATTTAAAACTTTGACATTACTATATTTCTGCAAGGTGCATTACTTTAGTGGATCATCTCTCTGGCACCTAGGATATTTGAAAGGTGTATAACAATAACTGAATATATGGTTGTGGCATTTGGCTAGCCAGGTATATCCCAGTACAGCACTGTTATAGGTATACTTTTCTGGACAATATTTCAAAGCCTATGAGTTAACTGCAATTGCTTACAATGGTGTGGTACTAGCGGATTTCGTATTCCATATGGGAAGATTAGGAAAACCGCCGTTTGTTTTCACTCCTAAATCGCACTCTACTCCTGCTGGTACTAGTATTTCTATGAAGCAATCATTGATGGATAAACGAGTTCCTTCTGAGGTAATGGGCAATGACATTACTCCTGGTGCTTCTCTCCATGCACCCCACCACAAGTAAGAGTCATCATTAGCTTGCCTGACAAATCTGCATCTCCTGATTCGAGCATTGCGTCCCTTTGTTGAAGAGACTAATAAATGGATACAACCTCTAGATGGAAAATGGACGTTGATGGATTACCGCACTTCTGTGGTGGAACAGCAGGTTGTGGACTTACCTGCTGACATGACTAAAATTCATAGTCTAGAAAAGGAGGTCTCTAAACTTAAACAGCACACAGGAGATTTGGAGAATAGGAACAGGCAGATCAATCTCCATATTTATGGTCTTCCTGAAGCAATGGAAGGTAATGATCCTATTTCCTTTCTTATCTCCCTTCTTCTAAAACTGCTAGACTTGCCATGTTCCACATCTCTTAATATTCAAAGTGCTCATAGGCTTGGTCGTCGCCATACTTCGTCTGCATCTCCTGCTAAACCAAGAGGAGTTATCATACTATTTCTGTAGTTTACTGATTTATTGGCAGTTCTTACTGTGGCTAAGGCTAAACATCAAATCATGTGGTTGGGCCAAAGAATTATCCTGTCTCAAGATGTGTCCAATGCTACAGGTGCCAAGAGGAAAGAGTTACACAGCCATCAATCTTCTCTACGATCTTGAGGTACCAGATATGGCCTTTTTCATCCTTCCACCTTTAAAGTGACATATAAGAATCATACTAATAATTTGAAGATCCAGCTGAACTTAAAAAGTTCATACAATCTTATATGTTGGATACCATGGGTACAGTTGGTCCTTCTACACATTGACTTTTCTTTCTGACATGGTTTCCAGATGGCTTACTGAGTTACTTTTTTGAAGTAGTATCATATTTGATGTGCATTTTATTGTAGTGCTTAAGATTTGTAATTTTTATTTTTCCTGTATTTTTCCTTTTCTTTCCACAGATTTGTCATATATTTTTGCATAAGTGTAATTTTCCTCCTGAGTATATATTGTCCTGATGTGGCATGGACTTCCTTCCTTTCGGGTGTGTCATCTTCTCATGTGTTGTCACCACCCTATTTTCTTTTGTTATTTATTCAGGTATGTCTTCTCAGTTGTCTTTTTTGCACATGTACTGTTGCTTCTTCTTGTTCATTGTTTCACTTTCTTTTCCTCCTTTCGTGCCTCCCTTTGTATCCCTTTTCTTCTTCTTGCTCATTTTTTATTTCTCATTCTTTCATTACTCTTTTTCTATCTTTTGACCTTTATTGGATATTTCTTATATATGTTACCATTCTCAGACAGATTGTTCACTACTTATTTTGCATAATTCTTAAAAATGTCATGGAATATAAAAGGGTCTCTTAATATGGTAAAAGGACAGAGAGTACTATCCCATTCAGGTAAGTTTAATCCTGATCTGGCTCTTCTCCAAGAAACTCAACTTGCTAAGTCTGAAGCACTGAAGCTCAAACAGAGGTGGATGGGACATGTGTTTGTTTCCCCATCACCAAACAAAAAGAATGGAGCTGTTGTATTGTGTAAAAAATCTCTTAATCTTACTATAATTTTGCAAGAAACATATGATATGGGCAGATGGATTATTTTTGATCTTATCATAGATAATGTCCCTCTTACTGTATTGAATGTTTATGTTCCTGCACAGCCTGACCATACTTTTTGGACCTCCATAGCAAGAAAATGTACTCCATATCATGGTTCATATTTGATTTTGGGCAGTGACAGTAACCAAATTGTAGATCATTTGTTAGATTAACAATCCCATTTTCAATTTGTGTTAAATAGAATGCACAAGCAATTCCATTCTGCGATTTTTAAAGGAGCTTTGGCAAATTCATGGAGACTTTCTAACGCTACAGCCTGCGATTCCACCTACATTTCATCCTCTCATGGTACACTCTCATTACTAAATCACAATTTCTTTTTGAATCTCACACAATGTATCATACAATCTCATATCACACCAATCATACTCTCTTACCATACTATGTTTATCACAGACTTGGATTTGGTTACTCCCTGTTCTCCCTTACATAGATGGAGATTTAATAATTCTCTATTGCAAGATGCCTAAATTTCTAGACCCTTTATTTCTTTTGCTTCAGAATTATTTTTAAATTTTATGATGAATCTGATTTTTCCTCTTTCTTACTATGGGATGCATTTAAAGCGCCTGCACAGGATTTTATTTTAAACTATTTATCTAGGAAAAAGAAAGTTACACTAAAGAACAAACTATACTGTGTTGCTTTCTTCAATCAAATCTTTGGAAAGCAATTTTTTCTTCTAAATTACCTTCTGATCTTCAAAATGTGCTTTTAGCGAAATTACAATTTAATACCATTTCTACTGATGAAGCTTTCTATACTTCTTAGGAAAAATAAGCGTTATTATAGTGGGGAAAAAAGTAGGTAAATTATTAGCAAATTATTTAAAAGTCAGAAAAGAAAGACACACACAATTGACTTGGTGTTGACTCCGCATGGGCATTCCATTACTATTCATCAAGATATTTTGGAAGAATTTGTAAAATTCTATAGATCCTTATGTACTCCTGAATCATCCTCTCAGTCTTCCAACATTGTAGATTACTTAGGTCAAATTTCACATCGCATTCCCCCAAATTTGGATTTTAAGTCTCTAGAAAATAATCTTACTTCTGATGAAATCTCTAAAGCATTACAAACATTAAGTTAGGTCTCGATGGTTTCACAGTTGAATTTTATCTGCATTTTTCAAATATTCTTCATTCTTAATTATATTGTTTGTTTAATCATTTCATTGAATCCTCTTCCACTTCTGGTACTTTTCAAGAAGCCATAATATGTCTTATTCACTACAATGGAAAGGACCCCTATCATTGTAAAAATGATAGACCCATCTCACTGTTAAAAGTGGATTATAAGATTTTCGCCAAGCTCTTAGCACTTCACTTGAAATCCTTTCTTCCTCATCTTATATGAAAAGAACAATCATGACTTATCAAGGGTAGAAGGCTCAATAATTTCTTTAGGTTCTTACTAAGCCCCTTTTCTTAAATCTTCCCTTGCAGCTATAACGATAGATGCTGAGAAAGCATTTGATAGAATACATTAGGGGTTTATGCTCCAGTCGCTAAGATGGCATGGATTTTTGGTCCTAAATTTATAGCTCCTATTTCCCTCTTATATCATGCTCCTCTTGTGTCAGTTTTAGTTAAAGGTATAGTTTCTTCTTATTTCCCTCTACATAGAGGAGCAAGACAAGGATGTCCACTTCCCCCTTATTATTTCTTCTGCCACCCTTTCTTTCCCGTATTCGTCTTAATTCCTCACCATTATCTAAAATTTGCTGCTTATATAGATGATATTTTTTTATTTATTTCTTCTCCTGAAAATTCTTTGCCTACTTTTTTGCAAGGCATTTCCTTACTTTTTTAATGTTTCTGGCTATGAAACAATAAAGAAAAAACAGAAATTCTCCCTCTCAATAAATATACTTTGAGACAATTGTTTTGGATTCCTCAAAATCCTAAGGAAACTAATCGATCTCCTCCCCATAGCAGCCATGAAAATGATCATGCATGCTTTGGTCACGTCACAACTAGATTATGGCAATGTTCTGTATCTAGGAGCAGCCAAGGGAAGTCTTATCAAACTCCAACGCATTCAGAATGTGGCAGCACGTTTGGTTCTTGGTCTCCCTAGAAGATCCTTGGCCTCTAACACTCTGAACACTGCCCATTGACTGCATGTTGAGAAGAGAATTACTTAAGAGCTATGTGCTATTCCCATACAATCTGGTGGAATAGGAGCCCTAGCTACCTCTGACCTCTGATCACCCCTACACTCCCTCTCGCACCCTCAGCTCGAGTGAAACCCTTCAGGTTAATGTTCCCAAAATTCGCAAAGTGAGAATGGTTGCTCACTCATTCAGCTATTTGGCAGCAAAAATCTGGAACTCCCTTCCCTTAATGTTGTGATCTGACTCTGTGGAACACTCCTTTTGCAAACAATTGAAAACCTGGCTATTTGCGTCGTAATTTTGGTGGCTATCTTGTACCTTCTTTCTGCAACCTATGCTCTTGTACTCTCTTTCCTAGGTTTGACCTTAGCTCTGGGAGACACCGTTGTTGTAGCCAGGCATTTTACAAATGTCAAAACATTAAATTAAATATCTTATTACCGGTTATCAGTGGTATACTTCTGCTAAGGTCAAATATTTGGGTATTTGGTTTACAAATTCTGTTTCAGAAAGCAATACAATTAATTTCAAGGAACTAAGTGCCAAAGTTAAAAATATTCTTTCATCTTGGAATCTTTTATTTCTTTCTTGGTGGGGGTGCTTAGATTCTATTAAAATGACTATTACCCCTCATTTTTTATATCTTCTTTCTGTGTTGCCAGTTCATATTCAAAAATACATTTTTTTTTTTTTAAATCAACTCAATAATTCTTACATTTTTATGGCATAGTAAAAAATCAATAGTAGCTTTAGTCACTTTACAGAAATCAAAATCAACTGGGGGAGTTAATTTTCCCAATTTGTATTGCTATCATAGAGCTTTTGACTAACGTCAAGCTGCCCTTTGGACCTTTGAAGTGACCTCATCTCTTTCTCCATTGTGGATAGAGCTTGAAAAAGCTTCTCTTTTTTCCTTTACTTTTAAAGAGGTGTTGTCTTTCTCTTCTACAAAGTAATTTCTCTATTCTACTATTTTACAACAGACCATTTCATTGCTCAAATCTAAGTTTCTCCCAATTAACCTGACTCCTTCCCTATTCCTAGAAATGCTACTATGGTATAATTCCTTAATTAAAATTTATAATTGACTTCTCTTCTGGCATACTTGGAAGGATAAGTGTGTTATGTGGATCTCTCAACTTTTTTACAATAATTCTCCTATCTCTTACCCTTAATTTTGTCATAATTCTCACTGCTCCAAATCCTTTCTTTCTCATTTTTATCACTGATGAATGTGGTTCTGGATATTTTTTTTATTCAACATTCTTCTAGTTTACTTCCTTCTTGCCCTGGATTTACTGATTTCCTAAACACAGGTCCTTAAGCATCAGCTATATACAAGTGTATTTCTCTTCCGGATCCCTCCCGAACCAAATCCAAAGCTCAGCCTTAATGGGAGGAGGATTTGGGGATTCCTCTGATATCCCTGCTAAATGTTGGTCTTGTAATTTTCCAAGGCAGACCTTATGCATATGTTATTTAGTTATTTAGTTGGCTCAATACACTTTCCTTCTGACATATGGTCTGGTCCCAAATCACAAAGATTTTTAATTTACATTACTCTTTTAACATTCTTTTTTTTTTTTTTTTTTGGTTCATTAACCAATTTCTTTATTCTATCTTTTCCTAAGGATACATTATTACATATTTTACAAGCAACCTACATGTTAATTAGACTGTGAGCACTACTTTGTCCGTGCCATCTCGCCCCCTTCTCCATGCAATGCCGCTACCCACTCCCGCGCTTCCCCTCCCGTTGTCCGTGATGCAATGCAATAGGTCTCGTGTGAATGTGAGTCCTTTTGCATTTCAAATGCTTGTTTCTTCTCCGCAGTCAAATCTTTTTCGCCGTGAAGAAACATGTCCCTCTACAAAGTCGCCGGTGTTGGCAGTGTTCTGTTTTCCTTCCCACCCCGGAAAGCGGTTTACTGCTGCACTTGCAGGAGTAAATCTCTGACTCTAAAGAGGGCAGGGGCTCTGAGAGGAATTAGCAAATGACCACATACATATTCATTAGCGAAATTGTTGCCCTGGAACACGCGCTCCTCCCCAGCTGGAGGAGATTTACTCACAGATGTGTGGATGTAAATCCTCGTGCAGGTGCTAAAACAACTTTGTGTCTGTAAGCCACACTTTGCAGCTTGGTCACTCCAGTGGGTGGCTGCAGAACCTGTTCTATTGTTATTATTCCAGCTTTAAAAAAAATTGTTGTGATGTCACCCTAAGTTACATCCTGTTAATGGATGAAGCAGGCACACCTATTATTTTGCTGGCCTACTGTTCTGTCACCCAGCCGGTAATTACAGAGCCAGAAACGCACATATATATGTTAAAAATAGACAGAATAATTGTATATAATATATGGGATATAGTAATGTCGCTAGGAAGGTTTGTTCTTTATTTTCTTAACGTGCGAATCCTGATGTCTCTAATAATTAGTATATTCACTAGTCGCCTTTACTAGTTTATTACGGGTGACATTTTAGCTGCCACTGCAGTTCCGGTTTACAGCTCGGATTTCCTTTGTCTCTTACTGGCTGAAATGAGTTGACTGAATGTCATTGCCGCCTGCATGCTTAATTCTCCATGAGACTGAAAGAGAATGTGATCCGAAAGAAATGCTCAAAGAAAACAACCATTGCCAAAGTCAAAAGGTTGTGGCCGTGAATGGGAGTGAGAATGAGTCAACAGTATGATGGATGAATTATGATATTGGATGTATGAATAACTAAATACCAAAGTGCATGTATATTCATTTGGTGAGTGCTTTAATGGATAAGAGAGGCAGTGCTCGGATGGATGAATGTTTAAATGCATGCTAGAATGGATAGATTACTATAAATGGATGATGCATGAAAGTGTGTTGGATGATCAGATGTCACATGGTGGTCCATAGTAAAAGGGTATTGCTTGGACTATCTGGTGAGCAGCTATCCCATCTGACAGGAGAGAACCCCCTATAGTGGCACCTAATTCTCACCTTAAAACTGTAACTCCTGGCATGGATGCTCATCATAACCATTGTGATCAGGGAATCTCAATCAATGAGGTAATCAATGATCAGGTTTATATTAATCCTGATAAATCATATACTGGACTCATCCCCCAATTCGATTCCCTTATTGATCTTAGTTCCCTTCCTACCTTAAATTCCACATGCAGAGATAAAATCACCAATGATCCCCCAATGAGGAAGACATTGGCTGCCCATAACATTATCTCATGGAATGTTGCAGGTCTTCTCACTAAAATATCGCATCAACCTTGGTTAGACATAATGACTAATTATAGTATCATCTGCCTTCAGGAAACGTGGGCTGTAGATGAACTACATATACCAGGATATCAGACCTTTCATGCACCTGCACAAATAAGCCCACAGGGGAGAAACAAAGGAGGCTTGACCATATATGTCTCTATAACACAGGGCATAAAAGTTATAAGATATTTATTTACTGAGTATTATCAGATTTTAGCAATTAGTTGGGGTCACGTAAAATTTCTGACCCTCATTAATTTTTACAATAATATTCCAATTAACAGCCTAGAAAGCCAGATCGATAAACTTATGCAGAGTGCTGACACTTCTAAGACCCAGAAAGAAGATGAGTTGGTTATGATCTGGTTGGGTGATTTTAATTGCACAATCTGCCCACATGGTTCCAAAGGCATTTGCGGCCTTGGTGAACATAAGGATGATAACCCAACCCACTTTGTCCACTCTAAACTGGGAAACTCTTTTAACAATATGCTTTTTCATTTTAACTTGTCTTATATTAATGAATTATGCACCCCAAATATCCCCTTCCAGCCAACTTTTCATGGGCGGGGTTGCAGCTCAATCATAGATTTCACCCTTATATCCTCATCCAATGCAGGGTTAGTTACCAATTGGGAAACGCATGATGTCTTCTTTTTCAGCGATCATTACCCAATTTCTTTCAATCTAAAAATTAAAAACACTCATCAGACTTCCATAGATAAGTTTAACTATTACCCTAACATTAATTTAGTTACAAAAAATGGCTACTCTATAAAATGGGACAGGGTAAATCCCATAGACTTCCTATACAACTTAATGGAAATCTCCCAACCTGATATACTTGTCTGTCTAACAGAAACAGAGGAGTCATCAGAAATCATGACTTCCTTTTTAAAAATTCAATGTGACCTTAAAAAATTGTTAACTAGAGAGCATCGATCTAACTCCAAAAATAGCCATGGTTGGTTCGATAAAAGCTGCACTAAAGCACTTCAAGCTGTCAAAAGGGCATTGCACGAAACTATAAAATCTCCAGCTGAGATTCGCAAAACCAGAAAATCTTACAATTTGGCTGTAAAAATGAGGAAACAAACATTAAGGAAAGAGGCCTGGCTGGCCCTAATCGAAGCCTCCAAATCTAAGGACAACACAGCCTTCTGGAAAGCGGTTAATGCCCCTTATTTACAGAATAATCAAACAGACATTATAGACATAGCCATAAATGGGGAAACCTGGGTGAAGCATTTTAAACATCTATATGATAAAGCCGAAAATTTCCATTATGGTAACCCTCTGCTGGATGGGGTATTTATTCAGCAACCTACAATTTTATTGAATTCATTCCCGTTAGGCATAACTTTCTCCTGCCCGGAGATCACAAAGGCAATCAAAGACAGCCCTTCAGGCAAAGCACCTGGCCTGGATGGTGTCCCGACAGATGTATATAAAGCTGAGATTGATCTTTGGGCTCCTTTGCTAACAAATGTTTTAAATCACTCTAACCGACATGGGTTTCTACCGTCCTGGTCTGAAGCCATAGTCGTTCCAATTTTTAAAAAAGGAGACAGAAACGACCCCACCTGCTACCGGCCAATATCACTCTTAGATGCACTAATGAAGGTAGCAGCTCGGGCAATTTTAAATAGAATACAACTTTGGGCAGAAGAAAATAAGGTAGTATCACATTTACAATATGGATTTAGCCCTGGTAAAGGCACCATAGAACAGAGCCTAAACTTGGCCTTAGTCCTATCAAAATATACTCAGGCAAAAAAGGGAAAACTTTTTGTTACTTTTGTGGACCTGAGTTCCGCTTTCGATTGCGTGAACCATGAGACATTATGGTCTATTTTATGTGAGATGGGTATAGATTTTAATATTCTCCAATTTATAAAAGCATTGTATAGGGACGCAGGCGCCAGGGTACGCTTTGGAAACAAAGGGGAGTGCTCTGACAAATTTTCCATTAAGAGAGGGGTGCGGCAGGGGTGCATTCTAGCGCCCCTGCTTTTCACCCTATATATAAACTCTATTGGCAAACACCTAATGGAATCACAGTATGACTATCCGACGATTCGGGGAACTCCGGCCCCATTACTCCTCTATGCTGATGATGCTGCCATCATGTCTCGAACTAAGATTGGACTTCAGACGGCTGTCCTGAAATTCGCAAATTATATGAAAGAACGAGGGCTAAAAATTAACATCTTAAAAACATATACGATGGCCTGTGGTCCCGGAACAAAGAAAGCGCCTTGCTCAATCTTCTTAAACAATAAGAGGATCGAGACCACAGATCAATTTTCCTATCTTGGAATAAACTTTGATAGGAAGGGAAACTGGCATGTAGCTATTAAGGCCAGAAATTTAGCCTTCATTCGAGAAATAGGCGCCCTGAAAAAGTTCTCAGCTAAACTAGGTGGCAGACCAGTGAAAGAGTTGATTGAAATTTATAAAGCTAAAAGCATCTCTACTGCCATTTATGGAGCTGGTCTTTGGGGCATTGAAAATTCACACTTGATACAAAAAACAGAAAATCAGTTCTTACGCTATTTATTAGGTGTCCCCAAAACAACAGCAACTTATTTTAAACATATTGAGCTGGGTATGCCGTATATCTCAGATGTTATTAAAATTGCGCCTATACTACTGTGGCATAAAATTTGGGTCACGTCTGAGACCTCATTAAACAGAGACCTAATTACAGATTGCCTTAGTCTCGATGGATTAACTAACATTAAATGGCTTACCTATGTAAAAAACATGCTGACTGATCTTGGTCACTCTGAGTTCTTCGCGAGGCCATCAAGTATGGAAATGGTGCCCAGAAAAACGTTAAGAGAGTTGGCTCTCAACCATCTAACAACTAATAGATGGAATCTGGAAAAAAACAAAACAACAGTCACTGATTTCCAAAAAATAACCACGCATGAAGGCCTTCAAAGGTACCTCTTAATCCAGCCAAATTGCTATGCTCGAATGCTATTGACCCGTCTCAGATTTGGTAATTTTTTTCGTATGATTACATTTCCTTCCTGTAATATTTGGTCTAACGAAATTTTACTATGTCCCTGTGATGACACTTCTGCTCAATCAAATATTCATTGTATTTTATTCTGCAAATTTTACCAGTTGCCCAGGGGAGCTTTTCTGAAACCAATCTTAAAGGCTTGGGGAATCCGTACTTGCAGACTAGCCATGACTAGGCTATTACAATTAGAAAATGAACGTATTATCTCAGCAGTAACTAGCTTTCTAAAATTGGCCATCAAATTTCGGAACTCAATGCAGCCATCCTAAAACGCACTATGTCTTTGATCATTTTAATCTTTTTATCTGTTTTTACCTGTATTAAATATGTACTGTATTTTCTTAAATGTATGCTTTTATGATTTTACTCTGAAAATCGAATAAAGCTTTCTTGACTGACTGACTGACTGACTGACAGGAGAGAGCACTTATTGCCTGGCAGCTGAGGTTAGCAGTTATCGTGTGGGCTCGGGGTTAGTGGTTATCACCTGGTAGATGGGAAGATCAATTGTTTTATCGGATCTGGTGTGTGTATTAGGGGCTATTGTTTGCTGTTATTTCATGGAGCTAGTCTGAATAATTTCTAACAGAATGAAAATGTTCTGTCTAGGTGAGCTAACCAATTATCACTAACTTCTGAAGGGAGTAAATTGACTATAAAGTCCATCAAGATCTGGGACTATGGTACCTGAGGCGTACGCATGACTGCAACAATCCCACTAGTTCTTTGGGAGGCCTTCACTTGTACACAGATAACACACTCCACCACCCCAGTTCAGAACATGTCAGATGCAGATCCTACTCCAAATAGTGTTTCCAATGGGTCAACTCATCTGGGATAGCCAGTAGCTTTCTATCATAGATAGTGTAATTAAACTCTAAAGCATTGAGAAGAAAATTATACAGTATGTGCCGCCTCAGCCTCCGGATCGTTTTGTGATAGAATTGCTTCATCTTGATCATTGGTCTTCACGATAAAGGGCAATTTACTACAATATGTGTAATTATATCATTTGACCCTTGTCAAAGCGTCAGTAGTCCAGCACGAGCAGCTGGTTGGGTCTGCTTACGACTAAAAATGGTCATAAATTGCTGAAATGTTTGAAAGTTAGAAAGCCAGGGACTTTGGTTCAGTAATAAGGGTGACACCCATAATAATACATATTTGCTCAAATAGGGAAGAATAAATGCCACTTAGGCTTGCCTTACCAAACGGTTGTGGTTTGGGCAAAATAATGTAGATTTTATTGGGCCATAAAAGATTGAAAGTGCTGGGGGTCTCCAGAAATTTTTTCAGTGCAGCAATAACTGTTGTAGCAAAAGGGAACAAAGAAATCTGGGTATGGAATTCCCACCAAAATCATCTGAATTACTTGTAGTCCTGGAAGGCTCCATGTGTGGTTGGATTTCAGCTTTCCATGTGTTGGGCATTTTTTCACCTCACCTGATAACTCGTTGTACAAATACTTTTGACAAGCTGTTTTCAATTGCCTTGTGCCATAACCTGTAAGGGATTAACCTCGGTATCCATATTATTGGCCTGACAATGTCACGACCCTTGCTGCTCAGGCCAAAGGACAACAAGGTTAATCTCGCCTTCGCCCCTTCTAGGTGGTCCTACTTCCTGTATCACACTCCAGGTAATTAGAGAACACCGGATTCTAAAAAAGGAAAGAGGAGGTGTGGATTAGAACAAGAGAGTACACTCATTTCCATCAGGATGGTTAGTAGAAGATTTGTACTGGACTCTGAGGTATGATGTCATAGTGTCACAGAGTAACAATATGACTCACTATTAGGAAAGAAAACTAAATATGGTGAATATCAGATAAAAGAAGAAGGATTTGTATAACAGGTACATACTATAGATGTGCTTGAGATGTGAGGTAAAGCATCACTGTAACTCACAGGCAAACCTAAAAACTTGCCCAAGAACAAAAGACAAGTAGCACTCCGGTAATATGGACCACTCCACCAGAAAGCTAAATCATAGTCGCCAAACCAAAAGGGGTAATCCAAACTCCGGTCAACAACAGGTTCCTAGCAAAATCACATGGGTGAACTGGAGCAAGATTTAAAAAAAAAGTAGCTGAGTCAAAATACCAAGATCTGTCCGAAATGAAATACAGGGGTCAGTAAAAGGACGCCGAGAAGGGGGAGCGAGGGACCCAACAAAGAAAAAAACCACAAAGGTATGGGAATGGAATTAGGGTTGTTAACTGTAACATCAAATGGCAGAGTCAAAACAGCCCAGTGTTAGGGCTAGTCAGGTGAGTGGATGTTTCAGTTCTAGGTCTTTCCCTTGGAAACAATGTGGGTTGTAATAGGGATAAATAAATGACAACACTTGTGAGGTCCATTCAATACATGAATTATGATATTTAGACTGTATAGTACCCAGGAGGAAGATCAATAAGATCACAATTCACTGTCTCAAAATGTCCATTTTGAGTTCCTAAAAGTAACAGAACTGTTTCCCAAACAATGCCACCAGTTGTTCGGGAAATGCCTTCAAGTCATTAGACTTCTTCCACCTGGAATGTCTTCTGTTATGGAATCTGATTCTTTGTCTCTAAGGGGGGGTGGGAGGTGGGGGTACAAGATGACTTACCTGGGGAAATGGGAAGCTAGGGGGACATCACTGTTTGGATGTCAGACAACTGCACAAATGGCATGAAAAAATGATAAAACCAGGTTAAACATGGAAGATAGTCTAAGGGGAGGAAAGTAAACAAGTACAGACAACAGGAAAGGCAAAGAGAAAAAGCAGAGCAAGGACTGGAAGAGGGGAAGAGAAACACCATAAGAGAGAGAAGAGGAGTGTGTGATGATGAAGAGGTGCAGAGGTGTGCAAGACTCGGAAAGGCTGTGGAAAAAGTAGCAATACATGAGAAGGATGCTGGCAAATAAAGAGGGAAGACAAAGACAAATCACCAGAACCGCAGGACAAGGGAGAATGGCTACAAGCACCTGACCACAGACCCAGAGTGTTCAGAGGAGAAGGCCATAAAGTACGACTGTTGGTAACCCTGTCACCACCAAGAGAGGTGCATCTACCCTCCACCATGAACTGAGGATGGGTCATGGGCAGACAACTGATAGGGGGAGGGGAAGACACCACACCAAAGGGTAGGGGAGGGGCAAGCACATTCACAAAGAAGAGTGGTGGGAGTAGGCAGTTTACCTTAGGGAATACAGAAAGGGCTCCGAGGGAAGAAATATGTAATGAGACAGAATTAAAACAGGAGTTATACCAGGGATCTCCTATGAACTTCCCGGGAATTGTCATACCCATCCCACTGGAGCGATATGCTTTCAAACCCCTAAGTGGAATCTCAGTGCTTTAGGATACTCCCGAGCTCCCTCAGAAAGGTGCAGAAGAACCTGTTTGAGTGCTGGTTCCTCCACAATTTCCTGGAGTTCCTAGGATCAAGTGTATCTGGTTGATTCCATCTAAAAAAAAGGCCCTCTCCTTTCGAGCTGTTTCCATGGTCTCCTGAATCTTGTGAATGATCTGTGCCATTGCCTGCAAGGGATTTACTTCCAAGCCACAGAACTATTTCTAAAAAGCAGCCTAGTAAATTGGCAGAATTTCGAATGATGTCTGGAATAGCTCAGGAAGCGGTTGATAATCCCATCTCTCATTCATAAAGTAATGCCCAAAGTGAAGTCAGGCCTTAGAGGTCATTTCTGTGGAGAAAAAGAGCCAATGGTGTAAGAGAGAGCTCTTTTCTCAGTTTTGGAACACAGGTCTGGAACTCCTCAGGAGCCTCAGAACATAAGTATGGTAGGATCAGTACTTATGAGCCGCAATTGCAAGTAAGTTATAGAACAAAGTGGTGTGTACCCAGGTGAAAAGACCTCATAATGCTACACTGTGAACTTATCGACAGTGGTAGTGTTTACCCACCAAGGTATGAAATCTCTCTGTAAATGCACTTTCAATCATTTGAAAATCCAAATTCACAGAAGCATGAATGAGTCTGAATGTCAGAGTAGGAATGCTGTGACTTAACCGTGACACTGATTGAGATAGAGAATCAAGATAGGTCTCCTATACAACCATTAGCCCAATTCATAAACTTGTTTCTCCAACCCCTGATCCAAAACCTTCTGTCATACCAGAAGGACACTAAAGAGCCCCTCAAAGTGATAAAGGACTTATAATTTGACCTATGACACACACTACTTATGTCCTTGGCCATGGAGGCCCTGTAAATGTGTATACCACAGGAGGCAACTTTGAAAACTATAGAAGAGCTACTTGGTTTGGACATACCATACTCCCACAGAATTTATTTTTAAATGTGCAAGGCTGGTCCTCACAAACAAACTTGCAGTTTGAACAAGATTTATCTCTTCAGACTTTAAAGACTAGCACAGGAAGTGCATTTGGCCTATGTCTGGGATATCTTTTTTAGGTCGAACACTCAAGACCTCTTGTATATACTTTAGTATATACTTATATGTGTATGTACTTTGTGGGATCTGGAGATCAGCCCTAAGACTTGTCTGCTTCCGCTTAGGGACTTTTTTCTGTTCAACTGCCTCTATTTAACTTTCTTGATAGAAAACGAGCAGCAGAGGTCAGTGAAAAAACAGAATCACTTTAGCATTCTCTAGATTCCAGTCCATAGAAATTGTCTTCCACGAGCACCCGTAGACAATAATATATTTTCCAAATCTTGTATTTTCAGTGATATGACCACCGAAGGCCCTGATTTTATATTAAAAACAGATCTTTGGACTATACCATTTCCCGCTGAAAGGCAATATTTCTTTCCATGTGTTCCCATACCTGGGGTGTCATGCAGTTTGGTGCTTACTTTCCCTCCATGTTAAAGAACAGTAGATGTTTCAGCACCGAGGCTAATATGCTGTATAGCTAAATACATATAAGGTCCCAAAGGTGAGACCAATTACATTGCAAATGCTTGTTTATGTTTCCCCTCCCTTTGCTTCCTTCCCTCCCCTTGCAAGATCATAAAGACCTTAATCTTTCTTTCAAGATTCTTAATAAAGTATATTAGTTTTTGATTGACCATTTATTATATAAATTCATATTTGTCTTATACTGTTTATTGTGGCACTAAATAAAGTTTTTTAAACACCAATATTGCAGCACATTCACAAGGCAGCACAAACCACAACACACATCACCACCATAACAAAATGCCACACTATACATGCAAATAAACACTTTTCACACACTGCTGCCTCCAGAATCCTGTTTACATTATAGAGTGGTAAACGTTGCTTGGAGCAATCAGTACCTGAAATGACCTCTAAGGACATCAAATAGAGCCAGTCAAAAATGTTTTGTTATCCAGTCTCTAGAGGCCTGTGCTAAAGTGTGCTGGGTTTGGTATTTCAGCCTTTCTGTACTGGTTTACATTTATTGCAATGTTTCTGCTGCCAATTGGCACTGACATATTCTGCAGACCTAAGGCAAATCAAAGTAGTTAATTTAATTAAAACTTCTACTTCGGCACAAAGAGCATTATTTTATGCCACAGTCTGACACTTTTTAAAAATGAAACTACGAAAAAAGGGTACTTCTAAACAGCTTTTGGTGTTATTTCTGCCACAAAAGAGAGACTCATTTAATAAAATGGATGACACTACACCTAATTCAGTGATTTATTGACTGATTAAATCTTGCAATGAAACTGGTCAGTTGTGGCATTCTATCACTATTCATTTTAACATGTTTCTAGAACAGAACTGAACCAAGTGGTATTATGGTGCTTTACAAACAAAAATTGTGTACAAGTATTCTAGCAGTGAGAACCAAAGGATAAACAACTTACCAGAGTATAACATAATCTTTGATGTAGAATGGGTAGAAGAAAGCCACATTTTGAAACGAAAAGCATTGTTAGTCTATGACACATATGATTCAGACTGAGTCAGAGATAACTAGAAACGGCAGCAATGTTTTACTGCTCATCAAGTGGGATGGTGAGTTGAAAGATGAACGGATACATGTAGGAAATGTGGCAGAACACTTTAAAGGTGGAGTTTTGAACTATATCAGCTAAGATAGCTCTTAAATAATTGGGCCTTAAGGAACCTTCTGTAAGATAGATTTTCATACTCTGTTCTTAACAGAACTGAGATGGAAAGCTAGGTGTTGGTTTTAGCTCCTAGGAAATATAGTTTCAGTGCTTGCGTACTTCTTAATTTGGTAGTTTCTAGGTGACCTGAAGGGTACTATAATAGAAAAGATGGTCTGACATAAATATTGAGACCTGAGCAAAATGATAAAAAATATTGCTCCCTTGGGTATAGATTTTCCGCTATGAACTCCAGGGAGGAGAGATTTAGAAAACATGATTTTGTCACAAGATATTTAGGGCCTGCTTATGAGTTTGGCAGCATGGGAGTGGGCCATGATGCCACAGGCCCACTCCCACACTGCCAAACCTCACCACCAGCCACCTGCCACATTACGAGTTACCTTTTGGAGTGGTGGGCAGTCCTTTGGAGTTGCCACGGTGGTACCTATTAAAAAGGCACTACCATGGGAGCACCAAAGTCCGTTCCTGAACGCCATGGGCTGTGCATGCCATGCCGTTCTGGAAAGGGGGTGCATGCAGACAGGGGGGCACACCATGTGCCCCCCTGCATACCTCCCATGGCAGTGAGGCAACAGGGGGCCCTCTAGGGCCCCCTTTGTTTCCTCACCGACACAGTTTTTATGGCAGCCTCACTGCCATGAAAAGTGTAGTGGTGAGGAAACTCCAAATATGCTTGGCGGTGCTGCAGGAGATACCTGGCAGTTGCAGTGGTCCTATAGCGGTCCCACTGCCACCGCACCTCCAACACAAGTTTGGCAAGCAGATGGACTGCCAAACTCGTAATTAGGCCCTTAGTCTTTAATGTTCTGGTACTATTCCATCTAGAGCCCCCTGATAGTGTCAGTAGGTTGTCTAATCAGATTTGCTTTTCCAGGTGTTTGGCTTTATAAGCTAAGCAGCCCGCTGTTCACATTTATCTTAGCGTCTCTCAATTACCAGTGGGGAGCCTATGCATGATTGTTGTGATATGATCACCTTTTTTATTATTTGAGGTTAGTCCTAACGTGAGTTGAGAACTGCTTGACTGGAACCAGAGTGGCTAGTGGGATGCCTACCAGAATTTTGCTGCACAGGTATAATTAATGCCTGTGCAGCTGTTTTTAGTTGTTTTAGTGAGAGGACATTTTTCATTTTCCTGAGGGACTATAGAGAGAAGTTTGCTGATTCTTTTGTTGGTAATGCCGTATTAGCAATAAGGAGGAGTCATGTGAAACCTGATGATTTGATCATCTGCAAAACAAATGGGGCGTTGAGAAAAGGGAAAAGGGAAAAAACTCAAGCTTTTAGCTTGAGGACTAATTTTAGGTCCAACATGGGTCCTCCACGAAACTGCAAACATATTATGGGGCATATTTATCAAGGGTTTTGCATTTCTCTTCCACCATGCAAAGGGGCGCAGTGAGATGTAAAACCTATAATGGAATTGCCAAGCCACACAAGGCCACCTTGCATGGCACTGCGTGGATTGGTAAATCTGGAGTATTACAATGCAGTGCAAGTCGCTGCCTTGCGTTACCCTGCCCCAGGGAGGCGCTCCAAGAGTAGAACATGGGTGTTCCCATGCATCCACCCATGGATTCTGAAGCATTCTTAGATTTACAAATACTGGTAGACCTGGGAATGCGTCAGAATGCCACGCCTTCCCAGGGGAGGCATAACAAGGATAAATATCTTTATTTTGCCTCATTTTATCCCCTTACTTAATCTGCTGCATTCTGGAGCACACGTAGAAAGAGGAAAAAGCCTCAGAAGATTGTCTTCCTGCACCAAAACAATCCTACCTGTAAAGCAGGCACCCTTCCACCATGGTGCAAGGGTGCTTGCATTGGTGCTAGGCAGCAGTTTGTTCACCAGTGCAGGCAGAGAGCAGAAATGCATCATATCTGGATAGATATGTTGTATTCCACCATCTCCCTTTCATGCAGGGCAGTAAAGTGTCTTTCTGAGTTGCGTGAAATAATGATAAATATGGCCCTCATTGTCAAGCCTCTTCATACAGTTTCAAAAGTTTCCCATATTTCCACAGTGCCCTACTGGATGTCACAGAAAACACTCACACAATGATTACATGGGTTTCCAAATCTCAGAACATTTTGCATATCTTTCTAATAAACCAGTCTTGTTCACAAGTAGTTATCCTCCCTGGTACACAAAACAAGAGTTCATTAAATTCTACAAATAATAGCACAAATAAACAAGAGATGGCATTGATATTCTGAAGCATGAAGTCCCTCTGCAGTAGCAACAGCTTGTCAATAGTATAGCTCGACATTGGGGAGTCACTTGACAAGACTACTGTGTTGTGAAGTGCTGATTTGTCTTACTCTCATGCAGTAAGATATTTTCTGCAGACAAAATAGTATTTTGCATAGAACATGTTTGAGTTCTATTAATAGACTTGTTTGTGTACGTAATTAAAATTATTAACATTGTGTGTTCAGACAGGCCTTAGTGGCATATGTTGGTCAAGGTCGAAACATACATAGACACCCAAAATATTAGGGCAATTTTTGCTTCCATGCCATGAAAGGCTGCAGTAACAGTGGTACTAACTCCATTCTTCAAATGAAATGAATGTATTCCAAAGTAACTGACTCCATAAAAAAATGATCTTGAAAAAAACTCAACAAGTGTCTGTAAACCAGCCACGACTCCTCCATTAGGTTGGAGGAGCACCGTGCCACTAATTAAAATGCAGCAAAGTCGAAATATAAAATGGTAATGAATATATCACCATTTTATTGTTCACTACTCCTGAGCTGAGCGTCAGGGTGGGCTGGGCCATTGCTGCTGAGTGGCAGCAGCGGGTAGGAGTGGTGAGCATTTTAGTTTCAAGTGTGCATGGCACTTTGCTGGCTGTTTTGCAATAACCAGCCTGACATATGCACTTTAAACCTCTCCAACCTGAGCTGCCTTAGACAGTGGGGTGGAGCAGGCACAGGCCACGAGTGCCTGAGGAAGCGTTGAGCCAGCATGCTCCAACCAATTCTGCAGCGTAACTTTATCAGCAGCATGAGAGCAGTGTCTGGAGTGGTTAAAGGTGTTGGCTCTGACACCACATGCTCCCCATTGGACTGAAAAACACTGAAGAGAGGACAGGAGGAGGTGAGCCAGTGGGTAAGTACATGTTTCATCTTTAATGTTATGACCCACAGAAAGCCACTGAGAAACTCGCACTGCTTTCAGCCTCAACTCCAGAGCTCTCAGTTGTGGTCTGTTACAAACACTGCTTATAACGAGCCATGATTGATGGCTTTGGCTTTGACGCTAAAGGCATTCTCAATGTCTCCGTGCTTATCAGTGGGTCAAAATGACTGATGTCTACCTCACCGCTTATGCCTGCAACCAGCCGCCACTGCTGTAAACAAATGTTTGAATGTTTGACTCATGTTAAAGCTTGTATAATGACTCCTCAAAATACACACTTGTAGAATAAACTCGTTTATAAAATGGAATACACTCCATGCAAATGAAATAACACTTTAAAAAGCAAAATATTAATTAAATACAATGGTATCGCCCTAATGGAACACAAACTGTCAACAAAGTTAGATTGGAAAATATGCTTGTATATGCAAAACCTGAAGTATTGTACGATATAATGAGAAATAATTAATTTTAAAAAAAATAATAGTTTTTCAAACTTATTTACCATGTAAATATAGACAATCCTGTGAACATGCTGTATGTGAAATATGTATGTGAAAGACTGTAAAATGTATATTGACAGGTACCTCTCTTCTAAGTATAGTCCCATGAAACTCACAAGGTTTACGTTTGCACTTTATAAAACAACAAAAAATGAAATTAAGAAAAATGCAATGTTAATTTTATTCTAGAACCTTCTGAAAGGGTTAAGCTTTTACTGGTTGAGAAGAACCAAAGCCATTTTAAGGCATGGCTAAAGCGGGTATTTCCCCAGGGCCCACTTTCAAAGGGGTCCCTTGATGAAATGATTGGGCAAATAGGATTGTTTAAATAAAATATTTAATTATCTCCTTACCTTCTGCTGGAGAAATTCTGCGGAACAAGCTTATAAATAAGAAAGAGAATAACAGGGCTGAAAGATGGGGGCCTAGAGTTTGTAACAAAGTCAAAAACATCGTGAAAAATAGAAAAACCATGAAAAATCATTACATTTAGAAAGAAAAACAGAAATGAGAGTGGAAAATGAAGCGAACATGAAAAGAATGAGAGCAAGAGCAGGAAAGAAAGAAGCAGAAAAAAGATAGGAAGAAGGTAATAAGGAAATGTCATGAGGAAGACAAAATTAATGAGCGAGTAATGATGGAAAGAAAAGGGAAGCTAGATAGACAGAACAGTTATAAAGATAAGAAAAGAAACCAGGAGCATATACGAAGAAAGGATAGTGAAAAAGAGAAAATTGACACAGAAGATAGAAAGAAAAAAGAATAAAGTCAAAAATATGGAAAGAAAGAAGGAAAGAAGAAATGAAGGAAAGAAAGATAGAAGAAGATATGTAAAGAAAATTAAAAGAAAGATAAAAGAAAATCCCAAAACATTATGAGGCAAGCATTTTATCTTATTGTGTATTTTATCTGCTGCAGCTTGTTTTGTATTTTACTGCACAGATTACCACAAAGTGAGCTGCACAGAGGGAATCCAGACTACATACATTGGGAGAGAACACATGATTCTTATCTTATTGTGCAGTGTAATATCTAAGGTTTGTTGTCTCTTTTTGTTTTACTCCTTGCACATAACATTTGCTGTGGTTTTTGATCTGGGCTAAAACTATGGGTTCAACACATGCAGCTAAAGCCCAGGAAGCCTTCAGCCTTGGATACGTTATGGGAGAGTCTCCTACAACACTCACTGGGAAAGACCATGCCCACTTTCACTCTCTCTACCTCATCAATCACTAATTCCCACCCTTCTCTCTATTTCAGTTCTATATCTGACGACCTCAACATCACCTCTGTTGACAACCCTGTTTCTGTTGTCTTTCTCTGCCTCAGCTCTCTGTCTTATGCCCTTGTAATCGCAGGTGTCACGACTTGCTCCCTGCGTTCTCGTGTCCACCACCAGGGGGCTGAACTGTGGGACTCTCCAGTGTTCTAATAAGCTTCCAGACCCTCCTATTCATGTACATACTGACTTCCAGCCATTTAGACACTATTTGGGAATTGACATCCATTCCCAATCCATGCCCGGTTTTGTGGAAGCCATCCTGCTCATGCCATTACCTAGAATTAACTGCTCACTACTTTGTCTCCACCCCTGCAGGCCAAGGATGGGTGGAGGAATTCAGCTCACCTGTGGCTGATTGCTGCTAGCCTGCTCACACCTGATGCATGTGAGTACTGTGAGCTCTTTTAAGCCCCAGCTCCCTTCAGGCCAAGGTTGGTCATTGTAGCTATATACCGGTGAGACAGAGCCTTTTTCCCAGTGCTTTTGATGTTCCTTGATTCCTGAGCTATAGTTAATCCTTGTTCCTTGATTCCTGAGCTATAGCTATTCCTTGTGCCTGTATTAGCACTGCCTGCAGTGCTCCCTTGTTTCCTGAGCACCTTAGCTATAGCTATTCCTTGTACCTGAATTAGCACTGCCCGCAATGCTGCCTTGTTTTCTGAGTTCCTGAGCCATAGCTATTCCTTGTATCTGAATTAGCACTGCCTGCAGTGCTACCTTGTTTCCCACGTTCCTGAGCTATAGCTATTCCTTGTCCCTGAATTAGCACTGCCCGCAATGCTGCCTTGTTTCCTGAGTTCCTGAGCCATAGCTATTCCTTGTATCTGAATTAGCACTGCCTGCAGTGCTACCTTGTTTCCCACGTTCCTGAGCTATAGCTATTCCTTGTCCCTGAATTAGCACTGCCTGCAGTGCTACCTTGTTTCCTGAGTTCCTGAGCTATAGCTATTCCTCACACCTGAATTAGCACTGCCTGCAGTGCTACCTTGTTTCCTGAGTTCCTGAGCTATAGTTATTCTTTGTTCCTGTTCCTGGGCTTCAGATATTTCTTGTTCCTGATTTGCACTGCCTGCAGTCCTCTCTTGACTCCTTGTTTCCTGAGCTGTAGCTATTTCCTGTTTCCTTGAACCAGTACTGCCTGCAGTGCTACCTTGGCTCCTGATGCTTTAGTAATTCTCTGTTCCTGAACTAGCACTGCCTGCAGTGCAACCGTGACTCCTGAGCTTTATCTCAATTCCAGTTCCTGCTCCTGAGCCTTAGCATTCCTTGTTCCTGAGCTACAGCTGGTCCCCTTGTTCCTGAACTAGCACTACCTGCAGTGCTATCTTGGCTTTTGAGCTTTTGGTGAATTCTTATCTTGCCTAAGTACTGCCTTCTATGCTACTTTGTTTTCTTGATTCCTGAACCTTCACTATTCTAGTATACCCTTGTAGCCTTCCCTTCTGTATATCCTTTTGCAGTCCCTGCCTTTCTTCCCATTTCCTTGGTTCCAGTTCCTAGTTTGCTGTCTTTCTATTCTGCTGCATTGCTTCTGTTACCTTGTATGTTTGTTACCTGCTGTCTGCCAAGTGTGCCCTGTGATTTCCTCCCTTTCCTGCTAAGCACTCCTCCTTGCTAGCTCCTTGTCTATTGTGCTTGTGTTTAGTTCTAACCCTTTGCTGTTACTGCCTTGTGTGTTCCTGTTTGATCGCCAGGATCCATGGGCACAGCTGACTACCTTGGTGGTGTTTCTTGTTCACTGTGAGTATTGTCTTTGAGTTACAGTTAGAACATCACCATAGGTATAAGCTTCACAGACCCTGTATTTGCATACATTTCCTATATGTAGGTATTTTCAGTCAGTATCTGTAACAGCAATTGTGGGTGAGGAACTTACTGAGCTTCAGTCTTACCGTGTGGAGCTTCTAAGTGCTTTACCCCACATTCCCTTTATTGTTAATTTGTATTATATATATATGTCTTGCAAATTCGTCCTTGGTGTAGTTAGTCTGAATGCTAAATTGCCTTGTGAGTGCCCTTTCTCTGAGTCTTAGCCATCTTGTTCCCTTCATGCAGGCTTCCCCTTTGAATTCCTTTTTTCCTCTGTTTTCTTGTATGATCCTGGGCAGTGCTGTACTCCTCTTTCAGTGTACGTTTTCCACCCAGTTCCCAGTCCTTGCCCAAGTCCCTGACTGTGTTCCTGACATAGTCCCGGACAGTCCCTGACAGAATGACCAACCCACATTTCCAGGGTCACTTGTGAGATTTCTTTGCATTCAGTCGGCTACCTTTTTTTTTTTTTTTAAACCCCCCCTGTCAGTTCTTGTTAAGATGTTTAGCATCAGAACCAGAAGGTCTGCGTATGATGGCAGACATCCATTGCCAAGACAGCACAGTTCTGTACAACCTATTAGAATGTCCTTAGACTCTAGAGATCGATTCATTGAACAAAACAGACTCTTACGTGCTGAATATTATTCCCTGTGGTTGGCTGATCCTTCTATGTTAGATTTTCATTCCATCTGTAACCCTGATCCTCACCTGATGTCAGCCTGGGACCTATAGGATGAAAACGAATTTCTGCAAACCTTGTTAGCAGCAGAAAGACAAAATAGTAATTTAGAGAGTGGTACTATTAGGGTAAATTTTTTTGAAGTTTGTAACTCAGAGATCCCCTGTCAAGACAATGTTTTCTTTGAAGACAATTTCCAGACACAGTATTTATTAGCATTTTACCAAACTCGTAGTTCAATGACCCCAGTTAAAGCATGTTTAACCACACAGCAGACAAAGAAAGAGCAGATGCATTATATAACCTCTGTTTTTCATACAAACGATAATGTTACCCAGTCTTCTAGTTCAGTAAAGATCACAGCCCCGGATACTAGAGAGACCTTGTTAAATACTACTTTCAAAGTAAACAATAATCAGTTTACCAAAAGAGAGAAAAGACCTACTAGAACACAGGCGGCTAATAGCCAGTTTGAACAAAATCCAAGTTGTAGCTCTCCTGCTTGTTGTGAAGTTGACAAGTCTTTCACTGTCTGTGTAGAGAAAGATCTGCAGTCTTCACAGAATATAACTACGTCTAAGATTCTTGAGTTACAGCGAGAGAATAAAATGTTTCAGACTCTGTTAAAAAATTATTACCCAGAGTTCAAGTGGGAATCTATAACCCCTGTACAAGACACCTTTTCCACCTCTATGTTAGCCTCCTTAGAATTGGAGAATGAAGCCGTGCGCTCTCTTGTGCATTCCCCTCAGAGCTGATCCAGCAATTGTGTGAATAATACCGTGGATGATCACTCAAATTCCACTCAGAAAAGCCATAGTACCTTGTCTCAAAGTGCAGTTAAGGAAAGTATTTGTTTTAATTCTGAATTCTCTAACTCCTCTGTTTTGTCTTCTCGTGCTAAATTACATCTAGGTGCTACATATGAGATGTGTCCCTCCAGTTTTGAGGTACCCCAAATTCCAGGCAAGACACAAAACATCTCTTTGCTTTCTTTTCCTGGTAGTGAGGTCAGTTCCTCCCCGGGGGTATCACACACACTGGCCATTGACATACAGACAAAACCTGAACCAGTGACACATATAATCCCTGATGTGACAATATCCTGTGATTCAGACCATGCTCTTGATTTAACGGCTGTGCGTCAAGTCAACCTCCTTGCTGAGAAGAAACAAAATCCTGACCCCTTGTTTGCTCCCTTGCCTTCAAGCACAACCCAAATGGAAAAGTCAGGAAATGATGATGCTCTATGCTCCAATGCATTTGTACCACCTTGTAATGCTGCAGAAAATGAAAAGCTCTCCCATGACCAAGTAATCTCTGGCCTATTTCCTCTGACTAAGAGTTGTGAACTGCCAAATGGTAAAGGAAGTCTGGTCATCAGAGACTCTAAGAAAAGCACTATTCTGAGCAATTCTGAGGAAAGAACGTCAGTGTGTTTTAATGAGCCAAGGAACTGTGAAGATTTCACTATTGACAACAGGAATGCTCATGGGCAATTGCCATTCCCAGAATTTAAAGTCTGTCATCCTTGTGCTTCTCTGCCAACAGCTCGTCTTCTTGCAGAGTCTCCAGAGTCCTCAGGTGGCCTGCTGCTTTCCGAGTCTCCAGAGTCCTCAGCCGGCCTGCTGCCTTCTGAACTTTAGTCTCCAGACTGCCTGCATTTAGAGCCCAAGCCCACAGCTCACCTGCCTACTAATCTAGAGCTTCCAGCCTGTCTGACTACCGAGCCAGACCTTCCAGCCTGTCTGACTACCGAGCCAGACCTTCCAGCCTGTCTGACTACCGAGCCAGACCTTCCAGCCTGTCTGACTACCGAGCCAGAGCTTCCAGCCTGTCTGACTACCGAGCCAGTGCTTCCAGCCTGTCTGACTACCGAGCCAGACCTTCCAGCCTGTCTGACTACTGAGCCGGAGCTTCCAGGATGTCTGATTACCGAGCCGGAGCTTCCAGCATGTCTGACTACCGAGCCGAAGCTTCCAGGCTGCCTGCCTTCAGCACCGGAGCTTCCAGGCTGCCTGCCTTCAGTACCGGAGCTTCCAGGCTGCCTGCCTTTAGCACCGGAGCTTCCAGACTCCCTGCCTTCTGGCCTTGAGCCTCAATCTTGCCTACTTTTTGACCCTGTGCTTCCAGTTAGCCATCATTCAAAGGTCACAGCACATATACATTCAGAGACTGAATCTCCAGCATCAGAGACAAAACTCTCAACATGTAAGCCTCCAGGGCCTGGGTCTCCTGCATACCTGCTTCCAAAGACACCTGCATGTGAGTCTTCTGTATGTTTTCCTCCAGGGCCAGAACTTCAGGTCTGCTTCCTGTCACCTCCTTCGTTTTCAGCCAGTTTGCTTTTGACCTCTGTGCCTCCTGCCAATCCGTTATCTGCTTTTGACCTTACAGTCAATCGTCCTTTGTTTTCAGGGTGCTACTCTAGCCTGCGATCATCAGGACATCAAACACCTTTAATCCAGGCTTCTAAGCCCCTGTTACTGGATATGGACTCTTCAGGTTCTGCTTTCAATACTGCTGTTAATTTTCAGCCTATTGTCCTACATTCCAGAACATCTCAGTTTTCCTGGATTCCTCTGGTATCTTGCACTACATCTCTCAAGGAAATGGACTTACTACTTAGAAGCAAAGGCTTTGAATCCAGTTCCATATTCTGGGAGGCGGTACTTGGAGGGGGTGTACTGTCACAACTTGGTCTCTGCGTTCTCGTGTCCACCACCAGGGGGCTGAACTGTGGGACTCTCCAGTGTTCTAATAAGCATCCAGACCCTCCCCTTCATGTATATACTGACTTCCCGCCATTTGGACACTATTTGGGAATTGACATCCATTCCCAATCCATGCCAGGTTTTGTAGAAGCCATCCTGCTCATGCCTGAAACCCCATTACCTAGAATTAATTGCTCACTGCTTTTTCTCCACCCCTGCAGGCCAAGGATGGGTGGAGGAATTCAGCTCACCTATGGCTGGCTGCTGCTAGCCTGCTCACACCTGATGCATGTGATTACTGTGAGGTCTTTTAAGCCCCAGCTCCCTTCAGGCCAAAGTTGGTCATTGTAGCTGTATACTGGTGAGACTGATCCTTGTTCCCAGTGCTTTTAATGTTCCTTGTTTCCTGAGATATAGTTAATCTTTGTTTCTTGATTCCAGAGCTATAGGTATTCCTTGTGCCTGTATTAGCACTGCCTGCAGTGCTACCTTGGCTTTTGAGCTTTTTCTAAATTCTTATCTTGCTTAAGTACTGCCTTCTATGCTACTTTGTTTTCTTGATTTCTGAACCTTTACTATTCTAGTATACACTTGTAACCACTTTCAGTGTACGTTTTATACCCAGTTCCCAGTTCTTGCCCAAGTCCCTGACTGTGTTCCTGACATAGTCCTGGACAGTCCTTGACAGCAGGTGTTTAGCGGACAGACAAACTTGATCTGCAACCTTATCATCTGGCTGTTGTTGTTGATGTCTGTTAGCATATTTTTCCATAATCAACTTAGCCTGGTGTAAATGTGACAGCCCCTGCAGTTGTGAATCAGCCAGATGTTTTACAAAGTCTTATATGGCACATTTGCAGAGAGCATTACAATATGTTTGGCCAACATACGAGGATGCGTACCCATTAAACAATAGACAGGGAAATACCAGTAGCTGAATGCTGTGAGTTATTGTACGTAAATTCAGTGAAAGGTAACAAGGACTCCCAACCCTTAGGAGTAGAAGTCAATAGGCATCATAGTGTTTGTTCAAAAACCTGGGTTACCCACTCTTTCTTCTTATCAGTTGGTGGGTGATGGGCTGGTGAGAGTGTGCATCAATGTCCAATGATGTTCAAAGACTGCAGCACAATCGGGAAACAAATTGTGTGACCCTGTTGGAAATGATGATAGAAGGGAGGTCATGTTATTGCATGATGTATTGAATAAACTGCATGGGGAGGGTCTTGGCAGTGGGCATTTCTTTTAGAGCAATAAAGTACTCCATCTTGGAAAAAAGATCCACTCCTACCCAAATAGTTGTAGAGCCATTGGAGTCAGAGAGGTCAGTAACAACGTCCATGCTTATGGTATGCCAAGGATGTGGGGACACTGGCGAGGTTCATAAATATCATGATGGGATGGAATGGGACGCCTTATTTTGAGAACATATTGAGCAGATCTGAGCATATCCATTCACATCCTTAGACAATGTGGGCCACAAAAAACTACCAGTTTGCTAAGGTTTTTGGTATTCCTCAATGACCTGCTAATGGAGTATTGAGACAGCGGGTTACTACTTTGTCTTAATTCTTTTTTGTGGACAAATAACATGGTACCATGTGATTATCCTTTTCCGCCACCCAAGTATTTATTTCTTCTTGGCTTATACCCCACCTGACCTCATCCAAGAAAGACTCCTGATCGCAGAGCCCTACGATGTGTTTTGAGTTCACAATATTCTTTAGTGTCTGTCCTAGAGCGTTCTGATTTGTGTAACCCCCATCTAGATAGTAGATCGGCCTTAATGTGTTGTGTGCCTGACCGGTAGGTGATGACAAAGTAAAATTCGCAAAAAAATAAAAAGCACCTTAATTGTCATGGGGTCAAGGGTTTCAAAAACCTGAGGAATTGGAGATTCTATTGATCATTGTATATGGTGACGATATACTGGGCCCCTAACAGGTAGTGTCGCCAATCTTGAAAGCATAGTTTGGTTGCCAATAAGTCTCATTTGGCAATTGTGTAATTCTATTCTAGGGCCAATACTTTTTTGTAAAAGAAGGAAACAGGGTGCATGTGTCCTCTTGTGTTGTCGTATTGTGATAAAATACCTCCCACAGTTGACTGAGAGGCATCTGCCTCCCCAAAGTAAAGCAGCGTGGGGCTTGGACGTCTGAGTACTGGGGCTATTGTAAATTTCTCCTTAAGTAATTTAAAGGCATCATTGTCCTACTGGGACCACTCAAAAGATAACTTCTTTCATAAGAGGCTAGTGCTGGGACAGTGTCAGTAAAATGGGTAATGGATCATCGGTAAAAGTATGACATACCCAGGTAGCTCTGTATTTCTTTTACCATGATCGGTGCTGGCCAATCTAAGATTACCTGAACCTTTTGTCTGTCCATGGTCACACCCTCTGGAGACAAGAGATATCCCATAAACTCAACAGACTGGGTAGGAAAAGTGCATTTATTCAACTTGGCAAGAAGGACAAGTTCCTGGAGTCACTGCAAGACTGTCCTAAAATGGTTTCTGTGTTTAGTTATGGTTTATGAATAGATCAGCATGTTGTTGATGTATAGGACAAATCAAATGTCCAGCAAATCTCATAGGGCCTCATTGACGAAGAACTGGAAAGTCGCTGGGTCATTACACAACCAATAGGGCATAACTGCATATTCAAAAAGTCCAAACTTGGTCTGAAAGGCGGTCTTCCATTTGTCTCCTTCCTTTACACATGTGGGATAGTATGCACCCTGTAAGTCCAGTTTGGTGTACACCGTGGATTTTCAAATGTGATCTAACTAGTCTGGAATAATTGGTAATGGGTATTTGTTTTTAATGGTCACTTTGTTCCATGCTCTGTAGTCAATGCAGGCCCACAAACTGCCATCATTCTGTGAAATGAAGAACAAAATGATGCAGGAGAGGTCGAATGCCGTATAAACCCTAAGGCTAGCATGTCATCTAGGTATTTTTTAAGTTTTCTATTGCTGGTTCCAGGAGAGTATCATGCGACTACAAGGTAGTGCAGCTCCTAGAATTAAGTCTATGCGACAATCAAATTCCCTATGGGGAGGTAGTTGTGCAGCCCTCTGTTCGTCAAAGACATCTTGAAAGTCCTGGCAGTCTACTGGAAGCTGATGGAAGGGCCTGGTATTGGGGCTGCACAAGTCAAGGAAGACAGAGCTCCATGTGCTTTATTATAGCAGTGAGTTTGACAGTAAGGGGATCCCAAGGTGACAAGTTGGAGGGACCAGTGGAGGGACCAGTCAATGACTGGATTATGCAGTTGAAGCCAAGGGATCCCTAAAATAGTGTGGAAAGTAGGTGTATCTATGAGATCAAAGGTCAAGGTCTCCGTATGCCCAATCTCACATACTAAAGATAATGGAATTGTTTGCATACAATCTTCCCAGAAGAGAGCTTGGAGCTATCCAGGGCTCTAACATTCTCTGGTTAATTTTTCCTGACCCGTGGAATATGTAAAGAATGGGCCAAGACTAGATCTAAGAAGTTTCCAGTAGCCACAAAATCTACGAGCATTGGTAGTACCTTTCTCTGTTGGAGCGAAATAAGGGTGACTGGTATCGTTAAATGTCATGGAACCCTATGTAAGGGATTACCCAAGTAATGGGGGTTCAGTCCAAGAACCACTCCCGATTGATTAACCCCTATGCATCCTCGCTCACTAGTATGCTTGCTGTGGAGGTAAAACTCCTATCTGTTCTTGTACCCTCATACACCCTTGCGAGTGTTAAGCATCATCATAGGGCTATGCTCCTCATGGGGGTGTATTTAAACTATTGCTGCATGCAGATTTGTCGATTTTAGCACACTGCACATATATATTGTTTCTCTAGGCGCAGTTCCGCTATTCTGTTTTCACAGTTTACTGCACCCCAGTACATTGAGTTAAATTGCCGTACTAATGATCAGGGCAGTCTTGGAATCACGCCCGGACTGCTCACTGCAATGACTCCTGCACTCTTCTGTAATACACCTATGCCGTATTCTAACTATGATCAATTCTCACTTGCTAAATTTCTAATGCTCAAAGACCCCCTGTGCGTGCAAGACTGATAGTGTTTACTACGAGCCTTGGGACTTTTGGTGTCTCTGGTTTATGTTTACCACTCTGAATAAGTGAATAATGATTGCATTACAGTAGCAATTTAATTGTCACGTCAATCATAGAACTTTTTAATATACACCTTGCCACACATGGCTAATTTTGTTATGGAGTTCTTATTAAGATGATACCAATTTTTCTTTCTTTGTGTCTCCTTCCCACTCCCCCCTTTCTTTCCTTTTTTTGTCTCCATCTCTGGTTTAGGTATTGAGAATACGAATGCAACGTTTCTTGGGCGCCTAGATGTTCCCTGACCGGACTATATGTTTTTTGGGGGGAGTATAGGGTGTCTTTCCCTGACTCCTTCTTTGAGCATTCTACATTTTCTAGGTCCTGATGAAGTGCATAGGGATCTATTAGGGACCTACTGGTTGCGCGAAACATGTCAACCACCACACACTCTTGAATATCACAAACATGTTTTCACGGGTTGAGAGCAGTGGGAATACACTAGCCCCTCCCTTTATTTGTTTAATGAAAGTTTCCAAACCCTGTTATATTTTAATTTACCTAGAGGACCCCTCATTAAATTTGCTTGGGTACCGATAGGTAATTTTAACTCACTTCCACTTATCCACTTGGCCCACACACCCACATGCACAAGTGCAACAACTCCTAAAAGATCTCCATCAAAGAGCCCTCTTGTGGGGCCCTTGAAGGACTGCAGCGCCATCCCCACAAGGAGCATAGGCCTATGATGATGCTTAACACTCGCAAGGGTGTATGAGGGCACAAGAACAGATAGGAGTTTTACCTCCATAGCAAGCATACGCAAACCACTTAGGGAGACTAACACACTTTTTCACAAGCATAATAGGCTGTTATTTTCTTCTTTATCTTTAGGAACTGATACCACACTGTTGTAGATGACCTCTTTAGGAGCATGGGTACAGGACCTTCTTTTCTTAACCGCTCCTAGTGCCCCCTCTTTTTGCATAGTTTTGAGACTAGGTTATACTTCACAGGGGATTATATACAGGACAGGGCCAATCAGGCCACTGTCAGAACCATTAAAACAGGTAAGTAATGAAACAACCAGTAACTACTGGTAAAATACTGTACTCAGCATAAACACATTAGGCATAAACACGGGGTATAAACACATTCTGCATCATCACATAAACACATTATGCAAAATCACTGGGCATAAACACATTATGCATCACATTAGGGACTTGCGCCCTACCAGCACCTCAGGTGCTCACAGGGCAACTGGCCTTCCTCGGCGGCCCATCTTAGACTTACCTGCCATGCCCTGGGTCCAAATAGTCAGGGCTCTAAGTTGCCACAGCAGCTGGGTACAGGCCCAACAGGCCGGTACCAAGAATAGGGGTGCGAGGGTGTAACCCACCCTGTTCTTTCTTGAGACCCAAAATGCCCCTGTCGTTGCAGCTGAGGCGAACTAGCAGTACAGTTGTGTGCAAAAATACGCACCAACAGTGCCTCCTCAACCCCCTTACTGGGGCTTTTATTGTGGGCCCAAAAGAAGGAATGCCCCCATTGTTGCAGCTGCCCGCACTCCGGCAGTGCAGTGGTAAAGAATCAGCACCAGCACCAACAGTGCCTCCTCAGCCCCACTCACTAGGACCTCTCACTCTCTAGCGGAATTAACTCTGCCGATCTGCGCTAGGAGCCCGCAAGTCTCCGGTCGAGCAACTCCTCTCGCCCCCACTCTTCGGCAGTGCACAGCTGCTGTGAGCCGTCACAAGGCTTTGTCTCTCTCAGTGCAGGCATACAGGGCTTCTCCTCTTCCCTCCGGGAAGGCCCCACCCACCAACAGACCGCAACTCTGCCTGACTTCCGCCGGAGGCAGGAAGAACCCACGAGGCTCTGTCTCTCCTGCCGGTCGGCCTCCACTCTCTGCTTTGTGGTTCTGTGCCCATCAGCTACGCCCAAAACCAGGCACGGGCACCTGACTTTCGGGTCACATTGACAGCCGTGTTTCGTTGCACATGAATTCGGGGTAGGCTCCCACTCCTCCTCCAGGCAGCACGGGTGGATCCCAATGCTGGGATTCTCTCTGGATAATTTGCGGCTCAGCGCTTTGGGGCCCAAAGCTCACAAGACGCTCCTCACGCCCCAGGTGGCCCAGCAGCATCCAGCCAGTCAACGACACCAGGACCGTGCAGCGTTCTCCCCATGGCAAAGGGGCTCAGTCCACTCCTGGTAGAGGGGAGAATCCAGAAAGTACCCCACGCTGGGTCCAAGGGCACACCGGGCATAGCTGGGCACAGGTAGGCCAGCACATAGGGACCCCCAGGAACTAGGAGCTGGGTCCCACAGCGGTTCCTACTGACACCCTCCAGGTCTAAAACAGGTACAAGAAGCACCCAGTAGCACACAGACATGGGGTCACAGCCCCAATATTTATATCAGACATGTCTTTGTTCTCTCCCCCTGGCACAGGCCTAGGCCTGGTGCAAACCAGTTCTGGGGGGCACTCCAACATTTCTATACAGTGCTACCATACCTTCATTGTTAGATTACGCTTTGGCCCCAGGCACACACCAGGGGGGCGGAGCCAGCATTGAAGAAGACGGGCACAGACCTATTCAGGGTCAGGGGCTACTCCTCCCACTACTCAAAATGCCGATCTGCCTATTCAGCCTAGCGCTGACTCACCCAGCCACTCTGGAGCCACGGCACCTCCCCAGTCCCAGTCACTCCAGAGCCAGACATGCAATACACATCAGGCAGGCACAAAGACACAAAGCACACAGAAATGTCAACTTCTAAAAGTGGCATTTCTAAAATAGTGATAATAAATCTGCGTACACCATTACGCAGCATTTATTATTACTATTCCAAACATACCAAACTTGACCACGCTGCTCCTCTCATATTATAAATTACCACTGAAACACTTATCAGGAAATCCCCTATGCATTCCTACGAGAGGGCATCCTCACAGCAGTGAGAAGCCAAAATGGCCGTTTGTCACTACCAGGACATGTCACACAATTAAGGTACATGTCCTACCTTTTGCCTACAATGCACCCTGCCCATAGGGTTAGCTAGGGCCTACCTTAAGGGTGACTGATATGTAGTAAAAGGGGAGTCACAGATGTGGCACCCACTTTATGTGCCATGTCACAGCAGCAGTAAACTGCATGTGCAGGCCCTGCGATGGCAGAAGCCTGAGACAGGTTTCAAAGGCTACTTTGGTGGGTGGCGCAATCAGCGCTGTAAGCCCACCAGTAGCATTAAATTTACTGGCCCGAGTATATGCGATCCCACATTACTGGGGACTAATAGGTAAATTAAACTAGCCAAACAGGTGTAGACCAATCTTACCATGCTTTTCCACAGATTGCACATGCACTTTAATGGACAGCAGTGATAAAGTCCCCAGAGTCCTAAAACCACCAACACCAGGTCAGAAAAAAGAGTAGGAGGAACGCAAAAAGTTCAGGGATGACCCTGCAAAAAGGGCCAAGTCCAACAGTTCTCAAAGGGAGCTGTCTTCTCACTCTACTTGTCATGAATTAAAATGTCACATTCTCAATGTAAGTAAAGGTATTCTGCTGAAACAATTACTGAGGTGAGGAAATGGGACATTGAGTTATTGGTCCAGTTATTTACCAGTATCCTGCATTCCTTCTGTTCTCATCCTCTTCATAGGCCTTACTATCCTTCAACCCTCTCTAAGTAGGCACCTCTCTGGATCTCCAGGACTTAGAACACGGAACAAGAAAGTGTTTTCCTTCTCAAAAATGTGTGAAGCTTGAGAGTAGATAAGTCTATCCAAGATGAAGGCTCACCTCAAAATAAGGGCTGTGTTCAGGAAGAGTAAATCTAGGAGTAATAAAGATTAAAGTTAATTAAATGGGCGATTAAGACGTGTCCTCGCAACCCTTGGCAGGAAGAATGCAGTTTGCTATCTTCAAAAACCTATTACTGGATTCTGCCAAGTGACCGAGAGTAATGTAAGAGCTAAGGCTGTGCACGTTTATGATTGATAGCACTTGTACGATTTACAGTCAGTTGACTCTCACCTCACATAATCCTACTTTATTTCATACCTTTCTATTTTCCGACTTCATCAGTAAAACTGTACACATACAACTTGAATCTCAGTAAAAAGCAGAAGGATATTGTGAGACGTGGCCCTTTTTTGCAGGTTTATTCACAAACCTTTTGTCTCCTATTTTTCTGTCCCTGTTTTTGTTGGTTATAGGACTCTGGGTATTTTACCACTCTCTATGAATTATGATTGGTTATCCATGATTGGCATATTTGATTTACTGGTAAGTCCCTACAAAAGGACTGTGTGCCCAGGGCCTGTAAATTAGGTGTAAAGTGGGTCTGCCGGATTCGTTGTGCCACCCATGCATGTAGCCTTGCAAATGTGTCTCTGACCTGCCACTGCAGTGTCTGCGTGTGCAGTTTTTACCTGCCATTTCAATCTGGTAAGTGCAGGCCCTAACCTTCCCTTTTCTTACATGTAAGACACCCCTAAGGTAGGGCCAAGGTATCCCCATAGGCAGGGTTATTCTAATTGGATACATATAGCGTTTAGGAGGAGGAGTCCAAGTGCTTTATGGCCTCACAGAGAATAAATATGCATGTGCAGCCTTTTTCTATGGGCAAAAGCCAAGTGAAAAGAGAGCTTAAAACGTTGTTGAAAACTGGGTAAGTGGTTTTCAATGTACATATGGATTTCATTGTTTCGCAGTCACTCAGCTTGGGGAAGCCAGTGTATTAAAAGAATTGGCAAAGCAAATAGGTTTCGCAGATGCAAAGTGTATTGGCTTTGTGAATCTTTTTTACATGTTGCACAGCAGTTAAGCTTCTGTGCAATATGGCTTAAAGATTTACAAAGAGCTATGATGCAGTCAATGCTGGCCACGAAATAGCTCTTTGTTTAATCTGAAGCCATGTTGCACTGAAGCTCAACTGCTGTGAAGCATGCAAAATACATTAACAAAGCCAATAGATTTTGTCTAGGCAAAACCTATTGGCTTTGCCAATGTTTGTTTGTATCGTTGGTATTGTGAACTCACATATTTGAGGGTGCTTTCATATGCAATAGTAAAGAAAAAGGAGGATTACTAAAATAAAATACCTACCCAAGATCACACAATTTGGTTAGCAGGGGAAGCTGCATCTTCGTATCCAAATTGGTATCTGTTTGTCTCTCCTTTTTACCTTATATCTTAATGTTTTGTGTTTAACTCAGTGTGTAGGAGGGAAGAGCGAGTGTGGAAGGCAGAAGCCACATGAAAGCTCTTCTTGTTATGAGCTCCATGTTTGAACGGGACCTTCAGCTGATCCAAATTCTGGCTTGAAGTTCGAGCCGGGCTCGAGCTCTGGGTAGCTCGCCCACCTCTAACAACAGAGTACGTGGTAGTGTGACAACCGACAAAAAACAGTTATGCAACAAAAGCACACAGAAAATGGCATGCGTGTGAGTGTGGCTTCCTAATAATTGTTTTCCCCAATTTTATATTTCTACATCACACATATATATTTGCCCATTATTTCATACTGTGCAAGACATTTAATGTTTATAAATGGATAAATTATGCTTCAAACATAGACTAAATTAAGGTCTAAAACATTCAATGCTTTGCATTTACACAACAGAAATGAAAGCTTGTATATGTTTGTTTATACATAAAGGAATACACATATTACAAACGTGTTCCGGTCTTACGTTTAGCAAAGACAGTGTTTCAAGTTTGACTGTAAACTCTCAAGTTTGACTGTTAACTAGGCCCGTTTCTTTTGAACTAAGGGACATTCAAAGTGTGTGTCATCATAATTTAGGCTGTTGTTTTACAGAAGTGCCCATTATGTTTTTTTTAGTGACAGAGAAGAAAAATCATTCTACAGAGGTATTTTATCTTTATTTCAAAGAAAATCCGGCCAGTCCAATTTGAGAGTGATTTCAAGTTCCCTAGCAGGTCCTTTCTTTTGCTTGCTTGTGATTCAGTCAACACACATTGATACATGATCTCGATTATGTTTGCACTTGTCACCACTATTGCTCGCATCAATCAGTTTTTTTGGTTTATATGTTCCGATGGATCTGGAAGGAGATTCAAGGTATTTGGACTCCTAATTCCACCTTGTCAGTAGTGTACATAAAAAAACATGTTTTCGCATGCAAATAGGAGAACTCAGATTTGGGAGTTAAGCCACCTTGAAAACAGACCAGAAGAATATTTGAAATTTTGATGAGCAGTGTATAATCCCTATGTTACATGATTTGTTTAGGTTGCATTTCCTCATGCTGTTTAGCCACAACATTTGGGGAATGTTCATTATTTATTGGTGGGTTGGTTTTGCTAGGTTGCTTAGTTTGTGGTATTCCACTATGTGCTTTATGGTTTTTGCAGCAAGTATATTAATATTTGCATGCTACTGAGTTCAACATTTTGTTAGCTTATCATTTCACTGCAAGTTATGAATATGTCTCCACTGAGACCCTATTGTACTGTGAGAGTAAAACTGTACCCCAATTCTCAAGACATCCCAAACATTCAGTAAACGTTTCCTCATAGGGTTCCCCCACTGGAAATAATTGCACAAAAAGCCCCCTCTCCAACATCAATTTAGCAGAGTAGCAAATACAAGTAACAGGGACCACTCAATATTTGAGTTATATTTATTACAACAATCTCAAAAACAAACCATGCAAAAAAAATGCCATGAAAGCTCAATTTCAAAGTTATACAGAATAGTCAGAAGTTAGAAATGTTTCTAAGTCCCAAATGAGCAGAAAAAAACAAAAAAGGGTAAGACAGCATTTTTATTTAAGGAAGTTCTGCCTCACCACCAAAATCAAGGGATTCTTATACACAGTTCTTACATAACAAATTATTTAACACGACACAATCAGCATGGTATAATCATAAGTAACAATTCTTTAGCACATCACGAATGAATACAACTTATTTAAACAGCAGAGCTACAGCTGGAATACTTTGGAGGTTGCAGCATATCAGGAACAAAAGAAAATTAAGTGAAAGCTTTGTATACATAACTGTAGGAATAAACATTACATCATCCCTCTGCAGAACTTGTGAGTACAGAAGATGCACAGGGGGACACGATGGGAGAGGGTGAATACAGGACAGAATGTCAGAAACAGCATTCATATTATCCAAGCTGGTGTTGTCACATGAATATGGCATAACTAAGTCGTATTTACTCACTTCAACACACAATATCATCGTTTCAACTGTCATTTTAACTCACCATTTGTATATTGATTCTGGCATAAAAACGATTAATTTCTATTCATTATAATTTATTGCATGTTAGAGTCGGGGATCTCTGGTTGGCGCAAGGTTGCCCTTGTGTCAAGCAGGAACCCTCTCCTCCACGTCAGGGCGCAGGATAACCCCTCGCGAATGACCCTTGCTCACCCTCTAGGTGCGTGGCGTGAGCAGCCAAGGCGATTCCTCAGGCGTTGTTGGTTAAGCACTTACAATCATACACACAGTAAATACATCAATCCCCCCAGAAACGGACACCAGGCTTGGATATATATAAAAATACGCTTCTTTATGTAAAAATACGGTATATATATCTCAACAGACTTATCACAAGACCAATAACGTTTTCGCTAGGCCACCAGGTTATACAGCAGGCAAATGTTCTTGGTTCGTTGTTTCAAATGGATACTTTGTAGTCTCTTTACTTGCAGTTCCAGTACTCACAGGGATCGACTCCTGGGAACGGGGAAATAAGGCGTTGCGGGCCCCGAGCCCGATACTGGAACTTCTTTCGTGATGTGGAGAGTCGGCACAGGTCGGTGCGACTCTCAGCTTGGGAAGTGTTCTTGGGTCCTCAATCAGCAGGTGTGGGCAAGTAGGCTGGCGCGGCCCACGACCCTTTAGCACGGCGGTGCAGGAGGGTCTCCACAGCGGGGGCGGCGCGGCCTGAGATGTCCGAGGATAGCGAAGCGGGGCCACAGGGCACAGACAGTGCAGCTGGGTGACCCGGCGTAGATCACAGTCGTCGGACGGCTTCCGGCAGGAGGGGTGATAGCGCGGTCAGCGCGCTCCAGTAGCAGGCGGTGACAGGGATGCAGGCGGCCTGGCCCGGGGACAGAGAGCGGCTCGGGACGGAGCGGGGCTCTCACGGGTTGGAGGCAGGCGAGCTTCTGAGTGTCACGGCCCTAGGAGGGGCGATGAGGGGCGCAGTCTCTTTTCCAGCGGGATGCACACACGGCTCGAATTGGAGGACGAGCAAGAAGCACAGAGAACCCACTGTTCCTGGGGTTCAGTTCAGGGGGCAAGCTCAGATCAAGCCCTTGGAGAATGTTCAAGCACAAAGTAGCAAAGTCTTTTCAGTAAGTCTCTTCCTCTCCTCTCTCAGCAAGGCAAGCAGCAGGCCAGCTCCTCCGGCGTCTTCTTCTCCTTCTAGTCGGGCAGAGGTCCTTTGTGGTAAACAGGATTCTGATTTCTTAGGAGCCAGGCTCCTACTTTTATACCATGATCCTTTTGTTCTTTAGCGCCAGGGGGCCTAGGCCTGGCTCAGTCCAGTTCTGGAGCACTTTGTTATGGTGACTCTGCTCTTTCTTTTCAGCAGCAGGGCAGAGACATCAGCCGCCCCACAGGGGGTGGCGCCGGCTTTGTGGTGGCAGAGCACAGGTCTATTCAAGAGTCAAGGTGTACTCCTCCCACCCATCCAGGTGTAATCTCTCTGCCCACCACCTGGCAGCCAACCTGTCTCTGGGGATTCCCCAACCCTGCTCCTTACTGTTGCTGGGCAGAACACACACACATACAGCAGAGGCGGACTGAGATGGTCAGGTCAGTAAATACTAACTTTCTAAAAGTAGTATTTACAAACCCAGGATATTAAAACAAACTTGACTACAAGAAGTATTTTATTATTCTGAGTTCAGGCATACCAAACTTGACACTCTACCATGCTCTCTGAGTCCACTGGGGTCACAGCGTTGGCGTGACCCCGGCAGCCCATTCTGGCCTATGGAGAGCAGGTAGCCTTCAATAGTGAAAAACGACAAGGCTGTAATTCACTACTAAGACATGCCACACACATCAGGGCATGTCCTACCTTATGCCTACAATGCACCCTGCCCTCGGGCCTACCAGAGGGGTGGCTAATATGTAGGTAAGGGAAGGTTTAGGGACTGGCAAGTGGGGGCACTTGCGCAGTCAGCGCGACGGTCCCGGACCGCGCACAGGGTCTGCGGTGGCAGACCCTAGACACACTTTACAAGGCCGCTTCCGTGGGTGGCGCAACCAGCGCTGCAAGCCCACCAGCAGCATTGGCATTCACAAGCCCTGGCACCCCTGGTGCACTTTACTGGGGACTGACAGTGAATCCAATAAACCAATCATGGACATCAATTACAGGTACACTTTATCTAGGGAGCACTTGCACTGCGGCACGGATTAGCCGTGGCGCAGTGCCCTGAGCGGACAACACCAGCAAAACAGTCGAGGCACACCATCAAAAAGTGGAAGGGAAACTCACGCCAAGGTGCCAGGTCTAACATTGCACAAAAATATAGGTATAGAAAAACGCTTCTACAATAATATTAGGAATAATATGAGAGATTCGAGGTAATTCCACAGTGAAATATTTTACGCCAACACCGCAGGTAAAAACAGATTTATTTACCTGACAAAATGCGAAAGTTGAATCACCTTGAAATAAGAAAACAAAAGTATTTGAGGCATAGTTAGTTGTTGAATTGCCACAACATTTCTAACTTCCTTTCAGTTAGGATAATTCAGTTTCATCTGTAGGTGTCATTGCATTATTTGGAGGTGAGTGGGTTAAGGAAGACAGAACCTGTTTGGGTGACATAAAAGTGCCATCTTCAGTATTTTGACAACATTCTTCAAACACTGATCTTGGAGGTTACTAAATTGAATGTCATCAAAGGCCTAACGATGCCAAAACGTCTCTGCAGGATGTTTAAAATCAACCTTCTCTAAGACTAGAATCTGACATCGGTAGAAAGTTACATTTAGTCACAGAGCAAGTTCTGTGGGGGTAAGGTCAGGTCCAGAAGGAGGAAAGTAAACTGAATCAGAGGCACACAGAGAAGAGTTTCAGGGCTCAGCATTTCCATCCTCACCAACAGGTCAAGGACAGTGTGAATTGTCAGCTTCAGGGGCTCACAATGTCTCTCTGCTTCGGGTATTGATTATAACTTCGACCCTTTTCACTACTTTGGAGTCTGACATTGATGCTGGTGATGTTCTTGATGGCTGTGACATAGATTATGGTATCCTCAATGTTGGGAGAGGTATTTGATACTTTCAGTGATATAGAGTGAGAGTGAGTGTGTCATCACACTTACACAGTGCACTATACAGACACTAGTACCATCTTTAGGATCTGGACTGACATGACATGACATGAGTGTTTAGTAGACATATAGGCAGCATTTGAAAAGACGATCTAAATGATGAATGAGGGGTTTCCAAACACAAATGAGGTGCAAAGGTATTCTGGAGCTTGAAAGCTTCACAGAGATGTGTTTTCATCCAAATGAGGCTGCAAGCAGGTTTCAATGACCCTATTTGGGTAGATCATAGCAATATATGAGGTGCATGGCTCTGAATACTGCTCTGAAGATGCAAGGAGGCCACATTCTGAATCGAGTTGTGTATGAGCCACAGACGTGAACTTTTTCCTATCTTCAACTTTTAACAAGTGGCGACTGCACTGTGCCACTGGGTATGACTCCCTAATTTGTAGCAATTCTAAACCTTTGCATTCCAGCCTACATGCAGCTTTCCCTGCAGTTGTATAAATATGCCCAGGCATCGTTCAGGAGGAATACGATCAGGGAATCAATTACAATATACCAAAGGAATGGAGGGTAAACAATCTTTACAACGCAACTTTTACAACGCACTACCATTACAACGAAACTTTTACAACGCAAGTGGATTTACAACGCATGCCATTACAACGCAAGTCTTTACATCGACTTGCGCTAGATGGCGTGCTAACATTACAAATAGTGTAGTTTACTATCCCAACACCTTCCCTACTGTTAAGTGGACTGGAGTTGGAATAGTAAATTACGCTTTTCTAATGTTAGCACGCCATCTAGCGCAAGTCGATGTAAAGACTTGCGTTGTAATGGCATAGCGTAGTAACATCGCAGTCGTTGTAACGACCGCGATGTAACTGCACGCGTTGTAATGACTCGCGTTGTTACGTCATACATCCAAATGGAGTGATCCAGTGGATACCTTTTTTAATGATGCCAGTTGAAAAAGGATGTGCTTTCCTTCTTAGTTACCCTCAGAGCCCGTTTGAAATCCGACTTACAGGTAGGAGCTTACCAAGGACTCCGTATCACATTTTCCTAATTATTCCTGAAAAGACCTGTTTTGCTAATTGAAGTTTGACTCATGGGGGAGGTATTCAAAGGCCCTTTCTGGCATTGGCTGAGTACTAGGCCAACGGACTCAAAGAGATTCTCTCATCATCTATCTACTTATACTCATTTATTCATTTCGGTCAATTCTATTGAAATGTCCATGTGACCTGAGGATCCTTGACCCAGGACCCTGGACCCGCACCCCCAGCAAACAGCTACCTTTCTGCTAGGACGTCTGAAGACCGCTAAGCTCCGTCTTACTTATCAGGAGAACTGAACTTGGGATTCTTTGGTACATTGTCTGATATTTTTGATCCATGCAAACGCTGTTAACTTGTAAAAAGTCACCTGTCGTGATGAAACAAGTGTCAGCTGTTTCGATGATGTTTGCACAGTGAATTACAGAATAATCTACTCATCAATAAATCCCTGATATTGGATTTTCTACACTAGACTACCTTGTGACTTTTCAGGCTGCCTCTGAGTGCGATGGTACTCATATTGTCTCAAATTTTTACAGTGGTCCCTGGGCTTTGCTGTTGTGGAGCCTGTTGGTAGTAGGGCACATTGTACCATTAAAGCACCAACCAAAGATATTTGCTGTTTCATATTACACCCATTTATTATATGTCAATAGGAGGTGCAATTGCTATACCACTACAACTGTTCCATTTTCTAACCCCCTGTAGTTAGTCTGGAGCCAGGGCCAGGAAGGCAGGGCACCTGTGCACTTCAAAGGCATTCCTTTGGAAGCCACTCCCACTTCAATGGCACAACTAGGTATGAATAATGGACGTCATACCCTGAATGTACAGACCACTTCTGAGCCTGTGGATACTCTGCCAGAAATTAGGATTTCTGTGCTGCTGAAAGGACTGCCTCAATGCTGGACTGTTTCTCTGAAGGACTGCTACCCTGCTGTGCTGTCCTGTTGCCCACTTGCCTGGTTGAGATGGACGGGCCTGCATCTCTTGAACCCAGAACCCAGAGTGTTTCCAAGGGCTAGTTGGCTGGCCTCCTAAGCTGATGCCACAGGGACACAACAGGCTTCCAACAACCTTGCACCAGCACCTGGACTCTGCCGCCAGTGAGTCTACCCTGCCAAATGGTGCCACCCTAGTCCTAGACCATTGGAAGTGGCCTTAAGGTTTTCAGCCTGTATGTCAACCTGAGCAGACCCTACTCATAGCCTCTGCTGCATGGATTGGACTTGTCACAAAGACCTGCATTGCCTTCACAGTCCCATCAGCACCATATCTGTGGGATTTCTTCTTGGCGCAGGCCCAAGCATCTCCCGTCAACTGCATCCTCAATGACGATACCAGACTCCTAATTGCAGTCTCAAAATTCCTCTGAACTGACACATCTCTTCGACTGCGTGTCACATCCTCAACACCGGACTACGTATCGCAAGCCCCTTCAATGGGATTCTCAATGATAACCATGTCCCCTCATTGCAGCCTCGCTGCATCTTGGAACTAGCACATTGCCTCTACTGCACAACGCATCTTTGAAGTGGATCCTCACAGCGCTCTATAAACCAGGATTTAAGATACTCTGTTCAGCAGGCCTAACTAGGTCCCTGTAGCAGTCCGGCAATTATCACAGTCAGCCTGAGCTTGTGACTTTGTCCTAACCCGGCCTGACCAGATATCCACAGTTGGCATTTTGTGCATTTTGGAGCTATTTTCACTAAATCCTTAAAATTGCATACTTCCGGTTCTACTGATTGAATATTTGTTGTTTTGGTCTCGTTTTATTTATTAAAGGAAGGTCTATTTTTCTAATTTGGTGTGGGATCCTTTTTGTGGGTATGTTTTCACTTTATTGCTGTTTGAACTGTTGCGCACATACTTTGCACATTGCCTTTAAGTCACACCTGACTGCTTTGTGTCAAGCTTTGAGGTTTGAACACAGGTTAATTTAGGGTTGGCGTGTGCCTCACCCCTACAAAGACTGCAGCTGCTGCTTGACCATTGCTTACACCCCAGTCAAATAAAATCCTAATTTCTTACAACTCCCAATTCCTATGCCCAATTTTGCATGCCACATTCGTTTTTAGTTGTGTTCTCTCACATGTGTTATTGTAATTTTATCTACCTCGGACTCTCAGACAAAATGGTAAATAATCCACATTGACTATAAAACTTTGGCGTTAGACTATGCTGTGGTCTCCTGTACTCAGGCTGGTGTTGGTGGCCATGCAAGATTTGCACTGGCTACCCAGCAAACAGCAAATCCTAAAGTATTATGTTTGGTGCACTGGGCATATTACCACACGTTGACTCCGGGTTTACAGGGGCATCAACAACATTTTAAACTGTTGCCAGGAAAGCGACACATGAAGATAAGGTTAAAATGTGCAGGAGTGCACTATAAAGGCATTTGAAAAGGAAGGTGGTCGTGGAGCACAGGAAGGAAGGGCAGGACCTGCAGAGCATTCTTATCAACATGAAAATAACCTGCTATAAATTGGTTACCTCCTCTACACCCGACCTATGCTGCGTATAGAGTAGCACAGTGAGCACATTTGCTGTCACAATGACATGCTGGTGTACAGAAGATTTAAGTCCTGAATGTTAAATGTATTTAAGAGTGAATCTACAACAGTCAGCGGGTCTACAGCTGCTCAGCTGCAGTTACGAGTTTGCAGCATTCATAGCAGCTAGGAAAAACTGACGATTCACTCATTTATTGATTCTTCCAGTAATCTTTGTTGCCAGAATTAGGTTTTCAATTTGCAGCAAGCATGCAATCAAAAGAGTTTTTTTACACTGCTAAAGTTATTGTCTCAGAACCCAGAAGACATTATCTCTCTCTCTGATGTAGGCTCGCGTTGGCCCAAATGAATGAGCGCCATGTGCTTGAGTCTATGAAAGACTCAAGGACCTTGTACCCCTGCATGTCCCTGACTTAGAGCAGTTGTTTCACTCAACGCTGTGTTCACGAATAGTAACTCTCTGCCTCTAGAGCTTCAGGATACCTTTGGTTATTAGGCTATTTTGTGAATGACCCATGGTGTTGAAGTACTGAGCATACTAAGACTGATGTCAATTACATATATTTAATAACTACTATGGAAGTTTAAGCAATGTGACACCCCCTCACAATAACTTTGGATGGCACTTTTACAATGGAGAGTTGGATTCATCATCGATGTTTAGTTGCATTGCCAGATGGAACATAGGACTGTCACACATCAGCACATTTTAGCACCACCTTGTGAGCACCAAAAATATTTGGCAATGCTCCCAATGTAAGAGTCACACACACTCAGGACATTTAGTAGTAAACCCAAAGTTAAACCTGATATTCTTGGTGTGATATTTCCCCCAAACTTTTTGCCTTCACTCCCTTGCTGTTCTGAACTCGTTTTTGTTCGCATTAGGACTCTGTTCACATTATCCCTGCTTGCCGGTGCTAAAGTGCTTGGGTTCTCTTCTTAAAGCATGGTAAAATTGGACTACACCTAAATGACACATTTAACTTACTTATACATCCCTAGTAATTGGTACTACTTGAACCAAGGGCCAGCAAATTAAATGCTACTAGTGGACTGCAGCACTCATTGTGCCACCCACTAATGTAGCCTTTTAAAATATGTAGTGCAGTTTTAAACTGCTATATAGACCTGGCAAAATAAACCTTTTGCCAGGCTTAAACCTTCCTTTTTCATGCTTACAAGTCGTCCCGAAGGTAGACCCTAACCCCTCATAGGGCAGTGTGCATGGTTTTTAAATAGTAGGATATGTGGGTTTACATTTTACATGTCCTGCCTCTGAAAAGTCCTGTAGTCATTTTTCACTTTTGTAAGGCTATCTCTCCCATAGACTAACACTGTGTTACCTCATTGCATTTAATACATGCTAACTTCAGTTTGGGAGCAGATATAGATCCACAGCTTATATTCAAATGCAATGTCATTTAAAATCCTCTCTATTGGTGAATTTGAAATTTAAGGTACAATTTTGAAACAGCCTCTTTTAGAGCATTGCCATTTTCTTGCCAGCACCAAATGTGCCTTTCTGCTAATGTCCTATGTCATATGACTGTGAATGGCTCTCCTGTCATGGGTGGTGTATAGCTTCAAAACACAGGAACAAAGTAAGAAGGCCTAGCAGTGAGGGGGAAGAAGCCCCTGAACGGATGACAGGGGAGGAGTTGTGTCCTGATTACATTTCAAAGTCCCTGGCCAGCTGCACCCACAAAAGAATCTGGCAACACACCTGCCATTGCCTTTGTCACCCAAGACAGTTTGGAGCCAGGACCAGAGGAAGGGGAAGAATTGACCAGACCAGTTTTAGGGGTAGGACTGGGAATACCCTGACACAAAGGCTGGAACCAGATATAATATTGGGACCTTCAGCACCACTCATCAGGAAATTCATGCACCTGTGGAAGGCTCAGAAGAAGGATTGCCCTGTTTTCTGGGGAGGAGGGACTGCCCTGCTAACTGAAGAGCTACAGAGGGACCTCCTTGCCTTAAACTTAGCTTACCAAGAGTGAATCCATGGGTCAGTTGGCTGACCTCATGTGTGATCTACAGGGACACAACAAGCTTCCAGAGGACTCCCTGCAACTGCCCAGCTGACCTGCACTAACTGGACATGCCTGTATCTGCTCCTCGACCGAAAGCCTCCTTCTTGTAGTACTCTCCGACTCAAATCAAGCTCTGGACTTGAGAAGATAAAACTTCAGCAGGATTATCCTGGTCCCTGTATCTGACCAGCGCTCCATTCCAGTCAGCCTGAACTTGAGACTTCCCCGTGGCCGGGCACAACCAGATGACCACAAGGGGAACTTTCTGCATCTTGGCACTATTTTTAACCGAAAACCTTAAACATCGATATCTACAGTTCTTCTGATTAGATTTCTGTTGTTCTGGTATCATTTTATTTATTAAAATGTACTCTATTTTTCTAAATTGGTTTGGCGTTTTTATTGTGCTGTATTTTCACTTGTTTAAGTGCTGCATAAATACTTTACACATCGCCTCTAAGTTAAGCCTGACTGCTATGTGCAAACTACCAAAGAGTTAAGCACAGGTTAATTTAGTGGCTTTTGTGGCTTGACCTGACAAGGATTGTGGTTATTGCCTTAGTGGGGCTCCCACCCCTCTCAACCAATAGACCAATTTCTTCCAATGAGCAAATAGTTTTTTGTAGAACTCCACAATGGTTAAAGTAACACAACATATTGTGAAAATACAGATGCTATCCTTTGGGAGGTCATGGAAGACATGTAAAGATACTCTATCTTGGTTCTGGGAAACACCTATAGTTAAAGACAAAGACAAATGAACTATCAGAAAGTTGCATTCAATAATTTTGTATACGATATTTCAAGAAGATTTTAAACAGCATTGCCAAAATAAATATTAGTCTGTCTTTGCCAAAAAAATGTGTCATCTTAAACAAACGTTCATATAAAACTAGTGTCCTTTTGGTTAGAGTGTGACTACTCAGGTGGATGGGATATGTATAAGTGTGTATTTATGATGGGATGAGTGAGAGATCCAGACAGTCTACTCAAAACATAACCTTGGTATTTTCTTGAAATGTTGTAGTAAAAGATAGAATACTTGTAATGATGTTTACAAATCTGAAATACCACTGACCTGGTCATTGTGACTGCTCTCCTCCAGCCTAGCTCCACCACTAAGTGCTGACCCCCGAGCTCTGTTGCAGGGTGTTCAGGGCCCTCTTCCATCCGCAGGCTCCTGCCTGTGCCTCATCCTTGGTGGTCCGGTGGGAGAGCACTCTGCTCTTAAGCTGCTCTGCCTCTCATGTCTCTTTCCTTGTGTGCCCCTTTTCCTCTTTCCTTCGTTCTGCTCTTCTGTTACTTTTCTCCTTTTCACTTCTAACTCATTTTCCCCCACTGCTGCCGCCCCGTGGCCCCACCATGTGTCCTTCATGCTCCTGCCTCCCAGCTGACCGGCCCTCCCACGATGCGCAGCAAGACAAGCAAGTCCACCTACCTGGTCAGTGAGACTGCTCTCCTCCCAATCAGCCTCACCACTAAGTGCTGCCCCCTGAGCCCACTAAGTTCTTTTGCATGGTGTTCAAGGCCCTCCTCCACCTGCAGGCTTCTGCCTGTGCCTCATCCCTGTTTGTCCAGTGGAAGAGTACTCTGCTTTTCTGCTGCTCTGCCTCTGCCTCTCTTGACTCTTTCCTTTGGTGTCCCTTTTCCTCTTTCCTTCGTTCTGCCCTTTTGTTACTTTTCTCCTTTTCACTTCTCACTCTATCCTTCGTTTTCCTTCTTTTTCACTTCTCACTTCTGACTCTTTCCTTTGTTTTCTCCTGTCACTGCTACCCCAGGGCCCCTCCCTCCTCCAGTGTGTCCTTTCCGCTCCTGCCTCCCAGCTGATTAGCCTTTTCCCCGATCTCTACTTAATGGCGGCTGCTGCGCGGCCGCATGCAGAGGGCATATCAAAGGCAAACCGAAGGCACATCAGAGGCAAGCTCATGTGTGCCCGTCCGCGACCCGACAGAAACCAAACCAGAGACCCTGGCCCTCAGACCCGCTGCTGCTACAATTCCAGCACCCTACACAATCTGACTGCAACAACATCTGCCACCTCCCAAAGCCGATCAACACCCACTGCCCCCTCTACTGTTTCCACTGCAACCTCACCTTCACCCACCTCTGTACCCCAGTAGCATCACCCAGCCTTCCGGACATTACTACTCACAAGCCACTCAACTGCTTCCTCCTCAATGTACATTTCCTACACAATCATGCCGTAAAAATCTGGGACCTCCTCAACACCTACTCACCTGACCTAAACTTCCACCTGGATAACCATGGTGACTCAAACACCGCCTCCCTTCTAGAGAACCTCCCCAACATTGGACTGAAACAACAAGTCACTGCCCCCACGTACACAGCGGGACACACACTCAACTCTAAGTTCACCAGAGGAAACAGCATCTCCTACAGCCACATCACCGTACTCCTCTGGACAGATCACCACTGCATCCACTTCTCCTTAAAAAAACACAGTATACAAGCACGTACACTGCATTCCCAGCAGAAGCTGGAACAAAGTCACTGAAGACCAGTCGACCTCTGCCCTCGTCAGCACCCCACCACTGACTACCTCAGATGCAAATACCACAGCACACTACCTCCACCGCTGGATGACAAACTACCCAACACTCTCACCCCCTCAAAAAAGCCACCGGAAGACAAATCAAGAAAGAAAGCTGGTTCATCCCTGCACTCCACGAATCCAGGCACTCCTGCAGACTACTCGAAAAGACATGGAGGAACAACAAAACCCAGGAAACATGCACCTCCTACAAAGTACCCACCACTGCACACCACCAACTCATCAAATCCACAAGGAAGAAATCCCTTCAAGACAGAATACTCACCAATGTACACAACACCAAAGAGCTATTCTCCATCATCAAGGAATTCACCAAACCCTGCAGTGATACAACAGACATCCCACACTCCCTAGACCACTGCAACGGACATGGCACCTTCTTCCACCACATGATTAAGATGATCTATGACAACTTTGACAACCAAGACCACCTCCCCGATCTAGCTCCCACTCATACAACGCCACCCAAACGACTCTGCTCAAATAGATCTCGCTCATGAAAAAAAACACCTTGAAGACCATGAAAAGCATCCTCTCAGGAGCACCTTCAGACCTCTGCCCTGCCCACACCACATCTTCCACAGAGCTGGTTCTGCCCTTGCACCCGAACTACATCGGACAATTAACTGCTCCTATCAAGAACCACCACCCTCCCCGATGACTGGAAACGTGCCAAAGGCAACCCCCTCCTGGAGAAACCTTCTGTGGACCCGACGGACGTCAAGAACATAAGACCCATATCCCAATTTCCATTTGCAGGCAAGGTCATCAGAAAGGCCATCAACACTCAGCTAGCAAACTTCAATGAAGCTATCAATGTCCTGGGCAGCTCCCAATCCCCAATCTGGATTCCAAGGCAACCACAGCATTGAGACCGTCCTACTCGCTGCCGCCAACAACATCTGCTCTCTCCTCGACCACGGCTAAATGGCAGCCCTCATACTCCTGGACCTCTCGTCTGCATTCAACACCATCTCCCACCACACCCTAACCACCAGACTCCACGATGCTGGCATCCGCGGTATGTCCCTTGACTGGATACGCTCCTTCCCAAAACCAGCAGAACTCAGCAGGTCAGACTTCCTCCTTACCTTTCAGAACTGACAGAGATCAACTCTGGAGTGCGCCAGGGCTCCTCCCTCAGCCCCACCCTCTTCAACTTCTACATGGCCCCTCTAGCAACCATCATCAGGAATCACAGGCTCAACATCATTTCTTATGCCAATGTCACCCAGCTGATCCTCTTCCTAACCAACAAACCCAACATCACCAAACGCAACTTCCAGAAGGGATGAAAGCCGTCGCCACCTGGATGAAGATAAGCTGCCTGAAACACAACTCAAAAAAAAACAGAAGTCTTTATCCTTGGCTCCCCCCCTTCCACATGGAATGACTCCTGGTGGCCCTCGGCCCTCGAAAATCCAACTGCCCCAATGGACCACGCACTAAACCTCAGCATCATACTAGACTCATCACTCACTATGAACCACCAGATCAACGCTGTACCCTCAACCTGCTTCAACACCCTCTGCATGCTTTGAAAGACTTTCAGATGGATCCCAACGGAATCCAGAAAAACTGTCACGCACGCTCTCATCAGCAGCAGCCTGGACTACAGCAAAGCTCTCTATGCCAGAATTAATAAGAAACTCCTTCGCAAACTCCAGACTGTCCAGAATGCCGCAGCCAGACTTATCCTCGACATTCCCAGTTGCAGTCACATCTCCCAACACCTCCGCGATCTCCACTGACTTCCAGTCGAAAGAAGAATAACCTTCAAACTCCTCCCCATGCATACAAGGCCCTTCACAACACCGGACCCGCATTCCTGAAAGCTGCCTCTCTTTCCATGCACCCGAAGGACACCTCCGATCAGCCTAGCTCTCTCTGGCCACCGTCCCACGTATCAACAAGACCAGAACAAGAGGAAAGTCCTTCTCCTACCTCAAAGCTAAAGCCTGGAACACTCTCCGCCAATCTCCCATATTGCCCCAGTTCAGGAAGGACCTCAATACCTGGCTCTTCGGATGACCCCAGCACTCAATGGAGGCCCCACTTCCCCCATTCCTTGAGACCCTCAAGGGTGAGTAGTTGTGCTTAACCAACCCTGATAGACTGAAATTTGAGTCAGGTCAGAATGATAGCTTATATTTATCTATCAAGCTTCTGTAAGTGGTTGGTTATTGGAAAGATATCTCTAGAAGGATAGAACGTAGAGCCTGAATCGAACTTTTTTTTAGATTTACGAAGGCACGACAAAGCCTCGGGCACTAAAGTTATGGGAAAAAAAATTGTTGACAACGCCATAAGGCTGGCAGACAGCACTACATTTATTAGCTGTGCCAATGCTTATTCTCCATGTAATGGACTCTCATTAAGTATGGGGAGTGATCGCATATTGACTCAGGCTACAGCTCGTAGACACAGCAATGTTTGCACCACATGGCCAAGCAGTTGGGGTTGGATTGCTTCCTCTGAACCACCTAAAATGCATTTTCGCACCAGTGGTCCATTTATGGGTTGCAGCACGATTTCCTTTCTGTCAAACGCATCTCAAACATAAAAATCTTGACTGTACACCACACACTTGACGGCCCCATGCTCCCAGCTCCTGTTGAAGGCTGAAAACCAGCCACTTGTTTGTGCACATTCCTCTGAATGTTCTCTTCAGCCGGTATCCCCTATAAAAGTATATATACGTAGGTACAGAAAACATTACAGTACGAACATTTCATAGGGCTTTCCAAGTTCTGCAAAATACTGGTCTTAATTGAGCCAGGGTGTTTGACAAATAAGGCATTTATACTTCGCTAAAGTAGTTTTCCAACCCTTTGAACCCTCAATTGTGTCGACAGTGGGTTTATTTTAGCAGAGTCGCGATCAGGGGTTTAGTCAACATTCCGAAAGCAGACCTGCAGTTTCAGAAAGTTGATTATGTAGTCTGTACACCTCCTCTTGCAAGGACCACTGGAGCTGCTCCCAATTTAAAGTCTCACCGATAGAGAGTTTAGCAAAGGCAAATAACGTCAAACTGTCAATCAAATAAAAATAATGTCATGCCCTGCTTCTCATAAATTTGCACTTGATGTCCATTAGAAAAACACAGTTTTCTGATAAAAACGTATATTTGTGTTGCTGTTAGAGTGGACGTTAATAAGCACGTATGGAAGAAAGCCTCTTCTCTAAATTAATTGACACGCAGATTACGTAAATGGATAAAATGTTGGTTTGTGCATGTATTGCGGTATGTTTAATAGAGAATTTAGCTAACAGATTCTGCACTATTTATGCTGCCTTTAGTAATACATAGAGCAAGCTGGATTTGCCCCTCGCAGCCTAGTTTAAGTTTTCTCATTTTTCAAATGCACAAAGCTCTATTTGCTTACACACCATTGAGTAGCGTAGCAACTAATAGAAGAACGAAAAAATAAACCCCTGTACCCCAAGTAAGTAAAACAAAACAGCCATGATTGGGGTGCAGTGGCCCCCCATCACACACCTTGACCTGGTTGTCGCTGAACCTATTGCACTATTAATAGCTACGGTCTCCAAGTTCCTCATTCTACCTGCCATGCTCTCTCACCTCTGCCTCCTTCCCTCTCTCTCTTCGCTCTCCATTTACCCATGGTTCTCTCTATTGTTTCCTTTCTCTTTCTTCAACACCAGCCTCTTACTCATCCCTTTCTCTCATTTTATTCTCTTCTCGCACTCCTTCATTCTTTTCCGTGTTTTCATCTCTCTCAATTTCTCTCTCCCTTGTTCTCCAATTTTCTTCTTTCTTTCCCTGAAGTCCTTAAATTTATCCCATTCTCTTCCTTTAGCCTAACCCATTTGCTCTTCCTTGCCTCCTTCTTCCTTTCTGTCACCTTTTCTCTCCTTTCATTCTTTCAGAACTTCCTTTTCTTGTATCTCAATGTTTCCCTTATCGTCTATATTCTAAACCCGAATCCTTCCACCCCACACAATTTCCCTATCATTCAAAGCGAATGGCCTCCAATCTAACTGCAGCCGGTGCAAGGCACCTGGGCCCCTTCCCACCTCTAGACCCCAGTGCCACAGCACCAGCTGCACCAATTATAACTACACTTCTAGCTCATTGATACACAAAAGCAGTTTAGTTTCCTCCACTTCATACCAGTGGAGTGTAATCTGTCTAAAATTCTGTTGCTAAAAGTAGGGGTAGCACATACCTACTGATGTAGTAAACGGTAAAAAATAAAGAACAAGTTGCCAATATCCCCAAACAAAATCTTAAGTAGGCATGTATATTTTGCAATTATGCCTTTAATTGTGCATCCTTTAACACAAGTTGCTCGAACAATAACTTCAATGAGGTCGCCTGCTGTTTTAACAGTGTTGGAAAGTGAACTATTAGTAGGTGCAAATGTATATCTGCCACTGGCAATAAGGCCACTAACAAAATATAGGTCTCAGAATAGGTCTTAGACAATTATTCCTATGCTCAACCCTTGGTAGCTTGGCTGCGAGCAGGCAGGCTTAACTTCAAACACAGGTATGGAAAGTATTTAAAAACACAAATTCAGGAAATAATTAAGACACAAAGCACAATAAAAGCCCAACACCAATTTATAAAAATGTTATGTTATGTTATGTTAGGGGCATTTGTATTGCGCACAGCTGGCCCAGCTAAGGGGCGTCCTGGCGCATGACAAGGTAATCATAGCCACACCTAACAACAGCAGAGGGAAAAAACGGGGAACACTGAAGGAAAAGTTAAAATAATGCGGTTTTTAAAGCTTTACGAAATGCCAGAAGGTCGTCCATCAGGCGAATCTCCAACGGGAGAGAATTCCACAGCACTGCTGCTTTCACCCGAAAGGACCGGCCTCCCATACGACAAAGCTTAAACCTCGGGACCACCACAAGTGCTTGGCCCACTGATCTCAGAGAGCGAGTTGGTACATAAAAAGACAAAAGATTTTGAAGAATCTGGGGGGCTGAGCCCTTCAGGATCTTAAAAGCCAGGCATAAAACTTTAAAATTAATTCTAGTTTTCACCGGCAGCCAATGCAAGGAGCGGAGAGTCCTGGAAACAGAGCAAGACCTGGGCAAGCAAACTATGGCTCTAGCTGCTGCGTTCTGAACGCGTTGGAGGCGGCTGATTTCCGCCTGATTAGCACCTATCAGGAGGGAGCTGGCATAGTCCAAGCGTGAGATTACAGTCGCCTGAACCACCAGCTGCCTCGTTGAAGGGTCAAAAAACTTCAGGACGGATCTCAAACCGCGAAGAACCCCATAACAGCAAGCCGCAGTTTTCTTAGAATGCCCCAAGAAACTGAGAGCAGGCTCCAGCCATACTCCCAAATTTCTCAACTCCGCGACCGGAGTTGGAACCGGCCCAAGCTCCGGTGGCCACCATCTGTCACCCCACAGTTCCCGCCCCTTCCCGACGACCATAACCTCAGTCTTTTTAGCGTTGAGCTGGAGACAGTTTACATTCATCCAACTCGCCACCGCCCTCAGTCCACTCTGGAACCTGAGGGCATCATGCTCAGTATTCCCGCTGATAGTGACCGCTAGCTGAGTGCCGTCGGCATAAGAGACCATCGTCATGCCCCACTGCTTGACACATCAGCCAGCGGTCTCACATAAAGATTGAAGAGCGTAGGACTCAGCGAGGAACCTTGCGGCACCCCCAGGCCCAGAGGATGGAATTTGAACTGGTGAGGCGGTATAGCAACGCAGAAGGAACGGTCATCAAGAAAGGAGCGGAACAACTGTAAGGCGGACCCACCAATGCCAATCTCCTCCAGGCGACGCAGAAGGATGTGGTGCGAGACGGTGTCGAAGGCGGCACTCAGATCTAATAATATTAGCGCTGCCGTCTGTCCCTCATCCAACACCCTACGCAGATGTTCCACCATGGCGAGAAGGGCAGTCTCCGTACTATTCCCAGCACAAAACCCATGCTGAGTGTCATCCAGGATGTTAGCTCGAATAAGGTGGTCAGAAAGAGCCTGGTTAACATGAGCCTCCATGACTTTTGCCGGCCAGGGAGTAGAGAAATTGGGCGGTAATTCTCCGGTTTCGAAGGGTCCAATGAAGGCTTCTTCAAAATAGGGAAACCACGGCCTGTTTCCATTTGGCTGGGACCATGCCCGTCACCATCGAGCTGTTAATGAGAGAACGCACTATCGGGCGTCCCACAAAGAACTGATCTCTAAAGGAGACAGGCCTGAATGGATCCAGAGGTGATCCAGACTTGATTTTTAGGGCTAAACCATCGAATTCCTCCGGTAAAAGCAGAGGAAAAGACTCCAATGTGAGGAGACCCGGAACAGCCACCAAAGTCTCCGAAGGTGGCCCCGTAGGAGAGAACGCCCGGTAAATAGTTTGCACTTTCTCCAAAAAGAAGGATGCCAAAGCCTCACAGTGAGAGGTAGAAGCCAATACAGGAGAAGAGGTTCTTTTAGCCAAAAGATCTTTAAGGGCCTTAAATATAGATTTAGATGGATTGGAGCTGTTGCGGAATTCTTCCGAGTAGAACGCCGCGCGAGCTCTACATATGGCCCGATGGTAAACCTTGACGGAGGTCAGATACAGCACTTTCTTGGCCGCGTCATAGTGCCTCCGCCACTCTCTCTCTGCCCGCCCACAAGTACCCTCCAAAGCGCGTAGGGTGTCATCATACCAGGGGCTCGAATCTCTAACGCGAGATTTACTGGCCATAATAGGAATCAGTGAATCAAGCGCCCTAGTGATCCACTAAACGAACTGGTCATAACCCAGATCAGCATTCTCCAGATGTCCCAACGGATTTACAGCCAAGACCTCGTGTAAATCCTCTAATCTAAGTTTATTCAAGTGTCTTCTAAAAACTAATCTAGAAGGAAGGATAGGAGGAGTCTCAGGCAAAGGAGCTCGAATGGCCACTAAAAAATGGTCCGTCCACCCCAGGGGTGTTATGGAAGAAATTGAAGCTTCCGAAAGATTAGTAAAAAAGGGATCTAGCGTATGGCCTCCTACGTGGGTGGGTTGAGCTACCTTTTGATCCAATTGGAGGGCCTCAAGGTCAGCTAAGATATTGTTAACTGCCGATATGCTCTTATTATCAAAGTGGAGATTAAGGTCTCCCAAAATGGAAACATTGGCATAACCAATTGCCAAAGAGCTAACAGCATCAGGAAAGGCTTCTCTAAAAGCAACATCACTGTCTGGAGGTCGATAAACCACCATCCCCGAGATCGTAAACTGGGGGCTGATCGAGATCTTGAAAGAGGCACTTTCACAACCAGCAATGTTTAAGACCTTCCAGCTGCAGGAGAAACTAGATTTGACAGCCAAGGCGATACCCCCGCCTCTAGTTGACCGATTTAATGTAAAGATGGAATACTCCGGGGGGAAAGCCAAGTTGATAATGGCTGCATCGTGTTCCTGCAGCCACGTTTCCGTGATCGCAAATATATCAGGAGATTCTTCCTGTATGAGATCAAAAACGGCTATGTGATGTTGGACTAGAGACCTAACATTTAAACTAAATATACGAAGTGAAGGCAGTACGCCCTCACCTCGAGAAGCAGTAGCAAAAGTTCCCTTACGGATGCACACAGGAGAGCCAAGTGCCCATCATCTGCAGGCACATCGATTAGGAAATATTTTTATCTTTAAAATGACACCAAAACGACAAAAATCCAATTTTTGAAGATTTAGCATTATCTAGCACATAGAAACCTATAGCGCCATCTTGAGACATCTGGTTGCACTAGACCGGGTCAAAGTCACATTTCCAGGTCGACCGCGATGGAGCCCTAGGCGGCTACCTCTCGCCGTAGGTCTTGGTCAAAGTTTTTACCTTCTGACTTAGAATTTTTTCAGGAGCTTTTCTTCCCGGGGTCTCTCGAAGGTCTCAGCCAGCCCGGACATGTTGAGGGTTCGCCGGATTGCCTTGCGACGAGCTCCAGGTCAAACATATGGAAGTCCAACCTCCAGAGCATTCCAGCTAGACAAACCAAGGATCCAGGCCGACACTCAGTTGAAGGCAGGCGGCTTGGCTTTCGCAGTTGCTCCCAGTCACCTTTTCTTCCTTCGGACTTAGAAACTTTTAAGGAGCATTTTCTCACGGGGTCCCCCAATGCTCTTCAGCAGGCCGGATTCGGTGAGGGTTCGCTGGCCTCAGATTTCGACTGCTCCTGGTCAAACTCTAGAAGTAAGACCTACGGGGCTTGTCAGCTGGACAAATCTGGATGGCAGGCCGACTCGTGGTTGAAGGCAGGCGGCTTGGCTGGCCAGGTTGAGTCGGTCCCCTTATGGAGCTTTTTTCTAAAGTTGCTCCAAACGTCTTCCTGAAGTTCTCCAAAGGGTCCCAAAGTGTCTCAAACTCACTCCATGGGCCTGGAATCTCCAAGAGGGCCCTTGAAAGTTGAGGACTTCAGTTCCCACAGTCCACTCGGACAAAACTCTTACAAATCCACTGGTAGTGTTCCAGGTTGAGGATTCTTGGTGGTGATGTTAAAGGTGAGCTCTGGTAACTGTAGCTTGCATGGAGTCCACTCTTTAGTCCTTTTACAGCAAGGTAGTCCACAGGGCTGTAGTTCTAGATAGTGCAGACGGTGCAACCTTCAGATTGCAGGGCTTAGGAAATGCACATCAAACCTCTCAGCATGGCCTGACTTGCTTTCTTAAGTTCCAAGCAGCAGATCTGAGAGGCTCTGCCCCTCTCAGATTCTTATTCCAAGTTCTCTGGGTCAAGCAGGAGGTCACTCCTTTCCAATGGGGTATAGGGTACTGCCTTCCTGCAGAGTGTGGCACTATTTTGTCCCAGAGTGCACCAATTCTTCCAAATTCATAATGGCTGATTTTCCAGCAAGGAGAGAAGAGCTGGCTAAATCCACCTCTAAAATGGCTAATCTCCATAGTCTCTCCTCCTTGCATCTGCTCATTCCTTCCTTATGCCTAGCATCTGGCTGGGTTCAAAAGAGTAGAGTTGTAAATTACACTGGTGTCTTCTCCTTCCCTTGATGTCCATTGTTTATGACACCTCCCCCTGCTCTGGCATTCCTGTGTAACAGAACACTGCCCTACCAGCAGAACTGGTCAACACCCCAGGGGCTGTTTATCACCTCTTCAAATAAGACTGGCTAATCCATGTAACTCTGACCAATCAGGATAGACCACTAAAAGGCTGAATCTGGGCTTACAGACCAGAAAGTCTTAACTTCTTGTCTGTACATTTTAGGAGAAATTCAACAATATCGTACTGTTGAGTTTATTAATACCATTCTGGGAAGTCTTTGAATCGTATTTTTAGCCTTCTCCTATCCAGAGTTAGTAGTTAAAAACTTCTTGCCATGTTAACCTATGTGGCAGGGGATTTGCAATGGTAAAAATGACTTGGGTCATTTTTCCAGCACCAGGGATTATAAAAACATATTTTATAAGTAAACTGTCTATATCTGCAGGACCCCCACCTCTGGAACACCTAGGGGAGACTTTAGTGGTTCTGAATATTGCAGATCCTCCCCCCACAGTGCTCCTAGCACCAAAGTTGATTTTGGGCAGCACTTTAGCACAATGTGGGGAGTGAAATATGCAATTTCACTTAACCCAAGGCATATAAAACTCATTTTATAAGGGTCCTCCTTATAAATACCTGACCCCCTAGCCATGGGACACCTAGGAGAGACCCTGGGGGTACCTAATATGTCCAAACCTTGTAGGTTCTCCATTTATAAGTGCCCCAAACACCAAAGTCGAGTTTGAGAACAATATACTTTTTAAAAGCTGTCCTGCAACACAGAGCCACTTTTAAACTGACCTCAGTCTTCAGCAGTGCACACATGTATGTGTAGAAAGGGCTGCTGGCCTCTAAACTGTCATGCCCTATTATATACTAGGGACTGAGAGGTAGTTTCAATGCCCCTGCCCTATTATGTACTAGGGCCTTATAGGGTAGGTCATGCTGATCACAGGGGTGCCCCAACCCATAGTGTGCCCTAGTGTATGGAGGTGTTTTCACTGTACTCTAAATGTGTCTCTTTCACCATAGCACTGGGCCTGGGCCTGGTTAGGCAGAGCCCAGGGTCAGTCAGAGTCAGTTACCACCAGTACCAGTCAGCAAAAAGTTGCAAGGTGCCCAGGGCACACAATGACTTTCCAACATAGCCCACCCCACAAACGAAAGGTGATGGGTTACTAATCTACAACCCAGTAGCCCTCATCAGCTAAGTGGAAAAACCTGGAAAGTCCATTTGCATTGGCAACTCCAGGTCTATGTTCCACTGTAAAGTGCATTCTCTGTAGGGAAATGGACCACCTTAACTGCTTGGGATTCTCCCCTCTCACCTGCATGAGCCATCTGATAGGCCTGTGGTCAGTTTGAACACAAAAGTGAGTCCCAAACAAATATGGTCTCAACTTTTTCAGGGACCAAAGTACCGCAAAAGCCTCTAAATGGCACTCCACCTCTGCTCTTCTGCTAATAAAGGCAAATGGCTGATCAAGGCCCTCTTCATTTAGCTGTGACAACACTGTCCCAATCCCTTTCTCTGAAGCATCTGTCTGAACCACAAATTATTTTGAGTAGTCAGGAGCCAGCAGCATTGGTGCTGAACACATAGCAGCTTTCAGAGTGTCAAAAGCCTTTGGACAATCTGGTTAGAAGTGAGTTCTGTTACGGGCCCCAATATTGTCCCATCATTTTGAACAAACCTTCTATAATAACCTGTCAGTCCAAGAAATGCCCTGACCTGAGTCTGGGTAACAGGAGCTACCAAATCCCAAAAAGTTTGGATGCTTGCATGGAGAGACTGTACATGGCCCCCACCTACAAGGTGGCCCAGGTGCACCACAGAACTGCCTTAATAGTCAGGACTGCATGCGGCATGGCCTGAAGCACTTCCTTTAGGTGGCTTAAGTGATCCCTCCAGGTAGAATTATACACAGCTATATCGTCCAGATAAGCTGCACTCAACTGTTCCAACCCAGACACGACCCTGTTCACCAACCTTTGGAAGGTTCATTCTTTAAGCCTTGAACTGATAATGTCCATTTGGGGTGGAGAATGCTATCTCTCATTTGCTCCATCAGTGAAGGCAATCTGCCAGTAACCTGAAGTCAAATCAAACGTACTCAGGTGCTTAGCAGACCCTAGCCTGTCAATGAGCTCATCAGCTCTAGGTATAGGGTGGGCATCAGTCTTTGTGACTGCATTCAATCCTCTGTTGTCCGCACAGAATCTTAACTCCTTGGGTCCCCCCTGTGGATTAAGTTTGGCCAGCAGCACCACTGGACTGGCTTATGGACTATCAGACGGTTCAATTACCCCCCAATTCCAGCATTTTAGCAACCTCAGCATTAATCCTGGCTCTGACATGGTCAGACAACGGGTTCAGTTTATTTTAGACAGGTAGGCTGTCACCAGTGTCAATGTGGTGCACACACCACTCAGTGATACCTGGAGTCAAAGAGAACAGGCCAGAAAACTGCTCCAGCACTTGTTTACAGTCTCTATGCTGCCGGTCTGTCAACTTGGGAGAGAGTACCACTCCCTCTACTGCCCCATCCTGCACATTAGTAGAGAAGAGGTCGGGCACAAGCTCAGTTTCCTCCTCCACTCCCTCATCAGTGACCAGTAACATGTCATATCTGCCCTGTCATGAAGGGGTTTCAATCTATTCAAATGCAGGACCCTATGAGGGTTCCTGAGGGTGCCAAGGTTGCCAAGGTCAACCAAATAGGTACCCTCATCCTTCTTTTCCAGGATTGGATAGGGCCCACTCCACTTGTCATGGAAGGCCCTGGGAGCCACAGGTTCCAACACCCACACCAATTGTCCTGGAGTATATTCAGGTATAGTTGCCTTCTGACCATACCAGTGCCTAATGAGCTCCTGGCTGGCCTCCTGTTTCCTGCTTGCCTTGTACATGTACTCTGCCATTCTAGATATCAGGCCTAGCACATAGTCAAGCACATTGTCCTTTGCTTATTTATGAGGCTTTTCTAAAGACTCTCCCAGCAGGCTCAATGGCCCCCTCAGAGTGTGTCTAAACAGCAACTCAAAAGGACTGAAACCAACCCATTTCTGTGCCACCTCCCTGTAGGCAAACAGTAGGCATGGGAGGAGAACATTACATCTCCTCTCGAGTTTCTCTGACAACCAATTTATCATGCACTTCAGGGTTTTGCTGAATCTCTCAACTAGACCATTTGCTTATAGGTAATAGGGAGTGGTAAAGTTGTAGTTGACACCACACTCATCCCACATAGCAGTCAGATAGCTGGACAGAGAGTTTGTACCCCTATCTGATACCAACTCTTTCGGAAAACCCACTCTGGTGAACATACCAATCAGTGCTCTAGTCACTGCAGGAACATCAATGGTTCTAAGAGGGATTGCCTCAAGGTACCTAGTGGCAAAGTCCACTACCATTAAGATATACCGATTCCCTGAAGCAGTAGGTGGGTCCAGGAGACCCACAATGTCCATCCCCACCCTTTCAAAAGGAACCCCAGACGCTGGCAGTGGTATTAGGGGAGCCTTTGTCTTGCCCCCTGACTTGCCACTGGCCTGACAGGTGACACAAGAGCTTCACAACTCCTTTACCTTTTCAGACATAGGGGCCAGTAGAAATGGTACACCAACCTGTTCCATGTCTTTGTCTGTCCCAAATGTCCTGCCAAGGGGATATCATGGTCTAAACTCAGGATGAATTCTCTGTACTTCTGGGGTACCTCCATCCTACTGGTGGCCCCCTCCTTGAGGTTTCTGGCCTCAGTATAAAGCAGTCCGTCTTCCCAGTAGATTTTATGAAACCCACTGTCACCCCCTCCCCGTGCTTAGAAGCAATCCGCCTCAAGCTCTCAAGGGTGGGACAGTCTCTCTGTCCCTTATTGAGCTCCTCTCTGGAGGGTCCACCTGCTCCTGTCAGTTCGGCCAAATCTGACAGCTCTGGCAGGGATGGAGTCCCTCCTTCAGAGGCCAGATCCTCCCCATCAGGTTTAGATTCTTCCTGCACTTCTGGAGTTCTCTGGGCTGGCTCCCCAGGCTCAGTGCCTTAGGCTTTGGATGCTTGGCCCCTTGTTCCAGGGTCAAAGTGTCCAACCCCTCCCTTCTGGCTAGTCTGTAACCTAGTCACAGCACATACTCACTCAGGGAGCTCCAATATTTTCATATGGAGACCTCTGTCCACCGCTGACCACTCAGAAGCTTCAAGATCATTTCCCAGTAAACACTGGACTGGGAGCACCTTAGACACAGCTACCTTCATAGGGCCTATCACACCTCCCCATTCCAAATCCATCACAACCTTAGGGTGGAGTTTGGTAGTACTGTCTGCATAATTCACCTGGTGAAACTCACCAGGTAGCAACCTCTCTTAAGGCACCAGCTGATCCAGGACCATAGTTACACTAGCCCCTGTGTCTCTGAAAGCCTCAACCTCAGTCGCATTCACTTTAGGCCTCTGACTGTACTAGTCCATGGTTGGGGGTAAGGCAGCAAGGGTTGCAATATTCACCCCAACCAGGTACACTAAGGTTGCTTGCACCACCTGACTACCCCTCTCTGGGGAACAACTCTCCACCCCTACACTTACACTGGCAATTCCTGTGGGGGAGCTTCTTGGCGCAGACAGAATCTCTGTTTTTGTGCCCTGGCTGGTTACAGTCAAAGAACTTGCCAACCACTGATGGGTTCAAAGAGCCTACCATTCTTTCCCTGATACCCCCTCCCTTTAAATTTGGGTTGACTCGCCCCCCCTCCTTGTGCAGGTTTTTGTGGGTCGTTGGAGGACTCTTCTGGTTTTGACCTTCCTTTCCCTGAGCGCTTTCCCTTGGGAAGGGACCTGTCCTCCTTTTTGCTGGTCACCCCCCTCATGCTGAATGGAAACCCAAGGTTCTCACACTCATCTGCTTCCCCAGCTCTCTGGGATCTGTCAGCTTAAAGTCCACTAGATACTGGCCTAACTTCTCTTCTGCACAATGAGTCAAAATATGTTCTTTCAAAAACAAACTATACAATCCCTCGTGTGTCAACCTTGTTACCTACAATCCAGCCTTCCACGTCACTGATACCTCCACAAAGGCTACCCAAGACTTTGAATTCACTTTCTGGGTGCCTCTAAACTTCACCCTGTACTGCTCTGGAGTCAGACCGAATCTCTTGATCTTCATCTACTGGTACGATTTTGCATCACCCCCTCAGGGTCAGGAGCCTATCCCTCCCAGCTACTGAAATCAACTCCCACAGGAGTGCACCCCAATACTTAAAGTGGACCCTACTCATTTTAAGGGCCCTCTAAAAGGCTGCTAGCCACTTGTCAGTTGCATCCCCCTCGGTGTACTTGGGCACTATTGATGGAGCAAGGATTCAAGGAAAAGAAACTTGCTTGGATCAAACTAGAAATGGTAAATAGGAGAAAATTAATATGAACTCGACATTTACATATGGGGAAAAGAGCTTTATGCACGCTTGAATAAAAAATAATTTGCTACGCAACTATAATCCCACTTGAAAACGAAAAATGCTTTGGGCATGTGCAAAACAGAACCGTGTAAATAACCATGTGACTAACTCGTTTGAGAGGGAAACTTTCACGCATGCGCAAAGATTGCTAACCTTAGGTCTTGAGGCACCCCGTGCTTGGCATATGCTTGCCTAAACCTCAAATGAAGATGTTGCTGCTAATGCTTTTGCTTAAAGAAAGAGAATTTAACATGGGATAGAGTAGAAGTGGGTGGGGAACAGTGACAATCACATATTTAAGAAATGAACATCTGTTTATATGTCCTTTATTAATAGTGTATGTTTAGGCCTAATGTCCTAAGCCTATGAAAAAAATGGCGGTGAAGATGTACGCCAGTTGGGACATGCGCGACGTGATAAAATTGTGACTGGTTCGTCGACAGGCTGCCAAGAGCCAAGGACAAGTCGTTGTGAGAACGTGTTCATCGACTGCGAAATCCTATTGAAAATTTGTTTCAATTGATACGACAGACGCATGGGAAAATAATAAGGCAAAATAATAAATGCGCTAAAGGGGAAGGATTTTGCTAAACAAAGAATTAGTTAAGAAATTGAACATGACAACAGCATGAAGTGATGACAACTCCCCTGCCCCTGCCCAATCGCAATCCATGATTCACTGATATTTGCAACTTTTGAGGGTGGGACATGCAGAATTAAAGAGTATAACTAGGGTGACTTAAGTTAAGAGGGTGTTGACGTTGATGCTGAGTGAGGTGTGGGCGAGAGCTGCTGCTGAAAAGAAGAGAACAGACTGGGAAGATTCATTCATGAAAGACAGCCTGATTAGAATGAAGATTTGTGGAAGAACATTGAGGAGGGAGAGTGTAAGAGGGGGTGAGTTCCGGTGTGTCGGGGTTCTAGAGAAGTATAGTAAGTATTATCATATCCTGCTCCTGTCCTATAGTCTTTGTGAAAAGTTGGCCTGGTATATGCTGTCCACTAGTTATAGTGGGCACCTCGCACCAGTCCAAACAACCCCTTATTGATGATGGGTTAAAGACAACCTATATTGAAAGCTATCCTAGTGGTAGCTATGGAGAGCAGCCTTCAGGCTAAGCATTGAAGGAATGTAAAGCAGCTTGTTTTACCAATCTATAATCTCTTGAGTGGCTAAATAAAAGGAGACCACACCAGTTATATATAAAAAATATATGTATTTATTACTAAACACACCCCTCTAGTCTCTTTATGAGGCTAGAAGCAAAAGCACATAAGTTACACTTCTAATATTACAGTAAAATAGCACAATACACGTTAGGCCCTAGGGGCGGACCATATACTGAGAATGTGGTATAAGAACTACTTGACTAGACACTAGGCCTAGAGCCTATAGAATCGCTGGGACCCAAGGAACCACCCAAGGTAGTGACACGGGGGACCCACGGGGACAGTGTGCAGTATGAGAACACAGCCGCGAGCTCCCGTTAGCTTCTATTGGGAAAGTCGCGGTTAGATTTTTAAAGTTAAAGGACACTTAGAATTGGACTAGGACCAAACCCTCTTGGACTTAGACAGTTCTAGGGCTACAAGCAATCCAATGCACAGCCTCGAGAGTTGTCGGGAAGCTGATGCACTTGCAAATGTGCACAGTGACCAGGGATTCTGGTTTCACAGTACCCACGTGGGCTGCGGGTCTCAGCTTTGCTGGGGCCTCGGTTTGGCCTCTGGGAAGTCTGGAAATCTACCTCTGGTGTTGCAAAGTCTTCAGCGTCCGGCAGGAGCTTCGGAGATGCAGACCGGAGAGATGCGTCTTTGGTGCCTGACAAGCAGGGGAGTAACTCCTTTACCCCAAGGGAGATTCTTCAGTCATCTGGCGTTGAACAGATCGTCGAGGTTCCAGGATTCAGTTTCAGAGTTTCGTCCAGGGATACCAAAAGTTCAGGCTACAGAGGTTCCTTCTTTATAACCAAGGAAAGGGTTGGACTAACTCAGGGGACCCACCTATGGGAGGATTTGGAAAGAGGGGTGGCTACACCCATTTCCTTTGTCCAGTTTCACACCAGAGCAGGGGCTGGTAGCCCCTGCAACCGGTTTGAGCTGGACTATGAACAGGGACACCAAATGTGCCCCCAACGCAGGACTTCAAACCTCTCCTGGAGTGCTCCCACCCAGCCCTAATCCACTAAGGCCTGTCTGGGAGGTGGTAACACCTTCCTGTGACAGGAAACCTATTGTCCAGGCCTAACCTGCCAGAGTTTCAGTCAGCAGCAGGAGGCCAGACCCATGTCTGTGGCTGCAGCATCCATTTTGTGATGCCAGGGCTCTTTTAAGCTGGTACCGGGTATACCAGTGCTGTCTTGTCTCTCCCTCTAGAAGGGTGGGATAATACTCCCACACCAGTTACTGGTGTGGGGTATGATTCCAAAAAGGTGTTTGACACCAAACACGACATGTTTCCATGCAGCCAGTCCAAAGTTAGCATTTACCGTTTGGTTATAATGCACTTAAGAGTGTATGGTCAGGCTGCATCACAGTCAACCCCGGAGAAAAGAAGAGATTCCGAAGGCTACAGAGTGGCTCCGCTCATGCATGGGCACTGTCTCACACAAAACCAAGCAACCTTCCTTCAGGATTGATAAGGCCTGCCATAGGGGTGACTGATACGTGACTGATACGTTTATATGTGCAGTGATAGGCGAGATATATTGCAGTAGCAGACCTGTGGTGTCATTTTGGAGGGCTTCCCAAGGGTGGCATAATACATGCTGCAGCCCCTGGTAGGTCTCTGGGGTACCTATGCCCTCGGTACATATAGTATACCATATACTAGGCACTTATAAGGGCACCCCAGAATCCAATCTGTGGTGTACCTAAGGTACTCCGAATCAATTTAGAGAGGAAGCAGCTAGGCTGGGGTCCTGAATAGCAGGCCCCCAGCCAGACTAAAGTCGAAAAACAGTGTTACATCAGCAAAAAGTGGGGGTAACCATAAGAAGCAGATCCTACTCTCCTACAGTGTTTGTCACCTGATGCTGAAGTCAGGAGACCTCCACCGATCCTTTGGCCAGAGAGTTGGGTTTCCCATTTCACCATTTGGTAAATATTATTCTGTCTTAAATTTGCCTATCTTTTGCAAATGTATGATTTATTATGTCTTTTGTCTCTTCGTCTATCCACTCCAAATGCATTAATTTGTTGAATGAGTCTATGAATTGAATGTATTTGATAAACACATTTTTCCCTCCCATCAAAGTTGATGGAGTTTGCACTGTGAATCTGTACAAATGAGCGTTAATTTTGACTGAGTTATTAGATAAAATTCATTGAATCTTACCCTGAAACTGTGATTATTTTATTGAGAGTTTTAATATAAATTAGTTAATTTGTTAATATCACCATCAACTACTCGACTAATGGTCCATTGACCAATGAAAGAGTGTTGATCTGTGAAGGTTAGTTAGACATTGACTAATCCAGATCAAGGTGAAATTAAAACCTGACTCCTAGCGAAACAGTCAGGAAACTTGAATGTGTATGTGGGCCCATGTTGAAAATTTGTTGATTGTGAAATGTTCATCCTGACCTTTCGCTGGATCAGTTTTTCTGGTAGCAGAGCGGTGGTTATTATCGATTAGTTTGGTGATTATTCATCATTGATTATTAATTATTGTTTTGACGAATTGACTATCTGGCACATGCATCAACGTAGGCTTTAGCGATTCCTTAATTGCGATAATTAAGGAATCGCGAATAAGAAATTGCAAAAGCCTATGCATGTAGGAATCACTATAAAAATAGCGATTCCTACACATTCCTTAATTGCGACTCGCAAATTGCGACTCACAATTAAGGAATGCCATCCCATTTATTCCTATGGGCCTCCTGGCCCATAGGAATGAATTGGAGATTGCATGAGCAATTTGCGAGTACCAGTAGGTACTCGCAAATAGCTCATGCAATTTCAAGGGTGCAAGGGTGTCAAAATGACACCCTATTGCACCCCTGAAATAGATCTGTGCACATATGTTGCACACACACATGCCCTAAGGGCATGTGTGTGCGCAACATGAAACTTTGAAAAATGCACAAAAGTACATTTTTCAAAGTTTTTGCAAACTACCATGAAGTTCAACTTCATGGTAATTTGCTCCCCCTATGAGCGAAATCGCTATTTTTTTTTACTTTAATGCATTGCATTTTAGGAATCTCAATTTGGGATTCCTTAAATGCAATTGCAATTTAAGTACTCACAATTGAGAGATTCCTTAAATTGCGATTTTTGCATTTGGGATGATGCATCCCAAATGCAAAAATACCGGTCGCAAAGGGGCAGATTCTGAGAATCTGCCCGTTTGCGACCAGTTTTTTCTTTGATACATGTGCCTGCATATGTTTAACACTAAGAGTTAGTGTCGCGTTTTATGTTGTCTGGAAGCACAGGTACAGATATACCTGGGAATCCCGGGAACGGAATTTAGAAGAGTGTGGTAAGGAAATCACACTGCAGAAGATTACTTGTCTGTTGTCATACTACTTAGAAGCTACGCAGGGCTGGCAATATTATATTAGGGACTATATCCTATAAGAGTAGAGCGTGAATGACAGCAGAGGGCCCGCCTGTGAAACTTTGGCCCTACCCAAAGGAGGAGTATCCCTAGAGGAGTAGCAGACCTTCCTTGAGCTTAAGTGAAGGGTAAACAGTGGTTTTTACTCATAGTGACAGGAAGGAAGTTTCTCTTTGAAGCGAGTGAAGAAACTATCTGTGGTTTAGCGGAGCAGACAGAGTAGCGCTGTTTTTACGTTGTTACTAACAAGAATTTGTATAAAGAAAAACTAGAAAAGACATTGTTGTATTACCTTTTGAAGGGAGGGTCAGCAGTAGGAGCAATACTGACATCACAGAGAGCCGCGCTGGTATTGGTTGAAGCAGCAGGTGTGAGAAAACTGCAGATTGTAGAGGGAGGCTCAGTAGAAGGAGTAATACTGACGTCACAAGAGATGCGCTGGCATTGGTAAGACAAGTGGGTGCGTTGTAATCACTGATTGGTCAGTAGACAGGTAGCGTGCTGGTATGGGTGAAGAAGGGAATATATAGTGAGCCCTGATTGGATTGTTGGTGTGAGTTGCGCAGGCATTGGACGAGTATTGACTAACAGGCTTCATGAGAACACAGAAGAGTTTTTGTCAAGTGAATTAGATAAAAGAACGAGAAAATGAAGTTGATTAATAAGTTTAAGAATTTCTTTAAGAAGGACAAGCGCATAGTAACTAGGGAGGGAATTCTTATGCCACCTTCCAATACGCCAGCTTCCTATATGATGATGGAAAGTGGATATCCTACGTGTGTATGGTTGGAAAATTGGGTGGAGTATACGAAAGATGATGGTGTTTTTAGCTTGCCCTGAACATGGTACATTTATTGTAAGAATTCTTCAAAATTTGAGACATAGGATGAATTTGTTAGAACCAAATCCTAGGTTAACACAGTATGAGGCTTTGGAAGAATGGGAAGTTGAGGCATTTGAGCGTGAGAAATACAGAGGAGGCATGGGAATTAATAGAGGATTTTTACCCAGATACCCATTTGACACTCGAGGAGATCAAATGAAAAGATGGAGAAGGGCTGTAGTAACAGAGGGGTCGTATCCAGTATTGATGGCCGAAGTTCAAGAAGGGAGCAAATGTAAAGAAAAAAGAAAACACCTAGGTGTGGCAGGAATAGGGTGGGATGAATCTGATGATAAGTTGTTGGAAGATTTTTTAGTAAAAAGACCTCCGCCTTATCAGGAAAGTGCTAGAGATACAACTCCAAGTGCTCCCATGATGGGAACTCCATTGGTTCCACAAGTTCTATATGATCCAACAGTCATTCGAGCATCACAAGAAAAAGACAGGGATGTATTGAACAAAACCAAAGAAGAGACTAGGTTTAAATGCGGAAGCACTGACAGTACCAGTAACCATTGTTCATGTTATTTCATTGTATGGTGAGAAACAAGGTACACCAAAATCGCAAAATGTGGTAGTCTCACAGAATAGTGCTAGAAAGGAGATAGTCATGCTAGAAGAGCAAACTAGTGAGAGAGATTCAAATGTTTCATTATTGGATCTCCAAAATATTGAGACTGTGACTGAAATCCCAAAGAGAATTTCACCCAGAGATGCAAGGAGGACAGTATCAACTGTCACTCCAGTGGCAGGAAGTTCTGCTGGATTTTCTCCTGAATATCTGGAGGAATGGGCAAAAGGATTAGGAAAACAGAAAACGCCACCAAAAACTATAGATGTAAACAAGTTAAGGGTGGATTTAGAAGAAATGATCATTGGTACAATAACTCTTGACAGACTAGGTTCATATGAAGATGAAGAGTTGTTGTTTCTGTGCAAACGTATAACTTGGAGACAAAGAATTTTCATGAGAAAATAATGGAAGCAGCTTTAGAATTTGGGATAGATATAGAAAAGTCAAAAGTACTACAAAAACCCTGTAGATCAGAATTTACTGAGAAGGACTTAGAAAGCTTGAATGCGTCATGAAGGAAATTGTAGTCCAATTTATAGCTTTATTCGAGATAAAAACTCATAAAAGCATAAGACATACATTACATATAGACAATCTCTTATAAAAACTTTTGTTTAAAAACGAATAAAAAACATTAAAATATATCCATGATACTAAGGATCATAATTATTTAGCCAATATAAGAACAGAGTGTCAAAATTTTCGTAACTGATAGAGCGGACAATGGTCTAAAGTCTTTTCTCCTATACTACCATTAGACAAGAGATTTCTTTCTGATATCCCAAGCCCATCCCAGATATTTGGCAACTGCCACAGCGATAAATGTTGAGGGACTGGTACAAATAATCCTTAGAGCAGTGTCACTCGCTCTTGTACCTAGCTGTTTACACATAGCCTTCAACCAAACACGACGGGGGACTGAATAGGCCTCGCACACAAAGAGAAAGTGGGCAATGGACTCAGACCTTACTTTACAAACTGGGCAGACTTGAAAGCTACCCTTTGCCCATTTTCCAGTTAGTGATCTAATTGGGAGAGACCCCACTCTAAGCTGGAAGTATAATTTCCTATCCAGGGGTTTGGTAATAATATCCCAATAGGGCTCTAAAAAAGGGGAAGCTTTTACTTCAAGGAATAAACCCTCCATAGTAGACGGGTTTGCTTCATTCCAGTCCCGATGTTCGACCATTTCCCAGTACTTGGTTTTTATAGTTGCTTTGGACGGGAACAGGGCCTCTTCTGGATTCTCCCAAAGCTCATTCATGCCTAGAGACCCCAACATTTTGCACAATTCCCCCAGCCATCCTATCTTGTGGAATTTGTCACTATTTATTAGATCCAGAAAGCCCCTTGCATAATGAGCGAGTTCGGGGGTGACCCATATGCGCCACCAGTATAAAATGGGTCTTAATCTAGCAATATCTGGGATGGCTTTTCTGCCTAGATCACAACGCAAAGGCTTCATGGGTGTGCTTTTAGGGAGGCCAATTAGATTTTGGAGAAACTTATTCTCAGCAAGCATTAATGGTGCGAGATTCCCATAGCCCCAAAGCTCTGAGCCATAGAGCACCAAGCTAATGGCTTTGGCTTCGTATACCTGAAGTACTGGTGCAATGGGTTTAGTCAAAGATCTTTTGTGTTCAACACCTATAGTACCAGTAGTTTTGCGGAATTTAAGAGCCGCCATTTCTAAGTGTTTCCCCCACTTTGCACCTTTAGCTATATGGATACCCAGGTAAACAAAATCCGAAACCATTTCTACCTTTTGGCCATCCATGAAGAAATTCCCTCTAAAGCTGGGGTGGGGATTGAATGTCATAAGCTTTGTTTTGGCTACATTTACTTCAAGGCCACGCTCAGCACAAAAGCCCTCAAAAAAATTCAGTGCACGCTGCAGGCCACTCGGAGTCTTGGATAGAATGAGCGTGTCGTCTGCAAATAGTAGGATTGGATCTTTCGCTCCATCCAATGTTGGAGCATCTACAGGAGCAGACAACATACGCTCCACTACTCCATTAATAAAAAGGGAGAAAAGCATTGGGGCCATAGCGCAACCTTGGCGCACCCCCCGTTCTACCATAAACTCATCAGTTAGTTGCCCATGTCTCCCCCACTGAATCTTTGCAGAGTTAGACTCATGCAATCTCATTACTAGCAATAAGATTTCTGGAGGCATCCCCATCTCAGCTAAGACTTTCCATAACAAAAATCGGGGGACTAAGTCAAAAGCTGCGCGGAGATCAATAAAGGCAGCATAAAGACTGCCCTTCGCCAGCTCAACTGTCTTCCAGTGCAATAACGTAAACCGGAAGATCTGGTCAATCGTATTTGTCAATTTACGGAAACCTGCTTGGTAGAGAGATAAAATGTTGTTCTCTTCCTCCCATACTGAAATTTTAGCCAGGATCATTTTGCCTACCACTTTCTGCACTGTGTCTATAAGGCTAATGGGGCGGTAAGTCCCTGGAAGTGTTTTGTCCCCTTTTTTATAAATAGGGATTATTACCACCCCGAGCCACGACTTTGGCACCGGAGCCCCTAGTGCTACTGCATTGGCCAGATTCTAGATGTATTTACCCCAACGTAATTTCTCGTGAAGAAATACATCAGCGGGCACCCCGTCGGGGCCCGGTGCCTTGCCCCGTGTAACTGAATCCAAAGCTAGTACTACATCTGCGTTGTTAAAGGGGGGAGTTTGGAATATAACATGGGGCACAGATTCCCCATTTCTATCCTCGAGACGGCACCTGTACTGAGGGCCGAAATAATCCAACCAATTGCTCTGCGAGACATGGTTGGAGGGTGGTTCTGGGAGGCCCCCCTTCCCCCACTTGACAATGTTCCAGAATAGCCTGGAATCTTTTGCTGAGCATGCAGCTTTGAGTTCTTGCCAGTGTTGCTCATCCCATTGATTTTTGGCTATAATTACACTCGACTTGTATTGGCACCTTGCTTCCCTGACTGAGGCTGGATCTTTGGACTTGATGGCCAACCCCAGAGAAATTCTAGCTTCCCTACATGTAGCATTATACCACCCTGCCACATGCGGGCAGTTTTTCTTATCCGGGTTCGAGCGTACTGCCCTATAAAAAGTGGCCCTTTAGCGAATGGAAGAATTCGCAATGCAGATTGGTGATCTCAGCCAAATCTGTTCTATTGCTTGGTCCCATGTTCAGAATTACTTCCATGGCGGTGGAAGTAAAATCCAAATCTGTATTGATGCTTAATAGCACCTCTTGGTTGGCCACAATTTGGGGCCACTTGAATCGCCTCATGTCATTCGTTGGAACGGTCTCCACCAGTACTTCTGATGTTATATTTTCCCCCTCCATGTCCCCCCCCCCACAACAAGTGAGAGATGCAAAGGGGGTTATGATCGCTCTCTTGTCTGTTAACCACCCTCATGTCTTCCATCAGATGCCAGATCGTTAAACTGCAGATGACATAATCAATCCGGCTTTGCCAACGGCCGGTGTCAAATGTGTTTGCCCCTTGTCCATCACTCAATGTCCTCCCATTCAGCGCTCTGAGCCCCCTTTCACAACATAGGGCATTCATCTGTAATACTTCCACCGACCATCTGCTCACAGGTTTTAAGTCCAGCTTAGGGATTCTCCCGCCTGCCAGTCTTCTACTAAAAGGGGCTCATAGGTCATATTCATATCGCCAGCGATTAGTATGTTATTCTCGGTTGGCTGAACACTGATCAAATGGTCAAGTACAGCCAAGACTTGGGATTTCCCTCTGTTGTGTCTTCTTCTATACAGATTATAAATGTATAGAGGTTGCCCCCGAGACATATATAGCCTGATCAGCTGCAGATCATTATTACCTGTGGGGAGCTCTACTATCTTGACAAAAAGTGCCTGCCGGGCCCAAATAGTTAGACCCCCTTTTGGTCTTCCCTTAGGACCTTTAACAGCCGGGACAAAAAAATTAAGAAAACCCAGGAGGAACAAAGGTTCACAGGCCCATGTCTCCTGGAAGATACAGACGTCGAACTCATTTATAAACGACACCCATTCTGGTGAGTACATTCTGGGTCCCAGACCCACGATATTCCACGAAACTATTCTGCCCCTTGCCCTCCTGGGATCACCCCCCTGTGCAACAGTGTCTAGCGGCAGGGCCCCTAGACCACTAATATTTAGCAAACACAAGCCCCGGCTAGCTATTTGTTGGCTACTCCTGGAACATTTCTCCCTTGTGGACTAGTCATGACATCTGCTGCCAAAGATAAGCCTGCCGGATCTGGGGGTTCAGTCCCCTCCTCCCCTCTAGGGTTCCTACCATTTGGTCCCAGATGGACTATTGGCGACTCTCCTAACCCGATACGGCAAGAATCTCTCGCTGCGTGCCGGGGGATAGTTTTAGTTGGGGACGTGGCTAGAAGTTCTTTGGTTGCTGGTGGAGCCTCTTGTGATCTTTCCTCGGCAGTAATTGTTGAACCCCTAGAATACAGTCAGTCCACACCCTCCAGACCTGATAGAACCCCATATCGATTATGAACTTGGGGATAGTAATCGGCCTGCTGGCGGGGAGGGTGCCTTAAGCGGCCTACTTGGTGTTGGAATAATACCCCAGGTTGGGCTACCTGATTAAAACGAGGAGGCCTAATATAGCTATGCTGGGATTCTAGCAAGGGCTTGGCATTAGTTGCAGAAGCCACTAGACCTCTTGGATAAAATAAGTCAGGTCCTGGGTGGAAATTGCACTACTACCTTTTTGGGGGAACCAGTTGGTAATATATCTAACTGCTCTGGTGTCACGGACATTTATTATTACAATATCCCCTTTTGTAACTTTTGTTCTTTGGCCTATCCATGGGAGACGCCTAACATGCAGAATTTCACTGCTTATATTTGGCGGTAAAGGGCGATTTTGACTAAGCCAGAATATGATCTTGTTTTTCAGTTGTGTGAAGGCTTCGCTTCTGCCCTCCTCTAGGGGTGGCACACCAGTAAGAACCACCACATACGGAACTGCTTCCGGGGGCAGATCAATTGGGTGCCTATTGGGTCCGGTAGACCTCGCCAGTTCAGCAGAGCCGTTAGATTTCCGGGAATTTGGTATTGAAGCAATTCTCGGAGAATTTGTTATTCCACCTTCATGGGACCCTGAGTTTGTCCTGTTTGCATTTGGGCCTGTGTTTATAGAGGGGATTGCGTTCAATGATTTTGTTTTAACTAGGTTAGTAGTTGATAGTTCCTTTTGGGCCATTTTATTATGGTCCACGACGGGATCGGGGAGGGCTTGAGGTGCCTTTTTTAAATCCTTAGTAGCCACATTAGTTTCCCAGATTGCAAGTTCCAATTTATCCAGTTGAGCTGCAATTCTTTTTATCCTCTCTACCAATGGGGATATGAGAGATCTAATGAGTTGTTCCATACTACCCAGTAGGTCAGTGGTAGATGCATCTTTCAATGGTATATATGGAGGCATTGCTACTACAGATGTTGATGGTACGCCGGGGGAGGGGCTTTGAAGGTTCCCAGAATTGGAATAAGAGGACAACTTTTTCTGCGAACCATTCCCCCTCTTCTTCTTTTTTTTCGGTGGTGGACCTTGGGGGTAGAGGTTTTTTAGAGTTTTTGTGATCTTTTGGGCAGATTTTATGAGTGGCAGTGGAGTGTTCATCATAGTCTCGACCAGTGGGATCGAGTTGCTCGGGGAGGCGGAACCCATTATGACCGGAGCGTTAACTAACTTCTGCTGGGCAGGGGGGGCTACCCTGCAGGAGTAAAGGGATACTATCACTAGGGGATAACCCACAATCCTTGCTTGCACAATATGTGCTCGCGACGGGTGAGAAAGCCAACTGTATCGGGCCCAGAGATGAATGCTTGTTCCTGATAAGTTCTACTGAGCGTCGTCTCTCGGCTCGTTTCTCATCAAGGGTCATTTCCCTATCAATATCTGAAATGGGCCTAATGACAAAATTGTCAAGTGAACCTCGACTAGCACATCCGGCCATTAAAGACTTATCTCTAGAGAGGGACGACATCACAGCGATAAAATATCGTCGTGATAGACGCCGGGGTGGCCCAGATCATAAGCCTTTAAATTTCAACGATAAAAACTTCAGGATCAATAGTTAGACAGAATAAAACACAATGCAGTATAAGATGTTAATCACAGGTAACAAACTGCACTAGTATGGATAAAAGACCTTCCAAGTAGATAGCAGTCCAAGTAGATAGCAGTCCTTGATAAGGAATGGCCCGGCCCGGCCTCATCCGATCTCGGACGGCCGCAAACCCTTTGCCTGGGCCTAGCTGCACGGAGTGTAAAACCGATGGTAAAAGCGCCTCCGGGCACAGAAGGGGTGACGCTGCTCCTAGGGTTGAGGATCCGGGAAAGTAGTCCACTCTCACCCTCCCCCTTCACTGCGGCCACAAGGGTCTCGAACGCGGTGGCGGGAGGGAGGAGACAATGTGAGCAACAGTGATGGCACCACACGGGGAAGACCTCACAGTGGGTACAAGTTCCAGCGGGGCTATCGGGGGACCAAGCAGAGTCACACACTTACACTGAGGCCAGCAGCATAGCCTTATACTTATAATCCTCCCGAAGGCACGTTTTAACAGAGTTTTTTAAAGTGCAGAGTGTTTTCGAATAAGCGAGTACCATCAAGAAGTTATTGAATTGGATGTAGTGTTGCAATGAAACCGGGTTTCACAACTCCTCAACAGGAATGGAGTTGGGTGCTTAGGTGTGCAGGTGTGCAGTGTGTCCCAAAGCCACACATCCAACAATATGCACTAGTTCACTTACTTTTGTCGTGTGCTGGCGGAGGGAGGAAATGAGAGCATTATCGTTGACCATCAGAATGCTCCCAAACAAGTTGTGGATGAAACCGGAGGGTAATGTCCAAAGACTCTCACACCCGAAGCTCAGGAAGCCGCTCGTGCCGGTGTCCTCTCCAACACTCCAGCACTCCAGCACTGTTTTGCAATCAGCCAGCAAACACCTCTGTGGCCACAGGACGCCTCAGCGCTGAAGAGAAGAAGGGAGAAAAAACCACTCCGGTCCGGCCCGGTTAAACTCGCACTTCAGGGCTCTGAAAGACCGCTAAAACAGAAGAACGCCTCGCCGTACGCTGTCCGCCATCCGTCTCTGCAGCACAACCTCGAGGGGGAGGGGAGGAGCTAACAGATCCCCACACGTGCAGCCTGTGACTGTTTCCAACTCCGGCCAGTCTTACAAATAAGGGAATGGATACACCTTTTGAAGAAATGGGGAGATGTAGGTTGATTGAGAAGTAGATGGACAAAGAAAAGAGATGAGGCAGCTACAAAAGAGGTATCTACATTTCCGTTGAAAGAAGTAGAAAAGGTTGAAAGGATATGTCCGATGATAGAAGTTCCAGGTGGTGTTTATGTTCATGTTCCATGGAGTAGACAGGATATTTTGTCCTTTACAAATGACTTCCCTAGATTGAGAGAAAAAACAATTAAATGGTACAAGCAGGTAGAGAGGTTTGTCAAGGTTTCAAAGGTTTTGTTGAAGGATTTGGATGGTCTGTTTGACATAGAAGTACCAACAAATTTGTGGACAGAATGTAAAATTACAGTTGATTGGCCAACTGAAGAGTATCCTAGAGATGCAAAGACAGGTGCGCCTTCAGTGGATGTAATGAAGAAATATGATCAAGTAATTACTTTTCTGAAAGGGAAAATTCCTCCTAAAGAAACAGATTGGGTTAAAATAGACAGAACAACTCAAGAACCTAAGGAGTTAGTGCATTCGTACTATGAAAGGCTGCTACAGGTGTTTAAGCAGTATAGGGGATATGAGAACATTGGTGATAAAGATATGGGACATTTTGTATATAGGTTTGTCTATGGGCTAAGATCAGAAATTAGCCAGATGATTCAGCAGCATATGCTTTGCTGGCAAAGTAAACCGATTGATGATATTATGATGTATGCAAAATACTGCAGTGACACATTGATGCAAAGCATAAAATGTTAAAAGAGAAAATGATGTGGGCACAAGTGAGGATAGCGGAACGCCAAGAAGCAATTTCTGGTTCTCAAAATGATAATCAGATGAATTGACAGAATCAGAATAGTCAAGTGTCGGATGAAAGCAAAGGAAAGGGACGAATGCGTAGAGAAGAAGCGAAAAAGAAATATCCTTGTCATGGGTGTGGAAATCTTGGACATTGGAAGAACGAGTGTAGACATATTCAACAGAATAATGGGGTAAACTCAAATTTTAAATCCACAGCTGCAGAATGAGGTGGTTGTGAAGCAACAGCAAAAGATAGTTACTCCTCAGTTACAGGTGCCACAAGCCCCTTTGCCTAACAATATGAAAGCTCAGGTGCAGAGGTACAGTGTGAACACCGGATTCTGTGGAGAAAGTGGTAACAATACACAGACCGTTCAACAATATTGGATGCAAAGTGATGCAAGTGGATTGGGAATGTCACAATGACGGTGCCTGAGGGGGGAGGAGGAGTGCATGCTTGGCGCATCCGTAGTGGTAGAACAGTCGGGTCCATTTGTTGATGGAAAGGTTGAAGGCAATGACATCATTTTCTTGGTGGATACTGGCGCTACCCGTTCTACTGTAAGAACAACAGAAATCCCAAACCTACCCCTCTCGGGAGAAACTATCCAAGTTGTAGGAGTCTCAAATAAGCAGATTAGGACCCCAGTCACAAAACCAATAGAAGAAAATATTGGAAATTTCAGAGACATGCATCAATGTGTGGTAAGCGACATGTGTGGTAAGCTACTCGAGTCCAGTAAACCTATTAGGTAGGGACTTGTTGTGCAAAATGAACTGCACCATCTTTTGTACACGCGATGGTGTGGCTTTCCAAACACTGGATGAAGATGTAGCTTTCAAAATGATGCTAGCTAAACTGGGGACAGAAGTGGATGAGATGTTATCACTTCTTACCGAGAGTGATTTGCCTGATGAATTAAGAAATACAGTGAGGTCAGATGTGTGGGATTTTACAGGAAAAGAAATTGGTCTAATGGCAAAGGTAGACCCAGTCAAAATTGTGGAAAAGGAGGGTGCAATATATCCAAATACACCACAATACCGAATGAGCCCTGAAGTAAGAGCAGGAGTTGCCCCAATAATTGACCAAATGATTGAACAGGGTATTTAAAAAGAAATATTGAGCAGTCCTTGTAATTTGCCAATCATGGGGCTTAAAAAGCCTAGTGGAAAATATAGAATAGTGCAAGATTTGAGGAAAATTAAAAAAATAGTAGTACCAAGTTGTCCTGTAGTACCAAACCCTGCAGTGATTCTTTATCAGATACCATGGGATGTCCATTGGCATACTGTGAATGATTTGTGCCAAGTATTCTTTTCGATTCCACTGCCTCTGGATAGCCAATATCTTTTAGCATTCCGGTTCGGGGACCGTGTTTTGGCATGAGTCCAAGGTGAGATTGGTTAAATCGGGGACAGTATCCATTTTGCCATATGCACTAGGACCCTGTTAAAAACGTTGAAGAATCTGGGTTTTACTTAATTTAATATCGGAACAAGTGACAGAGGAATATTGCGAAGGGCTAGCCGTTAGTCATCATAAACCTGGGAGAATTGGGTCGCTATCAAAATACTGATGTACGCTTGGTGCCTAAGGACCCTGTGAACCACATTAGCATTCGTGGACATTGCCTCTACTTAATTCAAATGTGATGGTGGGGTCGCGAGAGGGTGGCATTGGATAGACACTATCCCCTCTTTGTTGATTATGAGTGTTATGAGTTCGCTTGTATAAAGGTCAAGGTCTGGGGACCGCTTAAATATTTACTAGAATTGTTTGTCCCTCATATTTGTTTCAACAGATGAAGGTATAAGCAACGCATAAGCAACGGATGTGCTTTTTACTAGGACAAGGAGAGCAACTTGCACTGCTCCTCTAAACTACTTGAGAGCTGGTATGCGGGCCCTTGGCTCTCACTAGGTAATCCACACTGATACCCTTTATGTTGTCCTTTTCGTAAGGATATATGTCTCTGAGTGTTTTACGTGGGGTGTGATTGGTTCTTTCATGCATTCGCCAACCTTACATGTGTTTTATGTTCTCTGCATGTGTGCAGTTATTTTTGTTTTCAAATAGATAAAATCCAGGGAAGCGATTGCAGTTCCTTGACGCCCTGATGAATTTGCCGCAAAGATGAGTAGGCAATGAAACATGTTGGTCATTCTTAAATGTGGTTACATAACATGACCGTGGTTTTAACCTTGGGATGACTCACAGAGCGGAATAAAATATTTGGAATTATACACGTGGGTCAGACCTAATTTTATCTGTAAGACTACACGGGTCTTCCCTTTTTTCTTCCTTGTCTTGGTTTTGGGCTGCCTAAACAAACCTCCCGGGTTTTTTTCACACACTATTTTTCTCACATCATTATTTACATGAGAAAGACATCGATGATGAGAAACTCGTGAGCAAACTGGCGAGAACCTGCCAGCAGCTCCTCTGGTGTTGCGCACGTGAGATGCTTTCTCATTCTTCACACTTTTTCTGTTTATGTTCTTGGTGGAATATTTTTCACATGGTTGGTTGCTTTTTTCAATTCTTGCAATTTGTAAATACTAGGTTCTTTGGCACAAGGGATTCTGTTGATAGTTCATGATAAGAACTACTGTTGTTGGTGTAATAGATGTTCACATTACCCTTCTACTAATCCCATGTAATCAAAAAAGTGCTTTGATATTACCAGGTCTTGTGTTTTGCAGCATTGATGAGTCCAAGTTCCTCAAGGATACACAAAGTCCGTCAATATTCAATCAGATTTTGAACAAATGTCTAGAAACTTTGGTTATGCCAAGAAATTTGGTCATGGTCCAGTATATTGATGACCTATTGGTGGCATCAAAGACACGAGAAGCTTGTGTCACTGACGCAATAGTTTTACTGAACCATTTGGCAGAAGGAGGACACAATGTGTCCCCAGTGAAATTACAGTTTTGTAAACAAGAAGTTCAATATCTTGGACATAAGATAGAGAGAGGAGTCAGAAAGATGACACCGGAAAGAATAAAAGTGATTCGACAAATGAGCATGCCTAAAACTAAAAAGGAAGTGCAAATGTTTTTGGGAGTGGTTGGATACTGTCATCAATGGAGAAGTGGATTTTCACTACTTGAAAAACCTTTAATAAGGTTAACATGAAAAGATATGACGGACCGATTGAGTGGGATGATGAAAGTGAAGAAGCATTCATAAAATTGAAAAGTTGTTTGTGTCAAACACCAGCATTGGGAATGCCAGACTATATGAAATAGTTTTCTTTTTTCTGTTGTGAAAGGGAAGGGTGTGCTCTTTCAGTGTTAACCCAGAGACATGGATTGTCTCGATGTCCAGAAGCATACTTTTCTGCTACTCTTGATCCAGTGGCTGCAGCATTACCTGGCTACTTAAAAGCAGTAGCTGCTACTTGTGAGTCTGGAACAGAGTGAATCGATTGTGATGGGACAGCCTGTAAGGGTGTATGTACCACATTCAGTTGAAATCCTTTTAACAAGAACTCATACTCAACACTTGACCCCTAGTCGGCTGACTAAGTATGAAAGAGTCATTTTGGGCGCTGAGAATGTAAGTGTGACAAGATACACCATGATGAATCCAGCAACATTGTTGCCTGATCCTTATTGTGAGGAATTGAAAGAGGAAGTTGATCATGATTGTTTGGATGTGACAGAAATGTGTACAAAGCCAAGACCTGATCTCCTGACGTTCCAGTAGAAGAATCAGACTTTGTACTGTTTGTTGATGGGTCATGTTTGAGAAGAGAAAATGGAGAATTCATGTCTGGTTGTGCTGTATGCACAGTGTCAGGTATCATAGAAGATTCCTGTCTGAGAGGAGTCAAGTCTGCACAAATAGCTGAATTGTTCGCTTTGGCGAATGCTTGTAGAATTGGAAAGAAATTGAGAGTAACCATATTTATGAATAGTCAATATGGTTTCGGGGTTGTGCACGACTTTGGCCAATCATGGCTACAAATGGGATTTTTGACTTCTTCAGGATCTCCCATAAGAAATGGCAAAGATGTTAAAGAACTATTGGAAGCATTGCAGTTGCCAAAAGAAATTGCAGTGGTCAAATGTGCCGCACATAAGTCAGGAAATGATTATGTGACACTGGGTAATTGGTGCGCAGACCAAGTGGCACAATTTTGTGCAAGAAATACAATGTCTTTGAACAGAGGGATGGAAAAAGAAGTTGCCAATTGCCAACAAATGTTTTTCTCTCCTTTTGAAACATGGGAGAAAGTTAGACAATTACAGGATGAGGCAGACATAAAAGAAAAGGAACACTGGCTCAAAGCAGGATGCACAAGAAGGGCTGACGATGAAGTGTGGGTGTGTCCAGATGGTAGACCAACAATGCCAGATAGCTTTCTGTCACAAATGGCTAGAGTATATCATGGAACTACACACATTGGGAGGGATGCCATGATTAGACATTTCAGACAGACGTGGTTTAATCCCAAGTTTAGGGTTGTTGCAGAGAGTCTCCAGGGAGGAAGACAGTGGTCAGTTTGGGAAAAATTGGAAAGGCAGAAGGACCATTCACAAGATTGCAACTAGATTTCATTTAATTGCCACCGTGCAACGGTTTGAAGTATGCCCTTGTCATTGTCTATTTTCTAGATGGGTAGAAGCATATCCCACGAGAAGGAGCGACAGTCTTACAGTTGCCAAACTACTGTTAAGAGAGCTTATAACTAGATTTGGATTTCCAGTCACTTTGGAATCAGATAGACAACCTCATTTTAATAATGAGATAATTAAATTAATTTGTGAAGCTTTCAAAACTGAACAGAAATTACATTGTGCCTATCGACCAGAAGCCTCTGGAGTAGTTGAGCAGCTCAATGGTACAATAAAATTCAGGTTAGGAAAGGTGTGTGCATCCACTTCAATTAAATGGTCTAATGCTTTGCCCATTGTATTGATGAGCCTTAGAAGCAATCCTGACCGAAGAACAGGATTAAGTCCGCATGAAATCCTCATGGGAAGAGCAATGAGACAGGCATTTTTACCTGGAAACAAATTGATGAATATAACTGATGATTTAGTGTTGGACTATTGTAAAGGACTAGCTGATCTGGTACGTTCTGTGTCTCACCAGGTTGGAGAAGATGCAAATGCAGTACAGCCAAATCAAGCTCATGCTTTGTATCCTGGAGACTGGGTCGTCATAAAGAAGCACACAAGGAAATTGTGTTTGGAACCTGTTGGACTTGGCCCTTCTGGCAGGTTCACCCCTGAACTTTTTGCTTTTTATTGGTGACTTGGTGTGGTGATTTGTTTGGTTCCTGCGCACTTTCCCTGTGTCCCAGGGTAAAGTGCGTGCGTGCTCTGAGTGCATGTGGTGAGATAGGCCTGCCCTCCCATAGGAATGCATGGGGAATGTATGTGTCCCTAGTAGTTCCTGATGCGTGGGGTGTGCAGGCCCGAGTTTGGTATGTGCGGACTCGTGGGAGTGAATGCTGCGCGATGATGTGTGCGGCGTGCATGTACCTAGTGTGGAAGTGCCACTTCTAGAAGTGGGCACTTCTGTGTGCAGTGCGTCTGGCGTGTGATTGGCTGGAGCTGGCTGGTGAGCCTGGCTCCAGGAGTCTGGTTGGGTCTGCCCCAGTGGTGAGTGTGAGATTAGCATGCTGATGGCTGGGGAGGAGTGCACCTTGGACCTGAATAGGGCAGGGTTTTCCCCACACACTGCTGGCTCCGCCCCCTGTGGTGCGACTGACGACCCTAGCCCTGCCAGTGAATAGAGTGAGGGGCTGAGCACATCAAGGGTGCTCCCCAACCAGCTGCGACTGGTTTTCCCCCTCACCCTGAACCCAGAACAAAGGGATTTGGTGTATAAAAAGGGGCTGTGTCCCCTTACAAAATGTTCTTGTTCTGCACTTGAATCTACCAGGGGCGTGCTGCTGCTGGGGCCCAGGGGAAGGCTTGCCTCCCTGGGCCCTGCCCAGCCCCTGGATGCCCTGGACGCCAGAGGACTTCTGGGACCGTTCTTTTTGGCCATTGCCCCTTACTTTCTAGGGGCCTCTTTGCTGGGAGCTTTGCTGCTCCATTTCTTTGTGCCAGGACATCTGGGACCGTTTTCCCCCTTTGACTTTGCCCAAGACTTCGTGCAGCCCTTTTCTGCGCACTAGGAGCGCGTTGACTTGCTTTCCCCCCAAAGGAGGAGAGCCTGGGGGCCGCGCAGCGCTGTGCTGCCACCCTGGGTGAGGGAATCCCCATCGTGAGGATTCCCCCCATGATGCCTTAATTGCGGGTGCCCACCCCGCTTATGTCCGCTCATTGTCATTTTAGTGCGCAGGTGCCCACCCTGCGTCTTTCTTGCCCGTGATGGCTTGACACGGGTGCCCACCCCGGTTCTACATTTATTTGTGTGGGTCTACTGCTCTTGCCGCCTAGAGAATCACCGCCGCGGCCCTTGCCGAAAACCGGAAGTCAGGCAGGCCCGCCCGTGACATGGGCGGGGCCTGCAACCAAGCCGGAAGAGGGCGGCGTGAGTTCGTGGCGCGGGGCTCCCATGCTCGAGGGAGAGCCCCGCGTCGCACAAACAGCGAAGAGGAGAGTTTCCCCCGATGCGGAGAGCACGAGGGAGAACAGGAGCCCACCCCGCCTCCCGGAGACAGGGGAAGAGGTATTTGCCCCCGGAGCCCTGCGGGCCCCACAACCAAGTCCCGAGTGCGAGCGCAGCGCGAAGCTCCCATCTGCAAGGGAAGCCCCGCGCCGCATGAGAAGTGCTGCCGCGCCGCAGGAGGAGTGCTGCAACGACCGGAGGAGTCCTACCTCCGCCCCCCAACCGGTGAGTGATCTAAGTGAGTCCGGATGGGGGGAGGCAGGGTCAGAGCGGCCCCGCATGACAGTGGGCCGCTCCAACGGGGCGCATTGTTTGTTTTAGAGCCCCACAGGCTCCAACGGGGCCATCATTTGTCTAGAGTCCAGAGGGACTCCAAGGGGGACATGTTATTTTCTGAGCCAGGTGGCTCCAGCGTTTTGGATAATGTGTTCAGGGGCCAGTGAGAGCCCATGCCTCCTATTTGCCTTCCCCAGCTGCGCAGCACTTAGTGCCAGCTGCAGCGTTTAGGCCCTGCCTTGTCCTCAGCTGCCCAGCAAGTAGTGGGCAGCTGCTACGTTTAGGTTCTGGCGCAACCTGGACTCTGATGTGATTTGGGTGCTAGGAAATGTGCTGTGTATAGTATGTTTGGCGCACCCTGTGTCTTATACCTCTAAATGTGGTTATTTCTGCCTAGAAGGTTGTTTTACCTTGTTTAGGTTGATGGTAGGGAGAATGTACTTCCCTGTGTTATGTACGCCCCTAGTGTAGGTATACTTAGGTGGCTAGGTCTAAGGCGTTAGACTTGCGAGAATTGCAGAATGTGATTTATGCCCCTGTGATAGATGCAGGATAGGTTTTATACCTGATGCTAGTGTGATGACGCTGAGGTCATTATTGCGCCAGTGGATACTGGTTATGTTCTACATGTACACTTGGTAATTTGTGTTATGTTCTAAGAGTGCTAATTCCTGACAGTGGTCCATGTGGCCCTGTCCCCTGTACATATAATCCCTTGTAAATTCTGCCCGTGCCTGTTGGCACATTGTAGAGTGTGTGTTTTTATCTAATGTGTTGTGTATAATACAAAGGTTATTTTTATAGAATACCTTGTGTGGAGTTTCCTTTGTGGTGGGCCTTGGGTGTTGTTGCTGGGTGCGCGCGCAAACGCTTTACACATCGCCTCAGGGATAAGCCTGTCTGCTCGTGCCAAGCTACCAAGGGGGTGAGCAGGGGTTATCTTTGGCGTGTAACTTCCTTGCCCTGACTAGAGTGGTGGTTTCTGCCTGACTTTGGCGCAAGCCTTAGCCAACCAGAAATCCCATTTCTAACATTGGTGATCAGCGGTGGGATTTGGACTTGCGTTTGCGCTGTACCGCAGCAGCAACTGGCCGCACTACAAAACTCTGCATTTAGATAAATCACATGGTATAGGGATTATTGTTCTAAGGTTGCTTTTAAATGTCATTTCTTTGGAAATGTGTTTTTTTTGTGCACTGTGAGTTAGGTGTCCCTAGCTCGGGAGGGTAGATCATCCCCCTTAGTGCATTGTGTTTTCTGGATTCACCAGAGGGTGGGATCCAGTGGTGGCAGCAGATGTGTGTCCAGTGCATGTATTCCCATTCCCAGTTCCCGGGGTAGTGGTACCTGTGTCACGTGGTGGTCAGGTTGAGAAATCAGGGGCGGTAGAAACTGTCTTACCAGTCTTTGGAGGGGTTTGGGGATGAATGTGTAATGCGCTGGATGAATGTGAATGTCCCATTCCCAGTTCCCAGAGTAATAGTACCTGTGTCACGTGGTGGTCAGGTTGAGAAATCAGGGGCGGTAGAAACTGTCTTACTAGTCTGGGGGGTGTGTGAGTGTGGATGAATGGTGTGAGTTCTCTGAAATAAGGAGCTTGCTGAATACTTTGGTGTGAGTTCTCTGAAATAAGGAGCTTGCTGGTTGATTGGGTGTGAGTTCTCTGGGATAGGGAACTTGCATTGGGGAGTGATTCCAAAAGTAGTGGCTGAGGTGTCTTCCAGCCCAGCGTGGTGGAAGAGGTTCAGAGTAGCCCAGCTAGGTCTCGGTGTAGGGGCTCACGGCCTGTCTCTGCGGAGAAGGAGTGGGTGGGACTGCGTGTCTCCAGGTGCCCGAAACCCAGTGTCAGGGCCTGGATGGTTTCTTTAGGGAACATCAGGTCGGGGGCCTAGGCTGTACCAATAGGTCATTTGAGGAGGATCTCCCAGTGTCTAGAGGACGTGGAGCGTCTGTAATCAGAGCTCCAGTAGTCCTGGTGTCTGGCGGTACCGCTCCAGTTGGGAGGGTGCGGAAGTCCAGAGGGAGGGGTGAGAGGGGGAGGGATTCCCCAGTGGGAACCAGTAGGTCAGGGACCAGCCGGGATGGCTGAGTCGCCACTGAGTGACCGTGGTGTCGCCACTTCTGTCCTGGGGGGTCTGCACGCACTGTCAGATGGACAGGAGGTCATGAGATCAGCGCCAGGCAGACTGTCACACGACCCATTAGGTATGTGTCACCCTCGTTAAGTCCTGGTTAGCCAGGCATCTGACCAAAGGGTACGTCCCTCGGTTGGGGAGCCAGTAGTCGGTGTTTCCGGATCTGGACGTAAGGGCAGCTGTAGTCCTGAGGGCAGGTGGGGCTCATCTTAGGTGAAGAGACCCTGCTCTACAGTGGAAGGGGGTGCAGAGGGAGGGAGTCCTCGCCTCTGACCCCTTGGATCCCAGGTGGTAGACCAGTTGGTGGAGAGAGGTCCTAAACTGGTGGGAGAGTTGTGTTCTGGTGGGTGCTTCCCTGGGAGGGTGCGGAACCCCAGAAGTAGAGGTAGGGTGTGGCATTCTTGCCCGTGACCTCTGGTCAGCCTGAGGGTGCGGACCCTAGGTTGAAGGATCAGTGGTAGTTGGGAACTACACTGAGAGGGAGAGTGGAGAATGGCTTGTATGCCAGGGGTTACTACCCCCCACTCTGGGTTTGGCAAGGACCAGTGGTATCTGGGTGGCCTAGGGCCTGGTCCTGGCCGTGGACAACTAGGTAGTACCAGTGGGGTAGCCTAGTTGGGCCTGAGTTCTTTTCGGTTGTGTTTTTTTCAGATGGAACCATGTTGATTGAGAATGGCGTAGAACCGGAGAGTGTCCCTGCAGTGCGGGCCTGCGTCCGTGTTCTATCGCCCCAAGCAGGGAAGTCCATCACGGTGGTGATTGGTCTGCCCTGCGTTTTGGCTGGAAGGGGGTTGTGTTGGACTTGGCCCTTCTGGCAGGTTGACCCCTGAACTTTTTGCTTTTTATTGGTGACTTGGTGTGGTGATTTGTTTGGTTCCTGCGCACTTTCCCTGTGTCCCAGGGTAAAGTGCGTGCGTGGTCTGAGTGCATGTGGTGAGATAGGGCTGCCCTCCCATAGGAATGCATGGGGAATGTATGTGTCCCTAGTAGTTCCTGATGCGTGGGGTGTGCAGGCCCGAGTTTGGTATGTGCGGACTCGTGGGAGTGAATGCTGCGCGATGATGTGTGCGGCCTGCATGTACCTAGTGTGGAAGTGCCACTTCTAGAAGTGGGCACTTCTGTGTGCAGTGCGTCTGGCGTGTGATTGGCTGGAGCTGGCTGGTGAGCCTGGCTCCAGGAGTCTGGTTGGGTCTGCCCCAGTGGTGAGTGTGAGATTAGCATGCTGATGGCTGGGGAGGAGTGCACCTTGGACCTGAATAGGGCAGGGTTTTCCCCACACACTGCTGGCTCCGCCCCCTGTGGTGCGACTGACGACCCTAGCCCTGCCAGTGAATAGAGTGAGGGGCTGAGCACATCAAGGGTGCTCCCCAACCAGCTGCGACTGGTTTTCCCCCTCACCCTGAACCCAGAACAAAGGGATTTGGTGTATAAAAAGGGGCTGTGTCCCCTTACAAAATGTTCTTGTTCTGCACTTGAATCTACCAGGGGCGTGCTGCTGCTGGGGCCCAGGGGAAGGCTTGCCTCCCTGGGCCCTGCCCAGCCCCTGGATGCCCTGGACGCCAGAGGACTTCTGGGACCGTTCTTTTTGGCCATTGCCCCTTACTTTCTAGGGGCCTCTTTGCTGGGAGCTTTGCTGCTCCATTTCTTTGTGCCAGGACATCTGGGACCGTTTTCCCCCTTTGACTTTGCCCAAGACTTCGTGCAGCCCTTTTCTGCGCACTAGGAGCGCGTTGACTTGCTTTCCCCCCAAAGGAGGAGAGCCTGGGGGCCGCGCAGCGCTGTGCTGCCACCCTGGGTGAGGGAATCCCCATCGTGAGGATTCCCCCCATGATGCCTTAATTGCGGGTGCCCACCCCGCTTATGTCCGCTCATTGTCATTTTAGTGCGCAGGTGCCCACCCTGCGTCTTTCTTGCCCGTGATGGCTTGACACGGGTGCCCACCCCGGTTCTACATTTATTTTTGTGGGCCTACTGCTCTTGCCGCCTAGAGAATCACCGCCGCGGCCCTTGCCGAAAACCGGAAGTCAGGCAGGCCCGCCCGTGACATGGGCGAGGCCTGCAACCAAGCCGGAAGAGGGCGGCGTGAGTTCGTGGCGCGGGGCTCCCATGCTCGAGGGAGAGCCCCGCGTCGCACAAACAGCGAAGAGGAGAGTTTCCCCCGATGCGGAGAGCACGAGGGAGAACAGGAGCCCACCCCGCCTACCGGAGACAGGGGAAGAGGTATTTGCCCCCGGAGCCCTGCGGGCCCCACAACCAAGTCCCGAGTGCGAGCGCAGCGCGAGGCTCCCATCTGCAAGGGAAGCCCCGCGCCGCATGAGAAGTGCTGCCGCGCCGCAGGAGGAGTGCTGCAACGACCGGAGGAGTCCTACCTCCGCCCCCCAACCGGTGAGTGATCTAAGTGAGTCCGGATGGGGGGAGGCAGGGTCAGAGCCGCCCCGCATGACAGTGGGCCGCTCCAACGGGGCGCATTGTTTGTTTTAGAGCCCCACAGGCTCCAACGGGGCCATCATTTGTCTAGAGTCCAGAGGGACTCCAAGGGGGACATGTTATTTTCTGAGCCAGGTGGCTCCAGCGTTTTGGATAATGTGTTCAGGGGCCAGTGAGAGCCCATGCCTCCTATTTGCCTTCCCCAGCTGCGCAGCACTTAGTGCCAGCTGCAGCGTTTAGGCCCTGCCTTGTCCTCAGCTGCCCAGCAAGTAGTGGGCAGCTGCTACGTTTAGGTTCTGGCGCAACCTGGACTCTGATGTGATTTGGGTGCTAGGAAATGTGCTGTGTATAGTATGTTTGGCGCACCCTGTGTCTTATACCTCTAAATGTGGTTATTTCTGCCTAGAAGGTTGTTTTACCTTGTTTAGGTTGATGGTAGGGAGAATGTACTTCCCTGTGTTATGTACGCCCCTAGTGTAGGTATACTTAGGTGGCTAGGTCTAAGGCGTTAGACCTGCGAGAATTGCATAATGTGATTTATGCCCCTGTGATAGATGCAGGATAGGTTTTATACCTGATGCTAGTGTGATGACGCTGAGGTCATTATTGCGCCAGTGGATACTGGTTATGTTCTACATGTACACTTGGTAATTTGTGTTATGTTCTAAGAGTGCTAATTCCTGACAGTGGTCCATGTGGCCCTGTCCCCTGTACATATAATCCCTTGTAAATTCTGCCCGTGCCTGTTGGCACATTGTAGAGTGTGTGTTTTTATCTAATGTGTTGTGTATAATACAAAGGTTATTTTTATAGAATACCTTGAGTGGAGTTTCCTTTGTGGTGGGCCTTGGATGTTGTTGCTGGGTGCGCGCGCAAACGCTTTACACATCGCCTCAGGGATAAGCCTGTCTGCTCGTGCCAAGCTACCAAGGGGGTGAGCAGGGGTTATCTTTGGCGTGTAACTTCCTTGCCCTGACTAGAGTGGTGGTTTCTGCCTGACTTTGGCGCAAGCCTTAGCCAACCAGAAATCCCATTTCTAACAGAACCCAGGTGGAAAGGACCTCATCAAGTCATATTGGTTACAACAACAGCAGTGAAATGTGCTGGCTTACCGAATTGGATCTATGCCAGTCATACCCAAAGAGTCCCAAGTCCACCTGAGTGACAAGAGCAGCAACTGGTAGAACAAAGAAAAGAACCAGAATCTGAGAGTTGTGAACTCGAAGAAATCAGAGAGACAGACTCTGAAGATCGCATTGACGAAGAACAACCAAGCACAACAACCAAGCACAAGTCAAGTAGAGTGGGCGCCAGTTACGGGGACTGAAGAGACTGCTGTAGAGACTGAGAAAGAGTTAGAGCTTTAAAGACCAGAACAAAGTGAACAATGAATAGAAGAATCTTCTATAGGAGATCCAGATCAAGCTCAGTCAGAAGAAAAAAAAGAAAGACCAGAGGGTTCAGAGCAAATACAAACAACGGAAGAAAAAGAAGCAGAAAATTCAGAACAAGTCCAACCAAAAGAAAGAGAAAATAAAAAGACACTTGCAATAAGTGAAGATGGTGAAAAGGCAGTGCAGACAAAACGAGTTAAAAAGGGAGATCACTGGCCGAGGGGAGTGAAAAGACTGAGATACTCTCTAAGAAGAAAAACAGGGAAAGAACTAGAGCAAGTAAATGAGGTATCAAGTCAGGCTGAGCAAGAACAAACAAGAAGAAGATCATTAAGGTTGTCAAAAAGAGCGAGTGTACAAAATAGAACATATAAGGCTCCAAAGTGGACCTATATTATACTGGAAGATTTTGAAAATCTTGATCTAAATGGAGAACCAGAAATTAACATTGTTGAAGGATCTGATGAAAGGGATTTGAGACCATCTTAAAGAAAATACTTTTGTACAAAGGGTGAATTCATTGAGAAATTATCAAAAGAAGAAAAGATCAAAAAGGAAGAAGGATTGACCAAAAGCTGAAAGCCTGTGAAGTGTGGGATCACACAAAGGTTTTACTTTTTATCATTTTACCAAAAAAAATAATTTGAAAAGAAGAAAATGTTAGAAATACATTTTAGATACTAAAATGGCAGAAGTAAAAGTGACTGAACATCCAAAATCTAACTTAAAATGACGATGTGTTAAATGTTGCCTATGAAGTGTAACTATACTAATATTGATGTGGTTATTACAAACAGTTGTGATACCTGTCCTAATGGCAACTAATAATCAGAATAATACAAATACTAGTGAAAGAGTGAGTGCAGTTACTAAGAGAACTACTACTACAGATTAGAACAAATGGATAAAAGCATGTATTATCATGATAAATCATGTAGTGATTTGTCATTAAATGTAGTTAGTAAACTCCTGCACCAATATGTTGACACGATGGATGTGAGTGACTGTTATGTCTGCATGAAACTACCTACTTCGGTGTCAGAAGGCATGACATATCACCATCTCCCATTAACTTATGGTGTGTCTTGTGTGTTGTAACTAGTTTGTTTTATGTTATTGGTAAGTTGCAATACTATTATAGTAACATGGATTTTGTATTTTCAGAAATCCCTATTAGAAGAAATATTAATCCAGTACTTAGTGGTAAAAAATGCAGAGTTCGTGGGAGAATTTTTTCTAACAACGAATCCCATAGTTATAACACATGCTCATAGAAATAATTTAACATGTATTTTGCGTAATGAAGACAAATATTTTCTAAATTTAGTAGAAGAAAGAAGGCAGGATTTCCAAAAGAAAATGGTTGAGCAAAAGTCCCAAATACCTCCATGGCCTGCTTTAGAAGGGGATTATAAGACAGGCGAGACTCATGCTGCAATGTCCCTGGACTTGGAATTGGGGAAATTCTGTCTACATGGATTACAAACTGAGTATAATAGTATTTTCATTGGTACTAGGGTATGTGAAAATACCTTCCTAATAATCGGGGGATGTGGACTAAGGGGGATCTGATCCAGTATTCCCAGGAATGTATTATGTGTGCGGTAAAGATGCCTATTATAGGCTAACTGCACGATGGTATGACAGTTGTTACATTGCCATTGTATTTCCGAAGGTATACAACATCACTAAGAACAATGAAATGAGTGACATAAGTAAAGGACTAGCAAGAAATAAAAGAGCAAGTTTTTCAGAAATAGTAGGCGATGTATTTGGTGCACTGATACCGTCAGTTGGAGTCATATTGAATTCACATAAGTTATGTCAATTGTCCACAGTGTTGATCGTTTATCAACAGATACTGCTGGAGGATTCTTAATGATCAATGCTGAAATGGTTGCGATCAGATCTATGGTTCTGCAAAATAGACTTGCCCATGATATTTTATTGGCAAAAGAAGGCGGAGTCTGTTGCATGTTGAAAGTTCAACACTGCTGTACATATATCCCAGGCAAAAGTAAAGGTATTGAGGGATATATCAAGAATATTACAAAGATTCAGAAAGATTTGACCTAACTGGATGGTGTGTGGAAAAAATTCAGTAAAGGTCTTTCCAAAACAGTTAACTGGTTTTCCACTTGTGGAAGTAGTTTATTAGGGAAAATATTAATCCCTGTGATTTCAATAGCATTAGTGATATTAATGATAGTAATGACCTATAAATGTTGCAAGGGAAAAATGAGAACTGGGTCAATGATTGAAATAAAGAATAGAAGGATGGGAAGAAAGAGAAAAAGGGAGGAAATAGGGTTAGAGGAAATGAGAGACAATCTGTATTGTATGAAAGAAATGAACATAAAAGACAGAAATAAAGAATTTGTGGAAAACAACGTGGGTACCAAGATCAAATGATAAAGTTGGCACTTGGTAATGATGGCTATTTTATAATGGCTCTAAAATGCCATCAGAGGGGCGATTGATGGATCAAGGATTCAAGGAAAAGAAACTTGCTCGTATCAATCTCTCATAAACAGGTACTAATAACTAGAAATAGTAAATAAGAGAAATTTTACATGAACACAACATTTACATATGGGGAAAAGAGCTTATGTACACTTGAATAACAAAGAATAATTTGCTGCGCAACTAAAATCCAGCTTGAAAACGAAAAAATGGTTTACGCATGTGCACACCAGAACCCCATAAATAACCATGTGACTAACTCGTTTGAGATGGAAACTCTCATGCATGCACAAAGATTACTAACCTTAGGTCTTGAGACACCGCGTACTTGGCATATGCTTGCCTAAACTTCACAGGAAGATGTTGCTGATAATGCTTTTGCTTAAAGAAAGATAATTTAACATGGGCTAGAGTAGAAGTGGGTGGTGAACAGTGTCAATCACATATTTAAGAAATTAACATCTGTTTATGTTTCCTTTATTAATAGTGTATGTTTGGGCCTAATGTGCTAAGCCAATGAAAAAGATGGCTGTGAAGATGTACGTCAGTTGGGACAAGCATGGTGTGATAAAATTGTGACCCACTGACCGGATCGCTGACAGGCTGCCAAGAGCAAAGGACAAGTAGTTATGTGAATCTGTTCATTGACAGTGGAAACCTATTGACAAAATGTTAAATTGATACAACAGACGCATGGGAAAATAATAAGGCAGAATAATAAATGAGCTAAAGAGTTGCTAAACAAAGAATTAGTTAAGAAATTGAACATGACAGCATGAGGTCATGACAGCTACCCTGCCCCTGCCCAATCGCAATCCATGATTCACTAATATTTGCAACTTTTGAGGGTGGGACATGCAGAATTAAAGAGTATATCTAGAGTGACTTAAGTTAAGAGGGTGTTGACATCGATGCTGAGCGAGGTGGGGGCGAGAGCTGCTGCTGAAAAGAAGAGAACAGACTGGGAAGATTCGTTGCTGAAAGACAGCCTGATTAGATTGAATATTTGCAAAAGAATATCAAGGAGGGAGAGAGATGCGTTCCGGTGCATCGGGGTTCTAGAGAAGTTTAGCAAGTATCATATCCTGCTCCTGTCCTATGGTATTTGTCACCTGATTCTTCGGTCAGGAGACCTCCACCAGTCCTCTGGCCAGATGGTTGGGTTTCCCGTTTTACCATTTGGTAAATATTATTCTGTCTTACATTTGCATATCTTTTTCAAATGTATGATTTATTATGTCTTTTGTCTCTTCATCTATCCACTCCTAATGCATTAATTTGTTGAATGAGTCTATGAATTGAATGTATTTGATAAACAAATTTTTCTCTCCCATGAAACTTGATGGAGATGGCACTGTGAATCTGTACAAATGAGCGTTCATTTTGACTGAGGTATTAGATAAAATTCATTGAATCTTACCCGGAGTCTGTGATTATTTTATTGAGAGTTTTAAGATAAATTAGTTAATTTGTTAATATCACCATCAACTACTCGACTAATGGTCCAAAGGAAGAGTGTTGATCTCTGAAGGTTAGTTAGGCATTGACTAATCCAGATCAAGGTGAAATTAAAACCTGACTCCTAGAGAAACAGTCAGGAAACTTGAATGTGTATGTGGGCCCATGTTGAAAGTTTTTTGATTGTTAAATGTTCATCCTGACCTTTTGCTGGATCACTATACCCTTGTAAATTTTGGGATCAAATCCGCCACCCCTGGACATCTCAAAATCTTTACCTTTTTCACTGCCACCATTTCCTTTGAATGCCTCCTCCCTCTCCCACTTCTCAGCCAATTCCAGTTTCCTCTGCTCCAAAGCTAATTGAACCTCAAGATGTCTCTCTGCAAGGACAATGTGGGTTCCTGACCCTCCCCCCTTCCACAATCTGGAATCCTATGGCTAACACTAGAAAGAATGGGAGAGGCATCATCCTCACCCCCTTCTGGGGTGTAGTTGGGGGGAACACCCTCCACCCCCCCCCCTTCAATCTCCTCAGCTACCCCAGCCCAGGCCTTTAGGGAGTTAAGTAACCCTGCCTTCTTATCTTGTTGGAAGCAGGCAGCTCCCTAAGCCTACACTGTACCCTAAGATCAGCCACCCCGAACTGGGACAGTTTAGCCAGGTCCAGCTCCATGGTTCCCTAGTTTTGAGTCACAACAACTTGGCACAACAGACTTAGAACAATTTGGAAACATCAAAACACTAGATTAAAAACAGTTTAGTTCAAATTCCAAAAATCAAGTTTTGTTCTAAGGCAATTTAGAGGATTTTTACAATCTTAATTCACTTCTTAATTCACTTTACTGAAAGGTGTTTCTTTTCAAACACAAGTCCTCATCCACACCGCTGAGCACTAAATGTTGGAAAGTGGATTATTATAAGGGGCAAATGTATATCTGCCACTGGCAATAAGGCCACTAACATAGTATAGGGCTCAGAATAGGTCTTAGAAAGTCATTTCTATGCTCATCCATTTGTAGCTTGGCTGCGATCAGGCAGAATTATCTTCAAAGACAGATATGTGAAGCATTTAAAAACACCAATTCAGTAAATAATTAAGACACAATGCACAATGAAAATCCAACACCAATTTATAAAAATAGGAAATATTTGTATCTTTAACATGACACCAAAATGAAAAAGATCCAATGTAGGGAACCGTTGATATGAATTTTCAAAGATTTAGCATTATCTAGCACATAGAAACCTATAGCACCTTATCGGCACATCTGGTCACGATAGACCGGGTCAAAGTCAAAGTTTCAGACCGACCATGATGGAGCTCTGCATGGCTACCCCTTGCGGTAGGTCTCGGTCAAGGTTTTTACCTTCTGACGTAGAAACTTTTCCGAAGCTTTTCTTCACGGGGTCTCTTGAAGCTCTCAGCCAGTCTGGATTCGGTGAGGGTTCACCGGATTGCCTTGAGACAAGCTCACTGTCACACTTATGGAAGTCCAACCTTCAGGGCGTTCTGGTGGAAAACTGCAATTGTTTTGCGAGCACATTCCAGTTGCAAAGCAATCTTACATTCCCCTGCCCGTCGCTATTAGGAAGGATGCCCTTGGCATGGCCCTTCTTAATAGCGACTTGCAAACCCTATTTTGTTAGTAATAGGTTACGGGCTCGCAAAATAGGGTTTGTACATTACAAAAGCCATTTTAGAGGTCACAAATAGGCCAAATCTCCCTTTATGACAGCTAAAAATGGTCGTACATCTTGCCCAAAGTGATTAAACCTCCTGTTAGTGTGGTTTATACATTGGGCATTCAGCCATTAGGGTTCCAGGGTTGTGGTTGGGCTCATCTGATAAATTGTAATGCACACCCATAAACTCATCAATTTGTGTTTATTTATTCATAAACTTTTTGTGACAGGAAACTCAGCATATTAATGATCTGGTGCCATATGTATCAAGCATTTTTCTGGTTGCAAACAGTACAATTCTTTCCACCTACTTCAAGTGGGTGGTAGCCCATTCGCAAACTGGAAGGGGTCCCCAACGGACCCCTTCCCCTTTTGTGAATGTTCGTAAAAACGTTTTTAAGAGCAGGCAGTGGTCCCATGAACCACTGTCTGCTCTTAAAAAATTATAAGCAAACTTTTCATTTTTCTTTTGTAAACACAACTTTACGGAAAATGGGCTGCATTATAAAAAATAAAAAGTGATTGCTTTACTTACGCAATCACAGACATGGTGGTCTGACTCCAGCAGGCCACCATCCCTGTGATTTTATCAATTCCTAATGGGTTACAAATTGTGACCTACCTCATTGATGTTCATGATGTAGGTCGATTTGCGACCCACTAGGAATCGCTAGATGAAACTCTATGGGCCCCATGTATGAGCATTTCATTTTACAACTCGCAAATTGCAATTTTAGGCAAATTGCAATTTATGAGTCACAAAATGAAATGTACTAATGTGTCTCAGACACATTTAGTGATTCTCAATAAGGTCGAAAATGACCTTCCTCAATAATATTCAAGAAGTAGGTCGCAATTTGCGACCCATTGGGAAATGGGCAGTAACACATGGATGGTGGACTGCTGGGTAGCAGACCACCATGTCTGTGTTTGCTTTTTAACAAAGCAACTAATTTTTTTAAAATGCAGGCCATTTTTTCCTTAAAGGAAAGCGGGATGCATTTCATTAAAAAAAATGAAATGTTTCTATTGCATTTTTTACAGGGAAGGCAGTGGTCCATGGGACTGCTCTTAAAAAAACATTTTCATTACCATTCACAAAGGGAAGGGGTCCCCTGGGAACCCCTTCCTGTTTGTGACTGGCTTACTGTGATTGTTTTGCAACTGCATTCCAGTCACAAAACAATTGTACATGCCCTTAGGACTACTATTAGCGAGAGACACCCTTGGCACACCCCTTCCAAATAGCAACTCCCAAGCCCTATTTTGCAAGTCAGTAACAGATTACCAACTTGCAAAATAGGGTTGGTACATGAAAAAAAGCATTTAGTGGTCGTTAACGGCCCGATTCTCCAATAACAACAGCTAAAAAGTGCCATATAAGGGCCCCTGTGAGTTTCATATATTAGGAATAGCGATTACCTCATTACGGTTTGCAGAAAATCACAATTAGGTAATCGCTGTTCCTAATATTGCTACCTAATATTAGTCCCTGATGATGACAAAATAGTACCATTTACTTATGTAATAGCTAAAAAGAAAATTGCTCAGACTTGCCATGCAGTCAATGAAGGGGTCATTTAGCTCCTCCAACCTCCTTGTGTGTCTGAGGTATCAATCCCACCACATTGGGCCAATCAGTGAACTGCGAAGTATATCTACGGAAAAGTTTAAACTTTGTTGAGATATTCTCATCGAAGGAATACCAGCTGGCAAGGCAGAAAGAGTTTAGGTGAAATGTAATGCAATTTGTTTTATTTTTCGAAAAAAAACTCTAGAGAAAGTACGACCCTAATGTGCAGGGAGTTGTCTTCCAGTGGTTAAGTGGTCATTATTCCTTGCCCTGTTAGTTACCACTATTGCTTACGTGGTGGTTGCAAACAGGAAACAAGCATTGGCAAAGCAAATAGGTGTGACGTTGGTTTCCAGCTTTCGGCTTTGGCAATCTTTTATTTTGTGTGCATAAACTTTTTGCAAAATCTGTGCATGGTAACTAAAGAAGTAACAATCCCGCTAGGTAATGCAAAAGGGGACATTTTTTTGACTAATCCACAGGTCACATGTTCCAATTCCAATAGAATTCCCACACCATTCCAAACTTCAGCGGCAGAATGGGAGTACAATGGAGTTGTGAAAGTAATTCCTAGCATTTATACGTTTAAACAGCCACGTAGGCATGGTAGATCAAAAAACGGCATAATGTTATCAAAAATATTCCTTTTAATAAAACATGTTTGCAAAAAAGTTGCTCATATCTCGTTTTGCCTTGGAGGATATGTTTTGCCTCTGCCAATGGCATCTTTTTAAAATCTGGGAAGAGTAAATGTGCAAATGCTATGCAGGAAATAAAATCCGAACTCTCCCTAAAAAGCAAAAAATATATTTATATTTGAAGCATATGTTTCTTGTGGAACAGGAAAACTTTCATATGACGCTCAGAGAAATACAAACTAAAGGTGAAGAAGGACGTACAGTTTTCTCCAGACCCATGCCGTGACATTTATAGGGGCGTGCAAGATTTGTATAGATTTCGAATAATTATGCAAAATGTAGGCAAAATGCAGCAAAAGTACACGTAAGTGAAATGCAAATCTGCTAATTTGCGCTCATTTTGACCAAAATGCATCCACTACAAGGATGCAATTAAACAAGAAACTAACAGCAACCTTGTTCTATTGTTTTGAGCGTTCACATTTTACTGCAAATTGTGCCTAATTATGCAAAGCGGTGTAGAGTTGTAATCTCAGGAATTTTTTGTAACAAGCATAGCACAAAAATCACATCGTAATTTATATTTCAACCAGTTTAAAAAAAACTTTGCTTTGTTTCTTATGATTTTCTGCAGTTCTCTTCCGTCTGTGATTAAGAGCACGCAGGATATTTCCCATTAAGAGTATAGCTTTTACAACTATAACCTAGCACCAATTAAAAGGCATGCAGGAAATTAACAGGACTTTCAAGTGCCCCAAACCTCTGATAGTGGAAAAGGAGAATTACAAGCAGAAAGCATCTACATCAATCCAATGACAAGATACATTATTAATGACTTTAGTACAGTCAATAAAGAGAATTTTGTTTGAGTTAAAGGGTTTTATTTTCAATTCTTTAATTTCATTATTTATTCAGTTATTTATTAGTCTTTTAAGGATTATCACGAGAAGTGAATGTAATACAAAATTTGATATTTCAATATGAGAAAGAATGCAATATTGGTTAAAATTACGGTTAATATGGTAATAATACTGCAAGCGTGTTTCAGAAAGGAAATTCCCTAATCTAAATTAAAACCGAAATGAAGATAGAATAAGGTATCAGTTGGGATACCCAATAAAGACTTCTGATGCGGGCATCAACGCATAACCATAAAGCCTTTGCATATCAAGCTGGAACATGTTCTCAGCTACAAATCAGCAAACATTGAAAAATGGGCTAAGCAATGTCTCATGAAGAGAAAAACTCAAAAAAGAATCTTGACAAAGTGATAATGAATGAAGCTCCCTAAGAAAACAGCTCAAAGGAAAAGCCCAGAGCAAAAGGTATCTCTCTAATCTAAGAACACACACTAATATAAACACACAGCATTCTAGATGGTAATAAGTGTCTTTTCTCCTTCCAGGATGTCCAATAGTATCTTAGCAAACTCCTGGGACTAGATAATCTTCCCATCTTCTCACGACTGCACAATAGCCTTTAGACATTAGTCCTTGAAAAGATACATAGTCTGCATTTTGCGGTTTTAGATAGTGCTTCCTATGAATCATCCTCCCTGTTGATGCCTCTCGTACATGAGAACATCACTATCAGTTATCTAATACAAAACAGCCTTTTATTAGCTAGCAGAAGGCTTCTCAAAAGTTACAACATCTGCAGCAAAAAAAAGAAAATCTTTTCATACAAAGAACAATTTAATGTGAAAAATAAGCCTTTCAATATTAAAGCTAACTTAAGCCAATATATTATTTTTTCGTTCATAAGCTTATAAAGCCTAAATATGTCTGCGTTCTGCAAATTTCCATTCAAATTTCCATTTAATTTGCAATTTTGTTTTGCACTTTTCTGATAAATAAATTTATTTCTAATAGATAAATTTGTGTCAGCACAAGTTGTAAAACCTAGTAAACAGCACTGCAAGTGCTCTCAGCATTTCCTCCCCAGCTGCTGTGCTCCTTATTATAAAATATAAAATGAAGGTCAAATCTTGGAGACGGCCTTCATTTTACCACTGGACACAAACAAGTTACAAAACTTCAGCCAAGGATTTGGGCCTCCGCCATAGAACTATGTACTGAAATAACTGCATATTTAGTTTAGTTTGTTTTGCATATGTAGCAGCATGTACAGGCAAGAATGGTCTTTGGAGTGCACAAGCTGGAGAGGAACATTAATCTAGACAAACATGTGACAGGGGAGTGGGAGCTGAGGGCACCGTACGTGCACTGCACAGACTTTAGAACAAATTGAATGATAGACCAGTTGTGACCGACACAAATAAAGAGTGGTGAGGCGGGTGGAAGAGGCACGTGGGAGCGCACGGGGAAGCACATGACAGGGATGTTAATAACAAAAAAAATACTTATCTGGTAATGCTGGCTGCCTCACGCTCCTCTGCTTTCAGATCCTTGTCCCAGCAGTACATGGAACAGCATCACGGACACCCCATCCAATCCCTGCACTGCTCTCAAACATGAGAGGAGCATAGGGATTGGCTTGAGCAGGCTGGATTAATGCTAACTCAGGCACCAATCCGGCTGTGCAATACAGATGGGTTGGAGAAACCTACGTGCGCATGTCAGTTTGGCCTGCCTAAGACGTCCAGTCAAACTGACAAGCACTCTTAAAAGTGCACCAGCCACTCCTCCTCCCCCCTCTCATGACACGGCCCCAGCCTTACCTGCACATGCTGGCTAAGCCAGCAGCTGAGAATTAAAACAATAATAAAATATCATTTTATTTTTCAGCTGCTTGCTCTGAGCCAGTGGGACGATGTTCCTCCACCATTGCGGGGGAGCCGCTGCTGTGGTAGATAAGAATGTACATTGGAAATTGTGTAAGCTAGGCAACAGAAAAGTTAGAGTGAATAAAAGAAAAAACGTTACCTTGACACAATATCCCATTACCTACATTAAGTGTCAGCTCCTTTGAATGCTTGAGAGCAGCACAGTGATTGGATGGGAAGTCAGTGATGCTATCTCAGGGACTGCTGGGACCAGGAACCGGAAGCAGAGGGGCACAAGGCAGCCCGAAGCCCTAGGCAAGTCTCAGTTTGTATTATTATTAAACCCCCACTGCATGCTCCACCTGTGCGCTCCACCAGCAACTCCTCCACCCGCCCCACCACTATTTATCTGTGTTGGCTGCTACTGCCTAGAATGCCACCTTGCTTGATTGCTGGTTGGGTTTAAAGAACTGTTATGTCATTATCATAGCATGCGGATGAAATGGTTGAAACCAGAGAAGGAATGTCATAAAGATTTATTACACAATCCAACCACGTACAATGAGCTCCGCCGTCTGATCTTCTGATGCTCCCTGTAACCACCCTGTAACTCTTGCCACAGTCCCAAGAATGCTCCCAGATAATATGGAGCTCAGGTATTTGTGGCAACAAGTCAGCACGTGAAGCTTACATTAAGAGCATAGAAACATACAGCCATACATTCAGAAATGAAATTTTAACATATTTGTTTGTAATCTGTACATTTACTGGGGTGTACTTATACTTCATATGAAACCGTTATTGTTGCCCTACTCAATGGTAATAATTTTTTATCAACTTTGAAAGGATAAAAGGTGGGGTGGACTCGCTAAGATTCAAACCTTTGACCAGAGGTAATTTGCATATTTTGTTACAAAATCATAGGCTCGTATGTGACTTTGCATTTTTACTGTTAAACTGTAGCAGAGAAGAAGGTAAACAATACACATAAACACAGTAACATATGCAGTGAGTGGTCGGTACTAAACTAGGAGCATGACCTTAAAATAGGGCCTCTAGTCTTATATATATATATATATATATATATATATATATATATATATATATTACCTACTGGCGGTCGCCAGTAGGTAGTTATAGTTAGGACCCCTTTTCCATAGGAAATCCGCAACATTCTATTTTGAATAACTTTGGCGCCGGTCGATGAATCCTCGCGAATTTCTCAAAATAGGTGGGGCGCTACGCTCCGCTCCTACCCTGAAAGTCTCGGGGGGATACGTCAAGCGGGGGCTGAGATAAAAGGGGGGTCCCAAAACGCGTTTTTCCCATGCATTTTTCCATAGGACCTTTAGAACGAGCTACAGCCCGAACGGCTGAACAGAATTACTAGAAATTTGGCAGAGAGGTAGTCCCTATGTCAAGGAAGTGCCTTTTGTAGGTTTGGTGTAAATCTGTTCAGTAGATTCTGAGAAAATAGCCTTTAAATCAATATATATAGCTGAGCCCGCTTACCGTACGCTTACCGTAAGCTTACGGTACGCGTACGGTGGCGTGCGCGAGCGCGATTCTGATTGGCTGTTAGATCTTAGTAAACATTCGAATCGGCCGAAACCAGGAAGCGGCGGCCGCCATTTTGTGTGTTTCACTCAGAAAAAAAAGAGTGAAAACAAGAAAAGGGGGCAATGAGGAGAGTTACAGACCCCCTTACATTTGTGAGGGGGTCAAAGAAGGACTGAAAAGTACAAAGAAAACATTTATTGATTTTTAAAAAAATCACGGGGTACGCGTACGGTAAGCTTACGGTAAGCGTACGGTAGAAAAAAAAATAAAAAAATAAATGAAATTCAGATTTAAGTGTTTAGATATTAGGGGGCTCTAAAAAGAGCCGTTGTGTTTATGAAATGATTTTTTAGTGGTACCTACAAGTAAGTACCGATGCAGAGTCTAAGGTTCAAGAGGAAGACTCTGTTCCCTTCATCATTGAAGTGCACACCATCTCCTCTATAAATGTCTTGCATGTCATAACGCAAGTTGTTGTGGTAAATGGCACCCATACCATAGTCACGGAGGAAAGCAGAAACAGATTTGTTGACGTGCTTTCTTGCTTTGTCAATCTGCGGACAGAAATGATTGGACCAGTTCCATTTTTGCCTTTGGCATATGTTGGAAAACACAAAGGCAGTTTTAGGGAAAAGTGAAAACAGTTGTGCAAAGGTGTCCTTCATAAGCATTTCCAGACCTACCCCAGTCAAAGTGCCTAGGTCATTGCCACCACAGTGCACTATTATGAGGTCAGGGTGTTGGATTTGCATGAAGGATTTCACCAATGGCATCAATTGGTGCCACTTTAACCCTCTCTGACCAATCCATTTAATGTCTACATTTGGTAAAGCAAGGTCTCTCACCATATCTGTTTTCTCTGCAAACTTTTCACTCCAGAAGACATAGCTGTGCCCTACAATCCACACTGTGAACATCTTCAAAGGAGAACTGGATGCACTCAGGAGGTGTCTTTCAGTAGAATGGCAATATGAAAAGAAAGACAGTTTGGAAATGGAGGCATACATATTTTTTTCAAAACAAAAAGAACTGATTGGCTGTTTCATACCATTCTAGAATAAAAACTAGGCTGTATGTGTAAACTAATAGAAGCATGTTTTGTATTGGTACAAAAAAATGTGTTACCAAAGAACAGTACTATGGATTTGCTGTTAGGTTTGAAAAGTCAAGCACTCTTGCTCTGTGGAATTGAAACATTGTGTGGCGAACTTCTGACCTAACTCCACACAGCAGTGTTCCATGAGCTGTTGCTATGGTAGCAGGCAGAAGTCAAGTTGGGGGAAGGGTACTAGGCAGAAGTCAAGTTGGGGGCAGGGTACTTTTGGAAAAGGGTTGGTTTTCAACCAATAGAAATGTGTGATTACATTTGAAAAAAAGGGGGAAGCACTGAGATTTGAAACTTACATGTATATGTGTGGAAAAATAGAGGGAAAGTTTGCCATTATCTGGTTCTGCTGAGAGGAGAGAGGTGAACAGAACAGAGATCCTGGCTCTGATAATCTGCTGTTTGAGTGCCACATTTCTTTCACAACTAACTAATTTTAAAGGTGAGGTTAGAGTTTGAGAGGAGATGTATATGGTAAATTAAGAAATGAATAATAGAAATGGAAATTCTTTTTGTTGAAGTTGCGTTTATCATTTTCTGTTTTGGGAGAAATTTAAATGTGAGGAACATGTAAAATAATATGGACTATGTTTTCACGATAAATTAAGGTGTACTGGAAAAAAAAAGAATAGTTTAAGGGTTTGAGGTTGGACTCAGTAATGCAAATACATTCAGCATCACTAAGGCTGGTTGCCCTTGCTGGAATGTAGGCAGCCACCCAGGTTACACATGGTGGTGGTCTGAAAAAGCAGTTTGGACATGTGCATTTAAAAAAATCAAAAAAGTGGTTTCATAATGTGTCAGTCTGTAAAAGTGATTTTCACTTGCCAAAAAAAAAGAGCAGTAAGTGTGCTTTCAAATTGGCAAAGAAATTTCGTTTTGGGACTAATGTGAAAACATGACTCTGTGTGGAAATAGGAATTACAGGCAGAGATTTATTGCGTTTTTTTCTGGTGATTTCACAGTTGCATTAGTAGGAAAAAGGGGGAGCGATTTTTTGGGGGAAGAAGCAGACTCTTAGCACACACCCATCTGCTTGCCATGTATAATCATGCACAGTATTTACAAGCGAGTGGGGTTTTCAGGTTTCAGTCTGTAATGCAAATACATTCAGCATCACTAAGGCTGGTTGCCCTTGCTGGAATGTAGGCAGCCACCCAGGTTACACATGGTGGTGGTCTGAAAAAGCAGTTTGGACATGTGCATTTAAAAAAATCAAAAAAGTGGTTTCATAATGTGTCAGTCTGTAAAAGTGATTTTCACTTGCCAAAAAAAAAGAGCAGTAAGTGTGCTTTCAAATTGGCAAAGAAATTTCGTTTTGGGACTAATGTGAAAACATGACTCTGTGTGGAAATAGGAATTACAGGCAGAGATTTATTGCGTTTTTTTCTGGGGATTTCACAGTTGCATTAGTAGGAAAAAGGGGGAGCGATTTTTTGGGGGAAGAAGCAGACTCTTAGCACACACCCATCTGCTTGCCATGTATAATCATGCACAGTATTTACAAGCGAGTGGGGTTTTCAGGTTTCAGTCTGTTAATGCAAATACATTCAGCATCACTAAGGCTGGTTGCCCTTGCTGGAATGTAGGCAGCCACCCAGGTAACACATGGTGGTGGTCTGAAAAAGCAGTTTGGACATGTGCATTTAAAAAAATCAAAAAAGTGGTTTCATAATGTGTCAGTCTGTAAAAGTGATTTTCACTTGCCAAAAAAAAAGAGCAGTAAGTGTGCTTTCAAATTGGCAAAGAAATTTCGTTTTGGGACTAATGTGAAAACATGACTCTGTGTGGAAATAGGAATTACAGGCAGAGATTTATTGCGTTTTTTTCTGGTGATTTCACAGTTGCATTAGTAGGAAAAAGGGGGAGCGATTTTTTGGGGGAAGAAGCAGACTCTTAGCACACACCCATCTGCTTGCCATGTATAATCATGCACAGTATTTACAAGCGAGTGGGGTTTTCAGGTTTCAGTCTGTAATGCAAATACATTCAGCATCACTAAGGCTGGTTGCCCTTGCTGGAATGTAGGCAGCCACCCAGGTTACACATGGTGGTGGTCTGAAAAAGCAGTTTGGACATGTGCATTTAAAAAAATCAAAAAAGTGGTTTCATAATGTGTCAGTCTGTAAAAGTGATTTTCACTTGCCAAAAAAAAAGAGCAGTAAGTGTGCTTTCAAATTGGCAAAGAAATTTCGTTTTGGGACTAATGTGAAAACATGACTCTGTGTGGAAATAGGAATTACAGGCAGAGATTTATTGCGTTTTTTTCTGGTGATTACACAGTTGCATTAGTAGGAAAAAGGGGGAGCGATTTTTTGGGGGAAGAAGCAGACTCTTAGCACACACCCATCTGCTTGCCATGTATAATCATGCACAGTATTTACAAGCGAGTGGGGTTTTCAGGTTTCAGTCTGTTAATGCAAATACATTCAGCATCACTAAGGCTGGTTGCCCTTGCTGGAATGTAGGCAGCCACCCAGGTTACACATGGTGGTGGTCTGAAAAAGCAGTTTGGACATGTGCATTTAAAAAAATCAAAAAAGTGGGTTCATAATGTGTCAGTCTGTAAAAGTGATTTTCACTTGCCAAAAAAAAAGAGCAGTAAGTGTGCTTTCAAATTGGCAAAGAAATTTCGTTTTGGGACTAATGTGAAAACATGACTCTGTGTGGAAATAGGAATTACAGGCAGAGATTTATTGCGTTTTTTTCTGGTGATTTCACAGTTGCATTAGTAGGAAAAAGGGGGAGCGATTTTTTGGGGGAAGAAGCAGACTCTTAGCACACACCCATCTGCTTGCCATGTATAATCATGCACAGTATTTACAAGCGAGTGGGGTTTTCAGGTTTCAGTCTGTTAATGCAAATACATTCAGCATCACTAAGGCTGGTTGCCCTTGCTGGAATGTAGGCAGCCACCCAGGTTACACATGGTGGTGGTCTGAAAAAGCAGTCTGGACATGTGCAATTTAAAAAAATCTGAAAAGTGGTTTCATAATGTGTCAGTCTGTAAAAGTAACTGTTGCAATAATTTTCCATGATGGACCTACTGTTACTTCTGGACATTACACAGTTTATCTTAAATGTGAAAAAGGCTGGACACTGTGTAATGATTCCCAATTGATTTTCAAACAACGTTTGCCTTTTGATTTAGCAAATTCCTATCTAATCTTCCTGAAACCTAAATTTTAGAGAGATTTGGCAAGATCTGGACAAAATAATTTTACCATTTTACTGGATTACCATTGCAATTTTGTAAAAAAAAGATTTTTTAAATTATCATTTGGCCTAATGGAAAGATAACCAATTGTAATGTGGACTTTTTTAATTTTTAATGAAACTTTCAAAAACCAATAATTTAGAGATAATCGGTAACATCTGCACAATTTAAATTTTGGAATGTTATTGGACTGCCATTGGAAATTTTTTCAAAAATGATTTAAAAAATTACTATTTGGCCATGTGGAAAAGTAACCAATTCTATTGTGGACTTAATAAATTATTCAAAAAATTTTCGTGAACCAAAATGTTACAGAGAATCAGTGAGATCTGAACAAATTAAACTTTAGAATTTTATTGGATTACCGTTGGAAATTTATTCCCAAAAAAAATTTAAAATTACTATTTGGCCTAAAGGAAATGGAATCAGATGTATTGTGGAGTTATTTGAGATATAATATTGTGATTATACTTCTGAAACAAACATATCAGACGGTATTTTAAAGAAATAAGTATTGGTATTAGTTGATATTTTTTTAGATAATTATGCATTTCTATAATGTTAAGTTTAAGTAAAAAGAGATTCTGGGCTTTTTTAATACAATCTTTGTGATTGTTATTTTTTTTTGCCCGCTGTAAAATGATGAATGCAATTGCTTTCACAATTTATAGTGAAATGCAATATATTCTGAAAACAGCAAAAATAAGGCAAAAATATTTTTTGAAAAATATGTAAATATGTGTACTGTATTATAAAATGTTTTAAAAATATTAATTCTTTTTTTTTTTTTTTCAGATTGATATAGAAAAATTTCGAAAACTAGAACCATTTTTAAAGCTATTTTTTTAAAAAACAAATGAATAAATATTTTTTTGAGGGGGTATGGTAAGTCAATAATAATAATTGTAGTCTCTCAAGGACCTTGTAATGTGAATATTGATTTTTAGTGTTTTTTAAAAAAAAAAAAAAAGTACGCGCACCGTACGCGTACGGTAAAAAAAAAAAAAAAAAAAAAAATTTTAAAAACATATGTAAAAAAAAGATGAAAGATAAGGTTGGCTCTTAAAAGAACCGTTGAGTTCATGCAGGGACAGAGGAAAGAAAGAATGGGAAAATTATTCAAAGCGACAAGTGTGCTGATCTATTTTGTTGTTCACTAGGGAAACACTGGTCTCCCTATGGCAAATTAGATCTTGACAAAAGGCGCATCGAATATCAACCCTCCGAAATCGAGGGTTCATTTCCAGAGGGCCAGCAAAAGGAGATGCTCCCCCCACAGATGAAGGGCTCACCTGACCTGCAGAAGAAGGAGTCAGCTCTGCAGATGATGGTCCAGGCTGAGCTGCTGTGGATGTACTTGCTTGTCTTTCTGAAGAGTTACCTCCAAAAAGATGACCATGTGTCCTTCTGTGTACATCCTTGAGGTGTCTCTTCATGGTATGATTCCCAAAGGAATACTTCCTGTCAGGATTACCTCTTGAAAGTACACGCTGACACAGCTTGCAAGTTACTAAGGGTGCATTCACCTTTTGCTGGCCTTCAGGAAAAGTAAAATAATCCCATACATAAGAGGGCTTTTGTTTCCTCGCTCTCTGCCTCAAAACAGTGCTGCTAGTGCTAGCCTCACTCTCAGAAGAGCTCTGCTGTTCTGCCATCGTATCACAAAGACAACCCAGCTCCTTCTCCTAAGGGATCACAAGCAGAAATGAGGGGAATGGGTGTGGTGTAGGAGAGTTCTAGAACTGAAAGTAGTTTCAACCAATCAAAAGTTGTGTTTCATGATCACATGACCTACCGTACGCTTACGGTGCGCTTACGGTACGCTTACGTCAAAAGTGCGCATGCGCGTAAAAAAGACACGCGCTTGCGCGCATGCGCATAACAGACACTACCCGACACTTCCGCGTAACGTGCGCGTGTAGCGTACGCGCGCACGCGTCCCACGCGGAGTACGCGCGGCTACGCAAATTGCGTAACTATACGCAAGCAGCGTAGAAAAATTATGGGCGTTGCGTAAACCGTACGCTTACCGTAAGCTTACGGTACGCGTACTAAAAAAATAATAAAAAAAAATAAAAAAAGTACTGCAAATAAATTTTACATGTTTATTTTAAAAAATATATTTAAAAAAAAACATATTAAAGAATTTTAAAAATTTAACCATAGTCTTTATAAAAGGTAAGAAAAATAAAATAAAAATATGTTAAAAAAAATAGAAGAAAAAAAAAACAATTAGCATTTAAAAAACCTTGCAAATTCACTGAAAAAACCATGGGTTTCACACACGTTATAGTTAGGAATTAGCATTTAAAAAACCTTAGAAATTCAGTGAAAAAACCATAGGTTTCACACACGTTATAGTTAGGAATTAGCATTTAAAAAACCTTAGAAATTCAGTGAAAAAACCATAGGTTTCACACATGTTATAGTTAGCTGGACATTTTACTCATAAAAAACCAATGAAATTCCCCCGTTATAGTTAGTTCAGCTAACTATAACTCGCGCGCCCGCAATGCACTGCTGATGACGTCACATATTACATCACTCATGACATGGTCAGTGACATCACTCATGACATCACTGATGACATCTCAAATGACATCACTGATGACATCACTGATGACATCATCCTTGTGATAGAGTGGCAGACCTCCTCTTCCCCTAATATAACCTTTGATACACGCATTCAAAAATAGAGACTAAAATTTTCAAAACAATGGACATACCAATAACAGTTACAACAACCTCTTCAGTAATTCTAAGATCCACATACACATCCACTCATTCACCAACAGTCCTATACAGTCACTCATACATGTACTCACTTATCATATGTACTCATACACCTATACATCCTGTTACACAATGCCACTCATCCATAGAGCTACTCACACACATAGTCACTCATGCTAATAAAGAATCAAACATACATTTACTTGCATATACAGTTATACACACACCACCACACTTACTTCTACGGAAACTTACACATACTTAGTCTTTTAAACAATCACTTATAGAAATACATACTTATTCATACAGGAACTCTTTCAATCTCTCACTCTCACATATACTCACATATATAAACCAATAGTCACATATACTAGTTTTAAACATATGTAGTTACTCATAAAGACACTATTGAGACAGTCATTCACTCACTAACACACCCATACACACACTCATCCACCCATGCAGTCCTGCACACATGCTCTGTTCAACACATACAAACAGTGAGTCACTCATTCATGCACCTATGCACTACGTCATACCCCCCACCGAACCATGCAGACACTCAGACTAATACTCAAAAAACCAACTACTAACCTATATAGACACCCATGTAGCTACTCACCAACCCATGCAGCCACTTATACACAAAGTGAAAAAATGATACAGATATTTACATATTTAAATATTACCCACTAAGCCATGTATTCACTATGATACACTTAATCAGTCAGTTACACAATCAATTTTTCAAAAAGAAATCATCCATTTAGACAGTAATATACCCATTTATTCTTCTATCAACCTTGAGATATACATATATAAAACATATTTAATTTTCAGAAAAACACACATTCACTGGATGATGTCATCAGTGATGTCATCAGTGATGTCATTTGAGATGTCATCAGTGATGTCATGAGTGATGTCACTGACCATGTCATGAGTGATGTAATATGTGACGTCATCAGCAGTGCATTGCGGGCGCGCGAGTTATAGTTAGCTGAACTAACTATAACGGGGGAATTTCATTGGTTTTTTACGAGTAAAATGTCCAGCTAACTATAACATGTGTGAAACCTATGGTTTTTTCACTGAATTTCTAAGGTTTTTTAAATGCTAATTCCTAACTATAACGTGTGTGAAACCTATGGTTTTTTCACTGAATTTCTAAGGTTTTTTAAATGCTAATTCCTAACTATAACGTGTGTGAAACCCATGGTTTTTTCAGTGAATATATATATATATATATATATATATATATATATATATATATTACCAACTATCAGTCACCAGCAGGTGGTTATAGTTAGGATTAAAGTTTCTATAAGAAAAAAATTTTTTGTTTTGACAATAAATTTGGCGCCGCTTGTCGAATCTTCACAAACGTTTCCAAAAACGTCTCTCTATTGGTTCAGCTGGTGTGCTGAAAGTTTTGGGGTGATACGTCAAGGGGGGGGGGGTGAGAAAAAAGGGGATCCCTAAATGCATATTCCCCATATTATGTCTAAGGGATTTTTGATTTTTTTAACATGACTACAGCCGTACTGTGGAAACCGAATTACACCAAATTTGGCAGAAAGCTAGAAGTTGGTCAAGAAAGCGTGCTTTTTTTGATTTTGTGTAAATCCATTTAGCAGTTTCAGAGATATTGCAGTTTTAAAAATATAGATAGCTGGTACCTAACAACCTACTGATAAATTTGATTGGCTGCCAACACGTAAACTAGGAAGTGTTGGCAGCCATCTGAGGACTTGGTTGAACTTAGTCCCACAAAAATATAAAAGAACAAGAAAAGGGGCAGGGTAGAAACACCCTGAAACACTAGGCCTCTTGGGAGGAGTCCCACTGGGACCCCCCCCAGGGCCCAAAAAAGCATTTTATTTTAAAGCTTTCAGCAGCAAATCTAAATTAGAAACCGGGGTGTCACACGCTCCCCACTGCCCCAAGACCGCCACCTCCCTGGGACACATATGTTATTTTAAAAACAATGCAGGAGCATCTCCATGGCCACCCCCGCAGCACTAGAAACTGTCACCTCCCCAGGACACTGAACAGTAGAAATGCGGGGGGCCTGCTCGGCCCCTATGTAGCCCCAGGGAACACAACCTCCCCAGGGCAGTAAATGTAAATTAGGGGCGTGGGAGCCACGTGGCTCCCCCGCTGCCCCAGGGACTGATGCCTTCCCAGGGCACATACAGAATAATCAAGGGGGTCTGTTGCGGCCCTCCGGCCCAGGGGACTACCACCTACCTGTGTCTACATGAAGGAATGTACCCTTCATGGGGCCCTAGATAGCTCTGAGGACCTCCACCTCCCATGGGCAGATCCAGCAATGTCCCGGGGTGCCCACCTCGTGCCAAGCCATAGCAAACTCTGCTTCACTTCGTGCAAGTGAGAGCATGTAAAGGAGCTGCATGTTGCCAGCTTCCTCTGCCCAAAAGTAATACTGGTTCCCGCAGGATGCGAGGAGCCAGCAGGCACGCGAGAGCCTTGAGGCTCCCCCGTAGTCCCAATGGTGAGTGGGTGTCCTGGAGTCACCCACTTTAAATGGTCAATCCCATGGGGATGGGGTTTCTGGGGCCCAATTAGGCCCAGGGAGGGGTCCCCTAGGTTGGAATAAAAAAAATAAAGAAATCGGCCCAGGAGGGGGCTGTTGAGGCTGATATGGGTTGAGATTTACACAATGCCTGTCAATGGATCCAAACGTTGTTCAGAATTCTATGCATCCAATTGTTGATTCCTGTGCAGAGCACACAGAACAGTGGTACCACTGTGATTTGATTATATGCAAAAGTATGTGTTCAAGATACAAAACACCTTAAACTGCGAACAGGGTGAAAGTAAATGAAAATGCATTTCCTACAGGTGATTGTACTACACCTTCAACAAACTCCAGTAACAGTTACACTTTTGTTTGCCATGCCCCTTTTAGAGACTCTCTATTTTTTTTTCCCTCCCACTTAAAGCCATGGTGATAAGTATGATTATTCCTTTGCTGACAGCACACTTGTAACACCATAAAATAGACTGATGAGCTGGCACTGTGTGCCATGGAAAGGGGGAACACAAATTAACTACTATCTGCAGCCCACAACAAAGTGGGGAGTGAGTAGAGGTGGGCAGGCAAACAAATTAACAGGAAGAGCTGAGCCAAGTGCTGGCTCTGGCTCTAACATCCCATTCACAAGCTGAGCTCTAAAAATATTTGACATCTAAATCTTACAACAAACATCACTTTAGAGTATAAGTTGTCTTCAAGATAGTGCATATTTTCAACACACAGAACCATTTCGATTTAGCCCATCAGTTTATTTGAAAAGTATTTATTAAAAGTTGGAATATTTTAACATAACCAGAGAAATATTCCTGCCTTGTACCTGGTGACAATGCTTTAAATGAACAATGAGGCACGTCAGGTGCCACGCATGCAGAATACATGACCTACATTCTTATTATAAATGGAACATCTTTATAAGCTATTTAATCAAACACAAGAGAAGTTTTTTGTGCAGTGTACACTTGGAACTCAAGTATTTGAAGGTACTCTCATATGTTTTTTTTCACCCATTTATTGAGGTGCACTGTGGGAGGGATGGGAGGAAACAGAATCAAGGAGGCTTGATATGTTTCTCAATTTTTCACGGTTTATTCGATAGTATGGATAAATGTGACATTTGTTGTTCTGAGTCTTGGTTTCTTTCTGCGTGGTTACATCATCTTCTTTCTTCTCTTTCAGGGTGGTTGTCTTCAGGCAGAGGTCCCCAGGAGGCTCAAAGAGTGGAGAGAATGGCGGTAAGTATCTTGGGTTTTTCTTTTCTTCTAATAATAATAGCATTATTCACCACACCCAGAGTGAATGTGAAAGGAGAATAGCTCACACTCTTATTCGGTTAAAGAATAGGTGAGGAATTAAAGTATAAGGACAAGGACAAATCCTCTCTTTCTCATGCTCATTCTTTTCTTTCTTCTGAAAGAAGTGGGAGGGGACCCCTGAGGTCTAAACAGAACAAAGTATAAATGACCCTTTTCTACCAGGTTCCTTACAACACAATTATTACAGTCTTACTGTTTTCAGTATAAAGATGTTTCACTTTTGGTATTATCCCTGAGTATCTCATCTTTTGATTTTCAATGATATCTGAGGGTCAAGTCACAAAGAGTAATCATTATTTTAAATAAACAAGTTCAACTCCTCTGGCCGTGACCCTCGCACCACCACTGTTAGAGAAAACAATGCGGTGTGAATAGAAGACTTCCTTCATTCCTTCACCTTATTTGCTTCAATGTTCTGCCCCTTTGCCTGACCCTCTTTTCCCCCCTCTACGTTACTCACCGCCAGTGCCGCAACTCTCCTGAGTTGCGGCGGCAAACAGGCCTCTCCTGGGGGCATCCACCACTCCTCACTCCAGTCCTCTGAAGTTTCTTCACTGGTTTCGGTGTCTCCAGTTGGAGTTTCTTCCTTCCATTTCTCAGTTCCCTTAATTTCCTCCAACAGCATTTCTCTCAGGATCTCCTCTGCAGCATCTTCAGGTTCTGTCCAGGTGCGCTTCGTCTTCCTTGGATGACGTCCTTTTCTCTGGTGAACGGAGTCTCTGATTGGTTCCTCTATTCGGCGGGTCTGTCTCATTCCTGCACAGGAGAGTCCATGATGACTTGTTTAATTCTTTGTTTTCTTTTCTTCAAGCCTCAATGCAGCGTTTTACAGGAGGAAGACGGGTTATGAGAGGTAGGTTTTTGGGCTCTGGGGTGCCTATCTCTGACTCCTCCTCACATCTTCTTATATGCGATAACGAGCAAAAAGAACGCTCAGTATAATAATGTATTTGCCTAGATTTACACAATTTGGCCAAGAAGGGATTTTCTAGTTTCAAGCAATACATTTCAGTCACTAGATTGGTATGTATTTATTTATGCCATCAAAGCTTAATCCTTTGTGCTTACTTAAAGGATGTGAATAGATTTTGGTGACAACCAGAATCTTCATTTCAATTTGTGCAATTTTACGCTGCACAAGCTTTGAGCCATTTTATCCTGAGTGTTATAACAGACTCCATATATTACGTACCACTGCCAACATAACATCCGTTCCTGAATCCTGCAACTTCTGAATCCTGGCAGGACCCCCACCGTACACTAATAGAGCAAGCAGCATGTGTAACAGCTGACTGCTCTGAGTTTTGCCATCTGTGGCAAAACATGTGCAGACAAGAGGAAGACTCTTCCTTTCACATGCATTCTGCTCCTCCACCCAGCCTTGTAATTCGCTGCCAATACAATTCAGCTTCAAGAAAGTGACTATTTTTTCACTCTGCTCACAAATGGTCACTTTGTCTTACAAGGAGCAGTGAAGTGCACGCTTTGTGAGAGTATGTGTGCACTGATTGAAGACTGCTTGCATGCTACAGGGACCAACGATTGAGACACCTAATCACTCACTTATACAGTCAGACACGCACCCATTGAATCATCCATAAAGGCACTCATACACCCACTGATTCACCAATACACCTTGGTATAAATATTTAACACTCATAAAGTGTTAAAAACACTAACAGTCACTAGATGATGTCATCAGTGATGTCATCAGTGATGTCATCAGTGATTTAATTTGAGATCTCATCAGTGATGTCACCGACCATGTAATGAGTGATGTAATATTTGAGGTCATAAGCAGTGCATTGCAGGGAGCAAGTTATATAAAAATAAATAAATAAATAAATATATATATATATATATATATATATATTCACTGAAAAAAACATAGTTTTCAGGGACGTTATAGTTAGTTGCACATTTCACTTGTACAAAACCGTAGAAATGCGGCTGTTATAGTTAGTTGAGCTAACTATAACTCACGCCCCGGCAATGCACTGCTGATGAAATCACATATTACATCATTCATGTAGCTACTCATCAACCAATGCAGCAGCTTACACAGCAATAGACAGACTGATACAGACATTCACACAGTTTAGTCACTAACCCACGAATTCAGTAAGACACATTTAATCACTCACTTATACAGTCAGTCACGCACCTACTAAATCCTCCATGCACACACTTATACACCCACTCATTCTTCAATATACCTTGGCCAATATATTTATAAAACATATTTAAACTTTACAGAAACACACAGTCACTGGATGATGTCATCAGTGATGTCATTTGAGATGTCATCAGTGATGTCATCAGTGATGTCACTGACCATGTCATGAATGATGTAATAAGTGACGTCATCAGCAGTGCATTGCGGGGGCGTGAGTTATAGTTAGCTCAACTAACTATAACGGCCGAGTTTCTATGGTTTTGCATGAGTGAAATGTGCAACTCACTCTAACGTCCCTGAAACCTATGTTTTTTTTCAGTGAATTTCTAAGGTTTCTTAAATGCTAATTTGTAACTATAATGTCCCTGAAACCTATGGTTTTTTCAGTGAATTTCAAACGTTTTTTAAATGATAATTTGTAACTATAACGTCCCTGAAACCTATGTTTTTTTTTAGTGAATTTCTAATTATAATGTTCATTGAACCTATGGTTTTTTCAGTGATTTTAAATTATCATTCCATTCTCAACCTGGTGAAAACAGACAATATCGCCAGTTTTCCAGCAATAGCTTCCGCAAAAAGAAATGCCACAAATGAGAGCAACAACTAACGCTAATAATAATAATAAAACAGGCGATAAGTGGCATTAGCAGTAGGAATGTAACATGTGCCTTTTACTGGTGTAATGTAGGACAACATCCTACAGTATGAAAGGGAGCCCAGCCCAGAATCACATCTGAAGACCAACTCATGTCATACAGTTACTGATCATGTACCTACCACACCCAAGAAGGCCACAAAACCCACTGTCACCACCCTCAGGACCTCCCCCCAAACCACCCCCCCTACTACCACCGAGGCAGCGCACAACTGGACAGCGAACCTTCCATAAATGGCATGGCTCCTTAGCCACACAATAGCTGAATGTTGCGAGATGTAGCAACCAAATGTGTGAAGGACGCAAGTCACCCACCAATAATAATACACACAATATCAAGTGCAGCGATGATGTGCTAGACAGACCTCACTATGCAGAGCACAAACATCTCCATGTGTACATATACTGCTGGTGCTTGTAGTGTTATGGACAGTGGACGCAACTATCTTCCCTCAGACAGTGGGGAAGATCTCGGTCATGTACCTGTGTCGTCGTCCCCTGTAAGCGGAAGCACAGTGGGCTGGTCCAACATACGCCATTCCAGCATAGAAGTGTGAATAAATAGGCCAGGGCTCTGGGCGTGGTTCACTTGTGTGAAGGCTAACACGTCTGCCAGAGTGGCAGCCCTTCCCCTGCCATGTGGCTGGCGCCATGACCGTGGGCCTTCTCGACACAAGCCCCCTGCGAGCTCAGCAGCACAGCACTGCAGAGTTACGTCTGTACACACTACTGCCTTCGATCTACACGGTGGACAGTAGGACTTACAATTCAGATGGAGTCGCGATTGCAGATGACGCAGTCCAGTAGGCAAAACACATTGCTCCCAGTGCGGCCTGACCGGACCACGCATCATCGCAGGCTGTGTACACGCTGAGTGCCAGAGGTACCACTAACTCAGTGCACCACAAGTCATCACTACGTGGCCTTACTGAATTCATTAGACAAAAGACATTGCTACCAGTGCGGCCCGCCCGGACCACGCATCATCACAGGCTCCGCACATGCTGGTTGCTTCAGGTGCCACTAACTCAGTGCACCACTTATCATCGCTGGCTGTACACACGCTGAATTGCCAATAACTGTGCAGCTCAACTGAATGCCACGTGGCTGTGGGCCCTTGCTGACTGCTGCCTCTGGCCTACACTGCAGTCAGCAGGGTTCACAATTGAAAGTGAGTCTTTATTCATTAATTACAGAGTCCAGTAGGCAACTAACTACAACATCTTCGAAACCTAAATAATATCCTTTTAGTATCCTTGCTTCAAGAACTTTTTTGATACCAATTATAGCTTTAGTAAAATCTCCAAATTCATCTTGAAAGTCCAAAGGAACACTGAATGGCAGTCTACACTGCGGCCAGCAGAGCTCACAGTTCGAATTCAGTCTTGATTAATTAATTTCAGAGTCCAGTAGCCAACTAACTATAACATCCCCGAAACCTACACATTTCGACAATGTATTCCATACATATTTCAACTTTTGTTACCTACACTGCGGTCAGCAGAGCTCACAATTTACATTGAGACATGATTCATTAATTGAAGACAGAATTGTACTATATGTCCTCGGATTTTGCCAAGAAGTGACAAAAAGTATTCCTCAATGTCTGTACTGCCTTCCATCTACATTGCGGACTGCAGGGCTCACAATTCACATCGAGTCGCAATTGCAGATGACGCAGTCCATTGGGCAAGAGACATTGCTCCCAGTGTGGCCCACCCGGACCATGCATCACTGCTGGCTGCACACACGCTGAATGCTTCTAATGCCCCTATCTCAGTGCAGCACAACTCATGGACCCTTTACAATAGAATCTTTTGTGTATTATTTCACATCTGGTGCCCCTACATTAGTGCAGCACAAATCATTTACCGTTTATGATTGAATCTCTGTGTCTGATCCAATGATTACTGTTGTAATTGTTGCCAGCACCAACCATTCCTGGACGGCTGGCATACACTCACCCCACATGCATCCAGCACAGACGTCACTGGACATGTGACCCTGGTAATAAAAAGGAGTTGAGCGCAAGTGGCCGTACCCAGTTCCACTATCTATCTGTGTCCGTGCGTTCCTTATGTATGCAATATGCTGCCCCTGGGCCCTACCACATTACATTATTCTCTAGACAGCGTATGCAACCAACTTACCTTTGACAGTGGGAGAAAACTTTGGTTATGTAACTTTGTCTCGGTTATTGTCTAATTGGCTGCCCTCAATATCCCAAAAACTGAAATTTGGACTTTGCATGGCCCTGTATTGCTACAGCTGCAATACTCCACTGAATGTGCAATAAACATTCACATGCACATAGATGTGTCATGTCCACCATCTTTCTTGTGCAGAACTACAGATGAATGTAGGGTCAGTGATTCCCCGTACCTTCCATGTTGGCCATGTTGTGGGACTTGGCTCACAGAGTGATACATTGACGCTTGCGACCCGGGTGACGGCAGCACTACAACAAGAACACCTACATGGCAGTGTTGCCAGATTTTGTCAGCATTCTCTGGCCCAAAGCCAACCAAAAAGTTGCCCAAAATTGCTACTTTAAGGAAGGAGGGGCAGGGACATCATCAAGCAGGAGGTGAATACATAGGTATTGATGTTGCAGCAGGCTGCCAAGTAAATATTTGTCTAATAAAGCGCTTTAACATACTAGTTTGCTGGAGCGCTGTATATCTATATTTATAATCTGGCAACTAGCACAAACCAAAATTTTACCGCACAACTGGGAAAAAAGTTGCCCAATTGTGCGTGATCTAGCCCAATCTGGCAACAGTACTGCATCAGTTGATTCCTCATACAGTTCACGATAGAGCCACGCCCATAGCTCCGGAGTCATTCTTCACAGCCTCACTCAGGACTGGCATATGCCAGGCCAGCCCACTCTGTTTATGCTTACAGGAAAGGAAACAACGCTACATGGCCCAGAATTTCATTGTAGTGATCTGCTGGTCACAAGTCTAGTTGTCATTATGCCACAGCCACAGCCACTCTCTCATGGCTGGTATACACCCACACCACACCCATCCAGCACAGGCGTCTCAGGACACCTGACCCTACCAATAAATAAGACCGAGCGCATGTGCTCTACACCATTTTAGAGTTGCTCCCACCTCATGCACTATGATAGCCCGTCCCGGTGGTCCGGACACCTCATGTAGGCCTGAGCCATCGAAAAGGGGGGCCTACCGCCACGTGCGTGGCCTCACTGGTCACTGAGTTAGTGGCACCGCAAAGACTGAGTGTATGTTCAACCTGCGATGATGATACACTAGTATGTCCTCTGCCATTGAAAAATCAAGACGCAGCTCCAAATGTAAGACTTGTAGGCTTGCGGAGCGCGGCAGTGGCGGCTGGTGCATAGAGGGCACAACAGCGGCACCCCACAAGTACTACAGACAGAAAGAGAAGCTGCTCTTTGAAGCTTTGATCGTCAGAACAGTCAACCCACATTACTGACTGAATTGTCGCTTTGATTCTTTTCATATCTTTGTCCTCTGCTGCTAACATGCTAATCGCGCATGTCAGCAGTAATGGGGAGGGGGGTAATTTCATTTGCAGGGCTCTATCTAAGAATTGGGCATGCGTGAGGGGCGCATTTCATTTCAGCCTTCTCACACATTCACAACTCCATAGACATGCAGTGCATGCTCAAAGCAGTGCAGCATGTTTAAACATAGGAGCATGCTCGGGCGCTGACGCGTTTTTCGCAACATCGACCCAGGCCCAATAAGAAGTCAGGATAAAGCTGATTGAACGATTGAGATCCAGCTATATTCTGAGACCTCATAGGGAAGCATCAGTCGGCAGGCTGAGGCTCCTGACTAGAAGAGAAACTTGTTTATTTGTGTGCTGCGCTTTCTACGTTCTATAAAGGGAAACAACGGTTCCTGTGGACTCATAAAAAATGATTCAAGCAATATAATTTGCACAATCGCAATAAAAAGAGGGTAGAATAATGTCAGAGGGCAAGGAACCACCAACACATTTGTACAATTATGACTTGTTTTATAAACACAACAGATTTATTATATACATTGTTTAAATTTACAATAGAACAGATATTTGTGCACTGTTTCCCAAAGTGAAAAATGGAACCTAATCGTAAGTGAAAGGGTGTATATTTATATACAAGGTTTCCATAATTCTTAAAAGGCGACCATTCTTGTATAATTTCTTTGTAAACAGCAACTGTATATAATAATACGCGCTGGGCAATGGTTCGCGCTTTCAGCTTGTCGATGGCGTTTTGACCCTCTATCAGTACGGGGTCTCCTCAGGACTAGTGATGCAGGGACATCTATAATGAAATAATAAGAGCATAAGGCCCATGTACCGGCACAAATGCGAGAAATAAAAAATGGGGGACATGGAGTGTGAATTACCTGGATTGCTTAATGCGCAGCCTTATAAACTGGTGATGTGCCACAAGTGAGAAGTGAAAGGGTATTACTCACAAGAGGACCCGTCCGGGTACTGCCAGGGGGAAATGGGAGAGAAGGAGAGTATGGTTAAGGGAAAGCGGTGAGACAGGGCAGGATATGTGATGCACTTTGATTCAAAAGGTGCTCTTACCTCAGTGTGAGGAAAGGCTGGCAGTCAGGGGTACGGTTTGGCTGACTGGCTCTTTACATCAACTCGCTATAGCGGTATGGTTAATCCCTGGTAAGTTCTGGAAACAGTGACAATGCACTGTGTAGGTCTATGGATTTAATAAATGGGGAGGTTGTTTTCTAGAGAAGGAGGTGAGCGTACGTTTTTGCGCTCTTCAGTTATAGTTATTCTTATCTGGATGATATTCTGTGCGCGATGAATCACAGCATCTCTATTCCCAAGCTGCGTGAGTCAGCTTCAAGGACGGTACAATGACAGTGATCGCTTTGGAAGACTGCTCCTTTATGCAGTGTTTCCCGCATTTTTGCATTGAGAACCGGCAGGCCTTGCTAGGGATAGTGGAAAACACCGTTCAATCTGGTGCTCGGTATCCGTGAAGGTTAGAAAGTAAAGAAAGACCTCTGTGTTCTTGTGGCACAAGTGTAAATGCTTCGCTGCTGTTTAATGCAAGTGATATTGTGGGGCATGTAATATTGTGAGGCATTAACTAAATATACAGGAATTTTGATCATGATCAAGGACAGTATCATAATTATTAGTCATCATTTACAAAAATCATATTTTTGAGAGAACTTCATATTACATTACATATGATTTGGTATAAGTAAAACCATTTGTTAGGAATAGTGAGAGAGATAAAATTAAACAGTGAACATTAAAATACTTCATACTTCATTCCAAAATGGCATTTCACCATTGGTCTCAGATTAGTACACGAATAATCAATATTAAGTTCTTATTGGAGGGTGGCGACATACCCCCTCCATTCCTCAGCCGAGTTAAGACCATCATCTATTGAGTTGACCCTGTCAATCCAACGACACTCATTGCGTTCTAGTATGTGTAATGTCCCCTCCCCTCTCTGGTAGAATGGCAACATCAATTACTTGCCATCCCCATCGCTTGTGGGGGCATACAACCTACTGTGCCTTTGCTGTCCCTGGAGGGGTCGTGTTTGGTGCCGCTGCTGAGGTCGTGAGGTGCTGCTGGATGGACTCCAGTTCCCAGGAGACCGTGCCTGTTCGCAGCTGAGTCGTGACCCGCCCACCCGCCCACAAACATTTAAATAACCTCGCGGAACCCGCTGGCGCGGGTCCCGCATCGCTTGTGGGGGCATACAACCTACTGTGCCTTTGCTGTCCCTGGAGGGGTCGTGTTTGGTGCCGCTGCTGAGGTCGTGAGGTGCTGCTGGATGGACTCCAGTTCCCAGGAGCCCGTGCCTGCCTGCAGCTGAGTCGCGGCCCGCCCAGCCGCCCACAAACATTTAAATAACCTCGCGGAACCCGCTGGCGCGGGTCCCGCATCGCTTGTGGGGGCATACAACCTACTGTGCCTTTGCTGTCCCTGGAGGGGTCGTGTTTGGTGCCGCTGCTGAGGTCGTGAGGTGCTGCTGGACGGACTCCAGTTCCCAGGAGCCCGTGCCTGTCCGCAGCTGAGTCGTGGCCCTGCCACCCGCCCACAAACATTTAAATAACCTCGCGAAACCCGCTGGCGCGGGTCCCGCATCGCTTGTGGGGGCATACAACCTACTGTGCCTTTGCTGTCCCTGGAGGGGTCGTGTTTGGTACCGCTGCTGAGGTCGTGAGGTGCTGCTGGACGGACTCCAGTTCCCAGGAGCCCGTGCCTGTCCGCAGCTGAGCCGCGGCCCGCCCACCCGCCCACCCGCCCACAAACATTTAAATAACCTCGCGGAACCCGCTGGCGCGGGTCCCGCATCGCTTGTGGGGGCATACAACCTACTGTGCCTTTGCTGTCCCTGGAGGGGTCGTGTTTGGTGCCGCTGCTGAGGTCGTGAGGTGCTGCTGGACGGACTCCAGTTCCCAGGAGCCTGTGCCTGTCCGCAGCTGAGTCGCGGCCCGCCCCACCCGTCTATTGGTTCCAGCATCCCTTAAACATTACCTGCTACCGCTGCGCGGGACGCGCCGCGGGACGCCCAGGACGAAGCCCGGACAAAGGGCGGACAGTCTGTGACAGTCCGGGACAGGAGGGGGTAGGAGGGGGTTTGAAAACACGTTCGGTGCCTGATGTAAACCCTGTTGACTGTTTTTGAATAATATCATTGCTACCAGGTTAGTAACGGGTGCGGTGGTATAACGTGATTTTCCTGGCGGGAAGCTAATTACAGTGAAAGGTAACTGGTTGTTGTACATTGTGGGGTTAGTTACTTTTGTCAAAATCAGGCTACAGGCTGGGCCCGGCTCATTATGTCCAAAGCCAAACTTGCTTTAGCGTAAGCTACTATGGATAATTATCTGGTTAAGATGGTTGATAAAATCAACCATGAACGGAGGAAGTCTTTAGGGCGGCCGGGGCCACAAGGCACGATTCCCCCCTCACCTAATCGATCTGTTCCCCAGTCTATTTCTAACCTAGACGTTAATATTCACCCAGACCCTATGGATAGCCCCACCTTTGGTTGCCCCAATGGATAAAGTGAGCATGGCTAGCATAACTTCAGGGACTTCTAACGACTTGGAATCTGGTCAAGTTACTACTTCTGATTTATTGATTCCTAGCGTGACGGCCTCGAGGCCACAAAGATTATTACGTTCATGTAGGAATAATAGTAAGATTAATCAGCCAAAACGAGGGGGGAACCGTCCCACTAAGAGAGTTGACCCTTTATTGTCCAGTGCTCTTCGTGACCAAAAAACAGCACTGGACGGTACCACGATTACTTTAGATAATGAGCAACTTGACCTCCTGATTAATGCTATAGATGTTAAGTTCGATTTACTTGTTAAACCTTTACTGATCAAACTTGACACAATCACAGATGAAGTAGTTAGACTGGGAGGTTTATTAGAATCATATGTTAATGCTTGTACAGGACCAAAAACAAATGATAATGAACAGGGACTTGTTGAGGTCCCCTCTAAAACTTCTAATAAAGCATTATCGACGGCCGTGAGCACTAACCCTAATCCCTGCCCTGGGAATGCCTGTGAAGTGGTATCTGTAGTATCTAACCCCCCCCCCGCAGCTGTCGGGCCAAACCAAACCTTTTCCCAGCCCAGCACTAAGGAATCAGGCGGGTTCTAACATAAAAAATATAAACAGTTTAAATAGCCCTCAGCCCGATTTACCACCGGCTTGTGCTCCTTTTGTGGCAGTCCTAACTAACGTCCCCCCAGCAAGAGTGCCCGGAAGCAACTATGACCATGGTGAATCCCATTCCTCACTAAAGAATAAGACTGTGGATTGGCTCCACCGAGAGTGTGGCTTCCCTGTAGCCCTATCAGGAGACATCCTAAGTACCAGAAGAACTAATTGGATAGGTAATTCTCGTAAGAACTGTGGAGGGGATTGTATAGTTATTAACTTCCGAAACCCACAACTTACCTCCACTGTGTTGCTCAAAGCCGCATTACTCCCTACCCGAGACCAAGGAATCTCTCTACGTCCCCTTGGGTACTTTTATAGGGACCATGATATCCAATCTAATGTTGAGTACCATCGGGGGGGGGTATAGAGATTTGAATATGCGTGCTGGTTATACTATCACTACGTCCAATAGATTCCAGCCCCTCAGTGGGCTTGATTGTAATGACTGACTGGACTTTCCTTTGGCAGACCCAGGGACTGCGGATGTTTCCTTAGGAGAGGGGAGGAGCAGTGTGATCCCTGGGGTACTAGAAATGGTGGAGTCTATTGGTAAAAGCGGTTTTAGTGCTAATCCTAACAATGACTCAGTTTGTTGCGAAATTGAGAGATTGGCCCTAGACAACAGGGAAATTGACCATCCCACTAAGATCACTCTACCGGCTAATTGTGGCTGGTGCTCAATTGCCTGTTGGAATGTTGCTGGACTCTTACAAAAGGATGCCTGTCTTGGTTGGTTCGATTTTATCAATACTTTTAATAATATTTGTTTCCAGGAAACCTGGTGTCTGGACCCCATTAATTACAATGGTTTTGTTTCCTACCAATTGCCGGGCAGAGCAAAGGGTGGGCTCTTGGTTTTGATTTCAGTGGAAGTACCAATCATTGTAAAGAAATATGTATCGATCGGGGCCCATTCCCAGATTCTGTGGCTTTATCAGGAGCAAGGTAGAAATATCCTTTTAATAAATTTTTATAACAATATATTTGATAGTACTAGGCACCAGGTAGTGCTTGCTTTAGAGTCTGCATTGGCAGATATAGTTATGAAGAATGACATTGTTTTTGATTTCATTTGGTTAGGGGATTTTAACACTGTTGCGTGTCTCTCCCCCGCCCATAGAGTTTGCGGTTTTGTAAATTGCTTGGGGGAGGGTGTTTCTCACTTTCCCCATAACTCCTACGGCGAGTCATTGAATAAAATCTTAATGACCTACGATATGGAGATGCTGGTAAATATGAAAGGTGCCTCTGGCGTAACTATTCCCACATTTACGGGCAGGAATGCAAATACTGTGATTGATTTTATATGCATTTCATCAAGTCTTAACCCGTGGTGTACAGCCCCTTTGGTAGTTGATAACTTAATCAGCGATCATAATTGTTTAACTGTTGAGGCTGTACTCTGGAAGGTGAAACAGGGCCCCAAAACAAGTATAATAGCCAACATTGAACCGCACCGCCCAAATGGAACTAGAATCAGGTGGAAGGGGGATAAAGCAGACATTTTGTCTAACTCCATTATTAAAAACTGTTTTAACGATATTGTTGCTATTTTAGAGAGCGAGGAATTAACAGATGAAATCGTGCCTAAGTTTACTAATATTAATCTCATTATTGATACTAAATTTACAATGTTTTTTAAGGGCAAGTCATGCCGGCAAAGGGGGGGGTTTGACCATGCTAGCACCATTGCGCTTAAGGGACTCAAAGCGGCACTGGCAGCTAAACAAAGGGATAGAACTGCGATTAGGGAGCTTAGAGCCACCTATCAGGCTGCAGTTAAAAATAGGAAGGCCGAATTAAGACAAGAGGCATGGGATAAGTTAGATCAGGCAGCTGAAACTTCAGATTCCTCTTTATTCTGGGCTACAGTCAATTGTCCTTTTCTGAAGGATGAAGAAATGCCTGAATTGACGGCAAACGTTAGTCCGGAAAGTTGGGTTTCCCATTTCTCTACGATTTTTGATTCGGATAAATTAAGGGATGTATGTGGAAACGACTGGCCAGTCGTTCCTTTAGACATATCCATTACCGAAGTCCAGGATAGTATTACTGCTAGTAGGGGTGGGAAGGCCCAGGGGCCCGATGGGGTGCCCATAGACGTGTATAAAAAAGAACCAGAGCTATAGGGCCCGCTATTAACCAATGTGTTTAATGCAGCTGTCTGTAACGGTGTCCCACCTACTTGGGAGGAATCCATCATTATTCCTATTTATAAGAAAGGAGAGAAGAGGGACGTAAAGAACTACCGCCCGATCTCCCTTCTTGATTCCTCTGTGAAAATCATGAGCAGGGTGCTTCTGGTCAGACTAGAAGAATGGGCCGAATCGAACAACATATTGGCTAATTCCCAATTTGGTTTTAGGAAGGGACGAGGGACCGTAGAACAGTGCCTTAACCTAGAATTATTAATTGGGAAGTACACGAAGGCCAAGAAAGGTTCCCTTTTTCTCTGCTTTGCAGATTTGAGCAGTGCCTTCGATATGGTGAACCATAACATCTTATGGGGGAAATTACTTGAAATGGGGGCACCTGAGGGCATTGTCTATTTCTTGGCCCGGTTATATGCCAATTTAAGCTCAAGTGCTCGTTACGGCCCAGGAGGGGAGCGCACCCCTAAGTTTTATATTAGGCGCGGCATTAGACAAGGGTGTGTGCTTGCCCCTCTACTTTTTACACTTTTTATTAATGAGGTTGATTCTGTTTTAAAGACTGTTGCGGCTGATGCACCAAAAATTCTTGATTTCTACGTCCCAGTTTTACTCTATGCGGACGATGCCGTAATTTTGTCCAAGACCCCTATTGGCCTACAACGCCTAATGGACAGGTTTTCTCTGTTCATTAAGGAAAGGAAGTTGATGATTAACAAAACGAAAACATTTGTTATGGAATGTGGTTCGGGCCGTAAAAAACCCCACCCTTATTTTATTGATGGGCATAAGGTACAAACGGTGGACTCTTTTAACTACCTAGGTATTACTTTTTCTAAGGCAGGTAGTTGGTCCAGTGAGATCACCCACGTTAGGGCTAGAATGGCGAAATGTGCCCACGGGGTGTTCAAGTTTGCAACCAAAATAGGGGACAAACGGATCAAAGATATGTTAAAAATCTATCAAATGAGGTGTCTCTCAATTGCCCTTTATGGTGCTGGTGTGTGGGGGCATGTCATGACCGGGAGTCTACAAGCAGAGGAAAATCTCTTTCTTAAAAGACTCCTAAATTTACCTATATCGGTTTCAACACCTTTCAGATTCAGTCGCCCTCAGACCACTAATGCTGTGGCGCGCAATCTGGATAAAGGAAGAGACCTCCTTAAATAGAGCTATCATTAAAGATTGCCTTTCTATTGATAACCATCTAAAGATTCCATGGATCAAATTTGTTATCGGTTGTTTTTCAGAGATCTACGGTCTCAATCTAAAAGGGGATTGTTATGTTGCCTCTAGTTTGCCTAAAACTGAGATGAAGTCTGTTTTTATGAGCCAAAAGTTTGAGAGGCGTGGGAGGGTCAGTGGTAATTTAACTACTTGTTTGCTCTACGGAAGATTTTGTGAGACGGTAGGTTATCAACCGTATTTGAGCTTTGTAACTAGACCTTCCCATCGGTTCGTATTGACAAGACTACGTTTTGGGATAGTGCACCATTTGGTGGCCTTTCCATGTATTAAAAAACACCCGATTGGTCCTTGCCCATGTGACAATATTACTGCACAAAGCACCATGCACTTTTTACTGTTGTGTAAACTTTATGGTAATTTCCGCTCAGCTTTTTTAAAACCTATTTTTAAGAAGTATGGAGTTAGAAATGTACAAGATTCTATGAAACTGTTATTTAACCCGCCACCTGATGTATGCTTTTTTACTGCCACCTTTCTTCTTCAAGCCATCAAAGCAAGGCCTAGTATGAACTTTTAATTGTTTTTTAAACCGTATTTTAACTGTCTGATTGCCTTTTTGTAGTGTAAAGGGTTGTTTTAGGGTTTATTATTTTGTCTTTTGTATTTGCATGATGTTTGTTTTTTATAATGTAATGTATGTGCTTTTATGGACTTTGTGTTTAAGCTCCGAATAAAGCCTTATGAAATGACTTGCCATCTTAGTTCGTCTGCAGTGTGATTTTTCTCATTGTAGTGCGACACCAGAGGGGCATTGGTAACCGATCTACGTATGCGACTACGGTGTTGACTAATACGTGCTTTGACCGGTTGTTGCGTTTGTCCAATGTATGGGAGTCCACAGGGACACCAAATACAGTACAGTACATTTCGTGTGTTACAGTTGGAAAAGGTTAATAGATCATGCTTCACATTGCCATGTTCAAATGTGGCAGTGTTAAGCGTGAGATCACAGGAGACACAATTGCCGCATTTGTGATGCCCTTTGATTTTGGGAAGGCCCCAATCGCTGATAAGTGTATTGGTATTGTTAATCTTGAAATCTGTGGCAGATCTGACAAGATGATCTTTGATATTTTTCCCTCTCTTGTATGCAAATAGTGGCGTCTCTATTGTGGGGTCAACACTTTGGATTATGTTCCAATTTTTTGTGATCAGGTTGCGCACTTGATTGGTGTGAGTGCCAAAGTTCGTAACGCATACAATCTTTTCAAGATTTGGTTTTGTTTTTGTTTTTAGCAGTTCCTCTCTAGGGCAATGCCAAGCCAGTTTAAGTGACTTCTTCACTAGTCTATTTGGATAGCCTCTCTTGACTAGTTTAATTCTTAATATTTCAGCTTCTCGCATACAGTCCGCTTTATATGTGCAGTTATGCCGCACCCTCAAAAATTGGCCAAATGGTAAGCCATCTCTTAAGGCACGGGGGTGTTGGCTGTGATAAGATAGATAAGATAAGATAGAAGGGTGTTTCTTTCAGTAGACTTTCTGTGGAGGGACGCTTTGTACGTTCAACGCATATACAAGGAAAGTGAACATTTTATTTATTTTGTCATGAAGGAATGGCTGGCTACAAAATGGGTGATTCATAGGATTCGGGGGTGTAGTCATGGGTCAGTGCACAGTACACGTCGCACACTGGCACCCTCTCCAAAGTCAGAAGCTGTGCTCAGCCTCTGGCCATTACGGCCATGAACCCTGCTGCCCAACTTCTACGTCGCAAGCAGGACTGTGTTTGCCAATTATGGTTGTTGCACAATAAAATGATGAGCTGTGATGGACTCCGAGTCTCGGACCTGGTTCACCTGAAGAGAACCAGGTTCGAGTATCGGGGTCGAAGGCTCAACATCCTTTGAGTCTGGGCAAATTACTTAATCGGAAAATCACTTAATTGAATGATCATGTTTTAATCTCCCCGTGTCGAACAAAAAAGTAAGCTCGTTCCCTCATGGACTTTGCGAAGTTCACATTGCCTGCACACCACACTGCTTGACTTTGCAAGACTTTTTGTGTGAGGAGGACACTGACTGACTGTGTCCTCCATGTGTGCTGACTGGCGAGCCCATGTAAAGCCAGTCACACTAATATGTTCGGGTCGTGTTCCCGCTATATAAAATTAGCACTCTTTGAAGTGCAGAGTGACTCTGCACTTCAAAGAGTGTATATAGCGGGAACAGAGATTGATGCAGACACTCAGAAATGTTTCTGAAGCTGGGCCCTGCTGGCACGCACCCAAGAGGTGAGTGCCTGCACCGCCTAGCTTCAGAAACATTTCTATCTACAAGGAAAGTAATGTTTCTGAAGCTAGGCCCTGCTCTGCTGGCTGGCTGTGCACTGCTGAAAATCATACACGCTGCGTGCCAGCAGGGCCTAGCTTCAGAAACATAACTTCTTGTAGACAGAAATCGAATTCTATCTACAAGAAAAGTTATATTTCTGAAGCTCGTCCCAGCTCTGCTGGCACGCACCTCTGAAGCACGCAACTCTGAAAAGCATACATCCTCCATGCCAGGTGTTACAAGTTGTCAGGTATGGGGGAGATTACATAATGTGCCCACAATAACAAGCTGCTGAACTGGGGTTGGATTCATGCTTGGTTCCCCAGTTGCATATTCAGCAGCTTTAGCTAGGTCACATCTTCTTCCGTGTACAAACAGAAGTGCAAAGTTTTCAAGATGAGTCAGATTGCAGAGTGCTTTACAATTTAAAAGGAGATTAGAAAAGGAATTTGACGTACATTGTTTCCAGTTGGTGTAGACCTGCTCTATTGTGGAATTAGAGCATAAAGAAAAGGTGTACGGTGGGCTAGGCATGAAGATCAGAGTGACGGGGCAGAGAGGGTTCTACAAGCACTCAGGTTAACCGGATGCGTAGTAGGTACATAAACTATCTTCAATCTGTTTTGGAGCTGAAGGCCCTGATACAGGATTGGCACTTTCACAATTGCTTTATTAATCACAGGGGAGGACCCCCAAACCCCCTTAAATCATTAAGGCTCGCGCGCTTCGCACGCTCACCACAGTGCACTCCACCACAAGATTTACGGCCCACCAATTTAAAATCTCACCAGCCACCACTGGAGTGTGACTGCATGATGTGAAGGGTGTCCTGTTTGCGAAAATGTGAGCAGTGAGGCCTTGGTGCGCAGCAGTGGGCAAATACGTCTGGGCGGCAGAGTGGATGGGGTGCAGCAGCCTGGGTGCGCAGCGACGGCACAGCGATTTAGACGTATGCAGTCGTATATACTCTGCCATCCCTAATTCTGTATTATGTTTCAGATGTGGGAGCTTCAAGGCTGCAATAGATCCTGGCACCTGGTTGTAGACACAGCGGTGGCATAAAGATGAGCTGTGAGGGTCTTCTCCACAGTATGGGCACTCACTGTCCCTCTTCATCTCTTCCTTTCTCTCCTTCACTCTTTCTCTCTCTCTTCCTCTCACACTTTCTCTCTTTCTCTCTCTTCCTCTTTTTCACACTCTTTCTCTCTCTCTTCCTCTCTCTCACTGTTTCTCTCTCTCTTTGTCTCTCTCACTCTTTCTCTCTGTCTTCCGCTCAATCTTTCTTTCTTTTTCTCTCTCTCTTCCAATCACTCTTGCTGTTTCTCTCTTTCTCTCTGTATTCCACTTACTCTTTCTTTCTTTTTCTCTTTGTCTTCCTCTCACTCTTTCTTTCTCTCTCTTTATCTCTCTTTCTCTCTCCTTTGATGGACGCATGACGCACAATCTTATCTGGCTTTTTGTCTAGTAGGCCAGCGATGATGCGCGGCCATCCTGTAATCAACACTCAAACTGAATTGTGAGCTCCGCTATGCTGCCTGTACACAATGGATGAGGAGGTTTCTTCGGCACGTGGTGGACCCTCTTCGACACATGCCGGTGGCAGAAAGGTGAGCTGTGAGGATTTTATCAACAGTATCAGCACTCACTCTCCCTCTCCATCTCTTCCTTTCTCTCACTCACACTCTTTCTCTGTCTGTTCCTCACTCTCTCATTCTTTCTTTCTCTCTCCTCTCTCTCTCACTCTTTCTCTTCCTCTCTCTCACACTGTTTCTCTCTCTCTTTCTCTATTACACTGTTTCTCTCTTTCTTGTATCTCACTCTTTCTCTCTTTCTCTGTCTTCCTCTCTCTCACTCTTTTTCTCTCTCTTCCTCACTCTCACTCTTTCTCTCTCTCTTTTCCTTTCTCTTGAACTTTCACTCTCTCCCTCTCTCACGCTCTTTCTCTCTCTTCCTCTCTACTGTTTCTCACTCTCTCTTCGTCTCTCTCACTCTTTTTCTCTCTTCCTCTCACTCCCACTGTTTCTCTCTTTCTCTCTGTCTTCCTCTCACTCTTTCTTGTTCTCTCTGTCTTCCGCTCACTATTTCTTTCTCTCTCCTTTGATGGACGCATGACGCACAATCATATCTTGCTTTTTATCTAACAGGCAGTGATTCACGAATCGACGTCCCCCCAACACCACCACAACTGAACGCGTGTACAACCTGTGGTGATGCGTGGCCATCCTTACAATGCCTCAGAAAGTTGCTTTGACAAGTGGTGCACCCTCTTACACAAACGCCGGTGGCGGAAGGTGAGCAGAGAGGATTCTTTCCGCAGCAGCAGGCAGTCACCTCTGGGTGGTGGGATAGGATAGTGTGCAGCAGCCTGGGCGCACAAGAGAGCACAGACACCTCTGAGCAGTAGGAGTGGATGGGCTGCAGCAGCCTGAGTGTGTAGTGCCGAAATAGAGAATTAGTCATATGCAGTTGTGTGTACTCTGCAATTACTAATTCTATACTATCTTTCAGATGACTAAACTTGAGGGTGCACTATGTCCCGGCACGTGGTTGGAGACACAGCGGTGGCACTAAGGTGAGCTGCGAAGATTTTCTCCAGTATTAACACTCCCTCTCCCTCAACCTCTCTTCCTTTCCCTCTCTCACACTTTCTCTCTTTCTCTGTCTCTTCCTCTCTCTCATTCTTTCTTCTCTCTTTTCCTCTCTATCATTCTTTCTCTTTCTCTCTCTCTCTCTATCTCTCTTTTTTCTCTCTCTCACACTGTTTCTCTCTCTCTTTTCCTTGTATTTTATTCTTTCTCTCTTTCTCTCTCTCACTCTTTATCTCTTTCTCTGCCTTCCTATCTCTCTCACTCTTTCTCTCCTCTCTCTCACTCTTTCTGTCTCTCTTCCCCTCTCTCGCTCTTTTTCTCTCTCTTCCTCTCTCTCACACTGTTTCTCTCTTTCTCTCTTCCTTGTATTTCACTCTTTCTCTCTTTCTCTCTCTCTTTCTTTGTCTTCCTCTCTCTCTCTCACTCTTTCTTTGTTTCTCTCTCTCTCCCTTACTCTTTCTTTCTTCTCTTTCCCTTTTGTTGGACGCATTACGCACCATCTTATCTTTCTTTTTGTCTTGCAGGTTGTGATTAACAAGTGGTCCAGCGATGACACAACATGGCTGTACATAGTTTTATTTGTTGTTTTGTTTTAATAAAATGTTTTATATGTAAATCCACACATGACTAAGATTCTTATTTGTCCAGCCTAACTTGACTGTCACATTTGTTTGTGGGGGAGGTGGGTGAGGGGAATGGTGGACAAGGAGCTCCTGCTAGAGGATGTCAGAGCAGTGTTGGGTGTCCAACCTACATGATCGTTGCCTCCATTGCATCTGTTCCTAGAGACTTATGAGCCGGCGGGCTGACCCGTAGATGAAGAGCTGCGAGCCGACTAGCAGGCTCATAGAGAGAGAACCGCGGCCTGTCGGTTCGCAGAGGGAGAGCTGTGGGCCAGCTCGCAGAGGAACACCCGAGGGCCAACTGGTATAGGGAAAGGTACTGGCCGTCAACTTCCAAAGGGATAGCTGAGGAACAGTGATGTGGGGAGAGGGAGCATGAATGGGGTATCTCGCAGAGAGAGACCTGCGGTATATTTCCAGTCTTGGCTTCACAGATATAACTGCGTCCCTGAGAACTCGCACCCAAAGAGCTGTGAGCTGACAATACAACACAGAGGGTGACTTGCGGGCCCAAGAATGTTGTTGGAGGTATGCTGTTGATGGGGGAAAAGGGTGCGTTACCTGCTGATGTAGAGAGACACAGCGTGAAAGAGGTATCTCGCACAGACAGAGCTCTGGTATATTAAATTGCCCCGGTTTCTTTCTTTTATATTTTCACTCAATGCGAGGCACAAGATGGCTGCTAACACTTCCTGGTTTGAAGTGTTAGCAGCCAATCAGAGGTAAGCTTGTGCTCGGGAGTTAGGCACCATCCAGATATATATATATATTTTTTTCCTTTAATATCTCAAACACCACTGAATGGATTTACACCATTTCAACAAAAGCGTGCTTTCTGGACCAAGACCTTTCTCCCAGCCAAATTTGGCGTAATTCCGTTCAGCAGTTTGACCTGAGCCTTGTCTAAAGTTTCCTACGGAAAATGCATCGAGAAAACACTCTTTCGGACCCCCCTTTTTCCTCAGCCCCCCCTTGACCAACCACCCTGTAATATGTCTTCGCAGCTTGCTTTCAATTAACAACCAACCTTGTACGTCCTCAATATACCCCTAAACTTTCAATATACGAGCTGATCAAAAAAGAGAAACTTTCTGGAAAATTTAGTAAAGATTCGTCAAACGATGCCAATGTTATAAGCACATGGAGGGCTCCGGGAGGCCTCCATGTAGCCAACATGAGTGAAGCCCCGGGTCTGCAGAGACCCCAGTGGGCCCCCGCAGCCCCAGCGAGCCCCCGCTATTATTTTGTTTTAAAACCCCAGGGACCTAGCTCATTTCTGGGTGTCATTAAAATAAAACGCTGAAACCCTCGACCCCAGCGCAAATTCCGCAGATTTTTTTTGTTATTTAAAAAATGCTTTCTTTGGCCCTGAGGGTCCTTCTGGGACCCCCTGAGCAGGCCTAGGGGGTCCGGGTGTTTCTACCCTGCCCCCTTCTCTTGTTTTATACCTTTGTTTCTCTGTTTTCTGGTGACTCGCTTCTACCGAGTCATAAGATGGCTGCCAGATTGATGTTGACAGCCAATCACAGTGAAGCTCGCGCACGGGACTTAGAATTCAACCAGATATTGAAACTTGTATTTTTCCAATTTCTCAGCAACTACTGAACGGATTTACACCATTTAAAAAAAAGGTCGCTTTCTGATCCAAGCACTACATTTTTGCCAAATTTGGGGTAATTCCGTTCAGTAGTTTCGGCTCTAGCCTTGCACAAAGTTTCCTATGGGAAATTGATTTTTTGAATCTTATTCTTTGAATTTCTCAAAAACTACTGAACAGATTTACACCATTTAAAATAAAGGTCGTTTTCCGAACCAAGCTCTACCTTTCTGCCAAATTTGGGGTAATTCTGTTCAGCAGTTCGGGCTGTAGCTCGTCGCAAAATTTCCTATGAAAAATTAACATGGGGAAAATGTGTTTTGGGAATCCCTCTTTTTTCTCAGCCCCCGCTTGACGAAAGACCCCCAAACTTTCAGGATAGGAGCTGACCTTGATAGACTTTATTTTGGAAGTATTTTGCGAAGATTCATCAAACGATGCCAAAGTTATTAGCAAATCAATAAATGCTTTTCATATGGAAACTAGGTTGTAACTATAACTACCAGCTGGCAACCGCCAGTAGGTAATATATATATATATAGATATATATATATATATATATATATATATATATATATATATATATATATATATATATATATATATATATTACCTACTGGTGGTCGCCAGTAGGTAGTTATAGTTAGGACCCTGTTTCCATAGGAAATCCGCAACATTCTATTTGGAATAACTTTGGCGCCGGTCGACGAATCCTCGCGAAATTTTCAAAACTAATGGGGCGCTACGCTCCGCTCCTACCCTGAAAGTCTCGGGGGGATTCGTCAAGCGGGGGCTGAGAAAAAAGGGGGGTCCCAAAACGCGTTTTCCTCATGCATTTTTCCATAGGACCTTTAGACACAGCTACAGCCCGAACGGCTGAACGGAATTACTTGTAATTTGGCAGAGAGGTAGTCCTTAGGTCAAGGAAGTGCCTTTTGTAGGTCTGGTGTAAATCTGTTCAGTAGTGCCTGAGAAAATAGCATTTAAATCAATATATATATCTGTAAGCGCGCTCCGTGCGCTTACCGTAAGCTTACCGTACGCGTACGGTGGCGTGCGCGAGCTCAAATCTGATTGGTTGTCACATTACTGTAAACATTCGAATCGGACAAAATCAGGAAGTGTCGGCCGCCATTTCGTGTGTTTCACACAGAAAAAAAAAGGGAGATAACGTGAAAAGGGGGCAAGGAAGAGAGTTACAGACCCCCTAACATTTGAAAGGGGGTCAAAGAAGGACACAAAAGTACAAAAAAACCATTTATTAATTTTAAAAAAAATCGCGGGGTACGCGTACGGTAAGCTTACGGTAAGCTTACCGTACGCGTACGGTAGAAAAAAAAAAAAAAAGAAAATAAAATTCAGATTTAAGTGTTTAGATATTAAGGGGCCTTTAAAAAGAGCCGTTGTGTTTATAAAGTGATTTTTTAGTGGTACCTACAAGTAAGTACCGATGCAGAGTCTAAGGTTCAAGAGGAAGACTCTGTTCCCTTCATCAGTGAAGTGTACACCATCTCCTCTATAAATGTCTTGCATGTCGTAACGCAAGTTGTTGTGGTAAATGGAACCCATACCATAGTCTCGGAGGAAAGCAGAAACAGATTTGTTGACGTGCTTTCTTGCTTTGTCAATCTGCGGACAAAAAGGATTGGACCAGTTCCATTTTTGCCTTTGGCATATGTTAGAATACACAAAGGCAGTTTTAGGGAAAAGTGAAAACAGTTGTGCAAAGGTCTCCTTCATAAGCATTTCCAGATCTACCCCAGTCAAAGTGCCTAGGTCATTGCCACCACAGTGCACTATTATGAGGTCAGGGTGTTGGATTTGCATGAAGGATTTCACCAATGGCATCAATTGGTGCCACTTTAACCCTCTCTGACCAATCCATTTAATGTCTACATTTGGCAAAGCAAGGTCTCTCACCATACCTGTTTTCTCTGCATACTTTTCACTCCAGAAGACATAGCTGTGCCCTACAATCCACACTGTGAACATCTTCAAAGGAGAACTGGATGCACTCAGGAGGTGTATTTCAGTAGAATGGGAAAAATAAATGAAAGACAGTTTGGAAATGGAGGCATACATATTTTTTTAAAATAAAAAGAACTGATTGGCTGTTTCATACCATTCTACACTAAAAACTAGGCTGTATGTGTCAATTTATAGAAGCATGTTTTGTATTGGTACAGAAAAATGTGTTACCAAAGAACATTACTATGGTTTTGCTGTTAGGTTAGAAAAGTCAAGCACTCTTGCTCTTTGGAAATGAAACATTGTGTGGTGAACTTCTGACCTGACTCTACACAGCAGTGTTCCATGAGCTGTTGCTATGGTAGCAGGCAGAAGTCAAGTTGGGGGAAGGGTACTTTTGGAAAAGGGTTGGATTTCAACCAATAGAAATGTGTGATTACATTTGAAAAAAAGGGGGAAGCACTGAGATTTGAAATTAACATGTATATGTCTGGAAAAAGAGAGGGAAACATTGCCATTATCTGGTTCTGCTGAGAGGAGAGAGGTGTACAGAACAGAGATCCTGGCTCTGATAATCTGCTGTTTGAGTGCCACATTTCTTTCACAACTAACTAATTTTAAAGGTGAGTTTTGAGTTTGAGAGGGGATGTATGTGGTAAATTAACAAATGAATAATAGAATTGGAAATCCTTTTATTGAAGTTGTGTTTATCATTTTGTGTTTTGGGAGAAATTTAAATGTAAGGAACATGTAAAATATTATGGACTATGTTTTCACTATAAATTAAGATGTACTGGTATAAATGAGAAATACTGTTTTCTGCATAGAATCAGAAGATGACTCTGTGTGCAAAGAGGAATTGTTGACAGACATTTATTACGTATTACTCTGGTAATTTTAGATTTGCATGCGTAGGAAAGGGGCAGCTATTTTTCTGCAGAAGCAGACTCTTAGCACACAGCCAGCTGCTTATCCTGTAGAATCATGCATAGTATTCACAACCGAGTGGGGTTTGAGGTTGCAGTGAGTAATGCAAATACATTCAACATCACTAAGGCTGGTTGCCCTTGCTGGAGTGTAGTCATTCACCCAGGTTACACATGTTCCTGGTCTCAAAAAGCTGTTTGGACATGTGCTGTTTTCAGATTCTGAAAAGTGGATTGAAAATGTGTCAGACTGTAAAAGTACTTATCACTTGCCAAAAAAAGAGTAGTAAGTGGGCTTTCAAATTAGCAAAGAAATTTCGTTTTCTGACTAATATCAAACCATGACTCTGTGTGCAAAGAGGAATTGTTGACAGACATTTATTGCGTATTACTCTGGTAATTTTACATTTGCATTAGTAGGAAAGGGGCAGCTATTTTTCTGCAGAAGCAGACTCTTTGCACACACCCAGCTGCTTACCCTGTAGAAACATGCATAGTATTCACAACCGAGTGGGGTTTGAGGTTGCAGTCAGTAATGCAAATACATTCAGCATCACTAAGGCTGGTTGCCCTTGCTGGAGTGTAGTCATTCACCCAGGTTACACATGTTCCTGGTCTGAAAATGCTGTTTGGACATGTGCTGTTTTCAGAATCTGAAAAGTGGATTCAAAATGTGATAGACTGTAAAATACTTATCACTTGCCAAAACAAGAGTAGTAAGTGTGCTTTCAAATTGGCAAAGAAATTTTGTTTTCTGACTAATATCAAACCATGACTCTGTGTGCAAAGAGGAATTATAGACAGAGATTTATTGCGTATTACTCTGGTTATTTTACATTTGCATTAGTATGAAAGGGGCAGCTATTTTTCTGCAGAAGCACACTCTTAGCACACACCCAGCTGCTTACCCAGTAGAAACATGCATAGTATTCACAACCGAGTGGGGTTTGAGGTTGCAGTCAGTAATGCAAATACATTCAGAATCACTAAGGCTGGTTGCCCTTGCTGGAGTGTAGTCAGTCACCCAGGTTACACATGTTCCTGGTCTCAAAATGCTGTTTGGACATGTGCTGTTTTCAGAATCTGAAAATTGGATTGAAAATGTGTCAGACTGTAAAAGTAATAATCACTTGCCAAAAAAAGAGTAGTAAGTGTGCTTTCAAATTGGCAAAGAAATTTCGTTTTCTGCCTAATATCAAACCATGACTCTGTGTGCAAAGAGGAATTGTTGACAGACATTTATTTCGTATTACTCTGGTAATTTTATATTTGCGTTAGTGGGAAAGGGGCAGCTATTTTTCTGCAGAAGCAGACTCTTTGCACACACCCAGCTGCTTACCCAGTAGAAACATGCATAGTATTCACAACTGAGTGGGGTTTGAGGTTGCAGTCAGTAATGCAAATACATTCAGCATCACTAAGGCTGGTTGCCCTTGCTGGAGTGTAGTCAGTCACCCAGGTTACACATGTTCCTGGTCTCAAAATGTTGTTTGGACATGTGCTGTTTTCAGAATCTGAAAAGTGGATTGAAAATGTGTCAGACTGTAAAAGTACTTATCACTTGCCAAAAAAAGAGTAGTAAGTGTGCTTTCAAATTGGCAAAGAAATTCCGTTTTCTGCCTAATATCAAACCATGACTCTATGTGCAAAGAGGAATTGTTGACAGACATTTATTGCGTATTACTCTGGTAATTTTACATTTGCATTAGTAGGAAAGGGGCAGCTATTTTTCTGCAGAAGCAGACTCTTTGCACACACCCAGCTGCTTACCCAGTAGAAACATGCATAGTATTCACAACTGAGTGGGGTTTGAGGTTGCAGTCAGTAATGCAAATACATTCAGCATCACTAAGGCTGGTTGCCCTTGCTGGAGTGTAGTCAGTCACCCAGGTTACACATGTTCCTGGTCTCAAAATGTTGTTTGGACATGTGCTGTTTTCAGAATCTGAAAAGTGGATTGAAAATGTGTCAGACTGTAAAAGAACTTATCACTTGCCAAAAAAAGAGTTGTAAGTGTGCTTTCAAATTGGCAAAGAAATTTCGTTTTCTGCCTAATATCAAACCATGACTCTATGTGCAAAGAGGAATTGTTGACAGACATTTATTGCGTATTACACTGGTAATTTTACATTTGCATTAGTAGGAAAGGGGCAGCTATTTTTCTGCAGAAGCAGACTCTTTGCACACACCCAGCTGCTTACCCTGTAGAATCATGCAGAGTATTCACAACCGAGTGGTGTTTCAGGTTGCAGTCAGTAAAGCAAATACATTCAGCATCACTAAGGCTGGTTGCCCTTGCAGGAGTGTAGTCAGTCACCCAGGTTACACATGTTCCTGGTCTCAAAAAGCTGTTTGGACATGTGCTGTTTTCAGAATCTGAAAAGTGGATTCAAAATGTGATAGACTGTAAAAGTACTTATCACTTGCCAAAAAAAGAGTAGTAAGTGTGCTTTCAAATTGGCAAAGAAATTTCGTTTTCTGACTAATATCAAACCATGACTCTGTGTGCAAAGAGGAATTATAGACAGAGATTTATTGCGTATTACTCTGGTTATTTTACATTTGCATTAGTATGAAAGGGGCAGCTATTTTTCTGCAGAAGCACACTCTTAGCACACACCCAGCTGCTTACCCAGTAGAAACATGCATAGTATTCACAACCGAGTGGGGTTTGAGGTTGCAGTCAGTAATGCAAATACATTCAGAATCACTAAGGCTGGTTGCCCTTGCTGGAGTGTAGTCAGTCACCCAGGTTACACATGTTCCTGGTCTCAAAATGCTGTTTGGACATGTGCTGTTTTCAGAATCTGAAAATTGGATTGAAAATGTGTCAGACTGTAAAAGTAATAATCACTTGCCAAAAAAAGAGTAGTAAGTGTGCTTTCAAATTGGCAAAGAAATTTCGTTTTCTGCCTAATATCAAACCATGACTCTGTGTGCAAAGAGGAATTGTTGACAGACATTTATTGCGTATTACTCTGGTAATTTTATATTTGCATTAGTAGGAAAGGGGCAGCTATTTTTCTGCAGAAGCAGACTTTTTGCACACACCCAGCTGCTTACCCTGTAGAATCATGCATAGTATTCACAACCGAGTGGTGTTTGAGGTTGCAGTCAGTAAAGCAAATACATTCAGCATCACTAAGGCTGGTTGCCTTTGCAGGAGTGTAGTCAGTCACCCAGGTTACACATGTTCCTGGTCTCAAAAAGCTGTTTGGACATGTGCTGTTTTCAGAATCTGAAAAGTGGATTCAAAATGTGATAGACTGTAAAAGTACTTATCACTTGCCAAAAAAAGAGTAGTAAGTGTGCTTTCAAATTGGCAAAGAAATTTCGTTTTCTGACTAATATCAAACCATGACTCTGTGTGCAAAGAGGAATTATAGACAGAGATTTATTGCGTATTACTCTGGTTATTTTACATTTGCATTAGTAGGAAAGGGGCAGCTATTTTTCTGCAGAAGCAGACTCTTAGCACACACCCAGCTGCTTACCCAGTAGAAACATGCATAGTATTCACAACCGAGTGGGGTTTGAGGTTGCAGTGAGTAATGCAAATACATTCAACATCACTAAGGCTGGTTGCCCTTGCTGGAGTGTAGTCATTCACCCAGGTTACACATGTTCCTGGTCTCAAAAAGCTGTTTGGACATGTGCTGTTTTCACATTCTGAAAAGTGGATTGAAAATGTGCCAGACTGTAAAAGTACTTATCACTTGCCAAAAAAAGAGTAGTAAGTGTGCTTTCAAATTGGCAAAGAAATTTCTTTTTCTGCATAAAACACCTTGAGTCTGTGTGCACACAGGAATTGTTTTTAGATATTTAATTTGTGATGGTTTTATTGTGATTTTCACTTGTAGGAAAGGGGTACATAGTATTTTAAGATTTGAAAAGATCATAAAAAATATAGTAATATATTTAAATAAAATAAAGGATTTTTTTTTTAGTTTCTTTCAGGTATTGCTGAAGAGCAGTGAACACAATTTAAGATGCCTACAAAGTCCAGAGTAAGGAAAAACCACAAAAAAAATCTATATTTGAAGACAAATGGAGGACCTAAGTTAGTTGGAGATGCTCATGTTGGGAAAAAGAGATAGTCTTCTGGTAAGCAGACAAAAGATTTTTTAAACAATATCTTCCAAAAAAAGAAAAATGTACAAAATGTCTGTACTGGAAATAATGTTTTAAATAGAAAACAACAGGAAAAAATTGAGCATTTAGTTAATGCAAATATACCTTCAGAAACAATAAAGATTAACTTAAAAAGAAAAACAGCGTTTAAAGAGATTCGTAGAAAAATGTTTCAGAGAAGAGTTATGTCCAATTTGATAAAGGATGTGAAGAAATATAAGAAAAAAGCAAAATTTTATAAGAGAAAAAAAGAAATTGAAGCCATTGTAGCAAAGGCTTTAGAATTAAAAAGGAAACTATTCATTTTAATTTTGAACAGGATGCGTACATTAGATAAAATGGTCAATGTACTGAAATCACAAAGCAAAAGGAAAAGACTAGTGAAAAGAACAAACTTTTGTAAAGTGTTTTTAGGAGAATGGATGCATAGATCAAGTAGTGAACCTTTTTTTAATGAAGAGAGTTATCTTCAAAATAATAGTTTGCTGCATGCAGTTGACACCAGAGGTCGTGCTTATGAAGTGAAAAATGGTTGTATAATGGAGAAGGAGAAAATGGTTCCAAGAGATGAGGAACAAGTGATGGCGGATGAGGCTATGGGGAGACGTCCTAAAGCCCCAGTGTATACTTGGAATTGTAGTAGTATTTGCACTGTGCGTCAGGAATCTATTGATAAATTTCGTGAGTTTCTAAGAGAATATAGTAAAAAAAGTGTTAAACAGAAGATTAAGGTGCTTCAAAGTCTAGATCCATGCAGAGTGAGAGAGAATACTGGTTTGCAGGGACATTCTCTGGCTTGTCTATCTAGAAAAGTGTGTAAAAGTGTTTTTCAACATTTTAGGATGCTGGCTGTTCATCATACTGAAATGAGAAAGTTTGTGAGACGATTGTATTTTGCTAAAAGTCCAGCAATAAAGTTAGATGAATTTAATAGGGCTCTGTTCCATGGATCGGTATCAGATGTAGAGAAGGTTACTGATGAAATTCAGTTTAGTTACTTTGGTCCAGAACAAGACAGTGCAGGTAATGACACAGTTATTGAGGAAGAAGTGGAAGAGAATGTAGAACCCTCTGTAAGTAAGAAATGTAATGATCACATGACAAAATTTGCAATAATCTCTAATGAAAGACCAAATATTACTTGTATTTGTTGCCGCAGAACTCATTATAAAAAACAAACCAGGAATGTTGATCTCTACAGAAAAAGTGAAAATGAAGATAATTATAAGTGGAAGGATTTTGCCACATATATATTTCTTGAAAATTGTTTTGAATTGGGTGAAGATCAGCGTATTTGTAAATACTGTTATAATAAGTTAGAAGAAAATAGAATGCCGACCAGAGTTGTACATAATAATTTAGAATTGGATGCTATTCCTGCCGAACTTTCTGAATTAAATACATATGAGTCTATACTCATTCAATGTGTTCATCCGTTCCAGACCATAGTAAGTATGGAGCCCAAAACTGGTAAATTACCTCCTTCAGATTTACTGAGAGGTTTAAAAGGTAGAGTGGTGTATTTGCTCTTGGATTTGAAAAATAATATGGAAACTATTGATGCAGATACTTTGGAAACTGAACCATTAGTTATTCTGGTTAATGGTGTACCTACAAAGAATAAGAAGATTTGGCAGGAGCTGGTAGATGTACGGAAAGTACAAAGAGCAAATTTGTATTTGAAAAGGAATAACAAATGGTATGAATCAATTTATATAGAAGAAGAAGAAGAAGATTTACAAGAAGACACAGAAACACCAACTGGACAAATTGAAAAAGTGGACAAGTCAAAGGAAGAAGAAATGTATGAACATTTTAGCATACATCCTCTTCATTCAAAAGAAGTTATGGGAGACACTATTGAGTATTGATCTGTTTCAGATGAAGAAAGCAAAAGGAACTCCTGTGAGTGTATGGGAGGAGAGCTTGGAAGCTCGATGTTTTCCCCAGCTGTTTCCTACAGGAAAAGGAGGACGATACGATGAACGTCCAGAACAGATTCCAGCTTCTGAGTATCGGACTACAAGACTATATGCAGAAGATCCAAGATTTCGACAAAGTATTCCTTATTTGTTCCATCTTTTATTTGAAAGCGACTTGTCTGCATTATCTTATGCAGTAAATCACATTTTAAAAAGTGGAGTACATTTACAAAATGTGTCTGCTAAGGATTTTATGGAGAAAGTGCAGCACCGAGATGATCATTTGGAAACACAACTGATCAATCTGATGGCTTGTCAGCGTGGGACAAATGAATATTGGTACCGACGCCATGGTGAATTAAAATGCATGTTACGGAATTTAGGAACTCCAACATGGTTCCTTACCCTAAGCTGTGCCGAGTACGCTTGGGATGATTTACTGGATTTTCTACGAGAGGCAAATTCAAACATTAAAAACATCGAATACAAGACAGCAGGAGAACTGTGCTCATTGGATCCGGTTAATGTTTGCAGATATTTCAATCATAGATTTGAGGCTATGATGTCCTTCATCTGCAATAAAAAAAATCCACCTCTTGGAGAAGTTGTGGATTTCTTTTGGAGAAAAGAGTACCAAGCAAGAGGTGCTCCTCATATTCATATGCTGTTGTGGATCAAGGATGCCCCAAAGTTTGGAACAGATACTGATGAAGCAGTGTTATCTTTCATTGAAGAATATGCAACATGTGCTATACCAAAAAGCACAGAAGAGAAAAAGTTAAAGGAGCCAGTTTTACGTTTCCAAAGTCATCGGTGTGGAAAATACTGTCGACGGAAATACAAGAGCAAAGATAAATTCTACACTAAATGTCGATTTGGATTTCCTAGACCTGTTCTTTCAAAAGGAAGAGTAAACAGTTTTATGTCAGCTGTGAGACATACTATTACAAGAAAATCACCTAAGAATACCTACAACCTAAAAAGAAAAGAAGAATCCAAAAATATAAATGACTACAACCCAGTCATTTTATCCATGTGGAATGCTAACATGGATATACATTATGTAGCTGACAATTCTATTGCTGTTGCTCGATATGTAACGTCTTACATTACTAAATCAGAAAAAAATGAATTGAAAGAAATGTGGGAAGAGATTTCTCACGAGAAGACTGTCAGTAAGAAGCTATACAGTTTCAGTTTAAAGATGTTATCGCATCGAGAAATTGGATCCTACGAATGTTCAGATAGGTTATCTTCTGCAAGTCTCTACTCGAAATCAAGAAGAATAATTTGGGCAAGTTTAGGCCTTGCAGCAATGAGAAATCGGGTACTGAAATCTGTTGGAGAAATTGAATATTTGGCCGAGAATGACCCAGAAAGTACAGATATTTTGAAATCAAACATGTTGGACACATATTACCCAAAGAGAAGTCATCATCTAGAGAACATGTGTCTCTATGAAGTGCTGCAGAACTAAATTTATTCACGGAAAGCCACAGAAGACATCAACAATGGAAAACATAAAGTCATTGGTGAGGAAGGATGTTTGGTGAAGCAAACAAAAGGAAGTTTGATAAATCACCGGAGGCTGAGTTGCGACACTACTGACAAAAAGGAATTTTACTACTTGGCTCTTTTACAGCTGTTTAAACCATGGCGTTCAGAGGACGAACTACTGGGAGAATTTCAAAGCTATGAAGATTCCTTTAATGCTTGCAAAGACAGCATAGAACGCCGTACTTTCACAAATTATGTGCAAATGTTAAATGAAGAAATTGAACAGGAAACTACAATTGCAGCTGAAGTAGCTAGAGACAGTTCTCAAGACAGCCAAAGTTCTGGAACACTCAGTCAAGATCCCCTAGGACAACCAATCGTTGAAAATGAAGCTGCAATAGCTATGACTGAAGTGGAAACGGCTATGAATCAAGCTCAAGAAAAATTAATAGACTTACCAAATTTGGAAAGACAACTGAATGAAGAGCAGCAACAAATTTATGAAGAGATCAGAAACAAAATTGATCACGGATTACTACATGAAAAATAGAGTGCTCATGCACATCATTTCAACCAATCAGGATGTATGTAAGCGGACAAGCTGGAACTGGAAAAAGTTTCTTAATAAAAGTCATCAGAAGCTACCTACAGCAAAAAACGGATTCAACTTTGTCTTGTGTGGTTACTGCTCCAACTGGGTTAGCAGCATATAACATAAAAGGAATCACCTTACATCGTTTGCTAATGTTACCAGTGGAGCATGAGAACAAAATACAATACCACAAGCTAACTGGAGAAGCATGCTTGGAAGTTTCAAGAGTATTGAAGAAGATGCAAGTTCTCATTATTGATGAGGTGAGCATGGTATCAAACTTAATGCTTGCCTTTGTGCATTTAAGAATGCAGCAAATTCTAAGGACAGACTATGACGTGTTATTTGGTGGAAAACATGTCATAGTTTTTGGGGATCTTCTACAGCTTACTCCAGTTAAAGGACAACCAGTGTTTAATACTGTGACACATGAAGACACAAAGAAGTCATTGGGAAGCATTGGTAATGCAAATATTTGGTCCTTCTTTGAGTACAAGGAACTTACTACTAATATGAGGCAAGCAAACGATGAAGAATATGGAAGTATTCTGAAAGATATCAGAATTGGACTACTCACTGAAGCTGGCACAAAAGCATTACAGAGTCGGTTGCTACATAATTTATTCCCAAAGGAAGAAATAGTTGCAGAGAAAATATACAAGAACATTGCAGAAAAGAAAAGTGTAATCTGCTTAATGCCAACTCTACGTGAATGCTCAATATTCAATGAGGAACTTTTGAAATTGGAAAAGGAAGAGATTAGGAAATTGGAAGCAGTGGACAAAATTCAGCATGAAAGAATTACTATGACATTAACAGGCAAACTGAAAAATAAATTGGATTCACTAGAGAAGAACATTTCCAAAACTGCTGGATTAGAAAAAAATCTATATGTTTGCATGAACTGTAGAGTATTTTTAAGGAGAAATTTGGATGTTGAAAAAGGTTTAGTGAATGGAGATATGGGAAGAGTTGTGGGTTTTATTAATTACCAGAAAAAAGATGGAATTGAATGTTTAAAAATAAAATTTGATCAGATAGAAGAAGTTATAGACATTTGTCGTTGTACAGTTCGTTTCATGCTTGTGAAAGACTTATATGTACGTAGGAAGCAGTTTCCGTTTTCTCTAGCATATGCTGTAACTATTCACAAGTCTCAAGGATTGACTGTAGATTGTGCTTTTGTGAACATTGGTTCAACTGTGTTCAAAGAAGGTATGGCATATGTTGCTTTGTCACGAGTGAAAACATTATCTGGTTTATTTATGATAGACTTTGATGACTCAAAAGTTAGTGCTGATGCAAATTGTGTAAAGGAGTATAATAGATTAAGAAGAACCTATGCTCCTCATTTAGGTCAGTATCCTGTGTTGGAAAAAAGTGTTGTTTCTCGAAAAAGGAGAATTGAGAATATCTGTAATGAGGATGTAGAGAGGAGAAAAAAAAAGAAGACTGATGTAATTGCAAGCAAAAAGAAAAAGGAAAATGTTGAAGAGGTTGTTGGTTGTCATTTTGAAAATAGCTCTGGTGTCAACTGCTACGCTAATGTAGTGCTGAATGTTGTATTTTATCTTGAAAGTTTGCAGGAGCAGATAATAGTAAATCAGAGAAAAAGATTCTGTTCTGAGTTGAGTCTCCTTTTTGAAAAGCTGAGTAATGATAAAACTAAAATAGAAAGTGCAACTGAAATTAGAAAACTTTTAGATGTATGTTCAGGATGTACACAGTTTTCTCAAAATGTACAGCAAGACGCACAGGAATTTTTGATGTATTTTCTTCAGGTTCTGGAAGAAGAAGGGGTACACATTGAAAATATGTTTGGTCTCTCTTATAAATGGGAACATAGTTGTGAAAACTGTTTCAATACATGTGGCTCTACTGTTGATTCTGAAAGGTTTATTTATTTAACATTGCCACAGAGTAAAACAGTCACTTTTGCTAAATTAGTTAAAGATGCTAATCATAGCATGGAATGCGGTGAGTGTAAATCTGACATGTTTTCAACGTTAATTTTAAAGGAATACGGACAGTATGTAATTTTAATGATGCAACGATGTAGAGCTGATGGTTCAAAATTAGATACTTTAATAAAGAAGTTTACAGGACAGCAATTATCAATTTCAGGAAAAACTTTTGTAACAGTTGCAATAATTTTCCATGAAGGACCTACTGTAACTTCTGGTCATTACACAGTTTATCTAAAATGTGAAAAAGGCTGGACAATGTGTAATGATTGTCAATTGGTTTTTAAGCAACGTTTGCCTTTTGATTTAGCAAATTCCTATCTAATCTTCCTGAAACCAAAATTTTAGTGAGAATTGGCAACATCTGTACCAATCAATTTTACCATTTTATTGGATTACCATTGGAATTTTCAAATAAAAAGATTTTTCAAATTACCATTTGGCCTAAAGGAAAGGTAACCAATTGTATTGTGGACTTATTTAATTCCTAATTAATCTTTCGGAAACCAAAATTTTAGAGAGAATCGGTAACATCTGTACAATTTAAATTTTGGAATTTTATTGGATTACCATTGGAAATTAAATCAAAAAAGATTTTTAAAATTACCATTTGGCCTAAAGGAAAGGTAACCAGATGTATTGTCGACTTATTTAATTCCTAATTAATCTTTCGGAAACCAAAATTTTAGAGAGAATCGGTAACATCTGTTCAATTTAAATTTTGGAATTTTATTGGATTACCATTGGAAATTTAATCAAAAAAGAATTTTAAAATTACTATTTGGCCTAAAGGAAAGGTAACCAGATGTATTGTGGAGTAATTTGAGATATATTATTTTTGTGATTATGCTTCTGAAACAAAATTGTCAGGCGGTATTTTTTAGAAATAGTTATTGTTATTAGATGATATTTTTTTTGAATATTTTGCATTTCTATAATGTTATGTTTAAGTGAGAAGAGATTCTGGGCTTTTTTAAAACAATCTTTGAGATTGTTATTTTTTTTTTGCCCGCTGTTAAGTGATGAATGTAATTGCTTTCACGATTAATAGTGAAATGCAATATATTCTGAAAACAGCAAAAAAATGGCAAAAAATTGTTTTTGGAAAAAATGTAAATACGTGTACTGTATTATAAAATGTTTTATTTAATATTAATTTTTTTTTCTTTTTTTTCAGATTGAGAAAGAAAATTTTGGAAAAATAAAACCATTTTTTCAAGCAATTTCAATTAAATTTAAATTGATAATTAAATTTTTGGGTGGGTCAGGTAAGTCAGAAATTAGATGGTCCCTTTTTTCCACTTCTCCTCAAACAGATTTTCAGTATTTCGTTATTAATCCCTCAAAGACCTTGTAATGTGATAATAGTTTTTTAGTGTTTTAAAAAAAAAAAATATATATATATATATATGCTTACGTACGGTAAAAAAAAAAAAAAAGTTTTAAAGAAAAAATTTAAAAAAGTTGAGAGGTAAGGTTGGCTCTTAAAAGAGCCGTTGTGTTCATGCAGGGACAGAGGAAAGGAAGAATGGGAATATTAGCTGGTAGGACAAATGTGCTGGTCTATTCTGTTGTTAATTAGGGGAACACTGGTCTCCCCACGAACAATTAGACCATGGCAATTTGAACACCGCATTGTAACCCTCGCAAATCGATGGTTCGTTTCCAGAGGACCAGAAAAAGGTGAATCTGCCCCCACAGATGAAGGGCTCAGCTGAGCTGCCGAAGATGGACTCGGCTGAGCTGCTGTGGATGTGCTTGCACGACTTACTGAAGGGTTTTCTCTAGTATGTCGAGCATGTGTCCTAGGGTGTACATCCTCAAGGTGTCTCAACATAGTGTGATTCCCAAAGGAATACTTCTTGTTGGGATTACCTCTAGAAAGTACACGCTGGCACAGCTTGCAAGTCACCAAAGCAGCATTAACTTTTTTCTCGCCCTCAGGAAAAGTAAAATACTCCCATATAAAAGAGCTCTTCTGTTTCCTCTTTCTCTGCCTGATGGTGGTGTTGCTAGCCTCACTCTCAGTAGAAGAGTGCTGGTCTGCCATCGTATCCCAAAGACAAGTCAGCTCCTTCTCCTAAGGGATCACAAGCAGAAATGAGGGGAATGGGTGAGGTGTAGGAGAGTTCTAGAACTGAAAGTACTTTAAACCAATCAAAAGTTTTGTTTATTGATCACATGACCCACCGTGCGCGTACGTTACGCTTACGGAGCGCTTACGGAGCGCTTACGGTAAAAGTACTCATGCGCGTATAAAAGACACACGCACGCGCGCATGCGCATAACAGGCACGCCGCAACACTTCCGCGTAACGTGCGCGTGTAGCGTATGCGCTTACACGCCGCGTACGCAGAACGCACGGCTACGTAAATCGCGTAACCATATGCAAAAAGAGTAGAAATATTACGTACATTACGCAAACCGTACGCTTACCGTGCGCTTACCGTACGCGCACTTAAAAAAATAAAAAAAAAAAATTGGAAAAAAAGAATCACTATGTTATAGTAATATATCTTACCTGTTTGTTAAAAAAAATGAGAAAAAATAATATATTGCAGAATTTTTTAAAAATAAGCATAGTGTTTTAAGAGAATATAAAGTAAAAATTTTTTTTTATAAAAAACCTTGCAAATAAAAAAAAAAAATCACACGTTTAATATAAGAATTTGTATTTAAAAAACCATATTAAATCACTGAAAAAACCATGGGTTTCACACACGTTATAAATAAGAATTAGCATTTAAAAAACCGTACAAATTCACTGAAAAAACCATGGGTTTCACACACGTTATAGTTAGGAATTAGCATTTAAAAAACCTTGCAAATTCAGTGAAAAAACCATGGGTTTCACACTCGTTATCGTTAGGAATTAGCATTTAAAAAACCTTGCAAATTCAGTGAAAAAACCATAGGTTTCACACACGTTATAGTTAGCTGGACATTTCAGTCGTAAAAAACCAATGAAATTCCCCCGTTATAGTTAGTTAAGCTAACTATATCTCGCGCACCCGCAATCCACTGCTGATGACGTCACATATTACATCACTCATGACATGGTCAGTGACATCCCTCATGACATCACTGATGACATCTCAAATGACATCACTGATGACATCATCCTGTGAATGTGTATTTTTCTGAAAATTAAATATGTTTTATATATGTATATCTCAAGGCCGATGGAAGAATAAATGGGTATATAAGTGTCTAAATGGATGATTTCTTTTTGAAAAATTGATTGTATAACTGACTGATTAAATGTATCTTAGTGAATACATGGCTTACTGAGTAATGTTTAAATATGTAATTATCTATATCAGTCTCTCACTTTGTGTATAAGTGGCTGCATGGGTTGGTGAGTAGCTACATGGGTGTCTATATAGGTTCTTAGTTGGTTTTTTGAGTATCAGTCTGAGTGTCTGCATGGTTCGGTGGGGGGTATTATGTAGTGCATAGGTGCATGAATGAGTGTCACACTGTTTGTATGTGTTGAAGACAGCATGTGTACAGGACTGTATGGGAGGATGAGTGTGTGTATGGGTGTGTTAGTGAGTGAATGACTGTCTCAATAGTGTCTTTATGAGTAACTACATATGTTTTAAACTAGTATATGTGACTATTGGTGTATATAAGTGAGTATATGTGAGAGTGTGAGACTGAAAGAGTTCCTGTATGAATAAGTATGTGTTTCTATAAGTGATTGTTTAAAAGAATAAGTATGTGTAAGTTTCCGTAGAAGTAAGTGTGGTGGTGTGTGTATAACTGTATATGCAAATAAATCTATGTTTCATTCTTTATTTTCATGAGTGAGTATGTGTGTCAGTAACTCTGTGGATGAGTGGCATTGTGTAGCAGGATGTATAGGTGTATGAGTACATATGATGAGTGAGTTCATGTATGAGTGACTGTACAGGACTGTTGGTGAATGAGTGTATGTGTATGTGGATCTTAGAATTACTCAAGAGGTTGTTGTAACTGGTATTGGTATGTCCATTTTTTTGAAAATTTTAGTCTCTATTTTTGAATGTGTGTTTCAAAGGTTATATTAGAGTGAGAGGAGGTCTGCTTCTCTGTCACAAGGATGATGTCATCAGTGATGTCATTTGAGATGTCATCAGTGATGTCATGAGTGATGTCACTGACCATGTCATGAGTGATGTAATATGTGACGTCATCAGCAGTGGAATGCGGGTGCGCGAGTTATAGTTAGCTTAACTAACTATAACGGGGGAATTTCATTGGTTTTTTACGACTGAAATGTCCAGCTAACTATAACGTGTGTGAAACCTATGGTTTTTTCACTGAATATATATATATATATATATAGATATATATATAATATAGATATATAGATATATAGATATATATATATACATATTTCCTACTGGCAGTCACCAGTCCAGTATGTAGTTATAGTTAAGGACCTATTTTCCATAGGAAAAGCATTTTTTGATTTGGCTATAACTTTGGCGTCGTTTGACCAATCTGCATGAGATTTATCCAAAAAAGTGTCACCGTGGGTACTAATGTTATGGAAAGTTTGGCCATGATCCTTGCAGTGGAGACTGAGAATTCAGTGTCAGAAATAAGGCTGCGTTTGTAACGTTAATTCCCATAGGAACCTTTAGCCGAACCTACAGCCAAACCGCTGAAGGCACTAATACCAAATTTGGAAGGGAGGTAGGTGTTAGTTCAAGGAAGTGCCTTTTGCTTATTTGGTGTAAATCCATTCAGTAGTTATTAAGAAATGTAAATTAAAATTTATAGTGATATCTCTGGCCGCGGATATTTCACAGTGATTTCGCGATTGCGATGCATGCACCAACGGGAATGCTCTGATTGGCTGAACGCAACCGAAACAGAAAGGTGTAGCTGGTATTTTAGCTATGGGGAACGATTCCCAGGGCTGAAAATTTTTGAAAAAGCTAAAATAAGCAGTCAGAGTAGAGGTACTCTGACCCCATGTTTGAGAAATGGAGGTGTTAGCGGCACAAGTTAAGTGTCCAAAACTGATTTTATTTGTTTAATCACATGCAATATTTGCAGTGACGCCGCAACCTCCAACAATGCCCTCGTGTATCATTGTGAGGACATCACGACTATCAACGTGATGGCGAATATTGGTTAAAATATAAAAAAAATTATCAGTGAATCAATAATACACATTGTTGTGAAATATTGAGAGTCAGATGCATGTTTTTATTTTTATAGAGTTATTTATATAGTGAGTTATCTACTGTGATGGTTAGAATTAATCATATAGTATATTTTTTTTATATGGTGGTGGGTATTGAATTCCTACTTTTGTTTTCTGCTTCATGGCGTAAACTCGGAGATGATGACCATCGTTATCACGATCTCCGGCCTCACTGTGAAAATGGAAAATAGGTTTTATAGATAGTTGTTCTAGAAATACAATCGAGAAACATGAGTTTGACGTGCACAGTAATAAACCCCTAGTGTGTAAGATACTGTAATATGTGTGCATATATGTGTTTTCACTTTATGGAAATGGCTGGTTCGTCGCAGTTAATGGCATCATCACGACATCACAAATAACTGTGAAAACTGAAAATAGGTCTGATAGATGGTATTTAAACAAACTTAATACAAAAATCTGAGTTAAAACATGCTTTGAAAGAAGTATGTATATAGTAATATGTGTAGGGCAATGTTCAGAATGGATTTTTTTTACTTATTATTTTTGAATGTGTTGGTGGTTACTGAATGTCTGCTTTTGTTTTCTGCTTCCGTGACGTGTCCGGGGGTATCGCGATCACCGATGTTATCGCAATGTCCGTCGTCACAGTGATAACGGAAAAATAGGTTTTAGAGATTTTTTTATATAAACGCTCTAGAAAATCATGACTTCAGTGAATACTGTAAGAAACCCCTGGCGTGTAAAATACTGTAATATGTGTGAATATATGTGTTTTAGATTTTATGGAAAAGGCGTGATCATAGCGGTTAATGACTAAAAGATGGGTTTTAAAGAAACTTAATTCAAAAATATGAGTTTAAACATGCTTTGAAAGTATGTAAATAGTAATATGTGTAGGACCATGTTCAGAATGGACTTTTTTACATATTAATGTTTTTTGTATGTGTTGGTGGTCATAGAATATCTGCTTTTGTTTTCTGTTTTTGCAACATGTTGGCAGGGATCATGACACCGTCGCGAAGACTCCCAAAAACTAAAGAAAAAAAAACCTTTAGCAAAAAAACATCACATTATTTACGGTACTAGGTTTGCTCTGACAATAGCCATTGTGTTGGTTGTGTGCATATGACAGCTACACATAAGACCATATGCAGAGTTTCAGGTTACTTAGAAATACCCTGTTGCCTTTATCTGTAAAGAGCACTCCATCATTTCTATAAATTCCATGCATGTCAAAACGCAGATTGTTGTTATAGATACAGCCAATGTGATAGTGTCCGAGGAATGTAGAAGAAGTTTTATTAACATGTCACCTGGCTTTGTCAATCTGTGGGCAGAATTGTTTTGACCACTTCCATTTCTGTCTTTGGCATATATTAGAGTACACCAAGACATTATGAGGGAAAAGCGACATCAGTTCTGCAAAAGTTTGTTACATTAGGATTTCAAGCCCAACCCCAGTCAATGTGCCTAGGTCATGAGGTGAGGAGCTTGGGAATCCACAATGGATTCAACCAAAGCCAGCAACTGATGAAACTTTAAGCCTCTCTGGCCAAACCAAGTAATGTGCACATTTGGCAAACCCAAGTCCCTGTCAATACCTTTTTTTTGTTGCAGCCCTTTTGGCGCAATAGATATAGCCTTGGTCCACAATCCATACTCTAAGCAGTTTGAAGTGAAGGAGCAATAGTAGAGAGGAGAAGGCTGCAGCAGAATGAGGTAGTTTTCCAAAGGAAAAGCAGTTTAAAAATGTTTTGCTCCTTCGGGGATGGAAGGGGAGAACCACCCTTTGCGATGTCACATCTGTGCTTGTTCTGACTCTGCCCTTCATGAACGGGAAGTGCTCCATCCCCGAAGCAGCAAAATCTGTCTCCTGACAAAGTTATAGGCAAAGGTGTACCTATAACTCTTTTAAGAAGTTGAGGGAGTGAGCTCACTGATGAATAGGGGTAAGTGATTCACTTTCTCCCTAAAAGCGACCTAAAAAATAGCCAGATTCACTAGTTCTGAATAAGGCCCACCGACCCGTTAAGGCAACTGAGGGCAGAAACATGTCGACCTACCACGACCTGACACCACATGCGGTGGATCATTAACACATCCCCTTAGCACCGCCCACCCCTTTTAATATTTCCACTTCCCTGTCATAATAAAAGACCGAACAAGGGAATGGAGGTAGTTTTTAGTTTTACTCACATCTTATGGACACTATCCAAATTCTAATCACAACTGTCAAAAAACCAGATGATCTCCCTCCAGGTACAGGAACGCAAACCACTTGAAGAACTGAAAACTCAAGTGATAAAAGACCCAATGATGATTCTATTCACCTAACAGACAGAGCAGAGAACCAACATATATTGCATGAATTAAATGTGTATGAGGCACTCAGAAACACAAGATTGTAAGACCCTGGCAAAAAACAGGATATGTGATTCATCCTCCTCTGATTTTGACTGTACCTAATGGAAGCCAAATGAATCTCTGCTTCTCCCTCCCTCTTTTGATTCAATGGACCCTGAAAGTAATGGGAAGTTTTAATTTCCAACTCGGGACTATGTAATAAACTGTTGTGTAGTATTTAAATTTCAGAAAAATTAAGCTAGCTATAGATTTGAACTCCCGTTTTTTTATGCGATTAATCCACGATGATCATGAAAACATCACAAAAACACGCCGACAGACCCTCTTTTTGAAAGAGAGGGAAAGGGTTAACAGATGCTAACCACTGAAAAGTAGAGATGCAGTAGTCTAAAATGAAAGACATGATTTCATTTTCTGCCTTTCTCATGATGATAGAGTGGAAAGTTGAAGAGGTTTCCATTTTAGAGTTGGTTTGTGTGAGAGTGGTGTACCATACAGGTGCTTAGCTTTTACAAGTATTAAGTGTCAAAACTATCCAGTGAGAGCTAAAACAACAATATAATCTACAAACTCAATTAAATGGTATCTATATAACTTTGTAATTATTTAAAACGTTTACATTAGAAATGAAGATGTATATGGGAGTTTGATTAAAAGGAGTATCACAGTGATGTGAAATAATATGAGATGAACTGTATCTATTAGAGGGTTTGTGTTTAAGAGGTTAATGGTGAATGTTGTGGAAAGTAACAGAAAAATGAATTAGTGCCTCTTTATTAAATTGTGTATTTTATTGAAAAATAACAGTTTAGTCTTCTGGAAAGTTGCAATGAGGAACTAAGAATGTTTTAAATGTTTAAACATCATGTGCAGAATAGACACATTGGTTATTTGCATTCTGGGGGTTGTAGTACTTTTAGCAGCATTATTAAACAGGAATACTCTAGTGAAAAATAAAAGCTGAGAACATGTTGTCTGCCTATATATGAATATGAAAGAAGTAATACTTATTAGGTATGCATTGGTAGGTGTTTGTCAATGGGGTTTTTAACTTATATGACCACTTTGTATGTGCTTAGATGGTGAGATATGGTTTTTGTGCTTGCGCATAGCCATATATACGGTGGGACGTTTGAGTTTACTTAAAGATGCAGAGAGGTATATATTTTTGGAAAGATGGCTTAAAGGTGTATATCTATTAAGAAATCACGTAAATGTTTACATGGTGACCTATTATCAGTAAGGCTGATGAAAATGTCATGTATATGTTGAGGGTAGTGTTTTTCTTTGAACATGGTTTGTGTAAAATTGAGAAGGAGTAATAGTGCAGAATGCCTCAAGAGTTCTTGTGCGAGCTTCTTTTCAAGTGTAACTTTTGTTTGATATATGTTGAATATATGTTTTAGAAATAGAAGAAGTATTTGTGAAATGATGCAGGTATACCATTTGCAAAAGGTTTTGTGCTTTGAAAAGTTTCAAAATGTTGTTTCCCATTTTAGAAACTTACTGATGCATGTGCATGCTCAGTAACAAAGCAATGTATGTTTCTAGATAGCCATGTATGCAATTATATACCAAGTTTGATACCTAGATTTCACTCACACATAGCTCAGAAGAAAATCATATATGCAGTAAAACAGTTAGTTTGATACTGACAGGAGGAGATAACCAATGAGTCAGCGATATAGTGACCACTGTTATGTATCTAACAGCAATGAAGGTACAGTCTGTCAAGCAGTATTCAGGCACTCATGCATTCACTCAGCCACTACTCAGGCAGTCATCAAATCAGTGATTCACTATCCATGGTGTTATTCAATTACCCAGACACTACACATGTACTCTTGCAATCAGGCAGGCAAAATTTATTTAGTCATTGAACTATGCAGGCACTACCCATATATTCATCTAATCACCTAGTTACTAACTATTGAGTTATGCAATTAACAAGGCTGTAACTATTTAGTTATTATAACATTTGTGCAGAAACTATGCAGTGATCTAAATACCCGCTTAAAACCCACTCAGTCATTGAAATACTAAGGCACACACGTGCACCGATGAAACACTCATCCTCTACTCATGCATTCATCTAATTACGTAGAGAGTACCATTGTAGTAAACTTATCACCCATCCAGTGCCTATGAAGTCATTTAATTACTGAGGGAACATTCTTGCACAAATACAATCACCCCAGCGTAACACTTAGTTTCATCCAATCTCTCAAGCTTTACCAATGAAATAATGCAGTCACTCAGACACTAGTCATGCACTCATCTAATTAGCCAGGCATTACTGATGCACATATTCAATTCTACAAGCACTACGCATGTAGATATCTAAGCATTCAGGCATTACCTATTCACTCAAACAAAAAGAAATGGGCTGCATCCAATCGCTGAAACACTCTTCATCCACTCATCCAATAGGCTAGGTGCTATGCATGGGCTTAAACAATCGTGTATGCACTATCCATGCACTACATAAATCACCTATAATCTATGTTTGCAGACTTGCAATCATCCAGGAACTAGCATTGCACTCATTTAATCATCCCATCAGTATCTATGCATGTATTGAATTATTTAACCATTAGTCACACACTTGTCTAATCATTCAGGCTTTGACCATGAATTCATCTAAACACCCAGATGCTAGTGGTATACTCATGCAAACATGCAGGCAGTTGGTATGCAGATATGGAATGACTTGTATTCTCAGGGAATCACCTAGGCACTACCAATGCACTCATTCAATTATCCAGGGAGTACTGATGTATTCAACCACAAACCCATGTATTTGCACGTTTTACTGAGGAATATGTAGTCTGTAGACAATATGGGTGATAGGTTCACTACAATGTTAATCTCTACATAATTAGATGAGTGCATGAGTAGAGTCTGTGTGTTTTATCAGTGCATGCATGTGCCTCAGTAGTTAAATGACTGGATGGGCTGTAAGTGGGTGTTTAGATGGCTGCATATGTTCTGCGCAAATGTTATAATGATTGCATAGTTATAGCCATGTAAATTGAGAGATACATTTAAAATTGTGTATAAGAAGGAGAGATGCAGTAAAACAGAAAGAACAAGTTGAGAAATTAGTTGATGAGGCCTTTGATTTGAAGAGGAAGCTTTTCATTTTGATCCTAAATAGAATGAATATTCTTGACAAAATAGTATTGTACATGAGGAGACAAAACCAGAAGAAAAAATTTGTGAATAGAAGCAACTGCTGTAAAGTTTTAGTGGAGAATGAATACATACTTCTTGTATAGAGCCTTTCTTTAATGAAGAAAGGTATCTCCAAGATAACAGATTAGTTCATGCTATTGATTAAAGAGGATGATGTTGTGAAATGAAGAATAGTAGTCCTATAGCAAAAGAGGTGATGGTACCTAGAAATGTGGAAGAAGTTATTTCAGAATAGGTACAAGGAAGGAGTAGCCAGGGTACTGTATTCAAATGGAATTGTAGTAGTGTTTCTAGACAGCAATCCATTGATATATTAGGACAATTCCTACATATCTTTCCGAGGCAAAGTTTAAAACACAGAATAAGTTATACTGCTCAGCAATGAGAACTTTAGGTAGGGGGCTTTATTATGTGAAAACCCCTTCTTTATGTTTAGGAGAAATGAATAGAGCACTTTTGCATGGTATTGTGGCAGACGTAGAAAAGGTTCGAGGTGATGTGCAGTTTCATTTCTTTGGTCCTTAGCAGGATTCTAGGGAAAATGAAGAGTTGTAAAGAGGAGGAGTTGAAGAACAAGACACATATATTACAGTTCATAGTTTTAAAAAAGAGATTACAAAATTTAACACAGTGTTGTCTAAAAAACTAGAGAATGTTTGTATATGTTGTCGACTTATATTTAAAAAGTTAAGAAGTAAATAATGATAGCTGGCAAACGTTACCTTACTTTTCTATATGGCAAGTTATATCTAAGTAGTGTTACAATAAATTAGAAGATAATAAAATGAACAACACATAGATATTAGATACCCATGTTTTTAGATAACAAAATGCCTGCTAATGTAGAAAAACTACGAAGGGCCAAAAATAAAGAAATTCAACATTTATTATTCGTTGCAGCATTGCACTCACTACAACTTCATAATTCATGAGGAATGATGCCATCGAGGAAAACTGTAGAGTTGAGATTGAACATTTGAATGGACTCTCTGCTTCAATGTTGTTTTGCGGATATTCAAGTCATCAATGATTTCATGTGAGATGTCATCAGTTATGACATCAGTGATGTCACTGACCATGTCATGAGGGATATAATATGTGAGGTCATAAGCAGTGCATTACGGGGGCGTGAATAATAGTTAGCTCAGCTAATGATAACTGCTTAATTTCTCTGGATTTGTACGGATGAAATACCAACCTAACTATAACGTCCCTGTAACCTTTGATTTTTTTTTCCATGAATATCTAAGGTTTTTTAATACTATTTACTAATTATGACAACCCTGTAACCTTTGGTTTATTCATTGAATATATAAATGTATATCACCATTATCAATTATCATATATCATCTACATAATGCTATATTTATGAAAATCCTTCCAAATGTTTGTAAGCAAATGCTTTTGCTTTATGTACTGTAGCATGAAGGACCATGTACAAATATGTTGCAATTCAAGTTTTAATAACGATTAATGGTACTCCTTCTCTTTCAAAGCACGACATCCTAAGTGTGCTTGTGGGGCCCGCTTCTCTATTTTGATCCCTATGTTCTATTATACACTTTGATTGGGCTGCTTTCAGCCTGGTGTGCAGTGCCTTAGAATAACTTTATATATCTAGTTTGTTTCACCACATGGGGCTGCGGGGGGTGGGGTGACCTTGTGTCAGGCTAGTTCATCCTTCATTTATCAAGATAACCGTAAACCCTGGTATTATATATTATTTTGTCCTTTAGACTTTTCTTTATATCCCTATTATTAACAAAAGAAAGAGCAGGAGTCTGTCAGTGAAGTGCAAGATACAGTGAGATAGGTCATTTAATTTGCTGTCACTGCATCTGTACAATTCAAAAGGCTATCAGCCATTCAATTATTACTTCCTTTAATAAGCTAATAATTAATCTTTGTCCCTCTCCATGAGAAGAGGCTTATAACTCTAAGAGACTCAATTCTGTATCTTCTAATTACAAATAACCCAGGGCGTAGTTCGCAAAGTAGCGCTACATGTAGCAACGCGAAGTGCACTTCGCACTACGCGAGCTACGCATAGCACTACGCGAACTACGTAGTAGCCTGTTCGGGGATGATTGCACCGTGCCGGATGCTTGTCTGCACTGTGCAATCATTGAAAACGGCATCTCGCACAGTGCGAGCTGTAGTTTTCTGCCGCTCGAGTAGATTTTTACTCGAGCGGCAGCTTTCTCAACGCGGACTGGTAGTTTCTCATCACGAGCGGTCGCAAGCATAAGCAACCACTCGCAATGAGAAACCTGACCTCCCCACGTTGAGAATCTTGCCGGGAGGTTTATTTTCCTCGCTCGTGATCGGCAACTTGATGTTGCTGATCGCGAACGAGGAAAAATTCTCGCGGGGATGTAATTTTGCTTGCTCGCGGTTGCCAACTTGACGTTGAGGACCGCGAGTAAGCAAACAATGACCGCTGCACTACGCTATGCGTGTTTGCACTGTGCTACGTGCAATTCGCGTAGTGCAAAGTAGCTCAAGCTTCGCGAACTACGCGAGCGTAGCGTAGTGCTTTGCCCAGGGTTATTTACAAACATGCTGCCATTGAAAATGGCTAAGGCATTTCAAGAACAATTGCAATCTACTAACCTTTGTCATCCTGGAAGCCAAAAGTCTCAAACTATTTCCCATTTAGAAAACCAGTAAGTCTGCCTTTGTGGAAGGCCCTTTCCTTAGACTCCAAGTTGATAAAAGTACCTTACAGATAGTTTCTTCCAACATGGATTGAGTTTCCTCCCCTACAGGCCATAAAGAAAATACTGATGATCATGATCTGGGGGACCCTCAGGTATCTCAGGGTTTACCCAATCCTAATTGTTCCTTAAGTGCCGTCATCCTGTCTGCTTTAGGCAGTCATTGTGGCCCGCTGGATGAGAAAGGCAGTGCAAAAGACAAATAGGAACAAACTTTGTGGTGAGTGGCCCAGGACTTTACTTCCACATGAATGATCCTCTTTTTTAGATGTCGATCCATCAATGGTGACCTTCTTATTCAGAAAGGTAGAGATTATAAAAGGGGATAAATAAAGTCCTTCATCTTTGTTGGGACACATTTTGGATATTGCTGGTGGAAAATATGTAGTAATTTACACAACAAAAGTGTAAATTCAGCTTTCTTTATTCAATACAGCAACCTCCAGCAACTCACCGATTCACCAACTGCCAGCTACAGTGCCCTTGACATCAACATTCCAAGTTACATCATCAATAGGGATGTTCTCCCCCTTACAAAATCAATATGATATAAGTACAAAGGAAATAGGTACATGCAAGGAAACAATTCAACATGTGAATAAGATACAAAGTAAAATTATACATAACTTTGCTAAGATTACTAAAACATTACTGAAACTCATGGTTGGGACCAGTCACTTTACTAAGATTACCAAAACTCCATTCTTTACCACCCTCCAATACAACCACTTTTTTTTTACTCCAACCACTCTACTAGGTTGAGAGTACTTACTGTCCCCTTTTTTACAACACCTCCACTCCTAGTTACTTCCCAATCTCTACACCTCCAATGAGTAGACTTCACTCCTTTTTAGTGATCATACATTTGTTTACACATACTCTGCTTTTCCCTTACTCTGGGTCTCATGGCTTCCCAATCCCAATCAACCCAAACTCTCTTATAATATTGCAACCACATTGGGGATTCATTCGTGGGAGGCTCCCTTCATTGAACCTCTTAAATGCGTCAGATGGCCCCCGGCCGTCCAATGTCACAGTGGGCATGTACGGAGGACGGCCGAGGACCGTCTGTTCCGTGCACGCATGGAATTCGCCAGCACCGCGGGGAAATTTGTGCCGCGTTGAAGCGGTTAAGAGCAATAAAGGGTGATACCCCTGTGATAGAATCTAGAGTCACTCTGTGGGCCCGCACCATCTTGTTAAATTCATTCCGCCAAGACGATCCATTAGCAAAAGAAAGCTTAATATTTTCCATTATGATACAGTTCTCTCTTTGAACCAAACCATTTGCCTGAGGTCTGAACAATGCTACCCTTTTGTGTTTGAGCCCCAGGTTATCGAAAAACCTTACTGTTTCAGATTAAATAAATTGAACTCCATTGTCAGTAGTAATCACTCTAGGAATCCCTTCTGCCATAAAAATGTCCTGGGAGGCTTTCATCACGTTGTCAGTATTTCTGAATTCCATGGTCTTTAAAACAAACCATTTACTGTGGTAATCAGCAAAAATGTTCCCATGGTTTCTCAGGTAATTCCTTACAACACAAGGGTAGTTCTCTTATCACTTTACTCTTATCACTGTTAGCTCATGCTATGCAATCTCTTACTTCATCCTCTACCTCTCTATATATTCCTGGCCACCAGAAAAACTGTCTCAACCCTCCTTAGCCATACTCCTACCCAAATCTCCTTTGTGTCCCATATCAATTAATTTTGATCTTAAACCAATTGGGGGAACCACACGGCCAGCCTGTAACACCTTGAATCCACAAACACTTAACTCGTCCTTGACCACACCACATAGTCTCATTATCTGACTATCCTTGCCTTCTAGATTGCAATCTCCAGCCATCAGATCTTTCAATTTACTTTATTCATCATCTTCCACTGCAGTTCTATGCCAGTCATCCTCAGTCAAAGCAAATCCAGTAAGTTCACAAATATCCATTTCAACATTCTCTTCTCCATCTTTACACCACCAACCATTCTCAACAGGCGTTTGGGACAAACAGTCTACAACAATGTTTTTCTTTCCTTTAACATATTCCACCACAAAACTAAAATCCATTACCGATAACAACCACCTAGATATTCATGGTGTCACACCACCTTAAAGTCCTTTTTCACACTGAATAAAAGTCTGGCTCACCGGCTGATCCCCTTAAACCGGAACAATTCAGAAGGGTGCTGCCTACAATCTTGGCCTCCCTGAAACAGGTAATTAATATGTCACTTTCCACCGCTACTGTGCCCAAAGCATTGAAGCATGTTAAAGTGCTACCTCTATTAAAAATACCTGTGTTGGACCCGGCCAAGCCTGAAAATGATCGCCCCATCTCTTTACTCCCTTCGGCTGCTAAGATTATGGAATCGCATTTTAATTCTCTCCTCTCGATTTTTCTAACAGAGAATGGTACGCTGGACCCCTCCCAGAATGGTTTTTGACCTGGTCACAGCACAGAGTCTGCTCTCTTGGCTGTGACATAACATCTCTGGTCTGCTTTAGACGCTGGGCAAACGTCGGCGCTGATCCTGCTGGATCTCAGCGCCGCGTTTGACACAGTGTCTCATGCCATTCTGTTACAATGTTTGGAGGCGGTGGGGATCATTGGCTCGGCCCTGAAGTGGTTCACCTCATTCCTTAGTGAGAGGTCTTTTAGGGTTTTTGTCTCCCCTTTTGCCTCTGGCATCCACCCCATCAAACAAGGTGTCCCACAGGACTCCTCCCTCAGTCCCCTGTTATTCAATCTCTATGCCCAACCGCTGGCAGCGGTAGCTAGAAATAGGGGACTGACCATGGTCTCCTACGCCGATGACACTCAGCTGGTGGTAGCACTCTCGAGCGACACCAAGAGGGAAGCCCTGAAGTTTTGGGGAGACCTGGCGGTGGTCGCGGAATGAAGGAAGGCCTATCAAGTTCAAACTAAAAAGGTAGCAGGGTCGTGTTTTGGGCTCCTGCGGGGGCTTAGACCCCTATTGGGGTTTCTTGACCCCCCGACTCGCCAGATTATTATTCAGGCAGCTGTAATGTCCAGACTGGACTATGCCTGCTCCCTGTACTTAGGGGCTTATAAGGCCGAGATTGCGCAGCTTCAACGGGTTCAGAATGCAGCAGCCAGATTACTGATTGGCCTGCGCTGGTCCTGCCCGGTGTCATCCACAATCCACAGGCTTCACTGGTTGCCGGTGGCCAGGAGAATTGAATTTAAGGCCCTGTGTATTACTTTTAAGGCCCTGAAGTGCAACACTCCGGGTATTCTGGCCAACCTGGTCACCTCCTATGTTCCTACACGCCAGTTATGGTCACTTGGACATCACCTGGTGAGGGTCCCTAGGTTCCAGAAAGTACGGGCAGGAGGTCGTTCCTTCCGTAATAGGGCAGCCCTCCTCTGGAATTCACTGCCCAGTCACATACGTAGCCACACTAACTATCTGATGTTTAGGAAGGCCATAAAAACATACCTATTTCCCTGTGTGTAGCTCCTGTCTTCTCCCGTGTTAGTCACTCTGCTGACAGAGCCGGGACGCCCCTTTGCAGGGGCAGCTGTTGCGCTATACAAATGGCAGTAACATAACATAACACATAACATGTACAACAAGGGCTTGTGATCTGTTCGGACTGTAAAGGGTAAACCCCACAAATAATATTTGAAATGATTTATCCCCAAACAGCATGCCAAAGCTTCATTTTCAATAGGAGAATTTGACTGTTCTGCTCCTTGCAGTCTCCTGGAAGCAAATCCTATTATTCTTTCTAGTCCATCTACTCTCTGGGACAATACAGCCCCCAATCCAACAATACTTTCCATCATCCTTTGAAAAAAAGCTGAAGCTAAATCAAGTCCAAATGGCATCCTCTGATAACGAAAATCCCCCAGAGGATTGATGAATGAAGTCAGCGGTCTCGATTGCTCATGTAAGTTCACTTGATGGTACACTGATGATATATCAAGAGCACTGAACCATTTTCCAGCCCCCATCACAGTCAATATTTCAGAAATATTTTGTACTGGTTGTCTGTCCACCCATATATTGCGAATCAGCTCCCTTAAGTCTATGCATAAACACATTTTTCTGCCATCCTTGGGAGCCACAACTATTGGAGATAGCCACTCCGAAGACTCAATTGCTTCTATAATTCCTTCTGCAAGTAACTTATCCAATTCTTTTTGAAATTGCTCTCTCATCAAATGCGGTATAGATCTTACCTTGTGAAAAACCGGTATTACTTTTCTTTCAAAATAATGTTGTGGGTAAAGCCCTTCAAAAACCCCAATTTATCTGAGAAAACATGAGGAAATGTTTGTTTTATATTCTTCTCATCTCCAATCTCATGCACACTAGTTTCAATCACCATGACGCATTCATCAGCATTTGGATTCAGAGTAATTTCTAAATCCTTCTGATGTCGCCAGCCAAGAAGATCTGAACCTTCCTTTGTAATATACACTCTTTCTTTCACTAAGTTATTCCTGAATTTAAAATTCATCCATCTCATACCTACAATCTCAAACCTCTTACCACTGTATCCTACAGCTTTCATATCAGACACTTGTAAATCTTCCATTCTTCCCTTGAAACACTCGAAGTAAGTACTTTTACTCACAAGAGTGAATAAACTTCCTGAATTAATCAAAATCCGAACATTCACCCGATCAAGACTTACTTCACAATGAGGTTTCTCCAACCTACAAGTACTTTCCATGTTCACCCTACTGTCACTCCTTACGTGTGTACAGGTATTCACCTCAATCACTGGTTTGACAACCTGATCCACTGACAACATCACCTCAAAATATATCCTCACACACATCCTCTATCAATTTGACTCCTTGCATCTGCGGCCTACTTTTTGTTCTGCAAACTTTAGCCAGGTAACCCCTTCTTCCACAATTCCTTAAAATCGCATTTCTGGCCCCACATCTGGTACTTGAACTAATGTGTTCAGGACTACCAAACTTATAACAAATTATATTTCTCATGTCTCTCGAATCGTTCACCAAAGTCTTACTCCCAACTACTCCTGTTCTACCACTGGTACTTGCCCAATTATCAGTCCCCACATTTGATCAGCCTGCTTTGATTTTCCTCTTTCTTTCTACTCCCTTCACCTCAACAATAATTTCCTCAGTAACCTCCCTCACTTTTTCACTTCCAGACTCCATGCACTTTAGCCACAAAGCTGCATTTTCCATACTCCTAGAAATTTGAATGGTCTCCTCTAAATAAGAATCCTTCCCCAACAACTTCTCCTTAACTCGCTAGTTGTTGGTACAACGCACAATCTGATTTCTATTCAAACTTTCAGTTAAATCATGAAATTGACATGTGACACCCAATCCCCTTAAAGCAGCGACATGAGTTAATATGTCTTCATCGTCTCTTTCCACCTGCGAAACAAATTTGTCTTTCAAATACAATATTTATTTTAGGTACAAAGCGCTTGTCAAGCATCATTAAGGACATACCAAAAACATTTGCAGATTGACCATCTCCAACACCAATGATGCTGCTGGTAAATCGTCTTATATTCTACTGCCCTCTGTCCCTAGATGATGCAAGAGAGTTTCTAGTCGCCTAATAGGTCCATACTTGTTACCTCCTGTCACAACCATATATGTGAAAAACATATTTTTCCACCTCTTCCATGGAATTGGTGGTTCACCAGGCACAGGTAAAAATGTAGGAGGTGCAATCATACTTTGTTCAGCCATCCTGAAAACAAGATTCAATAAAAATAAAAAACAATTAACTAATATAATTAACCAAAACAATAGACCAACATAACAAATTGAAATAATAATCTAAAATAAATATGCTCCCAAAATATTAAAGTGCAATATTCTTCAATAGCACTTTCAAAGAAATAGTCTTCTTTTCTTTTCACTTCTTCAGTTTCTTTGACTTCTTTGATTTCTTTTTTTTCTTTCCAGATGCAGTGTGTCCTTCTTCAATTTCAAGCACTTGCAGTGTGTCCTTCTTCAGTTTCAAACACTTTCAGCTTGTCCTTCATCAGTTTCAGACAGCAGAGGAAGCAAACGTTCCAAGAAGGCAACTGACGAAGCAGGCGTGTGAGAAATAGGTAAGTTCTTTACTCATTAATAGTTAGGCTAGGTGTGAACAAGCAGGACGTTTAAATCCCCTATGCAGACGGAACAGCCCCACTGTACAAGACAAGCATGGCAATAAGAACTGTGGTGCAATGCGGAATTGCAGTTAATTTTAGTATCCGTGATGTCGCAAGGCCGTGTCTGTGCACATGAGGCAGTGTCACCGAGCATAGCAATCAGACCAGCCGTGTCTTTGTGTGTGAGATAGTAGTTCGAATCTCGTCGCGAGGCAATTAAAAGAAACTATGTTTGTGCGCGAGGAATGTTGACACTCAAGCGCATACAGAAACGCGTTGTAATGACTAAAAGTGACCAATTTAATGTCTTTAAAGAATTCTTAATCTTCCGCTCGTGGCACACATAAATCTTTCCACTTGTGAAAGAAACTCTGGTTTCTTCTTAATTTACTGATCAAATAACTGATCGCACATGCTGGAACATGGCACACCTTCACAAAGTCCACACGTTGGTTTGTGACACACAAGCCATCCAAGTCCACATACAGCTCCAGTAAAACCTTTGACTTATAAAACAATGGCATCAAGCTTACAGTTGCCAGACATTTCAAGAAGCTTCTTTTAAGCTCTCCAGGGGTGAAGGTCACTGGTATATGCCCCCTGCGCATTCCCTTGTTGCCAAAATATGTAGTAATTTACACAACAGAAATGTAAATTCAGCTTTCTGTATTCACTTCAAATACAGCAACCTCCAGCAGCTCATAGCTTCACCAACTGCCCGCAACAGAGCCCCTCACATCAACATTTCAAGTTACATCATCAATTGGAATGTTTCCTCCACCAATGTCCCAGATAATGGAAATCACTGAACATGCAGCACTTACAGGTGTACCAGTTGATGTGACCAACTTGAGAGAATGAATTCAGGGAGCGATATACCTCTTGGGCAATACCAATATGACTATTTCAGCAGAAAGATTAAAGACTTTATGAGCATAGATCCTATGTTAGCAGGAATGGCTCAAAAGCAACTGGGTCCTGGAGTGAAGGGTCATCTGTTTGTGATCACTTTTGAAGGCTTTATTTCCTATATATCATTAGATAAATAAAAATAACATTTAAGAAACATTTTTTCACCACATATTTTTGCAATACCCAGTAGAGTACAGGTTTGCTTTTCCAACATCCTGCAACAGAGCTCATTCATACTGTTGTGACTTGAGTACTGCCATACCTTTTTCTTAGCTCACCTTCCCTACTGCTCAGCCAGGATGAGTGCTAGAGTGCTTGGTGATGAGTGGAATGCTGAATGCTTGGTGATGTCACAAAATTCATGGGTGCCTGGTGATGTGCTAAGTGTCAGTTGGAGTGTGCAGGCTGAGCAGCAGGGAAGCTGCTCCTGGTGGAGCTATGTGTTATCATCTACTTAATTACCTACTTACCTGAAACTTACCTTGTAACTAAGTACAATAAAATCATATTCTACAAACCTAGCCTACAACTCCATGGACCTCTTTTGCCCATTACTACACATTCCATCTTTTTATGCCCCAAGGTGTGAACATTCCACTGGCTTCAGCGAGAGTACGTAATAGACAACTTTCTTTCCTCAAAGAGGATCTCAATTTTGAGAATGGTTTAAATGTGGCAGAGGACGATCCCATGACAATACAGGTGGGTCAGGTATATTTATTGTTTCGCAAAATATGTTTATTCAGTATTACTGAGTACAATTTCTAGGTTCACATTATTTACACCTAAACATAACAACTCTAGATGCAAGCAGCTTTAAATATAAGTATCATGGCTGTTAATATCTGACAGTCATGAGTCCTTTTGAGTTGGCTCACACATAAGTTTGGACTTTATGATAGTCAATTTGCTCATAAAAATAGAGAACAAAATCAAGGGACTAAGGGTAGGAAGAATAGCAATATTAGAGTGAGAGGGGGATATTGATACATGAACAGTGAGTAAGAGGGGAAAGGGGAAGGGGAGAGTCTTACTACAATAGTATGAATACTTCAAACGATAATCCATCTACCTCTTGACCCTAAGCAGTGAATGCAATCATAGTAGCCTCAGCGTTTGTATCACAAGAACCCCTGTATACATGTTGCATTGCAAAACATAATTACATTCAAACTCCTCACACATGCATAAATGACACTGGATCTGCCCACACTAATACAAGCCCATCAGACACCTACACTCTGCCTCTCTCTCATGCACACACCCCCTGCATCTACAGAGTGGGAACGCTTGCCTTCTTATACCTCCCATCCAAAACATGGAACAACCTTCCACTACACATAAAAGCTTTCAGAATTCTGCAAAAAGCTGAAGACCTGGCTCTTCAACTTAGAATATGCAGACAACCGTCACACCTGGTCCCTCACCTGGATGGCCTGTGGGTGATTAGTCGCACTCTACCATCCCTAAAACATAACATAACATAACATAGCATTATGTAACGTAACATAACATTACATAACATAACACAACAAGACAGTGTACCTGTAACTGATGCATTACAATATCTATTGAATCAAACGGAAAGGAAAAGTGAAAGAAAGGATGTGAGATTTGAAGAAGGTGTAAGCAGTGTCATGGGCATATGCAGCCACCTCAGACATACTATATCTGTGACAAAATAGTGGGTAAAGAATAACCATGAGAAGTCAGTAGCATCCACTGGGACATCGAAAAGGGGTATAGAAACCCAAAAAGGAGTTAAATGCAGTGGAAACATCATTATCACATATGACCCTGATCAACGCTGGGAAAACCTAATGGTGTTGTGCCTTGTCAATGGAAGATAAAGTAGTGACATATCAGCTGAGATCATTAATGAAGGACTCTCCAAAAAGAAGACCATCAGCTTTGATAGCTGCATCCAGAGTGGCCACATTTTCCAACTTGGGGTCTAACTTAAGAAGGAGGCCCTTCCTTCTTTCAAGAGTGATTGCAGATTTGGCATTCCCAAGAAAACAGAAAGCTCTTTGAATCCAAAAGGAGAGGTCTAGAGGATCAATATCTTAATTTTCCAGTCGTGAGGCTTCTGTCATATCGGAGATGCTAGCCAGAGGACCCACAATGTCGAATTTATTTTGGCAGGTACACCAAGCCTTGTCAATTCCTTCACGAGGGTCTTTACCAAACATTTAAGGTTAAGAAGACGTTGAGGTAATGTTGGAAGGAAGAGAAGGACACAGATATTCCGATTTGAGCCTGCTTCTAATCTGTTTTTCCAAGGGGCTGCAAAGACGAGAGGAAATATAGCCTCCCACATGAGTGGCAGGAAACTATTGCATTGAATTTGGATGTTGAATGAGAGAAGAATCAAACATGGGAGAACCTTCAGCGTCTAGCACAGATTTGGATGCAAAAGGGTCAATCTTGGATTTTTTGGGAGGAGGAGAGGAATTATCATCATCACCATCAAGAGTGTCAGTGAAATCATCCATATCCCCCATATCATCATTAGTGTCCAAAATCTTAGCAATCACAATCGTTTCAGAAAAATTGTGAAATGTTTTGATTTTGATTTGCACTTGTAGTGTAATTACAAATTCCCCTCCTTTGGAAGGAGGCCTGTGAGGAACAGAGTCCTCAGTCTGGTGTGAGGAAACCCCACTGTTCGAAAGTACAGCATTACCATTGGAGCAAATTAAATGTTTTTGTTTGGCATGTAAAGAAGACATGTTACATTTTCTGCTTCCCCCCACAGAATGGGCCAACAGAGTTTTGGACCTCATTTTCATCGCTGAATTCTGAATATTCTTAGATATTTCATTCATGGAAGCTGAAACAGCTTGTTCTACTGATGAATGAATAAATGTATTCAAATCATTTTAAAAGCTTCCCCATCGACATTAATGTCAGAATGTAAAGGGGAGCTGTTTATTTCTATTGTGGAGAAACAATACCAAAAGACCAGAGAAAAAAAAAACAGCAACTAACAGGTTAATCCCCGGTAAGAGAAAAAAGGGGGAGTGTACTAGCCTGAAACACACACCCTACAGGCTTGGACAAGTGAGTAAATCTGTTGGAAGGGCAGAGAAATAGGCCACGGCCCTCCTAGATCGTCCAATGGGAGTAAACCAAAGTATCAGGACAGGAAGCTGTTGAAAGAACTGTATGCTTCTGAAAACACAGCCAAAATATACTGGAGCAACCCGGGTGGTAAGAGGTAAACGTCTGGCAAAATGGCGTTGAGACAGCCAAAACCAACCGTTGACTAACGCGCGCAAAGCAAGCGCGCTGCTGTGGGACAGAGCGAGCATTGAAGGAGCAGGTACTAAGTGAGCGCGCAAAACTAAAAGAGAGGGTAAAATGCAATTGACCAGGAAATATTCATAAAACAATCTAATCATAAAGCAATGAAATGAAGTGTACTTATCTGACTTTGAGCAGCAAGAAAAGAGGGCTGTTTACAGTCAAGTTGGACATTATAGGTGTTGGAGACGTATGATTGGTGGTTATGTTCATGATGTGTTCATGATGTGTTTTGTTCCCATTGGCTAGCATGTTTCTAAGCCTTTTGGGATTTGTAGTTTATATATTTATTTCTTGACTGCTGTTATCTATATCAAGCAAGTTAAGACAGCATAATAGGAGCCTTGATCTCTGCACATCTGTGTATTATAGAGGAGACTGAAATGGCCTGGGTTGATGCTGATACTATTTTCACATTTCCGATCAAAGATTCCATCCTCAGAGTGGAGCGAATTTCTTCATTATAGTTGCCTCCTCCAGCGGCAAGAACAAAACATCTCCGAACTTTGTTTACTTGACAATAGATCAAAAACAGTTCTTCTTCCAGTTTATAATGAAAGAAAACCACTGCACCAGTGACATTTCCACTTGTGCCTGTTGCAGGAGAGCAAACATACTCTGTGACAAAAACATATATAATAAAAATAGTTGGCCTAACCTCTCTTGACTTTTGCAACATTTACCCAAGTGCAAGAAGCTTTGCAATACACCAAAGTGCCAACAAAAGGCTGAATGGCACTGTCTGCAACTGTTAAATTTTCTAACTCCACATTACCTAACAATACTGTTTGTGTTGAACCAAAATGATGATAGCCGCATCTTTCAGATTCATCTTTGTTATCAAACCTGATTGCAGAAGAAGTCTCCTTGGTAATCCTTTCCCTCGACCTGGAAATCTGTATACAAGTCAACAATGTTCAAAACTTTATTCTAAAACAATTCTCTTAGTCCTTTCTTGAGAGGAATCAAGTAACTCATTGGTAACATAGGAATTCTGTAGCCCTTTTAGATGTCAGATGGTTTATCTCTTACATAACCAACTCCAAAAGTGAATTTAGAACACCAGTAAGTGAGGTTGTATTAGTTGTAATGATTTATCATTATATTCTATCTTTTTTGCCCAAAACAATATGGACATGCAAGAGTATGAGTTCATCACTATACATGTCTTTCGTGGTGTGTAGCACTCAGCTGATTTTGGCTAGGTTTGCACTATGGAAATACCATAGACTTACAAATACCATGTACATCCTTTGTCTCTCATTTAGAAAGTGAGTGAGTCTGCCATTGAGCATGGATAAGTGACAGAGATCAAAGAGGGAAATACCTACCATATTTAAGGTTGCATGTCTCTTTGTATCTCTTATTCCTCCATGTCTGCTGGTTAAAAAAAAAAAACTTTATCCTGCAACCACTCAATGTTGAGAAAAGTGCCCCTCTCAAGGAGTTAAGGGCTTTGATAAATCTCTGTGGTGCACTGCTGGAGAAGCAAGCTTGACCTATCTTAGCTTTTCATAAGATGTTAGAATCAGAAGCCTACTTGATCTTTGCTGAGCCATTTTCAAAGCTATGAAGATCTGTACATATGAGAATATGTCTTTAAATAGAAGATCTTTGGACTCGGACACTATTCTGTCCCAGATGTTTCTGCACTCTTGAAGCCAATACAATGTATCACACTCCACTAAATTCTGACAATGTTAGTACTCATTTTGCAAGCAAGCAAGCTGGAGTCTGTCTCCAACCTCTTAGAAATATGCTTACTGACCTGCAGAGCTGCTAATTGCAAGACCTGAGTGAATGTACCCAAATGTTCAGAAGTACTTCCTGGTAATTTTGCACTAATTTATCAGTTTCATTTTTAGAGCCCTTGAGAAATCTGGGTCTAAGGTTCCCAGGGTGATCAGACTTTACAGGGTCCAAATTGGAATGACCGAAGTCTTCCGCTTCTGGAGTCAGGGTTCCACTGTGCTGTGTACCGCAAACTGATAACTAAGTACCCGTTTTAGCACTTGACTCTTATGGTAGTGAGGCAGAACATTCCCAGGATTACTCAAGGATGGCTGTGTCCTAGAGACTAGGAAATGCTACAAAAACAACATTCAATATATTAATGACAGGTGAGTGCCTTTTCTTTTTGAAAGGGAAGGTTCTTTAATGCACACACATGTATACAAACTGGCAGGAGGAAATACCAAAGGGGCACTTTCTAGAAGGCCTCATAAACTACAGAAGGGTGTGCAATAAGGAACGGTCAAACATGCCCTTAAATGTCATGTAGACCTAATATGCAGAGGCATTTTTAACAGTTTGCACACCTGAAGCCCCTATTTCCTAAACCTATCCTACCCCAATATATAATTGAGCAAACACATGATATGCAATACCAAAAGGTTAGGCCTACTGGACCTATAGTATCCGCTCCAAAGAGATGATAAAAACTTCACCAGACTTAAAAAAAATATATCAGGACAGAACCAAAAAATGCACTCATTTTTTTTCTATTACTATTAACACCATGTGCCTATGGGCTTTGACTGATATGTAATCGAAAACAGTGAGCATTTAGTTGAGAATATTATTGCCATCTACCTAAATGCCATGAGTCAAAAGTCCATTCTTGCTAGACATTTAGAGCAGTAACCCAGCTCTATGAGTTCTGGAAATTGCTAAAGATGTCTCATGGAGTAAAGTATTCATGACCCAGACGAATTCAGGTAACACAATATGGGGGCCATGATGTTTGCAGAGTCAGGCTGCTTCTCACACACTTGGTACACTCCTTTATCATGCCAGTGAGGGAGACGCAACTTTCTCACTCTCTCCCACCACTCTTTCTACGAGTATGGCTCGCTGTCTTGTTCTCCCTGCTCTGTAAGACCTACTTCCCCTGGACATGGAAAGGGCAGGCTAGAGTGTGATGATGCTCCTCACACTTTGGAAGCTACCTCAATTCAGAGAGTAAGGGGTGTAAGCCTAGGATGTTTCTGGAGATTTTGTGTGGATATTTTATGTGGTCTATTAACCCAATCACGTCTTGGTACTGACCACAAATTATAAGACACAAACACACCAACACACACATGAGATTGAAGATATGATATCTCATAAATCATATATCGTAAAGTGATAGACTGAACAATAAATCATTTTGGATTGCATAATCACAGAGGACTGTTAAGAGACATAAACATTGATACCACACAGACTGAAAACATTTATCAAAATAGATGTACGTAGTAAAATTGTGGACTTGGAACACAGTTGACATATACACAAATACAGTGGTTACATAAAAATTATTTTCAGCGGGTATCCCAATGAAATAGATGTCTGTCAAAGCAGGTGTCCTTTCTATATTTTCAAGTGAAAATAGCTTGGCAGGTAATGGAAATACCAAAGATTATCGTCGACATTTCGACCCATTATGTGTGTAATTCACAATCATCATGGCGGGTCTTCATCAGGGCTGGGTCAGAAAAGCAACCTGATTGTTAGAGAACATGTGTTGGTGTCAAGTAGTAGAAAAATAAAAAATAACTGAATAAATAAATCTAAACAGGGGGATTTATCAATTATCGCCTCATCTGCAGGGATGTCTCTACAGTAATTGTCTTTGTTGCACCTTAGGTAAGGTGTTGAAGGGTCCACAAGGGAACCTATAATTCTTGCCTGAATGTAAAGATAAGGGGAGGAAGGAAGGAAATCAGTCTATCCCAGGTGGGTTGGCAAAAAATAAATAAATATTAGTGCTCAGTCTGGCAAGCGATTTTACCTGAAAAGCCTGGGAATCAATTTACCTGGTAATCAGCTCATGAGTTAGCTCTAAAGTGAAGCAAAGTTTTTTCGAGATCCGATTAGGATTCTCTGTAGGAAAACCAGTACATGATCAATAAAGAGGACATATTGGCAATAAAATTGAATAAAGAACTATTTTTATAATTACAATGTGTCTGTAAAAAAAAGGGTGCCGTAGTGAAGCGAGCGCCATTAAATGAATAAAGAGCGGGGCGCCAAAGTTAATATATTCAAAAACCTAGGTCATAATGAACCCAAGGACCTGAGTACCAGGTTAAACCATGTGGGTGCATGTGCTATTATTCATGAAACTGGTATTTGAAGTGGAGAACCCGCAATGGTTATAAAATAATACAGTCATACTGTGTACAAGTGTAAAAAATGTACAAAATATTAGTAAAAAGGTGAGCAAAATCACTGGTGAACATGGTAAAGTGATTCACTAGCTCACCTGGATGGAAGTGAATGAATTGATTGTCCTTAAATGCGGGAGCAGAAAGAAAGTTGCCCAGCGGAGGAGTAAAGAAGTGTGTCAAAACTTATGCTGTACTTAATATGTGTCATAAGGACTGTTACCAGTATAAATGCAGATCGGGGTACAGAACCACTGCAAACAAAATGCATTTGGTACATGTATAAATAACTGACTCAACATAACAATCAAATCCAGAGGTTACATTTGGGCAGATATAACAATGCATAATTGTTTATGTAACCACTGTATATGTGTATATGTCAACTGTGTTCCAAGTCCACTATTTTTCTATGTACTTCTATTTGTTTTCAGCCCTTGTGGTATCAATGTTTATGTCTCTTAACAGTCTTGTGTGATTATGCATTCTAACATGATTTATTGTTCAGTTCAATTTACGATATATGATTTATAATATATCATATCTTCAATCTCTTGTGTGTGTTGGTGTCATATCATTTGTGATCAGTACCAAGACGTGATCGTGCTAATAGACCAACATAAAATATCTGTGAATGACTTAATGTTTGTGCTACAGAAATAAAACTCTCCAACGAACCAATTGTTGTTGCTTAATGCCTTCAATTTACAGGCACTTGGGTGTCCTGACCATTTTCATGGTGCCTGTGTGACCAGCAGGTTTGGGGACCCCCTTTCCTAGCTCACTTCCAGCCAGAACTTGTGCATGGAATTCCAAGGGGATACTTATTGTTCAGGATCTCCAGCAAGTCCAACCCGACTGACTGTCCCTATGAGGGAAGTTGGGAACCTGAGCCACTAGCTTCGGAGGCGGAGTATAACAGATGTCTAGAAGTACAATTGAAAGTGTCCCTCCATTCCATATAGTGGTTACCAGCAAACTTGTCCATCCTTCTTTTTTTTCTCCACTCTTCCTAGGGTCTCTTTCCTTATCCAGGGGTTTAAAAATGGAAGAAAGAATGTTCCATACTGTGTGAGATTCTACCCAATCCAAAGATGCCCTATCACCAAACAACCTCTGACTGACATTTCCCCGGAGCAGTCTATGGGCGGTACAACCGCACTGCACAGCATTTTGGGAATTTCCAAGATGGTGATTTCAACCAAAGTTGAAAGATGCCTCTCCTCTGAGCCTGACTTGTCTTAGTTAGAGCTGGTTTCTTCCCTACAAGGCTTCAAGGGGAATGGCAAGGGTTATGGTTCCTAGAGTTTTGCCTGCTCTCTCTTTGTCTCTGTGCAGATCCTCTTAACATAGATTCTTAGTAGATGGCATTTTTTTAATAGGTAGGCACCTGTAATTCCATTTCAAGTCCATTTTCACAGAAGCTCATATTAAGTGAGACTCCATGAGGAAGACTTATTCAAAGCAGAGGTTCAAAAACAGGATGTCCAAAAGCAAAAACCTGGCGGTGTTTATGAGTCAGATCCAATATTATCAAATGATCCATACTCCATTTCAACAAAAATGCCTCTAGAGAAGAATCAACTATCACAGTAGGAAATAAAGCTTTATGGCATGATGGTCTCAATCATTCAGTTGTTTTAATCATAATCATTCAAATGGTTTACTATTTGTCATTACATAGAGGGACTTGTATTTTCTTCATAGCCTAGAAATTCCGAGATTGACTCGGAAATAGACCATTCAGAAGTTAAAGGATGTTGAACTGCCTTCCAATAAAACAAAAATTTATGAAACAAAGTGTAAAGGGGTCTGAAAGCCATATGACTCTTCTGCATCACCAGAATTTAAAACAATTTAACAGTAACAATGTATTGCAAGAGAACCATAGCAAAAAAGGAGAAACAACTTTCTACCAGAAATGATTGTGAATCCAGAAAGATCTTTAATAAAGACTTTGTTTCTTCTGCCTCCCTGTACTTAGAGTACCCGAAGTTGACTTATTTATTCTTTTATCCAAATAAAACAAATCACTGTACTTGCACCTAGCCCGTTCCCATTGAGTTAACTTACCTATCAATAGATCAAAAGATGCCAAAATAAAAATTACCAGTGGTATCATAAGTGGACATTGACTCAGAGCCTAAAACTAATGTAACAAGCAAAAAGAACAAATGATGGACGTAATGTTGCACAATGTAAATATTCACCCCTAGTCACAAAGGTTTGGGTTTAATCCATGCATTTTTTGCTCGTCGCGCCACCTCAGTTGGGGCCCAGCCATGTGCAAATCAGTCTCGACCCTGCTTCTCATGGGAACTGTCGAGCCCAAACTGCCATGAGGGGTGCTTGTTTCTGGTCCAGGGAGGACCCGGCTTGGCATCTCTGGCTGGACTGTTCCCATGAGGAGCAGGGTCAAGACTGATTTACATATGGCTGAGTCCAAAATGGAATGGCGTAGTGAGCACAAGAAAGATGGATTTAACCCAGATCTCTTGACTGGGGGTGAATGTTTGATTTTGTCAGCATGCCATCCGTCATTTGTAGCAGCAGCACTAAAACTAATGTGAGCAATGTATTAGATGATGATTAAATTGCTTAGGATATTGCTGCCAAGTTGGAGGCTTGGGCCAGGTGCCTGTTGTAGGTCAGGAGGTTGTACTGGGAGAGAGACATATGTGGAGCTAGGAGACAGAGGCAAGATTAATGTGACTGGAATAGAGGCCTGTCACCTTGAAGTTTTAGTGAAAGTGGCTAGTGTTGTATGTTGTTCTCCGAGACACCATTCCATTTCAAAAAGTATATCATATTGCCACTAATTGTGTGTGGAAAGCCTGCAAGTGTTATTACTGAGTAAATGATATGGCAGGCTTGGACCAAGGTGATGGACATAGTGAAAGTGGTGCACTACAAGTAAAATCTTCCAAATAAGGAAGCAATTCCTTTATTGAAGGAGATGATAATCCCAGAAAACATCTCAGAAAACAGTTGCAGTGTCTCTGGAGACTAATTGAGTGGCCTCATATCAGAGAACCATATGCAGATTGTAAAATGGTTTTTGAATAATAGAATTTTAGCACAGGAGACAATGAGTTATTGCCAAACTTAGCAGCAAAACTGTGGCTGGCTTCCTAATCTTGGGCAAACTCATGAATTTCAAAGCTGTTAAAATGTTGCCAATTCATGCCATGTGCACAAGATACCCCTAAGCAGGTAAATGGGCTTGCACTCTTTAGTGAGATATTGTTTAGTCTAGTTCATGTTCAGTGGGCTCTTTTCACAGCACAATTATTCAGGTTAAGCTACCAATCGTAAGACAAGGCATTCCTTACAGAAACCAGGGTGTGTGTATATGTCACATTGCTTGGGTTTTGTGGGATCAATGCCACAACTTGAAATAAGGCTTTGGTCTCTCTGCCCCATGGTCTAACATACAGATACCTACACACATTATTGCACAAAGATACCGGCCTATTCCCAGTAGAGAGAGGGGTACGCCAGGGTTGTGTGCTTGCGCCGACCTTATTCTCCCTATTCATTAATGGTATTGTTGACTATATGAAAGCCGAGCCCACCGACGGTCCGGTATTAGCTGGCAGTAAAATCCCGATTTTAATGTTTGCGGACGACACTTTGATTATCTCAAAGACCCCGAGTGGTTTGCAGAAGGCCCTGAACATCTTTGAGGAGTTCTGCAACACTCGCGGTCTGGAAGTTAACGTGTCGAAAACGAAATTCATGTCTTTTAAGCCTCACAGAACTTTTAAAAGTAAAAGTATTTGGGGGTCATCATCCAAAGTGATTTAAAATGGAAACAGCAAATTGACCTAGCAACACTCAAGCATCAACAACTGTCTGGAGTATTAAATAGGGAGTGCAATACCTCACTGACCAAACCAATCAGCCCTGTGCTCCAGGTTTACAATATGAAGGTGGTCAACTCCGCACTCTATGGAGCAGAGATCTGGGGGTACGAAAACCATGCCAATCTTATGACCACTGAAAATAGGTTCATGCCTAGCATCACATTGCTCCCACAAACTACACCAGTGTGTCCGCTACTACATGACTTAGGAAGAAGGCCCCTGGCTGAAGTGGCCAAACTGTGCCCCTTACTATACTGGCGTAGGCTTTGGACCACACCAGAACTAAACCATTATGCCGTGGGCTTTCTGGACATAATCAGGACTGATACATTTCACAAAATAAGTAGGTTGAGAGGAATTAGAGATGCCCTAGTAAGTATAGGTATGAGAACACTATGGGAAGAACCAGACACAGCTAGCTTCCCTTCAAAAAAGATCCTGAAAGAAAAATACTGGGAGATGATTACACAAAAAACAATAAGCAAAAGCAATAGTGTGTCTTCTACCTTAACAGGAAACTTTTTGGAACCTAAACTGTCACTTAATTTTGAAGTCTTTTGGGACATAATAGCAAACCCACACGATAGGCAATTGTATTTCCAATTTAGAGTGGGTTCATTGCCCATCAAAGCTTTTACAGTTAGATGGTCCAAATCCCATGATACTATGTGTTCTCTTTGCCAGACTAGAGAGGAGTCGGAGGCACACTGGTTATTTGCTTGCTCAGCCTATGCCTCTCCTCGGCGAGTATGGCTAGTCCCAATTTGCAAACTACTTGGAACTAGAAGGAGTGAAGAAGCAGGAAGAATTTTACGCACAAACACTTCTATTCTAATCATTACAGCTGTAGCAAAATTCTTAAGTTGGGCTTGGAAGATAAGGTCACACTCCTTTCCCACCTAACAATTGCTCTTTTTTGCACCTGTATATGAAGTTCCATAATTAAACTGTGATTAAAAGTAGTAGCCCCATAACGCTGGCTCCACATGCTAGGACACATTTTTTATTTCCTTTTACCTGAGTTTTCTAACGGTGCTTTTTTTTAATGGATTTTTAATGGTTGTCCTTTATGTAAGCTATTAATGCTATTTTATCACTGTTTTATGGTTTTTAAGATAATGTCATGAAGATAAATTTGTATTTTAAGGAAGTCTTTCAATCATGCTTAATTATTCTGCTTACTGATATCGAAATATACCCTCCAGTAATATGTTCTGTATTTCGCTTTTATGACAAATTGTCGAATAAGGCTTGTTTGACTGACTGACTATTGCACAAAGATATTTCAGCAAGAATGCTAATGAGATCTTTTCGGTTCAACCACATTTAACTAGTGTTCCATGGGTTAAACTGCCTGCCCACTGCAGGATGAATGGATTTCATAGTTCTTTATTTGCACATCAGTCTATTAATGGCCAATGCCCCTGCAGCCAAAGGACAACTTTCAACCATATGTTTCTTTATGATCTCTTTAGTCAAGCTTCTTAATTTGCTTTGCAATCACTTTGAAAAGGGCTGTCTTTGGAGTTACATAAACACAGTAAAACACTGCATAGACAGAGTAATGAAAAAACAGAACAGAGTGCCACAACAAATTCACACACACAATTCACCACAGTAACACTCCTTTGCAATAGAACAACACCCACAATGCAGCATAATAGCTGCAAATACAAACCAAAAAATCACGGCGCTACGTTAAAGAACAAAACTGTAAATATGTGCTGGCTTTGTGTTCTGTATTGTTGCTTTGAGGTGATGTGTGCATTGTATTGTGTTACTGTCTTGCATATATATTGTATTATTGTTTCAATGTTATGTTGTTATATTGTGTTGTGCTGCATAGGGTGAGTCTCAACTGCAGTCAGATGTCAAGGAGAGCTTCTCCTATTCAGCCACAGGACCCTCCCAGACAGCTAGGCTCCAGCCACAGGAGGGGAAGCCAGTTTGCTCCTGTCAGATGGGAAGACAAGTCTGCCCGATGGCTGCGTGGTGTTGCCATCTTGAAACAAGGTCTACTGAATAATTGTACATTAAGGTGAAAAACAAGTGCTGAAAAAGAAGGTTAAGGGACTGATAAAAAATAGGGTTGGGCGGTCACATTTCTCCAATCACAAGCAAGTGCACAGGATAAATCGGGTACTACCTCCTACACCTCCTAAGAACATTCCTGGACCTGGCAAGAAGACCTCATCTGAAGGAAAAGACCAGGACTGAAGAAGAATTGAGACTTCTAACTCCTGCTGGAAGATGAAGAAGCACATAACTTTGAATTATTAAATTCTGTCTGCACTCAATGAATGGAACTTCTCTCCACAGGACAAATGTTTGGCTTCCTGAAGAAGTCTGAAATTCAAAGGGCCCCTCTGACTGAAGATGAATAGACCCTAACGAAGACCTGGTGCCCAAAAGCCTACTCTGAGGAGCTAGGGGCTTCACGACTGCCCAGATGAAACTTTGTCAGCAATTGGAGACTCAGGGCCTGATGGACGGAATACATCATCTAATCAACTACCATCCACCAAATTTAGAGATGACCCACACCCCAATGGCCATATCTGTACATTGAAAGGACAAAAAAATAATGTCCCACTTCCTGTGATTTTCCCCCCAGGAAGTGAGTGTCATTTATTTTCTCTGCCTCTCACCACCTGCCTTTCAGCCACCAAAGATATCTAGTGATGCTAATCAAAATGTGGTGTGATCTAGCTGCATGTACTCAGGAGGTACAGAAATAAATTATTTGGTATCTGGACAGTATATGCATGCCTCAATTTCACTGGATGTTTTCTTATGTCATTTTTGCTCCCCTTAGCAAAAAGCTCTGCTCTGCCTAAGCTTATTGCAATTAGCTATGCAGATATCTCCTGGTGGTTCTAGTAAGTGGCTTTACTTCACCACTTAAATGTCAACCAATCAGTGATTCACCCAATTCCTGCATCATTTGTGCCTTGCTGATCTTTGTTTTTGAGTCATTTCCCTCCTATCTATATGAATCCCAGTCGCATATTTAAGGCAAAGGGGGCTTGTAATCAAGACATGAGAGTCTGTGGGGGGGCATTGAACGTGGAGGTATAGCAGTAAAGTAGTAATGAACTTGTCTGAGCATGATTTGAGTTCAGCTTGAAGTTGAAAATAATATAATGGGCTAACCATTTCAAAGTGCTCCCATTGAGGTTTTCTATGAGCTCATGGTGCCAAGTATTAGTGGGAGAAAAAATATCTCACTAAGCTTACACTCTGTGAAGTGCAAAAGGCCTACTTACCTCTAGATCTGGAGAAAGAGACTTACAGATCAAACATAGATATTTGATGTTCTCAAATTACTTAACCGATATAATAGAAATAAATAAATAAATAAATACATAAATAAACCCTGAATGCTACAAAGTGAAATATGCCTATTTTTTGCGAATAACTTGCAGATCATGTGTATGTTCTTTACTGTATTCGTTATTTTCCCCCCTCATTGTTGTTGTTTTCTGGTGATTTGCTCTGCAATCGTTCTCTTCATTTTCTTTCCTTATTAGTTTCCCTTGTACATCTCTCTCTAGCCCATTTTAAGTATGTTTTCCATCCTTTCTTTTCTTTCTCTCAATATTGCCGTGTTTTCCACTGCTGTCATTCCAATCTCTATGTTTTGCCTCCTCTTTTTAGCTATGTTCCATTCCTTCACTCCTTTCTTCTCCTGCCCTCAAGTATTTGTCTATCTGCCACTGAGCTCTTTTATCAATGTTTCTTATCTCCTCTTCCCCATCACACATTCTAGCATTGCCACATGTGACATCTCTTTTTGCCCCTCCCTTTCGCTCTAAAATTCTCTGTGCCTCCTTATGTGCACTGAAGCTCATTAAATGGGATATTCAATTCCTAGCAGCATCAGTTTCCCCTGCATATCTTGGAAGTCTTGCACGGTCACCTTCTTAAGAAAGACTGATTTTGCTCTCTTATGAATCACTGAGGGCCTATTTATGAAAGCATGACACAGTGCAGCAAGTCAAATTGCTGCGCTACACTGCATGACAGACAAAAGGCAGGAATGCACCGCATTTAAGGCAATATGGCACATTCCTGCCTTTTCCCCTATGCTTGCGCCGATTTGGCAGTCTAGCACCAATACAGGTACCCTTGTACCTGAGTTGCATGCAGGCTTGTTTTTTGTGTAGGAAGGGATACCTTTTTGGCACATTCCCAAGTCTACCAGATCTGGCACGTTCCAAGGTCATTATCATGTCTACCAGGTCTGGTAAATCTGGAAATGTGTAAAAAAACATGGGAGTTCCGTGGGAAAACCCACACAACGTGCCTGGACTGCATTCCCAGGGCAGAATAGGCAACACAGTGATTTGCCCTGAATTGCCTTGCTCCAAATTTATGGAGCCACTCAGGGCCACGCAAAGGGGCATTGCTTGGCTTCATAAATCACATGTAAGGTTTGAGTCATTCTTGCACCATGCAGTGCAAACTGGCTTATACATAGGCCCGTTGTCCACATATACTCCTGCAATTCATGAGAGCCACTCAAAAGAACCAATTCATATGGCAGGCTGAAGAAATATGGAAATCCAGCCCTGGAGGTTTGGAGTAAGTTGCTGATGTTTTGAAGATTTAGAATGATCCCTAGTAGTTCTGCTAATAATCCACAACAGTTCTACAAGATCCATTCATGCAGATTTTCCAGGAGAAAATGTTGCATGTCCAATTGATGTGGAAAAATGCAGTTGCAATTTGAAACCATATGGTTGCTGCCTGGGGCTTCTGCTGTCATCCTGGCCATTGCCTCCTTCTACCAAGACCACAAATACCACCATCCATAGCGTGTGGACATGCTAATAAAGAGACACGCAGGCCCGCAGCGTGGTTTATCCGCGGTTGCTACCTGGGGGTTCTGCTGTCGTCCCGACCATTGCCTCCTTCTATGAGGACCACAAATACCACCAACCATAGCGCGTGGACGCGCTAATAAAGAGAGATGCTGGCCCGTGGCACACGGTGTACCAGCGGTTGCTGCCTGGGGGTTCTGCTGTAATCCTGGCCATTGCCTCCTTCTACCAGGACCACAAATACCACCATCCATAGTGCCTGGATGCCCTAATAAAGAAAGACGCCGGCGCACGACGCGGTGTACCCGCAGTTGCTGACTGGGGGTTCTGCTGTCATCTTGGCCATTGCCTCCTTCAATCAGGACCACAAATACCACCATCCACAGTGCGTGCATGCGCTAATAAAGAGAGCCGCCGGCCCGCGGCGCTGTGCACCCGTGGTTGCTGCCTGGGGGTTTTGCTGTCATCCCGGCCATTGCCTCCTTCTACTAGGATCACAAATACCACCATCCATAGCGCGTGTACGTGCTAATAAAGAGAGATGTTGGCCTGCGGCGCAGTGTACCTGTGGTTTGTGCCTGGGGGTTCTGCTGTCGTCCCAGCCATTGCCTCCTTCTACCAGGACCACAAATACCACCCTTCGTAACGCGTGGACGCACTAATAAAGAGAGATGCTGCCCTGTGGTGCGGGACGGGTAAGGGGAGGCATCCGGACAAAGCCTGGGTGAAGCCCAGGCCAATGGCGGGCCCGTCCATGCCCGTCGGAGCCCGAAGGAGGCTGGGCTGGGCCGGGCCCACTCCCTAACATCTGCCATATCTTGAAGTTACTGTGTGTCTTTGCTTTCCTGTTATCTTTCTTTTGTTCTGTCCTAGGTGGTACTGACCTGGACTATACCCCCCTCACTGAAGTATGAGTAAATGGAAGGGCCCATTAGAAATACCAGGGGGTGGCGTTGTAGGCACGCTGGACACCTTCCTTATGAGAGCGGAGACCGTCCTAACGCATGAAACTGAATTAACTGAACAACGGCTTTCCTTGGACTATTGTACCATACATAAACTTTCCTCCCTTGGCCCTATCAGGTCTGCACTTTCAACCGTGAGGTCTCCAATGCAGATTGCCCCAAGCCTGAATGCAGTTACACCGCCTGCCCCCTCCTCTCCCATTAGTGTAACACAGCCCAGGAATAGAGTGATCCGGGCTAAGACAATGCTTCTGCCAGCTCAGCCAGTTTCCAGACATAGTGGATTGCCAGATAAAAGAAGAACGGGGGCAGGATCCACTAAGAATAACCCGATTAAAGGAGCGCGAGCTGGGAAACGAATCAAGACAGATGAATTGGAACTGGAAGTGGACCATACTGAATCAGTCATCCACAAGGACCCCGAGACTAGTACTTCACCGCCTTACTTGGCTGACGAGATCTTTCTGAAGAGGGTAGACACTATGGTCTCTGTATTGCTTAACCCCCTCCTCTACAAATTATCTAGAATTCAGGAGAGGTTGACACTTATAGAGGATGGTTGTAGATTGTCCCATACCTGTGCAAAAAAGCTCACAGATAAATAGTGCAGAGGGGCCGACGGCCCACACTCAGGTCTCACCCATAGCAAGAGGGGATGCAATAGTTAGACACGACTCCCACCAGATTCCTGGGCCTGAATTTTCACTGGGGGGGATAGCTTTGGCCTCAACCAAAGGGGGGGACGATGTATTGCACCAGCACCACCTCCGTCTCCAGCCCTTGGGTATCTCCTATCAGGGTTCCACCCCTAACATTGCCAGCACCAATCCTTTGCAAGCTGACCGTCATAAAAATACAAGGGTGCATGCATCTTCCGGCTCTAGCCTCCCCAATAACTTTCAAGTAGCCCAAAGGGGGAATGAAGGCAAAGTGGTTAGCCTAAGATAATCTTATAACAAAGTGCACTCCTCTCTGCATCTTCCCCCCAGTGGCAATGCCTTTAGTACTGGTTCTAAGAAATGTTCCCACTTTGAGGGAGGGCCAAGTGGAAACTACCGTCCAGCTGATGGACAAGTCACTTCATTAGCTGAATCATTAGGCAATGGGCACCGGCTGTGGGAGGCCACATTTAGCAAATCAAATCATGTTATGTTATGTTATGGATATTTGTTAAGCGCACAATTATCCAAGGGTGTCCTGGCGCTAGGAGGGTAGGGTGGTTGGGCGTGTCTCCGAAAGTGACACAGGGTGACTGTGTTGTGATCAACTTTAATAATCCGTACGCCGCTGAAACCATTCTCGACCACTTGCACAGAATTCCTCCTGTAGGTACGCAGATCACTGCACTGTCCCTGAGCTACTTCTTCAGGCCCCTCCCACCACTGAGCTTGGAATCGCTACCTTACAGAAGGCAAAACTTAGGGAATTATAACCAGATGGACAACCAGGGAATTCCACTGGAGAATCGGTTTGCCCCCCTTTCTGGGTGAGAAACTTGTGATTGATTACCCAGGAACAGGCAAGTGGGGTGGGCTTTATCCACCCCGGCAATCAGCACAACAGATAATGGCAGAGCAGCGAGTCTTAGTCCCAGTATTGTTGATAATAGTGGGTTTTCAGATGCAATAAACATAGCATCATGGAATGTCGCAGGCATCTCCAATAAGTTTGGGGATTCCGACTGGCTTAAATTATGGCAGAATAGAGCTATCTCCTGCTTTCAGGAGACATGGGCCACAGAGGAGACCTTTGTAAATGGTTATCATTCTTATCAGACAAAAGCCACTCCGTCCCCCTCTGGTAGAGTGAAAGGGGGCTTATTAACTTTAATTTCGAATACCCTAGCCATAAAAATAAAGATGCTACATGATACTTTCCCATTCTTTCATCTGATTATTTTAGAGTTTGCTAACTCTGATCAGTGGTTCCTAATAAACTTCTATAACAACAATTTTGGCTCCAACATGCATAAAGTGCTGGACGAGGTGAACGGGGCAATCGATAAGGCATCCAAACTGGTGAATCAAAAGGCTGTCCTAAACATCATATGGTTGGGTGACTTCAACATACACCCGTGCCACCACAACCCTGTTCATCACTTTTCACATAATATCTATGGAAACACTCTGAATATGCTAGTCTCGTCGAGAAATATGCTTATGGTTAATAACCTAGCCACTGATAGTGACAATTTGTCCCCAACTTTCCATCGGGATCACCTGGAATCAACAATTGATTTCATACTGGTAACTAACACTTTAAACATCAGGTGTAGCAAAGTTACTAACCAATTTAATTCCTTTAGTGACCATGCGATTTTGTGCTGCAAAATCCAAACTATGCAAAGGGCTGCGACTACATCGCAAGAAATTGGTCTGCCTATACTAGTTAGGCGTAATGGATTCCAACTGGAGTGGACCAAATTTGACAAACTGGAGGGGATATCTATCATAATTAGCAATGATATACATAATATAAATAATTGTTTGGAAAGTGAGATTCAACCCTAGCTTGTGGTGTCTTCCTTTATATAATTTTTAGTACACATAAGGAACTCAATCACTAGGAAAAATACGACTAACCTAAAAAAGGCTAAGGGATGGTTTGATTCTTCCTGTACAAAAACAAAGAAAGCCCTAAGCTGTATCCGTAGGAACCCTTCTGAAATTGCCATTTACCGTAGGGAATATAAAATGGCCAGGAAAAATAGGGAGAAGGCGCTAAGAGAAGAATCATGGGCCAAACTAGAACAGGCAGCCGCTTCAGGTAATTCAAAGGAGTTTTGGAGTATAATAAATGGTCCACACTTTAAAACACTAAACGATAGTGCACTCGAAGTTAATGTAGGGGAGGAGGAGTGGGTGGCTCATTTGGAGGTATTTTTACCCCAATTGCTTATCTGAGACCCCCGGTTTGTACCACCACTGGGCTCTCTCTTTCTTTCCGTACTGAAAAAGTTAGGACTGGGATTGAGGCCTGTATTGCTGGGAAAGCCCCCGGCCCGATGGCGTGCCAATGGACTTCTTCTTTGAGTATATGGACATTTGGGTTCCCCTTCTAAGTAATGTTTTAACAAAATCGCTATAGCTGGTCCCCCATTTCCTGAAAAACTAGTATAATCATCCCAGTTTGTAAAAAGGGAGAGAAGAGCAACCCAAAAAATTATCAACCAACTTATGGGTCACCTTCTTCTGACCAGATTGGAGGCTTGAGTGAGGAGTAAGAACATTTTACTGGAGTCCCAATACTGTTTCCATGAGGCTAAGGGCACGGTAGACCAATTTCTGAACCTCTCACTTATTATGGATAGATATGTCAGAGCCAAGGGTGGGAAGATCTATGTTGCCTTTATGGACTTGTCTGCAGCCTTTGACTGCATGTCCGACCCTGGACTCTGGCAGATAATGGAGGAGATGGGAATCGATCAAGCATTGGCCGACTTCATCAGACAGCTGTACTCTGACGCCTCTTCATCGGTCCGCTACGGGAAGTATGGGGAGTGTACCTGAACATTTGAGATCTTAAGGGGGGTCGGGCAGGGCTGCGTCCTGGCACCGTTCTTATTTTCCATCTATACCAATGGTGTGGGAAAACATCTTGAGGGTGCAGCCTTGGATGTCCCCGTGCTCTCTGACCATTAGCGGTTACCAATTCTGACGTATGCTGGATGACGCTGTTCTGATGGCCCGAACTGCAATGGGGCTTCAGCGCCTTATAGCGGCCTACGCGGCTTTTATAAATTCATTTGACTTAAAGGTCAATCAATCTAATTCTTTTATAATTATAGCAGGGGTTGGGAAACGAGGGACTCTGTCAAAATTGAGGTGGTAGACTCGTTTCCCTATTTAGGTGTCCTATTTGATAATAAACAATCCTGGTCCAAACTGTTAGAGGGCGGACCAATGGGCATGCATAGAAACCTAGCTGCGTTGGAATCATTCTCTAAAAAGCTAGGAGCTAAAACGCTAAAAACGCTAATTCCTATGAAAAGAATGTATCATGCTAAAACAAAGGCAGCAGCAGTGTATGGGACAGCAGTTTGGGGGATGGCCCCCAGCGACTCTTTACAAGTAATAGAGAATACATTTTTTAAGTCCTTTACCTCGCTACCCCAGTCATATTCGAATTATGTGCTTCATATGGAACTGGCTTTACCTTACATTACGGACTCTATCAAAATGACACCACTCCTACTGTAATACTACACAATAGGGCAACCCATTCAACCCCAAGGAATTGGGTATAACGTGTAAACACAAAAATAATCCTTGAGGATTTTTTAAAGGTATTAATTATTTAAACAGTCACCGTGGTGAACTTGATTTATCAAAAAACTCAGATATGTACAACAAAATACAAAAAAGACATAGTTTATTCTTTTGTATTGTTTTTATATGAAATTAATCTTTTCTAGAGTATATCTTTGATTTCATGCACAAGCGTGCGCAATCTCCAAAACAAATTTGAACAAAGGCAACACCAACTACTGTCTAAATGAAGAGCCTCAGCAGTAGTTATTGACACTTTTCTTCTGAGATATGTACCATCCACAGTTGGTCATATAACACAAACCATTTGTTTAGATAATGATGTGTATAAACATTCAATGGCTTTTCCTTATATCAAAACAGTGTCAGAGCGTCGACGTTTCGGTCTCCTTATCCAACAGATAATTCCTCGAGACCATCATCAGGACAAAAGTTGCACCATGTATCTAATGTAGAAGTACATACATATAAATAACAAATACCACACATTTATATTCCATAAAAAACATATGAATCACGATTATTATATTTGTACAAGTCCGAGTTCAACTTATAGTATTGTCACTACCGTGAAGGAAGACAGGTCAATAGGTGTGTACCAATTCCACCACCCCACAAGTGTAAAAGTACCCAGTCCCCAGACTAAATGGCCACCAATGGAACACGTGAACCACAATGTGCAAAAGACATGCAACACAACCGAGAGTGCCACTAATTAACCAACACAAAAAACACCTTAACGTGTATCTAACACTGTTATAGGAAAACACTTACTTCCTTATTCTAACTCTAAGTTTCGTTCTCCTGTCTCATATTTCATAGAAACACTAAATATTAAAAGACAGCAATGAATACAAACGAGGAACCTCAAAACACCATCACCTAAATCACAAACCACAGAGACAATTAAGAAGCAGCCGTTTTTTACTTACTAAGGAGCAGCCGCTTACAACGGTGTTTATATACTCTGAAACCAAATGGAGCAAAACATCAAATTGTTACAACCGTCCAGTAATGCAAGCCATCTATCAAAGCTCACTACGAGTTATATTTAACAGGAATGGTACTCACTTCGTTACACACCAAGTCAACTTCTCCAGTTCAACTCGCCCACAGAAGTCCGAGCAACGAACTCGTGTGGAGGTGGGAGTTATTTATAAACTGGTCTCGTCAAAACCATAGCCAATGTATCGGCCATCAGGAATGTGGTTCTACATTGGAATTATCGCAATGATTACCGTATATTAACTATTTATTGCTGTGCGCCATTAGCTCATAGGATCCATCATGAATCCAACATAACATCGTATACTAGGAAGATGTTAATCTTCTTGACTACAATGTGAAAACGCGCACACCGCCTAATTCGGAATTAGAAAACAGCCATATAATCCTGATAGGATACCATTTGGCATATTCTGAATGTGCACGGGTATCATGCTAATAATTAAGTGAGACCCGGCGTCTAAGTGAAACTCAAACTTTGAGACGGAGACCAAGCAGATCGGCCATATTGAAATGTAGTTCTACATCGGTAAAATAGCCATACCTCAGTGGTTATCCATTATTTATATGTTAGTAATGCATGCCGATAACTCATAAGGTCCGTAGTTGAATTGAGAATATGCGGAAACGCACACACCTTCTAAATCAAGATACAGAATTGCAAATTAGAAAAGCCGGAATGTTCCGGTAGTCTCCATAATGGCATTATAGCGATGTGCGAGAGTATCATGCCAAAAATCAAGTATCAGAACGGCGTCCAAACAAATCAGCTATTTTGGAATGTAGTCATACCATGGTTCAAAACCCATGTCATAAACTGATATCAATATGTTGATGAATAATAACTAAACTCAAGGGGTCCATGGCTCACAAGAGGTTAATCACTACATTGGGTAGAGCCGGCATAACATGAATCCGGAAGTATACACATTATCAATGTACACGGATGTCATACAACGATCATCTAGTCGATATAACAGGACATCTGAGAAATTAGCCAAAACTCAACCAAGAATGCCCCATATATATCGGCCCAAGAAGCAGTTTACAGATCGTGTGGTTGTACTATAAGCAGAATATAATCTAAAGAGATCACCATACAAGCTACTTGGCAGGCCAAAGTGTCGCCAAAGTTTGCCATTCAATGAAAGAATTTAATCCCATCTCAACCAAAGAGGAACATCTGATACTGAAAACCCTTGCCAACAGGGAGGATATCATTATCAAACCTGCTGACAAGGGGGGGGAGTATCATCATACAAAACAAAACAGACTATGATTCTGAAGTTCTCAGTCAATTAAGTAATATGATCCATTATGTTAAACTGTCAAAAGATCCCACCGATAGAGTGAGAAAAAAGATTCTTGAGCTCACAAAGAATGGACGAGATAATCTATGGCTGAGTCCCAAAGAATTTGATTATCTCAACAAAAGTGATTTTTCCATACCGGCGTTTTATACGCTACCAAAAATTCACAAACATGACAAAAAACCTCCAGGAAGACCGATTGTGGCCGGTTGTCAATCCATCCTACAACCACTAGCTGAATATGTGGATTTTTTTATCAAGCCCTTTGTAGTCCTAACAAAATCATATACTAGAGATAGTACACATGTGATTGTGGCAGTTGAAGGTCAAGCATTCAATAAACATCAAAATATCCTCGTTACGATGGATATAGAAAGCTTGTACACGAATATACCCCAGGGCGAGGCCCTGGACGTGATCAACGCTACATTAGAACAAAGATGTCGCCCCCACCAAGTACCATCAGACTTCATCACAGAATGTGCAAAAATTGCATTAGAAGAAAACTACTTCCTATTCAATGGCGACTACTACGGCCAAATCAAGGGAGTCGCCATGGGAGCAATTGTTGCTCCCGATATAGCAAATCTATATGTGGCCGCCTTTGAGGAAGAAGTAATCTACAGGAATAATCCTTTTGCAAAGGAGATAAAGAAATATCTCAGATATATTGATGATGTATTTTTGGTATGGGAGGGATCAGTGGCCCGACTAGATGAGTTCCATATATGGCTGAATCAACAAAATAACCATCTTAAATTTACTTTGGAACATGATGATCAAGCCATTAATTTCTTAGACCTACGAATATGGAATGATGACGGGAGGCTATCCACCAGCCTATTTACCAAACCGACTGCAAGAAATACATTGCTTGAATACAACAGCCATCATTCCCGTAACCTACGAGATAACCTCCCGTTTGGACAGTTTCTCAGAATTAAACGAAACTGTACCAGACGGGAGGACTATTTCAGAGAGGCAAAAGTATTGCAGACTAAATTGATCATGAGGGGTTACCCATACAGATTGGTTAAACGCTCCCTGAAAAGGGCATGGTACTACGATCGGGAGGCACTTCTACAGGTTAAGGATGTACCAGTCTGTGACAGGGCGTTCGACACTGTAGGACCGCCCTCCCATAAACAGAACTGTTGTACACCAGATGCCTCGTTGACCCCCTCTCTCCCCCTGCAGCAACCCGAGGTGACAGGACCACTGGAGGAGAGATATCCCTATGATACGCAGGACTGGCCCGTGGAAAGTGGACAGGGCTCCTTTAACTTCGCCTTTCAGAATGACGAGACCACTCCCACCGATGACGTCACGTTGCTAGGATACACAAAAGCGGTAGGATTCCGGAAGACGACGGACGGCGTTTCCCAGGAGGCGGAAGGAGATTCAGTGCGGAGAAGGAGGACGATTCGGGAGCGGAGAAGCGGAGGTAGCAGTACGGAGGAAGGGAGACCGGACGGAGACGACACCGACAAGCCAGGAGGCCAACGTTACCACGAAGCGCCCGGCCATGTTCCCAGGGGAGGAGCGTGGCTCGAGCAGGTACGTGGAAGGGTAGCGGGTTGGTTGGGGAAAGCCACCTCACCTCCATTGATAAACCCAGACCCGTAACACCGAGACCGTATCCAGTACCCTGCCATAGTCTCCCCCTCACACGTGCACCCCCCTCACAGTCACGAGAGAGTGAGAGCACTACAAGCACTTGGTTTCCCTCACTCCCGGCCCTACCTGTGTCCCGGCGCACGAGATCCCCGACCTAACCAGTACTTTCGTCTCTTTTGTCCCATACGACGGAGGGAAGATTCGGAGGGAACCAGACCGCGGAGTCAACAGCAACTGGCCAGACGATCGAATAGGAGCTTGCCGCCCTGAGTGTCAACCAGACAGTCCAAAGACTGAAGAGCCAGAGACATACCATCCGTGTACCGAACATTATTGGGAGAAGCCCTGTACCAGGTTGAGAATAAAGTGCTCGACCAAACTGCATTCTCTTGTTTGTCGTCTCTGAAGCCCCAGCCCCGTCACACAGTCTCTACACCAGAAACCATTACTTGTGTAACAACATTTGGTACAGAATCCAATACAATCAAAAAGATAGTGACAAAGAATTGGCACTTAGTTCAGAAGTTAGAACCACAGCTGACAACACCACGGTTTGCATTTAAGAGGGCTCGCAACCTGAGGGACTCTCTGGTGAAAGCTTATAAAGAACCTGTCCCAGTGACTCTGACAAATCTTTGGGGATTACCTCCCTTGACTGGTCACTATCCCTGTGGACATTGTGTAGCATGTCCCACAACGTCTGTAGTAAAATCCTGTGTCCTAAATGGCAAAGAATGGATACTACGCCAGCATACTAATTGTCTTACTAAAAACGTGATTTATTGCATAGAATGCCCCTGTGCTCTCTTTTACATTGGAAAAACAACACAAGAGATTAAAAAACGCATAATTCAACACCAATCACGCATTATATGCAAGGTTATCACAGCACCTCTGGTGGAGCACTATATGCAAAAAGGTCATACCCCTTCAGACATGAAATGGTTTGTACTTGAGTCAATAAAAAACACTAAACGCAGACAGAATGTGGACCGATTACATACTCTGAAGGAAAACAGGTGGATTTGGTCTGCTAAAACGGTTGAGATGGGATTAAATTCTTTCATTGAATGGCAAACTTTGGCGACACTTTGAACGATTTGGCCTGCCAAGTAGCTTGTATGGTGATCTCTTTAGATTATATTCTGCTTATAGTACAACCACACGATCTGTAAACTGCTTCTTGGGCCGATATATATGGGGCATTCTTGGTTGAGTTTTGGCTAATTTCTCAGATGTCCTGTTATATCGACTAGATGATCGTTGTATGACATCCGTGTACATTGATAATGTGTATACTTCCGGATTCATGTTATGCCGGCTCTACCCAATGTAGTGATTAACCTCTTGTGAGCCATGGACCCCTTGAGTTTAGTTATTATTCATCAACATATTGATATCGGTTTATGACATGGGTTTTGAACCATGGTATGACTACATTCCAAAATAGCTGATTTGTTTGGACGCCGTTCTGATACTTGATTTTTGGCATGATACTCTCGCACATCGCTATAATGCCATTATGGAGACTACCGGAACATTCCGGCTTTTCTAATTTGTAATTCTGTATCTTGATTTAGAAGGTGTGTGCGTTTACGCATATTCTCAATTCAACTACGGACCTTATGAGTTATCGGCATGCATTACTAACATATAAATAATGGATAACCACTGAGGTATGGCTATTTTACCGATGTAGAACTACATTTCAATATGGCCGATCTGCTTGGTCTCCGTCTCAAAGTTTGAGTTTCACTTAGACGCCGGGTCTCACTTAATTATTAGCATGATACCCGTGCACATTGAGAATATGCCAAATGGTATCCTATCAGGATTATATGGCTGTTTTCTAATTTCGAATTAGGCGGTGCGCGCGTTTTCACATTGTAGTCAAGAAGATTAACATCTTCCTAGTATACGATGTTATGTTGGATTCATGATGGATCCTATGAGCTAATGGCGCACAGCAATAAATAGTTAATATACGGTAATCATTGCGATAATTCCAATGTAGAACCACATTCCAAGATGGCCGATACATTGGCTATGGTTTTGACGAGACCAGTTTATAAATAACTCCCGCCTCCACACGAGTTCGTTGCTCGGACTTCTGTGGGCGAGTTGAACTGGAGAAGTTGACTTGGTGTGTAACGAAGTGAGTACCATTCCTGTTAAATATAACTCGTAGTGAGCTTTGATAGATGGCTTGCATTACTGGACGGTTGTAACAACTGGATGTTTTGCTCCATTTGGTTTCAGAGTATATAAACACCGTTGTAAGCGGCTGCTCCTTAGTAAGTAAAAAACGGCTGCTTCTTAATTGTCTCTGTGGTTTGTGATTTAGGTGATGGTGTTTTGAGGTTCCTCGTTTGTATTCATTGCTGTCTTTTAATATTTAGTGTTTCTATGAAATATGAGACAGGAGAACGAAACTTAGAGTTAGAATAAGGAAGTAAGTGTTTTCCTATAACAGTGTTAGATACACGTTAAGGTGTTTTTTTGTGTTGGTTAATTAGTGGCACTCTCGGTTGTGTTGCATGTCTTTTGCACATTGTGGTTCACGTGTTCCATTGGTGGCCATTTAGTCTGGGGACTGGGTACTTTTACACTTGTGGGGTGGTGGAATTGGTACACACCTATTGACCTGTCTTCCTTCACGGTAGTGACAATACTATAAGTTGAACTCGGACTTGTACAATTATAATAATCGTGATTCATATGTTTTTTATGGAATATAAATGTGTGGTATTTGTTATTTATATGTATGTACTTCTACATTAGATACATGGTGCAACTTTTGTCCTGATGATGGTCTCGAGGAATTATCTGGTGGATAAGGAGACCGAAACGTCGACGCTCTGACACTGTTTTGATATAAGGAAAAGCCATTGAATGTTTATACACATCATTATCTAAACAAATGGTTTGTGTTATATGACCAACTGTGGATGGTACATATCTCAGAAGAAAAGTGTCAATAACTACTGCTGAGGCTCTTCATTTAGACAGTAGTTGGTGTTGCCTTTGTTCAAATTTGTTTTGGAGATTGCGCACGCTTGTGCATGAAATCAAAGATATACTCTAGAAAGGATTAATTTCATATAAAAACAATACAAAAGAATAAACTATGTCTTTTTTGTATTTTGTTGTACATATCTGAGTTTTTTGATAAATCAAGTTCACCACGGTGACTGTTTAAATAATTAATACCTTTAACCCCTTGCATGCCCGCCCCTTTCCCCGCCCAGTGCCGCGCTTTGTATTAGCGGGCGGAGTTCATGACGAGCTGGACTCGTCATGGGCACAGCGCCACCGCAGCCCATGACGAGTCCAGCTCGTCATGGGCACTGAAGGGGTTAAAAAATCCTCAAGGATTATTTTTGTGTTTACACCACTCCTACTGTGGCATTCGATTTGGCAGCGGGACACAGTCCTCGTTACGCAAAATCTAATAACAACTATTTTAAAGTCAGATAACTACAGTAGGATTAAGTGGATAAAGTACGTGGAGTCAGAACTATCTGCACTCGGTTTAAAGTGCCTTTTTTATGATACCTTTACCTGTAAATCCCTATCCAAGCGGAAAGTAACTGAGACCTTTATTAAGAGAGCCCAATATCTAAGAAGGGAAAAAAACTTGCACACTCAGTCGGCACAACTGGATGAACTAACCCCAGTATTGGAGGATATTAGCTATTATTATCTAGCTAATGTTACATTCCCACAGCACAAATATATTTCATCTAAATCTGATTTCTTTGATGGTGGGATATCCAGGGAAGAAATATAAATATTCAGAACTTTCCCTATGTCCGTGTGACAACTTATCTACACAGGATGATTTTCATGTTTTATTTTTTTGTGGTTTCTACCATCAGAAAAGGTGTAATTTTATTGTACCAATTTGCAAGCGCTACAATTTTAAATATTGTTGTGTAGCACTGTTGTTTCTCAAATCATTGCAAAATTCTTTTGTGTGCTTTTCGTTAGCATCATTCCTATGGGCATGTATTACAAAGAGGAAACAGGTTGGCACATAAGACAACTTAAAATTTACTTACACAATTTTGACTGTATTATGTATATAGATTAAATGATTTTTTCCTTAAACTGAATGGTAACACACTTTTAAGATTCAGGTTTTAAGCTATCTTTTATTATGTCTTTTTCTAAAATGTGACTGTAAATATTTTTATGACACTTTTATGATCTTATGTGTAAGATCGAATAAAGGATTTGGTTGATTGATTGATTGAAACCATAACTGCAAATTCATTGTTACCCCTGGAAAAATATCTTCTACTGCAGCATTGAGAACTATATGTGTGGCCCCCCTTTATCTGAAATAGTTGTACATGCATTTTTCAGATGAGAAGATTACATCCAAAGTATTTGTCTATAATCTCAAACTTATCTGTCTGTGGGTGCGCCCTGCAATAGTGCAAACATTAGTCCCCTCGCACCTGTATGGAGGCAAGACTATGCTCTGCTATCTCTCTGGCTTAACACTGCCTTACCTAAAATACATAGGGCAGCATACCTAAAGAGGAATGAGCAAATTACTTCAATCCTGGTTATATCATATTGGCATCCATCCGAGTCTGCTTCATCTTCAAGATAAACTGCATCAAATACAAGACCACTAGAACCACAACGAGCTACTTACCCTGTAGGCGCACGTGTATGGACATCTCCGCAGTGGAGATCTCTGCACAGAAAAAAATAGAAAAAGGAGCAGTGTAGATCTCCCCACTTAGGTTTATGAAGATCATTTTGAGGTACATGAGTAGTAATAAATGCAGTTTGTCAGGGGACCCCTTCATCTCCACACTATAGGATTCACCATCCCCAAACACTGCTTTGTTTGGACGATCCTGAATGGTAACTCAGGGTTCCTGCTATTGTCCAGCCCTTTGATGCTCTCCAGCTAGATTTGGGATCTACTAATACCTACCAGTAAATACATCCATACAAACATGCATTTGGTCATCTATACCCGAAGGGAGTGAAATTGAATAACTCAACTTTTTTCATAATAGTCCAAATGACTGATTATTCAAATAGGCCCGTTACTCGATTGTTTCAAAATTCATAATCGATCATATTTAAAAACCTCACGCATACTTTTCTCAGTCAATAGACCATTCATTATTGGCCAATGTGCAATTGTGTCTGAGTGGAAAGGATGTACACAAAGGGAAGCGCATAGCATAAATAAGGACGATAGTGGTCACTGTCACAAGCCCATCATACAAAGCATGTGGTGAAAACCGCATTTATGAACAATGCAAAAATGTAATTTGCAAACACTGTGAAGAACATAATACACGAACCGAGTTGCAGTCTAAGCCTAGACATCATGCAAGCAAGTAAGGAAAAAAAGAGTATTGACGATCTCCGGTAGCCAGAGTAACAAGTGTCATTATGTATGATGTGATGGGAAAACAGCCAGGAAATACGAATTATTACAATTCAAGGTCTTCATCAAAAAAGTCATTTCCCTCAGTGGCACATAACAGTAGATCAAATTAACCTAAATGTCAGCCATTAGAATTCTCGTCGGTGATGTCATCATTTTCTCTTCAGCATGTTTTGTCTCTTTTCAATAATATTGCTTAGAATGACCTATCCCACTGCACAAGGACTCTAATTGTTATGCAACGTGCACGTACGTTTGCGAAGCAGAATGCACAATTAATACTCTACAAGGATGATTGTGTTAAGAAACTGACAATTTTTTGACATCAACTCTAGAAACGATATAAATATACCTGTAAGTTCTCTTAAATTTGCCAGTTATGGTTACGAACACACACAACACACACCAAAATTCACAATAGCTACCACGGTGTCTTGACAGCTCTTTTCTTTGTTTCTGTAGCATTGACAAATTGGTATTTTGACATTGAGGGCAGCATTAGAACAAGATACTCTTCAGAAAAAAGCACCTAGAACAGCACAAGACTTGCAAGTCGGCGCTGACTCGAAAGCTCTCCAGCAGCCCTTTTATGTCCTTGATCCGACTACCATTTTTTGCCTGACTTGCGAGTCACTTCTGACTCTCAAACTTTCAGGTAGTGTAAAACTTAAATGTACAACAAAAGCCCTACATTTAATGTCTGACTTTGCACGGAAGGCAAGAGGCAGGGCACAGACCAGGTGCCCAACTCTGTTGGACAACACTCACTGCATGTTAGGCGAAGGGTCTTACAGCAGGCTGTGCTCACTTGGCGGGGGTGGGGTGGGGGGGACTCAGGGCTTGACTGCACGCCAAGCCCAGCACCCGATCCCTGCTGCACTTGGTCAAAGGTCCCCCATGGGGGCATTAGGAGGCTGTGGCCGGTTAGGCGCAGGGCTTTGTCTGTTCTCAGTGATGGTTGGGTGCTAGTAGTGTGTTGGCCCTGTTGGGCCAGTCACTGCACCCAACACCTGCTGGACATGGCTAAAAGCCATGCTAATCTTGGAATGTTTGGACTAGGTGTGTTGGGCACAGGGCCGGTGCACAAGCACGCCATTTGGTCTAGTACTGCTGCTCATGGCTGAAGTCTCTGCTCAGCCCTGTGTGGGTGGCCATGATCAATTGAGTACAGAGCCCTGTCACAGGTAAGCCATTGTACTGAATTCCCTCTTATTACATCTTCTATTTTATTTATTTTCCATTTGCCCCGATACCCCTGATCACTGCCCTGCAGCCATTCACATTTGGAGTTGGTCCAATTTGCCGTGCCTGCCCAAACACAGCTGTGAAGTCCATGTCCTGCACCCAACCACCCTGTATACGGCTGAAGATTATGCACAGATAAGGCTTACTGCCTCTGGAGGGTGGGGTGCATGGTTTGGAGAACAGTACGGTGGCCAATCATATTGTGCAAAACTCAACAATGTGCTCAGTGTGTGTGGAATGTCCAATTGTGTTTGGACGCAGGTCTTGATCAGATGCCAGGTCCTTGTGTACAAATTCACTGGGCACGCTTGAAGGTCAAGCACATCAGGGGTTGGCTGAACTGTGTTATTATAGAAGTTGGCTTCTTCTACCCAATGATATTGGTGCAGTGAGCGGGTTGTGGAACCGACATGTATAAGAATCTCCAAAGTGATGACATAAAAGGGCACTCAGCTGCAATGTGAAGCATATACTTCTTTCGAAGCCTTTGTCGAGTTGTGAGACAAAGCATGACATCTGTTTTGTGACAGGGTGCTTCAAAAAAACATTGTTTTACTCTGCAATATGACTGCTGTTTTCTTCCATCGCTTTGCAGATAAAAAAAAGAAAATATAAATATATAGAAAGACAGACGTTGGGGCGGACAATACAAACACAGGGGCAAAACAAACAGCCCAACGTACACGGAGGAAATTATGATGAACAAAGACATAGATAACACAATTTTTAACCTTACAAACATGGCTCTTGACAATGAAGAACAAAAGATATTATCTTTGGGTCTCACATTCTGTGCGAAAACAAACTTTGATTATGTTCAGACCCGTGTAGACATTGAAGCTTTCTGTAATTAATGTGATTATTTTTGTAACTTGTAACACGCTGTTTCCTTATGTAAAGCGCTCTGATACCTCCGGGACTAGCCAGCGCTATATAAAACTCAAATAAATAAATACATTTTCAATTCGGCAGGAAACTCAAGATGCAAAAATATTACTAAAATACCTCAAAGACCCCTAAAGAGAATGAGGAACTGTGTCATACCACCACAAATCTATCAGTATAGGATATGATTCTTCTCCAGGAAATGAATGAACTACAATTTGGTGAACCAGTGATCGGGATTTCACCTACCGATTTGGCATCAACAATGAGCATGAGTATCTATGGCAGCGTACGTACACCCTACAAGCCTAAATCGGTATTTTTACCCAACATGCCAAGAGATGGGTTGCACATTTTGACAGAATATGTGATCAAAGACCCCAAACAACTGGCAATCCATTCCATTAAAGAATTCATGCAAACTGATCACAACGGCAGGACGCAATACACCAATCTAATCAAGAAAATCAAAGAACGGCAAGACATTGTAGTGAGTTGGTCAGATAAAGGAGGCAACATTGTTCTCTGGCCGTTGGAAATGTACAACAAGAAGGCACAAAAACAACTCCATAAAAGAGAGTGTTATTGTTGAGTAAGCCCTACCACAATTCAACAAATCAAAGAGAAATTCCATGCTGCACTCTACGAATGGAGAGGAGTAGGACTAATTTCCAAGCAGGAACTTGACTTTCTGAAAACGGACTATCCCATTACACTACAACTGTACCTAAGATACATAAGCATGCAAGTAATCCCCCTGGAAGACCAATCATTTCAGCCAAAGGGGGATTATTTGAGAACACCTCACGATATATTGATTTTTTTTTACAACAATTTGTACGCGAACTCCCCTCATACATCAGGGACAAAGGGGATTTGTTTTACCAAGATCTACAATGTGGCATGGAAATATCACTATGTGCTTATGACGCTTGATGTCAACACACTCTATACGAGTATCAGGCATAGAGATGGCTCTATGGCATACTACCTTGGCAAGAGACCCATGCAACTATTCCAGCACACACAAATGCTGCTCCAAATGACCGAATGGTGCCTTGACAATAAAATCTATATTTTTGATCAACTTGCTTATAAACAACTACAGGGCACGGCCATGGGTACCTGCTTGGCCCCCAGCTATGCGAATCTGCATATGGGCTGGTGGGTGGAGCAGGTACTCATGACCACTTTCAGTAGAGAAATGTCTGAAAATGTCGTACTGTATGCCAGATATATTGATGACTTGTTTTTTCTTTGGTAAGGCTCTCAAGAATCAGCGTACAGATTTGCACTAGATCTCAATGCCAATAATTTGAATCTGTCATTTACCTGTAACACAAGTACAGAATCTATACACTTTCTGGATTTAAAAATAATCGTGGTAAACGGTCAGTTGCAGTCTAGAACATACAGGAAGTCAACTTCAGGCAATAACATGTGAACAGCTTTCATCCCACTAAACTCAAGGAAAATATCCCCTATGCTGTGTGGCTTCGGATGAAGCGCAACTGCAGCACTACAGAAAGTCTATAGGGAGCAACTAACAATCTTTTCCTGAGGCTTAAGTCTTGGGGATATAGCACAGAAACACTAAGGTCAGCCCAGGCTAAAGTTTCACCATTTAAGAGAGAAGACTTACTATTCGGCCAATCTAACAGCAAGAGGAAGAATGCTATCACATCAGCAGGTACCCCAAGACTCATCACTCGCTTTAACACATACCACACTAATCTCCGTAAGATCCTTTACAAAAATTGGATGATCGTTATAAGCGATCCAGTCATTGGCCCTAGCATCGCCCGAGTCCCTCATACATCTTTCAGGAGGGTCAACTCATGGCGTAATGAATTAGTACAGAACTCACCTATGATCAAAAAGGGCACAGATTGGATGAGGACACATAGGGGTTTTCAAAGGTGTTCCAAATGCAAAGCCTGCCATCATGGTGTTAATACCAAATTGGTACAAACACCTTTCAGACAGACACCCTACGAAATCCGAGGTAGTTACACCTGCAACAGTGACTTTGCAGTTTACATCTTACAATGTCCCTGCAATAAAAAATACGTGGGCAGTACCATAGCCCTGGGGACTGCTACCTCTCCAGGGCTTTATCAACAATGTGCAGGGGGCATGCAGCCACCTCCGCGGGGCTTTATTTATTTTAGGGCCCTCCCAAGCCCTAGGGACAGCCATCTCCCCAGTGCTTTTATAAATATTTAGTGTGGGGTGACTCTAGCCCCCCACACTAGCCCTGGGACCACCACCTCCCCACAGAACTCTGTATGGAAATACAGGGGTCCATTGTGGACCCCTTGCCCCGGGGACCACCACCTCCCTGGGGCAATGTGCACGTTGGGAGGGGGCCCTCCAGTGCCCTGGGGACCGCCACCGTCCAGGGCCGGCTCCAGCAATGTCCTGGGTGCCCACCTCCGGGACATTGCAGTTTGCAATGGCAGGGCGGGAGCACAGCCCCCGCCCTGTCATTGCAAACTACTCTTTACTTCATGGAAGTGAGAGCAGAAAACCTGCTCTTGCTTCCATGAAGCGAAGCACATTGCTTTGGACAAGGGCACCTGCATGTCAATGTATGTTTTAAAAAAAATAAGATTAACTGTTGGGTTATAGAGTGGATCTAAAAAGAGCCCTTGTTTTCATTATGAGTTTGTTGTAGCCACATGAAAGTGAGGATGCACAGCTTTAGGTTGTTGAGGAAGACTTTGTTTCCTTGATCTGTGAAGTTCATCACTTCTGTAGATATCGTCCATATCAAAATGTAGATTGTTGTTGTAGATGGACCCCATTCTCTGATCTCTGAGATATGCAGAAACAGCTTTGTTGTCATTCCTCCTAGCTTTCTCAAACTGGGGACAGAATTGATTCGACCAGTTCCATTTCTGTGTTTGGCATATATTAGAGTATACAAAGATAGTTGGAGGCAAAAGCAACATCAATTGTGCAAAGGTGTCCTTCATTAGTATTTCCAGACCTACCCCAGTCAATGCACATAGGTAATTGCCACCACAGTGCACAATCATGAGGTCAGGGGGTTGGGGATGTAAAAAGTTTTTAACCAAAGGCAACAATTGGTGCCACTTTAATCCTCTCTGTGCAATCCATTTAATGTCCACATTTTGCAAACCTAGGTCTTTGGCAATACCTCTGCATTCAGCATACCTTTTGCACCAGAAAACATAGCTGTGCCCTACAATCGTAGCACGACGCAACTCCAGCACTGCTCAGGGGTGGCCTATGCTTGCTGTGCTGCATCACAAATAGGCACAAGGTTTTGACCCAGCGGGGTCATAAAAGTGACTCCGTGAAATCTTGTAGATTTCACTGCTTCACTTTTACAAGGCTTCCTTGCGACGGAACGCCCACCCTCCATACACTGTACCTGATGCAGGTATAATGTAGCGCAGGGCTTTACAACATGACGCATTTCCCTAGATGCGTCACGTTGTAAATATGTTGCATAGTGGTGCATTTTTTACAACACCGCTGGGTCACAGCAGTGACGCAACGGGGTCGTAAATATGTCGCAATGGGCTTGTAAATCCGCAAGCGGCTTGTAAATCTGCCCAATGGTTTGTCTAAGGTATTTCCCATGCACTGATCTAATCACCCATTTAGTACTGCGGCTCTCATGCAATCACCCAGGCAATACTCTTGCACTGAACTATTCACTCAGGCGCTACCCATTTAGTCATCTATTTTCTAAAGCACTTCCCACTACTAATCTTTTGCATGTGTCTTCGATATATGATGGCACTTTTAAAAGGTACAGACAAATGCATGCATGCTTTCTGTAATATTGTGAGTCTTTTAACAGACACATTGAAAAACTTGATGCTTTGTATTTGGCAGGTCCAACACTCTGAGTAATTGCTGAATAGTGAATCTGCAGCCCAAAAGTGAGGTTTAAAAATTGTTGATAGAAGGATTAGTGATTAGGTTAGTTTGTATTGGTCTATCAAAATGCATACTTCAAATATACCGCATTATTTTAGGTGTCACTTTAAAATGGAAAGTGGAGTCTGTCAAGGTTAAGGGACTTTGCAGTATTATGACTCAAGTATGTGTCAGCTTGCAGATATTTTCTCAAGTGTTATTTTTATAGAGATGGTAGAGGTATAAAACACTGATATATATGTATTTGCATGTTCCTTTTACAGATGACGCCACTAGGAAAAGGAACATATATATGCATGCTAGTTCTTTAGTAATATAGTGAGAATTGCATCTATATCCTCAAGCACTAAGTGTGCACTGATGAAAAGAGGCTCTTATCTCTCTTTGACCTGTGAATTCACTTATGCATTCTTATTCAGTTATGCAATCAAGGAGGCAGTGCTTATAGACAGTTGTAATAACTTAGACATTAACCATATATTCATATAATCACCCAGACACTACTATTCCATTCAAACATTTATTCAGCCAGTACCTATGCACTATTGTATTCATTCAGACGGTTCCATGATGGAATATCGTTAACATAAATATCGTCAGAAATAAATATCGTCACTAAAATATCGCTTACATTAATATCCTATACTTAAACAAGAATTCACACAAATATCGATTTTTTTTTTATCGACAACCCTAATATCGTTCACACTAATATCTACAACATAAATATCGACTACTACATTATCGACTTTATTTTAAATATCATTACCTTAGACATTTATATCGACTACACTAACATCGACGACCTATCTGCTTATAGAAATATACAAAAAATATCGTCTTTTTATTACCAACTCGATATGCACGATTCTTTTATTTTACTCACTTGTTTTTACTATTTTACTTTACAAAACTATTCACACATATAATTATTTAGTTTTCCTAATACTTATTGATATAAAAATATATAATATATGTTAAAAAAAATTACATTTACTGATACTATCATACACTCCGATGGCCTAAATGTGAAACACATTTCATTATTTTCTACATATAAACTATTTACATATAAAACAAAAAAGCACATATAAAACTTTTTACAATGTACTTTAACAAACAAATAGTGATGCAACAAACTCTTACGAAAATAACGGTTTTCTAATTCGAAATTACGTTCTCGACCAATGATTTTGAAATTTCACTAATTGAACCAATCAAAAGCTACCATTAATTAACTCACTAATATAAAAACAATTATACACTTAACGTAATTTACCATTTTTGGCACAAACTTGGAGAAAAACGGTTACCTTGCTGAGAGAAGAGAATACAAACCTACGACTACAACTACAAAACGTCATACTACACTTCAAGTAAGTAAAATCCCATTGCTTTTTTCATTCGAATTTAGCAAAAAGTAGAGAAACTCCCTAATTTAAAAACTGTTCTTCTTTAGAGTGAAAACAAAACATGTTGAACTTATCAACAACGACCAAAAAATTAGATGTAAAAACATTTATAAACTACCTTATCCATGTCTACTTAGATAGCTGATAAAAATTATTTAAACTTGCTAAGTAAATGTACTATTTACTTCATATGTTAACAACTACTATCATCCAAATACTATAAGTAACACAATGATTATTTTTTCCACAGACTCTACAAAATTATTTACCTATCTACAACTACACTACCAACATCTTCTGCTACATCAAGTAAGTATAGTCACTGTATGTATAACAATTCTGAAAGTAAAATCAAACACCTATAACACTAAATCATGTCTTTCAATTATTCTTTAACACTACTACAGAACTTAAAAATAAGAAAATTCAGAAATAGAAATAAGAATAAAAGAATCACCAGTGAAGCCACATAGTAAGTATATGTTCACGCTTTTTCCTGCTCTTATACACTTCTCTGTAAATCGTCTTCAATGTTCTTAAAAATACATATATATATTTTCCACAGATCTACCTTAGACATGGCAACTGGAGCTACTTTCATTACTTCGCAAAAAGGGAAACTAATGCTGAACTACATGGGTTACACCTACACCCAAGAAAGAGTAAAAGCGAATAAGACCCATTGGAAATGTAGCAAATATTACTCAAGTGCATGCTATGGTAGAGCAACAACTGTTGATAACAATGTGGTAAATGTATGTGAGCATAACCACCCACCAAATGTAACAGAAGTGGAAGTTAGAGAAGCACTGGAAACATTGAAAGATGCTAGTAAAGGATCACAAGAAACAAGCACTAGTATTTTGAAAAATGTTTTAAGCAAAGTGCCAGAACATGTGACAGGACAGCTACCTTCTATTCCCAACTTAAAAAGATTAATTTCAAAAACTAAACGTGCTTCAGATCCAACTCCACCAACTCCAGAAAGTTTTAAGGATACAAAAATATATCCTGAATATACCATTACACATAATGAGGATAAATTCCTAATGTATGACAACCAGAGTCATGACAAACGAGTTTTACTTTTTGCTACTAATAGTAATTTGCAAAAACTTAAATCATGTGAAACATGGATGATGGACGGGACTTTTAAAGTTTGTCCCAAACCTTTCTATCAACTTTACACCATCCATGGGGAATACCAAGATACAAATATCCCTCTAGTTTATACTCTGCTGCCAAACAAAACAAATACTACCTACGTTGAACTTTTAACAAAGATCAAAGAATTAACAGATAATTACTATCCTCAAAGAATTATAATTGACTTTGAAATAGCCATGATTCAAGCTATCCTTAAGATATATCCCCATACCTCAATACAAGGTTGTTATTATCACTACAACCAAAGTATATGGAGGCACTTACAAAAATCTACCTTAAGCATTGAATATTGTACAAACAGTCACTTTGCTTATCAAATAAAAAAGTTGATTGCATTGGCATATGTACCAACAACAGAAGTAGCTAACTACTACAATTTATTAATTGACAGCCCTTTCTACCGCACCAATGAGAAAATACTAACTCCCTTCTTGGACTATTTTGAAGATACCTGGGTTGGAAGATTACATCGTTCAGGCCACCGTAGACAACCTAAATTTCAAATTCCATGGTGGAATGTGTATGCTAGTACAATAGCACAGAAAGCTAAAACTAACAACGCAGTTGAAGGATGGCATAATGCCTTCCAAGCCACTTTAGGAAGAAGTCAACCAACACTTCACAAACTAATCCAAAGCATTAAAAAAGAACAAAGCTACCAAGAACTCAGAATAGAGCAATCCCTTTCTAAAATTGGCCCTAAACTAAGTAAACAAACATTAAATATGTACGAATATCTCCAGCAAAAAACTAGACTGTACCCAAGTATAGAAGGTCTAGCATACTTAGACCTAATAGCTAAATCCATCCTTTAAATATAAATTTACCATGTTTAGTAATAATTTACTTTTTATTCTTAAAAAACAAATGAATATTGTAAAATATACATTAATATGTTCAATAGAATTATATATTAATTGTTTATTGTATATTAAAAAATGTTTTTCATTGTTAAATATTTTTCTCAGATGTTAAAAAATGTAAATTTGTGTTATGTACATATCGTGATAAAATCAATGTCATAAAAAATATGTAATATATTACATTTTTATAAAAAATATAAAAATTTAATATACTAATGTATGCATAATTGAAACTGTATTTATGTACAAAACTGCAATATAATTTGTTAACAAAAATTATGTTAAATGTTTTATAAAATGTTCAAAATCTTTGCAGTAACAAATTAAACTATAAATAAAAAAAAAGATCTAAAAATTGTTATTTCTTAATTTAGAAACTTGTCATATGTATGTAAAAATGTTATAAAAATGTTTTTAATTTATATTGTTGAAATGAATATTACAACATGACATATATTATTCTTATTAAAAATAGTAAATAGATAATGCTGGATAATAAACCATAATAATTAACTATTCTAACTCCAATCCTACGTAAGTCAGGGTAAATGGTGGATAGTAAACCATTATAATTAACTATTCTAACTCCAAACAAAACATAAATCAAGGAAAGTGCTGGATTGTAAACCATAATAATTTACTAATCTAACTCCAATCCAACATAAGTCAGGGAAAGTGCTGGATTGTAAACCATAATAATTTACTATTCTAACTCCAATCCAACATAAGTCAGGGAAAATGCTGGATAGTAAACCATAATAAATTACTATTCTAACTCCAAACATAACATAACTCAGGGAAAGTGCTGGATAGTAAACCATAATAAATTACTATTCTAACTCCAATCCAACATAAGTCAGGGAAAGTGCTGGATAGTAAACCATAATAAATTACTATTCTAACTCCAAACATAACATAAGTCAGGGAGAGTGCTGGATAGTAAACCATAATAAATTACTATTCTAACTCCAATCCAACATAAGTCAGGGAAAGTGCTGGATTGTAAACCATAATAATTTACTATTCTAACTCTAATCCAACATAAATCAGGGAAAGTGCTGGATTGTAAACCATAACAATTTACTATTCAAAGTCCAATCCAACATAAGTCAGGGAAAGTGCTGGATAGTAAACCATAATAAATTACTATTCTAACTCCAAACATAACATAAGCCAGGAAAGTGCTGGATAGTAAACCATAATAAATTACTATTCTAACTCCAAACATAACATAACTCAGGGAAAGTGCTGGATAGTAAACCATAATAAATTACTATTCAAACTCCAATCCAACATAAGTCAGAGAGAGTGCTGGATAGTAAACCATAATAAATTACTATTCAAACTCCAATCCAACATAAGTCAGGGAAAGTGCTGGATAGTAAACCATAATAAATTACTATTCTAACTCCAAACATAACATAAGTCAGAGAGAGTGCTGGATAGTAAACCATAATAAATTACTATTCAAACTCCAATCCAACATAAGTCAGAGAAAGTGCTGGATAGTAAACCATAATAAATTACTATTCTAACTCCAAACATAACATAAGTCAGGGAGAGTGCTGGATAGTAAACCATAATAAATTACTATTCTAACTCCAATCCAACATAAGTCAGGGAAAGTGCTGGATAGTAAACCATAAAAAATTACTATTCTAACTCCAAACATAACATAAGTCAGGGAGAGTGCTGGATAGTAAACCATAATAAATTACTATTCTAACTCCAAACATAACATAAGTCAGGGAGAGTGCTGGATAGTAAACCATAATAAATTACTATTCTAATTCCAATCCAACATAAGTCAGGGAAAGTGCTGGATAGTAAACCATAACAAATTACTATTCTAACTCCAATCCAACATAAATCAGGAAATGTGCAGGTTAGTAAACAATATAAATTTTTCTATCTAAATTATTTTTTATACCCTATTACCCTATAATACCAAAATAACGCTTAGTCAATATTAATTTAATATTTTTTATTAATATAACAAAATACATTTCATGTAAAATTTTAAATTTCAAAGTTAAATTTTGATTTCATGATAAATTTCTAATTTATTAATATTTTCTACACTTTTAAAAAACGACATTTTTAAATTACTACCCACCCTAATCCCCTATAATACCAAAAACCCGCTCCTAAAATTTTTTGTTGGAAGTTTAAAATTTATTTACAAATTTAATTTGGTGAACAATTCGAAATTTCTAAATAAAATTTCGATTTCTTAATTATTTTCTAATATTTTTATATTTTAGAAATTTTGTAAAAACCAAATTTTAAATTACAACCCACCCTTATCCCCTATAATACCAATAACCCGCTCCTAAAAATTTTTTGGGGAATTTTAAAATTTCATTACAAATTTAATTTCGTGAACAAATCGAAATTTCTAATTAAAATTTCGATTTCTTAATTATTTTCTAATATTTTTATATTTTAGAAATTTTGTAAAAACCAAATTTTAAATTACTACCCACCCTTATCCCCTATAATACCAATAACCCGCTCCTAAAAAATTTTTGGGGAATTTTAAAATTTAATTACAAATTTAATTTTGTGAACAAATCGAAGTTTCTAATTAAAATTTCGATTTCTTAATTATTTTCTAATATTTTTATATTTTAGAAATTTTGTAAAAACCAAATTTTAAATTACTACCCACCCTTATCCCCTATAATACCAATAACCCGCTACTAAAATTTTAACAATTCTTTTTTAGAAAATATTTTTTAACACATATTATTACTAGTAGGAGTTTTGTAAGTTTTTTAAAAACATAATACATATTTTTTTATAAATTTTATAACAACTTATATTTTTCTGTCGATATTATATGAAACGACATTTTGATCAACGATATTCTGTTCATCGATATTTTTTCTTGACGATATTTTTGTCATTCTCAAGAAACGATATTTTTTACAAAGATATTTTCTATTACGATATTTTTCACAGTCGATATTCTTACCACGATATTAATGCTAGTCGATATTTTCCCGTCGATATTCTATCTTTATACCATTCAGACACTACTGATACACCTATGCAATGGTCCACAAATTACCTTAATACTGATACTATCTCAGAGGTATTTTCCATACATTCACAAATGTATTCAGGTAGTACCTCCGCAGTGAAAGAATCACACAGACAGTATGCATACACTCATGCATTATCTCAACCTCTACCTATACACTCATGCAAAAAATCCATGCTTTAGACGTGCACTCATAGTTTCTCTCAGGTATTTTCCATGCATTGATGCAATCACCTAGGCAGTATTGGTGCACTCATTCAATTATCACGGAACTACTCTAGCCCTGAACTATTGACTTAGGCAGTAGCCATTTACTAGACATTTTATTAGGCACTACATATGAATTCATCCAATGATCCTACCATTACTCTTACATTCATACTTTTACTCAGGCACTACCATGCAGTCATACAGTTAAGGAGAAACTACCATTACACATGCTACTGCTCTTCCCTCTTTCAGCATCTCTCTAGCCTCTTTGTGCACTTCTCTTGCTTGTTTCTGCACCTCTCTTGCTCTTTCTGCACATCTGTTGCCTCTTTCTGCACCTCACTTGTTTCTTTCTGCACTCCTCCTGGCTCTTTCTATACCCTCAGCCCTCTTTCTGTACTTCTCTTGCCTCTATCTGCATCCCTATTCTGTCTTTCTGTACCTCAGTTGCCTGTTTCTGCAATTATCTTGCCTCGTTCTGCAGTTCTCTTGCCTCTTTCTCCATTTCTGTTGTTTCTTTCTGCACTTCACTTGCCTCTTTCTGTACATTTGTACACTTTTTCTGTACCTCGCTTGCTTCTTTCTGAACCCCTGTTCCCTCTTTCTGCACCTCTTTTGCCTGTTTCTGTAACTCTCTTGCATCTTTCTGTACTTTTCTTGCCTTTTTCTGCACCTCTGTTGTTCCTTCTGTACTTCTCATGTTTCTTTCTGCACCTATAATACTTCTTTATGCACTTCTCTTACTTCTTTATGCACCTCGCTTGCTTCTTTTTGCAGCCCTCTTGTCTCTTTTGCACCCATCTTGCCTGTTTCTGAACCCCTCTTCTCTGTTTCTGCACCTCACTTCCCTCTTTCTATACCCCTGTTCCCTCTTTCTGGATCTTTCTTGCCTCTCCCTGCACCTGTTTTGCCTTTATCTGCGCAACTCATGCTTCTTTCTGCACTTCTCTTGTTTGTTTGTGAGCTTCTCTGCCTTTTTCTGCACTTCTCTTGCCTGTTTCTTCATTTCTCTTGCTTGTTTCTGGACTTTTCTTGCCTCTTTCTGTAAGAATGTTGCCTCTTTCTGTATCTTTGTTGCTTCTTTCTGCACTTCTATTGTTTCTTTCTGCTCCTCTCTTTCTTCTTTCTGTACCCCTGTTGCCTCTTTCTGCACTAGTCTTCACTGTTTGCGCACCTCTCATTTCTGTTTGTTCAGCTCTGTTTCCTGTATCTCTTAGCTTCTTTTTGCACTTCTTATGCCTTTGTCTGCACCTCTGTTGCTTCTTTCTGCACTTCTGTTCCTTCTTTCAGCATGTGTCTTGCCTCTTTCTGCACCCCTTTTATTTGTTTGTGTACCTTACTTGCGCTTTTCTACAACTTTTTCTTCTTTCTGCACTTCTTTTGCCTCTTTCTACACCTGTCTTGCCTCTTTCTGTACATCTGTTGCTTCTTACTGCATTTCTTACTTTTGTCTGTAGCTGTGTTGTTTGAGTATTTCATTTTGCTTTCTGTAAACATCTTGCGTTTTTTCCTTTCTCCTTTTGGCTGTTTGACCACCTATTCTTGTGTTTTTGCTGATGTTTTGCTCGTTTTGATACTTTTCTCTTCTTATGAGTTACAAATCCAATAGAAATTCAATTGTAATTTTGCACTTAGTTGTTATTTTCAAAAATTAAAATGTTATTAATTTTGAAATTTTAATTAATCTATCAAAATATTTAAACTATTATTTTTTTTAGGAAGATATTGTAACTGGATTACAAATAAAAGATGGCAAGAAAACATGCAAAGGGAAGAGAACAAAGGAAACAGAAGTACTTAATGAAAACTAAAACAAGTGGATTAGAAAAACACCAATAGGATGCTGAGGATAAAGTGGCTTCTGGTAAGAGAACTAAACAATTTATTTTAAAAGTTATGGAGAGATTGAACGATCAAATTACTAACCAAAGAAGGAAAGACATTTTTTGAAGAAAGGAGAAGCAAATAAAGAAACACAATGGAAAAGAACGGATGTGTCAAAAAGACAGAAACAAGGACATACGTGTATGTATGTTTTGTAATAGAGTAATTCAAATTGTATTAAAGGATTGTAAAAAGTATTAAAAAATCTGCAGCAAATAAGAAGAAGCAACAGATTGAAAGTGTAGTAGATACTGCTTTTAAATTTAAACGGAAAATATTTATATTGGTATTGAAGAGAATGAAAACATTGAATAAAACAATGCACTTTATGAAGGAGAAAAGCAAAAGAAAAAGACTGGTGTATAGAAGTAACTTTTCCAAAATATTTACTGGTGAATGGAAGCACACTTCTAGTACTGAGCCTTTCTTTAATGAAGAAAGCTATTTTTAACAAAATTCATTAGTTCATGCAGTTGATACCAGTGGTTGTTGTTATGAGTTAAAAGATGGTTATCCAATTGAAAATGAAAAGATGGTTCTGGAGAGTTAGAAGAAGTAATAGCTGAAGAAGCTCAAGGGAGACGTACACAAACTCCAGTGTATAAGTGGGATTGTAGTAGTAGTATTTGTAGTATTCAACAGGAATCTATCGATATATTACACATTTTCTTACAAGAATATGCCAAAAAATGTTTTAAACAGAAAATTAAGATGTTGCAAGGACTCGATCCTTGTAAAGTGAGATAATATAATAGGTTGCAGGGTCAATCTCTGGCTTGTCTTTCTAGAAAAGTGTGTTTAACTACTTTTCATCATTTAAGAATGTTAGCAGTACATCACTCAGAAATGCAGACGTTAGTAAGGAGATTGTACTACGTAAAAAGTCCTGCATTATATTTAAGTGAAATGAACACAGCTCTTTAGCATGGTTCAGTATTGGATGAAAATAAAAGTTTGTGATGATATAGAGTTTCGTTTCTTTGGTTCACGAGAGGTGATTAGAGAAAGTGAGAGCTTGATTAGAGTAGATGTTGGAGAACAGGTGGAATATATTAGTACTGAGAAGTTTGCAGAAGAAATTACAAATTTTAAGATACTTTCATGTGAAAAACCAAACTATGTTTACATTTATTGACGACGTACTCACTATAAAAGTCAAACTAGGAATGTTGATTTTTATTTAAAAGGAAAATAATGATAAGTGGGAGCAATTTGGTTCTTATTTGTTGTGGAAGGTCATTTTGAGTTGGGTACTGATCAACGTACTTGTAAATATTGTTACAACAAATTAGAAGAGAACAAAATGCCAGCTAGAGCAGTTCATAACAACTTAGGGGCAGATCTACAAGGAAGTGCTGCAGTGCGGTAACGCAAGCCCATTGGATGCACCACGCTGCGGCACTTCCGAAGCACAGGAATGCGATATATCTACAATAATATGTCGCATTACTGTGCTCTCCCCTGTGCTGGTGCACAAACTGAAGCTATGCGCCAGTGCAGGCACCCTTGCACCATGGTGTAAGGATGCCTGCGCCATGGGGAGGTTGTTTTTGTTCAGGAAGGGGCACCTTCCTGCACAAAAACAATCACTACAGGCATTTTCCTCTTTCAATGCATGCTGGAGAATGCAGCACGCTTTGAAAAAGGGAAAAAACAATGAGAAATGAAACCATTTCTCCTCGTTCCACCTCGCTACGGGAGGCGCAGTATTGACACGCATTTCCAGATTTATGATTGCTCGTAAATCTGGAAATGTGTCTCGTTCCATGGGTGTTGCATCGAAACACCCACAGCAACACCCATGGAATGCCCCTTCCACGCAAAGTGCTGCATGTGAAGGGGCCGTATTTACAAGGAGAGGAAAAGTCACGCAGGGTGGCTTTTCCTCTCCTTGTAGATATGGAGAAGTGAAATGCGCCTCCAGTACATCACAAAAAGTGACGTACTGGTGGCGCAGGGGGCTCGTAAATCTGCCCCTCACGAGTCCATGCTTATTCAGTCTGTGCATCCGTTTGAGGCTATAGTTCGTATGGAGCCTAACACAGGTAAGCTGCCTCCAACAGATTTAAAAAGAGCTCTGAAAGGAAGAGTTGTGTACTTACCTTTAGATTTTAAGAATAATATTGAAACTGTTGCTATAGAGAGAGAGGAAAGTGAGCCTGTAGTTATTCTAGTTAATGGTGTACCAACAAAGAGTCGGAAAATATGGCAAGAGTTAGATGTAACCAAACTTCAAAAGGCTACATTATATCTTGTACAGAACAATATTAATTATAAAACTGTAAATGTGGAAGAACAGGAAATATGTTTAGAAGAAGATACAGAAATTTTAACTGGCCAAATAGAAAAAGTGGACAAGCATAGGAGTGTAGAGATTTGTGAACATTACAGTATTCATCCTCTACATTCAAAAGAAGTGATTGGAAACACCATTGAATTATTGCAAATAAAGAAAGCAGAGGGAACTCCAATGAGTGCATGGGAAAAAGGATTAGAAGCTTGTTGTTTTCCACAGCTGTTCCCCACTGGAGAAGGTGGACGATATGATGAACGAGCAGTACAGATTCCAGCTTCAGAATACCGGATGACAAGATTGTACTTAGAAGATTCAAGATTTCGACAATGCATTCCACATATATTTCCTCTTCTATTTGAAAGTGACTTTTCTGGAATTTCATATGCAGTGAACCACATATTAAAAAGAGGAGTTCATCTCACACATGTTTCTGCAAATTAATTTATGGCCAAAGTTTAACAAAGAGATGATCATTTGGAATCTCAGTTAATTAATTTGATGGCGTGTCAACGTGGTACTAATGAGCATTGGTATCATCGTCACGGTAAACTTCATTATATGTTAGGAAACTTAGGTAGTCCTACGTGGTTTCTTACTCTTAGCGGTGCTAAATATGCTTGGGATGATTTACTTGAATTTCTTTGACAAGCAAATTCAAATGTAAAAAATATTGAATTGAAGACAGCTGGAGAATTGTGTTCTGTGGCTCCTGTGATTGTGTGCAGATATTTTAATCATAGGCTTCAAGCTATGATCTCTTGTATCTGCAATACAAATAATCTACCTCTTGGAGAAGTTGCTGATTTCTTTTGGAGAAACGAGTACCAAGCCAGAGGTGCTCCTCATATACACATGCTATTATGGATTAAGAATGCACCTCCATTTGGAACCGATTCTAAAGAAACAGTTTCGTCTTTCATCGAAGAGTATGTTACCTGTACCATTCCAAAAAAAGGAAGAGAACAGAGCTTAAGAGAACAAGTTTTATGTTTTTAAAGTCATCGATGTGGAAAATATTGTCGACAAAGTACAAGTCAAAGGGAACATTTTATACAAAATGTCGTTTTGGATTCCCACATCCAGTAATTTCAAATGGAAGAGTCAATAGTTTTATGTTAGCAGTAAGACATATTATAACTCGAAAATCTACGACGAATACATACAACAAAAATAACTGAAGATTTAAAGTATATAAATGACTACAATCCAGTGATTTTGACAATGTGGAATGCAAACATGGATATCCAGTATGTTACAGATAATTCAATTGCTGTTGCTCGCTAAGTTACATCATATATAGGGCTCCCGGTTTTCCGTTTAAATGGATTTTTACATATAAATACAGACGGAAAACAAGTTTTCCTTTATCTGTATTTATATATAAAAACGGGAAAATACTACAATATTTTGTAATTGACATTAATAGAATCACACCCCCAACCATCTGGTGTCTCCCCCTCCTTAGAGGGTTAAGAGGTGTCAGCCCGGGGCTTCCAGGAAGCACATAGCCACCGCACCCAAGTACTTCACAGGTCTTTGAAAGACCGTTTACTTCTTAATGAGGCTTTGTTGTTCTTTGACCCCTTAGCCCCTGCCTCTTCACTCTGCCGATTACACCAGCACCCGTCTTTTCCTCGCAGACTGGGTTTTACAAGGGCTCTGTGTTGCAGTGAATAACGCTTGCCGAAACTCAACTACCAAGTTTAGATCCAGTGGCTGATTAGTCCAGATAACGATCGGGATGCCTACCTACCCAGTGGGGAGATAGATATCCAGTATATCACGGCCCTGGCCCAGTAACTGCAGAGATAGGGGCTCTAAACAGTGTGCGCTGCAGCTAAAATGGGTAAATAAGGGCGAGCCAACAGACTGAGCATGAGCAAAGCTTGGAAAATGGTTGCAGTGAAAGCAGCGACGAGGGAGGAGTTTGATGGATGGACACCGGGACATTAACTAAAAATAAAACACCCTCTCACAGAATTGGAACTCGGAGCAAAAACACAAGCATTTGTGTGAAGTGAAGTGCTCTTAACCAAATAAACAAGCAGTGATGAGGGAGGGGGTAGAGGGCTAGAGGCATGGAAGAGGCACTCTCTGAAAACAGTGTCTGACATCTGAGCTCGGTCTTTGAATGCCCAGCAAACGTGACGAGATAAGAACTTGATGAATTCTTTCCTTCTGGAGATATTTACCATCCGCGCGCAGCTAAGGTTCTGGCTGGCCTGCCTATTACATGCGTTGATGACAATTTGACACGAGCCTTCTTATTTATGCGTCCAAAGTCCACGGAATTGCGTGATGTGTTCAGTGTCAGACGCAGGGCTGGCACTGATTGCCCAAAACCTTAGCGAGACAAGATGCCAATCCTGTGTATTTATTTTGCACTGGGCGCCACCAGGCCTGTGTGAACAAAACCGTGTGATCCTGGGCAGATACGCTCAGTGTAAAACCACTGCATGACCGCACTGTGCGATCCTGGGCAATTAACATACATCTGAGTACCTTCAAATACTGAGATCAGGATGCACAATGTACAAATCCTTCCGTGCATTAAATCTGCCCAACTAATATGTTGCTGCTTGCATGATAACAAATCCGGGTGCAACACAAGAATTCCCTTTCCCCTCGCATCACAAAAGCGTTCTCTCCAGAGCTGAGACAGGAATGTTTCTCCCTCCTCATTAACCAGTTTCCGTTAACGACGCATGAATCTTGCATTCAGAACTGCCCCTGTTTTCTCAAGAGACGGTAAGGGGGGGAAGATATAGGAGGGCTGTAGAGTGCTGCTGCTGCCCGTTGCCCACCATGCAACAGGAACATTTATTGGCTTACAAACCTATGTTTGGTTTGATATGATATATAGACTATAATGTTGCTCTTTTAAGCATATTTGGGATGTTCTGCAAACGGCAAAGTTTTCAGATGAATGTATAGTGTTGACCAATAACAACCGAGCGCATGTGTGCATTGTCAATTTAAATAAATGTGGAAAAATACTAGCTGAAGCGTCGTCTTTTGCTTGTGAAAAAAAGAAATGTGGATAAATACAGAAAAAATGCCCAAAAAATAAATATGGATAAATACAGACGGAAATGGCAAAAAAATAAATACCATAAAACCGGGAGCCCTAATCATATATAACCAAATCTGAAAAGATGGAGTTGAAGGAAATGTGGGAAGAAATTTCACAAGAGAAGAGATCTTAGTAACAAATTGTACAGTTTTAGTTTGAAAATGCTTTTTCATCGAGAGATTGGATCTTATGAATTTTCGGATCGGTTGAGCTCTGCAAATTTATATTCAAAGGCAAGAGGAATCATTTGGGTAAGTCTAGGTCTTGCGGCTACCCGAAATAGAGTTTTGAAATCTCTACAAGAAATTGAATACTTAGCATTAAATGAACCAGAAAGTACAGATATTGTTAAAACTAATATGTTGGATTCGTACTATGCCAAAAGGAGACCACATCTGGAAAATATATGTCTCTATGAAGTACTGCACCATTACAGCTTTAAGAGAAATGTTACTGAAGATATAAATGAAGAAAAATATGCAGTAATTGGATGTGATGGATGTTTGGAAACCATGCCAAAGGAAATCTTATTGACCACAGAAAAACTGACTTGTGAAACTTCAGATAAAAGGGAATTTTTCTACTTAGCACTCCTGCAACTCTTCAAGCCATGGCGTAGTGAAGATTCTTTTAATGAATAAAAAGATAACATTCAAAGCACAATTTTCCCTACTTTTCTACAAATGTTAAATGAAGAGATTGAACAAGAATCTACTATTGCAGCTGAAATAGCTAGAGACAGTTCTCAAGGTAGTCAAAGTTCTGCTCCACTAAGTCGAGATCCACTAGGACAACCAATTATTGTAAATGAAGCAGCAATAGCCATGAATGAAGCAGAAACGACAATGCAACAAGCACAACAGTTTTTTTTTTGAATGGAGAAACTTGGAAGAAGAACTAAATATTGAACAAAAAGAAATATATCCGCAAATGACACTACAGATACAGCATGGCTTGTTACATGAAAAAAAAGAATGCCAATGCACATCATTTAAACCGACTCGAATGTACATCAGTGGTCAAGCTGGAACAGGAAAAGGTTTCTTAATTAAAGTTTTCACCAGTTATCTACACATAATTGCTGCATGCCATTTATCTTGTGTTGTAACAGCTCCAACAGGATTAGCAGCACACAACATTAAAGAGATTACTTTACATCGATTACTCATGCTAGCAGTTTAACATGAAAATAAATTGGAATATCACAAGCTATCTGGAGAAGCTTGTTATGAAGTGCCAAGAGTACTGAAGAAAATGAAACTTCTAATCATTGATGAGGTGAGCATGGTCTCAAACGTAATGCTTGCCTTTGTACATTTAAGAATGCGACAGATTTTAAAAACAGATTATGATTTTCTATTTGGAGAAAATCATGTAATTATATTCAGCGATTTACTACAACTTACTCCTGTGAAAGGGCAACACATTTTTAAAACACTTGTCCATGAAAATTCTAGCAACTCTTTGGGAAGTATTGGAAATGTGAACATTTGGTCTCCTTATGAATATTTTTTAGAAAGGTTGTATATAGCGCTGGCTACACCCATGGGTATCAGAGCGCTTTACATAAGTATAAAGATAGTACAGTCGAAAAGTATCATGAGAAATGCACATCGTAAAGTGAAAATACAGAAGAAAAGTGCGATATTCAGATGAGATCAGTATTGGTAAACATATTAAACATAAGATTTGCATTTGGTAGATAAGCAACGGAGGGAATTAATTTAAGGCAAAGATAAAATGGGTATATACAATTCTAAAACAACAGGAGGATTAACTGCATGGTAAGTGTATATAAGGAGCAGGTTTGATGTGAGCGCAGGGGTGAAGGAGTGTTGGGGAGAGGAGGGGGAGAAAGGGTAAGGGCTAGGGAGAGAAAAAAATGAAATGGGAAGGAGGGGAGGTGGATAGGTTGGCAGGAGGTAGAGGGGGAAACACACGAGGAGTGAGATGGATTTAAGGGCCCCAATATTTGTTGGCCCCAATATTTGTTGAGCAGGTAGAGTTTGATGTCTGAAGTAAGAGGGATTGCAGCGTAAATCAATAGGGAGGGTGTTCCATATGTTGGAAGCATTACCAGAGAAGGAACGAGATTGAGAGGCTTTCTTTTTTTGCAGAGGGGGGACGAGGAGGAGAGTGTTGGTGCTTATCATCGGACGGGAGCAGCCCTCTATTTTGAGTTTGCTCAAGAGGTAGAGCGGGAACTTTAGGTGAAGGTCTTTGTGTGTAATGCAGGCGATTTTGTAGGCAGATCTGCCTTCGAGGGAGAGCCATTTAAGGACTTTCAGAGCAGGCGAGATGCGGTCGAAACTTCTAGTGTCCGTTATAAGTCTGGCCGCAAGGTTGAGAATGGTTTTGAGGGGGGCAAAGTGGATTTTGGGGGTTCCAGAAAGGATGGCGTTGCCGTAATCGATTTTCGAGAAGACAAGGGATTGGACTACTGATTTGAAATTTTCCACAGTGATGAATGGTTTCATTTTTGGGAGTTGGCGAAGTGTGCAACGTGCTCCTTTAGCCGAGTATTTCATGTGTGAATTGAGAGTAAGCTTATTGTCGAAGGTTAAGCCCAGAGTTTTAACTGTTTTGGATAAGGAAGTGGCCAGTTGAGAGCATTGAGGTCAGAGATCCACGATGGGATAGGGAGTGAGTTGTTTTTAGGGGAGAAGAGAATAATTTCAGTTTTGTTAGGATTGAGTTTGAGGTGGTTGGAGTGGAACCAGTATTGGATCAAAATCAGGGTGTTATTTAGGTGCAGGACATCAGAATGATATGTAATTTTATAGTATAGTTGAGAGCCATCTGCGTATAGGTGGTAATTGATTCTGGCTTGTTTTATTATGGCAGTAAGGGGTTCCATAAAGAGGTTGAAAAGTGCTGAGAGAGAATAGAACCTTGGGGCACACCAAGAGAGACTTGAGAGGGATTAGAGAGACAATTTTGGATTTTGACTTGTTGAGTTCTTTGTTGAAAATAGGAAGTGAACCAATTGAGGACAGGACCATTAAGGCCGAACCGACTTTGAGTGTGTTAAGTAGGGTTGTGTGGTTGACTGTGGCAAATGCAGAAGAGAGGTCAAGGATAGGGGAGGACTCACCCTTATCCAGGGCATGGTGGATGCCATCAACGATTTTTAGCATTGCGGTTTCATGGAAGCCGGATTGTAGAGGGTCAAGTAGGTTGAAGGTGTCAATGTGTTTGTCCAGTTGGAGTAAAGCACATTTTTCAAGGGCTTTGGAGAGGAGGGGGAGGTTGGAGATAGGGCGGAGGTTGTTAGGGTCATCAGGATCAGCTTTAGGGTTTTTGAGAATGGGGGTGATTTGACCAAGTTGGAGGGAGACTGGAGCACACCCCGATGTAAGGGAAGAGTTGATGATATTGGTCCAGTATGGGAGGATAACACGTTTAAGATCTTGGACAAGGGAAGAAGGGAGAGGGTCTTTTGACTGAGATGACAGTTTTAGTTTAGACAAGATATTAGAGACTTCAAATTCGGTGACAGGGAGGAAATTATGCCACGAGGCTTTGTTTTTAAGTTGTTGGTGGGCGTGGGGAAGAAACAGGAGGCAAGGTAGATAATGCGAGGAGTACAGGGCTGGCGTCCGGGGTACCCTGACGTATGAGAGGGGTCTGAGTTTGAGTGAAAGATTGATCAATTTTGGCAATTTTTCAGTGAAATAGTTGGCGATTTCTTCACATTTAGTAGTGGAGGCCATAAGCTTCAGTGGGGTAGCGGAGGTTTGTTTTCTGACAATGTTGAACAGTTCTCTGGGTCTATTTTTGGCACTTGAGAGTTGCAAACGGAAAAAAGATGCCTTTTCATTATAGATGTGTTTCTTGTAGGAGGATCTGGCAGGTCTGAGGAGGGAAAGATGAGAGGGAGAAGGGTGTTTTCTCCAGGTTCTTTCAGTCATTCTGAGAGCACGTCTTTCTATATTGAGGTCCGAGTTGAACCAAGATTTAGAGGGGATATTTTTTTGAGTTTTGTGTTTAGGTGGGGCTATTTGGTCTAGAACCTCAGAGACCGATTTATTGCAATGCTCAGTGAGCTCATTGGCATTAAGAGAAAGAGGGGTGAGGCGAAGTTGAGATTGGAGTTTGGACTCTAATATTCCTGGGGGGATGAGATTAAAGTTTCTCGCTAATTTCACAATTTTGGTGTTTTTAGGTGGGGGGATCAGGGCTGGGGGGGAGATTGTGAAAAGAATGAGGTGGTGGTCTGACCAGTCAATAGGGATGATGTTGGAAAGGGAGGCCAGATCATTGTTAGAGATGATGACATCAAGAATGGCGCCTTTAGAGTGAGTTGGGGAGAGGCAGAGTTGTTTGAGGTCATTTATCTCTAGGAGATTAGACATAAGTTTAACTGAGGGGTTCTCTGGTTCATTCCAGTGGAGATTGCGATCTCCAAGGAAGAGGTTTTTAGAGTTAGAGAGAGAGGATTGAGTAAGCAGGTTGGATAGTTTGTCTACAAAGTGAGGAGTGTCACCAGGAGGGTGGTAGATATTGTGTAGGCGAATCGGGGGAGTACCTTGGACTTTGAGTTCGGCACCGAGGTATTCGAAGGTTGAGTATACAGTATTCTTGGCAAGAGAGATTTGGAATTGGTTTTTGAAGATTATGGCTATTCCCCCTCCTTTCCCTACTGGTCTGTCTTTTCTGATGATAGAGTAACCAGGGGGGCAGAGTATGTCGAGGATGGGTGATAAGTGGTCATTCAGCCATGTTTCAGTGAGGAAGGCGATGTCAATAGCTTCATTCAGTATGGTTTCGGAGGTTTCGGATGCATGGCAGATGGCCAAGCAGCAGTTAACCAGCATACAAGTTAGGGAATTATGGCTGATTTTGGGGGGAGAGCGGGAGTGGATGGTAATATGTTGGGGGGAATCTCGGGGAGCTAGGAGAGAGGGGGCTTCCACTGGTCCCAAGGATAACTGGAATGAGGGGGTGAGGGGGGAGCGATCTTTAGGCAGTGTTGAAGGGGGTAAGAGATTTCAGATGAATGGCAAATGATCGAGTGGCCGTTAACAGGCATACCGGTTGGGGGTTAGGGTTAGTTTTGAATATAAAGAACTTATTAAGAATATGCAACAAGTGAGTGATGAACATTATGGAAAAATTCTTCAAGATATAAGAATTGGTGTTTTGACAAAACATGGTAAAGAAGCTTTACAAAGCCGGCTACTAACAAACTTGTTTCCAAATAAAAACATAGCACTTGAAATATTGTACACAAAATTGGAAAAAATAAATCTATAATTTGCCTAATGCCAACACTGCAAGAGTGTTCTACATTCAATCAAGAACTTTTGAAATTGGAAAAACAACCAATGGTGAAAATGGAAGCTATTGATAAATTTGAACACAAAGGAGTTACTATTCTTCTCTCAGAGAAATTACAGTTAAAATTGGATTCTTTGGAAAAATCTGTGTCGAAGACTGCAGGTTTAGAAAAGACTTTATATGTATGTGTAAACTGTTGGGTAATTTTATGGTATAATTTGAATGTAGAAGAAGGTTTAGTAAATGGAGCAATGGGAAAAGTTGTTGATTCTGTAAATTTTCAGAAAAGAAATGGAATTGAATTTTTGAAGATTAAATTTGATCAGATTGAAAAGGTAAAACAGATTGGATGTTGTTCTGTTAATTGTTTGCTTGTAAAATACTTGTATGTTTGTAGAAAACAGTTTCCTTTTTCTTTAGCATATGCAGTAACCATTCATAAACTCAAGGTTTAAGTGTAGACAGGGGTTTGGTAAATTTTGGGACTACAGTGTTTAAAGAGGGTATGGTATACGTTGCATTGTCTCGAGTAAGAACATTATCTGGTTTGCATTTGATTGATTTTGATGAGAAAAAGATTAGTGCTGATGTAAATTGTGTAAAAGAGTGCGATCAGTTAAGAAGAATTTATGCTCCTAACTTAGATGAATATCCTGTATATGAGCAACATGTATTGTGTCCAAAATGAAAATATGACAAATATTCTACTGAGATTAAAAAATAGAAGACAGTTGAAGAGAATGATGAAACTGCAAACAAAATGGAAAAGGACACTGTTGATGATATTGTAGGATACCAGTTAGAAAATAATTCAGGTATCAACTGCTATGCTAATGTAATTGTTAATGTTGTCTTTTATCTAGAGAATCTTCATCATGAAATTATGGAAAATCCATAAAAAAGGTTCTGTTCTTTACTGCATTATATTTTTCAAAAGTTGGTAACTGATAGAACTAAAATCCATACTGCTTTTGGCATTCGGCATCTTTTAGATATATGTACTGGTTCATTGAAATTTACATTGAATATTCAACAAGATGCACAATAATTTCTTATTTTTATGCTTGGAGCATTGGAAGAGGAAGGAATAGAAATTGAAAATGTACTTGGACTAAGTTACAGACTAAGTTGCAAATCAGTGTCTTTTAACAAATTATTAAAAACAGCTAGATATGAAATGTTCTTGTTGTAAAGCAGAAATGTTGTCAACATTATCTATAAAAAGATTTGGAAAATAAGTAATTTTACTGCTACAATGTTGTAGAGCAAATGGAAGGAAATTAGAAACCAAAAAAAAAAAAATGGTGGCAAGTCAAGTATCAATTTCAGGAAGAACTTTAAAAGCAGTGGCTATTATTTTCCATGATGGACTTACTACAACATCTGGACACTATACTGTGTATTTAAAGTTCAATAAAGGATGAACACATTGCAATGATGCCAATTTGGAATTCTAATGTAGGTTGCCTTAAGAATGGCCAAATTCATATCAGATATTTTTGCAGTCAAAGTTTGAAAACATCATTTAGCCTATTGTAAAGATGTGCCCACAAATTAACGAGTTTATTTTGGATATTCCCAATGCAAAAGATTTGGAAACATTATTTGGCCTGTTGGGAAGATGTGAACAATTGGTGTTTGGATTATTGTTTGTGCTAATTCATATTGCAGTTGGAAAATTGTGTTTGAAACAAGTAGTTTATATATTTGAGCATTATATTATATGCAATGTAAATGAGAGTGTATATTTTACAAAATGTACTTGAGAGAAATAAAAGATTTATTGCAGTTGAAGAATGTAATGTAGAAACTGTAGATAGGTAAACACATAGTTACACAGGGTTCTAAGTAATGCTCAACGCTGATTTGTTTTTTTTTTAACAATCTTGTTAATTGTTTTGATTTCAACGCTGATGTATGATGATCTACATTGAAATCACTGTTTATGGTGAATTTTAGTAGAATATAAGACCAGCAAAAAAGGGAAACTGAAAATGTTATGTAATTTTTTTTTTTAAGTTTAAAGAAAAGTTTATTGGAAATAAACATAAGATAGAGCAATAATACAATACAGTATAAGTCAATGGTACAAAGTAGAAAAAATATTGCGTACAATAAGGAAAGAAAAAGTAAGAAAAGGAGAGAAGAAAAAGGAGATAGGAAGGAGAAAGAAAGAGAGAGAGGAGGAAAAGTAAACAGATAGAAATATCATATGCTTATATCACTGAAAACATTGGTCTAATATACAACACAAATATCATATTGATCTCACTACTACAAACTTAATTATATATTGAGAATAAAGCACAAAATACAACCATATTAAACTGATTATAATCTATGGAGGCTTGGAAACTTCTTCTATAACTGGAGTATGCGATGGCAACGATTGAGCAGACACATTTAGGAAGTTAGTCACAGGCAGCCACAGTAAGTCACGTTTAATGGCTAATGTAATCGGGTGAACATAGGCTCTATCTAATCGATGGTTATAACAAACTCCATACCACCAGGCCTGAAAAGAAACATTTGAGGCATTTTTCCATGATTTGGTAATTTGTTGAAAGGCAACAGCAATAAGTAAATCAATAATGAGGATATTAAGGGAGGTGGAAGAGGACCAAACCTCCGCAACACTACCGAGAAAAATATGGACAAAAGAAAATGGGATTTGCGTATGAAATATTTTATTAATTTGTTGCCAAACCCTAGACCAAAATTGATGAATAACTGGGCAAGTAAATAGCATGTGCATAAGGTCTGCAACCGGGGCCGGGCATGACCAACAGGTAGAGGGAGATAGATGATTAATTTGATGTAGTTTAGCAGGAGTGAGTAAGAGTCTGTTATATAAAAAGAACAGTGTTTGTGTAGTATTTGCTGCCCTAGAAGATTTCCGAAGTTTAATCCAAATTTTATCCCAGGTTGAAGTGGAAAAGGATGTAGATAAATCAGACTCCCAACTAGACTCAACTGCAGATTTATTACGGGACTGACCAGTGGATCTTAATTTGTTATAAATTTGAGAAGCTGAAGTGTTCCCTGTTAAGAATGAGATTGGAACTGGAGAGGGGGTGGTCTGCACAGAAGAAGTCATAAGTTTATCGTAAGAACTTTGAGCAGCTAGGGTCAGTAATATATATTTAGGGTAATACGAAGGAGGGAGGGAATAACACGATTGTAGTGTAGAGAAGGGTATACAGGTACCACCTAGAAAAAGCTGATGAGTCCACTTAAGACCAAGATTGAACCAATCCTTCCAGAAAATAGTCCGGTTTTTAATCTTAATATGATTGTTATACCAAATCGGAGAACGTAAGAACCTATTTCGGACATCTAAACCATCTAACATAATAGGATAAAATATTTTACGCGTATGCATAAGAATGGGGAGAGAAAATTTTTGGGGAGTGTTAGATAAAGACAGAAATTCATCAAATGAGAAAGGGGTAATGAAATGAGATTCAATTTCTACCCACAAAGGCAAGGACAGCAAATCTGTTGCATTCTGTGATAGTACTGCAGAGGAATTCTTTAGGAAGAAGGAGGTATGATAAGATGCAAAGTCGGGAAAATTAACACCACCCAAGTGTTTAGGTTGTTTGAGCTTGGAAAAAGACATCCTAGACTTTTTCTTTTGCCACAGAAATTGCGAGAGAATAGTATATATTTTTTTGTACCAGGATTTGGGAATGTTAACAGGAAGATTGGACAAGAAAAATAAAATTATAGGAACCAACATCATTTTTATAGAATCCAATCTACCCCACCAGGATAAAAACAAGGGGTGCCATCGCGCTGTAGAGTCGGATAAAGTTGACAGAAGATTTTTAAGATTGAGCGCTACAGTATCTTTAATAGATGGAGTGAACCATAGGCCTAAATATTTAATCTTCGCAGGACTCCAGTGAAAGGAGGAAGATACAAAGTCAGCATGGAAACAATACTTATTTAATGGAAGAATTTCGCATTTGTCTACATTCAGCTTGTACCCTGAGACCGAGGAGAAAGTAGAGACTTCTGAGAGGAAGGCCGGTAAAGAAGACTGGGGGTTAGAAATAAATAAAAGAATATCATCGGCATAAGCCGAGATTTTTAATTGCTGATCACCATATGGAAAACCGGTGATGTTCTTGTTCATCCGGATTTTAGATAAGAAGGGTTCTAGGGTCAGGATAAATAAAAGCGGAGAAAGAGGACAACCCTGTCTGACTCCTCTGAGTAATGGGAAAGACGAAGAAACTAATCCATTAGCCAGAATAAATGATTTTGGGAAAGAATAAAGCAATGAAACATAAGATAGAAATTTAGGGCCGAAACCAAACATGGTAAGGGTCGAAAAGATAAACTGCCAGTTAACTCTATCAAAAGCTTTCTCAGCATCCAAAGCCACGGCTGCTAGTGAGGAGTGATGGGAATGAGACTTACTGAGTACATTGAAAAAGAGACGAGTATTATCCGAGAGGTGGCGACCTTTAATGAAACCACATTGTTCTTTGCCTATTAAGTGGGGTAAAATATTATCCAGACGAAGCGCAAGAATCTTCGTGAAAATTTAATAATCCAAATTAATTAAAGAGATAGGTCTATAATTTTTACATAGGGAATGGTCTTTACCTTCTTTAGGGAGAAGACAGATTAGAGCCTCTTGAAATGAACCGTCAGAACTCCGGGAAGCAATAAAGAATAAGAATAATTTAAGTAATTTGGGAATAAGTAAATTAGAAAAATGTGTGTAGAATTCTATTGTAAAGCCGTCCGGACCCGGAGCTTTCCCCTTTTTGAGCGACTGAATAGCCTTAAGAATATCTTTAGCTTATATATCAGATTCTAGGGAAGAAAAATCCACGATCAAAGAAGAAGGAGGAGGAGAAATGGAGGCTAAATACTGATCAATATCAGATAGAAGGGGTGGAGACTCTGGGGTGTATAATGTTTTGTAGAAATTGGAAAATTCCAAGAGAATGTCCTCGTCCCTATGAAGCACAGTATTAGATGACGATGAGATAGATTCAATTTTGGTACGTTCTTTTTTAACCTTGAGGTACTTAGCCAGGAGATTACCGGATTTGTTTTGTGCAGTGTAATATTTAGCACTAGATTTAAGCAAATACAGATTTGTAGAGTCAGTAGACACTTTGTTAAAAGAAAGCTTAGCGTTAATGAGTTCTTTTAGAATAGATTGGCTATTTGACATGTAATAAAGGTGTTCTAACTTTTTAATTTGTAAGTTGAGTGATTGAGATGAAAGAAAGGCTGTGCGACGTTTTTGTGCAACAAAGGATATGATGAAGTCCCTAGAGGCAGCTTTGAAGGAGTCCCATATAAGCTGAGGAGATAGTTGAGGAGATTCATTCTCCTCAAAAAATAAGGAGGCAAACTCGATAAAGGCTGGTGTGAATTTAGGATCCAGTAAAAGGGAATTATTAAACCTCCAGCGTCTGGACCCTTTAGTGGGAGGGAGTAGATCCAAACTCAAGGAAACGGGGGCATGATCAGAAATCAATATAGATCCTATGTCCGCCCGGGAAGTGTGCTGAAGTAGGGCCTTGGAAATAAAGAGGTAGTCTATTCGGGATTGTGAGGAATGGGCAGGTGAGTAGTAAGTATATTCTTGAAGTGTGGGGTGGCAGACTCTCCAAGAGTCTACAAGAGCTCTTTGAGAAATAGTGGAAGTGAATTGGGAATGTGCAGCGGAGGGGACAAATTTGGATTTAGAATGCCTGTCAATAAAGGGGTCTACAACCATATTACAATCCCCACCAAAAACCAAATATTCGTCAGTGCATTGCATTAAAAGAGAAAGAATTTGGGGCCAGAACAGTTTATCGTGTGTGGTAGGAGCATAAACGTTAAAAATAGTGAGAGGAACCTTATTAATCAGCAAAGAGGTCATAACCCATCTACCATCAGAATCATTGTCTTGCTTTATGAGATGAACATCCAAGCGTTTATGGCAAAGAATGGCAACCCTATTGCGTTTTCCTGAGCCCGGAGATGCAAAAACGTGGCCCACCCAATTTCGCCGTAATTTAGTTATCTCAGTATCCTGTATATGGATTTCCTGCAGAAGAGCAATGTCTCCTTTGAAATTTGCAACATGTGACAAAACTCGTTGACGTTTGATAGGAGAACCCAAACCTTTAACATTCCAAGATATAATGTTTAACGACATTTAAATCTTTATAAACTTAGCAAAAACAATTCGTTAAAGAAGTTGCCATGCATGCAAGCAAAAAACATGTGAAGAATGCTGTAAAATACAGAAAAAAGGTATTATTGTAGCGAGATAGCAATAAGACATATAGACGATCATAAGATAGCAAAGAAAGAAATGAATTACATAAGAAGCATAAAAGATAAGCCGAAAATATAAATGGAGCAGAGGAGAAAAGAGAAAAAGAGTGAGAGAGCGAAGATAGTGGGAAGGAAAGAGACAGAACAAGAATGAGAACAATAGAGATGACATACAAAAAATAGAAAAAACATACCACAAACGAACAATCATGTTGGGGTAGGTGGAGCCACACGAAGGAGGCCAGACGCCGGATGAGGGATCGCAGGACGAGGGGCACACGCAAGACATCATCCAGGATGAACGAAAAAACGAAGAAAGTAAGGGAACACAGAAACCGCAACCTGTTAAAGGGGAATATAAGAACAATAATTAACAAGATTTAACATGGGAAGCAACATAACTCCAACGTATACACATATGGGAAACATAAAGAAAAGTCAGAATTGAGGGCAAATAAGAAACAAACTATGAGCAATTGGAACTAAAGCATTCAAATCAGATCATGGCTTAGAGATGTCCATAGAGACTCCACTACATGAGTTCAGAAATTTTTGAAGCACCTCAGGGTCCTCATAGTTGGTTGTTTTGTTATTGTAAGTTACTTTGAACAGACAGGGATGGAACAAGCCATAACGAGCATTCATGCTGCGAAGTACTGGCCTCATATCCAAAAATTTCTTGCGTCGATCAGCCGTAACCTTGGCATAATCTTGGGCAAAAAAGAGGTTAGAGCCGTTCCAAGTGATCTTTCCCTTCTGTTTGGCAGCGTGCAAAACCTTAAGAAGATCAGTATATTCTAAGAAGTACAAAATGACTCCTCTAGGCTTTGCTGAGGAAGATGAAGCATGAGGACTCTGACCCAAACGGTGTGCACGTTGAATATTTAATGGAGGAGATGCTGAAAAACCAAGAAGTGTAGGAAGGAAAGACTTAAAATAAGATATCGGATCAGAACCTTCAAGTCCCTCAGCCAGGCCATAAATGCGCAAATTGTTGCGCCTATTGCGATTTTCTAACTGCTCGACCTGTTGTTTGAGGTGATCGACTTCTTTGTGAATATGAGGAACTTGAGCAGCGAGATCTTGAACAGTATCAACCCGTTTCTCCAGAACGTCGACCCTTTGCACAGTATGAGACCAGTTATCTTCCAAACTCAACAGACGGGTGTTAGTTTCCTCCATATATGGTTTGAGGGCACGAATCTCCTCAAGGATAAGCTCCAATGAGAGAGGTGAAGAAGAATTGGTGGGAGAGGGCGGATTCGCTTTTCCTCTTTTCCTAGGCGTGAAGGAAGCCGATGATGGTATTTTGGAACCCTGTTTGGCACCTAACCGAGTCAAAGAGGAAGAAGAGCCCTTCGTAGTGACAGGATCACCAGAATTATCGTCTGTTCCCTCTTGCAGGATGTTAAAAGGGTTAAAGTCCTCCAGAGCGGTATCACTGGTTTGCAGAGTATCCTTACGGGCAGTCCGGGAAGTTGCCATGACTGAGTTGAGGAAAAGCACCCCACAGCAAAGATTTTAGTGAGAGAGGTATAATAGTAGGAAGTCACTGAAAGCAGAACACCCTATGCACGAATATGGTCTTAGGCATAAAAAAACGCCAAATGTAATGTCAAGTTATTGTTCAGAAAGGAGTAATATTCAAAAGAAGCAGACAACAGCTGAGAGCGGAGGATTCATATGACTGACCTCTGAGGAGCTCAGACCTTCTCCAGCAACAAGCATGAGAGAACAAAAAGCTAGTCAAGGCAGTGAAAAGGCAGAAAATGCGTTCCCATAAGTGTTCCAATAAGTTGTCCCAGAGTCTTCATTATTGAGATTTTTCGTTGGGAGTCTGCATTGTTTACGGAACAGGGCGGCAAATGTGAGGAGATTACTTCATGAAAAACAAAATGGCGGCCGCGGGTAAATCGTAACCGTCATGAATTCGAAAAAGTGTCTTCTCGCTCACCATATGCCAGGAATTGGAGCTTAACGACTGGAGCAGTACTTCCAATGAAGGCGGAAGCAATTTACGCGCTCCGACAGCAGGAGAAAGTGTCCTGGAACAGCTGCGGCGTCTCACATCGCTGCGGAGCTCATCGTAGCGGCGGCCATCTTCTAAGGCGCCGAAACCACGCCCCAATGTTATGTAATTTTAAAATTATGTTGTGTTCTTACGCTCATCATATTATCTTGATAACAGTTTATCTTCTTCTTTTTCACAGAAGGCAATGGTGAAGTATAAAAAGATTTAACAACTTAATTCACTTTCCAACAAAACAACTGTAAAATAGTTCCATTGAGTTTTGTATCTACATTAGTAAAAAAAGGTGGGAAGAAATATTGTAATAAGCATGATATTGTGAAATAATGTTTAGAGCCACTTTTACTCCACTCATCCATTCACTCAAACACTACCCATGCACTCATCTATGCTCTTAGGCACTATTCCCACACTCATTGAATCACCCAGGCACTATCCATGCACTTCTACAATCACCTAGGCAGTACCCAACACTTATAATATCACCCAGACATCACCTATGCACGCCGCCAATCAACCTGGCACTTCCCCTACACTCATGCAATCAGGTAGACATTACCCCTACACTCATGCAATAACCCAGGTATTAACTATGCACTTCTCCAATCCCACAGACATTACCCCTGCACTCATGCAATCACCCAGACATTATCTATGCACTTCTCCAATCACCCAGGCACTACCCTTGCACTCCTCTAATCACCCAAGCAGTATCCATGCACCTCTCCAATCACCCAGACAGTTACCCTGCACATATGCAGTCACCAAGGATTAATCATGCACTCCTTCAAACACTCAGGCAGTACCCATGCACTCCTCCAATCACTGACATATTATCCCTGCACTCATGCAATCACCCAGGTCTTACCCATGCACTCTTTTATTCACCCGAGCCACTACTCATGCACTTTTATAATCAACCAGGCACTACCCTTGCACTCCTCCAATCATCCAGGCACTAAACCTTGTACTCATGCAATCACCCAGGCACTATCCCTGCACTCATGCAATCAACCAGGCATTAACCCTGCACTCATGCAATCACCCAGGAATTACTCATACACTCCTCCAAACACTTACACATTATCCCTGCACTCATGCATTCTCCCAGGCATTACCCAAGTACTCCTTCAATCACCCAACCACTACCCATACACGTATATAATCACCTCGGTACTACCCTTGCACTCCTATAATCACCCAGGCACTACTCCTGTACTCCTCCAATCACCCAGAAAGTACCCATGCACTTATATAATAACTCAGGCACTACTTATGCATTCCTCCAATCACCAAGGCACTGCTACTACTCTCATGCAACCACCCAGATATCAACCCTGCACTCATGCAATCACCCAGACATTACTCATGCACTCCTACAATCACCCAGACATTACCACTGCACTCACGCAATCACCTAGGCATTACCCATGCACTCCTTCAATCACTCAAGCAGTAGCCATGCACTTATAAATTCACCCAGGCACTACCTATGCTCTCCTCTAATCACCCAGGCACTACCCCTGCACTCATGCAATCACCCAGTCATTACCTATGGATTCCTCCAATCACCCAGGCACTACCCCTAAACTCATGCAATCATCTAGACATTACCCCTACAAATGCAATCACCCAGGTATTACCTACGCATTACTCTAATCCCCAGACATTATCACTGCACTCATGCAATCACCAAAGCATTAGCTAAGCACTGCTCCAATCACCGAGGCACTACCCTTGCACTCCTTCAGTCACACAGGCAGTATCTATGCACTCCTCTAATCACTCACCCAGTACCCATGCACTTATAAAATCACCCAGGCACTACCTATGCACTTATGCAATCACCGAGGCACTACTTCTGCACTCATGCAATTACTCAGGCACTACCTATGCACTCATGCAATAACCCAGGCACTACCCTTGCACTCATTGAATCACCCACGCACTAGCTATGCACTCATACAATAATCCAGGCACTACTTATGCACTCCTCCAATCACCCAGGCACTACCACTACACTCAGGCAATCACCCAGGTGTTACCTAGACATTCCTCCAATCACCCAGCCAGTACTCATGCACTTATGAAAGCATTGAGGCACTACCTGTGCACTCCTCAAATCACCCAGGCACCACCCCTGCACTCATGCAATCACCCAGTCACAACTTATGCACTCATGCAATAACCCCAGCACTACCCTTGCTCTCCTCCAATCACCCAAGCACTATCCATGCACTCCTCCAATCACCCAGACATTACCTGTGCACTCATGCAATCACCCATGCATTGGCTATGCACCCCTCCAATCACGCAGACATTATCCTTGCACTTCTCCAATCACCCAGACAGTATCTATACAGTTTTCCAATCACCTAGGCAGTACCCATGCACTCATAAAATCACCCAGGCACAAACTATGTACTTAGTCAATCACCCAGGCACTACTGGTGCATTCCTCTATGCACCTAGGCATTATCCATGCACTCCTGCAATCACGCAGGCAGTACTCATGCACTTAGAAAATCACCCAAGCACTACCTATGCACTCCTCTAATTACCCAGGCACTACCCCTGCACTCATGCGATCACCCAGGCATTACCTATGCATTCCTCCAATAACCCAGCCAATACCCATACACTTATAAAATCACCCAGGCACTACCTATGCACTCATGCAATCACCCAGGCAGTACCCCTGCGCTCATGTATCCAATCACACAGGCTCTACCTATGTACTCATGCAATAACTCATGCACTAGCCTTCCACTCATGCAATCACCCACGCATTAGCTATGCACTCCTCCAATCATCCAGACATTACTTCTGCACTAATGCAATCACACATGCATGATCTATGCACTCCTACAATCACCCAGGCACTACCCTTGCAGTCCTCCAATCACATAGGCAGTATCCATGCACTACTCCAATCACCCAGACATAACCTCTGCTCACATGCAATCATCAAGAATTACTCGTGCACTCCTTCAAACACTCAGGCAGTACCCATGCACTCCTCCAATCACCCACGCATTATCCCTGCACTTATGCCATCACCCAGGCATTGCCCATGCACTCCTGCAATCAGCCAGGCACTACCCATGCACTTATATAATCAACCAGGCACTCCTCCAATCCCCCAGGCACTACACTTGTACTCATGCAATCACCCAGGCACTACTGCTGCACGCATGCAATCACCAAAGCACTACCTAAGCACTTATGCAATAACACAGGCACTAGCTATGCACTCATACAATAACCCAGGCATTACTCTTGCACTGCTACAATCACCCAGGCAGTATCTTTGCAGTCCTCCAATCACCCAGGCAGTACCCATGCACTTATAAAATCACCCAGGCACTACCTATGCACTCATGCAATCACCCAGGCACTACTGATGCACTCCTCCATGCTCCTAGGCATTGCCAATGCACTCCTTCAATCACTCAGGAAGTGGCCCATGCACTTATAAAACAACCAGGCACTACCCTATCACTCCTTCAATCACCCTTGTGTTCATGCAGTCACCCAGGCACTACCCGTGCTCTTATGCAAGCACCCAGGCTTTACCCCTGCAATCATGCAATCACCTAGTCACTACCCATGCACTTATATAATCATCCAGGCACTATCCTTGCACTCCTCCAATCACCCAGGCACTACACTTGTACTCATGCAATCACCCAGCCAGTAACCATACACCAATAACATCATCCAGGTACTAACTATGCACTTGTGCAATCACCCAGACAGTACTATCTATGCACTCCTCTAATCATGCAGGCACTACCCCTGCACTCATGTAAACACCCAGCCAGTACCCATGCACTCTTGCAATCACCCAGGCATTACTCATGTACTCAGTAATCACTCAGGTAGTACACATGCACTTCTCCAATCATCCAGGCACTACACATGCACTCATGCAATCACACATGCGCTACCCATACACTGCTCCATATATTACACTTTCCGCAATTCATTCAATACATGCAAATGTATCCATTTTGAATCAAATAGGTGGTTCTTCTTTTTTCTTTTATAATTTTTTTGTTTTTTGAACTCTTTTTTGTATTTTTTTGGTGTTTTACAAAAAAATGAAAAAATCAACTGATTAAACTAAGAAAACATTCTCCAACATTTTGCAATTAAAAATTCATTGCAAAAAAAATTAACAATGGTCTTTTTTTGCTGCATAATCAATAGCCTCTACTGATTGCTCACCATAGCAAAGAACTTTTTTTACATTTGATGTAGCGTTGTTCAAGACCAGCAAACTCTGTTCTAATGTCAGGTCCTTTGCTTGATGAAGAGGAACCTGCCGAGGCCCTGCTACCTCATCATCTTGCTGTGATTGACGTTCTAGCTCACAACGATGCTGTTCTTGCGCTAGATGACGAGGGTGCATAGTTTGCAGATGCCTCATCATTAATGAAGTGCCACACGAGTATTTATTCATGAAGCCCCAAGATAAGGTCATTTAACACAGAGTGCAGGTCACCTTTCTTGCATTAACCTTCTTTTCGCCAGGCGGACTGGAAAAGAAGGCCCACACGACACTCTCCTTGCTCTGTTTCGTTTGTTCTTTCAAGTCATCTTCTTCACCAAGGATGTTCTCAGATGTATTTGAAAATGCCATTTTAGTAGTGCCTAAAAAAACACCAAAAAATGCAAACAAGAGCAGCAAACACAAAAGCTGTGTCTCCTGAGGATGTTGGTGGAAGAATGAAATATTTGGGTGGGGTGCTGTAAGCTGTAGAAAAAAAAGCTTCTCAACCAATGAAATGCTTACTTTTGAAGTCACATGGAATTCGTGCACCCGGAGCGCAACCAGCGCGCACCTGGCGAGATTCCTGAAAAATATATTTAACAATAATATATTTTTATTCCAGTTACAAATATATGATATTTACAATGATGTCAAATAATCTCTTGGTATAATATATATAATAAAGTTATATACATATGCTTTTAAAACAAAAGAATTTACGGTAGATTCACGGACCTGGCGCGCCCCCAGAAATCCATATGAGACGTTGAGTAGGGCCGAGAACAGTGCACCCTTCGCATATCGTATGCATATCGTACACGACTTAACCAATATGGCGGCAAAATTCTTGAATTCGTGGACCCACCATGACTGGTAAACAATCGGTCCGCGAATCCACTTTAAAAAAAACACAATTTGAATGAATATTTTAGAAAGGAGAAAACATTGCATTATTTTTATGAACGATTAAATATTTTAGACATTATAGTTAGAAACTAGCATTTAAAAAACGTTGAAATTCAATGAAAAAACCATAGGTTTCAGGGATGGTATAGTTACTAATTAGTATTTAGAAAACCTTTGAAATTCACTGAAAAAAAACTGAGGTTTCAGGGACGTTATAGTTAGAAATTAGCATTTAAAAAACCTTTGAAACTCACTGAAAAAACATAGGTTTCAGGGACGTTATAGTTAGAAATTAGCATTTAAAAAACCTTAGAAATGCACAAAAAAAACCACAGGTTTCAGGGACGTTATAGTTAGTTGGACATTTCACTTGTACAAAACCAGAGAAATTCGGCTGTTATAATTAATTGAGCTAACTATAACTCGTGCCCCCGCAATGCACTGCTGATGACATCACATATTACATCACTCATGACATGCTCAGTGACATCACTGATAATATCACTGATTACATCTCGAATTACATCACTGGAGGGGGCCCTTTGTGGAAATAGCCCTGGGGAGGTGATGGTCCCCAGGGCTGGGGGTCCGCAGCGACCCATGCATTAGCTTAATTAGTGACCCAGGAGGTGGTGGTCCCTGGGGCAGTGTGGGGGGCAGGAGCCCCACATTTATTTATTTAAATGTAAGCCCCGGGGAGGTGGGTGTCTCCAGGGCAGCATGGGCACAAGAGCCCCCACGCAGTTCTTTAAAACACGCCCCAGGGAGGTGGTGGTCCCCAGGCTACGGGGGAGCCATGTGGCACCCCCACACATTACCAGCAAAGTCCCAGATAGGTGGCGGTCTCCGAGGCAGGCCTAGGGGATCAGGGTGTTTCTACCTTGCCCCTTTTTTTATTAATTATCTTTTTTTACTGTCAACACTTTTTGGTTTGGAGTGTTGGCAGCCAATCAGAATGAAGCTTGTGATCGGGAGGGTTTGCGAATCCTCCTCGGTCACCAGATATCGATAATATTCATTTTTACATTTCTCAGGAACTGCCCAACAGATTTACACCATTTAAAGCAAAGAGTGCACTCTGGCCCGAGAGCTACCTGTCGGGAAAATTTGGTGTAATTTCGTTAAGCAATTCGGGCTGTAGTCGCGACAAAAGTGCCTATGAATATTACCATTGAGAAAATGCATTATGAGACCCCCTTTTTTCTCACCCCTGATTGATGAATCACCCCAAAACTTTCCAGACAGGAGCTGACCGGAGCAGGCCATTAGTTTTGAAAAATTTGTGAAGATTTGTCAAACGGCGCCAAAGATATTGGCAAATCAATAAACGTTTTTTCCTATGGAAACTAGGTCCTAACTACAAATACCTACTGGCGACTGTCATGATAGACACAAACCAAATATCCATTGCGACAAATTTGCGCTGTTACATAAAGGGAAATCATAATTTGCACATTTTATGAACAATTCATTTGTATGTACTTGGTGGAATAACCAAATAAATTAAAATAAAGAAAATATAACCTTTTCAATGACAAGGCTTCGAGATATTCCATAGAAATGGAAAACAGTGGAGGCTATCTCTGCTATTACCAGATGTATATAAGTGCGGCATATAGCTGCATAATCAAAGCAATCAAGTGAATCAATGTAGTTATAACCTGGAGTTGTCACATGGCGGTAAACAATCAACCACAATTGTGGTTACTTCAAAATCGTCATTCTAGGCATTACCTCTTCGTGATAGAAATAAACAAATTAACCATTGCAGCAGATTCGAGCAGTTGCAAAAATAAAATTCATAATTTGCCTGTTGTTTGAACAATTCATTTTTATGTTCTAGGTGAAATAAACAAATAAAATGCAGTAACGAAATAAAACCTTTTCATTGACCAGGTTACGAAGCATTCCATGGGAATAAAAAACAGTGGCAGCTCTCTTTGATGTTATCAAATGTATATGATTGTAGCATAAATTTACATAATCTAATCAACCAATTGAATTAATGTTGTTATGACCTAGAGTTATTACATGGTGATAAACAATCAACCACAATTGTGGTTATTTCAACGTGATGTTGAGACATGTATACTGTTGTGCCAATTCTCTATTCCTTTTTGACCGCACTTTACTCATTCTTATGGTACCGCCTCGATGTCAATTTCCAACATATTTCTAACAGAGCATGATATTACGACCATAGATGAATGTTTGACAAGTGTATTTACAAAAATGTGTCAGAATTTTTAAGAAAGGGTGAATAAGTGACTCGTGCTAGTGAACCAAGCACTAACAACCATACTACTACTTCAATTTTTTTATATTATTTTGTTTATTTATATTTTTACTTTTTTTACTTTTTTACAGGTGATTACAAATAGACCCACAACTGGATAGAAAATCATGTTCAAAAGTTAGGCTACTCCATGATCCTTCATAGGGATTTCAATTACACTGACCTAACAATTATATATTGGTTGGTGTAATGCACGTCCAGATATAACAATATATCCAGGACATCTAATTCCCTAATTTGTCTTTTTATGTGACAGGATGACTATTAGCTCGACCAATTATTAAGAATCCAGGGGTCGAGGGGGCGTGGCTTGGCGCCGACAGCAATGGCCGCCTAACACGACAGCTCCACCGGAGCCGGGGCTCTAAACCCCCGTAATATCCTTAAAAATCCGTTTGAGGGGGGACAGAGCGGCGATATAAGCGTCGGAAGTGGCACGGCACCCAAGAACCCCAAAAAAGGCCTTCGAATCCGAGCAGGGAGCCCTAAAGAGCCGGTAAAGTCCAACGCCAGCGACGCCTCTGAGAGGACGCGCCCAGGCTGACGAAGTGTGGGTGCGAGAATCGCGCGAGGGCCCGGCGGAAGAGCGCGAAGAGGCCGTAAAGAGTGCCGGGATCGTGGGGCTCTCTCAGGCGTCCCCTCCCGTTGCCTCAGGCGAGGTGGGCACTGTATGGCGCCGTGACAAAGGATCACTGGGAGTACACGAGTGGCTGGTTGACTGGGAGGATGATGTGCATGGACTGAGAGGAGGTCCCTGCGCGAGGCTTATGGCGGTACCCTGAGCCTGTGGGGACGGCTGTTGCTGCCCAGTGAGCTGACGTGCGGATCTTCTGGGAGCCGTGTGAAACGCCCGGAGCTGCATATACGGTAACGCGGCGGAGAGCGGATCGAGAGGGGGTCCGGGAAGGCGTGTGCCCGCACTGTGCCTGCCTTGAGATTCTGGCTGCGCGGCGCGGCGGGAGCGGAGAAGGCGCCTGGGCTGATTTGTGAAGAGGCAAGAGCCCGAACTGGGCCTGTTGAGCCCACCTCATACTCGATTGGACCCAGGACAGAAGGCGCCGTTGCCGGGAGAGTTGGGGCCTACTGTGACGACCACTGTTTGATCTGGGGACAGCACGGTAGCGGGTGACGCGCTCCCATGGGCTGCATTGCGGTGCGCACGACGACTCCCCCAGGGGGGACCTTGCAGGCCTGATCCACGGGTCTAGATGAACGCGCACAGGGGGTGCAGACATATGACGTCTGGGAGGCCTGCATGAACCGGCATGAGTCAGGACGAACAGCACCGCATCTAATGGGCCACATTGATCACATCCGTGTCCTGGTGAGAAGCTGAGACAGTTAAAAGCACGCTGACACGTGAGAGAACCGAAGGGAAACATACTTTCGGATTGCTAGACACCCCTCCCGCTGGGATCCACGTCTGGGGACGACTGGTGTGGGCCGCTGGAGGCGTGGAGACAGCGGACGCGCAGCAAGTATGAGACCCAAAATGGCGCCGCGGTGCAGTCCAACAAGCTGGACAAATACGCCATTCCCAAACCGACGATGCAATCCGACGATACGCAGGGAGAACTTCGGGGGGAGTCTGAGCCATCCCTGCAGTCCATCATGGCGGCCATTAAGGGGCTGGGAACCACCCTTGAAACAAAAATGGACAAAATGTCAATCGAAATGAACCTAATGAGGGCCGACATGACCAAAACTACGGAGCGGGTCAAAGAAACTGAAATAAATGTCACAGACCTCCAGACAACCACGAAACGATTGGAGGAGAGAATAAACGCTCTGACTCACCAACACCGCCAGATGGCAATGAAGCTCGAGGACCAAGAAGGGAGGGCCCGGCGCAGTAACATCAGAGTGGTGGGGGTCCCGGAGGGACTGGAGGGGCCGAGCGCTGACCTATTCCTGGAGGACCTCATCCTAAATCACCTCAAGCCTGCAAGGCTATCCTCTCTCTTCACGGTGGAAAGGGCACATAGGGCACCGGTCCCTAAACCAAGGCCGGGAGCGGCTCCCAGAACTATCATCGCAAAGCTCCTGAATTATAGAGACCGGGATGCCATCCTACAGGCAGCAAGGACCCAGGGAGATGTTAAATATGAAAACACGAACATTCGGTTCTTCCCTGACTTCACGTTGCAGGTACAACAGGAGCGGCGGTCATCCGAAGGGGTGAAAGCAGCCTTGCGACAGCGCGGGATCAAATATATGATGTTTTTCCCAGCGAAGTTAAAAATCCTTGCAGATGGGAAATCACACTTTTTCACCGACCCACAGGAGGGCCAGAACTGGCTGGAAGGGAAGTCGGACCAGAGGAAGGGCTCCAGAGCCACCGTGAAACATAAAGAACCAGAACAACGAGAGGCGGCGACTACAGGAGAACTTGTTGACCAGGAACTACGTACTGGGCGCACATGGAGATCGAGGTCCAGCAGCCCGGGCCGTGCACCAAGATAACGAAACTGGGAGGATCAGGACTTCCGTGCCCCCGCCAGGGAAAAACTGCACGAAACCGTAATGTACAACTTGGGAGGCACTATCACAAGGAGCAGCAGAAAGGGGGCCCACTGTTTTATGTAACAATCATATACCTCTGTGCTGCACTTTGGGGATGCTGGGGAGATACGTGGTTACGGTTGGGACCCATTTCATATAGTGGTGGGTGGGGTGCCTCACTTACTGCCACGACCGGTTCCACCTGGGAGTGGCAGTACCGCTCTGGTACCCATGTCTGGTAGCTCTGTTCCTGTGAAACGGGGGAAACGACCTTGGGCGGCTGGGGTCGGCTACTGACCACTTCCCCAGGACACAGTTGTTCACTCTTTGGGGGGGATAGGCACTCTGCTGGTTGGGGATGTGGGTAGTTTGGAACCTACGTGGCAGGGTAGCAGGGAGGGGGGATTGGGCGTCGGAGGCACTATGTTGTTGGGGACTGGTGGGCGGGTGGCTGGGGGGGGAGTGGGAGGAGGGGGGAGTTCTTGTTTGTTATGCAAATACAGAGTGTTCGTACGAAGGATTGTAGGCATGGTCCATGAATGGCTAGGGACGACCTCCTTACACACCAGACATGCATTGGGATAAAAGTCTTAAACTTATAAGCTGGAACGTTAACGGGTTGGGGGACAAAATAAAGAGAAGTATTGTGCTGCAACACCTCAAACGACACTCCCCAGAAGTTGCACTACTGCAAGAAACGCACCTAATAGGTAACACGTGTAGAGCAATCAATAGGTGGGGCTACAGATTGGTTGCACATGCGGGGTTCACTACCGGATCTAGAGGAGTAGGGGTCCTTCTACGCCACACCTTCCCCTTCGAGGTTCAGCGCACATGGACAGATCCACTTGGACGCTTTGTGGCGGTCACGGGGCGATGGGAGGAGCGCACACTCGTACTGGTGGCAGTATACATCCCACCTGGCTTGCAAGTTCAATCCTATAGAGACCTTGGCACCTTTCTACTCGGGCTCCCAGAGGGACGCCTAGTGATTGGGGGCGACTTCAACGCCGTCCTTTCGGGAGCGTTGGACAGACACCCACCCCGAGACATAGGACCGGGACAGCAGTGGCTTCCTACCTTCCTTGATGCCTTCGGCTTTGTCGATCTCTGGAGGAAGCGACATCCTGATAATAAAGAATATACATTTCTGTCAGGGGCCCACCATACGCTCTCGAGAATTGACTATATCCTTTCTCCAGTACAGGCAGACATGCTAACAACAGACATCAGGCACTTGCCTAGAGGAATCTCTGATCATTCACCAATATGGGTCCACCTTATGATTGGGGACAAAAGAGTTGAGGGCATAACACCTATACATGGTCTCTGAAAGGTCCAGAAACTAGAGCAGCACTGTGTAAGGTCATTGAGCAATACTTCCTCAATAACGAGGGCACCGTGGATTCCCCGGCTACTTTGTGGGAGGCATTTAAGACAGTGCTCAGGGGTCAGGCCATCTCGGTGGCTGCGGGCAGGCGAAAAGAGAAAGAAAAACAGCTGATTGAGGTCAAGTGTGAAATCGCTCGACTAGAGGAGAGAGCAGGGTGCAGCCTAGACGACGACCTCGCTCACCAATTGCAGCTGAGAGCGGCGGAATACAAATCAATAGCCACAGACGCGGCACGAACTTTGACGCGTGACAGGGTCGGACGTATAAATGATCAGGGTGATAAAGCGGGCAAGCTTATAGCCTGGCTAGACAAAAAAGAGAAGACGCAGAGGGTCGTACCCGAGCTTAAGAGTGCTTCGGGGGTCATCCTCACTGAACCCCACGATATAGCTAGAGAATTCGCTATGCATTTTGAAAGGGTGTACCGGAGAGACTCTGAGTTCACAGAGAGCGACTCTTCCGAATTTTTGGCAGACATTAAACTGCACACTCTCTCTGAACAGGATCGCGACATGATGGAGGAAGACCTCACTACGGAAGAACTGGCTAAGGCAATAGGAGATCTTAAGGTAGGCAAAGCGCTAGGGCCCAACGGCCTTCCTATTGAACTGTACAAAATCAAGCCAGATAAAATAGTGCCTCATTTGAAAGCTATGTTCTATGATAGTAAGAAACTCGGTAAGCTGCCAAGGGATCAGCGCATAGCAACATTGGTCACCATTCCCAAACCCGGGAAACCAAGAGATGAATGTACCTCGTAGAAACCAATATCCCTTCTAAATGCAGAGCCTAAAATACTGGCTAAGTTGTTAGCTAACAGACTCCGCCATATTATAACCAAATTAGTGCACCCGGACCAATCGGGATTTATACCCCACCGGAATACAGCCCTCAATCTACGGCGCCTTCACGGAGTGCTGGGGCACTGCCCCAGAATCCAAGAGGATGCAGTAGTGGTCTCTTTAGACGCCACCATGGCATTTGATACCCTAGAATGGGCATACCTCTTTGCGGTGCTTCAAAAGATGGGCTTCGGGCCCAACTTTATAGGGTGGATCCGCCTTTATATGCAGATCCGTTGGCTCAAGTAACGGTCAATAATAAGAGGTCGGAAGTGTTCGCCCTGGGCAGAGGTACCAGACAGGGGTGTCCTCTTTCGCCGCTATTATTTGCCCTCTCCCTGGAACCGCTTGCGGCATAGATCCGAAGTGATGTCTCTATCCGTGGACTTCGCTGGACTGAGGGGTGGGAGGATAGAATTTCGCTGTACGCTGATGATATCCTTCTCTACCTCTCTTCCCCTGCGCGTTCACTGAGAGTAGTGTTAGACATTTTTGCCAGTTTCGGACGAAACTCGGGTTTCCGAATCAACTGGAGCAAATCGACGATCTATGTACTCCACGGGGCCGCTCCTTCGCTCCCTAGGGAATGCGCGATACAGGTTGCGGTAGATGGATTTCGATATCTGGGCATATATATAACCGCGGATGCCAGGGATAGATACGAGAGGAATTTGATTCCTCCTCTGCAGAGATTACGAAGAGATGTAGAAGTCTGGAGAAAGTTGCCCTTGTCCCTGCTCGGGAGAGAAGCCTTGTTTAAAATGATGGCTTTGCCTAGATTCTTATATGCCTTCCAGAACTACCCGGATGTGGTACCAAATGCATTCTTTCTGGAGGTCGAGTCCCTGCAGAGAGATCTACTATGGGACGGTAGACCACGGATAGCGCTCGGTAAGCTTATGCTCGGATGGTACGATGGGGGTATCGCCCTGCCAGACATCAGGAAGTACTACTGGGCGACGCATCTGGCAGCAATCAACCAATGCCAATACGGAAACGGGGATGACCCAGCATATGGTATGGATAGGTGGTTGCTGCCTGGTGGAGATTTCAAAAGAGCACTTTACTCCAAACCAACCAGGTTCACACTTACAGGACCCACGAAACACGCTGTACAGCTGTGGCATGTAGTCAATAAAGCGCTAGGATGAGCCAATAAGCTCACTATGGCCACCCCCCTATGGGATGCTGAACAGCTAGGAACTTTGGGGCGAACAATGGGCTTTGACAAATGGGACCTCATAGGCATCTCGCACATAAGGGACCTATGGGGGAGGGAGGGAGTGGTACCGTTCCCTACATTGCAGCAGACATACGAAATGGCTGAATCGGAGCGCTTTCGCTATGCACAGATTACACACTCCCTGCAGGCAAACATACCGGTTGGTTCGGAGCTGCCTGAGTCATCCCCACTCGAGGACCGGCTGCTCGACGGGCACCTACCGGAAAAATGTATATCCCTCACATATAAAAAGCTTTTTCACCACACCCCCGATCCCCTCACTGCCCTTAGAGAGAAATGGGTAAGGGACGGCCTTGAAATGGACGATGAAGAATGGCAGGAGGCACTCTCATCGCCAAAGCAAGTGGCCATATCGGCCAAACTCAAGCTAGTTCAACTCAAAATCCTACACAGGGCTTATCTCTCAGAGAGGCAATTAAGGCTTATGGGCAAAAGCATAGATGGGCAGTGCAGGAGACGGTGTGGGATGGAAGGTTTCATGCAAATTCTTTGGGAATGCCCATTGATTCAAGAGTACTGGCAAAACATTTTGCAATGTATGAGCACGATTTGGGGAATCCCTCTTATGCCCAAGGCCAAGAGATGCCTGTTGAACATCTGGGAGCCCACAGATCTAAATGTGAAGGGGAGGATATGGGCCACACTGGGGCAGATGATTGCTAAGCGTAATATAGCGCAGTCATGGGGAGCCGCCGCGCCACCGAAACTGAAGAAATGGAAAGAGGACATGGACTGGTGTATGGTGAGAGAGAAAACAGTCTATGTAGCCCGGGGATGTCCCAAAAAATGGATTGCAATGTGGTCTAAATGGAATATGTATCGGGGAGGACTGTGCGAACCCCCACATATCCCATCACCCGAAGAACATTGTATGGTTTGAATATCACTGCATGGCTGGTAATTTTGTACGCTATAGCGAAAGTACTGTACTGATGCCTCTAAAATACGGCAACTAATATGACGTATGATACCTATATCTGTAATGCATGACTCTGTTGTTTCAGTTCAATAAACAGATTTAAAAAAAAAAAGAATCCAGGGGTCCTATTAAATTAAGTGCCCCATAGAGATAAAAACCCAAGGTTCAATCTAACCCTGCAATGTGTGAACACCCACAGTTCGCAGCGAGCCACGGTTATGGATACCAACTCTATTAAAAGGACAATAGTCCATATTTACACTCTCTTGGGACACGGAAATTTACGGATTCAGAGCAATCAGGAAATTAAACACCTATGTGGGTGCTTAATTCTTCTTCCCTGTGGAGGCCATAAATGGTTCTCGTATTAAGATCTATAATGTATCGAGACTCCAGGATGCATAGCTCTTTCTCCCTGTTACCTCCATGAATGTGTTTGAGAACTCGATCAATACCACAGAAGCTCAACAACTTTCTGTTGCTGTTATGTACATTGTAAAAATGCCTTGCCACCGGATAGCTAAAGTCCAAATTCGCAATAGCACGTTGGTGCTCCAAAATTAGTTTTTTTTTAAAGCTCATTTGGTGCTCCCTGTGTAGCGGAGCCCACAGGGGAACTCCAATAGATAAACAACATATTCTGTGGTACAGGTGATAAACTTGTTAATGGTTTTGTCCTTTCCATTGTGTAATTTGAATGTTTTACAGCTACAGACATTCTTGTATGCTTTACAAGCACTGCACTTGTGAAACCCATTTGGTGTTGGGAACCATGTTGTTGTGGGTGCCGGGTTTTTTTTTTTTTGTTCAAACTCTTTTTATTTTAGAAGAGAGGGAGTGGCGGGTTTTGATAACTATCAACTAATTTGTCTTTAAGTGATATAGGTCTTCTGTATGTGACAACAGGTAAGTTACTCATGGATTTACCTATCACAGGGTCTGATCTAACAAGCGGCCAATATTTACTCATTAGATTTTTAAGTCCACCTGCCCTTGCATTGAAAGTTGTTATCATCCTGGGACTTTCTTTGTTATTGCTGTCATCTTTCTCTTTTTTGGGGGCAAAGAGGATATCAGTTTGTGAACTATTGGATAGTTTATTGCTTGCCTGTTTCAGAATTTTATCAGAGTACCCACGTTGCTTAAAGCATAGGCTCATATTTAGATGTTCCTTTTTGTACGCCTCATCGGTACTGCAATTTCTGCGAGCCCGCAGAAATTCACCATAGGGGATACTATTTAGGAGGGTGGTCGGGTGGTGGCTTCGAGCATGCATGGTGGTGTTCCCTGCTGTGCTTTTACGGAACAGTGAGGTTACCAATTTGTTATTAACCACTTTGACTTTGATATCCAAAAATTCACATTCAACATCACTGATGGTATGAGTGAAACTTAGATTCAAGTTGTTCCTGGAGAGTGCATTATTAAATTCCACAGCCCGATCTCTTCCACCATCCCATATGATGCAGAGATCGTCTATGTATCGCAGCCAAAGCGGTATATGTTCTGTAAATATCTCATTCTCATCGCTCCATACCACCTGCTCCTCCCACCAGCCTAGAAATAAGTTCGCCAGGCTGGGGGCAAAGCAGGTGCCCATTGCAGCACCTGATTCTTGCCTAAACAGTTCTTTTTCAAACAATTTTTTTTTCTTGAATACAGAAAAGCACCATTTCTTTAAACATCATAGTGTGATCCAATCTATCCAAACAGTTCCTCCTGAGGAAATGCATACATGCTTCTACACCCTTCTTCTGATCGATACAGGTGTACAGTGAACAGACATCTAATGATATCATCAGGAAACCTTGCTCCCATCGTACATCATGAATATGTTTCAGAAAGTCAGTGCTGTCTTTGCAATATGATCTTAGATATTTCACAAATGGTGCCAGAAAATAATCCAAGAAGATAGACGTACTTTCTAGTAGTCCCCCATTAGATGACACAATGGGCCTCCCTGGTGGTCTGGTGGGATGCTTATGTACCTTAGGTAAGTAGTAAATACAGGCTATTTTGGGATTTTAATTCTTCAAAAACCTGTATTCATCATCATCCAATAAACCACTAGTCCACCACCCAATCAATTTTTCAGAGTAGGTTTTCACCATGTTCTCATAGAACTCCCAACTGATGGTCTCATAGCATTTTGAATCACTTAATTGATGATTCGATTCTTCTCTGTAGCCTTTGATATCCCATACAATGATGTTCCCCCCTTTGTCCGAGGTCTTGATGATTACCGCTGGGTCTTCCATTAAACTGTTTATCGTATCTCTTTGTCTTTTTGTGAGGTTGTCCCATACTCTATATGATTTGTCCTCCCTCAACATAGTCAATTCAAATATCATAGCCTGATGAAAAGTTTCAATGATATCAAAAACTACATTTGGATTAAAAGCAGATTATATCTTGAAACCACTTTTTGAAGGGATGTCGATGATAAAGCCCAGGTTTTTTAATGTCGTACCAACATTATCCGAGCTATGAGTATTGCTGTTGGTTTCCAATTCATTTATTGTTAGGATGGATTCCACTTCTTCCATTGCAAAATTTGATGATGATGTTTGTTGCACCGGTATAGCCGTCATATTGCGTCTTTGTTCATTGTATTTTGTAGCATGTATTTTCATAAGTTTGAGTTTTCTTACGAATAAATAGAGATCTATTCTAGTGTCTACGTAATTCCAGTCTGTTACTGGACAGAAGGTCAGGCCCAATTTCAGCATTGATTCTTCATCTGCTGATAGGACACGGTTGGACACATTAATGATGGATCTGTCCATATCTGCACTGGCTTTATTGGATTCATTTTGTGACCAGTACTTGCTTCTGCCCCCTCTTCTAGTTAGTTTGAATAATTCTTTTTGTTTGCGACCTTTCTTCTTGGTCTGCCGCGACCTCTTCCTCCGCTTTCTTTGTTGGTTGTCGCCCCACTGTTTTCTATTTCTATGGAATATCTCGAAGCCTCATCATTGAAAAGGTTATATTTTCTTTATTTTTAATTTATTTGGTTATTCCACCAAGTACATACAAATGAATTGTTCATAAAATGTGCAAATTATGAATTCCCTTTATGTAACAGTGCGAATTTGTCACAATGGATATTTTGTTTATGTCTATCATGATGAGGTTACGTTTAAAATGGCGACCGCGAGAAATGCAAAACAACTTGACAAAGGCCGTCTGCGGGTGAAACGCGTTGTTGTAGCTGAATAAATTACTTGAATCACGGATGGTTGTGCCGTCTTCTTCCTGACCTTGTGGGATTGAATTGCTGATTTGTGTGGCTGTCTGCTGCCACGGTTGGCACCAGCGCATTTGGCATGTGAACGACATATATATATATTATCTACTGGCGGTCGCCAGTAGATAGTTATAGTTAGAACCATGTTTCCATAGGATAAGCATTAGTTGATTTGCTTATAACTTCGGCGTCGATTGACGAATCTTTAGGAAATTTCCCAAAAAGTTCCTCTTTCTAGGTCATCTCCTATCCTGAAAGTTTGGGGGTGATGGTTCGAGGGGGGGCTGAGAAAAAAGGGGGGTCCCAAAACATGTTTTCTCCATGCAATTTCCATAGGAAACTTTAGACAAGGCTACAGGTCAAACTGCTGAACGGAATTATGCCAAATTTGGCAGGGAGAAAGGTCTTGGTTCAGAAAGCACGCTTTTGTTTAAACGGGGTAACTCCGTTCAGTAGTTTATGAGAAATTTGGAAATTTACAGATATCGATATTTGCGAATTCTGACATCTGATTGGCTGAGGCGTTACGAGCGTGCGGCTCATTGGCTGCAAGCTGTTGAAACTAGGAAGTGTTGGCAGCCATTTTGTGACTGAGTTGAAAGGCGTAGGGCTGAAAAAAAGAGAATAATTGTATAAGAGGGTAAAGTACACTGTGGTCTTAGTTTAAGCAGTCTGTACGATGCAGAGGCAGAGAGTTTGAATGTTGCGTAGGCCATGGCAATTACGTCTTCAGAACAACGGTGTGCGGCATTGCAGCAAGTTTGCGTAGGGTCTGGAAATCCCGTCGGGAAAACAATGCTCCATATTGTGGCAAGGAGTGAGTAGGGTGCACACACAGGTAATGTGAATGTGCGGTATTGCGGCAATGTTCAGTAGGCTGTGTAACGATGCACAGACAGGTATTGTGAATGTGTGGTATTGCAGCAATGTTCAGTAGGCTGTGTAAATCATATCGAGAAAATAACAATGCGCTGTATTGCAGTTTTCTTTAATATATTGCGGAGTAATGTTTACTTATAATGCGGTGTTTACTTTTATCACGGACAGTGTCACTTTCTTAGACGAAATGTAATATTATGTGGGAGGGTGTGTTCTGTTCCTGTGCGCGGAACAAAATTAACGTTTAATTGGCTGAGGTGTTCCAACAACGAGATCAATGTTCATTGGCTGCGAACCATTGAAAGGAGAAGTGTTGCGAGCCATTTCCTCCCCATCCGCGGAGTACCAGGGACATCTGATTGGCTGACGTGTTCCAAGCAGGACCTTATTGGCTGCGAACCATTGAAAGTAGAAGTGTTGCCAGCCATTCGCTCTCCCTCCGCGGAGCATCAGGGACATCTGATTGGGTAACATGTTCCAAGCAGGAGCTTTCCAAGCTTAATGTTTATTGGCTGTAAACCATTGAAAGTAGGAACACCATGGATATTTTATTTGCTAAAGTGTTCCGAGTACAAGTTGGCTCATTATTGGCTGGGAATGGTTCACTGTTGTGAACCATTTTGTGCCGCACTTCAATGGAGTACGGGAAAACAAAGTAGTTGCAGGGAGGGTAGGAACACTATTAACTCTGTACAGTGGTCACAAGGTGGTGGACAGGGATCGTGAAGGTAAAAATTGTTTTTTATATATTTTAAGGGCCATTTATATAATTGGCATGGGGTGTACAAATCACGGCGGGAAAATAACAGAGTATGTTCTTTTTATGAAGTTTGTGGGTGGGATACTTCCCCGGAGCACTATTTACTTATAATGTGTATATTTAATTTTCTGACAGGGAGCTGTGGTTGCACAGCAAAAATTTCAGTCTAGGTTTGAGACAGTTTTTATTAAGCAATTACAAATATACTTTCTTCGGAGATGTCATCAGTGATGTCATCAGCGATGTTACTGACCATGCCATGAATGATGTAATATGTGACGTCATTAGCAGTGCATTGCGAGGGCGTGAGTTATAGTTAGCTGAACTAACTAGAACAGTGGAATTTACAAGTGAAATGTCCAGCTAACTATAACGCCCCTGAAACCTAAGGTTTTTTCAGTGAATTTCAAAGGTTTTTTAAATGCTAATTTCTAACTATAACGTACATGTCTGAGTATCTGTATGGGTGCCTGAGTGTCTGTGTGGTGGGGGTGTGACTGTGCATAGATGTGTGAGTGGGTGATTCACTGGGTGTATGAGTTCAAGAGTGCATCTGTAAAGGGCTGTGTGGGTGGGTGAGAGTATATATATAGGTATGTTGGTGAGTGAATGGATGTCTCAGTCGTACATGTGTGAGTAACTACATATATGAAAGGCAGTATATGTGAGTGTTGGAGAATATAAATGACTATATGTGAGAGTAAGTGATTGTGAGAGTGGCTGTATGGATGAGTGTGTGCTTGTGTCAATGATTATATAAGAGAGTAAGTATGTGTTAGTATCTGTATGAATAAGTGAGGTCTTATGTGTATAACTGTATAGGTGAGAAAATTGGAGTGTGATTGATTCTTTGCATGACTGAGTAGGTGTGTGAGTAACTTTATGGATGAGTGTGGTGTGTGAGTGTCTGTATAGGTTTATGAGTGCATATGATAGTGCTGTATTGATGAGTGGCTGCATGTATGAGTGACTGTATGGGTGAATGAGTGGATGTGTGAATAGACCTAGGAATCAGTGAGTGGGTATGTAGTAATTGGTATTGGTGTGTCTATGGTTTCACAAATAGTAGTCTGTATTTTAGAGTGGGTGTATCAAAGGCTATATTAGGGTTTGAAGAGTACATCGGATTATTACGTGGAGGATGTCATCAGTGATGTCATTTGAGATGTCATCAGTGATGTCACTGACCACGTCATGAATGATATAATATGTGATGTCATTAGCAGTGCATGGATGGGCGTGATCTATAGTTAGTTCAACTAACTATAATGGCAGAATTTCTCTGATTTTGCAATGTTTGACTAACTATAACGTCCCTGAAAGCTGTGTTTTTTCTGTGAATTTCTAAGGTTTTTAAAATTCTAATTTATAACTATGTCTTCATAGGTAGGACATGTGCAGAAAGAGGAAGAAAGGCGCAGATAGAAGCAAGAGAAATGCAGAAAGAGGATACAGAAGTCCAGAAAGAGGAAGAAAGGCGCAGAAAGAAGCAAGAAAAGTGTAGAAAGAACCAACAGAGGTGCAGAAAGTGGCCTTGTTGCAAAGTCATCTTATGCACTGTGCACCCCCCAACTTTTTGCTGACTGGTACTGGTGGTAACTGACTGATTGACCCTGGGCTCTGCTTAACCAGGCCCGGAGCCAGTACTATGCTGAATGACACTTAGAATACAGTGGAAACACCTACATACACTAGGATACACTATGGGTTGGGGTACCCCTGTGATTGGCAAGCCCTCCCCTGTAAGGCCCTAGTACATAATAGGGAAGGGGGATTAAAACTACCTCTAAATCCCTAGCATATATTAGGGCATGGCAGTTTAGAGGCCAGCAGCCCTTTTCTGCACTTGCATGTGTGCACTTCTGAGTCTGAGGTCAGTTTAAAAGTAGCCCTCGTGTGCAGAAAGATGCACACACAGAAAGAAGCACGAGATGCACAGAATGAAGCAGCAGAGGTGCAGAAAGAGGGAACAGGGATGCAGAAAGAGAGAAGAGGGGTGCCAAAACAGGCAAGAGGGGTGTAGAAATTTCCAAGAGGGGTGCAGAAAGAAGCAAGAGCAGTGCAGCAAGAAACAACACAGGTGTAGAATGAGGCAAGAGGGGTACAGAAAGAGGCAAAAGTAGAGCAGAAACAAGCAAAAGAGATGAGGAAATAGGCTAGAGGGGTGCAGAAAGAGGCAAGAGGTACACAAAGAGGAAAGAAGCGTACAGAATGAGGCAAGTGGGGTGCAAAAAGGAGCAAGAGCAGTGCAGAAAGAAACAACAGAGGTGCAGAAAGAGGCAAGAGGCATGCAATAAGAGAGAAGAGAGGTGCAGAAAGAGGGAAAAGAGGTGTAGAAAGAGGGAAGAAGGGTGCAGAGAGAGGCAAGAGATGTGCAGAAAGAGGGAAGAGAGGTACAGAAAGAGGGAAGAAAGGTATAGAAAGAGGCAAGTGGGGTGTAGAAAGAAGCAACAGAAGTGCAGAAAGAAGCAAGAGAAATGCAGAAAGAAGTAACAGGTGCAGAAAGAGGCAAGAGGGGTGCGGAAAGAGGAAGAGAAGTACAGAAAGAGGGATGCAGAAAGAGGCAAGAGGGATGCAGAAATTTGCAACAGAGGTGCAAAACAAGCAAGAGCATTGCAGAAAGAGGCAAAAGATGTGCAGAAAGAGGCAAGAGATGTGCATAAAATGGGAAGAAGTATTCAGAAAGAAGAAAGAGAAGTGCAGAAAGAAGCAAGTGAGGTACAGAAGAAGGCAAAAGAGGTGCAGAAAGAGGGAAGACGAGTGCAGAAAGAGACAACAGGGTGCAGAAAGAAGCAAGACAGGTGCAGAAAGAAGCATGGGGAGTGCAGAATGAAGCAACAGGAGTGTAGAAAGAGGCAGGAGAAGTACAGAAAGAAGCAACAGGGGTCTAGAAGGAGGCAAGAGAACTGCACAAAGAGGGAAGAGAAATGCAGAAAGAAGCAAGAGCAGTGCAGAAAGAAACAACAGCGATGCAGAAAGAGGCAAGAGCAGTGCATAAAGAACCAAGAGATGTGCAGAAAGTGGCAAGAGAGGTGCAGAAAGAGGCAAGAGATGTGCAGAAAAAGGTAAGATGCTGCAGAAAGAAGCAAGAGAGGTGCAGAAACAGGCAAGTGAGGTGCAGAAGGAGGCAAGAGAACTGCAGAAAGAGGCAAGAGAGTTGCAGAAACTGGCAAAAGGGGTGCAGAAAGAGGGAATAGGTGTGCAGACCGAGGCAAGATTGATACAGAAAGAGGGAAGAGGGGTATTATAGAAAGAGGCAATAGGGATGCAGAAATTCGCAACAAAGGTGCAGAAAGAAGCAAGTTCAATGCAGAAAGAACCAACAGAGGTGCAGAAAGAGACAAGAGGGGTACAGAAAGAGGCAAAAGTAGAGCAGAAACAAGCAAAAGAGATGAGGAAAGAGGCTAGAGGAGTGCAGAAAGAGGCAAGAGGTACGCAAAGAGGAAAGAAACGTACAGAAAGAGGCAAGTGGGGTGCAAAAAGAAGCAAGAGCAGTGCAGAAAGAAACAACAGAGGTGCAGAAAGAGGCAAGAGGCGTGCAATAAGAGAGAAGAGAGGTGCAGAAAGAGGGAAAAGAGGTGTAGAAAGAGAGAAGAAGGGTGCAGAAAGAGGCAAGAGAGGTGCAGAAAGAGGGAAGAGAGGTACAGAAAGAAGTAACAGGTGCAGAAAGAGGCAAGAGGGGTGCGGAAAGAGGAAGAGAAGTACAGAAAGAGGGATGCAGAAAGAAGCAAGAGGGATGCAGAAATTTGCAACAGAGGTGCAAAACAAGCAAGAGCATTGCAGAAAGAAGTAAAGGAGGTGCAAAAAGAGGCAAGATTGGTGCATAAAGAGGCAAGAGTAGTGCATAAAGAACCAAGAGATGTGCAGAAAGTGGCAAGAGAGGTGCAGAAAGAGGCAAGAGATATGCAGAAAAAGGTAAGATGCTGCAGAAAGAAGCAAGAGAGGTGCAGAAACAGGCAAGTGAGGTGCAGAAGGAGGCAAGAGAACTGCAGAAAGAGGCAAGAGAGTTGCAGAAACTGGCAAAAAGGGTGCAGAAAGAGGGAATAGGTGTGCAGACCGAGGCAAGATTGATATAGAAAGAGGGAAGAGGGGTATTATAGAAAGAGGCAATAGGGATGCAGAAATTTGCAACAGAGGTGCAGAAAGAAGCACGTTCAATGCAGAAAGAACCAACAGAGGTGCAGAAAGAGGCACTGCTGAGCCAGAGGTCATTTTAAAAGTACACCTGTTTAGTTTAGTCTAGTTTAGTTTATGAATTTATATAGCGCATGAATCACCCCCTAAAGGGTATCTCGGCGCTTGCGGATTTGCAGAAGAAGATGTTAGGTGGGCTGGTCTAAAAGAGAGCAGTTTTCAAGGCCTTTCTAAATTTCAGATGGTCTGGGCATTGTCTTAAGACAATTGGAAGATGGTTCCATATCAGTGGTGCCTGATATGAAAAGGCCTTGCCTCCTGTTCGTGCTTTTTTCATCCTGGGGATTTTGAGCAGAGATTTCGAGCCAGATTGTAGGTCCCTTTGGGGGATATACTGATGGAGCCTCTCGGCCAAGTAGGAGGGTCCATTTCCCCATATTGCCTTGTGTGCCAGGCAGCAGATCTTAAACTTCACACGTTTCCGTACTGGCAGCCAGTGAAGTTGGTATAGAAGAGGGAGTGAAGCTGATCTGTGAGGGGCGTATAAAAATAAGCATGCTGCGGTATTTTTTACCATCTGAAGGCGATTGAGGGAAGACTCGTGGGCTGCGATCAGTAAGGCGTTACAATAATCTAAATTACTAAGCACCAGGGTTTGGTTCAGGGTCTTTCGCAGGAGATCAGGGAGATAGGGAAACACTCTTCTCAGCAGGCCCAGTGCATGAAAGCATGAGCCAACAGTATGGGTTACATGCTCTTTCATTGTTAGAGTCTGTTGGAGGTGCACCCCTAGATCCTTTGCCATTTTTTTGGGAGACAGAGTAGTTCCCAATTCTTTGGGCCACCAATCAGGAGTCCATGGTTCCTCAGGAGGGCCGCCAAGGGAGCAATGTATATTTTGAACAAGGTTGGACTTAGACATGAGCCTTGAGGTACTCCCTTGGTCAGTTCTATCGAATTGGACCGGTATGGGCCCAAGTTAATGGTCTGGGTCCGATTGGAGAGGAAACTGGTCAACCATTGCAGCGCCACTCCCCCAATCCTGGCTTCCTTCAGTCTCATGAGCATAGTCTGGTGGTCAACCGTATCAAATGCGGCGGAGAGATCTAATAACACCAGGAGGGTAGGTTGGCCCTGATCTAGTGCAAACCTGATGTTATCGGTGACAGCTACCATGCTATGTTTGGGCCGGATGCTTGATTGGGATGGATCCAGGTAGCCAGTCAATTTGATATGGACTGATAGATGAGTGTTGACATGTTTTTCCGGAACTTTGCTCAGATATGATAAGAGGGAGATAGGGCGGAGGTTCGACAGATCTTCCATGGACGCTTTTGCGTTCGTCCAGATTGGGATGACCAGAGCCGCCTTCCATGTTAAGGGTAGGTGGCCTTCCTTCAGAGATTGGTTTAATAAAGAACAGATGGGGTCTGATAGTGTTTTTGCAAGAGAGGCTGAGATACTTGCAGGTAGGACATCGAAAGGGGGTAGCCAGATTTTACTTTGCACATTAGCATCTCAGTCTCTTCCAGCAATAAAAGAGGGAAATTCAACAGTGTTGTTTTCCTAGTGCTAAGGGGAGATCCTGTGATGGTGTTTGGCAACGGAGGACAGCTGGTCGCGGCGATCTTATTATAGATGGTGTCTATTTTCTGTATGAGGAAGGCACCTATTTTATCGCAGAGAGGTTGAGAGAAGCTTTCTTCCAATTTGCATGCTTTGGGGCTGGTGAAAGCTTTCAGAATTTGGTACAGGGCTTTAGGGGTGTTTTCAGCTTGGCTAAGTTGTTGGGCTATATGTGTTTTCCGGCTATGCTTTATACTTTTGTGATAGAGGGAGAGAGCTAACCTGTAATTTTCTTTGTCCACTTCGAGATGGGTTCAATGCCATCTTCTTTCTAGATTTTTGCAGTGGCTCTTTTCCTTATGAAGTTTGGGGGTGAACCACACTGCCTTGGTTTGTCAGTGTTTGTTTGGGCTAGTTTTCAATGGAGCAATCAGTTCAATAGCAGCTAAGGCTGATTTATTGAAGTGGGCTAGACTCTCTTCAATGTTACTATGTTGAAGGTCCCTAGGGGGAGTGAAGGCAATAGAGAAGGTTCCTGGGTTGATTTTATGCCATTGTCTATATGAGGATTGATTGCATGGGGTGGGCGGCTGCAGTTCTCTGAGTCCCTGTAATTGAAAGTCAATAAGTGTGTGGTCAGAGCAGCCTACTGACTTTGGGGCTTCACATTGGAGAAAAGGTGAGTTGGAAAAGACAATGTCTAGGGTGTGCCCTGCAGTGTGAGTAGGGCCATCATTTATTATTTGGAGTTTCAGTGTGACTAGATCTGCGCTCCGTGTTCCATCTGCTTTAAGGTGTGTGAAACAGGACTAGAGCACCAACCTCCTCCCTGCCGGAAGTACCTCCCTCCACTCAATTGGGATAGCCCGTGGTGGACTGGGGAGAACGGCTCGGGGGAGGCAGCGAGTTTTAACAGGTGGGTCTAATGTAGAGCAGCAATCATTAGTGACTATTTGTAAAACAAGAAAGCCTAAAAACAGTGTTACCATTTTAAAAGCATGCAGAGAGTTTGCTCTAAAAACATGCAACAGTTTGCAGTTAATCCGTGATTAAAAAAGCTTAAGTGGAGGATCAGCTAGTGCACTATACCACAACTTGCTTGTGCGTGTCTGCTGCGCGCTCCGTATTCCTTCCACTTTTCTGTTGTGTGAAACAGGACTAGAGTGCCGGAAGTACCTCCCTCCACTCAATCGGGATAGCCCGTGGTGGCCCGGGAAGAACAGCTCCGGGGAGGCAGCGAGTTTTAACAGGTGGGTCTAATGTAGAGCAGCAATCCTTAGTGAAAATTTTTAAAACAACACCTGTGTGTGAAGAAAGAGGCAACAGAGGTGTAGAAAGAAGCAGGAGAAGTGTAGAAGAAGGCAACTGAGGTACAGAAAGAGCAAGAGCTATGCAGAAAGAAGCAAGAGGGGTACAGAAAGAGGCAGAGGGGTGCAGAAAGAAGGAAGAGAATTGCAGAAAGAAGCAACAGAGGTACAGAAAGAGCAAGAGAACTGCAAAAAGAGGGAATAGGAGTGGAGAAAGAGGCATGAGGGATACAGAAAGAAAGAAGAGAGATGCAGAAAGAAACAAAAGAAGTACAGAAAGAAGCAACAGAGGTACAGAAAGAGGCAAGAGCAGTGAAGAAAGAGGGAATAAGGGTACAGAAAGAGGCACGAGGGATGGAACAAGAAGTAAGAGGGTTCTAGACAGAACAAACAGAGGTGCAGAAAGAGGCAAGATGGGTAGAACAAGAGGCACTGCTAAACCTGAGGTCAGTTTAGAAGTAACCCTATGTGTGCAGAAAGAGGCAACAGAGGTGTAGAAAGAATCAGTAGAAGTACAGAAAGAGGCAAGTGAAGTGCAGAAAGAAGCACGAACAATGTAGAAATAAGCAAGAGGGGTACAGAAAGAGGCAGGAGGGGTGCAGAAAGAAGGAATAGAAGCGCAGAAAGAAGCAACAGAGGTGCAGAAAGAGGCAAGAGAACTGCAAAAAGAGGGAAGAGGGGTGCAGAAAGTGGCATGAGGGATGCAAAAAGAAGCAAGAAAGGTGCAGAAAGAAGCAACAGAGATGTAGAAGTGGGGAAGTGGGGTAGAGAAAGAGGCAAGAGGAATACAGAAAGAAATGAGAGGTGCAGAAAGCATAAAAGAAGTGCAGAAAGAAGCAACAGAGGTACAGAAAGAGACAAGAGGAGTACAGAAAGTTGGAAGAGGGGTGCAGAAAGAAGCAAGAGAGGTGAAGAAAGAAGCAGTAGTATTGCAGAAATATGAAACACAGGTGCAGAAAGAAGCAAGAGGGGTGCAAAAAGAGGGCAGAGGGGTACAGAATGAGGCACGAGTGGAGCAGAAAGAACCAAGAGAGGTGCAGAAAGAAGCAACAGGGGTGCAGAAAGAGGGAAGAGCGGAGGAGAAAGAGACAAGAGAGGTACAGAAAGAAGCAACAGAGGTACAGAAAGAGAGAAGAGGGCTGGAGAAAGAGGCAAGAGGGGTGCAGAAAGATGCAAGAGAGGTACAGAAAGTAACAAAAGAGGTGCAGAAAGAAGGAACAGAGGTGCAGAAAGAGGCAAGAGGGGTGCAGAAAGAGGGAAGAAGGGTGCAGAAAGAGGCACAAGGGATGCAAAAAGAAATAAGAGGGTTCTAGACAGAACCAACAGAGGTGCAGAAAGAGGCAAGATGGGTACAGAAAGAGGCACTGTTGAGCCTGAGGTCAGTTTAGAAGTAGCCCTGTGTGTGCAGAAAGAGGCAACAGAGGTGTAGAAATAATCAGGAGAAGTGCAGAAAGAGGCAAGTGAGGTGCAGAAAAAAGCAAGAGCAATGCAGAAAGAAGCAAGAGGGGTACAGAAAGAAGGAACAGAAGTGCAGAAAGAAGCGACAGATGTACAGAAATAGGAAAGAGGAATGTAGAAAGATGGAAGAGGGGTGCAGAAGGAGGCACGAGGGGTGCAGAAAGAAGGCAAGAGGGATGCAGAAAAAAGCAACAGAGGTACAGAAAGAGGCAAGAGAACTGCAAAAAGAGGGAAGAGGGGTGCAGAAAGTGGCATGAGGGATGCAAAAAGAAGCAAGAAAGGTACAGAAAGAAGCAACAGAGATGTAGAAATGGGGAAGTGGGGTAGAGAAAGAGGCAAGAGGGAAACAGAAAGAAACAAGAGAGGTGCAGAAGGAAACAAAAGAAGTGCAGAGAGAAGCAACAGTGGTACAGAAAGAGGCAAGAGGAGTGCAGAAAGATGGAAGAGGGGTGCAGAACGAGGCACAAGGGGTGCAGAAAGAAGCAAGAGGGATGCAGAAAAAAGCAAGAGTGGTAGAGAAAGAAGCAATAGTATTGCAGAAATATGAAACAGAGGTGCAGAAAGAAGCAAGAGGGGTGCAAAAAGAGGGCAGAGGGGTACAGAATGAGGCACGAGTGGAGCAGAAAGAAACAAGAGAGGTACAGAAAGAAGCAACAGAGTTACAGAAAGAGATAAGTGGGATGGAGAAAGAGGCAAGAGGGGTGCAGAAAGAAGCAAGAGAGGTACAGAAAGTAACAAAAGAAGTGCAGAAAGAAGGAACAGATGTACAGAAAGAGGCAAGAGGGGTGCAGAAAGAGGGAAGAAAGGTGCAGAAAGAGGCACAAGGGATGCAAAAAGAAGTAAGAGGGTTCTAGACAGAACCAACAGAGGTACAGAAAGAGGCAAGATGGATACAGAAAGAGGCACTGCTGAGCCTGAGGTCAGTTTAGAAGTAGCCCTGTGTGTGCAGAAAGAGGCAACAGAGGTGTAGAAATAATCAGGAGAAGTGCAGAAAGAGGCAAGTGAGGTGCAGAAAAAAGCAAGAGCAATGCAGAAAGAAGCAAGAGGGGTACAGAAAGAAAGAATAGAAGTGCAGAAAGAAGCAACAGAGGTGCAGAAAGAGGCAAGAGAACTGTAAAAAAACTGAAGAGGGGTGCAGAAAGTGGCATGAGGGATGCAAAAAAAGGCAAGAGAGGTACAGAAAGAAGCAACAGAGATGTAGAAATGGGGAAGTGGGGTGGACACAGAGGCAACAGGGATACAGAAAGAAACAAGAGAGGTTCAGAAAGAAACAAAAGAAGCACAGAAAGAAGTGATAGATGTACAGAAAGAGGCAAGAGGAATGCAGAAAGATGGGAGAGGGGTGCAGAATGAGGCACGAGGGGTGCAGAAAGAATCTAGAGAAATGCAGAAAAAAGTAAGAGAGGTGCAGAAAGAAGCAAGAGTATTGCAGAAAGATGCAACAGAGGTCCAGAAAGAAGCAAGAGGGGTGCAAAAAGATGACAGAGGGGGGCAGAATGAGGCACAAGGGGTGCAGAAAGAAGCAAATGAGGTATAGAAAGAAGCAACAGTGGTGCAGAAATAGGGAAGAGGGGTGGAGAAAGAGACAAGAGTGGTGCAGAAAGAAGCAACAGAGGTGCAGAAAGAGGGAAGAGGGATGGAGAAAGAGGCAAGAGGGGTGCAGAAAGAAGGAAGAGAGGTGCAGATAGAAGCAACAGAGATGTAAAAATGGGGAAGTGGGTGGAGAAAGAGGCAAGAGGGATAAAGATAGAAACAAGAGAGGTGCAGAAAGAAACACAAGAAGTGCAGAAAGATGCAACAGAGGTCCAGAAAGAAGCAAGACGGGTGCAAAAAGAGGGCAGAGGGGTGCAGAACGAGGCACGAGGAGTGCCGAAAGAAGCAAGAGGGATTCAGAAAAAAGCAAGAGAGATGCAGAAAGAAGCAATAGTATTGAAGAAATATGCAACAGAGGTGCAGAAAGAAGCAAGAGGGGTGCATAAAGAGGGCAGAGAGGTGCAGAATAAGGCACAAGGGGTGCAGAAAGAAGCAAGAAAGGTGCAGAAAGAAGCAACAGAGGTGCAGAAAGAGGGAAGAGGGGTAGAGAAAGAGAGAAGAGAGGTGCAGAAAGAAGCAACAGAGGTGCAGAAAGAGGGAAGAGGGATGGAGACAGGCAAGAGGGGTGCAGAAAGAAGCAAGAGGGATGCAGAAAAAAGCCAGAGAGGTGCAGAAAGAAGCAAGAGTATTGCAGAAAGATGCAACAGAGGTGCAGAAAGAAGCAAGAGGGGTGCAAAAAGAAGGCAGAGGGGTACAGAATGAGGCACAAGGGGTGCAGAAAGAAGCAAGAGAGGTGCAAAAAGAAGCAAAAGAGGTGCAGAAAGAGGGAAGAGGGGTAGAGAAAGAGACAAGCGAGGTGCAGAAAGAAGCAAGAGAGGTGCAAAAAGGGTGGAAGAGGGATGGAGAAAGAGGCAAGAGTGGTGCAGAAAGAAGCAAGAGAGGTGCTGAAAATAACAAAAGAAGTGCAGAAAGAAGGAACAGAGGTACAGAAAGAGGCAAGAGGAGTGCAGAAAGAGAAGAGGGGTGGAGAAAGAGGCACCAGGGGTTCAGAAAGAAGTAATAGTGGCCAAGATCTGCCAAGAAGGATGACGTTTCTGCTTTATCAAGGCATTCACTGTGGATATTAAAGTCTCCCAGCAGCTCGAAGTTGCTGGAAGAGATCACGTAAGGAGCTATCAACTCCATGAGTTGAAGAGAGAATTTGGCAATGGGGCCTGGTGGTTGGTATACCAGTGCCCCTTTTCCAGCTGTTTTTAGGTGAGAGACCCATCCTGAAAATCTGGATTTCGATCTGCTCATTACTAAGCTGTTCTAAAATAGTGATTTTTGTTCTATCATTATGAACGATGGCAATCCCGCCTCCAGTTTTAGTCTTCCTGTCAAGCCTTTGAATCCTATACCCTTCTGGAATAGCGAAGGCAATTGCAGGGGAGCTAGTCGGCTTTAACCATGTCTCCGTCATAAAGCCAATTTCGGATGTATTTGAGTTTAGCAGGTCCCATATCGCAATAGCATGTTTGTGGAGAGATCTCACATTTCCTAGGAAGCCTTTCTAGCTTTGCCTGTGAGAGGGGATTTTGTACTTAAGGTTTAAGTCTGGGTCAACTGCTTTCATGGCACTTAATTGATTTGCTTTGGTATCAAGTTTACGGGACATTTTGGGGTCATTTGGCCAGCATTCTGCTGAGGCTGGGTTAGTGCTTTGGCATCTGCAATATGGGCAAGAGAAGAAACCTTCCAAGTATTCTAGGTGATGCATTTTATCTTTGTGACAAGAGTAGGGTGGGTAGTGACAGTTTTCCCTATTAAGCAGAAGTGCAGTCCTAGAATACTTAAGAATGTAACACGTACCTAGGTCTGGGTATGAACAGGCAGGGCCCCTGGCTCCTGGCGGCAGTCTGGAGCAGACGGGCACAGATGGGCTTGACATTGGCATGCCGCCAGCGCGCCACTGGCCCACCCACTGCGCGCATCCGATGAGCGCTCCGTGTTCCATCTGCTTTTATGGTGTGTGAAACAGGACGAGAGCGCCAACCTCCTCCCTGCTGGAAGTACCTCCCTCCACTCAATTGGGATAGCCCGTGGTGGACCGGGAAGAAGGGCTTGGGGGAGGCAGCGAGTTTTAACAGATGAGGCTAATGTAGAGCAGCAACCATTAGTGAATATTTTAAAACAAGAAAGCCTAAAAATAGTGTCACAAGTTTAAAAGTGTGCTGAGAGATTGCTCTAAAAATATGCAACAGTTTGCAGTTAATCCTTGATTAAAAAAGCTTAAGTGGAGGAGCAGCTAGCGCACTATACCACAACTTGCTTGTGCATGTCCGCTGCGCACTCTGTATTCCTTCAGCTTTTATGGTGTGTGAAACAGGACTAGAGCACCAACCTCCTCCCTGCCGGAAGTACCTCCTTCCACTCAATCAGGATAGCCCGTGGTGAACTGGGGAGAACAGCTCGGGGGAGGCAGCGAGTTTTAACAGGTGGGTATAATGTAGTGCAGCATTCATTAGTGAATATTTTTAAAACAACACCTGTGTGTGAAAAAAGAGGCAACAGAGATGTAGAAAGAAGCAGAAGAAGTGTAGAAGGAGGCAAGTGAGGTGCAGAAAGAGCAAGAGCAATGCAGAAAGAAGCAAGAGGGGTACAGAAAGAGGCAGAGTGGTGCAAAAAGAAGGAAGAGAGATGCAGAAAGTAGCAAGAGAAGTGCATTAAGAAGCAATAGAGATACAAAAAGGGGGAAGTAGGGTAGAGAAAGAGACACGAAAGATAGAGAAAGAAAGAAGAGAGATGCAGAAAGAAACAAAAGAAGTGCAGAAAGAAGCAACAGAGGTACAGAAAGAGGCAAGCGCAGTGCAGAAAGAGGGAAGAAGGGTGCAGAAAGAGGCACGAGGGATGCAAAAAGAAGTAAGAGGGTTCTAGACAGAACCAACAAAGGTGCAGAAAGAGACAAGATGGGTACAGAAAGAGGCACTGCTAAGCCTGAGGTCAGTTTAGAAGTAGCCCTGTGTGTGCAGAAAGAGGCCACAGACGTGTAGAAAGAATCAGTAGAAGTGCAGAAAGAGGTAAGTGAAGTGCAAAAAGAAGCAAGAGCAATGCAGAAATAAGCAAGAGGGGTACAGAAAGAGGCAGGAGGGTTGCAGAAAGAAGGAATAGAAGTGCAGAAAAAGCAACAGAGGTGCAGAAAGAGGCAAGAGAACTGCAAAAAGAGGGAAGAGGGGTTCAGAAAGTGGCACGAGGGATGCAAAAAGAAGCACGAAAGGTGCAGAAAGAAGCAACAGAGATGTAGAAATGGGGAAGTGGGGTAGAGAAAGAGGCAATAGGGATACAGAAAGAAGCAAGAGAGGTGCAGAAAGAAGCAACAGAGGTGCAGAAAGAGGGAAGAGGGGTAGAGAAAGAAACAAGTGAGGTGCAGAAAGAAGCAAGAGAGGTGCAGAAAGAGGGAAGAGGGATGAGAAAGAGGCAAGAGTGGTGCAGAAAGAAGCAAGAGAGGTGCTGAAAATAACAAAAGAAGTGCAGAAAGAAGGAACAGAGGTACAGAAAGAGGCAAGAGGAGTGCAGAAAGAGAAGAGGGGTGGAGAAAAAGGCACCAGGGGTTCAGAAAGAAGCAATAATGGCCAAGATCTGCCAAGCAGGATGACATTTCTGCTTTATCAAGGCATTCAGTGTGGATATTAAAGTCTCCCAGCAGCTCGAAGTTGCTGGAAGAGATCACGTAAGGAGCTATCAACTCCATGAGTTGAAGAGAGAATTTGGCAATGGGGCCTGGTGGTTGGTATACCAGTGCCCCTTTTCCAGCTGTTTTTAGGTGAGAGACCCATCCTGAAAATCTGGATTTCGATCTGCTCATTACTACGCTGTTCTAAAATAGTGACTTTTGTTCTATCATTATGAACGATGGCAATCCCGCCTCCAGTTTTGGTCTGCCTGTCAAGCCTTTGAATCCTATACCCCTCTGGAATAGCGATGGCAATTGCAGGGGAGCTAGTCGGCTTTAACCATGTCTCCGTCATAAAGCCAACATCGGATGTATTTGAGTTTAGCAGGTCCCATATTGCAATAGCATGTTTGTGGAGAGATCTCACATTTCCCAGGAAGCCTTTCCAGCTTTGCCTGTGAGAGGGGATTTTGTACTTAAGGTTTAAGTCTGGGTCAACTGCTTTCATGGCACTTAATTGATTTGCTTTGGTATCAAGTTTACGGGACATTTTGGGGTCATTTGGCCAGCATTCTGCTGAGGCTGGGTTAGTGCTTTGGCATCTGCAATATGGGCAAGAGAAGAAACCTTCCAAGTATTCTAGGTGATGCATTCTATCTTTGTGACAAGGGTACGGTGGGTAGTGACAGTTTTCCCTAATAAGCACTAGGTCTGTCCTAGAATACTTAAGAATGTAACACGTACCTAGGTCTGGGTGCGGACAGGCAGACCCCCTGGCTCCTGGCGGCAGTCTGGCATGGACAGGCGCAGATGGGCTTGACTTTGGCACGCTGCCAGCGCGCCACTGGTGCGCCCGCTGCGCGTATCCGATGATCACTCCATGTTCCATCTGCTTTTATGGTGTGGGAAACAGGACGAGAGCGCCAACCTCCTCCCTGCCGGGAGTACCTCCCTCCACTCAATTGGGATAGCCCGTGGTGGACCGGGGAGAACGGCTCTGGGGAGGCAGTGAGTTTTAACAGGTGAGTCTAATGTAGAGAAGCAATCATTAGTGAATATTTTAAAACAAGAAAGCCTAAAAACAGTGTCACAATTTTAAAAGTGTGCTGAGAGTTTGCTCTAAAAACATGCAACAGTTTGCAGTTAATCCGTGATTAAAAAAGCTTAAGTGGAGGAGCAGCTAGCGCACTATACCACAACTTGCTTGTGCATGTCCGCTGCGTGCTCCGTATTCCTTCCGCTTTTATGGTGAGTGAAACAGGACTAGAGCACCAACCTCCTCCCTGCCCGGAAGTACCTCCCTCCACTCAATCGGGATAGCCCGTGGTGAACCGGGGAGAACAGCTCGGGGGAGGCAGCGAGTTTTAGCAGGTGGGTCTAATGTAGAGCAGCAATCATTAGTGAATATTTTTAAAACAACACCTGTGTGTGGAAAAAAGAGGCAACAGAGATCTAGAAAGAAGCAGGAGAAGTGTAGAAGGAGGCAAGTGAGGTGCAGAAAGAGCAAGAGCAATGCAGGAAGAAGCAAGAGGGGTACAGAAAGAGGCAGAGGGGTGCAGAAAGAAGGAAGAGAGGTGCAGAAAGAAGCAAGGGAAGTGCATAAAGAAGCAACAGAGATACAGACAGGGGGAAGTGGGGTAGAGAAAGAGGCATGAAAGATAGAGAAAGAAAGAAGAGAGATGCAGAAAGAAACAAAATAAGTGCAGAAAGAAGCAACAGAGGTACAGAAAGAGGCAAGAGCAGTGCAGAAAGAGGGAATAAGGGTGCAGAAAGAGGCACGAGGGATGCAAAAGAAATAAGAGGGTTCTAGACAGAACCAACAGAGGTGCAGAAAGAGACAAGATGGGTACAGAAAGAGGCACTGCTAAGCCTGAGGTCAAGTTTAGAAGTAGCCCTGTGTGTGCAGAAAGAGGCAACAGAGGTGTAGAAAGCATCAGTAGAAGTGCAGAAAGAGGCAAGTGAAGTGCAGAAATAAGCAAGAGCAATGCAGAAATAAGCAAGAGGGGTACAGAAAGAGGCAGGAGGGTTGCAGAAAGAAGGAATAAAAGTGCAGAAAAAGCAACAGAGGTGCAGAAAGAGGCAAGAGAACTGCAAAAAGAGGGAAGAGGGGTGCAGAAAGTGGCACGAGGGATGCAAAAAGAAGAACGAAAGGTGCAGAAAGAAGCAACAGAGATGTAGAAATGGGGAAGTGGGGTAGAGAAAGAAGCAAGAGGGATACATAAAGAAGCAAGAGAGGTGCAGAAAGAAGCAACAGAGGTTCAGAAAGAGGGAAGAGGGGTAGAGAAATAAACAAGCGAGGTGCAGAAAGAAGCAAGAGAGGTGCAGAAAGAGGGAAGAGGGATGGAGAAAGAGGCAAGAGTGGTGCAGAAAGAAGCAAGAGAGGTGCTGAAAATAACAAAAGAAGTGCAGAAAGAAGGAACAGAGGTACAGAAAGAGGCAAGAGGAGTGCAGAAAGAGAAGAGGGGTGGAGAAAAAGGCACCAGGGGTTCAGAAAGAAGCAATAGTGGCCAAGATCTGCCAAGCAGGATGACATTTCTGCTTTATCAAGGCATTCAGTGTGGATATTAAAGTCTCCCAGCAGCTCGAAGTAGCTGGAAGAGCTCACGTAAGGAGCTATCAACTCCATGAGTTGAAGAGAGAATTTGGCAATGGGGCCTGGTGGTTGGTATACCAGTGCCCCTTTTCCAGCTGTTTTTAGGTGAGAGACCCATCCGGAAAATCTGGATTTCGATCTGCTCATTACTACGCTGTTCTAAAATAGTGATTTTTGTTCTATCATTATGAACGATGGCAATCCCGCCTCCAGTTTTGGTCTGCCTGTCAAGCCTTTGAATCCTATACCCCTCTGAAATAGCGATGGCAATTGCAGGGGAGCTAGTCGGCTTTAACCATGTCTCCGTCATAAAGCAAACATCGGATGTATTTGAGTTTAGCAGGTCCCATATCGCAATAGCATGTTTGTGGAGAGATCTCACATTTCCCAGGAAGCCTTTCCAGCTTTGCCTGTGAGAGGGGATTTTGTACTGAAGGTTTAAGTCTGGGTCAACTGCTTTCATGGCACTTAATTGATTTGCTTTGGTATCAATTTACGGGACATTTTGGGGTCATTTGGCCAGCATTCTGCTGAGGCTGGGTTAGTGCTTCGGCATCTGCAATATGGGCAAGAGAAGAAACCTTCCAAGTATTCTAGGTGATGCATTCTATCTTTGTGACAAGGGTACGGTGGGTAGTGACAGTTTTCCCTAATAAGCACTAGGTCTGTCCTAGAATACTTAAGAATGTAACACGTACCTAGGTCTGGGTGCGAACAGGCAGACCCCCTGGCTCTTGGCGGCAGTCTGGCATGGACAGGCGCAGATGGGCTTGACTTTGGCACGCCGCCAGCGCGCCACTGGTGCGCCTGCTGCGCGTATCCGATGATCACTCCATGTTCCATCTGCTTTTATGGTGTGTGAAACAGGACGAGAGCGCCAACCTCCTCCCTGCCGGGAGTACCTCCCTCCACTCAATTGGGATAGCCCGTGGTGGACCGGGGAGAACGGCTCGGGGGAGGCAGTGAGTTTTAACAGGTGAGTCTAATGTAGAGAAGCAATCATTAGTGAATATTTTAAAACATGAAAGCCTAAAAACAGTGTCATAATTTTAAAAGTGTGCTGAGAGTTTGCTCTAAAAACATGCAACAGTTTGCAGTTAATCCGTGATTAAAAAAGCTTAAGTGGAGGAGCAGCTAGCGCACTATACCACAACTTGCTTGTGCATGTCCGATGCGTGCTCCGTATTCCTTCCGCTTTTATGGTGTGTGAAACAGGACTAGAGCACCAACCTCCTCCCTGCCCGGAAGTACCTCCCTCCACTCAATCGGGATAGCCCGTGGTGAACCGAGGAGAACAGCTCGGGGGAGGCAGCGAGTTTTAGCAGGTGGGCCTAATGTAGAGCAGCAATCATTAGTGAATATTTTTAAAACAACACCTGTGTGTGGAAAAAAGAGGCAACAGAGATCTAGAAAGAAGCAGGAGAAGTGTAGAAGGAGGCAAGTGAGGTGCAGAAAGAGCAAGAGCAATGCAGGAAGAAGCAAGAGGGGTACAGAAAGAGGCAGAGGGGTGCAGAAAGAAGGAAGAGAGGTGCAGAAAGAAGCAAGGGAAGTGCATAAAGAAGCAACAGAGATACAGACAGGGGGAAGTGGGGTAGAGAAAGAGGCATGAAAGATAGAGAAAGAAAGAAGAGAGATGCAGAAAGAAACAAAATAAGTGCAGAAAGAAGCAACAGAGGTACAGAAAGAGGCAAGAGCAGTGCAGAAAGAGGGAATAAGGGTGCAGAAATAGGCACGAGGGATGCAAAAGAAATAAGAGGGTTCTAGACAGAACCAACAGAGGTGCAGAAAGAGACAAGATGGGTACAGAAAGAGGCACTGCTAAGCCTGAGGTCAAGTTTAGAAGTAGCCCTGTGTGTGCAGAAAGAGGCAACAGAGGTGTAGAAAGCATCAGTAGAAGTGCAGAAAGAGGCAAGTGAAGTGCAGAAATAAGCAAGAGCAATGCAGAAATAAGCAAGAGGGGTACAGAAAGAGGCAGGAGGGTTGCAGAAAGAAGGAATAGAAGTGCAGAAAAAGCAACAGAGGTGCAGAAAGAGGCAAGAGAACTGCGAAAAGAGGGAATAGGGGTGCAGAAAGTGGCACGAGGGATGCAAAAAGAAGAACGAAAGGTGCAGAAAGAAGCAACAGAGATGTAGAAATGGGGAAGTGGGGTAGAGAAAGAGGCAAGAAGGATACAGAAAGAAACAAGAAAGGTGCAGAAAGAAACAAAAGAAGTGCAGAAAGAAGCAACAGAGGTACAGAAAGAGGCAAGAGGAGTGCAGAAAGTTGGAAGAGGGGTACAGAACGAGGCACGAGGGGTGCAGAAAGAAGCAAGAGGGATGCAGAAAAAAGCAAGAGAGGTGGAGAAAGAAGCAATGGTATTGCAGAAATATGAAACACAGGTGCAGAAAGAAGCAAGAGGGGTGCAAAAAGAGGGCAGAGGGGTACAGAATGAGGCACGAGTGGAGCAGAAAGAAACAAGAGAGGTGCAGAAAGAAGCAACACAGGTGCAGAAAGAGGGAAGAGCGGTGGAGAAAGAGACAAGAGAGGTACAGAAAGAAGCAACAGAGGTACAGAAAGAGAGAAGAGGGATGGAGAAAGAGGCAAGAGGGGCGCAGAAAGAAGCAAGAGAGGTACAGAAAGTAACAAAAGAAGTGCAGAAAGAAGGAACAGTGGTACAGAAAGAGGCAAGAGGGGTGCAGAAAGAGGGAAGAAGGGTGCAGAAAGAGGCACAAGGGATGCAAAAAGAAGTAAAAGGGTTCTAGACAGAACGAACAGAGGTGCAGAAAGAGGCAAGATGGGTACAGAAAGAGGCACTGCTGTACCCGAGGTCAGTTTAGAAGTAGCCCTGTGTGTGAAAGAGGCAACAGAGGTGTAGAAATAATCAGGAGAAGTACAGAAAGAGGCAAGTGAGGTGCAGAAAAAAGCAAGAGCAATGCAGAAAGAAGCAAGAGGGGTACAGAAAGAAGGAATAGAAGTGCAGAAAGAAGCAACAGAGGTGCAGAAAGAGGCAAGAGAACTGCAAAAAGAGGGAAGAGTGGTGCTGAAAGTGGCACGAGGGATGCAAAAAGAAGCAAGAGAGGTGCAGAAAGAAGCAACAGAGATGTAGAAATGGGAAAGTGGGGTGGATAAAGAGGCAAGAGGGATACAGAAAGAAACAAGAGAGGTGCAGAAAGAAACAAAAGAAGTGCAGAAAGAGGCAACAGAGGTACAGAAAGAGGGAAGGGGAGTGCAGAAAGATGGAAGAGGGGTGCAGAAAGAAGCAAGAGGGATGCAGAAAAAAGCAAGAAAGGTGCAGAAAGAAGCAATAGTATTGCAGCAATATGCAACCGAGGTACAGAAAGAAGCAAGAGGGGTGCAGAAAGAGGGCAGAGGGACGCAGAATGAGGCACGAGTGGAGCAGGAAGAAACAAGAGAGGTGCAGAAAGAAGCAAGGGGCATATGTATCAACATCACCATTTGCGATTCTCAAATAGCGATTGTTAAGGAATCGCTATTTGAGAATTGCAAAACGGGATGTATTTAAAAATTCGCAAACTTTTTGCGATTTCTTAAAATTCCTTAATTGCGATTAGCAAATTGCGAAATCGCAATTAAGGAATACCTGGCCATTCATTTCTATGGGCCAGGAGACCCATAGGAATGAATGGGAAGTAATTCTCAAATAGCGAATTCGCAATTTGCTAATCGCTATTTGAGAATAATTTCAAAGGTGCAAGGGTGTCATGATGACACCCTGATGCACCCCTGAAATGAGCATGTGTGTGCATATGGCGCACATACATGCCCTAAGGGCATGTATGAGCGTCACGTGGCACTTTGCAAAATTAAAAATAGTGCATTTTGAAAGGAAATCGCAAATTACCACCAACTGGAAGTTGGTGGTAATTTGCGATTTCTTAAGGATAATTCGCACAACTTGGGTGCTTTTTACATATCATTTAAGAAATCGCAATGTGCGATTTCTTAAATGATTACGCAAAATTAAGAAATCGCTAAATTAGCAATTCCTTAATTTTGCGATGGGATTTTGCCTAATACATCCCGTTTTGCGAATTTTTACTCGCAAACGCTGTATTTTGCGATTCGCAGCGTTTGCGAGTAAAAATTAGCTTGATACATATGCCCCCAAGAGAGGTGCAGAAAGAGGGAAGAGGGTGGAGAAAGAGGCAAGAGAGGTGTAGAAAGAAGCAACAGAGGTGCAGAAAGAGGGAAGAGGGATGGAGAAAGAGGCAAAGGGGGTGCAGAAAGAACCAAGAGAGGTACAGAAAGTAACAAAAGAATTACAGAAAGAAGGAACAGAGGTATAGAAAGAGGCAAGAGGAGTGCAGAAAGAAGGAAGAAGGGTGCAGAAAGAGGCACAAGGGATGCAAAAAGAAGTAAGAGGGTTCAACAGAGGTGCAGACAGAAGCAAGATGGATGCAGAAAAAAGCAAGAGAGGTGCAGAAAGAAGCAAGAGTATTGCAGAAAGATGCAACAGAGGTGCAGAACGAGGCACGAGGGGTGCAAAATGATGGCAGAGGGATACAGAAAAAAGAATGAGGGGTGCAGAAAGAAGCAAGAGAGGTACAGAGAGATGCAACAGAGTTGCAGAAAGAGGGAAGAGGGGTGGAAAAGAGGCAATAGAGGTTCAGAAAGAAGCAAGAGAGGTGCAAAAAGAGGGAAGAGGGATGGAAAAAGAGGCAGGAGGGGTGCAGAAAGAAGCAAGAGAGGTGCAGAAAGTAACACAAGAAGTGCAGAAAGAAGAACAGAGGTACAGAAAGAGGCAAGAGGAGTGCAGAAATAGAAGAGGGGTGGTGAAAGAGGCACAAGGGGTGCAGAGAGAAGCAAGAGTGGGTGATGCCTACTAGTGAAGACCCTGTCTGTGCACTCTCACTTGCAGGTTGATTTGGCATGTAAAGCTGTTTGTCAAATCTTAAATACAGGGGGGCCCGATTCACAGAACTAACTTAAGACAGAATCCTAAACTTGCAACCATTTTGGTATTCACAGAAGGCACTTACTTATTTTGGTATTCACAGAACGCACTTACTCATTTTGGTATTCTCAGAAGGCACTTAATGAGTAAGTGTGTTGTGTGAATACCACAATGAGTAAGTGTCTTCTGTGAATACCAAAATGAGTAAGTGCCTTCTGTGAATACCAAAGTGAGTAAGTGCCTTCTGTGAATACCAAAATGGTAGTAAGTTTAGTATTTTGTTTTAAGTTAGTTCTGTGAATTGGGCCCATGATTTATTACACACACTAGTAACCTCTGGGATACACTGTAGGTATTTCATAAAGCATGGTGCTTTGTGTTTAAAAGATGTTTTTTTGAGTTCAATAAGTTACCTGTGCAGTAGCAACCCACTATGCCAAGTAATACACCCCTAAGTCAAGTGACATACAGGTTCACAAAAGCATAGATTCTCTTCCTCACAGAGTCAGACAGCTACAGAAGCACATACACATTCAGTCACTTACTCTAAAACTATTTATGTATGCAGCAGACTCAAAGGTAATCGCAGTCACACTTCTATTTCCTAACACAGGCAGTGAGGTATTTGTTTAGCCACATGCATACACATTTAGAGAGCCAAAGAAGTACTAAAACAGACAGCCACATGCCAGTATATTTCCCTAAACATCTCATGGCACTGCTACAGGTGTAATCCTACACTTTTGCAGATATGTAGTCAAGTAGTGACACAACCTTGTCATCTATCCAGAGAAATACTCCCTCAAACATTTGCGAAACCTACCAGTGCAGAGCATGTCTGTGCACTGTCACTGCAAGCTCACTTAGCAAATATTATTATTATTATTAAACAATCTTTATTCAGCAATGAGCACAGCCATAAATGATGCAATACATTAAAATAGTAATAAATTCATAAAAAACCCATATTTCATTATATTACACATCACAAATGTCCCTATCTTTCTTGATCAAATATGAAGTGACAACGGACAATGTACACTCATCTTAAAAGTCCTCTGACATAAGCACGACTATAAAAGCTAACCATTTAAAAAAAGTCCTTATATCATCACAGAACCGATCACAAATAACCCTCACTATCTCAATCATATCTGAATTTCCTTGATCTTATCATTGCTCTTAAAAAGTGCATAACAACAAATAAAGTGTGTTCATTCTGCAGAAGTTGCATGCACAAAATTGCAATACGAACCTGCCTAAATCCCATTTCTTTTAAATAGGGTTCAAGATGCAGGCGCCTGGGGTGCGTAAAATATTTGCATAAAAATACAAAATGTAAAATATCCTCTGGAGACCTGTTGTCGCAACCACAGGGCACTCTATCCTCAGCTTGTGCGACAAAGCCAGAAGGAGAGGCCACTAAATAATTAAACATATTAAATCTAAAACAACTAATTAAAAATGGTCATGGGCTCTAGTTAAAATGGTAAGGTAAAACTCTAACCCCAACCCCGATTTAACAAAAGCAAGTGCTCCAACCATGGGCTTATTCATTTCCTTACCTTCGCAATCAGGGCTCAGCACTAGCTTTTTTAAAGAACAGATCCTCAATTAATTGTTTGTCCTCTCTCTTCACTGCTTTACACTTCATAAAACTATCTGATCTTCCTAGGGCACAGAATGTTTACTTGATATACCTTAACCAGGGATTTTTGAAAGCATGATCCAATGAGAGGCAATCCAAAATTACTGCTTTGTTGAAGGATGCCTCCTCATTCGTCCAAACATTCCCCCAGCAAAGCAAGAGCATGACTGCAACTAAATCAGTGATATACTTAACCCATAGTTCCTCATGCACAGAGTATGCGGGGGTTCCCTATGGAACTTTTAATATCTGTCGCAAAAATGTATTTTGCGTCTGTAATTCGACAGCTGCCTTGTAACCCCCAGATCTCACTCCTGTTCAAGGCCTTAGAAATGACTTAGCGTATAAAAAACATTTGCATGTCTTATATCCACGTTTTATGACTCATAACCCTCCTCTGAGATATGCTGTAGGTATGATATAAGGCACAGAGGTTTGTGCTTTATAGTTTGAGAGATGTCTTTTTGAGTTTTAGAAACTTACTCATGCACTTGCAGACCCCTATGCCAAGAACTACAAAGAGCATACCATCCAAAATGCAATTAACATACATGTCTCCAAAACATAGAGCATTTTCCTTACCTACAAACTAGTGTGAAGGGTATCCCTGCAATTTTACGTCAGTAATGATACTGCAGAGGGCCAAGTTAACTATAATATAATTACACAACTGCCTAATTTGGTAGTTATATATTTAAACTAAGTAATCAGATAGTGCACGATGAAAAGCTAAATGTAATTATTTTTTTCCCTTCTCAGGCATCAATTTCTACTTAACTACAAACAGCTACAATGCCTTCAAAAAAGGAGACAAGAAAGAAACCAAAGCAAAGATACTATATCTACACAACTGAGAAATAAAAGGGGCAAAATGTGGAGAAAGTGGTGAAAGATAAAACCTGCTGGTAAGAGAACAAAGACATTTTTAGTTTGTGGACATCTGGAAAAACAGCTAAATCAAGTAAATAAAAAACAAAGTTTGAGCTCAACTAAGAAAGGAGAAAAAGTATATGATATGGAGAGTAAAAAATCAAACATAGAAGGAGACAGTTTACCCAGGAGGCAGATGCATTTGAGGAAATCAGAGTTAGAATGTTATGTAGTAGAGTAATTTAGAATCTACTAAACAGTATGAAAAACTATGAAAGAAGAAGAGAAGTAGTGAGACAAAAGGAACGTGTTGCGGGGATAGTGGAGAAGGCCTTTGCTCTCAAGAGGAAGCTGTTTATTTTGATTCTAAATAGAATGAGGACACAATATAATATTGTTGTCTATAAGGAAAAGAAGTAAAAAAAGTCTTGTTAATATAAGTATTTTTTGCAAAGTTTTCAGCTGTGAATGGAGACATACTTCGAGTCCTGAGCCTTTCTTTACTGAATAAAGCTACTTGCAAGAGAACATATTAGTGCATGCAGTTGATGAATCTGGATGATGTTATGAAAAAAAAGATGGTACTCCCATTCCAAAGGAGGTGATAGCAGCTAGAAATGTAGAGGAAGTGATGGCTGAGGAATGTGCAGGGAAGGGGCAGACAGGTCAATGTATATAGATACAACTGTAGCAGTATTTGCTGTATTCGATAGGAATCAATTGATATATTCAGAACTTTTCTACATAAGTTTCAAAGCAGAAGTATGAAACAGAATATTATGACTTTGCAAGGATATGTTCTATGCAAAGTAAGGAAGTATAAATATTTACAAGGACACTAACTAGCATGTCTATCAAAGAAAGTGTGCCAAAGCAGATTTCATCATTTCAGAATGTTATCTGAACACCACTCTGAAATGCAAACTTTTGGTAGGAGACTTTACTATGTGAAACCTCTTCCCTTATGTTTAGGAGAAATGAATTGAGCTCTTCTGAATGGTACAGCAGCAGAGGTACACAACGTTTGTGATGATATTCAGTTTCATTTCTTTGGTCCTGATGAGGAGTGTAGGAAAATGAGGACTTGGTATCTGCAGGTGTAGCAGAAAAGGACACAGGTATCATTGTTGATAACATTCAAGAAGAGATTAGAAAGTTTAACATAGTGTGTTGAGAGAAACTGGACTGTGTTTGTACACATTGTTGATGCACTCACTACAAAACTCGAACTCGTTATATTGTTGTATCTTTGAAAACTGAGGAAGACAACACAGATAAATGGCGAGAAGTTGCAGCGTATTTATTTGTAGAGGAACGGTTTGATTGTTCCACATGACAAATTACATGTAAGTATTGTTGTAATTAATTGGAGGGCAATAAAATGCCAGCTAGAGCAGTCCATAACAAGTTAGCATTGTGAGAAGGTGGCCTGATATATGCTGTCCACTAGTTCAAGTGGGCACCTTGTATCAGTCCAAACAACCCCTTATGGTGAGTTGGTTAAAGACAACCTTTATTGAAAGCTATCCTAGTGGTAGCTATGGAGAGCAGCCTTCAGGCTAAGTCTTGAAGGAATGTAAAGTAGCTTGTTTTACCAGTCTATAATCTCTTGAATGATCAAATGAAAGCAAAAACAAAAGGAAATGATGGACAGAGTGTTGAACATTGCAAGCACTCACCCCCAGTCAACTGATCTGGATTTAATCCATCACCGTTCTTTAGCCCACTCTGCCACCCCAGTTCAGACATGGCCATATGCAAATCAGTCTGACCCTGTGCCTCATGGGAACAGTCCAGCCCAAACTGCCAAGCCATATCTTCCCTGGACCGGAAACAAGCTTCCTAGGACCGGTTTCTGGCATTTCAGCCGTCTTCAGCCAGGCTTGCTTGAATCCAGTTGCAAAGTGAGCAAGGGACTCACGTCTGAGCATACCCTGCCAACTTATGGCGAACAAAGCAAAAACCAAAGGAAATGATGGACGGAGTGTTGAACATTGCAAGCACTCACCCCCAGTCAACTGATCTGGGTTTAATCCATCACCGTTCTTTAGCCCACTCTGCCACCCCAGTTCAGACATGGCCATATGCAAATCAGTCTGACCCTGTGCCTCATGGGAACAGTCCAGCCCAAACTGCCAAACCATGTCTTCCCTGGACCGGAAACAAGCTTCCTAGGACCAGTTTCTGGCATTTCAGCCGTCTTCAGCCAGGCTTGCTTGAATCCAGTGGCAAAGTGAGCAAGGGACTCACGTCTGAGCATACCCTGCCAACTTATGGCAAACAAAGCAAAAACCAATGGAAATGATGGACGGAGTATTGAACATTGCAAGCACTCACCCCCAGTCAACTGATCTGGGTTTAATCCATCACCGTTCTTTGGCCCACTCTGCCACCCCAGTTCAGACATGGCCATATGCAAATCAGTCTGACCCTGTGCCTCATGGGAACAGTCCAGCCCAAACTGCCAAGCCATGTCTTCCCTGGACCGGAAACAAGCTTCCTAGGACCGGTTTCTGGCATTTCAGCCGTCTTCAGCCTGGCTTGCTTGAATCCAGTGGCAAAGTGAGCAAGGGACTCACGTCTGAGCATACTCTGCCAACTTATGGCGAACAAAGCAAAAACCAAAGGAAATGATGGACGGAGTGTTGAACATTGCAAGCCATGTCTTCCCTGGACCGGAATCAAGCATCCTAGGACCGGTTTCAGGGTTTCACCCCTCTTCAGCCAGGATAGCTTGACTCCAGTGACGTAGTGAGCACTGGACCCACGCCTGGGCATACCCTTTCCACATAGGGTGAACAGCAAAACACACAAGATGATGGACGGAATGTTGCACATTGGCAAAACATTAACCTCAGTCACAGATCTGGGTTTAATCCATCGTTATTTTGCTCACCACGCCACCCCAGTTCAGACATGGCCATATGCAAATCAGTCTTGACCCTGTGCCTCATGGGAACAGACCAGCCCGAACTGCCAAGCCATGTCTTCCCTGGTCCGGAATCAAGCATCCTAGGACCGGTTTCAGGGTTTCACCCCTCTTCAGCCAGGATAGCTTGACTCCAGTGGCGTAGTGAGCACGGGACCCACGTCTGGGCATACCCTTCCCACATCGGGCGAACAGCAAAACACACAAGATGATGGACGGAATGTTGCACATTGGCAAAACATTCACCCCCAGTCACAGAGCTGGGTTTAATCCATTGTTATTTTGCTCACCACGCCACCCCAGTTCAGACATGGCCATATGCAAATCAGTCTTGACCCTGTGCCTCATAGGAACAGGCCAGCCTGAACTGCCAAGCCATGTCTTCCCTGGACCGGAATCAAGCATAATAGGACCGGTTTCGGGGTTTCACCCCTCTTCAGCCAGGATAGCTTGACTCCAGTGATGTAGTGAGCACGGGACCCACGCCTGGGCATACCCTTCCCACATAGGGCGAACAGCAAAACACACAAGATGATGGACGGAATGTTGCACACTGGCAAAACATTAACCCCAGTCACAGATCTGGGCTTAATCCATTGTTATTTTGCTCACCACGCCACCCCAGTTCAGACATGGCCATATGCAAATCAGTCTTGACCCTGTGCCTCATGGGAACAGTCCAGCCCGAACTGCCAAGCCATGTCTTCCCTGGACCGGAATCAAGCATCCTAGGACCGGTTTTGGGGTTTCACCCCTCTTCAGCCAGGATAGCTTGACTCCAGTGGCGTAGTGAGCACGGGACTCACGTCTGAGCATACCCTGCCAACTTATGGCGAACAAAGCAAAAACCAAAGGAAATGATGGACGGAGTGTTGAACATTGCAAGCCATGTCTTCCCTGGACCGGAATCAAGCATCCTAGGACCGGTTTCGGGGTTTTACCCCTCTTCAGCCAGGATAGCTTGACTCCAGTGACGTAGTGAGCACTGGACCCACGCCTGGGCATACCCTTCCCACATAGGGTGAACAGCAAAACACACAAGATGATGGACGGAATGTTGCACATTGGCAAAACATTAACCTCAGTCACAGATATGGGTTTAATCCATCGTTATTTTGCTCACCACGCCACCCCAGTTCAGACATGGCCATATGCAAATCAGTCTTGACCCTGTGCCTCATGTGAACAGTCCAGCCCGAACTGCCAAGCCATGTCTTCCCTGGTCCGGAATCAAGCATCCTAGGACCGGTTTCAGGGTTTCACCCCTCTTCAGCGAGGATAGCTTGACTCCAGTGGCGTAGTGAGCACGGGACCCACGTCTGGGCATACCCTTCCCACATCGGGCGAACAGCAAAACACACAAGATGATGGACGGAATGTTGCACATTGGCAAAACATTCACCCCCAGTCACAGATCTGGGTTTAATCCATTGTTATTTTGCTCACCACGCCACCCCAGTTCAGACATGGCCATATGCAAATCAGTCTTGACCCTGTGCCTCATAGGAACAGGCCACCCTGAACTGCCAAGCCATGTCTTCCCTGGACCGGAATCAAGCATCCTAGGACCGGTTTCGGGGTTTCACCCCTCTTCAGCCAGGATAGCTTGACTCCAGTGATGTAGTGAGCACGGGACCCACGCCTGGGCATACCCTTCCCACATAGGGCGAACAGCAAAACACACAAGATGATGGACGGAATGTTGCACACTGGCAAAACATTAACCCCAGTCACAGATCTGGGTTTAATCCATCGTTATTTTGCTCACCACGCCACCCCAGTTCAGACATGGCCATATGCAAATCAGTCTTGACCCTGTGCCTCATGGGAACACTCCAGCCCGAACTGCCAAGCCATGTCTTCCCTGGACCGGAATCAAGCATCCTAGGACCGGTTTTGGGGTTTCACCCCTCTTCAGCCAGGATAGCTTGACTCCAGTGGCGTAGTGAGCAAGGGACTCACGTCTGAGCATACCCTGCCAACTTATGGCAAACAAAGCAAAAACCAATGGAAATGATGGACGGAGTATTGAACATTGCAAGCACTCACCCCCAGTCAACTGATCTGGGTTTAATCCATCACCGTTCTTTGGCCCACTCTGCCACCCCAGTTCAGACATGGCCATATGCAAATCAGTCTGACCCTGTGCCTCATGGGAACAGTCCAGCCCAAACTGCCAAGCCATGTCTTCCCTGGACCGGAAACAAGCTTCCTAGGACCGGTTTCTGGCATTTCAGCCGTCTTCAGCCTGGCTTGCTTGAATCCAGTGGCAAAGTGAGCAAGGGACTCACGTCTGAGCATACTCTGCCAACTTATGGCGAACAAAGCAAAAACCAAAGGAAATGATGGACGGAGTGTTGAACATTGCAAGCCATGTCTTCCCTGGACCGGAATCAAGCATCCTAGGACCGGTTTCAGGGTTTCACCCCTCTTCAGCCAGGATAGCTTGACTCCAGTGACGTAGTGAGCACTGGACCCACGCCTGGGCATACCCTTTCCACATAGGGTGAACAGCAAAACACACAAGATGATGGACGGAATGTTG